>NC_135717.1:53843589-56343589 GCF_964656455.1 Halichoerus grypus
AAGCGTTATGGATTACAGGCACCCATGCCTATGCGCATGCATGCACAACACAGAGTAACAAGAGAGAGGTGTTGGTTCTACCCTGTCTTGCCACAGACCACCACACAACTCTGGCACCAGGAGGGTCCCAGGAATTAGGGCCAGAACAAGACGTGGTGGTAAAAGAGGAAGACCATAAGGCCCAGCAAAAATAGTATGACATCAGATGCGCCCAGGGGGACACCACGTGCCCAGAACAGGGACAGTATCTGAGGAGCAGACTTACCCAAGGGCAAGTGAGGCATGCCCCAGGGAGAGCCTGAGATGTGAGGGGAGAACCTCGCACTGAAATGGAGGTCAGTGGGGGAGCAGAGGGGCAAGGGGGCATTGGTAGGAGACAATAAAGTTTGAGTTATGACTCGTAATGTGACCCCATGAGACACACAGGCTGGTGAAGCCCAGGGAAACACAGGCTGTGAGACTGTATCTGAGGCTGTAATTATCAGCCCATTTATTTTCACTGGTGACAGGGACACAAGTACAGTAATTGGAGGAGAGTCGTGCAAAGACTCAGACAAATTGTGTCCCACTCTCTTCCATATTTTATAGGGAACACTTACAACCAGATGAACTTTGGAACAGACTACGGCTCGTTACTTCTGACAGGTTATGCCAGAAAACATGTATTGCCAAGTGATTCATCACCGTTTATATCCAGATCATAAATTTTTATTTTCCAAAAGCTGTGCTTTGGATTCGGGGCGGACCATAGTGTTTATTCTTTTTTTGTTGGCAGCTGGAAGAACAGCCTCTTGATGTCCTTCCCTGTGGATTTTATCGTTTCTCTGGGAACAGCTTTGCACACTTTCTTGGGACTTGTTTTCCACCTAACTTAAAAAAAAAAATACAGTTGCTATAATCATGGAAAGATTTGTCACAAATTAGTTTCAAATACCTTTGGGGTGATTGTGTTGGCTTGACTCCCGCTAAACTATAGTGTATTGGTTCATCTATTATACAGAGTTAGAAACTGTGCCTAAGCCTGAAATAAACTTTCTGAAATTGCTAGGGAAGTGGAATTACTATTTTTAAAATCTTATTTTTTAAAGAAATTATTTTAAGGCCATAAATTATCATAAGACCATAAAGGAAAAGAAATAAACTTTGGCTTATCACTTACCAGCTACCAGGCCCTTCATAGAAATGAAATAAGCCTCACTTAATGCTCATGAAAGCCTTGCCAAGTGGTCATTGTCACAGCACTGGGGTTCTTTTCTCCATAGCTGGAGACCTCTGGGGTCCTAGCGTAATTTCAATATTGAAACCAATCTGGCCCCAAGTGTTCCATGTAGATTTTGTTGATATGATGTCAACTGGACATCATGGAGACCATGCCATGGATATCTACATCCATTTGGATGTCTGACCAAGACTTGTCCATGAAAAAGCATTCTAGAACCATGCCCCAACACACACACACACACACACACACACACAACACACACACAATCACCACCACCACAACTCACCCCCAAACCAGTGGCAAAGCCCTGTCATTTTTAATTCTAAAACATTCCTCAAATCTCTCCCTTCTCTCTGTTGCCACGACCAGACTCATGATTACCTCAACTCTCCCAAGAATCTATCCTCCTTTCAGCAATGTGCATTAGGCCCATCTTCTCTCCTGTGGGAGCCAGCCTCCAAGATGGCGCCCCAGTGATCCAGACCTCCCACAATTCACATGCTTGCAGACCCTTCCCATGCTGATTTGGAGCTGGCCCTGTGTGACCCATTGAATAAAGGAGGACTAACAATGACCTCTAAGACTGAGCTGTAAAAGGCCTTGTAGCTTCTTCTGCCTCATTTTCTTGGATCCCAGACCCAGCACATAAGTAAGAAGTCGGCCACCCTGAAGCAGCCAGTGATGGAGAGGGCACTTAGGGAGAGAGCCACTGAAGAGAGAGATGGCCACAGCTGCCCCAGTCATCCCTACTCATGCCCCAGATATTGGGGAGCACAAATGAGTTGTCTCTGCTGACCTCTGTCCAAATGGTAGATGCACAAGTGTCCCCCCAAATTCACAGGTTGAAGTCCAAAATCCCAGGACCTCAGAATGTGCCTGTATTTGGAGGTAGGGCCTTTAAAGAGGTAAGTAAGTTAACAAGAGGACTTTAGGGTGGGCCCTAATCCAGTCTTACTGGTGTCCTTATAAGAAGAGGAGATTAGGACACAGACAAGAAGGAGAAGACCATGTGAGGACACGGGAAGAAGATGGCCATTGAAGAGCCATGGAGAGGGGCCTCGGAAGAAACCAACCCTCCCTACACCTTGATCTCTGAACCTCAAAAAAATAAATTTCTTTGTTTAAGCCGCCAGTCTGCGGTACTTTGTTATGGTCACTTAGCACACCTATACGGTGGCGATAAATGAATATTTTTGCCTTAAGCTACTAAAGTTTTTGGTGTCATTTGCAACACAGCAATTTATAACCAGAATACCCCAATCTCTCAGAAATACTTATTTTTAAATTACTGGCCCAGTAGAGGCTCTACATCTCCCAAAGAAACGCATTCCATATAGAAAGAGATTGTAATGTTTTGAAACTGACATTCTTCTTAGTGAAGCTTAATTGTTGTTCTGCTGTAATCCCACGGAGGGGAGGGTACATGGAGGGGCGCTTTTCCGGCACCTGCCAAATACACAAACAGCACAGCTCAGAAGCAAGGGAAGCTGTGAGGGAGAATCCTGCCTTGGGATTCCAGCCTTCCAGGCTGCAGTAAAATGGAGAAGTTAATTGCCAGGCTATAAAAACACAATGACTATTAGGTCCCTCAATGTGCTATCATCGATTAGCATCATGACGACGGCAGAATTAGGGAAACAAATGTGCTGTACAGCCTCCCAGCTGAAACTCTGCAAAAGGTTAATTGGATTCCATTTCAGAATCTGGGCACCTCATAGGAGGTTGGACGTGTTCATAACCAAACAAGGGACAAGATGCTGGGAAAATGCAGCTTGCTCTGGATCCAAGGTTGCACACTGCCTCTCCCTTAATTAATCAGAAGGCCACTGTCAGGTTTTGAGCTTTGTTTCCCCAAAGTTTCAAGCCATTGGCGATTCACAGGTGTTCCTGCTCATTGATTTGGAAATCACAGAGGCCCCTGAGTTGTGTTTCTGTGGGGAAAATGAAAACAGTAAGGAGTCAGCAAAAGAATTTCCTGAGTTATTTCACTACCGGAGGAGGGCCCGGAGTTGCCAATAACATGCAAAACACATTAACTTCCTCCCACTTTGTGGCCAGGTCACAGCCAGCTAAGACGCTCTCTGCCAAAACCCCAAGCGGAATTCCAAGGTGGCAAACTAACGTGTCTATAATCTGACACATGGCCTTTGAAAGTGAGATGTCAGAAACATCTGTAGAGTCTTTCCCAATGGGAGGCCGTGTCCGTGACATCACCCCCACCTCCACCCTTTGTAAACTCCCAGCAAAGGGGGTTTGGCCTTCTGGTTTAAAACCCTCAGCATTCTCTGGGGGTAGCCCATTCTGAAAGTAGTCAAGAATCACTTTGGAGCAAGTGGGGACACTGGTAACGTACAGGCACATCCTGGAGATGCCGCGGGTTCGGTTCCAGACCCCCGCAATAAAGCAAGTGTCGCAATAAAGGAAGTTAAAGGAAGGTTTTGGTTTCCCAGTGCATATAGAAGTTATGTTGACACTATACTGTAGTTTATTAATTGTGCAATAGCATTGTGTCTAAAAGAACAACGTATGTACCTTAATTTTAAAAATACTTTATTGTTAAAAAATGTTAACCATCATTGAAGCTTCTAGCGAGTGATGGGTAATCACTAATCATAGACCACCATAACAAATGTAATAGCAAAAAAGTTGAAACACTGTGAGAATTACTAAAATGTGACCTACAGACATAAATTGAGCAAATGCTGTTGGAAAAATGGCACCAATAAACTTGCTCAATGCAGGGCTGCCACCAACCTTCAACTTGTAAAAACAAACAAACAAATAAAACCAAAAAACCAGTATCTGTGTCGGGGAGCAAGAATTCCTGTCCCCTTCAAGGTCCTTCTAGCTGAACTAAGAATCACATTGACATGAGACAGATTAGCAGGAGAAAATCAAATTTCATAGCATACATACAAGGGAATCCACACAGATATGGAAATTCCAAAGACAATCAGGTAAAATGAAGTGTATGTGTCATCCTGAACTAAGGAGAAGAGGTTAGGGGTCTGGGACTTCAGAGGAGGGACGTGCAATTCACAGGAAGATGAAAAAGAATAAATGGTAGGGGTGCCTGGGTGGCTCAGTCGTTAAGCGCCTGCCTTCGGCTCAGGTCATGATCCCAGGGTCCTGGGATCGAGCCCCGCATCGGGCTCCCTGCTCAGTAGGAAGCCTGCTTCTCCCTCTCCCACTTCCCCTGCTTGTGTTCCCTCTCGCACTGTGTCTCTCTCTGTCAAATAAATAAAAATAAAATCTTAAAAAAAAAAAAAGAATAAATGGTAAACAAAGTCTTGCTGGGCCACTCAGAAACTATGGGACAAAGAGAGGATTTTGATTGAGCAGGTTCCTCCCTGTCCGCCATACCTGCTCCACATCATAATGTGGTGATCTGGGGTGATAGCCCTCTTCCTGGAGGAGGTCCTCTATCTAAATTATTTTTAGGCAGTTGTAGGGGAGGCAAAGAGCTTTTCCTGAATCTGTTTGATTTTGATTGCTTTGTAACTCCAAATAATGTTCCTGCCAAGGTGACCTGTCTTCCGATGGCCTGCCCTTGCCCCTACCTCCATCTGCAAAGTGCAATAAAATGAGTTATGCCCGGATGTAGAAGTGCATAGATAAGTTGTATCATTTTCTACCACTTCCAACCCCATCTCAACTCTCCAGAAGAAAGCTTGCCTTGACCAAGTATTTGCTGGTTTAAATTTCCTTTGCTATATACATTTTGTGCCAAGTCCAAAGCCATTGGATTTGGTAAAATCTTTAAGAACTTCGCCACAGGATGTGGTTAGTCATGGGATATTCCCTGGTCCTGAGTTGGGAAGGCGTTAGCTCAGGGAGCACTGAACATAGAACCAGAAAACAAAGGAACCAAGAATGGAGACCTTGAGATCACCCTTATGTCTGGACAACCAGGGTCCTAGGCCTTGAGCTGGTCATTCTCTAGCTAGAGGCAGGAGTTCGCAAGGCCGAGAGGATATCCCCCCCAACCCCAAATAACCAGAGCTTACCCGCCACTTCTTGACCCCAGAATTCCACAATCAGATTGCCCAGAGCCTCCATCCAGGGCCACCACTAACCTCCCCCCAAGTTTGTGCCATGTAGGGTGGCCCATGCTGCCTGTGTGCATCGCCGGGGAACAAAGTGCCAAGGGGCAGGTGCTCACAGGGGAAGGGATGGAGGCTCCTCGTGATACAGATAGAGAAGGGGGCGGCGGGTTCTTGCCTGGGTCTGCAGTGTTGTAGTTGGGAGATCATACAAAATTGGTCCTGAAAAAGCTATATTTGCTTTAGCGACAAGGAGGTTACAGGGAACCCTCCACCTTTCGCCTCCTCTTCTTCACAACTCTGTCAGCACCATGACAAAAAGCTGAAACTTAATTTTCTTAGTTCCTTGAAAGTTGTCTTCCTATTATTTAGTAACATAAGCTAAACTTAGTAACACAAGTGAAAATTTGTCTCTCATTTCAAAGCAGTGTTTACCCCAGCTCCTCTACTGATTTGTTATGAGTTATTGATCCTTGGTGGAAAGAATAACGTGCCCACCTAGAGCCTCCTCTGCAGCACTTCAGGCCGCTTGTGAATAATGAAGGTGCTCCATGGCTGAGAGGAGCCCTGACCCTTGAGGTGTGAAGCCAGCCCTGGAAAAGGCACAGCCTGAGCTGTGAGACCCTGGTACTTGAGTTCATTCTCATATCCTTCATGTGTGAGAAAGCTAACTTGGATATCAGGACCCACAAATGGGAGCCCTCCGCTCTCGCCCTGCCAGTGGCCTGGCCCACGTCACAAACCTAAACATAAGTCAACTTGCACTTATGGGAAACACCTGTCAAGGAAGGCTAACGTACTCCAATCACAACCCTCTGACTCAGCTTTAGCTAGCTCACCTTACTGTAGAAAATAGGATGACTAGCCAGTCATGCCCTGTTTCCATGCTGCCTCCTCTAACACTTTATAAAACTTGTTCTTGCCCAGAATCCTTCAGGAAGCATGTTCCTCTGTTTATGAGACACTGTACTCCCCAATCCATGGATTGTTTTCCCTTGAATAAAGGACATCAAACTCATTACTAATTGTTTTAGTTTTGTCATTGGACAGTTTGGGTGGCAAGATGGGACGGCTGCCAAAGATCCTGGAGACCTCTCCTGGATCCAGGTGAAGGTACCTTGTGATTCTCTGCCTTTTAGGCTGCTCTCCAGGATCTCTCAAAGCTTCTCTCAGATCAAACTCTGTATTCTCAGCCCCTTGAGCTTGTCTTAATCCTTCCGACTCCAGATTTTCCAGGTGAGACTTTGTGAACCACAACATTTGGGTTTGTGTCGAACCTCATCTACAAGGTAAATGCCTTTAGGGGGTCCTGACAGATCTCAGAAACTGTGCACAGGCAGCCAGAAACAGTAAATCTAGTTGAATGAGGGAGGACTATTTCAACAAGGAAGATAATGGGTACACCCCTCAGTCTAAGAAAACAAGATGCCAGTCATCAGAAGACTCACAGGGCCTGGAGGGAAGTCCATAGTATAAACTGCTGGGGACTTGGAGAAATAAATTTAGAGGAGAAATTTGGATTTTTTGACCACATCAAAATCTAAGTAGGCCTAAGTCAAGACTATTAATAGCCATTAGAACATCTACCACTATAAAGAAATCTCATGAAAGACATAATAGATCTGTTACCCATGGGACTCTGAGAGCCAAAGCTGCAAAGTTGGTGGTCATGGGTCAACCACTTAAAAGTTGTTAGAGTGCTCACCATCCAACTCTTTAAAGCTCCCGTGCCAGGATAAATTGCTCATGAAATGGGTTAGACTGACAGTAGGTCACCTACCAATCTCAAGAAAATCTCTGTACAACAAGGTACACTGTAAAACACCCCAAAATCCCTAACTCAGGGACACATCCCCTTACATATTAATTTGGTCCAAGATACCCAAGGCTTGGCTAAAGAAATGTGATTCCCAAGTTTCAAAGAATTAAACATGCCACTTTTGAACACAACTGCTTATTTTATGTCTAAAACTACGGTCCTGGAAGCTATAGATGTCTACAAAAATGGCAAAAATCTTACTGGACAACCTGGAATTAAAATGGCTATTATGGGGAATATTCCAATTAGACAAGATCATTCATTTAAGAAGTGCATTCGAAACCTATTGAATGGGAGAAAATATTTGCAAATCATATATTTGACAAGGGTTAATATTCAAATATATAAAGAACTCATGCAACTCAATATTTAAAAAACCAAATAATCCCATTAAAAAATAGGCAGAGGATCTGAATAGACATTATTCCAAAAAAGGCATACAGATGGCCAGCAGGCACTTGAATAGATGCTCAACATCACTCATCATCAAGGAAATGCAAATAAAAACCACAATGAGATATCACCTCACACCTATTAGAATGGATATTATCAAAAAGACAAAAAAGAGTGTTGGTAAGGATGTAGAGAAAAGGAAACCCTTGTGCACTGTTGGTGGGAATGTAAATTGGTGCAGCCACATGGAAAACAGTATGGAGGTTCCTCAACAAATTAAAAATTACCATGTGATCCAGCATTTTCACATCTGGGTATTTATCCAAAGAAAACAAAAACATTAAGTCAAAAAGATATATGCACCCCCATGTTCATTGCAGCATTATTTACAATAGCCAAGACGTGGAAATAACTTAAGTGTCCATCAATGGGTAAATGGGTAAAGAAAATGTGGCATATATACACAATATTTTTAATATTATATATCAATAATATATTATTCAATATATATTGGATATTATTTAACCATAAAAAGAGAATGAAGTTTTACCATTTGCAGTAACATGAATAGACCTTGAAGGCATTATGCTAAGTGAAATAAGTCAGACAAAGACAAATCCCCTACGATCTCACCTATATGTAGAATCTTTAAAAAAAGAAAAAAACAAGCTCATAAATACTGAGAATGGATCAGTGGTTGCCAGACCAGGATCAGGGGTGAAATGGGTGAAGGGAGTCAAAAGGTACAAACTTCCCAGTTATAAAATAAGCGAGTGATGAGATGTAATGTACAGCAGGGCAACTAGAGTTAATAATACTTCACTGTATATTTGAAAGCCCCTAAGAGAGTAGATCTTAAAAGTTCTCATTACAAAAGCAAAATGCTGTAACTATGTGTGGTGATAGATGTTAACTAGACCTATTGTGGTGATCATTTTGCAGTATATACAAATATTGAATCACTATGTTGTATATCCAAAATTAAATCAATATTATATGTCAATTATACCCCAATTTAAAAAAGGGGCGGTGGTTATACTCAGACACCAGCTGTCTTATGGCAACTGCTGGTCTGAGTGGGTTGCAGTCAAAATACTGCTCATTTTTTGTTTGTTTCCTACTTTATAGATTGACTCATTTAATGATAGTTTCTTACAATTTTCCTCCTGCCATTTTTCAAACGAAGATGAGAGATAAAATATTCTGTGAGACTTCCATTCTGCTTTTTCTGGCCTTTCTTCTCTTTACATTTGTCAAGTGAATTTGTATATTCGTCTTCTGTTTTGACATTGACATTGTTCAGGTCCTCACCAGTTTACATATTCACTTTCTTCACTAAAAGGTTTTTCTACATTTTTTCCAATAACACCACTTAAATTACCCTAATTTATTCTCTTAAATAATTCCACTTAGCTTAGGGATGCTTTAAAATTAAGATAAAAAATTTCTTTATAGTGGACTGAGAGAGAGAGAAAATGAATCAGAAAGTGGCCAGTGACTTAAAAAAGTATTCATCTTTTGCTGAAAGTAGTAGAAACATAACAAAGCAGAAAGAGTCTTGGTTCCACAATGAATCTATAAGCCAACCCACACAAATAGCTCTCAAGTCATTTTTGCTCAATGTAGAGCAATTTCCTAGGGATCAGGAGACCCAGTTCTTAATCCTAACTTTATTTCTAAACTTTTAAGCCTTCTAACCCAGTTGACTGTATGGACTTAGGGAACCCATTGAACTGTCCTGGGCCTCAATTTCCCTATCTATAAGAGGAGATATTGGATAGAGAATAAAATCCTTTTCAGCCGCAAAATGCTAAATTAGGTCTTTACATTATTTTTGATGGCCCAAAACATGACCTTGATTACCTTTTTAATTTGCTGGAAGAATGTAAAATTTTGGTGTTATTGGTTTCGTATGGGGGGAAAATGGCCCCTTAAGTTAAGTATTGTGAAAAAATAAATTGTTCCCAAATCAACAAACAGAATAGGGTATCTATTTTAACTGGCACTCAGAAGCCTCCAAAGGGCTTCAAAATTCCGAAAGAGCTTCACTGAAACACTCATTGCAAAAAGCTAATGAAAAATTAGACACAGAGGTACCTAAAAGACCATAAGGCTGATGTGATGAGCCCCACTACTCCCCTTTATCCTCCTTTACCTGAATACTTAGGGACTACTAATCTCTATCTGAACTGTCTTTCTACTCTGAAGAGACTACGTGACTATAAACAAAAGTCTGCCAAGTTAGTGGTCTTACAGACACCCAACATCTACCCTCAGTGGAAGGCCTCCATATGGGCCCCTCTCAGACTGACAGGATCCAAAGGATTCTCCTGTAACTACTACCAGCTATTCCCTTAAACAGCCACGGGGAAACTAAAATTAAAATTAATGGAAAACTTTGCCAAATTCTGGTAGATACCAGGACTACACTCTCCACTTTAAACCCCACTTGCTTGGGATCCTGTAGGTGAGATCCTAGGAAAACTGGCAGAAGCGGACAAAGGGTGAGAATCCTTACCAGACTCAGCTCTCCCAAACCTCTGCTGCGCCCAATCAAGAGGAAGGTAAAGTTTCATGGCCCTTCCTTTCCAAATCCAGACCCCTTGATTACTGATCCTTTCTCTCCCAGAGACAACTGTTACCTTCTTTTTTAAAAAGAGATTTTATTTATTCATTTGAGAGAGAGAGAATGAGCAGGGGGGAGAGGAAGAGGCAGAGGGAGAAGCGGACTCCCCGCTGAGCCGAGAGCCTGACTGGGGGGCTAGATCCCAGGACCTGGCGATCACGACCTGAGCTGAAGGCAGACGCCCAGCTATCTGAGCCACCCAGGCGCCCAACAACTGTTGCCTTCTTGTTTGTCTCATGTGGTGTCCTGAGAACTTGGCTTGGCAAACTTCCCGTTGGGGGCTCTAAAAATATGGCCACACAGAAATGCAGATCACAGCCCATTTGCAGCTAGATATGGCCAAAAAGAAATGTGGGTTGCACTCCATTTGTGGCTGGGGTCCTTTCAACTTTTGCCAGTTCTAAGAGAAACTGTCTAAATCTTTCCTTCTCCAGGGGATCGTTGGCAGGGGCTCTGGATCTTGAGAGGGTACGATCTTTTGCACCCTCTGCGGGGCACCTGTGCATCCAGGGGGCTGTTCAACACTGCCAGGAAAATTGACTGTTTGTCTTGGGTGAAACCTGACAAGATATTTGAAGGGATTTTTTAAGCAGCTCTGTGGTCAGAAATTGGCCAAATTGAAAGCTGATATTCAGAGCCTGATAGGAACTTTTTTTTATGTCTTCCTCCCCTAAGCTAAATGAAACTGTGTACCCAGAAGGAAAGAAAAACATTCCAAAGACAAAGAGCTCTAAATCTAGAACATGGGGAATGTTTTGATTTCCATCTTACTTGAAGATCTTCTCCCTGGTATAAGGATATAAAGAAGCAAACTGGAAAGAAAAAAAAGAAGGAAACCAAAGATAATGTAGTTGAATGGGCAGGCCAGCCTGTGAGGTCACTCAGGTTAAAACCCAATTCTGAGAAATTAAAAACAACTGTCCTTATCTTATAAATTGAGCCTTTACAAGAACAGACATTCAGCTCAAAAAGCAATTCAAAGCCCACCTATCCTCTTTACCAATCCTAAAACCTCCCCAATTCATCTATAAAGGCCTGGAGGTATTGTAAAATTCTGAATTTAGGAAACAAAATCCTTCTCAGAGGGACTTGCATTCTTTCCCTGTGCCTTTGAGATGTAAATGTTCTACCTAGTCTTCTCCAGGAACTGAGGGCCATCTCTTTGAAATGCAAACTTCAAAGAGGTAATTCTTATGGGAAGGAAAAAAGAGAAGAAAAAAGGAAAAGGCAATTTGGAAACTAGGAAAATGAAAAATCTTCACAAAGATGAAGCCATCTGAGCAGGTAAGCTTAATTTATTCCTTCTGCTAGAAACACACTTTGGATCCAGCTGTTCTTTTATAAATTAGTGAGTTTTGCATTATCGTACCCATCTAAATGGCTAAAATTTTATTTTTATTTTAGATTTTATTTATTTATTTGACACAGAGAGAGAAAGACAGACACAGAGAGAGAGAGCACAAGCAGGGGCAGAGGGAGAGGGAGAAGCAGGCTCCCCACTGAGCAGGGAGCCCAATGCGGAGCTCGATCCCAGGACCCTGAGATCATGACCTGAGCCAAAGGCAGACGCTTAACGACTGAGCCACCCAGGCACCCCTAAATGGCTAAAATTTTAAAACAAAGGCTATCGGATCTGTTTTTTATCTGTCTGTATACTATGTATGTCTATATGTGTGTGTGTTATGTGATTTTTCTTCTACCTTGGTACTGTCAAAATTATTTTGTAAAGAATTCTATTTGATTAGCTTAAAGAAAATTAAGCATTTATATAAATCAAGTATACTCTCAGAAATTTAGAAACTAACACAAATGTTGTTTAAGTTTTCATGATCTAGGGTAATATTCAGTAAATAAAAACTAGTTTGTTAGTTAGTTTAATTAAAACAGACATGTCTTGGGGTACCTGGGTGGCTCCATGAAGCCTCTGACTCTTGATCTCAAGACCTGAGCTGGGTCCTGAGTTCAAGCCCTGCATTGGACTACACGCTGGGCATGGAGCCTACTTAAAAACAAAACAAAAACAAAAACTCTTGACAGCTCTTTAGAGCTATCAATACTAAATACAATCCTGCACAAAACTTTTATTCTACTTAGGTCTACTAACAGTCAAATAAGCTCATGTTATCTCTGTTACAAAATTTGTTGGCAAGAAGGATGACGTAAAATATTTAGCTGTTTAATGTCTCATGAGTAAACATAATTATTAAGAACAAGTAAATTAAATAGATGTAAGTAAGATACAAGTTTATAAACTTTTCAACAATAATTACGTTCATGGCGTGTCTACTTAAAAAATAAGGTAACTTGGGGCACCTGGGTGGCTCAGTTGTTAAGCATGCGCCTTCAGCTCAGGTCATGATTCCAGGGTACTGGGATAGAGCACCACATCAGGTTCCCTGCTCGGCGGGAAGCCTGCTTCTCCCTCTCCTACTCCCCCTGCTTGTGTTCCTTCTCAAGCTGTCTATCTTTCTGTCAAATAAATAAAATCTTTAAAAAAAAATATGGTAACTTGAAACCTTAAAGTCATACTAAAATTAGTCAAATGATGAATATTCATTGAATACTGATAAAATATTGAAATAAAATACTGAACCATTAATTACTGAACATAGGTTTGTCCACTTTTGGCTTTCTTTTACAGAGGGACTAAAAGATATTTGAGTCTATTCATAAACATGTTTCATGCCACATTGAAAAATTCACTACAAGGAAGAATATACTTCTAGAAATTATATATATATAGTTTGGCCAATCCACAGAATTGTAGTTTGACAGTCCACAAATGCTTACTTCTTGGTTTTCACTAGAAATTAATGATTCTAAGGGTTAAGAATTCTAATCAATATATGTAATTAAAACTACTAGAAATAATAAAGCTAACAACTTTATGAAAAGAAAGTAGGATGTGTTTTTGTAAGAAAAAGTATGAGGTCTGGGGGTGTGTTTTTTATTAAGGGAAAAGGAGAGTAATTTTGTGCTAAAGTAAAATTATTGATCCAGAATGAAAAGGGGGGGATTAAGACAAATTTGAATGGATATAAAAAATATTGTAAAGTATTTATGAGAAAAAATCTTGGGAAAGGAATTTTAGGTGTGGTTAAACTGGCCAAGATTGGAATGGATTTAAGTTTTTAAAAAATAAGTTTTAATATAAAAAGTACACTGGAACCAAATTAGAATTTGGTTTTCTCTCTGTTAAAAGGACAAAGTTTTTTTGGACTGTTGGTCTGTTCTTCATAAGAAATTGTGAAAGCTTTTTTTTTCTTTTTTAACTTTTGAGTAATCTACTTGGACAGCAAAAATTTTGTGTCTTACCAAAATAATTCACTGTGCTTCCTGTTGTCTTTATCAGGTAGGATTAGTTAAGAAAACCCAGTCTTCTCAATATTCAATGAGGTAAGTTTTGTTCATCACTATGTAACCTTCTGTATTTGCCTTTAACATCTTCCATTGTCACTTTGGTGAAATAAGATAATTAAGTATTATTTCCTAATTATTTGTGATTCTACTCAGTCAAATGTTCAAACCTTTTGCCATTTTGACAAGTCCTCCAAACCAAATTCTAAATGGAGTCTTATGGCCTCAAAGTAACTTTGAGATTTCCCAGAGAATTCCTGGGAAATTTCAAAGGATTTGTCTCTCACCTTGTAAAGGAGAAAGGTTAAATTAGGTTTATTTGGTATGCTGAAGTATGTGGGTAGCGTTGTCAGATAAGAAGTGATGATAAACCTTAGGTTACATGTGTTTGGATATATGTTACTAATACAGGTATTCCAAAAATTAGTTTAAGTCTAGAAATTTGTCAACATTCTCATTGTTTAATTATTACCCTAAATTTTTGTATGCCACAGAAATAACAACATTTCCTTATCAACTGAACTCTCCGCAGATTTTTAACCACGGGCATTTTTAAGTCTTTTGTCATTTACAGACAATTATTATTTTAATGTGATGCTTTTGCAAAAGTGAGATTCATGGAAAGAACCCTCCCAAGAACTCCTGGGCACAGACACCACTGCCAAATTACAAGATGTTGAAATTTAGGTGC
The DNA here is from genome assembly GCF_964656455.1 of Halichoerus grypus. Lineage (NCBI taxonomy): Eukaryota > Metazoa > Chordata > Mammalia > Carnivora > Phocidae > Halichoerus > Halichoerus grypus. The sequence continues at coordinate 53,857,741 of NC_135717.1, forward strand.
ATATTTCACAACTGAAGAAGGCTCCACATGACTCTGCATCCTGTTCAAACACTGGAGTCCTCAAAATCAAGCTTACTGGGACAAGAATCTACTGAAATCACAAAGTAGACTGCTTCCACCCAAGACATTAGAACAAGAATCCTGGTCCTTTACCCTCTCATCACAAAACCCCTTCTCGAGACCCTTGGTATCTGCTTTGCCATTCTTTCTCTTACTGCCACTTGGAAAAATAATGCTATCATCCATATTTCTGGAGTTCATGGAAAGGGAGAAACCTATCTGATTGATGGGTTTGCCATCAAACACCCCGGTCAGTCCATGAGGCTGGGGATCCTGTAGTTCTCCCAGTTACAAACTTTTCTCTGCTTCTTTCCACTGCCTGATTGCCTTGTCCACACTAAGCCCCCTCTCTATAGCGTCAGACTCCCTAACCCTGAGCCTGCAAGGCAATGCCCAACAGAAAAAGAAATTAGTCTAATATCCTCTTGTTGTCTCTAGATTCTTCAGTCTGACTTGCCTCCAGGGCTATCATCTTTCCAGGTCAGAGCCTCGGCTGGTCGCCATGCACTCCACTGTTCCAACAGCCTCCACACAGGACATCACTTTTAGCAATGCCAATGTGCTCCTCCTGGGCTTTTCTTTATCTGCGGAGGACTCGTACCCCCTCACTGATGGGCGGTTCGATGTTTAAATAGATGGGAAATGGTTGGGAGCCGTGGTCTGGGCTACTTCAGCACACCTGGCTGTCCACAACCAAACCTTCATGGCGGGCTGCCCCTCTCAACCGACATCCCAGGCTCAAATGGGAATTATCAGGAGGCATTCAGGATTCAAAATTCGCTTCCCTTCGGGGCGCCTGGGTGGCTCAGTTTAAGCGTCTGCCTTCGGCTCAGGTCATGATCCCAGGGTCCTGGGATCGAGCCCCGCATCGGGCTCCTGCTCCGCGGGAAGCCTGCTTCTCCCTCCCCCACTCCCCCTGCTTGTGTTCCCTCTCTCGCTGTGTCTCTCTCTGTCAAATAAATAAACAAAATCTTAAAAAAAAAAAAAAAAAAAAAAAAAAAATTCGCTTCCTTTGGCAGATCCCTACTACCCTGGCTCCAAGTAAGCATACATGAGGCTATGATGAGGAACCTCTCCTTAACTCTTGAAAGTGTTGCAGAATCTCCTGCTACTGCAATAGCTGGCCAACAAAAACCCCTACCCTCTCTGGCCAGGGCTGCTCTTGATAATAGCATAGCCTTTGACTCTCTTTGCAGCTGACTTGCTGCACTTAAATGAACACTTCTGGGAAAGTTGAGAGCCAGCTAAATGAAATCACTTGGCTTACAAAAAGTGACTCCTTCAACGGGGCCTTTCTTTGATCTATTTGATCTAAGTTAGTTTGGGTCATGGGGATCATGGCTCCCGACCATCCTCCAAACGTTGGATATTGTCCTGCTTATAGTCATTCATTCTAATAGTCTCCCTGGTACACTGTGTTCTCTCAAAAGCTTTAAATGCATATGGCAGCCGCTGGTGACCAGACAAATCATCTCCCTTCACTCAGAATGCCAAAAACAAGATGAAAAAAAAAAAAAGGCCAACTAAGGGCCCGAGACCTTGATATCCTAACCTGTGATTTCCAGTTGGAGATCCAACCTGACTCCAGCACCAACAAAAAGCAACAGCTCAGAATGGCACCAATATCTTACATTTTGATCAATACTCTCAAAGCGGGGGAACTGATCAAGTTAATTCCTATATTGGAGCCCACGAAATGGAGGCTGCCCCAGTGGCCTGGCCCACACCACAGATCTAAACCTAAGTCAGCCTGGCTTACAGGTCACAGCAGTCAAGGAAAGCTAACATAACGCCAGTCACCATACTCCCTCAGAGCTCGAGCTAGCTCCCCCTGCCCTAGAAAGCAGGACCTGCAAGCCTGAAAAGGAATCCCTGACCTGTTTCCACATTGCCTCTTCCAACACTATAAAACTTGCTCTTGCCCAGAATCCCTCGGGAAGAGCACTCTGCAGCTTGTGAGGTACCCTACTCCCCCAACCATGGTTTCCCCTGAGTAAAGACATCCATCTCATTACCGAACTATTTCAGCTTTGCCATTTGCCATGCCACTATGAGGGACAGGGGAACACCATTCCTTGCAGATATTCCACAGTGAGAATTCAGTATAAAACTAGCAACCAAACCCAGATTGCCTTCCAGATGGGGATGAGATAAAAAGAGCTAAATAAAGTCCCATGGCTAATTCAAGAGCCAGATATAAATAGAATAAAATTAAACCAGGGCTAGAATTTGGGGGCAGAAAATAGTACTCTTCTTGTGGTTCTGCCAGAGCCTCGGCGATGCAGGCCTGATGTATAAGATCTAATTTGCAATGCCACAGAGAATTCACTGGTTCAAATTTCCTTTGCTCCTTACTTTTTGTTCCAAGCCAAAGCTGGCGAGGGACCTGCGAAGGGCCATTGGATGATATGGAGAGAGGGACCTCTAGTGTTGAGCTACTTTTCTGCCACCCAGCAGCAAGCACTCTATTTACTTACATGTTTATCTATTTATTTAGGATTATCACAATACTGCTTCTCTGAGAAAGCCTGGACTTAAAGTTTAAAGTAAGTGTTTGTTTTTCGCTTCTGGGATAACGTTACGAAATTTAATAATGACAGAATATAAGTGGTGACACACAATATTAGGGAAAGCCTTGAGTAACCAAACAATATTTGTTAAGGGCCTAGTAAATCTTCAGGCCTGGGATAGGTACTGAAGGTAATTTCGAGAAGTCTAAGATATAAAAAGGCAACTAAAATACCAGGAGTAAGTAAGTCCCAAAGGAATAACGAGAACATTAAGTGTATATCTTTCATTTACACACACACACACACACACACACACACACACACACAGCCCATTTATGGAATAAATCCCATGTTCTATGCACTCAACCAGGCTCCAAACTACAGCGATGAAAGATAAAGTGTCTATCCTCAGGGGTCCATAGATAATCAAGGGAAGCAGACACATTACAACTAGGACTGAACAGACACATTATAACTTCTAGCTAGGGCTTCAAGATGGGTGGGAGCTGGAAGGGCCAGGGAAAGGGGAAGGATACTCCAGGCCTGGGGGAGTGAAAGTCCTGAGCACGCTGGAGCGAGCAAGGCATGGGCCGTGCTCAGGTCTGGCTGACATCAGCTTTCCCACAGGGCACGGTGGGAAGGGAGGTTGGTCCTGAGAGGTGCATCCCACATCTCTGATGTGATAATGATTGTCATTTGTTGAGTTATTCAACTACCTTGCTGAGCATCTTCTGTGATCAGGCACTGGGGGCCTGCACAGAGGCCCCCAAGATGAGCAAGACGTGGTCTGAACACCTCAGAAACTCACAATCTAGAGGGGAAGGGTACAGGAAAGCCACTACCCACTATCCCATGAAATGAATGCAACCAGAGAGCGACGCCCAGGGCTGGGCACAACAGAGGGAGTGACCGGCTGAGTCTGAGCCAAGGATTCAGAGGAGGTGGCGTTTGGGTTGTTCCTTAAAGATGAACGGCAGTGCCTGAAGTGGACAAAGACAGGGAGGGAGATGGAGGGGGCGACTCTGGGGATGCCCAGTGTCTGCAAGCGCCACGAAAGATGCTTCCATCTGATCAGAATCCAGCTCAGGAGCCTGGGGTCTCTCCTGAAGGCCAGTGAGAACTATGGATTTACAGGGGACCAAGACAGAGGTCCCCATGTGGACATCTAGAGACCTTTTTTCAGAACTCTGGAGGAGGGGGCAGGAGGTAACATGGTAAGATTTTCACTGTTTAAATAAAAGCTGGAGATTGTATGACCGATGGATTGGAGGGGCGCACAACAGTCCACTTTGTTTTGATCCCAATTACACACTGTCCACTGCTCCCTCCTTCTTTCCTCACAACAACTATTGTTCCTGGCTTATGTCTCTCTCCTGGAGGACTTTAGGACCTGCAGATTGCTAATGAGGTAGCTGATCCCGGCCACGGCCTGACCGCCGCTCTGGAAGCCAGCCGGCCGTGCGCACGATGCTCGGTCCTCCTCGGAACATTGTTTCCTACGTTAACACTTCTTGGTACTTAAATTCTACATCTAGCAATTACTTTCCTCCTTGAGCAGTTGGTTTCCACTTGAACAGGCAGCTGGAGGTAGTCAAAGCATGACTTAAGTAATCGTTTACTATTGTAAAGCTCCTTTCATCCATAGGCTTACCATTAATCACCCAGGAAAATAATAGAATGGTAAAGAGTGACTGCTGGTATTAATAAAATCATGGCAGCCGAGGACAGACCCAAGCAAACACAGCCATTGGGAACTGCTATACCGCCTTATTATCTGAGTGATGGTCCAGCTGGCAGATCCGAGCTACGTGCTCACAAACAAAAGGTTATACTCGGAGGGACACCACCAACACCAAGCAGACTGGCAGCCGGGGTAGACTTCTGACATGGTGACATCTCCAGGCTCCGTAACTCAACATCACAGAGGGCTGCTTTGTTAACCAGAATGTCGATGTATTACTATGCAATGAAATGCGAGGTATTTTTTTTTAATCCAGATATGAAAAACAACTAAAACTATAAGGCAAGCTGTTGTGTGAATCTGACATTACAGAAAGGGAAGTGAAGACTGGGGTTCAGCCAACCCAGCTGGACCGGTCGCCCTTCTCCACGATCACAGAGCCTTATAATCACAAATACCGATAGAGTAGGTCTGTGTGTCAGGCACGGTTCTAGGTGCTAGGGAGAGATGTTGGCAAAGGCCCTGTCCTTTTGGAGTTTTTACCTATTGAGAGGAAAGGCAAAAAGCAAACAGATGAATACATAATACAAAGTCAAGGAGTGACAAGTGCTAAGAAATAAAGCAAGGAAGGAGAGAGAAGGTAAAGGTACTCAGGAACTGTCCCTCTGAGGAGGGGACATCTGAGTAGAGAACTGAGTGAAGAGGATAAAAGCTACATGAGCATCTGGGGGAAGGGCCAGCCCAGCAGTGAGAAGAGTCACACAAAGGCCCTGGGGAAGCACTTTTGTGCTCAAAAGAATGGGCTTTGTTTCTTAACAAACATTGTAACTGATTTGGTACCCCCAAGTGAGTGTTTTGACCCTCAAAGTAAGCAGAGTACACTCGTTGTAACAAGGTTGCCATTTTGCAACAGCAACTTGCATCTTCAGGTTGCCCTTCATATCCCCTTCCTCTCAAACTTCCACTGAAATAACACAGAACATAAAAACGTGCAAAGGAAAGAATGCTGGGAAATAGCAAAGAGGATCATCAACAGGCCAGAAACATAGAGAGCGCTGCGGACGGCGTGCAGCGGCTGGGGCAGGACTGAAAGACGGCCTCGTGGAGGAGCAGAAGCACTTTCCCAAGATGGTCCTGCCAAGTCCTCGAGCTCCCAGCTGCCTGAAGACAAGGCTGGGCCAAAGGGACATTGAGCGGACGAGAAACAGAAACAACGACCGAGACTGCACAGGCGCTGTGTCCACACCCTCAGCTTCCTGCAGGGCGCACAGCTGACCGGGGAGGAGAGGATTTGCCCGACGGTCTCCCAACATCGATGGGGGGCCAGCGAGCCAGACAGTGTGAGCCTTGAGGAGCCGCGTGCCCCAAAGCTTGCAGAAGAGGGAAAGGTGATGGATGAAGTCTTTGCTTCTGTGTTAACGCCTTCCCGATTTCCCGCCACTCAAAACATCTGGAGACCCCCAAGCAGACAGGTGGCTGGGAAGGAATGAACCAGGTTTTGAAAACTCCCTTCCTTTTCTGCAAGCGTCCTCGGATGAAGGGGGCTGGCCCCCAGAGCATCCCCTGCCAGTACCTACCCCACTCCAGGAGGCCCGAAAGTACGTCCCATGCAGCCCCCTCCTCTCTCCCCACACCCAGAACCAGGCAGCCCCTGATCAGGGGAATCCACCTTTGCTCTGCTAGGTGTCATGCTCTTCTTTCCAGCTCCGTTTATGTTTTTTTTTTTTTTAAGATTTTCTATTTATTTATTTGAGAGAGACAGTGAGAGAGAGAGAGTGCGTGCATGTGGGGGGTGTGTGCAGAGGGAGAAGCAGGCTTCCCACTGAACAGGGAGCCTGATGCAGGACTCGATCCCAGGATCCTGAGATCATGACCTGAGCCGAAGGCAAACGCTTCACCAACTGAGCCACCCAGGCGCCCCCATTTATGTTTTCTATTTCTATTTTCCCAGTGTTTTTCTTTTCCTTTCCTAACATATACTGGATTCATTAGGGGTTGGTTTTTTTGTTGTTGTTCTTTTCTGTACTCTTTTTGAAGTTCTACATTCTATTTCTATTCTACTAGTTTTACTTCAACTTTTAACTAACTCAAACTACATTTTCTTAGCAACATCAATAATTAAATAGTATTTATAACTTCTCCGAGTCAAACCAGATGAGATTTCACAACTTCTTATAACCCCTCCTCTTCTTAATGGCCCCTGGCCCTTAGGGTTTGTTGGAATAATGTAGATTTTTAGTTTTAAAATTATAATTATTATTGGTAGGGCCTTTTATCATACTGCTTTTTTCTTTTCCTTCTAATAGACTTTATTGTTTAGAGCAGTTTTAGGTTCACAGCAAAATTGAGGGGCAAGTACAGAGATTTCCCATCTGCCTCCTAACCTCCCCCCCACGCACAGCCTCCCACACTACCAACACCCCCCACCAGAGTGGGACACATCATTAGTTGACCTCAAGGGCCCTCTTGGTGTTTCGTACTCTATGGATTTGGACAAATGTCTAACAACATGGATCCACCATTGAATGTCCTATAGAATAATTTCACTGCCTTAAAAATCCTCTGTGCTCTGCCTGTTCACCCCTCCTGACCCCTGCCAACCTCTGGCAAATACTGATCCTTTACTGTCTCCATAGTTTGCCTTTTCCAGAATGGGCTATAGTTGGAATGATCAAGTAGGTGGCCTTCTCAGACAGCTTCCTTCACTTAGTGATATGCATGTAAGTTTCCTCCATGGCTTTTCATGGTTTGATAGCTCATTTCCTTTCAGCATTACATAATATTCCACTGCGGGGGATGTACCACGGATAATGTATCCATTCACCTACTGAAAGTCTGAGATGAGGGTGGCAGCACGGCCAAGTGAGGGCCCTCTTCCGGGTCGCAGACTTCTTATTGTATCCCCCCATGGCAGAAGAGCATAGAGAGCTCCTGGGGTTTCTTTGTGAGGGCACTAACCACACCCATGAGTACTCCTGACGGCCCCACCTGCTAATCCCACCACCTCGGGCATTAGAATTCCACTATATGAATCTGGGGGGATGCAAATATTCAGACCACAACAGTATTAAACTTCACAACTACACTGACAGCAATCATTTAAATGTAACTTCAAGTATTAATAGTTTCACTGCTCACTGTATTTCTTTCCCTTTGTTGAGTTTAATCACTTAATTGACAAACACAGAGCGAGTGCCTACTATGTGCCCTGCATGGAGATCTAGCAGTAACAGGGAGACAAAGTCTCTGTCTTCCGTGGAGCTTACAGCCCAGTGACGGCTTTAAATTATTTTGAGGTTGGCTGCAGGACAGCCTTAAGTAAATATTCTTTTCCAGTTGCTCTTCCCAGAACGGTCCTCCCCTGGAAGGAAGCAAGGCTGTTTCAAGCTCCTCCACGTCTTGCTCGAATGCCACCTTCTCAGTGAGCACACACACACCCACACCACTGAAAACTGCACCCCCTCCCGACCTCACCCCTGTTGCATTCTCCTGCACGACACAAATGACACTCAAAATATCGGATTTCAGCTAAGGCAGCATGAATTTTAAGGCACGCCATGATGTCGTGTGTCACTGAGACTTGCCAGTGACTCATGGCCTTCCCGTGAGGTCAAGCCTCTCAAGTCTCCTTTAGCAATTCAGAGGTTTTAAGAGACTTTTCTTGCCTTCCGTTGCATTCCTTGGCATGTGATAGTCAATCCTTCTGCAAATATAGCTAATAAGACATGACACAGCTTCTCCTCACTTGGGGGTACCACCCTCCCTTCCTATGGTGTGGAAGTACTGCTGGTTGTTTGTTAGGAAATATGGAATTGTGGTCCTTCTTTCAGGAATGAATATTTGCTTCTTGGCTTCCGCACTTTTCTGGGGACATGATAACTTTTCATTTTAGTGCCAAGTCATCATGGACTCTTTTGTGAAGACATGCTAAATGGTGAATTAAGTCCTACGCATACCAACACCGTGCGTAACTGAACTAAAGTAGCAACGATATGAACAGCTCTGCGCAGGCTTGCAGACTGATGGGCAATGACGAAGAGTTCGAGGCAGCTGCCCAGCCAACAGAAATTTGAGCACTCCAGTGATTGTGGAAGGCATCTCCACTTCAGAGTGTCTAAAGTGAAACGTGGTACTTCCCAGAATCAACAAACACAAAATCCGGGAAGTTACTCGCTTTGTCTAGAACATGCTCCCTCCGCTTGTTTGCAAGCTCTGCAAAGTCAAGGAATTATCTGTCTACAGATATAGCATGAATGCCTAGAACAGAACCTGGCCCATGGTAGGCACTCAGATGTTCGTTGAGTGGATGCATAAATGAAGCAGGGTTAAGTCTAGATCTGCTTACCTAGAACAGCATGACCTCCCACAGCCTGCAGGCCCCATGCCTCTTCCCTCGGGCGTGGGATGCACTCTCGTGTTCACATTCCCTGCCACGTACCCCAGGAGCCGCTAGCTGGCTAGAAGCCATTTTTCTGATAAAAAGATTCATAAGATTCAGCCACAACACTCTCGTCTTTATGAATCGAAGCAGGAGCATGCGATGGGGCACTGGGCTGGCTTAGTCGGTGGAGTGTGAGACTCCTGATCACAGGGTCGTGAGTTCAAGCCCCACACTGGGCGCTGAGCCTACTTAAAAAAGAAAAAAAGAGAGAGAGAAGGAGGGCAGGGAAGCAGCCTCACTTTCTAGATTCTCTAGGAAGTTTACTCACTGATGCAATTGGGTCTTGGTCCCACGGGTGCTGTGGAGCAGCACAGGTATTGGTTCTTGGGCAGTTGGATGTCGGGGGGCCAAGGAGGTTCTCAAGCAGCCCAGGAGGAACTACAACCCTCAGCAGGAGGCGGAAGCCAGGCCCTTCACCTGTGCTTCTGAGAAGAGAATCTGTGCTGGGCTGCGCCAGATCCGTGGGCCTGGGAGGCTGGCAGACTCATTTCAGAACAAGAAACTGAACAAAAAGACCAAAAATAATAATAATAATAATAATCACACTGACTACACATTGCCTTAAATTCTGATTCTTCTGTTTTTATCTTATGGAACTCTGTGGTTAAAGATATGAGGAGCGACCGCTACAGACAGCTTGTTTGTTTGTTTGTTTGTTTGTTTTTAACTCATGACACAGGAATTTGCTCTTACAACCATCAAGGGGAAGTTTTGTGGTTTTATTACCCCCTTCAGGCCTAACACAAGGTTCTGGAGCCTAATAGTACAGGCTATCTCTTTTAATTAGCGTGATGGGCCATCCCATGTCACCCAGTGTATCAACATTTCATTTAATAAACTCATTTTATGGGAAAAGATACGTGCTGTGCTGTTCCACATTGACTAGCACAACTCAACTTTTCATTTCTGATACAAACAGAATCTTGAGTCTTCAAGATCTTAATACCATAAACTGAAGCCTTGGGGCTTTATGGCCTTCCTGCTTGGTGCAATAGACAACTGCAGGTTACAGAAGGGCGGGGGTGGGGGGATGGGGTAACCAGGTGATGGATATTAAGGAGGGCACGTGTTGTGATGTGCACTGGGTGTTATACACAACTAATGAATCACTGAACACTACATCAAAAACTAATGATGTACTACTATATGTTGGCTAATCAAACATAATAAAAAAAATTGTTACTTTTCTTCATTCAAAATTCACAAAATAACACGCTGGAAAGCAAGTCTCTTGATCCAGTGATCCTGAAAGTGTGGTCTGGACAAAGCACTAACCAAAGCCTGGATCCTTGGCCTAATGCTCAACTCCCTCGCCGTGACCCAACGAGTCCCTGCTAGCTGCTGGGTCAGGCACTGGGGCGCCACACTGCTGTGTGATAAAGTCTGTTACTAGAATGAATTTAGATTTTACTTACTCGATAGTTACTCGATAGTTATTCATTTCCTCACATGGCGCTCTTTTCAAAGCAACACGTTCATTCCATAAAATAACGGCGAAACCCTTGATACAAGGAAATGACTGAATTAAGACATCGTTGCATGGATTTTATCTCCCCAAATGGTATACACTGAGTGCCCTTTGCCAAATTTCCAGTAGGAGCATCCAAAGTGCACCCTCAGAGAACAAAGGAAGTTCCAACTTTGAATGGCCACAAGGTCCAGTGCCTCAGAGACCTCGTAGGCAGAAAAGTCTCCTGGGCACTTACCTGAGACATGGAAATAGAGGTTACGGCCAAAAGAAATGACAACGGATAAAGTGAACGTAATGAGCAACAGTTAGGCATGGCCCTCCTCCCCTTCACTTCTGTTTGTTTCATTTTTAGAGGGATCTGGTGTTTCAAGGAAAATACAAATGAAGTTTCCTATAAGGAGGGGCGCCTGGGTGGCTCAGTTGTTAGCGTCTGCCTTCGGCTCAGGTCGTGATCCCAGTGTCCTGGGATGGAGCCCCCCTCCCTGCCCCGTCAGGCTCCCTGCTCAGCAGGAAGCCTGCTTCTCCCTCTGTCCCTCCCCCTGCTCGTTCTCTGTCAGTTTCTCTCTCTCAAATGAATAAATAAAATATTCAAAAAAAAAAAGAAATTTCCTATAAGGAGATGCTTGCACTCTCTCTCAGCCTCATGATAGGGGGCCAGTAAAAAGAGATGAAGAGGAGGGGGTCTTAGGTTTGCAATGACAAACAGGGAAGGCCAGTATACTTCCTACAGATTTATTACAGTTGTTGCCAGTGGGACTGATTTTAAAAAACGAACAGGTAAAGCAAATCTAATCTAAAACGCTTTGCTGCCATATTAGGGCACCCTCACTGTCTCCCCTTTTCTCCTGGAACAGTAAAACTGTATTTCTGCCACTATGTACGGGCAGCTGCCGGGGCCCACTGGGAGCGTTGGTGGATAGGCCAGATACGATCGCCGAGCAGGGGAGGGCGCCCGGCTCTGAGGTGAAACTAGAGATCCTTTCCTTTGGGACCATCGTTTTGTGAAAGCCTCCTGGTTTCGTAACATTTCATTGAAAATTCACCCTTTAGGGGCACCTGGGTGGCTCAGCTGGTTAAGCATCCAACTCTTGATTTTGGCTCAGGTCATGACATTGAGCCCCGCGTCAGGTTCTGCACTGAGCATGGACCCTCTCTCTCCCTCTCCCTCTGTCCCTCCCCCACCTCTAAAAAAAAGAGGAAAAAAAGAAAATTTGCCCTTTAAAAAAATTTAATGTGAAATATTTTCATACTATAGAAGAATGTATAAAACATATGCCTACACTATAAATAATTATAAAGCAAACACATACAGCCATGACCCAGGTTATGAAGTAGAACATCAGAATAACTTAGAAACTTCTTTCATTCTTCACCCTGATGCATCCTCCTTCCCAAACCGAGAGGTATGTGAGGTAACTGCATCCTGCTTTTTCTAAGAATACTTTCATTCCCTTTTTAATAGTTTTACCACATTTTAGGTAATCACTATTCACTAGATTTTGCCACAAAATAGTCTCCTTTTGCCTCTATCTGTCCTTTATATGAAAGGAGCCAAACTATACGCATTCTTTTGCAAACAATTTCTTTTGCTTAACATCGTTTGTGAGGTTCATCCCTGTTGATGAATGTGGTTGCAGTTCCCTTATTTCTACTGCTCTACAGAATTTTATCTTCTGATTATATCATTATTTTTTCATCTAATGGCAATAAACATTGGTGAGTATTCATTTGGGGGTTATTATGAACATTCTTATGTTTGGCTCTTCATACACATGTGGAATAGTTTCTCATAGATACATATGGGGTAGGGGAAACTCTAAAATAGCTCCCAGATTTCCCACCCTTTTCCCTGGGACTGTGACAGTCAGGAGGTCGTACACCCATGATTATGTTAAGTTACATAGCAAAAGAGATTCAGCATATGTAATTAAGATTACTAATAAATTGTCTCTGAGTTAATCAAAAAGGCAGATCATCCCAGGGTGCCTAACCTAATCAAAGGAACCTTTACAGGGCTTAAAGCCGAGTTTTCTCTGACTGCTTGCTGAAGAGGTCAGAGAAATGCAAAGTAGGAGAAGGACATGGTGCGGTCTTGCTGGCCAAAGAGAGGGCTCCAGGTCCTGTGAGTGGTCCCCCACACCACTGACGACAAACAGGAAACAAGACCTCAGTGTTACAACCACAGGGAACTGACTCCTGTCAACAACCTGAATGAGCTTGAAGACAAGAGCCCAGCCCAGCTGACACCTTGACTTTGGCCTTGGGCAAGCTTGAAGCAGAGAACCCAGTCCAGCCCATCAGACTTCTGACCTATAGAGCTCTGAGCTAAGAAGTGTGTGATATTTTCAGCTGCTGTATTTGTGGTGGTTTTTGTTACGCAGTGCTAGAAAACGAATATAGCATCCATACCAGTGAAGTGCTAAGGTCCTAGAGTGCGCGCACATGCTCGGTGTTACAAAGGAATTCTGGCTGCTTTCCAAAAAGTTGCAGCAATATTCACTCTCACCCCAGGGTACAGTAGTTCTAGTTGCTCCATATTCCTGCCAAAACACGATATTGCCAGTCCTTTAAAATTCCAAATCTAGTGTACGTGTAATGGCATCACGCTACGGTCTTAATTTGCATTTGACAATCACTAATGAGGCTGGCCATGCTTCATATGCTTTCTGGCCATTGAATGATCCTTCTTTTGTGCGATATTTGTTCACATCTTTAATGCAATTCTCTGTTGAGTTCTTTGTCTCTTCTTATTAATTGATAAGATTTCCTTATAGATTCTGGATGGGAGCCCTTTGTTGATTATTATATTGCTAATACCTTCCTTATGATTTTTGTCTTAAGAAATGTGTCACTATTCCAAAGCCTGGAAAATATTCCTTTCTAAATGCTTTCAACTTTTGCTTTCATATTTAGGTTCTTTAATCCACCTGGAATTGATTTTTGTGTATGGTATGATATAGAATCCAATTTCATTTTTCCCACCTGGATAAATGATTGTTTCAGCAACATTTATTAAAATGTCAATCCTCCTCCCTCCAGATCTGTAATATCAGCTATGTTGTATAACCAACAACAATATCTGTGCAGATTTGTTTTTTGGACACTATTGTGTTCTCTTGTTCTATTTTTTTTTTTATTTCTATATCCATACCACACAATCTTACTACATTTGACTTTTGAACAATGCAGGGATTAGGGGCATGGTCAAAAATCCACGTATAGCTTTTTCCCCCCCAAAACGTAACTATTAATAGCCTACTGTTGGCTGGAAGCCTTACTGATCACATAATCAGTCAATTAACACATATTTTGCATGAAATGTATTGTGTACTGTGTACTTATAATAAAGCCAACTAGAGGAAAGAAAATGCCATTAAGAAAATCATTAGGAAGAGAAAATACATTTATAGTTCTGCCCTGTATTTATCGAAAAAAAATCCACATATAAGTGAACCTGCACAGTTCAAACCCGTGTTGTTCAAGGGGCAATTGTCTAGTTTATACTATGTCTTGATATCTGGTAGGGCTAGCCTTCTTAGGCTGATCTCTTCTCCTTCGTTATACTTGGCCCTTTATACTTCCATATAAATTTAGAATCTGCTTATATTGAATTATACAAACACACCCGTGTGCCTGCGCACACACACAAAAACCTACTGAGATTGCTTTGAGAATATAAATCAGTTTGGAAAGAGTATCTTCTAATCCATGAGCACAGTATATTTCTCCATTGATTTAACTTCTTTCATATTTTTCAATAAATACTTAGAATTTTTAAAATGTTTCTGCTATTCTAGGGGTGCCTGACTCTTGATCTCAGGGTTGTGAGTTCGAGCCCCAGGTTGGGTGTAGAGATTACCATATATATATATATATAAAACTATTCTAAATAGCAACTTTTTATATGTATAAAATATCTATATATTGCTATATATATGTAGCAATATATATATAGTGCTATTCTAAATAGCAACTTTACATATATATAAAAATGTATATATAGCAATATATACATAGTGCTATTCTAAATAGCAACTTTTAAAAATTAACAAATTTTATTTTTATTTTTTTTAAGATTTTATTTATTTATTTGACAGAGAGAGACACAGCGAGAGAGGGAACACAAGCAGGGGAAGTGGGAGAGGGAGAAGCAGGCTTCCCGCAGAGCAGGGAGCCCTATGCGGGGCTCGATCCCAGGACCCTGGGATCATGACCCGAGCCGAAGGCAGACGCCTAACGACTGAGCCACCCAGGCGCCCTGACAAATTTTATTTTTTAGAGCAGCTTTAGGTTCACAGCAAAAATAAATAACACCTCTTTCATTTCGTTTTCTAAATTTTTCTTGCCACTATATAAAAATATAATGTTTTGTATATTAATATTACATCTACAATTTTGACAACTTTTTATTAAATCTAGTAAACTTTTCATAGACTCTTTCGGATTCCCCATATATACAATCACAATTTCTGTAAATAACCATTTCATTTCTTCCTTTATTATCCTTATACTTCTATTTATTTTTCTTGCCTTACTGTACTTTCCAAGACCTCCAGTACAAAAATGACTAAAGGTTGTGACAGCCCTTTGATCATTACTTATCTCAAAAGCAATATTTTCACCATTAATAATGATTTCTGTGGCCAGATTTTTGTTTGGTTTGGTTTCGGGTTTTCTAATATAGATTTTATCCTTTGCTGTGCTCAGGCATAGTTTCTGTAAAATTGGAATTATTTTTTAACTATCTGATAAAACTTGCCATTGAAGCTATCTAGGGACTTTTAAGATTTTTTGATCACTGTTCAGTGTTTTTTAAGCATGTAGTATTATTTAAGAGTATTTTGGTCTTTTAATGTAATATTTTCCCCCCACTTCCAAATTATTTCATATAAAGCAATTTTTATTAGCAACCAAAAGCACAGGCAGAAGAAGGCCTTGAGCTTGACTACCTTTGAGTCTGGGACTGTTGCACAGGAAGGGCAGAAGAGTCTGACAGGAGACAACAGAAGGAGGAAGACATTCTTTCTTAGAGAACAAGAGACACGGTTTCTGATGTCGTAGATTATGTATATCTGTTTATCATTCCAAAGAAAAAAGGTTTCAGGTATCATCTACCTAATTCATCTTCCCAAAAGAGAAAACAGCCACTGTTAGGGAGCCATCCCTTTTGACTTTCCTCTGGCAACACTGTGCTCCTCCATTCTTCCCTGCATTTATTAGATTTTAAATTGCATGAGCAATTCACATTCATATTTCTCTGCACTGCCCACGATTTTCCAATGAGTTAGACCAGCTCTAATTTATAGGCAAGGAAATTGATTTCCCAAATCAATTAAGAAACTCTCAGTAATGAGGCTACAGAGCCAAGATCTGAATCTAAGAACCTGAGGACCAGAAGGGACCTCAGAAATGATTTTGAGGCTCCTTTGTTCTGCTGAGAAGGTTAATGAAATTCTGCCTCAGTGAGAGGCAAAGCCCCAGGCAGAACCAAGTACCTGAGCCAAGGCCAGTTCCCTTCCATTTCCTGGCAAGGTTTTCCCCCAGTTGGAGTCACTTCACTGAAGCCTCTTGAAGCTCTGCAGGGAAGGTCAGGCTCGCTTTTTTTTTTTTTTAAGATTTTATTTATTTATTTTATTTGAGAGAGAGAGAGAGAGAGAGAGCGTGGAGGAGGGGCAGAGGGAGGGGGAGAGAGAATCTCCAGCAGACTCCCTGCTGAGTGCTGAGCCCAACACAGGGCTCCATCTCACAACCCTGAGATCAAGACCTGAGCCAAAACCAAGAGTCCCACCTTTAACCGACTGAGCCACCCAGACGCCCCCAGGCTTGCTTTTGTGTAAAGTCTGTATAGGGACGGGTTCAAATCTCTTTCTCAGTAAGGAGACTATTTCGGTACTACTACTACTTCAGACTACTCAGTAAGGACTATTTCCCCATGTAGTAACCCCTGGTTAAAAGGGTCGAAGTAATCCTTTGTTGGTATAGAAAGTGGGCTAAAATCAAAAAGAGCGTGCAGGGAAACAAATGAATATTTTATATTCTAAATCCATTTGCATTTTATAAAGACATTTTCAAATCGTCCGCTGACTTAGGTTTCTATGGCATTTTACCATTTACAGAGCGCTTTCTCCCGTGCTGTTCACTTACTCCAAATCAGCAAAACTGCCTTTAGTTCAGACTGTTGCCGATGTCTTCAAGACATTTGCACTGTGTCAAGGGACGCAGACACACGTACCACCTCTTCGTGCATGACAGAACATGACACACGTGGGACCCCTCTGTGCAGAGCAGGAGCGGAGCGTGGCTGTGACGAGCGGCCTGGTGGGCAGGGTAATTGAGCGGGGTCATGAGCAGTCAGGAGATTTCCGCAGGTGGCAGCCGGAAGGCACGCGCACCGGCCCTGCAGGGAGACAGCGGGTCTCTCTCTCTCTCTCTCTCTCTCTGTTTATATCTACATATGCCGGGCTCCCTAGCTGCAGCGCCCCCACTTCCTCACTCACCTGGGGATCCGGAGCTCGAAGGCAGCCGCTTGCTCTGCGGACTGCTGGCTGGCTGAACGAATGGGTGGAGCTGTGAGCCTCACAATACAGGCGGCGTAGGGTTTGCCCATTTCCCGGAGGAGGAAAACTGATTGTCAGGCGGCTCAGTGACCTGCTGCGCCACAGGAAGAGGCGGCCCTGGAGCCCGAGAAGCCGGCATATCAAATGGGGGGTGGGGTGGGAGTGGGGGGATGGGGTGGGGGGGGTGGGTTTACACTGGTTCACCTGAGACCAAGAACGGAAGATTAAGGTACTGAAAAAAAATTCTTAAGTCCGACAGAGGAAATGATAATAATAATAATATAATTAATGAATTACAATTCTAATTAAAAAGTTTTAAAAGTCCTGCTAATGCACACTAGGTGGCAGCATCTCGCATCGATTCCAGGACAGAAAGGGCAGCAACTGCACGCTCCCTGGAGGGGCTGTGTAGACAGAGGCAAGGGCTTGAATGTAGTTTATTTAAGCTGCTCGACCACTCAATACTAAAGATTAAAATATCTTAGCAAAAAGGAGCTAATCCGAGTTGCAAAAGCCTAATGTCACCAATCTTCTTACTGCGAACGCCGTGCATGGAAAGGGGTTAAGGGGTTAAGCGGCGGCCTTTGGCTCAGGTCACGATCCCAGAGTCCTGGGATGGAGCCCCGAATCAGGTTCCCTGCTCCGCGGGGAGTCTGCCTCTCCCCCTGCCCCTCCCCCCTCCTTGGCACGAGCACTCTCAAATAAATAAAATCTTTTTTTTTTTTTAAGATTTTATTTTATTTATTTGACACAGAGAGAGAGAGAGACAGCAAGAGAGGGAACCCAAGCAGGGGTAGTGGGAGAGGGAGAAGCAGGCTCCTGGCCGAGCAGGGAGCCCGATGCGGGGCTCAATCCCAGGACCCTGGGATCATGACCTGAGCCGAAGGCAGATGCTTAACGACTGAGCCACCCAGGCGCCCCTAAATAAAATCTTTAAAATACAGTGTGTGGGAGCCTATAATTGTGTTCATATGGGGACACAGACAAGACCATGGCGCTTCCTTGTGACACCTGAATTTGAACTTGCTTCATACATAGAAAAAAAAATTTTTTTTTCATAGCTCCTACACTTCCCATATCCACCTTTGTCAAGGTCAACATATGGGAGGCTCCTTGCGTGTGGGGGATGCTTGTTTACTGGCAGAGTCTTCCCAAGAGTATAAGCTCAAGAATGGGGACCCTGTTCTAGTCCCGTTTTATCTTCTTCATGCTGACTAGCACACACAGTGGGAGCTCAGTAAATGTTAGTGGACACAAAATAAAGTGTGAGCACACAGTAGGGAGAAGAGAGAGGGCTCAGGAAAAAATGAGTCTTCTCTGGATTCTGGCCACTCCCACTGCCTGGGCCGGCTGCCCTCCAACCTGGCCATTCCCTCACCCGCCATTCCCTTACCCGGCATCTCTGCAGCTCGGCGGGAGGCCCCTTCTCACTGCTCTGGCACAGAATAGGGGGTGGAGGTGTGAGGACGCACACCACAGCCAAAAGCCACCATGTATAAAGTAAGATAGGAGGAAAATTAAACAGCACTGCAGAAAAAGCCAACACAGCTTGGATAAATAGGACATTGGCAAGATGCCTCCAGATCTGTGTGTAAGAAACATAGGCCATTATAGAAAATCAGGTAAAGAAATGTTGATTCATTAGAGCCTTGAGGTTCCAGGTTCGCAAAAAAGAACTCACCTGCCTAGTAATTTATGATCAGCAGTTATCTCTTAAGATTGAAGGGACAATCAGGAAAGAGAGTGGGAAAGACAATGACTTGTATTGAGAAACAGGAGAGGAGACTGATTTTTGAAGACTCATAGTGTATCAGTAAAGGTAAACAAAAAGCTTCTAATTGAATTTATCCAGGTCTTGATTATAGATTCAATCCCCTTGTCTGAAAAATACAATGTGGGAGAGCAAGGGCGCCTATTGCCTTCCATCCTGTACTGGTTAGACCTGTCCGTGGCCTTCCTGACTGTCCTGGGTTTCTAGTTGGCTCCATCTGTTAGCATAGACCCATCCTGTGGGTTCACTCGCTTTTTCGGGGCTCCTCCTTTTTTGGGGGGGGGCGCTTCGGAGCACTCACCACGGCTGTCATTTCTATTCGTTTGTGTGGTTCTTTGAGAAATAGTTGCCTCCTCACTAGATTTTAAGCTCCAAAAAGGCAGGGACCGAGTATGATTGTGCTCAGCATTGTATCCCCAGCACTGAGCACTGTGATAAAGTGTGGACCAACAGCCCGGGCAGGAAACGCCCACTTTGCCAGAAGCCCATTCACGCCTGTGTGCCCGCCCACTTCAGGAAGGGGGGACAGCCTGCCACAGGATAGCAAACCTCAACTCGCCCACAGCCTAACCTCAAGCACCGCAGGAGGGTCTGTGGAAATCAGCAAGGACAGATGTCACCTGGGACACCACCATCATGGGGGGGAGGCTATGGGCTGATTGCCATCCCCCAGCTGCCCCCCCAACATACAATCTCTCTCCCACTGCTGGTATTCACAAGAAACGGGTTTCAAACTGTCCGGTCTTAGTTTTAGAAGGAAGAGTCTGTGAAGCAGAGAGGAAGATCAAGGACAAATAAGATTCACATTTAATTCCAAACATCCCAACTGTTAATTTCCACATCCTCCCTCAGAGAACATTTATGTGACCATCTAATGCAGCACTGGAACCACTGGATTTAGTGTGTTTATTTTCTTTTCTTAATTTGCTCCTGTGGTTTGCATCTTGTAGGTGTTGATGTGGCATTTTATTTAGTGTTTGTTATTATTTATTACATCTTATGCAATGCCTTATCTCTGAACAAGATTATAAACACCTCCAGGGCTGGAACCAGCTCCTCGCGAGGTAGCTGGTACGCGTATTTGGTAAGTAATTTTAGTTGATTGATCTGGCTGCTTATCCTTGGGAAACACGGAAATTAAGGAAGGAAAGGGGAATGAAAAGAAAGAGCACACACAGGAACAGCCCTCTGTAGATAACAAGGGCACCAACTCATCAAATTAAAGCTAATTTACAGTAGCCAGAAAATCACCTTCGCTCATTTGAGTTTACACAGGGAATGTTCTCCTTGTTAAGGCCCTGGGATGGCTGTTAACTCCGGAGAGTCTACCTCTGAAGCCTGGTACTGGCTCACAGTTTCTCGTGCAAGATTCTGGTCTCTTGGTTAGCAGCAGATGTTTTAATCATGCTGCTTCCCTCCCCGTTGGCACTTGGCTGACACAGGTGCAGGGGTTTCCTGGAATCTCTCGAATGAATAGCCATCTGCAGATGACCAAGGAGGTATCCAGGGGAGTGCACCCCAAGCTTCAATGGTGACATCAGAGCGGGTAACGCTGCCACTTATGTTCTCCGTGCTGAGGTCCATCCTCAGCCCACCTCTATCCCAGCTTCTCCTAGGTCTTCATAAAAGGCCAAGAGTCATCATTCCTCGGTCCTTGGCTAGATCCCTTTCCAAGCTTAAATCTTAAGCATCATCCAGGAGCAGAAGGAGAAATGAAAGTATTCTTAGCAATATGATGAAGGCCCCATCTGGAATCAGGGAAGAAGGTGAACACAAGTTTCACTATCATCCAGGAGAGAATGTGTGCCAGGAGGACCTTGATTGGTTAACCGGGAGTTCCCCCAAGGTCCTGTGTGCACAGGGCGCCAAAAGTTCATTGCCAAACTGCATTTCCTCACACTGCCAGGCACCTTGGCCTTGGCCAATAAAAATAACAGGAGGAAAAATGTAGTTAGTCCTGTAACCACATCACCTGAAATTCCGGTGGCAGAGCAGAAATTTAAAGGGCGGAGTTGTTTTCATGGTGAAGCCTATAGCTGGATCCCTTCCAAGGAGCCCTGGCTCAGGTCTCTGTTCCGTCATTACGGGGCCGACAAAGAGCTGAAACCTTCCTTGTCTGTCATTCTGGAGCCCAAGCTTCTCATTATGACTTCCCTGGACCCTTTTTCTCTTTGACTGTACATCAATTATAAGTCTGTGTGCTTAAAATAATTGGATTCTTGACAGATTCTTACAACAGATTCACTTTTACTCTGCAATTTTGGAATACTGAAATCATTCTGTTGTGATTTCTCACCATACCTGTGCTCTACATGCAAATAATCACGAAATGAATAGCGTTTAAATTCTAAGAGATAATCTTGCATAAAGCAGACATATTTTCCAACTTCTTTGCTTCTTATGCCCTTCTGTTTATTTTTTTAAAGATTTGTTTATTTATTTTAGAGAGAGAGAGAGCACGAGCAGGAGGGGCAGAGGGAGAGGGAGAGAGAATCTCAAGCAGACTCTGGGCTGAGCATGGAACCCAACGTGGGGCTTGATCTCATGACCTGAGATCACGCACGGCATGAGCCGAAACCAAGAGTCGGGCACTTAACTGACTGCAACACCCAGGTGCCCCTGCTTCTTATGCCCTTTTAAACTAGGGACTCATGAACACATTCTTTTTGTACAAAAATTTTTAAATACAAAAATATACAGATAAAACATGGCAGCTCCCTTTTATTTCTGACCCCAATACCCTTCCCTTTCCCACTGTTGACAGGATCAATAAATTTCCAGTCCTATTTGTAAGCATTAAATACACTTATGGCTATATATACATGTACTTTTAATTTTTTTCATGTCAATGAGATTATACTATGTATTGTTCTACAAGCTTGCTTTTCTTATATAACAGGTAATATAATAGTCCATAATAGCAAATAGGGATGTATTCTACTTAATCTAGTAAGCTACTATTATACAATTGGGTTGTTCTCCTGAGAAATGCTGCAGCTGTATCTTTGACCTTTGCATACATGGATATCCCTGAAAGCCAAATTCCTAGACACGTAATGGTATGTCACAGGATATGCGTATATTAAAAAGCTTTACTGATGTATGACTCACACGCCATAAAAGTTTTAGGTGGGTATTATATATTTATATTAACATGATTATTAGTATAAAGAATTGTGCCACCATCACCATGATTTTCTTTTAAATAATTTCTATCACCCCAAAACACCTTATGCGCATTTGCAGTCACTCCCCATTCCCACCATACCCGCCCCCTGCCCTAGGCAATCATTACGGTACTTCCTGTATCTATTATGGACATTGCATATAAATGTAACCATACATTGTACGGTCCTTAGTGTTTGCCTTTTTTCACTTAGCGTGATGTTTTTGAGGTTTATCCATGTATCAGTACTTTGTTCCTTTTTATTGCTCAGCAATATTCCACTATAGGGATACACCAACCAGTTGCTTATCCACCAACCAGCTGCTAGACATTTGGGTCATTTCTACTTTTTAGCCACTATGAATAATGCTGCTATGAACATTTGTGTGCAAGACTTTGTTTTTTGGGGTATATACTAAGAAGCAGAATTGCTGAGTCATGATAGATCTATGTTTGACATTCTCGGAAACTCCCGGACTTCTCCAAAGTGGCTGCACAGTGTTATGTTCTCACCAGTATCCTAGTCAACACCTGTCTTTTTGATTATCTTCATTCTAGAGGGTGTGAAGGCACGTGTGTCTTAAAGGTGGCTTTACCAACTTGCACTCCCACCAAAGGTGTCTACTTAATAGCACCTATTTCTCCACACCCTCACCAATAATAGCTATTATTAATCTATTTGAGTTTTGCTTTCTATTTATATAAAACTGTCTCATTTTAATTTGCCTTTTGCTGATTCTGGTGACACTAGAGCATCTCTCCATATGTTGATGGGCCATTCGTATTTCTCTTGTGAACTGCCTGTTACCTATTTGTTCATTTTTTATTGGATTGACATTTGCAGACACGTATGTAATGTAGGCATTATTCATTTGCTGCTGTACATGTAGTATATCTGAGTTACTTGCCTTTTGACCCTTAAAAATATTTTTTTGTACAAAAATGTTTCATTTTCACTAGCTGTATTTGCCAGTTTTCTTGATTATAGATTTTGGGTTAGTCGTCTTAAGATCTTAGGAAAGCCCCTCCTATTCTCAGAATTATAGTTTTATTTTTATGTGAACACTTTCATAAATTTGGCAATCAGTCTTACATATGGTGTTAGATAGAGGAATACGTATTTGTTTGGTTCCAATGGCCCCAAAACTTTTCACTGAATTGTTTATCTTTTCCTAACTGATTTGAAATAAAATTCTGCCTCAATCATAAAGTAAATTTCAGTATGTAAATGAGTCTCCTTTTAGGCTTTCTATTCTGTTCCATTGATCTATTTGTCTGCTCTGGGGCAGTATCTGCCCAAATTACTGTTGCTTAAAAGTGTGTTTTGATATTTAGACAGGCAAGTCGCCTTTCATAATTCTTTTTTAAAAATGATTTTATTTTTTAAAAGATTTTATTTATTTGAGAGAGAACGCACGAGAGCACGAGCAGGTGGGGGGAGGGGCAGAGGGAGAAGCTGGCTCCCTGCTCAGCAGGGAGCCAGATGCGGGGCTCGATCCCAGGACCCCGGGATCATGACCTGAGCCGAAGGCAGACACTTAACCAACTGAGCCACCCAGGCCCCCCGCTTTCATAATTCTTAAATTAAAGGAAAATATCTCTGTAAATCTAAGTGTAATGGAAAGGTTTTTGGTTCAAGGAGACTCATACTGTAAGAAAAATGATAGAACCACCTAAAGGGTTAAAATGGAAAACCCAGGGTGACTTCACATCCTCTAGATCTATCACTACTAAAAGTGCAGTAGCACTTTTGTCCACTAACTCTCCTGTGCACCCCTCATGCCAGACGGTGATCCCCATGTTCCATTCTGCATCAAGAGGAACCAGGACTCCTTGAAAGGCACATATATGTCCCATGTCAGGAAAAAAAAAAATTAAGATGGTCTGAAACATCCTACTGTTGTAACAAAGTAAGGATGTTTTCCTATCAGAAGCAATATTTTATAAAACTCAGAAAACATAGGAATAACCTTGAGGGGCTGCCACTAGCCAAGTTATAAAATTCTGAGCATCCAAAAAAAAAAAAAAAAGGAGATAAAAATTCTAAGAAGCTGAATCTACAAAAGGCCAGATTCATGATACCCAAAAGAGAAAAATGAATCTTAATACAAACTAAGGATGGATATGTTTAAAGAATTATTCTATATGAGAGTATTTTGTTCTAAGAATACATATTTTCATAAAGCACAGGCATGTGCTTACTTCTAGCTATCTATACAGGAAAGAATAAATAGAGGAAACTCGAAAAAGTAGTACAAGAAGAAGGAAGACTGACTGTCATCAGTGGTCACATGTCACATATAATAACCAAGAAGAAAAGGAGTCACTGACGAGACACAGTAACAAATTTAAATAGACAGAACAGTATGCCCAAGATAATAGCCAGATGTCTCAAAGAATTCACCACACATACCTGATGATTCTTTACAGACAAAAATCTCAACATGATCCTACTAATTAACCTCAATATAATCCTACTGATCCTATAGGATATCGATAAGGCATATCTAATTTTCAGTAATGCTAATAGACAAGATCAATGTAGCGTAAAGGCAGGACGAGTTAGGCAATGCCGACCGCGCAAAATTAAAGAATACTTCATTTCTGGGAAAAGACACCAAGTTCCAAAAAATTAAAGCAATATATATAGTAAGATATTAAAAATCCCATGACAAAGCAAGTAAGAAGTAATTATAAAAAGACTTAATCCAAGGCCTGTGGCTCATGGTTCAATCGGCTTTGCACTATGGGGCCAGGCTCCCTGTCCTTCGATGGTGCTCTCATTCTGAGGAATTCCTTTTCTTTTAGGCTTGGTAGAAGATTACTACAAGCCCAGGAAATAGAGTAAGATATGACTGAACCCCTAGGATGATATGAAAATAAATACAGCCATAATAGTAGGAAAGTATTTTTAAAGTAAAAAATTTGGGGACATAAAGCTCAAAAGTTGACTTGTAAAATAGGTTTATGTAAGTTATTTTTAATACTGTGTTAACCATTGTATTCGAGTACAATGGCTAATTTTATGTGTCGACCTGACTGGGCCACAGGGTACCCAGACTAAACATTATTTCCGCGTGTGTCCATGCGAGTACTTCCAGAGGAGACTGGCATTTGGATCAGTGGGCTCAGTAGGCTGCCCTCCCCAGGGTGGGGGGCCTCAACCAATTCACGGAGGGCCTGCGTGAACAGAACAAAAGGGGAAGGAAAGGAGGTTTCACTCCGTTTCTCTTTCTCTGCCTGACTTCTGAGCCGGAACAGGGGTCTCCTGCTTTCAGACTTACACCTTCAGACTCAAGCTTAATCACACCACTGGCTGGTTCTCCTGGGTCTCCAGGATGCAGACAGCAGATGGTGGGACTTCTCAGCCTCCATAACTGCATGAGCCAATTCCTCCTAAGTCTGTCTGTCTACCTATCAATCAATCATATATTTCACTAAACCTTTCTTATTTCTTCTTGGCTCTGTTTCTCCAGAGAACGCAAACTGACACATCCAGCATGGTTCACGTACGTTTGAGTTTTGAAAGGTACAAAATAGGCAGGCATACTAAATCTGCAGTTTAAGAGGTTTGAGACAATTTAATTAGTTTAAATTCACAATAAATGCTCAAATGTCCAAGAAAAACATGTTTGCTTCTTTCCTTCCTTGATAATTCAGCCACAAAGCCACTAGACGGGACCAGAGTGGGGATGGTGCTGAGTGAAGGCAGGAGGTGGGTTAGGTATGGGGGGGTGGTTGTGGAAATTAATAAGTACATGGAGGAGGAGTTCGCTGCTAGAGAAAGGAGCTACAAATATGGAAACAGGAAAGCTAGAAAGTATTATTAGGTTAGATTTGAGAGTATTAATATGAACTCATGATTTTCAGTAACTAGAGATATAAAAATAAATACCAATGCAGATGTGTAAATATATATTTACATGGACACACACAGATATTGTGTGTGTCCATGTAAACCTTGAGGGGCCTGGGAGCAACAACACCCAAGCAGCAATCAGCATACTCTCAATAAATAACCAAGCGTCGTTTTTACCGAACTCTGGTTGGCAATTATCATCTTGCTAGGGTATCTAGGAACAAGTGGGAAGATGTTGAAAACATCCCCAGTTGATAATCAGACTGCATCTTCTCAAGAGGAAACAAAAAGGAAGAAATTGTAATTGTGAGGCTTCCTCATAAAGATTTTATTTACCCTAAGACCATAGAAAGAAAACACTCCATTTCTCATTATACTAGTAAATGTAAGCCTGGCAGTTTTATTCTAATACTTTTTAGGTGCACTTGGCATTTCAAATGTTATCAAACACTTTAATTGCCCTGTCTTTTTTCAAATCTATTACTATTACTCTAAGAAACAAACAAGCATAGAGTGGCTCCAGGAAACAGAGTAACAGCCTCGGAATTGCGCCCTTGGGAAGCTGCCTGCTTGCATTCCAAGAAGGAAGCTACCGCACAAATCATTTTGGAGCCCATCTTCTGCACTGGCCCTTAGAACTCACAGTATACCCTTAGAGGCAGGAAATCTGCACTGCCCTGAGGAGATCTGATTTTCAAAATAGAGTCCAAAGACACTAGCAGTTGGGTCATCAAGCTGAGTAATAATTGGGGGCTGGAAAATAAAGGCACAAAGAGACCAGAATCTCCGTAACTATTTTAAATAATAGTACAACGTCATCACGTGTAGAGTTTCCCAAGGTAACTTTTTGAGGATTACGTTAATTTAGCAGAATAAATAGAATAATTTCATGGTCACACTTCAGATATGTCATACGTACTAGCTCACAGCATTAAAAAGTGGCCCTTACCAAAATATACTTCCCACTGTCCTACCAAGTGACCTAAAATTCAGAATACTTTGATCTGAAGGACTGACCGCGACTGCTAACATACCACATTATACAAAAAGTAGCGTGATCTCTTGGCATGAATTTGCTTGACACAGTGAATTGTCAGCCTGACTGACACAAGGCAGAGGACATTACTAATTTGGGGTGGGGGGGGGCTGTCAAAGAGGACAGTCACCAAAGGAGACCCTAAAACCACCTTCTATTCCTTGAGCTGAACACAGCGCCCCCACCTTCAGTGCCAGACATCCATCTCCGACAGATCAGACAGACACAGCTTCATGGTCCAAGCGTTTGGTGATTTTTATTAAGAATAACTTTGGTTCTAAGAATTCCACCCTCAATTCTGTAATACTTTCCATTAAAAACAATTGTACAAGAGCAAATACAAAAAATATTAAATTATGAAAACAAATCCATTAAGGCTCCCTTTATATATACTATATACACTCAAACAAGTCAAGATTTTTCAGAGTAGAAGAATAAAGTCAACCGTTTGTTGTAGCTTAGAAAGCAACACTACTTTACTACCAGGAGACTATAAAACACTGAACTAGTTTAAGAAAACCACAGAGTGGAAAAATGGAGCCATTTTTGTCAAAAAGTGGCTCAAAGCACAAAACTGCTCGGATGTTCGTTGAGTCCTAGGAGTTTGGACTGTACAGTATTAATGTGTGGAGGGGAGACGGGCGCCCTTTGAAACTCAGGCTTGTGAGCCGAGCTAATCTGACAACTTCAGAGAGCTTCTCTACCTGTACATTCCACTGTTTGGTCATAAGACATCACTTCACACTATTTACAAGTCTTTTGGCCAGACTTTGTACTACTCACTACACGTCATTGTGCAGACTGGTGAGTGCGATTGGGAGGGAAATGCTTTTGTAATTTTTCTTCCCAGTGAAGAATGAATTCTAGGTAAGTTCTAGGAACAGAATCAGTCCTGTTAACGGGGCCTGTCAGGGCCCTTGAGAATTTTATCAAGTGGCAGAATTGCTTCAAGGGCACAGGACTTAAGATCCAACATCCAGTTAGGTGAGAAGCTATGAGCCAGTCATGAATCTTCATTTTGCAAATTTCATCATCAGCCCATATACACAAAAAAAGCACTCCAATCAATGTGTGATCAGAAAGGTACTTTCAAGATGATCATTTAACATATTTTCTTCTCTCAAAAGCTAGAAGGATGGGAAAAAAACAGTTACCACCATCCTTCAAAAGCAAACTATTATAGAGCAACATTTTATCTTAAGCATCTCATATTTTATTAATACTTACTGATGAGAAACCACCCATTTTAGGTGTAACCAACATGTCCTCTGACTAGCAGTATATTGTCATCGTGTTTACCTTTACCTTGTTCACATGAGGATTGAATATGAGCCTGTCAACTATGAAAACATAAAGCATTCCCATAGAAAGCTAATTTCTACTATGCTTATTAGGATTAAAAGCTTGGGGTCCAGTTTTCTATGAGCCTTTAAAGGAAGTTTAAGAAGACTCTTCACTGTAGAAATGACTGGCTGAATCATCTTGACGGAGAACATACTGAATCCACATAAATTCTTCCAGATCACCCCAAGTAGAATATACCCCTGCCCATACCAGCAGTAATCAAATGCATTTTGCATCAGGATTTTGCTGCTCGACTGGGACTTCACTTCGGGGAGCAAGCTGGCTAGCGTGCAGAAGCTGGGCAGTCTCTCCCTTCACCTTGGTGCTTCCTGAGATGCTGTACAGTAGTCATCACCTCCAACAGAGCGGGGGAACAATCTTTCTTCACAAGAAAAAAAAGCGAAGCAGTATGTGATCCTTCATCTGAAATTTTCCCAAAACTTGGATTCTAATGATACTCAAAATGCACAAATGCTACCAACCTTCCAGCTAGGCCTCCTGGAGACCAACCTACGTTTGTTTCACGTTAAAATACCCAAAGAACTCCTCCTTGTTCTTTGGAGGAGTTTGGGAGCGTTCCCCAGACTGCTCTCAAAGATTTGCACCCTCTATTTTTGACACTGAAGTTGGGTAATATGGACTAGTTTTTCTTCTCCGAAGGACTGGGAGACTGTTTCATATAAAAGGATTAGCTCAGCAAGAAATTCAAAAACCAAACCAAACAAAATTCTAACAGTTATCAAAGCAATAGGTGGATTTGTATGATGTGCCTTCTCCGAACTGGAATGTCACCATAGCACATTCTAATATCAGAGAACCAAAAGGAATTAAAATAAGATCAAGATGAACATTTATGTGTTTTTCTATATCTTTTACATGTATTTTTTTCCATATTTTTAAACCTTCTCACCCTATTTCTGAATCTTAATGTCAAAAAAGGTAACAGCTGTGTTCAACATTAACACTCTTGGGTGTCAATATAACACAGGTGAAAGTAAAATGAAACAAGAAAATTCTAGATTCTCAAAAAGGACTTTACAAATACTGGATGTAACAGGTCAAACATCATCCTATGTGATCTAAATTATCTAACAGATAACTAAAGGAAGAACCAAAACACATTTTCTTTAGATTTTAGAAGAAAAAAGGCTCTGTGCCCCATTAAACTTGGACTGGAAGAAAAACCAAGTAGTGCAACTCTCTAGAATTTATTCCAGTGTCCTCTTTTTTGCTGTTGTGGGGTTTTTTTGTTTTTTTGTTTTTTTGTTTTTTAAAGTCTTTGAACACAGGTTCAACTTATCCCAACTTAAGTGCTGGTCAACGTCCTTCGTTTGGCGAATAGGAATTGCAACTGTCACAGATCATTTATCCACCCAGATTGTAGGAAAACCAAAACCAAATCCTTTTTAAAGTAACAATTCTCTGCTGGCTGGGGTTCTCTCCAGGGGCTTTGGCCCTGAGATTAAGCGTTGGTTGAGGAGGCGCCTGCTCACAGCTTCCCCGCGTTGTGGGCTGGGCACGCGGTCTCTGTCGCCGGGGCCTACGACTCCTGCGCTTGGGCCACTTCTTGGCCTGTTCTCCTGAGATTGCCTTTAACCTTCACAAACTCTGGGGCATTTTCTTGTTCTTCTTGCAATTTCTGTTTCTCAAGTTCAAGCTAAATGAAATTCAGAAACAGGAAAATTATTTACATACTGAGAGGCTTTCCAAAACATTCCTTCACTTTCCAAAGTCCCTAACACCTTCTATCCCCCAGGGGAAGACATTCGCTCCTGGTCTCCATCTTACATGTACACATGTGCGTATGTGTATGGGCCCTGCAGCCGTCCTGCACAGGGGCAGCAACTCCCTGGTTAGTACTACCATCAACAGCATAGACGATGAGAGCCCAAAATCAAGGCTAAGGAAAAAAGATCCTGAGACCAATGCACAGTCTGCTCTGCATGCAGTTTCAGTGAAGTTGAATTTCACTCAATTGCTTGTGCTCCCAACACTCTGCTGTGAGTTCAGGGATATTCCCCAGTTTGGGTTTTGCCTCCTGAATCTCTTCTGAGTCCTCAGTAGAATCCTTGTCTTTACCTTGAATGTATTTTAGCCCATTTGCTGACATTCTGTCTCATATTTTCCTTTTGTACAATAAACATTTACATCTGATAGGTCTGGCAATTTCTGCTTGGTCCAACATCCTTATTTCTCAGGACAGAAAAGATAACTTTTGAGTTGAGTCAAACAAAGAAAGACAAATACTGCATGATCTCTCTTGTATGTGGAATCTAAAAAAGCCCCAAAATTGTAAAAGCAGAGAGTAAAATGGTGGCTCCCAGGGGCTGGGGAAATGGGAGAGATGCTGTTTAAGGGTATGTACTTGCAGCCAGTAGATAGAGAAGTCCTGGAGACCTAATACACAGGACAGTTGTTACAGTCAACAAAACTATACTATGGACATTCAACTTGCTAAGTGACTAGATCTTCACTGTTCTAGAACCAGAAGAAATGTAACTCTGTGATGTGACAGAGGTGCTAGCTAAGCCTCAGGGCCAAACATACCTCAGTAAAAATGTACCAAGTCAACACGCTGTGCGCCTTCAACTTACACAATACTGAATGTCAAATATATCTCAATAAAGGAAATGACAACTTTCATCCCCATCACTCTTACCTGCTCCAGCTTCTGCTGCCGTTTTAATAGTTCTATTTCCAAGTCAGATTTCTTCTTTTGTGCTTCTTCTTCTTTCTGCTTTATTACTTGATCTCGTTTTCTCTTTTCCATCACTTTTTGCAATTCTGGCTTGTTCTGAGGGGCAAGACCCCTGCAAAAAATAAATAAATAAGAACAAAATTAGAATGTCTTAATCTAAAAAAAAAAAGAAAAGAGAAGAAAACAAAGTTTTAATCTAATGGATACATCCTTCATAAACAGAAATTTAAGGTATCAGCCAGAGAAAACGAGACTACTAAATCAGCATTACTATGATGCATACTACCAGTTAGTCAACACAGGTGGTATCAGAAATGCACGAGCATGAAAGAAAGGGCAAGAACAACTTCCAAGAGTAAGCAAAATCCACTCATTCAATAAAAATGTATTGAGCACCTACTATGTGCCAGATACTAGCCTATACAAAGGTTAGTAAGAATGGTTTGGGTGGGGAAGGTCGGAACAGCATGCTCATTCAACGGGTATTATGATCACTCATGATGATGATGATGGAGATGGAGAAGAAGATGGCGGAGATGGAGATGATGGAGAAGATGAGATGACAGAGATGGAGAGGACAGAGATGGTGGAGATGGTGATGATGGAGATGACCAGAATATGAGGTGCTTCCACTTGAAGTTTTAGAGGAAGCTTCCCAAGATGGAGCCCCTGATCCCATGTATACAGGTAGCCAGAGATAGGCTAGTACAGAAATTTAAATAGCGTAATGGCCGTGGACTCCTCTTCCAAAATTCTCAGATTTGTCAGAGGGCTCTTGAATATGTACAGGTACGTCTCAGATGTCATCAGCTCCTGGGGGTGCATGGCCCACGGGGCACTCTGCTCCGGAGACTCCCAGTGCTCCTCGCAGTGGAACTACTTCAGATGTGCTGTTTACTACTGACGATGCCCAGACATCAGGCTGCAGGGAAGTTTTACATTTCTGAGAGAGAAATTACGCTGCCATCTCTTGAGATGGGGAGAAACAAAACCAAAGCTTAGACCATTCGCTAGCAACCCTCCACCCAAAATCTCTGAAGTAAGTCAAGGGCATCTCCTTAGATGGAAAGTCGTATTTAACTGTTAGCTAGGACTCTCCTTGTCTATAGTTTTCTACCATTTCCTGAAGATTTCTCTAGTCCAGGCTTTCAAGGTGCTGGCTTTGCCAGCCTATCTCCTCCTGTCTTCCCTTTCTCTGTAGCAAGTCTCTCCTAGCTCTTAAGTCATCTCAATTTGGTATTGACATTTACTAAGAGCATTTAAAATAAAAATGAAACCAGAAAACAGGAAGAACACTGTCAGTTTCAGGCAACACAGGGCATTAAGTGATGGTGGGCATATTCACTCTCGTGCATCCACACGTGCACACTTGACCCCACAGGGACCAGGCTTTTCTGGGCAGCAGGAAGGGCCCTGCTGAATCCACCCAGGACTGAGATTGGCCCAGGCACCTTCCCATGCACCGTCTGGTCCTGCTAATGGTGACTGCTAGTCTATAAATCAGACGTTCCTGATAAGTGGTTGTTCCCTAAACTATGTCAATCAACCAATGTGTCTCAGCATCTAGGAGTCATCTGAGTAACTGTTAAATCTAACAACAATTTCCAAAGTGTGTGCTCTGGTTGTAAGAAACTCAACAACACACTCATCTCAATGTTCTTTCAAGCTCACACTATGACATCTGTGAATGAATCCTCAATTTCACACTTCTTCATTTATCTAACTATAATTTTTAAAAATTCTGGCATCTCTTCTATCTACATTTTTTTTAAATCACAAATTTTTCAAAGTTGTTGTTTACAGACTAAAGATCAGTATATTCCATCACTACAGATAAAGGATAGTCAAAATAACATACATGTCTCCACTTTCCCAATTTTCATTAGAACTTTTGATAAAAAAGAAAGAAAAATATTAAAATTCAGCCAAAATAAAAGAAGCAAAAGACAAGTGTAACTTTTATAATTTAGTTAGTTTGTTTTGCAGTTACTAAGCTCTTATGATGTCGACAGAAGTATGG
Organism: Halichoerus grypus; assembly: GCF_964656455.1. Lineage (NCBI taxonomy): Eukaryota > Metazoa > Chordata > Mammalia > Carnivora > Phocidae > Halichoerus > Halichoerus grypus. Next base: position 53,890,355 of record NC_135717.1, read on the forward strand.
ACAGACGATTCTGGAAATTAAATACTATGTGCAATAAAAACTGCTTATGGTACTTTGCTCACAACAAATGTAGGAAAATTTGTTTGTAAATAATCTGAGTAGAGACCTGCTCCGTTTCATGATTATTAAAATGCCTCAGTACGACAGCACAGACAGAATTAAGGGATTTAAATTTTAGGATTAAGAATTTAGCTATCTGCATAATTTAAACTTCAAACATTTTCTTTTCCCTTTATTTCATTGACAAAATTAACCTCAACGGTTATTAAATTCTTCTGGATTATGCAAAGGCTGTTGAACAAACTTTAATGTATGAACACTAAGATGACATTCTGTTGCAGCCTATGAATGGGTTTAACTAATATCCAGTATTCATTTTCTAGTCAAAGATTTTACACAATGGTGGCAGTAAGATAAAATATTTAGTCACAGAAGGCTCAGGAAAATGGTGCTTATCTGATAAATGTTCTGCACTTAACAGCAGTCAAAAAGTCATACAAATTTAGTTAATATTTTATCACAACAGATCACTTCACTTTCTGTGCTGAATGGAAAAAGTCAAGCACCGCCCATATGATTCTGAGTCAAAAACTGGATCAGATTACAGAGAGTGCCCAAAGACAGAAATGAGCCTCTCCAAATCTCACAAAGACTACAGTGTCATTCTGTGTGTGGTTAACAGCTGATTCGCTTTAATCAATTGTGACATATATAATTAACAAGTACTTTCAACTCCTTTATGACTGACAGGTGCTCAAGTCCTGGTGGCTTTGAACCACTCAACACCAACAGTTATTTCTGAGTCTGCTTCCTGTGGTTGTGACCTGATGAGTGGTTGTTCCCTAAATTATGTCAATCAACCAATGTGTCTCAGCATCTAGGAGTCATCTGAGTAACTGTTAAATCAGAAGGCCAAGACAATTTTAAAAATTAATACGTGCTCCAGAGGCGCCTGGGTGGAGCAGTTGGTCAAGTGTCCGACTCTTGGTTTTGGCTCAGATCGCTGGGGTCATGGGATCGAGCCCCACGTCAGGATCCCCGCTCAGCATGGAGACTGCTTAAGTTTCTCTTTCCCTCTCCCTCTGCCCCTCCCCCCTTCTCTAAAATAAATTTTAAAAAATTAGTGTGTGCTCTTTACAAAATAACGGGTTAGGTGACATATATGTATATGTAAAATAAAAAGTAAAGCACACCCAAACTCCTCCTGTTAAACAAATCCTGGGAGCACCACTTACACTGTATTCTATGTGGACAGAATCGTACAAGGTAGAGGCCCTGGCCCCATGACGCTTCCCATTCTCACACCCAGAGATAACTAAGAGTTCGGTCTGTGCTCTTCCATACCTTCTACAGCCTTGCAGAGTTCGTCCTCATTCTTCCCAACATCTGCCCAAGACCTCACAGTACAGAAGTGCCATAATTTTCCCACTCCCCTGACAGACATTTAGGTTGTTTCCAATCGTTCCTTATTAAAAGCAATGAGGCAATGAACTTCCTTGTACATGTAAACTTACACTCTTATGTAAGTATTTCTGTTGGCTAGATTCATAGAAGTAGAACTGCTGGCTAAGCTTCTACACATTTTATATTTTGATGGGTATTGCCAAACTGCCCTCCAAAAAAGCCTGCAACAATTTATATTTCCACCACCAGTGACAGAAATGTACAGACAACTTTTAAAGTTACATTTTACCTTTCACATAAATCACTGAATACACCCAGGGGCCGCCTGGAAGGGTCTACATTCACTCCGCCTCCACCCCAGATGCATCAGGCTCACAAAGGTGAAAGAAGGGTCTACGTTCCCTCCACCTCCACCCCAAGAACAGCTCCCCACACACCCAGCCAAACATCTCCTGGTCCAATTTTTTTCTTAGGGTGGAGGGGGAGGGTTGCCTTTGGATTTCCAGCCCTTTCTTTAATCTTGGAATCTTCTGCTATGGCCTTTTTTTTTTTGTAGTTTTTAATTTTATTATGTTATGTTAGTCACCATACAATACATCATTAGTTTTTGATGTAGTGATCCACGATCCATTGTTTTCGTATAACACCCAGTGCTCCATGTAGTACGTGCCCTCCTTAATACCCATCACCGGGCTAACCAATCCCTCCTCCCCCCTCCCCTCTAAAACCCTGTTTGTTTCTCAGGTCCATAGTCTCTCATGGTTCATCTCTCCCTCCAATTCCCCCCGCCCATTTTTCCCTTCCTTCTCCTAATGTCCTCCATGTTATTCCTTATGTTCCACAAATAAGTGAAACCATATGATAATTGACTTTCTCTGCTTGACTTATTTCACTTAGCCTAATCTCCTCCGGCCCCTCCATGTTCATGTAAAAGTTGGGTATTCATCTTTTCTGATGGCTGAGTAATATTCCATTGTATATATGGACCACATCTTCTTTATCCATTCATCTGTTGAAGGGCATCTAGGCTCTTTCCACAGTTTGGCTATTGCGGACATTGCTGCTATGAACATTGGGGTGCATATGGCCCTTCTTTTCACTACATCTGTGTCTTTGGGGTAAATACCCAGGAGTGCAATTGCTGGGTCATAGGGTAGCTCTATTTTTAAATTTTTGAGGAACCTCCACACTGTTTTCCAAAGTGGCTGTACCAACTTGCATTCCCACCAACAGTGTAAGAGGGTTCCCCTTTCTCCACAACCTCTCCAACATTTGTTGTTTCTTTCCCTGTCCATTTTGGCCATTCTAACTGGTGTAAGGTGGTACCTCAGTGTGGTTTTGATTTGGATTTCCCTGATGGCTAATGATGATGAACATTTTTTCATGTGTCTGTTAGCCATTTGTATGTCTTCTTCAGAGAAGTGTCTGTTCATCTCTTCTGCCCACTTTTTGACTTGATTATTTGTTTTTTGGGTGTTGAGTTTGAGAAGTTCTTTATAGATCTTGGATACCAGCCCTTCATCTGTAGTGTCATTTGCAAATATCTTCTCCCATTCTGTGGGTTGCTTCTTTGTTTTGTTGACTGTTTCCTTTGCTGTGCAGAAGCTTTTTATCTTGATGAAGTCCCAAAAGTTCATTTTTGCTTTTGTTTCACTAGCTTTTGGAGATGTATCTTGAAAGAAGTTGCTGTGGCCGATGTCAAAGAGGTTACTGTGCTATGGCCTGTCTTATCTACATTTTTGGCTTGAGTCATTTCTACCTGCGTGGATTCTAAATGCAAATACTTCTAACTCAGCTTCCCATATTTTTTCCCACATGGTAGAGCAACAAGTACATATTGAAGAACTCTATGTCTAGCAAAGCATATAAAATGAAGAGCAACTAAAAACACAGGGAAGTGGAAACCACTGACTGGAAGATATAAGCCAAAGAACTAATTTTAGGGATGTGTTTAAGTGACTGGGTATTCTCTATTTGTGGCCAAAAGAACTCTTTGTAGAGAAGACAGAATCTCTCTAAGTTATATTAGAAATATCCCTATCTTTTTAAGACCTCTTGAACGCTCATCTTGCAGCTACAAAAAATAATGCCTCTTGAAATAATGCCCCTGGGAGCACCTACAGCACTGGAGAACCTGACCAACGGTCCTCATAATCACACCTAATGGCAGACTGTAACCAGCTCAAAATGTAAAGACTTTTAATCTGAAACTTGGCTAGGTCCAAAGATGCTAAGTAGAGGAACAGAGTTATATCCTTCAAAGTGTGTAGGTTTCAGAGTTAAAATACCTATGAGTATTTGTTCTCCTAATAGGTCTAAAAAGCAGAGTGACTCTGCTCTTATCTTATGATCTCTAAAATAGCAGGGACGACCACAGGGGCAGGAAGGGAGGGAAAACTGAACGGAAAGAAATCAGAGAGGGAGACAAACCATGAGAGACTCTGGACTCCGGGAACCAAACTGTGGTTACAGAAGGGCGGGGGGGTGGGGGGACGGGGTAACCGGGTGACGGGCATTAAGGAGGGCATGTGTTGTGATGAGCACTGGGTGTTATACGCAACTAATGAATCGTTGAACACGACATCAAAAACTAATGATGTACTATATGCTGGCTAGTTGAACGTAATAAAAAAATAAATAAATAAAATAATTGAAAAAAAATAAAATGTAACCTGAAAAGCTCTGTGAACCAACTGCTCCAGGGCTTTGAGCCAAATTAGTGCCTCTGTAGAGCAAAGGTACAGGGCTCCACAGAACACTTGCTTCAGGTGGATCTCGCTGCTGTCTCCCTCTCTCTTCTCTGCTTTGTTTCTGACTGATATTATTACTCTACTTGATTTATCTGTATGAACTACCTTGAATTTTATGTTTATTCTCTGAGTTTTTCCTTATTTACATGTCAAATAAGGGTGACCCCAAGATAACACACACTGGATTACTGGAAAGATCACTGGATAAGATAAAATACGGGAAGGCCCTTTACGAATTGTAGAAAAGCAAGCAGACTTTTGGTAACGATACAAACCAGTAATCAAGTACAATTATCCTTTAACCAAACATACATATTATCCATGTGAAACTTCCTGTCATTTGGCACGAAAATTTAGAAATAAAAACCCCACAGTCTCTAGCAAGTAAAAAAAAAACTGCTTGAGAGGTTTCATTCCACAAACCAGTTGTATTTCTAATGAGAGGACCCCACTAAACTAAGATCTTATCTTGAAAACCCCAAAACATAGGATGAGATATATTCATTTGATTTTGAAACCTGCCTTCTTCCTGCCTTTTCTTTTTTTTTTCTCTTCTTGATGTACTTCAAAAGCCAGGCCAGCACGCTTCAGGGAAAAATGGGGGAAAGCAATGGGAATTTTCTGATGATGCTCCATGGGAAATGGAACATGGATGGGACTGAGCATTTATTATACACCAGTCATTTAGTAGGTATTCATTCATACATGTTATTATTTAAGTTTTAGAAGAAGGGTATTTTTACCTCCCACTTTATAGATGAAGACACGTATCTCAGGAAGGGGGACCTTGTCCAAGGTCATAAAGGTAGGTCAAGATAAACGGCAAACCAGGATTTAGATGATTTCCCTCTAAGCTCAAAGGACATCCTCTCTACACTATGGTACTCGAGGGAACACAGCATTTTCCCAAATTACTTGAGCTAGGCCTGACTGAAGAGTCAGCTGTATAATAAACAAGGAAAAGAAATCATGGGCCAGAGAAAATCAGACAGAAGGGAGGTCCATTTTCACAGAAAGTGCCTATTCTAGAAAATCTGGCAACAGATTCAATTATACAAACCTATATGTTTTAGAGAGATATAACCCAGGGTGCTAAATATATTTTTGTGGAATAATTTGTAGCCTATAATTCAGAGTACAGTTTTCTGCCCATTTTGGTTTTACCTTTGCCTCTATTCTGACTTGGAGCCTTTTCATAGATATAACAGAAAAACAAACAAAACCCAGTTTGAGCTAGAATGTCCCTCAGAGATGTCCCCTACTCCCATTTTACAGATAAGGGAATGGAGGTCCAAGAAGGAAGACAATCAAAAAACTAGTTAGTGGCGACTGCTACTCTTTTGGAGTATAAACTTTTTTTTAAGATTTTATTTACTTATTTGTCAAAGGGAGAGAGAGAGCACAAGCAGGGGGAGATGCAGGCAGAGGGAGAAGCAGGCTCGATGCAGAGCTCGATTCCAGGACCCTGAGCCGAAGGTAGACACTTAACTGACTGAGCCACCCAGGCGCCCCTACATCAAACTTCTGATCTTCCTACCAAAATGCAGGCATCATTTCCTAGGCAAGACTGCCTCCAAATTCTGTGGCCCTATTTAGGAACATACATGTTTCTGTTTTGCTTTGGGCACGATGATACCAAATCTATGTATTTTTTTTCTTTTATGTGACAAAGACAGTTAGAAGCTAAGCACTTATTCAGAAGGGATCAAACTTGCATTCAATTTAATCAGCATGAATCCAACAGCATACTAGTGCATGCTGGTAACAAAAAGGCAGTAAGGCACATTCCCGGCCTGGAGGAAGGGTGGATTCACACTGAATTCCTCAACAGGAGTTATGAGTTCTGGCAGGGGTGCACTAGGGAAGGAGGACTGCTCCCTCATCACCTCTTTAAATGTTTTTATTTTTATATTTAAATTAGGCCTTCCCTCTAAAACATGACCCTACTGCTTAACTTGGTCTATATACCCTTCAGTTCAATGAGAGCTAACGAGGGCTTGGCAAAGACTGGGGGTATGATCAACCTGTGGTCCAACAATTCAGATCAATAGCTTCATTCTGAAGAAATGGGAAGAGCTCTCAGGGAAGTTTAATAGGTCTCAAATAATATAAGTAACTCTGTGTCCTAATAAATAAAAGTAACTTTGTATCCTGAGCTCTCCTAGTCAACTGGCCCTGCCCAAAATCACTTAAAGAGCAGACTACATCAACCCAACAGTCAAACATGTTTATGGTACACATGGCACTAACAAATGGTCTACAAAGAAGATAAAAAGGTAAATGTTTTCTCCCCTCCAAAAAAATTAATAATAAAAATGATCATAGTAATAATTTTAAATGTTACTTAAAATAAAAAAAGAGGGCTCTTGTCTATTATTAAGTTGAGGTAGTTCTAGAGACTTCTCCCTGCCACTCACAAATGCCAAAGCCGGCAGTATTTACCTCGGATTCCCACACTTCCCCAAATGTAAGGGGCAAATTCAGAATTTTTCAAATCCAAGAAATAATGTATTTCTTTTTGACTTAGAATACTCTCTTGCATCCTTAATCGACACCCTTCCCCCCAAAGTCTACAACACGTGTCCACTTGAGGACAGAGTTCTGTAGCCCATGGAGTAAGAGCGGCAGTGCGGCTGTGCCTGCAGATGACCTGACTTCATGGAGGGATGCCCTGGCTCACACTAGAAGGAGTAAGGCAGTCTTAAATACAGTCAAGAAAAGAAAATCTCTTAAGTCAAAGTCCCCAAAGGAAAACTTTGCTCAAGAAATCACTGTACCTTTTTTGATTCATGAGAAGTTCTCTGTGAAGATCCTGATGGTTGCGGGACGTTTTGACAGGATTGACTAGTTTCTGAGGCCTAATTAGTTCAGGATTGTCATCTTCTATGTAGTCTGGCTCAGCCATGATGTTTCTTGGGATGAGATACGTGTCCTTAAGGTCAGTATCCTCAGATGGGCTGTCTGAAATGGAAAGGTGAGATCATCTATAGGCTTTTCCGCTGAGACGTCTCACACCGTATGGCGCGTTACAACATGGGATCCTCCTGGGACCACTTCACTACTTCGCTGAAAAGTATCTGAAGTTTTGTGAAAGCAACGGGGAGAGTCCAAGAGGGAGAAGAATGGCCTTGCTGTCCTGGGTGGCCCGTGAGTAAAGCAAAGGGGTCCCATAACCTGATTCTGGTCACTACTCCTCACACCTTGAGTTTCAGGTCACACAGGATGCTTCTCACCAACATGTCTAAAGACCAACTAAGCCCATAACAAGCACCTCGGGCACCAGATTGAGGTCCTTCACTGCTTCTTTCAGCCTCCCCAAATGAATACGCACTGGCAATGTGCAGACCCTTGACCTCCATCAATGTCAAGAGGTTTCTGGAGCACAGAGCACTGTTCCTTATGCTGCCGCTGGCCGGGTCTCCCTCCCCTTACGTGAGCACCCTGTTCACATCTCCTCAGCTCCCTCTTCAAATGCCCCCTCCTCAAGAGAGGTCTGACCTCTCACCACCGTGCTTACACCCGCAATCCCATCCCCAGCCCTTCCTTGCTTTGTCTAGACTGCAGATGTTGCTTATTTGCTACCGGCTCTCTAAAGCAAATGCTCGTGAGGGCAAGACTTTTGTCTTACCCCCTCTCCAGCTGCCCTAGAAGAGTGCCAGGAAGGAAGGAAGTTCCAGGGAGGGAAGAAAGAGGGAGGAGGGTGGGGGGATCCTTCTAACAAGAGCCTATCTGCACGGGATTTTAGCAGGGAGGAACAGGCAGTCACTGGAGTACAGCAGAAGGAAAACGTGATGTAATGCCTGAGCAGAGTCACATAGCCTTTTTGGGCCCAGACTCCGGATCAGTAAAGTGAAACAAACAGATGACAACCCCTAGGGTCCCTTCCCCCATGTTCAATTCTAGTTGTTGATCCTATGATTCAAATCTATGTGTCCTCCCCAATAAGAGACATGCCTGGACAGCAGGGCATACACTCCTGTAACTATCGGGGGGCAGTGTGCGGCACACAGTGGGCACTCCATGAATATATGTGATATTTAATGAGACAGAAGAACACAGTCAGTGAGGGCAAGAGCTGGGAAGAAGCAGGCTGACTAAGCATCATGCTGGCAACTGCCCGCAGGTCCATCTGGCCGGCACCCAATTGCCGTACACCCCACCCCTCAGCTCTTCTCTTGCTGATGACCTCCATCCTGTTCCCCTGCCTCCAAAACAAATCTGGCCAATATTTCAAGATAATTAACATGCCATTTTATGCTTCCCTGTCCCTGTATATTGACTTTGTTTCCCAAACCAAAAATGAGATGCAGAGCCTGACTACGGCAGAGTATTTGACATTGGGCTTTCTCCTCAAAGTCCAGAGAACACACTTACTAATCCTCTGGCCAGTTTTATGCCCCTAAATGGAACAGTGATCACAGAACAGGGCAAGGTTGGGAGGGAGATCCATGTGTGAGTGGGCTCACACCCAGCACTGCCACCTTCCCCCACTTCCCCAAGGACATCAAGATAATAATCACCGCCCAGCAGTAGCATACATGTACTTCTGTCACGAAATGCATCCTGACATAGAGTAACCCTAGGTTTCTGTCTGTTCTCCCCAAGAGCTAGACCCACTTCTTTTACAGTTTCAAATCCCCAAGTCCAGCAAAGTGCCTGGCACATGGTAGAAGCTGAATAAAAGTTGTACTCAATCGAATCTGGTCTAAACTGAAAAAGTGGTGAGATCCTCCAGGGATAAGCTCCTCAATGGAAGACAAGTTCCATCTTTATTTCTGCCCATGACATCAACGCACCGAGCAAATATCTAAGTAAATGTGTGCGTATTTACACATGGGGGCTGGACGAAGGGAGGAGAGAACAAACTGTGTGTTTCCATGGACATGGGGGTGTGGGGTGGACAGTGGAAAGAATAAAGATGTGTTTTCAACTAAAATTTTTAAAACAGAAACAAAAAATGGGTCCTGTAGCAGTCAGCTACAAGCAGTAGTTTTGCTTTCAAAGCCATTAAAGATGTTTTCCTGAACCCTGAACGATCCCAAAACACTGGTGTACTCTTCCGCGTCCAATGGGAAATGATATTCCAAATGGCAGCCAACAATTACCCAGAGCCAATACGTGACCACATCTGATCCTAGCAACAACCCAATGAGCAGAAGAACTAGAATTTTCGCTTTGCAGAGAATAAAATGGAGAGACAAACATTAAATAACTTCTCCATACTAATAATCACCAGTAAGGTAAAGCTCAAACTAAAATGAATGTCCTCTGGTCTCAAAACCCATGTTCTGTCTACCAAATCTGCTATTTTTATAGCAAAATCTTTTGAAGATTAATGTGAAAATAAAGAGGTTAAAAACCCAAAGAATGAATAAATCAGCTAAAACAGAAAAACTATAGATGTGTTATTCGTTTATGTATTTTAGGTTTAACGGCATAATTGAGGCTCAAAATTACTGAACTTTGAGACATGTATAACAAATTATTCCTTGAACACAATTTGCATTGATCTTTTAAATAAGAATGCCTGCAACCATCACTGAACAGAGAATTACAAACCTTGCATATGGCGAATCAGTGAACCCATCAGAGCCAGCCTGCCCTTCATGCGCTGCCCCACACAAAAATGTGCTCCTTGGTTGAAATGTGAAAGGCACCACACACACTTCTGTGCAGTCCCAGTTGTCTTTAAAAGCCAACAGCAGTTTCATTCTCGTTAATCAGTAGACAAGAAGGCCTATAGGATTCCATAAAAGGATCTGTTTCTCTGCTCTAAGCCTCGGATAATCTCCATGACACCAAATCAAAACAGATTACAGCCTCCTAAGGTCAGTATTACATGGGGGAGGGTGAGCCCTGTGGACATGCGGAAGAGCGCTCCAGACGGATGGAGGAGCTCGTGCAAAGGCCACAAGGCAGGAGCGTGCCTGAGCGGCATGAGGAGTAACTAACATGTGGCTGGAGGCGAGTGTTGGTGAGGACAACGACGTAGCAGCTGAGGGAGGGGCTGGGGGTGGAAGGGCCAGATATTGTGGGCGCATGAGGGCCACTGTAAGGACTTGGCCTTTACTCTGGAGATAGCACAAAAGCCCCTCGCGGTTGAAGCGGAGAAGTGACAAGATCAGACTCCTATTGTTAAAGGACCATTCTAGTTACTCGGTTTAGAACAGCAGTGGCAGGCAGGGAAAGACCTGGGCAGGGAGCTCTGGCTGTGATGCGGGTGACAGATGGTTTAGACCAGGATGGTTGCAGCGCAGGTGGGAGGACAGACGCGTCAGGCTAGATTGACTGGAAAGCCTCTGGGGTTTCCTGAAGGACTGGATCTGAGGTGTGAAAGGCACAGGAGAATCAAGGGTGACTCCAAGGTTCCTGGCCTGAGCAACGAGAAGGCCAGCACTGTCGGGCAGGGAGGCTGTGAGGAGAGCTGGCTGGACAGGAGATGAGACCAGGAATTCCGCTTGGGACATGAAGAGGAGGTACTTGCCGGACAGACATCTAAGTGGTGACAGCAAGAAGGCGAGGGCGGTCAGGGCTCAAACCCTGGGTGACTCTTTCCTTCGTCTCGCTGATTTGACCTCCACGGTCTCTCCCATCAGCCACTCCCGTCCTCTACCCCTCCGATCCCACCATTCTCACAAGCAGAGGCAACACAGGCTGCTCAGCCCAGTCTTTCCTGAATGTCAGCACCGGGTACAGGCACCATCTTGGGCCTTGGTGCCAAGACTTGGGTAGAGCTTTCAGTATGCAGAATGAAAAAGCTTCAGTTCTAAATCTAGAAAACAAGTTCTAGCTTGGAATTTTTTCCTGATTTCTCTTTAGATGTAGTATCTGGGAAGTTCATCTGCTCCCCGAGGACCAGTGCAGTAAGGTGGCAGTGTGTCTCCTGCTGGATTGAGGCAGACACCCGAGCAGGTGGGTGGGGGCTGGACGAGTTCTGCCGCAGAGGAAGGTGCAAACCCTTCCCTTCAGTTCTGTCTCACTGGTTTGCACTTCTTCACAACTGGGGCTGGGAGAGGGAACACGGAAGGCCCTAAGCCTGAATCAAGTGTAGCTCTGATGCTCGCCTGTGGACCAGACTAAAGGAGTCCTTGTAGCCCCTTATGAAGTAGACCATGCCAGAGCCTGGGAAAACGTCACTTAGGAAGAAGGGGGTGGACTGGCAGGGAGCAACCTCTGTGAATCTCCAGTCCTCGTGGCAGTGGCTGCTGAAAGATCTGGAATCTGGATTCTGGCCACCTCTCAGCAACTTTCCACCCTGGAGCCATGACCAACACATGGAATCTAAATGACCTTCTTATTCAACTTTCTTCCCTCTCCCAACCATCTTCCTCATTGCTACCAAGGCTGGAAAATGCCATCCTGATCCTAAGGGAACTCTTCCATTTCACAGATCCTGTCCTCCTCCAATTAAACTGAAATGAACCCCCCAATTTTTCACATTTCCCTGCCTTCCTTGCCAGCATGCCTTTGCCAGCACCATTCCCTCCAGCAGAGATGCTGATCCTCTTCCTACCCTATCTCTGAATTGCCACAAAGCCAGATCTCACTCATCCTTTCAGATCCAGATAAATGTCAAATCTTCCATACCACCTTTCCTAATTCCCCAGTTGTGATTAAACTCTGACTTCTCAACAACAAAAGAATTTTCTCTGTTCCCTTTTCCTAGTACTCACCAATCCCCACCTTGTATTCCAGCAATATGTATAGAAATCATCATCTCTTCACTGCAAAGACCGTATCTGGTCTATATTCACATTCCTCAGACTCCCTGGACTGGGTCAATAAATAGTACTCAGATTAAGTAACAGAGTCCTGGGTTAACTACCAGTAGAGGGAGCCCCTGAGCTGTCTGAAGTCCTAGTAACAAGGTGTGTGTACCAGCTGAAAGTGGAGTAGGAGGTCAGGGTTTCCTCCCTAAGCATCAGGTAATCCAGAAGCCTGACAGACAGAGAAGATGAGACAGAACTGCTGGAAGGAAAAGTACTTTGTACATGGGTATTATTATTGAAACATTCTTCCAGAAATAAACATGAAGACATTTTTGTCATATTCATTACCCTGATTAAATAAACTGATGTGTAATTTTTTTTTTTAAGTTTCAAGTCGATAAAGGAGAAATAAAACTGGCTTGACATCCTGTATAAAGCTCAACTTCCCTGACCCTCCGTTCTCCCCTCTGTTAAATTGAGTGTTGTAAGAACTGGTTGAAATGTAGATTTCAGTACTCCGTACAATCTCTGGCATGTCTATGGGAACTCAATAAATCGAAGCTATTATTAGATGAACTATGTGACCAACACCATTATAGAGTTTATTTAGAGGTCTGAGAAACCTGACATATGAAACTTCACCTCTCTAAGCCTTGATTTCTTCAAAAACATAGGAGTACAACTAAATGACCCACAGCCCTTCTCACTGATGACATGCAATGATTCTAAGACCCATTCATGCTACCAATATTAAGAACCTTTTGAAAAGTGTAAAAACGTCTAGCACAGCTGCAAGGTGCTACGTGGCGTTCTGAATGGCTTAGTCAGAGTGTAGGGCACAGCAAGAAATAGGCCTGACAGCAAGGACCTTTCAGGATGCTCTGAGATGAAGGGGACGCGCTGCAATACTCTAAGAAGTTGAGTAATGGGGAGCCTGGGTGGCTCAGTCATTAAGTGTCTGCCTTTGGCTCAGGTCATGATCCCGGGGCCCTGGGATCGAGCCCCGCATCGGGCTCCCTGCTCCACAGAAAGCCAGCTTCTCCCTCTCCCACTCCCCCAGCTTGTGTTCCCTCTCTCGCTGTCTCTCTCTGTCAAATAAATAAAATCTAAAAAAAAAATTCTTAAAAAAAAAAAAGGAGTTGAATAATAACAGAATTGCATCTTAGATATTTGAGGCAAGCCTAAAAACGTGGTCTTGGGCCAGGAGGAGACAGTGACACCATGTGGTACCCAAAGGCATTAGACAAGAGCCTGGAGGACCACAAGCCCAAACAGCATGCACTGAAAACCACCACCTGATGAGATTCTGCCTTTAAGGTCTGCAAATCAATAGAAGTCATTATGAAACTCTATTATCCCAGAGGACAAGAAATCCCAACACTATAGATGGATTTTGAGTCCTTGCCTTTCATTGTTTTCCCTATGGAAGGTTGATTCTGGGCCCACTCCATGCCTATTCCAGGTATCCTATGTTGATTGCTTTCCAGAGGTAAATAACCATTCCCACAGAAAAATCTCACAACAAGACTAATAAAACAAATATTCCTTGCATCATATTGCAGTTTCCTCATCATACTATTTTGGGCACTAGTAGTTCATCTGCACGTTTCTACATCAGAAAGATAAAATTTAAAACCTAATCCTATGAGATTTAAAAATCAAATTTAGAGATTATGCTAAGTTTTATGTTTACCTAAATATTTAAAATCAAATTCTACCTAGAAGCACTAATAATCAAAGCTTTTTTTTAAGTATTTTTTTTATTATGTTACGTTAATCACCATACATTACGTCATTAGTTTTTTTGTTTTTTTTTTAAAGATTTTGTTTATTTAAGATAGAGCGAGAGTGAGAGAGAGAGAGAGAGAGAGCACGAGTTGGGAGGAGGAGTAGAAGGAGAAGCAGGCTCCCCCCTGAGCAGGGAGCCTGATGTGGGGCTCGATCCCAGGACCCTGAGATCATGACCTGAGCCGAAGGCAGACGCTTAACCGACTGAGCCACCCAGGCGCCCCACGTCATTAGTTTTTGATGTAGTGTTCCATGATTCACTGTTTGCGTATAACACCCAGTGCTCCATGCAGAACGTGCCCTCTTTAATACCCATCACCAGGCTAACCCATCCCCCCACCCCCTCCCCTCTAGAACCCTCAGTTTGTTTTTCAGAGTCCATAGTCTCTCATGGTTCATCTCCCCCTCTGATTTCCCCCCCTTCATTCTTCTCCTCCTGCTATTTTCTTCTTCTTCTTTTTTTTTAACATATAATGTATTATTTGTTTCAGAGGTACAGGTCTGTGATTCAACAGTCTTACACAATTCACAGCGCTCACCATAGCACATACCCTCCCCAATGTCTATCACCCAGCCGCACCATCCCTCCCACCCCCTACCACTCCAGCAACCCTCAGTTCGTTTCCTGAGATTAAGAGTTCCTCATATCAGTGAGGTCATATGATACATGTCTTTCTCTGATTAACTTAATATAATCAAAGCCTTTTAAACAATACTGGACACATGGCAACGTATGCACGTGTCTTATAGGTTACAGGTGTACTATAACCAATCAAAGCGAAACAATGAAACTTGTGAATTGCTACAAACACTTCTGGCAAGTTAAAAGTAATTCCATAGCATTCTTTAGGAGCTCTCTCCAAGAGATTCCAGCAGCCCTCTGACAATATTCTCAAAGAGCAAAATCACTTGAGATTGTAGACAGGCCAACTCCAGGCCTGGGTCAGCTGAAGATGGGAAGCCCGCCCTCAGCACCCACCATTCCCAGATGGGCAGTGGGCTGTGAGGAGAAAGTTGAGAGAGTGGAGAGTGAGTTAAGGCCAGAATTGTTTCCCAACAGCCAAGGGTTTCACTGACAAACTCCTGATTCGCCTGGCCCTGAGGTGAACCTACAAATTCATCAGGGACAGTGAGGCCATCTGGTACCCGAAGGCGTTAGACGAGAGCCCAGGGACGACCTCTGTAGCCACAAAGCTAACGAAGGCTTAGAAATGGCGGCCAACCAGAACCATGTGCACAGGCACAGAGACACTACTTTTTCAGCTCTGCCCGCCCCACTACTGCCGCCACAGCAAACTCAATAAACTGGCTGCAAATACGCTGCTGTACAAATGCCAGACGGTGACGCCCTTGGGAAAATACCAAACTCATTTTCTCATCGGTTTTTTCATTCCCTAAAAATGTATTCTTATAAAAAAGGCCCATATTTTATATTTAGAACATGGGAAAGGAGGCAAGAAACATCAGGAAGACAGAACACAGGCCGTTATCAGAGCTAAGCAGGTCTGGCTGAGGCGTGACCAACCAGAAGGTGGCGACAGCTCCACAAATAACTAGGTGTCCGTTTTTCCTAACAACAACCGGCAGAAGAGCAGGGACGCCTCACCCTGGCCCTCAGCACAGTTAGCAGAAGTATACACTGAAAGCACAGAGATATGCCACAAAGACATCTGTTTCAGAGTCCCTATGTATCTGCCCTGGAAGGTGTACCTAAGCTTCTCCCCATCATTTAATACTCGATGAGGCCCTAGGAGGTGGGGGGTTACTATTCCCTATGACCTACAAAGGAGGCTCAGACAGCTTCAAGAACATGGAGTCTAGATCGCATGGACTGAGTCGAAATTCCAGATTTCTCATTTACTCTAAGTCTGTCTTTGAGCAAGTTACCTCACTAGTTTAAAAAAAAAAAAAAAAGAACGGCAGATTATCTCCTAGGGTTGTTAGGAAGAATAAATGTGAAATGTATACCAAAGGCAGTAACTAGAAATCATAAACCTTCAGTAGATGTCATCTGTTATTAGCACTGTCACTGGCAATAAAAAACAATTAGTAACAATAACACTGTTATTGCTGCACTGGGTCACACAGCTACTAAAGAACGGAACTAGGATTTGAACTTGGGTCTGATTCCAAAGGGAGGCTCTTTGAGCATTCCATTCTTCTGGACTGAGATAATGGGGGGAAGAATTCCGTTTCACTTTAACAGGATGATTTTCTCTATCTCTTGAAAAGATTTTAGAAGCTTCCTAACATCATAGCTTTATAAACACCAAACCGAAAACATCTTGCAGAAGATCACATTAAAGTGAGGATAGAAGGCGGGAAAGACACATTTTCTTGAAAACATACAAAGATTTTTATAAGCATGTTCACAGCAGTGCTATTCTTAAACAGCTCCACGCTGGAAGTGACCCAAATGTCCGTTATCAGTAGGATGGATAAATACATTGCGGTACACTGACACAGTGAAATACTACACAGCAATGGGAATGAACAGACAGCAACTGCAAGGCTGAATCTCACAAATACAGTATTGAGCAAAGAAAGCCAGACACAAAAGAGTCCATACTGGATGATTCCACATATATAATGTTCAAAAACAGGCAAAACCAATCTTTGTGTTAGATGTCAGGATAAAGAGCATCTCAGGAGTGGGCTGGGAGTGGAAGGGGATAAAGGGGACTTTTGGGTGCTGATAATGTTCTGTTTCCTGATAAAGGTCCTGGTTATACAGGTTTGTTCACTCTGAAAATTCACTAATCGGTACAGCTTTTTGGCTTATGCCCTTCTCTGTATATACACTAGGTTAAATACAGTACCTATTAAATAGCTATTAAAATTACTATCTAGAGATCATTTGGTTGCTGCTATGTTATTAGAATTTTGTTATTTTATCCATTTTAAACCTTGTTCAGGCCATAAGAAGTAATACAGTATAATGGAAAAGAAGACCAGGTTTGAAGACCATTGATCCTGAATTAGAATCCTGGTTATGTCACTCAGCAGTTAGGTGATTTTGTATAAATTACTTTATCTGGGTCTTAATTTCCTCAACTGTGAATCAGAGCTCACATACCTACACTTGCTGAGTGGTTGTAAACATGAAAGAAAACTTACCGAAAACATCCACCATACACCATACCTGCCCCTGCAGCAGCCGCTCAATAAATTAGACAGTTAAATAGTTCCAATAAATTAGTTCATTAATCTACTCTCCATTAACTAACATTCTCTCGAAGTGAAAATGGATAGCCATGCACTGCAAGTTTACTAGTTTAGACAAAGTTTAATGGATAAACCCAATCATGGTCTCTGCTCTGCTCATCTTTCCAATTTGGACTTAGGTGACAGAGAGGGACTTGGGAGGGGGGAGATGGTGGAGGGGGGCGATGAAAATCCCTGATAGACAAAGCGAAAGCAAGAGCGGAGCTTGCAGCCTGAGCCTGCCAAGGCGTTGAAAATCCAGGTAATTTCCCAATCTCTATGCTTCAGTCTTCTTATCTACAAAACTGGGTGGCCACTTCTCCTCGATTTCTCAGTAATCTGTTGCAAATAACTATTCTGAGCACAGAGCAATTATATAAAAATAAGGGATTTACAAAAACAAAACATCTTCTAGTTTGGCCCGAAATAAAGTATTAAAGAGGGCACGTTCTGCATGGAGCACTGGGTGTTATGCACAAACAATGAATCATGGAACACTACATCTAAAACTAAAAAAAAAAAATAATTAAAATAAATAAATAAATAAATAAATAAATAAAAAAGAGTTACTCTTCAAACATCAAGACAACCTTATTGACGTTCAATTTGCTTAACCTCCCGTGGCCCTTCAGATAAGACCTGAATTCTGCACATTCCCTCCCTGTACCTCCAGGGCAGATTCTAGAATTCTGGTGGCCTGCAGTACTACCCTACTTCTGTGAGTAGTGAATGATGGATGGGGGGAGGGGAATGCTCCTCTGCCCTGGCCAAGGGCAGCACGCACCTGAAAGGAGAGGGACAACCAAGTGACTGGCGTCACCGCCAAGGGTAGTGACCCGCAGCACAGCCGCATGACGACAGCCCATACCACAGGGCATGTCAGAGCCTGCTCTGCTTTTGGGCTCTGCATGTCCCAGCTACTTAGTCCTACCTGAAGCACAAAAGCACAGAATGGTTTCTCAACCCAACAAGTACAAGAAAATGGCTGGGCTCGAGTTCGAATCCAGAGATATTTCAACCTGAGAAGTGGGCCTCCTTCTCGGCGGCTATCCACCAGGCTGACTGTGCCGCAGGTTCAGTCCGATGTTCTCTCTGGTAAGAGGTCCTGTGCTCTAGCTCTCAGGTCTGTCCACAAGGACGGTGATCTGTGAGGCACAAAAAGCCACCACTGGATCACTAACAGATCACAGAAAACAAATTCTGTGCAGTGATCATCTACCGCCTCCACAGTAGGTTCCCATCTGCACTGCAGTCCATGTACAGAGGGGCTCCTCAGGGCTCCTCGGGCTCCGGGCTTCTCCTCAGCCTCTCCCTGGCATTCAAAGCCGTTGTCCATCTCCTCCTCAATGTGAGAGCCAGCCCCTGGACAACACTCTCCTGGTTCTCCCTTACCTGTCTGCCCAGGCATCCTCTTCCCTCCACTCTCTGCCACTGTTCTCCAGGAACAGGTCCCTAGCCCTATTCTCTTGCCTTTGGTGACCCACATGCCCTTGGCCTTTTTGCTATGTGAGCCATTTCTGAGGTGTATGTGAAGATTGTTCCCTTCTTCCCAAGCTCCGGGTCAAAAACTCCAAAGTGCCAACTGGATACTTCACATCTGAAGCAACATGTTTAAAGTTGAGCTCAACCTCACTGATTTGTTCACTGAGTGCCCCCTATGGGCCAGATAAGAACACTAAACAGGAGAGAGCAAACCCCTTATATTCTAGTGGAAACCATCCCAGGCAAATTTAAGTTGAAATTATTGTTTTTCAATAGCAATAGAGAGGACACCACACACACCATTCTTCCGCTGTCAGAAATAATCCCATCACCTTCCCTTAACTTCCTATTTTGTCATCAGCTAGGCAGCTTTCAAACTGATGTTATCTCTGCAATGTGCTAGGCCTCAGCCTTGATGCGTAATCGAACAGTCAGCGTTTCTTTCTCATGATGAATGTCCTTGAGACCATCATCCACTGCCACTGCTATAATCCTAGTCCATGCTTTCATCCCATAGTCTCAGGACCGAGCAGCTGGCTCTTCACCGGCCTCCACCCCTCCCCGTCACTCTTCTCTCTAATCTAGCTGCACCCCAGCCAAATCTGATGATGCACTGACTATTTAATCAGATCAAGAACCGCCAGGCCAAGTATCACTGCCACACCAGGATAAAATTTTAACTTTCTGCTTGGTTCTTAAGGTTCTCTACAATCTGGCCCTCAAGTACCTTTGCAAACTTCTGGCTCCCACTCTCCAGCATAAACCATCTACTCTGACAAACCAGTCCACACAAAACCCATACACATTCCTAACTCCACCTCTGTTCCTGATTTCTTCCCAGGTGGAATTCCGTCATCAAAGCCAGTGAAAAGTCCAGGCACCTCGCAAAGATCCAATTCAAAGCGGACCTCACCACGAATCTTCCCACAGCCACTTCTCAAGAGCCATCTTCCTCTCGTCTGGACTGATACAGACAATTCTGCTCGCTCTCCCCCTTTACCCACGAATTTGACACTTATCATGAGTTAATTTTTCCTATATATCCATGTTGTCTCCCTTCAAGAACAGATGTTCATCCCTTCAGCAGGGAAGAGACCTCTGACTGACTTAAACCATCCCACAGCTCTAGCACAATACCTCAAAAATAAGCCATAAGGAGAGGAAGCCACACAGTGACTACATAATGCAAAAGGACCAGGAGAAAGCCGGGGCCACCAATTCCTTGTGCCTTTGCTGCAGACCATGGGGTCAGCAACAGATCTGGGTTCACTCCCTGCTGCGTGCCCAGCACCATGCTTGTGTCACACCACGGCCACTCAATAAAATGTACGGAATGACGGGGGCAAACACTGAAGGATTAGACTTGCTCCTTTCACAACGCTTTTCCTGACTCCTCATGAGGGATCCCTCACCTCCAGCCCAATGGGACACTGTTAATGTTCTTCTTAGGCTACTGAAGTCTACTTCTATTAAAACTATTTGGGGGCGCCTGGGTGACTCAGTCGGTTGAGTGTCCAACTCTTGGTTTCGGCTCAGGTCAGGATTTCAGGGTCATGAGATCGAGCCCCACATCGGGCTCGGTGCTCAGCAGAGAGTCTGCTTGGGATTCTCCCTCTCCCTCTCCATCTGCCCCTACCCCTGACTTGCATTCATGCACACATACACTCTCTCCTGCTCTTTCTCAAATAATTAAATCTTTAAAAAAACCCTATATTTGAAGTTTTCTTATCCATCACATTAAGCTCACAAAGGAAAAGCCTGATTCTTACTTATTTCTCATCCCCAGAAACATCTCAGTGTGCTTTCCACATATTGTTCAACTAAAACTGGCCAGGTGATATGCAGGTCAAGTGAAGTATAGAGCTCAGATTTACAAAAGGGGGCAAACAGGGGAGGGGTGGGAGAGGAGGTCAACCCTTGCTTTGAACACATTCTCCACCTTCATTTGATTTTGAAGGAGCCCAGAATGAGTTCTAGGCAAGTCTCTTCTCTTGATACAGATCAGTACAGGGAACCAAATGTCCATTTTTCTAACCCAGCAGATTATGCTCACTCCTGAACAAAATGATCCAATAAAATATTCACTAAAAGTCTGTAACATTAAATGCTGTGTGTAAGCAGTGAGTCTTTTGCCACAAAAAGATAACTCAAATTGTTGTCTGGTGAGAAATAAATATTAGTATGTTGGCTTACATTAAAATTCCCATAAAGTAATTAGTATTTCATTAATATGCAGCCCATTAATCTGCACAAACCTCTAAGCAACTGAAATGCTGTCAATTAACAGATTTCTTTAATAATTGATTACCTTAAAGTCACTAGCCTTAAAATTGCCTTAGACAGATAAATTACACTCATCAAATAACATTTGATACATGACCATTAAGTGACTCTGAGCTTCTCTCTCTCCTACATAAAGCAGCTTGATAAGATCTGAAGTTCAAGGACCCTTGCTTTTCCCAGAGAAGACTGTTCTGTGGTCTAACAGTGTCACCCAGTGGTAGCAGACACAGTTTGTGTTCAGAGCAGCTGTTGTTTTTAAAAAGAAGCACTTGTCACACGTGTTTACTAAAAGGGAAAAAAGAAAACCACTTTTCTGAATTGCACAAAGAAAACTATTATGTGTAAATTCTGGAAAACATGGGGCTGGTACAAGAAGAGAGCCACCCTATAGCCAAAGGTTACTCTGAAGCCCTTGGGGACCGTACAACAGTGTACAGATCTGAAGAGAGGCACAAGTGAAGCTCCTGCGACTCAGGGGTAGTGCAGGTTTGACTTTCAATCAGTTCAGTGTCCCAGGACTGAGCCACAGGACCAGAGTCACCCCTGCCATCGGCTTTATTGTCTACTATTCGGCGGCTTCAGTTCTCAAAAGCTTAGATCTTCCAGAACAAGGGAAGAATAACCAGCCAATTCTATTCCAGGGTTGACTATCTGATTTTAAAAACTTATGAGGTAAAGTTTAACTGAAAATAATAAATTATTTAACTTCCTTATCTGTAAAAAGAGAAGGCTGGACCAGATGACCCTTGAGATCCCTTACCAGTTCTAACATTCTGATAATACAGAAGAGTCCAGCTTATCAGTTGCTCCCAACCACAGGGGCTTAGAGCCAAGGGCTGCAGAGCTTGGCCCCATCATTAGAGCCAGATGGACCAGGAGAAGGTGTTCCTCTGATATTTCACACATACCCCCACCTTGGCCTCCACTCCAACTCAGCCCTGTTCCCAAGAACACCATGGACTTCTCCACATGAAATCTACAGTGAATAGGTTTTCTGGTAGTGATACTGAATTTCCCCAGATGCAGCCACCTTCACTCCAAGTCCCCCTAAAAGAGTCTCAACTGCTTGGCCCAGAGCTAGAGACATGCACCTAGGAAAGGAACATGGACCAGATTTTATTAAACCAAAACTTCAAATCCAGGGGAGCTCCTAGATATCATAGTGAAAAAACACACATGTACCATAGAGGGTAAATAAAAAACTATTTATTCCTCTTGGCATAAAGTCTCCTATATCAAGTATATATTGCACCATAATTGAATAAATTCGTATGAATCCGAAAAACTACTCAGAATCATGCCACAGTTCACCCTGTTACTCCCCACCTAGTTTCTCTTTATGCATCTTTGTCTTCTTTACAAATCCATAGATATTCTTCTTGCTTATTTCCACCAAATCCCAAATACCTGTGAATTTTATGAAGTTAATGACAGTTTTTTCTCCTCATTCCCTTACATTTAGAAAATCAGTATCTACTCTCATGGACCATTTGTCAGAAGATAAATTTTCGCCGCATCCTTTCTGAAGAATTTGCTAGCAGTCTGTGGCAAAGGCTTTAACATGTACACACCCTGGAACATGGTAATTTCACTTCTGGGAATTTACTACAAGATGATAATCAGAGATGCAGACAAGAATGTATTGCACAAGAACATCTGTCTACAATCTATGATAGTGAAAAAAAAATGGAAACCACTTAAATATCTAATATTGGGTTACAATGTGGCTTAAACATTATATTTTTAAACAATAAAAGGGGAAATATTCACCATGTATCAAATAGGAGAAAAACACCAGGTTCCAAAACAGTATGTCCCCTAATTCCTAGTATGTGCATCTGCGCATATTCAAAACGTCATGCAAGGCGCAGCGGCATCAGCACCAGGAACTTGCTAAAAGCAAATGCCCAGTCTGAGAGCTACTGAATCAGAACTGCTAGGGGCAGGCCCAGCAGTCTATGTTTTCATGCTCACTGTGTGCCACACAACCTCTGAGGTAAGATACTGAAATTCGCCCTATCGGAGGCACAGAGACACTGAGGCCCAGAGAAGCTGGGTAATTCACCCAGGGCTAAAAGGTTAGTAAGTGGGCAGCAGCACCCAGGTAGCTCCAGAGTCCACGCTCTTAACCACTTTGCTCTAGAGCCTCTTCCAGATGAACTCATGTTTGGAAGTATGCTCCATGCTCTCTCCCCTAAATGAACAGCATGATGCATCCCACCTATTGGTCTGTCTTCTTCATTGTGTTTTAGCACTTCTGTTACAAAGCTACCTACTGGGGTAGGGGTGTTTGGGCACTATCACTGGCACCACCACGGACATACCTCTTGGTGAGCACCTGCTTGGCATCTTTGAAGGCTATAGAACGATCTTTAGATTTCAGTGCACATTAAACACCAGCCCACATGGGCAGAAACCTCAGTGCCCACCAGCGACAGACACCATGGGCCGTGACAACTAAACACAGAAGGCCTGTCTACTGGCAGCTAAAATGCAGCTGTCACGTGGCAATGCCAGACACACATTCTACAAACCACCTGGCTTACCATTTTTGAAATGATGCAACTTTTGATCAATTTCTTTTACTCTTCCGGTTTCTATTATTATTTCAAAATCTGCAGGTAACACATTTTTATATTACACTATTTTATATTCACAAAATTCAGGTTTGAAAAATAAGGCTACCAGAGTTTATTCCCAAACTGCAAGTTCCTAAGTGAAGAGGCCTCCCTCAGCACTTTCATTGTATGTTATTTTCTAGGAAGAAACACCTCAGTCATTCACGTCAGGAAACCACAAAGGGGGTGCACTGGGAAGATGACTGATTTAGGCCTCATCAGTCTTCAGAGGAAGGAAACTACACAGACTACAAAAAACATCCAGCTGGACTAGCTGTCAAAGTCCTCAAATATTCCTGTCTTCAAGAGCTGAATAATAATTTCATAAAATTTATGACTTGGCCCAACTAACCAACCAAATATTTTCAAAAGAGAAGGTTATCTTTAAAAGGACTTAGGGACAGAAACTTTAAAGGAGCACAGAGGCCATTTGTACAACTTCCTCGTTATTTCAGATGAGGAAACTGAGGCCCAGGAAATGGCTTGGCTAAGTTCACAGAGAAAGGGACAATGCCTGAACTAGAACCAATATCTGACTGGTCCCCACTGCGGTGTTCCACACTGGCTCTCTCACTTCTGATGACTATACTGAATTTTCTCGGTTGATTTTCTGTATTTTCTACACATTTGGCGCAATCTCTAGCACCGCTATTAACATTACTACTTGATCAATAACTGGATAGCATCTTTAAAGATCCTAATATGTTTAAATCTTAAGTATACTTTAATAGCAGCACCACACTCTATCTCCTTCTATATCCTGCCAAATTCCAGAAGAGTACAAATTCATTTTGAGGATTTAAAAAAAAAAAAAAAAAAAGCCTCTCAAGGTAGGAGAAACTACTGATTTGACCTTTCTAAAAAAAAGTTTTAGTTATTTAAGTAATCTCTACACCCAACATGGGGCTCAAACTCACAACCCTTGAGATCAAGAATCACACGTTCTTCTGAATGAGCCAGCCAGGCACCCCTGCCCTCCGCCCTTTTTTAAACCGGAGATATTAGCACTGATCAACTACAATGTTAAAAAACAAACAAACAAAAACATCAAAAGCCAGTGACTGCACAGACACAGTAACTTCAGACATCCCCTCTAGATTCCTCATTTACCACCTCATCCCTCTGTTAAATCCTATCCCTCCTCAAGCATCAGGATTCAGGATAAAATTAAGTAAAAAACTACCGGAAAAGTGAAAATCAGCCCTACTGACAACTAGAGAAGTAAAAACCAACCTTACAAGCCGTCCCCAACACTGCCACCAGAACATAAAGAATGCTCAGAATGGGACACAGTCGAGCCCACAATGCCACCATGAAAACAATAAGACATCCTTCTGATCTCACTAACAGATGCGATTGCTAACTTTTTACTAAGCTAACTTTTTACTAAGCTCTAACAACACATTCATCTCCTGCCTCCTAGATAAATACTGTTAATACAACCCATCACTGAACTGTGCCTGCTTCCTGACAACAACATCCAACCCAGGTCTGGCCCTATTCCCCCAGTCCCGGCTTCAAAACACCCAGCCCAAGCACAATCCGAACTCTGCTTTCCAAGAGAATTTCAACGTTCCTCTGGGCTATGTTCACCTACGACAGCAAGCTAAATGAACCACACTTGGGTATGACTACACCTGTTCCTGGTGGTTGCTGCCTGATGAGATGCAACACACTTTTGTCTTAATAAGTTACCAGTAACATGTGACAGAGCAGCAAGAATCTCAAATAAAAAGCCCGCAAACTGACACTCACTTTTCTGGGTCTGTTTCCTTACTGATAAAATGACAGCCAGTAACCCTATCATTTTCATCTCAGATCTGCTAAATTTCAGCCATATTGTGTGTCAAACAGATTTGTTTCTAGGAAAGAACGTGCTCTGGCTTCCACTCACTCAACTTACCCTTTCACTGATGCAGCCTGTCTGGAAATTTTTTCCATTTTTCATTCTCAAAAAAAAAAGGGGGGGGAGAACGTCATGCCAAAAACAATGGTTACAATTATGTGTATTTTCTGGATGGTTAAAATGTCTCATAATTATAAGAATATAAGTTGACTTTTATTTGATTTCTGCTTCCACAATAAAAATGGAGCTAAGTCTCCGTCTGGCTCTTCAGAGGACTGTCTGGCTCTAACTAAACCCCAGAGAGCAGCTATTTACACAGCCCAGGTACTTTTAATTAAAGTCTGTTTTCCCACTTACTTCTCTTCAGGTTACCTCATGGGCTTTCTGTGAACAACAGCATTAGCCGGTCTTGTTTTGGGAGACACCAAAACCAAGACGGGAATATTAAACCCACGGTGGCCAGCAAGACCAGAGCCAAGCGTTTTGTCTCGTGTCCTTAAACACTGGCCCTGTCCCCCCTAAGGATGAGCCTCGGCTTGGGCCCCAAAGACCCAGAGAGGAACGAGACGCGGTCCCTGACGCCCGAGCTCACAGCTAGCGGGGGAGACAAGTACACACACTAAATACAGTGTGGTACCACGCCTTGAGGGAAGTCTCAGAGGTGGGTGCTTCTCAAGACTACCTCCCTCCGACTCCTGGTTCTCTTTGTAGACTCCACACACCAGTGAGGACGCTCTGGGACACATGTGACCGCACCTGACTAGACGCAGCTGAAGCCGCAGGCGCTCGTTTTAACTCACACAAGAACCTGACGTCAGATCGTCCAGGGCTGCTTCAGAGCTTCGTGGTCTTATTAGCGACCTCGGCTCTTGCTGCGGTGCCCTGCCTTAGCAGCCCCATACAGCAGCTCCCAGAGGAAGGACAGCTGGGTAGGCCTCCCCCCTCTAAGAAGTTTCTCCCTCTGTCTGAGGGCAGTCACTCCCAGAAGCCCCCAGGGCGGCCTGCTTGCATCTGATTGGCCAGAACTATGTCATGTGATCACCAGACACACAAAGGAAGCTGGGAAAATGGGAACAGGCACTTCAGCAGCAAAGGGCCGAGAGCAGGGACTGTTGGGTAGACAGTCAATTCTGTCACTTCTGTCACACACAGACTGTTAGGGGCTGAATGTGCCCCCCCAATTTATATGGTAAAGCCCTATCTCCCGGTGTAATGACACCTGGAGGTAGGGCGTTGTGAGGTGATTAGATGAGGCCCTAAGGGTGAGACCCCATGATGAGATTAGTGTCCTTGCAAGAGGAAGAAACACCAAAGCTCGCTCTTTCCCCCACCACGTGAGGGCAATGAGAAAGAAGGCAGCCATTTGCAAGCCACGAAGAGAGTTCTCAGCGGGAACCAAATCAGCCAGTACCCTGATGTTGGACTGCCAGCCTCTAGAACTGTGAGAGAGAAATGTCTATTGTTTAAGGCCCCCAGACTGTGGGGGCTCCTGGGTGGCTCAGTCAGTTGGGCATCAGACGCTTGATTTTGGCTCAGGTCATGATCTCAGGGTCGTGGTCAATGATTGAGCCCCATGTGGAGCCTGCTTGGGGTTCTCTCCATCCTCTCCCTCCTCTCCCTCTGCCCCTCCCCCTGCTCACACGCTGTCTCAAAAAAAAAAAAAAAAAAGACACCCAAACTATGGTATTTTGTTACGGCAGCCCGAGCTAAGACATATCCTCAATTCAACTGTCTTCAAAGGCACTCCAACCCCCTGACAAGAGGCTCGCTGGGCCCCTCTGGGTGAGGTCATTTAGCTACTTTGGACCTCAGCTCCAAAGCTGAAAGGGAAACCCCAGCAACAATCATTTCTTTAAAGTGTGTAGCCCTCACAGCATCGGTAGTAAAAGCCACAACAAGCAACAAAGACAGGAGACTTTTTAATGAAACGCTTTTATCCTTAGCTTTTCCATCTACACAAAATGTCCCTTATCAAACTGGGGGGGGGGGGAGGCAGTTTGGCAAGAGTTCAAATATAAACACATTTGTAGTGGGTGTGGGCCCTGGAACAAGGGAGTCAACTCCTCTGACTGGTAACTTTCTCTGCTTGAACTCTGCACATTGATTCAGATCCCTCTGGACGCCTGTCATTCTAAGACACCAGACCTTGCTATTTCCCACAGCTGCCCTGCAGAGTCACAGGAAAACAAAACACGGTGTCCCCAGCTTCAGAAAGCATCTTCCTTCCACCCACCAGGGCTACACCTAAGCCTTGACTATCTCTATGTACAGTAATAGGCCGAGGGAAACTTTCAAAATGAGAATGGGGAAAAAACAACAGCTACCTACTTGGCAAACCAGGAACACAGGAAAATGAAAGCCTAAAAACAAGGAGCCCACATTTAAATGAGCAGACCTCAGGTGCCACAATGTCTAAAAAGTGTAACGGCCTTTATTCTTACTGGAATAGGAAGGAGGATCACTGTTTTAGAAAATATTCAAGATTTCAAAAATGCATATATTTCTGGAGTAGAGGCCTTAAAGAAATAATCCGTTAATTTTAGTAGTGAGGAAGAGATATGTAAGTCATAATCCAGATCCTATAGAAGTTGAAAGATTTCATTCATTTTCATTCAAACAGGATGCTTTTAAGACCAATTTATAAGGACTGCAACAGTCTCCTATTTACTTTGTAGCTTTCACCTGTAAGTAAGTTCTCTCCCAAAGTGAATCACTCCTTCCCCCTATGCAAGTACACAAAACTCAAACCACTTACCACTTTGTCTATAACCCTCATGGCCTCAGCCACCAGGGATGAGGACTTGGGCCCCAAGTCCCAACATATCCTCCATCAGGCTACTCATTCTGGCATTTCAATCCAATCTATTACTACCTAATAATACTACAGTCAAATGATGTTTTCCCCAATCCTGCCATACCATCAAGCCACTTAAATCCTACAGCAGCAATAGTGATTAAGTAAAAGAACAGGGCAGGTTGGTAACAGTAAGTACTCTGCCCAACACTAGTTCCATATAAAATGGAGAACCCTGCTTCTCTCTCCCTGCAGTTACCCAAGTTTTAAATGTTTTCATTTCTCTTGTTGCAAGAGGATTCATTGCTCAAGAACTCAACATCCAGAAACTTCCCATCAGCTTTGACTTCTCTCACAGCTCCTGTCAAAAAGTTCAGAACTTTAACAGTATCTGTTTTAAAATCCACACAAATAGTAGCTACTGTAATTTAATTAAATGAAAAGGGTAAGGACAAATGACATGTCAACACATTCATAATGAAAAGTTGTCTTTTACTTACAGCTGGTTATAAAGGAAATCATTAATTGCTTCCAGAAGAACAATTATAAAATCACTCTCTAACAAGAAACTACAGATGTACCATGATAGCTAACTATTTCCCTTATGACTTTTAAAAAAACTAATCTGAAAAGCTTAATAAGGATAGGACAGTTTTACCTACTTAGATTAAGTCTTCAAAGTTAAATGCAGCCAAAGGGCCATGAAAAATGAGATAATTCTTTAAATAAATTTTCAAGGCAATTCAGGGCTCAAAGAACAAAATATAGAAATAAATACTCTTTAGTATGTAATCTTACAAATGTCAAATTGAACAAGATTCCAAGTATTTGAGAGTGAAATTTATCTCATTTAAAAATTGAGTTTATGGTACAAAATCTACAAACACAATGGTGCATGTGACAGTAATTAGGAAGGCCACTAACAACTTTATTTTCCTAATTTCATCTGTGAATCTTCAGAATGAAGTCCCAAACTTTCTTTCCACTTTATAAAATATATTAGTTCTAGAAAAGATCTGTTACCATTCCTAAATTTCCTTATATCCGATAGCAATATACAAAAATCAATGTTAAAGATGATTATAAGCACTTTCCTTCTATGCACCATCAGACTTGCTCTAAAGTTGATAAACTTTCTAAAATACCTCAGATCAATGGCTTTCAAACTTCTGGCTGTAATCCTCTTTACACTCAGTGACCCAATAAACACCCGCACTAAAATTAGCTGAAGCAGAAGTTTCCAGAAGCAATAAGCCATCTTTACTATACGCTGTACACTCTGATATTTGCATTGTCTCATTTTTTTGTAATGCTGGCTGTGACCCACTAAATTGATTTCATGACCCACCAATGGACACAGCTTGAGAAATCCTGCCCTGATTCATTTATTTAAACTTGCCACAATAACTTAGCAGCACTCTGAAGAGGAGAGAAGGCACGTGAAAACTTCCAACAGAAAGAAATGTAAATTGGATAAGCTGTTGCATGCCAACTGTCATCATCCCTTCCAAAGAGAAAACACTTAAAATCCATTACCTTTTAAAAGTTTTATTTGGGCTAGTATTGCTGATACTAAAGTCATCACCTCTCTTCCACCTAATCTTTAAACTATCCTTACTCCAGTCACTAAAGAATAACCTCAAATCCTTCTAGCTGTGTGTGAATAAGTAAAGGAATACAAATTAAAGATTACCTAGAGAATTCTGTTGATAAGTCTTTTTCCCTACTTAAGACAACGTGGGGAATAGAGATGACCTAGGAAGTATTGTATTTTCTCCCCTTAAAAATATTTTTATAGACTTTATTATTTTTTTAAGGTTTTATTTATTTGAGGGGGGGAGCACATAAGTGGGGGGAGGGGCAGAGAGGGAGAAGCAGACTTCCAGTTGAGCACAGAGCCTGACATGGGGCTCGATCCCAGGACCCTGAGATTATGACCTGAGCCAAAGGCAGATGCCTAACCAACTGAGCCACCCAGGCACCCCTCCCCTTCTTAAAATATTTTTAAAAAGCAGTTTCCATAATTTCTCTATCCACAAATAAAATTATAGATATAGTACATCAATATTTAAAACTAACTTGAATGGCATTTGCCTATTTTTAAAAAAATGACAGAATAACTCAGATAATGTTTCTTAATACGAAAATAATAATTCTATTTGCATAATCTTTTAAGAAGCAGAACAAAAATTCCACCCAGGGAACTAAAGTCAACAATGAGTAAGAGGAAGGGTTCTGTCCCAAACAAAGGCCATTTAGCCCCACCATACAGGAAACTGGGCAGAAAAATGTATGGGAGAAGTTAAAATTGATCTATTTTTCTTCCTGGTCAACAGTGATAAGGTAACAGTGAGGGTACGATGGAACAGTAGAAGAGCTTAAGCTTTAGCATCTGAGAAACTCAAACCCAGCTCTACCACACATTAGCTGTCTGACCTTAGTTCAACAATAAAAGCACATTCACTCAATAAATACTAGCTGTGGGCGGGCACAGTCCTAAATGCGCACACCCACCAACTCACTGAATTTTCACAACACTCTGAGGTAGGTTCTGAGGACCAGAGAGAGACCAGGAAGCTTGTCCAATTTCATACAATTAGTCACAGGAAGGCCAGAATTCAAACACTGCCCACCACAGCCCAAGCCTTTGTGGGGTTGCCTTCGGAGCCCTGGTTCCCTTATGTTTCCCTCTCAGAGCTGCGTGTGGATTAACACCTCCGGCCTGTCAGATAAGGACTCGTGACCAGCCAGATCCAGCGGCACACCCGCCACCAGCACTGGGCACAGAGTGTCTCAGGTAAGCGGAATTCACCTGTCGGAGTCACAAACTTTATCTTTTTTTTTCTTCTACCCTCTCACTGCCCCACCCCTCAAACACACCTCCCCCACACATACCTTTCACTGACCTAAGGAAATAGGTACTGGAAGGAGAGCAACATAAGCCCTATCATGAGTATATTTACTCAAGGAAGGAAGGGAGGTATCTAATGTTTGTAAGACAGGGCAAAGTTGTCAGGCTTAATTCAAAGCCAAGACAATGACAGGCAGAGAGCTACAGAGGCTGGGACTCAGCGCAGCAGGAGTGTGCCAGAACAATCATCAGGGTTATGCAAGGAAGGTCTCTCCCCGCAACAGAATGAAGGCGGGGGGGGGGGGGGGGGGAGCCTAGGCGGGTAGTGCTGGAGTGGGAAGGACTGGGCCAGTTGTGGCTCGGGGATCTGGCAGAAATTAAGAGGGCAGGGCCTCAAATATGCCAGGAATTCTGCTGAGGGCAATAAACCACCTCACAATGCAAAGCAGGATTGCATTAACATCAGTTTTAGAAACAGGAAGTACCAGTACCAAGTCGCTAATAAGTGTCGACAGAATTTTTCAAAATAGGGTTACATTCTCCCTTTCTTCCCTGTCCACATTAGTTGGCAAATGCCATCCCCCCCAATTTCCTCACACACAAAAAAGTGGGTAAACAGAGGCACACACAGGCTGTTCAATGGACCTAACCAAAATACAGCAATCAAGTTAATTGAACCACGTTGTTGAAACACATGCCAGTAATACACCATCACCCAATTACTGAATCAGGCCATTTTTTACAACAAATAGAGAGTAACTGCGTGAGTACATATGCTCCTCTGGTATAACAAGTTAGCTACGAATGTCAGACTCGACTGGTAGTTGTTACAGCCACAGCAGCAGCAAGTCCTGCTCAGATTGGTGGTTAGCAATTTACCTCTTTGTTTCGCATTATACATCTATCACTACTTCTTATAAAAACCACCTTCCAAGTATTAAGCTATCACTAGCTTGCCAAACCAAGGGGGAATACAACCAGTAAGACTGACTTGGAAAAAAAGCACTGAGAAGCGGAAATCACATCACACTTAAAAATTAAAAAAAAAAAAAAATCATAAAAGTTTATGAATGTTCAGAAAACAAGACATTGTTACTATAAAGCTATTTAATAATCTCAAGAGATACAATGTTTGTTTTTAGACTGGAAAAAAATTAACTGAAACTAACTGCCAGATTAAATAGTATTATCTAACAAAAGTAGTTTACAAATACATCTACTATTTTATTTAAATGAAGTACCGAATGACACTGTTAGCTTAGAATCAATGTCACTCCTACTGAAGTTGTAATTTAATACCTGATTATAAAACAAAGTATCCTAGACTTTATTTCTGTCTTTAGTTTTTATTTTGCCTTTCATGCTTGTTTTAAAATAAATTTTATTTCCACCTCATTAGTAAGAAACAAATTTTGTTTTCTCTTAAAATGGTTCACTGCAGAGATAAAAAGATTTAACTCTGCAACTTGGGATAACTGGACATTATTTCCTCCTTACATCTGTTACTGACCCTCTCCTTTACAATTAACTAAATATGATTTGTCAGAGGGCACAGGCCCAAGCCTCAGAAATGCCAGGTCCTATTCCCAAATCTGTCACCCCACAGGCTCTGTGCATTCAGAAAATGACCATGCCCCTTGGGATCAGTGAGCCCCGAACCAGGAGATCAGAGGTTCTCAATAGTCAGGACAGTCTGATCTAAACCTGAGATTTCCGTGGGTGTGCGCCTGAGCGCGCGCGCACACACACACACACACACACTCTCTCTCTCTCTGCACTGGGCAACCCAGTCAGGCTCCATGACACAGGTCTTTCAAAGCCACACACATTCTCCCATCCCCCCAAAAATGGCAAACGTGAGAAATCGGCTCTTTACCTATCTGCAACTATTATACAATTAATAGGGTGACCCCTAAAATATCCATGACCCATAAGGAATGCATATTAAAGCTTGAGTATGAAATGCAGCCCCTCATTGCCACCTTGGGGCTTTCGACAGAGGTGATCAGGCAGCAACAGAAAGCAATCTGCAGTAACGGAGCATTACGTTCCTTTCTCAATACTCAGTGTAAACAACAAACAACAACAAAACACTATTTGATTAATAGCAATGACTTAAAATGGCCTTCCTAAAGAGTCCTTCAGTGTCATCAGAACTGACTGACTTGAAGGTTGGTAATTTGGTATCAGAGATCTACAATCAAGGAGTCCCTCATTACTCCTCCCCAAGCACAGATCTCCAAGCGCTGATCACAGAGTTTCTGCATTGTTCCTGGCTCAGCCAGGACGCTGGGACTGAAGAGGGAAATACCCCAGTCAGCGCTCAGCATACCAGATACCAGCCCGGTCACATATTGCCCTCTGTCACAGCCCTGACTCAGTTCTGCTCTTGACACAACAAAGCCGTACAGAACCTCCAGCTTGATTAGCAACCCACTGTGTGTCCTCGGTGGGACTCTGTAGGCTGTGTCTGGGCCACAGCCACCAGCCTGGATGCCCTGGCTGCAATGCCATTTCAGGGTAAAATCTGAGGAGGCCACTCTGGCCCTGCCACTTCGCAGACATACCCAGATACCAACAGTTCCATGGCTAAAAAAGGCAGTACGGACGCTTTCGTTATTAAAAAGACAAACGTCAAAGCAGGACACCTGCACTAAGAATGGACATTCTTCCCAGGTGATTATCTTAAAATGTAAATCAGGTCAGGTGCCTGGCACAATAGCTTCTCTGAACCCCTGGAGCGGCCCTCACTCCCTACCTGACTGGACCTGGGCCTACTCCCCACACACCAGTCTCTCCCCTGCCCTTGCTCCCCACACTCCAGCCACACTGGCCATCCTGCATTTCTCACCTGGCTGATCTTCGCACTGGCCATTCCCCCTACCCCAGAGCACTCCCTCCCAACCCATCCCCAACCTCTCCCTACACTGGCTCATCCTCGCCCTTTCATCTCTACCCTGACGTCACCTTTCCAGAGCACCCCATCGAACCCGGGCCCCTCACCGTCAGTCTCTGTCCTGAGCTTGCGTCCCGCTCTCACAATCTGGAACTCTTTCTTTATTGCTGGATACATGTTATTCGATCATCTCCCTTCTAGATACGGAGCTACCTGAGGGCCTGGGCCCTTTCTCTTGTATACCACTGTATCTCCAGGGCTTAGAATATCCTAAATGCTCCATTATCATTTGTTAAAGTGATTCAATATCTCAATAAATTTTGCATGGAGAAGAGATGCAGCCCATAAACATTTTTATTTGTCCTAAATTGGTCGTGGTGCAAAACAAACAAAAAAAATGTATTCACTGGTAATGGGCTAAATTAATTTCTCCTCTATTTCTCCCTACTAAATACCCACCCTTGGTTGGGTCTGCACTCCACTGAAATCTCCTGATTAAAATGGGATTAAAAAATCATTTGAAATTTCTAATAGAAACTATGTTATCAGTGATGGCTGGGTCTCAGGTAATCCACAGAAATACTACTCCTACTAGCAAACATTTATTCAGTATGCACTTACTGAGTAAATGTTCCAGGCACTGATCAAACACTGTGTATTTCATCTCATGTAACCTCCAAGACCGTTCCATGAGAGAGGTCTTCCCATGCCTACTGACAGGGTAGGAGCTGATGCACAGCGACTTAGCAACTAGCTCAAGGTCATGCAGCAGGGAGAGGTGGGTCAGCAGGGTGGGGTGCTGCCGGAGCTTGGCCCCCTCACTACTGCCCCCCATCTTCTGTCCCTCCTAGAGCAATCTACTCCTCGGGGAAAGAGAGACAAGGTGGAGCTGTCTCTCCTCATTTTGGAACCAGGCCATTATTTTTTTAAGTTTTTAAGGGAAAAAATAATTCATCTTTTGACCCACCCGGCCTCAGTCCAGCTAATTCCATCCTAATTCCTCCAGCTTGCCTTCCCTGTTCCCAGTGCCTCCTACTTCCCTGAACCTCCCCTTTATGCATCTCTATGCTTTGGAATTCATCACACAGTCCATAAGTACTTTCTGCCCCAGCCTGTGCACGCATGTGAGTGTTAAGCACACAATCACATGCATACATGCAAATCCCTGTCCAAACTCCAATTTGCTCTCTCTAGCTCTTACAAGTCAGAAGGTAAACTATTTCATCCTGAGGTGTAAGAAGAGGTAAATAACTCCTTGACCTTCCTAGAGATGCTAAAATGCATAACATAAAAGGTTACTTGTTCATAAAGTACAGTTTGAATTATTACACAGCCTGAAAATGACCAAAATTAGGTGGAACTTTCAAGTGTCCAGGATGATAATGAAATCAAGCTGGCCAACCGGCAACCACTCACCTGATTGCGATTTTCCTATCTATCGCCCTCCGTTTCTGAACCCAGAGTCCACACTGCTCACAGCTGTACTTCTGGGGAGAACACAGGGAGGACTAGAAAACTGGGCTATGGGAGGGGCACTGAGCAGGGAGATGCTAAATCCAGTGTTTGCAGCTGGAGACCACCTACACTTTGCTGCTGAATTTTTAAAAAACACTTCAACACCTTAATAATATGTTCTGCCAGGTATAATAAAAGTGTGCCCAAGGAGCTTGAATTCTTAAGCTGCCAAGAGCTAAATGTGAAAAGAAGCCCAAAGTAGCAGATGAAGATGTAGGGGGGAAAAAAACCCCTTCAACTACTGAATTGTATGACTCCAACTAAAGAGCAGCAAAAGAACACATCCCCCAACAGGACATGCTGATGTTGCTTATTTACATGTGAACCATGTGGACTGCGTGAACCTCCATTTTTCCTTCAAACGCTCCACAGCTGTGGTTTATGACCCTGGCTTGCACACCAGAACCACCTGTGGAACTTCAAAACACAATACCAGTGTCTAGCTCCAGGAGAGAACCACGGAAGGAGAATCAACCACGGTCAGCCACACCTACAACGGGTCTGGGCCACAACATAACCACGTTAAGAGGGAAGGCTGGTCAGGACTGCGAGAACCAATGAGTCCACACGTCTCCTCTCCTTCCAACTCCAAGACCAACCACCTGAACCAACCACCCATCCATCTACCCTTCCCTGAGCACCCCTTGTACCAGCACTGAGTGCCAGAGACACATGGCAGACCACACTGGCAGACCTGCCCTCAAGGAGCTTCCATTCTGGTGAAATCACACCGGGGAGATTTAAGTTACCCTATTTTTAAAAAGGGGGGGTGCAGCTAGAAAGGTTCCCCCAAGCAATTTCCATCAGTCTTAAAGTCCTTTTAGCCCCCAGCTTCTCATTCAGTCCTCAGAAGTGTCTGTTGCGTTGTGCCGAGCTTCAACTGGCCGACCAGGCACCACCCACCACATTGCTCTACTCAATGGCTGGATCCAGACAATCAAACACTACTTCCTCAGTGCCCCTGATGCACCCCACATCCTCAGACAGGGTGACTGGAACCGTACAAAGTCAAGTTTGTCCTTCAACATCCTGGGTCTCATAGTTTCTCTTTTTTTCATTGCCTATCCTAGGCTTGGGGAATATAAAAGATCTACAGGAGTCCCTTTTAAGAGTGTTTAGTCTCTTCCGTAAAAACTAAACCAAGATATATAACATATTAATATCACATACTGATTCAGAACTAAACTGTATAGGAGGAGGGAACACAGATTAGTCAGAGTGTGAGCACTCCACTGAAGCGAGCCCTCAAAGAAGGGTTTGGCCAGGCAGAGTCAGCAATGACCAAGCAGGATATTTTAAGGAGCACCAAGAGCCAGACAGGAGAGAAATAATGGGGACACACCAGCCTGACTGAATCAAGGAGGACTCATCAGGTGAGTGGCAGGAAAGAAGGTAGGAGGGACAGCTTAACACGGGGCTCTGCATCCAGATGGGGTTTCCCTAGGACACTGTAAGACAGGTGTGGCAGGACCCCGAGGAGGAGGAGTAGTATGGCTGAGATGGAAACTGTTTTAGGCTCACAGAGAAAACAGCGGTCTTTAACTCTAACTCAGCCTATAAATATCTGACACACCAGTTATTTTCAACAAGAACCTCATCAAAGTGGTTCATAACACTCCCATTCCTACCATTAAAAAATCAAGTCGAAGAATGCCAAAGTCCAAATATTTACACAATAGAAAATCAAAAATGCTTCCCACCAACCTCCTGGGCTTTCTCATGCTCCATCCTCACCATCTGCAGGGCACACTGGTGTCTGCGAGCCACGGGCAGACATGAGCATAAACAACTATCTGGCCGTCCATGTGGAATTTTGTTCCATAACATGTGACCATCAACTGTCTGTCAGGCACGGTGTTTGGCACAGTTTGAACCAAGGTATAACACAGCAAGCCTTTCATTCCCTGTCTTTCAAAGAAGTTATGACCTCTGGAAAGCAAATACAATCTGTTTTCAGCAGCCCACAACAGAGAAGCTGGTGAGTTCATTCCTCTGTTAATTCATGAAGTATTTATTTCATGTCTATTAAGCGCCAGACACTATTACAAACAGTGTGGAAGTAGCAACAAAGGAAACAAAGCCCCTGCCCTGATGAAGCCAACACGGGGTTGGGGGGGCAGGCAGTGGGCAAGCAAATAGAAAGGTACGTATTTATCAGGCAGGAAGTAAGTACTACGGAACACACACACAGGTAAGGAAACAGGCCGTGCTATTGTGGGTATTTGGGGAAGATTGCATCAAGGAGAGAGCGGACACCTGAGTGGTATTTGAGCAAAGAGCTGAATGAAGTGAGGGAGCCAGCCAGGCTGCTATGTGGGGAAAGAGTTCCACTCCAGGCAGAGCCACGGGCAGGTACAGAAGCTGAGAGCAGACAGCCAGAGGCCTGGGGAGCTTCTGCACTGGGAGAGAGCGCGAGGCGAGATGGGAAAGCGGTCAGGAACGAGAGTATGGCAACATACCACAGGTAGGCAGGGGTAAAGCGCCCCTGCAGTTTAGGAAGTTTATGGTTATGGTAATACGGTGATAATAACAGTCCTCCTTCCTTACTTAGAATCTGCAGATCCTTCCAAGTCTGGTCTATTACACAAAAGATCAGGACAGATCCGAAAAAAATAAATTCAATGCAAAGAGTGGCTTCAATAATAAAGTGAAGAAAGCGCTCCATATATTTGGAGAGTATTCCCTAGCCTCCAAAATGTTCAACTCATAAAATCTGATGGAAATCAGAATATTTCCAAACTTAGTGATGGCTTTAACCATCAGGGATGCCCCCAAGTAGAATATTCTCCACAGTTTTAGACAGAGGATAGAATGGTCTTTTAATGTAAAACAGTATTAGAATAGGCAATTAGGTAGTTCCCCATCACAGTTTACACTTCAAAGCGAGCTGTGCCTTAGTAAACAGTCTTGGGAGAGACTGCAAACACTGCACGTCACTAACATATTAACTAAAGCCACAGAACTGTATGCTCAGCTGGAAATATCAAAGGGATGTTCTCATCTTTAAGATGATAAGTGGAGGATGCAAAACTGTAATTTCCTGCTTTGTGGATGCATGGTAGCTTCTGGAGACATCTTAATAATCACTTAATTATATCATAAGGAACATAAAACAAACAAAAAAAATGCCAACAGGATGAGGTCCTCCATTTTCAGAAAAACAGACCATCAGCAGATTTGGATTGCTGTCCACAGACTGAGGACAAAAAGCCTTAAAGCAGCAATATTTTAGGACAATACAATGTCAGGGACATAATAGTGAGCAAACATCCTTTCTAAATCCAGGCGCAAGCAGGGAACTAATCCCCAGACGTGGGCTGCCCTCCGTATTTCTCTGGAGCCACTTCAACTTCTAGCCATAAAACCATAAAGACAAAAATGCGATAAACACAACACTGACAAACTACTCAGAGGCAGCAAATGAGAGGTTAATTACATGCTGATTTCCAGGGTATTTCTCAACTGTGAGAGAAGCTCCATCACCTAGACAAGATCCTTTTGCCATTCTACTTAGATAAGAAATAGCGTTTGCCCGAGGTGTAACAGAAATGAGAAAAAGCAAATTATGTCCCTGCTATAAAGTTCAACAACTAATACTTTTCTTGAATAATTCCTGAATAAAATTTCTCTAATAAACCAATTAACTGCCATTGAAATAAAGAGGAAAAGTTCTTAGGCTTAAAACAGCCAAAGAAAGGTTACATTAGTCTGTTAAACAAAAATTTAAGGGGGAAAAAGTGGATCTTGCTATCACTCCAACTGGAAATATTGGGGCTCTTCTTGTAAAAGGTGGCTTTGGGATGAGGGAAATAGTTTAACAGACATATTTATTCTCTATTAAAAAATAAAAACAACTTATTTTTCCCTGGTTTTAGAAGCAATGTGCGGATTGTAGAAAATTTGGAAAATATAGAAAAGTATAAAGAAAATGAAATATCATCCATGAATGCATCACTAAACATATCCATATTTTGCTATATTTTCCTTTCAATTAATACACACACATCTTCATTCTTTAGCAAAATTAGGATTAGACAATTTATTACAATGGTAAGCATTTCATCCGTGATAAAATACTGTTTAGATATGGTTGCATAATATTCCATTACACAGATGTCTGGTAACTGATTTAACCATCCCTCTTCTGTCCTATTCAGAATGCAAGATAAATTAATGAATTTTAAAGTAACAGACTCAGTAAAGATCTCTGTTATGGTTTCAGAATCTACATTGTGCCTAACCTTTAAAAAACTACGACTAGTCATCTTTTTATGTAGTATCAAAGAAAAATACCCATAATTATCTGAAAAGGTTATTTCAATGCTTCTACCTTTCACAATTACACATCTGTGCAAGGCTAGATTTTCTGCCCACTCTGACCCAACCTGTCAACACACTGCAGGGCAAAGTAGACAAGAGAACCCAGCTACTTTCTATTAAAGCTGGTTATGAAACAGAATGCAGACAATGTGAATCAGTGCCATTCTTCTCACTAAATTTTTTAGGGGGTTTGGAAAATAGTTATTTTTCATTAAAAATAATCGTTAAAGAGACTTACACAAATGTAAAACAATGTAATTCATGTCACTACTTTTTTTGTTTCAGAAAAGTTATTTTCGTTACAAATGGTCTTTTTGTTAAATGTAAGGAGTACATTGTTCTTTGTCATTTTTAAGTACATTTTTTTTTTAGTTTTAAGTCCTAACACAGTAAATATCAATACAAATTACAACAGAAAAAGTTCTTTAGGCATCCTCAAACACCTTTTAACAGTGCAAAAGGGTCCTGAGATCAAAAAGTTTAAGAATCCTGGGCTGCAGAATAAAGGATCTCTTTAACAAATAAGCCCAGGTTTTATTTTGTTTGCTTGTGACTGATTGCTGCTTAAAATGAGATCACTCCAAGACCGTTGAGAGATTCATCGTGTCTGAGTTGGGTGGAATTCTTCCTCTCCTGGCCCACACTGAGTATCTAAATAACTAGGCTCCCAAATACTTAATCTATTTCAGCATTTTATTGCCAAACACTTTCTTAAAGCAGACAGTGCAAAGAAAACAGGACCCCAGAGAATCAGAGACGTAGATCTCTAACAACAATTACCTTCCACTTGCTGGTTAAACACAATAAAACAAACAAAAAAAATTATCAAAATACATCTGGGGTAAGAACAGAGTGATTCACATGATGGTACCTGATAACACACTGTTATCATCTGTTTTTACTTCCTCTTACCAAAATTACAAAGGCAATTCTGTGAATTCTAGAGACTAAATTATACACACATACACCCTTCCAACCAACAGCGCCCAGAACTCCATGGAAATAAGAAAACATCCACTTAATTCCTGTTACAATGTTACTTTCTAATCAACAACAATCCAAAGCCCCAAAACTATTATAGCATTATAGATATTCCTAGTACCCTGAGAACCGCAATACTACTATGCCATTGTCCCGGTCTTCTATAACATTCAGGTTCTACAAAGAAATAAAGTGACCGCACTTTAAAAAATCAGGTTGAATATAGAAAAGTCTTTCATTAGAATATTTATTTATCGAGTGTGTAGCAGATGCCCAGCACATTTCAACACCAAGGATAAAGCAAGGACAAAACAAAGCTCTGGCTCTCATGAGGTTACTATGCTAACTAACGAACCAGCAGCAATGAAGTGCATTGGGTTTTAAGAGAAGCGGCCCAGGAAATCCTGAGACCAGGCTGCAGACATCCATCAGGATGAAATATAGGCCCAGCAGCCAGCCCTCTGTGGGCATGTGGCAGTACAGATCTTGAGCATAAGTTTAATCAGAAAAAGGAAGAAGGGGATCGAGAGCAGGGGTGTATATATATATATATAGAGAGAGAGAGAGAGAGAGAGGAAGAGAATTCAAAACTCACCTGGGCAGTGAGACATGTGGTGTGTGATGGACAGACTAACCTTGTCTCCCACCTCTCATCCCCTCTAATAACCCCCTACCTCTGAGTGGGAACAGGACCTGTAACTCACCTCTAACCAACAGAACAGGGCAAAGGCAATGGGTATCATTAGATTACATCTTGCTGGTGTCTCTCTCTTGCCAGCTGTGGGGAGCTGCCATGAAGTCAGTGGAACCCCATGTAACATGCAAGGGCAAGAGACCTCTAGGAACACAGGGCAACTTAAGTCCCACAACCGCAAGGAAATGAATTCTGCCAACAACCTCAAGGAGCTTAGAAGCAATCTTCCCCAGTTGAGCCTCTGATGAGACCACAGCCCTATGCACACATGGACCTCAGTCTGGTGAGAGCCTGAAGCACAGAACCCAGATCAGCTGTGCCTGGATTCCTGACCCACAGAAATGGTGAGATGATAAATGCATGTTATTTTAAGCAACTAAAGTTTATGATAATTTGTTATGCAGCAGTAGATAACTAGTACAAACCAGAAAGGAGAATATCCTCTCAAGAAGTTTAATCAAAGGGAAGGAGAGAGAAAGAAGTAGCCAAAAGAGGAGGACATCAGGGAAGGCATGGGTTTCATGGTGTTTGTTCTGTTTTTGTTTTTGTTTTTGTTTTAAGATTTTAGTTATTTATTTGAGACAGAGAGCATAAGTGGGGGTAGGGGCAGAGGGAGTGGGAGAAGCAGACTCTCTGTTGATCAGGGAGCATGACGCAGGTCTCGATCCCAGGATTCTGGGATCATAACCTGAGCCGAAGGCAGACACTTAACCAACTGAGCCACCCAGGAGCCTCTCTGTTTTGCTTTTAAGATGGAAGAGATTTGAGTATTCAAAAATCCTTATGAGAAAGGAACACAAGGATGGAGGTTGAAACAGAAGGTGGGAGAGAGTGGTGGTGGAGAAACTGATTTCCAGAAAGTGAGGGGGATACTTCTTACACTATAAACGGAAAAAAAAAGAAAAGGATCCAGAAATGAGCAGATGTGCAGAGGGGCAGTGGGAAGAAGAGAGCATGGCCTTCACATGACTATTTTCTTAGTGGTGGGAAGATGATCTGCTGAGAGAGAAGGATAAGTAGGAGGGATGTGGCTGACTTTACAATTGGAGATTTACATGTTGAGAAGGTTCGATATAGTCACTGTGGAGAGCGAGAGCTTAACTTCCGGGCAGTGCTGAGTCCCTGGTGAAGGTGGGGGACCAGCATCTTATAGTGGCATTTGTGACTTGTTCTGGAAGAATCTGGCAGTCCAGACAGTCCAGCGGGCTGCCTGATCCTCCAGGGTTGGGATGTGCCAACAGAGCAGGTGGAAGGGAATTCGGTGTATAAAGAAGTGTGCAGTAAAACGCTGGTCACGGAATCAGACAGTAGAGGCACCACGATGAACTCTCAGGGTGGAAACAGGGGCGAGGGGCTGGAACTAGACCTGGAAGTGCGAATCTCTGATGTTACCTGGGACAGTCTGTCAGATGAACTAGATAGGAAGTTCTAGCCAGCAAGTGGAACCTGCGAATTTCAGATCAGAAGCAGCTCCCAGTATTAGCAAGATCTAGGACAGTGACTCTTTGAGGGCGAACCACTTGTTCCAGTGTGAGCACTGAGAGTCCCACGTCTGGGGAAACCGGGATGGTTCTAAAACTGAGAGTCTGCCACTGAAGAAAGCCCCAGCCCCCGGTCCCAGGCAAAGCAGGTCTGCTGGTCACCCACAGTGGCTGCCACTGGGATCACCTGGTGAGCTCTAACAACTCCTGAAGCCTGGAGCAGAAGATTGCCACCCAGGGGCCAAAATCTTCCGTGGATGAGTAGCTGTAACTAGCAAATGACAGCACTGAGAG
The DNA here is from genome assembly GCF_964656455.1 of Halichoerus grypus. Classification (NCBI taxonomy): domain Eukaryota; kingdom Metazoa; phylum Chordata; class Mammalia; order Carnivora; family Phocidae; genus Halichoerus; species Halichoerus grypus. The sequence goes on from NC_135717.1 coordinate 53,933,265, forward strand.
CAGGGGACAATGACTGTCAGGAGCCTAAAGGGACAGGGAGGAAAAGAGCAAGGATGGGAGGGTAGCCCCAAGGAGCCAAGGCCCTACCCCGGGGTGTGCAAGAAAGTGCCATCTCCACCCGCAAGGGCGTGAGAGACGGCAGCAAACTTGAAGAGCCGGGTTCAATGAGGACCAGGAGTAAAGACTTCTGGGGGAGAAACGGGCTGGTCATGAATCAAGAGTCACAGTATGTAGAAAGTGTAGAAATCTAGGGTCAGAAGGGGAAGGACAGAGCAGTCCTCAGAGGAAAGTCCCTGGAGGCCCAGGGCTACAGGAGCCCACAGACGTAACTGCAGGGAGAAAGGGAAGGGGGTGGGAGGTAACCTCATGTGGCCTGTGGGGTGGCTGGCTGGTGACATCCTGAATGGCATTCAAAAGAAGCTGGTGCCCCAGAGTCTGTGGGACATAAGCACAGATGTACTTTAACACAGTGAGGCTGCTGTTTGGTATAAAGATACACATTTATCCTGAAGAAAAGAGATTAGGAATTTTCGAAGCTCCAGAATGGGTTCCTCTGGTCCTCGTCTGAAAGTCCTTTCCTCTTGGGACTCAATTCTCTGATGTCTGTTTCACAAATAACCATCTTTGTTCTGATATTCAAACCTTCACCCAACCCTGAGATTCTCCTTAAATCTCTCCCATTTCACTAATAACTTGTGTGTTACCTGAATCCAGAAAATCGTCACGGATTTAACCGATGTAGCTGCCAATAATTAATACAGAAATAGAGTACAGAATATACTTCTTGACAAATGCCAAAGTTATCACATCACCACGGAACGAAGGAGAGGGTATGTGCTGTGTGGTGTTGTGTTCTATCATGGGGAGTTGTGTTTTTCAGTGAGCGTGTGTGTGTGTGTGTATGCACACATCCATGCACGCATCAGTGTTAAGAGTATACCACCTGGAGATCTAAGTCCTATGCAAGTTTAGAAAGACTCAACAATAAAACACCGTTTCAGCAAAAACTTTCTAGCATTGTTTATAAAAATATATATGCAGAAAAATTCTCTCAACTCAGGAACAACTCAAGTACTTCTGTTCAGTCTAACCTTGCTTTCAAGTTGTGGACAAGACAGAGTTCATCCAGGCCTTGGGGGGAGGGTGCTAACCAAACAAAACAGTACAGTGAGCTCACAGGTGCCAGGAGATACGATGGTTACTCAACAGGTAGGGCCCGGGAAGGAAACCAAGGGCCCTTTGCCTCCTCCCTCACATAGCCCACAAACAAGCTCACTCTCTCTCTCAATCCAAGGCCAGGCTTCATGAAGGAAAGCAGGACTTTACTCCCATCTTCACAAGGGTACAGCTACAGTTTCCCAAGACAGCCTCAGCCCAGCCCCAACCACAGGCAGAGCTCATCAAAAACCAGAGCACAGACAACTGGAGCAAAAACCCCCACCAACTAGACCCACTGCCTACAAATGCAGTTACCAATAAATAAGTACTTCTAAATCATTTTCGTTAGCTACAGAAAGAGAATTCTTTTATAAATTAAAGCTTTCAAAAGTTAAGTCAGTATTACTTAAGCTGTCATTTATCTCTGCTATTCAAAATTTATATATAAATAAATATGAATGTGCCCAAGGCAGATGACAATCCTATGTTAATTAGGGTCTCCCATATTGTTTCTCAAATGAAAAGACATTGCAAATGCACCTACCCAAAAAAACAAAAAAACAGAAAAACCATGTGTGTGGGGGGGGCGAGGGGGGGTGGTGTGTGTATGGGAGAGAGATCTGTGAGTCTCTACCAACATTATGTTGTCACCAAATGTTTGTGCACACCTATGGCAGGCAGGAATGTGGCGAAAGACACAAGGTAGCATGACAAGTCAAAGCCACTGTTAAAATTACACCACGATGAAGGAGAGCATTTACATCCCTTTTCTTATAATACGGTTTCATAATGGACACCCAAGAAACCATCTTTCCTGATCCCAACTAGGGAATAAGAAGCAAATGAAACTCAGAGCGTATCAGCGTGTTTTGTTGTTGCGCACTTGTGTTTTTTATATCCACAACTACTAGGGAGAGGGTGAAGGCAATGAGCAAAACAATTTCAAATCAAGTGCTATTTTGCTAAAATGAAATACTTCAAAATGCTTATCAGTCCTATAATTTTCATTGGATAGTCCCATTTTTACCAGAAGTGTGTATCTTCAAAGAAATTGTACAATTTAATCCTCAGGATCCCAAATGTAGAACAGAGGATGGATAAATACATGAAGATAAAACTTACTGGACACAAAAAAGGTATTCTGAAAAGGCAAGCAAAGTACAACTCATCCAGAGTATGACAGAGATGGCTGGACATTTGAAGAAATCTTAGGGGAAAAAGTTTATAACTATAAGAGAGATAGCCGCTTATGGAGCTCTCCCCCTAACAAAGACATGATGTCCAAAACTCTAACAAGATGTGTTTTTTTATTTAACCTTGTATCATACAGGTCTGCTGTTGTGTTAAACTCACAAGTTCAAGTTCATACAGTTGAAGGACTGGATTGTTCAGTGGCCCATGGAGAGATCTCAAGGTTTATTATTACCTCAGATATACATTTTCTTGTTTATGCTTTACTTATGATCATTCAAAGCTTTGAAAAATCAACCTTTAGTAAGACAAAGTTTGCCCAGGAAATTGTCCCACAAAATCAAGGCATAAGCGACAAAAGGTTATTGAGAATGAATGCTAAACTCGACAGCAGCAGTGCCTTGGCCCTCTCTCTGGAACTCAAAAAAGACAAAGTTCAGCTTCAAAGGGAGATGCTGCAGTAAATCCAGAAAGCAGGAAAGTTGGCATATCCATCTGTGTGCAAATGAGTGACCTCACGAGGCATAGAAACAAGAGTAAACAATGCAAAACAAACTGTTCCAAGTCTGGTACCAGTTACTGACCTTCCAGACCAATGGAACAGGCTGTCTCCGGCAGCACAAGCAGAAAGGGCATAAAAGATCAGCTCCTCTGCTTGAAGGCAAATACCCTCTACTCCCGTTCCCTGAAATCAAGTAACAAAAGCAAACACTTCCACCCATGAATCAGCGCCCTCTCTGAGTGCTGCGAAAATACACATATATAAACAAGTCAATGCCTGTGCACCTTCCCCAGCCCAACACTCACACACCTTAAATCAGGCTCAAGTCACCTTTCCAAAGGCTTATAAATACCCTCTCCAACTACAAGAGGTTGGGCTTTAATATCAATGTGACGTCATCGCCATACTTACAGCATAGATGCTTTAAGACAACTAAAACGTGCACTCCTAAGGATCATAATTCAGGACATTATGGTCCACTTATGAAATATGTTGGGAACCTTCCCTATTTGGTGGGGAAGTGTTTCATATAATGGGAAAACCACAACCAGGGTAAGAAGGGCCTTGAGCTCTGGTCCCAATTCTGTCCAACTACCTGCATGAAACTCTGGTCTGGGAAGGGTCCACCTCTCTAAACCAAGGGAAGTTTCCTTCTAGGTCTAGGTTGTTGTTAAGTTATTCAGAAATATCAAATCTAGACCAAGGCACAGGGTGTGAGATTATAATTGCAGAGGCGCCCACAAGACATATGTAGTGAGCTAACTTCAGCACTGGCCCACGGTACCCTTGCTCCTGCACCGAGCCCAACACACAGCAGTGAAACAGACAGAACCCGAGAGGCAGGACAGAGAGAGGCTCCATGGACAACCCTGAAAACTGTTTACAAATCATGCTGCTTGGCTCATATCTGACTCGCTAGAATTCCTTCCAAGTGTATCACTGTGGACATGAGTAAGTTTGCTCTTCCTGATCCTTCTTTCTATCTGCCCCTGCCCATAACGCAGGAAACACTGCACACCTCCCCATGTCATAGGACCTGGTAGATGCTTAAGAGTTCAGCTCCACTCCACCCGTGAAAAACATGGAAAACCAACAAGGTTTAGTGTAACACACACACACACACGTTTCACAAAATGGTAATGATACCTAATATGGCACACATTTCCTATTGTGTTTTATGTTATAAAAGTACTAATTGTGACCCACAGTATAAAACAGAGTTAGATCCATCAAAGGATGGATGTGTATGCAAAATGTGGTATAAACATACGGTGGAATATTATTCAGCCTTTAAAAGGAAGGAAACTCTGACACCTGCTACAACAGGGATGAACCCTGATGACGTTATGCTGAGTGCAATCAGCCAGACACAAAAAGATGAATACTGTATCATTCCACTTACATGAGGTATCTACGATACTCAAATTTATATAGAGAGAGTAGAATGGGGGCTGCCAGGGCTGGGGGGTAGGAAAGAACGGGGAATTAAGTGTTTTATGAAGACAGAGTTTCCATTTGGGAAGATGAGAAAGTTCTGGAGATGGACGGTAGTGACGGTGGCACAACATTGTGATGTACCTGATGCCACTGACCTGTAGCTTAAAAATGGTTAAAATTGTTGTGTGTCAACTATACTCAAAATTAAAAAACGATATTAAAAATGGCAAATTTTATGTAATGTATAATTTACCACAATAAAAAAAACAAAAAATAACCACTGAGTTAGAAAGCAGTCAACAACTGAGAAACTCCCCTAAAGAATGAAAGCCTCCTATGCTATGTGGTATTAATGAAATTGGCACATCTGGGAAATAATACTTCCAGTAGAATTCTGTAGCATTTAGTGTGAGATAATATATATATATATATATATTGGTCTCTGCCCCTGGTTCCTGACACAGCATTCCTAAAAAAGAACACTAGGAGCATCCTTAGTTCTAATAGTTGGCCTTTGACCCCATCCTGAACAGGGCTCCTGAAACCTTTGTAAATTCCTAAAGTGGTAAGAGCATCAGGCTTTCGTTCTAACCTGGCGACTCTGGGGTGGGCTCCTGGATGGGGGCTGGTCACCAGAAAGACCAAGCCATGATTAGAAGCCTGGAATTTTCAGCCCCACCCCTCAGTTCTTAGAAAGTTAATAATTGATCATGTCTCTATGAGGAAGCCTCCATAAAAATCCCCAGCACACACGGTTTAGGGAGCTTCTGGGCTGGCGAACACATCCATATACCAGGGGGGTAATGCACCCCAAATCCCCGGGGACAGAAGCTCCTGCACTCAGGACCCTCCCAGACCTTGCCCTATGTATTTCTTCATCTGGGTTTTCATCTGTATCCTTCATCATATCCTTCAATCAACTGGTAAAAAGTGTTTCCCCGAGTTCTGTGAGCCATTCTAACAAGTAATCAGCTCCAAGGATGAGGAGGTCAAGGGCACCTCCAATGTGTAGCCAAACAGGACAGAAGGTGAGGGCAACCTGAGAACCTACTGGGGTCTAGAGTGGGGGGCTGGCAGTCACGTGAGACTACATCCAGGCAGAAAGTGTCAGAACTGAGTTAAATTGCAGGGCACCCAGCTGGTGTCACAGAGAAATGCTTGGTAGGGACAAACTCCCACACACATGGTATCCAAAGTGTTGAGTGCGCCAGCAGTGTGTCCGAATAAAAGACAACCACAGGAGGAGAAGCTGGGCTGGGTTTTGGTTTTTTGTTTTTTTCCCTAAAACAGCTAGAATCCTAACACTGTATTCCACTTACGCTATTGAGGAGCCTTAGTTTCTTCTAACTATAAAAGAGGAATAAGGATGTTTACTACTAAATTAAAGAGAGCTGCAATGCTCAAAAAAAAAAAAAGTTTGTTGATGAAAAGTTGAGAACACTATGAAAATTTAGTTAAGAAAAATAGAAATTATCACATCACTGAATAGAGAAAGGGTATTTTATTAGACTAAATCTTCCCAAAGTATTTTGGGATCAATAATGTGTCACCTCTATTAAAAAGCAGGAAAAAGAATAAACACCGATTTCAAGCAGTTCAAAAGGATTATAATCATTGCAAGGTCTTTTTCGATCAAAAGATTGTTTCTTTTTAAAAACTCCTTTTATTTCAAAGACACGCTGATTACTATCACAGTGTTTGCCCTTGCTAAGTTGAGAGCTGAGGATTGCAGCTCTCAAAAATCGTAGAAGGCACCTTGTTCTCTTACCCTAATTTCACATCCGGTGTCCTCAAACACCAAGCCCTTTAAACTCAGATCTATAAAACTACATTTATAACGCGACAACACATGTCCACAGAGGGAACTCTGGATAAGGGGGCCCCCTGTTTCTTTCACAAATGTAAATAAACATATGTACTTATAATCCAAAGTTTTCTATTCACATATGACTCCAAGATTAAAGCCTTTTTTCTCCCCCTCTAAATAAGCATTTTCGGGTGATTAATATTTTGATAGCTGCAGTGGGCCAGGAGATACAATGAGTTAAACAAGTTTTATTAAAGGTACTATCATTAACCATACCTAAGAATGGTGGCTCCTTTCCTCAGTTCTTCCCAAATGAACTCTGTCCTACTTTTATGTTTAAAAAGGGCTTCACAGGGCTCTCCGTCTGTAAGCCAAGTAGGCCAAGTGCATGTACTTTGTACAAAGCCTTCTAATCAGGAAAGTTCAATAAGCAACACGGTACCAACTTCACTTCCAATGAGCAACTACTTTGTATAACGTATTTGTTAACCTTAAGTACAGGCCCAAACTAGATGCAAACTCCCCAAGGGTAAATATCCTACATACTTATCTGTGCACAGGACACTGGGTCTTCCATTAGGAGTTTAATAAACATAAGTTTAGGGGCGCCTGGGTGGCTCAGTCGTTAAGCGTCTGCCTTCGGCTCAGGTCATGATCCCAGGGTCCTGGGATCGAGCCCCACATCGGGCTCCCTGCTCAGCGGGAAGCCTGCTTCTCCCTCTCCCACTCCCCCTGCTTGTGTTCCCTCTCTCGCTGTCTCTCTCTGTCAAATAAATAAAATCTTTAAAAAAAAAAAAAAAAAAACATAAGTTTAATTAATACACTCCACAAACAATCCATTTTTATTCATCTCTTACTTTGCCAAATCTGAGTGATTTTTCTCAAGATTAGAAATATACAGAAGAAAAATCTAAAATAAACAAGTTCCTTCACTAACATGGCTACACATTTCCTTTGAAGATTCTGAAAGAATACCACCAGCTTATAAATATGACCGGTCTTTACTTGGGGGAAAAAGAATCCATCTCGAACATGGTAAGAGATGGGATCTTGCCAAATTGTTCACTTTTTGGTCCATGCTATAAATAATAGGATTCTTCATTTCAGATCTGTATCCCATTGTCAGGGAGCAACTAAGGGCCATTGATAAGGCAAGAAAACCCAAACTGCACCTCAGTCACCAGAACAAAGTATTGGGAATTCCTGTTAAGCACAAGACAAACATGACTATCTTAGAAGAGATTCGAATGAGGGAGGGGCAGAAGAGGAAAATGCACATCATGCCTGACAAATCAGGGATGATAACTAACACTGGCAGAACCATGTTAACTCCAAGAATGCAGGGATTTAAGTCACCCGTGATTTACCACCATCCTAAGTGCCTTTTCCAATCACACTCTCCACAAAGGTGAAAATGTTTTTGTTCAGATGGGGGCTAAAAAGGACAGCCTTGTTCACAAATTTTAAGACTTTACCAAAATTATAACAAAGCAAACAAAACAAAACAAAACAAAAAATGCATTCACTTTCTATTAATTTCTGTAAGCGTCTCAGAAAAACTCTGGTACCAAACACCAAGCAAAGACTCACTCTTTATATGATGCATAAAGCTCAAGGCAGTAAATTAACTGATTTTCTAAGAGGGAAGATATTTCCTTAATTGCTTCTGAAATGGTTACCGATCTGACACACCAACTTTGAAAACTAATTTATTAGAATGTACGCTTCTCAGAAGTAGCTTCTGCTATTAAGCACCACCTGTAAACAGCCGCGGTGATTAGTGTAAACCTCTGAACACAGAAGACAAAGTTACTGAATAAAAAGACTCAAATCCTCTGGAAACAGCAATGCCTAGGGAATTGTATTTTAATATTCACAAGCCAGTTAGTTATCTGTTTTCCCTATTACAGTGCATACTCCTTTTAAAGCCTTCTAACTGCAAAGTAACCAAAATCTTGCAACTGGAATAAACCAGATAAAACCAGTGAGAGATTCACCTCAAAACCCTACTCTGATTATTTACAAGTTCCTACCCCCCTACCCGGCTAGCCACCACCCTAAAATTGCTTCCGCGAGCTTATCAGCCAAAGAAATGGAAACTACCTAAGCAAACAGGAATTTCTGTTAGCAGCATTGCCCATGTAAAAACACACAGAGGCAACAGAATCTCCAAAACCAAGTTGGCTACTCAATACCTCTCAGTAGGAGATAAGACAGGGATAAAATTGTTTTGTCATCCCCTAGTTCCTTCCAGAGATATGGGGTACCTCAAAATAAGTCCTACGTGCAACTAAATACATAGAATTTAAAAGTCAAGGCCACACTACAGAAGAAACAGCAAAAGTGGGGCGCCTGGGTGGTTCAGTCGTTAAGCGTCTGCCTTTGGCTCAGGTCATGATCCCAGGGTCCTGGGATCGAGCCCCACATCGGGCTCCCTGCTCGGCGGGAAGCCTGCTTCTCCCTCTCCCACTCCCCCTGCTTGTGTTCCCTCTCTTGCTGTGTCTCTCTCTGTCAAATAAATAAATAAAAATTTTTAAAAAAGAAACAGCAAAAGTACGAACAATGAACAACAGTGTGAACAATATCCCTCATTCATTTACCCACAAAAAAAAAAAAAAAGCACACGGAACACATGGCTATTTTCTATTAAAAAAAAAACTGTTAAAGGCCAAAGGCATAGGATTATGCCTGGCCTTTAATTCACTGGCCTTTAATTCATCTTAATTTACCAAAGGAAATGCTAACGTGATCCTCATACTTGGCCTCTCAAGATCCTGACTTCATACCAAGATGGAACCTAAAGTAATGTATTCTGCAGAATTTTCTTCCCAAATATTTCCTTCCTTGCTGAGAAGACAAATGACTTAGTTATACTCAGTGATTAAAACCTAAGGACCTCTTATCCTGTGTTCCTTGGACAGCATGAGAAGGCGTCGCATCCAGTGGAAGGACACCTGGGGTTAGAGCAAACCAAGAACAAAGCAGAGTCCCTGTTGCTGGAAACACTCGTTTCACAGACTTTATGTTCCACTGGTGGTGCAAGTGGAGGGGAAGACAGGCAAGAAACAAACGAGCCTACGAGGCATCTGCAATGTTTATTTGATGGACAAATAAACCAGGGTAAGAGGGTGCAGAAGGTCAGGGGGCTGATTTCATAAGGGGTGATGGAGAGGCCTCTGAATATCTAAGATGAGCTTTCCAGAGAGCGGATCTGGAGAGCCCCACAGGCCCTGGGCAAGCGTGTGCTTGGCTTGTTTAGGAAAAACAGAAAAGAGGCCAATGTGGCTGGAGCAAGGGAAAGAGGAAAGCGGTTAGAAACTAGGTCAGGGAGGTGGCAGGGGCCAGACCAGCTTCTGATTCACTCCAACACTTGGAGAAATGGTTGATTCAGGAATCAGAGTCCTACGCCACCAAATGCAAGGGAACAACTGGCCGATGCTTAAAGTGATGCGCTGCCCCAGCCTTATAAAGCCATCGGGAGGGTTCCAGGCACTGTCTCACTGCGGCTTCACCTGCGGGTGTCCACACCAGCGGTGGCTGTGCAACCAAGGCCCAGTTCCCATAAGCAGACACACAGTAGGGCGCTCAGGATTAATGCTGGAGACTGTGTAGGCTCCCCGCCCTGGTGGAGAGTTTCAGAGCTGGCTCTCTGTGACAGCAGCTGAAACTCCAGCTTATGGTGCGTTAGAATAAAACCCTGTCTTCGGTCATAAAGTACGTCATCGTCATCCCACCTGCCACAGGTTACCAAAGAGATGGGATTTTCTGGGACACTCCCAACCTCAAATACTCTCCCCTGTCGTCCCCAGAAAGGCATGCCTTGTTCTCAAAACAGTTTACTCTGGTCGTGATGAGAGAACAGATAGTGGCCCTACCTCGAGGACACCCGAATGGTGAAGGATGCATTATTAAGAACACAGCCATGTTTTCTCACATGTGCCTGAGTGTTTACTACATGCAGGCATGCAGCTCGTGCACTGCTGGTATTTCTGTGAAACTCTCTCGAGTGTACACTATTATTATCCCCACTTTACAAGAAAGCTGGCAAACTAAAGACCCAGAGGGTGGGCCCAAGCAGTCTGATCCTGGAGAGTGCCAAATCACACTGCCTCTCTTTGAAGAAACGGTGAAAAAGGACTCATTGGGCGAAAGCTACCCAGGGAGGGAGGGGAGGACATGTCCTTTTCAATTCAGCTAAAAAGACGGTCTGTGTCTTATTTAAGATCCAGGGTCAGGACTCTTTAGGGAGATCTACGTAACCCAGAACTAAACAAACTACAGAGAAAGAAGAGAAAGAATCTCCTGCTCATTAGTGACAAGTGACATGAAATGCAGAATCGCAGTATGGACCACAGACCTCCCAAAACAGGATGCAAGCTCACCTTCCTGGGCATGCAGCCACCCACCCACAAGCTTGCTGTGTAGCTCTCCGTTTATTTTATTTTTTCCACAAGGGGTCACGGAAGTTGTGGCCTGACGTGCCAACCCACCCGAAATCACGAAGACAGGGTAAGTGGGGACGGAGGAAGAAGTAGAGGCTCAGCCCCACCAACCGGCACCTTCAGTTGCCAACACCAGCTGCCAGGAAGGATGGGGAAGAGTTCATAATGGAAGCAAGCAACCGAAGCAAAGGGAAGGGGAACACACAGACACACATCGTCCGCTCACTAGGAGGATCAACCATATGTGTTTCGATGTGGTTGGGACACTGCAGTGTATCACAAGGCCACTTCTTGAGATCCGGGGCCTGGGGACACAGCCTCAAGTACAGGACCGTGCTTTCCCCTAAAAGGATCTGTTGGAGGTGGTGGTGGTGTTGGGGAGACGGGGGTGGGTTTCAAGGCAAGTCCTTAGAAGGAGGGTTTTAAGCTCAGCAATATGGGACTAAAATGATACAAAACCAGATGTAAACGGATCCCTATGAAAAGGAACTCCTCGGACTTGTGCAGATCTCGATGCTGACACACAGTGAATCTGAAACAGAGGCTGAAGAAAGAGGCCGCACACTCTTCATGCGCTTCTTGAATGGCAGGACCGAAGCCAGCCCAGCTTCCTCACAGTCTGAACCCCATCCATCGGAGTCCGACCCGGAGCGGCAGCAGAACTTAGGAAAAAGCACTCTGGAGGTCAAGATCTCCATCCTCCGAGTTTTGGATCAGAGATGGAAAAGTGCAATCTGTGATCAAGTGACCACAGAGAAACCCAAACGAGGAAAGGCACTTCTCGGCGGGGGACGATGTGCAGGTGAGTTCCGCGCTCTCATCCCAGGGGGAAGGAGCCTTTCACCCCACTTCATCACCAACCGAGCAGTCTCAAAACAGACAGTATGCTGTGTGCTGTAGTAGTGCTCATGGAACTTCAAGGAAGAACATCAACTCTTCTTCTGGGGAATGAAGCTCTCACCAGAAGGGACAGAGAGCCCATGTCAAGGGGAACAAGAAACACAGGGTGCATTATCAACAGACCAAGATGGCCCGGAGCCCCACTTACCCCACCCACTCCCGCCGCTACCTCACGCCCCAACTGCCAGGCAGCCAAGACTTCCCAAAGCCCTTCTAATCAGGCTGACCAGTAAAAGAAGGCCAAGCATCCTCTCGCTCCTCTCTTCCTCCTCTCTGCCTCTCACTAGTCCTGCCACTGAGGCATTAGGTGGAGCTTATGCCCTGAGGAGGTCCAGGCGAGGAGGCGCAATTAGGGTTCTGCTAGGTGACTGTATTATAGGGTGCAGCACTAGTGGATCACAGCCAAAACCGAGAGTCACCGAAAACATACACCCAGAGAGAAAAGAACACAGAAAAATGCCATGCAGAATGTTCTTCAGAATGCAAATAATAAGCAGGCAGAGAGATGGTAGCCAAGCTCCCCACAGTGAGGCAGGAAGCCTGGGGCTTCCCAGAGAACCTCATGTCAGTCAAACCTTTGATCAAGGATCTTTATTCAAACACACAAGAAACAGGTATCTGCAACCAAGGATATGTACCAAGGAAAGCTAAATTATTTGTCAGTGATACCAGGTCACTGTGGAGACTGGACGAAGGCTCTACTAATAATTATTCATGACATAAAAGACACACACCAAGCTTATCCCAAAGTAAACAGAAGGTACACCATCCCCGTCTATGAGGTACCTGGTGGGCTGCTCTCCTACCATTAACCACTGACCCTGGACCACTCACCTAACAAGTCAGTCCCTGCATTTACAGGAGCCCATGACCCACAAGTGAACCAGGCAAGAACCCTAACTTGCCATCACTGCAACTCCCAGGTGCTGGTGACCTACTGACCTGATTTTCTCCTCTGGCTGAGATTCCTGACTCACTCATCATAACCTCCTTACTTCCATTTCCACGCCGGACCACCGAAATCCGACCTTCTCTGCAGAACATGTCTTTGTTTCTAAGAACCTTACCTGTCCACAGATTTTAAACCTCTGTCCACACTGGCCACTGGTAGGGGCTGCCTGTTTACACCTCCCCAACATTCTTATGTTGAAGCCCTAATGCCCAATGTGATGGTATCTGGAGGTGGGGCCTTTGGGAGGTGATTAGGTCACGAGGGTAGAGCCCTCGTGAATGGGATTAGTGCCCTTAGAAGAAGAGACACGAGAGATGACCTCTCTCTCTACGATGTGAGGATACCATGTGAGCAAGACCACCATCTGCAAACCAGGAAGAGGGCCCTCACCAGACACCAAATCTGTCAGCACCTTGATCTTGGACTTCTAGCCTCCAGAACTATGAGAAATACCATATCCATACTGGGTCCATTGTTCTCTCTTCCACTCTCTCATAAGGCCCCAGAGTCCCAGGTTTGACCCCTCACTCAGAGCTTCCTAACGCATCCCTCTATTCTACCACTATTTATAAAACTGGCTCAGCACTTCAAGTATAGAAGGCCCACCAGGATGGGACAGGTGAAGTGGGCACTCATCCCAAACCTTGGGCAGACTCTAATTGAGTCCAGTGGAGCTGAACAGTTTTATTCCACTGGGTGAGTGAAAACAATCACGTTTAATCTCATATGCAGACACCAGCTTGGGGGAAGCATGCAAAGGAAGAACCCTAACATTTGTTACCACCTACATGCAGGCACGGTGCCTGGGGCTTAACCTGCATTACCTGCCTAATATTCACATTGCAGAGATGAGAAACTGGAGCTCACAGAGTTTAAAAGAATTTACTACACACCACTAAGGCTACCTAAAATAAGGCGCACGTTTTTTCTAGCATGCCAGTTTCTGGAATAAATGATAACCAACACTTTAAAAAGCCCTGCAGGGACTGGTAAGGTGAAGAGCATCCTTCCACAATCACGGGGAAAACTCAACACTTGTTCTTAGAGAACTGTATTCTCATATATTTCTTTACCAAAATATATTCTTACATATTTATTTAGAAAGAAATCACATATGTATTCACTCATAGGAAGCTGCTTGCACTAAAAGTCAAGATGTTAACAGACGAGAGTCAGCAAAGATAGTTCCCACACATTCAAATGAATCCCTAGGCTTTTGTTGGTGTTATGAGTAACTACTTTTAAGGTTTTTAAGACCTTCTGTCAGTATGAACAAGAACAAAGAACCTGCACATCCAAAAAAAAAGGCAGTTTTTTACGATGACAGAATGGTGTGAGTGGCTTTTTTCCTAACATCATTCTTTTTCTGCAATGAAAGTGTCACCATCATCCCTGTGACTCGGAAGTTTTGAATCTGGTTTTTGTTCACATTCCGCTGGGGCGGCCGCTGCCAGGACACTCAGTAGGCAGGGTGAGAGCAAAGGAACCGGTACTGAATTAGGGATGGAGGGAAGAGAATTCTAGTCCTGCACATGCACGAAGGAGCTGGGAGATGCTGGTCTAGTCAGCAGTGCCGAGCGAGAGCGCCACGCTGTGAGGCCTCATCCCCACCGTCCCCCCCACCACCCGCCCCCGTCACTCCTGTTGACAGTTCGGCTCGTGACTGGAGCGATCCGCTCCCGAGAAACAGCGGGTGTGCATTTAAAGGAGATTATCAAGTGACTCATCCGTGAGTAAAAACTCATTTATTTCCATTTAAAGAGTCGTGTTAATCGACATGAGGTTCGTAGAGGGAACATCTAACGTTTTACACTTACTCTGAAGAGGCTATAAATAGGAGTATATGAAGTTAGTCAGCTATGTGCTCGGGCGCACGGAGACGCACATGGATGCAGCATGTTCCAGACTCTATTTGTAAGCTGTTTTGTTTCTAGCGCAAATGGAGAAAGGAAAAAAAAACAAAAAAACAGTCTTGGTAGATCCAATCATTACAGATTTCAGCTGTACAAATCAAACAGGAAGCTCATGAAAAATGCAATTTAGAAGCATTTAGATCAAACAAAACCAAAAAAAAAAAAAAAGACCTAGTCTGGGCATATATATATGGACAGCTGCAAAGCTGACTGTGTTTTTGTTTTATCACAAATTGTTTAAAGTCCCCAACAGAGCAGAGTACAAGAGACATCCAAGTGGACATTTCCCTGGACATTCCCAGGGTCTCCACATTTCCCCTCCCTGTGTACTCACATGACACAGACCAACTGGTCTAATAAATGCCCCCGCTGCACCCACACCATGCTCTGTGGAGACGGCGTGGACAGAGAAAAAGCTGAGTCTTCCAGTCCTAAGAAGCAAGAAGCTAATGCTCAGAAAACCAACACCAAACACCATCGCCCGCTTCCAGGAGCCTGACGACTCACCTCCACTGCCCTCCGCGCACCACCCCTCGGCCCACTGGCTCCCACAAGACTTGCTCTTGATGAAATCTGTGCCATAGGACTCCCAGGGTGTGACTAAAGGAGAAGAGAAACAGGAGGAGGAGCAGAAGAGGACAAGGCGCTCATCCCAGAAACTTCTGCTTCCCAGACCCCACCACCAGCCAGGGCCTCGGGCATGTTTCCCAATAATTAAAGGATGAGGGGCAATTTGTTTTCAGTAATGATCAAAGGAATTATGTCTTTCAAGCTTTGGCTGGGTACAGGGTATTTATCAAAAGAAAAAGCCCATCCGTTCAAACCTACCTAGACCTCTTTTAAGAGTCCTGAACCATCTATCACCTAAGAGCTCAACATGCTAAGAAGCCAAGTAGAACTACTTGTTAAATAAGCAAATTACTTATTTAAATACTTCTTATGGTGAGTGCTTCATTTTCCATTGACCGTATTTACAATAAATTAGAGCTTACAGATTTTTAATATAGATTTTTAGAGTATATGGAGGTCCTAGAATGGCCATGTTCATGGGGCATAAGGAAGAGTGCAACCCTTTAGTAAAAAATAACAAAGTTTAAAAAATAATAAAAAGGAAGGAAGGAGGAAAAGAAAGAAGGGGTGAAGAGAAAGACAGTGCCCCAAGGTGGACAAGCACACGTTCTCTGTAGCGAGTGTATATGAGTTCTGTGTGATCTTGGATTAGTTATTGAAGGTCTCTATATACCAGTGTCCTCTTTGGTAAAATATAGTCATGGGATTGGATGAGGATCAAAAAAATGACGCACATAGAGCATTCAGCATGTGCACAAGAAACACACTAATTATTAGTGACCCTCCTTCTGGACCAAGTTCAGTTCCAACTCCACCAGTGATTAGCTGTGGTGGTCTGAGGCCAGCTAGTTACCAGGTCTGAGCATTGGATTATTCACTAAAAAATGAGGAGTCTGGGTTAGATCATCTCTTGATCTCTATGGCTTGCCCAAGCTCAAACCCTCTCTGACAACGTCATGTGGCTTACAATTTCAAACTCCTTTAGGCCTCTAGTACCCACACCTTTCTTTTAGGATTTACTGGTCACAGCCATGATTTGATACCAAGTGTGTGGTCACAAACAAAACTCCTCATCATGAGACTGTGCT
Source organism: Halichoerus grypus (assembly GCF_964656455.1). NCBI lineage: Eukaryota > Metazoa > Chordata > Mammalia > Carnivora > Phocidae > Halichoerus > Halichoerus grypus. Next base: position 53,949,225 of record NC_135717.1, read on the forward strand.
TATGGGAATCCTAGAACCTGCTTTGTGATGATCCCTCTCACAAGTGGTTTCCAGGAACACACGGTGGCAAAAGGAAGGCCTGCCTGTGATAGGAGGACTCAATATATTTCCCTTCCAGTGGCTTTCAAAGGTTGAGGCTGTCCCCAAATCAGGATGCTGGTGTAGTAGGTCCAGGTGAGGCTTAGCAGGGAAGGAGCATATGTAAATTAAATTCATTTGCTGTAACCACCCTCCTTTATAAAAGGAGCTCTCAATTACTTCCTGCTGAAAACAAGGCAAGAATCTATCCTTTCCAGTTTAACAATGAAGTCAAAAAGCTGTCACTCAAGGTCCACTGCTCTTAAATCCGGGCGGAACAGAAACTTTTCCAGATTTATCATTCTCACTCCCATTGTTTTAAACTCATCAGCGACACCTTTTCTAAGGAAAGACAGGGCTTTAACGTCCTTACTTGTCAGATTTAAAATGATTATTGAAAAAGATAATCTGTCATGGTGCACACCATCACACCGGATTCAATCTCATAAACCCACGTCATAATCTCCTAATTTAGGTGGTGGCCAGGCACCCGAGTTACGCAAACAACAGGAGAGAATTTAACGCTGCTGCTAAGCCAGGCTTACAATAAAATTAACCTGACGCAGTTAACAGTCATAAAAGACTGTGCAAGTGGTAATTAGCTCTAATGATAGGAAGCATTCACGATATCTGGAGAGAGCCAGACCAGTCTTTACTTCTCTATTAACACTCTAGATGTCCCTAAGCTGCATCAGCATCGCTGGTTTTCCCGGACCCCTGGCCAGTCTAAACTCCACCTCACTCTCATTAACCATGTTCCTGAAGAAAGAAGAATCAACAACCTCTCCGGAGACCCTAGTTTGGGTAACAGTCCTCAGGGGACGCCAACAGACATCAGGGGAAGGAGGATGAGGAAATTCACAATGAAAGGATCAAGCGGCCACCCCGTGAACTCAGTGAGCCACCTCAGCATCACCGCAAGGGAGACACCCAGACACCTTCCTCAGATGACACAACGTGAAGTACACACCACCATCAACAGACTGATCTTACCCAAACAACTGGACTGGGATCTAATCGAGCTTTAGGGCTAACTTCCAGTTTACAGACCTACAGAGACTAGTGGAACAGGTTTAAACTATCTGCCAAGTTCAGAATGTGGGCCACTCTCCAAGACAACTGACCTGATTCTTCCACAAATCAACAGCTCTGGAGAAAAGGGTTGGGAAGAAGAGCTGCTCCAGAGTTAAAAAGCTTCAGGAAGCGTAACAATCAGACAGTTAAGTGTGGGCTTTGTTCCGATGCCAGTCTGAAGAAACCTAATGGGAGCGAAGTCAACGCTGGGTTGATGGGAGTTCTACAGACCCCTGCCCTCCCCCAGACCTTGCCATCTTATGTTCTGGAACCTTGCATTCAGCCACCCCACAATGAAAGGGCAGGGCCCATCAGCAGAAATGGGGGTCCGGGCGGCGGGGCCCCACGCAGCCCCGCACAGAAAGGGGAAACTCAGGTAAGAAGATTCAGAAGATTCAGTAGAACACGAGGCAGTTAGTTTCTGGGGTGACCTAGAGAGGAAATGTATAGGATCCTCTGCTAACAAATTTGCCAATAGGTTTCCAGCAGGCCCCAGCTTCATCTGAAACCCATTCACGTAAAGAGCATAAAATCACTGCTCCGAGCAGGAAAATCAGCATCTGAAGCAAGCAAGTTACCTGTGCAACGGGAGAAAAGAGGTGAGCAACACCCAAGTGGCAACTTCGCTTTTGCCTTCTTGAGCGACGCTCCCACCGCCCGCCTTCATTCCCCGGAGAGTTTGCCTGAGTTTCTTTTTGTTTCCTGTCTTGCTTTTTTTAAAACATATCTAACGGAGGTAATAACGTACATAATGGGAAGGGCACACATCTCACACGTACAGCACCCACTGCTCTTCACTCCCTACGATTTTCATTGTATTTGATTTGTGTTTCCAATCTAACAGCCCCTCTCCTCAAGGCGAGTGGGGCCAGTCAGAAGCACGCCTGGAATGGGAAAAGAAACAGGTTGGGACCTGTTTCCAACGTCCACGTCCACATGCTGGTGGCCTCTGCAGCTGAAACGTGCTGTCCAGCCAGGATGCAAACCGTCAACGTGAACAGAGGGCGATGGTGACTGAAGATACGGCTCCTTTACTGCCCCCTGCGGGGCTCGAACTCTGCCCCCTAATCGGACTTGCCCACAGCTTCTAGCTCAAGTCCTAGGGCTTTTCACCCGCCGCTCCCCAAACTGCCCCAATGGCTGTGGAACGGTGTTTGTCTCCTTTCACCAGTTTCGAAGACCTGCCATGTCACTGGTTAATCTTCTTTTAAAACACAGCAGACTCCCCTGCGGTTCTAACTGTATAGAGAGTTTTTAAAGATCTGAAGGAGATCTTTGTAGATCATAATGCAAAATTGTTAATTTTTTGACTCTTCAAACCAGGTATTCTAAAATAAAGAGCAGCTTTTTCTTTCCGTTTGCTATTTTAGTAAACTAGTAAACTGGGACCGTAATTAAAAATCCCTAAAAAGTGAAAGATGTACCACACTTACAGAGTTAGTTTAGCGATGCCATAATTCTGTTTCAGAAAGTCCGGAAGCTGTGAGGCCAGTACAGTGTCTCACGAGAAACCAAGGGCAGCATCCTGGTGTAAAGTTAGTCCTGATTCCAAAGGGGCTATCACTCAAGATGGCTAAAATTATATAACCAGCTCTTACCAAGCTATTTGATAATCTTTAAAAAAAAAAAAAAAAGGTAAACAGAAAAACACAGAGGAGGTGTTTAAAATGTTTTGAAAGTTTTCAGAATATTGGGGATACGCAAAGAATTCCTCTTCAATAGGGAATATGAAATCTCCCAATATGGATTATATGTGAATAGGAAAAAATACTGCTTGAATACAGAATTGTTACAAAGAGGGAAAAATGTATTAATGTATAATTATATAAACATTGAAAAATGCATCATGCCTAATTAAATTCCATCCATTAATAAGGCAATAGCCTGGGGATAGTTTGTACAAAAATGGCATTTCTGGTAAACATAATAATTAAAACTACTCAAATACACAAGCTCTGCCTCATGACATAATTATGTGATTTTAATTTGGCGCCATCTTTATGTGATGCCTAAAAGAAAGCTACTTCACAAATGAATCACTTTAAGACGCTATAATTTCCATAGGGTAATGCCAAAGATAAAAACGCAGTATGAATATTCTCCTGAAAACTGTAATTTTGGATTTACCTGGCAAGTGCATTACTCCCAAACCCCTTCTGAAGTTAAGAAGCCAAACGCGGTATCGACACAGGGAACACAGACATGGTTCTGAGGGAGAAGGCCCGAGTGTGATCCCGGCTTTCATGGTAACCTTGGGCAAGCTTTTTAATCTCTCTGTGCTTTAGTGTCTCATTTATCCAACACTAATAATGCTACCTGCCTCAAAGAGTCCCTTGGAAGATCAGAGAAGACAATGAACACTGCCACGCCCCGCATAATAGTAAATGCTCAGTAAATGCCAGGCAATACTACTGACCCATCTCATGGAAATCATTCTCATCAGCACAGAGCACCTCCTCCTGACAAAAGGAAAAACACATTCCTCAAAAGCGGATGCATGGCACAACAGTGGATGAACTAAAACACGTTCTGTTAAAACGAACACAGCCGGACACAAAAGGCCACATCTTATATGATTCTCTGAGGGTGAAATTTCTAGAAAAAGCAAAATTCTAGAGACAGAAGATGAGTGGTTGCCTAAGAATGGGGATAGGAACAGGAACCAACTGCAAAATCTCCAAGAGGACTGGGGTGATGGTTGTTCGACTGCGTAAATCTACTAAAGACTATAGAACCGCACACTGCCAATGGGTGAATTATGGGAATGGAAATTATACCTCAATAAAGCCACACTGACATAAAAAAGAGATGTGTTTCCAGAGTGTTCACACAGGCATTTTCATACCACTCCGTGATAATAGCGAATTCAGGTATTTTATAGAGTACAGCAGAAATGGTAGAGAATTCGAGCTTGGGCGAGGATCAGACTTGGATCCCAATCCTGACCCAGCTTCATTCACTTCAGGGCAAACTCTTCACTTCTCTAAGTGTCAGTTTCCATATCTGTGAAAGGGGAATCGTAACAGTATTACTCTCAGAGGCTGCTGTGAGCGTTACATCACCCTCCCCTGGCCCCTCCTGGTTTCCCATATCAATAAATGGTGCCACCCTTCATGCAGCTGCTGAGGCTAAAAGTGTGGATGTCCCTCATGACTCCTCTCCCTCTCGAATATTAGCTCCAATCCATTAGTGAGTCCCGATGGCTCCATCTTCAAACTGCATCAGGTACCCAACCACTTCTCACCAGTCCCATCCCAGTCATCACAACATCCCTGGGGACTCACAAAAGCCTCCCACTCTGGAGTCTCTGGACTTCCATTCTGGACCCTCTGCAGTTACCACTGCACTCCAGGCCAAAGAGGTATGTAGAGAACATAAGGCCAAGCTCTACCATCCCCTGTTCAGAGCCCTCCCACGACTGACCAGACCATGGCCTTCAGGCCCCACATGATCCAATGCCCATCCTGGACCCCACCTCATATTCCTCCCCACCCCACCCCCCACAACTGGCTCCATCCACCAGGGCCTTCTTGCCCTTCCCCAAGAGCAAGCTCCTCTTGCTTCTGAGCTGTTATTTGCACCTGCCCTTACACAGCCGGATGGGGGCGAGGCTCATCACTTCCTTCCTTGAGATCTCAACTTATCCTCCCCAGATGGGCCCTGCCCTATGAAAAACACCACTTCCTCCCCTGCTAGACTCCAGCCCCTTTCCCTGATTGGTTTCTTTATAGCACTGACGCTCCCTGGAATCACACACTGTCTGTCTTCCCGCTAGAATGAAAACTCCACGCAGGCAGGGATTTCGTCAGTCCTGCCCACTGTCCCAGCCACGGACCCCAGAGTCTGGCACAGAGCCTGGCATAGAGGAAAATTCGTTAAATACTTGCTGGATGAAGAAATCTCATAAAGCACTTAGCACAATGCCTGCCAGGTAGGAAGTCCTCGAGAACTGTAAGTTGGTAATAATAAAAATAATATTACTATGTTTACTGTTATTATATTTCACAGATGAGAATATGGAAGCCCAGGGCGCCTAGGTGGCTCAGTCGTTAAGCGTCTGCCTTCGGCTCAGGTCATGATCCCAGGGTCCTGGGATCAAGCCCCGCATCGGGCTCCCTGCTCAGCCGGAAGACTGCTTCTCCCTCTCCCAATCCCCCTGCTTGTGTTCCCTCTCTCGCTGTCTCTCTCTCTGTCAAATAAATAAATAAAATCTTAAAAAAAAAAAAAAAGAATATGGAAGCCCTCCTAGGTCGACAGGCTAACCCGGGTGAACTCTAAGTGTGACACTTTAGTACTTCAAGATGCCTCCTTTCCACAAGCACAGAGTAACATGTTCTCACTTCGGCAGAAACCTAAAGGATGCTGCAGCTGATCTTCCCTAACTGTCCGTTCTCTGTCTCCTCTGCCTTCAAAGATCCACCCCTGTCCTAAAGGAGTGGCCCGGGTGCCACAGAACCACAGGGAAGTCCCTTGGATGACAACTTATCAGGGGACCACTCCACCAGCTATAAAGCGTGCAAGCTTCACCTCACCCTCAAGACAGCTCTAAGAGGTCAGCAAGGGTGATTACGTCCAGTTTACAGATGAGGAAGTAGAAAACCGGACATAAATGACCTGCTCAAAAAATCATACTAATTAATGCGGAGCTTGCATTTAAGATTCTGAAAATTTTTTAAATCCAGGTCTCTCTCCCCCCCACACACTACACTATATTACTCTGTGCATCCATTAAAAACAGCAAGAAAAATAAGAACTCTGACCACAGCTTTAGCTATTTTAAATGCCATTAAGTTACAAGGGAAAAGAATATTATGAAGAAAGTCTTTCTACATATACATATCCACAACTTCCTCTAGGACATGGAAATCTGAAGTCATCCACATTAGACACTCATAAACAACTTCTGATTATTCATACTGCAGGAGTTTATAATACGACTGTATAGTTTCGTAAGCTCCTTAGCATGCAACAGGCCCAGATAAAATGTGAGTTGTAACCTTAACTCTCATGGAGTGTGCTGAGTTTTAAATGTTAATAATGACAGAAAAGTTTACATGAGAGTCACAGCCGTCTCTCCTATACACTTTATTATGACAAACCTTGTGTCCAAGGATGTAACAGAACGTGTCATTTCTCATATCAAAGCCAGGTTATCTTTACAACACTCCTGAGATATGACGGCATCCTGAGGAGCCAGGCGAAGAGAGAAGGGGAGAAGTCCCTCACCCTTCCCTACGTGTCCTTCGTCAGCATCTTGGCACCACTGCTGCGGAGTTACTAGAAATTGGAGTAAAGACTGTGGGCAACGGTACAACAGCCTAATGCCCATGTCTCGGGAACTGTATGTTTGGGCCTTCGTGACCTTGCATTTGCCCTTGCCGTGCTGGGGAGGTAGGTCTTACTAAGTTCATCTCCCACATGAGAATACTGGAGCTCCCAGGGGTTCTGCGACTTGCTGCAGGTCACAAAGCTGGGGCCTGGATTCTGATTCACAGGTGTCTGGCTTCCCGTGCACCACATTAAGAAAGGCATCCCATTCCCCAGTCGCACTCTCTAGCCCAAGGCTGGGACTGAGCAGGGCAATACCCCGTAGACGCTCCAGGGCAACACAAGTCGGCACTGACAACAAGGATAACCAAGAACCCTCCAAACCACATCTACCTACAACCAGCCAGGAAGCAGAGAGCTGGTCTGTAACCTGCATTTTCTCAATCCTGTTTCTGGAGGAGACTTCACAACACATGACTCAACCCAGAAGGTTGCATAGGCTGGGCATCCCCCCATTTAAGACTTCTGGGTCTAATGACTGAATTTATGATTCAGTAGCATAAGCAGGAAAAGCACTGTGGACAGCCTAGAGGCCCTTGATGTTTCAAGGCCTCTAAAGGGTAGGGGTGGGGGGGTTCTTTTTTTTTTAATGGGCGTTTTCTTCACACCGCAGAACCCCAAGACTTGGCTGTGTGGGGGGAACATTACTGTCACCAAACCATGCCTCCCTCCCACTTCCCCCTGCACACAGCACCACACAGCACGGACTGGGGGTACAGCTCTACCACACTCGAGGCCCACTGCTTCCCCTCCAGTGAAATCCTCGGCCGACGGGCTAAAGCGTCCACCTGCTGTTAAGGCAACATTCCTTCCTTTTTCTGAACCTCTCCCCTCCATTCTCCTTCCTACAGTTCACCGGAGTTTGAAAAACATGAGGGAAGTCTTTCCACAAGTTCTCCACAAACCCTGTCTTATCTTCTCATTTGTAACAGACCTTCTGCTAGGCATAGTTGTAGTCAGTTACCCCCCTCCCCTGCATGACACTAGCCCTCAGCTCCTGGGAAGCCTTCAGAACAGCTCAGGACCCCGTGTCCCCACCACAACCGGCTTCCAAGGGCCCCTGGCCTTGAGGTTTACCTCCAGCAAGAACATGAAAACAATACCATAGTTTCCCTGTCTCTCCTGGATTCCACACTGGAAAGCCACACTCTAGACAAAAATGAACAGTCCTCTTCCTGTGTTCAGCCACACCCCTACCACCACCAGGCTCTTAACTGATCAGCCCTGAGCAAGTGACGTGCATTTCCCTCCCGGGCCTCTCCCCAGCCTTCACCTTTTAGTCAGAAACCCGACCCCTCAGCTTTAGCTGTGATTTCCATCATTCTTTCAGTTACCTTAATTCACAGCTCTTAACATCAGTCATTAAACAACTTTTTTTTTTTAAGTTTTTGAAATATTTTATTTATTTATTTGAGAGAGAGAGAGAGAGGAGGCACGAGCAGGTGGGGGGGAGGGGGGCAGAAGGAGAAGCAGACTCCCCGCTGAGCAGGGAGCCCAAGGCCGATCCCAGGACCCCGGGATCATGACCTGAGCCAAAGGCAGACGCTTAACCAACTGAGTCACCCAGGCGCGCCTCCTGACCCATTTTAAAACACATTCTGTGCACAGAATCCTGGAGAGGAGAAGGTGCAGACAAGACCTCACTAATAACACTAAAGCCACATTACTAATCTACTAGGGTCCCTCTTTTCAGAGAAAAGTCTTCCACCCCTCAACCACTCCCAAAGAAAATCAGTATAAATTTTCTCCCTCTATCTTGTGACATTTTAAACAATTAAGAAAACAAAGAAAGGAATGAGTAAGAGCATCCACCCTACCACAGTTCAGGAACAGGATTTCTCATAGCACTTCTCGAAAACGCAAACCAAGTCTCCTTTTAAACAGCCCAAGAATGGATTCTGCAGTCCACGGGGGGGGGGGGGGGGGGGGGGGGGGGGGGGGAGGTGGGCAAGACGCTGGCCGTCACAAACAGCCATAGCAAGTCCACGACACAGGACCAACCCCAAACTTTTCTCTCCTCCCCTCGAAGCAACATCATAGAAAAAAGGCAAAGCTACTCAACTCTGACCTCTATTCCAGCTGGGCTTACAATGCTTACAGTGCTTATGGTGTCCAAGGCCACAGGAGGGTTGAAAAACAGTATCTAAAAATTCTGATAAATAAGGTCCCCTTGATTCTGAAGGAACGCGAATCATTACAGCAGACGACATACTTCGCACCATACACTTCACACTCGGGACTTACAAGTCACTACTTACTTACAGGGGCAAAAGCTCCCTGAAAGCCTGTATGCAGATTAAGGAGCCCCAAGTCAGGCACAGGAACAAAGACTGCACCTGATAGTACAAAGCCACAACTTCCTTCTTGTAAATTCTTCTGACTTAGAAAAGTATTGATTGCATCATCCTCAGGATCGATCTACTTCTACACAGTTGCCTCCAAGACCTCTTTTTACTTTGCATGGAGTAATGAAGATGTCCAAAACTTTTACAAGTGGAAATTGGAGAAATGAAACGTCCGAAAATTTTACAAGTGGAAAATAAGGGTATGTAATAACAAAAGCACTCAGTGACAAATCTACATTTGAACAATGTGTTATTTTTTGGCTTTCTTTTTTTTACAGAACACACACACTCCAAACCACTCGCTACTCAAGGGGAAATCCTTTTTTTACTTTCAGAAGTAAACATATATCTGGCTATAAAACCTCTGTCATTCCTTGTTCTACAAAAAAAGAGTGTCTTTCCATCACATACTTCTCATCAATCGCAGAATTTTGCTTTTTAAATATTTTATAAGCTGAAATTTTTTTTATTAAAAAAAATAGTCAATCCAAAACTATTCCTGAAATCTAAAGAACACAATCCCTAAAACTTTTCTGTTGGTTTATTCTTCCAAATTAAGTGGAAAGTACCTTGTTTTTCCTATTTCTTCCCTTCCGCCTTCTGTACAGGTAGTTATTTTAAGGCTGTAAGAAAATACATTTCAGACAACTTGTTGGTATTAATCCTGTGTTAAAGTGGCAAACCACTATGGTAGACTATGGTTATTTGGTATATTTTAGTCTGATGTGACTGGTGAAGATTAAGAACCAGTAACTCCATTTATTCACACACACACAGATTCTCTCTCAAACAATTATACCGCGGCTGCCAAGCCATAAATCAAGCTAAGATGCCTTCACCCTGAGGGTGTGTTTGGGTGGTAGGCATAAGTGACCTTCTCTTCTGTATTTTTTCAATTTTATAATAAACATACATCATTCTATACTTAAGTTTTAAAAAACTTGAAACTCCTACCACTAAGAAATCTCCAGACAGGCACCTGAGGTACTATTTCAACTTAAATCAACTTGGACAGCTAGTATCTCCAAAATAATGGCCAGGGGGACGTGGTAAGAGGAAAAAACTAACATACCTGTTAGCAAGAAATCCTCAAGTTAAAGAATGTAAAGTTTAACAAGCCTCATCCCGTTTTTCTGTATTTCCCTTTAATATCATACTCATTCTACTCAAATAACGTAGCTCTACTATCGTTGACTGAAGTTTTTTGTTTTTTGTTTTTTTGAGGAAGGAAGGGTATGGTACCTTGCTGCAGAGATTAAAGATCTGCAATTTACCCTCTCAACAGCATTTCCCTCCACATTTCAGAGGGGGCTGTTACCATCCCCTACGCAGCATGTCAAAACTTGGCCATACATAGCCGTGCCATCCCCAAGGGACCCGAAGATGCTTGGAGAGAAATTATGGGAACCCAATTTTTAGGACTTCTCGGGTTGCAGACGCCACCCAACATGCTGGGTTTACTGGAAGAGTGGGAACGTAAAAGAGTCAAAAATGGAAAAGTTACTTGCAGACTGTTTGGAAACAGTGCGACAGTCACCTTTAAACCAGTGGGGAAAACCCCCCGCGGCCCCTCCTTTGTCTGCCCAGGCACAGGCTCGCTCTGACCCCGGAGCCCGCTCCGACCACCCCGAGCGCGCCCGCGCAGCGAGGGGCGAACCGGGCGCCTAGGGCTCGGCATCTGGCCGCGCGCGGCGCTCCGGGTGGGCAGCGCACCAGCTCCAGGCAGGGTCTCTCCATTTTCAGGGCCGAGGAAGCAACAATAAGCCGAGCGGAGCGGCCGCCTGGGCTCCCCTTCCTCGCAGCGCCCCCCGCCTCCCCAGCGCCCCTCGGGCCGGGGGCCACGGCGCCGGGCCCTGCCACGCCCCGGCCCTGCACCCCAGGCCCTCCCCGGGCACGGCGCGGGGTGGCCGGGGCTCCCCGCACGCCCACCCCCCTGCGCGTCCTCCTCCCGCGCACGCAGGGACCCCCGCCCCACCGCCCGCGCCGCGCTGACGGCCGGCCGCGGGGAGGGAAAGCCGGCGGCCCCTTCCGCCCTGGGGTCCCTCGGGCCGGGGGTCGGGGCTGGGCGGGCGGCCGCGCAGTCTCCCCGGCGGATACCCGCCTACCCCGAGCTCCCAGTCTTTGTGTGCAAAGTAAGTGCGGGAGGCGAACCTACCTCGGCGCGCTCACAAAGGCGCGCGGCTCCCTCCCCGGCGTTCGCTCCGGGCGGCCGCGGCGGCGCCCAGCGGCCGGGCTGCTCAGGGCGGCCCCGAGGCGGCACGGGCGGCGGCTCTGACGGTAGCGGCGGCCCGTCCAGCGCAGGGCGGCTCTTTCACACCCCGCGGCCCCGCGCATCCGAATTAAGCGGCGGGGCAGGGCTGGGGGCGGGGTGCGACTGCGGAAGCCCCGCCCAGGCTCCGCCCAGGCCCCGCCCCGCCGCGCTGGCTGCGGGCTCCGCGCTCCGGACCGCCGCGGCCTCGAGGGGAGTGCGCCAGGCCAGGCGGGAGCTCGGAGAAAGTCGGAGGATTCGGTTCCGGGAGGTTTTCCTTCTGTTGTTTGAGTTTGGTTGGCTTCAGAAACTTGGAAAGAAGAGAGGGAAGGTTGGAAGAAAAATACTAAGTGTCACCCGATGAGAGACAGAAATGGGGACTCCAAGGTGGCAGGAGTAGGATCACGAGGCCCACTATTAAAGATCTTTCTCTCCCTCCCTCTCCCCATCTGTCTCTGTCTCTCTCACGTACTCGCTGGTGGGTGTCTGGCCCCCATCTCCACTCCATGCTTGTGAGGCTTAGCGAGACTCTCCCCATTGAAATCCTGCAAATACGTCACAGAAGAAAACTCAAAAGGAATCAGGGAGGAAAAGGAAACAGATTTGTTGGAATTGTATAAATTTACTGTCAAACCAGGACTTGAAACCCAGTGACCTGGAAATTTACTCATATTCCTTCCCTGTCCCCATTCATCAAAGAGTAATTGGAGATTTAATTTGTGCGCAAGGAGGAAAGGTTTTTCACCTCCTTTTTCCCCTCTCTTATTTTCGTTTTTTACAGCTCTCTTACCGCAAATTGCTTCTTGCCCAACCCTAAAACTCAGATTACCGTGTACCTGAATCACGACATCGAACAAAAATGAGAAATATCTAATTCAGAGTAGCAAACGAGGCCAGCTGGTTGGTGGATTTTAGATCAAAAGTTTTTTAATTTTCTTGGCAAGAGATGAATAAGGCTTTATTTATTGGGAAGTTTTTCTGACTAAAACAGCTTGGGTTATGATCACAGGGAACAGTCATATCAATTATGATTTTCGGTAAGCAAATTATTTACTCCAAAGATACTCTAAAGCCACAACTCTTTAAGGGCCTGACCATCCCTACATCCCTGAAGCCCATCGAGGGGAGGAATCACTTGCCACCGGATTTAGAGAGAAAGAAGCTCCTTCCCAGCCCAAGAAACTAACCTGTGTGAACTTTATCCATAGTGTTTTCCTACACATCTTTCTTCTCTCCCTGTCCTTGCATTGTTGTTGTTTCTGTAATTAACTGAGGGTCTGCCTGTTCCCAGACCAGAACCTGGGATCCAGCCTAGATTTTTACCTTCGTTCCCCACATGGAAGCCAATCCCAAGTCCTAGAAATCCTACAGGAGGCCTAGATACCCATCTCCCCATTCCACCAACACTGCCACAGTGGGCCTTTTGTGTCTGCCATCACACTGTGGTCTCCCAACTCTCCCCAGCTTCCAATCACACACTCTTTTCCTCCAAACTACTTCTCAGGGAACTTTCCAAGTGCAAATCTGCTCAAGTTAAAACCCTCGAACAAGTGCCCAATTCCTACTACATAATCAAGTCCAAGCTCGTTGCTACAGTATCCTGTAGGGGCAGTCTAATTTTGATATCACCTTGACCTCTTCCGTATGTTCTTCATCCCCCAGACGCCCACGGCCTCACTCAGCCAGAGTGCTATATTTGCTAAATGGCCCTGCTCTGTGAATAGAAAGACTGGAGGAAAGAATCTGTCGCCTGTTATGCTCTTCCACATGCCTCCCCTCTGCCTAGCATACCTTCACCCCACTCTGCCCCCACAAGGGTTCCTCTCCTCTCTGACACCCATTCCTCTGAGAAGCCTTCCCTGACTTGTTCAAACTGGATGGACCTTTTCTGCCCCTCTCATGCCTAGCACAGCCTGGTAATTATTGCTCTGTATTATAAATATATGTCCTCCTTGAACAGAGTTTACACTTGATACATATGTCATTATGTAATGATATACACCTCCTGCTTAACATAGTAGCTGGCATATAAAAAGTGTTGGGAACTGAATTGTGTCCCCCCCTCCACCAAGTTCATATGTTGAACCCCTAACCCTCAGTGTGACTGCATTTGGAGATAGGGCCTTTAGGGAAGTAATTAAGGTTAAATGAAGTCATAAAGGTGGGGACCTAATCTGGTAGGACTGGTGACCTTATAAGAAGAGGAAGAGACACCAGAGATTTCTCTCTCTCTCCCTCTCTCTAAGACACCCAGAGAAGAGGTCATGTGAGGACACAGCCAAAAAGCAGCCATGTGCAAGCCAGGAAGAGGCCTCACCAGAAACCAACCCTGCCAGCATCTTAATCTTGGACTTCCAGCCTCCAGAACTGTAAGAAGATAAATGTCTGTTGTTTAAGCCACTGTTATGGCAGCCTGAGCAAACTAATATAAGAAGCATGCATTAAATTCTAGATTCTAACCTTGGAAAAGCACTAACCCACCAGTGAGCCTGTAATGTCCCCTTAAAGCAACCTGGGGCAAACTTCTGTGATGCCAGGACAGTGAGCAGAGTGTCTGGATGTGATAAGTGACCACATAGTATTTCCCCTGCCCTCTGAGAGGAATGGAAATATGTATCTCTTCCCATAGTCTGGGGTATACATGTCCACAGTTTCATTGTCATTACCCTGCCCTTGTATCAGGAAACATAATTTAAACAAAACCAGTAAGAAGAGATCAATCTTTTCTTTGAATTTCTTGAGTCAAAGCCTTCTTAAAAGAAAAGACACCCACACCCATTTACTGAGTCCACTATTTGGGGCTAAATATTTCACATTCTTGGAATCTTAGGGGAATTTTGATCCAGGTAGGATCAAGTATCCAGTTTGGTTTGGGGCTCCTGGAGTTTCTGTGGGTAGAGCCCAGAAGAACTTTAAGGTTAGGGACTAGAGTGATATTTATGTTTGTACTCATACCATGTACCAACAGTGCCTGGAATATAGTAGGTGCATGGTAGATGTTTGAAGAATGAATGCGTTTAGATTTTCAGGGCATGAGCAGACTTCCCAGGGTTAGGTCAGGTAACACCAAACTCTCAGCCCGAGTCTGATGTCCTGTAGATTCCACATTCTGGATGTGGACAGGACTCCAGGAAAGGTCAGTGGCCTAGGCACCTACTGTGCCCTGCTTGGATTTCTGCTCCTGGGCTGACATGGATTATCAGGTGGCATGGAGGGCCTTTCCTCACTCGCTTTCTCCAAATACAATACCAAGAAAATATTCCTCTGAAAGGTTTTGAGTCACTTAGTCTATTGGTGATAGAGTCCCTAACCTGACATTACTGGAAAACATAGTTGATAATTTCCTATCCTATAATACTCACCCACAAGATCACCCTACACTCAACTTTAACCTCATTGTTGCTCTGACATCTGGAGGCCTTTTAAAGTTACTCCTAAGGAAAACTGAAGAAAGCAGGGATGTACATTTGGGGACATAAAGTAGAGCAAAGCAAATCAATTTGGAATAAGATATGTTGTCTTTATCTCCTTCTTTGGTCTCTTTTCTCTAGGCACAATCTTGAATTGTTACTTTATGCCCTGTTAGCCTGAAGGGCTCCAAAGAGGTGAGAAAGGTTTCACAGTGCCCAGGGGGCAGGAGATTCATTTTTATGTGTATACTCTTTTGTATCTTAAATTTTGTGCTGTGTACACAGACGTTTGAACAGACAATCCATTCAAAAAGAAATAAAATTTTAGGGGCGCCTGGGTGGCTCAGTCGGTGAAGCATCCAACTCTTGATTTCAGCTCAGGTCGTGGTCTCCCTATTGGGAGACAGAGCCCTTCTCAGGCAACCTGCTAATCTCCTTCTCCCTCTGCCTCTCTCTCTCTCTGGAATAAATAAATAAATCTTTAAAAAAGAAGTAAGATTTTAATTTTAAAATAGTATTTTTAAAGTCATATTCTTTACTATCTGTATCAGTTAACTATTACTATAGGAAAAAATACCTCAAAACTTAGTAGCTTAAGATAAGAACAAATGATTTGCTCACAATGCTACGGGCTGGCAATGTGGACCACAACCAGCTGGGATTAGCTCCATTTGGTCTTAGCTAGGCTCTATCATGTGTTTGCCGTCAGATGGGAGGCCTGCCAGAGACCAGCTTGTCCTGGGCGGCCTCAAAGTCCAAATATTGACTGAAGCTGTCTGCTTGTGTGCCTCAGATGCCCTCCACATAGCCTCTCAGCAGGATTGCTGGGACTTCCTCACGGGGCAGCGATATCCAAGAGGGTGGAAGAGGAAAGCTGTAAGGCCCCAGGAGGTCTAGCCTCCAGGTCATTCTGAGACACTTGATCATTCAAAAATAGCACAGAGCCAGCCCTAATCCGAGCTTCAGGCAAAACAGCTTCCACCCCTTGATAGTAAAAGCAGGGGTCACATTACAAAGGGAACTGAGTACCCGGATCCTAGGATAGGAGGAGTCATGGTGGTCATCCCTGCAAATAATCTTCCCCGCCCCGAATCAGAGCTGAGGAACTACACAGTGAAGGGTAACTGTGACAGCTGAGAACAATAGTCTCAAGGGAAATCATTCTGATTTATAAACAAGCGAAAAGCCACCTGCAATGGAACATAAAGCTCAAAACAACAGATTCCATAAATTGGTACTGGCAAAGCAAAGACATAATTTCTGCTTATTCATTTTTGCTTTCAGCTAAGAATGAGACTGGAGGGAAAAACGGCTTTAGCTCTCTAAAGAAGCTAAGCTTGACCAAATTCCAAATCAGTGTATGATCTATTGCCGCATACCCAATTACTACACACTTAGCAACTTGAGACAATACCAATATATCAGCTCATCTTTGCTTTATGGAGGCATGGCCTGGCTGGGCTCTCTGCTCAAGGTCCCCCAAAGCCAAAATCAGGAACTTGGCAGAGCCCTGGCTCCTCACATCTGGAGCACAAAGGTCCCCTTGGCAGAATGCAGTTCCTTGTTTGTCCAGTTTGTCCAGTCTCTAAGATTAAGGTTAAGGTCCCCGTTTCCTTGTTGGCTGTCAACTAGGAGCCTCTCTCAGATTCTAAAGGCTGCCCACATGCCTTCCCACGTGGCTCTTTCCATTATCAAGTCAGCAAAGGCACATCAAACCCTTCTCATGCTTCCTATCTCTGTCTCCCTCCTCCTCTATCTTCCTCCATCTCTGCCTCTAGACTCCTTTACAGTGCTAGGGTGATTAGACCAGGCCTGACCCAGATCACCTCCCTATCTTAAGGTCAACTGATTTGACCTCTGCAAAATCTCTTCCTTACCTCTGCAAAATCTCTTCACAGCATACCTAGATGTAGGTACCTTTTAAAATTAGTAGTATCGGGACGCCTGTGTGGCTCAGTCGGTTAAGCATCTGCCTTCGGCTCAGGTCATGATCGCCAGGGTCCTGGGATCGAGCCCCACATCGAGCCCCACATCGAGCTCCACATCCGGCTCCTTGCTCAGCGGGGAGCCTGCTTCTCCCTCTCCCACTCCCCCTGCTTGTGCTCTCCCTCTCTCTGACAAATAAATAAATAAAATTTAAAATAATAATAATAATAAAATAAAATGAGTAGTATCTAGAAAGGATCAGAAGATAAACCCAAATCAAAAAGAATGTGCTATAAGCAACATCATGAGCACTTATATTAAAATAGCCTCTTTGCATGAGCATTTGTGAGCAAAAGAGTGGAGCCACTTCATTAAATACGCTAATAGCACCAATAATAAAAATGAGTTTTCTCCCCTTTAGTAGTTAATCTGCTACAAAGCATTTTGCAAACTCTACAACAGAGCTATAATTCATAACGTCACTGAACACTCTGCCATTTCTAGGGAGTTTAAAGTTTAAGAGTTCTAATTTCAAAATTTATAATAAATGTGTTGCTTAAAATGCTTAATTTAGTTTTTATAAAACACTTGCTTTTTTTACTGATAATTTTAAAATCAAAGGGACTCTATAAAATAGTGATTAAAATCTAGCTAAATATCACCTAAGAATCAAGAGAAACAGCTGTTAGCCACATAAAGAACTCCTGAATGATGTGAAGATAGAGTTTTATGTCTTTTTCTTCACATGAATCCAGCACCAGAAAAGAGGATTTCCTGAGGGTCTTCCTGTATATGAAAACAAAAATCTCTAAAAAGCAAAGAGAGGGAGAAAAACTTTTAAACCCTCATCCTATCAAAAATACTAAGGTATCTTAATAGTAGATATTAATGAGTAAACAAACCATCATCTCATATTTGAGCACAATAAAGGTAATTCCTATATGTTTCCTAATTCAAATAACTAACGTGTAAAACCAACCAGTTCACTGACAACGTTCTACATTTCGCTCCAACTTTCTTTTCTTCTTTCTGATATGCATTCCAGACACATACATTTCTGTTAACAGAAAGTATTCCTTAAAACTCTTGCATTGGTAATAACTAGTTGAATGCCACTTAATATTCTCATCTACCTTTTAAGCAATGCAGTAACAGAAGTTCATAGAGCAATGGAATAAAGACTAGGCTAGGACAGAAGAGATTTCAATCATGGCTCTGCTACCAGCTAGCTTTGTGATTTGGGGCAAGATATTCAACTCACGGCAGGCTGTCTCCTCCGGATTTAAGGGTTAGTGATTTTAGGGGTGCCTGGGTGGCTCAGTCAGTTAAGCGTCTGCCTTCAGCTAGGGTCATGATCTCAGGGTCCTGGGATTGAGCCCCATGTTGGGCTCCTGCTTAGTGGATAGTCTGCTTCTCCCTTTCTCTTGCCCTCTGCCTCTCCCCCTGCTCTTGCTCTCTCTCTCTCTCTCTCTCTCTCTCTCTCAAATAAATAAATAAATAAATAAAATATTTTAAAAAAAGAGTTACTGATTTTATAGCAATCTCTATCCATATCTATATCTATCTATATCTTCTGTAAACTGATGGTTACCAGAGGGCAGGTGGGCAGGGGGATGGGTTGAGTAGCTGGTGGGGATTAAGGAGTGCACTTAATGTGATGAGCACTAGGTATTACATGTAAGTGTCAAATCACTAAATGTTACACCTGAAACTCATATTACACTAAACATTAACTAACTAGAATTTAAATTAAAACTTGGGAAAAAATTATGGCACTTGTATATACATATATACGGAGGTGCATGTTTCTTCTATATGGAAATTATAGCATTAATAGTATTTCTGTTGCCATCCAGGCTTGGCTAGAGAGGAGGACTGCTCCATCCATTCTGAGCTTACAACTAAAGTCCAAATTGCAGCTAATGTTAAATCTTGCCAGAGAAAGTTTGCTTATTAACTCTGCTTAGAGAATTGTATCACCCACACATTAGAAATGCTAAGGATTACTGGGCTTGAAAAAACGCTCTTTGAATGATAACATTCCTTTAGTTGTCCCACCATAATTTAACATGAACTAAAATTCTAACAATGTTAGCTTTGGCTGGATAATGTTGATAAAGAGTTAAACTTTATAAGGAAAAAGAGAGGAAGAATGAATAACAGGACAGAGTCCTTCTCAGGCAACTGAAGGCAATTTCTGGAAGTGTTTTGTAATTCTGCCCGTTCACCTCTCAGCCAGCCACCCTCATTGCTCAGGACAACCTGCCCTGTCCTGGTTCCAGCTTTGCCCTAATGACCACCCTTTTGCAAGTCAACAGCTGAGGCACATGGCAGGAAACAGTACTTTGACACGCACTTGCTTTCCCCAGGTCATTCCTCTCTACAGCAACTGCTCTATACCATCTGCTATCATCCTCATCAGAGCATAAACTACTAGTTAAAAAGACAAAAGAAAGAAAGAAAGAAAGAAAGAAAGAAAGAAAGAAAGAAAGAAAGAAAGAAAGAAAAAAAGAAAGAAAGAAAGAAAGAAAGAAAGAAAGAAAGAAAGAAAGAAAGAAAGAAAGAAGGAATTGTAAAAATATAAGAAACTATCTTTCTCTTTAAAAGACCAATTCAATTGACAAATCTCTGTCCAAAATGATGAGAGACAGAGAAAGACAGAAAACAAGTAAAAAATACACTAGGAATGAAAATGGACACATAACTATCGGTAATCAAAGGCTAAAAAGTGAATTCAGAAACACTATGAGCCACTTTATTTGAACATTTGGATGAAATGGAAACCTTCCTACAAAAATACAACCAACAGAGGATTAAATAGGAAACCTGGAGAGTCCCATAAACTTGCAATGAATTGGATCAGCAATTAGAATTTTCTCATAGGGGTGCCTGGGTGGCTCAGATGGTTAAGTGCCTGTCTGCAGCTCATGTTGTGATCCTGGGGTCCTGGGATCGAGCCCCACATCGGGCTCCCTCCTCAGCGGGGAGTCTGCTTCTCCCTCTCCCACTCCTCCTGCTTGTGTTCCTGCTCTCACTATCTCTCTCTCTGTCAAATAACTAAATAAAATCTCAAAAAAAATAAAAATAAAATTCAGTTACTTCTTTCTTTAAGAAATGTATTTCTTAAAAATAGAAATACCATATGATCCAGCAATCCCTCTTCTGGATATATATGCAAAGGAAATGAAATCAGTACCTTGAAGAGATATATGTATTCCACATTCACTGCAACATTACTCACGATATTTCTTCTTTTGTGAAGTTTTTTTGATCTATTGTACTACTTTGGATGATTAATTTAATTCCTGATTTTTTTTCCTATCTTATCCAAATAGAACTGAATCAAAAAGTAAAACTTTTAGTAATCTATCATCATGTGGATTTGGAATTAATATTTTCTTTTGTAGTCCTTATTTACTTTTGAGCAAATTGTAACTCTCAACAATGGGAAAAAATCAAATTTTTCATTGTCATAGAGAAATTCAAATAAGATGATACAAAATGCTTTGGAGAAGAGTGCCATGGCTTGTATAAGATAAAGATCCTTGCTTTGCCTACAGAGAGCCAGATATTACAATGGTTAGGTCCATAGTCCAACAGACGTTATTATGCATCTTACACCCCCGGCTTACAAGCGTAGTGACTTTGGCCAAATTATTCACTTCTCTAAGACTCCATTTTCTCATTAGTAAAGGGCAGATTAATTCATTTATTTAACCAATATTTCTCAAGCACGTTCTTTGTTCCAGGCACTGTTCTACTCCCTGAGAATACAATAGTGAACAAAACATAAAAAATCGCTGCCATTATGGGATGTATATTCTAGAAGAGAGAATCAAACAGGAAAGGTAGAAAGGAGGAAGAAAAGAAGGAAGAAAAAAGAAAAATAGAAAAGCAAATAGTATGCAGAGAGCGGTCATTATTGCTATGCTATAGAAACACATAATAAAGCTGAGAAGGGGATAGAAAGCAGTGGTGGGAATGTGTAATGTTAAACAGGATAGCAAGGGAAGGTTTCTGAGACGCTGACATCTAAGCAAACACCTGAAGGACGTGAGGGAGTCCCTTGTGCAGGCATCTGGAGGACAAGCTCTCTGGGCTACTAGAATAGCAGGTGCAGAGGTCTTGCGGCTGGCGCACTCGGCAAAGTCCAGGCACAGCAGGAGGCCAGTGTGGCTGGAGGGCCTGAGCAAGGAGGGATGAGAGATGATGAGGTCAGAGAGGTAAGGGGAGGTGGGAGGGCGGGAGGGACAGATGATATAAGGCCCCATAGGCCAGCGCAGGAAGAGACTGGCTTTTTCTCTGAATAAGCTGGGAAGCCACTGGGAGGTTGGGAGCAGAAGAGAGACCTGGTCTGATGCACATTTTAAAGGGATCGCCAGGCTGCTGGGTTGAAAACAGAATGCCGGAGAGCAAAGGTAGAAGAGTGCTTAGAAGGCTTTGGGGGCGCCTGGGTGGTTCGGTTGGGCGTCCGGCTCTCGGTTTTGGCTCAGGTGGTGATCTCATGGGTCCTGAGATGGAGCCCTGCGTCTGGCTCTGTGATCATCAGGGAGTCCGCTTGGGGGTCCTCTCCCTCTGCCCCTCCCCCCACACGCGCCGCTTGTGCTCTCGCGCTCTCTCTCTCAAATAAATAAATAAATAAATAAATTTTTCTAAAGAAGGCGTTTGTATTAATCCAGAAGAGAGAAGGTGGTGCTTTGAACCAGTGATGAGAAGTGGCCACATGATGAATATTTTGAAGGTAGAGTCAACAGGATTTGCTAATGGATTAGATGTGGAAGGAGGGGGAGAGACAGTCAAGGGTGATGCCCAAGTTTTTGGCCTGAGGCCATGGAAGGGTGAAATTCCCTTTCTCTAAGAAGGGGAAGCTATTGAGAGGAACCACTTTGGGAGAGAGTATCAGGAGTTCAGTTTGGGATATGCCCTTAGTGATCCAAAGATACCAACAAGTAGTTGGATATGAGTTTATAGCTAGGAGGGAAGCGCCAGGCCAGATCTATAAATTTAAATGTCATCAGTGGGCATATGATACTGAACACCAACCTGCATATATCACCTAGGAAATGAGTGAGGTCCGGGCCCTGGGCCACCCCCACATTTCAGGGTCAGGGAGATGGGTGGACACTAGCACAAGAGACTGAGAGGGAATGGCCAAGGAATAAGTGAACACCAGGACAGTATGGTCCTGGCGGACAGGCGAGGCCAGTGGTTCAAGGAGGAGAGAGCAGGCACCTGTCTCAAACACTGCTGGAAGGTCCAGGTCCATAGAGCTGGGGGCTGGGACCTGACGGGTGGATTTACCCACCCAGGTATCTTTGGTGGAGCTGTGGGCATGAGAGCCTTACTGGGGTGACTTCAAGAGAGATTCAGGGAGAGGACTTAGAGGCAACTTTTTTTAGAGAGGGGAATATAGAGCCAAGAAAGGTTCTGTTTGGTTTTGGTTTTAAAGTGGAAGAAATGAATGGCCTATTGAGGCCTGTGTGTAATTCTTGGTATGCTCTTCCTAAGCTGATGGGAACGATCCTGTATTGAGAGGATTAGTGATTATGTTTATTGGCTTTCTAAACATTAAACCCTGAGGGAACACTCTGCTCCAGCCGATTTCTCTCACACCTGCTCAGCACACTTGCTCCCACCTCTGAATCTCATTCATGCTCTTTCCTCCGGCAAGAATGCTCTGCCTCTCCCTTTGAACAGATCTAAATTTTACCCATATATTAAGTTTCAGCTCAAGTCCTACTTCCGTGAGACCTTCCCTAACATTTGTAATCTGCATTAATTGCTTGCATTATTTCCTTTTTAGAACACTTAGTTTTTCTAACACACTTATTAAGTATCTCCGTGTGTAAAGGACTGAGCTAGATTTGAGAGGAGTGTAAGTTAAATGAAAGGCACAACATCTACACTCAAGAAGATAACAAACTTGTTATCTGTTGTACATTAAGATTTTTTGTGCATATCTTTTTTCCCTGATTCCCTTGTAAATCTTGAGGGCAGACGCCATTTTCATTCCCTCGGGGCTTAGCTCCATAACAGGAGCTTTAGATATTTGTTGAATTATATTAAAAATCACTATGATAAAATGACTTAAAGTATTATTATATCACTTCCCAATTATATGACATAATCACAAAAAAACCTTAGCTTTACAGATTATTTCTTCAAATATTTTGATTTTTCAATTTTTTCAATTTTTGTTTTTTTAGAGAGAGAGTGAGTGCAAGGGGAGCTGCAGGGGGGAGGGGCAGAGGGAGATGGAGAAAATCTGAAGCAGACTCTGTGCTGAGCATGGAGCCCAACAGGGCACTCGATCTCACGACTCTGAGATCATGACCTTAGCCAAAATCAAGAGTCAGACGCTTGACTGACTGTGCCACCCAGGCGCCTCCCTCCCAAACATTTTTATAGTCATTATTTTAAATCTTTCTAAAAGATGTTAGGTATTTCCCTGCTGTGTTATGCAAAGGTCCTTAGAGACATTATTTTTTTTAAATGATTTTAATCTTCTTGTGGAATGCAGAACTGAGTGTCTTTATTGGGAATTTTGATAAAGCTGAACTTAGGGCACAGTGCACATTTGCTGGAATAACTGTTCTTAAGACTTACTTTTATATATAGAAATGAAATCTGATTAGCAGTTCTGTGGAGCAATTGGAAACTTGTGTTTCAAAAAATATCAAGGCCAATGAAAAGACAAGGAGCATTGTCTTAATTGAGATTTCCACAATTCTCAGGGCTCTCCTGATGACACAGAGTTAAGCCCAGGGGACTACTAATGAGGTAGGAAATATGAATATGCATGAGCTGGAACCACACCAAGACCCAGTATAGGGTATTGTTCCTTGCCTACATCTGCCTGGCATAAGAAAGTGGAAGCCCCCAGTGAGTATACTGTGGGCAAGTTTGTAGAGTTTTTCTGCTAGGCTTATCGGAGAACACCAAACCTTATTAAATAAGAACAGCATTAATGAAAAATACACTTGGGTCCCTCGTCACAGTCTCACTGCAAAGAGAGCAGGGAAAATACAAAATATCAAGTAGACAGAAGATGGTCAGGTGGGCAGATGGGAGCAGGAGGAGGAAGAGAAGTGAGGGGAGAGGGAAGGATGGAGAAAAGGGAGCAAGAAGAGGAAAGAGCTAACTAGGACAGGAATGGGGCGGCAGGGAAGAAGAGGAAATGGAGAGGCGGGGAGGAAAAGGAAATTGGCAGGGAGAAAGACACGGGATATTTTAAGATTTTTTTTTGAAGGTCAATCCCTGGTTTTTACCATGAATGAAAGCCTCAGGAAACAAACCTTCCTGTTGAGGCATGTGTGTGATTCTTGTTATGTTCCTTTTTTTTTTTTTTTTAAGATTTATTTATTTATTTGAGAGAGAGAGAGAGCACGTGTGAGAGATGGGTGGGGGAGGGGCAGAGGGAGAAAGAGTCCTAAGCAGACTCCCTGCTGAGCATGGAGCCTGAACTGAGGCTCAACCTCACCACCCCGAGATCATGACCTGAGCCGAAACCAAGAGTCGGATGTTTAGCCGGCTTCACCACCCAGGCACCCCTTGTTATGTTCCTCTTAAGCAGTTGTTGTGTATTAAGAGAAGCGTATCTGTAAAGGGAGGGGGGGTTGCACCTGAAGGTAAGGCCCTCTCTGGTTTTGACCTCTGGGGAAGACACAGGACTCTTAACCTTGAAACACAAAGTGAGAAAGAGCCCTGGTCTTGTTCAGAAAGGGGTCATGCTCTGCAGGAGACACAGTCTTAAAAAAAAATCTGGTACACATCAAATATGATTTCACATAAAATTATACATTCTATCATGTGAAGCTTAACATACCATAATTTCACGATTGGTAGGAAACACGAAAGTCATTTATCCATATCTGAGTGCAGACAAAAACAGAACGATAAGCTCAGAGCAGGTCAGATGAAAACCAAGAGAAGGTTGTCCTGTTAGGGCGGGCAGAGCACAGCCATGTCCCGAGAAGCGCTGTCAGGAGAACTAAGTGGGGAACATTCAGGTCAATGCCAAGGAAAGAGCCCAAGGTACACGCAGGAGGTGGGGTTGGAGGCCTCGCTGCTTCTCACCATGATGGCTTTCTAACTATCTAATTGTCTTACGGGCATCTCCCTGTAGTGATCTGGGGGCCATTCCCCCAAAGGACAGACCCTGGCTCTCTAGAGATTTCCTTTCTTGATCTCCAGCCACAGGAAGCGATACTGATGTTTGCTAACGTCAATTAATCCTAGTATGTGTAACAATCTTTGTTAGAAACCTTAATTCCTCGAATTAGAAAAGTTTATATACAGATCACCTACAGTGAGGTCTCAAAGAATCTTGGGTCCTATTTTTTTAAGTACTTTTGATTTGCAAATGCAGTACCCGAGACTGTGAAAGTCAGTTTTATGGAGGTATAATTTACACACAGTAAAAATTACTCTTTTGACAAATGTATGCGGTTATATAACCACCACCACAATTATGATGGAGAATATTTTCATCATCTGAAAAAGTCCCCTCTTGTGACTTTGGGATCAGTATGTTTTTCCCATGTCTGGTTCCTCTGCTTTTTTTTTAAGATTTTATTTATTTATTTGACAGAGACGGAGATAGCGAGAGCAGGAACACAAGCAGGGGGAGTGGCAGAGGGAGAAGCAGGCTTCCTGCGGAGCAGGGAGCCCGATGCAGGGCTCGATCCCAAGACCCTGGGATCACAACCTGAGCCAAAGGCAGCCGCTTAACTGACTGAGCCACACAGGCGCCCCTGGTTCATCTGCTTTTTGCCTCATAGCTCTGCCTTTTCCAGATTGTTGAGTAAATGGTAGTTTCCAGTCTTTTCTGTGCAGCTTCTTTCACTTAACATCAAGCTTTGAGATCCACCCATGCTCTTGGATGTATCAGGAGTTTGGCCCTTTTATTGCCAAGTGGAATTCTACTGTATGGAGGTATCACATTTACTCATTCACGGTTGATGACTGTTTGGGTTGGTTCCTATTTTGGATGACCATAAATAAAGCTGCTATAAACATCTCATACAGATCTTTGTGAGGACATTGTTTTCATTTATCCTGGGTAAATACCTAAGGATGGAGGGGCGCCTGGGTGGCGCAGTCAGTTAAGCCGCTGACTCTTGATTTCAGCTCAGGTCATGGTCTCAGGGTCCCGGGATCGAGCCCCACATTGGGCTCCACGCTCAGCGGGGAGTTGGCTTCAGGATTCTCTCTCTCCCTCTTCCCCTCTCCCCTGCTTGCTCATGCGCGCTCTCTAAAATAAATAAATAAATGTTTAAAAAAATACCTAAGGATGGGATTGTTGGGTTGAATGGTATTATGAGTTGAATTACGTCCCCCCAATAGAATGTTGAAATCCTCATCCCCTGTACCTCAGAATGTGACCTTATTTGGAAACAAAGTCACTGCAGCTGTAATTAATTAAGATGAGCTCATACTGGATTTGGATGGGCCCTTAACCTAATATGACTAGTGTCCTTCTAAGAGGAGAGGAGACACAGAAACGGCAATGGAAGCAGATATTGGAGTGAAGCATCTATAAGCCAAAGAATGCCAAGGATTGCCAGCAAGCACCCACAGCTAGAAGATGCAAGGAAGGATACTCCCTTATAAATTCCAGAGGGAACCCCGGCTCTGCTGACCCCCTGGTTTCACCCTTTCAGCTACCAGAAGCGTGAGACGATAACACAGTAAATTGAAATTTCGGTTGTTTTAAGCCGCTCAGTTAGTGATATTTTATTACTGCAGCCCTAGGAAATCTATCCATGTGGTAAGTGTATATTTTGCTTTATAGGAGCTGCTGCTAGTGTCTGTATTTACATCCCCACCAGCAATGCGTGTGAATTTTGGTTGTTCTATGCTCTGTCGGCACTTGGTCTTGTCAGTGTTTTTTATCTTAACCATTCTAACAGGTTAAATGATAGCTCACTGTGGTTTTAATTTTCATTTCCCTAATAGCTTACGATGTCAAACATCTTTTCATGTGCTTATTTGCCACCCATATATTTTCTTTAGTGGAGCGTCTGTTCAAATCTTCTATCCAGCTTTTATTGGCTGTGTGTTTTCTTAGTTTAGATTAAGATGTAAGAAATTTTTTATCCCTTATTAAGTGTATGTCTTGCGAGTATTTTCTCCCTGTCTGTAACTTCTCTTTTTATTTTCTTAACAGGGTCTTCCGGAGAAGTAAAAACTTTAAGTTTGTTGTCATATTCATTCATTTTTTTTTTTCCTTTTGTGGTTTGTGTTTTTGTGTCTTAGCTAAAAAACCTTTGCCCAAGCCAAGGTCCCAGATACTTTCTCTTATGTTTTCTTCTAGACGTTTTTTTTAGTTTTTGCTTTACATTTAGGTCTATGATCTATTTTTGTCTGCGGTGCTAGGTAAGGGTGAGCTTTTTGTTGTTGTTGTTGTTGTTGTTTTGGCTTTGAGATTTTTTTGGCATAAGGATGTTCAATCGTTTCAGCTTCATTTGTTGAAAAGACAATTTTTTATACATTGAATTACCTGGGTAGCTTTGTGGAAAATCAACTGACTATATAAGTGTGTGTCTATTTCTGGACTTTCTATTCTGTACCATGTGTCTATATATCTATCCTTTCATTAATACCATAATATTTTGTCTTGCCTTTATACTAAGTCTTAAAATCAGTCAGTGTGAGTCATCCAACTTTGTTCTTTCGCAAAATTATTTTGGTTATGCTAAGTTTTTTTTTTTCAAAAAACTTGCTGAGATTTTAACTGAGATTATATTAAATCTACAGATCAATTTGGGGAGAACTGACATCATCACAATATTTAGTCTTATAATCCATAAACATGGTATATATTTCCATTTATTTAAGTCTTTTCAGATTTCGCTCCTCAGTGTTTTATATTCTTTGGCACATAAAACTTACACGTATTTTGTTAAAGTTATCCCTAAGTATTTCATGGTTTTGATGCTATTGTAAATTTTATTTACAGTTTCAATTGTCTATTATTTGTTACCAGTATAGAAATACAATTGATTTCTTTGTATCCTATGAATGTGATAAACTTTCATATTAGTGTGATATGAATGTGATAAACTTTCATATTAGTTCCCTTAGTTGTTTCTGAGAATGCTTTGGGATTTGTAATGTAGATAATCAAGTCATTTGCAATAAAGAGAGTTTCATTTCTTAGGGTCTCTGTTTTTTCAATTTGCAATTGCTTTCAGGGGACTCCAGGGGAGGGGACCTGCCTGGGGCAAATGAGAAGAATGAGATCCGTTCCACTTTGCTATGCTTTGAAAGCACATGTTAAACTGTTGCTTATATCACATAGATTAATTTTATAATTTTTCTCTTAACTGTGCCTGTGACATTTGTGTCTATGACTGACTCCTATTGTAGACTCTTTAGTTCCAAGCTCTTAAGTGTTCAAACTGTAATGCTCACTTTGGATGAAATATTTCCTCCTGTGGGCCACTTTTCAAAATGTATACAAAAAGGAACACTGTGTGGCTAGACATAAGCCCAATGCCACAGGGCCGGGGAAATTAAAGCAAGACATTTGATTAAAGAGTGAAGACCAAGGAATTAAAGAACGTAAAGGACAAAAAGTAAGCTAATGCTTAGCTTAATTAGGCTACAAGTCTATTAAAGGAAACAGATACATGGCCTTGAGAACTCCCCTAGATTCCCAGACTAGAAGCATGTGTTGATTTGAAGTTGGGGAAGAGAGAAGGAGAATAAACAATATTTGAAATGGAAGGATTCAGATTCTTTGAGGTTTTCCCAGCTGATGTGGGGTGGTACCAGCCCAGTTCCACAACTTGCTTGTTAGCTGCTGGAAACAGTATGGCACAGGGAGAGCAAAAAGAGGAGGAAAAATCCTGCAGGGTGAAAAATACATACAAAAATATCTTGCAGTTAAGAGAAGATGTGTCAATACAATGCACACTAACAGTAAAATACATTAAACAAGCAGTAAACAAACAGTAAAAATAGTAAAATACTACCTGATCCCCAGGTAATTTCTCTTCTTGCTCATTACATAACACATCTTAAATACCAGAGAAACAATCCCCTTCTACCGACAAAATTTTTTCATAAAGTAATACCTTGGTTTTTAATCTTGGTTATTTCATAAACACCTGTAATGAAGTCTACATTTCAACATTCATTCAATGAACATTTGTGCATCCACACAGAGGTCATGCAGTGTTTCAGAAGAATATTAAAATGAGAGTATTTTAATAATATTAAATACAAATATGGAGAATATTACAAATGAGTTCAAGGCTCTCAGCAAGCTCATGGTTCAGTGGAGGAGATAGACAACTAAGCAAACCAGTTATGAAGTAATAAAATGCTGTGGTGGACGAACAGCTGAGGGGCTAGGACAAGGAATTTTTAATCCAGAGTGAAGAGGAGAGTCAGAGTAAGCTTCCAGAAGGATATAGCACATAAGAAGTATGTTAAAGGATCTGTACACTAGGAAGCCTCTTATTGGCTATTGGTTCAGGTAGATGGTCAGTTGATCAGTGCAGGAAATCATATAAAAATAATCTTTGCCTTACACATTTAATTTAATGTAAACATGTATTAGGCATTTGCTTACTCATTGATTTGATTGTAGGGTCAAGTTTTCCTCTAAATGTAAGCCTTCCAATTGGAGTTCCCTTGTTTTTTTTTTCCCACACAAATCATGCCTACGTTGCATTAACAACACAATTTCCAATTTGTTTCTTCAAATGGGAGAGAGAATGTGAAGAGAATTGCAAAGAAATCTGAGTAAAGAAGGCTTGATTTTTACTACTTTGCTCGTCTTATATAATTCTCTTGCCTACACCTAATTTGTCTTAAGCAGCTCATCTTCGTTCTTTTCCAAGCATTTGATTTGATTTTCACAATAATAACCCTCTTTCTTTTGGAACTCATGTTTTTTTGACTTATTTAATGTTTAATTATGTTACAGTATTACAATAATAAGTATGTCAGGCGTAAACAAGTTTGAAGCAAACACATCTTATTCTCAGTAAGCAAATAACTCAATCAGTAGAAGCAGAAGTGTGTGGAAAATAGCTTATCAGCTGCAAGAGTCTAGCATGCCATGGGACTGACCCTGTATATTTAACAGGGAGAATTTAGTGACAGTTCATCCACGAGGTGCTAAGTGGAAATTCACTGAAAGGATATCTACTACAGAAAAGGCACAGACATCCCAAGGAGAGTGAGCAGCCCAGAGATATGGAGATGGGCACAAGAGAAACACAAAGACATGTGAAGGGTGATGATGGGTTCAGACTTCAAACTAAATATCTCATGATTGGGCTTTGCATTTTAGAGGCATACAAAACAGTCCATTTTCCTTCATACTTCTATTGTTGAACAAAAATGTCAAACTCACCTTTCTCAATATTAGCACTCAACGTTGCTGAGGACACTGTTTTTAATGAACTTGCCAACATCAGTTACAAAGCATTCTTCTGAGTAACGTAGTACTGTAAAATGTCAGTTGCCCATATCAACTACCATGGTCTTTAGCCCCAAATGGTTCCAAGCAAACATCAAACAATGTAGAGGCTGGTGAAGCTGGTACCCAATTCAGAAAACACATGGAGGATCATTAAAAAAACAGTGGATGTGCTGAAAGAGACCTACCAACAAAGCCAACAATCTAGTGGTCATAAGAATAATAGATACAACCATGAAACCCACCAGAAGATGTGAGAAGTATGGAAGAATTCCAACATGGTTTTTTAAAGACTGGAGAAGAAATGGTGGAACCAGTGGTTTAGCCTGCTTTATCTCAAAGTAAAAAAAAAGAAACTATGGGGGTCAACTCCCAAGGAGCTCAAAGGTCCCTGAGTAGTTTTCCATATTTGGGATAAGCTACACGTATGACAAATGTAGTAAAGTAACTCAAGCAGCTGACGATGTGGGGAGAAGAACACAGGATGGTAGAACTGTTAAATCAGTAACACGGAGGTCTTATAAACCAAAAGCACATACATAAAAAAGTTCTTGATCAGTCTGTATTCAAGAGTAAGAAACATTTGTTCCTGGTGGCCCATTGCCCTTGATGCACGACAATAATTCTGTTGCTCAGAATGTCACTTCCCTGTGTGAATCTCTTCTAGCCTTGCCAATTTTCCAGCTTGGCACTAAATCTCTGCCCTGTTTCAGGGTCATCCTTCATTCCTTCTTCTTTGACCTTCCGACAAAGCCTCCTGGAGCTCCACACACCTCCCCAGGACAGTGAGCGAAACTTGGCCCCTGTTCTGAAAAAAAGGACTTTGTAACCACTCCCGCCAGGGCCTGACAGTCATAAATATGACTGTTCTGGCAGCCCTGCAGGGAGCTCATAAGAACAGGCAAACAGGAGGGACCAGCCCTGCTTTGCAGCTGTGACATGATGTGCCAAAATAGACATTAATGTCGCGTGGAAGAGAAGCAGGCGTAAGGGACAGAAAGGATTTGCTTCATATGAGAACTGAGCTGTGGTTTACAATCCAGATCAAATTTCCTGGTCAATTTTTATGGTGAAATTCTAGTTTCAGGATCTAGTGCTATTGCTTACAATAAGAAAAATATCGGCACAGAAGAATAATTGAATTAAATAAATATTCAGGAGGGCTTTAGCCCAGACCCACTCAGTTTGACACTACAAGCAAAATCGTCCAGCCCTGCATGCAGCTGCTCATGGATAAATGAACAGCTAATTTCAACAGGGCTGCTGAATAATCAAGGCTTAAAAGGAGACGTCCTAATGGAATCTGATCTCTTGCCTACCTCATTAGAAAACCTACGGCTGTACATCAAAGCAAAGCACATCCTCCTCTCTCATTAGGGCCAAGGGGAGGCTGGGGACATAGGGTCCCCAAAAGTACACTTGGGACTCTTTTAAGACAACAGTTGTTTTGAAGTTGGCAAAGCAGAAGAGAAGAGAAGAGCAATCTCCTGTTATGGTGATGATTTTATTTAGTGTTTTGAGGGCTGGTCACTGCTGGCCACTGCCAGTCTCTGGGTGGCCTTGGATTTATACAACACTCTTCTTGTAGCATGAATTAACCGAAGTCCCCCTCCCCTCTCCTCTGTCTTCAATATACAATTCATTAGGGGAACAATAAAACCAATGCTGTTTTAGATTTGAATGGCAATTTAGACTTTTCAATTGTATTGTATTATCCAAGAGCTGTTAATGAAATTTAGATACAAAAGTGCATATTCCCCTCCAACACTTCTGTTATTTGGTTTCTCATTTGGGGTCACAGTTATCATTGGACCTGACTTTCATGGAAACAGATGGTGGCATTTGGGATGGATCCTTTTATAGCTTTAGGTGACTTGTCAGTCTTTGTCTATCTCCGCAAAGCTCTTTGGGCTGTGCATAAAAAGTACCACTGAGCCCAGGATCATTGGCCTCTGAATTCATTTTTGATCTGCTCCCAGATCAAATTTTGACTTGTTTGTACCTCGCTCCATCTCCCAGCCATCACATTATAAATCCTCACTTACACAGATTTTCTTTTCTACCAATTGCCTATGCTTCCTGTTCTCATCAGCATCTCTCTCCCCACAAGACACTCCTAATTAGATATGACCATGGCCCGAAGGTGAGCTTCAGAAAGGAAATTTACCAAGAAGGCACCAATTATCACCCAGGCAATTTAGATAAATTGCTATTGTTCAAATACTGTAGTCTAAATTGTGGTCATATGATTCAAAAGGAAAATTTCCTAAATGGATGGTTATTAATATGTAAAGTATAGCAATCTGATTCTACCAAAAATATTTTTATCACAGTCCAAAATGTCCTACCTCCCAATTATATTTAATATTATATTTAGAATATTATAATTAGAATGACTTTAGAAATTGATCACATAGCCAAACAGACAGCAGAGACATGCTGGAATCTAAAGGATGTCATCCAAATATCTGTTTAACATAGCAGCTCTGCCAGATAGAAAGAATGCCCAAAGAATTCAGAGTATAAAACTACATTAAACAGATTGGTTGAATACAAATGGGTTGTGAAGCAAAGAGGGGAACAGAATTGGGGTTTGGAGGAAAGTTCACATATCATTGGACTTAATCAGAGGACACAACTGAGAGTAATTAGAAAAGAATAAGCATGAATTCAGGGGACCTAGAGCATACGTAGGACATCGATTTGGAGTCTGTGGTGGCAGAAGCCATTAATAAAAAAAGTCTCAAACATTATTAGTCATTTGAAATGCAAACCAAAACCACAATAAGATATCATCTTGCCCACTAGGATGGCTATATATATATATATATTTAAATGGAAATTAG
Organism: Halichoerus grypus; assembly: GCF_964656455.1. NCBI lineage: Eukaryota > Metazoa > Chordata > Mammalia > Carnivora > Phocidae > Halichoerus > Halichoerus grypus. The sequence continues at coordinate 53,981,915 of NC_135717.1, forward strand.
CAAGTGCTGGTGAAAATATGGAGAAATCAGAACACTCGTATGTTACCAGTGGGGGTGTAAAATGGTTCAGCTGCCATGGAAAACAGTCTGGTGGTTCTTCAAAAATCTAAACATAGAATCACCACATGACCCAGCAATTCTGCTCCTAGGTATGTACCCCAGGGAATTGAAAACAGGTAGCCACACAGATGCATGCACAGGCACATTCATCGCAACATTATTTGCAATAGTCAAAAGCATTATTTGCAATAGTCAAAAGTGTCTATCAATGGAGGAATTAAGGCACAAAGTATGGTATATTCACACAATAGGCTATTATTCAACCATTAAAAGAAAAAAGGACTGGCACATGCTACAACATAGATGAACTTTAAAAACATTATGTTAAGTGAAAAAAAAAAACAGACCAAAAGTTCACATATTGTATGATTCCATTTATATGAAATATCCAGAATAGGTAAATGCATAAAAATAAAGAGCAGATGGTGGTTACCTGGCGCCAAGGGTAGCGAGTAATGGGAAGTAACTCTTTGTGAATATTGGGCTTTATTTTTCGTGATGGAAATGTTTTAGAACTAAATAAAAGACATGGTTGTACAAGGGTGCAAGTATGAAAGCGCAAGTACATCAAGTAAAGTAAGTACAAGTGTGTAAATGTACTAAACGCTGCTGATTTTTTATTTTAAAATGGTAAATTTTATGTGACGTGAATTTCACCTCTCTTTTTTAAGGCTCAATATAGAAAAATTAGCTGAATGTCTGTAGTTTTTCATTTTACGCCCAGGCCAGTCTCTCTAGTTTATGTGTGGTCAGCCTCTGAGAAGGTCACCCCAATGCACCTGGAATGGAAATCCCACTTCCTTGGAACAACATTCCCCAAAATACTTAGAAAAAAATACTTGGAAAGAAAAATGACATCAATGTGGGATACTGTAATGGATTCCTAGGTGGATACGTTTATTTTAACCCCAGGCCCGCTTAGAACTAAGTCTAATGATAACTATGTAAGTATAACTCATAGTATTTATAATTTTTTTGTTAAATTTTGTGTACCTTGTATTTGAAATGTTTGTATTGTTTAAAAGAATAATTAGCATGGATAACTGATTTAGACTTATGATTCTTAAGTTGGCAAGGTAAAACCCAGTTTGTAAACAGTATAAAAAATTTAGAAGAATTTAAGATTATTCATGTAATTTACATATTATATTATATGTATTAGATTTATATCACATAAGTAAGTTTTAGGAAGATTTTGGTGTTTTAGAGACAAGGGAAAGACTGAGAAATAAAGCTAAATACATAAACAGTGAAAATATAAGTGCAATTTAAAGGGTTTAAATGGAACCAAAGATTAATTGAAGAGCCTTTAAAGTGATCTTTAGAAATTATATATTGCAAAATAAGATTTATAAACTCAAGGAAAAATCATGACTTTTAAATTTACTCTTTTAAATCGAGTATTAATATTAAAGAGCACATAAATTGCAAAATGCAAATGATCTTTTTACCCAAGATACATGAAAACACATAAGATATGTTCTTTGAGGTTTCACTGTAAATGAACAACATGTATGATGGTGAAACTCTTTGATGGAGCTTTATCTCCTTCCGCAGGATACTGCCTATGGATAGGGGTTTCCTTGGCTGCAGAATTTCCTGTTCTCTGTACCTCAAGCTCAGGGCAATGATCAAGACTTTTAAGAAAACATGCAAAATGCACATCTCCTGCTCACGTCAGCAGTTTGTATTAAATTTAGCACTTTATGCCCCAGATGCAAAGTTAAAACTTGGTTGTTGAGTTCAATACACCATCACTTCTCCCTCAGTATTAAAAGACTCAGTGAAAAAAGACTTGCAAAAAAATATCTGAATTGCAAGGCTGACCATAGTAATCATTAGCAAAATATATGATTGCCTACAAATGCCCATTGCTCCCAAAGAATCCCAATAAAGTAATAATAAAACAGGGGCGCCTGGGTGGCTCAGTCGTTGAGCGTCTGCCTTCGGCTCAGGTCATGATCCCCGGGTCCTGGGATCCCGCATGGGGCTCCCTGCTCAGTGGGAAGCCTGCTTCTCCCTCTCCCACTCTCCCGCTTGTGTTCCCTCTCTCACTGTGTCTCTCTCTGTCAAATAAATAAATAAAACCTTAAAAAAAAAAAGAAACAGTAAAACAGTGCACCCAGGCAGAGCTAAATTTTACATATGTATATTTTACTCAGTTCCCCTTTGTGCACTCTCTTCAAGAGCAGTCCATTCTGTGTATTCAAAGAAAGAACTTCAAATAAAATGAGAAAGAAAAGAAAACAAAGAATTTCAGAAAATGGCCTTTGAATGCTCTGATTTGAAATTCTCTGAAATTTAATGGAGTCTAGTCTGTCTGAAATGGCTTACCTGATGGATTTTTATTATTATTTAACATTTATTGAGAACCAGCAAAACAACTGAACAAAAGGACACAGAAAGGCATGAATTTGCGATCTCAACTCTGCCTCTCGTCCTATTTGTCATACAGATTATTACAAAGACCTTTCTACTTAGATCAACACAGACAAAATTTTTTTTTCTGGGACAGTTTGCAATGATCTCTCATGTGTTCCTCTGTTTCCTTCTCACTTAATGAATCTCAATGTCTTTCCTTGTGTTCTGCCTGCCCACCATCCTAGCACCTCTTTAACAGGTCCACTTCACGATCCTCTCCCCAGGTAACTCTCCCAGGATTTGCTTCCTGAACCACCACATCTCTTTATAGCCAGCATCCATAAAAAGTTCCTTACTGCCACCTCTAATTTTTTCAGGACAACTCTTTGCTCATGGGAAAAACTGGGATAAACTTGGGGTTCCTGGGATAAACTTGTCTGTCTTTTATAGTAAGTTACCTGTTTAGATGAAAGAGATGAGCCAGTGTGTGAATTCTATGGCAGGGCTTTTAGAATCAATCCATTTTTTAGAGGTAAAATCATTTTCTAGAATTTGGCAGGGATTCCTCAAGAGTAAATCAGAATTGACTATGATCCTGTGAACGGTTCCCTGATTGTTTTACAAGAGGACTACCGCCGTGCCCTCCAACTCCGTCCTTGCGATTTAAGGAGATTCCCAGGGCAAGGAGAACACTACTGACAGATGAGCCCATCTTTCCTCCTTCCACAACGTCCTGGTTCCCCACCCTACTGACATATAAATACTCCTGATTGTCCCTTTTCCCTCCCTAGTGAATCACACAAATCCTGACCTACTGAGCACCTCTAATGCAGGACTGGCTACATACATTGTGGGGTTCAGTACAAAATGAAATTATGTGGCCCCCTTGTTTAAAAAAAAAAAAATGATGAAGCTTTTCAAGAGGGCCACAGCATTGCATGAAGCCCAGTGCAGGGCCCTTCTAAGTTCAGGTCCCTATCCAACTATGCAGGTCATATCCCCATGAAGAAAAGCGCAGATTCCTGACCATAAGAATCAGAATCCCCTCCATAGGATTCTGAAATCTGCATATAAAAGTTATTACATAAAGGAAATCCAAAAGTAACTTTTTCTTAGGGAAAGGGTGGGTATGAACAAAGGCTGGGGGCACCTGGGTGGCTCAGTCGGTTAAGCGTCTGCCTTCGGCTTGGGTCGTGGTCCCAGAGTCCTGGGATCAAGCCCCACATGGGGCTCCCTGCTTGGCGGGAAGCCTGCTTCTCCCTCTCCCGCTCCCCCTGCTTGTGTTCCCTCTCTTGCTGTCTCTCTCTCTGTCAAATAAATAAAATCTTTAAGAAAAAAAAAAAAGGCTGGGAGAGAGAAGACAGCAGGGATCAACAGAGAAGACAGCAGAGGGATGGAGAACCTGGCCAGCAGAAGATAGAGACAAGGGGGTGCAGGACAAGAAGGGCCAGAGAGGGAGGACTTCAGAGAAGAGCTGGAGGCCAATGTTCAGGAATAAACAGCCGATTTAAAATCATACTGCTAGTCAAAAGCACCTGAGTGAATGAAGGCTCTCTTCAAGAGATCACAGGTAATTTAGATAGATCTTTAATTGTGACACTGACCAACAGACAAAAGCTTTACTTTATACTGTCAGAGAATCTACATGCATACTACATGTGGACTCCTGGTTCTCAATAATAATTCAAGAAGATATAAAGACGCTAAAACTAGCCCAAGCAAAAACAATCAGCTTGATATTTCAGAAGGCACAATGAGATCTTGCAGTGTGTTGGAATAGGAAATCATTAGGAGTTCGCTGATGAATTACATTTTTTCATTAATGGATTCATAAATTAACTCAATTAAATTTATGAATTAATTTATTGATGAATGAAAGCGTGAACTGACCAGTTAATCCCTAATCCACTAATTACTAAATTAGCTTCCACTAAACAAATGCAATTAAATAATATATAAGAAAGCTCTAGCAAATATTTGTTAAGCAAATGAATAAAATGGGTAAACGCAGACAAATCCCCAATTAGCCCCCAAATCTCAGGATTCTAATTTTCCAGTCTGAAACCTGACAACGTTCCGTTACAAGGTGGCCAGAGAAAATATTGATTCAAAAGACATTTGATTTGCAGTCTTAACCTCGTATTTCTTCTACTTCCAACAGCAAGAAATTTTCTAGGCCAATCATTGTGCCACTTTGCAGAGCAAAAATAGAAGTTAGGGAAGGGATGACATGAGTTGAAAGATTTGAGGCCTCAGCTCACGTGCCCGGAAGTAAGGACACCTCTCTGTAATTGAATTACACTTTTAAGGCATTGTTATTGATTCTTAAAAATCGTACAAAATAGCTATTAAGATTTCAAAATATATGCTCAGTGTTCCAAGTTTGGATACAAAGCAGACCAGCCAGGATGATTCACACAGCAGGAGTGGCTTTTCAAGAGGACGGGAGTGGGTAGTGAGAGAGCCGATAAGGCTCTGCTTCTGGGAATGGTGGCATCACATTTCCCAGTGAAAACAACAGTAAACTTCAAAGAAAATCCAAAACCAACAACCACCTGAAGGCTTGGTGAGCAACCAAAAAGCAGGCGTAACCTGGAGAGGGGTCTTCATTTGGGAAAAGAAAGGCACTAGCTGAGTTTCCCCCTTTTACAGCGGTTAGCCTGAAGTCAGATGGTGCCTTTGGGGTGACCAGGAGGGAGAAGGCAGCTAAACCTCCAATAGACACCTGCAGTCTTTCTGGCCCGAAGAACCAGAGGCCAGAGGTGGGGGAGCCACGGCAGCTGGAAAGTGAGGGGGAGAAATCGGAGAAAGGAAAGCAGGAGGAGAATTTCTCTGCATAAATTCTGCCCCTAACCTCTGGGCTGACGTCTGAGCTATGCCCGCACCGTTAGACTTCAAGCTGCCCCGCTAAGGCTGAAAGAACTAAACGGAGACTTTAGCTGTTGCTCACTACTTTTGAAAACAAAAAATCAATATTCTCAGGCCGCCAGGGTGGCTCAGTCAGTTAAGCGTCTGCCTTCGGCTCAGGTCATGATCCCAGGGTCCTGGGATCGAGTCCTGCATCAGGCACCTTGCTCAGCAGAGAGCCTGCTTCTCCCTCTCTCTCTGCCTGCCACTCTCCCTGCTGTGCTCTCTCTCTCTCTTTCTCTGTCAAATCAATAAAGAAAATCTTAAAAAAAAAAATCAATGTCCTCTGCCAGTGGTTCTCCAGTGAGTGGGCTGGGGAATAGCTGGGATATTACCTCCTGCCATGTAAGAGACAGCCCCACACAGCAAAGTGTTCTTTCACTCAAAATGTCAGTTGCCACTTCACACCCAAAGGATGGCTGTTATTAGAAAAACAGACAATAACAAGTGTTGGTGAGGATGTGGAGAAACTGGAACCCTTGAGCCTTGCTGGAGGGAATGTAAAATGCTGCAGCTGCTGCAGAAAACAGTATGGTGCTTCAACATTTAACGCATCTTTCATGTATGATCCAGCAATTCCACTTTTGGGTGGATACTCAAAGGAACTGAAAGCAGAAACTTGAACAGATATTTGTACACCGTGTATATAACAGCGTTATTCACAATCGCCAAAAGGTGGAAACAACCCAAGTGTCCATTAATGGATGAATGGATAAACAAAATGTGATCTATAAAGACAATAGAATATTGTTCAGCTTTTAAAAGTAATGAAACTCTGGCACCTGCTACAACATGGATGAACCTTGACGATATCATGCTGAGTGAAATCAACCAGACACAAAAGGACAAAAGCTGTATGGCTCCATTTACATGAGGTATTTACACTAGTCAAATTCAGAGAGACAGAAAGTGGAATGGTGGGTGCGGGGGGCTGGGAGGAGGTGGTAATGGGGAGTTAGTGTCCAGCGGGTACAGGGTTTCAGTTTGGGATAATGTCTGGAGATGGTGGTGTGACGGTTGCACAATATGAATGTACTTAATGTCACCGAACTGTACACATAATAGTGGTTAAAATGGTGAATTTTATGTTATGTATATTTTAACACACACCCATCGGAGGCGCCCCCTTAAGTGCTGCTCTAAGATTCAGAGAAGCTTCAGACCTCCCTAGTTAGAACTTGGCATGTATTGTCCTAGTGAAACATTGTTATGAATGATGGTTAATTCTGATTCAGGTGCAAGATAAGTTGGTCTTTAAACCAGGACTAGAAATAATACCATTACTTATAATATCGCTTCCATGCAAAAATACATTCTGATGTTCTATTTCACACAACTCACTCTGGCACATCTTGGAACATATCTATGTATTAGATGCTGCTTCTGCTTCAAAGCTCAGCTACCTTCACCAGTTCACCTGGCCATCCCCTCTGATCCTGAACACCCAAGAGCAGCATCTCATGCCCAGCCAGGATAGAGTAGCTATGCTGTCAGGATTTTGCCACATTGTTACACTCCGAAAAAGAAAACAACAGCCCAAGTACATATTTCAGATAGAGAGATAGAGGAGAGAAATTTACTATTAGATGCCCACAGGACTAAACTTATATAATACATTCTGCCTTTCCTCTACGTATCTCCAGCCCTTTTGGAGGAAAAGTATGTGAACTATTTAATAACTCAAAGTAATCATGTCCTGTCCTAAAAATAAGAATTGTAGAAAAACAAAGCATTGAACACTGCAAAATCAAGTTCTCAGCTTAAATCAGTTACCTCTTAGCTTAACTCAATTACCTCTCTCCCAACTCATCAATCTCATTTTAAATAGTCAAGTGTTATTTAAATTTGCCCTCATGTTTATCAATTTCCTCATTCCTCTTATTCTTTTTTAAAGTAATCTTTTTTAAAGATTTTATTTGTTTGTTTATTTATTTATTTATTTATTTATTTAGAGTGCAAGTTGGGGGAGGGGCAGAGGGAGAAAGAGAATCTCCAGCAGACTCCAGCAGACTCCAGCTGAGCACAGAGCCTGACTCAATTTGGGGCTCGATCCTGTGATCCTGAGATCATGACCTGAACTGAAATCAAGAGTCAGAGGCTTAACTGACTGAGCCACCCAGGTGCCCCTGTTCCTCTTATTCTCACACCCCCAATCTTCCTTCCAGTTTAATTTCCTTTTCCCTGGAACCCCTCCAGTTCCTCTTTCCATGCTGGTTTGTTACCAGTAAACTGTCATTATTTGCCTAAAAGTGTCTCTATATTTTGTCTTCATTTTACCCTCACACTTGAATAACAGTTTAGTGAGATTCAAATTCCAGGTTGACAGTTGCTTTCTCTTATTCTCTTAGCACTCTGTTCTGCATTTTTACTAGAATATGCCTAGGCGTGGGCTTACTTTTAGTTACCTTGCTTAGGACTTCTTTTGACTCCTGCATCTGAGGATCCATGTCTTTAATTGATTCTGGAAGATTCTCAGCCCTATCTAATGCCCCCATGCTCCACTGCCCAGTACGGAAAGACTATGAGATGTATCTTCTAGCTTCTCAGGCTCTCTCGTTTGCTCTTAACCCCTCTTTCACGTTTCACATCCCTCCATCTCTCGGTGCTCTATCCTGTCTGTGTAATTTCGTCAGATTTATCTTACTATTCAGTAATTCCTTAATAATAAAATCTGCTTTGTTAACTCATCTGTTGCAACAGTATGTTTCATTTCTAGGATTCTATTTGGTTCTTTTTTTTTTTTTTTTTTTAAGATTTCATTTATTTGACAGAGAGAGACACAGAGAGAGAGGGAACACAAGCAGGGGGAGTGGGAGAGGGAGAAGCAGGCTTCCCGCAGAGCAGGGAGCCCGATGCGGGGCTCGATCCCAGGACTCTGGGATCATGACCTGAGCTGAAGGCAGACGCTTAACAACTGAGCCACCCAGGCACCCCTGTATTTGGTTCTTTAATAAATGTACCTATTCATTTTTTCCCTTGTCTAATTCTTACATTTTTATTCCTTTGTTTATGCTCTTAATCATTTTTAACATTCTTCTTTTTTAGTCTTTTCCATATTGTATTAGTTTTCTAGGGCTGCCATAATAAAATGCCACAGACTGGGTGGTATAAACAACAGAAATTCATTTTCTCACGGTTCTGGAGGCCAGAAGGCTGAGATCGAGGTGCTGACAGGGTGGATTTCCTCTGAAGCCTGTCTCCTTGGCTCGTAGATGGCTGTCTTCTCCCTCTGTCTTCACATGGTCTTTCCTCTCTGCGTGTCTGTGTCTTAATTTTGTCTTCTTATAAGGACTCATTCAGATTGGATTAGGACTCATGCTAGGGGCCTCATTTTGAACTAATCACCCCTATAATGGCCCTATGCTCAAATACAGTCACATTCTGCAATACTGGGGGTTAGAGCTTCGACCTATGGATTTGGGAGCTGGGGAACACAATTAAGCCCGCAACATATATCATTCTCCTTTAGGTCTTGGAGACCTAATCCTGCAGCTTGAGACTACTACCTCTAACTCATAATGAATTAGCTTCTCATAAATTTTATGACTTAAAATGGTGATCTTTATCTTCAATGAAGCTTTATCTGTGAGTATCCTTCCAAAGAGGATTCACATTTATTTTTGCCAGGACCCTGGGTATTTATTGATCCAGGACCGTTTTATGTTCATTTTTCAACTTGGAGAGTCACCGGATGTCACAGTAAGCTTGCATCTCAAACCCATGCATCCTGTAGCCTGCAATCACGAATTCCTAGGGGGGAGATTTTTTTTTCCCCATCAGTCTGTGTCAGAACAGACATTTTCCTTGGCATCTCCCTTTGAACGAGGGTGTGGTTTCTCAAAGTCCTGGCTTATTGAGGGGGTCTCATTTCCAACACTATGCCTCTCACGGGGTCAGGTCTTGCCCTGTGACAGTCCAGTTCTTGGGGTAGTCCCCCATGATCTGTGCCTCCTAGTGTTCACACCCTTGTGTGCTGTCTTCCCCTTGAGTATCGCAGGACCTGTGCCTGTTGCTGGCCACCAGAATACGGCAAGGTGATGGTGATAGAGCTGGTAGACATGAGCCGTAGGCAAGGGCAGTGATAAGTAGAAGCCTGGGGACACAACATCCTGGCCTTGTGGCTTCCAACAGCCTGGGGCTAACAGACTAAGAGCCACAGGTGCAGAACTTGTGCTCCCCTCTTCCCCCTCTGCCCCAGGGTAACCCCTTGACTCATTATAATGCATTTGCCTTGTGGTTTTGATTCCCCCCACAATGGGGGAAGGCTGTCATGATGGTTCTGGTACAAACCTTGCAGGGTCAAAAACTCCCCCTCCCAACCTGTGGGAGAGTCCCCCAAATGATTGGAAGCAGCTGCCATTAGAGACCACCCCATGCATGACCCAAGACCCCAGTAGCCTCAGGGCAGTTGCCACCTCTGGGCCTGCTTACTCTCTCATCTTGAGAGCTACTGTCCTTGACAAACTGCTTTGTGCTGGGTTGTTGTATGCAACTGATGAATCCCTAAATTCTACCTCTGAAACTAATAATACAGTATATAGTAATAAAAAAAGAAAAATTTAAAAAATTAAAAATAAATAAAAAAAATAAACTGCTTGTGCTTGCTACTTCCCTTCCGGCTATCTTTATTCCAGTTCAGATCCTCACATAAATCTTACACAAGGAATCCTAGAACCGAGACATCCGTTCACACACAGCAGACTCTCCCACCGGTAACAATGGTATACATACAAGATTAAATGTATGTGATTAGACATACATGATTACACGTGTAAGAGTCTAGTACCCGTCCTGCGGGAGCCTCACACTCTCTTCCTTTGAGGAAGCAAGCTGTCTATAATAGGGAGCCCACATGGCAAAATGAGGGTAGGCTCTGGCTGACAATCAGGAAAAACCTGAAGCCCTGCAGTCCTACAACCACAGGAATTTAATTCTGCCAAGTGTGGCTTGGCAGCGAAGACCCCAGGGGAGACCTCAGCCCAGCTGACACCTGGAGTGCAACCACTGAAGGCCCTGTGCAGAGGACCAGCTCAAATGCTTTTTTTTTTTTAAGATTTATTTGTTTAGTTGAGAGACAGAGAGAATCTCAAGCAGACTCTGCACTGAGCAGGGAGCCCCACTTGGGACTCTTGATCCCACGACCCTCAGATCATGACCTGAGCTGAAACCAAGAGTCAGGCACTTAACTCACTGAGCCACTCAGGTGCCCTGACCAGCTCAGGCTCTTGACCCACAGACACTGTGAGGTAAGAAATGTGTGTTGTTTTTAGCCAAGTCTGTGTAATTTGTTACCCAGTGAGCGATAACTAACATCCCCTCCCCAGCTCATACAGGCGGCACACCCTCCGCCCCCAGGGCAGCCACACCGATTTACAAGATGGCCATCTGATTTCCAATTGCTTGTTGCTTTGGCTCCTAGGACTTTCTGCTATTTTCTCTAACAGTTCACAAAAAAAATCTTTGTTACTTTGGATGCAACATATTTAGGTTGTTTTTAAAATTGTGTTTGTTAGGGCACCTGGGCGGCTCAGTCGTTAAGCCTTCGGATCAGGTCATGATCCCAGGGTCCTGGGATCGAGCCCCACATCGGGCTCCCCGCTCAGCCGGAAGCCTGCTTCTCCCTCTCCCACTCCCCTGCTTGTGTTCCCTCTCTCGCTGTCTCTCTCTGTGTCAAATAAATAAATAAAATCTTTAAAATAAAATAAAATTGTGTTTGTTTTCAAGCAAGATGGCTTCAGGGTTATAGTCCTCCTTGTGGTTAGAAATGGAAGGATTCATTAGAGGTTTCCAGTCAAACTGGATGCATCATGTTCTTTTCTCTTTATATTCTTTCCACAGAAAATGCATCAACTTCCAAAGTTCAAATATGACCTGTCTGGGGAAGATGCTCAAACTTTTATCTCAAATGCTAACCTTTCCCTCAGAACCCCAATCTATATTTTCCTCTGCCTTTTAGAAATAGTTTTCTCTTAGAAGTCTTATCTTGACATTAAGGCAACTTACTTCCTCCCCCCCCCCCAGTCTTTCAGATGGATCATTTCTTAATCAGCTTCCAATATGCCCTTTCACTCACCCCTTTACCCAGTTGGTAGCCAAGAGCTCTTTATTTATCCTTACAACACTTCCCACATCCGCTTCTTCCTTTCATGGCTATCACCAGCCCCTTACTGGAGGTTCCCATGATCGCATGTCTAGACGCAGGCAGTATTTTCTCTCTGCTTTGCTTTACTTCTGTGTGTCTTTGCCTGGTAAAGTGCCTTCCAGAGAGTACGTGTTCAATACACTTTTTACAGAGGGCGATTCAAAGTCACTTTGGGCAAAGGCATAAAAAAACAGTGGTTCAATGGAAGATTTTTTGAAGCTGTTCTCATATTCCTTATTTGGAAATTACCTAATGCTGCCAATAACAAGAAGAGATCAAGTATAAGGAAGAAGAATATTAGCTCCTCTTCTCTGCCTTCTTATTCTCTCTCCCTCTGTCTACCTGATCCTATTATTGCAATAAGGCAGAGCTGTGAAGGGAGAGGCCAACATAGATTGGGAATCCATGATGATTCAACGATAGTAATAATGATGGCTAACATTTATTGCATGCTTGCTATATTCTCATTTAATTCTCTGTTAAGTCCTTTACTGTGTACCTGGCATTGTGCATTCCTGGTATGACCTAGTGCTCTCCCCATACCTAGCTAATGAGATAGTCCTAGTTCTCCTATTTTACACCTTGGGAAATTTTCCAAAGTCAAACCACAAACCAGAGATTGAGCGAGGACCCATATCTGGTTCATCTGATTTGGGAGCTCATGAGCTGTCCCACTTCTGCCTGCCACCGTGAAGGCGTGAGCACCATATACATTAGCAGACATAAATACTGTAAACATGGCTGATGTTTTCCTCTATGCTAGAAGCCAGAAAATGTGAGGGTCTCATCTTGGTTTTGCTTCAAGTTTGCCAAGTGACCTTAAGCAAGTCATTTGCTTTCTCTGTGACTCAGTTTCTTTACCTGTACAGTGAAAATTTTATCTGTCCCACTCTGTCAAGGTATTTTAATGACAGATCCAATAAAATATTGTGAAAGAATTATGAAGAATGTTGTACATATTGTCCAGTCTGCTGACCTTTGGACAGGCATTGGTATGATTGTGTTTACTACAATATACAAACCAAAATACAAAAACCTTTCTTTTTCTTTGACAGACAGGAGAGGTGTTTCTTATATACTTCTTCTCTCCCATCATTTTCATGACCAGCTATGCAAAGCTGGCATTAAATTACCCCTTATTTATAAGAAGGAATAAATGTAGAGCATCTGGTCTAGTAGGTGCTCAATAAATATTAATTTCCTTGCTTGGCCTGAATGAGCATAGGAGGCAAAGTTTGTGCAATGATTAATTATGTGTCAACTTGACTGGACCACAAGGTGCCCAGATATTTGGCCAAGTGCTATTCTGGGTGTTTCTGTGAGAGTGGGTTGTTTTTTTTTTTTCTTTCAGTATTTTATTTTACTTAAAATTCCATTATAGTTAACCTACAGTGTTATATTAGTTTCAGGAGTACAGTATAGTGATTCAACAATCTGTGAGGTTGTTTTTAGATGAGATTAATATTTAAATCAGTAGACAGAGCAAAGCAGGTTGCCCTATTGAATGTGGGTGGGCCTCATCTAATCAGTTGAAGGTCTGAAGAGACCAAAAAGTCTGACCCTTCCCTAAACAAGAGAGAATTTTTTTCCTACCTTTGGACTCAAATAGAAACGTCAACTCTTTCTGGGTCTCCTGCTGCTGGCCTTTGGACTGGCACTAAGCCATTGGCTCTTCTGGCTTCTGGTGTCCTGTCTTATCCCGCAGATCTTCTGATCTTGGGTCTTGCTCACCTACCAAACCACATGAGCCAACTCCTTCTACTAAATTTGTCTGTTCCCTCTCTCTCTGTGTCTCCCTAGATACAGATACAGGCATAGACGGATATATCCTATTGGTACTGTTTCTCAGAGAACCGTAGCTAACGCAGCCTGGTACACACTCACTAAATGCCACGGGAAGACTCTGTTTGCAACATCCTAAAACTAATAATCAGCCATGATCTTCCCGAAAGCAATTAGGTTCAAAATTGAAAATCCTGACTGTGGTGGGAGGGGGAGCTATGCCCTAGGAGTCACTTAGCTATATCAGAGCTCTAGCCTCAGGATTCAGGACATGTCCTTGGGGAACCCACTTCTTGTCACGGCTGGCACCTCACTGTCCTTTCCGTCCTAGGGTGCAAATCACTTATTTGGCTACAAAAGACTCTTTTATTGCCTGTCTCACCTTCCCTACTTCATAAATCTTAAATCGGTGTCAACGTCACAGAAGGCAGTGGCTTGATTCAGTAAGTCTAAAATGGTCCCCAAAGGCCTGTCACCTGGATATATTAGGAATGGCTTTTAGATTTCCGCCCTCCTTTAGTCTAAGCCAGCCTGAGAAAGAACACACCACGGCTGTCTGACTTGGGGGCTTTCTTCCCCTCCCCCGCATCTCCAGTGATTTATAGCTCATTTTTTCTGGTTAACCGTGACCATGGTCATGACCACGCATACTATCCTGGATGGACTCCTCAGCTTGTCGGGGGGATATGGCTATTAACGAGAGAGCCTGGATCCCAGAGGGTTTGGCTACCGAGATGCATTTTTCGTCCTTTCTCAATTACTAGTGGAAAATAATGCCTGGGAGGAAAAGAAGATAAACAGTGCAATTCAAATTTCCCCTAAGCTAGGGTTTATTTTTTATTTTTCCCAGATCTCAGATAAATTCTCTTCCTGGTTTCTGTTTTATGTCACTTTGGCTGACATATGTCAAGCTCTTAACATTGATTAAAAATAGACCATTTGGATGGAAACAGACTATCACAACATGAGGGGATTTTGCTGTTTCATTTTGTTGTTTTAATAAGTGTAAGGGTAATAAAAAGACCTAAATGAATAGTCCTGGAGACCAAATCCTCTGTTTATCTACAGAACAGATGTACCTTCTCATCTCCCCTTCCTTACACTCTACTTGATTACTCAGAAAGGTGGCTTCACCCTACCTCCACCACTGCCCCTCATAGAAAGAGCCGATTCAAGAGAATGTCTAGAATTGCACGGATTATCTTTGTTTAGGCTACGATCTTGCTTGATGGTTGCATGGGTACACATCTTAATTCCTCTGTTAGATTGAGACCTCGCTAAGGTTACAGACAACGTCCTTCATGTCTTTCCCACAAGACACAGCATGGTCTCTTGACACACATAGGAGACGATTGGTTATAAATGTTTGTTGATTAAACAAATGAGCAAATGAAAATATTTTAGTAGGTGTAGATGACAAGCCTTTTAGGAGCTGGTAGGCTCAGTTATAAATAGGCACATGCTGTCCTTCATCACCAGCAGTCTTGGCCAGACATTCAATGCTGCCAATTGATACCACCCAATTGGTAGGTAAGGCCATATAACCACCCCCTATAAGATCACTGTTCTTATCCAGATTGCTGTTTGAAGAGGAAACAAGGAATTCCCACCGTAATTCTGACTCTACGGTGGTATGGTCTGTGCGGATTTACTTTCTCAAATATGGCCCTGGGGCTGGGAAAAAAGAACAGGATCAGTGCCCCCAGTAAGGATATCTGTTTCTAGAACCTAGTATTTTGCTAGACTGAGGCAATGTCGTAAGAAGATACTTTATTATTGCCCCAATCATCTTGCATACTCAACTACAACACTGAGATGCTGACATATATAAGGAATGAAGAATTTGTTTGGCTTCTGTGGAAAAACAAAGAATGGGGCGAGAATAAGTTCTTTAGCAAGAAAAAATCCGCTAAACTTTTTCCTAGGAGATTTAGCCCATTTGAAAAAAATGGACAAAAAGTATTTCCCCCCACCTCCAAACTCAGTTAACATTTTCTTCAGGAACCTCAATATTTTCCATTTCTGGTCAAGACCTGAACATCAAAAAAAAAAAAAAGGAAGTATGATCTGAAGTAAGTATGGTCTGACCAGGAGCAAAAGAGGCCCCAGACCTCATGAGGAAGCTTGACCAAAAGAGGAACAGAGCCCTTGACTTAGAAAACTGAACTGCTGGAGTTTAAGTGACTGGCCCTAATTCAGAGCAGGTGCAATCACTCTAGCCGTTTGCTGACAGGCAACATGGAGGAGAAAAAACAAAAAGCAGGGAGAAGCGCTGAGTGCTCGGAGGCTTTCAGAGGCTCCCGTTGCTAGGGAACCGCTTCCTCTGTGCTCATACACAGCTAACTCAAGCTATTCAGATATCACCAGAATAATCTTTCTTAGGCTTAGGAAGAAAGGAAACAGCTCTCAGAGCTCAGACGTCATGGTAACACCAGGCAAGGCCTGGCTTTTCCAGCAGACACTGAAGAGCCAAGGATGCCGGGAGAGGACAAGAAGTGAATGGGCATCTTGTTTTTATTCAGACAGTCAGGGGGCTGACCCCCCTTCTCTCCTCTGTCCCTGCCCAGGTGTGTCAGGGGCAAACAGCGACAACACGCACACACAGGAGCACACACAGCAACTTTATTATCCGTTCCTTGAGAGCAGAGACAAGGTTTTATTCATCTTCAGATGCGGACATCACGCAACACAGGGCATGAGCCTCAGTTCTCTGTGTGAGTTGAATTCAACTCCTCTTTTCACAAAGATTTACTGAGGACGTGGTTCTCTGTGCACTGTGTGTAGTGCTCTGAGGCAGACAAAAATGAACACATACATTCCTCCCCTCAAGAAGCTTCCTGGTCTTGTAAGAGAAACACGAGTGAGGCTGAGGGTTGGCTACAAATGTTAGCAACACACATAACAGCAGTGTAAATAAGATAGAAAGTTTTGGGGGTTTTTTGTTCTTACACATAAAAGGAGCCTCAGGGAGGCAGTCCAGAGTTGGTATGGAGCCCCATGGTCACCAGAGACCCGAGTTTCTGTATTTTGCCCCCACTATCCTTAGATAATGGTTTCATCCTCAAAGTCACCTGTGATCCAAGATGGCCACCATGATATCCTGCCAATGTTCCAGACGGGAAGGAGGGGAAGAGTGTGCTCTCTTGAGGGAGATTTCCAGAAGCCCCACAGTAGTAGACACAGCATTTGACGTCTTTCTCTGAAAAAATGTAAAGCCCTCCCCTCCTCAGGTTGTTGTTTGAGGGGTGTGAAATCAGTCTTATTTGTATATAGTTCATTTTCTTCATTATGAAAATTACAGCATCTTATTACAGCAATTTTGGGAAATGGATTATTTTCTTAATAACCAACCCTTGACTGACTGCCTGCCTTATGCTATTCCAGGAGATCCGTTCCTGGGATCTTCTCCCAACAAGCGGTGCTAGAATCCTTATCCCAGGATCTACCTCTGAGGAAACCAAATTAAGGGATCCCCTAACAACTTAGCTTATATACCTTTGGCCAGCCTGATCTGTAAGGGAGGCTGGGAAATGTAGTTTTATAGCTGGGCGTAAACTGTACCCAACAAAATCAGGATCCTGTGGCTAAAGAAGAGAAATATTGGATAAACAGTTGGCAGAGATAAGACATGTCCTCACATAATTGTAAATTATAGGCCATAAGAGAGGTATTGGAGAGATTACTTCTCCAATATGTACTCTATGACTTTATCAAGAGTACAGAATTTGACTTGGACCTTCAAGCCTACATACAATTTTAATAGATGAATAGGTACTCTGACAGTGGTGTGTAGGATGGATAAGAGCAGGTAAGGTCTAGATGCAGAAAGACCAGTTAGGAAACTATGAAAATAGTTTGGGCATGTGGGGAATATTGACCTAAACCGGAGTGTGACAGCAAGACAGGAAAAGTTGGAATAGATATAAGAAATACTGCAAAGAAACTCAATATAGAGGTTAAATGGAAAGTAGCAATGCAACATGACCTTGAAGCTGAAGGCCAAGATGGAGGGTGACACCATAAACAGAAATCATACAGGTGGAAAAAAGAGCCAAGTTTGGAGGGCGTTTGTTTTTGTCTTTGATTCTACCAGATTTCAACATAATATCCTAATAGAGTGAAGCAGATTAAAAACAAAAGATACTAAATTTCACCAAATCTTGGGGGAAGAAAAGTAAAGACTCATTTCTTTACTTCATCTCAATCATCTCAATGACTTTATATGCCCAGGGCAAATTCCAGGAACTTGCCCCACCCCCGCGCGCCCTGCTTACAGGAAACCAGGAGGTTTAGCCTTTCTAAGGGGCACCAGATCTTAGATTCCTGCTGATAAATGTGCTCAAATCAGAGGCAAATAGATTCTACCCTCTCCATATGGTACTGCTCAGAAATTCTCAGCTCTGTCCAGAAGACATACCAGTATTTGCAGGGTTGCTGGAATGGTTAAGAGTATAGGGCATTGGAACTCAACTGGGCCTATGTTGGGATGAATTAACTTTTTAAGGTTGAGTTTCCTTATTTGCAAAGTGGGGATGATATAAACCCCATACGGCTGTTAAGAGGATTAACTAAGAAATTCACAGAAAGCACTTAGCGTAGCGCCTAATGCATTGCAAGGACTTACTAAATGTTAGCTAGTGTTACTGTTAGAGTATCTGGCAAGCATGCTCACCAGACGTTTGTGTTCAGTTGTTAGAAAAGAACAATTCAGATAATGTGATCCTGAACGTGCTCAAATCAAAAATGGCAGCTGGACTAGATGAACTCAGGATCCAATCAATGGGGGGTAAGTGGTAAGGAGCAGAGAAAGTTGTCACCTGAAGGAAATAAAACAACGATCCATTTTTCTTTAAGTCTTTTCAAATGGCTGGAGAGAACTACATACTATAAACCCACTTAGAGCAGGACAGGCATGAAAAGAATGTGGGCACAGAAAAAATGTTCAAGCCTGAACTTCTGGAAACATGGCTATTAGGGTTGAGGGCATAAAACCAACAAGGCGAGACTTGCGGCCCTCTCTCAGCACCCAGCAGAGAGGGCAGGCTCCACACATTCTTTTGAAAACACGGACAAGTTAACCATGTAGCCAAATGAACTGATCTAATGCCACAGTCAGATGCCAGACTAGCATGGGGCTTCTGCCAAATGCACCCTGACTTTTCTGAGTCCTTGATCTGGTTCTGCTTCTACGGCTTGGAAAAAGCCAAGGGCAGTCTGTCCCTTTTGTCTGTTTCTCCTTGGATAGGAAAGCTGAAATTTTCCATGATTACTATACACACTGGAGTCATGCTTGATCAAAATCTATCTAAAAGGTGCCAGGCACACAGCCAGACGGGCAAATGCTCACAAAGGAAATTTTACATCAGTCTTGCTGAGCAAGAGCAGAAACAGAAGTCTGTCCTGCGGCCCTCTCAGTGAGAATACAGTGACCCCTTCATTCCCGTGAAAGGGAAAGGCTTCAGGAAGCACTTGTGGTCCCATCACTGCTCCAAGTCCAGAGAACGAGGTAAAGATCACTGACCGAGGTCAGTGCTCAGCAGCTTGATGTAAGCGAATGTTTCCTCCCGTTTCCACGGCAACGGCCCCCCACGAATCTCACCTGCTCCTCAGACACAGGCAGGATGGGGAGGTAACTAACCTTTATTAATTAATTAATAAATGTATGTCACTTGGCGTCACATCCCTTAGGAATGCAGCCCTGGTTTGCCAGTTTTTACAATTCCTCAAGAGAAATCGGAACATAGATTATTACAGGAAGTTTTCCAGATTTTAAACATTGGCAGCCAATTTTGTAAAATTTTGAAGACTGCAGGCCAAACTGAATGTGTCCAAGTTTGCCCTGTTGGTAACATCAGTCCTAAAATGTTAAAAATCACTTTTCAAGTTTTCAGAATTAGCCACTATTTTTGAATATCTGGGTGGAACACAGACCACATACCAATCCTCAGCCATAATGCGTTAGAGAAAATTCATTAACACTTTACTATTGTATTTTTCTTGGTCTCTTTTTCTCATCATCTCTCTGTGATGAAGGATAAGGAATCCAGAGGTGTTCTTTTCTAAGCTGTTTTTAAAAACGGGCTCAATATAGGGTAAATGGCTATTCAAGTTCGCCCAGATCTAATCAGTAACTAAGCTGAACATTAGGGCTCATGTTTGGGGCTCAAACATAAATGATTGTGTGACTCAAATCCACCCCTCAATTCATATGAAGCAAGTTCAAAATGAGTCACAGTATGGCAGTCTCTAAGCAAATATGCTCTGTGATAGCCAACATCAAGATGGAAAAGTCTCCGTTCCTTCTTCATACTCATTTAACATCCCCCAATGAACGGGTAAGGACAGAATGCTGCATTCAGAATAGGTTGGAGAATTTTTGAGAAGCTTAGGAATGCCACCATTTTGACCAGTTAATAAGGTAGTGATCAGAGCAGCTACTTTGCATTTACATTTTTAAAAATTTTTTTCAAAGGGTTTTTTTTTTTTTTTTTTTGAGATTCCCAATCAGGCTCATTGATTCTTTTGAACTTTGAATGCAGTGATGGTGCCAAGGGACCGTCTCTGATTATGGGTTCTCCCAGAAGCGGTTTATATGGGAGGTGAGGGCAACAGCAGGGGGTCAGTGGGGTGATAAGCCAGCTACCTCAGTGGCTTAACCCTCGGGGGCAACTCTGGGCACCAGCACAGAACACGTGCCCCACAGCTGGCCTCCCCAAGGGGCCAGCGAGCGGAGGTATTTATTCACCAGGTCCCAGCAGTGCTTGCTTGAGGGCTAATCCCAAGAGGGGTCAGAGCAGGTTCTGGAAGAGAAAGCCTGATTCAGACACCTGCAGGTGTAGGAAGTGGGGGCCAGTGTCCATGGAAGCAGAAGCAGGGGCACATGGTGGCCGTCACACCCTCCAGCTCATCGGTCCTGCCTCCCCTAATCTGGACAATGATATTTTCTCAATGAAGTCTGTACGAAAACAACTTGAGGACAAGTCCTGGACTGTCTCTTCAACCATATGGCTTGAGCTGTGCTCCTCCTGGACACAAATTCTAGAACAGTGGCTGACCCACCAGGAATCACCTAAGTGGGTAGTAGGGCATGACTGCCATGAAGCCAAGTTGAACTGAGGTGTGGGCATGAGGGGAATAAAGATGCTTACTCAGGGGACCCCTAGGACCCAAAAGCCACTTCATTTAAATGTTTGCAGGGAAACATGGGTACATAACAACGAGAGCAACAACACCACCAACCTTTGAGATTCAGAAACTTCCCATTTTCGCTCCCACCTCAGGGCTTTTGAGACAGTGACCAGCTGGAACCTCTACATGATGATTTCCCCTGTCCGTGTCCCGAGAACGGGAGGAAGGGTACCCTCCAGGGAGAGAGTGGGCTGGGCGTCCAAATGCACAGCATGCAGCGCAAGCTCGAGCTTTCTACTCACGTGCGGGGACAGGAAGTGAGAAGTAGAAGTGGGGCGAGAGATTCCTCTGGCATGGAAACACTCCAAGACCATCGGTTTAGGGTTTCACTTATTTAATCTAAGTGCTGCTTCATTATTGCCGCTTGTGTATATTAGTGTTGCCTTCACGATTCTTTCTGTTCTAAGGGATTCTTACAGCGGCTGGAGAACAAATTTTAAACAAACAAGGAAATAATGGAAGAAAATAAAATAGCATAGAAACATCTTGCGGGACACACACACACACACACACACACACACAGAGTATACAATTCTGCTCCAAGTATTGCCACACTGGAAGTTTCATTCCTAGTAACTGATTCATTTTATGACCTGGATAAACTTCTGGGAAGCCCTGTGCGTCCAGGGGTGCTAAGGGGACTTAGGATCGGATGAAGAGTAGTACTCGATAGGGCTACCAAGGCGTCTCATGTAGCACCCGGGCACAACATCGAAACCAAACATTTGCTGTGCAGGTGCATTTCCGCTCCTCTTCAAGAAACAGGTGCCTGGTCAGTCAACAGCACATCAGGCGTACCTTGAACATGGAGGACTAAATCAAACTCTCGTTTTTATTTATTTGTGTTTTCTCATTTATGAACAATAAGCGATCTATTGAATTTCCTGAATAAAAACAATCTGGAAACCATTAGCTCTCTGCCCACGGAGAGAGGAGAAAAAACAGAAACTGCTCTCTGGGTGACCCTGAGGAGGATGGAGGCTGTGGTTTCAGAGATGTGGATGGTAATATCACTTAATAGATGTTGCCGAGGACAGAGCTGAGAACTTGGAAACCAGACTTCATTAGTCTGACACCTTTTCAATGCAAAATAATATTGAGCTAGGAGCAGATTGGTACATCTTTAGTGGGCAGGCTAGGAAGTCTTCTTTCTTGCATGAAAGAACACCCTTGCTGCCTTGTCCTGCCAAAGACAAACATTACTCACACTCCCACCCCAAGCATCTCCTTGGATTCGAGGGCAAGGCCAACTGATTTAACAGTGAAGAAAATCTAGCTGTGCTCTCCGCCCAGCCCATGACTTTCTCCTACTTACACTCATAATGCAGGATCTATGAATAAATTCTAGAAACATCTTCCTTTTTATGAATACCTGTTAGAGCCTATGCATGACCTACCCCGTCCAGTGGTGTTTTAGTTCTTGGAATGGGCAATATATCATTTTCACAGGTGTATTCCTCTGGTAGACCTTCACTTCTTGGGAAGAATTTACATGATAGTGAACATCCAATCAACTATTCTTTGAAGTAGAGACAAAATAGCGGGACACCTTAGGACTAAAATAAAAGCATGGTCGCTAAGTTCCATACAGGAGTTTGGGGATCAAGACTTTACTGGAGTCATCTGCAACCTCAGCAGCATCTTCTCTAATAAAAGCCACCCCCCCCCCCCGAACCCACAGACAGTCCTATAGTCAAGGGAACAGGAAGAAGGTAAACTCAGGTAAAGGAAGTACATTTAGCTCCTTGAAGGCAAGACCCATGTCGCCCTCATCTTTGACTTCCCCAGGGGTTAGTGTGGTTCTCTTCAAGTTTGTTAAGGTCCCAACTGAACACAGTTTTTATATCATAGTTGTACAGTAGACCAGACTTGGTCATTCATGCATGCATTTATACTTAAGTCAACCAACCATTTATTTCGAGCTCTCCCATATTCCAGACATTGGGCTGGGAGCTGGGGAAAAAACCGAATAGAAAAAGATACTCAGTGTTCAGATTTTGGTTGAGCTAACTGCTTTAGAGAGAGTTTAAAAGAGAAGAGCAAGCATTCCTTCTTTGTCCAACAAATATTTATCGAGCATCCCCTCTACACAGGGCTCTGTTCTAGGCATTTGTTATGGACACAGCGGCATATAAAATGCTCTAAATACCACTGCCTTTGTGGAGCTTACAGAGCTTATGTTCTAGGGGGGAGACACACAAAGAGCAAGGAAAGGACATAGTGCATCAGAGTGGTAAGTGGTTTTCAGACAAGCAAGATGGGGCAAGGAGGTAAGAGCTGAAGGACAGATTGCAGTTCTGCTCAGGGTGGTCAGAGAAAGCCTTGCTGAGGGCAGAGACCTGACAGGAGGTTGGGATGAAAGCCATGCAGACCAAGACATCCATCCCATATAGAAATTTAGGGATCAGGTCCTTGCTGGAAGACATCTACAGCCCCAAGCAACATTTTCTGTAATAAAAGGCCTCATAGGACTTCAGATGGTCTGTTCTAAGGTTAAGGAGATGGAAAGAAACTCAGGATAAAGGAAGTCCACCACCTTCTGTTTTCCAACTTCCCTACCTGAACAGTTTTCTATTCATTCTTTGGCCAGGGCCTCAGAAAAATCGTTGAGGAAGATAAATCACTTTTTTTGCACAAAGCGAGGTATGACCAAAATACAGTTGGCTGGGGTAGAGACCTCATTTTGACTGTTCTACTATGACCTGAAAGTAAAAGCAAACATTTAGTTGTCTGAATTACCAGACAATAGGTCCTTTTCTCACCTCTCAAGGCTCCCTGCTAGAAGTGTCGCTTCCCCGCAGGGGGCCAGCCTCACACACACACACACACACACACACACACACACACACACAGCGACATGATGTTGCTTAAGAAGCTGCTCAATGGAACCCTGGTCTCACTTCCTCAATACATATATTTTGTCCTGATTGTTTTCATTTTCAGTTGAAGAATTTTAACCGTTTGGGGTTTACTTCACACATAAGAAACGTACAAACCACAGGAAATGAAAACTTGACTAAATGCAGATGACACAGACAGCCAACTCTGAAAGTGTGCTGGGCCCTACTCAGCCTTAGGTGACCTTTAGCAAAAAGTGAGTGTTCCAGTGAGACACTCTGACTGTCATAAAATAGCATCAACTTACAAGACTCTCCCATTACGATCAGAGTGTGGCAATCATGGGGCCCCAACAGCAAAGGCTAAGTGCAAGCTAAAAGATAAAAATGATTCTGCAAAGTCTTCTTGAATTTTAAACGCATTTGAAAGTTGTTTCAGCATTCGAAAATACTTGGCCTGCGTCTAAAGCAATGCACAGGCAAGAAAAATGGCATGATTGAGCCAACATTTTACAAACACATTTTACTTTCTTTTTGAAACATAGCCACCAGAAAGGGTGCAATTCATTTAAAAAAAAAAATTCTCTCAAGAAAGTGTAGCTGGCCCATCCATTCATCTGTCTCCCTGTCCATAAGAGAGTGAATGAATAAATGAAGTTATGATGTGCTAACCTCCCTCTCTTTCTCCCAAAATTGGTATTCCATAATTTCTATTCATTTGGCTAGAGATAAGATTAGTTTGGGCAGAATCTGTAGTTTCTTTATATCAGCTTATAAACCTGAGTCTCTGCACTAAAAAGGTACTGCTCAGTTTCAACCTTGTTCAATACGGATGCCTAACAGGCTGTTATGAGTATGTGTGGTGCTTGGCTTGTTCCAAGAGCCCTTTAGTGGAACGGAAAGAGATTAGATGAAGCCTCAGCACAAAACTTCTCTAAAATGACAAATCAGGGCAACCACAAAAAGCTCTAGGAAAGGAACACATCCCATGGCAATGCAAAGAGGAAAGAAAACCCACAGAAAGAAAGACCTGGGAGCAGGTGGCCATATGAGCCATGCAGACCCAAATGTCTGCCAACTTTGATGTAGCAGCTGCTGAGAAACGAGGCATAAACCCAGGTGAGAACATGTAAACTCTTCCCCTGTCCTCGGCTACTTCCAATAACTGGCTCATCTTCAGAGGGTCATATCGTCAGGCTTTCAATTATGCCTTCTTGCTGACATATAGATCCTTCTGTTTGGAACTATGGCCTCCTTCTTGTCACTATTAGTGAAGTATCATTGTTTTTTTCCTCTATTTTTCAGACAACCTCATGGCCACCTCAAAGGAACTCTTATGTCTGGAAATCTTTCCTTCACAATACTTCCACTTGTATCACCATTTTTCATGGGTCCATTACTTCATTCTTCCTTTTTCCTGTGCAGTTATAAGCATAATGTTATAGGAGAAGGATGCAAGATGTCTCCAAAATGGCACCGTTGGATAAAAGATCTAACCTTACTTGTAAACAGACATAACCCCTGTTTTTAAGGAACACACAGCCTGATGGAATCTTCATTGAGTGCCCCCATGATTGCAGGGCCTTATTCGGGTCAAGAAAGTGGCTAACCACACGTTGTGACTACAGCCAGAAAGGCCCCCTCTTCTTTACCTGCTTGCTAATGTTGAAAAATCCCTTTAACAGCCACTGAATTCTTTCATTCCATAGGTGGATTTGCAGCTTAAAATAACAATAGGCTGGAGAACAGGCATAACATAATGATGTAAATTAATTATGTACCAAGATATACATGCCTGAGTGCATGTTCTTTTGATGGTAGCAAAGCTGGGGACTGAAGGTAGTGAGGAGGGAACCCCACTGAGGAGGGGCAGGGCACAAAAAGGGCAGGCTGAGGCAAAGGTAAACTTTATCTGATGATGAACCTGCCTAGCACTGGTCATGCTGAAATGAAGCACCAGCTGACAGCAACTCATGGTGTACCATGGTGTATCACATCACAAAAAGGACTTATTATAAATGGGCTACCCTGTCCACTCAGCTAATATATCCATGAAGTCAAGGGGAAGTGCCACCTGATTCTGAATAAGTATTAGGGTTCCGTCTATTACAGGCAGGTCACTTACTAAAAAAACCCTCAAATGTACAGACACTGAATTATTAGACAACAAGGGACAGGCAATGATGGTGGTAAAATTTAAACACACTTCCAGTTAACCTGTCATAGCCCCTGGGTGGACCCTGCAAGTAGAAATTATCGGCCTCAGGATAAAGTAACAGATGCTTAAGGATTCAGTCATCAGCCAAAAAAGGGGCCAGATATCAAATAGGTATCACTTTAGATTCAATTCATGGTATTTGGTTTTCACTTTATAAATATCCTGGCTAATGTGTCTTTATTCACAAAAGGATTTCATATCTATCTTCAAGACCCAGCTCATATGCCACAAACCCTTGGATAACTTCCTGGATCCCCCAAATTGAGTTTCTCTTGTCTCTTTGGTTCCTCATCCTACCACTCCTGCCTGTGTTTTAGCATGTACTGTATCCTACCTGTTGTCTTAGTTTTCTGTGTCCATGTTTTAGAGACATTATTTAACTATAAGCTCTAAAGGCAAGACTTCCACAGAACCCTGCTTTCTCTAAAACTTATATTTTACTTATCTAAGGCTATAATTTCTCTATAATTTACATTTTCCTTTTATTTGTTTAATGGCTGCATTTATCATTTTCCCATAAGTTCCAAGATACATAGAGTCACGTCTGTCCTAGTTACCACTCTAAATATAGCATAACTCCTAGCACAATGTCTAGCACATAGTAGGTATTCAATAAACATTTCTTAGTTAATGTATTATATGTTCATACTTTTCAAATAACCTGGCAGACACAACTTAATACATAACAGGATTTCAAAGAATGGTTAATAAACACAGTAAATCTGACTTAAATGGACTAAAACTAGACACACAATTATACTAATGCCACAGTGTAGAGACACATGTTTGGAGTAAATCCTGAATAGAGAAGAGGGACTTTGCAGCAAGTCCCAAAGTTAGTGAATCCAAGTGAACCCAACTCACTTTTTAGAAATAGTGAGAAAATTTTGCATTTTCTGTTTGAAATTTCTACTTAGAGAGTAGGGTTATTAGGTATTTTTGAAAAAAAAATAGGGAAATAAGCCATCTATTCATAATCCAAAATCTAAAGCCATACAATTAAATCACAAAGAAATTGGGATTATAGATTTCTAACTAAACAGTGCCCCTCTTTCTGCGGAATTATGTTCATTTGGATCTCTGACTCCAAATGTATTGTGGAGGGAAATCTCTACCACTATACTACATTTCTAGTCACACACTCCTAGGGCTTAAAGATCTGGGATGCTAGAAGAGTGTTTGAGAATTGGATCCTTGATTTCTCTCTCAGAGATGTCATAGTAGGACCTGTTGGAGTCAACTCATGTCTTAGAAAAGCCTTGGTGAGTAGCAGTGTCTTCACAACATGTGGGATAATCAAGGCTTTGGATGTCTTCAAAATCTTGTGGACACTCTGCCAAAAGAGCAAATGATACTATTTACAACAGCAACTGGGAAACTCAAAATCTCTTGGCCAAATTTGCATTGACCCAGCAATGGCCCTTAGTCCAGCCTTCTCTAGCTGAGGAACTGAAAATCAAGAGTAAGTGTGCAAAAGTGGCACTCAGGGGCGCCTGGGTGGCTCAGTCGTTAAGCGTCTGCCTTCGGCTCAGGTCATGATCCCAGGATCCTGGGATCGAGTCCCACGTCGGGCTCCCTGCTCCGCGGGAAGCCTGCTTCTCCCTCTCCCACTCCCCCTGCTTGTGTTCCTGCTCTCGCTATGTCTCTCTCTGTCAAGAAAATAAATAAAATCTTAAAAAAAAAAAAAAAAGTGGCACTCAGAACAATTTTCAGGGGTATAATATGCAAGCTCCAAATCTGCCCTCCTATTTCAAACTTTCAAACTCCAAAACTCCTAGGGCGCCTGGGTGGCTCATTCAGTTGAGCGTCCGACTCTTGGTTTCAGCTCAGGTCATGATCTCAAGGTTGTGAGATGGAGCCCTGAATCGGGCTCCATGCTCAGTCTGCTAGTCCCTCTTCCTCTGCATTCTCTCTTTCTCCCTCTCTCTCTCTTTCTCTCAAATAAATAAGTAAAATCTTAAAAAACAAACAAACAAAAAAACAACTCCAAATCTCCTTCTGGGCAACATCAACTCAAGGAAACTTCTTAGATTCTACTTCCTCAATGCTCCCAGTGGTATTTGGGTTGTGTCAATCTTTTCACATTATTTCTCATGTTCCAAACACATCTACACTTTAGACATTTATTTTCTTGAAGGCAAGGGTCATGTCTTATTCTCTTTTATAGGCCAGAAATCTAAAATAGTCATAGAGTTGGCCACATCAAGAGATGAAAGAAAGAGATCAGAGAAAGAAAATGCCTTGCATATAGTGGACACAAAGGACTCAGTAAGAATTTACTGAATGACTACTAAGTGCCAGCCACTGTCCAAGGTGCTAAGATACCATTAAACAAGATAGGCAAGGTTTCTGCTCTCTAGGGGACAATAAGTAACCAAACCAATCCATGAAAGGATAATTTTAGATTTTAATAATAGTTGTGAAACAAATAAAATGGGCAATGAGATGAAGAGTGATTTGACAGAATGACAAATTAGTCTGTGAGACTAGACATTTCAGCTGATACCTGATTGATGAGAAAGAGCCAAGTCATGCGAGGATCTACAAGGGGAGAGTGTCCTACGGAGAGGCACCAAAATAAAGCAATGTTTGTTATTGTTGGGGGTAGACAATTGGGAGGGGTACATAGGGAGATGGTGGAGCTGTTTAATCGCTAATTCTTTCTCCATCTTTATCAGAGCAGGGTGCCACCTTTCCCCCCACTTTGCATATTTTTTTCATTACCATCTCTGTTTTCTCAATTCTGCTCCCCGACTTCCATTAAATTCCAAGAACACGAGCCTCTGCCAGCAGCAAACACATATGGAGCTCTCTTCTAACCCCTTAATATCTAAAACACCCAACTAAAAGCCATTTGAATATAGAAGCAGAGAGTATCAAGATTTTGCTTTCATTATTGTTAAGTCCATTCAACTAATGTTTGTTTTTATGGCCATTACATGTCATTATCGTTACTGATTATAGTCAGAAACTAAGTTATAAATTCACTCATCACTGTTTCTTTCCATATTATCTCATAGGAAGTCCTATTATGGGGTAAATAGCTTTAGCAAAGCTGCATATTTCACTATACACTAACATAAAAAGAAACCCAGCAAATGCATCTAAAGAACATTTTCCAAGGTAATCATAAATATTTCAGTAAACATCTACACTACTTATTTTAGTCTTCCCGAATTTGAAATTTCTTCATCATTATCATCATTTACTTAATTGCAAGTATTTGTTCATCAAGAACTGTAATCAATAAAAGAAAGAAGAGAAGCAGCTAGTTTCTGCATCATAACCAGATTGCCTAGATGCTGTGCCTGGAATCCATTACCAGTGACATTTCTAGTCGTGTTT
This sequence comes from Halichoerus grypus, assembly GCF_964656455.1. Taxonomy (NCBI): domain Eukaryota; kingdom Metazoa; phylum Chordata; class Mammalia; order Carnivora; family Phocidae; genus Halichoerus; species Halichoerus grypus. Next base: position 54,010,755 of record NC_135717.1, read on the forward strand.
CCAGTCATTTGGAACACACAGACTTTCCTGTGCAATATGCAAAGCTTTTGGATGCTGTAAGCTCTGCTGGCAGCAACAGCAACCCAGAAAAGGAGGTGTCACACTGAATGTACTCTACCTGATGCCATCTTCTGTCCCAACTCGAGGCATTTAGGTTCTTCCTGGGATTCCTCTTCTTCCTGAGTTCCAGTCCCACAAACCAGAAAAATAGGGAGAAAGTAAAAATATGCATTAATTTACGGCAACACTTTCTGCAAACCTACTGAATTAATATGAGGGCGAGATCTGACAATATTAGACCAAGCCCTTATGAACTGAAGCTTTGGACAAGCTACAAATTCAACAGAAGATGTTGAGTAGAATAACTACAGCGTGTTACAAACTCCACGGTGTCATTCACAGGAAACTGTCTATGGATGTTGTCCCTGAAGCAGTACAATCCAGGGGCCCTCTGTGACTAAAAGGTTGGAGCATCAATGACTTAGACATAGCGGCAGTGGGTTTCTCCATGCGACAGAAATTCTCCCAGCGTGGTGTAACAGAGATAATTATGCTTTACTTTTCATGATTCAAAGAGCTGATTCATTGTATTTTTTAAATTCTATCACAATTCACAGTTATTTCGATCTCTGGCAAGTTGAGTGAACACATTCTTCTCTGAGTTCTGGTACGATATTCTTTAATGACAATTGTAACTCCTGTGGCATTGATAAAATAGAGCCAGCTAAGAGTGAGGGAAGTAAATTAAGAGGAATGTCTACACAGTGTCTTTCTAAATTTGTCTGCAAGATGACTTTATGCTGATTCCTTCATTTATTTTCTTCCCTCACTGAACAAATATTTGTTGAGTGCCTCGTAGGGGCTATTTCTGTGAGACCTTAATTTCTATGCAAGATCCCTTCAATTACACTGATGCCTACTCAGCTTCCTTCCCATACTGGCACACTTTCTACCCAAACTTTGTTCCTCAAAAGAATTTAGCCCAATAGAAGATGTTTTGGACCACAATAAAGTATGTGGGTGCAGAGTTCCATAAATGGTAAATGAGGATACTCTGTAAGCAAAGTGGAACAAATGAACTCAAAAATTGATATACATTGTAGGAGCACTCCCCAATTTGTTCTAAGTTTGCACCTCCTAAATAATGTCTCATCCACATGAGAATCCACCAGACTCTTCAAGCTTGGTTAGTAAGATGAAGAAGTGCTTTATTCAATTCACAAAGAATAGTTTCTTTTAAGTCACCATCAGTATCAACTTATAAGGGAGTTGATTTCACCTGTGTTGAGAACAAATGTTTTTCCAGAGATCAAAAATCCTCTTCAAATGTTCATCAGGGACCAGTTCCAAAAATTAGTCCTACTTTTAAAACCCATTACAGCATTGGCATGGGCAATTTGGGTAAACAAGCCTTCAGTTCAATTATCTCAAATTTATATGTTGTAAGAAATTTTTAATGAAAATTTCTTCCAAAATTATATTTCTAAAAAGGATGTGAATTAATACAATACCAAAGGACATGTAAATGATAGAAAGCCCCATTATACAGAAACAAAATGCGGCAAATAATTTCTTGTTTCACAAGGCCCAATAGGACAGTATATAATGAAAACATAAGGAGTTATTTTATAGTACAGCCACAGGGGAAGTCTCTCAAGATGCCCAAATAACCAAATAAAGTTGTTTCATAGATGAAAGGATTCTCCTTTGAGCCAATAAGACTGTTTACTTTTTATTGCCCTGAATTCCAGAATTGTGAAATAATGTAGCTCTTTAGCTTTCCTCCAGACATATTTATTATTTTATTTGAAATTGCCCCTCCCCCAATTTTCTCATTAAATAGTAAAAATTGCAAAGCCCTGGAAAGATCTGCAGATGGAAGGATATTTGGAATCCTCTGGGTTGGAAAGCGCTCAGCATAGAATAAACAAGCATCTGTCTTCCATAGTGTAAACTATGTTCTATTTAGAGAAAAAAGACCGAGCTCCTTAGATTCTTGTATTTCTTCTCTTCAGTGCAAGTCTGTGATTTGCTGAGTTCGTTCTTACTGGTTTTTTCCCAGCAAAGCTAGAATAAAATGACAACAGTCCAACTGTAGTAGACATCTGTTGACTTTGCTGCCTGGCACTCACTCACTCTATCTAGTAAGTGTGTCCTGATTTCCTCTTTAAAGTCTTCTCTTCTGACACTTAACCAATTGTTGTTCCTATGAAACCATCCCAGAGCCCCATGCCCTCTCCCTCCCCACCGCCAGGGGTGGTCATGTGCCCCAGGGCTAGGCCCATCAGTCCACCGCATTTCCCTGTGATTGGTTCAGAGTAGTCATGTGACCCAAATCAGGGCTAATGAGAGATTTTCTCTGGAAGTCTGGGAACTTGACTCCTATTCTTACCCGCTGAAACCTGAAACAGCTATGAGGGTTGGAACTGCTGCCGTCCACACAAAGGAAGGCAGAGCCAAGAGATGGACTGATAGCGAGTCCCAGTGAAACCATTGGAGCCCCAAATCGAGGCATGCCTGAAGCAGGCTTAACCTTGGCCTTTTCAGCCGAAGTCAACTATTATAGTCATACGTTTTTAAAAAATATGTTGATTTTTAAAATAATCCATTTTAGGATGCCTGGGTGGCTTAGCTGGTTAAGTGGCAGACTCTTGGTTTTGGCTCAGGTTGTGATCTCAGGGTAGTGAGATCGAGCCCAGCATTGGGCTCTGTGCTCAGTGTGGAGGTGCTTGAGAGTCTCTCTCTTCTTCTCCCTCTGCCCTCCCCCAGCAACCCCCCCTAAATAAATAAATAAATAAATAAATAAATAAATAAATAAATCTTTAAAAAAAGCACAACCCATTTCTATCATGTTTTCTGTCACTTCTAACAGAACCAGCTGATACACCTCAGCTCTGGGAAGCCAGAGTGGGGTGCCTTGATCATTGGCTTCATTGCTTGAGCAATAATAGTTAAAAAACAAAAACAATAAAAAATTAACTAATTAGTTAAAACATTAACAATATAACCTCACTGACATACTTCAAGTCAGTTTAAGTTGGCCTCATAGTTTTACAACACTAGCTGCTGGCATTTCACTCTAGGAAAGCGAGTTTAGAAACACAATGATAATTTGAGAGAAAAATAGAATTCTTGACCAAGAATTAAGGAGATCTGGTCCCATTTATCTCCACCTGTTGCACCAAGTACATGACTGACTCTTGGCTTCAACTTCCTTCATTTGGAAAATGGATCCCAAATATAACCATTCCTTCCCAAGAAAGTTGAATTCTAATTTTAAATAACTGTTTCTGTGTCACCAAACATTTGAGGAGTCTTCAAGTTTTCTCTATTATGGGCTATACTACAAAGAACATCTTTCAATGTAAGGATTTTCATTATTTTAGATTATTTTGGATTAATGTTTCAAGGGTAGGATTCTGGATCAAAGGTCATGAATGTTTTTGAGGCTCTTGATACAGACTATAAAACTCCCCCGAAAAATATTTCAACAAATTAATGTGTTAAAATGTGACCGTTTCGTTACAACCTCTCTAGCAATATCTAATGTCCATATTTTGATGGATAGGAAGAGTCTCCTATTGGAGGTAATTTTAGAAACAGATAATCCAACACTCACCATATTCCAGTGCCAAGAGTCTCTTACTGCATTGCATTGCTACTAATAAATATATGTTTAATTTCCCATGAAATCCAGTATCTAAGCCTTGTCTATCCCACTACATTATAGGATCTTCCAGGACAAAAACTATGCTTCCTCTTCAAGTTTCATTCAGGCTCTACCCTCTTTGTCAACAGGTGTTTGTTAAACAATGTTGAATGGATTCAATTGTTTGCCTACTTTACATTTTTGTTTAATGTTTAACCTAGTAACACATCCCACAATAAAAAGTCAAGTGTTGTTCCTCCTGATAACAAAGATCAGGGGTCAGTTTCTCCAAGAAGGCCTTCTTGAAGCAGCCCCCGTCTCCATCCCAAACTCTACCCCATTCAAAATTTAAGATGTACAGTCAGCGACCGTTTCTTGAGTGCTTGCCATGTGTCAAACTGTGTGGTATGTGTAGAGCTCATTAGTCCTCAACAACTCCTGGAGGTAGGTGACCTTATTGTCATCAGCCCTGGTTTATGGACGGAGAAACAGAGGCTCAGTGGGGCTCATTCACCCTGTAGTGGATACTGTGATGTGCTGCCTGGAGGCCCCTTTAGGACTGAAAGATTGATTGTCACAGTTACAGGAAATGTGGTTAATAGCACGCAGCTGTCAGCATCCTAGGAGAGAGCTGCCAGCGCAGGTGGCACTTGGACTTGTTGACTTGAGGGCAGAGAGGCCCAATCCCTTCACCCCATCTCAAGACAACTCTGAAGGGCCCTCCTCACTCCAGAGCTGCCTGTGAGGTTGGTGAGGACTTCATTGAGAAACTTCATTGTAGCCCCTTATCCCCCTCTGCCTAATCCTGCTTTCTTCTCTTCCCTTCCACAAGAGTTGATCCCCAAAGCACTCCCTAATAAATCTTGTAGGTGCTACTCTCCGTTTCAGAGTCAGCTTCCCAGGAACCCACCAACACAACCAAAGTAACATTTCCTTGAAGTGCCAAAAGGGGATTTAGACCCAGGTTTACCTGGGTCCAAACCCCATGATGTAAACCACTATACTAAACTCCCTCCTTAATACTAATGCTTCTCCTTTGTTAAAACTGTGGGTGCCTGGGCCCCAGTCCAGATGCTGATTTGCTACGTATGAGGTTTGGGGTGACCAACCATCCTGATTTGCTTGGGACTGAGGTTCTCCAGGATGCAGGACTTCTGGTGCTAAAACTAAGGAAGTCTTGGCAAACTGAGATGAGTTGATCACCCTAATTGGAGTGTGGCCCTGCTATCTGCTATTTAAATGACCTCTGGATGTTTCTGATGCATTGAAAATGCTTTAGAAATATGGTATAATGATAAAAGGAAATCCTAATTATGGGTGAGTGTTGTTAAAGATTTTATTATTTTTTGAGAGAGAGAGTGAGCGAGAGAGAGCATAAGCTGGGGGAGAGGCAGAGGAAGAGAGAGAAGAAGGCTCCCCACTGAGAAGGGAGCCCGACGCAGGGCTCAATCTGAGGACCCTGGGATTACGACCTGAGCTACCCAAGTTCCCCTATGGGTGAGTGTTTTTAAGCTAACATTTTGAACTCTCTATGTAACATAGAGCTTTACAATCTGTTTAGCAAATATTATTGTCCTCATTTTACAGATGAGGAAACTTAAAGAGGTCAGATAAATCAAGGAACTTTCCCCAAGTCACACAGCTAATAAGTGAGCCTGAAGACAAACCCAATTGAGGGATGCCTGGGTGGCTCAGTCAGTTAAGGGTCTGCCCTCAGTTCAGGTCATGATCTCAGGGTCCTGGGATTGAGCCCTGCATCGGGCTCCCTGCTCAGTGGGGAGACTGCTTCTCCCTCTGCCCCTTCCCCCCAGCTTGTGTTCTCCCTCTTTCTCTCTCTCTCAAATAAATAAATAAAATCTTAAAAAAAAACCCAATTGAGTCTAGAATCTATGCTCATAACCACCTCTCCACCCGGAATGACTTGTTCTCTCTAAATTTCCTCATCTGGAGATGGAGATAACAATATCTATGTCCATGAGTTGTTGTGGGGATAAAATATGTAAAGCATCTATTCAATGCCTGCTGCAGAGGGAATATATATTGTGCACCTTTCCTTTTCCCCTAGTGTAAACAAATAATTGGTTTGTATGTCCTTTTTTTTTCCCACTGGACCACAAAGAAGAGGATTAGAGGTCATTCACCAAGAGCTCTTTCCTGACTATGTAGAGCTTCGCAAAATTCACTTTAAATCAATATACTTTGCTGAGGAACTTCTATGTTCACGGCATTCTGCTAGAAAATGTGCGGAATACCACAGTGAATAGGACATCATCTTGGACCTCCAGGAACTCATAACCACAGGAGAAACAGATGACATTGATTTTAATTTTCTTAGGGAAAGAAAAATCCTAACTCTAACAAATAACTTTCTCCCCCCCACCCCTTCATGTGGTGTAGTGTATAGATCATGTAGGAGAAAGAGTACAGAGAATTTCAATATTAGAACCTGAGTGAAAGAGCTTGATTAGCACTTAGGAGAGAGGGAAGGGTACCATAAATAAAGTAAGCTCACCCATGTCCTTAGCTTCCTCTTTCTGGGTGGGCAAACACACAATTCCAAAGCTCTAAACAAATCTTTGAGCCTTCAAAGAAGTGACTCTGGACCCCAATAGGCAGCGTAGGTGGTAGAAGCATCTAGTCAATTTTAAGACATGGCATGTAGTTGTCATTTTAAAAAATTAAGGCAGCAGATACAACTATTCTGAAATGTGCCAAGAACTATAGAGCAAGTGGGTGGAGACAGAAGCAAAACCCATTGTCATCCCACAGGGTGGTGGAAGGATGTGGGCCTTGGAGTTAGGGAGACCAGGGTTCAAATCCTGGCTCTGCCTTGTAAGGAACTCTGTGAGCCTCAGTTTCCTCATCAAAAAGGAAAGGCCATCACTTGATGTCCTAACAGGATTGCTGCAAAGGTTAAATGAATAAGATAAGAATATCACACTAGTCACTTAATGTGGGATGGGGTGGTCTCTGCTCTTCTAGCAGCCCTTCCAGTAAGAGCTGCCACCTCCCGGCCACAGGATTAATCCAGGCAAGGGGATATAACTTAATTTAGGCTAGTTATCATGACTTGGCTGGGACTTCTCAGCTTGGTTGGTGGATGTCTTACAGTCTTAGGAAGGAGCCTCAGAACTAATGACACATACCCTGACAGAACTCAAGAGAATGAACCCAATGCTCAATGAGAAGCAGAGGCAAAAGGCAGAGAGGGAGCTATGATGAATGGTGGCCCTGTGTCCTATTTTGTGGTTTATTATTTATTTCTATATTCCTCTGCCAAATTTCTATTAGTTTCAGCTGCCCCTCCGGGAATGCCCTTCAGATAACTGTAGATGCAGGGTAGCGCAAGAAGATGGAAGGTGTCATTCCCAACCACAGCAGCATCTCGCTCCAGCCACCATTGGATTCATAGAGGCTATTCTTCAGGAGCAAACACTGCAGTTCACTCAGTGACTCAAGATCGGGGAGGCTCTGGGACCTTGATCAGAGACTTGGTCCACTGATCAGAGACTTGGTTCGTTCACGGCCTACGTGGTGCCCTAGCGCACTAAGTGCTTTTCTTCATCTCTACTTGTAGGAAAACTAAACAAAAAACAAAAAACAAAAAGGAGAAGTATTAGATCCCATGCTTGTAAAACTGTAGTTCTCAGACTTGGGTGTATATCCAAATTACTTGGAGGACATGGCAGAAATACTGAGAAGGATCCGGCCCTTGTCCACTTGGACAAGACTGGGCCTCTGGATTCCTTTTTTTTTTTTAGTGCTTTATTTATAGTGTTTTATCACAGTGGATAAGCACGTACATTGGAGTCCGATGAATGAGATACAAATCCCAGCTCTCCCACTTACCAGCCATGGGATTTTAGTGAGTTCCTGAAGTCACCTGTGCTTCCATTTTCTTGTGGGACGGTGGAGCTCACACTAGCTTACACTAGCTTACATGAGCACTTCCCTTAGAGAGCGGTGGTGTGGTGAGTTTGCTAGTGGGTGAGAAGTGGAGCAGTGCCTGGCATGTGTTGGCAGCTGATGGCTTCTTCTTTTAGGGAAGTGACTTCTTGCAAAGGCACCAACTACATAAGGACAGTTTTGTGTCAGCTCTTGTATCCATTCATTGTCTCCATGAATAGGACCATAGTCAACTGCTTAGTTGTGCTTAGATAAATACTGACAAATGCTTTTATTTATTTTTTAAGGTAGGCTCCATGCCCAGCATGGAGCCCAATGCAGGGCTTGAACTCACGACCTTGAGATCAGGACCTGAGCTGAGATCAAGAGTCAAGATGCTTAACTGATTGAGCCACCCAGTCGCCTCTGACAAATGCTTTTAAAAATCCGGTGTTTTGTCTCCTTTTGTGGTCCTTAAAGAGATCCCTGAAAGATGACAGCGCAGATGGAAAGATGTCAGGAGCATCTGACATCCCCAAGTGAATCCGTTTTCTTGTGTATTTGCCAGTTTCCAAAATGTCATATACAAAGGACTTTCATTAATTTACTTTAGGTACATGGTTACAGTTCAGTTCATTTCACTGTCTGGAAAGTTCCCTAACAATCAGACTAAAATTTCTCATGTTAATGACTCATTATTTTTTCTCTTTAACATAGCCTAAATTTTTTATTAAGTTTTTAATTTTAATTCCGTTACAGTTAACATACAGTGTTATATTAGTTTCAAGTGTACCATATAGTGATTCGACACTTCTATGCATTACTCAGTGCTCATCACAACAAGTACACTCTTAATCCCCTTCACCTATTTCCCCCATCCCCCCAGCCTCCTCCCCTCTGGCAAGCATCTAGTCTCTATAGTTAAGTCTGTTTCTTGGCTTGTCTTTCTCTCTTTTTTTTCTTTGCTCATTTGTTTTGTTTCTTAAATTTCACATATGAGTGAAATCATATGGTATGTATGTCTTTCTGAATGACTTATTTTGCTTAGCATTATATTCTCTAGCTCCATCCATGTTGTTGCAAATGGCAAGATTTCATTCCTTTTATGGCTGAGTAATATTCCATTCCAATATATATATTCCATATATATAATACATATACACATCACCTCTTCTTTACTCATTCATCTATGAATGGGCACTTGGGTTGCTTCCATAATTTGGCTATTATAAATAATGCTGCAATAAATGTAGGGGTGCATGTATCCCTTTGAATTAATGTTTTTGTATTTTTTAGGTAAATACCCAATAGTGTGATTCCTGGATTACAGAGAAGTTCTGCTTTTAACTTCTTGAGGAACCTCCATACTGTTTTCTAGAGTGGCTACACCAGTTTTCATTCCCACCAACAGTGTAAGAGAGCTTCCTTTTTCTCCACATCCTCGCCAACACTTGTTTCTTGTGTTGTCGATTTTAGCCATTCTAACAGGTGTGAGGTGATAGTTTGATTTGCATTTCCCTGATGATGAGTGATGTTGAGCATCTTTTCATGTGCTGTTGGCTATTCTGGATGTCTTCTTTGGAGAAATGTCTGTTTATATCTTCTGCCCACTTTTTAATTGGATCATTTGTTTTTTGGGTGTTGAGTTATATCATGTCTTCATACATTTTGGATACTAACCCTTTATCAGATATGTCATTTGCAAATATCTTCTCCCATTCCATAGGTTGTCTTTTTTTTTATCATTTTATTTTATTTTTCATCATGATTAAGTGGATTTGATTAGCTCTCTTGGTGATGCTGATATACACCCAAGTGTGAGAATCACTGTTGTAAAGGATGGAAATTTGGCCTGGTGCTCAGACAATATCATAGGAGCCCTCTCTTTTAATATCTCTTCATTTGTCCATTTCTGTCTATGTGTCTCTTCTCAGGCTACTTTATTGCACAGCCAAGACCACCAGAAGCCCTGGGGCCACATCCTTTCAGCTCCTGTTTCAAAGGGGGACAAGGAGTGTCTTAGTCCCTGCATTCACATTCAGAGTTCTAGAGGAAGACCCTGATTGGTCCATCTTGGTTCACATACTTGTCTCCAGTCTCAGCACATGCCTATCAGAGAATGGGGACTATGATTTTCCAGACCCATATTATTGCCCATCTCAAGAGCTGCTGGAGGGACGGTTACTGTAATTGGAAGCCTCACCAGAACCTCAGAAAACAGAAAGGCACAGTTCCCTAAAGGAAGGAAGGCTGTGTCCTGAAGTGGGGGAGGAAGGGATACTGGCCACATTACTGTTGAAAATATATACTTCTAGGCTGAATTCTCCAAAGCCACAGGACTAAAAATACCTACTGCTTTCTTAAGTGCCTAGCATGGGCCAGGAGCTTCATGTATGTTACGTGTAATATGAGATGATATTCAAAATATTTAACTGCATGGATTAGCTACCAGCTAATGAGAATGGGGAGGGTCCTGGAGGACCCTGGTGGACAGGCCTTAACCCTTTAGTTCCTGGACTGTGTAGAGTTCAGAGGTCAAGGAAAGAGGTAATGTGGGACATGGATGCCACTTAGGGGTTGGAGAACAGTTATATTCCAGTCAATACAAAGTGTTTTACTGTTTGAATAGCCAACATATTCTTACTGATGTATACCTACTGAATATTTTCAGCCCTCAGTATCATCTTATAAACCACACTTCTAAACTAGAGGTACATCTAGGAAGTATGCTGTAACATGCTAGAGGTATGCAAACCTCTCTCTGGAGCATCATTTCACTCAAAGATTTGTGAGGGAAAAAACATCATTTGTATATTAAACCAAAACTGGTACCTTGCAGAAGGATAACGTAGAACAGACATAAATATTTAGGGTGACCATGGAATGTCAAAAGAGTTTGGACACGGAGTCCATGACATGGGAGTACTCCTGTAGACAAGACCAGAAGTCATTGTCAGGGATACTGCAATGTTGATATTTCTGTCCCCATTACACAGAAGGGGCGCTGGCAGTTTGAGGACTTTGTCTAAGGACGCATGTTTTAAATGGGGGCAAGAATCCACACGATCTGCCTGAGTCAGAGCCCCTCGTCTCTCAGCAATACCACACGTTTCCTCCTTGATGATGTTATTTTTAGAAATTTTAATCTTAAATGGAAAGGACTGCTAGTTATTGAATAGCTATACTTAGTGGAAGGACTAACTGAAGAGAACTTTGGCTAAGGAAGAACATTGCAGAGGAATGAGCAATTGCTCCTCATGGTTAAGGAAGGCCCTTTCGAAGCTGCGCCATTGTGTGTTTCAAGGTTTAGAGAGCTCCAGGCCAAGAAAACCACAGAACAAAACAACATTTGTCACATGGTGGAAACTTCAGAACCGGAAGCGTAAGAAAGTTTGACACAATCTTTACGGCTGTAATTCAGTACACTTGTCCAAAATTTAAAGTTGCATAATGACTGCAAAAATAGTTGAAATAAAATAAACTGTCAGACTCCTGAGGGAATGGAAGTGATAAAACTGGTGGCCTCTACATGTTGCCATAGGACTGAATGTTCCCCCCTCAAATTCATATGTTGAAATCCTAACCCCCAAAATGATGGTATTTGGAGGTGAGGTCTTTGGAGGTGATTAGGTCATGAAGGTGGAAACTTTCTTTTTTTTAAAGATTTTATTTATTTATTAGAGAGAGAGAGAGAATGAGAGAGCATGAGAGGGGAGAGATCAGGGGGAGAAGCAGACTCCCCACTGAGCAGGGAGCCTGATGCAGGACTCGATCCTGGGACTCCAGGATCATGACCTCAGCCGAAGGCAGTTGCTTAACCAACTGAGCCACCCAGGCGCCCCAAGGTGGAACCTTTATAAGAGACTAGTGCCCTTATGAAAGGGACCCCAGAGAGCTCCCTTGCCCCTCCCACCTGTGAGGACATAGTGAGAAGAAGGAGTCTATGCACCAGGAAACAGGCTCTCATCAGACCCCAATCTGCTGGTGCCTTGATCTTGGACTTCCAGTCTCCAAACTGAAAAATACATGGCTATTGTTTAAGCCATCCAATCCATGGTAGTTTGTGATAGCTGCCTGAATAGACTAAGACCCTGATTAGCTGAGGATTATTCTACATCCTGCATATAGATTTGTATTACAGAGCTTGAATGAATGACAGGAGAACCCTACAACTCTTCAGCTACTCACAGCATCTAATTCTACTCCATAGGCACACTATAAACACTTGCTGAATGAATGAATACATAAATGAATAATTTTTTTAAGAAAAAGTTTTTCCAAAATATCTCTTTTTTTCTCTGTAATACTGGAGCTTCAGGAAGCTATGTGTGGATATCACTGGAAGGCACACTGCTAAATAACCCTGGAAGAGGATACAAGTTTGAGAGAGAATGTGCCAAAAGGATTTCATACATATACTGTGAATGACAGAAGGAGTTTCTGTTGGAAATCGGGGTACCAGTTTTTAGTCTGTCTCCATATTGGTTCACAAAATTAGTAATATCTCATATCCACCTGGTACCTCTCAATTTATAGAGAGTTGTCCAATACATGGTTTATTTGACTCCTTCAATAACTTTGTGTGGTAAGCAGAGCATTATCTTCCTGTCTAGGGAAAATGCACTGTTTCCTCTGCTCACAGTTATAACACTTCTGACCCAGATGTTTGGGTTTTCTCTCACACTGAATAATTCTCTGACACCAGCTCAGTGTTCACAATTAACTTCCAACACTAACCAGAGTTAGCACAGACCCCACAGGCTAAGGGCTCAGACCCCTCAAGACTGGCCCCACTCGTAGGTCTCCAGGTTACCCACAACTTCTGTCCAATTTGGTGACAAATCGGAGGTTCCCACAATGCCCTCCTTGGGCTCGATAATTTGCTAGAGATCCCAGAACACAGGAAAACAATGTACCTACTACTGCCAATTTATTACAAAGGATATTTTAAAGGATATACATGAACAAGCAGATGAAGAGGTATGTAGGGTAAGGTCTGGAAGGGTCCTGAGTGCAGGAACTTCTGTCTCTATGGAGCTGGTGTGTACCACCTTCCCGGCAGGTAGATGTGTTCACCAACCCAGAAGCTTTCCAAAACCTGTACTTGGGGGATTTTTATGAAGGCTTCCTTGTATAGGCATAATCAATTATTAACTCCACTTCCAGCCCCTCTCCTCTCTCTGGAGAATTGGGGGTGGGGTGGGGGGTGGGGAGCTGAAATTCCCAAGCTTCTAATCATGGCTTGGTCTTTCTGATGACAAGTCCCCATCTAGGACCTCAGCTAGTGTTGCCTCATTAGAACAAAAGGTGCTCCTATCAGCCAGGAGATTCCAAGGGATCTAGGAGCTCTGTGCCAGATGTTCCTACCACTTAGGAAAGTATAAGAATGTAAGAGTTCTGTGTCAAGAACTCAGGTCAAAGACCAAATATTAGAACAAAAATTCTTCTACCACCCCTATCTACAAGGGTTTTAGGGGCTCTGTGTCAGGAACAGGGGGCAGAGACCAATATTATGTATATCTTTCTTACTATTTCACATGCCCATTTTCCACATAAGGAATTTGGGCCCACAGTCACACAACTGTAAAGAAAGGTAAGGCCAGACACTTTGTTCACTCGCCGGTAAAGGAACACTTTCCAGTGCTCTTGTCCAACCCTCAGAGTTTAGGCAGAGGGATCAGAATATAGGAGGTCTCCTGGTAGGGATCAAAAAGCAGAGAAGGAGGAGTAGTGCTGCCAGAGACCCATGCTGCACCAGCATGAACATGTTCTTAGAGCTGTCCCGAGAATTCTGGAGTGACTTCCGAGCCCTGGATTCATGTCCTGATCAGCCTCACTTTCAGGATTTATTCTAAGCCAAGACATTTGCGGAAGCTGGAATTATGTCTGTGAGCAGAGGTTACACCCTAGACAGTGACACCCAGCAACTCTTTCGATTTCCTGTAGAACCTTCCAGAATAAGTAGAAATGTGATGGTGGACTTTTTTTGGCAAACCTAAATTTTTCTAGTCCTAGCGGAAGCGGGAGCTGTAGTAAAGAAATTTAGACTCAATGTCCAGCAGCCAACCTCTTTTCACGAACTTTGAATTGACATAAAGTACTATTTATAAATTGCACAAATGAACTTAAAATATTGTCTAGCTTCATCCTGCGGTGGGGGGGGAATGCTAAATTGGGGTTGCTTGATGCCAACTAAAGAATGGAAGAGAGGGAGGGAAGGACAGAGCCAGTGACTTGCTGTCCTGCCTCCTGCCCTCTCCTGGGCTCCAGCACTAGGCAGGGTCCTGACTAAGCATAGCTCTTAAAACCACTTTTAAAGCAACATCATTTTTTCAATACAATTGTACCAGATCTTTTATTTTTTTTTAATTTTTAAAAAAGATTTTATTTATTTATTTGAGAGAGAGAGAACGTGCACACTTGTGCACCTGTGTGCATGGGTGGGGCAGAGGGAGAGGATCTCAAGCAGACTCTGTGCTGAGCTTGGAGACCAATCTGGGCTGGACGTGGGACATGGGGCTCGACAGGGGGCTTAACGTGGGGCTCTATCCCACCGCCCTGAGATCAGGACCTGGGCCAAAATCAAGAGTTGGACACTCAACCAATGGAGCCACCCAGGTGCCCTGCATCAGCTATTTTCATTACAGTGATGTCATGGAATGCAAGGCTTTTCAATTTCCCTCACAGAAGTTTTATGCTTAAAAAGATGGACATTGGGGAGGGTATGTGTTATAATGAGCACTGGGTATTATATAAGATGGATGAACCACAGACCTGTACCCCTGAAACAAATTATACATTATATGTTAATTAATTGAATTTAAATTTTAAAAAATTAAAAAAAAAAAAAAAAAAAAAAGATCTTGCAGAGCCAGAGAGGATTAAGGATTTTCCTGGCTCAATATATACCTCTCAGCTTTCTGGCTGTGGTCCCAATAAGAGAATTTTTGGAAGAAAATCATATTCTTCCACCAGTCCTCATTAACATCATTTTAGAAAGACAGTGACATCTGATGGGAAATGAGAGTCAGAAGAGCCACCTGGCAGTCCCACATAATTGTGTGAAGCTGACCAAGTTCACACTGCCCTGGGCTTCATTTCCTCCTTAACAAAATGGACAGAAACGCAGCCCTTCCCCATGTCATGGCAATGCTTCCAGATCAAATAAGAGAGGGAGCAGGAAAAGCACCCCGATTTCTCTTACATAACAGAAGGTTCAACATTCGTGTTATTTGGAAAGACAGAATTAAAAAGGTCAGTATATTTTTGCTTCATCAAAACCCAGGCACTTCTGTGTAAATACAAAATCAACACAAATGGACAGAATTCTGTCACCCTGCACACAGTGGTCACTCAGCGAATATTCATGGCTTGTGGGCTGACCTCACATACAGACAATTGCAGGTCTGCTTGGAATGCACAGAAAACTCAGCAAGAGAAGGAACAAGTGGTGGGGGAGGGCAGGTAAAAATGAAAAGGGCTGCCCAGAGTTCTTTTCTTCCATTTTCATACCTCTCTGCCTATAAATGCTTCTCTGCCCAATTCTTACTCGTAGATAAAGCCTGATAGACCCACTCCTAGACCATAAAGGTCAAGGTCATCACACACTCATTCATACACACAAACACACACATAGACGAACACACATACACAAACATATACACTCCAATGCACACATATGCCCACAACTCAAACACACACATATACACATGCATACAAACACACAGACATACACTTAAATACACATACAAAAACACACATAAACACAAATGCAACACATACACAAACACACATATACACTAACATATACACAAACACACATACAAACACATACATACATATACTTAAATACACATACAAAAACACACATAAACACAAATGCACACATACAAACACATATATACACAAACATATATGCAAATACACATACACATACTACTCAAACACACATACACACAAACACACAAATATAAACACACACATACATACATATACTTAAATACACATACAAAAACACACATAAACACAAACGCACATATACAAACACACACATACACAAACATATACACAAATACACATACACATACTACTCAAACACACAAACACACAAATATAAACACACACATACATACACACATATAAACATATACACATACACACAAATGCACACATACACATTTGCGCACACACACATGTATGCATGCACATACACAAACAAGCACACATATAAACACGCACATAACCTACACAGAGTGAACAGCACAACAAGGAATAAGGCTGGTAATGAGATGCTTCAGTTGCTCAGCCTCGCCACACCTCCTGTCCCTGTCTTTGGTCTTCGTATTAGGATCCATGCTGTCTGGATAGACCTCTATTGTCAGAGCTTCCAGAAAGAGAAGAGGAGTTACTGGGAATTTGAGTGTTAACTTAAGCAATGGCCAAAGTTCCTTTACAAGGAATTAATAACCAGAGTTTCCCTTCTTCCAGATGTTGCTCCGTAGTCTGAGCGCCCCTCCACCCACTTTCCTGCTGGCGGATGCTTCCCACAGCCGCTGCAGACGTGCTCCAGATGTACAGTCCTCCTAGTGCTCCCAATTTCTGTGGGTCTTCACTTGCCTACTCCTCTATAGGAGAAGAGACGTGCTTACCGGGGAAGGGCCAAAATGGGGCTTTAATCTAGAAAACCAAGGGAAGAAGTATTGTCGTCAAAAGGCAAGCCTCCTTTCATCTCAGGGGAAATTTAGTCATTCAACAAACAGTGACTGAGTACCCGCTGTGTGCTTGCTACTGGGCTCGGTGTGGAAGAGACAAGGAGGACTAACACGTAGCCTTGGCCCTCAAGGACCCCCTGGAGGAGGAAACCAATCATTAGAACAGGAGAAGTGCTAGGGAGGGTAAAGAGGAAGGGACTCAGCAGTCAGCAGGTGACAAGAGCGAAGGAGCAGGAAGACTTCGCAGGGCAGATGGCACTACGTGCCAGAGGAGGTGGTGGTTTTCCTAGTAGGGAACTGCTTCAAGATACAAAACCCTCTGATGATATTTTTTATTTTCAATCTCTTCTTAAAAATGTTTAGGTATATTTACACCTTGTATTTGAGAGATAGCCCATGTGCCCCGTCGTTCTCCACCCGCTTGCTGACAAATCACGGGTTCCCTTGCCCTCTGGCCTCCCACGGGGCTCAGTCCATGGGAACCAGGTGCAGGAGGTCTGTGGGAGGGAGGGGAGTCAGGTCAAGGCTCTTGTCCCACTCTCCCATCAAGGCAGTCTTCTCTAGGAAATGCTCTTTTTTCTAGGTTCCTGTTGTGGCTTCCTCTCTGCCCTGATCGCTTTGGGTTTAGGAGTAGTAACAGCTCTTATATGGATACTAGTATCCCTTGTGGTTCCTCTACATCCCACCCACACTTTACAAAAGTTGCTTTATTAAGCTGTCCTTGAATTATTCTAATTGGAGGGCCATCTGTTTCCTGTTGGGATCTTGAATGATAGAGCAAATAGCAAATATATCAGGGAGAGCAGGATGCAAAAATTATATAAGCGTGCATGCATGAGTGTGTGCGAGCACGTATATGTGTGTACATATATGCGTGATGGTAGGGATGGAGTCTGATTTTTCATTTACTCCACAGACATTTATTGATGGCCAACTATGTGAAACAGACAATGGGTAAGGAAATCACACTTTCTGTATTTTATGAGACAGTGTCCGTTACAACATTTTTTGTTATGGTCAGATGATGTATTTTAATTGGGAGCTCATAAAATATGATCTCAATAGCTATGGGCAAGGGGAAGATGAGTATGATGCAATCTGTACTCTTAGGGTTCATACTCTAGTCTAGCTTTGTTCTCCAAAGTCCAAGTCAATAAAAGAGAAAAGCAAGTGGAGAAAGTCCAAGGAACGATCGAGTACCAGATCTACATTTTGTAGGTTATGCTATGGGTAACACACCCTCGCCTGCTGAGAGGTGAGTCTGCTGCTTTGGGGCCAAAGGCCTCAATGGTGATAATGAAGGCTCACCATGAGCCGGGCAGCGGAAGCTTTGCGTACAGTATTGAATCTATTCTTCACAGAACCCCCTATAAAGCAGGCATGGTTTTTCTCATTTTGCAGAAAGCTGATGCTTAAAACATTAAGCAGTTAGTAGTACTAGTTCTCATCTGGATTCAAACCCAAGTCTGTATCCAAGGCCCATTCCTCTTCACTACTCTGCTGCATCGTCTTTTCCAGGAATAGACAACTCACAGCCAAGACCAGAGAGTGTCTGGTGAATAAGAGACAATTACAGGTTTGAAGGCAAAGAGCTATCCTGCAATTTTGGCTTACTCTCTGTTATTATATCTGCACAGTGAGAAATGGGCTGGGGAACCAACGTTACAGGATCTCCTTTTGATTCTGCATGGTAGAATCAGAGCTCAGCTAACAATCTGCTCTGGGATTAGAAAGAAGGTCAAGGGGCAAACTAGACAAGCCGTACCCAGGGGTGCACCAAGATTTGCTTCTGTGGAGACCATGGCTTCCTTTGACCTATCTAATAATTACTAGTTTGTGGAGGTAGTAGAGATTTAGCATGTCAATGGGAGGGGTGGTAAGGGACGCATTTGAAATTTAAGGCTGTTCTACCTGTGATTAGCTACACTGGGGCTGGGGGTGAGCAGCTTTGACCTATGCTTCCTTCGAGAACAGGGGCAACCCACCTAACCACACAAGAGGGTTTTTATGAGTGGCGAGCAATACAAATGCTTGTAAATTTAAAGTAACCCATAAATTTTGAAGAATTACTTTCCCCCTGTACCTTAAGTACCTATCTATCATGGCTTATGCTATTGTCCCGGAATGATTATTAATAGTGTCCCCTTTCACTCTCAAAAGTGTGGTTTTAGATGATAAATTATCACTCTACCTTTGCTGTATGTAGCTGATCAATAAAAGAAAGTGAGGCAGTGGGACCCTGAGCTTCAAATACCCCAAGTCTGGTTTCAGAATGAGTGTTACCTCGTTGCATGGACCTAGATTACTCAATTAACCTCTCTGATCCTTTATGTGCCAAGTGGGAATAAAACATGTGGCCAGTGACTTTTACAACCAATAACAAGTAGAAATAGTTCATAAAGTTATAGATCTTGGAGCCAGAAACAATCTGGAGAGATCATTTAGCACACAGGGGCTATAAAGAGCCATAAGAAAGTCACAATGTTGCAGTCAATATTCCCCATGGATCCTCTGTTGTTTTGGGGAAATCTAGCAACTTAACCTAGACGAAATGGGGCAGAGGGAGAGAATCTCTGTCTCTGAGACAGAGCTGATAATGGCTTGGAGACTCAAGCCTTTTATCAAGTGGAATTCTAACTACTGATCGGTC
Source organism: Halichoerus grypus (assembly GCF_964656455.1). Classification (NCBI taxonomy): domain Eukaryota; kingdom Metazoa; phylum Chordata; class Mammalia; order Carnivora; family Phocidae; genus Halichoerus; species Halichoerus grypus. Next base: position 54,029,650 of record NC_135717.1, read on the forward strand.
AGTGCCTGTCTGCCTGCATTTACCATAACAAAATATCCAGGGGTCCCAGTGCCCTGTTAACAAACCTCAGAAAGCTGTCCATCCTGGATTCAGCAGTTGGTTCTGAATGGGGATTGCAACTCATCAGTAGACTTGAGAGAGAAGGGTGGGATGGGGGGACCCCAACACCAAGGGCCTGTCGGCTATAACCAGGGGCACCATGACTGGATCCAGGGATTTGTTTCTTTAGTGTCTCTAAAGACTGTCACAGTCTGCTCCTCTGTCTTGTTTACTCTTGCCTCAAGTCAACTGTGTCTCCAAAGCCCACTCCTCAACCCGGCCTAACAATTTTATTCAGATGATGTCTGACAAATTATCAGTCTAGAGGGAGAAAGGGATGGGGAGTACAGAACGAAAAAACAAGTCTCCAAAGTCATAATATTTGGCCCAAAGCCTGGGAAGGGAGCTGATCCTGTTCTTAGGCCTCTACTGAGGCTGCGGACAGAAAGGATATAATACCTCAGCCACTTAATGGATAAACTGGAAAAGGCTGCCTTGGCCCATCTGCTCCTTCATTTGCTTGTGACTGCTCCTTTCCTCCTCTTTTCCCCATCCTAGACCCCCCAACCCTGCCTCCTCCAAGCCCAACTGAGTCCCAGAAATGACAGTGAGAAGTTCCTTTAGATTTTCTGTGGCTGGAATCTGGAATCATTTCCAGGGCAAGAACCATAGGTTTTTTAAATAATGTGGGGCTTTGCACTCATGGGATTGGAAAGTCTGCCATGCCTGCCCAAGAATTATTTATAGGGCAAATTCAAATTTGGGTGCCAAAAATTTTATAAAGTACTGTGTTCCAGAATCTGTTTTTCTCCCTCTAACAACAGCTTTAGAGGAACTGAGGAGGGACAAATGAAAATAGCCACTTTCCGATGCATTCACTTCTAGGGGAAAATGTAAGGGTGTCCTTGAAAGCTATTGCATCCCTCTGCAAAAAGAGCTGCCTGTGGGCTTCAGTGTGAGCAACCACTGTTTGTACATAGAGTTTGTGACGTCCATCTCAATGTACTTTCATCTAGACTGTTTCTACAATTTTGTACCTTTATTGCTATGGGGCCATTTGCCACATATTGGCCCAGCCCCAGTTCAACTTTTGATCTTGAAACACAAATACCAAGATTAAAAATAATGTCCATAGTGATTTTAAAATCCATGAAAACAAATCATTCCTCTGGTAGTACTCCTAAGCCAAGTTAAATCATGGTGGAAGTGCTAGGAGAGAGGCAGAAACCTACTGTGGGCAGTTCCTTGTGTCTTTTTAATTTAGCAATTGAAGCCTCAATCAAAAGTTATTTGAGTAAAAGGAGAAAGAAGTGATAATGTTATGTGTAGGTGATGCTAATGCAATCCCTGGAGGGTTATTAGAATACCTGCCTTGCAGAATTTTGGAAACAATCTGTAAACTTTTAAATTTAATTCATCAAATACTTACTGTTTACACTTATATGTGTATCATACTTTACAATTACAAAAGATAGTTCACATATATCATCATCTCACATGACCTATGTTAACAGCCCTTCAAGGAAAATACTGTCATACTCATTTTACACTTGGGCGTGCTGGGGCTCAAAAACATTATTATGGGGCATGAGCAAGATCATAATTCTCAACTCCAGATCTGTCTGTTTTTCAGAGTGGGGTTTATTTCACTCTATCCCTGCTGACTTGCTTCTGCATTCTGTTAACAGACACGTGTATGCCAGCTTTCTGGGAATTACAGATTAGAAAGCATTGCCCTGCCCTCTTTGAGGCTAAGACATAAACACAAATAACTTTAATACAAAACAGATGTGATCACTGTAAGAGTGGCATGAGTACATGCTGTGGAGGTTTTGTAAAGGATATAAGCATACCTTTTGGGGGGACCAGGAAAATCTTGATGACAGAAATAGGTCTGCATTGGAGCATGGAAACTGGGCACATGGTGGGCAGGTAGAATGGGTACATCACAGACTAAAGGGATGCTATGAGGAAAAGCCAGGAAACTATGGTGTGTGATGAGAATAATAAGACACAGGTTCTGGTCATGGAGCATTTGCAGGGGAAGCTGAACCACATGGCAGAGTGTTTGAGTACTTCCTAAGGCTTTTTATTTAATTCTCAAGGCTGTGGGAGGCCCACATTGGAGCAAAACCATTGCCCATCCAGAAGATTAGTCTGGAAACAGTGTGCAGACTGGATTGGCATGGGGAGAGTCTGTAAGTGGGGAGGACAGCGAAGAGTCCATTAAAAAAAAAAAGACAGTAATGACAACTGTGATGCAGGAAGATAGCAGACTAAATGAGGTCAAGCAAAATCTAGGAGAAAATCAACCAAGAGTCAAGAAATAATCCCCAGTGGAAAAGACTCTTCTTTGAAGACAAGCCATTTTTTTGGGCAATTTATGAAGCTGGAGGGAAGCACCATCACAATGAATGGCCATTAAGCCTGGCACCCCCTAGGGCACCTTGGGAGATAAAGGAGCGTCTGGCTCCCCGACTTGTAACTTTCAGAACTCCAGAAAAATGGAGCGGATGGCTTCCTTCCATACAGAAGCCCTGGGGACATTTCAGTGTCTGCAGAGAATTTAATGTAGGGAGAGTAATTAGTGCTGACATCAGACGAGATCCAATAAAAAGATGAATGTCCTGATTCTGAAATAACAATACAAATGAAGGTAAGGAAGGGGGTGGAAGCTAAAAAAAAAAAAAAAGAAAACACACACACACACACACACACAAAGCCCCAGCCTGAGCTTATCTCTGTATCCTGAACTGGATCCATGATGCACAATCTGCTGCAGTTCCCAGGGCATCCATTTCCTGCCATAAACAACAATGACATTCTCCTTCCCAGATGTCGAAACCGACTAAATAACCTCCACTTTCCAGGGGCAGCTCTGACAGCCGAAGTTATCTGAAATCACACCAGCGCTGGATGAACTATAGGCCCAGCTGGTCACTTGGATGCTACAAGCAGGAAGGAAACAAACGGCACTGGGAGCGGGCACAAAAACTTCGCGGCCTAACAACCTTTATGTGGATTACAGGAACGCTCCGGGGCTGTGACTGACACGTGGGGAGCGCGCACCCTCGCACGCACGCGCACGCAGGCACTCAGGCACGCACACGCACTCACGCACACCCACGCACGTAGTTGCATCCACATCCCACCTCGCTCCTGACTTGGTCTCTCTCACGTGCTCCAAACCAGCAAGCGCTTCGTCCCGACGCCACACGAGAGCCGGAAGTGGAATCCAGTCATATTTTCCATGGAAAACTGCCCTCTACTGCTCATTTCTTCTGGAAGTAAGCACCGAGTTCCTCTCATTCGAAGCCACTGCTGTTAAAATATTCTTTAATGTCTTAATTTGACCTTCCATTCCCTGACAGTGCGCTAATCTGGTAAAGCTAACAAATTGGCTTCTAAAAAGCCTCGTGCCAGGCCAAGCCCTCCATTTTAAGTGGTAACAACAGCCCCGTCGTATTTTGTGTCTTGCGCAGAATCATGGAATGTGGGAATAGAGAAGAAGGCAAAGGCCTTCCAGCCCATCAGCTCTGGTTACACATGAGGAAAGGGAGACCAGACGGCATGGCTGACCCCAAGCAAGGAATTTTATTATTATTATTATTTTTCGAACAAAAAATGTGAGGGAAGAGGGAATTGTGTGGTGCCGTGGTGGTGACCTTCGGCAGCACTAGCCCATTACAGACTCGTCCCTCGGGTGGCTTTTTGAGACGCACAACGCAGCGGGTCCTTAAGGAGAAGGGTTGAAGAGATGTAAGGAGTAGGTAAGCACACTCAAATGTAGTTCTTAGCAAACGAAACAAAACAATTGTCATACTATCAGCAGCGCTTTAAAGCAGACTTCTTTGGGAGGCCTGGGTGGTTCAGTTGGTTAAGCATCTGCCTTCGGCTCAGGTCATGATCCCGGGGTCCTGGGATCGAGCCCCGCGTCTGGCTTCTTGCTCAGCAGGGAGCCTGCTTCTCCCTCTGCCTGCTACTCTCTCTGCTTGAGCTCTCTCTCTCTTTCTGACAAATAAATAAAATCTTAAAAAAAAATAATTAAAAAAAATAACTCTTCTATATCTTCTTTTCAAATGCAGAATAGAGGATACACTGATAAGTAAGTGCAAGAATTATGACGGTCCTACAGAAAGTGCATCTAATAAAATATTCTTAAGGAACAAAGAAATACATGGTTAAATAATACACAATATTATATGTACATTTAATGTATATCACTGTGTATGTGTGTGTATCTAAAGACCCTCTCTTATGCTCAGCATTTTTCCTAGGCCAGATGTGATCAACTTTATGTTGTAGATCCTCAAAGAACATTAAATGATTGAATGAAGTCCACCTCCTTGAATCAGGACTTAAGAGATATTAAGGCTTAGAAGGAGAAATCCAGTCACTTTATTTTCTCTAAATTTGTAAACATAATGAGAGACTAATGGTAAAGGTTTCAGTAAATTGCTATGCAAAATAAGTACAATAAATGAATCATCTAAACAAAGTAACAGGTTTGAACTGATAGCTAACAAGGTATTAGAAGTCATGGGAGAATCTGCTAACAAATGGTTCTCTACTATTTGCTCTAAAAATGTTGAGACATTATAGCCCATCCTCAGACAAGTGGATCTACCTAGAGACAGGTTCCTGACAAAATCGGGGAAAAAATACAGGGGACATCTGGCCCAGTTGGGTGGTTAAAAATTAAACTGGACATATCTGAGGCAAAATCAAAACAGTACAATCCATTGAATGGGAGAAAATACTTGCAAATCATATGTCTCATCAGAGCTTAATATCCAGAACATAAAAAGAACTTCTGCAACTCAATGACAACAACAAAACCAAAAATTAACAACCCAATTCAAAAATGGACAAAGCCCTTGAATAGAAATTTCTCCAAAAAGATATACAAATGTCCAATAAACACATGGAAAGATGTTCAACATCATAAATGATTAGAGAAATGCAAATCAGATTATAATGAGGTACTGCTTCACACTCATTAGGCTGGCCATAATCAAAGAAACCAAATGTTGGTGTGGATGTAAAGAAATTGAACATTTGTGCATTACTGGTGAGAATGTAAAATGGTGTAGTCACTGTGAAAAACAATATGGTGGGTCCCCAAAAGCCAAATGTAGGATTACTATATTTCCCAGCGATTCCACTCCTAGGTATATACCTAAAAGAATTGCAAGCAGGGACTCAAACAGATATTTGTACACCCATGTTCATAGCAGCATTATCACAGTAGCCAAATGTCCATCAATGGATAAGTAAACAAAATGTGACATATACATACAATGGAATATTATTCAGCATTAAAAAGGAATGAAATTCTGACATATGCTACAACACAGATGAACTTTGAAGACATTATGCTAAGTGAGATAAGCCAGACACAGAAGGGCAAATACCATATTATTTCTTGTATATGATGTACCTAGAATAGTCAAATTTAGAGAGCAGAATGGCAGTTGCTATGGACTGAGGAGGAAGGGGAAATAGGGAGTTAGTGTTTAATGGGTAATGTGTTTCAGTTTAAGGTGATGAAGAAGTTCTGGAGGTGGATGATGGTTATGGTTGCAAAACAATGTGATTGCACTTAATGGCACTGAACTATACACCTAAGAGTAGTTTAAATGGTAGATTTTAAGTTGGCTATATTTTACCACAATAAAGGAGTTTAAAAAATGATTTTAAACCGTCTAGCTCTGATCCTGTCACAGCCACCTCTTAAGTGAGTTCATAAGCTGTCACATCTACCTTTCATCTGTTTCCCTTCATTGTTCCCACAATGAGATCCTCCTGAAGGATACAGAGAGACTGGACCTCTGGGTTAGCTGCTCATTACATGGAGCAGCTCAGAGAGTTTGTGTTTCCAGGTTAGTTACAGGAGATCTCTACTTGGAATCAGGATAAAAAGATCAGTGATCACCAGCAGAGTGTCCCTGAGATTGAAGAGAAGTGAACCTATTACTGCAAAGGAAAAGGCTCTGCTCTCAGGGCTGTGATCTCCATGGGCTGCTATTGCAACTCGGGGAACCCCAGTCTCCCAGGACAAATACTCCCCTCCCTTCTGTGAGCTGTGGTAGCTGGAATAGATTAAGGAGCTATATTACTGCTGTAAGTAGGAGGCCCACATATTTGTTTTACTTTTCTTTTTCATTTTTCATTCTGTTAAAATCACTTTACTTTTTCCATCCTTAAACATGGCTCCCTACTCTCACTTTACCATAATAATGAGATATTAATACACTTAGGATTTTTAAAAAATTCACAAGTCTCTCAATGAATCCCATCTTGTGGAGGAGACAGCAAGCTTTTGAGAAAAAAAAAAATACAAATTCAGACCAGGCTGTGGAAAGCACAGCACATGTTAATGGCTATGAATGGCAGGGCCTTCAGCCCCTGGCATTGCTGACAAACATTCCAGCTGAGGCCCACTGTGTCCCACTCTCCCTTCCATTTCCCATCTTGCTGTCACTTTTTATGATTGCCCAGTCTCTTAACCTTAGGAAGTTTGAACCCAGATCAGGGTGACCATTTCCCTCTCTTATGATTTCATGGGTATTTCAGATAGACATCTGCAGAAAGGATATGGTTAGGGTGATTCCCACCTATTTCATGATCTATGGAGCTGAATTTCCCAGGGAAGCAGCCTTTCAGATTAGAGGTAAAGCCAAGAGGCAGCCAGGCCATATTTACTCTTTTCTTTGGGCATTGGATCTCAGCCCGGCAGTATATATGGAAAAAAAAAAAATAGGTAAGTTGGACTTTATTGAAACTTAAAATGTTTGCAAAAGACACTATTAAGAGATGAAAAGACAAGCAATAGCCTGGGAGAAAATAATGCAAAACATTTATCTGATAAAGCACTGGTATCCAGAATATACAAAGTACTCTTAAAGCTCAACAATAAGAAAACAGCCTAATTTAAAAATAGGCAAAAGATCTTAAGATCTGAACGGAAACCTTTCCAAAGAAAATATCCAGATGGCAAATAAGCACATGAAAAGATACTTTAGCATATTTTATCAGGGAATTGCAAATTAAAACAATAGTTCGATACCACTATATGCCTATTAAAATGACCAAAATCCAAACACTGACAACATCAAATGCTGGCGGGGATGTGGAGCAACAGAAACTCTCATTACTTGAGGGAATGTAAAATGTTACAGCCACTTTGGAAGACAGTTTGGCAGTTTCTTATAAAACTAAACAAACTCTTACCCCGTGATCCATCAATTGCACTCCTTAACATTTATGCAAATAAGTTGGAAACGTATGTCCACATAGAAACCTGCATGTGAATGTTTATAGTGGTTTTAATCATAATTGCTAAACTTGGAAGCAACCAAGAGGTCTTTCAATAGGTGAATGGATAAACAAATTGTGTCACATCCACATAACAGAATGTTATTCAAGTATAAAAAGAAATGAGCTACCAAGCCATGACATGGAGGAATCTTAAATGCATATTACTAAGTGAAAGAAGTTAATCTGAAAAGGTTACATATTGTATGTTTCACTACATGACCTTTTTGAAAAGGCAAAACTCTGAAGATAATAAAAAGATCAGTGGTTGCCAGGGTTTCTAAAGGAGGGAGAAATAGGTGAAGTACAGGGAATTTTTAGGACAGTGAAAGTTTCTGTATACTATAATAGTGGATACATATTATGGATTTGTCAAAATTCCTGGAATGTACAACACAAAAGAGTGAATCTTAATGTAAAACTGTGGACTTTAGTTAACATGATGTATCTGTATTGGCTCATCAGTTGTTAAAAAGGTACCACATCTATACAAGATGTTAATTAGAGGACCTGGGCTGGGCAGAGAGGGGGGTTATGGGAACTTTCTACTTTCCACTCAGTTTTTCTACAAACCTAAAACTAATCCAAAAAAAAGTTTATTAACTTAAAATATATATAGGGGAGTGTTTAAAAATGCTGATTACTAGGCTCCAATCCAGAGATTCTGATTTGACACATGGGTTTCCCCAAAGTAGTCTTAGGCTTAAATCCACAGTTTCCTGCCAAAGAGCAAGAAATCCCCCAAGTTACCAAGTCAGGAAGACATGATTTTCCAGACTAGCCCATCAGCATCGCCTAGAAAAGTACACATACTTACTGATACTTTAGGAAGTCACAGAAGTAAGGGGGACTGATTGGAAGTCAAGACCATTGGTACAGTGAGTCTGAGGCTTAATGATTTCTAAATCATTGCTGTAAAAAGGTTTAAGGAACAAAATGGTCAGAGTTTCAGATGATAAGTGGCTTTTATACTAAATTTCTTTTTCTCAGAAGTTCCTAGGAAGGGCTTTGTTTTAGAACTTGAGTCCAAAATTCATACTTGCTTTGGGCTACAGTTTCTAGGATTTCCTTAGTGGTGACTAAGACTAGAAGTGTGCCTCCCTTTCACTTTAGGGCTTCTTGTTTCTTTGGACTTCTCTTCCTAAACTCCAGGTTTCTGGGGTAGCCCTGGTCTTGGCTACTGAGCCTCAGGGTCCCTGCCCCCCACTCAACCCTCCCCCAGAAGTGGACACCCTGCTGCTACTTGCTCTACAGACAGGTTTGGAATCTCACTCAAATCGTCAGTCTCTTCTGGCTAATCATATTAAGTTAACTACATTGTCATAATGGGGGATAATGGGCTATTATGTTACTCCCTTTCCACAATTGACAGTATGCATCAAAAGCCTCTATATTGCTCATGTCCCTTGGCCCTGCAATTCCATAAATGTCAGCAAAGCTTTATCTATAAGGATGTTCTTTTTACAGCATGTATAGTGTTACACAGAAAACATTTTGAAAATATTTTATAGGGGACTACTCTGCAAAAAATTTCCCCGTAATCATTCACCTTCATGGTCCCAAGGAGAGGATGGAGAGAATGCCACCTAGGGCTGGAGGAATTTGTGACACAGGGAAAGTCTTTGAGCAGGAAGAAATAATGCAAATCATTTGCTATTTCTGGAGGAGAGGGAAAGAGAGTAGGGAACTCTGGAGGGGAGGGGGGCAGGGATAGGCAGATGTGGGTGTTCTGTTTTCCCTATTCTGCACCAGAATTCTGATGCAGGGCTTGTTAAATGGGTTGAAGAGAAAGAGCAGAACATCAGGGTTCATGGTTGACTGGCTCCGGGGCTCCTGAAATCATCTGGGAGAAGGTTATTCAGCCAAATCTCCCCATAGGGCTGGAGTGCTGCCAGCTCAGCATTGGTGGTCGAAGGGGGCTGTTGGGGTACCCCAAGGACATGTTGCTGGACTGCCTCAGTCTCTTTTAGCCCAGGACTTTACAACTGTCTACGTGCCTTAATGTGGGCACAGAGTATTGGTGGGCTAGTAGCTTTGGCTCAGGACACAGAGGTGATAGTGTGCTGGGACTTTAAGATAAGATGCAAATGGCTGGTACCAGGAAATCCAGTTGTAGGAGCCACATAATGGCCTCAAAGGCCATTAGAGACTGTCACAGCTCAACAGACATCAGGCCCAGGACAAATCAAAGCACATGGATCCAAAGCCTTAAACCAACCACTCCACCCTTCCTGCCAGAAGTTCAGACTCAGACTCAGGGAGGAAACCTGGAAACTGAACATTTATTCAAAGAAACTGACCTGAATGGGACTACTTAATCCAGAAAAAAACAGAGAATTTTCATTTTCTTCTTACAATAGTGTTGGAGGCCAGATTAGATCAATAATGGAAAATAAATGACATTTCTTGGCTCATCTGTGGAGTGCTGTGTTAAATTTTCAAACCACTACATTTACCAGATAGCCAAGTTACCCTCAAGGCAGGAGGTTGGAGGACCCTTCTTCAGAGACCTAAGCCAAAGAAGGGAACATCCATTATTGATGTTGGGGTGTTTTAAAAAACAAAGCTGGTGGTCCTGTAGTGAAATCACTAATTGGCAAACTCCAGATCTCACAAAAAGAGTTTCTGACTTCCATTTTACTGCTCTTTTAAATATGAGTGGACAAGCAAGGCTCAGCAGACATTTGAGGAGAACTTACAATGTGAGAGAGAAACAAGAAAAAAGGGGGAGGGGGTACTCAGAAGAATCAGATAATACAAAGAGTAGAGGAGAAATAAATCCTTAACATCTTCAGAGAGAAGAGAAAAGATCTTTAAAACAACGACAGATGATATGTAGAAAGGGAACAATCAGAGCTTAAGAAAGAACCTTTAGAAATTACAAATATGACAGCTGAAATTAAAAGAGAACAGAAGATAAAATTAAGGATATCTCACAGGAAATAAAACAGAAGGAGAAAGTTCAGTAGGATAGAAAAGCGTAAGAAAAAGATCAGTTTAGGAGGCTGTTTTAGTTACCTATGGCTATGTCACAAATTACCCCCAAATGTAGTGGCTTAAAACAACAATAAACACTTATTATCTCACAGAGTGTTTGTAGGTCATCCAGAACTTAGCTGAGTGGTTCTGGGTTGGGGTCTGTCTTGAGGTTGTGGTGAAGATGTTGGCTAGAACTTCGGTCACCTAAGGGCTTGACTGGGCAGCAGGGTCAGTCCCAAGATGGCTCCCTCACAGGGCAATTCCTTGCTGGCTATTGGCAGGGAGTCCAGTCCCTTGTCATGTGGACCTCTGCATAGAGCTGCTTGAATGTCCTCATGACATGGCAGCTGTCTTCCCCTGGAGCAGATAATCCAAGAGAGAGAGCAAGTAGGAAGTTGCAGTGCCTTTCAGAAATAACATACTGATCCTTGCATCACATTCTGCTTGCTAGAAGTGAATCACTAAGTCTGACCCAGGAAGAGAATGCTAGAAAGGCTTAATGGTCATGACAGGACTCACAGTTTTGCTAGGCAGTGGTGTGGTGAGGTTCCAATGTCAGACAGTCATGGGCCTGAATCTTGGCTCCCCCTCAAGCAAATTAATCTCTCCTCTGTTCCCTCCTCTCTAAAATGGGTATGATATTGCCACTCTACCTGTTTTGTTTTGTTTTTTTTTAAGATTTTATTTATTTGACAGAGACACAGCAAGAGAGGGAACACAAGCAGGGGGAATGGGAGAGGGAGAAGCAGGCTTCCCGACAAACAGGGAGCCCAGGGTGGGGCTTGATCCCAGGACCCTGGGACCAGGACCTGAGCCGAAGACAGATGCTTAACGACTGAGCCACCCAGGCACCCCTCTACCTGGTTTTGATGAGTTGAGAATAAATAAAGTGACTTGCACATGGTAGATGCCCAGTTATTAATATTGTGATGGCTTTGAGAAAAATAGAAAGGATGTGGTTTATTCTGAAGTCCTGGCTAAACCCAAACCAGAGCTCAGAAAAACAGCAGAATTCCCTCTGGACAACCACACTAATCAACAGCTAAATAATTAGAATGCAGTGCTCTATCATTTCTGAATAATGATGAGAATTCTGCCTAGAGCCCATAAGAAGAATCTTCTGGTATATGGGTGTATGGATTTGGATGAAACTTTTCAGCTAGTGAAGGTCATGTTTTGGTTGTTAGTTCTTGGGAGGTCTTTTGCCAAAAAAAATGTTTGAATCTCCAACCTCACAGCAGAGTCAATAACAGAATGATTTAGTGAGAGGCAAGAAGTCATCAACCATCTTTAAGTCAAAACTTCCCCAGTCAGACTAGACTGGTAAATATAGGCCTAATTGGTTCCCCATCCACCCTTCAATAAACGAAGTGCATCTATCTCTCTTTTTATAATTTACCTGGCTTTAATGAAATCAGAGTGATGTGGGACACAGTAAAACAGTACAGCTTTTTGTGATGATATTGGTTTGGATTATTGGGGTAAATGAATTACATTAGTCATAATGCCAACTTCGGCTTGTGTATGCCTCCCCTACCTGATGCACCCATTACTGTTTTTGATCAGCAACCTTGAAGTGGGAAGAATTGAAACTCTCTTTCCCAGTTCTACAGATGAGGAGACAGAAACCCCAAAAAATGAAGTGACATTCCTGAAATCACACTTGTTTGTGCAGAACTAAGACCAGAGTTCAGTCTTCTCAGGGTCCAGTGCAGCACCCATCACCTCCCATCCCATGGCACTTAGCTCGTGATAGGAGGGAATGAGTCTTCACAATCAGATGATGGCATCAGAGCAGGGTCTCTGGCCCTCTGATTTGATGTTCACTGGACAAAGCCTGCCGCAATGACATACGCTCAGGCTTGGGCCTTAGGCCTCAGTTTAGCTAGGGACACATTCTCTCTTGGCCATAGTTTCTTGTCTCTAAAATAAGAATCCTGACCTACTTTGTTAGACTGTCCTCAGGGAAGAGATAAATATTTTTAAATTAAATTAGAAATGTGTTTATAAATGTTCTAATATAACATAATAATACTTTGCCTTCAATGATGCATTTATTCTTCTGAGAACCTAAAAGAAATTAATATTATTTCCATTAACATAAATATTTTGTAGAGTATGAAAGATACAAAAATACTAGTAATTTGCTCTGGAGAACCACACAAGTCATTTGCCCACTTTCAGATTCATTCTCTGCTCCTCCCCCATCTACATTTTTGGGGCTCTCTTGCTCTCTAGGTAGGAGGAGATGGGCATGGTTTATACTCCCCTTCCACCTTGAGAGCACAGGCCAATGCATAGTCTGGGCACCCTAACCAACCTGCCATCTCAGTGAACCCTGGGCCTTCGCCCACACCAGCCCTAATTGTCCCACCAAGGTGGCCACAGGGCAGTGTACACTGGGACACCCTTGGTTAGCACTTGCTACAGCCCAAGCCTTTGCACCAAGGTGACACAGGCACAAAGCACCCAAGAACACTCCAGGACCATTATCACTTTGGCTTTAGACAGCTTGCTAGGGTTCCCTCAGTGCAGAGCACCCCACAACATCTCAGTTGGCATCTTCTTCAGATCCAGCCACCCTGTTAGGGTGCCCTCTGTGAGGAGTGCCCCAGGAACCCCAGGCTTGTGCCTCCATAGGTTTCAGCCACCCCCCCAGAGCACCCCTTGTGGAGAGTGCCCCGGAACACTCCCTCCCATGCTGGCCTCTGTTCCAGCCACCTGGCTACCTGCTGTGCTGAACACCTTGGGATACTCCAGCCTGCACCCAAGTCAGCTTCAGGTGTCCTGCCAGGTCAACCTCAGTGTGGAGAGCCCTGGGACACCCCGGTGTGCACTTAATTCAGCTTCAGCTGTCCTATCAGGGCACATTTTGCATGGAGAGCCCGGGGACCCAACTAGCCCATGCCCATTTTAGCTTTAGCTGTCCTAACAGGACATTCCCTATGCAGAGTACCCTAGGACATCCTGCACCCTGAACTCCACCTCAGCTTCAGCAGCCCCTTCAGGGCACCCTCAGTGTGGAGAGTCCAGGAACATTTATATCCCCTCATTTATATCCCCTTTTGCTTCAACTATCCTGCCTAGGTGCCCTCTATATGTAGAGGCCTGGATCTCACTGGCTGGCTTCCACTTTAGTTTCAGCTATTCTGCTAGGGCATTCTCTGTGCAGAGAGCTCAGGAACTTCCTGGCCCACATACCACATTAGCTCCAGCCACCACATCAAGGCACCCCCTGCACAGAGCACCCTGGAACATTCTGGCTGGCACCTATTTCAGCTTCAGCTGTCCTGCTAGGATGCCCTAAGTGCACAGAACCCCCTTTTAGCTGTCCTAACAGGGCATGCACTATGTGGAAAGCCCAGAACCCCCAGCACATGCCAGTCACAACTCCAGCCAGCCAGCAAAAGTCACCGAGTACACACAGCCTGCATAGGGGACAACCAAACACAAGACTGTTCTTTCAAGTTTAGAAGAAGTAGCTCTTCTGCTTAATCCATAGAAACAAGCACAGAAGGTCAACCAAAATCGGAGACAGAGGAATATGCTCCAAAAGAAAGAACAAGAAAAAAGCTTCAGAAAAAGAACTAACTGAAATGGAGATAAGCAATATGTCTGATAAAGAAGTTAAAGTAATGATCTTAAAGATACTCACCAGGCTGGAGAGAAAAGTGGAAGAACTAAGTAATACCTTCAATAAAGGGATAGGAAAAAAAAACAAACAGTCAACATTGAAGAATACAATAACTGAAATAAAAAACACCTAGAGGGGCACCTGGTGGCTCAGATGGTTAAGCATCTGCCTTTGGCTCAGGTCATGATCTCAGGGTCCTGGGATCGAGCCCCGCATCAGGCTCCCTGCTTGGCAGGGAGCCTGCTTCTCCCTCTCCCTCTCCCTCTACTATTCCCCCTGCTTGTGCTCTCTCACTCTCTCTGTCAAATAAATAAATAAAATCTTTAAAAAAAAAAGATATTAAACAAACAAACAAACAAACACCTAGAGGGAATCAACAGTAGAACATGCCAGCGATCTGGAAGATAGGATCATGGAAAGCACCCAAGCTGAACAGCAAAAAGAGAAAAGGATTTTTTAAGATTAGGGTAGGTTAAGGGATCTCTTGGACAATATCAGGTGAACAAACATTCACATTATAGGGGGCCCAGAAGAAGAAGAAGAAGAGAGAGAGAAATGGGTAGAAAACTTACTTGAAGAAGTAATAGCCAAAAACCTCCCTAACCTAGGGAAGAAAATAGACATCCAAGTCCAAGAAGCACAGAATTACAGATCAGATGAACCCAAGGAAATCCACACCATGACACATAATAATTAAAATGTAAAAAGGTAAAGACAGAATCTTAAAAGCAGCAAGAAAGAAACAAGAATACTTTGTAGGTAACTACCTACGAGGGAAATCTATAATGCTATCAGCTGATTGTTCAGCAGAAACTTTGTAGGCCAGAAGAAGGTAGCATGATATATTCAAAGTGCTGAAAGGCAAAAACTTGCAACCAAGAATACTCTACCCAGCAAGGTTAACATTCAGATTTGAAGGAGAGATAAATAGTTTCCCAAACAAACAAAAAATAAATGAGTTTATCACCACTAAACCAACCTTACAAGAAATGTTAAAGGCACTTCTTTAAGTGGAAAAAAAAGATCATAATTGAACATAAGAAAATTATGACTAAAAAGAAGTAAAATAAGACAACATATACATAAAGTGTGGAGGAGGGAGTAAAGAGGAAAAGAAGAGGAAAAAGGAAAAGAAAAATATTCTTGAAGAAAAGAAAAAAATAACCATCAAATTAATATAGACTGCTCTTTACTTAGGATGGTTATTCATGGTAACCACAAATCCAAAACCTATGACAGATACACAAAAAAATAAAGCCAAACATAAGACTATAGAAACTCATCAGTTACAAAGAAAGAGGGCAAGAGAAGAAAGGAACAAAGAACACAAAAACAACCATAAAACAAGTAACAAAATGACAATAAGTACACACCTATCAATAACTACTTTAAATGTAAATGGCCTAAATGCTCCAATGAAAAGACATAGAGTAGCAGTAGATAAAAAGCAAGATCTATCTATCTGCTGCCTATGAGAGACTCACCTCAGACCTAACAACACATACAGACTGAAAGTAAGGGCATGGAAAAACATTTATCATACAAATGGAGGAGAAAAAAAGCCAGGGTATCAGTACTTATATCAGACAAAATAGACTTCATTTTTTTAAGATTTTGTTTATTTGAGAGAGAGAGAGCACGTGAGAGCACCCATGTGAGTGGGAAGGGGCAAAGGGGAGAGAGAAAGAATCTGAAGCTGACTCTGCACAGAGCCCAATGTGGGCCTCAGTTCCACAACCACAAGATCATGACCTGGCCTCAAACCAAGAGTTGGACACTTAATCAACTGAGCCACCCAGGTACCCCTGACAAAACGACTTAAAACAAAGACTGTAACAGGAGACAAGGGGATTACATAACAATAAAGGGATCAGTTCAGCAAGAGAATATAACAATTGTAAATATCTGTGACCCAACATTAGAGCACCTAAATACATAAAGCAAATATTAGTGGATATAAGAGAAATTGATAGTAATACAATAATAGTAGGGGCCTCTAACATCTCACTTATATTAATGGATAGGTCATCCAGGCAGAAAATCAACAACAAAACAATGTCTTTGAATGACACATTGGACCAGATGGATATAACAGATATATACAAATCATTCCAACCAAAACCAACAGAATATACATTCTTTTCAAATGTACATGGAAAATTCTCCAGATTACGTATTAGGCCACAAAACAAGCCTCAGTAAATTTAAGAAGATTGGAATCAAAACATGTATCTTTTCTGATCACAAGGGTATAAAACTAGAAATAACTCACAAGAGAAAAACTGGGAAAAACACATACATGGGGACTAAACAACATGATACTTAACCAGTGGGTCAAGAAAACACTCAAAGAAGTTTTTTAAAAAAATACCTGGAGACAAATAAAAATGAAAACACAATGGCCCAAAATCTTTGGGACACAGCGAAAGCAGTTCTAGGAGGGAAATATATAGCAACATAGGCCTAACTCAAGAAATAGGTAAAAGCTCAAATAAACAATCTAACCTTACACTTAAAGGAACTAGGGAAAGAAGAACAAAGCCCAAGGTGAGTAAAAGACAAGAAGAGCAGACGTAAATGACATAGAGACTAAAAAAAGAAAGAAAAGAAAAGAAAGAAAGAAAACATCAGTGAAACCAATTCTTTGAAAAGATAAAATTGATAACCACACTCATCAAGAAAAAAGAGAAAGGACCTAAGTAAATAAAACCAGAAACAAGAGAGGAGAAATAACAACTAACACCATAGAAATACAGAAAATTATAAGAGAATACTATGAGAAATTAATCAACAAATTGGACAACCTAGAAGGAATGGATAAGTTCCTAGAAACATACAATCTTCTAAAACTGAACCAGGAAGAAATAGAAAATCTGAAGACTGATAGAAGTAACAAAATTGAATCAGTAATCAAAACCTACCAAAATATAAAAGTCCAATTCACCAGAGTCACTGGTGAATTCTACCAAACATTAAAGAAGAGTTAATACTTACTCTTCCCAAACTATGCCAAAAAATAGAAGAGGAAGCGAATCTTCCAAATACATTGTATGAGATCAGTATTAACCTGATACAAAAACTAAACAAAGACACCACAAAAAAGGAAAACTACAGGCCAAACCCCTAATGAACATAGATGCAAAAATCCTCAACAAAATATTAGCAAACCAAATTCAATACTACATTAAAAAGATCAATCACCATGATCAAGTGGGATTTATTCTGGGGATGCAGGATGGGTCAATATTTGCAAATCAATCAATGTGATACACCACATCAACAAAACAAAGAATGAAAATCAAATGATCATCTCAATAGATGCAGAAAAATCATTTGACAAAATTCAACATCCATTCATGATAAAAACTCTTTAACAAATTGGGGTTGGAGGGAACATACTTCAATATAATAAAGGCTATCTATGAAAAACCCACAGCTAACATCATAATCAATGGGGAAAAACTGAGAGCTTTTCTTCTAAGATCAGGAATAAGGCAAGGATGTCCACTCTCACCACTTTTATTCAACATAATACTGGAAGTTCTAGCCACAGCAATCAGGCAAGAAAAAGAAAGAGGCATCCATATTGGTGAAGAAATGAAAATGTCACTATTTGCAGATGACATGATAGTATACGTAGAAAATCCTAAAGACCACAAAAAAAAAAAAAAAAGCCCTACTAGAAGTAATAAGTGAATTCAGTAAAGTTGTAGGACACAAAATTAATACCTGGAAATTGGTAGTATTTGTATACACCAATAACAAAGAAGCAGAAAGAGAAATTCAGAAAACAGCACCATTTATAATTGCACCAAAAAGAATGAAATACCTAGAAATAAATTTAACCAAAGAAATGAAAGATCCGTACTTCAAAAAGTATAAAACAATGATGAAAGAAATTGAACATAACACAAATGGAAAGATATCCCATGCTCATGGATGAGAAGAAAAAAAATTGGGAAGTGTGAGCCCTCCAGCTGTATTCTTTTTCATAAAAAGATTGTAGCCACTATGGAAAACACTATGGAGCTTCCTCAAAAAGTTAAAAATAGAACTATCCTATGACCCAGCAATTGTACTAGTAGGTATTTACCCAAAGAATACAAAAATACTGATTCAAAGGGGCACATGCACCCTGATGTTATAGCAGCATTATTAACAATAGTTAAATAGTAAAATTATTGAAAGAGCCCAAATGTCCATTGACTGATCAATGGATAAAGAAGACGTGGTGTGTGTATTATATATCATATATGTATGTGTATATATATATATATTAGTCATCAAAAAGAATGAAATCTTGCCATTGGCAATGACATGGATGGAACTAGGGTATATCACGCTAAGTGAGATAAGTCAGTCAGAAAAAGACAAGTACCATATAATTTCATTCATTTAGAAACAAAACAGTTGAGGGGTGCCTGGGTGGCTCAGTCAGTTAAGCATCTGCCTTTGGCTTAGGTCATGATCTTGGGGTCCTAGGATGGAGCCCCACTTGGGGCTCCCTGCTCAGCCAGGAGCCTGCTTCTCCCTCTCTCTCTGCCCCCTCCCCCCGCTCCTCCTTTCTCGCTCACTCTCAAATAAATAAATAAAATCTTAAAAAAAACAAACATAGGGGAAGGGGAAAAAAGAGGGAAGAGAACCATAAGAAACTCTTAATAATAGAGAACAAACTGAGGGTTGATTGAGGGGAGGTGGGCAGGGGATGGACTAAATGAGTGGTGGGTATTAAGGAGGGCACTTGTGTTAAGAACTGGGTGTTGTGTATAAGTGATGAATTACTAAAATTCTACTCCTGAAGCCAATATTACACTATATGTTAACTAACTAGAATTTAAATAAAAATTTGAAAAAAACCACACAAAATTATGTTGAAGGTCATTTTCAGCACAAAGAATAAATTAAAGTTATAAGGAATGGGGAAAAAAAGATTGTTTTTGTTATTGTAGGTCCCTTGAATTTTTATATAAATTTTAAGATAAGTTTGTCAATTTCTACAAAAAAGGTGGCTGGAATTTTGAATTGTGTTGAATCCATAAACCACTACAGGAAGTATTACCATCTTAATAAGTCTCCCAATCCATGAACATAATGTCTTTCCATTTATTTAGGTCTTCTTTAATTTTTTTCAATGATATTTTGTAGTTTTCAGTGTACAAATGTTGTGCCTCTTTTGTTTAATTTATTGCTAAGTATTTTTTTGGTGCTCTTATTAAATGGAATAATTTTCTTAGTTTCATTTTTGGAGTGTTGATTGCTAGGGTATAGAAACATAGTTTATTTTTATATATTTATCTTGTAACCTGCAACCTTGTCAAACTTGTTCATTAATTTCAGTAGTTTTTTAGTGGATTCAGAGATTTTTTTATATACAGTATCATGTCACATGCAAATAGAGATCATTTTACTTCTTTCCAGTAGGGATGCTGTTTATTTCTTTTTCTGGCCTAATTGCCCCTATTAGAACAACCAGTACCATGTTTAATAGAAGTGGCAAGAGTAGACATCTTGGTCTTTTTCCTGATAGTAGAGCAGTCATTCACCATTGAGTATGATGTTAGCTGTGAATTTTTCGTATTCTCTTTATCACATTGATAAAGTTCCCTCCTATTCCTAGTTTTTTAAAAATGTTTTATTAAACGAATACACTTTTGTGCCCTGCCCTAACCCATAGATCTTTTAGTCTCTACTACTCCAAATGGATTTTAGTTCCATGAAAATGACAGCAAATAGCTACCACATTTGATCTCTTCCCACTAACTAGCTTATTCCCTCAGATTGAACAAAGCAGTTAAGTTACTTAGAAAAGTATTTAGGGTGTTCCATAATGTATAAAGCATATATAGTACTAAGATTTGAAATTTAAGCAAAGAAAAAAAATACTGCAGTAAAACAAAATCTGTATTTTATTAATGCCACAAGTCTGTTGTTGCTTGAGTGTTTTCTTCCTGTTATCCCACAGCAATTGGCATTAGTTTGCCTTTCTCAATCATTTGTGGGAAGTGGGTAGGGATTCGGGTCATGCTTTCTTAGCTGTGTAACCTGTAGCAAATTACTTAATCTCTCTGTACCTTAATTTCCCCATCTGTAAAATGATCCTGAATACCTAACTTACGAAGAGACATATCTATGTTAAGTACTTAATTTAGTGCCTGACACTTGGCAAATACACAATAAAAGTTAGCTCCTATCATCATTATTATTATTACCAAACTTACCAAACTTAGCCACATATGAGCTCTGTGTCTCTATTTCACATTCCACAGGTTATTTAATATTTGTGTATGAAGAATAAGTCATTGAGGAAGCAGAAACAAGTCTTTATAGTCTAATAACCATCATGACAGCCACCACTTCCAGTTACCACTTATTATTGAATATTCATCTAGATCAGAGTGTGGGTTTGGAGATCATGGACACAGAAAGAATCATTGAAAGTCATTTTGAAAATTCAGGCCTATAGCATTTTTACTTTATCCTCAGCATTTTCATTAGCTTACAATTAAAAACATTTTCTAGAAATAAAGAGAAAATAATGTGCTATAGATTTGCTTCTCAATATTATTAAATAGCAGAAACATTAAGCATGAGCCACTTTGCATATCCCAGAGGGAACAGTTCCTTCCACAAACATACACTCCCCACCACCTCAAAGATGGACCCCTGTGCTCCCTACTGCTGCAGTGTGTGCAAGGCTGGGAGTGCTGGGGAGGGGAGGATGGACTGTCCCTGGGTATGATCCATTTCTAAGCCCTTGTCTCTTAGATTTTATTAACTCTGAAAGTGGGTACTTAGCTTACCATCCTTTTTGGGAATTTGGGCTGAACTTTTCTTGGCTCTTCCCAGAGAGACAGATAGTCGTCCCTCAAAACACATGCTCCCTTTCCCAAGGTAGACTTATCACTGGAAAGTAGCCACTCTGCCAGGTACCACATTTCATGCAGCTGGGTGCCACCATGTAACTGAGTTCACTAATAGAGTGTCCACAGAAGTGATGCCACTTCTTGGGCTGCTCATAAAACTTTGTGGAGCTCTCCATACCCTTATTTCTTCTTGGATGGAATATAGTTTAACCTCTAGAGAGTTAAAGATGGCAAAGCCTCCATCACCATTGATCCCTGAACAACTGTGGGCAGGAAACCGCTCTGCTGACCTCTTCTATCAGTACTGTTATATGAGTGACAAAACTCTACTGTTAAACTTCTGAAAGTTCAATGTTTGTTTCAGAGGCTAGCATTATCCTAATTCTCTCACTTTTACAAACCCTGAATATTTATATAATCAGGATTGTTTTACAGTGAGCATTTGTCTTAGTTCATTTGGACTGCTGTAACAAAATACCACAGACTGAGCAGCTTATCAACAACAGAAATTTACTTCTCTGAGTTCTTGAGGCTGGAAGTCTGAGAGCTTCCAGGGTGCCAGGTCGGGTGAGGGCCCTCTTCCAAGTCAAAGACTCTTTGCTTTGTCCTTATTTGGTAGAAAGATCTAGCTAGTTCTCTGGGATGTCTTTTATAAGGGCACTAATCCTATTCAGGAGGGCTCCACCCGCATGACCTGTTCTCTTCCCAAAGGCCCTTGGGCATTAAGTTGCCAATATATGAATTTGATGAGGACACAAATACTCAGACCATAGTAGCATTTATACAGGGAGAAAGTCTTCTTTTTTCCTAAATAGAAGAGAAAAAAGGAAGGAAGGAAGGGAGGGAGGAAGGAAGGAAAGAAGGAAAGGGATGAAGAGTGGAAGGAGGTAAGGAAATTTGATTTATCTTAGAACCTGGGCTAATTGGAACATGTTGAGAGATTAACATGCATAAGCACATGCATGAATATGTATTTATAGTCATTCATGTTTATATGGATTTCTCTTACCTACTGGGTAGTCATCAGTTCATTCTTTAAACATCAAATGCCTACAATATGCCAGGCAGTGTATGGACATAGTAGAACATAAAGGTTAGTAAAATATCGTCCTTAGCCTCCAGGGGCTCAGAGACCTAGAGCCTAGTTTTGCGGGTATCCCATATAGTCATATAGTTCATCTCTTAGAGTGACACAGAATGCTAGCTCCACTGGATATTTTGGATCAACTCTAGAAATTGTCTGGAGCATGTACTCACATTTAATTTTCAGGAGGAGAGTATTCTCTAGGATGGGAAGTTTCGACCAGAATCCTCCCAGAAGGAAAAATCAGCCCTCACATCGTCTTTACACAAATTCCCAGGAGCCCAGTACTAGTGAAGACAGAAAAAAGACTAAAGGGGAAGACAAGATGACAGAAACTCATCCACATCTGAAGAGTAGAGAAGTCCTTGAGCTCAAAAACAGACTCTAGTCTCTTCCATTTCAGGGTCATTTGCCTGAGAAAATGAAGCACGGACATTTTTAAAGCTAGTTTGAGAAAGAAATCACAAAAGTAAACGTTTGTGGAATCCATGTATAGGGCTCTGATAACTTCAGAGGGTTGCAAGGAAACAACATTGCTCTGAATTTGGTGTAAGTGAAACAGGAACATATAATTTAGATTTCCATGAAAAATAAACCCAGCTCCACAGAGGGAATAGAAATAGCACCTGAAGGCCATATGCCTTTGTGTGGGCTTTTGTGTTTGTAAACCCATAAGCCTTGCAGAAAGAGTTGAGATTCTCAGGCCCTGAGCAACATCCTAGCTCCCTGCAGATCCAGGCTCACTGGTCTTGGTAATGAAGCTTGGTTGGGTTTTCTAGAGGCTAGAATCTTTACTTGAAATTAGAGATACTTAGGGGGTCTCTTAAGACAGTAAGGTGGGAGAGGTGGAGAAGGAGAGATTGAGATTTACTCCTTAAAAGGCAAGGTTTATGAACCACAGAATATCTTTTACTCTGGATTTTATGTTCAATCAATGCTCTTGTCTTAATCAGTTTGGGCTACCATAACAAGTATACCATAGATGGGGTGGCTTAAACAACAAATATTTTTTTCTCACAGTTCTGGAGACTGGGAAGACTTGGCTCACATATCCAGTGTCTGGTGAAGACCTGCTTCCTGGTTTGCGGATGGCCATTTTCTCATTGTATTCTCACATGGCTGGGGTCCAGGTGGGGGAGGGGCGGCAGGAGGGTAGGTAGAGAGGGGAAGCTCTCTCATGTCTCTTTCTATAAAAGCACTAATCCCATCATGAGGGCTCTACTCTTATAAGCTAATTACCTCCCAAAGACCCCACCTCCTAATACTATCATATTGGAAGTTAAGATTTCAACATATGAATTTTGAGGGGACATAAACATTCTGTCCATAACAGCTCCCAGTCAAATCTGAAGAGAAAGTGAGCACAGGAAAATGTTCAGTGGGAGGCATCTCCTGTTAAAAACCAGGTACAATGGTTTGGTTTGCGTACTGCGTCAGAGCTGAGTAGGAAAATATAGCAGGATTGGATTGGATATCTGCACCATGCTTAAAGGAAGAAAGGAATGAAACCACAGCATAGGATAACATAGAACCAAACTGAAAAGACAGTTGTTTGTTAGATCTTTGGGGGTACATTTTTGGGGTAATATTCCGCAGTTAATGACAATAGTGTCATGCTTCCCCCTAAAAACCATGTCTACCTGCATGGCAGCTAGAAATCTGTACAACTTTTTGCAAATGACTTGACCCTACGCAGGAGGTACTGCCCAAAAGGACCAATGCAGCTTAAATGACTGTTCAGGCTTCCCAAATTATTAGCTGCAATCTTGTGCCTTCCTACATAAAAAAAGTCCTTTAAACTCTGATCATTCTCTGATCTTCAAAAACAGATATGTATTATTCTAGAGATAGTACCATCATGCTTTGGGCTTTGGTCACAGTGCCGGAGCCATGTTTCTTCAATCTTAACTATAACAGTTTGTTCCAGCCTGGACTTCCAGCTGTCAGTAGCTGCATCTCTGTGCCATGGGGCTTTTCCTAGAACTAAAGAATACTGTAGCCTGAGACTCAGCACACCATAGGTACCAGGCAATTAACACCTCTCATTAGCAGCTCTCAACTGATGACTCTTGGGAGTTCGTGTATAAATAACCCAGTTCCCCCAGTCCTCAATGGGATTGTGGTGAGGCATGTGTTTGACACAGTTCCCAGACTCTCCACGGTATTAAACTCCAGTTGTCCACTGTGGTGGCTAATTTAGTGTTAGGCTACCTTTACTTGGATCACTTCCCCACTCTCTTCCTGAGGCTTCTGGGGAAAACCTACACTAAAATGCTTAGCTAAATCTCCATGCTTAGCAGCCCACCTCACTTCCTAATCTTAAGCAAGAGGCTTAAATCACTTAAGTGAAAGTGATTACAGCAAGTTTTGGGTACATCTAAAAGCTCCAAGCAGTTGTAAGAAGATGAAATACCCTCTAGCAAACTCTTAAATTCCAAAGTAAAGAGGGCTTGGCTAAGCATGGGCAACCTCTGTCATCATTCCCTCTCTCTCTCTGTGTCTCCTGCCCCTGTTTGCTTATTCATTGCCACACTCACCCTCATATAGTTATGGAGCAAGGAAGCCTTACTAAATAACCCAAAAAGTAAAAGGAAATGTCTAGCCAACACAACACTTGTGAGCTGCTGGGTGGTCTGAGATTTGAGCCCAAAGCCATGGCCTGGTTTATTATTTAAATCTTTAAGATCAATTGCATTTGCACTGTTTTCTTTAGCAAAGGTTTTCCATTGATCAAAACTAACTTCAGTGTACCAACTTTCTTAAAGAATAATCAACAATTATCTTTCTCCCTTTTTGGTTGCTTATTTCTTTGATGGTGTGGTTTTTAGTGTGTGTCCGTGCATACGCACACATTTTCTTTTTAACTGCCAATGGTAGAAGTCATAACTTGAAAGTAAAACCAGTGAGGAATATAAAGGCAGAGCACACTAAATAGAGATGAAGGAGAAAGGAGAAGAGAACTACCCCCAGGGTATCAATTCCAAGTGGTGGGGAAGCCCAGCTGGGCCAGCAGGGGTAATTTATGTGGGCTATCCATCATTGAGGGCCTTAAGAAATATATTTCTTTGTCAACAGCTTCACCATCCTGATGTATCCATATAGACTAGGATATTGGGTTGGGAGGTCATATTTTCCTTTCACTGCATGGTGATTTATTTGCGAAATTCTGAATCACAGACAAGCTTGCAAAGCCATCAGCTGAGGAGGATACAGATCCTTTTCTAAAGTATCCAGTCATCATGTAACTCTACTTATATTCACCTACAGTTTTTTTTTTAACATGCTCACTTTCTTTTCTTTCTTTCTTTTTTTTTTTTTTTTGAACATGCTCACTTTCAAGTACCCAAGAGAAAATCCAAACTGAGGATAATGGTCCCCAAATACCAGTCAATTCATTTATTTATTGAGCACCTACTAGATGGCAGGCACTAAAAAAACAGGACAGAGGATGCCTGTCCTTATGGAGCTCTCCGTCCAGTGGGACAGAGGAATTAAATCAATAATTTTACAAAAAAAAATTATTTCTCAACTCATATACTGTTTTCACCACATTGCTCCCCTGTAATGCTATTATATCTAAGATGACCAAACATCTGGCTTCCCTGGAACATTACCAATATACTTCTGCTGTCCCAATGTAATTATTAATAATGACACCTTTCACTCTCAAAAGTGCCCCAGTTTCTATGGTAAATTATGTGAAGACCTAACAATAACTACCCTGTCTATACCACCTCAATCGCACTATTGATTTTCTGTGTTCATTTTCTTATAATGGCTAGCTCTCTGCACAGACATCATCGTTCAGCAGGTATTAACTACATTCTGAACACACCATGAGCAAGAGCAAGGAAATGAGGCAAATCTATTTCTTCACTCTATAAACCAGTCTCTCCCAGAGATGGACAATTAATCAACTTGTCAGGCAGGCAGTGTGCTGTGTAGTGGGAAAATATTGATTGGACCAGGAGTCCAAGAGCTGTTTTCAGTGATGGCTTTGCCATTTACTAGATGTCATTAAACTTGCTGGAGCCTTAATAAGTGGCCTTATCTTCAAAATGGGGATAATAATACCTGCCTGGACTATTTTAGAGGGTTGTTTTGAGAGGCAAATATATGTGAAAGTATCTCTAAATTGTAAAGTGCCATACACATGTAAAGTATTATAAATATGAAAGTAGAATACACTTGATATTTTATATTATAATTGACATGGTTAATCCAAATTATGATTCCTACTGATAGAAACATACACTGTGTGTAAAGTACAAATATTTTGATGGCATGTATAGTAATATTAAAATATTTATTATTTTATATAACATTTAATTTAGGAGCAAATCTGATATTTATTTACTTTTTTTTTAGAGAAGGGGAGAGAGAGAGAGTGAGCACTCAGGGGGTAGGGGACAGGCAGAGGGAAAGAGAGAATCTTAAGTGGGCTCCATTCCCAACACGGAGCCCCACAGGGGACTCAATCTCATGACCCTGAGATCACGACCTGACCCGAAATCAAGAGTCCGGTGCTTAACTGACTGAGCCACCCAGGTGCCCCAGTAAATCTGGTATTTAATATATTTTGTATAATATATAGTGTTAGATATTCAGAAGTAGAGTAAATTACTGAAATCACATATAGTGTTCTAACTAATCACAGCCATGATGCCAACTTCTTTCACATTAAGGAATATAAGATATAGTTCATGTAGTCAGACTCACCCAACTTTCTGAAATAAAATAGCCCCAGAGGCCATCTAATATATCTACTTTAGTTTTGTCAATGGACATCACATTTTCTTTCAACTTTGTCAGACCCATGCAGAGATCGCTGAGGTATTTTGTTAACAAAATGCCATCAAGTTTCATACGAATCTGATTAAAGTTAAGCAAAAATATATGTTAAGCAAAAATGATATTCACCAAGATAGTATTGTTTTACACATGATGACAAATTAATTCCTATATAAGGAGTATAGTGACAACAGTCTGACTGTCATGACCAGGAAATTACACTAGCAAGTGATATATCATGGGGCTCTTGAAATATTAGAGTAGATACATATAACAGTGGAGAAAGTTTGTTCATATGAATGATAAGGCAAACTGGTAAATTCAGCTTCTATTAGCTCACTTATCTGACAGCCTTGGGAGGTAGGTTTTATAATTCCCATTTAACCATGAGAAAACTGCAGCTCAGAGAGGCTGTGCAACTTACCTAACATCAAACAGCAGGTAGCCAAGCCAAGATTCAACTCCAAGTCTTTCTGACTCTGGAGTTCATGTTCTTTCCAGAAAACCACAATGTTTGTCAACATTTTCTTTTTCAGTAGATGTCTAATTTGATTATATTAACTGCATTTGGAATTAATTTCAATGGATATCCCTATATTAGGATTTTCTAGAGAAACAAAATCAATAGGATATGAAAGAAAACCTATTTTGAAGAACTGATTCACACAATTATGTAGGCTGAGAATTGCTGCAATCTGTCATCTGTAAGCTGGAGACCCAGGAAAGCCAGTGGTGTAATTTGGTCTGAGACCGAAGGCCTGAGAACCAAGGTTGATTTAAATCCTCACCCAATGGCAGAGGATGAGGTGAGATGTCTCAGATCATGCAGTGAGGCAGGAAAAGGGGGCAAATTCCTTTTTCCTCTGACTTTTTGTTCTGGTCAGGCCTTCAACAGATTGGATGATGCTCACCCACATTGGGGAGGGCAATAATCTACTTTCCTAAATCCAGATTCAAATGTTAATCTCATCTACAAACACCCTCACAGACATACTCAGAAATAATGTTTAACCAGATATTGGGACATCGCCTGATCCAGTTAAGTTGACACATAAAATTATCACAGTCCCTGAAAAGTTTCTGGTCACCTGGTGTTTATAGAGGACTTTGGCAAGGACAACTGGTGCTAAACCAACGTTGTCATCACTTGAGCCATTGACTTAAATAAATGGACTGCTAGCCACAGCCACATAAATTTGGGACTAGATTTATTCAGGCACACGCACATAAACATTTCAATAGAGTCTTCTTCACTGGAAACAACACTATTTAATTTGCAATGAGATTAAAATGTTAAGATAACAAGAAGAATAAATGTCCTGCCATACATAGTCGAAGGTCCATTGTTTTATTGCTTATTGAACAATGGGGGAAAAGTGAATCAAAAGGCAAGATGAAGAGTTTCCAGAGCACTCACAGACACCAACGTTGTCATACACAAGCTATAGCCCAATTACACTTTTCTTACATTGGCCCTTCTGGACCAATAGGGAATTAGAAGCATCTACTAAATGATTGTAAAGGTGATTATTAAGAATTAGCAGGACTTGTTCTCCAAAGCTTAGGACACATCTGCATTGCTCAAGCTGAGTAACAATTTGAGTCTGTAGATTTACCCCTGCTCTTGGCCATTTCCTTACAGCTCTGTGCTTTTAAATAGTTCATTTTCTGGTACCTTAGTAGTGAAATATAGTGGGTACAGTTTTACAAATCCCTCAAAGAAAACAAATTAATACACATCATCTCCCCCTGTGGCACATGGAAGCCCATCTGTCCCAGCCTAACCTGCCAAGTCAGCTCAGTCCTGAGCCAGCAAATATTGGCTGTCGTGCAGGCTAGTGTCCAGCAAGATGTTGCCCACCTGCTATCTCAAGGCTTGTATTGCAAAATTGGGTTGTATTTCAGTGTTGGTCATTCTGAAGTCCTGTATGTGCTGGCAGGAAAAATAATTGGAATTCATCCCCCGAAATCCAGTGGCCTTCCATGATGGGCCAAATACACATCTGTTGGAGCTATTTAGGGGTGGCCTTGACTGAAAGCAGATGATGGCTGGTTTGATGGCTCCTCAGGATGTCTGTCTGCCCAGTAAAGGAAAAATAACTTGAATTCTAGATCCATTTAGGAGAAATAAAGCATTAAAAAATTAGCAAGAAAATTTGGGGCAAAAGACAGTGTGCTTTAGAATGATTATAGGAGAAATTCCTCAACTGCAAGGGTGTAAGACACTGTAGTGCATTATTCAGGGAGAGGAGATTGGGAAGACTCCTTTACAAAGGGTTTAAAGAAAAAGGGTATCTAATGATCTGCCAAGCTTCTCTGAACCAAGGCATGGACTGAAATGCCATTCATATTCAACTTCCACAGATCTGTGAATATCTAGCTTAATAGGATTCTAGAATCCCTTCCTCAGAAATGTAGTAATGTTAACATCTAATATTTGCCTATTACTCTCTAATTTCCCAAAGTACTATTATATATATTATCATATTTTATTGTTACAGGAAACCTAGGAGGAAGGTAGGGCATGATTATAATTTAAATGTAATAAAATACTACAAGAGGTTTTAGTTATGCCCAGAGGGGGAGCAGTGTGGAGAGGGACCAGAGAGCAAAGATGGCAGTCCTCAAAAAAAATTCCTCTCTTTGGCAAAGCATGTTTGTGCCTCTAGAATATATTATGATAGCCAGCCTTAAAATGGAGAAGCTAAAAGAGACCTGAGAGATCATCAAATTTACTCTCCCACTTTCAAGTGAAGAAATGAGCCCATAAAAGTGAAGTGATCAGACCAAATTCACATGTCAAGAGAGAGGCATAACTGAACAAAAACACAGGTCTCATAACTCCCAAGCCTCTGCTCTTTCCACTTGTCCACAGTCTCCCTTATAATCCTCATGTCTTTCAGTTTCATACCTCATTCTTACCAGAAACCTGAGTATAAAACTGATTATAAGTGATCAAGAAATCATTTTAACCTATTGCCCTATGAAAAATATTGTATACATCATTTTAACTTTTAAGTGCTAGTTTTAAAGAACAAATAAGTAGGAAAAAATAGTTATTGATAGTGATAGTAAGACTGACAGTAAAATTTTTTTTTTTAAGATTTTTTATTTATTTATTTTAAGAGAGAGAGAGAGAGCACAAGCAGGCAGAGCGGCAGACAGAGGGAGAGGGAGAAGCAGGCTCTCTGCCGAGCAGGGAGCCCGATGTGGGGGCTCGATCCCAGGACCCTGGGATCATGACCTGAGCTGAAGGCAGCCACTTAACCGACTGAGCCACCCAGGCGCCCCTGACAGTAAAATTTTTAAAAAGCCAAGAAAAATTTAAAATTAGAAGGCAAGTCATACACCCACATTCACTATTTTTATTCAATGATAAATTTATTCAGCTAGTCATTAAATATTTCTGAGTGCAAACCATTTGCCAGCAACTATATTAAGTGTGAGGGATGGAACAAGATGACAATAAACAGGGTAGGTCCCACCAGAGGAAATATATGTGCAAAACCACAGAAGCATAAAGGAGCAATATACTCTTGGGTGTGGTTTAGTGTTACTGTAGCCTAGAATGTTTATGTGAGTGTGGCAAGAGATGGAGCTGCAAATGTAAGTGTGACCAATCATGGAAAACCTTACATTGCCACACTAAGGAATTTGATGTTGACTTTTAAGGAAAGACAGATGTCAGATTTATATTTCATAAGGAATAATACAGTGGTGTGGGAAGCGTGCGCTGTAAGACTGGAGACCTTTTAGAAGGCTAAGGAAATTGTCCTCTAGATTCTTTGGCCATTCCTTTTCAGTGATTTTGCAGTCTCCTCCACCTGACCCTTAACATGTTGGGGAATTCATCACTCTGTCCTTGTCACTTTCTCTTCTCTAGCTACCCACTTCCTAGGTGATCTCATCCAGCTTTGTGATTTTTAATATCATAACATTATTTTTAATATTTAATAATATTTCTGTGCTCATGATCCTCAAATCTTTATTTCCTATGAAGACATGCTCAATATCATTGGTCATTAAGAAAGTACAAATTAAAACTACAATAAGATACCAGCTCACACCCACTAGGAAGGATGGCTATAATTAAAAAGATGTACATTAACAAGTATTGGCAAGGATGTGGAGAAGTTGGAATGCTCATACATCGCTGGTGTGAATAAAAAATGATGCAGCCACTTTGAAGAACAGTTTGACAGTTTCCTAAAAAGTTAAATGTAAGGTTATGTGATCCATAAGTATCAACCCAAAAGAAATGAGAGCATATATTCACACAAAGACTTGTATGTGAATGTTCATAGCAGCATTATTCATAATAGCCAGAAAGTAGAAACAAATGTTTATCAACCGGTGAATGGATAAACAGAATGTGGCATTGCAACACAATAGAATATTACTCAGCAATAAAAAAAGGATGAAGTATTGATATTATTGTTATATGTTACAACATGAGTGAATTTCAAAAACATCATGCTAAGTGAAAGATACCAGACACAGAAAACCACATATTATATGGAAATGTCCAGAAAAGATAAATCTGTGAATAGAAAGATTAGTGGTTGCCTGAGGCTAACAGTGGGAACACAGGTTAATGTAAATTGGCATGAGGGATCTTACTGTGGTGATGAAAATGTTCTAAAACTGGACTGTGGTTATGCAACTTGGGCAAACTTATTAAAAATCAGTAAATTGTACACTTAAAATGGGTTAATCTTACCATATATAAATTATACCTGAGTAAAGTTAACTTAAAAAAAAATCTCTATTTCCAACCCTGACATCTTACTAGAATACAGACTTCTGTATCCAGTCGATTACTTGACATCTTTGGATGTCTAATAAGTATCTTAAACTTAACATGGACCCCCAAAAAGTATGTTTTAAAATGAGATGTAGCTTATATAGTTAATACAAATCAAGTGTGTAACTTGATAAATTATACTGTTGTAGAACCACCACCTAGATTCAGATGTTTCCATCAGACCAGAATATTCCTTCATGCTTCTCCCCAGTCAATACTCTGCCCCTCCAAAAGTAATCATTTTTCTGATTTCTATCACTGTTGATTAGTTTTGCCTGTTCTTGAACTTCTTATAAATTGGGTCTGGCTTCTTTCACTCAACCTAATGTCTGTGAGATTCTTTCAGGTTGTTGTATGTATCAGTTGTGTAATCTTTTTCACTGCTGTGTATATTGTGTATTCTGTATATGAATATATCACAGTGTGTTTATCCATACTCCTGTTGATAGGCATTTAGATTAACTACAGCTTAGATTATTATGAATAAAGCTGCTATGAACATTCTCATACATGTCTCTTGTTGGCTATAAACACTCATTTCTATAGGATATTTTCTTAGAAGTGGAATTGCTATGCCATGGGAGATCCTCAATATTTCCCCTTAAACCTTATCTTTCTTGAATTTCCCCACATCATAAATGCCACTGCTACCTACCTAATTGTTCAAGCTCCAGATGTAACTGTTATCGTACCTTCTACCCCATTACTTTTGTCCTTAATTCCTTCTCTGCGTAGGAGCCAAAGTTTTAGAAAAGTAAGTCACATCATATCATTCGCTTGCTTAAAACCTTTTTTTTCAAATTTCCAATAAAGTCTAAACTCCTTTCCTGACTTACACACCCCCGTTTTTTGTTTTTTGGTTTTTTTTAATCTGGCCACTACCTACCTCTGAATCTTTATCTCCTGTGCATGGTGTTCCAGCTGCCTCTGGACTTCCTTTTTTGAATACACCAAGCTCGTTCCCAGGGCATTGGTACCAGTTCTATTCTTCAGCTGAGAATGCTAGTCCTCTGATCTTTGCATGACTAGCTCCTTCTGTTCATTCGGATCTCAATCCAAAAGTCACTACATCTGAGAGGCCTTCTCTGAACACTGAATTTGGGATAGCCATTTGGTCGCTAGCTTTCACAACAATGTAGTATAATTCTCTGCAGGGAAATTATGGCTATCATATTTTTATTTATTCCTTTCTTTCTTGTTTGTCTCTGCACAAGAATGTGTGCTCCATAAGAACAGGGAATTCATATGCCTTGTTTGTTGCACGTTGGTGCTTAAACCATGCCTGGCATTCTAGAATGAATGTATGACTTCAGTGACAGCTGTGGTCCAATTGTCACTTCCTTCAGCAGTTCTCAGAAACTCACATGTAGAGCTAGAGAAAGAGGATGGTTGGTTGGAATAATCCAAGTTGTGAGTCTGCCAGGTAGATGCAGACTTTGTTCAGGAAATGGGGATGTTGAGGGTGTTGGCAGGAGAAAGCCAGAAGTTATATACCCCAGAATCCAGGTTGGATTGTAAAGGGAAGAAGCTATGTGGGGAGAAAATAGGATTCGGAGGAGACTGGGGCGGGGGGTCTTGACACAGCCAAAGAATATTTATATCTTTATCTTTCTGACAACTGAATCAGAAAGTGAGGCCAAAATAGCTGAAGAAGTATTGGGACTTACTTGCTCAGCCAGTGGTTCAATAGTACTGAGTCTTCCTATATAACTTATTTTATGTGGTCAGTACTTGGCACTAGTCAATAAATATTTATTGATTGGTTTGATAAATTAGTGGAAGGATAAATAAAACAGCAAAGAGATAGTAATAGTTAAATGAATGAATGATAGAATACAAAACTCATGTTCTACTGTGTTGCTTCTGGAAGTTAAAAGAAATAATATCTTGCCATAAATTTGTCAACCTATTTTCAGGTCTCTGGTGATATGAGTAGTCCCCACTCCCCACTCCCACCATCTAAGGGACAAGCCAAACTGTTTGGGATAGCATTCTAAGACTATCTATTTGTATAATCTTCCTATTCCACTAAATTGAACAATCCTTTATATAAGTACAGTAAGTCTGCTGTAAAATAAAAAACCCAAACCCCATTATCACTCAATTCTCCTTCACTGGCTCTATAAATCAGTGCTATTTTGTAAGTCCAAGATACACTAAAAACCTTTACTAGGTACAAACATCATAAATCATTAACTGTTCATTTCCAAAAATTTATTTTAACTCCAGCCAGGGGTAACTATTGCTGGGATTTATTTTCACTTGCAAGTATGCAATATTATTTCAGGATAGTCAATGCTGTAATGTTGAAAGGGTCAACTAAAAATATTTTAAATGAATCAATAGGAAATGTTGGCAGTAGAATACAGAGTGAATGTTGTGGCTTAAATCTGCAGAGGAGTCCACTGGAGCCTTGATAATGTCATCCCCCAGCCCTCAAATAGGAAGGTAGCACCAGAAGGCTCTGTTGACAGCCTGAGGAAAGACCTCACTGCCTGAGAAAGAGTGAGGAGCATGAAGTTCTGTGAACTCACAGAAGGACAAAGGAATAAGGGAAGAAGAAATAAAGGAGGCAATAAAGCAAATGAGCCCAGAGGAATTTCCAGAGCACTATGGAGCCAGAGATCTTGTCAGAGCTCTGAGAAAAAGCAAAGAGACTCCATTCATCTCTGCTTTACAGTAGGCCCTTTTGTTTTGCTCATATGGTTTCTTTTTTATTCATATATCACAGAGTTGGAGTCTGGATGATCTGAGGAAAACAGGGAAGTAGGAGAGAGAGAGGAGAGGGGATAAGAATGAAGAAAATCACCTCCTTTCATCAGAAAAAGCATTTTATTTCCACAGGGAAATGTTCTAAGATAAGTTTATCTTCCCCAACCAAGAGACTTCTCTGAAAATGCTCCCCAGGCCAATAGGCCAGTCCATCCCTGTGGAGTACTGCTCTCTCCAACTAGCTCATTGACTTTACTTAGACTAGGTACCAGTTCGGCTTATCTTTTTTCTCCACCTGAAAATGCAGTTTACACCACTGACTGATGGTGATGTAAAACTTGCTGAACATTTTGGAACATGACTTGTTTGTGGACAAAAGCTCTATCTCTGAGAACCTAATTATCCTGACACTCAGCAACAGCTAGTGCCGCCACTTGGACACTTACCATGTGCCAGTATTATGAGAAACAATTTACACACAAAACCTCGCTGGAACTTAACAATATTTATACATACAAATGTATAACGACCAGGAAAGACATTTTCCCTATTCTACAGCTAAAGAAGCTAAAACACAGGAATTGTAATCAACTTATTACAAAGGTAATAAATGGCTGAAAACGGACCTGAATCTACATCTGACTCCAGAGCCCAGGTTTGAGATAAAGCAGTGAGAATATTGAGTTTGTTGGGAGGGAGAGTTAGGGAAAGACAAAGTGTATCTCAAAGCAAAGTTGGAATTATCCACACTACCACTGAGCACATGCATTTGTATAGAGAACTGATTGTTGACTAGAAAGTGACGTAAGTGATGGTTTTCTTGGATTCCAGGCCAGGCTATTTCTCCTGACCACAGCCACGCCCCTTAACCTCCTTAGTCTGTTCAAATCTTATCTGTAAAATGAGATGGGCTCTCAGGGCCCTTTCAGCCCCAAAACATTCCCTTAGGATTCCCAGTGGTAGCCTATTTCTGGGTAGCCTGAAGCATGTCACACACCATCTGAAAAAGGAGGTTAGATGCAAAAATACAAAATTAGGTCAACAGCACCTACAGGACTGCCTGTAGGACTAGTGATTGCTGGGTGTCTGAACATTAAAACTAACAAATGATTAGGGCTGAATGGGTTGGTGTGCTAAGTTTCAGTTGATTGTGTTGTTATACTAGTTGTCTGTTCTGGATATTATTGCTGTGTAACAAGCAATCCCAAAACTAGTGGCTTAAAGCAACTATTTATTTTGCTCACAATTGTGGGGTCAGAAATTTGGGAAGGACTTAGAATGGGCA
The DNA here is from genome assembly GCF_964656455.1 of Halichoerus grypus. Classification (NCBI taxonomy): domain Eukaryota; kingdom Metazoa; phylum Chordata; class Mammalia; order Carnivora; family Phocidae; genus Halichoerus; species Halichoerus grypus. Next base: position 54,065,158 of record NC_135717.1, read on the forward strand.
GTTTAACTCTGACCCACATGCATCAGCTGGGGTGGCTAGGGCGAGAGGATACCCTTCCAAGATGGCCTTCTCACCCACATGTCTGAAGTCTCTCTCCACTTGGGCCCCTTTCTGTGCCTTAGACTTCTTCCAGCATGGTGGTGTCAAGTTATTCATACCTCTAACATGGCAGGTAGCTTCCAAAAGACCAAGACAAACCTGCTAGTACTCTTAGAGGCCATGCCCTGAAGTAGAATAATGTTACTATTATACCTTGTTAGTCAAAGTAATCACAGAGTAGCCTGGATTCAAAGGGAGGGGAAACAGCTTCCACCTTTCAATGGCAAAAGTGTCAATCTGCCATGATGTCCTACCTCAAGATTTGGCCAGAAAGGAGCCATGTAACTATTGGATTTGGAGAAAGTGGAATGATCTAGAACAAAGAACTGTAACTACCTACTGGGTATGGCATGCTTAGCAGTTTTACCTGCCTAGCATTCATGATCCAACCAGCTTTCTTCTATTGCCAGAAGACCTGACCTCCTCAGCTCTCAGTTCATGTGGTTTTGATAGAGGACCGATTTTGCCCCTCAAATATGTGATTTAGGCCTTTCAGACATCGTCAGTGCCTACAACAGTGCCTGGCACATAGTAGGTGCTCGATATGAATGAATGAAAGAAAAAGATTGCATTCCTATGACCACAAGGATTGTTTCAGGGATACATGATTCAAGTTGTAGGACTTTTTCTAGAATGACTAGGAAAGAGGTATCCTCCTTATGCTGGACTTGGAATTTTAGGCATGTAATACAAAGTTATTGAGACACCACAGGGTAAATCCCTGCAACAGAATGGAACTGACTCAGTGGAAAGGAAAGCTGAGAGATGAAAAGAGAAAGGCAGAGTCTTGATGACACTGTTTGACATCCAGCTGTGCCTAAAGTTAGTCTATCCCCTAGACTATTCAACTAACTAGCTAAAATCCAAAACACCAACACCCCCAAATGCTGACAAGAATGTGGAGCAACAAGAACTCATTCATTGCTGAGAATGCAAAATGGTACAAAGATGGCTAGCCATCTTTGGAGGACAATTTGGTTGTTTCTTAAAAAGCTGAACATAGTCTTACTGTACAATCTAGTAATTTTGCTCATTTTCCCAAATGAGTTAAAAACATGTTCACACAAAAACCTGCACATGAATGTCTATGGCAGCTTTATTCATAATTGCCCCAAATTGGAAACAAACAAGATTTCCTTTAATATAAGGTAAATGGACAAATTAACTATGGTACATCTATACAATGGACTAATTTTCAGGTATAAAATAAATGAGCTGTAGAGTCACAAAAAGTCATGGAGGCAACTTAAGTGCTTATTGTTAAGTGAAGGAAGCCAATATGAAATGGCTAAGGGCTACATACTGTATGATTCCAACTATATCACATTTTGGAAAAGGCAAAACTATATATAAAGTGATTCAAGTGCCGGGTGGAAGGAAGGTATGACTCGATGGAGCATAGGACATTTTTAGGGCAGTGAAAATATTCTGTGTGACACTATATTGGTGGATATGTGTCATTATATACTTGCCAAAGTATATAGAATGTACATATACTATATACAAAGTGTATATATATATATATATATATATATATATATATATATATATCTCCTATATACAAAGTACATAGAAGTATAACACGAAGAGTGAACCCTAAGATAAACTATGGACTTAGTTAATAATAATGTATCAATATTGTTTCATCAGTTGTTACAAATGTACCACACTAATACAAGATATTAATAATAGAGAAAACTATTCAGGAGACAGATGGTGTAAGAGATGGTATATGGAGACTCTCTATACTTTCTGCTCAATTTTTCTGAAAACCTAAAATTGCCATAAAAAATAAGCTACAAGTCAAATCATCCTCTTTTTAGCTTAAGCAAGCTTAGGTTAGTTTTCTGTCACTTGTGATTAAAAAAAGTTCTGAGGGGCACCTGAGTGGCTCAGTTGGTTTAAGTTTCTGACTTTTGATTTTGGCTTAAGTCATGATCTCAGGGTTGTGAGATGGAGCCCCGTGTCGGGCTCTGCATCAGGCTCTGCGCTGAGTGTGGAGCCTGCCTGAGATTCTCTCCCTCTCCCCCTCCCTGACCCTGCTAACTCACAATCTCTCTAAAAAAAAAAAAAATTCTAATAGATCTTGACATGAAGGTCGGTTTAGTGACATGAGCCCCAACAGCAGTCAGCATGGGATATGAGGATTTCCCAGCAACCAGGCATCACTATGGTAGGGCTCCCCATGGCTTTGGTACCAGAGAAGTAGCAGAAAATATGTCAGCCAGAATCAGTGTGCCCAGTCAGGGGCAGGACTCTGGACTAGAGAATGGAAAGAGCAAGGCAGGAGCCGAAGTACTGAACATACTGTCAAGACAATCAGGCCCAAGGAACAAGGCAAAAGCCAGATATCAGGATATAGGAGAAGCTTAGAGTGTCAGAGTAGTGATGCCTCTAGCCAGGCTCTGATGTGGAGATGGAAGGAGAGTGAGCCTACAAGAGGGGATTGTCTGCTCCATCCCCCAGGGGGCAGGAGGGAACTAGGGAGGAGAGGAGCTCTGTGTTTTAGGTCAGACAGCATCCAGTTTGATCACCACACTAGCCTACAAAAAAGTCTGTTAGGAAAAGCAAACATAGTGGAGAGAGATGTGAATCTCTGTATCTCCAGGAAAACCAGAGGGCACCCTCTGCCCCACCAAACACGGATTCCATGAGAAGAGTCCTCTTTAAATATAGTTACTGAAAACCCACTAGTTCCTTTAAACCTGGACCCTAGCATTATTAGTTCTTTTCTGATGTCACATGTGACAAGTTGATATTATTCTTCCTCCCCTCTTCTTTCCACACATAACTCCCCAACTTTCTGAATAAATTTTGTATGGCTTAACAAGTGCTACAGAATCATCTTTGAGCAATATTTTAACTGTTTCTCCAAAGAAGTTTGGACAGTGAAAAGAACCTGGATCTCAGCACCAGACTCAATGTGTGTTTTGACATCGGTTAATGCTAATAAAGTGCATTATTGATCTTGGTTGTAATTAAGAACTCTCTCTGTAGGCCCACCAAACTGATCTTCTCTTCTTTTTTGGTTTAATAAACTGATGGTCATGTTTTGAGAAAGAGGTCAAAGAGCCCACTCACCACTCTTCCTTTCCTCCCCAAAAAGAACTGAGTCCATGAAATATAAAGACACATGCACCATACAGGATTGAGTAATATGGGCAGGATATCTCCAGGTGAAGACATAGCTTAACCAACAAGGGGAAGCTTGACCTGAATAGAAGCTCTTCAAATTTAGAGAGCTAGCATTGAGATACACTTCCCCAGGGAGCTTGATAGGCAACAAAGGGAGCTTTGAATCCCAAGAGTGGCTCTGTTCTTATCAGTTTTATGTATTGGGGTTTCAAATAAAATTTCCTTTGAAAAGGACATTTCACTAATTTTCCTTAAAAACAAAAGTTAAAAGACATGAAAATCACTGCCCAAGACAAATTAGCTGAATAAAGACACATTGCTACTGAGATTCGGGAATGAAAAGAGCACCTTTGTCAGTGGTCTTCTTTGAGTCAGTAGAAGCACTGGCACTGTGATCCTCCATCCATTCTTTGATTTCTGCTACCTGTCCAGTGACAGTTAAGAAATTTTCCTGGAGGAGTGCCTGGGTGGCTCAGTCGTTAAATGTCCACCTTTGGCTCAGGTCATGGTCCCAGGGTCCTGGGATCAAGCCCCGCATCGGGCTCCCTGCTCGGCGGGAAGCCTGCTTCTCCCTCTCCCACTCCCCCTGCTTGTGTTCCTGCTCTTGCTATCTCTCTCTGTCAAATAAATAAATAAATAAATAATCTTTAAAAAAATACAAAAAAAAGAAATTTTCCTGGACTTGACTCACCTTCAGGGTTTTGCTCAAATGTCACTTCTCAGTGAAGCTTACCCTGACCAGACCATATAAAATGTCAAACACATGTCACCCTTACCTGACTACTTTTTCTTTTATTCCTTAGCATTTTATCACTAACATGCTATATAATTTACTTATTATTACACTCCCAGGGGGACCACCTTAGCTTAATGAAAATAGCAATTACTATCTGTTTTGTTCATTGCTGAACCTAAAACAGTGCCTGGAATATGGTAGGTGCTCACTAAATATTTTTTAAGGTTGGATGAGTTGTTTCTCTTTTCACCCTTGTCTGAATCATGGGAGAGAAAGTGAAGAGGGACAGTATATTTCATGCTTTCAGAGATCAGTATCTGGCCAGGTAATAAAATGCTGGATTGGTAGTATGGCCAAATTTTAGCATTTCCTCCCTGGATCCTGTATCACTCCTTAGTTCCTGTGCTCGTTCTCTCTCTCTCTCTTTCTCTTTCATAGTCAATCTTGCAGAAAAATATTCTATGTTTCTCATCTCCACTGTTTAACCTTCCTTCTCTCCTAGATTCACTGTAGTCCTTGCAACTACCACTCTATTGAGACAACAGTCACTAAAGATGTCTTTCTACCAAAATCAAATGAACAGTTTTTAGTCCTCTGTCTCTTGACCTTTCTACTCCCTCCCTCTTAAAAGTATCTCTTCCTTTGGCTTTCACACTCTTCTGGTTTTCTTTCTTCCTCTGTTAGTTTGACTCCTCTCAGTTTCTTCACAGGGTCTCTTTACCCTGTGCTTGAAATGCTGGTGGTCCATGCCCAGGTGGTGTCCTTGGACCTTCTTCATCCATCTGCCCAGATTCTCCCTAACTGATCCAGCCACTCCATGACTTCAACAATGACCAAGACAATAATGGTTTCCAAATTCTATCTCTGGCTTAGCCTACCCTCCTAAAATTCATATCTACATGTTCCTCTGCCTCCCAGCCATGTCCACACTAGTGCCTCATAGGCACCTCAAAATCAGAACGTGTCCAAATTCAAACATATCCTCTCCCTCCCAAATCTATAACATCACTTTCCCCATAATTGCCCAACCAATTAAGCCAGAAGTCATCTATAACTTCTCCTTCCCTTATAAATGCCACATTTAATCAGTTATTCAGTCCTATCAATTCTATCTCCAAAGCATCTCCTTAATTATAGCATTATTGAATCTATCATTATTTATTCCCTAGGTTTCTATAGGAACTTCCCAAGTGGTCTCCTTACCCGAACAATTAATTTCCCATGATAAAGTGATGTTTCCTTAAAATTCCCCAGTAATTTTCTATGATCTTCAGTATAAAATCCAAACTCCTTAGTAAGGCATGCAAAGCTTTTATGATCTGTTCTGCCTGTCACTCCACTCCTGTTCCCTACCAGGTTCCTCCATGCAGCCATATGCAGCCATAGTGAAATGTCTCTTTCTTAAACACCTTTACCCACCTTTGCTCTGGCAGTTTCCACTTATTTTTCAAGATTTCATTTATGTGTCAGATCCTCTGATTAGGTACCCCAGTGCTTACTTATGTCGAATACCTATTGTTCTTTTCTTATTTTCTGTTTTATTTACCTTCCCAACGAGACTGGGGGCTACTTGAGAAGAACATCATTCTCTTTTACCTGTATATTCCTCCCCAAAAGTAGTCACAGTGCCTGCCTCGTAACAAGTACTTGATAAATGTATGTTGAATGAATGAATGTCTTCAAGCTGGGAATAAGTACATGGCAGTCAAGGCAAGATCTGACAAAGTGTAGTGGACATCTGTTATTCTTTTTGGCTGCCCAATATCTGAACCTTCCTCCGATGTCTAGAGAATTTCTCTGACTCTCAGTGGGAGGCAGGCTTACCTCACATTCTTGATGCTGAAGATATCAGTAGCTCTCTATCCATCTCTTGTAGCTGTGGCAAAGGCTCTGACTTCCTGCAATCAAATGGACCTTCTCCCCCCAAGACTTTGAATGGGAAACTAGCAGCTTCAGATAGATGGAACTGGAAAGAGTGGCCATTAGGCAAAGTTTGCATTCCAGGGCCACAACAGCAGTGGTACAAGTAGCAGCCTCTAGAGTCTGGAGCTGGCAGAATCAGGAGCAGCATCTATTTTAGCAATGGCGGTAGAGCTGTCTTCCTGGGACCAGTTTTGCAGCACTGTTTGGGATGTTGTTCCAGGCTGTGTAGCTGTACGTTGGTCAGTTTTATTTAAATCAACCAGAGATGTTTTCTGTTGCTTACAAATACAAACACTGACTGGTACCCAGAGGTTTCAAAGGTATGGCATTTAACCAAGATGCAGTGCAAAAGAAAACCAGGTAAAATTCCAGGGGCATCAAAGCCTTAGCAGTACCAAGTGGGATGCATAACCTGCTCGCTCAAGTGCCTGCTGGCCTGGATTTTACCCCTGTCCTTCCTCAAAGCAAGGTTAAGAATAGATCTGATTATACCTTTGGGATCTAGAGTAACTTTTCTTTAAAAAAAGAAAAAATCCTGAATGCTTATTGTAGAGTCAAAGCCTGCATGTTCCATGGCATGCCTAGAATTTAGGACCAGATGAGACCTGTTAAAGGGTTACAAGAGAGCTGGAGTTTGGTTCCAGCCAGCCTTTCTGGGAAGGATGAATTGCTGAGGTAGAATGGCTATGTTTGTAAGCCAGGGAAAAATGCCATTAAGAAAAAACAAAAACCCAGACAGACCATGTGATCTGCCAGCCTGAGCCAGCTTCTCTGAGGACTTGGAACCTGAATGACACACTGAGGTGGCTGATAAGTGAAGTCTTTCCCTGCTCACATGATCTAATGCACTGTTTGCTCAGCACACCTCAATGAGATCCTTGCGTTGTGACATTCCTCTGACACCCCCCCCCTCCCCTCTCAATCAACCTGGCTTCTGAGATACTAGTGCCTCATTCCTTCTTCCTGGTTAAAATCTGTAGATCAAAACTAGACTGTGAGTTAATCCACTAAGTAAAAAAACATACTTCACCATATAATAATTTTCCCTGGCACCAGCACCCTTACTCCCTGGCCAGATGAATAATGTAGTGGCCTTATTAGAACTGAGGCATGACCAAAGTTCACATCCCAGTTTTAGTGAGGTCTTTACAGAGATGTGAAATGAGTCAGAAGGACAGTAGTTGCAATATACCAGTATTTTTCTGAATAATTTATCACCTTGGGCCTCTTCCATCCCAGGTAGCAGAAGTACCAAGGGCCCACCCTCTCCAATAATATGCTCTCTACTATTACACTGCAATGCCTAAAATCAGTAGCAGTAATGTCTTTGATATAATGCATAATTCCAAAACTACTTATGACAATGCAAATGTGTTATGGGAAGAATCATTAACAACCACTGACACATTCACAGTAGTAGACCTTGAGGGAATGAAATCTAAGGGAAGAGGACAACCTAAAAAAAGAAAGGTCTAATCCCATCATGGAAGCCAGTCATAGATGAGGCACCTCAGTAATCATCCTGAAGAGCCATGGTACTTGGGAACTCAGAAAGATGAGAGTCAACAGCTCAAATAAAGAGAGCTATCTAGGACAAACCACATGGGGCCAGGAGAACAATTTGGAGGCAAGGCTAGTATGAAAATACATTGGTAGCCTCTCCAAGGCCTTTCTTACGGAAGTGAATGGGTCTCATTCACAAATATCTTCTAAATGCATCCTCCCCTGAAAACTACTGACTGTGGCCTGAGCCACATCTTGGGATATAGGACATCTGAGATGTTGGAGGAGATCATCAAGAGAACATGATCACCAGTTGACCCAAGAACTGGACCTGGGCAATCGGAGGCTTCTCACCCCTCCCCTGTTTTTGGAATGTGCACTCCGCCCACTGTTGATGCACTAGGAACCACTTTAAGGATGCAACCTTGAGAGAGTAATATGTTATTGAGACTATCTGGACTGTATATGACTGGACCCCATTAAGGCCTTTATGTAAACTCTGAAGATGCTGGCTCATGGGTGGGGAGAGCTATTCTTCTTGCAGCCATCAAGACAAGCCACATACATACACTCCCTTGCTTATTAAAATGGCCAACTACCAATCTGGAGTTGTCTTCCTCTTTCTTCAGTCTCTCCATGCTCTCCATGTATGGGGACCAGTTTTGGATTTCACTTGAGGAGCTCCTAAGATTGTGAACCAACAGTGGAAACCAAGGCAACTGTATCATAATGGAAAGACATAAACTTTTTTTAAAAATCCATAAAAAATGGATAACCTGGAAAAGCACTTTTAAAGCTCTGTAAAGCTATCAAAGATGACAACATTCAAGTCTATGAAAAGTACAAACACAGCATATGACTTTTGCTGATATTGTCCCAGGGATATCATGAAACTGAATGTGTCATGGGAGGAATCATTGAATTCAGAGGACCCTGAATCTAGCCCTTGGACTCAGGCATCCAGGGTCTCTGCCTGCAGCATTTTGCTCTAGAGAATTCTACTCCAGGAGTCCTGGGCCAGGAGATGTGCCCACTCAGCACCTCTCCCCTTCTAGATCATGGTGCAGGTTCTTGGGACCCAGGAATTCCCTGACTAGACCATCCTAGGTGGAACCTTCTTCCTCAAGTCTGTAGTAATGAAGGACCACATGGCAGGTGTGTGCATCTCTAGTCAGAAAGAGGGTTCAGAGAGTAACTCTTTGGGGAAGGATGGGACAGCATTAGGACCTGCAGGCTGAGGAGTACAAACACATGTGCTAGTGGCCCTTCAAGGTACAAGGCAGAATCAGGGGTGGCACAAAGAGGGAGCTTGGCCTTGGGCTCTTTTTTACTCTTGCTCCAGTCCTCAAATATTAGGAACAGATCTGCCTAATGCATTATTTCTATGTCAGCACATCTGCTAAGGGATGGGCCCCATGCCGTTGGACATCCGCTAGGTAATGAGAAGGAGGAAGATGACTGGCCTCAGCTGGGCAGATGGGATGTGCACATCTGCTCCCTTCCTTCCTCATTATGATCTCTGGGGAAGGGTTGAATCTGAACACAAAGACTCCCCCACCCCCGAGTCTTCCCAAGAGAATGTTCCAAAGCAAACCCATAAATGAGGGTTTTTTAAAGAAACTCTCTTTGCATTTAAAACTAGAGGACATGGGGCGCCTGGGTGGCTCAGTCATTAAGTGTCTGCCTTCGGCTCAGGTCATGATCCCAGGGTCCTGGGATCAAGCCCCGCATTGGGCTCCCTGCTCCACGGGAAGCCTGCTTCTCCCTCTCCCACTCCCGCTGCTTCTGTTCCCTCTCTCGCTGTGTCTCTCTCTGTCAAATAAATAAATAAAATCTTTAAAAAAAAAAAAACTAGAGGACATTTTGGGAAACTATTCAGTTTTTATAAAATTTCTGATACATGGCCCTTGTCCTGCAAGGGGCTGAGCGTGCTATGATAGACAACTTGTCTTCTGCATCTCTTTTTGATCTTACTAGTCAAGGTTGGGAAACCACCAGTGAAAAAGAAAGTCTGGGCAAGTCTGGGGTATTAAGCATTGAGCAGGTCTTAAGGGAAGCAAGTCAAGTGGAGTGACTTGATATGCTAACCCTTTGAAAAACTGTGGAAAGTCCTAGAACATTGGTAGTCTCTAGACCATCCCAGATACCCCCAGAGTTGTCCCTGGGTGTCTCTATGCCCTTGTCTATGGCTCTGAGAGCTGCAGGGACAAGAGGGCAAGGAAGTGCCAGGTTCTTCAGAGAAGGTTATAACATACCTAGACTGAAGTCTACCTGCCCTGTGCTCCCACCTCCACCTCCAGAGAAGGTAAAGACTTGTTAACAAGACCAGAAAGCTTTTCCCCAGTGGCTGGGAAGATACAAGGTTACAAAAACAGTGAAAGGAATTAGAAGAGAGATTTAATCCACAGCATCTCTTGCTCTGGGTTCCAAATGTTTTTTTTTTTAATTACCCACCAGTCTCCCTATTTTAATATTTACAGGGCCACAGTGGATTTTTCCATTTTCAGGTTGATGTCATTCCCAGGCTGCAGGTTTCCCGATATCCCATCTGCTAATGCAGTTGACTCCTGCAGACACAGACCCATTCACTCTGGTCTGAGAGGGCATCCTTCCTTCCTGTTTTTGCTGCAGCCTGGAAAATGATGCCTGGAAAAAGGGACTGAACTTACTGCCCATTCGATCTCCATGACGTCAGAGTTTCTTTCCTTTTGCTCTTCACTCATCTCTTCAGAGATGGCCCTCTAAACCACCCGGCCCTGGGCCCCTAGAAGAACAGAGTGCTTGGAACAGACCCAGCTTTATACTCCAAGGTTTCCCTCTCCCATTCCACTTACAAAAATTTCAGACAAGAGTTTTACTTCCTCTCCAGGGACAAGTTCAGATACAAAGACGTACAGCTTCTAGTAAACCTTGGTTGTTAATAATAAGAGTTTGAAATAAGAGAGAAACATCCAACTCCAGTGGAACTCGATCTATGCCATGTTATATAACCTCATCATGTGTTGGGGCACCTCCTTGTGTGTGATGGTGCCTGCTGACGATTCTGAGATGAGATGGATAAGGCTCATGCAAACTTGGCCATTCAAACAATATTTTATAAAAGAAAATTTTAAGAACAGGCAATTTTTTATCAGTCTAATAAAGTATAAGTGCTCCCAAAGTACAAAACTGACTCTAGTTCAAAAGCTACTTGTGACATTACCAAAAGGGCAGCAATGAAAAGAATGGTAATAGATGTCAGTGCATGCAGGCACACAAATACACAAACACATATGCACACTGACACACAAACACACGCACACTGACATACACGTGAAGTTTTTATGATTACCCTTTTCCTAACAAATCAGGCTCTACTATTTGCTCCTAATGAGGATGGTGACAGAAACTAGAAGTTGGGAATGGGAGTTTAAAACCCCATTATAGTGAAAACATGGGATTCCATTACGAAGTAAGTTCTCCCTCCTGATGCCCACACCTTAATTGTGGGCAGGTCTTCCTCAGACTTGTTGATGCTTGGGCAAGATTCATAGCATATAGAAGGAACTTTTACATTTACCATAGAGGGCCACTGTAATTATTCAATACTTACTAATGGTAAAATAGAATGCTTTTTTAGTCTTCCTTACATCCATGTTATATTTATTGTGTGGATGTATGAAAGGAAAATGAGAGGAAAGGAATGGAATGAAGGGATAAGGATAAATATTTAAATGACTGACTTTTTAGTTTATTCCAATTTTTTACTTCACATACACTCTTAAATGATAAGGAGAGAAAAAAATGATAAGGAGAAATTTTACTGCTTCTCAAAGAAGAAAAAAGTACGCTCAACTTTTCCATTTTGATTACCAAAGAAAGTATTTTGTGAGTTGTTTTCCAAATGTTCAACATTCTCCTGATACATATCAAATGTAAGGTATGTAATGATTGAAAAAAGTAACCTTGAATTCAACTAACAAATTTTTCATATCAAAGCTATTAAAGGAAAAGTGAATCCAAGTAATTTCTTAAATATATATATGTATAGGACATTGAGCCTCCCCTGAATTCATTGTGCCGCTCCTCTGATGAACAGGAACATGCTGTGAATAGGATGGCCTCACATCCAGCCCCAGAGGTAGGATTAACTTGTCAAGCCAAGCAGAGTAGTTCTATCTCCTTCTTTGGACATCAGGGTAACAAAAGTCCAAGACTTGTTTTCTGGTGGAAAAGAAATACTCTTCCCTTCCCTGTCTCTCTGTCCCTCCAGCTAAATGAGGGTGTGAAAGCCTGAAGCCCTGGCAGCCATGTGGTGATTGTGGAGGAGCCAGCCTTTAAAACAAAATGACACTGTGAAAAGCAGAGAGGTGACATGCAGAGAGCTGGTCTTTGGTGCACCTTTGAGCTACTGTACTGAGCCATTGCAAAGCTTGCCCTACTCCCGACTTTTCGGTAATAAAAGCTGTACTTTCTTTCATCATTTGAGTAGGGGTTTCTTCCACTAAGATGCAAGTGCACCATGCCAGATATGGCACATCTGTGTGTCTGCAACCATGTGGGTTATTTTATTTTTCTTTTAGAAATCCATTATATACTGAAAATTATGAACTTCTTTCCTTTGAAAGTTATTCAGTCAAAGATGAAATGCAGATCTGGAAAAGCATGAAAAATATTTCTTAACACTAAAGGTTGGATTAAATTCCTAATGACACGATGTAGTGAGTAAACAAGCTGAGGTCACCTCTGCTGTTTTATGACAGTTTAATCTGCCAACATTTTCACTGTCAGGGGAAAGCATATTTTAGAGGAATAGAAACTGGGAAACTGACCATTTGAACAAAGTCAGCAAATAATATAGGTTTGGTGACTTGACACTTCTAAGGAGCATTTAACACCAACCATGGTCTAAATTAAGCTTAAAATGCTTTAGCGGTCCTAGAAAAATCTCTTTTGAGCAAGAACAGGTGATACTAGGTAAAAGGGCATTGTTGAGTCTAGGAGAGTAAAGTTACCAGCAATGGAATAAAAAGAACTCACAGATCCCCAGAGCAAGGCTTTGTAGTCTCAGTGCTACAGCACCAACCTCAGTGGAAACCCATCCACTCCATTCCAGGATTGGATGCTTTCTCCAGGAAGCATTCCACCAATTTCTTTTCTGTCCATTCCATGATGTTTTTCTCTCTCTTTTATTTATTTATTAGAGAGAGAGAGAGAGAGACAGAGGGCAGAGGGAGAAGCAGACTCCCCGCTGAGCAGGGAGTCTGGCATGGGGCTCGATCCCAGGACCCCAGGATCATGACCTGAGCCAAAGGCAGATGCTTAACTGACTGACCCACCTAGGCACCCCCATGATGTTTTTATCTTTATCAAACTCTTTGTGATAGTCTTATGTGTCAACTTAGTTAAGATGGCCCCCAGCCCTTTAATCAAGCACTAATCCAGGTGTTGCTGCATGGATATTTTGTAGATACCCTTGACATCTACAATCAGCTGACAGTAAAGATTATCCTTGGTAGGGTAAGCAGACCTCATCCAATATTTTAAAGGCCTTAATAGCAAAGACTGAGGTCTCCTGAAGAAAAAGGCTTTCTGCCTCAAGCCTGCAGCAAGTCCTGCCTGAGTTTCTAGCCTGCTGGCCGGTCCTGTGGATTTCAGATTTGTACGTTCCCCACAACTTTGTAAGCCGATTCATTAAAATTTGTCTCTATATAGATAGATAGATGATCAATGGATATATGAGAGAGAGAGATGCATAAATAGATAGATAACATACATAGCTACATAGATGGATAGATGGAAAGGTATTGAGATAGATATATAAATACAACACACATGCACTCATGTGCATGCATGTGCACGTGCACACACACACACACACACCCCTGTTGGTTCTGTTTCTCTGGAGGACCCTGATTTATACACTATTGAATAAGCCAGATAGGGCAAATCCAAAATTGCCCTGATGAAGATCAAGAAATTGAGAGAGAATCCTTGGGATATAAGAAACTACTGTTCAGTGACCTCTGCAGGGAGAGAGTGGTGTGTAAATAAGACCTCAAAAATGCTGTGTCATGGAGTGAAAACCACAGGGAAAAATCTCCACAACCATAGAAAAGATTTTACCATTGAGGATTTCTTAAAGCAGGCAGTTTTTTTCCGGATAACATCCATAGATAAAGGAAAAACAGCAAGTTTTCTAGTTGAAATAATTTGGTTGGAACTAGTTCCATAGAAGAAAGGACAAAGCTCACCCACCCTTCTTTTCCTTATTCTGTTCACAAAACCACCTAGTTCCCTCTTTGGTGTTGTTATAATTTTATTACTAATCACATAGAGCATGAATTTATGGCAGCCTCCCTTAAGAGGGAAAAAGACTGCACAGAGAGTTTTAAATTACTTATATTATCCCCATAAAATTAGGTGATTAATGTGTCAGTAGGGTCCAAACTCAGTCATGTGTCAATCACTTTTTCTTGTCTATATTAAGCATTTGTTGTGTACCCCATGCTGTGCCAGGCCACAGGAGCTATGGACTTGCCTTCAAAGAGCTTATTTTCTAGTCAGGGACAAAGATGAACCTTGGAAAAGCAATAATGAATAACATGACCTGGTGTAGAACTGAATACTAGCAGGTATAGTGCAGATAGTACCTACCATTGAGTTTTGATAAAGGAGATGATTATCAGGGGCTCGTATTCTCAAAGAGGATTTCATAAAGAAGACATGTACACATCACTAGTAAAGAAGTAAGATTCCTTTGCATTAAAACAAAATTCTCTGATTTTAGCAAGTTATTTAACCCAGTTTAGCCATAGTATTCTGTCTGTAAAATGAAAACAATGTGTCCTCTGGATCAGATATGACGCTTTTAGCTGAAAATCACTCTAACTCAACTAATTGGCTTAAACAAAATGGAATATATCAGCTCCAAAGGCACAGTTGTCATAGGGTGGTTCAATAATATCTGGGACCCCAGATCCTTTCTGCTTTTCTGCTCTGTCCTCTCTGGCTCCTTCTTTCTTAGAGAGGCAAGTTGGGGAACTTGAAGGTGAGTTTTGAAAGATTTCCAGTTAGTCGCCTAATACATAACTGTGCTGTTGAGCCTAGTATTTGAAGGATGCCATTGATTCTATTTGCAGGGTAAGAGTGAAAAATAAGTCTACATAAAGTGCAAAAAAGTCAATTTTTGTTCTAAGTTTAAAAGGTGATTTGACAAGGCATGACTTACTGAGTGTGTAACAGTCATTTTAAAACACATAACACATCACAGAAACTTCCTTCCCCCTTCTTACTTTGTTCTGTTCTGCCATTCACTTTACAGAGAAATTACCAAGAATCCTTCAAACCTTGCATTGTCTACTTTAAGGATCTTAGAACACGTTGAAGGTACAAGAACATAAAGAAGCTGTTGCATGATGTTGATTCTTTGTTTGTTTTTTTCATTGCTTATTTCACAGAAATGCTATCAGCCAATGCTTAGATTCTGGCTTTCACAAATTCTTCAGTCTCCATGAGGTAGAGCAGTTCTTCTCAAACTCAGTCGCACATTAGAATTCCTGGAGAGAGCTTTTATTTTTTATTTTTTTTAAAGATTTTATTTATTTATTTGACAGAGAGAGAGAGCACATGAGGGGGGGAGGGTCAGAGGGAGAAGCAGACTCCCTGCTGAACAGGGAGCCCGATGCGGGACTCGATCCCGGGACTCCACGATCATGACCTGAGCCGAAGGCAGTTGCTTAACCAACTGAGCCACCCAGGCGCCCCCTGGAGAGAGCTTTTAAATACTGATGCAATAGTCCCAACTCTGATCAACTAAATTTAAATTTCTCAGAGTATCAATATTAGTAACTTTTATGTTTATTTTTTTAAAGATTTTATTTATTTATTTGAGAGAGAGAGAATGAGAGACAGAGAGCACAAGAGGGAAGAGGATCAGAGGGAGAAGCAGACCCCCCTCTGAGCAGGGAGCCCGATGTGGGACTCGATCCTGGGACTCCAAGATCATGACCTGAGCTGAACGCAGTCGCTTAACCAACTGAGCAACCCAGGCGCCCAATATTAGTAACTTTTAAAATTCCCCAAATGATCTAGACGCAAGCACGGTTGATAACACCTGGGACAGAAAAAGGGATCAAACTATTCATCAATTAAACAAAAGCATGAACAGTAAGCAACAACCATAAAATGGATATTGCTATAAACTGAATGCTTGTGTGCCCCCATCCCCCAAAATGTATATGTTGAGACCTAATCCCCAATGTGATGGTGTTTGGAGGTGGGGCCTTTGGGAAGTGATTAAGCCGTGAAGATGGAGTCCTTATGAATGGGATTAATGCCTTTATTAAGAAGACTCCAGAGAGCTCCCTTGCCCCTCCCACCATATGAAGACACAGCAAGAAGCCTGTGGGTGGGAAGGAGGCCCTCACAGACCATGCTGCCACCCTGAACTTCCAGCCTCCAGAACTGTGAGAAATAAATTTTTGTTTTATAAGCTACCTAGTCTCTGGTATTTTATTATAGCAGCTTGAAGGGATTAAGACAGCCATCAACACAAAGTAAGAGAGAGATAATTTCTAACCACCCTCTTCAAAATTTCTGCCCCCACTTACTCCAACACTTTGTATCCTTTCCTTAGCTTGCTAATTTATCTTATTTATTGTCTACCTTCCTCTGTAGACTAGAAACTCTACAAAGGCTGTCTTCTTCACAACTGGATGGATATCCAGTTATTAGAATAGTGCTGATCACATTTTATGTGCTTACCTATTTGTTGGAAAAAGAAGTGAATGGATGGGAATTATGTCTGGTTTGGGACCTGTCTATATAAAACAATTAAAAAACAGTGGTAACAATGCTAATGCTGTGCTCGGGAGAGCTGGTCAACCTTAATTTGGGACTTGTCAACCATCTGTGTTCTAAAAGTGAGCCACACATTGGAAGATCCCTCAGGAATAAATAACCTAGTAGGTCATTCAACAAGGAGCCTCTGGAACTTGAGAAGAGGGGTTTCACTTTTGGCCTCTGGAGGAAATGAATATAATTCAGATGATCAAGCAAGAGAGATGATACCACTCAAAAGCATGAAAGGTACAGAAACTCTTTCTAAAGTGAAGAGCTGGCCAGAACAACTGGCTAGTGAATATCTCAAGCAAACATGGTTTTTAAAACTAGCCTGGGACAAGAATATTTTGTTTCAAAGGCCTGAAGCTGAGCAGGCATTTAGGAAATAGGCTAGTGATGGTGCCTCTCTAAGAGTGTCTGCAAGGAGTAGGAGTGGAATGACACACAGCTTGCCCTAGATGCTGGGCTTGGGGTCCCCATCTGTAGGACAAGCTAGCAGGCTGGTCCCTGAGGAATTGAGCAATACAAAAACTTTTATCCAAAGTTAAATGTCTGGGCTGGGATGCTGGAGCTGTTGACATGCATTCTAAGGTTAGCTGAAGAAAAACAAAAAGTAGTGCCTGCAAATTGATTAAAAAAGAAAATCTATGCTCTCTAAACATTCATTTCAACACTCTATATTTGTCTGATTTCCCTTAACTTTTTAAAAAAATTTTAATTTTTTATTTAAATTCAATTTAGTTAATGTATAGTGTATTATTAGTTTCAGGGGTAGAATTTGGTGACTCATCAGTTGCATATAACACCCAGTGCTCATTACAAGTACCCTCCTTAATACCCATCACCCAACTACCCAATACCCCCACCCACCGCCACTCTAGCAACCCGCAGTTTCTTATAGTTAAGCGTCTCTTATGGTTTGCCTCCCACCCTGTTTTTATCTTATTTTTCCTTCCTTTCCCCTATGTTCGTCTGTTTTGTTTCTTAAATTCCACATATGAGTGAAATCATATGGTATTTGTCTTTGACTTATTTCACTTAGCATAATACCCTCTAGTTCCATCCACATTGTTGCAAATGGCAAGATTTCATTCTTTTTTTATGTTGTATATACCATATCTTCTTTACCCATTCATCTGCTGATGGACATCTGGGCTCTTTCTGTATTTTAGCTATTGTGGACATTGGGGTGCATGTGCCCCTTCAAATCACTACTTTTGTATCCTTTAGGTAAATACCTAGTAGTGCAATTGCTGGGTCATAGGGTAGTTCTATTTTAAATTTTTGAGGAACCTTCATACTGTTTTCTAGAGTGACTGCACCAGTTTGCATTCCCACCAACAGTGTAGGAGGGTTCCCCTTTCTCCACATCCTTGCCAATATCTGTTGTTTCCTGAGTTGCTAATTTCACCATTCTGACTGGTGTGAGGTGGTATCTCACTGTGGTTTTGATTTATATTTCCCTGATGCTGAATGATGTTGAGCATTTTTTCATATGTCTGTTAGCCATTTATATGTCTTCTTTGGAGAAATGTCTGTTCATGTCTTCTGCCCATTTCTTGACAGGATTTTTTGTTTTTCGGGTGTTGAGTTTGATAAGTTCTTTATAGATTTTGGATACTTGCCCTTTATCTGATATGTCATTTGCAAATATCTTCTCCCATTCCATAGGTTGCTTTTTAGTTTTGTTGATTGTTTGCTTTGCTGTGCCAATGCTTTTTATCCTGATGAAGTCCCAATAGTTCATTTTTGCTTTTGTTTCCCTTGCCTCTGGAGACGTGTCTAGCAAGAAGTTGCTGCAGCTGAGGTCAACGAGGTTGCTGTCTGTGTTCTCCTCTAGGATTTTGATGGATTCCTGCCTCCCTTAACTTGTTAATAAAAGTTTCATTGAAAAAAAATCTAGCCATCTATTTTGAGATAGGGTAATATGCCCCAGGGTGCTAAATGGGCTGTGGCAGTGAGAGAGCGTCTGCTTAAGAGCCTGCATGTGTCACCAGAGTACACTGTCTTTTCATGACTCTGTCTAACTATGAAGGCAACTGACCTGTGGACTTCTAGTTCTGTGAGTTAAGACATGTCCTTCTGTTTAAGCCAGTCGGCATCAGGCTCTTGGTCACCTGCTGTTGAAAATGCCTCTGCCTTTTTCACCTGATGAACACTTTCTCAGCTTTGAGACCCTGCTCTTGTGTGGCGTTGAGTCACTACCTACCTTCTTAATGCTCCAGATTCCTATAATGGCACCTCTGCTCTTAGGGGTTATTTCTATATCTGTCAGCCAGATGGCAAGCCCCTCAAGAGAAGGAAATAAGGGGTGCCTGGGTGGCTCAGATGGTTAAGCATCTGCCTTTGGCTCAGGTCATGATCTCCAGGTCCTGGGATTGAGCCCCACATTGGGCTCCCGGCTCTGCAGGGAGTCTGCTTCTCTCTCTCCCTCTGCCTCTCCCCCTGCTCATGCTCTCTCTTTGTATCTCTCTGTCTCAAATAAATAAATAAAATCTTTTTAAAAAGAGAGAGAGAAGGAAATAAGTCTTACTCATTTTTTTTTTCCCAGAACTGAAAGAGTCCCTGGCACAACAAAGGTGAATGAATGAATGAATGAATGAGTGACCTTAGAGACAGAGATTCTCTGTGACAGCAGAAATGCCTAAACACAATTATTAGTCAGGAGAAAAGGAAACAAGAATGATAAAGGACAGTGTGGAAGGGGGAGTGAGGAGAGAGCAAAATGGGAAAAATATGACAGTGATTATGAGAAATTGATACATGATTAAATTAAGGTTTATGGAAATTTCATTGGATAGGAAAGAAAAAAGTGTGTATAACTGTATAAATGTTTTTAACAATAAACCATAGAAATAACTATTAATGCCATTTTGGCATTTATCACCTCATTCTGCAGCTGTGGATTTGCCTGACTCCTGTCCTAATGGCAAGCAACTTAAAGGCAGGCCTAGCACTGGGATCTTCATGGCATGCCCAGCACCTAACACAGTGTGTGTCAGGCCCTCATTAAGGTCTGTTGAACTGAGGACTGAATGAAGACTTTAAAGCTTCAAAGTTAGATTTCACACTGATTACTGAAAGCACAAAAGAAATAACCTGCCGAACATGTTATTTGAAATTATTTGTTCCTCATTAAATCGAATTACTTTTTTTCTCCTTTAACACTCTCTAAATCAACAGTAACACATAAATCATGAGCTTTCATTTCAGATTTAGAAATTAACCCATTAAGTACAAAATAATGTGCTTGATACTTAAACCAGATTAACTAAAAATGTCTTTAGATATTGGATTCTCTGCAAATCACCAAAAAAAAAAAATAATAATTTTTTTTTTTTTTAGCCAAAAGCATTGTAAAGCCAGAACTAGGGGAAAAAAAAAAATTTAGGCCATTCTGAGCAATGTCTTTAGTATAGTTTGGTGTCTTTTTTTTTTTTTTTTTAACATTTTATTCATTTATTTGACAGAGAGAGAGACAGCGAGAGAGGGGAACACAAGCAGGGGGAGTGGGAGAGGGAGAAGCAGGCTTTCCGCCAAGCAGGGAGCCTGATGTAGGGCTTGATCCCTGGGATCATGACCTGAGCCAAAGGCAGACACTTAACGACTGAGCCATCCAGGCGCCCCAGTTTGGTGTCTTATTAATGTGAACAGTATTACCTGTATACTTCTCCACATGCTATTAAAGTCACACAGAGTAATGAGGTGAATGTATCCCTTTGTTTTGTTCTCTTCTGCTCCCATTTTAATGGTATCATTTTTTGTGTTATTAATATCCTGTATTTTCTCCTATAATGCTTAAAGTTCTGTATAAATAGTCATTCTTTCCAATCTACTACTAGAATCATAAAAGCTGTCATTATCCTCATTGTGCAAGTAGGAAAACAGAAGCATAAAGTGGCTCATTCTTTACCATGTGAGAAATTCACTGAGAGGTCCAAAAAATGGACTACAAGGACAGTTGAAAGGAAACTTCCTCTGGCTTCAAAATAAATTTATCTGGGTCTTTTGTCTCAAACCTGAGTAATAAACAGCTCATTCTTCAAGGGGAAACATTATCTTGGGCCCTACTCCCTGGTGTAGTCTTAAATTATTTCTACCAATTTCTAAAATGATAAATGGATCACAAATATATTGGCAATACTAAACAAAGTTCCCATGATAAAGATATATGAAGATCTCCTAATTTTGATTTTATTGATTCATCTTCTATGTTCTACATACTGTTCTAGGTGCTACTCATAATAGATAAAAAGAAAAAAAGATACAGCCCTTGCCCTCAAGCTCTTCACAGCCTAATGGAGAGTCAGACACATAAACATGGCACAGTTTAATAAGTGCTTTAATTGAGGTAAACAAGTGCCAGACTAGCCCAGGACAGGGCACCAACCTAGAGCAGGGTGTTGGGGATGGTGTCAGGAAAGGGGGACAGAGAAGGGGACAGAGCAGTAGCAGAATGAGCAGGAAATGTCCAAAGTGTGTGGAGGGTAATGGGGGGAGGAAGGAAGCACATGGCCCAGCTGCTACTGGTAGTCATTTTATAACCACAAAGGGAATCACTTGTAGGGTGAAACCAATATTATGGATGGCTGAGAAGAGAGATGGAAGAATCTAGATGCTCGATGACTTCATTGAACTGTTGAATCAATCAACCCTGAAGTCACCCTACCTTGGGCCTTGTTTTTAAGTGAAATAATACATTTCGTATTGTCTAAATTTAAGTAGAGTTTTCATATCTTGCAGGTATAAGCATCCTAAGCAATATGTAGAGGAGGTATAGGGGGAAAGGTAATTTTTGCACACATTGAATTTGAGATGGCTGTCAGTCCACCTGGAGATTTCTCAGGGATAGGTAGGTCCAATCACCCTTATTCAAACAGTTTGTTACTATTTTAAAATAACCTCAGCATAAACACTTTGAGTATACCCTTACTGTATTACCTAAAGTTAGTTGCACTTGAAGTAGCTCCATGGCATCCTCAAGAACCCAGATGCTTTCTTGCCTTCCTGCTCTGCCATCTCTAGATTATTTGCTTTTATTTATAGGTTTGTCCTCTCCTTCTCACAAGATGGTGACAGCAGCACCAAGCATCCCATCCACACCCAACAATGTCCAAAGGCCAAATTTGAGCACATTTTTCCTTGTTCTTTCTTGAGAGCAAACCAACTTTTGGAGTTGATGCTTCAAGGTGGTTAGTATTTGAAGGACTCTAATCAGGAGTCTGTATTCGGAGGCAGCTACACCAAGTACTTAAAATGAGGTTAGCTAAATCTGAACAAGAGGATCCATTAAGTAGGATAAGAGATTTTGGAAATCATTTTTCATTTGTGAAATGAATGGTGTTCAAGATATGTAACTGATCAGCATTTTTGCCTTGGCAAAATTAAATACAAGAATGTGGCAAAATCCAACTCCTTTACAGTAGCATCCTGGACCTTGAACTCCATTTGGCCCTGGACTCTCATTAGCAGAGTGCACCTTCATCCCATCTGAATAGAAGGTTTGTTGGTTTTGCCATTAGAATATTGTTGCATTCCTATACATTATTTTAGTCATGCAAGGGGCCACTATGTCAAAGGACAGAAGCTGGGAAACTTCTTTCAGCATATAGGATCAGGGAATATGCCCCTTTTTGGCCTGCTTGCCAACAAACATTTGTACCTGTGGCAGAAATCATGTGAGCCTTTTTTTATTGCAACATATCACTGGGGAGCAAGTTGTGAGTGGATACACATATAGCCCCTACCTGCCTCTTAAAGTTGGAGGATACCAATGTTTACTAGACAATTTTGAATGGTAAAAATAGCTCAGGATAACTTGCAACACCACAACACCAAGTTACTTCTCCCTGCAGAGACTCAAGTATTATGCATCCAGGTCAGATGAGTCCTGGCAGAAACTCAGTCAAAAGAAAAATCTTTCCTGCATACAGACCTCCTGATCCTAGGAAAGGGCCTGAGAATGAGAGCCTTCTGGAAGAGCCACTGCCTCACTCTGTACCAGAATCTAATCAATTGGTCTTTTTCCTCCATCACTGCTTCATGTGTGTCTCTCCTGAAACACCCAGCTCAGTCAGAAAGGAAAACAATTCTCAGATAAGAAGAGGACTTCTTACTGGCTCAGGGTATATGCATGGATGTTCCCATTCAAGTGCTTCCTTAAATAGCATCCCACACACCCACTATTTACAATCAGCACCTCCTGATGGCCAGCAACTGCCCAGCTCTAACACCTCCTTCCGTTCCCCCTTGAATTATTATACCAGAAAGCAGATCAGTGAGAATATTTTCCAGCTATATTGAAGAATGATTGACAAATTAAAAACTGTGCAACTTTCAGGTATAAAACATGATGTTTTGCTGTATGTATACATTGTGAAATGATTACCTGGTTAATTAATATATCCTTCATCTCACATCATTACCTCTTTTTTGTGGTAAGAATACTTGAGATCTGGTATACAATATGTTGTTACTAACTATAGTCACCATACTGTACATTAAGTCTCCAGAACTTATTCATCTCATAACTGAAAGTTTGCACCCTTTGACCAACATCTCCCTTTTCCTGCCACCATCCCCAGCCCTTGGCAACAACCACTGTTACTATGAGGGCAACTTTTTTAGCTTTCACATATTAGTGAGATCATACAGTATTTGGTTTTCTGTGTCTGGCTTATTTCACTTAACATATGTCCTCCAGGTTTATCTATATTGTCACAAATAACAGGATTCCATTGTATTATATTCCACTGTATGTGTGTGTGTGTGTGTGTGTGTGTAATCACATTTTATTTATCCATTCATCCACTGAAAGACACTTAGATTGTTTCCATGTCTTGTCTACTGTGAATAAGACCACAATGAACACGGGAGTGCAAATATCTCTTCAAGAAAGTGATTTTACTTCCTTTGGATATGTACCTAGAAGTAAGATTATATGGATTATATGGTAGTTCTATTTTTAATTTTCTGAGAAACCACCATACTGCTTTCCTTAATGGCTGTACCAATTGACATTCCCATCAACAATGTGTAAGTTGTAAGTGTTACCTTTTCTCCACATCCTTGCCAACACTTATCTTCTGGCTTTTTGATAATAGTCATCCTAACAGATGTGAAGTGATATGTCATTGTGGTTTTGATTTGTATTTCCTTGATGATTAGCAATACTGAACATTTTTTCATATACCCATTAGCCACTTTTATATCTTCTTTTTAAAAATGTCTTTACAGGGCCTTTGCTCATCTTTTAATTGGGTCATTTGGTTTTTGCTATTGAGTTGTCTGAGTTCCTTATATATTTTGGATATTAGCCCCTTATCAGATATATGGTTTGCAAATATTTTCTCCCAGTCTGTAGGTTGCCTCTTAATCTTATTGAGTGTTTCCTGTGCTATGCAGAAGCTTTTTAGTTTTATGTACAGGCATACCTTAGAGATATTGCAGGTTCAGTTCCAGACTACTGCAATAGAGCAAATATCACAATAAAATGAGTCAAACAAATTTTTTCATTTCCCAGTGCATATAAAAGTTATATTTACATTACACTGTAGTCTATTTAAAGTGCCCAATGGCATTATGTCTAACAAAACCAATGTGAATACTTTAATTAAAAAATACCTTATTGCTAAAAAATGCTAACCATCATCTGAGCTTTCATCATGTCATAATCTTTTTGCTGATTGAGGGTCTTGCCCCGATGTTGATGGCAGCTGACTGATCAGGGTGGGGTGCCTGTGGCAATTTCTTAAAATAAGACAATGAAATCTGTCACATTGATTGACTCTTCCTCTCATGAATGATTACTCTGTATCATGTGATGCTGTTTGAGAGCATTTTACCCATTGTGTATTCTTGGTGTGTTTGGTGAAGATTACTTGAACATATATGGGTGATTTTTTAGAAAAGAGAGAACTTTGAATTAGCTCTAATTACAAATGTATGTATATCTCATTGGAATTTTTATAAGACTATGCATTGTTTTATGTAAAAAAACAAAATATTTAAAATCAGTTTACAATTTGCAAATTGCAGTACATTAATTACTATTAGTAATAAATAATGTATGGCACATCTTTTTGAGATTTGGTGTTTTAAGTTACAGAAACTGATGCTCCTCATGCAGGTGGCCTGTTTGAGGGGTAGTTTCTCTTTTTCTGTGGACAACCAAATTATGCCTATGTATTTAGGTTCTAACAGTTGCCTGCGTTGTCATTTTCTGTTTAACTGAACACCAGACCCAAAAACCAACTTCCCACAGCAAATTCATAAATACTTCCCATAGCAGTCCTGTGCTCTTTGTGGAGACTGCCTTCCTCTAATTTCCCAAATTCCCAAACTCTCACCTCCCCTGGTACAGAATTACAAAACCAAGTATGTCAACCTTATATCAGAAAAAGTGTTAATGAGCTCTATTTTCTTTGGAAAGGAAGAACTGTGAGTGTTAAACTAAAGGCAGTTCAAATCAGGTTAACACATGTCCTTGGCTGGGGGTAAAAAAAAAACCACCTCTAACTTACCATGATTAATATAGCATATTCATTCAACCAGCCCCTGTGGGTCCTGGAATATAAGAAATTTTAGTTTCCAGCATACCCAATGATTAGAATAATGGAATTTTTTAAACTGACGTACAACTGCATGTTATATAATCAAGAGAATGGAAATTCCAACTCTACAGAGGCAGGTATTTGGGGAAAATGGGTCTAGTCAATGAATTGGAATCTTCTTGGTGCTCTTTGGTTAGACACTCCAGGCCACTGAGTATGAACAAAGTAAACCCTGCTCTTTTATTAACCGCCTGTGAAAATGAGGGCAAAGGATCAACTAGGTCATGGGCAGATTGCCAGATTCTCTCTGATAAGCTAGAAATAGATGCTGCTCAAAAATGGGCTGACCTCTTCCTTTTGTACTTCTCTCCCTCCAACATATCAACACCTACTTAGATAATATTTATCATTCTTATCTGAATTGTGAATGTCAGAGTAACCTCACTTGAAAATGATGCTTTAAAATTTCATGAAATTATACACTCAACTTTTATTTCTTAGCTTGGAATATATATATGCCCCTCAGCTCTAAATTTTCTGAAAACTTTGCATTTTTACCATCCTCTATAGTCTTTTATGGATGGTCTCCAATAGTCAAAGCTGTACAATGTAAATTTTAATGGTTTTATGAGGATAATTTATTTTATTTCATTCTAAGAGAAGCCAGGAAGCTATCTCTTTTCCAGTTGGGATGCAACTGAATATCTGGATTGGAAAATTCCTAAGTACACTGGGTATATCATGCATTCTCATGCCACTATGTTTAACATCTTTTGAAAGTAGAAACCTAGCATAAGAATTTGTCAGGGCTTAAAAGGAATGGGGTGGGATTCCCACCAGCTCATATCCCCCTTGTTGGGAGGTAGGGAGCATGAAAGGGAACTAGAAAACTAACATTTCCATGGATTTGTAAGTTGTTTTCTATTAAAAAACATTTTTATATCAAATCATCTGTCTAGCAGAAATCTTCCTTAATAGGATATTTGTTTTTATAGGTAGCCTAAAATTCTGTTCTATAAAGGAAGGAAAGATTTCATTCTAAAGAAATGCAGGAAAACTAGTTTGTACCAGAAAATGGAAATTCAGCCTAGCAGACTTGCTCTCCGTAATGCTTATATAAGGGGGATGCAGAGTTAAGAGTGAGATGAGGGGTGATAGATGTTTACACACAAATTTACAATATGCTTCTAAGTAGTACTGCCCTCTACAGATGGTACTCTCAAGGCTCAACTTCAAGACAACTTTAAGACATTGAAAATAAAAATAAATTTGTTGAATGAGATCAGTTTCCTATAGGGGCGAATACCTCCAAGAGCTTTTCTATTAACAGGTATTCAGGAGTCTCTCCAACACCAAATTCCAATTAACATGGCCTTGATGTAGCTCCAACAAAACATGGCTGGAATCTGATTCTAACCAAGGAAGCTGAAACCCAATTACTTAAACCATCCCAGGTCTTAACAAAGACTGTGCCAGTAAAAGAGGAATGATGGGCATGGAGCCTAGACAAGGAGAGCAGAATAAGCAGGCATTTAGTTATTGGTAGCATGAGTTCTGCACTGCCCAAGGAAGTCATGCTTTGACTGGTTGAATTGAGTTTCCTAGTCTGCTGAAAGCGTTACCCTTAGAGTAGAAATTATTCAGATGTTTACCTCCACTGAGTCCCAGTTTCCCCATCAGTATGAACCATAGGAGATAAGTTCTGAGAGGTAATTGGGGATACTTTGTATAGGGGCCTGCAGGCCCCTGTGAAGACCTGACTTTTAATATTAGGGAAGGGGGGAGCCATTGGAAGGTTTTGAGCAGAAGAGTGATTGGGATTATCAGGAACTAACATTGTAAAAGGATAGAAGGATCAAATTATCTAATCCACATAAGGCACTTAGCACCATGCCTAGTCCATTAATAGTGCTCAATAGTGGGTAATCATGATTATAAATACCATACTTCAGTGAAGCTATCAAAGTAGCTCTTCTTCACCAAGAATAAATCATGAAGAAATAGAAAATCTGAATAGACCTATAACTAGTAAGGAGATTAAATCGGTAACCAAAAACCTCCCAACAAAGAAAAGCCTTGGACCAGATAGCTTCACTGGTGAATTCTACCAAACCTGTAAAGAATTAATACCAATCCTTCTCAAACTCTTCCAAAACTAATTGAAGAGGAGGGACCACTTCCTAAATCATTCTGTATGGCCAGCATTACCCTGATACCCAAGTTAGATAAAGACATAACAAGAAAAGAAAACTAGAGACCAATATCCCTGATGACTATTGATGCAAAACTCCTCAACAAAATCCTAGTGAGCAGAATTCCACCACATGCTAAGAAGATTATATGATGACCAAGTGGGATTTATTCCTGGAATGCAAGGATAGTTCAATATACAAAATATCAATCACTATCAGACAAAATTAACAGAATAAAGGAAAAAATAGTCATATCAATTGATGCAGAAAAAGCACTGGTCAAATTTAACATTCTTTCATGATAAAAATACACAACAGGGTAGGAATAGAAGGAAAGAACTTCAACACAATAAAGGTCATATATAAAAAACCCACACTGTACTCAATGGTAGCATCATACCCAATGGTGAAAGACTGAAAGTTTATCCTCTAAGATCAGGAACAAAACAAGGATGTTAACTTTTGCACTTCTATCCAACTAAGTATTGTTGAATAGCATTGGAAGTTCCAGCCAAAGCAATTAGAGAAGAAACAGAAATAAAAGGCATCCAAATTGAAAAGGAAGAAGTAAAATTATCTCTGTTCACAGATGATATACTCTTACATGTAGAAACCATAAAGATTACACACACACACACATACACACACACACACACACGGGCACACACACACTATTATAAGTAATAAATGAATTCAGCAAAATTTCAGGACACAAAACACATGGACAAAAATCAATTGCGGGGCGCCTGGGTGGCTCAGTCGTTAAGCGTCTGCCTTCGGCTCAGGTCATGATCCCAGGGTCCTGGGATCGAGCCCCACATCGGGCTCCCTGCTCTGCGGGAAGCCTGCTTCTCCCTCTCCCATTCCCCCTGCTTGTGTTCCCTCTCTCACTGTGTCTCTCTCTGTCAAATAAATAAATAAAATCTTTAAAAAAAAAAAAATCAATTGCATTTCTATACACCAGTAATGAACAATCTGAAAAGGAAATTAAGAAAACAATTTCATTTACAATAGTATCAAAATTGGAGATAAACTTAGCCTGTGGCAAAGGAATTTTATACTGAAAACTACAAAACATTGCTGAAAGTAATTAAAGAAGACACAAATAAGTGGAAAGATAAACTGTATTAATGGATTAGAAGACCCAATATTGTTGTGAATACTACCCAAAGCAATCTAAAGATTCACTGAAATCCCTATCAAATGATGTTTTTTTACAGAAATAGAAAAAAATCCATCCTGAAATTCATATGAAATCTCAAGTGATCCCAAATAGCCAAAACAATCTTGAAAAAGAAGAACAAAGTTGGAGGTTTCATGCTTACTGGTTCCAAAACTTACTACAAAGCTACAGTAATCAAAACAGAGTATTGCATGGTGACTAACATAATGAAATAAAATAAAATAAAATAATAAAAAAACCAGTGTGTTACTGGCATAAAAACAAACAAGTAAACCAATGAAATGTAATAGAGTACCCAGAAATAAACCCTCACATATATGGTGAAATGATTTTTCACAAGAGTGCCAAGACCATTCAATGGGGAAAGGATAGTCTTTTCTTTTATTTTTTTATTATGTTATGTTAATCACCATACATTACATCATTAGTTTTTGATGTAGTGTTCCATGATTCATTGTTTGCATATAACACCCAGTGCTCCATTCAGTACGTGCCCTCTTTAATACCCATCATCAGGCTAACCCATCTCCCACCCCCTCCCCTCTAGAACCCTCAGTTTGTTTCTCAGAGTCCATAGTCTCTTGTGGTTCATCTCCCCCTCTGAAAGGACAGTCTTTTCAACAAATAGTGTTGGGAAAATTGGATATCCACATGCAAAAGAATGCTTTTGGACCCTTACTTTGCACCATATACAAAAATTAACTCAGAGTGGATCAAAGACCTAAACATAAGAGCTAAAATTATAAAACTCTTAGAGGAATACATAGAGAAAAAGCTTGATGGTATTAGATTTGGCAATGATTTCTTGAATGGGACACCAAAAGCACAGGCAACAAAAGAAAAAAATAGATAAATTGGGTTTTGTCAAAATTAAAATTTTTGTACATCAAAGGACACTAATTCAAACAACAAAAATAACTCAATTTAAAAAACAGGCAAAGCCTTGAATAGGCATTTCTCCAAAGATCACAAATGCCAATAAGCACATGAAAAGATGCTCGATATCATTAATCATTAGAGAAATGAAAATCAAAACCACAATGAGATACCATTTCATTCTCATTATGATGACTATTATCAAAACAAATGAACAAACACTTTAGAAACAAATGGTGGCATGAATGTGGAGAAATCGGAGCCTTTGTGCATTGCTGGTGGGAATATTTGGTACAACCACTGTAGAAAACAGTATGTCAGTTCCTTGAAAAATTAAAGATAGAATTACCATATGATACAGCAATTCCACTTCTGGGTATATATTCAAAAGAATTGAAAACAGGGTCTTGAAGAGATATTTGTAAACCCATGTTCATAACAGTATTATTCTCAGTTGCCAAAAAGTAGAAATGACATAAACATCCATTGACAGATGAATGTGTAAACAAAATGTGGCATGTACATATGAGGGAATGTTATTCAGCTTTAACAAGGAAGGATATGCTGACACATGTTTCCACATGGATGAACCTTGAGGACAATATGCTAAGTGAAATAAGCTGGATGCAAAAGTGTAATTCCACTTACACAAGGTACTGAGAATAATTAAACTTATAGAGACAGAAAGTAGAGTGGTGGTTGCCAGGGGATGAGGAGAAGGGTAAATGGTGAATGGGGAGTTAGTGTTTTATGAATATAGAGTCTGAGTTCCAGAAGATGAAAAGAGTTCTAGAGATGGATGGTAGTGATGGTTGCACATCACTGTGGAAATACTTAATGCCACAGAACTGTATATTTTAAAATAATTAAAATTGTAAATTTTATGTAATGTATATTTTACTATAATAAAAAAATGTCTCCCCCCCCCCTCTGAATCTGTACTCTCCAACAAATTTCTGGTTATCATTTCTCTTTTTGGATAATTTTCCTGTGTAGAAAATACACGGCTTAGTAAGCCCTACCCTGACAGTCTTCAAGGCTGACAACTAACAGTCATTCTGATTTATACATCAGGCTCTTTTAAGTGTGGGTATCAAGGAACTACATCTTACAGAAGGATAACTGACAAAACTTTATTTCTAGATGGTATTATCATGACTCAGACCCAAAAAAATCAGTGACAGCTTAAGCCTAGGCTCTAGGGAAATCTTGGTTACCTCTTCTCTGTCTAGTAGCAAAAACCAGCCTGTTTTAAAAAGCAATGCAGTTGTCAACTCCAAGATAGGCCCTGTTTTCCCTTCCTTATTATAAAACTAACTTTTATTATTATTTTTTTTTAAATATCTTACAATTTTATTTGTCAATTTTATTACAATGGAGCTGAAAAATTTTAGTCTCATTATGTTGGTTCTTCATTGAATTGATAAAATATATATATATATATATATTTAAAAACTCCATCATTCTGTCTTTTTTTTAATTTTATTTTATTATGTTATGTTAATCACCATACATTACATCATTAGTTTTTGATGTAGTGTTCCATGATTCATTGTTTGCGTATAACACCCAGTGCTCCATTCAATACGTGCCCTCTTTAATACCCATCACCAGGCTAACCCATCCCCCCACACTCCCTCCCGTCTAGAACCCTCAGTTTGTTTCTCAGAGTCCATAGTCTCTCATGGTTCATCTCCCCCTCTGATTCCCTGCCTTCATTTTTCCCTTCCTAATATCTTCTTCTTTTTTTTAACATATAATGTATTATTTGTTTCAGAGGCACAGGTCTGTGATTCAACAGTCCTACACAATTCACAGCACTCACCAAAGCACATACCCTCCCCAATGTCTATCACCCAGCCACCCCATCCCTCCCACCCCCACCACTCCAGCAACACTCAGTTTGTTTCCTGAGATTAAGAATTCCTTATATCAGTGAGATCATATGATACATGTCTTTCTCTGATTGACTTATTTCGCTCAGCATAATACCCTCCAATTCCATCCACGTCATTGCAAATGGCAAGATTGCATTCCTTTTGATGGCTGCATAATATTCCGTGTGTGTTCGTGTGTGTGTGTGTGTGTGTGTGTGTGTGTGTGTGTGTGTACCACATCTACTTTATCCATTCATCTGTTGATGGACATCTTGGCTCTTTTCACAGTTTGGCTATTGTGGACATTGCTTCTATAAACATTGGGGTGCATGTACCCCTTCAGATCCCTACATTTGTATCTTTGGGGTAAAACCCAGTAGTGCA
Source organism: Halichoerus grypus (assembly GCF_964656455.1). Lineage (NCBI taxonomy): Eukaryota > Metazoa > Chordata > Mammalia > Carnivora > Phocidae > Halichoerus > Halichoerus grypus. Next base: position 54,096,441 of record NC_135717.1, read on the forward strand.
ATTGCTGGATCATATGGTAGCTCTATTTTCAACTTTTTGAAGAACATCCATACTGTTTTCCAGAGTGGCTGCACCAGTTTGCATTCCCACCAACAGTGTAGGAGGGTTCCCCTTTCTCCACATCCCCACCAACATCTGTCATTTCCTGACTTGTTAATTTTAGCCATTCTGACTGGTGTGAGGTGGTATCTCATTGAGGTTTTGATTTGGATTTCCCTGATGCTGAGTGATGTTGAGCACTTTTTCATGTGTCTGTTGGCCATTTGGATGTCTTCTTTGGAAAAATGTCTGTTCATGTCTTCTGCCCATTTCTTGATTGGATCATTTGTTCTTTGGGTGTTGAGTTTAAGAAGTTCTTTATAGATTTTGGATACTAGCCCTTTATCTGATTTCATACTTAAAGGGTCTATCCAACAAGAAGATCTAACAATTGTAAATATCTATGCCCCTAACATGGGAGCAGCCAATTATATAAGCCAATTAATAACAAAAGCAAAGAAACACATCGACAACAATACAATAATAGTAGGGCACTTTAACAGCCCCCTCACTGAAATGAACAGATCATCTAAGTAAAAGATCAACAAGGAAATAAAGACTTTAAATGACACACCGGACAAAATGGACTTCACAGATATATTCAGAACATTCCATCCCAAAGCAACAGAATACACATTCTTCTCTAGTGCCCATGGAACATTCTCCAGAATAGATCACATTCTAGGTCATAAGTCAGGTCTCAACCGGGACCAAAAGATTGGGATCATTCCCTGCATATTTTCAGACCACAGTGCTTTGAAACTAGAACTCAATCACAAGAGGAAAGTCGGAAAGAACTCAAATACATGGAGGCTAAAGAGCATCCTACTAATGAATGGGTCAACCAGGAAATTAACGAAGAATTAAAAAAATTCATGGTAACAAATGAAAATGAAAACACAACTTTTCAAAATCTTTGGGATGCAGCAAAGGCAGTCCTAAGAGGAAAATATATAGCAGTACAAGACTTTCTCAAGAAACGAGAAAGGTCTCAAATACACAACCTAACCCTACACCTAAAGGAGCTGGAGAAAGAACAGCAAATAAAGCCTAAACCCAGCAGGAGAAGAGAAATAATAAAGATCAGAGCAGAAATCAATGAAAGAGAAACCAAAAGAACAGTAGAACAGATCAACGAGACTAGGAGCTGGTTCTTTGAAAGAATTAACAAGATTGATAAACCCCTGGCCAGACTTATCAAAAAGAAAAGAGAAATGACCCAAATCAACAAAATCATGAATGAAAGAGGAATGATCACAACCAACACCAAAGAAATACAAACAATTATAATAACATATTATGAGCAACTCTATGCCAGCATATTAGTTAATCTGGAAGAAATGGATGCATTCCTAGAGATGTATCAACTACCAAAACTGAACCAGGAAGAAATAGAAAACCTGAACAGACCTATAACCACTAAGGAAATTGAAGCAGTAATCAAAAATCTCCCAACAAACAAGAGCCCAGGGCCAGATGGCTTCCCAGAGGAATTCTACCAAACATTTCAAGAAGAATTAATACCTATTCTTCTGAAACTGTTCCCAAAAATAGAAATGGAAGGAAAACTTCCAAACTCATTTTATGAGGCCACCATTACCTTGATCCCAAAACCAAAGACCCCATCAAAAAGGAGAATTACAGACCAATATCCCTGATGAACATGGATGCAAAAATTCTCACCAAAATACTAGCCATAGGATCCAACAGTACATTAAAATGATTATTCTCCACAACCAAGTGGGATTTATTCCTGGGCTGCAATGTTGGTTCAACATCCGCAAATCAATCAATGTGATACCATACATTAATAAAAGGAAGAACAAGAACCATATGATCCTCTCAATAGATGCAGAAAAAGCATTTGACAAAGTACAGCATCCTTTCTTGATCAAAAGTCTTCAGAGTATAGGGATAGAGGGTACATACCTCAATATCATAAAAGCCATCTATGAAAAACTCACCGTGAATATCATTCTCAATGGGGAGAAACTGAGAGCTTTCCCCCTAAGGTCAGGAACACGACAGGGATGTCCACTCTCACCACTGCTATTCAACATAGTGTTAGAAGCCCCAGCCACAGCAATCAGACAACAAAAATAAAAGGCATCCAAATCGGCAAAGAAGAAGTCAAACTCTCACTGTTTGTGGATGATATGCTACTTTATGTGGAAAACCCAAAAGACTCCACCCCAAAGCTGCTAGAACTCATACAGGAATTCAGTAAAGTGGCAGGATATAAAATCAATGCACAGAAATCAGTGGCATTCCTACACACCAACAACAAGACAGAAGAAAGAGAAATTAAGGAGTCGATCCCATTTACAATTGCACCCAAAACCATAAGATACCCAGGAATAAATCTAACCAAAGAGGCAAAGGATCTGTACTCAGAAAACTATAAAATACTCATGAAAGCAATTGAGGAAGATGCAAAGAAATGGAAAAACGTTCCATGCTCATGGATCGGAAGAACAAATATTGTGAAGATGTCAATGCTTCCTAGAGCAATCTACACATTTAATGCAATCCCTATCAAAATACCATCCACTTTTTTCAAAAAAATAGAACAAATAATCCTAAAATTTGTATGGAACCAGAAAAGACCCCGAATAGCCAGAAGAATCTTGAAAAAGAAAAGCAAAGCTGGTGGCATCACAATTCCAGACTTCCAGCTCTATTACAAAGCTGTCATCATCAAGACAGTATGGTACTGGCACAAAAACAGACACATAGATCAATGGAACCGAATAGAGAGCCCAGAAATGGACCCTCTACTCTATGGTCAACTAATCTTCGACAAAGCAGGAAAGAATGTCCAATGGAAAAAAGACAGTCTCTTCAACAAATGGTGTTGGGAAAACTGGACAGCCACATGCAGAAGAATGAAACTGGACAATTTCCTTACACCACACACAAAAATAGACTCAAAATGGTTGAAAGACTTAAATGTGAGACAGGAGTCCATCAAAATCCTAAAGGAGAACACAGGCAGCAACCTCTTCGACCTCAGCCACAGCAATTTCTTCCTAGAAACATCGCCAAAGGCAAGGGAAGCAAGGGCAAAAATGAACTATTGGGACTTCATCAAGATAAAACGCTTTTGCACAGCAAAAGAAACAGTCAACAAAACCAAAAGACAGCCGACAGAATGGGAGAAGGTATTTCCTTATTATAAAACTAACTTTTAGTTAAAGATACCCAGGAATGGGGCGCCTGGGTGGCTCAGTCACTTGTGCAACTGACTCTTGGTTTCAACTCAGGTAATGATCTCAAGGTCCTGAGTTTGAGCCCTGTGTCAGGCTCCGTGCTCAGCGGGGAGTCTGCTTGAGATTCTCTCTCCTTCTCCCTCTGCCCCTCACCCAACTCATACCTTTGTGCATGCAGTCTCTCACTCTCTCTCTTGCTTTCTCTCTCTCTCAAATAAATAAATAAATAAATAAATCTTTAAAAAAATAAATACCCAGGAATGATTTCCCAAGCCACAATTACTTTCTCTTCCTGTGTTAGACAGTCTACTTTGTTGGAGTAAGAACTGGATAAAAACTTAACTATTGCTGTAGAAAGTCTCTGAAACTACCAAACTATTCTAAAGTCCTCAGCTGCTTCATGTGGGAACACATGTGGGAATGTTCCTTTTTTTTTTTTTTAAGATTTTCTTTATTTATTAGAGAGAGAGAGCACAAGCAGGGGGAGCGGCAGTCAGAGGGAGAGAGAGAAGCAGATTCCCTGCTGAGCAGGGAGTGGGACATGGGGCTCAATCCCGGGACCCTGGAATCATGACCCGAGCCAAAGGCAGACGCTTAACTGACTGAGCCACCAGGCACCCCAACTGTGTCTTTCTTATACTGCCAACACTGTGAAGGGAGACAGAGGAGAAAAATAGCACCATTCAACTAGGAAGGCAATTTTAAAAGAATAAAGTAGAAACCCTTCTTCTCCATATATTCCAGCTTCCCCTGTCTTCCCAAGGCTAAGATGGGAGCCTCTTCCATTTGCTCTTATGGGTGTCCATTGTTGAGCCATAAGCCTTCTCATATTGCATTGAGACCACCTGTTTACTCTATCTCCCACTGGAATGGAAGCAATTTCACAAACTGCGTCTTAAGTCTTTGTTACCTCGGGGCTAGGACTGTCCTGGCACACAGTAAGAACACAATAACTCTTGGCCAGAAAAATAAACAGCATACTGCTGTGTTTCATTAACTCTATAATCCCGCCAATTATTAGACACTTCAATTGTAAGACCACTAAGAAAGATTAAAAAATTACAATCAGAAGATACCAGAAGTTTTAAGACATTCCAATGTTAGGGTTATTATCACCTTGATTTCAGGCCTGGAACAGGGAAGTGATGGCCGCAAAAAAGGTGGAAGAGTAATTGGCATCAGTTCATAAATAGAGATATGTGCATATACATTTATACAAACAAAAACCTTTTTTAATTAGTTCACTTGGCCTATCTTGAGCTTTTCCTCTCAGACCAGATGTTGTTTCAGATTTTAAAGAATCACCCTCCTGTCTGAACACCAGGTAACTAAAAATAGGTAGAAGGACTTGTCCCTATTTCTTCGCTATTGTTATATTCTGAGGCTGAGCTCTAAAAAAGAGTATTATTTGTTGTCTCCACCAAGGCAGTTTAAATGATGAGGATCAGTGAATTAAAGGGGAAATACTTTTGCCTCCAGGCAAGATTATAATAAAAGAAGCTCATTCATCATCTGCTGAGGGGAAACATGTCACTATAAAAATTACTAGGTAATGAAAAATTTGGGCAGTCCCATGGCACTTTTAATCAGAAGATCTCAAAACAATCCCACCATGTCATCAACAAAGTCTTGTCATCAACAGGATGCAAAGTGGAAAGTGTCCCTTTCCATAGTGTTATATATCATGAATCTAAGATTTTTAAGAGGTTAAGCAAATTCATGAAAAGCAAATAATGATGATCATTATATACACAGATACATTTACGTATAAATACATACACACACAAAATTTTAATTTAGTTGCATATCAAGTGAGATCATGTGTGAATATTTGATTGTAAATCCCTAAACACCACACAAGCAATAATAAGGAGCTGAGTTTCAGTCCTGGCTCTACCACTTCCTCCCCCTGTGACCTTAGGCAAGTGTCTTACCTTCTCTAAGTGTCAGAGAATCATAAGAATATGCGCCTCACTGTAACAAGGGTCCATGGGATGCTCCCTGTAAAGCACTTAAAAGAATGGCTGGCATATGGCAAGTGCTCTGTAAATATTAGCTCCTTGCATTTGAACTACAATAGATGCCCATTTACCAGCCCCACAGGACACACTTCTCCCACACAGCCTGGCCTTAGTGTCGCAATGTTTTCATTTCATCACTCCCAGTTTGGTCTCTCTTCTCTCCCCACCCAGTCTGGGACCCATACAGCTACTGCATTTGCTACCCCTTGGGGTCCGTTCTTCTTTGGCCCTTCCACCTCACCTTCCTGCTGTTCCTTTTATGATATCCTCAGGCTGGGATTTTTACAATGACCCCATCTCCGTCTTCTCAACTCTAATCCATCCTGCATAGCTTTACCTGTTTATGAAATCCTAAGCATGACCTTTCTCTGCTCAAAATTCTCACAGATTCCCCACTGCCTACTAAGTCCACTTCTGACCACAGCATTCAAGACATCCCACTTTTGGCTTCCATCTACCTTTCCAGGTATCTCTCCAACTTAGCCAATCTGATGTACCTATCCCTATGCTACATTCCCCCACATCCATGGTTTTGTTCATACAATTTTCTTTTATTGCAATGTCCTCCCCTTTATCTCTGCCTTTAAAAATCCTAACCCTCCTTCTAAACCAATCTCAAATTCCACCTCCACTGCAGTGTACCTTTCCAACCTCCTTTGAACTGGCTTATGTGTGTCTTCTTTGGGATACTTATATTTAATCTTGCGTTGGGGTCGATTCCATCATAAGGCCTGCCTCACCTCTGTAGTCTATCCATGACTTTGCTCATACAAGTGGACAATAAATATGGATGTTACCCGCTGTGTTTAACTGGTTATATTTGAATACACATATTTACTTTGAGCCTCTGTGTCACATATGCCACTAAAACAGGAAGATAAAGTCAAATCAACCCTTTGTATTTGCTGCTGTATTTAGCAATATAGGGTGGGTCCTAGGTTGTTGGAATCTCTACCCAACAGAATCTTCCAGCTCATCAAACCAATACATCATTGGTTCCTTTAACATGCAACAAATAAAAACTTGGCCATGATGTCCACTCAGCTAACTACAGTACTACTAAAAATATCTTAATCTGGATATGGATTTAAACTGAAAATTGAACAATACATGTTTTTGCTTGTATTTGTTTGATTGGGTTTTGATTTAGTGATGCTAAGGGGAAAAAAACAAACCATTACAGTTCTTGCTGTAACAGAGGGCTTAGTGAAATCCTTTATCCAATCTCAGAATAGAAAGATGTAGACAATAGAGCTAAGATGCAGTAATTTAAGATAAGCCTGTAAAATATCAAATGAAACTATTTTTAAAAACATGTGTTAACCCTGTCTTCACTGTTTAATAGTTTTCAATGTTAATGAGGCCTCTTGAAGTCAGACAAAATATGATTTGTTAAACTAGATGGAAAACAGTGATTTTTGAAAATCAGAGTATCTTAGTAATGGATCCCCAAAGACTTCTCAGTTTTTTAAGTCTGGTCCTAAGCTGCTTGGCCAGGAATATGACTGAAAAATGCTCTAGAGGTATCTCTGGAAAACACCATTCAAGAAACCCTGCCTCTTGAGATTACAAAGAACTTTGACATGACTGTGTAGCCCAATCTAATCAGAATAGTCAACAATTAAAATTCAGTAATGCTTCCAACAAGAAGACAGATTAAATAAATAACCCAAGATGATGCCTTTGGAGAGCAGCAAGATTTTTTTTTGAAATAACTCCTTCTCCTGCCTCTAAGTTGAGAAACGGTCACAGGAACACCCATATTATGAATAGTTTTACAGGTCAGTTCCTTTCTTTACTGCTATGCATACAGTGATCATCATTTCCAAATTTTCCCAAACTGCTTTGATACCACATGATTCATTTTAAGTAGGGGCAGTTTCTTAATTCTATAATCAAATCTTTTATATTGTGGATTTTCATATAAATAAATTCATGTACCAGTTAAAAAAAAGAAAAAACTTTCCCAGACTACCTTACCCCTAATCTTTTATTCAGACACTGTTGGCTCCGGAGAACCATGGGCAGTTAATGAAAGGCCAGTTTTGGCCATTGCTAAGGCCTGAGTGCTTATTCTCATTGCCTCCCTCTATATCCTCTGAAAAGCTTATGAGAATTTAAAAGGCTTTACACACTTCCTCTCACTAGTAAGAGTTCCCCTCAATGTCTTATTCACTAAAAATATTAAGGAAGTTTGTTTCCTGAAGGCATCCACCAAATGATCAGAACTCTCCTCCAACACCATTCCTTCCATAAGAGCATTGGGAAAACTCACCATTGGCATTTCAATAATTGATGGTCTGGGGATAGAAGTCTGGAAAGTAACTGCTTCACAGTCCGATTTACCTTCGAGTGACCCAGGTGAATCCTCAGGGGTCTCAGCAGGCTGGTTGGCAGTGTGGTTCCTTGAATTCAGATTTGCACTGCCATTTTTCTCTGAGCGGATGCCAGAATCTCGCCTTTTCTCTGAAGTTCCTTCTTCCCCTTTCCAGTGACTTGAGTGCCTCCCTGCTTTGGCCATGGGCTGAACATAGATGGTGGAATGAGTATCAGCTGCGCTGGGCTGATCAAAGGGCGCATTCTCCCTTGTATTCCCAAAACAAGCAAGCAGAGCTGAGCATGGAAAAGGATGCATCCTTCTAGATGGAGATTTCAGTCTTTTGGTGAGCCTTGCTTTCCATGTGGACATGACCTGCAGTGAAACATTGCAAAGTTCAAAGCGGGGGAAACGTTCCCAGGGGTTCAGATCACCTCCAGTTTCCTTATAGTAACTATTTCCTTGCCTAAAGAGAAGGACTTTCTAGTGGTTACCCCTAAATAGATTAGGAGATGGCAATGCTTCCCTCCCTTGGAGACACTTAGCAGCCAACTCCCCTTTGGGAAGCGTCTGTCCCGGGGTGATTTCACGCTCTTCCTTCCTTGATGCTGTCTGTGGTTAAAGAAAGCTGTCTGTGAGGCATGTGTTGGCTTGGGTTACGGTCCCCAGGCAGGGCAGACGCTTCAGTGTAAGGTAGTGCCAAGTCCAAAGACAGTTGCTTCAGGTTACCTTGAAGGCATAAAGATAATGTAGCCTGATAGCATCCGCCATAATAGCGTCAGCCTGTGTATCAATAACATCATAACAGCAGCATAACCTTCTTCGGTTACCCCCTTCAAATATTTATTCCCCCAAACAAAACAAACACCACCCAGTTATCCATCACGAACGAGGACCCCTGGAGGGTCCTCAACCCTGGCAGCTGTTTCATGATTAAAATAGGAGGCAGATTTGAATCTTTTGTCTGGAGAGATCCATGTATGGGTTTGATGTCACAGGGACTTTTCTGGATCTTTCCTGAATATTCCTCAAACAAGCTTCCTGGCTTCAGGATCCATATTCCTCCTTCTGGTAATTATAAATGAGTCTTTGTTAATTTGCTTTTTCACTACCCATGCTAAGTCCATGATTAATTTTCAACAACACCAAAACAAAAAAAATAATTAGCTAAAATGAACAATTAACATAAGTATGTATGTGTGAATGTGTGTTCTTTTCATTTACTGAGTATATTACTTAATTTTGGAAAATAACCCCCTTTTGAATATAGATCTTCTATTTTGCAACACATCAATATGTGAACGGTGAAAAACAATAATCAATTACAAGAATATGCTCAAAATTGAGATTTTTCCCTAGCCAAGCATCTGCTAGAAATACTGAAGAAAGATAATACTGTAATGGTTTTACCATTAATAGTGACTTTCAGATCAAGATTTCAGGGTATATTACACATTCTAATTTATTCATTTTCTCTCTCTTAATTTAATGTCAAGATGTGCTCTTAAGCCCAAACAGGTGGTAGATATCACAGCACTAATCCCCTATTTTACAGAGACAGAAAACGATTCTTTGAAATTACAAGAGACTAACACAAGGTTATGCTGTTGAGAAGGGCTAGTGGAAATTCCAAGATCACTGCTACCCTATCTGATCTCTGAGTCTCACTCAGCCTGACAATCATCTTATTGACATGACAGCTGTACTGGGAACATTGCTTTGAATGGGCAGTCATGGCCATCATACACTAAGTCAGATACGGCTTCAGGAAGGTGGATACAGCATCAAATGCAAACTTTATTTTAGTGTTTACCAAAATTTGGAAATAAAATATAAAAAGCTGCCATTACTGAGAGGTTACCATGTAGCGAGCCCTGTGCTAGCCCAGGTATACCAGACTTCCCAGTCTTGAGGGATCACTCTCCCTTTAATACCCAAGGATAAGCAGTGTAAAGCCCCCTCCCCACAATAGCAGGAAGTCCAGGCTTTTAGCAGGCTCCCCAACCAAGTGTTCCTGAGGAGCCCTAGGAACCGTGTTTTGTCTCTCTTCTGCTGTGGTCCCCTCAGGCAGGGTGACTCCAAGATGCTTCCTTCACATGGCTCCTTCTTGGTCCCCTCCCTACCAAGCATGTTTACAGTAAAGCAAAGATGGCTTGCAGATGGCAGGAAGGAATTAAAGAGAAGTAAAAATAATTCTTAAACTTGGTTTCATTCACTCATTCATTTATTCACTCAACTATATGCCAAGCACTGTCTAAAACTAGAGAGACAGCAGTTAACAATGCACCTTTCAAGTGGCTACAGTTGGTAGACTCCTGGGCAAAAAACCTCTGAGCCCTCCCCAGACCTGTTGTATCTCTCTTTTTGGCCCTGAGCTTGCAGCCCTCCCATGGGGACCACCTCACCTCCCTAAGGGGCACCCCAGGAACTCTGGCCAGAGTGCCAGCTCCAGCCCATGCAGAACAGTGGCTTCTTTTTAGCTAATGGTAACTAAGTCTTAGCTAAAATAACAACAGTAACCGATAATGGTTACTGAGTGTTTATTATCAGTCATGAGTCTCAACAAATCAATTCATTTAATCCTTATAACCCTAGGAGAAAGGTGATATTATTAATTCTCATTTTTACCCATTAGAAAAACAAGACACAGAAACTTAAGTAACTTGCCCAAGGTCACAGCACTGCTAAGGAAGAGAGCCAGGATTATGAGTCCAGGCAGCCTGGCCCCAGAGTTCATGCATTTAATCACTATACAATATCACGTTCCAAAAATACACACGTGCTCCAAAGAGGAACTTTCCAACAGCCTTCAACTCAACACACTACCTCTAGGAATTTATTCTACAGATATACATAATGCATAGAGATATGTCCAGAAATATTCATTGCAGAAGCGTTTGGAATGACAAAATTGTTAATCAGTAGAAGACAAGATAATATATATTTTAAAAATCCAGACAATTGAACACTATGCAGCTTTAAAAAGAAGGATGTAGAGACTTCAGGTTTAATATGGTATGCTACCTAAGCACATGTATTTATATCCTTCCCTTTCTAAGAAATAATTAAGATAATAGTAATGGAATTTTAAGGCTTAAATTCACAATACCGAAGAGAATAGGAAGAAGGCTGTTAACATACAAGAAAACTCAATAAATTCCTATAAAACAAAAATCAGATGAAATATTAAGTAATGAAAAAAACCCCAAAAACAGAAAGCCAGCATGCTGAGTACAACCACATGGAACCTCTTGGCTTGGGCAACAGGTACAATGTAATTTAAGAAAAGGTCTGAAAATGTGGAATTAATTGAAGGTCTGACTATGAAAGTCAAGTTTCCTATACCTTCCTATACCAGCAAACAGGCTACAAAATGAGTGGGTGAAAAATTAAATTAATAAATGAATGAATGAATAAATTAAATAAGTAAGCATGAATAAATAAGTAAAATAAAAGTTAAGGTGTAGGGTCAGGGTCTTATTTAAATGTATCTTTAAAAACTGTCTAATTTTGGGGCACCTGGGTGCCTCAGTGGGTTAAGCGTCTGCCCTCAGCTCAGGTCATGATCTCAGGGTCCTGGGATCAAGCCCCACATTGAGCTCCCTGCTCAGCAGGGAGTCTGCTTCTCTCTCTGCCCCTCTGCCCCTCTCCCACTCATGCTCACGTGTGTGCTCTCTCTCTCTCTCAAATAAATAAATTTTTAAAAAACTGTCTAATCAGTTCTTATCTAAACGATTTGATGAACTGTCTAAAGAACTAACAAGGGTAACTAGTGTGGATGTCAATATCCATGAGTAAAGGCCTTCTGCTTCTTTATTTCGGCTCCGACATAATAGCTGAGAGTTCTCCGCCTGTCCATTTAAGGTGAACCCATAAGTTAATGAGTCTCACCAACATTTACAGAGCTCCTCCCAATCTTCAAACTCTTCCCTCATGTGAAAAGACAAATAGATCATAAGACATCACAAGACATTTGAGAACTGCCAACATCAGTGACAATAAGCAAAGAAAAAGGAAAGATCCTAGCAAGGAAGAATGAGGGAATGGCAGTGGAGTAAGCAGCAATATCTGCCATTCAAAGTATGGTAGAGTATGCAGTAAACTATAACACAGCTGGATTCTGAGTGATGGGAGGAGAGTAAGGGGGGAAAGTCTTTGCAACTTAATACCAGGAACATTCTCTTTGGGTGCCACATAAGTCATGACAGGAGTCCTAGAGAATTTGAAAACATTAATTTGCTTTGCTATAAAAACTGTTTACACAGCTATAATAATATAAACACTATTCCCATTTTTTCAGTTTTCAGTATTAATATACAGAACAAGAGTTGCATACTGGTGTCTCTGAAGCAAAATTAGGCCTGAAGATGTGTTTTGTTTGGCTAATGACATTTTAAAAAATTTAGCGCATCACTGTGAGATCACAGAAACCACCACTCTGTATCTTTTATTGAGTCAGTTCACAAGTTTATATAAATAGAACACTACAGACATTACAGTTTGTGATCTAGGGTGAGTATTTGTTATTGTTGGTACCCAGCATCCTTTCCTCCTTTCTTTTGGTAACAGCACCCTGATTTCCTTTTGGGGAACTCATTCTGTCCTTTGGGTAGAACTTTAGGCCTGGCTCCAGAGGTGGGAGTTAGGTAATCAACATCCCCAAAGCCCCTGATCACAGTGATGGGTTCAAGGATGTACATGAGAACACACTATTCCAATCGGAATAAATCCCAAAATTTGACTTGGAAGAAACTTTCTCTTCTTTCCACTGGACTAACTCAATTTCAACTTGGGAAGGTATAAGACTGGAGCAGCTGCCAACATCTCGTATCCTTGAGGGGAGAACTTTCCCAGAATGGAACCAGCACAAGGCAGAATTTAAGAGATGGAGAGAAAGAAACTGGGTCCTGAAAATACTAAGCTTTGCATAGGCTGTGTTTTTCCCTGGATATCCTTTCCTGTTTCATTTGCATGAGTTGAGTTTTCTGTCACTTGCTACTAAAAGAGTCCTAATCAATATATGACTCACAGGTACCAGCAAATCACAGAAGACTTCATTATGGTTACAGAATAGGGTGAAAACATTATCAACTTAAGGGGCGCCTGGGTGGTTCAGTTGGTTAAGCGATTGCCTTCGGCTCAGGTCATGATCCTGGAGTCCTGGAATCAAGTCGCGCATTGGGCTCCCTGCTCAGCAGGGAGTCTGCTTCTCCCTCTGACCCTCCCCCCCTCATGCTCTTTCTCTATCTCATTCTCTCTCAAATAAATAAATAAAATCTTTTTAAAAAAAACATTATCAACTTGACAGCAGCAAAGTAAGGGGAAAGCTGAGAGATTCTGAAAAACGAACAAGTTGTGAGGTGGTGATATATGTGGAGAGAAGGATAGGTTTGCTAATATTCTTACATTTCAGAGTCAGAAGATCTCCCTATGGTTGATGCAAAAAGAAAGAGTTATGTGTGGTGTCTGAGGCTGCAGAGGTGACCAGATGGGGAATTGAAATAGAGGTGGAGCCATATTGGGAAGATACAAGGCAGAGTAAGTAGTTAAATGCTCACCTGTCTTACTAGAAAATTCATGGTAATGTCTAGAATTGATAAATAAAGACAAAACCGTATTAGTGGGATAGATGGTCATCTATCATAGCTGAATGTCAATAGATAATATTTCAACTCAATAAATTAAGAAACAGAAACATAAACATGTTATTTATAATATGGTGCTATCCATCAGAAAACCAAAGACAAACAGGTAAAAGAGGTTGCCTTTAAAGGAACAGAGATAGAGGTGAGGATGTGAGGCAGATGATTTTCTTCCACTAAATCTTTATATATGGCTTAAACTTAAATCATATGTGAGTATTATTCTAATATGATTTTTAAAAGAAAGGAATGTGGTTAATTTAAATTACATATGACAACATGGAAAATCTCCAAGATATGTTTTAAATGGCAAAAGCAAATTAAAAAACAAGTTATATGGTATGCTTCAAATTGTATTAAATATGTACACACATCTATAAATATGCCTATATAAATATATACATGTATGTGTTTATACTTATATAGAAAACTTCTGAAAATATGCCTAAGAAGTATCTGCCTCTGGAGAGGGGCACTAAACACCTGGACTGGGAAGAAGACACTTCTCATGGTATGTCTTGTTGTTTGACTTTTTTTAACCATATGCAAATATTAATTTTTCAATTTAAAAAACTACCATAAAATATTCCAAGGTAACATGGCAGCAACATAATTATTTCTAAGCAGGGTCACAAATAAAAGTCAAAGTTTTGGCTCAAATGATCTCTCCAAAGAGAAGACTAACAAAGCTGATCTAAGACCTAAGAGTGAATGAAGTCATTTGGTGCCATTGTCAGAATGCCTTAAGAATATTAGTCATTTTCCATATAGAACTCATAGGTGAAACACTAACAGTGGGACTCATTTATTCAAACAATATTTACTGAGAACCCATGACATAGCAGATTCTGAGTTAGAGGTTACTATGGGGATATGAGCAAACAAGACAGGATTCTTGCTTTCTTAGAGCTCAGGGGCCAGTGGGGTGTATGAGCAAGTATGCTAAGTACAATAAGGGAAACCTACTGGCCTCCAGAAATGAAATAACTTGTGTGGGGAAGGATGGCTGCCCTCACAGCCCATGTCCTTATCTGCTGACATTCACTTTCTCGTTGGGGATCCCACTCATCACTGTCCTAGCACAGTAACCTTGGGAGGCAGTGCCCTCCCCTTTACACATCCAGCCCAAGAAAAGCCACACCTGTCCCTTCTCCTCCACAGTTCAGCTGATACTAGTATGTGGTTATGATGGTTGACTTTATGTGTCAAGTTGACTGGGTGAAGGGATGCCCAAGTAGCTGGTAAAACAGTATTTCTGGACTTGTCTACGAGGATGTCTCTGGAAGAGATTAGCATTATTAGCATTTGAAGTGGGGGATTGAGTAAAGACCACCTTTCCCAAAATGGGTGGCCATCAGCCAAACCACTAAGGGCCGAAATAGCACAAACAGGCAGAGGAGGGGCAAATTTGTTCTCTCTGCTTGAGGTGAGACATCCGTCTTCAACTACCCTTGGGTATCGGTGCTCCTGCCTCTTGACTTGAGATTTAGTTAGGGATTTACACATCAGCTCCCAGATTCTCAGGCCTTGGAACTAAGACTGAATTATACCACCAGCTTTCCTGGTTCTCTACCTTGCAGACAGCAGATCATGGGATCTCTCAGCCTCCATAACTGTGTGGGCCAATTCCTATAATAACTCTCCCCTTATTTCTATCTATCTGTGTGTCTAGTAATGACCATTTTATCCCCTCATGCTCATCTAGACACCTCAGAGACCAGGTTCAAGAGACAAGACCCTGAGAGAAAGAAAGGAGCTCTCTCTCCTTCCTAAGAGCCGCCTGTCTAGGCACTTCTTGTCCCAGTGTGATTGACACTGGGAATATCCCCTGCCCTGAGGGAAGACTTCCCTTCCCCCAGCCAGTAGCCCACAACCCAGCAAGACAAACAATCACAACAGAATTCAGGGGTCCGTATCAGTCCTTGAAAGTAGCAGGAGGGGCCAACCTCCTTGTAAGTGCTGAGAAAGGAAGGTGACCCAACCAAGAGAGGAATGGCAAGAAGGATGCAGGAAACAGGTCACTCAGGTGTAAGACCCACAAACACAGCCATGGTTCTAGATCAGGCCAATAACAGTGTCATTGTTTGATTTCACATCCTCCCCCTTTCCTCATATTTGTTTAAAAATCAAAATGAATTAAAATGGGGTTATACTTCCTTCTTGTTGTTGTTATTGTTAAAAATGTCTCAAACATTTCTGAGACTGTTGAAAATGCCCTAAATGTTGCAAAACTAGATTTGACTGTCACAGGCGTGCCTCAGACTAAGACTGGCTTATTCTCACATTTCCAGAATTCTCTTTACCCCTCTTTTTAATCCTCACACAGAAATCCCACCTAATTACCTAATTAAATGTGATCTTCCTTAGAGAGCATAAGCAAAAGCTTCTCTGCTTTCCACTCAAAAGCACAGGTGATGGGGCACCTGGGTGGCTCAGTCTGTTAGGCATCTGCCTTCAGCTCAGGTCATGATCTCAGAGTCCTGGGATTGAGTCCCGCCTCGGGCTCCCTACTCAGCGGGGAGCCTGCTTCTCCCTCTCCCAGCTGCTCATGCTCTATCTCTTGCTATCTCTCTCTGTCTCTCTCTGTCTTGTAAATAAAGTCTTTAAAAAAAAAAAAAGCACAGCTGAAATTCAAAGGGCTGATGTGTCAGGTAGACAAAAAAGCAGACGTTCTCTGTTCAAGGCTCAGCAAATCTCTAAGCTTCAGGATTATATTTATACCATTATAGTTTCTGCCAGTATTTCTGAGGTAATACTGATCTATCAGGTTCCTAATTAGCTTCCTTCAATGGGCCCCTAATCTTTGGGTGGATTCAGAGATTCTCCACATGGGCCCATTTCCCAGCCCAGTTCACCATTCTTCCTGCTCCAAAGCCTGCCACTCAGGGGTGTTTTCACACACACACACCCCACCCCACCCCACCCCACCCCCCGAGGGCGGCCATAAGAACAGGCAGTGGATATTTGAGGGCAGTCTGGTGAGTGAATAAAGGCAGATAGAATTATATCCTTATGAGAGTGACTAGTCATTAGGATGTCTTACCCATAGATAGTGTCTAGATATCTATAAGGTTTTGCTCCAGTAGTTTTAGAGTAAAAAGGCATCTTCCCTAAAGCACATGTGTTACGTCCTTTCCCAGTAGCTGCACCTTGACAATGGTTCATCCTGTACTCACATCCCTCCTTACTTAAAACTTACAGTCTCTTGCAATTCCCCTTCTCTTTGGGGGTGGATGTGGTAACCATACCTGTTTTCCTGCGTGGGATACTGCAGGCAGGTGGTGACAAAGGAATGAGGAGCGTGGGTCCCCTGGTAGGCTGACCACAAACTAAAAATATTTATACTGTACTAATTTTTTAAAAAGATTATAAAGCATCATATATAATCTAATTTGTTAAAGAGACACTGAATTTGAAATAAAAAGTGAATATATTTCCTGACATGGTTCAAAGCTCTACTGCAAGCTCTAAACAACTAAAGAATAGTAAAATAACAGTAAAAAATTTTAACTAAAATAACAGTAAGATAATGTCTTAGCTCTGGCTGCTCTAACAAAATAACATCGACTGTGTTTGTGGCTTAAACAGCAGACATTTATTGTCTCACAGTTCTGGAGGCTGGGAGGTCCAAGATAAAGGTGCCAGCCGACTCAGTTCCTAGCTTGCAGATGGCTGCCTTCTCACTGTGTCCTCACATAGCAGAAAGAGAGAGAGCATGTGTGAGACAGTGAGCTCTGGTCTCTCTTCCAGTTCTTTCAAGGACACTAATCTCATCATGGGGGATCCCCTCATGACCTCACCTAAACCTAAATGGCTCCCACATGTGGGGCCCCACCTCCAATAACATCATTGGTATGGGTCAGGGGTTTGGGAGGAACTGGTATGGGTCAGGGGTTTGGGAGGACACAAATATTCAGTCCACAACAATAATTTAAAGGCTTTAAATCCTTAAGGACAAAAAGGACAGAAAAAGAGAACAGAAGACAAGAGATATAAGAGGAAACTAGAGGGAGAGTGGTAATTGTCTTCACTGACTGAAACCCACGTGTCCTAGGATACAAGATGGTAAACAAGCTAATCTCCATTGAACTGCCCTTCTACCGCTTCTCTCCACTTCCTCACCCCTCTCAAAGGTTTAGAAATTGGGAACACAAAGTAATCTGGAGGTTGGGAGGAGTGGGGGATTATTTGGAAATTTGTTAAAGAATACTTAGACATGATTCCTTTCTCTAGTCCAGGCAGCCAAGTTGCTGTTCTCCCCCACCCCCACCCTCCACCCCCAGAGAAGACTGACTGTTACTCTCTAGAGGAATTGAATCACCAAGTTTCTGGGCTTGGGTCTAGGGAAAGAGGAAAGCATGGGAATGAAGATAAGAGAGAAGACAGGAAAAAAATGAAATCAACCCATGAGGTTCACTATCTAGTGAGTAGAAATTCCAGAGAGAACACTGAAAATAATGGGTAAGAACTTACTAAGAAAGGAAGAACAAAAGGAGGAAAGAAGGAAAAAGAAAAAAATTAATCACTATCAGCCTATCATTGTCCTTCTCCAAGTCATTGATTTTCTCCAGCAATAGCTATCTAATTCCATATTCCTTATCATTAATAATTCCCACTTTTCAAAAATGCCTAAAACACTGCACTCATACCTACCTCCAGTGCCATCCTTCACTAGCTCTGATCCCTAGTCCGGGCTAGTAAAGAGTTTAGCAATGGTAATATGGCTGCACACCAGGGGTTATCACTGCTCCACCATCACCAATTATGCAGCTGTTACCAGATAGCTGGTAGGTGACCCCCATCAAAATTCAGTTCCAGAGTCTGTTTCCTAGAACCACAACTCCAACCAACTCTTCAGGTTGGGTTCATCGGCAAGCAGTCTGAGGTGGAGATTGATGTGAGGAAAGCTTATCAAGGAGTACTCTTGGGATTGATTTCTGTTGGGAATAGGATTGGGCAAAGGGAGAAGATGAAGTACAACACAGTAACGTTAAAGACCTCAGCTGGTCCGATAAGGAACTCTGGAGCTGGGATGGCTTTTCAGAGTTGTCCCAAATGAAGGCAAAAGGGGCCGGGTCTTGATACTACCACATTGACCAGCCACTGAATATGGCTGCTCCCAGAAAGGGGGCATGGCTTTGGACAGGGCAGCTCTTCAGCGGAGGGCAATTCTGGGAAAGAGACTCATCTGAGAGCTCTAAGCCACCAGCACTCCTGGCAGTTGGGGGAACGAGTGTTTCAATCCTGAAGGATGTGGTGCATAACATTATTCATATGTACTCCCAGCAGCTCTTGGAATGGTTTGAGAGTAATTTGAGGGAGAGAAGGTTGAAGCTGCTATAAAATGGGTGGTAGGGGTACAGAGAAATATTATGTGGGTACCATTGTTACCCTATTCTTATAGCCTAAGAAACAAATATTACATATGATTTGTTATTCACCCTTCCTTGCCCAAAAACTCTGAGACTAATAGTTGAGAGAAAATGGAAAGCATAAAATCCTCTATCTCTCAAGCTCAAAGTTTAAATTTGGCTGCATAAGAAACAAGCACTTGATTGTACGGAAAGACACATCTCACTCCAAATTACACTGGTTCTGTTTCTGGTGGACTCTGGTCTCACCAAAATGTATATTTAGTAATAATGCTCTATAAATATCATGAAAATGACCTGAGGTTGAGCTACAGCTTAGACTAACATCTTTCAGGTCTCTGGTCATCAAAACGTGAAACTTTCTACTTCTTACTCTATAAACTTGGGCACAGTTGTGAATTCAAACTGTCATATTAACTTCTCCTTAGGACCAGATGCCTTATTAATTTAAAACAAATGAGGGGCACCTGGGTGCCTCAGCTGGTTAAGCATCTGACTCTTAATTTTGACTCAGGTCATGATCTCAAGGTCGTGAGTTCAAGCCCCATGTAGGGCTCTGTGCTGAGCATGGAGCCTGCTTGAGATTCTCCCTCTTCCTCTGCTCCGCCCCACCAATTTCTCTCTCTCTCTCTCTCTCTCTCTCTCAAATAAGCAAACAAACAAACAAAACCATCGGGAATAAGCAGTAAGGCTCATGCTGGAATACAGAGCAAGAATCTAGGGCTTGGAAGTTCCCTACCACTGAATACCACATGATGAGATGAGAATTTCATTTGTGTGTGTCAGAGTTGGGGAGAGGTGTTGCTATAAAATTGAAATGAAATTTTCATTCTTCTTATTGTTGCTGACTTATTTTCTTAAGAGAGTAGAAGTTGAAATAGTGCTAAAATGGCATCCATCTCCCATGGACATCCTACCACATCTACCCGAGTAAAGGCACTCCAGCTCACACCACACCAGGGCCTCCGTTCCTGTTTCTCTATAGCTATTAGCCCTGTAATCTTGTACTTCATTTACTCATATCCTTTCATCTTAATCAGTTTCACCTGAGTTCTTTCCATCTTATTAATCTATTCAAAGAATTCATTTTTGATTTTATCTTCTCATTATTGTTGATTTTGCCCTTACCTCTATGAGATAAGGCATGTGTTTCTTCCAACTCTACTTTAGCCCAATTCTTTCAGCCTTTTTAATTTTCTCATAAGAAAATTTGAAGATATAAATTTCCCTCTGACTCTGTGTGCTGTGCAATATGGTAGCCACTTGCCACAAGTAGCTATTTAACTTTAACTTGAAGTTAATTAAAATTAATTTTAATTTATTAAAAGAGAGAGAGTGAGTGGTGGGGCGGGGTGGAGGAAGAGGGAGAATCTCAAGCAGGCTCCATGCTCAGCACAGAGCCCTGGGCACTGGGGTGGCTCAGTCGGTTAAGCATCCAACTCTTGATTTCAGATCAGGTCATGATCTCAGGGTTGTGAGATCAAGCCCTGTGTGAGATTCCACACTGGTGTGAAGCCTGCTTAAGATTCTCTCACACGCGCAGGGCGCCTGGGTGGCTTAGTTGGTTAAGCATCTGCCTTCGGATCAGGTCATGATCTCAGGGTCCTGGGATTGAGCCCCACATCAGGCTCTCTGCTCATCGGGGAGCCTACTTCTCCCTCTCCCTCTGCCACTGCCCCTGCTTGTGCTCGCTCTCTCTCTCTGTCAAATAAATAAATAAAATCTTAAAAAAAAAAAAAAGATTCCCTCTCTCTCCCTCTGCCCCTCCCCCTCCACTCACATCTCTCTCTCTAAAAAAAATTAAAATTAAATTTAGTTTAAAATTTCAGTTTCTTTGTCACACTAACCATATTTCAAATACTGGAGAGTGACATGGGCTATGTGGCTGCCATATTGAACAAAGTACATACAGAACATTTCCATCATCACAGAAGTTCTATCAGACAGCATTATTCTAACTATTGTTTTAGATGTGGCCCTAACATTTTTTGACATATGGTATTGTCATTGTTTTTTCAGTTCTAAGTATTTCATAATTTCCTAGACATGGAATGCTTGTTTTAAATATCTTTTTGTTATTAATTTCCAACCATTTTTAATAATAATCAGAGCACAAGATTTATATGATAGTGGTTCTTTGGAATCTAATGAAGTTTCTTTTTAGGTATGTGTTCACTTTTGTATATACTCTGTGTGCTTGGAAAAGGTGTGTATTCTCTGCTTGGTGTCAAGTTTTAATTCTCTATGTTAGGCTGAATAAGCAGTGCACAAAGATGTCCATGTCCCATCCCCAGAACCTGTGAATATTACCCTATATGACAAGAGGGACTTTGCAGGTGTGATTAAGTTAAGGACCTTGAGATGGGGAGGTTATCCTGGATTGTTTTGGTGGGCCCTACATGCAATCACAAGTGTCTTCCTGAGAGGGAGGCCAGGGAGATTTGAGTACAGAGGAGGGTGAGGGCATGTGATAATGGAAGCAGAGGCTGGAGGACACAAGGGGCCAATTCTCCCTCTCAAGAATCTAGAAGGAAGAAGGTTAAAGACATCTTGGCGTCAACTTCCTAAACTCATTTTTGACTTGGGGCCTCTAGAACTATAAGAGAATAAGTCTGTGTTGTTTTATACCACTAGGTTTGTAGTAATTTTTACACCACCTAATAACTTAAGTTTCTTAATTGCATTATTCTGATCTGTATCTTTCCTTACTTTTAGTCTGTTTGTTTTATAAATTTCTAAGATAATTATATTAAAACCTTCAATTACATGTGTTGCCTTATATATTTCTCCCTTGTGTACCGTCAGTTGCTTTTTATACTTTTAGGTGCATATATGCTCATGACAATTTTATCTTCTTGCTCTATTTATTCCTTTTCTCAAGATATAACATCCCTCTTTGTTCCTTAATATATTTCTTGCTTGTAGTACTATTTTACTGGATATTAAAATTGCTTCCCATGTTAAAAGTATGATGTCTTTGGCTACCTTCACTAGAATAAATTTGAGGTAGTATCTAATTCCTTACCCTACCTCCTTCCAATTCATACTCATGGTTTTCCATATATATCTCGAATACACATTCAAAGTCTTATTTTAAGGGAGCTTAATGAGGGACTATGTACAGGCATGTGAGCAGGTGACCCAATAAGGAAAGGCAAAACGTCCAAGCCATGGGTCTGAAAAGTCAAGGGGAGGGTACCACAGACCCACTGGGAGATGGGGCCCTGGAAGCAGGGTTGCCTGACAGGATTTATAGTTGTAGGGAAATGAAGCCACTGCCCAAACTGCAGTGATACCAGCAGGGGGTGGCAAAAATTAACATCCAACCTCTCCCTCTCCTGCCCTCTGATCTCCTCCAGTGCTTCCCATTGACCAAACCAAAAAGAAGCCAAAATGCAGGTAGCTTACAGAGCTCAGCCTCCTATAACTCATAATAGAGCAAGAAGCACAGAGAATTATTCTGGGAGGACAAGTGGAGAGTATGTTTACATAGATCAGGAAAAAAATCACAACTTTTAATTCCTTAATAAGTTTTGTGGGTTGAATTGTGTCCCCCAAAAAGATATGTTGAATTCCTAACCCCCAGTACCTCAGAATGCAACCTGATTTGGAAATGAGGCTATTGCAGATGTAATTAGTTATGATGAGGTCATACTGGAGCAGAGTTGTCCCTTAATCCAATATGACTGGTGTCTCTAAAAAGAAAAAAGAGAGGAGACACAGAAACAGACAGACAGCGAAACCCATGTGACCACAGAGGTGGAGATTGAGTGATGTTGTCTACAAACCAAGGAACACCAAGGATTGCCAGCAAATACCAGAAGCTAGAAGAGGCAAGGAAGGATTCTCTGCACAAGGTTTCAGAGGGAACATCGCCCTGACAACACCTTGATTTTGGACTTCAGCCTCCAGAAGTTAGACAACACATTTCTGTTGTACTTAAACTACCAGTTTGTAGTACTTTGCATTATCAGCCCTAGGAAATAAATATAATATTTTTACATGAATTGGAGGGAAAATCATGAATTTTAATTTCTGTCACATAGAAACCTTTTGATCCAGTGAAACCCACAGCATTCCTGACAGTCTTTGTATTTTACTTTTGGATTGCAACATCGAAAAAAATAAACAAATGATTTTAAGGATTTTTTTTTAAATTATATGATCTCCTAGGTCTTGCATGTACCTCATCAGTGCTATACAATGAGAATTGATATTGACATAGACTGCTAAAAAATCCTTTGCTTCAAAGAGCAAGCTATCATTCATGTACTTCATTTACAGAAAATGGACTGATAACACATTAAAAATTTCAACAACTAAGATCATAATAGAATGGCTTTTTACATTTACCCACAATTAACTAGTAAATTACAAATTTTAAAACAATTTTGCAAGCAAAAGTTAGTAATTATTATATCATAGTTATCCTCACCATTTCTTTGATGAGATGTTACTTCTACTACCCCACACATCATATGATATCTGAGAGCATAGCTGAAATACAGCAATCTGTTGAGGGAGACCTGAGACAACCAGGCTGTGTCCGCTATCTATCAGGAAGAATCGAGGAACGGCAAACTGCAAATCAAGAAGGGAGACCAACTATGTTTTTAAGATTTCTCAATAAATTGTCATCTGCTGGTTGGAGATTACATCTGTGCATGAACTTGTTTTCTCTTACTATGCCAATGAAGGATAAAACAGGTGTGTTTGGACAAATGTCAGATGGTAGTGGGCTATAAGTCAGAGGTCTCACGTTCTAGTCCCAACTCTGTCACTATACAACAACGCGACCATGAACAAATCATAGTCTCTCTTCGGGTGGAAAATAAAGATTTAGAGTTACGGGCGCCTGGGTGGCTCAGTTGGTTAAGCGACTGCCTTCGGCTCAGGTCATGATCCTGGAGTCCCTGGATCGAGTCCCGCATCGGGCTCCCTGCTCGGCAGGGAGCCTGCTTCTCCCTCTGACCCTCCCCCCTCTCATGTGCTCTCTCTCTCATTCTCTCTGTCTCAAATAAATAAATAAAATCTTTAAAAAAAAAATAAAAAAATAAAATAAAATAAAAAAAGATTTAGAGTTACTTCTGCTATGGGACCATTCTGGAAGGGTTTTTCTGTCAGAGACCAATGAGGTAAGGTCCATTATTAAATCATTTTAATTAATAAGTGATATATAAATCTGATCTTTAAACACACCACCCCTCAATTGTTGTAACACATGAGGAGTTCAGGGAATTATGATGTGTGTGGATTCAGATGCTTAAGAAATGATTTAGATGGACCAACAGTCCTACCCTGGGTGTAGGGTCACTGAGAGTGTCTTGTCAGGGGCAGTTGTGAGTTTTTCCAGGAGCTCTTTCTCTGTGAAGCTTTACCTTGGAGGTTCCCAGGTTCCCCCTGCCTTTAGGAGCAGGCTGTCAACTGATAAGTCTGCTTTTCTAAGATCATATCACCTTTACTAGTGAGCTCAGAATACAGTAATAAAAGCCCTTTGGCTTTGTTTGAGTCTTGATATCCTTGGCTTTTTCTTCTTCCCCCTGAATTAATTGTACTAACCAGAGGCATATTCAGGAGGCTTCAAGCCTCTTAGGCTAGCCTGAGGCTAGCTAACAGAGACTGTAAGTGGATGCAACCAGCATCTATTAAATTTCCTCCCCGTTCACATTACTGTATTTCAAAGTCCCCTTCTCCACTGTTTTTGTAAATGTGTTTCCTCTGCATATTGGAAAGCTATGGCATCAGTTCTTATAACCATGGTTTAGTAGCAAAAGAAAGACAACTCAAGATAAAATGGTTTTAGTAAAGTAAGACATTTGTTGTCTCACATAAAGGAGTGTGCACTGGCTTCGGGCAAGGCTATACATAGAGCTCAAATAGTATTTTCAGATCTTGGGGGCACGAAGAGTGTCACAGAAGCACCTAAGAGAAACATCTAATATAACTCTGAGGGGTCAAGCTTCCTAGAGCAGGTAACATCTATACTAAATCCTGAAAAACGAGTAGGATGAATTATACAGGAAAAGAAGGAAATTGGGGGAAGGGAAAAAGGACATTCCTGGTAGATGTGGAAGCACATGGTGACATCTGGAAGCAAGAGAAAGCAAAGTTCCCTTAGGGCATGGCCAGTCCTACAAATGGCTGAAAGGCAGGAGAGGTGAGAAATAATGCTGTAACAGTAAGCAGAGTACAGATGAAGTTGGTCTTCTGTCACGCTGAAAATATGAGCCTTATCCCGAAGGCTCCTGGGAAGCACTGAATAAATAAGGACAGCTTCAAAAATAAAAGGTGTCATGAAAACTGAGCCCAGAGAAATGTGAAATGAAGAACAGGCAGCCCTATCCCTATCATCTGGTCTAATGGTTGTGATGGTTTAAGGTAAAAGTGGATATATAAGTACCTAGTCCTGAGAACTGCTTTCCCCAGTCACTTTCCAGTTAACTACTTCTATAGCATTCACCAAATCCTAGACTACCAGTTGAAAATTTTTAAATTGCTATAATAGGAGTAATAGTAATAAACAGAAGACTTTTATTTGTGCCAAACAAGAATCCCCAGGTGACAAATAGGAATCAACCATCCAATTTCATTGTCACACACACACACACACAAAAAAGAATTTATGGATAACCATGCAATGTATCATCCAAACTGTGACAGCTTTTAAAAAATCAAATTTCTTGAGTTACAATTTACATACCATAAAATTTTCTAACTTCAAGTGTTTTTGTTGAGTGATGATAAATGGCTAAAGAGATGTAACCACCACCATAGTCAAGACACAGCATTACCAGTACTCCTAAAACTTCCCTATGCCCCTTTTCAGTGAACCTCCTCATCTTATCCTTTTCTTATCCTCATCTTATCTTTTCTCTGTCACAATAATCTGGACTTTTCTAGAATTTCATATAAATGGAATCATCTAAATATAGTCTTTTGTGCTTGGCTTCTTTCATTTAGTTTTTGAGATTCTTCCATGTTGTTAATTTCAGTAGTTTCTTTCTTTTTATTGGTGAGTAATATTTCATTGTTTGGAAATATTGCCAGTTAATGTTTATTTTTTCTACACGGGTAACTAACTGTGCCCGCATGGTCTATTTTAAAGACAATTTTTTTTCTCTGTTGAATTATTTCAGCCTTTTTGTGGAAAATCTGTTATTTATGCATGGTTGGGTCTATTTTGTTCCATTGATCTATATGTCTAAATTTATGCCATTACCTCACTGTTTAGAGTTTTATACTTAAATAAGCATGTCATCTTTTGAATTAAAAAAAAAAATTTACTTCAGGGGCGCCTGGGTGGCTCAGTCGTTAAGCGTCTGCCTTCGGCTCCTGGGATCCCAGGGTCCTGGGATCAAGCCCCACATCGGGCTCTCTGCTCAGGGGGAAGCCTGCTTCTCCCTCTCCCACTCCCCCTGCTTATGTTTCCTCTCTCGCTGTGTCTCTCTCTGTCAAATAAATAAATAAAATCTTTAAAGAAAAAAAAATTTACTTTTTCTCTCCAATTGATATGCCTTTTCGTGCCCCTTACTCCTTATTGCTTTGGCTAGGAACTATAGTATAACATTAAATGGAAGTGTCAAATGGATATTCTTGTCCTGTTACTGATCTCAGGGGGGTGTGCATCCAGACCTGTACTATATTATATCATGTTAGCTTCAAGTTTTCTATAGATGCTTCTATCAGGATGAGGAAGTTCCCTTCTATTCGTAGTTTGCTCAGAGTTTTTATCATAAGTCTGTGTTGAATTTTGTCAAATCTTTTTTTTTTGTATGTATTGAAATGATCTAATCATCCTTTTTTGTAGTCTATTAATATGGTGGATAATGTTGACTTTTGAATGGGAAATTAACCTTGCATTCCTGGAATAAACCCCAACTGGTCAAGATGTATTATCTGTTTTATAATCTGCTAAATTTGACTTGCTAAAATTTTGCCAGGGTTTTTTGTCTCTGTTCATGAAGACTATGGGTCTATGATCTCTTTTTCTTATAATGTTGATCAGGCTTTACAAGAAGACTATAAAGATTGAAGATTTCTAACTCTTGGCCAATACTCTAATTAAATATTTTTAAAATTTTTATGAAGCATAATATACATACAGAAAAGGGATATACCATAAATTTACAGTTTAATCTATTTTTATAAATTGTACACATCCTTGTAACTGGCACCCAGATCAAAAAAATATTACTAATATCCCAGAAGATCTCTTTGTGCCCCCTTCTTTTTACTACCCCCCCCAAAGATAAACACTGTCTGACCAACAGCAGAGATGAGTGCTGCCTTTTTTTTTTAACTTTATGTAAATGTAATTGAATAGTCTGGCTTATTTCACTCAACATCATGCTGTTGGATTCATCCATCTTGTTATGTGTAACCATAGGTTGCTCATTCTCATTACTGTGTAGTGAGTATCCTGTGGTGTCAATACAATAAAATATCTATTCTACTGGGAATTTGGGTAGCTCCCAGTTTGGGTTTTTAGAAATAGTTATGCTATGAACATTCTAGTATGTGTAGCCATTTCTGTTGGGCATAACCAAACATTGCATTATGTCATAAATTGTCACTAATGTAGAAAAAATGAGCATGAATGTTAAAGTTAAAATTTTAAAACAACTAAAAAATGAAACAAATTAACCAACTTGCTTTAAATACTAAGTAAATCAAAACACCACCCATCCTTTCTTTACTATCTCTTTCATAATATAGTGGTGCCCCCCACCAACCCCTTCTACCTGTACTGCTGTGTCTCCTCAAACCTATCACTCTATCCATGTTCTCCTCACCCTGCCACTCCTCTCCTCTCACACTCCACTGGCCATTTTCTACCACCATTTAAAAGCTCTCAAGTTGGGAATGCTTGGGTGGCTCAGGCAGTTAAGCATCTGACTCTTCATATCAGCTCAGGTCTTGATCTCAGGGTTGTGAGTTCATGCCCATGCTTGGCATAAAGCCTGCTTAAAAAAAAAGAAAAGAAAAGTTCTCAAGACATTCCCATAAGTGAATGAACTCAAAATCTTGGCCTAAAAGGGCCTAAATATCTCATGGGTATCCAGGATTTAAAGATATTATTTTTGTGTCTGAAATTCACTCATAGAGCATTCTATTGGTTTAGACTTTTTAGATCTTGGTCATCATCTTGGTTAGGTTAGAGTAATTTATCTTTGCTCGCACATTAGCAGACCTAATTTCAGATGTTACCTATTGTGACCAAGATCATAAGTACCTCCATGTATTTAAAACTATTATTTGAGAAGGGAAAGAATAATCAAGTCAAAGGAAGGCTGGCAACTCCCAGCTTAATTTTCATCCATGCTAAGAAACTGTGCTCAAAATACAAAAAAAATCTTAAACTCTTTAGCAGTTAATGTGAAGAAGCAGCCCTCTGTTCTCTGATCCTGAAACACTAAACTAATTTTTAAAAGATTTTATTTATTTATTTATTTGAGAGAGAGAGAGAGGGAGTGTGTGAGAGAGAGCATGAGCTGGGGGAGGGGCAGAGGGAGAAGCAGACTCCCCACTGAGTAAGGAGCCTGGCTGGGAGCTCCCGGGGGCTTTCCATCCCAGGGATCATGACCTGGGCCGAAGATAATGCTTAACCAACTGAGCTACCCAGGTGTCCCAACACTAACCTAATTTTAAAAATATATACATATTCTTATTTTAAGTATATAAGTACGTATATATTTTATATGTAAATTTAAAATTTATATTTTTAAGTTTTAAAATATATTTTTATCTTTACATGCAAATATAGAGAATATTCTGAAATACTTAGAACCAAAACACAACAGACATAGGCACTAAAGTTTCCTGAAATTGTTCCTATTCCCTTGTGACATGATGCTGTCTAAAATGTTAACAGGACCACTCAAATTAAGGCCATGAAAACACCCCACTCAGATACAGTGGTTTTGCTACCTGATTTATAACAGCACCCTCGCTTCTTAAAACTTCCCACTTTCTTTTTTTTTTTTTTAAGATTTTATTTATTTATTTGAGAGAGAGAGATAGAGAAAGGGAGCACGAGCAGGGGGAGTGGCAGAGGGAGAAGCAGACTCCTGGCTGAGCAGGGAGCCCAGTGCTAGGCTCCATCCCAGGCCCCTGGGATCAGGATCTGAACTGAAGACAAGCTTAGCCAACTGAGCCACCCAGGTGCCCCAAAGCTCCACACTTTCTTAAAGAATTAGTTATTTCTAATAAATTTTTAAATTATTGATTATGTATTTAATGTTACACAATCTAGGGAAATAGATATTGAAAACTTTTATAATTTCACCACCCTAAGACTAATATAATGTCTAGTCTTTTTATGTTTTCCTATATCATAGACTATATACAATTTAATAATACTATTTTCTTCACTTATTATAGCATATGTATTTCATACTGCCAAGAAGTCTTCACCTCTTATTTCCAGTAGCTGTCTGTTCTATGTTGTATGACTACTTTCTGTTTTTCACTATAATAAACATACTGGGAGAATTTTCATGAATACACTCTTTTCTTTATATTTTAGATTATTCTACTAAGAGAAGAGCACAAATAATATAAATATTTTCATGGTTCTTGAAATTGTTAAGTCTTCTCCTGAAAGATGAATTTATTTCTTCTTAACAGTAGTCACAGGACTCCCTGGTTAAGAAAGATGCAGTAAGTGGAAGGTTGCATGCATACATATAAAGCAAATATTAACAGACCTAAAGGGAGAAATAAACAGCACTACAATAATAGTAGGGGACTTCATATCCCTCTTACATCAATTGATAGATCATCCAGACAGAAAATTAATAAGGAAATATTGGCCTTAAATGATACATTAGATCAGAGGGATTTAACAGGAATATACAAAACATTCCATCCAAAAGCAACAGCATACACATTCTTCTCAAAAGCACATGGAATATTGTCCAGGATGGATCATGTGTTAGGCCACAAAACAAGTCTTAATAAATTTAAGAGGATTGAAATCATATTAAGGATCTTTTCCAACACAAAGTTATTAAAGTACAAATTAATTACTTGAAGAAACTGGAAAATTAACAAATATGTGGAGATTAAACAATGTGCTGCTGAACAACCAATGGATTAAAGAAGAAATCAAAAAGAGAAAAACATAAATGGGTATATAACATACCACAAATTGTGGGATGCAGCAAAAGTAGTTCTAAGATGGAAGTTCATAGGGATAAATGCCTACTTCAGAAAACAAGAAAAGTCTCAAGTAAACAACCTAACTTTAAACCTAAAGGAATAGAAAAAGAAGAGACAGCAAAGTCCAAAGTTAGTAGAAGGAAGGAAATAAAGATTAGAGCAGAAATAAATGAAATAGAGACTAAAGGATGATACAGAAGGTCAATGAAACTAAGAGCTGGTTCATTGAAAAAATAAACAAAATTGATAAGCCTTTAGTCAGATTCGCCAAGAAAAAATGAGAAGATTCATATAAATAAAATCAGAAATGAAAGAGGCAATGTTACAACTGATACCATAGAAATACAAAGGATCACAAGAGACAGCTATGAACAATTATATGCCAACAAAAGGACAACACAGAAGAAATAGATAAATTCCTAGAAACATACAACCTACAAAGAATGAATTATGATGAAATAGAAAATCTGAACATACCAATTACTAATAAGGAGATTGAATCTATAATCAAAAACCTCCCAACAAACAAAAGTCCAAGACCAGACAGCTTCACTGGTAAATTCTAACATTCAAAGAAAAATGAATACCAATCCTTCCAATCACTTCCAAAAAAAACAAAGAAAAAGAGGAAAGTCTTCCAAAATCATTTTATGAAGCTAGCATTACCCTGATACCAAAACCAGACAAGACTGTCAGAAGAAAAAAAATTACAGGCCAATATCCTTGATGAACATAAATGCAAAAATCATCAACAAAATATTAAGAAACTGAATTCAACAATATATTAAAAGGATCACACTCTATGATCAAGTGGGATTTATTCCAGGGATGCAAGGATAGTTCAAGATCTGCAAATCAGCCAATGTGATGTAACATATTAACTAAATGAAGGATAAAAAATCATATGAGCATCTCAATAGATGCAGAAAAAGCATTTGACAAAATTCAACATCCATTTATAATAAAAACTAGACAAATTGGGTATAGAGGGAACATACCTCAACATAATAAAGACCATATATGGCAAGCCCACAGCAAACATCATACTCGATGGTGAAAGCTGAAAGTATTTCCTTTAAAATCAGGAACTAGACAAGGATGCCCACTCTTGCCACCTTTTTTCAACATATTAATGACAGAAATTGAAGACACAAATAAATAGAAAGATATTCTATGCTCATGGATTAGAAGAATCAATATTGTTAAAATGGCCATACTACCCAAATCAATCTACAGATTCAATGCAACCCCTATCTAAATTCCAATGGCATTTTTCAAAGAAATAGAACAAATAATCCTAAAATTTGTATGGACACACACACACACACACACACACACACACACAATCCAAATAGCCAAAGTAATCTTGAGAAAGAACAAAGCTGGAGGCATAATGCTCCCTGATTTCAAACTATATTACAAAGCTATAGTAATTAAAACACTATCATATTTGTATAAAAAGACACATAGATCAGGGGTGCCTGGGTGGCTCAGTCAGTTAAGTGTCTGCCTTCGACTCAGGTCACAATCCCTGTTCAGTGGGGAGCCTGCTAGTCCCTCTCTCTCCTGCTCATGCTCTGTCTCTTGTTATCTCTCTCTCTCTCTCTCTCTCTCAAATAAAATCTAAATGTTAAAAAAAAAGACACATAGATCAGTGGAACAGAATAGAGAGACTAGAAATAAACCCACACATGTATGGTCAATTAATTTACAACAAAGGAGCCAGGAATATGTAGTTGGGAAAGGCTAGTCTCTTCAATAAATAGCGTTGAGAAAACTGGACAGCCACATGCAAAAGAATGAAACTCAACTTCTTTCTTACACTATACACAAAAATTAACTGAAAATGGATTAAATACTTGAAAGTAAGACCTGAAATTCCTAAGAGAACACAAAGGCAGTAAGCTCCTTGACATAGGTCTTGGCAATTATTTTTTTATTCTGGCACCAAAAGCAAAAACAAATAAATGAACTGCATCATACTAAAAAGCTTCTTCACAGCAAAGGAAACAATCAACAAAATGAAAAGGCAATCTACTGAATGAAAGAAAATATTCTGCAAATCATATATCTGATAAGGTACTTATACCACAAATATATAAAGAACTCATATGATTTCACTTAAGTGTGGAATTTAAAAAACAAAACAAACAAAACAGAAACAGACTCATAAATACATGAGAAAAAAACTAGCACCTGTCAGAGGAGAAGGTTGAGGGGGATGGGCAAAATAGTGCAGGATATTAACAGGTACAAACCTCCAGAATAAATAAATAAAATAAAATAAAATAAAATAAAATGGACTCGAAATTATAAGGGATAAAGCCCTAGGAATTAATCTAGCAAAAGCTATGCAAACAATAATAAATTAAATGTTTAAAAAGCTATGCAAAACATTTAGGCAGAATATAACAAACTATCACCATGGAACTTAATGAGGAGATCCTTAAATTCACATAGAATGGAAAAGGACAAAGAAAAGCCATGCAAATATTTTTTAAAGTAACAGTGATAACAATAAGTATATTCCCATATCAGATTTTATGATTGGACAGTAGCAGTTATTAAAATAGTAGGATTTAACCCATGGAAGAAAATAGAAGCCTAAAAATAGACCCAGACAGATGTATATCATAAAGGAACATTATAAATTAGTAGAGAAAGAAAAAACTGTCCAGAAAATAATGGAGAAAAAGATAAAAATTAAATCCCTACCTCGCATCATTAAAAATTTTCTCTTTAGGGGGCGGAGCAAAATGGCGGAGGAGTAGGAGACCTGGATTTTGTCTGGTCCCAGGAATTCAGCTGGATAGGGATCAAACCATTCTGAACACCTACAAACTCAACAGGAGATCGAAGAAAAGAATAGCAACAACTCTCTGAACAGAAAAGCAATCACTTTCTGGAAGGTAGGACGTGCGGAGAAGTGAATCCGAGGCGATATTCGGGAGGATAGACAGCGGGGGAGAGGGCCTCGTCGGCCGCTTCTGGCAAGTGATAGAGCTGCAGAGCACAAAATTGGAACTTTTAGAAGTTGGCTCTGCTGAGGGAGGTCGCTCCAGTGGCTAAGTGGGGGGTGGAACCCTCGTGGGACAGTGTGGTCTCAGGACCCTCGGGGTCACAGAAAGACCGGGGGTGCCTGAGTGCGGCAGAGCTCCCAGGTATCAGAGCAGGGAAGCCGGCTGCAGAGACGGAGCCGAGGAGTGGGCTCTCAGCTTGGGGTTGCCATAGACCGTGATCCGGGGCACAGTCGGGCCACTGCTCCTCCAGCAGGGACCCAACAAGAGGCAGATCCAGGGAGACTCCCCTTCCTCCCCTGGGAGGAGTGGCACGGGAGCGCATCACAGGGATCTGCTGGGTTTGGAGACTCCACACCGAGTCGGGTGCCAGAGATAGAAACGCTCGGTCACAGGCCGGGTGAACACGGAGTGCGGCCGGAGACCGGGGAGATGGGAGTGACTGACTGCTTTACTCTGGGGGCGCACTGAGGAGCAGGGCCACGAGTTCTTGGATCCTCTGGGGCAGAGATTGGGAGGCCACCATTTTCACTCTCCGCCTCCAAAGCTGTACGGAAAGCTTGCAGGGAACAAAAGCTCCGGAGAGCAAACCCGAGCAGATTACTTAGCCCCTGACCCAGCAAAGACATTTGGGAACCACGGCAACAGGCCCCTCCCCCAGAAGATCAGCAAGAACAGCCAGCCAAGACCAAGTTTACCGTTCAAAG
This sequence comes from Halichoerus grypus, assembly GCF_964656455.1. Classification (NCBI taxonomy): domain Eukaryota; kingdom Metazoa; phylum Chordata; class Mammalia; order Carnivora; family Phocidae; genus Halichoerus; species Halichoerus grypus. The sequence continues at coordinate 54,129,925 of NC_135717.1, forward strand.
AGAACGGCAGAACTCCAGTGCTAGGGGAATACCGCACATAGAATTCATGGCTTTTTTACTATGATTCTTTAGTCTTTCAAAGTTAATTTTTTCATCTGTCTTTTTTTTTATTTTTATTTTTCCCTTTTTCAACCAACATCTTATCAATCCCTTTTTTTAAAAAAAAATTTTTATTTTTCATTTTTAGAGTCATATTCTATCCCTTCATAGTAGTTACCCTTATTTTTGGCATATATATATAAGTTGTTCTCTCTTTAAAATTTTGAGATACAGTCTCTTCTAACAGATCAAAATATACCCTAAATCTCTAGTGTATGGCTTTGTTCTAGTCTCCTGCCTGATCACATTCTCTCCTTTTTTTTTTAATCTTCTTCTTTCTTTTTTCAAACAACTTCTTATCAATTATTTTTATAAAATTTTTATAACTTTCATCTTTACAGTCATATTCCATCCCTCATCGTATTAACCCTTATTTTTGTACTTATATAAGTTTTTGTTTCTTTAAAATTTTAGGAGGCACTTTCTTCTAACAGACCAAAATATACCCAAAATCTAGTGTGTGGCACTGATCTATGCACCAGCCTGATCACATTTGATCATATTCTGTTTTGTTTTGTTTTGTTTTGTTCTGTTTTTGTTTGTTTTTATCTTTTTCTTTTTCTTTTTTTTTTTTTTTTTTTCTTTTTTCTTTCTTTCCCTTTCTTTCCCCCTGGTTTCAGGTCTTTTCTGATTTGTTTAGAGTATATTTTCTGGAGACGTTGGTACCCTGTTAGCATTTTGTTCTCTCATTCATCTATTCTCCTCTGGACAGAATGACAAGATGGAAAAAATCACCTCAACAAAAAGAACAAGAGGCAGTACCGACTGCCAGGGACCTACTCAATACGGACATTAGTACGATGTCAGAACTAGAGTTCAGAATGATGATTTTAAAGATACTAGCTGGGCTTGAAAAAAGCATGGAAGTTATTGGAGAAACCCTTTCTGGAGAAATAAAAGAACTAAAATCTAACCAAGTCGAAATCAAAAAGGCTATTAATGAGGTGCAATCAAAAATGGGTGCGCTAACTGCTAGGATAAATGAGGCAGAAGAGAGAATCAGTGATATAGAAGACCACATGATGGAAAATAAAGAAGCTGAGAAAAAGAGAAACAACTACTGGATCACGAGGGCAGAATTCGAGAGATAAGCAATACCATAAGACAAAACAACATTAGAATAATTGGGATCCCAGAAGAAGAAGAAAGAGAGAGAGGGGTAGAAGGTATATTGGAGCAAATTATAGCAGAGAACTTTTCTAATTTGGGGAAGGAAACAGGCATCAAAATCCAGGAGGCACAGAGAACCCCTCTCAAAATCAATAAAAATAGGTCAACACTCCGACATCTAATAGTAAAACTTACAAGTCTCAGAGACAAAGAGAAAATCCTGAAAGAAGCTCGGGACAAGAGGTCTGTAACCTACAATGGTAGAAACATTAGATTGGCAACAGACCTATCCACAGAGACCTGGCAGGCCAGAAAGGACTGGCATGATATATTCAGAGCAATAAATGAGAAAAATATGCAGCCAAGAATACTATATCCAGCTAGGCTGTCATTGAAAATAGAAGGAGAGGTAAAAAGCTTCCAGGACAAACAAAAACTAAAGGAATTTGCAAACACTAAACCAGACCTACAAGAAATATTGAAAGGGGTCCTCTAAGCAAAGAGAGAGCCTAAAAGCAACATAGACCAGAAAGGAACACAGACAATATACAGTAACAGTCACCTTACAGGCAATACAATGGCACTAAATTCCTATCTTTCAATAGTTACCCTGAATGTAAATGGGCTAAATGCCCCAATCTAAGGACAAAGGCTATCAGATTGGATTAAAAAACAAGACCCATCAATATGCTGTCTGCAAGAGACTCATTTTAGACCCAAAGAAACCCCCAGATTGAAAGTGAGGGGGTGGAAAACCACTTACCATGCTAATGGACACCAAAAGAAAGCTGGGGTGGCAATCCTTGTATCAGACAAATCAGATTTTAAACCAAAGACTGTAATAAGAGATGAGTAAGGACACTATATCCTACTTAAAGGGTCTATCGAACAAGAAGATCTAACAATTGTAAATATCTATACCCCTAACATGGGAGCAGCCAATTATATAAGCCAATTAATAACAAAAGCAAAGAAACACATCGACAACAATACAATACTAGTGGGGGACTTTAACAGCCCCCTCACTGAAATGGACAGATCATCTAAGCAAAAGATCAACAAGGAAATAAAGACTTTAAATGACACACCAGACCAAATGGACTTCACAGATATATTCAGAACATTCCATCCCAAAGCAACAGAATACACATTCTTCTCTAGTGCCCATGGAACATTCTCCAGAATAGATCACATTCTAGGTCATAAGTCAGGTCTCAACTGGGACCAAAAGATTGGGATCATTCCCTGCATATTTTCAGACCACAATGCTTTGAAACTAGAACTCAATCACAAGAGGAAAGTCAGAAAGAACTCAAATACAGGAGGCTAAAGAGCATCCTACTAAAGAATGAATGGGTCAACCAGGAAATTAAAGAAGAATTAAAAAAATTCATGGAAACAAATGAAAATGAAAACACAACTGTTCAAAATCTTTGGGATGCAGCAAAGGCAGTCCTAAGAGGAAAGTATATAGCAACACAAGCCTTTCTCAAGAAACAAGAAAGGTCTCAAATACACAACCTAACCCTACACCTAAAGGAGCTGGAGAAAGAACAGCAAATAAAGCCTAAACCCAGCAGGAGAAGAGAAATAATAAAGATCAGAGCAGAAGTCAATGAAATAGAAACCAAAAAAACAGTAGAACAGATCAACGAAACTAGGAGGTGGTTCTTTGAAAGAATTAGTAAGATTGATAAACCCCTGGCCAGACTTATCAAAAAGAAAAGAGAAATGACCCAAATCAACAAAATCATGAATGAAAGAGGAATGATCACAACCAACAGCAAAGAAATACAAACAATTATAAGAACATATTATGAGCAACTCTATGCCAGCAAATTAGATAACCTGGAAGAAATGGATGCATTCCTAGAGATGTATCAACTACCAAAACTGAACCAGGAAGAAATAGAAAACCTGAACAGACCTATAACCATTAAGGAAATTGAAGCAGTCATCAAAAATCTCCCAATAAACAAGAGCCCAGGGCCAGATGGCTTCCCAGAGGAATTCTACCAAACATTTAAGAAGAATTAATACCTATTCTTCTGAAACTGTTCCAAAAAATAGAAACAGAAGGAAAACTTCCAAACTCATTTTATGAGGCCACCATTACCTTGATCCCAAAACCAGACAAAGACCCCATCAAAAAGGAGAATTACGGACCAATATCCTTGATGAACATGGATGCAAAAATTCTCACCAAAATACCAGCCAATAGGATACAACAGTACATTAAAAGGATTATTCACCATGACCAAGTGGAATTTATCCCTGGGATGCAAGTTTGGTTCAACATCCGCAAATCAATCAACGTGATACAATACATTAACAAAAGAAAGAACAAGAATCATATGATCCTCTCAATAGATGCAGAAAAAGCATTTGACAAAGTACAGCATCCTTTCTTGATCAAAAGTCTTCAGAGTATAGGGATAGAGGGTACATACCTCAATATCATAAAAGCCATCTATGAAAAACCCACAGCAAATATCATTCTCAATGGGGAAAAGCTGAGAGCTTTCCCCCTAAGGTTAGGAATGCGGCAGGGATGTCCACTCTCACCACTGCTATTCAACATAGTATTAGAAGTCCTAGCCACAGCAGTCAGACAACAAAAAGAAATAAAAGGCATCCAAATTGGCAAAGAAGTCAAACTCTCACTGTTTGCAGATGATATGCTACTTTATGTGGAAAACCCAAAAGACTCCACCCCAAAGCTGCTAGAACTCATACAGGAATTCAGTAAAGTGGCAGGATATAAAATCAATGCACAGAAATCAGTGGCATTCCTATACACCAACAACAAGACAGAAGAAAGAGAAATTAAGGAGTCGATCCCATTTACAATTGCACCCAAAACCATAAGATACCTAGGAATAAATCTAACCAAAGAGGCAAAGGATCTGTACTCAGAAAACTATAAAATACTCATGAAAGAAATTGAGAAAGACACAAAGAAATGGAAAAATGTTCCATGCTCATGGATTGGAAGAACAAATATTGTGAAGATGTCAATGCTTCCTAGAGCAATCTACACATTCAATGAAATTCCTATCAAAATACCATCCACTTTTTTAAAAAAAATGGAACAAATAATCCTAAAATTTGTATGGAACCAGAAAAGACCCCAAATAGCCAGAGGAATCTTGAAAAAGAAAAGCAAAGCTGGCAGCATCACAATTCCGGACTTCCATCTCTATTACAAAGCTGTGATCATCAAGACAGTATGGTAGTGGCACAAAAACAGACACATAGATCAATGGAACCGAATAGAGAGCCCAGAAATGGACCCTCTACTCTACGGTCAACTAATCTTTGACAAAGCAGGAAAGAATGTCCAATGGAAAAAAGACAGTCTCTTCAACAAATGGTGTTGGGAAAATTGAACAGCCACATGCAGAAGAATGAAACTGGACCATTTCCTTACACCACACTCAAAAATAGACTCAAAATGGTTGAAAGACCTAAATGTGAGACAAGAGTCCATCAAAATCCTAAAGAGAACACAGGCAGCAACCTCTTCGACCTCAGCCGCAGCAACTTCTTCCTAGACACATCGCCAAAGGCAAGGGAAGCAAGGGCAAAAATGAACTATTGGGATTTAATCAAGATAAAAAGCTTTTGCACAGCAAAAGAAACAGTCAACAAAACCAAAAGACAACCGACAGAATGGGAGAAGATATTTGCAAATGAGATAAAGGGCTAGTATCCAAAATCTATAAAGAACTTCTTAAACTCAGCACTCAAAGAACAAATGATCCAATCAAGAAATGGGCAGAAGACATGAACAGACATTTTTCCAAAGAAGACATCCAAATGGCCAACAGACACATGAAAAAGTGCTCAACATCGCTTGGCATCAGGGAAATCCAAATCAAAACCTCAATGAGATACCACCTCACACCAGTCAGAATGGCTAAAATTAACAAGTCAGGAAATGACAGATGTTGGTGGGGATGCTGAGAAAGGGGAACCCTCCTACACTGTTGGTGGGAATGCAAACTGGTGCAGCCACTCTGAAAAACAATATGGAGGTTCCTCAAAAAGTTCAAAATAGAGCTACCATATGATCCAGCAATTGCACTACTGGTATTTACCCCAAAGATACAAAGGTAGGGATCCAAAGGGATACATGCACCCTGATGTTTATAGCAGCAATGTCCACAATAGCCAAACTGTGGAAAGAGCCAAGATGTCCATCGACAGATGAATGGATAAAGAAGAGGTGGTATATATATACAATGGAATATTATGCAGCCATCAAAAGGAATGAGATCTTGCCATTTGCAAGATCTGGATGGAACTGGAGGGTATTATGCTGAGTGAAATAAGTCAATCAGAGAAAGACATGTATCATATGACCTCACTGATATGAGGAATTCTTAATCTCAGGAAACAAACTGAGGGTTGCTGAAGTGGGGGTTGGGGTGGGAGGGATGGGATGGCTGGGTGATAGACATTGGGGAGGGTATGTGCTATGGTGAGTGCTGTGAAGTGTGCAGGACTGTTGAATCACAGATCTGACCCTCTGAAACAAATAATATAATATATGTTAAAAAAAAGAAAAAGAAGAAGAAGATATCAGGAGGGGAAGAATGAAGGGGGGAAATAGGAGGGGGAGACGAACCATGAGAGACAATGGACTCTGAAAAACAAAATGAGGGTTCTAGAGGGGAGGGGGGTGGGAGGATGGGTTAGCCTGGTGATGGGTATTAAAGAGGGCACATTCTGCATGGAGCACTGGGTGTTATACACAAACAACGAATCATGGAACACTACATCAAAAACTAATGATGTAATGTATGGTGATTAATATAACAATAAAAATTTTTTTAAAATTTCTGTTTATTATGTAATTTTATGTAAAAGAACTTTAATTCTTCTAGAATAATAGGAGAATATTTGTATGATATTATAGCAGGAAAGAATTTCTTTAATATGATAGGAAATACATAAATCTTAAAGGAAAACATTGCTAAATGTGATTACATTAAAAGGAAAAATTTTCTGCATAGCAAAAGGCAACACAAAGACAAAAGCAAAGTTACAGGTCAGGAAAGAAAATTACCTGTAATGCATATAACTGACAAATAAATTTTCAATTATGTAAAGAACTCTCCAGATCACTTAAGAAATGAAAAACAGGAAAAGAGACAAATGGACAAAAGATAAAACGAAGAAATTCACAGAATAGGACACATAACAGTAAGAAAAGATATTTAGCCTACTAGACAATACAAATTAAAATAATAATAACAGTCCATAAAACACTCAAGCATACTGAAAAAATTTTTCAAATCCAATAAAACCAAGTGTTGGTGAATAATGATTTACATAGATATGGACCTAAATAAAAAAGATTCCCACAGCTAGGAGCCAGTGATTAGAACCCCAAGGGCATAGAATGGTATCCTGGTCCATATGAGGCAGGAGGCTAGCCCTGAGGCCAGCTTGAAAACAGTGTGCTCTACGAGACCCAGAAGAATTCCTCTCACAGGCCAATAAGCTCAAGGAAAAATCATCACTGCCAAGGATTCTGGGTGAGGATAAAACCCAATCCTGTACCACATTTAGGTTTGGACACAAATTTTGCATATTTATTATTAGGGTGCAAAACTCCAAGTAAATGCACAAAAAAATCCTGTACAAAGAGAAGGAAAAATAAAATAAGATGAAAACAGAGAGGGAGGCAAATGATAAGAGACTCTTAACTCTAGGAAACAAACTGAGGTTTGCTGGAGGGGAGGGGGGTGGGGGGATGGGGTAAATGGGTGATGGGCATTAAGGAGGGCACTTGATGTAATGAGCACTGGATATTATATGCAACTGATGAATCACTGAATTCTATCCCTGAAACTAATAATACACTATATGTTAACTAAATTGAATTTAAATTTAAAAAATTTAAAAATCCTGTACACAAGTGTTCATAGCAGCATTCTTCATGAGAGCCTAAATATTATAACAACCCAAATGTCCTCAACTCATGAATATGGATTAAAAGAAGTGGTATATCTGTACAGTGGAATATTACAAAAGGAATTCAGTACTGATTCATGTTACAACATAAATAAATCTTGAAAACAGTATGCCAAGTGACAGAAGCCATACCAAAGGCCATGTACGGTATGATTCCATTTGTATGAAATGTTCAGAACAGGCAATCCACAGAGACAGAGATGAAACTAGTGTTTGCTGGGCTTGGTAGTCAAGGGGAAAGGGAAATGACTACTAATGGGTACAGGGTTTCTTTTGGGGGTGGAGAAAATGTTTTAAGATGAGGTAGTGGTGATGGTTATCTAACTCCATGATACGCTACAAGCACTGAATTGTATACTTAAACAGGTTACATTTTGTGAGATGTGAGTTATATCTCAATAAGGCTGTTATTTAAATACATATGTAGTTTTTACAATTTTAAAACATAATTGATGGATTGAACAGCATAATAGGTAGATTAGATATAGTTGAGGAAAGAAAGAATGTACTGAAAGACAGAGCTGGGATGCCTGGGTGGCTCAGTTGGTTAAGCGTCTGCCTTCAGCTCAGGTCATGATCCCAGGGTCCTGGGATCGAGCCCCGCATCGGGCTCCCTGCTAGGTGGGGAGCCTGCTTCTCCCTCTCCCTGCTGCTCCCCCTGCTTGTGTTCCCTCTCTCTCTCTCTCTGACAAATAAATAAATAAAATCTTAAAAAAAAAAAAAAAGACAGAGCTGTGGAAAATTATCCAAACTCACCACAGAGAAACACAATGTGAAACGTAGGTTATGAGAAGTGGAGACTAGAAAGTAAATTCCAACATGATGGTAAGATTTATAGAATAAATAATAAAGAGAGGTAGAAAGGACATATTTTAAAATATAATATTTTTGTGAATTAATTTTTTCAAAATACAAGCTTATGCACAATTTTTGCTCATATAACCTTCCAATATACATTTTCCTTTTCCCTTTGCATTTCTTCAATGACTCGTTGCTTCTAAAGTGATGTGCTTTGCAATTATTGCATATTTAAAAATACAGTATGTATCATCAGTCTAGATTTACATATACAATAGGTACCATCAGCATATATTTACATCTTCACTCAGCAAAATAGAATTATTATCTACTTAATATGAATGATTTTTTAGGAACAATATCTGTCTTCTTTTTCAGTTCCATACTAATTGTTTTGGTTCCATTTGTAACCCCTTAATAAGAAATAATTTTGCTCGGGGCGCCTGGGTGGCTCAGATGGTTAAGCGTCTGCCTTCGGCTCAGGTCATGATCTCAGGGTCCTGGGATTGAGCCCTGCATCAGGCTCCCTGCTTGGCGGGGAGCCTGCTTCTCCCTCTCCCTCTACTGTTTCCCCTACTTGTGCTCTCTTGCTTTCTCTGTCAAATAAATAAATAAAATCTTTAAAAAATAATAATAATAATTTTGCTTGTCATCAAAAAGTATCAAACATACAATTTCTTGAATTTAGTCCTTCTGTAGATGGTTTCACAAAATTTCATTCTATCGGGAATAGTTCCTGTTATTATCTTCTCAAGGTTTGCCATGGCTCTGGAAGCTGGCCCCTGTGAGGGTGTGAAGGCAGATCCAAGAATGCATGTCTTTGCTTACACAGCATAAAAGCCAAAGAACCCATGAGAGCCTTTTTCACATTCATTCCCTGGATCAGAGTCCTATCCATTTCCTCAGAAATTACCATCAGCTGTCCCGGGATTCCCAAAATGTGCCATTCCTCCCAGAACTATTCCTTCAACAGATACAGTGAATACTGTTAATATGAAGTGTCATGATTGAGCCCATTCCTCTGAGAGTCAAAAAAGAAAAAAAAAAAAAAAGGAAAAGAAATGAGCTACATCCAGATGCTCGCTAAATGATGAAACCAGCAAACTCCTCATACATCCTGACATGATACTTGTCTGTAGGACCTCCTAGGTCCCTTGTTGCCATCTCCCTTGGAATGTTCCTCTCCCTCTTCCCTTACAGAGCTTGTATCAACCAACACACAGCAGCATATTCACTGAAACAGCTCAGGGGTTACTTATGTTTTAGTCAGACTCTTTCTTTTTGGTGAATAAAATCTTCCAGACACAAAGGTTTCAAATCTCTAAGGGTGAAATTCCAAACCACTGACAGGAAGTGAGGAACAAAGTTTGGGCCGAATACCTAGCACATATTAGTATGTGTATTAAATGACAGAAAATATTAAGATGGCGGTGCCAGAACAGCATCCCAGACTGGTGAGTGTTGGTGGACATAACTGACAGGAAGATCAGTGAGTCATTTAGAGGAAGTACTCGAAAGTTCCACAGAGCCAACTTGAACTCAGACTAGTATCCTTTCATTGGTTATGTGGTAAAACTTCTGAGGGAGAAAAAAAAGGCTAACTTTTACATATTCTTCTTCCTCCCATTTATCCCTAGGCACAAACATAGTGTTACGTAATGTTTGAGGAAATGTTTGCAAAATGGCCAAGCATATGGTCAGTGGATCAGCCAGATATGCTGACACCAACATCAAAGGAAGGACAGGAGGGGTGGAAAGGTTATGAGTCAGTGTGTGCACATCTCCTGGCGAGATGATCCCCCACATCCTCTGAATCTATTCTAGAGCCACATTCGCTCTCCCAAACACCTCAGCCCAAAGAGCCTACAAGGGAGTAGCACTTGAATAGAAAATGCTTGTGCTGTTTCCTCCAGAATCTGGACTGCAGCCAGCTTCCACAGTAAACAAGTCATTATGATCAAAGAGTGAGGGAACCTGTTCCTTGGCCTTCGCACCTGGGACGGAAGAAGAACTTCATCGGAGGATGCTGCCACAGACAGAAGTGCCCACCAGGAGGAGTGCACGGTGCATGGTCCACAGGGTGCACGCATGGACCTGGGCCTGCTTGCCCTCTGCTTTATAGAGTACTGTACTGCTGGGTCCAGCCAGCAAGAGGCTTAGGAGAATTAGGAAGTGGTACCTGGAGAGAATCTGGTCTCACCTCACACAGGGAGAAGAGAAGAGAGAAGAGAGGAGAGGAGAGGAGAGGAGAGGAGAGGAGAGGAGAGGAGAGGAGAAGAGAAGAAGAGAAGAGAGAGAAGAGAAGAGAAGAAGAGAAGAGAAAGAAGAGAAGAGAGAAGAGGGGAGGGGAGGAGAGGTGGGGAGGAGAAGGGAAAACTCCATCTTAGTGACTTAGACCTGATGTGCCTAGAAATAAGACTGGGGGGACCCATCCCCAAATGTAAACAGTTGTTATCTTTGCCTGATGGGATTATCGGTGATAGCGATTATTTTTGCTTAGATGAGTTTTCTAAATTGCCTACGGTGAATATGTATTATTTTTAGAAGGGGGCAGGGGGTGGAAAATATTCTCTAAATGTCTCCCACTTCACTCACTGAAAACATTAGCTCAGCTGACCCTTACACAACAATACTCTAAGGTAGGTTAACCCACATCACCATCTTTAGTTTGCAAATAAAGAAACTGAAGCCTGAATTTCATCATTCTTCACTGGGTTATACTGATCCCAAGTGAGCTGATGTCATAGGCAAGCCCCTTTTTTGATGACTGATACAGCCACCCACTCCCCTGAAGCCCTCTCATGCTCTCCACCCCACCCCCTGTGGCCTGCTGAAGGTTGCTGCTCATTCTTTGATCACTGGCTACTTGACCAGAGAAGGCAGCACCCTTTATTCTGAGACTCAGGATCTATACCCAATGAAAGAAAAGTAGCAAGGTGGCTTGCTTTCTCCTGTTTATGGCCTCCCTTTGGAGAGAGGAATCTTAGAGACTAGAAGAGGTTAACTCATTTGCCCGAGTTCACACAGCTAGCAAGTGGCATATCTACTATGTAGACCTGACATTCTGACTGTGGAGACCTCACACTTAATCCCTAGATTATAGCCCCTCAATAAAATAGTCAAGATTCATTCAAAACAACATAGATTTGGAACCCTCAGCTGGCGTACCACCAGAGTTGGGGGGAATCACTTTGCTCTTGACCTGCACTGGCCAATGTGAGTGAGAAGCACTAGAGATAAGAAGACAGTCAGCATGAATGGGAGATTGGTCACATGCAAAAGAATTAATCACATACCTTAAAGATAATGGAAGCCAGTCTTCTCACTGTTGAGGAAGGGAGGCACAAACATGGAAAAGGCAAGACTCATGTGATATTGGATTGTAATCAGGGGCATTGGCATGAACACAGGGTATCTAAAATAGAGAAATATGGCTACCGAGGTAGATAGCATATGTGTATGTGTGCATGTATGTATAGCTCTACCCACTGAGAGGACCCAGAATTGATGACACTCTGATAGCACTGAGCACTTTTAATGCCTAAACCCTGATTTCTAAATAACATTCTCAACTAAAAGAACTAGGGCTCCTTGCAGACATAGCTGACTCCAGGGCTAGGGCAGGGAAAGTATCAGATCAGCCTGAAATCTCTTATGGCAGAAATAAGGAAGTTCTCCAAGAATCATGGTAACTGTCAAAAGTCACAGGAGCTTGAAAAGGCTCTCACTGGCTAAATCTGGGCCAGCTTGAGCATCATAGTAAATAATGCTAGTAATGGATTATAACTCATTCAATAAAACAGGAATCCATGAATCCAGACTGATATAAATAAATAAGAGGAAGCTCTACCTTATGCCAACAAATATGTGTAGAAGAAATGGTAGCATTATGTAATTACTTATCCACCATGTTAATAATAATTGGGTCAGGAGTAGCATCTGTGGATGCCACAAATAATGGGTAAAGGTTTAATAAGGAACCAGGTATTAATACAGTCTTGAGGTATCTCCTCACAAAATACTTATTAACGTCTTAATGTATACTTGTCAATACTTATTAATACCCCATCACAAAGTACTCATTAATTAACTGTACTGTGGAGAAACCTGACAGACAGCATTTTAACCAAATGATAAAAGTCAGTGTCGCCAGTAATAGGTTAAATCAACGTCATGTACCTGCTGATAATATGCACTGAGAACGTGTGGTCATTTCTGTGATATTCTCAAGATACACTTGAATCTAATTATGACAAAACATGAGACCACTCCAAATTGAGGGACATTCTTCAAAGTAACTGATTTGGGCACTTCAAAAATGTCAAGGTCATGAAAGATAAAGACTAAATAGCTTCTTCCAGATTAAAGACAACTGAAGAGACATGCTAACTACATGCAGTGTGCGATTCTGGAAGTTTAAGCACCGGAACAATCAGGGAAATTTGAGCAGGGATCTGTGGAGTAGAAGATAGTACAATATCTGTGTCAATTTCCTGATTTTGATGGGTATCCTGTGGCTATGTAGGGAATTCTGTTGTTGTTTTTTTTTAAGATTTTATTTATTTATTTGACAGAGAGAGACAGCGAGAGAGGGAACACAAGCAGGGGGAGTGGGAGAGGGAGAAGCAGGCTCCTGGCCGAGCAGGGAGCCTGATGTGGGGCTCAATCCCAGGACCCCGGGATCATGACCTGAGCTGAAGGCAGACACCCAACGACTGAGCCACCCAGGTGCCCCAGGAATGTTCTTGTTTTAAGGAAATGCACACTGAAGCATTTAGAGGTAATGGAACATTGCACCATTTGCAACATAATTCCAAATGGTTGAGAAAAAATATGTGTATATATAGAGAGAGATGAAAAATATGGTAGAATATCAACAATTGGTGAATCTAGGGAAGGATATATAGGACTTCTATGTTCTGTTCTTGAAATTGGAATTTTTCTACAGGTTTAAATTTATTTCAAAGTAAAATTCCCCCAAAAAGTATATGATAAAACTCAATACCAACTTTTAGGTTAGCAAAGTAAGCAAATAATATATACCTAGAGAGAGAGACAGACCAAGACATAGTGAAAGACAGACACAGAGAGATGGGGGAAGGGAGAAAAAGTCATTATCTGAGACAGTTTTCTATATTTATGTACATACATAGGGACTTTGTTGCTGTTTTTAAAAATAGGATCATACTGTACAAATACAACTTGCTTTTTTTACTTAAAAATATAACTTAGCAATCTTTCCAGATTAGTAAGCTAAATCTACCTCAATCTTTTTTAATTACTGCATAGAATTGCCTTATATTGCTAGTCCATCATTTTTAAACAAATTTCCCATCGGAAGATATTTAAGTTGCTACCTAATATCCTCTAAAACATTTATTTTCATTTTACAGTTTTACTACCAAATCGTATGCCTAAAGTCAGCATGTGAACTACTGCATGTCACAGGGGGGGAAAAATCCTCGGACTTGGGTCACATAAATATTCAAAGGTAATGATGAGTTCAAGGCAAGGTTAGTGCCAATGGACAAATCAATAAGATTCTTCAGTGGGGCCTAAATTTCTCATATGCCCACTGTCTAGCAGAGCAACTGGCAAATTTTCAAGGGTCTCATCATCTTTTTCTTTCTAATAGTCTACTTGCTTTTAGAACTCTACTTTATTTTGATTTAGGAGGCCTCTTTGTCAGTCTACTTAGGAATGGGCATTGCAATTTCTACGCTTGTCCTACAGCTATTCGCATTTTCCAGAATGCCCACACATGTGAAATTATTCAGGCACATTGATAATCAGCAAACACAGAATCAGAGAAACCATTTTGTCCTCTGTGTTTGTTGCTAAAGAACCATTCTCCCTTGATGTATTCGTTGGGGATGGCAGAGTTTCTGCATACATGTCATTATTCTGTAATTAGAAGAGGGAAGTGGGAGGGGCCATCCATGAAAGAATGTAAGCTTCCCAAAGCAAGACGGGGCTGCATCAGAGGTATCTACAGCGCCACACCCTGCCACCATCCCAAGCAGGACATTAAGGACAGTAGAAGCAGAGGTTGGCCCTGGACAAGCATTCAAAGCCTTGGACATTTCTCTTGCAAAACTGACCCCCAAAACACTGGGGAATTGCTAGAAATACAAGGTAGGATTTCTATGCATAAACAGAAAATAAGCTTGTGTGTGGTTATTTTTGTGAGGCTTTTGATTTTGTTCAATGGGGCCAGTGAAGCTAAGAGAATGGGTAACCTAGGAGTCCTTCCTGCTTGCCTCCATTTCCTAGTAAGTGTCACGGTCATCAAAGACTCAAGATCTGCCCTCTTTGGGGAAGACGCGGTCGCGGAGCCTGGGACACCAGCTCCTGCTCCTGACTCATCGCTGTTTGCTCTCACCAAAGAACAAGTGGGTCAGGAAGCCGCGCCACAGCCATCCATGGCTTTTAAAGACACCGGGAAGACATCCGCGGAATCAGAGGTAGGGAGTCACCAGATTAGAGTTACTCTTACCAGCCGCAACGTAAAATCTTTAGAGAAGGTATGTGCTGGCTTGCTCAGAGGCCCAAATGAAAAGAATCTCAAAGTGAAAGGACCAGTTTGGATGCCTACCAAGACTATTGAGAATCACTACAAGAAAAACTCCTTGTGGTGAAGATTCTAAGACTTGGGATCATTTTCAGATGAGGATCCACAGGCGTCTCATTGATTGGCACCATCCTTCTGAGATTGTTAAGCAGATTACTCCCATCAGTATTGAGCAAGGAGTTGAGGTTGAAGTCACCATTGCAGATGCTTAAATCAACCTTTTTAATAAATAAATTATTAGTTGTTAAAAAAAAAAAAGACTCAAAATCTTAGGAGTGAAAAGTGTATAAAGGCCACTGCCACAATCACCCCTCCACTTAAACCACACATGATAGTCACTTTAAAAATATTAAATTTTCAATTCATCATCATTCTTACAGCTGGGGGGAAAAATCCATTCGAGTTAACTACAATGATTAATAAAAGCGCGTAAGTGTCCTTTTGTCTTTTTAAATATAGTATTTATTCATGAAGGTCTAGGTTTAAAATTAAGGCACAAGTAGGTTTTTAACCAAAGCACATTCATAGATATGCATTGATTTTTCCCAAGCACTATATTACCTATTTCCCCCACCCCCAGGAAAGAGTTACATAAATTGGAGTGTGTTCTGATAAGCATAGGTTAGATGAAAATAATTGATACTACTATGAAGACAGGAAAAGAAAATCAACCTTATATTTTCTAACAATTGAAACAAGTGAGAGGCAACTCTTCAACACAGAACAATAAAGTATCACATTATAATATATTATCTTTTTTGTCTAATAGAAAAGGGAAGACAGACAAGAAAATTACTAATAGTCAAACTAGTTCAAATAAAGCACAATTCAAAAGTGCTTCATCTGAGATTGTGGAGTTTCAAGAGTTTTAAAAGGCATTCCAGAGACATGCTAATGAATACATTTCTCAGGTATTTCCAGACAACTGGTATATGAGGCTGCAATAAAAAGATCCAGGAACATACTCATCATGTTTTTGTTGTTGGACAAGACAGTTGACCTAAATTCTTCTGCATTTCACATGAAGCAATAGCATCATGGAGGTGTGTAGAATTACAGGATGCTCCAGAAATATCGAGCCACCCCACATAAAAGAGGTAGCCCACTACTGATCACAGGTGACCTTCTAGAGCACATTATGGTCATGACTTACCAAATTCCAATCACGTCAGGTAATTTCTTTTGATTATTTCTTGCAATATCATTAAAACCCAAAAGCATGTCATGTGAATGTGCCTACTTCCCAAAGATCACTTTAAAGTTCTAGTTTCCAAATCATCAAATTCTCTCACCCCTGAATTTCTCAGCCTAAAAGTTTACATCCAATCCAGAAATCAAGTGACCTGAATTCATTTCCTGGCTTCAGGGGGCAAGTCACTAAATGTCTCCTTTGCCTTACTTCCTCATCAATAAAATGGGCCAATGCTCATCATACCTTTGTGTAGAACGTTGTGACAATAAATGAACTCTTGAGAAGAAAAATTCCATTCAGATTCAACTTCTATCTATTGAGGTGTCTACCCTGAGCTGGGCACTCTGTTACTTATTTTACTTATATTTTTCCATTTAATGGAATAGCCCAATTAGGTAGACATTATTAGCTACAGCCTAAGACAAAAAACTGAGGGCCAGAAAAGGTGAGTTACTTTTCTCAGCACAACTAGCCACAGGCAAACACAGGATTCAAATTTCAATCTGGTGCTCTTTCTCTCTTATTATTTCTACTTCCATCTTTGTATAGTCAAGATGATATTACAGTAATAAGATTTTCCAGTAGAATGAAATTTTTAGCAAACACCAATAAACTACTAGAGAAAGCAAAGAAGACTGCAAAGATCATTTGTAAAGTTTGGGTCTGAACCAGACTCTTGAGCACATACATCCTGAGGTCAAGGAGCTGTGACACTGAACTTTCTGGGGAGGCAAATATAAATACATATAAATATAATCTGGAAAGGAGAAAACTCCAGACTCCTTTCGGAAAGAAACAAGGAATTTATTAATTTAGGAGTGAGGAAGAATAGAAATATATGAGAGGTAAATATTTGACTAGCAGTGGGAGACTCAGAAATGAGGGGAACACCTGAATTCCTGGGATAGACAGTCTTTAGATAATATCCAGCAAGTGAGAAAGTTTACTGCCTGCTAGGAACTGCAAAGCCCAAGATTCCTTGGAATGTATTTATAGCTGCTCCGTCACTAAGGCGCCAACATCTGATCCGTTCTTTTCAAAATAGGTTTTTAAAAATTCAAAAGGAATAAGGCAAGAGCCCCGTAAACAACGTCTTCTGCAGCCGATTGTAAACATTACCGCCAAAGAGAATAGCAGACAGTTGCTTGCAAAGTCTGAACAGACCTTCAGTCTGATGAGAGAGAAGGCTTGAGGGTGGGGGCTGCAGAAAGGAAGAGCAGCTGCTCCTCTCGGCTTCTTGGCTCTCCTGACCTGAGGAGAAGAAACCCCAGCTGACCCACCTGTTTAGAAGGAAGACAACACGGTGAGCAAATGTCCTCGATGGGTATTGAATGCAGACCCTGTTCCATGCTGAAAATTTTTATCAGTGAAAAGCATACCCCAAAACAAACTAAAAACTTAATATATACTGCTCATCCCCTTTTCCATTTCATATTTGGTGGAATCGTTTTATTTCAAACACACCAAGAAAGAATAGGCGCTTGACAATCATTTCTTCTGGATGAATCTGGAAGGTAAGGTGTGTAGCCAAAAGAAGGAAGTGAGGAGCCCGGAGTCCTAATCTTCTGAGAGTCTCAGGTGCTTTTCAGCTCCTTCCTGGGAGAAAGAAGTTCTGTCTAGACTAGTCTATGGGAGCTAGAGGTTTTATCAAAGAACACCCAAAGTCTTAATTAATGATTGATAACACCTAGATGGGAGTCACCACAGAATTACAGTGGCACAATCTCTCATCCAAGATTCAGAAATCCAAAGGGCTGTGAAAATAAAAGTTTCTTTTTTTGTAACTCATTTGACAAGCAAAACCTGATCCAGCTTCTTCCGGTGACCAAACCTGACCTGGATTTAAGAGAGGGTGTTAGGGGGTGCTGCCCCAAGCCCCTAGATGATTATGAAATATTTAGTATATCCACCATCCTGTCTTTCCAAAATATGAAACATTATGAGTTCCAAGAATACCTAGCTCCAAATGTCTTGGTAATGGATTGTGGACCTGTATTATATATCTTTAAATGTTCTTTTTTCTTTCTTCTTTTGTTCTAAATGCAGGTTAAGTTATGTCTCACACAATATAAGCAACTAATTCACAGTTTCTTAGTAAGCAGCTACGTGTTCCCAGAAAATGCACAATTTGCCAGACCATGTATGTTAGCTTGCAAGGTCAGCCACCAAACTTCGGAAGAGCCCACAAGGTGAGCTTCCCACACCAGGAAACTACCACGGCCAGGAAGGAACTGCCAGAATTATATGTAGACTACCTACGACAGCCTCACACACAAAGAAATCACCTGAGAATCTTTAAAAAATACTGCCCTAAAAGAGATCCACTTCAGTCACAATTAACAACCTTACCTCTGTGAACTCTCACATTTAAATTTTTAATTTATCTGTCTCACACATTAACGTTTTCATTTCAATCCTCGTGAGCTTTAGAAACTCAGCACTAGCTATACCTGCACAATCCCAAATTCTGAAAATTTTTATCAGTGAAAAGCATACCCCAAAACAAACTAAAAACTTAATATATACTGCTCATCCCCTTTTCCATTTCATATTTGGTGGAATCGTTTTATTTCAAACACACCAAGAAAGAATAGGCGCTTGACAATCATTTCTTCTGGATGAATCTGGAAGGTAAAAACTCAGCTATCTGTCTAGAAAAACACTTATTAAGAGCTCAAACCCATAGGTGGAGGCTCTGGGATCGCAAAATGCTCTGCTTGTTTTTAAGGATTTGATAATCAAATATTTTCTTGTCCTATATGCCAAGCTAATTTGTTCTAAATGTAACACTCTTTAGTGGAATGTGGATGACAAATATGCGTACTCAAGGATCTACAGCTTTTAAATGTTATATCTAGTCTCCCATGTATATTTAGGCACCAAATTAAAGGATCATCTGCTTGGACTCTTTGAAATCTAAAATAGATCAGGAATAATGTTTGCCCCAGACTGCTGCTGTTTAAATGAAAGTGTTTAGCCCAGAGTTCTGTCACGTCTGTCAGAATGTCTGACTTGTAAATTTTGTGTGCTTATAGATTTTGGGTAAAAATACAACAAAAGTTGCATACACACACGCGCGTGCACACACACAATGAGAGAGGAAGCAATTTAAAATGAAAATAAAATAGAAAACCAGTAGCTACTTCTTGTCAAACCAAAAAAAGAAAGAAAGACATAATTGCCTACATTTACAAAAGAAGCCAACAGTAAGGAGGAAGAAGAGTTATTTAGGGTAAAACAGCCAGGAATTATAACTAAGATTCATGGGAATGAAAAATTGGAGCTCTGTGGCAGAGATGGTTTGTGGCCACAAACTATTTCTCCATTCTTCCTCAGTAAAAAAAAAAAAAAAATTAATTAACTAAATAAATAATCCTGATTTTATTTGGGCAGCAATGAACTTAACCAAAAGATGTTCTTTCCCAAACTCCCTTGCAGCTGGGTTTGGCATGGGATTAAGTTCTGATCAATAATCTGTAAGCAGAATGTGGGGGAGGAGTAACAGCCAGGAAAGGGGGGAAGGCTGCCCTAAAGAGGCGGGTGCCTTGTCCCTTCTGGAATAAGGAGCTCCAGGGTCCACTTGGACCATGAGTTAAGAATGGAACACGTCCCTGATGTAAAGCAAAAAGATAAGAACTCCATCCCTGATAACTTTGTGGAGCTGCCGTATTTACTCCTGCTGGGCTACCTGACTTCTTCTACATGAGAGAAGCAACCCTTGTGTGTTTATTGTTGTTTGTTGTTGTTGTTACATTCAGCTCTAGTGAAAACCTGACTGAGATGGGAAGTTGGAGAAAATAAATCAACTGCAGGATCCAGGGCTCAGGACCCTGCCACTCCAAGTGTGGTGCCTGCAAGAGCCGCACGGGCATCACTCAGGGGCTTGTTAGGAAAGCAGTCTCGGGCCCCACCCAGGCCTCCTGGATCAAAATCCAAACTTTAACAAGGTCCCCGGGTCCCTTGTGCGCACTGTTTGAAAAGTTTCAGTGGCACTGACAGAGTGAATGCTCTATGAAAACCAGACCAAACATCATGCATTTGAACGAACTGCTGGGCAGTGTTCTTATGACCTAGATTTCTATCCTGTCAAAAAAAAAAAAACCCAAAAAAACAAAAAACACACAACACTGAGAAAATCAGAAAATCAGACATCAGACATACTTTCAAATGTTAAGTTTCTCAATAGGTTCAAAATGTACTAAAGGAAAACAAATACAAAGGTTACAAAAAGTAAAAAAAAAAAAAAAAAAAAAAACACTAAATATGGACTTTTAAAGATATAATTCATAATAAACTAGAGTGCTTTACACATAATGATCAAGCTGTCCAAACCCAGAAACAATAACCTTTTGGTCATTTATTACACCAAAGCTTTTTTATTCTCATTTTTAAGTTACTAACCACCAATTCTCTGACAAGTTTGGTAACATCCCAACTGTCCAACTGAAAATTCATTTACCTGCACAGCATTGAAACATGAAAATTGTACTTTCAGTGTACACATTCAGTCTGGAAAATTTCTCCTCCACTCCCCAAAAGGACTCCCAGTCAGTAAATGCAATTCTCTACACGAACAAGATGTTTTGAATTAATGAAGTTCAGTTAATTTTCAAATAATTTTTCTACAGCAGTATTTTAGATAAAATGTATATACAAAAAAAAAAAAAAAAGACCAGATTTTAGTTGTACTACTACATGAGTTTCACAACCCTATCCAACCATGTAACCACCACCCCAGTCAAGATATACGACATTCCCATCCCCCCAGAAAGTTCCCTTGAGCTGCTCTGCAGGCCTTCCCCACCTCTGCCTTCCCCCCAGAGGCAGTCACTTGCCCAGGGGGGGGTTCTTACTCTGATGTGGACAGAAAATGGAGCCAAGAATGATTTTACAATTTAAAGCTGATAAAATAGTATTAAGAACCATAGAGCTCTATGTTGCCTGCAGGTGCTTTTACCATGCTTTAATCAAAAGCTCGTCTAATGTGTGGTAGCAAGGAATACAGAACACCTTGAGCTTAGTTCAGTTAACAGTGTGAGTGTTGATACAATTTGCTAAAACACTGACTCTATTTAAGTGGAGTCTTGATCTGTTTTCTTTAAGTAGGTATAAATAGGTTTTAAATAGGTATTCCTTCTTTGGGGAAATCCTAATTTCAAATACTGCCTCCTGCCCTCCCATATGGGATACCAAAAAGAGCCAGAACGTAGAGTGATTTGCAGTTGAATGTACAAAGTTTACTTTTTAAAACCTTTGATTATGCCATGTTATTGTTTTGGATTGAAGGTGGGAGTTAGGTAGGCCAAACTTTGTTTCTTTTATCCTAAACCAATATATTTAACTAAAACTTAATACACAGAGAGCAGCCTCTGAGCACTATCTTCCTTCTTTGAATCGACTACTCCATCAATTTTTCAGTAGTTCACATTTCCCACTTTTAAGGAAATGGGCAAAGACAATATATATAATCCTTACAAAAATGATAAGAAAAGCACTGTTAGGTTTGGGTACCCTGCAAATGGAAGAGACCACTAATATTAGCAGTTTTCATCGTAAATCCAAGTAACCAATTCTTGGTTGGTTGTGTTACCAAAGCAAAAAGTATGAGACCACATACAGCGCAACTCCCAGTTACTCTTAACCAACAAGTCCACATCCTGGAGAGTCACTGTGTCTCTCCTTGATGGCACATCGGCATCGGAGGGTCACAGCTCTGTTTTGGGGCGGGCTGCTGCATACTTGGGTGCCAGTTCAGTGATGAGATTCACATAGTCAGTTTTTTCCGCACAGGCTCTGCACCCCTCTCCCCAGCTGTGCAGTATCTGTTTCAGCTCTGCTACCCTCATCTTTGACAGGTCCACTGATGCCAGGTCCAATTTCTTTTCTAAACAACAAAAAGGAAAAGCACGGTTTTTAAAAAAAACCAAAACAACCGTGAAACACTTAGAAAGGCCAGTGGTGTTTCCTATCTTGGTGCCGACTACCCTATGTTCCAAAGTGGGGAACAGTTCTAATTTCTATGGAAACCAAGACATACCTAAGGAAAATATGTTATGTACAAAGCTATTGGGATCATTAGTGTTCTATTCAACTTGCTTTCCATGGAATTATACTTGCTTCAAAACAGGGGCCTGGGTAGCTTTGCAGAATTTTGTGACCACGGCTTCTCAAGACCATAATTACTAAAATGACTACATTGCATCCTAATTGCTGCTCCTAAGATACAAAGAAGAGAATTGATAAATGGCAGTGCCTTGGGATGGTCTTGAGTGTGGCCAGATGAAAGTCTTAGATTGTAATTAACTAGAAAGTGATGGTTTGCTTTCTATACGAAGACATGTCTGCATTAAAACAGATGGACATACCTATTACAAAGCATTATCGAGTTTTTAAATACAAATTTAAGACACCAAAACACATGAATAAAATTAAGAGCATTCTCATTGGTCCTTAATTGTTTGGGATCTCTGCTTGAACTCACCTGATCCTCTGTCCCTACTGGGATTACAAAATCATCACAGCATTCATTGACAGTCTTTTGGGATATATCCACTTCTCTAATGCTGGCGCTTTGGTGCCAACCAATCTGGCTCCTAGCCTTCTTGCCAGTAACCAGCAGGAACACTTGTCATTAACATCCAACTCCTCTAGAAAGACTACTGTTTCCATTTACTACCTGCAGACAATGTGAAGAACTCAGCTACTTCTCTATTGTCAGACCCAAAAATAGGAAAAACAAACAAACAAAGCTCATCTATAACATACTCATGATTATAATTTCCCTGTCAGAATGGGGAAATTCTTTTCTTTCCCCCCCCCATGACCAGGTGTGTCCTTGAACATGGATACAACATTGAAGTTTGCTTATTAGTGGCAGCCCAGGACTTTTGCAGCTTGACTTCTCTTGAGGAACCCTTTCCTTTTTTCCCTTGCATAATAAAACACAGCATTTGAAAGCCTGTTATCAACCTAACATAGTGGTCAAGTGACTTATCAAAAATTTCCAGTTAGTGTGCTCAAATCTAAAAGTTGGATTTTATACTTAGGAATAAATTTAACCAAAGAGGTGAAAGATCTATACACTGAAAACTACCGGAATAAACTGAAGAGAACACAAATGGAAAAACATCCTGTGTTCATGGACTGGAAGATTAATATTGCTAAAACGCCATCCTACCCAAAGCCATCTACAGCTTCAATGCAATCCCCATCGAAATTCCAATGGCATTTTTCACAAAAAACAGAAAAAATAACCCCAGTTTGTATGGAACCACTAAAGACCCTGAATAACGAAAGCAATCCTCAGAAAGAACTAAGCTGGAAGCCTTGCACTCCCTGATTTCAAACTATACTATAAAACTATAATAAAACAGTGTGGTACTGGCATAAAAACAGACACAGATACTAATGGAGTAGAATCAAAAGCCCAGAAATTAACCCTTGCATATAAGGTCAACTAATATTTGACAGAGGAACCAAGAATATTCAATGGGGAAAGAACAGTCTCTTCAATAACTGGTGTTTGCAAAACTGGATAACCACATGTGGAAAAAATGAAACTGGACCCCTGTTTTATATCACTTAGGAAAATTAACTTGAAATGGATTAAAAAGTTAAACATAAAGCCCGAAACCATAAAGATCCAAGAAGAAAACATAGGGAAAGTCTCCTTGACATTGGTTCTGGCAACGATTTTTTGGATATGACACCAGAGCAAACAAAAACAAAAATCAGTAAGTGGGACTACATCAAACTAAAAAGTTTCTGCACAGCAAAGAAGCCATCAACAAAATAAATGGCAAGTTATGGGATGTGAGAAAATATTTGAAAATTACACATCTAATAAGGAGTTAATATCCAAAATATATTAAAAAACTCACACAACCCAATAGCAAAGAAATCCCAAACAATCTGACTAAAAAAATAGGCAGAGGAACTGAATAGATATTCTTCCAAAGAAGACATACAAATGGCCAACAGGTCCCTGACAAGGTACTCAGCATCACTGACCATAGGGAAATGCAAAACAGCACTACAATGAGGTATCACCTCACATTTGTTAGAATGGCTGTCATCAAAAACCTAAGAGATAGCAAGTGTTGGAAACAATTTAGAAAAAAATCACTCTTGCTGGCAGTATAAGTTAGTACAGCCACTATGGAAAAGAGAATGGAAGTTCCTTTAAAAATTAAAAGTAGAACTACCAAATGATCTAGCAATCCCACTTCTGGGTATATATCAAAAGGAAATGAAAATAGGATATCAAAGAGATGTCTGCACTTCCATGTTCATTGCAGCATTATTCACAATAGGCAAGATATGAAAACAACCTAAGTATCTATCAACAGATGAATGAATAAAAAAGATGTGATGTATGTGTGTGTGTGTGTGTGTGATGCACACGTATACACATACAACGGAATGTTATTCAGCCATGAGAAAGGAAACCTTGCCACTTGCGACAAGAATGGACTAAGTAAAATAAGTCAGAGAAAGATAAATACTGTATGATGTCACTTATACATGGAACCTAAAAAAGCCAAACTAATAGAAACAGAGCGTAGGATGGTGTTTACCAGGGTCGGGTGGGTGGAGAAATTAAGATGCTGGCAAAAGGGTACGAACTTCCAGTTACAAGTTCTGGGAATCTAATGTACACCATGGTAGTTATGGTTAATACTATATTATATACTTGAATGTTGCTAAGAGGGTAGACCTTAAATGTTCTCATCACAGAAAAGATATGGTAATTATAAGACATGATGGAGGTGTTAGCCAACACGATGGTGATAATATTGCAATATCTAAGTGTATCAAGTCAACATGTTGTACACCTTAAACGTGCACTATGTTTTATGTCAATTATATCTTAATAAATCTGGAAAAAATAAATAAAAGTTAAATTTTAAAGCCTTTTTTATTTGGATGGTCAGCTATACCCTGTGCTCAGGGGACCCTTCAATTTTTATAGTGATCCCCATCCTTTAAAAAAATAGATCTAGCAAAAACATACTTTCAGGTCAAAAGCCAAATGACACCCTCCTAATTGAAAACATAATCCCACTCTACACTTACCTTGTTTGTTCATTTCATGGCTGACTTAATAAAATACCTTTAAACATAGACGCTTTTATAGCGCAAATTATTAATATCCCACCATTTGAAGCCCTGTTCAATCTCAACTTTCCTGCCAACCATAAGCTGGGAAGGAGAATTTAGAACTGCTGGTCTATTCAAGATAAATTATTGAAGGAAAAAGAAAACACTTTCTTGCGAGTGTCAGTAGTGTCTTTGAGTTTTTCTAGAGAACTTGGCATCCGACATTAATTTTAAAAGAGGAAAAACTCTGTAACGCTAAAACTATAAGGAAAACGTTGATCCCCAAATTAAAACTAGTTCATGGCTCCCCAAGGGCCTCTAGTGGCCAGCATTGCCAAAAGATTAGTAACAATGCATTTCTTTTCAATAATATCTGAATAATTTTTCTATTATTCAAGGAGCCAAGTAGGATCCCTTGTATATAGCAGATGTTATTCCAAGTACATTTGTCAAATGAAAGAATCAAGACAGGTTTGTCCCTTTTGTGAATATTGTTTATATGAACTCAATGATTCCTGCCTCTACTTCATTACTTGGAAGCCAATAAAAACAGAATGCTTCCCCATAATCACCACCTTGGAGATTAGGGCTTGCCCTTGGCAAATTAAGAAGTAGGTTGTCTTTGGTATCTTCTGACCTTAAACCTATTTAAAGCCAGCTTTGTCACTATGGTGCATAGGCATATTACACAGCTATGTTGGAAAATAAGACTAAAATAATTCAGAGTTGGGTGCTAATTACTTAGGTAGTTTATAATACTACAGTGGGTCTGTAACATAAAACAATGACTTAAGCAAAAGAAGTGAGTCTTTCCTGGTAAAATCTCAGGTGTTAAGGACAGGCTAAGGGAGGGATGCCCCGGGCTTTCAACACACCTATTCAGTGTACCCAAAAGGCTGACCCAGATACAAATCCTCAGTACTGTATAAGAATAGATCTATATCTGTGAAATTCATAAGGCCAAGGATAATGTTTTAAATAGGACATCTCCTCCCTTTCCTCACTGTTTACTTTCGGCACCCTCGATAAGCTTACTTCATAAAACACAACCCGACTTGATGTGAATAACCTATTTCCTAAAATTTAAAACCGGCAAGATGGTAGACAAATCTAGGGGAAAAAGATACAGTCCATGTTTAAAACTTCAAAGTCCCGACATGGCCCTTGAATAGATGCAACTTTTGTCTTAATAGGTTACCAAGAGCTAAATCACCATGAATAGCTGCTCCCTTTACATTTGGAATTTTTCCTTGACACACATAGTTGACATTGCCTTGGTGATTTAAGAGTTTAAACCTGGCTATCCGGGTTGGCATTTTTACTGAATGCTGATTGTGCCAGTCTTCATTTCTCTTCCCCAAAGGAGCTCAGATGGTGCTAGGCACCATTCAGCAGCCCAGCAACCTACTGGCGAGTGGGGATTGCCTTCCCTTCTCCCACCGACTTTTTAGAAACAGGGACCTTGGTTTGGAGAACGGGCAATGCTCTGGACATATTGGAAAAATACATTTGTGTCCATTATACCATATTTCAGTTCACAGATCTGGCTGTCCATCTTCTTGAGCTTCTCGCAAATCTTTGGTGCAGGCATATGCACGCTCATTGGGCGGGCGACCTCATTGAGGATCTTTGTGGCTGCATCCTTCGTTGCGCCTAGATAATAGCACTGAAGGAGTACAAAGAGAATTTAGTGTCCTGGGTGATGAAAAAAAGTAGTTAATATAGTTTGGAGAAGTGAGAAGGAGGTTAACCTAGTTTTCATGGCCCAGCTATTAAATTTTAACCCCTGCTGACTCAGGCACCAGAAAACAAATGATTCCATCCCCGTGATCATGTTAATTAGAAGTGCCCTACAATTCACACGATGCTCAAAGACTAATAAGAGCCAACGTTTGCTAAGTGTTTTCTCTGTGCCAGGCACTGCTCTCGGGGCTTTAAAGGTCTTAACTTATTGAATTCTCACAACAGTCCTGTGAAGTAAGTACTATAATTATCCCCATTTTACACCCAAGTCACCTGAAGGTCACCAGCTGGTAAGCAGAAGAGACGGAATTTAAACAGCGAGCATTTTGGCTCTAGAGTCCATGTCCTTCTCCATCATGCTATGCTGCCTTTCCAGCTGCCTAACTGAGACAATTTACATTTAAAAATATGAAACTTAATGGCACAAATAAATGTTGAGAGTTTTACAATGTGTCAGTGTTGAACAGTCAACAATGCAGATTTAACTGACAAATTGAACATGAAAATTTTAGGCAAAATGAATTGGCCTGCAATGATCTGTAGTGAAATAAAACACTTTAATGAAAAGTCATCTGTGTAAACCCAGGAAACACCATTATAAGAGAATATAAATACTTCATTAGTTATGTATAAATGATGTGATAAAAATGTTTGGACAGGTTTAACTAATAGTCTTGGTAACAAATAAAGAGTCTACCCACTGTTAACCCAGGACAGAAAATTCTCATGAGGAATTTGTGTAACTTTACTTAAAACATGGAATTGCTTGTCTATTCAGAAAGCAAAATGAAACCAGATACATTCTAAATGAAAATACATAGGACTACATTTCACTGGATGATCAATTTCTGCCTGCTGTCTACAATGAACATGCTTGAGGCAAGCATTTAAGCAGGAGAACATTAAGACTAAGATGAGAAATGAAACTATTAACAGTTTCTTCAAGCATAAGGGAAAATGAACAGGGAAAATTTACTATACCAGGCGGTTTTCTTTTCCTTTGACATCCAAGCAAAAGCTGACCAATTCCTTTTCTATGGTGTCCAGGGAAAAGTTGACTCCTCTGGCTATCAAGGAGTTATAGAATCGGTTCAAGAATTCTTTACATACTAGAAGGATCAAAGAAATTATGTAGTTATGTACAAAATAACCATGACCACACCTATGTGTATGCCCCGCTTACCAAATAAAAAAGTTAAATATGATTCAACACATTGTGACAATGGATTCAAATTATAAGTAAGAATTGTTTGGGGTCTATAGCTATTTGCTTAGAATTGGGCCTTGAATAATATGAACTTATCGAAGCAATCAATCTTTGGAACCAACTTGAACCTAAAATGAGACTTTTCCCACAAAAGTTAACCCTAAAAGAGAATATAGCTTTATATAGGATACGATTCTTGGGACAGCTTTGTTTAAAGCACAGAGAAAAACCTGAATACATATCTTAAATGAAACCCCTTGGTAGTCTGCCTAGGTCTGTAAGTTCTATCATCATGAACCTAAGTGAAACTCCAATTTGAACAATCATATTCAATCCCAGCATCCAAAGCCAGCGAAGAAGCAGAGGAGCTAAGAAGTGGCACAGGCAATAACCATAGTTAACATTTGTTGGGTGCTTAAAGGTGCTGGCGCCGTTCTAATGTATGTTATTAACTCATTCAAGTCTCAGAACAAAGCTATGCTGTAGACCCATTACTATCCTTATTTTACAGGTGAGGTAACTGAGTCAAAGAGAGGCCAGTTAACTTGCCTAATAAGTGCTAGAGAGGGAATTAGATCCCAGGCCATTTGACACTGGCCCTACACACTTATCCATTAGGTACCTCTGCAGTAGGAGGATACTGCTTTTCCCATGTTGCTTTTCCAGATGGGGCAAGTGTCTGGCCCTAGCAAGCAGAGAGGGAAATGGAGGCCAGAAGCTTATGCTGGAAAACAGTGGCCCTAGTATTAGAGACAGAATTCTAGAGAAACATACTAAGGAAGAGTGGAGAGTGCTCCAGCCCTTGGTTCTATCCCTACTCTTGATTCATGGTATTAACTAAAACCACGTAATGTGCTGCCATCCCCATATTCAAGGGTCTTATCTATCTGTCTGGTAAATGAGGCAAGATCCACCGATCACCCTAATACACAAACTAGACACCTACTGTAGTTTAAACTATGTTCATCTGATTAAATTACTTTATTTAATAAACATTTATTGACCACTTCCTATGTATAAAACATCTTAGGAAGCCCTACTAACAGATAAACTTCAGGAAGGAGGCAAGATCCAGAAAGGAGAATCAGGTTGCAAGAAGGAATATGAGAAGAAAAAATGGCAAGTGGGAGAGAAATCTAAATCAAGATTAACTGTGTAACAATAATAATAAACATGTAGGGGAATAAGCATAAGGTAAAATCCCAAAACAGGACAATCCTAACACATAAGATGAGAAATACAAGAAAATTCACTTGAAACTTCCTAAGATCCTTTATCATCCAGAAGAGGGTGGAGAAATATCACTGTTAAGTCATAATAATTTTTAGCCAATTACTCATGTTAACAACGTAAGGGTAGTAAATAAAAAATATAAACAGATTGCTGTCAGATCCGTATTGGTGCAGGGTATGGGAAGGGATTGTTCAAACACTATCAGTCCACTGGAAGACAGAAAAGTTTAAAAAAAAAAAAGAAAAAGAAAGAAAGCACAATACATTTTTTTTTAAAAAAACATGAAATTAAGTGGGAAAAATAAACCCAAATATATCATTAATTACAATAAGCATGAATATTAAACTTGCAGTTATAGAACAGGATTTTTCAGAGCAGAACTATCAAAAATTCAATTATCTGCTGTTTATAAGAGTCACATAAAAAGTATGAGACTAAACAAAAGGTTGAAGAAACAAAAAACAACAACAAAATTGAGGAGATTTTAAAAATAATAAGATATGCCTAGAAAATGCTAACCAAATTCTGCTTTAGTCCTATAAAGCATTTTTGAGAATAACAACAGTCACTACTAACCATAAAATGAACCATTTACCAGAAATACCAAAATAAATGTTCTAAACTAATGTACAGTCATTAACATAGCTTAATAATACAGAAAATCCTGATAGAATTATAAGAAGAAATTGACAAATTCACAATAACAGTAGATGGTTGAACATCCTCACAGCAATCATTTGATCAAATTGACCAAAAGTTAATAAGGACATTAAATATTTGAGCACTATTCACAAGTTTGACCTTATAACATATGGAACCCTTCTCCCCCAAATTAGAGAACCCACATTCTTTTCAAGAAAATATGTAATATTTACATTAATTTGCCAGGTAGTAGGCCAAAAAGCAGTTCTCAACAAGCACCAAAAAACCCGTACTAAGCAGGCCACATTCCCCGAATATAATTAGAAATCAGTAACAAAAATAATATGATCCAACTGAGTGTCTGCCCTCCTTATGCCTAGAAATTTTTAAAACACATACTTCTAACTAATCCATGGGTCAAAGAAAAAGTAGTAAGTAACAGAAATGTACAATTTTAGTACTTAATTCCAGTAAAAATACTATATATAAAACTTAAGGATTACAGTTTAGCAGTACTTACAAAGAAATTCATAACATTATTATCTTTCAAAAGAAAAAAATGAAAAATTAAAGAGTAAGCATTCAACTTAAGTTTTTAAAAGTATAACTATATAAACCAAAAGAATATAGAAACTACTGATAATAAAACCACATAAATTAAGTAGAAAAAATAAAAATAAATGAAACTAATGGTCAGTAAAGATAGATAAGTTCTTAGCAAGGAAAAAAGTGATAAAGAATTTTTTTAAGTGGTAAATCAAATAATATTCAGACAACCAAATAACAAGTAAGAACTCTTGGTAATTAAAATATGATCTCTAAATTAAAGAAAAAAGTTGACCAGATTTATTTAGGGGATCAAGTTGGGGGGAAAAATCACCAGGAAGTAGACCAAAAGACAAAGAGGTGGAAAATGATTAATGAAATTTAAGAAATTCAGGAAGACAAATACCTAAATAATATGAGCTTCAAAAAGATAGAAGAGGGAATTGTCAAAGAACCAATATAGGGAATATTCTCATTAGTGGAAGACACAAATATCTGGATTGACAGACCCACAAAATTGAAAAAGATCTATATCAACACATAAAAATCAAGAAACTTTAGAACACTGGTGAAAAAGAAAAGATTCTATAATTTTGCTGAAATCTAAAATAGCTCTAATAACAATTATGAAATAGAGTGTCATTAGATTTCTTAACCCTGGAAACTATAAGAAAATAGCTTAATGTCATCAAAATTCTACAGAAAATATGTTTTCGACCTAGAATTCTATAAACAGTCAAGCTATTCATTAAAATGTCAAAGTAAATAAAGTCATTTTCAACATTCAAGATCTTAAAATTATATTATCATGTGCTGTTTTTAAGGACAGTAGGCTTCACCAAAACATAAGAGTGAACCAATCAAAGGAATGCCTTGGGTTCCAGGAAACAAAGGTCAAACACAACAAAGAGACCAAGGAAATTCCCAGGAGGGGAGGGAGTCTTAGGACAACAGTGGTGTAGCTGGCTGGAGAGATGCCTGTCCAGGTTAAAGCAGGACACAGAGAGTCCCAGGAATGATGCCACCAAGCAGAAAATCAAACTAATAGACTACCTGATGTGGTTAACTTGTTCAGAGATGATTTTCAGTTCTGTCGGGGGGGGGGGGGGGGGGAGGAGATATATATATATATTTTTTTAATTTATTAAAATTATTTATTTAATTTTATTTATCATTTAATAATTATTATTTAATAAATGTATTAATCATATATAATTATTATTTAATAAATTTATTAATTTATCATATATATGATAAATTAATGATTGGAACAAAAATTAACCAAAGAAAATGGAGGCAAGTTTTAATTCAAGGGGAGAAAGATATACATGAAAGATGAAATTCTGGTGCACTAGATAACTGACCTTTGAATAATATTTACATGACACAACAATATAAACCCTGAGATTTATTTTTACCCCAAGTGGTGATATAAATGTATGTAAAATGGGGGAATGGGTGTGCAAGAGACAAATGTGGGTGGGTGTAATAGATCTAAAACTTCATTTTTAAAAGATAATAAAAGTGCCAAACTGAAAAAGAGTATTTTAAGCAGTTTATTTAGATTAATAAAGATATGTTTCAGATGAAGCAGCTAAACTACTTGGAAGTAGCTGCAGAGGAAAGCACTATCTAGAGAAGAATGGATAGGGGCTTAACATTTTCCAATATAGGCCCAGGAAAAAAAATTTACATTTTAAACTTCTGCATATACATAACTATTTCATAATAAAAAAGGAGACATACCTAGAGAGAGAATAGAGACTTTAAAATCATAAGAAAACACCATAAGAAAAGCTTTATTTCAATAAATTCGGAAACAGCATAGACAACATCCTAGAAAAGTATAACAAAAATAAACTTACGTAGAAATAAGAACCTGAACCGACCTAAAAGCCATTTTAAAAAATTGAGGCAGTAATTAAAAATCTACCAGGGAAAAAAAGAACCCAGCTATCAGAACTATTTTATATAAACTATCACAGAGACAAGAATAGCAAAGGAAAAGAAAGAAAGGAAAGAAAACCTCCCAAACTTTAATGAGATTGGCCAAACCTTGACATCAAAACCAGGCAAGGACAATATGAGACAAAAATGACTGGCCAATTTCACGTTTTGAAAATAAAATGCACATTAAAAAAATCATAATCAAGGAAGAATCACATCAGTGACCAAGATGTTTTAAAATTAGAAAAGCTAATAATTCAATTTATTATAGGATCATTTCAATAGATGTATATGTATTTAATAAAATCGAATTTCTGTTCATGATTAAAGCAAGCATCCATATAAAGACATTCTTAATAAGACAGCATTATGCAAAATTGCTGAATATCAGATTAATACAAAGAAACAATGAGGAACCTGCAAATTTAAAATAAGAAATCATTTACAATCGTGACAAAAATTCCAGTGTAACTAGGAATAAATTTAATGAAATATATCAAGACTTTGGAAGAAAAAATTATAAAACTTGATCAAAAGATCTCAAAGTAGACCTCAGAAATGGAAAAATAAACCATGTTCATGGATGGGAAGAGTCAATATTATGGATTATAATTATTTTTAAGTAAATCTATACATTTAATGTTATTCCAGGGGCACTTGGGTGGCTCACTCGGCTAAGCTCCGCCATGATCCCAGGTCATGATCCCAGGTCATGATCCTAGGCTCCCTGCTCAGCAAGGAGTCTGCTTCTCCTCCTGCCTCTCCCCTTGGCTTGTGCTCACTCTCTCAAATAAATAATGTTGTTCCAATCAAAATCCCAATAGGACTTTTATAGATTTTACAACCTGGTCCAAAAATACATACGAAGAAACAAGAGCAAATGAAAGTCAAGAAACGTTTGAAGAAGAAGAAAAAAAAGAGGGGTGCCTGGGTGGCTCAGATGGTTAAGCATCTGCCTTCAGCTCAGGTCATGATCTTCCGGTCCTGGGATCGAGCCACACATTGGGCTTCCCGCTCAGCGGGGAGCCTGCTTCTCCCTCTCCCTCTACCTCTCCCTCTGCTTGTGCTCTCTCTGTCTCTCTCTCTCTCAAAATGAATAAATAAAATCTTTTTTTTTTTTTTTAAAAAGGAGTTTGAGGAGTAGACGTTATCATCTATCAAGATTTAGTTCTAGAGCTACAGCATTGAAAACACTGTGGGAATGGCACAGAAATAGACCAGGAGACCTAGTCTAGAAACAAATGCACAAATAGAGTCTAGAAACAAATGCACAAATCTAGAGAAGGTTGGTAAAGGATGGAAGTGATGCTAAAAATCAATAGAGGATAAAATTTTACTAGTCAATAAATGGTACTAAGACAACTCACCACTGAAAAAGATAAACTTAGATCTCTATCTAAAACTACATGCAAACATAAATCCCAGGTGAATAAAGATTTATATGGGAAGAGCAGCACTACAAAACTTTTAGAAGAAAACCCAGGAAAGCATCTTCATGACATCAGGATAGAGAAGAAATATTTCTTTTTTTTTTTTTAAAGATTTTATTTATTTATTTGACAGAGAGACACAGTGCAAGAGAGAACATAAGCAGGGGGAGTGGGGGGGGGAAGCAGGCTCCCCACTGAGCAGGGACCCCGATGCGGAGCCCGATGCGGGGCTCGATCCCAGGACCCTGGGATCATGACCTGAGCCGAAGGCAGACGCTTAACGACTGAGCCACCCAGGCGCCTCAAGAAGAAATATTTCTTAAAGAAGTTACCAAAACACAGATCATACATTGGATTACAGCAAAATTAAACACTTTTGTAATGCCAAAGAAATCATAACAAAAGATAAGACAAGTCACAGACTGGAGGAAGATATTTACAACTTATGTAACTGACTAAAGATTAATATCTAGAATACATGAAAAATTGCTATGGTCATACCCTTGGGTCCAGTCATTACCAATGACTATAATCTCTCTATAATTTTAGTTGAAACATCCCATTGTCTGACCATCACCTCCTATCTCTCCAGCTCATGTCCTCTAACACCCAATGCCCAAGTTCTCCAACCCCACCAGGTCATACAATCCATTGATTTTCCCACCTTTTTCACCACGCTTCCTTACTCAGTTTAGATTCCATGTTCTACAGCATAGTCACTTCTCTGCACATAAATTCAATTCTCTTGCATCTCCCTCCCTCATTGTATGCACCTGGAAAAACCCTAACCCTAGTTAAAACCAACTCTCCACCCAGTTTGTACCTACACTCACTGAACATAACTGGAGGAAGTAACACAGTGGTGCTCATTGGCCTCACTTTAAATTCATGACACTAATTTCCAGTAAGCCATCAGGGCTGTTCAACAACCCTACTCCATTGGCCATACTCACACTGTATCCAACTCCCCAAATGACAATTGCAAAGCTGCTCTCTCTTCAAAGCTTGTCTAACACCTCCACCCCATCCTCACTCCCACCTCATGATCCTGCATCCTATTTTTCTGAGGAACGAAAAGCAACAGGAGAGAAGTCTCTCCTGCTTCTGCTGTCCCATCGACCACACCTGCACCTGCGTATTCTGCCTTAATTCTATGAACGAACTTTGACAACCCCTCCACCTGCTATGGAGATCCTATCAACTCCCTACTCCTGCACTTCTGCGCTCTCCCTCCTGTCTGGTTCCCCATTAGCCTGCAACAAGATGTGTTACTTCTCATATCTTAGAAGCAACAGAAAGATCTCTCAACACCACATTCCCCCCCTCACCACCACCAAATACCACCACATTTGCCCATTCCTCTTTAAGAAAAACAAAGAAATTTTATGCTGTGGTTTCCAAGTCTCTCCTCTCTTCCTCTCCCTCACTCCTCCCACACCTAGTTTAAAGTCAGTGAGTTATAAAAGGTTTGTTGTGAAAGACAAGGTCCTTCGCCTCCCCTTGTTACCTGATTATTTGTTTTTTTGTCTACTTCCTTGTTTTGTCCTGCATGATACTTATAGTCACTTGAAATGTATTTGTGGAGATTATTTGAGGCATAAAATTATGATGTCTTATTTCCATAAAGGATTTGTGTCTGTATTTATCAGGCTTAGGAGCTACTAGGCAGGGACTACTTTAAACTAAATTGACAGCTTGATATTTTCTTGGACCCCTTATGTGAAATTTAGCTGCAAATCCAAGTGAGGACATCTTGTGGTTATAATCTCTCAGAAATGTGTTTATTCGTTCTTCAGTTCTGCTCAGTGTCAAGGAAATTTTCCTTAGAGACCTCTGTGGGTAGAGATGGGTTAGCTTTATTGCTCGTTCAACCTTACACTGAGGGAGTAACACTTTGGGAATCCCAGATTAACAGAGAAGAGTGTCTTAGTAGATTCCTTACCTAAAACAAGTCTTAGGCTTTGCCTTCCATCTCCCTCACACCAAAGATCATCTTTGACTGGCCACTGTCATCTGGGCAGAATGAATGTAAACTCAGTTTACCATTCAGGACTGCCTCTTCCCCTTCAATTTTGCCCTAGTAAATCTTTCTATCTTGTCAGCTCTTGGTTCCTTTATGACGTTTTCATATTTTCTCCTGCAGCATTAGGATTTCTTGGCCAGAGGATTGCTGTAATCTGACCCACTAAGTTCCCAACATTCTGACCAGAGTCTTTAAAAATGAAAGATTATGCTACTTCATAGCTCAACACCCTCCTGTGGTTTTCCATATCACTCAGAGTCTAATCCAGTCTCTAGATTGTCCCACAGTCCCGGATGACCTGACTTTCCACTGCCTCTCACACCTCAGGGTCTGTCACCTCTCCCACTTAAGCCACATTGCTCTGTCCTCAACAAGGTACCTAGATTGGGTGTGAAATGTATTTTTTGGCTGAATAAAAGAGATCCTGCATATCTGTAAGAAAACTGCAGTCCAATAGGGAAAAGTTAAGTTGAAAGTGCATATAATCTATCACCCAGAAATTCTTG
The DNA here is from genome assembly GCF_964656455.1 of Halichoerus grypus. Lineage (NCBI taxonomy): Eukaryota > Metazoa > Chordata > Mammalia > Carnivora > Phocidae > Halichoerus > Halichoerus grypus. The sequence continues at coordinate 54,166,053 of NC_135717.1, forward strand.
CTCTATGACCTAGAGAAATCATCACCAGTGTGCTCTAGGAGACATGTATAAGAATATTCAGAGGACCATTGTTTAAAATTATGTAAAAGTGGGAAGAACCTAACCGAACCTCCAAGAGAGAATAGTTACATACACTGTATTTCACTCAGAAAGTGGAATTCTAGAGGCAAGTTAAAAAGAATGAACTATGTCTGTAGTTATCAACGTATAAAATGCCCCAATATAATGTTGAATGAAAAAGGTTGCAAATGAATATGTACAATGTACAATTATATACAACTAAGATCAAAAAAATTACATAGATTATTTGTGGATACACACATTTATAGTAAGAGTTCTTTAAAAATGGAAAAGAAGCACGCATTAACTTTAGAACAGACATTTCTCCTGGAAAGGGAGAGAAAACAGTGGCTACAAGTGTGTTATTTTATTTTTTAAAGACAGAATGGTAGCAAATGTAGCAAAATATTAACAATGAATCTAGATGCTAGGTATAGGTCATATAAAAATTTTCCTGTATGTTTGAAGTAGTTGCTAATTGATGTTAAAAACTCACCACAATATCTTTGACTGTCACAGAAATCCCCAATATGCTCAATAAAATATTTGGTAATGTTAGTGAAATTGAATTTAAAATTTTAAGGTGAAATCACACATCAATTAAGCAATTATTAGCCAGAGCCCAAAAGGGGAAAACAGTATTTGGAAAATATAATAATGCCACCTGCAGGAAAAGAGCTACAAGCTTTTCAAAAAGATGATGATAAATGCTCAAAATCAGGTTAGTGGAATAATTAAACTGGCAGTGGGCTAGAAACATTATTTTCAACAGTTCCATCCACACCTTCTAAAACTGAAGTCAGTCCCACATTATCTACTTGATTTTGGAGGAAAAATTTAAAAAGACACCAGATTAATCTGGGTGATACCAGGACTAGGGGAGAATTGCTACCTAAGAATATTCATATGTTATAAGGAGTTAAGAGTTTAGAAATAGCCAGAACTTCTTGAATAATTTGTGTACTACTTCATTGTTCCGATTTTATTTTTAATATTTCCTTAAATAATTTAGTTCCCAGCAGTATACTCAGAAGCGGTATAGTTAGTTTTTCAGTGCTTGGGCTCTGAAGGCAGACTCTCTGGGTCCAAATCCTGGCTTTATTGATTACTAACTGTGTGACTTTGGGCCTTTCACTGTTGAATCATCTGACAGTCTAACTTGAAGTCCATCAGTATTTTTTCTCTGGCTATGTTTAAGATTTTCTCTTTGTTTCTTCTTCTTTCTCTCTAGTGATTCATTCTTGACAATTTCTTCAATCTTCTTAGTTATTAATTATTTTATCAGCTGTATCTAATCTTCTATTAATCCCATTAATTTCTATTTGTAGCCATTTAATCTGGTCCTTTTCCAAATATGGTTGGACATTTTTAAGAGTCTTTGCCCTTTATTTATATTTTCAATCCCTTCCTTTATTTCTTAAAACAAAATAAATGTATTTTCTACTCTGTGCCTGATAATTCCAGTACCTGAAGCCTTTCCACTAGTTTCTGCCACTAGTCGAAACTTGCTGTCACTCATGGTGCCCTTCTTCCTCATGGGTGCAAGACTTTTCTGAATGTAAGCTTTATTTCTTAGACTTTAACTATGAGAATTATTTGCAGGCTGGGCTAAAGGTGGATTCCTACAGGTAAGATCAATATTTGCTGATGTCTAAAACCCCATTAAACTAAAATTTCAGTTTGAGACGTTTTGGACCATCCAGGTTGTGTGCATTTGGGCCTCAATGCATATGTGGGCTATCTTGTGATTAGGAGTTATCTGGAGACATTTTTGTTTTCCCTTTTGGTACAAAGTTCAAATACCACAATTGCTTTTAGTCTCTAAGGATGGGGGTAGCGTTGTGGTTATTTCCAGGTCACCTTTTATAATGGAGGTCTAGCTCTTTGGGATTTCAGATAAATTGGAGGAAGACCTTATATTAAACTCCTAACTTGGGAAGGTCCTGGGCTTTGTCTTTATTCTCTTTATTCTACCAAAGCCAGGAAAACCTAAATTCAGATTGCCCGGGTAACAAATGCCCTCAAGGCAAAAGCCACCTTCCCGTTCCTTTTACCTCTTTTAGTTTCCACTTTCACCTTGATTTTTGGCCTCTGGTTATACCTTACTAACTTACTCTTAAAATTATTTTTAGGAGCGCCTGGGGGGCTCATTGGTTGAGCATGACTTTTGATTTCTGCTCAGGTCATGATCTCAGGGGTCCCAGGATAGAGCCCTGAGGCAGGCTCCTCACTCAGCAGGGAGTTTGCTTGTCTCCCTTTCCCTGTGCCCCTCCCCCATCCCTCGCACGCACACGCACAAAGTCTCTCAAATAAGTAAATAAATCTTTAAAAATATTTTTACATTTTTTTTTTATTTTATCCAGTGTTTTTAGTTGTTTTCAGCTAGAGGATCAGTCATGTTGTCTTTTAGAGCTCCACGTCCTATTCATTCCTAATGCTATTAATAGGAACAGAACATTAAATATAACAGCCTGTCATTTGTATTTTTAACATTCACCGAGCAATTAGTAAGTACCAGACAATGTTCTAGTGGTTGAAAAACAAAGTCCATACCCTCAAGGATTACATGCTAGGGAATAAATAAAAGTATCTTGTGGCTGTGAAGAAAAAGAAACATGGTAATGTGGGTAGAGAGTGACAAGGTAAGTAGTATTATTCTAAATGGAGTGGTCAAGGAAAACCTCTTGGATAAAGTGGTATTTGAGCAGCAACCTTAAGAAAGGGACAGAAAACCATAAGTGGACTACTTGGGGTAGAACTCTCCAGGCAAAGGGAAGAAGTGCAAAGGCTCTAGTGCAGGAGTGTCCTTGGCAGGTCCAAAAAACAGTCAGGGCACCAGAGTTATGGAAGCAGAGTGACCAAGGGGAGGGAGGACGATAGAAAATGAGGTCTAGTCCAACACACAATAATCACCATATGCTGTAATAAATCTGGGAAAGATGGCATACGCTTCACATTCAACTAATCCAGGGGCTCTGGCCTTTCTGAAATGTTTTCAGATAAACGCTCCAGAAATTAAATTACTAATGAGTAATCAGATCAATTGTTTGTGTCTCACAAATTCTGCTTTAAATGCATAGGATGCAGTTATAAGATTCTTTAAACAAAATTATAACTTAGCTGAACAAATATATCTATAGAAAATTTAAAAATGACATCGTGTAGATATTTTCAATTTCTGGAGAGAAGTTTAATTACCGCAGGGCTGGTAGAAAACTGGACTCCAATTCGTAACACCTCATTAAGTTGTTATACAAACTACACTCATCCAGTTATTCAATGTATACTGTGAATCTACAGTTTCCTGTTAAGTAGGGAGTCCCAAGGTTACAGAAGGGTGAGGAGGAGATCCACTTACATAAATTATTTTGGTCAATGAAAAATGGTTGTTACAGCAGTCCAGGAGGAAGGGGCTAGCATAGCCAATTATCTTCTCTAATCTTGTTAACAACCCTCTGAAGTAGGTACTATCACGCAGATTTTGCAAGGAAGGGGCATGGGGGCTCAGAGCAGAAGGATTGGCGGAACCTAGTCCCACGTGTTCTGATGGCAGTGCCCAGCTTAGGTTCTGCGAGCAGAAGAGGAATCATCCCTGAGTATTCCTCCTAAAGAGTTAATGTACTCCTCTGTAAATCAACTTTACTCGGTAAGTCCTAACAAACGTTACTTTTGTTCTCTGGTTTAAGCCACCTCGACTCAATTACAGACAACTTGTTTTATTTTTCTTTTGGGAGTCAAACAAATTTAAATTTGAAAGACCTCGCCTGGCCAGGGAGGGGCCAGACTCGCTCAGCAGCAGCAGCAGCAGCATGGACGCAGCGCCAGGGTCTTCTGAAGCTGGTTGCGTCTACACAACATCTAATCCAAATCCCAAACAGCCCAAGACCAGAACGCGGCCTCAAGGTGTCACTGGGCCCGGATCGAACTTTTGCCTAGGCCTGGGCGAAGGCGATGGGAAACCAGGGACGGGGACCTGCATTTCCTGAGTTAAATGTTATTTATAGCCAGGGCCGGGGGAAGCCAAAGCCGACAACAGCTGCGGGGCAGCGCGGTGCCATCGCCAAGCAAGCAGGTCTCACACCGCTCACCTTCACAGTCGGCCCCTGGCCGTTCCCCGGCCTCCTGGCCCAGCGCCGGCCCCGGGTTAGAGACCCAAAGCCCGGCAAAAAAGGCCACCACTGCGGCTGGGCCCGTGCACCACATGCTGAGCCAGCCGCTCCAAACGCCTCGCCACCCGCGTCCACCGCCAGCCACGGTGCTACCGCCCGGGGCCGTTACAGGACGCCGAGGAGCCGAGCGAGTGGTCGGGGAAAAATCTGCCGGGAGTTGCTAGGCCAAATGACGCAATTCAATCATGAGTTTCCATTGGCTTTCAGGTAAGGACCTAGAAGGGGGCGGGACGAAGAAATCCCTTCCAGGCCCTCCCCGACTGGCGCGTGCGCACTCTCGCACACGCGCTGCCGTGCCGGCAGGGCGGGGTGGGAGGACGCACTAAAGCTATTCGCCGGCAGTCCGAGAGGAAAGGCGAAACCTTCACGCTGATTGGTGGCGACGCGGGAGGCCGCGGCGGATGGACCGGTGGGCGGGCGGGAACGTGAAGTTTCCGCGGTGCCTGATGGGGCTGTTCCGAGGCCCGAAGCTCTTGCCACAGCGGGACCACTCGTTACTGCTGCCGTCTTCTCTGCCGCCTCATGGCGGCCATCGGAGTTCACCTTGGCTGCACATCAGCCTGTGTGGCCGTCTATAAGGTGAGAGACTGGGGGAGCTGGGCTCCGGGCTGATGGCCCCCCAGTTCTCCGGGTGCGGGGCTAAGTCCTTTGGTCTCCTCTGGGATTGTGAACACGCTTGTCGCCGGCCTAGGAATGTCGTGCGGAAAGGCATTATTGCGGGGAAGTTTGGAGGCAAAGGGCCGGGCGGACCCAGCCTGGTCCTCCGCAGCTCCTCCGGAAAGCCTGCTGTGCTCGGACGGAGGGTCGTGACGACGCGGGCCGGCGTGGTCCGGGAACGTCCGGGCCGCAGGGGGCCTGGAGGGGGGCGGTCCTGGGGACGTCAGGGCCTCTGGAGGCCCAGAGGGATCTCGGAGATGTCGTGGGCACTGGAGGCTCGGAGTCGGGCGGCCCCGGGGACGTCAGGGCAGCAGGAGGCCTGGAGGGTCTCGGGGACATCAGGGCCGCGGGAGGCCCGGAGAGGTCTCGAGGACCTCGTGGGCGCTGGACGCCCGAAGAGGGGCGGTCCGGGGGATGTCAGGGCAGCAGGAGGCCTGGGAGGTCTCGGGGACGTCAGAGCTACAGGAGGCCCGGAGGCGTCTCGAGGACCTCGTGGGCGCTGGACGCCGGGAGGGGGCGGTCCCCGGGAACGGCAGGGCCGCTGGAGGCGGGGAGGTGGGCCGGAACGTCCCGACCCGGAGGTTTTTGAATGTTTGCCAGGAAAGGACCGGGTGGTCGAGATCTGGAACTGGAGTTGTTAATCCCGCGAAGCGCGTGAAGCGAGTTGGTGGTGCACGCTCTTACTGACTTGACCTTTCTTGAATGCAAGAGCTTAACAAGGAATTGTAGTGTGCTCATCAGGAGGGAGGCGGAAGGAACGATAATAATGAACTCCCCTGATATTAGTCTTGCATTTAAATGTCAAGTGATTTGGAAGGAAAAACCAAAGGGATTTAATGCTACTTCATCATACGTAGAAAAAGGAAGAAAGAAAGATGTATTTGTCAGGGAAGAAAGAAAACTGGAAAGGGTGATGTAATAAGTCTTATTATTGTATACAGGAAGGTTTTTATGTTCGATCCAATTATTGACTATGCAGAGCAGATTGAAAAAATGAGGCAGTTTGTGGATTGTTGACCTTATATAAAATCTAGGAAATTAATAATGGCAATTAAATCTGCAAGTTTAAAATACTGATACAGTGGTTTTCTTACAGGTATGGCAAGGTAACACTGGCCCACATATGTCTGATGAGACTGTATATCTGTGTGTGTGTTTATGTGTGGATACATATTTTTTTTCTTTTTTTTTTTTTCTCAAGAGACCTAATATAGTTGTGTATTTTTTTTCCAGGATGGCCGGGCTGATGTGGTTGCAAATGATGCAGGTGACAGAGTTACTCCAGCTGTTGTTGCTTACACAGAAAATGAAGAGGTACTATTCCCCTCATTTTTATATTTTGAAATAAGTAAAATTACATGCATTGTAATATGCTGCTCTTTTTCAGGTTGTTGGATTGGCAGCAAAACAAAGTAGAATAAGAAATATTTCAAATACAGTAATGAAAGTAAAGCAGATCCTTGGCAGAAGGTATGGAATAAAACAATACTTTTACATATGGAAATAAAGTGTGTTCATACATTCTAAGCATAATGTGAAATGAAGCTAGGAAGATCAGTTTGGTTTTTTTGTTGTTGTTGCTTTTTATGATTGAATCATTTCAGAGATTATCCCAGTAGGCTCTTTTCTTTTGATGATTAGTGTTGTATCTTCTCAAGGATGGGATTCACTCAGATAATTTGTTTTTTGCTCAGAGGTCTGTTTTTATTGATAAATGCCAACATTCATATAGTTTGATAATGTTTCATTTGGAAGTGGTAATTTGGACTTTTCACCTTTTTATATGACAGCGAACTTGAAGATTTTGTGAAAATTTGAAGATTTTTCTGCACTGTAGTTGAATTTTGCAAAATCTGCTGCAATTGGTCATAATTTATATAGAAGCTATTGATTTTCTTCCTCAGGTCTTTTTGTGACACTTTCTGGGAACTAACTTTTCCAGTTGGCTTACAAATTTAATCATTAGAGAAACAGCTTAATTAACATCTTAAGTAAGAATCAGGTTAATCATCTATTGTAACTTTAATTAAAAGATTAAAGAGGCCTTCCTTCTCCAGACTTCTGTCTCCTCAAATTATAGATTACCATAATAATTAGAGGTTTTCATTTTCACTGAAGTAGTAATACTTGATACAGTGTTTTTAAATTTTCAAAGTGCTTTCACATCTATTATTTAATCCTCTCAAATCCCTAAAAGATTTGTAGGGCAGGTTTTATTCCTCCCCATTTGTAGATGAGCAAATTGAGGCACATAGAAGTTACGGAATTGCTCAGTTAGTTGGGGTGAGCTAGATAGGACTATAGTTCAGGACTTTTAACCTTTAGCCCCACGTTCTTCCCTTTCTGCTTTGTTCAGTTGAGAATTTAAGTATAAATGTCCCATGTTGATCTTAGGATTTGGGGGTTATGGATTAAATCTAATATTTATTTCTTTTATACTTACATATATTTTTCATTATCCCTTACCTGTATTTAGTTAAACTGAACTTGATTTATTTTTTTTCCTTAGGGTATTTATGCACTAAGTCAAAAATGATAGTATTTTGGAGAGAATTTAAATTTTTATGATGATAAATATACTCCCCTATCCATTTATGTGTTAACAAACTGAGTATTGAGCATATTGAAAATAAATTAGTTGGTGTCAAAAATTTGCAAGTTTTAAGATCCCTAATAAAGCAGGGAGCTCTAGATGGGCTTTGAACTATATTCACTATAAGCGGCCAATAATATAGGGTTTTTTCAGTTAAACTTTTTATTTTGGGATCAGTGTAAATTTACATACTGTTGTAAGAGATAATACAGAGAGATCCAATATACTACTGGATTTACCACCTTCTCTGGATGGTAACATCTTGTGAAACTACAATATCACAACCAGGATACTGACATTGATATAATCAAAATACAGAACATTGCCATAGATCTATCTCCTGGGAGCCTGTTTTATGTTGCTGTTTTAGGGCAGATGATCAGAGTGATGATATGGTTGTGTTCTGCCATATCATACAAAATTTTTGTATTATCAGGAACAACTTAAGCTTACTTTTCTGGCCCCAAAAGTTACCTTTTAACAAAGTGCAGTGGTGGCAGTCAGATGGTAATATGTAGCCACAGCAAGCTGCTGAGGCCAAGGCTGTTAAAGGATGAGCACTCTTCAGACCTGCTGTTCCACCATGGTCCTGCTGACACTTCTCTAGAGTGAGCCGTCTCATGGCCCAGATATTCCCCCCTCAGTCTACTTACAAGACAATGGTGATTTTTACAGATACAGTTGTACCAGGTCTTGGCCTCAGAAGCACTCTCTCTTTTGTGGAGGAGCCAGTCCCTTTTACTGAGCCAGTAAGGCCCTTTTGAGCGCTTGGTCCAGTACCTATCCTGGGCGAACTCTCACGGTTGGGCTTTCTTAGTGTTGGCATCCTACTCACAGGTAGCACCACTTAACTTGCTGCCACAATTATCCTTACACCCTCCCTGTAACTCTCATTCCCCTGTGGCCTTCCAGCCAGAAATGCGGTCCTTGGACCTGGCTTCTCAACAATTAGCCCCGAGAGGGAAGAATCGGCTGGCTCCTGGAAGTACACTGAGAGCACACAGAGCCTCCCCACACCTTCAGACTTGCACCTTGCTTCCCAGGAGCTTCCTGCAGCTAGCCTTCCTTCCCAGTCCACTATGGCCAGTTCCAATAGCAGTGCGGGCATCCGGTGGTCCAGACAGGAGACTCGAACTCTTCTCTCCATACTAGGCGAGGCAGAGTATATCCAGCGCCTCCAGACTGTGCATCATAATGCAGATGTCTATCAGGCTGTGTCTAAGCGAATGCAGCAGGAAGGCTTCCGCCGCACCGAACGTCAGTGCCGCTCCAAGTTTAAAGTTCTGAAGGCGTTATATTTAAAGGCGTATGTTGCCCATGCCACGAGTATGGGTGATCCACCGCACTGTCCATTTTATGATACGTTGGATCAGCTTCTCCGAAATCAGGTAGTGACTGACCCAGACAACTTAATGGAGGATGCTGCTTGGGCCAAGCACTGTGATCAGAACTTAGTGGTCTCTGACACCCCAGGGGAAGGGGGAGCCCGCATTCTCAGAGCAAACAGGACTCAGGCAGCACATCATCAGCCTGTCTCGAAAACAGTTAAGGAATCAGATGAGGATTGTCAACTGAGAATCAGTGACCAGATGCGAGAAACCAGTGACCTTGAGGACTCCTGGGATGAATCCTCGGGTGCAGGTAACTCCCAAGCATGTGAAGGACTGGGGTGCCAGAGTCACTTGGTTCTAAACAGCAGTATGTGTTTGGATGGTGTTCTCTTCAACATTGTCTCTGTTTCTGCCCCATGCCCTCTGTTTTCTGAGCCTGCTGCTAAGATAAAGAGCTCCAGGTCTTCAAAAGCAATGACCCTAGGTATATAAGGTATTAGAACTTCTTAAATGTGGAAGACGTATTCTTTTTTTTTTTTTAAGGTTTTTTTTTTTTTTTGACAGCAGAGAGCAGGAACACAAGCAGGGGGAGTGGGAGAGGGAGAAGCAGGCTTCCCGCCAAGCAGGGAGCCCGACCCTGGGATCATGACCTGAGCCGGAGGCAGATGCTTAACAACTGAGCCACCCAGGCGCCCCAAGAAGTACTCTTGAGAACCAAACTCGTTTTGGCATTATTTTTAGTGGGTACTTAGGAATGTGTGAATAGAGATTGGGTTGGTGGCCACATGGAAACGGGTTCAGGAAGGCAGCGGGGAGGTTTTGGAGGTAAGATTACAGTCGGCCGAAGTGTCCAGATCAAGGAATTGAAATCTTCCCAGCCCCTTGTGGAAAGAGGGCTTTCCAGGAACTACCAGAATTTTGGGATTGTCTCTCAGCTCCGCTGCTGGCTCCAAGCATTCCCTTGGCAGGAATGTCCTCTTTGCAACATTGTTGCTTTGTTTTTCAGGGTGCTCTCAAGGGACCCCCAGCTACAGCAGTTCCCACCACCTTTTCAGAGGTGCAGTTGCTCCCTGTCAGAGCAGCCCCATGACCAGACTGGCTGTGTCCGGTGAGCCCAGTCCCTGCGCCAGTACCAGCCGAAACACTCCTGGGGTGGCCTCCACACAGCGGCCTCCGGTCGTCTCCTCCAGAGTTCCTTTTGTTTCTGGTGGGGATAGGCCTTTGACCAGTGAGCCCCCTCCAAGGTGGGCAAGGCGAAGAAGGCGGTCAGTGGCCAGGACTATTGCAGCTGAGTTGGCAGAAAACAGGAGGTTGGCACGAGAACTTTCAAAGCGTGAGGAAGAAAAATTGGACAGGCTGATTGCTATTGGTGAGGAGGCCAGTGCTCAGCAAGACACTGCCAACGAGCTCCGCAGGGATGCTGTGATCGCAGTCAGACGCTTGGCAACAGCAGTCGAAGAGGCCACCGGTGCTTTTCAGCTAGGGCTTGAAAAATTGCTTCAGAGGCTAATTTCAAATACCAAAAGTTAGGAATTGATTACAAAAGAGTCTCCTTCCTAAACTGGTAGAAGCCCAGTTCCAACACCTGCCTTTTGGCACCCTGGCTCCTTTTACAGGTCCTTCGGGAAAAAAGAGTGGATGAACTGTTAATACGCAGAGTGGCAGGAAGATCCGTGCTAGTTGCTTTTCCCAAGCTTCTCCACTAATGGAAAGACCTCTGGGATGTGTGAGGAGTGGTCTAATAGAAAACAGGTGGAGCCGAGTCCAGAGAGCTCGTGAGCTGTGGCTTTCCCACTGAAGCGAGGCAGTTGAGTTTCCCTCTACACCAGTTTCCTCATCTGTAAAATGGGGGCTAGGTAATAACTCCTGACCTGCCTACCTCACAGGGTTGTTGTGAGGATCAAATGGCTAATAGATGTGAAAGGGTTTAGAAGTTTGAAAGCACTACACACTGTACCCGTGTAAGTTATTAATGTATACGACCTTGGCCGAGGTAAGGCTAGGGTGAGGCACGTTAGTTGACAAGATAGACAATTATGGTGTATACGATGACCTCATTGCTTGAATCTTCACTAGTTTAACTTGACTGCTTCTTGTAAGATCTTCATTTTTTTAATTCCTCTATATAGCTCATTAGACTAATGTAGATCCACAGATTTGTACTTTTATCTCTTAATGTTTTCACTGCTGTGTCTATGACATACCTACTAGTAAGCACTCAATGGTCAAACCGTCATTCTCTCCATTTTACTAGTTCTTAGTGTCTTATCACTATAAGGATATAATTCAGAACGGACAGGGAGCCACAGTTGTGTATTATGATTCATATTGATAATCTTCAATATAATGAGGTATTGGCTGTTTTATAAATTATTAAATGTAAGTAAATTCTTTGCATTCCATATCATTTGGGTCCCTTTATATGCATAATTACATACCTTTAGGTTGGGTGTCATTTGAACAACACGTGGAAACAATTTAGAATCTGTTTTCCAAATGCTTTTAGCTAATTTCTTTTCTGTTAGCCTTTTTTTTCTGTCTCATATGTTACAGAAGGCGAGCCCTAGAAAACTTTCCTTCTAGGGAACTTTCTGAAGTCACTTTTTCCTCATATTCTGTAGACAGATGTTCACCTTGTTAATGGCACATGGTGGAAGAGGACAGCTTTGGGAACGATTGAGGATGGTGTGGATAAAGACAGCCTGCAGTAGATAACTCCTTTTAAGCACAAAGCCCTCAACAAACACACCCCCTTTCCCCCCCAAAACATACACACTTCCTCTAGGAGATACGAAGGTGTTGAGCCATACTTGCAGTTTACTTTAGAAGGAATGCCATTACTGGCCATCATTAAACTAACTAACTTAAAGCTTTTAAGTGGTTTACTTAGTACTTTCAGGAAATACAAATAGGAGCCTTGGAATTTAAAAGGCTTTCCTCCAGTCTACAGGCTAAAAAAAATAAAATAAAACAAGTGCAGGCATGTTTGAGGAGATTTTGTTTTACATTTTGTAGGCTTGGGTGCTTACCTAAAAGCCGGCAATATAGATAGGTAGAGAAGTAGTCAGAACACCAGTGGGAATATACCTGGAACCATGAATAGATGGCAAGCACGCAAGCTGCTCTGATGAACGGGTGGTGAATGTAGAGAGCAGCTGGTGTGGTAGAACACACTGGACTCCAGTTAGAACTGGCTTCTATCCCTGTCGCAGTTTGTTACGTCGGGCAGATGACTTGCCCTTTTTGTGCCTCAGTTTCTTTAAAATGAGAGTTTTGTACTAGATGACTTTTCTAATACCTTCCAGTTCTAAAAAAAAATTCTGTGATAAGTGGCATAACAAAGGCAAAGTGAAATTTTAATTGCAATGTTTTCAGTCACAGCCACACACTGTATGTTTGAATTAGTGGTAACAATTGTATTTTAAGGAAGCATTCTGTGGTATTAATATTTATTAATATACTCAGCTTAAATAAGCACCACACCATACATAGGTTCCTTGCTTTAAAGAAGCTTATATTAAGGCAGTGAAATGGATATATATCTATATATGTGCATTTTCTCAATTGTTTTAGGCCTTTATATGGAGGGATCTGTGTCATTTATAACTGGATAACACTAATGTAGATACGTAGACTTTCTGGAAAAACAGGGAAGTACTTGAAGGAGAGTTAGACCTGTCCTATATTCTATTAATGGTAGCAAAGTACATAGGCAGGGATTTATTTGAGATAGGAGAAGTGCTAAAAGAACAAAAGTGGAGTTAAACTCGGAAGGTAGTATTGCGAAAATCTTTTGGGCGAAATAACGTTAATGTGAGAATAAAATTAAACGGAAAGTTCCTAATGAAATAAACAGATAAAGAGGCGAAATATTGTTAAGAGGAGGCCATGTGAGTGAGAACAAGCTCAGAAATCCTGCCTAAGCTCTAGGCGCAGCCATTCGTACCTGCCCGTCCTTTGGCAGGTCATTTTACCATTCTGTGACTCAGGTTCCTCACCTACAGAGGGAGAAACCAATAACGCTCCTACCTACCTCACAGGAATGTTGTGAGGGCCAAATGAACAGATGAATGTAAAAACGCTTTCAGACACGGAAGGCACTGTGTTGTGACAGTAACGGGAAGAAGACCCTGGGGCACGTTAGTGCTGCCGTGTGCCAGGTCCCACAGCCTGCTGTCGGTGCAAGAGACATTTAAGGAAGGACGAGGAGGAGGAAGTGGCGTTGCTTGTAGAGGTGGTGATACAGTGGTGGGATTAACACTCTGCCTCCTAACGACCATGATGTAAATGAGGTGCTGTGTATGCCAACTTCCCACTGTCCTTTGTGTTTCTGTTACGTGATTTAATCCTGGTGTGAACAAATAAAGTTTTTACTTGTATGTACTTGTGGGTCAGTCCAGTGCTTTCTGGCGATATCCATGACCATTTGTCGTCACCTCCACACTCTGCTTGCTTTTTCTTACTAGCTAATCTCCAGGGTCCTGCCTGTATATGGCCCTAAGAGCTTTGTGTGCTTCCTGTCCTCACATGAGAAGGGCCCCTTTGCAGGGCAGTTGAGAAATAATTTTCCATTTCTAAAAGTTATTTAAATTCCCTAATACAGGCTTTCCTGGCAAATTACCTGGTCTTAGATAGCTCACAGATAGTTTGTAGATAACAGAGTAAATTGTCCTGGTTGACTAAAATTCTATTCTGAAGAAAACAACTGGTAAGTGTCATGCTGAAATTATATTGGTGCAAAAAAATTACTATGGGCAGACTTCATCTTTTTTCTTACTCTTAAAATAGTTGTGCAGGATGTAGTCTAAAGATTGGATTTAGAGACAGGAAGGAAGTGGGGGAAGGCTTAGGTGAAAATACTGTACTTTGTATTAAAGATCTGGATTCCAATCCATTCTGCCATGAATTAACCATGTGACTGGGCAAGCTCCTTACCTGTTTGCCTATCAATTATTAGGTAATGGAGAAGGAAGTATGAGGAATCCTCAAGTGTTCTAGACAGATTTCTGAGCCGCATTAGTTCATCTTAAACCCCTTTTGTCTTCCTCTTATTTACACAGGTTAGGGTCCTCAGATGTTCAGTAACCGCAGCAGATAGTCACTATTAATTTTCAACTCCTCTTATTAAAACTGATCTCTGAATGGAATAGCTATTGCCCCTTGGAAGAAGAGTTGACCGGAAGGGTTTACTTTAATTTCTAGATGAAATTAAGCCAAGAATCAAAGACTCCTATCACTGCTCAAAGGGGCAGAAGTACTTTAGTCATTTACCTTCTTACTGGGAGGCAGCTGGTAAAATGCAAAAAACACTACCCTGCTAGAGAAGACTGGGTACTGACCCTGCCCCTTGTTAGCTTATAAATCATTGATTCTCTATGAACCCCTTATCTCTAAAATAATAACCTGCCAAATTAACCCCACTTAGCAGTTGTGAAGATTGAGGTAATAATAGATAAGAACATTTTGTAGTCTGCGCAAATTGGTATTTTGAGCAACATTACACCCATTGTTAATTTTTTCATTGCCATACACATTTATTTACTACTTTGATATAGGACATTATAGATCCATCGATCTGTAGTATATTGCACCTTTCCATATATAACATATGTACTTCTCAGTTTTTTTGACTTCGGGTGTTGGTTCATGTTCAGAAGCCAAGAAACAAAGATGGTGTTAGGTATTCTGGTTTGCCCTTACTTTGGAATCTTTTTTTTTGCCCTTTTCTTCTCAGTGATTGGGTCTTCAAGATCATAGATGAGAGAGAACATGACATAAAATCACTGATACTAGGAAAAATTACCCCCCAGATGTATGGCATCTCTTAATAGCAAGATCAGAACAAATAAGAGCTATTTACTTTTCAAATGTGAAGATTAACACTTTAATAGAATCACTATAACCATTGTAAATACTGTATCCATTTAAGTCTATTCTCTATATCATGATTTATTAATATTAAGCAACTTAATAATTGTATTTTTACATTTGTTTAGTGGTATTGAAAAATATAGTCTTCTTTAAATATTACACATCAACAATACTGATTTTAATATTTAACTATCTTTATCTTTATGGACAGCTCTGATGATCCGCAGGCTCAGAAATACATCACGGAAAGTAAATGTTTAGTGAGTATGATTCTATTATTACCTCTTCATTACAAAAAGTAATTGCCAAGGTCATAACCTATTATATTATTTTGAAACTTTGTATTTTTATTAAAATTATTCCTCATTTAACACACTTACAATTTCCTTTATAGGTCATTGAAAAAAATGGAAAGTTACGATACGAAGTAGATACTGGAGAAGGAACAAAGTTTGTTAACCCAGAAGATGTTGCCAGACTGATATTTAGTAAGATGAAAGGTATTGAGCAAAAGATCTTTTAAAAGTTGACCTTAAAAGAAAGTTAGAGGTGAGGGTGCCTGGGTGGCTCAGTTGGTTAAGCGACTGCCTTCGGCTCCGGTCATGATCCCGGAATCCTGGGATCGAGTCCCACATCGGGCTCCTGGCTCAGCGGGGAGCCTGCTTCTCCCCCTGACCCTCTCCCCTCTCATGCTGTTTCTCTTTCTCAAATAAATAAATAAATAAATAAATAAATAAAATCTTTAAAAAAAAAAAAGAGGTGTTTCTTGATCTGGAGAGAAGCAGGGTGATCAAGCAGATGAAGGAGACCTAATACTAGACCTGACTGGGCCGCTACCCGGCTGTGTGACCTTAACTGACTTCCTTCCCGACTTTGGTTTCCTTAGAAGTAACGTTAATGAGTTGGGCCAGGTTAGCATTTTCACAGCTTCTCAAATTGAAGTGGCCAAATAAGTTTGATGAAGAGTGAATATTTTATCTCTCTGCTCAAGATTAGCAGTGCTCTTTGAACAGTTATTTAGGCAGATTAAGCAGGTCTGGCTTATCACCACTTCCGATGAAGGCTCGAAGCTGAGTGGCATGCTGTGGAACAGTTTGGGAAATTCTGGAGTAGAATTATCTATAAGGCTTACTTCAGTTCTGGAATTATGTTACAAATTTGTGGGATGGAAGGCAGCCTTTTAATGTGCCTGAACTAACATGCTTCTTGTCTTCACATTGATGCATTAGAAGCTCATTCTTAATGGAACCAGTCTAGTTTGGGAGGTAGTTGAAGTTTTGAAGCCTAAGAGCCAGGCTTTTTGGAAAGTACCTAGTTCCATGTCCACAAACTTCCAAAACCACAAAAAGTTCTGCATGATTTAAGAGAGCCAGAGAAGAAAATGAGTGAGGTGGGCAATCAGGTAAACTGGAAAATCTTTACAGTGAGAAGATCACTGGCACAAATTAATAAACTGCAAAATATCACAATATTTTTTTTTGTCATTGGAATTTATATTTATATTTTTTCATACACAGAAACAGCACATTCTGTATTGGGCTCAGATGCAAATGATGTAGTTATTACTGTTCCATTTGATTTTGGAGAAAAGCAAAAAAATGCTCTTGGGTAAGTTTATCTTATTTGCTTAAAGGAAATATAGATTTCATAATATTATAATGTAGTAAAAGGTAAAATTGTTTTTGAAGATACCTTTGGCAATAAAGTTGTATTTGTAAACAGATGTATATATTTACATATGTAAGTAGTATGGTAAAAAAGTCTAGTAATGATCATTAATGTTTCCTGTCTTTTATGAAATGCCAAGAGAACATAAAATTATATGTACCTTATTAGCTGTTTCGATTGGAAATGTTTTTAATTACCAGGTTAAGTTGATGTTTATAGATTGCTTTGCCTTAGTTTCATGCAATCAAGGTTTATGTGGGAATTATATAAAAATATACAGTTTTTTGCAATGAAAATATTTGCAATAATTTCTTCACCTTAGATCTTTACATCTAAACAAAAAGTTGGGTTTAGTTTTTATGGGTCATTATGCAAATGTAATTCACGAGCATGCATGCCTTTGCCTTGAGGGTAGAGTTTCACATGGGACTTTGGCAAGTATCTGAGTTGCTTCTGGGACAGATAATTGCATTATTTACTTGAACTTGTGAGATGTTAAAACTGTGACCGTGAGTTAAAGAAACCGGAAAGTTCCAAAATGTATTATAAGTTTGTTTTAATATCTTTCTAAAGTTTATAAACACGGGCATTTTTGAGAGCTTTCCTTTTCCTTACTTAGTATATGCACACGTTATTTTCTTTGTCAAGAAAATACTTGAACATGTTGTGATAGTAAATTCATTGAAAGCAAATTGTCCACAGGGAAGCAGCCAGAGCTGCTGGGTTTAGTGTTTTGCGGTTAATCCATGAACCATCTGCAGCTCTTCTGGCTTATGGAATTGGACAAGACTGCCCCACTGGAAAAAGGTAAAAACCATATTTGTAGCTTTAAGGTTTTCGGTGCAGAAAACATTGTAGATTACCACACTTACATCAGTAGGGATTGTTATATAAGGCCTTTATGAATAAAAAGATGCTGAAACTCACCTGGAGATTTTCAAATAGATGAAAAAGACATCCTGGGAGAGCAGAGAAAGGACATAAGGAGAGGGAAGATTGAGCTTCCCTGCCCTTCTCTTATCACTCATGTTACCTTTCTTTCTTGGAGGAAGATTTGAAATTTACAAGCCTGACCAAATTCTAGCTCAGGCTAGGGCACTGTTAATTTTTCTATCAATTCCAATTATTAAACATGTTTAGAAATAGTACTTTTATATACATTTTTCTTGGCAGGAGATGGGGGAAAGTCCAGCATAGGATTTAAGACATCTTTTGATAATGAAATAGTAAGACATACTCCTAATTTAGTTGTCAAAACTTGTCTTAATAGAGCTGACACAGGCACCTTTAGGGAGATTAATACAGATGTGTTAATTTCCCCTAGTTGTTTCCCTTGTTCATATCTCACAGCTAAAAAAAACTAATATATTTAAATCGGTAGGAAATCAGTTTTAGGTAAACTAGATAAATGTAGAAATCAGAAATTAACTTCTAGTTTTGCACATGTTTGATTTTTATAGAATGTGTTACTGTAGTACTTTGTTAATATTAGCACATAAAATTTCTATGTTTAATTCTCTTATGATTCGTTATAATCACAATCTACTTGGAAAGGTTAGTGTCTTGCACTGTATGTTAATTATACTGGAATTAAAAAAGAAAAGAAAAGTTAGTGTCTTGAACTCTGCTTACTCAGAAAAATCCGATTTTACCAGTACAACTAAGTAAAAACAAACTTTGACTTCGAATCAGAAGATCTGGGTTCTAGGCTTAATTCAGCACTAAGTGATGACCATGGACAACTAAGTTGACTCATGTGAGATTTTCAGATTCCTTATTATGATTAGGGGTTAAACTAAGTTACTTCTAATGTCCAACCTACCTTTAAAACAGTGTGATTCCCTTATAACTTATTCATGTTATTTTTCTTTTAAGCAATATCTTGGTGTTTAAACTTGGAGGAACATCCTTATCTGTCAGCGTCATGGAAGTGAACAGTGGAATATATCGTGTTCTTTCGACAAACACTGATGATAACATCGGAGGTACACATTTCACAGAGACATTAGCAGAGTATCTAGCTTCAGAGTTTCAGAGGTGAGTACTAATGGACTTGATGATGTTTCGATTGAAGTTTCTCTTCAGGGTTTGTTTTTTCGTTTTTTGGTTTTTTTCCTATTTTAAATTGCTCTGCTTTGAAAGAGGACATGTTTTTTGTTTTTATTTTCCAGTGCATTGGACGTTTTCATGTCTAGAGTTACAATGTCCTCTGCGAGCATTTGCACGGAAACAGGCTAAGCTGCGCGGCGCAGTGTGCTCAGATTTCTCACTTAGCGTGAGGGCCCACCAGACATTGAACTGTGTAAACTTGGGTCTCAAGTTCGAATTCTTAATTCCTCAGGAGCTGCTGTTACGTCTAGATAAAGGAGGGTACGGGCACTGAGGGCTCACTACCTTCTAAACAAATTTCAAAAGTTTAGATGTGATAAAGATTACATTACATTATAAGTCACATCCTAGTGAATTAGTGTCTTCGGAGTGTTTATTCAGTTACGAATCTGCTATCACAAGGAATATTTCAGTTTTGTTGCTAGGTGTAATTATTCTATTCAAAATCATGAGTCACATAGATAAAGGTTAGATTTTGAACATTGCCACTCTTAAAAAAAAATTTTTTTTTTTTTGCCAAAACAGTATTTTCATCAGTTTAATTAAACCGACTGGGTAAAAAAAGTCTTGAAAAAGAAGTAAGTTCTCACGTGTTTCATAAAGACCTGTACTGTTTTCTGTTATGAAGGTGCTTCAACTCAAGGATAAGACATTGTTAATTTGACTACCAATTCCAGTTATTAGGTATGTTTAGAAACAGAGCCAAGCAATTTTAACAATTAACTCGTCTTGGAGATAGAGAAATTGTGATTTTGCATATTTTGTGTGTGTCAAATTTCTTTAAAGAAGCCCTTTTCCAGGGTGCCTGGGTGGCTCAGTCGGTTAAGCATCTGCCGTCAGTTCAGGTCATGGTCCCCAGGGTCCTGGGATCAAGCCCCAAGTCAGGCTACCTGCTTGGTGGGAAGCCTGCTTCTCTCTCTTCCACTCCCCCTGCTTGTGCTCTCTATCTCTCTCTCTGTGTTAAATAGGTAAATAAAATCTTAAAAAAAAAAAAAAATGAAGCCCTTTTAGTTTTGTTTTTTAGTGCTGGACAGATCATTTTATACCATTAAACCATGATTGTGCTACATTTATAAAGGGAGAGAGAGGAGACATGACCTGGTCACGTAGATCTCCTTCACCCTCCATTTGTTGCATCTGCAGAAAGATGGCAGCTACTCTACTTTCTTAAAGGACAGTCTGTTACTATGGTCACAGAATTTAGCAATGCCAAGTATCAAAAATATTCGTTACTCATTTTTCTTGAGGAGACCCTTGTAATTGCAAAGAATTTCTTCAGAAAGTTTGGAGGGTTTGAAGCTCGTTACTAAAATCTGATATTAATATTAATTTATGAGATTTATTATCCGAGTAGGCATTATCCAGATTTGAGTTTTTATAAATTCTAAATGGCCTAGGAATTATTAAGCTCCAAAGACTATATTCTTGATTTAGATCCTTCAGACATGACGTGAGAGGGAACGCCCGAGCCATGATGAAGTTGATGAGCAGTGCTGACATCGCAAAGCATTCTTTGTCAACCTTGGGAAGCGCCAATTGTTTCCTCGACTCACTATATGAAGGTCAAGATTTTGACTGCAACGTGTCCAGGTAAAACTGAAATTCAGGAAACTTAAAAAAGTCCAAATACATTCATATTTTTAGGTTCTCACTTAGGGCTTTTTGTTTGTTCTTTTGAGATTTATTAACCGTCAGTACAAGGAGAGCTTTCCTGTCTTTATTGTGAGGTCCAGTTCTTGTCAGACTAAGTAACTGCTCCCAGAGTACTGACATCAATTGTGATTGCTTGCCCTGTTATTGACAGCTCCAGAGAGCCGTGTGTGAAAAAGGCATCCTAGATCTTTGAAAGAAAGGCTTATTGTTGGTTAAGTTTATGTAGGGCTTGCGCATGTTTTAGTGGTACTTACTCTAACTAAATAGTTAACACAGCGTGGCTGGCTGTAATCTAAGTGGTAATCTATATTAACTCATCAAATCCCCATAACAACCCAATGAGGTAAGTAGTGTTGTTTTCCTTATTTTACACATGAGGAAGCTGAAACAGAAGTTTCATTCTTGCCCAGGGCTACACGGTAAGTATGTGTAATCTTAGCGATGGACAGGGTTTCCAGCCCCACAAGTTTGACTCCAGAGTTCATACTCTATCACATTCTACCTTAGTTTCATATCTGTCTTGGTTTTGTTGCCTCTGTCATCCATTGTCAACATTTTAAATTTTGATAGTGTTTATTTAGTAAACACAGGTTTAATGTGCATAAAATTGTTTTAAATTGGGGCGCCTGGGTGGCTCAGGCGTTAAGCGTCTGCTTTCGGCTCAGGTCGTGATCCCAGGGTCCTGAGATCGAGCCCCACATCGGGCTCCCTGCTCAGTGGGAAGCCTGCTTCTCCCTCTCCCACTCCCCCTGCTTGTGTTCCCTCTCTCGCTGTGTCTCTCTCTGTCAAATAAACAAATAAAATCTTTAAAAAAAAAAAATTGTTTTAAATTCCCTTATCTTTTGCATAATACAAAACGTTGGTTACAGGTGATTACACGTGTACCCAAAGAATCCAAAGGGACATTGCCCTCTCATTTTGCCTTGCGTATTATTAACAGTAATAATAGCTACCAGTGGTTCACTATTTAAACCTCCCAACAACCAACAGGTGACTTGGAAACATAGTAAAAATTTCCGGAATTACAGTATTATTTTTAGGATTCTACTCACTATATTTGGTTAAATTCACTCTTCATTTGGTCCTTGTAGTTTAGCTTCCTTGTTTCCCTGGGCTTTCCTGAAGACTCTAGCTCTGCGTGCCCAGTACAATAGCCACTAGCCACCTGTAGCTATTAAATTATAATTAATTAGAAATAAATAACATAAAAAATTCAATTCCTCAGTAGCACTAGCCACAGTTCAAGTGCTCAATAGTCTGGTGGCTCACAGAAAATTCTATTAGCACTGCACCAGCTCTTCAAAGAGAGATTTCAAACTATAATCCAGAAGATTGAAAGGTTGGGGGCAGAGTGTTGTGTATTTTTTCTGTTTCTAGAATTCCTAATTTAGTGCTGAGTTTGTCCAAGTACCAGTATATGCTTGCGTATTATTGCTTAGTTATTAGGAATGAAATAGAATTTGTAATTTTTCATTAAGGAAATTTTGCCTTTATTACAAAGATTTCAACTATTAGGTATATATAGATAGCACAAATAAATTTAAAAATCAGGCATCTGCATTTAAGTTTAGTATGAAATTAGGGAGTACATTTTTCATAAACATAGATCTTTCTTAAAATTATATGCTAGCATTCAAGCTTCTCAGAGCAAGAGAACTAAACTTATGTACAGCATAGACTCAGATTATAAAGAAAAAATAATAATTTTTTAAACTTCTAACATATAAAAATAGCAAAAGCTTCCAAATGATGGTTTGATTTGAATCTGTGGCTTTGTTGGGAATGCCATACACTGTGTATTTATTTTTAGGTTTTTTGAAAGCTTACAAGTAAGCCATGGGTAAGAATCTTCTGAATTTGACGTTGAATATCTTCATATATTTATAGATGAATAACTTAGATGTCCCCTCCCCCCCATGGTGTTACACTGTTGGGTGTTAAATGTCTTGTTCTGATCATAAACCTATTTTTAAGAGAACTGTCACATTAGGTTTTGGCATTACTCTTCACAAGAAAAATTGTCTTAATTGTACTGAGCCTTTTCTCTATGTCTTTTCTTCTGTGTGTGTGTGTGTGTGTGTGTTATACAGAGCAAGATTTGAACTTCTCTGTTCTCCACTTTTTAATAAATGTGTAGAAGCAATCAGAGAACTCTTAGAACAAAGTGGATTTACAGCAGATGATATCAATAAGGTAATACTTTTATATTTTTCTTATTTATTTTAGGAGTAGTATCAGACTTGGAATTTAGAAAATAGCCCCTTGGTACTGAAATAATATTTTTATTAATTTAAATATTTTCTGAGCTTGTGTTGATGAATAAGGAAAATTGAATTTTTGTTACTGGTTCCATTGATACATGTTTATCAGTTTCCTAGCAAAAAAGAATAGTTCCTTTCCAGTATATTTTTTAAGATGTAAGCAAAAGCTAAGTGGTAACACAAGCAAGGGGAGTGGGAGAGAGAGAAGCAGGCTTCCGCTGAGCAGGGAGCCCGACGCGGGGCTCGATCCCAGGACCCTGGGATCATGACCTGAAACTGAAGGCAGATACTTAATGACTGAG
Source organism: Halichoerus grypus (assembly GCF_964656455.1). Classification (NCBI taxonomy): domain Eukaryota; kingdom Metazoa; phylum Chordata; class Mammalia; order Carnivora; family Phocidae; genus Halichoerus; species Halichoerus grypus. Next base: position 54,188,727 of record NC_135717.1, read on the forward strand.
CCACCCAGGCTTCCCCCTTCAGTTACTTTCTAAAAGAGTTGCACTAACTAATACTCATATCAGCAATACTTAAAGAAACGTATTTTATCTTCCCGACTCTGAGTCTTATTCAAAGATAAATTTTCTATTGAATTGTTGAAAAATTGATATTTTTGTATATTATTGATACTTAGAGGATTATCTCTTAAATGTTTATTCAATTTTGTATTTCCTTGTTTCCTACTTATTTCATATTCTTTGCCTATGTAATGATTCAAATCTTCCTATTTTAAAAAAATTGTTTTGTACAAATGCTTTACATAATCAGTACATTAATTGTGATTTACTGCAATCTTCTTCTGGGGCGTGTAGTTTACTGTTTAATTTTGGTCCTCTGAGGGAAGGATGGTACTTGACATACAGAAATTTCATTTATTTATTTATATCTATTGGTCTGTCACTCTGATTTCTTCAGCTGCTTCTAAATTTATAAATTCCATCTGTGTTCAGATGTATGACAGGTATTTAATACTGTTTTCTGTTAAATTGTCTATAGTTTGAAAATTTTTATATTTTAACTATTTTGGTGTACACTGTATAGTAGAAATTGGGGTATTTTTGTTTTTTGGGTGGTTTTCTTTGCAGTTTAGTTCAGAAGTTTTTTTTTTTTTTTGAACACTTATAACATGCCAGGCATTGTGCTAGGTGCTTGAGGGCTGGGGGGGGTGGATCGTGGAGAATAAGACATAGTATAATGGTAGCGGGGCTGTGATGGGAAGTGAATGGGTTTGGAGCAGACCCACCTGAACTGGAAGGCTCATGGTGCTAATGGTTCCAGAGTAGACTTAATTTCAAATCACTTAATTTCCTGAGCCTTCTCTATCTCCTCTTTTTTTTTTTTAATTTTATTTATTATGTTATGTTAGTCATCATATATTACATCATTAGTTTTTTTTTAAATTTTATTATGTTATGTTAATCACCATACATTACATTATTAGTTTTTGATTTGGTGTTCCATGATTCATTGTTTACATATAACTATCTCTTCTTATTAGGGGGGTGAAAATACTTACCTTTTAAGTGAGTATTATAACTTATTCTACAGGGTTGTTACAAGGATTAAGTGAAATATCATGTGTAGCATATTAATAGTAAGTGATCAATTAATGTAAGTTCTCTTCCTTCATTAACTGGTCATAGAACCCTGATATTTAGATATCACAAATGGTACAGTTCTCAATTGCTTGAATTCAAGTTGAATATACTTAGGATTAAGAATGTCATTAAAGATTCACTCCCCAGATATTTCTAAAATACACACTTTTGAGAATTTAAAAACAGAGTTGTCTTTGTAGTTTGTTGACCTTCTTACAGTAACAAACAAGCCCCAAATTTCAGTGGTTTTGTACAGTAAACAGTTCTGAAGGTGGCTGCAGGTCAATTGCTCTGGCTCTCTTCTCCGTGCTTCCCATTCTAGGACCCAGGCTAAAGGAGCAGCTCTCTGGGACATGCATTTCTCATGGCAGAGGGGAAAGAAGGAGAGAGCTTGCATGGCTTTAAAAAGCTTTTGCTTCAATATGGTGTGCTTCAGCGTTACTCACATGCGGTTGGCCAAAACTAGACCAACCTGACAGTGGGGCAGGGAAGTCTCCTCCACCTGCAGAGAGGCAAAGACAGGGCAGTGGCCATGGGTGGGGGTGTGTCATCCTCTTATAGGGAAGGAGGAGGGAATAATTGGACTTTTACTTGCCTTAAAATATTTAATCCCCACAACAGCACCATGAGATAGGCACCATGATCTCCATTTTCAGGTGAGGAAACTAAGAGGCTTCCAAAGAGGTGAAGCGCATAAGTAGTGGAGCTGGGACTGGAGCTCGGGCCGTCTGCCTCCGGAACCCACTTGCTCTTCACCCATGGCTATGCGCACTGCCTTTCTCTCCTTAGTGTCTGGATTTTGTGTTTTTTGGGGGGTTTTTTTGTTTGTTTTTTTTCCAGAAGAAATCCTCTGATCTCTTGCTTGAGAAGGACATGTCTGGTTTCTGGCCTTCTGAGAGCAGGAGCGTCAGGGTTCCTGTTCCTGTGTGTATTTTCCCTTATTCCACCTGCTTTCAGCACCATGCCCACTCCTGCCCCGTGCTGTAGCATTGTGCCCACATCCCATAACTGGTCCAAACCTCCAACCCTGAGTGTGGGAGAAGGTGCTGCTGGCCCCCTGTCTGGGTGAGGGGAGGGCTCTGGGGAGTCCAGTCACTCTGTATATCCTCTCTACCAGTCACCCTGCTTTCACGTCTCAGCTTCAGCCTCCCTTCCTGTGGTGCTTGGTGCTTCCAAGGCCTGAGCCACCCTGGGATTCTGTGTATGTCAGACCACCTTGCTTTCTCTTTGGTTATCTCAAACTTCATCTGCCTTAAGACAGTTACCTCTCTTTTCCAGAATTCGTTGAAATCTCAAACTCAAGATCTCGTTCCCATTTATTTTGCCCTCATGTACTTATATCTTAAATTTCTTTACTGTCAGTTTAGCAGGCTTATTATGGAAGAGCACATAGATAAGTTGATGTGATTAATCCCTCTGTTGTAACCAAGCTCCCAGACTCTACAGCTGTAGTTTTAATAGCTGCATGGTATTTGATTGTATTGACATACCATAATTAATAAAACCAATTACTTTAATTGTATAGGTTGTTTTGGTTTTATAAAAAGCAGTCTTGGGGCACCGGGGTGGCTCAGTCATTAAGCATCTGCCTTCGGCTCAGGGCATGATCCCAGGGTCCTGGGATCGAGCCCTCCATCAGGCTCCCTGCTCAGCGGGAAGACTGCTTCTCCCTTTCCCACTCCCCCTGCTTGTGTTCCTGCTCTCGCTATCTCTCTCTCTGTCAAATAAATAAATAAAATCTTTAAAAAAAAAAATCAGTCTTTGTGGCTTTGTGAACATCCTTAATTTCCTTAGAATAAAATTTAGGAGTAAATCCCAGATTTCAAAACTTTTAATATTTATTGCCATATTGCTCACCAGAAAACAATTTACTTTCTGAGTAGGTGTAAACCTTCATTATTAACATAGCAATTTTTAAAAATTCTCTTTATTCATACTTCTTTTTCCAGAGAGCTTTAGAATTATTTCTTCCACTTCTTACATAAAATCCCATTGTAATTTTGTTAGTTGCATTAAGACTGTAAAATAATTTGGAATGGTGTAGTAACTTTACAGTATTTTGTTTTCCTGACCATGAAGTTGATAATCTCTCTGTGTTCAGATCTTCTTTAATACTTTTAGTTATGTGTTTTTTTAGTATTTACATTAAATTATTGCTATATGTGCTGTCAGATTTATGGCTATTGTGAATGAGATGTCATTTATACTTTTATTTTCTAATTTGTTTTCACCGATAAATGGCTTACAGAATTTTGCTTATTTATCTTATATTTTGCCATTTTTTAAAAGATTTTATTTATTTATCTGAGAGAGAGCACGAGCAGGGTGAGGGGCAGAGAGAGGGAGAAGCTGACTCCATGCCAACCAGGGAGCCCGATGAAGGGCTCGATCCCAGGACCCTTGGACCCTGGGTTAAGGCAGACTGAGCCACCCAGGCGCCCCTATATTTTTGCCATTTCAGGAATTCTTGGTATTAATAAGTTTTCATGGAGTCTTCTGAATTTCCTAGGAATGCATTTGAATTAATTTACTAATTAATACGCAACTAATTATTGAGCACGCCTATTCCTGTGCAAGCAGGTTCTAGGCACTTGGGATACAACACTGAATGTAACGAAGCCTTGGCCTTCATAGAACTTGCATTCCAGTAGGGATATTCAGGTAATGTATAAAGGAACATATAAAGAAAATAAGGCCCAGTTATGATAACTGTTATGAAGAAAACTAAAGCAGGATAAGGTCATAGCTAGTGACAGAGGGTGATTTTTCCAATAAGAGACCCATGTAAGGAGGTGGCTTTTGATGAGAGACCTGAAAGAAGTAGAGGAACCGGCTGTGTGCTGTCTGCCAGTTTTCCAGGCGGAGGGAACAGTGACGTGCAAGAAGCTTGCTGTGTTTGAGGGGCAGCAGGGAGGGTAGTGGGTGGGACTGAGTGGACCAGGGAGAGAGTGGTAAGGGAGCTAGGGACCGGATCAGAGCACAGCATGGATGCCTCTGGCTGCAGGGGCGGGAGTACAGTGTGGTTGGGCACGTGAGTCCGGATTGTAGGAGAGAGTTCTGAGCTGGAGGTCTACGGTCGTCAGTGCCTGTGTGCCCCGTAGAGCCATGCCTGCATGAAAGAGAGCCACAACAGAGAATAGGCCTCAGGACGGGGCGCAGGGCCTCTTCGCATTTACAGGCCGGTTTGGGACTAGCCAGTGAGGAAACGTGAGAACCAGGAGACAAGGAAAACTGTGCCTTAGGGAGGGCAAGATCACCTGCCCTGTGATCACCAGCAGGTGAGGCCCGAGGACTGACCGCTGGGCTTGGCAAGGTGCAGGTGCCTGCCCATAGCGGTGTTAGTGGAGTTACGGAGAGAACGCGCTACTGGAGTGAATCTAACTTAGAATAGAAGGTAGGATCATGGACACAACGAGGACAGAGAACTGTCTCGAGAAGCTTTGCTATAAGGGCAGCAGGAGAATGGGGTGGTAGTTGGGGTGGGCCGTGAGGGTTATACATGACTGGTCTCAAATATGTATTCCTCACTGTTTTATATATATTTGGTTGCCTTGGTCAGAACTTCCTTCTTCTGTTCTCTTTTTTAGAGGAATATGTTATTAGTCTTTTAACAAAAAATGTGATTACTGCTAATTGGGTTGAAATAGTTTGGGCGCCTGGGTGGCTCAGTCGGCTAAGCGTCTGCCTTCAACTCAGGTCATGATCCCAGGGTCCTGGGATCAAGTCCCACATGGGGCTCCCTGCTCAGTGGGGAGCCTGCTTCTCCCTCTGCCTGCTCCCCCTGCTTGTGCTTGCTCACTCTCTCTCTCTCTGACAAATAAAATCTTAAAAAAAAAGAGAGAGATTGTCTTTCCCATATTGAGCATTCTCTTTTCCTAACATTTCCTGTGTTAATATGAAATAGGTGCTGAGTCTTTACAGCTGTATTTTCTGGACACCTGCAAGGCAGGCTTATGGTTTCCTTTATATTTGTCTTAAAGTTGTGTGATAAATTATTGATAATTTCCTGATGTGGAACAGTATTCCTGAGATAGACCTCATTTGGTTATGAAGAATTGTTCTTTTAATATATTAGTTTTCTGTGATAATTTATTTATTATTTTCACCTTATTTACGTGGGTTAGCAGGAAGGAGTAGATGGTGTATTTCAGGCTTCTCTACCTTAACCATATTGTCTGAACAAAGTAACCCCTTTTGATATCAGATGCTTTAAAAGAGAATGGTTCTGATTTTTGGTTTCGCTGGTCTAAGAAGTGCCTTAGTGGGACACCTAGGTGGCTTGGTTGGTTAAACATCTGCCTTCGGCTCAGGTCATGATCTCAGGGTCCTGGGATCAAGCCCCATGTCGGGCTCCCTGCTCAGTGGGTAGTCTGCTTCTCATTCTTCCTCTCCCACTGCCCCTCTCCCCCTGCTCGTGTTCTCTCTCTCTGTCTCAAATAAATAAAATCTTTAAAAAAAAAAAAAAAAAGAAAAAGAAAAGAAGTGCCTTAGCTACTGGCCTTCCAACTCATTCTCTCATCCCTGCGTGATAAGTTGTCCGTGGCATTTCCTGAACCATTGCTTATCAGTAGGGCCCCAACGCTTCTATTTAGGGACAGTGAGAAGCATATGGGTGAGTCTCAAGCATTGTTCAAATAAGAAGCATATTATAAGCTGGAGGCACAGCTTGGTCCTTTTCTCATCTTTCCTGCCCCTACCTCCCTTCTTTTTCAGTCTAGGAGCATGACCTGCTCCTTCCTTAATGGTCTACCTTGTCCAAGGTTGTAACTTTATAAGCAGAGGCTACTTCTCTCTCTCTCTTTAAAAAAAAAACTCCTGAGACATGCTCAAAGAAATAAGAGCATTATTCCTTTTTGACTCAAATGCTTGAACTTAGAATGACAAAATACCACAATGTATCTGATTCATTTACTCAGAATAATACCTTCTAAACCAAAACTTCCAGTACTTTACTTTATTCCAACATAATATAATCATACACAGTGTACCTCAGAAAGAGGTTAATATTACCTTCCTTTTCTTCATAGCCTGAGGCACCGTGTGGGAGAAGTTACACGCTCTAGCAGTTAGTTATAGGGGCCAGGCATGAACGTGAGTAAAGTTGTCAGGTATAGGAAAACACAGCTGTCAGAAAATATCAATCTGGGGTGCCTGGGTGGCTCAGTCATTAAGTGTCTGCCTTTCGCTCAGGTCATGGTCCCAGGGTCCTGGGATCGAGCCCCACATCAGGCTCCCTGCTTGGTGGGAAGCCTGCTTCTCCCTCTCCCACTTCCCTGCTTGTGTTCCCTCTCTCACTGTCTCACTCTGTCAAATAAATAAATAAAATCTAAAAAACAAAATATCAGTCTGAACCCATTATAAAAATACAAATATCTGATAGTGGAGGTTACATTTTAAATTCCAGCTTGAAAAAAATAGCAAATTGACAAATAGAAATATTTAATAATTAATGTTTCTTTCACAACTAATTTCTCCAGATTTGGAACCTGAAACCCCTTTTCTTCTGTTCCACAATGTCAGTGTCAGATCTTACATTTTGAGTTGTTTGGTGTAGAATTCAGCCTTAAATCCTTTAAAGGGGCGCCTGGGTGGCTCAGTCTGTTAAGCGTCTGCCTTTGGCTCAGGTCATGATCCCACGGTCCTGGGATCAAGCCCTGTGTTGGGCTCCCCACTCAGCAGGGAGTCTGCCTCTCCCTCTGCCCCTCCCCTGCTCATGCTCACTGTCTCTCTCTCAAATAAAATCTTTTTTAAAAAATTTATTTAAAACCCTTAAACTAGAAGTAATACCTCATTTTTTTCATTTTCATTATGAAAAATATCTACTCACAAAATAGGTTTCTCTAGGGGTGCCTGAATGGCTTGGTTGGTTAAGCATCTGACTTCAGCTCAGGACATGATCTCAGCAGGGATCTGCTTGTCCCTCTCCCTGTCCCTCTGCCCCTCCCCCAATTTGTGCTCATGCGCATGCTTCTCTCTCTGCCAGATAAATAAGACCTTTAAAAAAATAGGTTTCTCTAAACAAGGACAGAACCTTTGTACAGTGGTTTTTAAATACATATTCAACATAACTATTCCAAAGACACATGTAGAATTCTAAAATGAATCTTTAACCACATAATGTGGGAATATGATTTTAGATATGATTTACATATCTGTAAATTAAGTTCAACATAAGAAAATGTGCCAGATCCCTTGTCAAGTGAGTTTCCAAAGTACTCATTTCATTTCTCTAGAAGTGAGCAGGTCACATCTTTTACAGGGACAGACTATTGGTAGTATTTACGCAGAATATAATGTCAGTCAGAAAGACAACATTTGATCCATCACACCTGATGCACCACTGCTGAGATTTTTCCCACAGATGATATGAAAAAAAGTCCATTTCTTTCTACACATAAACTATATGAATATTTTAAGTACCACACCACAGTTACGCTGCCAGGCAGCCACGTAAGACAGCAGGTTGAGTGTACCGTGCCATTCTTCAAAAAGGAAATAGATTCCCCATTTTCCCTGAAACACATAATCCTTTTGGTCTTTCTCTCATTTTCCTACTAGATTGAGAGATGGGTTTAGAGAGTTTGAAAAGTTTCACATTAAAATTTCTGCTGTAAGCAAAGCAAGAGTAAATATGTGATAATAAATGGCAAGTGACCACTGGCTGGTGTGAGGGGCACAGGAGGTAGTGGTGGGCCTGCCACATACAGACAGGAGCTGTCCTAGTCCAAAAGGGGTAGCAGCTGCCCACTTAAACTGCCTTTCAGGGATGCAGGCTAGTGGTACTGAAGCCTTTGACTTTTTAAGAGACTCTCAAATAGGGACTTGGAATAAAACTTTTTACTGTTTATTTTGAATTGGTTTTATATTTGCATAATTCAAAATGCAAAAGCTTCCCCCCCACCACCCAGTCCTTTTCCCTCCCTGGAGGTAACTAGTATTACTGATTTTCTGTGAGTCCTTCTAGAGATATTTTTACATAGTGTTTTGATTTTTTTCTTTTTTTAATTTACTGTTTAAATGTTAGTAACTAATTCAGAACTTGTAAGATTTCTGTGTAAGGAGACAAAACATTTTGCATGAAAAAAAAAATTTTGCATGATAAAATTTGCAAGTTGCTACTTTGCAACCTTTGTTCCAGAGGGTTTTGTTTTATTGGTGTTTGTTTTTGTGGTTTTGTCCCTGGGTTATCAGATGCTTATAAGATGAATTTAATATCTTTTCATCTTCTTAAGTATTCTGTGGATATTCTCTGTTCCTCAGAAGTTCTAAAGAAACTTTCATGATTTCTCTTTACTGCTTCAATCTTGAATTTAAGTATTTTGTAGACCTATTTCATGATGATTTCTTAAATTCTTAACAGTTGACTTTGTATAATCTTATAATTTTTAATTTTTGTGTCTCTTTTGATATTAAAATTTAAAAGTATAGAGAAATTTTTGAAATCTGGACAGTTTCTTTTATTTATTTTTTGCTTTTTGAATTTCCTTTTCCTTTCCTAGGTTTGACAGTTTTTTTTTGTGTTTGTTTGTTTTTTTGCTCCAACTCCTGCCACTACTATCCCCAAAAAAACTTTTTAAATTTTTTTTTAAGTCATGTTTTTTTTCTTTTCTAATTGGTTTGTTTCTGATTTTCTCCTTATTTCTTCCAGTCTTTCCAGGACACTTTCATTATTTTTCTAAATTCTTACATTGAATGCCAATTTATTTTTTCATTTATTTTTTGCCCTAGTAAAAAAATTGACTAGTTTCACTTCTTAATAGCTTTGGTTTTATTCCATAAGCTTTGACAGATTTTATTATTTTCTTTATTTTTAAAATAATCTGTAATTGTTTTTCCTTTTTGTTGTTTAGATTCATGTTTTTCATACCCAAGTAGTTAAGTTGATTTGATTTTTTTAACAACAGTTTTATGAAATTACTGTGAAAGTTATATTTGAAAAGCCTTTGTAAGACAAGTTATTTATATTCAAAATATGTATATTCTATTAAAATTTAAATCACAAAAGAAATCTCATACTGCAGACTAGACCGTTTAAAGAATTTATTTAAATTAAAACTTGGTGGTTACTGTCAGCATTAATGGTAACACATTGTTAGTATTTTTTTACTTTTTTAAATGAAAATTCCAAAAGCCAAGATTTTCTAGTTTATTTATTTTTTTTGTTTTGTTTGTTTTTGCATAGCATCACTTAATTGCTTCTTAATAAAGCTTTTTGATGTTGAATATGAGAAATTTGAAAGGGCATATTCTACTTTTTTCTCATATGTACATAGGATCATAAAATTTTAAAGAAGACTTTTAGTTTTACTTACCTCCAAAACAGACCTTTTAGGGAGTAGTCTTAGGGAACTTTGCCAGGGCAAACCTGCTTTTCTTTTTTTCTTTGTTTCACTCAGCTGATGTTCCTCATGCTCTCACCTGAAGATCCGTATGGTATTACTCCTCATTTCACACCTAATGTTAAAGGGGCCTAGTTTTCATCAGTTGATCCTTTTCTCTAACATATTGAGCTTTGAGAACATCCATAAAGAGACTGTGAAATAAGAAGTAATTACTGATGATTTCCCTTCTTGGGCTACCTATTTATTCAGTATTCTGTGTACCTATGGAGATGTAAGTGTTAAATGTATGAATTAGGAAATTAAGGTCTTCATAAAGGAGCAATTTTATTCAGCTTTATTCAGTTGTAATTGACAAATACAATTGTAAGATATTTATAGTGTACAGGTAAGATTTGATATATGTATACATTGTGATAGGATTCCCACCATGGAGTTAATTAACGTATCTGTCACCCCATATTTTTACCTTTTTGGATCAGAGGTGAAAACACTTAAGTTTGCTTTCTTAGCAAATCTCAATTACACAGTACAATATTATCAACTATAGTCACCATGTTATACTTTAGATCCTCAGATCTTATTCACTTAACAGCTGAAATTTTGTACCCTTTCACCAGCCTCTCCCTATTTTCCCCACTGCTTAGCTCCAAACACTTTTCTACTTTCTGTTTCTATGAGTTTGACATTTTTTTTTTTTTTAGATTCCACATATAAGTGGACACCATGCAGTATTTGTCTTTCTCTGTCTAGCTTATTTCACCTTGCATAATGCCTTCCGGATTCATTCATGTTGTTGCAAATGACAGGATTTCCTTCTTTTTTAAGACTGAATAATACTGCATTGTGTTTATATATATGCCACATCTTTATTCATTCATCCATCAACAGACACAGGATATTTCCATATGTTGGGTATTGTGAATAATGCTGTAATGAACATGAGAGTACACATATCTCTTGAGATAGTGACTTCATTTCCTTTGAATATATACTCAGAAGTGGGATTGCTGGATCATATGGCAATTCTATTTTTAATTTCTTGAGGGATTTCCGTACTGTTTTCCACAGTGGCTCTATCATTTTACATTCCCAACGGTATACAAGGGTTCCCTTTTGTCTGTATTTTTGCCAGTGCATGTTATCTCTTGTGTTTTTGATGAGAGCCACCCTAACGAGTGTGAGGCGATATCTCATTGTGGTTTTGATTTGCATTTGCCTTATGATTAGTGATGTTGAGCATCTTTTCATGTGTCTGTTAGCCACCTGTATATCTTCTTCAGAAAAATGTCTATTTAAGTCCTTCATCCATTTTTTAATTACGTTGTTTGGTTTTTGGCTTTTGAGTTTATGGCTTCCTTGTATATTTTGCATATTAACCCCTTTTCAGATATGTAGTTTGCAAATATTTTTTCCCTTTTTACAGGTTGCCTTTTCATTTTGTTGATGGTTTCCTTTGTTATTCAGTAGCTTTTTAGTTTGATGTTATTTATTTTTGGTTTTATTGTCTTTGTTTCAGGTGTCAAATCCAAAAAATCACTACTAAGACCAATGTCAAGGAGCTTGCAATCCTATGTTTTCTTCTACGAGTTTTACAGTTTCAGGTCTTAATTCAAGTCTTCAATTTGAGTTGATTTTTGTATATGGTATAACATAATGGTACAGTTTTATTCTTTTCCCTGTGAATATCCACTTTTCCCCACACCACTTACTAAGGAGACTGTCCTTTCCCTGTTGTATATTCTTGGTTCCTTTGTTGAAAATTAATTGACCATTTATGTGTGGGCTCTTTTCTGGCCTCTCTATTCTGTTGATCTGTGTGTCTGCTTCTATGTCAATACCATTCTGTTCTGATTACTATAGCTTTGTAATATATTTTGAAATCAGGAAGTGTGATGCTCCAGCCTTCTTCTTTCTCAGGATTGCTTTGGCTATTTTGGGTCTTCTGTGGTTCCATATGGATTTTAGGGTTGTCTTTTCTATTTCTATGGAAAATGCCATTGGAATTTTGATAGGATTGCATTGAATCTCTAGATCACTTTAGGTAGTGTTTTAACAATATTAATTCTTCCAATCCGTGAACATGGAGTATCTTTCAACTTATTCATGTCTTCTTCAATTTCTTTCATCAATATGTTTATAGTTTTCAGTGTATACATCGTTCACCTCCTTGGTTAAATTTATTCCTAAGTATTTTATTCTTTTTATTGCTATTGTGAATAGATTGTCTTCTTAATTTCTCTTTCCAATAATTTGTTGTTAGTGTACAAAAAATAATTTAAAGTAATTTTTGATAAGTATGAACTTTTACCATTTTGCTAATTTTGTTTTGTAGTTCATGTGTTCCTTTCTTCCTTCTTCCTTTGTGATTTGATGGGTTTTTTGTATAGTAATGTGCTTTGATATCTTTATCTTTTGTTGTATATACTATTGGTTTTTGCTTTATGGTTACATGAAGCTTATATAAAACATGTTATAGTTATAATAGCCTATTTGAGACATAACAGCTTAACTTTGAACACATACAGAAGCTCTACATTTTTACACTCCTCCTCTCCACACTTTATGTTTTTGATGTCACAATTTACATCTTTTTGTATTCTGTTTTCATTCATTAATTATTGTAGTTAGTTATTTTTAATATTTTTTTCTTTTAACCTTTATACTAAAGTTCTAAGTGACTCAACCCCCACTATTACAATATTAGAGTATGCTGAATTTAACTACAGTTGACCTGTGAACAACACAGGTTGAATTGAGCAGATCTGCTCATAAATGGATTTTTTATCAATAAATACAATAAAGTGCTGTAAATGGATTTTCTGTTCTTCATGATTTTCTTTTTTTTTTTAAGATTTTATTTATTTATTTGACAGAGAGAGACAAAGCGAGAGAAGGAACACAAGCAGGGGGAGTAGGAGAGGGAGAAGCAGGCTTTCTGCCGAGCAGGGAGCCTGATGCAGGGCTCTATCCCAGCACCCGGGGATCATGACCTGAGCCAAAGGCAGATGCTTAACGACTGAGCCACCCAGGCGCCCCTTCATGATTTTCTTAATAACACTTTTTTCTCAAGCTTACTTTATTGTAAGAATACAGTATATAATATAACATGTAAAATATGTGTTTATTGATTGTGTTATTGGTAACACAATAACTGGTCAACAGTAAGTTATTAGTAGTTAAGTTTTGGGGTAGTCAGAACTTACACATGGATTTTCAACCATGCAGGGAATCAATGTTCCTGACCTTTGAATTATTCAAGGGTCAGCTGTATATATTTACGTTTACCAGTGTGTTTTATAGTTTCATACGTTTTCAGGTTATTAATTAGCATCCTTTTGTTTCAACTTGAAGAACTCCCTTGAACATTGTTTATAAGGCTAGTCTGGTAAACTCCATCAGCTTTCGTTTGTCTGTGAAACACGTTATCTCTCCATCAGTTTTTCAGGACAGTATTCTTGGCTGACAGGTTTTTTCTTTCAGCACTTAAAATATCTCACATCTGGTTTGCAAGATTGCTGTTGAAATATCTGCTCATCATCTTATGAGAGGGTCCCTTGTATATGACAGGTTGCTTTTCTCTTGCTGCCTTTAAGATTCTCTCTGTCTTTAACTTTTGACACATTTTTGGGGGGAGGGCAGGAGGGTGGGCAGAGGGAAAGGGAGAGAGAGAATCTTAAGCAGGCTCCACGCCCAGCGATGAGCCTGATGCAGGGCTCAGTCTCATGACCCTGAGATCATGACCTGAGCTGAAATCAAGAGGGATGCTTAACCGACTGAACCACCCATGTGCCCCATTGACACTTTAATTATAATGTGTCTCAGTGTCGGTCTCTGTATTCATCTTACTTGGTAATTTTGGGGCTTACTAGATCTGGATTTCTGTTTCTTTCCCCAGGTTAGGTAAGTTTTCAGGCATTATTTCTTTTAATATACTTTCTGCCCCTTTTTTTCTTTCTCTTCTTCTGCTAGGACCTCTATAATATGTATATTAGTATACTTACTGTTGTCCCATAAGTCCCTTAAGCTATCTTAATTCTTTTTCATTCTTTCTTCTTTTTGATCCTCTGTTTAGATGAATTCCTCTGTCCTGTCTCTCAGTTCACGAATCCTTTCTTTTGCTTCATTTAATGTGCCATTTAACCTCTCTGCTCAATTTTTCAGTTCAGTTATTACATTCTTCAGTTCTGTGATTTCTGTTTGGTAGTTTTTTATATTTTCTATCTCTTTGTTGAAATTCTCACTTTATTCACACATTACTCTCCTGACTTCAGCAAGCAGCTTTATTACTGTTACTTTAAACTGTATTGGGAAAATCACTTATCTTTGTCTCATTAAGATTGGTTTTTGAGGATTTATTTTGTTATTTTGTTTGGAACATATATATATATATATATATATATATATATGTTCCAAACAAAAATATATATATTCCAAACAAATATATATATATATAGAGAGAGAGAGACTCTCCATGTTGATTTCTGTGCATTACATATAACTGCCACATCTTCCAGTCTTGACACACTGGTCTTACATAAGAAATTAACTTTGTCAATCACCCCAGTCCCAAGCTCCTGGTTGCCTCTCAAACCTTTATGCCTAAGCTGCCATCTTTGTTCTTAGTGGCTCTCAGTAGTTGAGAGTGTGCCAAGACCATCAGTGTCCCAAAGAGGAGGATTGCAGTCAGCACCTAGATACAAGCTGATTGGAAGCCAGACTCTCAAGCAGCAGCTGGGAAAGTATGCAGTCAAACCTCTTCCAGGGATAAACTGGGAAATGGGCATTTTTGCCTGGCTCCCTCTATGCTGAGACCAGGTGTATAGCCACTGGGCAGGGGATGCTCCTTAACCATTTAAAAACTGCCTCTTTGTTTGTGATAGTCCTATGGGACTCATGAATGCCAGTCCCTTTGATCATCAGAGCTAGGTGATTTGGAGCCCCATTCCCTCAGGTGGCAGCCATAAATGCTGGGGCACTTGTGTGGACAAGCTCATAAAGGAGCAATTTTATATGAAAATCTTCAGAGACAACATATTTAACCAGATGGACCAAGAGCTTAAAATGTAGTTTTGTAAAACATCTTTTTCCTCAGAAAATTCAGTGTTCTTCCATGGTAAAGACAAAAATCTGTGGCATAGTTTTCACATAGATTGCTTATATTCATTTTGTCACAAAAATGCTGTACGATTTATGTAATCGTTTCTTTTACAAGTGTTGGAATAGGACAAGGTATTAATATATTATTTCCTATTCAAATGCCTATTTATGGTTAAGCCTCCTATGCCCAGTATTAATCACAAGCCACATTGTGGCTATATTGTATTTTCTATTGTGTGGTGAGATCTCTTCATCTTAAGTTTTGTTTTTGTGAGTAAAGAATATGTTAAATACTTAAAATGTGTTAAATATATATTTATATATATATGGTAAGTACGGCATAAAATAATATGTTAAAATGGGGCTTCCTATATTTTACCATTACATGCGGTAAGGATGGCTGAACTTATAACACTTAATTTTGAGAAATGGCCATTGTTCTAAAAGTAAAAAACTGAAAATTATTTTTATTTTCTAGGTTGTCCTTTGTGGAGGGTCTTCTCGAATCCCAAGGCTACAGCAACTGATTAAAGATCTTTTCCCAACTGTTGAGCTTCTGAATTCTATCCCTCCTGATGAGGTCATCCCTATTGGTGCAGCTATAGAAGCAGGGATTCTTATTGGGAAAGAAAACCTCTTAGTGGAAGACTCCCTTAAGATAGAGTGTTCAGCCAAAGATATTTTAGTTAAGGTAGGCTTAGCTTCTCTTTACTTTTCCATAAAAGTAGCATAAACTTATTGCCATAAGTTCTTATATGTACCATGGTTTTACAGTGAAACTTTATATATTGGTAAAAATTTTAAATTTTTACATTTACATATAGATTTATAATTTTACATTTAATGAGTTTCTCATTTTCTTTCAGTTAGTATTTATCTAACGTGTTAATTTCTTATAATTTTAATCATAAGCTTCAAATAGAGATAGAGAGATACATGTTTCAATTTATTTTTAAATGAAGTAGGTTGGGATTAAGGATCACTTCTGTTTTCTTCTCTTTGCTTATCTAGTTTCTAGATTATCAACAAGGATTAAGTATTATATTTATTATAGGAGTAACTTTGTAATGATAGATATAAAAGGATATGCATATTATTTTTCTGCTTATTAGGGAGTCGATGAATCAGGAGCCAACAGCTTCACAGTACTGTTCCCATCAGGGACTCCTTTGCCAGCTCGAAGACAACACACATTACAAGCCCCCGCAAGTATATCTTCAGTATGCCTTGAACTCTATGAGTCTGAGGGGAAAAACTCTGCAAAAGAAGAAGACAAGTTTGCACAGGTGAATACATAAATTTGGCAATGAACTAGTCATGTGAAACTGTTTAGCTTTTCCTTCTTCATTAGACTCAGTTTAATATCAATTAATATAAATGTATATAAGACATCTATCTAACACATTTTTATGAATGGATTACTTCTACTTACTTTTAAAAGAGAAAAGAAATAAGCAATTTTAATTTGAAAGAGTTACAGGAAAATAAAAACAAAATACAATATGTATTTTTTCTGTTTGTCTTTGTGCTCTCTACCCTCCTTGGTAAAATGTAAGTGGCAGGGAAAATGACATTTTTTGGTTTTATGCCAAGTGCTATACCAGGCAACTTACAAATATCTCAAAATGCCATGAGATAGACAGTATTATGTTCATTTCATAGATAATTGAGAAACAGGCTCATGGTAGTAAACACCTTATTTTCCTTGAGCTAAGATTTATCCTCAGTTGGTTTTACTCCCGGGCCCTTGCCGCCTCTCATACAGGATACCTTTACTTTTTCAAAATACCACATTTCTATTTCATACTAGAGTCCTTTGCATCCTTTAAAAGGAATGAAGTGGAGCCACTTTATTTGCTTAGAAACATGCCCAAGAAATATAATTACAGTAAAACACATATGCAGGGACTACAGAGCCATATTTACAGTATGATGTCATTTGTGTTTAAATAAAAAGTTTGAAGAGCATGGGTGTGTGTGAGGGAGGTGGTGTTTGGGTAGGTGTATGTATATAAATATCCATGCATGGATACAGAAAATATCTATAGGTATTAGCACTATATTTAGAAAACTTAACATTGGGTTGATTTGAAGGTACCAAGAGGGTTTTTTGGTTTTGTTGTTGTTGTTGTTGTTTTGATATTTTTTTTACTTTTTAACACTTTGTACTGAATTTCTAACAAAGAGCACAGGACATGAGCATGAAATACTTTTATAGTGAAAATAAAACAAATGTAGGTCACCAAAGGGAATGCATAGTATCTTCAGCTTTATATCTGTTTTCTAATTCAACAAAAGAATAATGAAAACACACACATAAAACCTATCTGGGCTCCACCTCAAACATCTTAGAATCTAGGGGAATAGGGCTCCTTCAACTACTAAAGTTGAAGATGTTTCTGTCGTGGATTACTATATAAGCACTTTTTTGTGTACTCTATTCCTAAACTCACTTGGCTGCCTTAGCATTCCCTTAGCTTCTCTCTCTTGTACATTTATCACCTTTTCTCTTCATACACTACTCCGAAACTCTGCAGCTACTGTCACCATATCCTAACTTACAGATGCCAGAAGGAGAAGAGTTAGTCACCTAATACTGAATTTAGAAGATACTCTTTTAGAGATCCCATCTGTTCTAATCTCTGTGTTTTACAATGTGTAAACCAAGGTACTTAGTGCTTGCCTAAGATCATAAGACTTGATACTGGCAAAATCTGAAAAGTCACTTCTAAACTTGGTTTATTGGTATACCTTTCTTTAGGAAACTAAAGAATTTTTTGGTAAATTCATTAGTATCTCTTTTTTTTTTTTTTTAAGATTTTATTTATTTGACAGAGACAGCAAGAGAGGGAACACAAGCAGGGGGACTGGGAGAGGGAGAAGCAGGCTTCCCGCCGAGCAGGGAGCCTGATGTGGGGCTCTTTCCCAGGACCCTGAGATCATGACCTGAGCCGAAGGCATACACTTAATGACTGAGCCACCCAGGCACCCCTCATTAGTATCTCTTACGTACAAATGTAATCTTAGTTGTACAAAAGAATTTGTCATCATGTGTTTCTTTAAACTGGTTTTCCAAGTGTATTTAAAATATTGGAGTTTTTAAAAGTATATATAGAAGTATATGCCAAAATGTAATTTACATGTTACCGGTAATGGCTTAATTACCAAAAAGAAAAGTAGTCTTTATTTTCTGAGACAAAGTATACTTCATAATCTACGATATGTTTAAGAGGAACAAATCTATTAGTTATATGCTCTCCTTCTAGAGGAGACAGTTCCATTAAGAAAGCTTAATCCTATTCTCTGAAAACTGCCCTATTTTAAAAGATTTGTTTCAGTAATAAGTAAGATTTGGTGCATTGGAATAACTGTTGCATCAGTTTATTAATATATCAAAGTACTGAATCATCTTTATATTTTTGCATAAACAGGTTGTACTCCAGGATCTAGATAAAAAAGAAAATGGATTACGTGATATATTAGCTGTTCTTACTATGAAAAGGTACAAAATTAAACTACTTCTGATGTTCAGAAAATTCACTGTGAGGCTTGACCTTTTTTGTCAGTTTATTGATTTCTTCACACATTGCCATTCTAGGAAAATCGTGTATTAAAGCTTGCAAAGATTTTATCAGTGAGTTACATTTTTTGCCCTACAAAATTGCTATATTTTACAAAGAAAGTGTATCTCAAATCATTTGCATTCTGAATTTTTTATGAACTCTAATTGTGTGGTCAGCCTAAAAAACTGGTCCATGAAGTTTGAGATATAATTTTTATCAATCTTAAATAAAATCTTCTAAGGTTTATATAACTGATATTATTTGTCCTATGAAAGGATAAGTTTATTTCAGTATTGCTACAGAAAATCTTTAGGAAATAAATTACTAATTAAATCCAGCTATTACCACTCCACTAATAACCGGCCATCTATAGGACTATGTCTTGCAAGTAAATCATTTCCAAATTAACTTTAGGGACAATTCATCCCATAACCATACTTAGCAAGAATGTCAAATTCATTAGAGTAGTTTTGCCTTGGCCTAGGCTTGAAGATGGCATGATGGCATCTTCAGTGTGCATAAGGTCTTAAACTTGAGATCTTGATCATCATGGTTTTCAAGGAATACAACTTTTGTGTCACTGGTCTAGGAAGAAATTTTTAAGAATAGCTACCTAATTATAGCACATGATACTTAAGTTTAGACACTGAAATTGTGTTACTTCTTTATCTTAATACTCTCAAAAATTAAAATTATCTTGTTACTCAAAGTCCTCAAATAATTTCTTAAGAACTTTCTGCTTTTATGAAATGAGCTTATGAAATGTTATTGTTTGTTTGTTTGTTTAGGGATGGATCTTTACATGTGACGTGCACAGATCAAGAGACTGGAAAATGTGAAGCAATTACTATTGAAGTGGCATCTTAGTGTTCTAGAGAAACCAGGAATTTTTTGGAACTAGACTGTCAATATTATTTGGTTTTGTTTACAAGTGATGTTTATATTAAAATACTTTTTGAATGAATTGTATATGTTTCTATTAAAATACAATATATTGGTAAGTGTTGCAACCTTTTTTTGTTTTCCATTTAAGATGGGAAATATAAGGTCCTTTATTAGTGGGAAATATAAGGAACTTTTTCTATCATGAAGCTATTTAGAATTAAATTGAGTGCATTGAAGGAAATTTTACTGGAAATATAACAGTGTGTTTTTAAAAAATTTTTGTTCTATAACTTCAAATTTAAAGAAGTCTTACTCTTATTAAATAGAAACTAGGAACAATTTACAAGTTTTTGATATTAAATGAAGAAAATTGGAGAACCATGTGCAAAGTAAGATACCATTTTTGCTTAAAAGAAAAAAGTAAATTCATAAACTCAACAATTGTATATAGATATGTGTGTGACAAGCATAGAAAACAAAAGTCTAGAAGGCTGCCCACCAAACTTGTAACAGTGGCCTTTTCGTGGACAGAAATATAGGGTGGCACTTTCACTTTTCCTTTTTACAATTTTTTTTAGTGTGATTTTTTTTCCAACAAACATATTTTATCTTTTGAAATTAAAAGGTCTTTTTTATTTTGAAGAGAGAGCTAGCCACATTCTGTTCATCAGAGGACACTCACTAGGGCATTGAGATACTCAGTGGATTACTAATGAAAAGCTTATTCACTAGCTAAGACAAGACAACTAATCTGTGTATATTGAAAAGAGAGCTGGAAGGTGAGCAGTGCATATCAGGTTCTATTATCAAGAGAGGATTTTTCATTCATTTCTCTCCTTGGTTCCCAGAAGACTGGAGAAGAGGAAATATCTTTACCAATGGTAAAATTAAAACTTGTACTGTTTTTATCTTGTTCAGGCTTTGTGGATGTGCTTTATTCATTATAGTTTATTTTTATGGAGCTAGGTGGCAGTAATATTCTATTTCTAAAGATACAGAAGCCAAACTTACATTTTTTCATGATTATTCTGTACCAGATTGACAGAATCAAAAAGAATTCAGATATGATTCTGAGTCCACAAAGCAGCAGACTCAAAGTCATACCCTTTTGATTAAGGCTGAGTACTTAGTTATTTTTTAGGTTCTTTTCCAGTTATAAAAACTTTGAAATGAATTAAATAAATATAAATTAAATGTTTTCAGAAAATAGGAAAGTAGCATCTGAACTAGTTGAACTGCTTTCATTTGTGCTTTGGAAAGTGCTTTAGGATTTTATTTCATAGTTACTATTAGCTCTTTAAACTAGATCAGGCACTGGGAAACTCTAGCCAGTGTGTCAGTTCTATGCCATTCCTATTTTTGTAAATAAAATTTAATTAGAATATAGCCAGGCTCACTGGTATCTGTATTGTTTGTGGCTGTTTTCACACTGTAATGGCAGTGAGTAGTTGCAACAGAGACTCTGTGGCCCACAAACTTTAAAATATTTACTGTCTGGCTCTTTACAGAAAATGTCAACCCCTGAAGTAGATCAATGAAACCTGTAGAATAAAATATCAAAAGGATTTATTCAAGAGTTTTCTTTTCTTCCATGTCTATGTAATAATTTACTTACTTGACTGCTTTGTCCAGTAGATTAGTAAGTATTGTGAGAGCAGAGACGCTGTTAGTCACCATTATGTCCCAGGCCCCAGAACATTACCTGATCATAGGTGTTCGGTCAGTGTCTATCGAATAAGTGCATTACATGGAAGAAAAAATAAGTCATCTTTGTATTCTACATAACAATGGCCAGTAAGTACATCTTTTGCATATTTTGTGATTTCTTTAGAAACACAATAAAGAAGGAAAGGAATACCACTGCTTCTGGCTTTATTAGTCAGCTTTGCATGATTTTTTCCCCGAACATATCAAATCTGAAATTGTCACCAAAGGTGCTCTGTTGCCTAATGAAATGTTCTCCAAATTGTCTTGCATCCTCATGTGACAAGTTTTTTTCTTCTGAATTTGGGGAGGGTTTGCCAATTAACTTTTCTTGTGTTTTACTTTTTCAAGGTAAAAATAGCTTCAACATTCTTCTAATTATAAAATGATACACATTCATTATAAAATTAAAATTGCAAAAGAAAGGGGTGCCTGGGTGGCTCAGTCGGTTAATCATCCAACTCTTGATTTCGACTCAGGTCATGATCTTAAGGGCCGTGAGACTGAGCCCCATGTTAGGCTCTGAGCTCAGTGGGGAGTCTGCTTGAGATTCTCTTTCTCCTTCTCCTTCTCCCTCTGCCCCTTCCCCTGCTCAGCATGCATGTGCACCCTCCTTTCTCTCTCAAATCTTTTTAAAATTAAAAAAAAAAAAATTGCAAAAGAAGAAAATCTAATACATCCTATATTCTACCACCTAGAGTAACAACTTAAGATATTTTTGATGAACATCTTGATGATCTTTTCATACACTTACCAATTATCTTTGCAGTGTCCAAATACTTAAAAGAGGGGTGCCTGGGTGGCCCAGTCGGTTAAGCGTCTGCTGTTGGCTCAGGTCGTGATCCCAGGGTCCTGGGATCAAGCTCCACATCAGGCAAGCAGGGAGCCTGTTTCTCCCTCTCCCACTGCCCCTCTCCCTGCTTGTGGTCTCTCTCGCTCTTTAAAAAAAATTTTAAAACATTTGCACTTTTACCGGTAAAGGAAGAGATTATGTCAAACTATAATTTTGCCTATCTACATGTCTGATACTGTCCAAAGGACAGAGCCAAATACACAGATAGAAATAAATTCCTATATATAATACTGTGAAAGTCTTGGGAGGACACAACATACTTGTCATCACAAAGCTGTTATATGTGTAAGAGCTTTTAAAGATTAAAAAAAAATGTAGCAGCACAAAACAAATTCTGTGGGAAAATGTCAGGATTTCTAAAGTAACAGTGAGTAACCATGTAACATTTATAACAATACCAGTGTTTGCTTTAATTCTTTATCTCATTTTAAATTGTAACCTCACCATAACTCTCTGAGTAGTTGCAATATGCAAAGAGTAATCTAGCCTCTGTTATTTGTGTTCTACATGTAGAAACAGAAATAGATTCAGAGAAGTTAAATAATTTATCCAAGAACTGACAGTGTGAATTTTGAACTAATACTCATATGCTTTTTTTGTAAATAATTTTTCTTGATTGCTTACTATTCTAAACACTTTATGTGCATTATTTCATTTAAATTCACATTGTCCATTCTATTCCCTGCCTCTTGAAGAACATTCAAATGAAACAGGAGACACTCCAGGGGTCTCCAGAAATCATATTTGCAGAGGTCTTTATGGGAAAAAACGGGGGTGGAGGCATTTCTGTATGTTTCCCTTGAGGCCAGTGATGTATGCGTCTGGCTTTTGATTTCCTTCTCCATTTATAGCCAGGATTTACCAAGATCCTCAAACTTTTTAGTCTCAGGACTCTTTTATACTCTTAAAAATTATTGAGAACCTAAAGAGCTTTTATTTATATTGGGTTTTGTTTTTTTGTTTTTTTAGATTTTATTTATTTGAGATAGAATGAGACAGAGCAAACACAAGTGGGGGTGGGGAGAGACAGAGGGAGAGGGAGAAGCAGGCTCTCCACTGAGCAGGGAGCCCGACGTGGGGCTCAATCCCAGGACCCTGGGATCATGACCTGAGCCGAAGGCAGATGCTTAACCAACTGAGCCACCCAGGTGCCCCATATTGGTTTTATACATATACATACATAGTTATAGTTATTTACCATATAGAAGTTAAAACCAACACTTTTTTTTTTTCTGCTACAGACACTTTCTGTTGTTGGCTATACAAAGGTGCATATTGGGTATGTGTGTGGGGTGAATTTGGGTTCCCCCCAGGAGTCATAGCTGTTGCAGTAAATATTTTGCCTCTGGTTTCCCTATCACTCCTTCACCTCCTTATCCGTTGAACCATCCTCCTTCCTTTTGTAACTTGTAGTCCCTTTGACTCATATTTTTCCCTTCCTCCTTCCTATGTGAAATTTCGCTATCAGTCTCAAGCTCTTGTTACTGGGCATGTTGGGGAGATCCAAGGATAACTTGGGGCCAAGGGCCTGGCATGGATCTGGTTTTTCACGGAAGATCAGAACCATCCTCAGAAGCCAGGCCATGGAGAAGATGGGAGGGAACTTTCTAGAACAAACTTCCCTGAGTTACAGGTGAGGATTACAGTTAGTATGTTTCCCCCTTGTCTCCTGAATGTTTTGAAAAATGTTACCCTACCCTGGGTTAGACCTAAAACCAAGAGATTTTTAAAATCACTCGCTTTTTAAATAAAAAAATTACATGTTAAGTAACATTTTTATGAAAGATAACTTTTCAAAAACAAAAAAAGATTTAGTAGTAAGTGTGGTATTATGTTTTTTCAAATCTCTTTAATGTCTGTCTTGAGAAGACAGCTCTGTTGTTTCTTCATTCAATCTATTACAATATCCAAGTTATGTATCCTCTGAAAAACTTCACTCTATACTTGTGAGAGGAGAGTAAAGAAGTCAGAAAACATCTTGATATTATTATGTAAAGTTTTGAACTTATGAGCCTCCTGAAAGGTCTCGGGGTCCCTATACCATACTTTGAGAGCTGCTGCTTTAGATAGTTACACAGTGTACCTGTTGAAGAGACAAGGTCTCCTCTATCCCCTGGAATTAATGGGGTTGAAGACGAAAGACAACGGAAACAGTTGATTTACAAGAGTCTAATTCATTCTGTAAATTTTTACTGAAACTGATCAAGACCCAAAAAACACAGACAAAATAAATACAAATGTTGGGAAGTGCATTTAGTGCCAAGGAGAGAGAATGGAAGACAGGAGTTACCTTCTTTAGATAGGGTGACCAGGAGAGGCCTCTGAGGAAGTGGAAGAAGCAGAGACCCAAGCAGTAAGAAGATAGCCATGTGAAGAGAGAGCAGCTTCTCCTCTAGGAAGTAATTACAGTTGCCTTCAGATATTTATGTACTTGCTTGTTTATTATTTGCTTCTTCCACTAGGATATGAGTTCTATGCGGATGGGGTCTTTTTCTTTCCTGTCTACTTTTAGCACCTCATACATTGCCTGGCACATAAGAGATACACCATAAAAGATTTCTGAATGGGTGGAAAAGATCCTAAAGAACAGTGAGGAAAGAGGAGAGTGGCACAAAGTAAGGTCAGGGTGGCAGGGTTCTAATCACTTAAGGCCTAGCAAGGTATCAGGAGGTTTGGATTTTATTCTAGGTACTCTGGGAAGTATTTAAAGCAGGAGAAGGACATGTCCCACTTTATGTGTTAAGGTCACTCAGTTGTATGGAAAATGGATTGGAGGGGAAGCTATGGTGGAAGTGAAACCAGGTAGGC
This sequence comes from Halichoerus grypus, assembly GCF_964656455.1. Classification (NCBI taxonomy): domain Eukaryota; kingdom Metazoa; phylum Chordata; class Mammalia; order Carnivora; family Phocidae; genus Halichoerus; species Halichoerus grypus. Next base: position 54,213,116 of record NC_135717.1, read on the forward strand.
TTTTGTAGGACTGCAGGTGAGAAATGGCGGCCTCTACTAAGGGCATAGCAGCAGCAATGGAGAAAAGAGGCAGAATCAAGGTATATTTTGGACATAGCATTGATACAACTTGCTAATGAAATTACGGAATGAGGAGAGGGTAAATCAAGATGACACCTAGATTTCCTTCTTGGACCCCTGAGTAGATGGTAGAGGCAGTGTATTGAGATGAGGAAGTTTGGGGATGCTTGCAGTGGAGAGGACCAGGTCTGGAGGCAAAAATCAAGGGCACTCTTATGAGTGTGTTCAATTTGAGATGTTTGTGCAACACCTAAGAAGATATGTCAGCTAGGCACTATGGATATTCAATCTGGAATTCAGGGAAGAGGTCAAGGCTGGAGACAAAAAGTTGGGAACCTTAAGCATAATGATGATATATAAATCCATGGGAACTGAGGCAGTCGCTTAGGGAGAGAGCCTAAGAGAGATGTCTTGGGGCCAAGCCCTGAGGAACCCCAGCATTTAGGCTAGATAAAGGGAACCAAAAAGGGGAGTGAAGAGAGGTCAATGAGGTAGAAGAAAAACCAAGAAAGAAACTAAGGATGGGTGCTCCTGGGTTGTTCTAAGAACATATAGGACTGGCAGTGAATACACTTGGGGAGGGGAGGAAGGCAGTGAAGCTGCATCTAAGTCTTAAAGGGTCTCTAGGAGTAATCCTGGCAAAGATGGGGGAAAGTAGGCATTTTCTAGCAGCAAGAGCAGAATTGAAGAAGTCCTAGGGACAGGGAGCAGGAATATTCGAGGAAGTCACAAATTAGGAGGGAATGATGAGCAGTAAGGCTTGCGAAGTGGACAGGACCCACCATATCACAAAGGGGCTTCCATATGATAGGGATGGATAGGACCTTTTATTCCTTATTACCAAGGTAATAAGACGCTCATTATAGAAAGTGGTTAAATATGTAAAAAGGAGATATCAAAAAGGAAATCACTCCCCAGAGATTTTACATTTATCTTCCTATACTTTTTAATGTAGTTGAAACTTTTATAGGTTTTTGTTGTTGCTTTTTTTGCTTAACATATTTAACACTTCCCCCATGATACTAAAGGCTTCATAAACATCTTTTTAAGTGGCTAGACAGTACTTCACAATGGAATCAAGCAAATTAATTTCTTCCATGTTCTGTGTATACAGTATTTCAAATTTATACATGATGTTTTGAAAGATTTTTGTAATTTTGACAAATTTCTTTTAAAAATCCTTGGTCGAATAAATAAAAAATCTTAAAAAAAAAAATAAAAATCCTTGGTCGATGTCAAAGGGCTTTCTACCCAAATTTTCCCAATTGACTCTTTTAAGATTTCTGCGTTAGACTGTTCAGAACAATCACCATGGAAGCAGTGTAAAGAATGGATGGGGGCGTGGCGGTGGGGGAGTGGGGAGCCCGGTTAGGAGCTGCTACAGTTGTCCAGCGGAGAAGACCTGGCGTCCTGCAGCCATGCTAGCAAGCTGTGCACACCCTTCCCTTCGGACCCCCTCCCCCCCCAGAAGCATCAGGCGGAGAGTTCGTTAGAAACGGCAGAACCTCAGGTCCCAGCCCAGACCTAATTTGAATCTGCATTTTAACAAGATCCTCAGATGATTCCTATGGCCATTCAAGTGAGAGAAGCGCAGATGGAGACGACTGGTGGTTTCAAACTGCTGCACACTACAATCACCTGGGGAGCTCTAAAAAATTCCAAAGCTCAGGTCACACCCCATACCAGTTAAATCAATCTCAGCGAGTGGGACCAAAAAACAAAACCTTTCCAAGTAATCCTAACATGTAGCCAATTTTGAGAACCTTTGATCTAGGGTGTAGCGTGGAAGGAAACAATGGTTGGGCTCAGGTGGCTGAGGAACAGGCATGGGAGGTAAACCTAACTGCACCACACAGCTCCACTTTACATTTTGGATTTTGCACAACATACAAGTAGGGCTGCTGTGAAAGAACTAAAAAGCGTGGGAAGGCCTGATGTACGTACTCCCGAATTAGGAGTTACACCGCCCGATCGAGGTAGGCTGGCCGCTAATGCAGAGAAGCGCCGCCTGGCCAGGACCGCGCGCCCCGCCCCCCCAGCGGCTCCCGCGCCCTCCCGCGTGTCGGGAATGGGACTTGGGGCGCATGCGCGCTCGCCGCTGCGGCCGGGGTCGGCCTCCGGTGACGTCAGGACGCGTCGCGGGTTCCAGCCCCGAGCCCGGGGCCCCCCGACTCCCGCGCAGGTTGGGCGGGGGCGGGGCGTCAGGCCAGCTGAGCTATCCCGTCAGACCGCGCCAGTTTGAATGAAAGCTCCTCAAGATGGCGGCGGCTGGGGCCGAGGCGCGAGGAGGTGAGGGCTGGAGAGCGGCACCCCTCACTGTCCCCCGTTCTCCAGGCAAACTCCCGAGGCCCGGGAAGCGGGGCCGGGATCCGTGGGCCCGCCAGAGCGCGACGCGGCGAAACGCCGCCTTCCGCTCTGCTGACACCTTGGCCCCCAAAGGCGCCCCGCGGGCTTCACCCTTCCCCCGGTCCCTGACCCTTCTCACGGCACGGCCCGCTCGCTCCCCGCAGTCTCTTCCTGCACCCCGCTTCCGCGGGGCCCGGTCCGCGCGCCCTGCCCCGAGGTCGGCTGTCTCTCGCTCCGCGGAGGTCCTGCGGACTCCGTGGCCCGGCCCCCGCTGCCCGTTGGGCCGGAGGCCCCTCCCCGCCTGGTCGCCGTGTGGAGGTATTCGGGCGGCCGCCGCGGCTCCTGGTAATCCCCGGGGGGGGTGCTCGAGGGCCTGTGGGCACGCGTGTGGTTTACTTCTTTGTGGTGGTTTGGGCGGGACGTTTTGTGTTCGGGCTGGCTTTTTAACTGGGAAGCGGGAAGTACCCGGTGGTGTAAATGTGACCTCAATATCAGAGGAAAAAAGAAATTGGGGCTGAAGTATGAACGCTAAGGGTACATTCCCCGTCGGATACTATCCCAGTAAGTGGGTGTTTGAAGACGTAGCCTCTGCCTTAGGGTAATTTTTATACCCACCGGGAACTTGCGTGTTGTTTATGTGGACGCCAGAGAATTAGATCCTAGCGTGTGTGTGTTTGTGTGTGCGCCTGCCTGTCTCGCGCACCCTCTGAAAGACTGGAATTTTCAAGGCATTCTAGAATTTAAAGGTGTTTGCTAGCACTACTGTCCACCTAGATTATGAACTCATTATCCCCAAACTTTTCTTCCACTAGGGGTTAGTGTGAACCTAGTTTAAGGTTTTTGTAGTGGTAATAAAATGTTTAATCTTGCAAATGAATTATCTTCTACATTATCATAGATAATCGGAATTGTTAACCAGGGTTTGCGGTTTTTTATGTTCCAGGTTTTTTTCCTCAAAAATAGCATTTCCGTCGAGGGTTGTCTTGAACCTCAAGTTAAACTAGGTAAAAATGGTAGGGACAACAGACATACACATCTTGGGTGATATCCAAGAGGAACCTCCTTTGCACGTGATCAGCATAGTGAGGTTAACTTTACACAAAACATCCCGAAGTTTTTTAAATGGAAGACATTTAAGTGGTCATTTCTGTTATACCACTCTCCTGCACCCAAACCACCACTCCACAGTAAGCAGTCTCTCCCCCAAATATTTTTTTGGAGAAAATACCTTTCGTTTTCTTGGTCTAGAATTACGAATCTTTTGTAGGAAGCAGGGTGGTGGAAATCGTGCTTCAGGGTTTCTGACGATGAAGCCCCAGTGTGAGTTGGGGAGGGTGAGGGAAGGATATAGTTAAGAGCTGCTGTGTGTTCTCTCTTCCTTGGAAATTACCTCAAAACAAAAGGTTATCACAACTACCTTGGAGAGCTACCGAGTAAAGCTTGAGTTTACTGATAGATTTTGTTTGGTTAATTCCACTTTACTCCCACCCTCACACTTTTTCAGTGAATCTGAAATCTGGAAAGATGAAAACATGACTAAAGTCATGTAGCTGGGTAGCGTAGCAAAGGGTGGGGCAGAGGACCCTTGATTCTCTGGAGTGCTTACCATAACGCTAGCCATAAAACCAAGTTTATTATATATTTCTAAACATCAGTTTGTGTTAACATATTTTATATGCCATGTGGTAGCATACTATGTACACAAAATTGAGAGTAAAATCTTTAGCACATTTAGTTACTGGCTTCTGTAAGGTTAATTATGACTGTGTCTGATTTTTTTTAAGCTTGGTATGGATTATGTAAATTGAGTACTCTGTTTTGTAAATCTTGGCTTTAAAACAATGCAGGAAATGAGAATTATGAAAATAAATTCTCCATTTGTAATAATTCTTGGGCTTATTTACCTTGATAATAATACAGCATAGGCAAAATAATAAATGGACTTAAAATTTCATGCAGCATTCCAGAATGGGAAAAGTAGGGCATGTGATTGCTGTATGACTATGTTACTGTAGAACTATATTTCAATAAAATTTCATTTCTTATTGTCCAACTAAGAGAAAGGGAGAAAGTTGTTTTTAATAACTTGTAAGGCTGTTTTAAAATATATTTAAGATATTTTTAATAACAATAAGTTTGTCTTAGGATCTACATTTTATTAAAACTGATTATATTCTTTATATTCTATATAGAATATAATGGAAAAGGTAAAAACATTATCTCTGTTGCTGTTTGCATCTATATGTAATTTTAAGAAAGCTTACAGACATGAAACTTACTGTTCAGGTGGCTTAGTAGAAATTAATTTACATTAGTTAAGCATAGTAGGATAGAGATCCATGAAAAAAATCCAAGACCAGTTTACCAAAATAGTTCTTTAATGCTTAACTTTTTCTTGAAGACATATAAATGGTTTCTTGTCATATGAATTTTCAGTCCTGTAAAATTTGCCAGTTGAAGGGTGGGGATATAGAGGTCTTAAGTTTTTCCTTTTTTTGTTTTAATTGAGTAGCTACTTCATTAGTAAAGAATTCTATTTTCTTATTGTAGCTTGGTGTGTGCCTTGCCTAGTTTCACTTGATACTCTTCAGGAATTATGTAGAAAAGAAAAACTCACATGTAAATCGATTGGAATCACCAAAAGGAATCTAAACAATTATGAGGTGGAATACTTGTGTGACTACAAGGTAGTAAAGGTAAGGCAAATATCTAGCCCCTTAAAAGAGACCTTATCAAGACTTCAATTCAGTATTTCATATTTCTGTAACATAAAAAGAACCTTAAAAGTAAGCAAAAGCTCTTCTTAATGTTAAAAATTCTAAGTCATAATAAATTTATATGTCCTATCATCTATATTGCCAAATAACATTGAGAGGATTTTGAAGCATTAAATGTTCTTGCATTAGAATATTTTAAGGTACTTATATCATTCTACATCCAACTCTTGATTATCTCCGTGTGGATTACCAGAGCAAATGTTTTATCTCATATTGGCTTCTCCTGTCATTCATTTTGTTCCTGAATCATATTTCCCCACTATCACCTGAAATAAACCTAGAAATTCAAACCCAATTTTAGTGCTATTGAACCTCCTCAGGAAGCATCACCATTTGTATGTCCTGTATCATGTCAAACTCCAGATATTAGTGAGGTTCTGTGGGGTAATAGAATGGCCTGGAATTTAGAGTCATTTCTGATCTTCGATTGGTACTTTGTGGCTTTATCAAAGTCATTTAATTTCTCTGGGCCTCACCTGAATTCCTGTTTCTCTTTAAAATGACAGGTTTGTTTTCCTAGGAACCTTCCTCAATCTAAACCTTATGATATATTTTTGAGTAATTCATCTTTCTGTAGTCTGTTCCCTCTCCAAGAACTCTTTTTTGGTCATTTATTTGTCAGTTCTTCCAGACAAATGAATTAGGAATCCTTCTCCTTCGTCTTCCGTATTGATTCAGTCATTAAATCCAGTTCTTCCTTTGAAACATCCATCATCTTTTCATATAACTACCTTCCCCACTCAATGGGATTTTATGATCAAGCATTTCACCTACACTCTTCAGCAACCTTCAACCCCAAAACAGCCAAGTCACCTGCCATCTTATTGTATAAACTGTGGCCTGACCAATCTAGCCAAGAATATCCTATAATCACACGTACTGATACCATTAAAGCTTATTTCTAATCTCACTCTACTCGGTTCTACATAAGGTTTTTATCTGTTGCTTTCTTTTCCCTTTCTTATCAGCAGTTTTTCTAATTTTTATTACTTTTCTGGACTTCTTACTCTATCCTTCACCTTCGTATTCAGCCACAGACACTGAAGTGTATTTACTTCCCTGTCTTCCACTTCTGTGAAATATAGGATCCTTCAAGTATGAACTCTGAACTTTACACCAGTTATCTGTATCTTTGCTGTCACTGTTTTCCTTTTCCTGTCCATCCCTGTTAGGACTTTGCTTAATCCATGATGCTTGCTTTTTTTTTCTTTTTTTTTGTTCTTAAGCTCTCTTTTTCCAGTGACTTCTCTCAGTCAATAAAACCTATTCAGGTCTTCCCCAATCTTTCTTCGACCTTGCCTCCCCACTCAAGCATTCCTGTCCTCTACTTCATTTCCCATTAACTTTTTAAAACAGCTTTGTCAAGATGTAATTCACATACCATACAATTCACTAATTTAAAGTGTACAACTCAGCTTTTAGCATGCTCGCAGAGTTATTCTAAAGTTGACTGTGGTGATGGTTGCACATATTCATTACGCCACAAAGAAACTCGGCACCACTCCCCAAACCTCCCCAATCTTCTTCCCCCACTAGCCCTAGCCAACCAGTAATCTACTTTCTGTCTCTGTAGATTGCCTATTTGGACAATTCATATAAATAGAACCTTACAATATGTATGTGGTTCTTTTTGATTGGTTTCTTTCACTTAGCATGGTGTTTTCAAGGTTTGTCCGTGTTGTAGCATGTATTAATACATCATTCCTTTTTATTGCCAGCTATTCCATTATAGGGATATAGCATATACAATTTATTCCTCACTTGGACATTTGGGTTGTTTCTGTTTGGGGGCTATTATAAATAATGCTGTTATGAACATTCATGTAGAGGTTTTTGTATGGACATGTTTTCATTTCTCTTGGATATATACCTAAGAGTTGAATTACTGGGTCATACAATTTCTCTGTGTTTAACTATTTGAGGAACTGCCAAACTTTTCCAAAGGGACATTCCCACTAGCAGTGTTATGAGTGTTTCAATTTCTATACCTCCTTACTAACACATATTATTATCTGACTCTTTGATTATAGCTGTCCTAGTGGGCATGGAGTAGTACCTCCTTGTGGTTTTGATTTGCATTTCTCTGATGGCTAATGATACCGAGCATCTTTTTTTGTGCTTTCGCCATTTGTATATCTTTGGAGAACTGTCCATTCTGAGCCTTTGCCCATTTTTTAAAATTGGGGTTTTTTTTAAATTATTGAGTTGTAATAGTTCTTTGTATATGCTAGATAGTCCCTCATGAGATATACAGTTTGTAAAAATCTTCTCCTGGGGATTGTCTCGTCACTTCTCATTAACTTTTTAACCCACTTTATTCTGATTTATGCCCCTATCAGTGACCTCCTAATTCCAAATATGAGGACCTCAAATCTTACTCTCCTTCTTAGCAATGTCTGACACTGTTCGCCTCTCTCTCTTCTTTGAAATTCTCTTGTCCAAGGAGAGACTGCCTACGCTCATACTCCATCTCTACCATCTATTAGTTGAGTGACTTTTAGCAAATTACCCTCTCTGTCTTTCCGTTTCTTCACTTACAAAGTGAGGATAGTTATAGTACCCATCTTAGGGTTATGATTAGCATTAAATGAGTTGATATAGATAAATGCTTAGAACAGAGACTGACCTGTGATGTTCATATTGTAGAAGTGTTTTCTGTCATTGTTATTCACCTCTATCTCCCCTCCTTTTCCCACCTTTTTCTTAGTACTCTTTCTGAATCTCCATTGTCTCTTGCCTGTCCTTCCTCTGAAATGTAAATAACCTTCACAGCTCTGTCCTTGGCCCACTTCTTACCTTGAAGTGACTCTGTAGATGACCTCTTTCCCAGTGGTTTCTACTTCTGTCTGTTTGACTCATGACTGCCAAATCTTTGTGAGGCATTGACCTCTTTATGGACTTCATTTCAAACTGGACACTGTACAGGTTCCCAAATTCAACATATTCAAAACTACACCTGTTTTCCTCCCTCAAATCTGCATCCTGATCTAATAGTGTTCCCTATCTAATCTAAGAAAACCATAATACCTCCAGTTACCTAAACTTTTAAGTTCAGACATTTTTAATTCTTCCTTTCTACCTACCATCTAATAGGTCATCAGATTATATTATCTCTGTCTCTCTATTTGTGTTTTCATGTTCATTCTTGCTGTACTTGAACAGTTAGTTATGTAGGGGTCTGTGCCTACATTGAAGAAACTACCATTATTCTTATACAGGATTCTGAATGTTGTAGTTAGGTTTAGATAGCTTTTGCTCTTTGGTTTCCCTTTCGCCCTCTTATCAATCCTTTCGGTTTCTTGTTTTGGAATAAGCACCCTTACTTGCACACTTAGGTCCCTTCTAAGAGGGACCACTTATATCCCTCTTTTCTTCTTGTTTCTAGCACAAATTACTTAATCTGTGAGCCAGTATTATTTCCACATACCTCTACCCTTTTTCTCTCTCCCTTCTCATGTTCAGGGCACGTGAAAGACCATATGACCGTGTCCTTTTTTTGTGTGTACCCCTCCATTTAGCTCGTAAGAGACACTGTTTCAATACCATATTCCTCAAAGCCATTACAGATGTTTCTAAAACACAGTTCTGGTTGTGTTAGGGTCTCGCTTTAAACCTTTTAATGGCTTGTCTACCAATCTAAGCTGAGACCTTTTGTAGTGAGGTTCTTTATTATCTGGCCACCAACTACCTTTCCAGCTTCATCTCCTGTGACATATCCTACTTTTTATACACACGGAAATACATATAAATTCTTTCATTTAGCTAAGATTTAATGAGCACCTACTATGAGCTGGGCAATGTTCTAAGCATTGTGGATATAGCTTATATTCTAGTTCCTTGAACACATTATGCACCCTTGTGCCCTTTTGCTATTCTCATCCAGTTCCCTCGCTGGAATACTGTTGTTTCCCTTTTCTCCTTGACAGAATTCTCTTTGGCCTGGAAAGTTCAGCTGAAAGGTTACCACTTATTTTTGAGCTTTCTCCCCTCCCCCATGTCCGTAAAATTAACTGCTTTATAGTCAGGACTTAATAAGCACTGTTCGTATTATTCTAGAACTTGACACATTTTATAGCTTGGTTTCATACCTTCTCTGCTAAATTGTCAATCATTTAGGGCCAGGACTAGGTCTTACTGTAGTCTCTAGTACATAATGGGTATTTAGTTAGTACTTAATGAATTGAATTGGCTTTTGCATCAGTGATTTCTCCATTCCTCACAATCACCAGTACACTAGATATTCTTAGCTTCAGACTTAGATTAAAGCAGCCATCTATTGACTAATAGCTCCTATATCATCTTTCTATAGTCTCAGTAAACATTTGAGTTTCTTTTGTGTGTCAGGTACTGCATTAGGCTCTGGTAAAAATAAAGATTAATCAGAAACTGTCTCTCACCTTAAGGAACTCACAGCCTGGTGGAAAGATGGATAAGTAAACCATCCATTACAATATAGTATAATAAGTACAGTGGCAGACTTCATTACGTATCTGTGGGAGGTATACCAGGGCCAGGTCACAGAAAGCTTCCCAGAAGAGGGGATATCCCCCTAAGGCCTAAAAAAGACAGGTACACTATAACTCATGGTTTTAGTACAGAGAAAGGAGTGCTAGAATATGGGAGTTGGAAAGGATGAGAGATGAGTGAAGGAACTTTCACAGCATTCTACAGCAATGGGGGATCACTTGAAAGGTTTTTAAAAAGAGTGATACAATCAGATATTTAGTTCAGAGAATTTTCTGTCTGCAGTAAGGAAAGTGGATTGGCGGGGAGGGGAATGACATAATTTAAACATTCTGAAAGGCTGTTGCGGTGATCTGGGCAAGAAATTATAGTGCTGAAGCGAAAGGAGATAAAAAGAAATAGGTAGTTTTTTTGTTTTTGTTTTTTTTTTAATTATCATGGTTATAAAATGTACAAGTCTATGGTTTAGTGGTCGGGATTGGGTAGGAATCCAGCAGTGAGGGATCTACATCTATGAAAACGTGTTTCTGACTTGTAGTGGCGTAGATAAGACTGCTTACCAAGACCCAGCAATTTAGGAGGATTAGGATAGGAGGACCAGGTTGGGTTTGGAGAAGAAGGTTGAGAACATTTAAATGTACAATGACTGGTAGGTAGTTGAAAATGTGGCTCAAAGTCAAGAATGAGAACTGGAAAACAGATTTTGAATTGGGAAAAAGATAGCAATTGAAGCTCTGGGAATGGATATGATTACCCATGAATTAACTCAACAGATATTTATTGCCATCTGCCATGTCATATGCTAGACACTGGGGATTGCAGCAATTAATGACACAGAGGTATGGTTTCTGATACATGGAGTTATCTTTTAGTGAGGGTGGAAAACCTTAAATATAATTGTACAACGTACTTACAGTTGAGGTAAGTGCTAATGTAACAGAAGGTTGTAACTTCTGGAGAAACTAGGCAGCCGTTTGTGAGAAATGGTGTTTAAACTCAGCCCTAAAGGATGGAAAGAGAAGTAGGGAAGGGTCTTGAGGCAGAAGAGAGCCTGACCTCAAGGAATAGAAAGTGTGAGTGGAACATAGTCAGCAAGAGGGATTGAAAGGAGGCTAGAAGGATGGGGAGGACCCAGGAAGTACAGCTCCCTACAATTCAAGAAAAGAATTTGGACTTTATCTTAAGGGCAGTAGGGAAACATTAACTAGTTTTGAGCAGGGGAGTGACATGATGAGATGGATGTGTTGAAGATGGTGTTCTGGCTGTTGGACCATGAATGGTTTGAAAATGGTTAGAGGCTATTGCAATATCAAGCAAAGAAAATGTGAGAAGAGAGCAAGGACTGATGAGTAGTATGGTGGGTGAGGTGGGGATTCTCATGGGAAAAACTATCAAAGCAACTGAGACAAACTGGCAAGAAAGGTAGGAAGAAAACTGGAAGAATGAGTCATGAAGCCTGAGGGAGAAATAATGTTAGCACAATAGGGGAGAGGCCAGTGGGGTCAAGAAGAACCATGAGGGACCCATTGCATTGAGCAATGGAAGGGTCATTGATGCTGTTAGAGCAGTGTTTGTGCATGGATAGAAGAAGCTGAAATAGAATGAATTAAAGAATAAATTAGAGGTGAAGGACGCCTGGGTGGCTCAGTCGGTTAAGTGTTTGCCTTTGGCTCAGGTCATGATCCCAGGGTCTTGGGATCAAGTCCCACATTGGGATCCTTGCTCAGTGGGGAGCCTGCTTCTCCCTCTGCCTGCCAGTCCCCCGTTTGTGTGCGTGCTCTATCTCTGACAAATAAAATCTTTAAAATAAATAAATAAATAAATTAGAGGTGAGAAAGTAGAGTCAAGTAGTATCGACAATGCTTTGAAAAGTCTAGCTTTGAAGAAAAGGGCTATGTAGGTTTTAAAGGTGTTTATAATTTTATATTTTTATTTAAAAATCTGTATGGGTAATATATGCATGTGATTTTAGAAATCGAATGTTCTAAAAGTTGAATGTTCTTACACTGAAAAGAAATCTTCCACCCCTGTGACCTTGAGTCTCCTGTCTCAACTTTTAGTCATTTATCCTATTTTTTGAAATTCCTTATATATTCCAGCATTTATATCTCAAAGGAGGTTTAGTTTAATTTTGCTTTTAAAAAATGAGGGAGGCTTAAAAAGCTAAAAATAAAAAAGTGAGGGAGGTTTAAATGCTGGTGAGAACAAGTAGAGGAGAAACTGAAGAGATGGGAGAGGTGGGATAATTGATGGAGGAAGTACATCTCTTGTATCAGCATCCACCTTTTCTCTAGTTACATGTCCATGGAAGGATGGAAATAAGGGAGTTTCTGTTTTCTCTCTGCATTAGGAACAGAGGTCTAGGGCTACTGAAAATAAGGTAGTGGGAGAGTGACCTTGAACAAAGTGGAGGAGTTCTGAAATAGCCAGTTTGGGAAATGGAATGAATGCTCACTGGAGGAATGACAGGGCTCTTACTGTTGTGAATTCATGTCAGGGTCCACTTCAACAAATTGTGGTAGTGTCAGTGCTGTATGGTTTTCCTGCAACATGTTCCTGCCATGTTCACCTTTCATACAGAAACATTTCTGACAAAACTGTGAATACTCTTTATTAACATACTTAGCTCATCATTGAAGAACCAGAACCCCCATGCACATTGGTAAGGCTTCTCCCTTAATAAGCAAATATTAAGAGAGAAATATTACCAAAGCTTTGACTTCATAAAGTATCCAGGTAGTTCTTTGTCTCTAGAACCACCACTTGCTGAATGACACATACTGGCAGAATTGTCCACCTCTAACATAGATTAATATTACTGAAAGACTGAGTGCACTCAGAGTGGTTTGTTAAGAACTGGAATAACATAGAAGTCATTTGACTAAAATCCATATTTGAGACATCAGGAAGAGAACTCCAAGAAAGGACTTTTCCAGGGTCATGTTGCTCAGTTGTGTCAGTCTTGGACCACTAGCCCAGGTCTCAGAATTGCTACTTGGTCAGTTACTGTCCTGAAAAATCCAGTGACTTTCCATGGAACACTAGTGTTTTCCTAATTAGATTCAGGCTGTTCTACCACTAATACTGAATATGATGATTTCAAAACTTTCAGGGAAGATTAGCTAATGGGAAGATAGTTTTTGTTTTTTGTTTTCCCATATATATATATATATATATATATATATATATATATATATTAAGTTTTTGTGCTTGCTACCACTTACTGGCTATAGACAGCAGATGACAGAACAAATATTGAAAAAACATGAATTACTATCTACATTAAATTTAACAGCTTGTATTTCTTTTAAAGATTCATGTAGTTACTCTTGTGATTTTTTTATATTACACATATGTTGGTAGCCATATTTTTTGTTTTGCATTCAGAAACAGTCAAAGCCTAGGATATAGTAGGCAATTGTGCTTGGTTTTGGGGCTATGAAGAACAAGATTTCATCCCTCTTGGTCTCTGGTTAAGTTTAGAAATGGGAACACAAGGGGATTGGCAGTGATCAGTTCTCCTTGGGCAAGAGAGTCAGGAAAGACTTCACGGGGTAGGTGACATTTGAGCTGACTTCTAAAGATGAATAGGTTTTCCACACGTAAAAAATGAGACCAAAATAAGTTCGTTATGGAAATGTAAGAGGCCACTGTAATTAGAACTTTGTAAACAAAGAGAAAGGGGTGAAAAGGCCTGGTATGTTTAAGTACTAGCAGCCGCAGTTCAGTATGGCTGGAGGGTGGTGTGTGAATGGGGCCATGTTGGAAGACTGTGTTAGAGAGGCATCAGGGACCCAATCAAGAATGATCTTTGTTATAATAGGAAGTTTGAACTTCATTCTTTAGGCAGTGGGGGAGCCGTTAAAATTTTTAAGCAAGAAAGTAACAGAATGACTGGTACTATGGATTTCTTATTTTTATAAGAAAACTTCACTTTAGTAAAGGTAAATTGGGGTGTCATCAGCCAGAGGCAGGGAAACCAGTTAGGAGACTAATGCAGTAATCCCAGCAAGAATTGAAGGCCTGAAGTAACTAGAGCTATGGTAATAAAGATGGACAGGAACAAGTATCTGAAGAAACTTGATGATGGATTGAGAAGAAGAATCTAGATTGAGTTCCTGGTTTGCGACTCATGTGACTGGGTAGATGATGGGTAAGATTACCCTTGGTGGGGAAAAGGAGAAAAAAAATCCATTTAGGAAGAACAGTGGTGAGTTCCATGGAGATAGATGGATATAAGAACCTGTTGGACACCCAGTAGGCTATTGGATATATGGGGGTGCCAATAAAATTTTGGAAGTCATCAGCATATAATTAACACCACTGGAGTGATGAGGTTGCCCAGAGAGCATTTAGAGCAAGAATTCTTAACCTCTGGAATCCAGATATTCTCCATTATCCAAAATAGTACATATGTGACTTTTGTTAGGGGAAGGTCCATAGCTTTCTCCAGATTCTCAAAAGCGATAAACCTTACTTGGTGTGGAAAGGGGCCAAGGACAGAGCCCCGAGTATTTGCATTAAGTGATGGACAGGGATAGTAAGTAGTCTCAGCAAAGAAGGCAGTAAAGGAATAATAGTGAAGAGAGAAATGTGATGTCAAAGCCTAAGTCAAGTAACATGAGGACTGAAGAGTCATTGGCTTAGCAATTAGAAGACTGGTAAATTATTTCTAATAAACAAGATGGAATCAAATGTATTTGTATGTAATGAAGCTTCCCATAGAAACACTATGGCTTCTAAGAATTGTAAAAACCATTGGCCTATAAAAAAAGTTCAAATGCCTCTGTTGAGTGTTCAAGGCTAAAATTTGCTCTTGCCTTGCCGTTTAACCTCTTGCTTCAATATTCTGAACTTTAAAGCTAGCCAAATCCATCTCTTCGCTGTTTTCTGGATACTTCATACAAATCTTAGCTCCAAGCTTTTGCTGGTGTTTTTCATCCTGCCTGCCCTGTTCCCTACCCAACAAATTCTATCAGTCTTTCACAGTTTGGTTTGTTCTGTTTTCTCTGTGCTCTTTTCTGACTATATTGATTTCCTTCTTTATATACGAGTGGTAATTATTGTCTTGTTTTGTCACTTAAAATTGTACCGCCTTGCATTGCTACTTACTGTACATATTATTGCCTTCTTTTCCCAGAGAGATTTTACCCCTCAAGACTAGCACTACCTTAACATCTCATCACACCCCCTACACCCCCTAGTGGCTGAACTTTCATGTACTTATTTTAAATACTAAAATATTTGAATGAATTTAACCTAAGCCAAATATAGTGGGGGAAAATGTGTTTAAGACAAAATTCTTATAATGCATTCTAAATTATACAGGAGTGATTGATGGATCATTTTACAACTGTACTCCATTTCTATGGGTAATCAAGAGTTGACTGCATATCAGAATAAAATACTGATATATATGAGGCTTATGAACTTTTGGGCTTTTATTTGGAATTTTTAATGAATTGAGTTAATTAAATTTGTTAGGCCAAACTAATTTTTCTGTGTAAAATTACCAATTTTTCAAAATGGAAATATCTTTTTTGGATTTAAAGTAAAATGCACTTACTAAAATAAGTCTACAAAGTAGAAATAAAATATTACTAGTATTTCTATACTATTTTGCCAAAGGCACTCATGTTTTATAAACATCTTTACCATCTGTAAATTAAGTAGGTACTGATGGTATTAACATACAAAACAGTCACTAACAATGCAGCTGGCTCATTACTAAACAATATGATAATGTTACTTTGGAAGCTGACTTCAGAGGGTTGGTGTTAACTGATTTTGCTGAATGATAATTTAGCTTAATCATCTGATTTGAAGCCAGTGTTTCTGTTTCTTCCATTATTTGCTGACAACTGTTGGCATAATCCAGGGTATGGTAGGAAAAACTGTAGCAGAAAAAAAAAAAGGGCCAGAGTTGCATTGCTTTATTCCAGAGTCAGAAAAATTAAAAACTTTCCTAGATAAGAAGTAGAATAGATATGTTAGATACTGCCACGTGGGTCACATTATTGTTGAGCAGATATCTACTAACATAAATCCTAAATTGTAGTAATTACCTGACAGGAGGGAGAAATCCGTGTTACACTTAGTGAGCCAGTTTGACTAACACTTAAGTATGTCTAACTAAGCTTTTCCTTTTTTTCCCTGAAATCACAGTGTGTATTTTCAAGAAAGTACAGTTTTTTGCATATCCTCACACCTTAATTTAACCACATTTTTTAAACAGGTAAAGCATATTTTGACCATTTTCATAAAGAAGGAAAGTTAATTCACAAGCAGTGTTGCTTTTTGAGTAGAATATACTAAAACATTGAGACGAATCAGTGGGAAGAAAATAAACTTAATCACTGGCTGAGTGGTTTGCTTCAGCAGAGCTGCCTCGGGGCTCCTTTTCCCCAGTTTGTGCCTCAGTAACATTTCCTAAACCTTCCAGGTTATATGGCATTAATCAATAATAAAACAAGTGTTATACATACCCTTTATAATAAAAACTGTTAAAAATTTCAGGAAAAAGCAAATGTATCCCAATTAGGTTTTTAATCCATATCTATGATTTAAAACAACTAAAAACTGTAGAATATACAGTTTAATCACTTTCATATTTTAGAGTGTGGGTATATGTGAGTTATTCCAGAGGACAAAGAAAAAAATTGAAGGGCTTTAGAATTTTTTTTATTATACGCACTTAACTACCTTTTTTAAGAGAAACTTAACATGGCATTCCCTGATTTTAAGGGAAGAGAACCTAGTCAAGTCACTGGGGTAGGAAGGCAAAATTCTAGGGACCATGGTGGCCACAACAGCAGTCTGAGGGATAAATCAAAATGTTTGGTGTTAGGTGGCTTGAGTGCCTGCTACCTAATCCATTCACAGGTGAGTCTAAATAAGGTAAGAATTCTCTGGAATCGTGATGTCTGTCCAGTAGAAACAATATAAGCTACATATATATAATTTTAAATTTTCTAGTAATCACATTAAACAAGTGAAATGAAACAGGTGAGACTGCTTTCAAGAATATATTCGGGGCACCTGGCTGGCTCAGTCGGTAGAGTGTGTGACTCTTGATCTCGGGCTTGTGAGTTTGAGCCCCACGTTGGGCATAGAGAGGACTTTAAACAAATCTTTAAAAAGTAATAATATATTTAATCCAATAAAAGCAAAATATTTCAGTATGTAATCAATATTTTTCAAATGTTAAGAAATATTTTACCTTTTTCTGTGTTTAGTGTTTGTAATTCAGTGTGTATTGCACTTAAAGCACATCTCAATTTGGACTAGTCACATTTCAGGTGCTTGATAGCTACATGCTGCTAGGAATGACTGTATTGGACATGGTGTCTCTAGAACATCTAAGGGATGTGTGCCCATGATATTGAGAAATAGAACTTGCCTTATATCCAATGTAAAATATTAAAATTACCTGCCTTAGAGGATACCTACATCTGTGCTGGCCAAGTGAAGCACTAACGTAGGTCATAAATTGTTAGTTTTGAGACTACCTGTTTCCATGATCAAGATAAATACGAAATACGACTTTGTTTAATAATTACTGTTTGGTAAAATATTCATGAATTTCAGTACTCTTATATTCACGTGCAATTCTTTTACTGTGCTCAAACATACTATGCCACAACTAAATTCTGTACCTAATTTATGTAATATAAAGAAAAAAGTTTTATGTTTTGTATTGCATCCACTAGAAACCTCTGACTCAATATATTCTGAACTTTATTAAGAAGAATGATAATGGCTACCTTACTCTTTAAGATATTAAATTATTTTAAGTAATTAGGACTGTCATAATCTGACTTCAATTTTCTTTTATATTTTAAGGATATGGAGTATTATCTTGTAAAATGGAAAGGATGGCCAGATTCTACAAATACTTGGGAACCTTTGCAAAATCTCAAGTGCCCATTACTACTTCAACAGTTCTCTAATGACAAGCATAATTATTTATCTCAGGTAAACAAAGGCAAAGCAATATCTCTAAAAGACAATAACAAAGCTTTGAAACCTGCCGTTGCCGAATATATTGTAAAGAAGGCCAAACAAAGGGTAGCTCTGCAGAGATGGCAAGATGAACTCAACAGAAGAAAGAATCATAAAGGAATGATTTTTGTTGAAAATACTGTTGACTTAGAGGGCCCACCTTCAGACTTCTACTACATTAATGAATACAAACCAGCTCCTGGAATCAGCTTAGTCAATGAAGCTACCTTTGGTTGTTCATGTACAGACTGCTTCTTTGAGAAATGTTGTCCTGCTGAAGCTGGAGTTCTTTTGGCTTATAATAAAAACCAGCAAATTAAAATCCCACCTGGTACCCCCATTTATGAATGCAACTCAAGGTGTCAATGTGGACCCGATTGTCCCAATAGGATTGTACAAAAAGGCACCCAGTATTCTCTTTGCATCTTTCGAACTAGCAATGGCTGTGGCTGGGGTGTAAAAACCCTTGTGAAGATTAAAAGAATGAGTTTTGTCATGGAATATGTTGGAGAGGTATGTTCAACTTAAAACAATGGGTGTGGAAGGTTTATGCTTTTTTTACATCAGTAACAAATATTGGTACGTTTTTATATTACCATTTGCAAGTGAGAGAAGGGTTCACTGGCATAGTTAGAAATACAAACTTGTATATGAACAAAAATATATCTATAATGACAAACAAAATAGTCCTCTTTCAGAAACACCCATTCATAGTCATTGAAACTGGCATTTGTAAAATATGGCGACTGTTTTTTACATAAAAGCCCTAAGAAGAAAATCAGATCTAAACACCTGCTGACTTTGAAAACTTTTAGATTATAATTCATCCACTTGACTAAACATGGTTAAGTGTAGTTGGCAAAACTCAGTATCGTATCAACATGAGAGATACTGTAGGGTAGAAAAATGCTTTCTTAGGAAGTGTTGTAAAATAACCTTAAAAGCATTTATTGAATCCACCAGAAAATCCAAATTCATTGTAGCTCAGCTGGAGACTATTCTCTAAATTGCCAGACTGAGCAAATTTATTTTTATATGTATAATGTAAATATACAAAAAATAGTATTTGCATGTACCACATACTATTCTAAGCACCTGATGTTTTAACTCCTTAATACTCTCAATAACTCTGAGTTATCTCCATTATTATAGATGTGGAAACAGTAGTGTTATCTCCATTATTATAGATGAGGAAACAGGCACAGAGAAGTTCAGCAACCTGCACAAGGTCACATTGTAGTGAAGAGGAGCCAGGATTCAAAACCAAGGCTCCAAGATGAGTGCACTTTGCCGCTGCACTACACTTCCTCAAACTGAGTGAAGGACTAAGCTGTGACTAGAAAATACAAGTGTGACTGCATATCTCAGGTTGTCACATCTGACATTTTAAAGGTTATGTGGAACTAAGTCATGTATAATTATCTGTATTCATCTAGAATTCTGAGATTAAATTGGAACCCTACTTCGATCCTTCCATTTTTAGACAATGGCAGATTATTGTAAATCACTATTCGGGATACCAGATCTTGTATAATCAAATTCCTCTCTGTTTTGGCTTACTGAATGCCGTAGTTAAATCTGGTTGACACCATGAATCACTTTAGACATTTTTGGTTTCCTAAGCTGAGCATCTGGTAAAGCTGTGTTCTTAGAACAGAACTGTAGACGATGGTTTTGAGCTACAGAATTTCATGAAAACAAGAGTGTCATCAAAACAAATATTCACACAAACTACTCTAGAAGAGCTGGATGGAAAGATGTGGAAAACTAAGGGCAGAAATGACTGCAAAAGAATCAAGGCTGTTTAAGACAGGAATTAGGACAACCCACAGTTAACAAATTGAGACAGTACTACTTTCATTCCAATTTATTCAGATGTTCAAAAAGCTACCCAATTATAGCTTTCTGTAGGACATAACGGAATGTAAGGACTAAATTTACAAGATACTCATTTGCAACAATGTGGATGGAACTAGAGAATATTATGCCTACTCTATGAAACTAAACTTTCCATACAGTTGACTGCAAATTTAGCATGCCGCCTTTCCTGTATTTGTAACAGATTTCCATTTGTAACTGCACAAATTACAGGAAAAATAAGCTTTTAGAGTATCTTTACTTTTTTTTTAAATTAACATATAATTTATTACTGGTTTCAGAGGTGCAGGTCTGTGATTCATCAGTCTTATATAATACCCAGTGCTCATTACATCACATGCCCTCCTTAATGCCCATCACCCAGTTACCTCATCCCTCTACCCCTCTCCCCTTCAGCAACCCTGTTTGTTTCCTATGATTAAGAGTCTCTTATGGTTTGTCTCCCTCTCTGATTTCACCTTGTTTTATTTTTTCCTCTCTTCCCCTATGATCCTCTGTTTTGTTTCTTAAATTCCACATATAGGTAAGGTCATATAATTGTCTTTCTCTGATTGACTTATTTCGCTTAGCATAATACTTTGTAGGCATTAGTATGTTAATAAATTTATGGATGAGTGTGTTTCTTCAGTTCAACAATAGCTATATAATATACTGTAGTTTTTTCTTTTTAGGTAATCACAAGCGAAGAAGCTGAAAGACGGGGGCAGTTATATGACAACAAGGGAATCACATATCTCTTTGATCTGGATTATGAATCTGATGAATTCACTGTGGATGCAGCCCGATATGGAAATGTCTCTCATTTTGTGAATCACAGTGTAAGTGATACTTAAAGAATAGACAGGACTGGGCGCCTGGGTGGCTCAGTTGGTTAAGCGACTGCCTTCGGCTCAGGTCATGATCCTGGAGTCCCAGGATCGAGTCCCACATCGGGCTCCCTGCTCGGCAGGGAGTCTGCTTCTCCCCCTGACCCTCCCCCTCTCATGTGCTTTCTCTCTCATTCTCTCTCTGTCAAATAAATAAATAAAAAATCTTAAAAAAAAAAAAAAAAAAAAAAAAAGAATAGACAGGACTAATCAACTTAGCACTGTTTTTAATGATTTTCCATAGTTGAGAAATAATTATCTTTAAATTACTTACCCTTTTAATATTTCCAGAGTATAATACAAAGACCTCTTTGGTTAGGTTATGGTATTATTGCCGTATTAGGAAAATTCATTGAGGTGCCTACCAAATACCATGCATTTTGCAAGAGTTTTTATGTATGTTACTTCATTTAATCATTCAAAACTTTGTAAGTTAGGTTTTGTGTTAATGTAGAGGACAAAGTTAGCGGAGGAATTAAGAGGTAGAAGGGTTAGGAATCACATGCAACTGTAGAAGTTAACATGTAACTTGTTAACATATTTATAAAATTTAAGAATTTGCAGATTAAGTATTTAGGGCTGTTTTTCTAAGCCTAAGCCTAATTTTCTAATTTTTAATTCATGTTTGAAAAGAACTTAGAATACAGCTGGAACCCTGATTGTAGAATTTTATACTCTATAAACTATTTCTAAAAATAAGGGAGTTGAATAGTTACTGGGTACCTACTAAGTGCCAACAGATATGGGTAAGTTATGTAGCTGCCCATATAAGAAAGTAGGCCATGCTAAACTTATGATGGATTTTATACCAAGAAACTAGCTTATGTTTAGTAGTGAAATGTCAGAAACCTTCTGACTCATTTGTTGTGAGTTTTATTTTTAATATTTTTAATTTTTAAAAAAATTTTTTTCTTAATGATAAATTTGAGATACTCTCAAAACAGATGTATTCTATACAAGGACAATTAAACACTTATTTTGATTTCTTAGGATGATTCACTAGATGTTTCTTCTTGCATTGTCCAGAATTTAATGTAGCATTCTCAAAATATTAAACAATTCCAAACAGAGGTTAAAGCAATGAAACTCCATGCAGTATAAAATTTGAGTTGTATAATGCTGACTTGATTTTTTAAATATTCTATTTCGCGTTACTTACTTTTCTCTGTATCACGTTACTAACTGAAATGAACTACATACAGGTGAAATGATAATGTTATCTAGGGTTTGCATGACAAGTCCTCAGAAAAGTTAAAAGGTTGAGACTAGATGAAACAGAATTGGTAAAAATGTTAATAATTGTTAAAGCTGCAGGGTGAATATATGTGGATTTATTATTTTTGCTAGTGTTGTGTATGTCTGAGATTTTCTATAAGTGAAAACAGTATTTTTTAATTTGCGTGCCTCAAAGACCACTAAACAATAAACCTTGTAATTTCTAATAGAACTTAAAAAATAATAGTCGAGAAATTATTTTATATGGAATGTAGAAGAGCCTGTTCATGTCATTTTTACTTAAATGGGTTCTAATGTTCCTTCTTAGTGTGACCCAAATCTTCAGGTGTTCAATGTTTTCATTGACAACCTTGACACCCGTCTTCCCCGAATAGCATTATTTTCCACAAGAACCATAAATGCTGGAGAAGAGCTCACCTTTGACTATCAAATGAAAGGTATGGTTTTCAAGTACAGTTTGATTGGTGTTCAGTTGTTTCAATATGAAGAATCAGAGTAAAAAAGACCTGAACCAAAAGATCCGAACCAAGCAAATATTAAAGAAGAGAAAAAATGAGGCTATAAGAGTTTGTCATTTTACTCAAGGTCACAAAGCTAATCTGACAGAGGTAAAACTAGAATCCAGGTCTGCCTGACCTTGAGCTGAGTAATGCTCTTTTCTCTGTATCACGTTGCCACCTGCTTTTTTCATAATTTCCATTATGAAAGCTTATCATATACATCTTTTCTCAATATTACTTGTATTTTAAAATTGTAAGGCATACATTTCTGAATATTTACTAAGAGACTGAAAATACGACTTAAATCACAAATGAACTTATTCCATTCCTACTAGGATTTGGCTTTTTTTTTAAAAAAAAAAATGGTACTTTTATTTGCTTTATTGTGACAATATTTTTTTTCTTTGTTTTTTGTAAGTATTAATTACAGGGTGTTACTATTTGGCCTTGCTTTATGGCCCTTAAGTAATGTATGAAACTGAATGATTGTGTATTGGATTTTCCCAGTTAAGTTCCATCATTTCCGAAAGCTATTCTTTTAAGTATGGGCTAATAGCGTATGCTTTTATCTCTTACTAGCCCACACCATCCTTTCAAGATAATTCATAATGATTTGTCTCTGAATATTTACATTTACTTAAAACTGATAGAAAATTTGAACTTCCTCCTGAATTGTCTTAATTCTTACTTCTGTATTTCTTTTTCTATGTAATCAGGTTCTGGAGATATATCTTCAGATTCTGTTGACCACAGCCCAGCCAAAAAGAGGGTCAGAACTGTGTGCAAGTGTGGAGCTGTGACTTGCAGAGGTTACCTCAACTGAATTTTCAGGAAATAGAGCTGATGATTGTAGTTTTGTTTTTTTTCTAATGTTAACATTTCAAAAAAGTATTTGGGACTCTTTTCATATTATCAAGATTATATGCTATGTTAATTTACAGTTCATATTTCAAACTATTGGCCAAATGTATTACTGATGCTTCTGAAGAGAAGAACACAGGGTCACATAGACTAATTTGAAATACACATATTTAGTAATTAGGTACCAAACATGAAAAGTATTTACAGATGAGCATATACATACATAAAAAGTCTGTGTGAATAAAGAAATGCCTCCTTCAGTGTTTAAGCATTGAACTGACAGCGTAACAGTCACTAAGATCAAATATTCAACCTGCGTACACCTTGAATTTAGAGAAAGTTAATTCAGTTAGGGCAAATATATACAAGTGCTATTCTGTTATGTTGTCATTCCCATTATTACTCACTGTACTTGTATTTGAGACAAACAGATGATACTATATACTATTTTCCTACTTTCATTAAAATATTGGGTCTTACTGATACATAAATTTAAGGTTTAAAATTAAATATAAAAAATTTACAGCTTAATTCATATTTTGAAGCAATCTTGACTGTTATGAGGCATGTATGTCTGAACCAGTAATTCTTAAAGACTTTTATTCCCTTAAAAGGATAATTTCCAAAAAGTTCTACAATTCTAGAATGGCTGGCCATTATGCTGCTTCGAAAGGCTGGGGCAGTGGGACCACAAAAGGGTTTTTGGAGTGCTGGGCAGAGGGAAAGGGAGCACTTGAAGGGCCCCTCTTAGTAACATGAACTGAGATCCATGTCGAGTTCCTCTGGTCTAAACACAAACAGCAGAACAAGCTACCCCTGAGTGCGGCTGCACCTAACAATAATGTTTCATACAATACATTAATAGTACATTTCTGAATTTCAGGCAGTTTTAACATTTCCACCAAATTTAATTATTTTTCTATTTCCTGCAGGCTCTTAAAATAATCTATATTTTGAACTGATACTTATTTTTTATACATGAATTTTTTAAATGTGATAAAGCTAAACTTGGCTTGGCCAAAGTGTGTACCTGAATAATGAGAACTTTTTTTACTTGAACCATGAAGACTGAAATGGAATATATTCCTTGGTTTTTGTTTTCCTGCATAGTAAAACCTCAATCAGGAAAAAAACGTGTTTTCATCTCTGTCATTGTGGCATTTGTAATCATGGTGTCCAACATGAAGGTAAACGCAGCAAGTAAATCTGGCTTTCAGTATTCCTAATTAAATTGTACCTAAGTCCATTGCCCCATTGCTTTAATGACCTAAAATAAGTTTGGGTAAAATTGAACTGACTTCAAGAATGCAGCACTTCAAATATCTTCTTGATCTTTAACCTCTTTTTTGGGAGAAGCTACACTTTATTATGCATTATATTGCTACCACATGACTTTGCTCTTTCATAATACAGGGTAAATTCTTTACATGTTTGGAGTCTCAGTGTATTAACCAAAATCTGCAGAAGGTGTCAAGGAAAAATACATTTTTTGGTGCCATTTCTTATGTTTTATGACAAAATAGTCACATGGTGTCAGTGGTGAGAAAGCATCACAGATTTACAGGTGCTCCAATGGCCAAGCTTACTTTGAATTATAATTTTTACAGGTTTAAATATGTAATTTTAATATTCTTAAAAAGTCAGTGTTTTACTGTCCAGTTATTCTTGTCTACTTGTGTTAAAAAAAAAATGTAAAACAGGAGGGCAAAGGGAAAGTGGCTATTTTCAGTAAACTTGTTTCATTTTGTCCTTATTACTAGAAATTTAATGGGTCTTTGAGATTTTAATTACCTTTGTTATCCTTATTTTATTAAAAAGCTGGACTTAGTAAAATAGGAACTCCGTACATGAAGCTGTTAAAAGCCTTTAAGTCAACATTTAGCTTCTTTAGTTTCCCAAGTTATCAGAATTTGTTCTCTCAGTATAAATATAGCCAATATTCAAGGGTAATATTTAGATCGAGTTTAAACTGTAAATCCACTGTGCAAGTTGTATTAGTATCATTGTTTTCAGTACCTACATGAGGATCGTGATACACAGTTGGTAATCTCAGGGTCTTTTCCCCCTCTGTGCAAAATCTAGACTGCATTTATTTTTCTTACAGTTCATTTTTCTTTAGCAAAATAAATTTAGTTTGGCATTTGATTTTCTATTTATCGTGGCTTAGCTTTGTTTCTGAATATTTTACGTCATTTCCAGTAAGGCTTACAAAAGGGTCAAAAGAACACCCATGTATTCTGGACTACTTGCTTCTGCAATTAACCGAAGGTTTTTATACCATTCCTTTAAAGAAGTTTATCATTGTCATGGTTGATCCATTTGAATATTAAAGTAGAATTTTACATAGCATAAAGTGAATATGGATGGATACTTGTAAAACGTCTTGAGCATTATTAGTCACCAGGTTACTTGAACACATTGTGCTAAATAAAAACTGCCTGGAACTGTAAGGGAATTTTAAATGGAAAGCTATTCTTTGAGCAAGCTATTAGGCCCTTTCTGTGTGCTCCTCATAAACCCATGAGGCTGGCACTCTCAGTCCTATACTGGTTAGGTAACATTAACACACCCAAGATCACCAGCTCGGAGCCAGTAAACTACCTGACTAGACTATAATGTCCTCAATTTTGTACTGTTGTTAGTTTAAACATGTAACTCTTGGATTCCTCTCTAAGGCAAATGTGGCTAGTCACGGGGCTGTTTCTATGATTATCTTGGCATTTTGAAACTTTTTTTCTTTTTCTTTTCTACTTTACAGTTCTTAAAGTAAAAATCAAGTAGCCACTAGAATTAATCCTGCCCAGGGCTGTGCTCTTTTTCAGAGGCATTATTACATAGTGGCTAAGACCATGGACGCTGAGCTTGAATTGCCTGCGTTTTCAGTCCCAGCTTCACCCCTTCCCAGCTATGTGAACTACCTCTCTGTGCCTTAGCTTCCTCATTTGTGAATGGGGAGAATAAATTTATCTACCTCAAAGGGTGGTGGTGAGGAATAAAGGAGTTGATATCCAGTGTGTAAAAGAATGAAGCATCACAGAGTAAGCACCATATGTAAGTATTTGCTACAATTATTCTGTACTGTAAGCCTGTACTTTAAAATCTTTGGTGATCACTACAAGTTGTTTTGTGTTCTGTTTTGTTTTTTTAAGTTCTAGTGCTCCTAGCCCTTAAATTCATTCAGCTGGCATTTATTATGCTAGGTTCACCTATAAAACAATGAGAATACGGCAGGATGTAATATTAAATTGACAATGTGATTATAAAGTGCTAAAAATTTCAGAAGAATGTTTCCAGGCATGTTTTGAATCCCCACTCTGGGTTATAAGCTAGACTGTTAAGATGAGGTCTTTGGTGTCATTGAATATATAGTTACATTTGATTATATGATTTGTAATAATGAAATGTAACTAATTTTTAGAGCTATAAATAAAAAATGAAGTCTCTGGGTTCTTGTATTAGGCCTGTTGTAGTTATGACTTGATATTCAACCAATGATCTGCAATCCCTACTGGTCTCTTTAGTGGTTTTATATTCACTTTGCATTTAGGTAATGGTACTCATAGGAGAGAGCGGTAAAATGGGATGAATGTATTTTTACCCCAGTCATACTGAGTCTGTGGAATGTATTTCATCAAAAGCTGGGAGTAGCTCCTGAGCTAGAAAAAAGGGATCAGTGCGGCATGGTGATAATGTATATCATTTAGTTTAATTGATCTGCAAATTGTTTTAGACTCCACTTAAACTCTTTTTTTTCCCCCCACTTAAACTCGTTTTAAGTGAAATCTCTCCTTTTGCTTCCTTAATCTGTAAAATGCCAGCATACCTCAAAGTGTTGAATATTTGTTAACAGAACTTTATTAAACACAACTATGCAAAAACATAACCCACTGACAGACTTGAAGGAAATCAAACAACTCACAGAACACACTTATGCTTTTGCCATTTAATTATTTTCTTTTAGGTCCTAATTTTTCTTTGAAATTTGTCATATTCACACCAGCATTCTTAAGTGGTGTATCTTTTGAGATCTATAAAAGTGCCTGATTTTTTGAAGTGTTTTTATGACCCTACAGAATATGGTCGTCTCTCATGGTCAATGTGCCATGGGCACTTCTGTTGTTGGGTGGAGTGTTCTGTGTCAATTAGATCCAGTTGGTCGATGGTGCTATTCAGTTCTTCTATATCCTTGCTCACTTTCTGTACGCTAATTCTATTACTGATAGAGGAATGGTAGAGTCTCCAGCGAGAATTGTGCATTAGTTTGTCTTTCTCCTTGGTTTTTGCTTTGTATATTTTGAAGATGTTTTTAGGTACATACACATTTAGCATTGTGTCTTCTTAGTGAACTGGACCTTTTATCATTAGAAATTTGTGTGATATTAATATAGTCATTCCAGCTTACTTTTAAGTAGTATTTAGGTATCTTTTCCCATCCTTTACTTTTAACCTACCTGCATCATTCACAGTGCGTTTCTTAGAGACTGCATCTAGGAGGGATGTTTTTTCACTATGTTTTCATTGGTGTGTTTTGACCATTTTCACTTAATGTAATTATTGATGTCTGGAATTAGTTCTACCATATCTTTTCTGTTTATCACTATTTTTTGTTCTCTGCTTCCTTTACTGCCCTGTTTTAGGTTACAGGACCATTTTTAAGTACTCCACTCTGATGTGTCTGTTATGATTTGGACTCTTACCTCTTTGTGTAGGGTTTTTAGTGGTTGCTCTAGAACATAAGGTTTTTAAGTTTCTAAGAGTGAGCTTTTTCTTTCTTCAATGACTATATTCTCACCGGTTGCCAGCTTCTCATATAAATATTGTAAATGCTCTCCTTTAGGTAGCTCAGCTTCTGGTGTTGAGGGAATTTCAAAATCTGAGGAGCTCTGGGAATCTGCATTGGTGCTAAGATTTAGCAGCCTTTTCTCCTGAGGTACGTGTTTGGCACTGCTTAGAGCGGTTGGTTCTCCAACACTGGGAACTATCTTTACATTTTGATCTCTGTGTTTCAAGTCAGAGTAAGTATCCTTTGGACAAAGTATATCTTGTTCCATCTGAGTGGCAGGAATATTCTCTTTAATTCTTGGTCTGTAGCTACCTTTGTTTAAGGAGGTAATATCCCCACTCTTTCTCTCTTGGGATGTTAACAAAACAGTATCAGATTGGCTGTCCCAGCCTTGACTCCCTTGTTCAGATATGTGTGTGGACTGAGAAGAATTCTGGGAAGAGATATGAGTTGATTCCCCATCAGAGTCACTAACAAGCTTCGGTGACTGAGAGCCCCCTGCCTCTGTGGAAGAAGGGGGGTTTTCCAAACCGTCATCTGTGAGTTCATCATTTCTTTTAAAGAATACTTCCCACTGTGGTACTTCTACATCAGCCTTTTGCTGGTGGTGTGTGACAGCACCCAGGTCTTCTTGCGATGAAGCCAGGGTTTGTAATTCTTCTTCACTTTCGCTGTTAGATTCTTCACAATCTATAAAGTTGGCCCAAGGAAAGGTTTGCACACTCTCTGCTCTGAGGTAGCCTGTGCTTGGCCTCTGTTGTTCAGGCTGGTTCTGTGGTGTTGCAGTCAGTACAAATACCTCAGGGTGAAGAGTTAGCTGGTATGGAGCCTTGTGCCTTAATGGTAACGGCAAAGGATCATCAAAGAGCTCATCCTCCTCCTCTGTGGGAAAACACAGGAGATAGATATATGGGAAACACGGAATGCAAAGGGAGCCGATTTGTGCTTTTAATTTAAAATCCAATTTGTAGCATTTAGCTATGTTTTCATTTTTTTGAACAATTTAACTACTGCCTGTCTACTAATGGCAGACTTTGAGTTCCCCAAATAGGCCACAATGCCTACACCAATGGTTCTCAAACCTGGCTGTTCATCAGCCTCATTTGGAAAGCTTTTTATTTTTTATTTATTTAAGTAATCTATATCCACCATGGGGCTCAGACTCACGACCCTGAGATAAAGAGTTGCATGCTCTTCTGACTGAACCAGCCAGGAGCCCCTGGAAACCCTTCTTAAAAAATACAGCTTTCTATATCTCATTCCAGACCTACTGAATCCCTGAAGGTGGGACCCAGTAATTTGCAAACATTTTGATACCTACTTTGTGCATATTATGGGCTAAAGTGGTTGTGTCCTCAAAAGTTCCTAATTTGAAGCCCTAGCCCCAGGTGTCATGGTATTTGGAGGTGGGACCCATAAGATGGGATTAGTGTCTTTGTAAGAAGAGGAAGACAGATTTCTCACTTTCCTTCTTTATGCATGGATGGCATGTGGAAAGGCCAGGTGAGCACACACTGAGGAGGAGGCTGTCAACAACCAGGAAATGGGTCCTCTCCAAGAACCAAATATGCTGGCACCTTGACCTTGGACATCCCAGCCTCCAGAACTGTGAGAAGTAAATATCTGTTGCTAAGTCATCCAGTCTCTGGTATTTAATAGTCATAGCAGCCTGAGCCAGCCACGTGCACAAGGCTGTGATAGATACTGAGGGGAACAAATGTGCCAAATGGGGCTTAATTTGAACTGAAAACCAACGAATTTACTGATTTTTTTTTTTTTAAAGCACGTTACATTAGCAATATAATGAGCCAATCCCCTTAAATTCTTAAAAGGAGGAAACCTTACTTGGAGAATGAAATTCTCATAAACGAAGTAGGCATGTAATTTGGGGGGCGGGGGGGAAACATATTTTCCTGCCTTCTAATGACACCTTACCTAAGAAGAAAATTAAATGCTCATGAGACTACTGTCCATGGCAACTTAATTGTTCTAGTATTACCTCATAACTACCTACTTAAAAAGAAAACATTTTCTCCCAGTGATAAAGGATGTAGCTAAACACTACATTTTTAAAAGCTGCCTTTAAAAAATGGACCACAGAGATCATCCTGCTCACATTTTACCAATGTGGAGACCAGCCTAGAGAAGTGGTGTGACAAGACTCTGGGTCAAAACCCGATCAGTTTGATTCCTGGCTCTGCCTAATCCTTAAGCAACGATTTATCTCCTTTCCTGAAGGACTTAAGGTTACTAAGATGTCTAGCAACTATATTTGGAATCATTCTCAGCTCCAAGATAGGGCTTTCTTTCAAAACACGGATTATAAATTTGTTTCTGCCACAGTTACGTTTTAGGCAGTATTTCTGTATCATCTCTAAGTTGAACGGTTTCCTATTCTTCTAGATTAGTGACTATACCACTATCACGGTATGTTTCAACTGTAAAAATGTGGCAAAACATTTTTCATATTAATTCATCTGTATGTATCTAAAAAACAGTTTCTATACTACCAAGTTTATTGTGATACTATGAATTCTCTTATGACAATATAAATATAAAATTTCTCTATGAAAACGGAGAGGCATATAACAGAAAATAAGTGTTAAAACCCTTAATAGCATTTACACAAGTAATAAACACACCTAAACCCAATTTTAAAAAGGACATATTACAATTCTTAAATACTTTCCACCGTCATGTCTCTATAACCATACTGGACAACAACTGGACAACAAATCTACAATTTAACCCAATAATGAGAGGTATAAAACACACTTGAAGTTAAATGTACAAAGATGAAATACACCATTATATAGCCATAATGCAAAATCTGAGAGTGGGTCCCAGGCCCACCTCTGCCCAATGCAGCTTTCACCAGACCAGAGTGGAAAAAAGTCTTGCATGGAAACCCACACCTCTGAAACCAGGGTCATTTTCTTACCTGAGTCTAGGTGAGTTTTTCTAGCTCTCTTCAATTTTCCAAGTGGTTTATACTTTGGCTCAGTACTTTGGGAAGATCGGCATAAAGGCTTTAAGCTGAAACGAATATGAAGATTTTATTTTTACCTGTGGGGAAAGCTGCTAGAACATAAGCATCATTTACAGAGATTATAAAAACTTGGCCATGGGGAGGGGGGCACCTGGGTGGCTCAGTCGTTAAGCGTCGGCCTTCGGCTCAGGTCATGATCCCAGGGTCCTGGGATCGAGCCCCGCATCAGGCTCCCTGCCTTCTTCCTCTCCCACTCCCCCTGCTTGTGTTCCCTCTCTCGCTGTGTCTCTCTAATAAATAAAATCTTTAAAAAAAAAAAAACAAAACTTGGCCATGGGGAAAATCATGTATCTACTTTTAAAAACTGAAAAGCCATGTTTAATAATTAAAAAACCACTTCACTGTAATAAAGTGGTAACTATAAGCACTTAAATACAGCCTGTTACACAGCTATCTAATTGTAGGATTGAAGGAAGGCAAAACTCCTGTATTTGCTCTTGCACTGCAGAAAAGCAGGTCCCTATTCTACAAAACTTTTTTTTTTTTTTAATATTTTATTTATTTGACAGGGAGAAAGAGCGAGAGAGGTTCGAGAAGCAGACTTCCCGCTGAGCAGCAAAACGATTAAGTAATACAGCAACACCTGGCATTTAGGAAATACAGTATAGCCCGCTGCTTACTCTTCCCTGTTTAATGGGGTTTACTTCTGTCTCATAAAAATCTCACAAATCTGATCTCCTCATTCTAGAGGCTGAAAGCTAAGGCACGGTGATGATAAAATACAAAAGGGCATGGAAATAAGACCTGAGGATGGCCTGCCCTTTCTGAGGGCCTCACTGCCAACAGCTTCCCCGTGTCAGATTCCCAGAAGCCTTCAGGATTATATGTAACACATCCACTTGAAGACAGCCGTCAGGCTCCCAATCAGAATCGTATTTACAGCCATGCTCATCTCATTTACATCCTCGCCCCCGTTCTTAGGCCCAAAACTAGTCTCAGCATCCATCCTGTTCAACAACATAAGTTCCACAAGGAGCAACTACTCACATTTCTACAACCTTATCCATAGTCGTGCCTATTGGGATGACATTTGGATATACGTTCTCAGGACAGATGTAGCTCAAGAAATCTTTAATCTAGAGGAAGGAAAATAAAATGGGTCAATTATCTCTGCTGGAAAAATCTGGATGTTAGAGAAGCAACAAAAGGGAGGCAGGACAAAGAGCAGGAATTTCTTATGGTGTTGTTCTCAATACTAGCTGCACATGGGGATCACCTGGGGGACCTCTTAGGAAAAAGAAATACCCAACACTCAGGCCCACCCCCAAATCCCTTTGATACTGAGCTACAGTGGGGCCTGGGAATCAGGATATTTAAATGTTCTTCAGGTGATTCTGTTCCACAGCAAGGACTAGGAATTACTGATTAGTGGAATTCAAAGATTTCTTTTTTTTTAAGATTTTATTTATTTACTTGACAGCAAGAGCGCACAAGTAGGGGGGAGGGGCACAGGGAGAGGGAGAAACAAGCCCCCTGCTGAGTAGGGAACCCACCGCTGGGCTTAATCCCAGAGCCCTGGGATCATGACCTGAGCCAAAGGCAGACACTTAACTGATTGAGCCACCCAGGCACCCCTTTGTTTCTTTAAATGACATTAGTTTCCTTGTCTAAGAAAGTCACCCATAATTAACTAATTCCCCTCAAGTAAATTAGAATTAAGCTGAATATTTAATACACACAAGAAAACAAGGTCTTAGAATTGCATTTCTTCCTCCAACAAATAAAATAGGGAAATTGCATCTTCCACGATGCTTGATCTGTTCTAAATTTATTCTAATCTAGAGGACAATTGCATGCAAAAATTTCATGACTACCTTGATTTTCTGCAAAGTTCAGAATGCTAAATAGGAACTCTGTCACTATTCCTCAAAACATCTCTACAATATAGACAAGTTTCGGCTTTGTCACTTAATAGATCTTGGTGAGCATGTGACCTTGGTCAAGTTACCTGAAGTCTCTAAGTTATTAGATTCTTCATCTAAAAGTGTAAATGAGATAATGCATGTGAAGTGTTCAGCACCTGGCATATGTTTAACATTCAATGAAATTATTCATCACAAAGATGATAATGACAACACAAAGGATTTTATTCCCTTCTGCAAATGGGGAAACTGAGTTCTGAGTAATTATTAGAACCCAACTTTACCAAATCAAAAGAGGTAGGAACCCAGGAATTATCAGTAACTCCATATTAAAATAAAGTGGCTACCTTACTTAAAACAGGAGAAAAAAGAAGACCCATTCATTCTTCAGGTATTTTTCATAAATTCTTTTGTATTTTCAGAGCAGGCATGCAAACAGAAACTATTATTTACCTGCCCACAACCTATATGATTTGCATAATTAATTCAAAGTTGAGGCTGGTAGAAATCTGAGGCTACTTCTACTTAGAAACGAAGTGGCCACAGGAGACAAGAGACACCTACTACAGGGGCACCCTCTGTCCCTTGTACAAGCTGATCTCCTTACATCAGATGACTGCTTTAAAACAATTCATGAACACTGTCTATTCTCATCATCCGTAGGGGTTATGTTCCTTGAGATCACTGGGAATGGTGAATTAGCAAACAGTGAACCACTGCTCCTAAGGGGAAGATAAGGTTCCTGTGAACCTCTGGTCACTGCATTCTTGTCAACCTATCATGCATCACCTTGTTTTACATGTGTTTGTGTTTAAAGACACCAATTCGGGGAGGCCTGGGTGGCTCAGTCGGTTAAGCCTCTGGCTTCGGCTCAGGTTATGATCCCAGGGTCCTGGGATCGAGTCCCACATCTGGCTCTTTGCTCAGTGCGGAACCTGTTTCTTCCTCTGCCCCTCCCCCCCACCCTGGGCTTGTGCGTGCGCGCGGCTGACAAACAAAATCTTAAAAAAAAAAAAAGACACCTATTCAGTATGTACTATTGATTCATTACTACTGAA
This sequence comes from Halichoerus grypus, assembly GCF_964656455.1. Classification (NCBI taxonomy): domain Eukaryota; kingdom Metazoa; phylum Chordata; class Mammalia; order Carnivora; family Phocidae; genus Halichoerus; species Halichoerus grypus. Next base: position 54,246,857 of record NC_135717.1, read on the forward strand.
CTCACAGTCATCAGCACCATAACTCATCCCTGAACCAAGCTTATCAAACATGGATTTTCTCCATAAGGCACATCCCACCCTCTGTGCTTAGGAACATACACAGCACCTCAGCACTGCACCTGGGGGCCATTTTAAACAGTGAAACCCCTCCAGAAAAGCACAGAAATGTGTACAACACAGCACTAAACTGACTGCAAAAGGACCCCTGTTTACCCTATGAGCTCAGCGGAGAGGGCGGAGCACCCCCTTGATCAGCCTAAATTGGGAATATGCATGGCCGGTGACTCCCATTTCTCACCACTCTGCTGGGCATGTCCGCAAACAACCATGCAGCACTGCAACTATATTAATTTGGGGGTCACAAACAAATTTTAGTGAGCAAGCAAACTTGTAAATAAGGAATCCACAAATAGAGGATCAGCTGTATTTAGGAAAAAAACTGACAGGAAATGATACTTAAATCTATTTACGGGGGGCACCTGGGTGGCTCAGTTGGTAAAGCGGCCAACTCTTGGTTTCAGTGCAAGTCATGATCTTAGGGTCATGACATCGAGCCCCACGTGGGGCTCTGCAGGGAGTGTGCTCAAGATTCTCTCTTCTCTCTCTCTGCCCCTCCCCCTGCTCGAGTGCATGCTCTAAAATAATTTTTTTAGATCTACTGTTTATGTTTTTAAATATATTTCAACATGATCTATACTTAGGATAGGCCTATTAATTAGAGCACTTTTCAGGAAAGCCTGTCTCCTTCTCACCACCCTGAGAGAAGATGACCAAGCACAGCTCATGGTGACCCTCCATGTGGGTGACCACTAGGGCTAATCCAGGGGGCGTGTGGAGGGCCGACGGCAGGGCAGGGGGGGTCATCTGCTTCATCTCTGCTCAAGCACCAGGGAATATCTCCTTCCTGGGGGGTAACTGCATAAAATCCCAGGATGGCTTATGGGCCAGAAGTAGTCCTAAGTGAAAAAGTAAGGCCTACCCTCTTCCCTGATTAGATGCCTTCCCCGTGGCTGAGACAGAAAGGATACTCAGCCACTAAGAGATCAAAAGGAAGGGACCCTGATGCTGAGCCAGATGCCAAACCAAAGACAAATCCCCAGGAGGAGACTCTGACAACAATCTGAGATTTCAAGATAAAATGAGGAAAACACAGTAAATTATACCATCACAATGAACTCCTTCCAAGCTGCTGTCGGATAACCTATTTGTACCTGAAAGTTAAGGTCAGTTATTTAATAGAGAGGTCACTGGTATTTTGATAATATGATAAAGAATCATTTACAATACTATGGCTGACTTGATAAGAATGCCACTACCTGGAGCTCTGGAAGAATCCACCTGTTCAAATTATTAACACGGCCACGGCTCACTGCTGCAGTGCTGTATCCATGTATCCCAAATACAAAAATAATAGTTATCAGGGAAATCAAGTTTTAAGTGCCGAAATGGTCAAACTAAAATTATATGTGACTTAAAGTGTCATACAAAGTCTGATTTTATATACCTTTTTCTCCTGATACGTACACGAAATTACTAAAACTCAGCACTTCTAAGATGCTAGCATTTACTTTAGAAATGCATGAGGAGTTTGCAAATACATTACACATATCAAGTTCCCACTCCAGTGAGTAGGTCAATTTCCTATATAAAAAGGATCCTAACAATGCAACTGAATTACTGAACTCTACATCTGAAACTAATGATGTTCTATATGTTGGCTAATTAAAAAAAGAGAAAAAAAAAGGATCCTAATGAAACCATTTAATAAGCCTTCTTAAACTGAGTAATTCCAATATAGTATGTCCTTCCCAAGAACAAGGTCTTTATCTCAATCACCTTTGTTTTTCCCTACTGCCAAATATTCAGGACTATTTTTTAAATAGTTTTTCAGCACAATCAAATTTTGGAAGAGGACAAAAATCTGGACAGCACCTTAAGGCTGCCCATGAGATTTTATCTGTGGTACTCCTTCACGTAAGATCTATGATCCTCTTATGACAAGTGAACAGAGCAACCGAAGTGGGGAAGTTAAAATACATGCAGGAAGCAAGACTCGAAGAAAGCCTTAATCATCAATATTCTTCAATGTTTAGGCTGAAAACAAGTGATAATAGCCAATTTCCTCTGTACTCAGTAAACACAGCTCATCTACCGACATGTTCCCTAAATGTCTTTAGAAAAGCCACAACAAATCTTAAGCAGTAGGAAAAGAGATGCCTCTGGTAGTCAAGGGGACTACTGCTGCCAACCATCAAGGGGCTGCCAAAGCAGTTGGCAACAGGGTTCTGAGTTCATGGGATCCTCTTACCTCACTGTAGGAAGAATGAAAAGAAAAACAAGCTCTGTATGAACTCTCTCCAGTCCTGAAGGGAAATGAAAACACAAAATTAAAAGGTCACGTATCAAAACTAAGCTAAGTTCTAAATTTCATGCCTTCCCACTTAGTCTATTCCAATATGAAATCACCCTACAATCAAGGGTTTCTCCCTGGGACAAGAGGGAACTCTTTCCAGAAATATTTGTAGACATTCTGAATACCCAATATTAAGGAAGTACTGCCAAAATATGATGATCGTTATGATACTCCTCTACTCCACCAAGGGCTTCTATCCCCCACGACGTCAGTTCCCCACTCCCTGACAAGCAAGGCGCAGTCACTCTCCAGCCATCTGACTGGAGTAGACCTCAGGAAACCCTGGCTAATGGTATTGGCCGTTAGGCAGGTTTGGAAATAGCACCTCTTTAAATAGCATTTAAATTTTGGAAGGTATTCTCCACAATTATAGTATATCCTCCCCTTTGGGTTAGGCTAGATTGCATTTAAACTAAAATAAATCAGGGCGACTGGGAGACTGAGTCGGTTAAGCATCTGCCTTCAGCTCAGATCAGGATCTCCAGGTCCTGTGATCGGCCTGCATCGGGCTCCCTGCTCAGCTGAGAGTTGGCTTCTCTCTCCCTCTGCCCCTCCCCTTGCTCCTTCTATAGAGAGTGCGCAAGCACAAGCAGGGGGAGCGGCAGGCAGAGGGAGAGGAAGAAGCAGACCCCCTGCCGAGCAGGGAGCCCGATGCGGGACAACCCCAGGATCCCGGGATCATGACCTGAGCCAAAGGCAGACGCTTAACCGAATAAGCCACCCAGGCGCCCCAATAAATAAAATCTTTAAAAAGAAACAAACAAAAAGCTAAAATAAATCAGGTAAGTTACCTCAAAAGCAAGGTTTCTCTCAAAAGAGAGGTTGCTTTCTTACCTCACAATTACATTTGTTTTTCTGGTTCTTTCTCCAAACCATATAGTGGATGGCTTAATGCTGATTGTGCGGAGTGGAATTCTATTTTTGGAAATAATTCCACAAGGTAATTTATTCCAATGAAAATATTCCTCTGCCTAAAAGATTTCAGAAACAGAAAAGCAGTTCAACACTTTCAACAAATTTGTTTGTAGGCACGGTCTCAAAAACAAATGTTTACAAGTTTAGGACATCAAATAAGAAAGTAGATGTAAGGAGACAATCAGATAATTCCAAATTTAGGACCACTCTGCAAAATGACTGACCTGGTCTCTTCAAAAATATCAATGTCCTGAAGAAAAGCAAAAGGCTGGAGACTTGATCTACATCAAGAGATGCAAGAGGCCACAGTGACTGCAACACACACCTGACCTTTGCTCAGGATGCCCTGCTCCCCCTCCACAGGCTAAAAAGGACACTACTACCCAACCAGGGAAGAATGAATATGGGCTACATAACCAATTTTTTGCAAAATAAAGTTGGAGGAAAAAGTAACAAAAGTGTTTTTAAAAGGCTGAAAAACAGTGGGACTATTTTCCTGAAGACGTCATGTTTAGATCGGGCTTCCTACGAAACTGTTAGCACTCCGTTCCAATCAAAGGCCATCGGGGGCCTTTTCGTGTGGATCCTGACGACGAGGGGGCCGCCGAGGAGTGCGCCGGGGCGCTGCGAGCTGTGAGCGGTATTCCTGAGGCCATGGGACCGGAGAACAAAGCCATTCGAAGGAGTGTTCCAAGGCAAGTAGCCATGTGGGAAGCGACAGGAGTGATAGTTACAAATGCAGCTACTTTGTGGGATGTAAGAAAACCCAGGGCAGGGCGCCTGGGTGGCTCAGTTCATTAAGCGACTGCCTTCGGCTCAGGTCATGATCCTGGAGTCCCTGGATCGAGTCCCGCATCGGGCTCCCTGCTCGGCGGGGAGTCTGCTTCTCCCTCTGACCCTAACCCCTCTCATGTGCTCTCTCTCATTCTCTCTCTCTCAAATAAATAAATAAAATCTTTAAAAAAAAAAAAAAGAAAACTCAGGGCAAAGAGAAATCTGCCAATTAAAAGATTTACGGGACTTGTGAGGATGAAGGGCTACAAGTCCAACAAAAAGGGGACAAAACAGTTGCTATTCTGTATCTACGTGATTTTATCCATCCGTGAATTCAGTGAGGATGTGTGTGTCTGTGTAGACACACAAAAGGATGAAAGTTCATGACTCAGGTTATGATATGCAGCTTACCAATCACCAAAATAATTTCTTACCTTATAGTTATCCTACAGTGGTCTGAAGTAGTATATTCCATGCTATAGGTAAGAATTTTTTTTTTTTAATTTATGCTTTACTTTAGGGCTGAGCAAGTCTACTTTAGGTTTTTTTGGCGATGGAGCCAATATTACTACCACAATGAGTATCTAAATATATAAATGCAGGGTGCCTGGGCGGCTCAGATGGTTAAGTGTCTGCCTTCGGCTCGGGTCATGATCCCAGGGTCCTGGGATCGAGTCCCGCATCGGGCTCCCTGCTCAGTAGGGAGCCTGCTTCTCCCTCTGCCTCTCTGTCTCTTATGAATAAATAAATAAAATCTTAAAGATAAATAAATATATATATATATATATAAAAATGCAGTGTTTACTAAAATAAAAATTACTCTGCATTTGAATGCTCAGATATTTTAAAATTTAGAGGAAAATCATGATCATGCAAAGCCCCACTTCTGAAGATCATGATTTAGTATTAGTGATGCTGAATGACTATATAAATTGAGAGGGAAAAAAATGTTAAGGGCAAATGCAAAATTTAATACCTGACCTTTAGTAAGAGAAGGGCATTTAATAAGTGAAGGGAGTTCTACAGTGGCATTCGAAAATGAATTGCAAATGAGTTGCAAAAACACTAAAAACGCTCATTTGAAACTGGACCAGCAATACATAAAACCATTTCAAAGCCTGAAGCAAAGTTATATCTAAGTATTTATCTCAAATGAGTAGAAAAAAAATAGTTTATAAACGTGCACATAGGTCATGAGTCTCAAATATAAGTAACAATGGATCATAAATGTTTTCTTAAGTTATAAGCTCTAACATATTACTAATTTCATTATAAATACATTACTCACGTAATTCATTACAAATACACATGTATCAAATACGTATGGATTTATTTCACAAAAAAACGAAGCGGGTCCATGTGTTTCCTGCCACACCGTCTACGGCAACGGAACACCGTGACGGCCAGCTGCATGGCCTGGGGTAATACTGCAGGATCTCAGCCTCGATGGTCACATTTGTAAATTGAAGGGCCTAGAAAATGGGATTTCAGAGCTTCCTTCTGGACCTAAAATTCCATTTTCCATGCATCACACCCACAATAAGAAAAACAATTTACTCCGTACCTTCGGATGGCGACAGGCATGGATCTGAGTGCTACGGTCCGTTGTGAGATGATGAAGAATGTCCGGCATGTTTCTAAACATGTCCAGTTTGTCCACATGAATCTGAGTAAAATAACACATATAGGCGTATTATTTGAATTGTATTTCCTATAAAGAAATTGTTCAAGGGTAATGATGCAGGGAAAATCATCCAGTTAGTGAACTTTCTTCTTTCTTAAAACTTAGTTTTTGGCGGGGCGCCTGGGACCCAGCCCCATGTTGGGCTCCCCGCTCAGCACCGAGTCTGCCTGCCCCCACCCCGAAATAAATAAAACCTTTATAACAAAACAAAATAAAACCCTAGTTATTGGCTATTTCAGTGCACACTGGAATTCTGCCAGGATGTCAACAGGCAAAGGACAAAGACCATATTCCCACCAGTCAGCATTAGTGCCTACTGGTGGTGGTAATAAAACATTCTGGAGACTCAGTTGGTGGATTTTATTGAATCATGCTAATACAACTGACCCTGAACAACACAGCGGTTGGGACTACCAACAAAGGGACTCAGTCAAAAATCCCCATAACTTTCTACTCCCCAAGAACTTAACTACTAATAGCCTACTGTTGACCGGAAGCCTTACCAAAACACGTATTTTGTACATGTATCACATACTGTATTCTATAATAAAGCAAGCTAAAGAAAAGCTTATTCAGAAAATCATAAGAGAAAATACACTTAGAGTACTGCACTGTATTTTTTTTTATCGAAGCACAGTTGACCCAAATTGTTACATTACTTTCAGGTGTACCACACAGTGATTAGACAACACTGTAATTCTATAGGTTCTATAGGTTATGCTGTGCTCACAAGTGTAGCCACCATCTGTCACCACACAGTACTGTGAATGATAGAATACCACATTTACGGAAGAAAATCCACGTATAAATGGACCCATGTAGTTCAAACCCATGTTCAAGGGTCAACTCTACTGTCCTTCAATCCGTCAAGAGTCATTCAACTCATATTTATTGTGCACCTACTATATGTCAAGTTTTATTCTAAATACTGGGTATCCTGCAGTGAACAATCAAGAATCACTGACTTGTAAAGACACAGCCCCAACATGCCATGTAAGTAAGGGCAGTTTTAGGGGGAACACAGCTGGAGTAGGAAGCAGACCCAGAATTCCCCCCTTACCACACGCCCCTTTACAGGATTGAAAGGGGGGCAGGCAGATGCAGAAAAACGAAACAAAAAAACCTTAGCCACCTTTAGAATTTTAAGGTTAATACATTTAAATTGTTAAACTAATGTGTCGGTTTTAAAAGATTCTCTCCTTTAAAGTAACATGTACCTAAATTAATATTAGGACTATGAAATGGCACAAAGAAGTATTCTCTCGGGACCCCTGGGTGGCTCAGTCCGTTAAGCGTCTGCCTTCAGCTCGGGTCATGATCCCAGGGTCCTGGGATCGAGTCCCTGCATCGGGCTCCCTGCTTGGCGAGGAACCTCCTTCCCCCTCTGCCACTCCCCCTGCTTGTGCTCTCTCTGACAAATAAATAAATAAAATCTTAAAAAAAAAAAAAGTATTCTCTCTCATTTTGAAATCTGATTAACAATAGATTAGAATGATGTCAAATCACCGTGGTAATTAATACCAAGACAAGCATAAAAAGAATCCAACGTAACTGCTTACTTATCCTGTGGCCTATTCCACTCACTCCCTGTTTACTAACGACTAATAGGAAGTAACAATAAATTTGCTTTTCTGGACTCTCTAAGGAGATAAAAAGGGGTAAATTTTGAGGTGTACAGAGATACAGAAACTTTTATCCTCAACGAAAATAAAGAAGCCTGAAAAAGTTGCCAGAGATCATCTCTGAGGTCCTTAGTCAAAAACCTCCCTGTTGTCCCTTTTTAAATTCCTGATCAATTTCAATTGTTTCTATCCCCTACAAAGGGACTCAGGGGCCTGAGAGAGGACTCACACCAGAGGGGCTCTGAGGTCACTGGGTTACCACCCAAGGCTGCTCTCTCCCATCCCCACCCCCTCCTCGGCCCATGGTCCCGTCCTGTAAGGCCTTCCCGGATTTCACACACGCGAACATTTTTTTTTTTTTAAGATTTTATTTATTTATCTGACAGAGACACAGCAAGAGAGGGAACACAAGCAGGGGGAGTGGGAGAGGGAGAAGCAGGCTTCCCGCTGAGCAGGGAGCCCAACACGGGGCTCGATCCCAGGACCCTGGGATCATGACCTGAGCCGAAGGCAGACGCTTAACGACTGAGCCACCCAGGCGCCCCAACGAACATTTACAGTAAACACCAATTTGGGACTGATAAGTGGCTGCTACCTTTGTATTTCATCAAGAGAGGGCAGGAGGTTAAAAAAAAAAAAAAAAAAGCGGATAATAGAGATCAGTGTACGTGTGTGCGCGCGCACATCCACGACCTGTTATCACTGTGATTTTAACACATGAAAAAGTGCTCAACATCACTCGGCATCAGGGAAATCCAAATCAAAACCTCAATGAGATACCACCTCACACCAGTCAGAATGGCTAAAATTAACAAGTCAGGAAACAAAAGATGTTGGTGGGGATGCAGAGAAAGGGGAACCCTCCTACACTGTTGGTGGGAATGCAAGCTGGCGCAGCCACTCTGGAAAACAGTATGGAGGTTCCTCAAAATTTGAAAATAGAGCTACCATATGACCCAGCAAATTGCACTACTGGGTATTTACCCCAAAGATACAAATGTAGGGAGCCAAAGGGGTACGTGCACCCCGATGTTTATAGCAGCAATGTCCACAATAGCCAAACTGTGGAAAGAGCCAAGATGTCCATCGACAGATGAGTGGATAAAGAAGAGGTGGTATATATATATATACACACACACACATACATACACAAGGGAATATTATGCAGCCATCAAAAGGAATGAACTCTTGCCATTTGCAACGACGTGTATGGAACTAGAGGGTGTTATGCTGAGCAAAATAAGTCAATCAGAGAAAGACATGTATCATATGATCTCACTGATATGAGGAACTCTTAATCTTAGGAACTGAGGGTTGCTGGAGTGGTGGGGGGTGGGAGGGATGGGGTGGCTGGGTGATGGACATTGGGGAGGGTATGTGCTATGGTGAGTGCTGTGGGGGGGAAAAAAAAGCAATTTTAACACGAAAAAACAGGAATGACAATCTCAGAATGAAAGCAAATCCTTCTCAAAATGGAGAATTCACAACTTTATACCAATGTATTTTGACAGAGGGACATACGGAAGAAAAACATTAAGAAGGACCAAGGCAGTCAAGACTTATGAAGGGAGGGAGGGAGGCATTTTTAAAATTTCATATGCAGAAAAGCTAGATCTTTTTTATTTTACTGAATGACACTATGTAGAACTAAGTTCTTGGCACAAGTTGTTGGCTGGGGGACCTATGTTAAAAGGTACAAAACAGAATGGAACTTAAATGTCCAGCTCGCTCCAGCACTTTGTTTTATTCAGGGTCATTACCAGAACCCCATCTTATCTCAGGGGTCAAGAGCAGAAGCCACAGGCTCGGCGGCCACACTCATGCCCTGGGCTCCGTGGCTCCGCCTGAGAGCCCAGCACCGAGCCACGAGGGAGGGACAGGTGAAATAAAACTCCTTCCCAGCCTGATCTGAAGCTTCCGTACTCTAGGACAGTGCTTTTCACACACCTGGACCAGGACCCACAGTAAGAAATAGGTTTCCCAGGGCAACTCAGGACACACACGCATACATGTACGTAAACATATGTGTTTGATTCTCTACCACAAGCAGGGGGAGAGGTGAAGGCACAGGGAGAAGCAGACTCCCCACTGAGCAGGGAGCAGACGTGGGGCTCGATCCCAGGAACCTGGCACCATGACCTGAGCCAAAGGCAGACGGTTAACGATTGAGCCACCCAGGCCCCCAACACATGCCCTTTCATAGGCTGCTTCCTTATTGCAGTCGGTTTTTGGGGGGTGGGAAGGGGGAGGAAAGGAGAGGATGGAAGGAGCAATAGAAAAGAAGGAGCCATCACCATACCTGGACTCCAAATTCTTCACTAAGATTGGTGAATAGGTACTCATACCCGTAAGCTGCTTTGCAGTTCAGCCACACAACATGGTATGGACTCCGAGTGATCCAGCTTCGAACCAGCTCTACTACTCCACTCAGACACTCCTCCTGGTCAGGAGTTTTAAAAGGCATTTAACACTTTTAAGAACGTCACTCACCCTTTCCACTCCCAACAGTCACAGGTACTAATGCCAATTAATTATGGGACGATTATGAACTGACATGTTATTCTAGAAACTTCCTACTAGAAATACAACCACACCCCGGTTACCACCCTGCTTCTACGGGGAGACTTACTCGACTAGGAATTTGATAAAATTTTGGATCACAGAAAGTAGTATCTAAGTATACACTTCGGATGTCTTTCACTCTAGAAAAAAAACAACAATTGGTGTTAACCATCTAATGTGAAATAAAATATATGTGAAGTTTAAATTCTCATTAATATTAGAGGGTGTTCCATTGAATTTGGAATTTTTTTGTGAAATCAATTTTGTTGGGAAATGATTTCCACACAATAAATTACACAGATTTGTAAATATGGTTCAGTGAATTTTGACAAGTTCACATAACTACTGCCCCAATCAACATACAGAAAGTTACCATCACCCCATTTCAAGAAGAAAATTTTGCTTTACTGTCACAAATATAATAAACTTCGACTTCTACCTGAAACAAAGGCTTGTATTTGGGGGGAAAGGAGCAGTAAAACTCTTTAGATGATTCAGTCCTCCAAGAATTACATGAAGTCTGGGGCGCCTGGGTGGCTCAGTCAGTTAAGCATCTGACTTCTGATTTCCTCTCAGGTCACGATCTCAGGGTCATGAGATGGAGCCCCGCGTCGGGCTCCGTGCTGGGCGTGGAGTCTGGCTGGGATTCTCTCTTTCTCCCCCTCTGCCCCTCCCCCTGCTCATGCACGCCCTCTCAAAAAAAAAAAAAAAAAAAGGGGGAATTACATAAAGGCCAATACCTGCCCCCAGAGTGCAGAAGCTCCATTCTGGAAGCTTCTCCCTTTGCCAACCTGAAGTCCCCCGTGTACAAGACTGTTCCATTATTGCCCTGAAATAAAAACCTGAGAAGGAAATATGTCTTGGTGACAACATCCTCATAAAGCAAATACACATTAAATCCACAGCAAATGTTTCCTGCCGAACATAGCCACCTGCAATACAGTATTAATGGGACTTTAACAGCTCTACACCCTACCAGGCACTCAGCTGCCACCTTTTCCGGGGGGGGGAGGGGGGGTGCGGATAACATAATGGAATGTACTATTGCCTTTGCAGTAGGCATCCCCCGAAATGTGTTAGCACTCTCAACTACAGATCACTCCTGCTCGTGGAGAGAAAAATCCATGGGAGAAGAAAATGCAAAGCCAACGGAGAAACGGCCATGGAAGGTTTCCATTATAAGAAAGCCACATTTCTAACTTGATCTTCACCTCAGTCCCCCAAGTTCAATTTGGAAACAAAGATTAAAGAAATTGCCATCTACATATTAAAGAAGTAATATCCCTACACATATTATTTTCTAGACCCTAAACATTTATTTCTACAAACACAATACATATCCACACATAATAAAATGGCAAAATAGATGAGCCCCCTTACATAACTGATCCTGGACAATGACCAGCTGGTAAGAGAGTCACAACCACCTCTTCCTTCTAAAAAGAAAATAAAGAAAAAATAATAATAATAGAAGTTATCAGCAGGACCCAGTTCTCCTCAATAGAACAGATTCAGGTATTTCTCCAGAATGTGGTATGTCATTTCCTCACGCGCCAAATCCTGGAGACACATGGAATCCTCACCCACAGAACGACAGTCAAACACAGCGAGAGTATAACCCAGCGACTCCACTCCGAGCTACACACACGAGAGAAATGAAAACAGGCATCCACACAAAAACCTGGGCGTGAATGTCCACAGCGGCACTGCTCCTACTACCCAACAAGTAGAAACAACCAAAATGTCGATCAGCTGATGAGCGAACGAACAGGATGTGGTCTCTCCACACAATGGAATGTTATTCGGGCCATGGCAAGACATGAAATCCTGACATCATACCACAACATGGATAAACCGTGAAACCATTATGCAAAGTGAAAGAAGCGAGTCACAAAAGACCACATCGGTACGATTTCATTGATATGAAATGTCCAGAACAGGCAAATCCTACAGACTTAGAGTAGTGGTTGCCATGGGCTGGGGGAGGGAGAAGTTGGGAATGACTGCTAATGGGTACAGGGTTTCTTTTTGGGTGATGAAAATACTTGAAAAATGATTGTGGTGGTGAACACACAACTCCGTGAATATACTAAAAGCCACTGAACCATACATTTTAAATGGGGTGAACTGTATGGTATATGAATGATATCTCAATAAAGCTATTATTAAACTAAAAAAAAAAAAAAAAGCCTGATGTCGTCTGGGCCCAGGTCACCATTCTACATGTACCGTCCTATCAGGGCAGAGCTCTGGACACACTCACTCGCTCCCGGTAATGGCGATTCCTCCCGGAAGTCTAACATCATTCATTCCGACGGCCCCCTTAGAGCAAGGGTCCTGTGGTTAGTGGAGACACAATGCACGGAGCCACAGTGCATGAGAATAAACAAAGGACCAGAGTGGGACGGCCAGACTCTGGTCGACGGGAGCTGCCTGCTCTCTGGAGCCCAGTTTTGAGAACACCTTTCACCAACATAAGGCAGCGAGGCAATCAGAGGAGTCTGGCATTCACTAACTGAGGTCAGGACAGCGGTTAGGGACCTTCGGGCTATCCTTTTTCCCTCCTTTTTAACCCGCCCTCAACTGGCCCTGCAGTCCTCCCTTGGTGAACAATTCGATGAGGACGACTTCACACACCTGATCTTCTCCAGAGAGGAGATGTGGAAAAGTCAGCCTGATCCTGGTTAAACAATGGACACCCTTCAGAGTTCAACGTGTCGACAAAGCAGGTTATAACCAGGCCATGGAACGAATATTAACTAGATTTACCATAAAATAGGAAAATACTTCCTGGCCCTAGGAAGAATTTGAGGTAAAAAAAAAAAAAAAAGGTCCATAATCTTGATTATTAAACCAATACATTCACAAAAGAAAAGTACCTGCTTCTAAATTTAAGGACAAAAAGTATATTGGATCCACTTGGACACTGTTTCTTAAGTAAGAAATAATTCAGAAAAAAAGAAAATCACAAATACATATATTTGGTACAAAAGCACTAAGCACCATATTATATCCTGAATATTATAATAAACATAATAAACGTGACAATGACATTATGTAATAATATCAATACCTGGAGTTCTCATCATTAGCAGGTAACATACTAAAAAGGAGCAATTCACACAGAAGTCTACCTTATAGACTACTATGTAGAAGGGAAATACAACACAAATTTTTTTTTTTCCCCTACAAACTCACCCAATTACTATAACTTTCATTTATGGTAAGATGAGCATTCAAAATCACAGAGAAAAACAATCATATTATTAAACAATAATTTTTAAAAATTATATTTTTACTTACCTCGCCTGACGCTTCATCGACTAAAGGTATCTGAGTAGGAGTTTCAATTTCAATGGATATCTATTAAAATAAGAGATCATATGTACATCATACCAAGTGTTTTCAGTTTTTCATGGATTTACAAACCTTTGCCATCTCAAACACAAAAAAGGGACTTAGAAGAAGTTACTAAGACTCTCTGTGTAACAATTTCTGATTTCGCGATACTGAACATTTTAGCAGCTTGAAGACATGATAGAGCTAAAGGAGTGCCTTTCCTGTGGCTGACGTGGCAACGTGGATTAAATGCCTCCTAAACTTACATATCCCTTGACACAGCAATTCTATTTCCATGAATTCAATTTTTCTCCCTTCACCTCCCCATCCCTGTCCTCCCACTGCCCTCTCCCCTCTCAACTTGAGTCTCAGTAACACACATGGCCATGTGCTCTGCATGCTTAGGCTTCGTGCTGCAAAATGCAGCCTGGATCCATCCCTGAGGTGCTGGCCTAATTCACAGATTCGGGCTGCGGCAGAGGGCTCCGAGGTGGCCTGACCCATTTTACTACGACAGCAACTCACACAAGAGGCATTCGGTAAGTAGCTGATGAATAAATTAACGTAATTGTTCATCTATTCAGTCCACTGATATCCTAAAACTTACAGTGACTGAGACTTGGGTGTTAAAAATATCCTTGCATTCTGGGGGCGCCTGGGTGGCTCGGTGTGGTTAAGCGTCTGCCTTTGGCTCAGGTCCCACGTCCAGCTCCCTGCTCATTGGGGGTCTGCTTCTCTCCCCCACTCATGCTCTAATAAATAAAATCTTAAAAAAAAAAAAAATCCTTGCATTCTGGAATAAACACATTGTATTGTATTCACAAAGCACTTATTTATTACTGTGAGATTCAGTTAGCTACCACCTTAATCAGGATGTTCACGTGGTCGTACATGAAATGGCTTTTCTCCCTGTTGCACTATCATTATCAATTCTGCCAACAAGGCTGAGCAGCTCATCTCTTTACTATATCCCACAAAAACTCATCCAGTACGGGGATTATTTGTCCTTTGAACATTTGGCAAAATGCACCTATAAAACCATGTGGACTTGGGGCTTTATTGAAGAAGAGATCTTTGTTAAGTTGTTTTAATTTCTTCAATGTTTACTTATTCAAGTTTTCCACTTTTCTTGCCTCAATTTGATATCTTCCTACTTATCCAGATACTTATCCACTTCAACTAAATTATCAAATATACGGTCATTAATTTTCCAATAAATGCACTGCTATTAATAGTTATTTTCCTTTTATCATTCTGTATTTTTATATGCATCTTCTTTTTTTTGACTATTATAAAAGTTTACTTAACAAAAAAGTTCAATATGAAAATGCACATGACCTGGTTTTTATATTGTAGTGAAACAGGTACTATGGAGAGGGGACATGTGGAAGCAGTTGATTTCGTCTGATGAACACACCCATTGTTTATACTTGGTCCAAGGCTTCTAACATGATGAGACTATTTCCTCGTATTACCACCATTCCAATATTGTTCTGTTGCCTACTATTGTTCATTGCCATCTCCACACATTCATCTATCACAAGATTCATAAACGGATCGAACACCCACAATATTCCTTGGACATGTCTGCCACCATTTAATTTCAATGATAATTTCTTGTCCATAAATTTTTTCAACTCGGGAGGGTGAGCTTTGCTCATGGTGTCTACCTGGAGAGCTCAAAGGTGCCTCCAGACGGAATTCGTGGCGTCCCTCACCCTCCCGCAGTAGGCCCGGCATCTTCTTTTTCTAATCTTGGCAGAAATCTCTCTCTATTCCTCTAAAGATGAGCTTTTACTTTTGTTAATCTTCCCTTTTATTTTCTGTGGTAGTTGTCAGCCTCTGTATTGCTACCTTGTCCTTTTACCTTTATTATTCCTTCTTCCACATAACCTTAGATTTGCTTTGTTGCTCCTTTTCCTTCTTACTAAGACTCAATCCATGTAATTCTGGTCTTTGTTTTCGAAGAAATGTACTTAATGCTGTCAATTTCCCTTCAAGTGCTAATTTAGCTGTGTCACACACATTTTGATGTGTCGTGTTCTCACTGTCCATCAGTTCTAAGTACTGCATGTTTTTCTTTACAACTTCCTCTTTAACCTAATGGTTATTACATGCATTGAGTTCCTACATATGTGGATGATTTTAGCTCTCCTTTTATTTGTGACTTCTAGCATCATTGCATTGTACTCAGAGAAAAGATCACTAGGATTTCCAACTTCTTTTGTGCCACAGTACATGGTCAATTGTTGTAAATGTTCCATGTATACCAAAGATCTTTTCCCTTTGGGTGCCTTGGATTGCTATTAGCTCACATTTATTAATCATGCCCTTCAAATCTATCTTATTTCCTGCCTCCTTCCTCTTTCAGTTTTTTTTTTTTTTTTAAGATTTTATTTGACAGAGAGAGAGAGAGAGAGAGAGAGAGAGAGAGAGCACAAGCAGGGAGAGTGGCAGAGGGAGAAGCAGACTCCCCACTGAGCAGGGAGCCCAATGCAGGGCTCGATCCCAGGACCCTGGGATCATGACCTGAGCCAAAGGCAGACGCTTAACCGACTGAGCCCCCCAGGCGGGCCCCTCTTTCAGTTTCTGAGAGTGGTTTGGAAAGTGCTCTGGCTACGACTGCTGAGCTGCCTAGTGTCCCTTAGACTGTGAGGTGGCCTTGTACCCCATCAACTTAGCTGAGCTGGAACTGTCCCACAAGTCCTTTCCACATACACCTCCAGGTGGGCGCTGGCCCCAAGAAACATCCGTGGGAGATCTGGAAGGCCAAAGTGAACCAGTAGCCATGTCGTAATGCTTGCACGGGCACCAGGAGTGCTAACAGCTCACGGACGCGCACCTGCTGGCTCAGCCGCAGACAGGGCAGGACTGCAGCAAGCCCACCTTCGGCTGTGTCTCCTCCTTCAGCTTCTCGAAGGCCTGGGCCAGGAGTGTGAAACTCAGTGGCAACGGGGGGCTGCAGCACTAGCCAGCCTGGGAGGAGTGAGACACAGACAGGGGTCCCAGGTTGTCCTTGTGGGTTCCAGCCCACCTCTACCCTTCTCCGCTTCTCTCTCAGCTCAGCTCATCTCTCTCCACTGGCCGGCAGGTCCACAGCAACTTCAGGCCTAAGAGCAGGCCAAGGTTACAGCCTCAGTGACGGCTCACTCTGGGGAGTGGGGATGGACCCCAGCCCAGGCTGACTGTGCCACACGTGCACCGACAGGGGGCGCAAGCACCGTATGCCCCACACTGGCACGTTCTGCGGCGAGAGCGGTGCCGCAGCTGGGAGGAAGTGGCTCTTCCGGCCCGACAGAGGGTGGCAGTGACTGGCCCTGGTTTTTATTGTGGTTGTGAGGTGGGGTGCCTGGGCTTGCGTGGTTCAAACTTCAGGTCAGGGCCAAGGGAGGGGTAGGCTTTTTTTTTTTTTAATAAGATTTTTTAAATTTATTTGACAGAGAAAGAGAGAGCGAGCGAGCACAAGCGGGGAGGAGGGTCAGAGGGAGAGGGAAAAGAAGGCTCCCCACTGAGCAAGGAGCCCGATGCGGGACTCAATCCCAGGACCCTGGGATCATGACCTGGGCTGAAGGCAGACGCTCAACCAGCTGAGCCACCCAGGTGCCCCAGGGCTTTTTTTTTTTTTAATCAGCTTGCTGTGGGGCAGAAGTGGAAAGAGGATGTGAGAACTGAAAGCTGGTAGCAGGCAAACATCAAACAGACTCTGACACTTCTCAGACTTCTCTGCCAGTTCCCACGATGACCTAAAGTTTAATCCACAGAGTGCACCCTAACTGCATTCCCCCCCAGTGGTTCTCTTTCTCTGATCAAGCACTGGGGGATCAGTGATGACTGTATCCCGTTTGAGGCTACTCTGTCAATTGCATGTTAAGTTCCTATCTTCTGGATCCATGGTTCCTTCTGACAGTAAATAACATCCTCTTTGAAACAAGATCTCCTTTTGCCTTCAATTCTATTTTGTATGACATAAAAACTGCCACTCTGGCATTTTTAGCTTCTAATTGTTTAGTACATCTTTTCCTTTTTTTGTTTTTTATTTCCATTTCAACCTGCATTTATCCTTTTGTTTTATCTAAGTCTCTTGTAGACTAAGACTGGTGGAACTTTTTTTTTTAACCTAAACTGAGAAAGTTATATTTTGAGCAGGAGTTGAATTAAAGCCATATTTATAGTAATTACTGTTATAATAGGACTTTTCCTGGCATCTTTACATTTTCCATATGCCATTCTTTTGTTTCTCCCCTTTACTATCTGCTTTCCATTGGACAGCTCCATTTTATTCTGTCAGATTCAAAGTTGTCCACTCTCTTTATTCCAGTTGTTATCCCTTTATCATAACCCATAAGATGTGTTCATTTTTCCTAAACTATGTCATGACCTAAATAAAAGGATTTATCAATTGGGTTAAACATTTTACACTCTGAAGTATTAAAATGCAACTTAGCAAGAGTTAATGAGATTAAACCAACAAAACCAAGACCCAAGATCAAACTGCTGAGGGAGGAGAAGAACAAATCTGCAACAATAAAATGTTGGCCTCTTCTAAACTGATGAATTACAAAGACTAAACATCAACACTGTAACTAATGTAGACAAATGTAGTGTAGGAGGAACTGGGCTTTGAATAATTCCAATGCTTTCTTTAATCGACCTCGAAAAATATTTCCCCTTGAGAAAAAGAATTAGTGTCATTCAAAAAATAAAACTTACGATTCGTTTCTCCCAAAATTTGTACTTCGGGCTAGTTAACAACAACTCTTTAGTAACAGGTGAACAGTATAAGCAAACCTTCAAGCTGAAAGGAAGAAATTTAGAAAAGCTGTGTCAGTACAATCCACAGCGAGCCACTGGGTGACCAGAAAATACATTTCATTACGTATCAGTTATCTCAAGTCATTCAGACACTGAGCTGGCTGAACAACTGGTAGAGCAGTTCCCAACATGCCACCACCTGTGACTAGGTCCCATCAAGACCGCAAAGAGGGGGGTGCCTGGCTGGCTCAGTCGGTAGAGCGTGCGACTCTGGATCTTGGGGCTGTAAGTTAGAGCCCCACATTTGGTGTAGAGATTACTTAAAAATAAAAAATGTTTTTAAAGATTTATTTATTTATTTTGAGAGAGAAGAGGGGGAGAGCGTGTGAGCAAGGAGGAGCAGAGGGAGAGGCAGAGGATCCCAGGCAGACTCCCCACTGAGCACAGAGCCCACATAGGGCTCAATCCCACAACCCTGGGATCATGACCCTGGGATCATGACCTGAGCTGAAATCAAGAGCCAGTCGCTTAACAGACTACGCCACCCAGGAGTCCCCCCTTAAAAATAAAATCTTAAAAAAAAAAAAGGGCAAAAGGACAAAGGGGAAGAAGCAGATGAGAGAAAATACTGTGCCCTCTGACCTCCTCAAAAGGGTGTCCCCCATCACTCTTAAAGATACATGTTTGCACATGATCAGGTATGTCTGGAAAGATACCACCAAATGAAGCTATCTCTCAAGAACGAAAGAAGTGGGGAACAGAAGACTTCTGGGTTTTATTTCATATAAACCTCTTCTGTTTTTTAGTGAGGAAAAATCAATTTCATAATAAACTTTAAAAATTCAAAAGCAAAGCTTAGAGGTTAAGAATATAGTCTGTGGTGGACCATATTTTCTACAGATGGCCACACTAATATATATCCCAACCACACACGCTCTGTTTACAAAACAGATATGGAAATCCCTCCATTGACATAAGGGGTCTATTTTAACCTCCCCTTCAACCCATCTTTGTAACTGCCTTAGCCAACAGAACGTGGCGAAGGAAGGTCGCAGGACTTTGGAGGCTATGTCTCCTGGGCAACATGGCTACCTGTTAGCCCTCCCTGGGGACAGACACTTTCTAAGCCTTGAGTCTCCATTTCAGAAGTTCGGCTACCTTGAAGTCACCATGCTGAAGAGTTTGTAGCAACAGAGATGCCCAAAAGCCCCAGCTGCCTGATTCTTCTCAGCCTCGGTGTCAAACACTGAATGAATGGGCCTCCAGATAATGGCAGCCCCAGAGGACACCCAGCCAGGCAGAAACCAGCACCCCCCCCCCCCACTGTGCCCTGTCAGCGTTCCCGACCCACAGAAACTGAGAAAGAGAACACACGATTAACGGATTTAAGTCACTAAGTTTGGGGGTGATTTGTTACGCAGTAACAGATAACTAATACACAGGCTCCAAAATCAGACAGACCTGGTTGAAATCCTGGTCCTGCCACTTACTGGCTGTGTGACCTTGGGCAACTAATTTAACCTCTCTGGTTCCTCAGTTTCCTCATCTGCAAAATAGAAATAATAACGGTATCTATTCAAAAACTTATCAAGAGGATCTAAAGAGGATGTTCGCTCCGAGAAGACAGGGATTTTCATCTGTGTTGTCACTATTATATCCTCACCGTCCAGGACAGTGCCTGACTCGTCACAAGCACGCAAAGAAACTGTGGAACTCATCAGTACATAGTGCCTGGCATGTACCCAAGGATTCAATGAATACCGGCTCCCATTTATCACGAACACTGACTAGTGACAGCACTTTGCAGAGAAGACTGACATCCACTGGGTCAGAAGTTAAAGAGTCAACAGGGCCCTTTCATACAAGCTTGAGATTTTGGAATGGACATTTAGGCAAAAGCGGGCTGTAGCAAAAGGATGCAGTCGTTTGGCTTAAAGATCCAAAAACATACGATTGTCTTCACAACTACACACACACACACACACACACACACAGAAATGAAAATGAACACACTACCGCTACACCCAACAGCATGATGAGTCCTGTTACAATCAGAATTTAAGTGAAAGAAAACAAATAGAAGGGTCTATTCGGTATGATTCTACTTATACAAAGTTCACAACCAGCCAAAGCTAAACCATGACGACAAAAAGTCAGGATACAGGTTGCCTCTGGGAGACAAGCGCTGACTGGGAAGGATGGGGATGGGGCTCTGTTCAGGGACACTGGTCCTATTCTATTTCTCTGTCTGGGTGGAAGCTTCATAGATGTGCTCGCCTGTAAAAGTTCATCTGTGTCCCGTTACGATGTATGTACTTTCCCGTGTGTAAGTCATAGCTCAATTAAAATGTTTACTTAAAAAACACACACACACAAATAAGTAGCAAAATAAATTACCTGCACTCCAACCTTCTTTTCAAGGTAGGGGCTCTTAATCCTTTCATATGATCTAAAAACAAAAGAACCAAAAATCATAAGCACATTTTTTTTTAAGATTTTATTTATTTATATATTTGACAGAGAGAGACACAGCGAGAGAGGGAACAAGTGGGAGTGAGAGAGGGAGAAGCAGGCTTCCCGCTGAGCAAGGAGCCTGATGTGGGGCTCGATCCCAGGACCCTGGGATCATGACCTGAGCCGAAGGCAGAAGCTTAACGACTGAGCCACCCAGGTGCCCCAGGACATTTTTTTTTTTTTTTTTGAGAGGATTCCTTAGGCCAAACAGTTAGTTATCTGTTCTTTTCAAGCTTCCTTTTAAGAGAAAATATATGAGAGGTTCACTTTTCTTTAAAGATTTATTTATTTGAGAGAGAGAGCATGCACGCTCATGTGGGAGCGGGGCGGGGGGGGGGGGGATCTTGAAGCCAACTCCCCACTGAGCAGGGAGTCCAACACGGGGCTGGATCCCATGACCCCGACATCATGACCTGAGCCGAAATCAAGAGTTGGATGCTCAACCGAGCCCCCAGGCACCCCAAGAGGTTCACTTTTATAAAAGAACTGATTCCTGTGGGCTATTGGCTCTTTCTTCTGCAGGTGACATGCATCTGAAAACAGGCCAGGAACCATGGAAAGCTGACCATCTCTGGTCATCATTTAAAAGGAGAACAATCCCCTCCATCTCAGGACAGTCTAAATAACTCTGAGTAGCCACAGAAGAATGAGCGACCAGATACTCATTTCAGAACTGCTTCCAGCACTTTCCTTATGTTCTTCTTTAATTTTAATCCAACCATCCCTCGTGCCCCCCTCTATGTGACCCATTCAGTTCCAGGCACTGGAACTCGTTCAGGCTTAGGCCAGCATAAGAAGAGTTTCATTCTCTTCTCAGCCTGCTCTGCCTGCTGGGTTGAAGGTATTTCTATCCACACTGGCCTGCTTCTCAGCCCTGCAAATTAACAGATACAGAAACACGGCCTTTAAACATATGGTGCATTCTAATTCGTTCTGAATCTCCAGCATGGGAAGAACTAGATAGCAGTGACCGCACCTTCTCAGTTTAGATGAATCAAACCAATCCTAATTATTCGAATTACCACCAACACACACACACACACACACACACACACACACACACACACACACACCCGCGTGCGCGACCTCAACTTACCTGTGGTAATCCTTCCTTAACTTCAGAGAAAACAACGCAGTCACCACACCCCCCCGCGGCGGACCTTGACCAGACATGTGCGTGCCCCCGCGGAGGGTGAATCTCCTCAGATCACTCCTGGTCCAGGCTTGTAGGGCCTATGGGGGCATCCCTGGGCAGGACTTTCAGTTGGGATTTCCAAAGAATTTGTGCCACGGCAAAAAGAGGCTGCATCAGGACTCGGCTCCATGCTCCCAAACTAAATCAGCAGGCAGCACTCTATGGCTGCTTTAATCAAGACAGCCCAGGACCCCAGCCACCCCCAAGACTGCCAGCCAAGAGAACGTGGGTCAGTTTACTTGGTGCTGCAAGGACTGCACCCAGAGTCTCCTTCCCAGGGCCTTTTTCCTTTCGCTGAACCAGATTAGGTCACTGTAAATTGTCCCCTAAAGGGGTCTCCTCCAACCCTGGGCCACTATCTCAGGCCACGGGTCTCCTCTTGTCCTCCAGGCCTCACTGATGCTTAGCAAAGGCTGCCCTGAGCATAGCCCTGGGTTCCAGATGGTCCATAAACAGGACTGAGTGGGCCGTGGGATGAGATGTTCTATCAAAGTGTGATGTAAAGGCATTTATGTGATTTTTTTTCTACCAAAAGAGTCCACAAAGATCTTGTCAGATATTCTGTATCAGTTGGTTCAGACTAACATAAAATACCACAGACAAGGTGGCTTAAACCACAAAATTTCTTACAGTTCTGGAGGCTAAATTCCAAGATCAAGGTGCCAGGGGTGGTTTCTGGTGAGACGTCTCCTCCTGGCTTGCACATGGCCCTTCTTCAGTGTGTGTGTGTGGAGAGAGAAAAATCTCTATTCCTCTTTTTATAAGGCCATCAATCCTAACGAGTTAGGACCACGCCCTTATAAGCTCATTTAAATTTTGCCTCCTAAAAACCCAATCACCAAATACAGTCACATAGAGGGTTTGAGCTTCAACATATAAATGGGGGGGGGGGCACAATTCAGTCCACAAGTCCACAGCACATCAAAGAAATATGTTTCTCACAGGTTAAAAACTACCAGTAAGCAGTGTGGGAAATTTCTGAAAGCAGAAGTTGAGTTCTTGCCCTTGATGAGTTTATATTCTGGTTGCATAAACAGACTTACATATCATGAGAGAACAGGAACAGTTATTATAAACTGCTCAATAATAGGGAGTCAGTTTCTGGCTTAACTTACAAACTAATGATCATGATTTTAGATTCCTTTAGATGGATTCCTTCTCCAAACTCACTACTTGTAAACATAAAGGGCAAGCCCCTACGCCACACTTCCGATCATGGCTAGCACATTCTGAATTCTGAAACTCCAGTGAGGCTCAAGACAAAAGGTAAAACAGAGGTATCCTCGCCCAAGAGGAGATTCACAATGAAAAACATTCTGGAGACTAAGTAGAAAGACCCTCAAAGAGGCTCACAGTGCTATTCAGCACATCGAGAGAGGAAGTCCAGATTTATCCCCATTGAGAGAAAATTCGTAGGTCACAGCAAAAAAGCAGAGGCATTTCCCAAAAGCAGGAACTTCGGCGTACTAGATGTTACGCATGGCCAACGGTTGCAAAATGAGTGCTCCTCCAGCTCTGGAGACTGGCTAGAACGTTTTAGAGACACTCCAGCCTCACCTGGAGCCTCTAGCCTCCAGGCCTTATCAGGGCCTAACCCCTAACTGTGCGCAGCTGTGAAATCTTAGTATTCTGGTTGCCTCACAAACTAAACTTTTATACTGGATATGGGCAGAACACCTAAAAGGAGGGGGAGCTTGCACTTCATAGAGCTTTCAGACAGGATGTTTGAGTGTGTGTGCATGCGCTTGCTTGATAATAAATGTTGGGGAGGTGGGGTAGGGCGGACTTTCATCTGAAACTTGCCTTCTTTATAACATGGAAGCGAAGATGTGGTGGAAGAAATAAGTAATAATCCTCGCTGACCTCTGACTATTCGCAGCTAGGCGAGCTACCAAAAGAACCTAAGTTACGCCTGGTCAAACTGGCCCGGGTGGTTGCGCCAAGTTTCGGTTCCGTCCGACGTACACAAGAAATAAAGCCTCAGAGACGCTGAAGAGTCAGGCTGGGACAAGGTGCACCTGCTAGTCTCGGCCCCGGCCTCCCGAAGCCTGCACTCAGCCGCTCGAGGCCCCCGGGCGGCTTCCCTGCGGGGCCAGAACCCGCGCAGCCCGCGTCCCTGGGGCGGGCGGCGCGCCGCGTTCACTCACCCTTGTGGCAGTGCGACAGGAAGTAGGCGCGGGCTTTCAGGTTCTCCCTGTCGAAGCGGTCTATGGAGATGGTTGGGTACTCGGCCATCTGCCCCATGAAGCAACTCATAGCGCCGGCTCAGCTCGGCGGACCGGTCCCCACGCCGCCTGCGGAAGCTGAGGTCTTCCGCCGGCGCGCCGCCACTTCCGGGAACCTCCCGCCCCCGCGCCATTGGCCCGCCGGACGCAGCCACGTCCAATCAGAGGAGCCCTGCGGCGGCGGGGCGGTGCCGAGGAGCGTCCCGGGAGAGTCCGCGGCCGGCGAACCGCGTGGTTAATTTGTCAGAACGGCGGGATGCTGGGCTGGGGCAGCCGGCTAGGATCTAGGACGTGGCGCGACGAGGGTGCCTCCTGCCGGCAACCTTGACTGAACACGGGTGGCGTTCTGGTGCAGAGTGCCCGTTGTCTGTGCAGGAACAGTATCGCGAAGGGAAACTGAACACCCGTAGCAGGTGCTCCACCCAAGGATGCAAAGAAGGGAAGGGGGACGCAAAGCTTCGCTTTGAAATCAGACTGCGTTCCACCTCCTGCTTGTCTACTGAGAGCTTGAAAGCCCAGCTCAGTTTCCCTTCTCTCCTTTTCTTCCCAGTTTCTACCTTAGGGAATAACCATAAGGATTGTATGAGAAAAAAATTGTATGTGACTCATGGTAGATTCAATAACTGTTAGTTCCCGCTTCCACTTATTTATTTATTCATTTATTTATTTTAAAAGATTTTTATTTATTTATTTGACAGCGAGCACAAGCGGGGGAACAGCAGGCAGAGGGAAAAAGCAGGCTCCCAGCCTGCTGAGCAAGAAGCCCACTGTGGGACTGGATCCCAGGACCCGGGGATCATGACCTGAGCTGAAGGGAGACGCTTAACAGACTGAGCCACCCAGGTGTCCCTCACTGGAGGGTATTTATTGGACCCCTTCCTAGCAAGTCTCCTTAAACACCACAATATTAATAATCAGAAACAAACACTCTTGAGGTGTTGCTTTGTGCATACCATTATAATAAGCCTCGTAGTTATTACATAGATGACTAAGATGTGCCTTCAGGTAGGTTTTCAATCCATTTGGAGACAACACATTTGCAGAATATGGTAAACAAATGCTTCCACAAAGACACAAAGTAATGTGGGGGAAAAATCCAAGAACAATGACTTTTAAGCGGTGGAATCAAGAATCAGAGTGCCACCCTCACAGAACATCAGCATTTTCCTGCAGCTACGGTACTCAGAATTCTATTCAAATACAGACTTCTCATAAGGTGAAGAAAAAGCAAGGGAGGAGGACGAGGGAGAATGGGAGCGGTATAGACATCATAATCATTTGAGTAGAGCATTCTGCCAGTATACGATTGCCAACAGCTTTGATTTCGTATAAGATGGTTTGTCTTAGAATAAAGGAGGGCTCAGCTGTCTATACCTAACAACAAATTCTGCAGTGAGACTGCGATCTGGAGAATCTGGTGTGTCTACCTCTGACAGGATCTGGAACTCCTGGCAAGGCAGGTCAAGATAATATTCATATGCTTATCTATCCACTTATTTATCCTCTCTTCTTTCCACAATGGATACAGTATGACAGAGTAAAGGGAAATAGGATAAGGGGGAAAAGATAGGTCAGAAAACAGTGAAGATGGGTAGGCACAGCCCACAGACGTGCACACACTGTTGAAAGACGTGAGCCAATTATTTGGCTCTTCTAGAGGAAGCCACAATCCCTTACTAGCCTTACGCATCCTCAAGACACAAATAGTACAGATTTTCAGGAGAAGTCAAATTTTCTGGATACTGAATCCCAAGAGAAATTCCTCCTGTGACCGCTAATAAAGAAAACGGAAATGTAGTCAACAACATCAGCTATGATCTGCTTCCTCATCCCGCACTCGGCAATCTTTCTGCAACTCTAAGCTCTTCGGACTTCTAAGTCCCTGATGTGTTCTGTCTCAAAGGCACTGAAAACTGCTACCAAGGGTATGTTAAATACCAAAAAATTCGTTATTGAGGTAGGTATAAGTCTGTTGGGAAATCACTACAGGATATATTTTTCTTCGCTTATAAACTGTTGTCAATCTAAATTAACTTATGTTATAAATTTACTATATTCTATGCTATTCCTTCAGAATAACGGACATAAAATGTCATACGAGGAAGTATACAAGGAGATAACATGTTTTTTAAAAAGTGTATTGTGTGCTAGAACTGCTGTAACAAGCACCACAGACTGGGAGACTTACACAACAGAAATTTAATTGTCTCAGAGTTCTGGAAGCTGGAAGTCTGAGATCATATTGTATGATTCCACTTATATAAAATTATGGAAAGTGTGAACTGATCCAAAGTCACAGAAAGCAAGTCAGTAGTTGGTTGGGGGCACAGGAAACAAGTTCATTAACTTGATTGTGGTGATGATTTCACAGGTGTATGCATTATGTCAAAACTTATCAAATTATAGGCTGTTGGGGTGCCTGCGTGGCTCAGCCATTAACTTTCTGCTGTCAGCTCAGGTCATGATCCCAGGGTTCTGGGATTGAGCCCCACATCGGGCTCCCTGCTCGGCGGGAAGCCTGCTTCTCCCTCTCACACTCTCCCTGCTTGTGTTCCTTCTCTCGCTCTCTCTCTGTCAAATAAATGAATAAAATCTTCAAAAAAAATTATAGGCTGTTAAGTATGTGCTAGTTATTGCATTTCAATTATTGCTCAATGGATTTGTTTTCAAAATGTTTGGAGAGGGTATGGGAGAATGTGGACAAAGTGAACAAGATTGGCAAGGATATCCCTTCTCTAGAGGAGTGAAGAAGACACTGCATGGCTAACTCACATAACAGAAGCTGGCTTTGAAAAATCAAAATGTATGTTTATTTTGCATTAGTTTCATATACATCTCCATCACCAATATCTCTTCTTCACACCTCCTACCCTCAACCCTCTGATGGATTAAAGTGTAATTATTCAACTAAGAAAAACTAAAGTCTACCCAAAGTCCCAGAAAATGGTAAGTGTTCAATATATATTAGCTTTTATTATTATTTACTGGGCATCCACTAAGTGCCAGACACTGTGCTTGAACCCGGATGTACATAAAGGAATCAGCCTTGGAACAAGACCTGCAGTCTGACAGAAGTAGAAACTCGTGGAAATAAATAAATGCAAGACATTTTACAGTGCTTTATGGGAAGCCTGCTCAGAACACAGTGGAGACCAAGCAGAAGAGCTCAATTCTGCAAGGAGAAAGAAAAACTTAGCAGAGAAGGTAAACTCGAGTTCAGCTTCCGGGCCCAGGAACAGCTTAAGTCCCAGGAATGAGCGTTTATTCAGTCTGCACACTGCAAATAGTTCCTTTTAACCAAAGCACTGCGATCAAAAGGAATGAAATAATAGGGACTTACCAGGGGAAGTCAAGGCTAAACCAGCTAAGGGACTAGACACCAAGCCAAATAGTTCAAACTTTAACTTGAGTGACAGCAAGAAGCCTGGGTGGTTTGAAACAAAAGAGTGACAAGTGAGATCAGAACAGTGTTTCTCAACGTGTGGGCCCTGGAAGAGCATCACTAACAGTATTTAGGAACCTGTTAGAAATGCAAAATCTCTCCCGCAACCCAGACCTACTAAATCAGAACTCTCCAGCAATCTGTTTTAACACACTCTCCAGGGGACTCTGATTGATGCTTAAGTTTGCAAGCCCCTGGATTTAAGTTTGAAAGAGCACTTAGGCAGTTCTGAGGCAGGACGTCTGGATAGGAAGCTGCCACAATATTCCAAAAAATGTGATGGTGTGGATTCATTTATTCACTCAACAAATAGTCCCTGACCATCTACTATGTGCCGCACACTGTTCTAGACATTAAAGATTCAGCAGCGAGCAAAGCAGAGAAAAACCTATGTGGCAATGGAATGTACATTCTAGTGGAAGTCATGTCTATCATTTATATAGTTCTAGGTGCTCTCCTATATGGTTTATATTTGTTATTTCATCCTCACAACTACCCCATCAGATAGGTACACTTTTTGTCTTTACAGTTAAGAAAAGTAAGGTTCAGTAACTTGCACGAAGTCATGTGACAACTAAGTAGTAGAAACCAGATCCAAATCCAAGGTCATGCTTTAGACGCGATGCTATACTGCTTCCTAGTGGCCATGGTGGTGAAAGATATTAATTCGAAATACATTGCTTTGGCACCTACTGTGCGCTAGGTACTGTTCTAGAAATTTGGTCAACAAAACCTGTCTTTATGGAAATTATGTTCTTGCAGAAGAGAAACAATAGAATTAAGAAAGAAGCTATTTAAGTAGTATAATAGATGATGGTAAGTGCTGTGGACAGAAGAAACACTAGAACATAGTAAGGGGGATAGAGAGCATGATGCAGTAGCCATAACAAAGGCCTCGATGTGGAAGCTGGGCCAGGAACAGCCAGATCAGTGTGGCTGGAGCAGAGTGATCCAGGGCACCAGAGCAAGGGAAGAAGAATTGTATGCAACCCTTGTAGGGTTTTGTTGGTTTTTACTCTGTAAGATGGGAGCCATTGCAAGACTGTGAGCAAAGAAATGATACAGTCCAAGTTATGTTTTAAACGGATTGCACAGATTGTTGTGTTGAGAATAGACTAGCGGGGAACCAGAGATACCTGTTGGGGATTATTGCAATAACCAGAGTGGGGTAAAATGATGGTGGCTTGACCTCGCTGGAACAGAAAAGCCAACAGTGACGGATAAGGAGGGCAAGACAAAGAGTGGACTCTAGGAGCCATTTACTGACGGGGGAAGATTGTGGAAGGAGCAGGCTGGGGAGGGGACGTTTGGAAGGGGGTTGTTGGGACAACTAGGTGGATGTTGAATATAGGTTGCATATACAAGTCTGGAATTCAGAGAGAGATCTGAGCTGAGGAAATAAATTTGGGCGTTATAAGTAAATCGATAGTATTTTAAATATACGGATAAAGGTAATGATAGAGAAAGGTCATTTAAGTTATGGAAGTTGTTTATTGTAAGTTCACTAATTGTCAGGCACTAAGCTCTAACCTGTGAATTGCCTGGTTCACTTAATTTCAACAAAATGAGAAATGGGGTGGGACAGATAGGAGGTACCTTCTCCCAGGAACCAAAATCGCCAACGGAATTCTGTCTGGTACTGAAGAAGCAAATTACACATTCTGCCCGATTCCTCTGCCTAATAATCAGCCCCCGCGAGCTTCCCATCCTGGCTTCAGCTTTGACGCTCCAAACTGGGCAGGCTGCCCAGCCCAGCCCTCGCACCTGCGCACAAGGGCCCGCTCGCAGGGGGCGGGGCCGGAGCTGGGCGCTCCGCCGCGCCACGCGTTGCTAGGAGACGCGAGGGTCGCCGAGGCGCGACAGTTGGCCTCTCGCTGCCCAGCCCACGGATTCCTGAGTGGAGAACTCGAGCACCGCCGCGCTCTCCTGGGAGCTCCCGGGCGGGGTGCCTCGGCCTCTCCAGATCGGCCAGCGAGGGTAACCACGGAGAGCTGGACCCAGGGGCGGGGAGGGGGGAAGGGGCGGTGGGTGGACTCGTCCCGAGGGACCTGAACAGTCCGCCCCCTCCGCTGAGCCTGCCCGGGCCCCGCCCCGGAAGCCTCGGCTCCGCCCCTTCCGCTCCGGAACGCCTTTGTGATTTCTGAGGTTTGATTTTCTTGCTTGTTTATTTTCCGGGTTAGTTACGGTCTTTATTTGCTAACCCCTGAGTTTCAGAATCTGATTTTCCAGTAGCTTCCAGGCCGAGCCGCTCCCCCTGCGGCTTGATGTATTCTGGGGTCTCCTTTCAGAGTTCTCCTGTGGACCCCCAGTTTTCAAAACTCTTTCTCCGGCTCAGCCTTCTGTGGCAGATCCACATACAGAATTGGTGATTTCTGTCAGAAGAAAGGCTTGAGGGACTGGAGAAGGCATGGAGTGGCTTTACGCTGCACAGATGCAGATTAGCATACCTAGACCATGGACTACAAAGGCATATTTGGGAAACCAGTTTTGTTTTTCAACTGACCCCCCAAAAACTTTGGGAAGGGAAGTGTGCGGACAAAAGAGACCTTATAATGAGACCTTTTCGCTGTTCGGGAAACAAGCCCAGGGATGTTAGCTGATTGGCTCCTTTGCCATATCCTGATGCGTCTAGGAACAGAATAAAATAGGTACAGAAATGGAAGGAATACTAATGCTCTTGGGGTTTTAATACGACTAAAGGTAAAAAGCACTTTTCAGAGCGAACAAGGAAGTGAAAAGGACTTTTGCATAGAAGGGAGTTTGAGATGACTGGTACATCAAAGGCTTCTACTGTCAGTTTAAAACCTTAGATTGTCAAGGGTTTGATATTGCTGGGTTTAGAATACCTATATAAACCTAATACTGTTTAATAAAATTAGATTTTCACAAAACTAGAAAGTCAGGCCATTACCATTTCCTGTTTCTGTAGCTACAACTTAGTATTATAAAAATCAGATGTGTTTTATAGTAATTATTTTTTGCCACAACTCTCAGCAAAGTAAACCACTAAATTTCAAAGTGCTGAATGTTACTAGTGGGATTAATATTGCCACTGAATTTCCCAGGATTACTGAAATATTTCATCGAAAAGTTATAAGTTGATCTTTCCCAATTTTAGTTTCATTCTGTTTTTAATAAGTAGAAAGTAAGTTAAAAGAGAGACAAAAAAGTTGGGGGGTGGGATTTGCACCACTGCTATATAGTATAGTTACAGTAACCGCAGGGCTTCCTATTATGATGAAAATGCATTTAAGTTCCCTTTAGCTATTGTGGGAAAACAAAGTTTTGAAATGCATAGTATGTCTAGAGGATACATATTTCTACTGAGAAAAAAATGGTTTTTTTTCTCCAGTAGTTCAGCTCTTCTATTGAACAGTTCTTCTGTTGAAAGCATTTTTTAAAAAATTTTTAAAGATTTTATTTATTTGAGAGAGAGAGCACGAGGCAGGGAGGGGTAAAGGGAGAAGCAGACTCCCCACTGAGCAGGGAGCCCACACAGGACTCAATCCCAGGACCCATGAGATCATGACCTGAGCTGAAGGCAGATGCTTAACCAACTGAGCCTCCTAGGCGCCCTTGTTGAAAGCATTTTTGTATTTATAGTTGACATGATTGTTTTGTTTGAAAGTGGCAAAAGATTACATAGACGACATTCAGGAAAATACTTTTTGAATGAATATGAGTATATAAAAGTATTTTGTTATGTATCAAAAAGCCAAGCCTGAAGCAAAAATGGCTTGGGTAAAACAAAAAGTATGATTGTGCCACTACTTTTAGAAAATGTGCCTCATCTATAAAGGCAATATAATACAGCCAAAATTCATATAACAAGCATAACTAATTCTGAAAGTCTTTTTATACAGCAAGTTTGCACCTTTTTTCCTCTCATGTTTCTTAGTGTCATTTTTCTATGAAAAAATAGGTCATATATAGTTGTGTATGTTACTGGATTGTCAGGCTCTACCACACATGTCCAGCTCACTGTTGGTCGTATCTAGTGTGCAGCAACAAAGCAGTGAGCCTCCCATTGAAATGAATGGAAATGAAATAGAAACCAAAAGAATAGTAGGATAAATCAACAAAACTAGGAGCTAGTTCTTTGAAAGAATTAATAAGATCGATAAACCCCTGGCCAGACTTATCAAAAAGAAGAGAAAGGACCCAAATAAATGAAATCATCAATGAAAGAGGAGAGCTCACAACCAACACCAAAGAAATACAAACAATTATAAGAACATATTATTAGCAACTATATGCCAACAAATTAGGCAATCTGGAAGAAATGGATGCATTCCTAGAGATGTATAAACTACCAAAACTGAACCAGGAAGAAATAAAAAACCTGAACAGACCCATAACCAGCAAGGAAATTGAATTAGTAATCAAAAGTCTCCCAACAAACAAGAGTCCAAGGCTGGATGGCTTCCCAGGGGAATTCTACCAACCATTTAAAGAATTAATACCTATTCTTCTGAAGCTGTTTCAAAAAACAGAAATGGAAGGAAAACTTCCAAACTCTTTCTATGAGGCCAGCATTACCTTGATCCTAAAACCAAAGACCCCACCAAAAAGAATTACAGACTAATATCCCTGATGAACGTGGATGCCAAAATTCTCACCAAGATACTAGCCAATAGGATCCAACAGCACATTAAAAGGATTATTCACCATGACCAAGTGGGATTTATTCCTGGGCTGCAAGGGTGATTCAACATCCACAAATCAATCAATATGATACACTACATCAATAAAAGAAAGGACAAGAACCATATGACCCTCTCAGTAGATGCAGAAAAAGCCTTTGCCAAACTACATTATCCTTTCTTGATTAAAACTCTTCACAGTGTAGGAATACAGGGAACATACCTCAATATCATAAGAGTCATACTCAAAAAGCCCACAGGGAATATCATTCTCAATGGGGAAAAACAGAGCTTTTCCTCTAAGGTCAAGAACACAACAGGGATGTCCACTCTCACCACTGTTGTTCAACATAGTACTGCAAGCCCTAGCCTCAGCCATCAGACAACAAAAAGAAATAAAAGGCATCTGAATTGGCAAAGAAGTCAAACTCTCATTCTTTACAGATATTATACTCTATGTTGAAAACCCAAAAGAATCCACCCCAAATTGCTAGAACTTCATACAGGAATTCAGCACCATTGCAGGATATAAAATCAATGCACAGAAATCAGTTGCATTTCTATACACTAAGGAGACAGAAGAAAGAGAAATTAAGGAGTCAATCCCATTTATAATTGCACCCAAAATCATAAGACACCTAAGAATAAACCTAACCAAAGAGGCAAAGGATCTGTTCTCAGAAAACTATAGAACACTCATGAAAGAAATTGAGGAAGACACAAAGAAATGGAAAAATGTTCCATGCTCATGGATTGGAAAAAAAATTTTGTTAAAATGTCTATGCTACCTAGAGCAATCTACACATTCAATGATCTCACTATCAAAATACCATCAACTTTTTTCACAGAGCTGGAACAAATAATCCTAAAATTTGTATGGAACCAGAAAAGACCCTGAATAGCCAAAGGAATATTGAAAAAGAAAACTAAAGTTGATGGCATCACAATTCCGGACTTCCAGCTCTATTACAAAGCTGTCATCATCAAGACAGTATGGTACTGGCACAAAAACAGACACATAGATCAATGGAACAGAATAGAGAGCCCAGAAATGGACCCTTAACTCTATGGTCAGCTAATCTTCGACAAAGCAGGAAAGACTATCTAATGGAAAAAAGACAGTCTCTTCAACAAATGGTGTTGGGAAAATTGGACAGTCACATGCAGGGGAATGAAACTGGACCATTTTCTTACACCACACACAAAAATAGACTCCAAATGGTTGAAAGACCTCAATGTGAGACAGGAATCCATCAAAATCCTAGAGAGAACAGGCAGCAACCTCTTCAACCTAGGCCACAGCAACTTCTTGCTAGACACATCTCAAAAGGCATTGGAAACAAAGGCAAAAATGAACTATTGGGACTTCATCAAGATAAAAAGTTTTGGGGGCGCCTGGGTGGCTCAGTCCTTAAGCGTCTGCCTTCGGCTCGGGTCATGATCCCAGGGTCCTGGGATCGAGCCCCACATCGGGCTCCCCACTCAGCGGTAAACCTGCTTCTCCCTCTCCCACTCCCCCTGCTTGTGTTCCCTCTCTCACTGTGTCTCTCTCTGTCAAATAAATAAAATAAAATCTTTAAAAAAAAAAAAAACTTGAAAATAGACCTACCCTATGACCCAGCAATTGCACTACTAGGGATTTACCCCAAAGATACAAATGTAGTGACCCGAAGGGGCACCTGCACCCCAATGTTTAGAGCAGCAATGTCTACAACAGCCAAACTATGAAAAGAACCCACATGTTCATTAACAGATGAACAGATAAAGAAAATGTGTTATATATATACAATGGAATATTACTCAGCCATCCAAAAAAAAGAAATCTTGCCATTTGCAATGACATGGATGGAACTAGAGGGTATTATGCTAAGCGAAATAACTCAATCAGAGAAAGACAATTATCATATGATTTCATCATATGTGAGATTTATGAAACAAAACAAAGGATCATAGGGGAAGGGAGTGAAAAACAAAACAAGATGAAATCAGAGAGGGAGACAAATCACAAGAAACTCTTAATCATTGGAAACAAACTGAGGGGTGTTGGGAGGGAGTGTGGGGGAATGGGGTAGCTGGGTGACAGACATTAAGGAGGGTACATGATGTAATGAGCACTGGGTGTTATATAAGACTGATGAATCACCGAACTCTACCTCTGAAACTAATTAAACACTATATGTTAATTCATTGTATTTAAAACTAAAAAAAAGAAACCATAAATAAAAAATAAATATTTTAAAAATAACAAAAAATAAAAATAAATAAAATGAATGGAAATGAAGGGCAGGGGTTCCACTGAAATATGGCTCACTTATTGTTTTGTCAGGTAATCCAAATTTTACATAAATTCACAATAACATAACAACATATTGCCTTAAAATACAACATGAGCCTAAACCTAAATTAATAAATAAGGGTCAAAAGTTTTTAAAAAGTCAAATATTAACAATACCTTAATTTTCTTTGGTCTAGTCAATATACATATTGGTATGCACGATGAAAAAAATGCAAACAATATTAATGATATATCCATTGGGTAGTTGCTACTTTCATCAGAGTGAACTGTGTAACTCAAATGGCTTCATTTTAATTCATTTAAATCAGGAGCTAAACCCAAACAACTGTGAGAATTTTGGTTTCAGGACGGAATGTAAATACCGCAACCTTTAAAATGTTAAGTAAGAATGTGACAAAAATATACAGGAGGTAGGGGGGAGCACAGGACCGTTTCCCTTATTTTTCATAGAAGAGCCAATTGGTATTTGTGCATGACTTATAACATAAAATTCAAACAAATGACTCTTAGCCTCCTAACAGTCTCCATTAATCTATTTTTATTAACTATGAGGGAAATATTAGGCCACATCTTTCACACCGAAGAAATATTTATCTGAAATTTAGCAATTCCATCAATTTTATTTCCATTTCCTACTTCCCACCCTGTTAAATCCAGGCTGAGATAAATTTGTTATACTTGTGAAAGTATTTATTATAAGATTCCTTTTTTTATATTATGTTATGTTAATAACCATAAATTACATCATTAGTTTTTGATGTAGTGTTCCATGATTCATTGTTTGTGTGTAACACCCAGTGCTCCATGTCCTCTTTAATACCCATCACCAGGCTAACCCATCCTCCCACCCCCCTGCCCTCTAGAACCCTCAGTTTGTTTTTCAGAGTCCATAGTATAAGATTCCTTTTTATAAAACTTTTAAAGTCTGTCCTTCTAACTCATCTTATGTTTAGGATGATATTCACCTGATGTTAAGGATTGATACTTCTAATTGGTGTGATTATTTTGACTTTTCTTTTTTTGTACTTTAATGTATTTCTTGACCTTTTCAACACACATTAATTCCCCCTTATCCATGGGGGATACATTCCAAGACCCCCCCCCCCCAACTGGCTGCCTCAAACCACGGATAGTACCAAACCCTATATATTCTGTTTTTTCCTATATACATGTCTATGATAAAGTTTAAAACAACAATAATAAAATAGAACAATTGTAACAATATATTTTGAAAAGTTATGTGAATGTGGCCTGTCCAAATATATTTTCCTGCACTCACTATTTTTGTGATAATGTAAGATAAAATGCCTGTATGATGAGATGAAGTGAGGTGAATGACATAGGCATTGGGATGTAGCGTTAGGCTACCATTGACCTTCTGACAATAGGTCAGAATGAGAGTCATCTGCTTCCAGACTGCAGTCGAGGTAGAAAGTGAAACTGCAGGTGAGGGGGTAGTACTGTAATGAGTATTTGTCATTGTAATTGAAAAAAATTTAAAAACAAGAATTCATTTATAAGACCTACTCATGAAGTCTGTACTTAATGTATTTCAGCCAATAGAAACGTATTTTAATAGAAGAATGGATTCAAGGGGGCGCCTGGGTGGCACAGTCATTAAGCATCTGCCTTCGGCTTGGGTCATGATCCCAGTGTCCTGGGATCGAGCCCCGCATCGGGCTCCCTGCTCCGCGGGAAGCCTGCTTCTCCCTCTCCCTCTGTCCCTGCTTGTGTTCCCTCTCTCGCTGTATTTCTCTGTCAAATAAATAAATAAATAATCTTAAAAAAAAAAAAAAGAAAGAAAGAAAAGAAGAATGGATTCAAGGAATCATGGTGAAAATTCTGGGCACTTTATTTCAGTTAACTGATACATATTTTGGTAAAATAAGATGACTCTGAGAAAACAACTGTAAGATATGTCTTTGAAAAACTGACTCTAGAAGTTTGGTGAATAGACAATTACGTGTACTTCAGTTGAATATTTGAACTTCGAAAGCTACTGGTGACTGCTTACATTGTTTTAAAATCAATGATCTCAGTATCATACAGTCTTACAGCTTTCATGGACTTTGTGTTCGTCTGTCTTTTCACATCGGGCTGTCACAGGAGCAGGGTCCCAGTGACCTCCTGAGTGAATGAACTGCAATGATTGGATGCCTCCAAGTAGTTAAGATATGGAAAGAGAGGAAACATGGCTCCTCAGCAAGAAGAATAAGAAGACAGTGAGAAGACTGATCTTACATTTCCTTTTTAGGAAAAAAAAAGTGGGGGATGCAGTTTTTAATATAATCAAATGGAACGGTGGTGAGATATTTTGACAATCTACTGAGTAGTTAAAAATGAGTGTGACTTCAGAAAAGTGTATGCTATTGCCTAGGACACCAGAATTAGGACATCACTCTCTGAATACAATTTTATTTGATGAAGAAATAAACAGTTCCCTATGTATCTTTCAGGGTTTATTTTATTTTGTTTCCAAAGTAGAGCATGAATCCTTCTCAATCTTGAAATTGAATGTTTAAAATTTAATATACGTAACAGGATTCTCAACTCTCTGAGTTTTTTTTTTTTTTTTAAATTCCACTTGTGTTCATTTTTTTTTTTTTTTTAAGATTTTATTTATTTATTTGAGAGAGAGAGAATGAGAGAGAGAGCATGAGAGGGGGGAGGGTCAGAGGGAGAAGCAGACACCCTGCCGAGCAGGGAGCCCGATGCGGGACTCGATCCAGGGACTCCAGGATCATGACCTGAGCCGAAGGCAGTCGCCTAACCAACTGAGCCACCCAGGCGCCCCACTTGTGTTCATTTTTAAAGGGACTTTCAAAATTGTCACTATTATGCTATCTATTAATGTTGTTTTAACATCTTTCAGAAATAATTGGCAATAAGACCTCTGTAGCCATGGCTAGTTCTGACATGAAACCAAAATCAATAAGTCGTGCCAAAAAATGGTCAGAAGAGATAGAAAATCTGTACAGATTTCAGCAAGCAGGATATCGGGATGAAATTGAATATAAGCAAGTGAAACAAGTTTCTATGGTAAGATGTCTCTACAGACCTGAACTCAAAATATTCAGTGAAAAGTATCAAAATCAAACAAAGAACCAGAGAATAACTAAATGGAAACTCTACTCCATTTCTCTTATTTTATTGATGAGGAGACTGAGGTCCAGAGGAGAGGTTTTCAGGTAGACTGGAGGGAGAGGTGGTCCCTCAGCATGGAAAGATTAAGAACTTTCTAGCTTTTATTGAACAACCATGCTCTGCCAGATAAAGCTTTGATGATAACCACAGAAGCAGAGTCTTTTTCCCTTACCCAGGTAATTCTATTGCCAGATATTCAGTTTATTGTGTAACTATTACTTCTTTCCAGTTTCTTTTTTTATCCCGAATTATATAGGGGTTAGATTCTGTTTATTATGGAGATTATAAGTGACAGAAAACTATTAGAGAGCAACTCCTGATTGTTTGTGCATTACACTCCCATGCCCAATAATGTGATTGAGATAAAATCCGATTTAAGAGAACACAAAGAACCTCCTTGAAGGGGAAGTCCCACAAAGTGAGAGGAGTGTGTGTGTGTGATGTAGGGAAGAACAAGCCTATTCACTGTA
Source organism: Halichoerus grypus (assembly GCF_964656455.1). Classification (NCBI taxonomy): domain Eukaryota; kingdom Metazoa; phylum Chordata; class Mammalia; order Carnivora; family Phocidae; genus Halichoerus; species Halichoerus grypus. The sequence continues at coordinate 54,284,847 of NC_135717.1, forward strand.
TGACTTGGCAATTTTGAAGAGGTCTTGCATTTCATTTCAGTATAACTAATTGGATATAAACTGTTGGGAAGGAGAAAATTTTCCCTGTTCTTTTGGCTGGTCTAATAATTAAATTGACCCACGACAGATTAACAGGAGAAAAGACAAATTTCATCTAATCTCATATATACAGGAGCCCCAAAGATATAAGACCCAAGAAGTGACCAAAGCAGGCCATTTATATACCTTTTAGACAAAGAAATGATAAATGTATGAAGAACTGACAAGACAAAGTAACTTGGGCTTGAGTACTAATTAGTGGGGAAATGAAGCAGAATTTATTTACACAGCCCTCTTGGCTCTGAATTCTCTGTCTGTGGTGATAAGGATGTCTGTTTACCTCCAGGTGCAGGGAGGGTGCCTTTCACGTGTGAGATTTATTTCCTGCTTTCAGAGGTACAGAGAGGAGGGTCAGTGTCCTTCATGCACCGGTTTCTCAAGTAACTTTAACTTGAAACCATCAGTATGCCAAAGTGGCATATTCTGGGGCAGCATGCCCTCAACCCTGTCACTTCCACGTGCAAATTTCTGTGCCAAGTGCTTTAGGAGATAAAAATATGAGTACCTGACCTCAAGAAATTGATTGGGCCAGTAGGAAGAGAACCAGATTTGGAACCTATCCAGGGTCTGCATCCTGGCTCCTCTTTCTCATTAGCTGAGCAATCCTGAACAATGTTCTTAACTTGGTTGAGCTCAACAGTTGAATTGTGATGACAGTGTCTGCTTTAGAAAATAGTTACAGGAATTAAATGAAATCATGTGTTTGAAGTGCCTGACATTGTAGTGCTTAATAATTTGTTGAGTGAATGAAAGATAAGTGTTAATGATTGATAGCTTTTATTATTCTTATTATCTTGGAGTAGAAGATTAATAATGACATGAACAGTAAAAATTTACGCAAGTCAAAATATGTGTGCCTTTAAAAAAGACGCAGGAATTTAGAGGAAGACAAAATCTCTTCCTTTGGGGGATAATCCCCCAAAAGGGCTTCATGCCCCCAGAGACATTTGCAGAGGGCCTTGAAGATTGGCCAGGATGGTAACTGAATGCTTGCCTTGATTGGTATGTCTCTACCAGTGTACAGAGGTGGGAAGGGTTTGAGCAAACTTCTCTTTCCTCACCTGAAGCATATGTCCTTTTGGGACACATAAACTATTAGAGCTTACTGACCTCCCCAGCTGGTCTTAAGGACCATACCACTCCACTCTGTTCTACTCAAAGGAGTGATGCTTTCTTCCATCGACTGGGAGTCCTCAAGTGAAAGGCCAAGAAGAAAAAATTATAAAATACAAGGGATATTTAAAATGACTAAGGGTTGATGAGCACAGAACCAATACAGCTGCTTGGAGGCTCATCCCATATACAGAGGCTATTTCTTCACTGGATGAGATGCTTTTTAGGACCCTAGTAAATGAAAGAGAGCCTGATCCTGGCCCCAAGAGGAAGAGAGTTATAATGGTATCTTGAGAACACCCTCCTTTCTCTGCTGGGGGCAATGGAAGCTATGAAAGGCAAGCTTGACCTAAGTGATAGGAAGCATTGATTTTTTTCCTATACTATAAATGTCAGAGAGCCTGCCAAGGTTCATCCGATATGCTGCTACCTATTTTCATTAATTCTTAAATAAAGGAGACAACACAAGAAAAAGAAAATGTCCTGTTAGAAAACAAAGGCCATGCATTCCTTTGTATTCATGATGTATTCCTATCCCAGTGGAAAGTTATGATTTATGGATGGGGCATATGAGAAGTGACAAACTGCCTGGAGAGATGGTGGTGAAGAGCATTCGATTATCTAGACCATGACACCTGAGTGATCAGGTTTTGACAATGATAGAGTAGATCTTAAAGAATCCAGAAGAAATATACCAAACAACAAGAGAAATGTATTGATCTGATCATGATCAAGAAAGTAGAACATGAATTTGGAGAGGAAGGGGAGAAAAATGCCCAAACTAGGTCAAGCCAAATGATAAAGTAAGCAAACCAATATGACATATGAGAAAGATGGGGAGAAGGTAAGAAAAGATAGTGGAGGATTAAATTCATGACCTTAAATTTCTATTAAAAATTAGGTTTCAAGGGGCATCTGGCTGGCTCAGTTGGTGGATCATGAGACTCTTGATCTCAGGATTATAAGGACCAGCTCCACACTGGGTGTAGAGATTTCTTAAAAAAATAAAATAAAATCTTTTAAAAATTTGGTTTTCAAGCTGAACTTGTGATATGGATTTGAGGAATGCATATGCACCTTTAGGTATCTTGAGTCTAGCTGGTCCCATTTGTCACTGGTGTGACATCAATGCTCAGCACCCAAGTGCTTTCAGAGGGGGGCCTGAGCCTAATTTCCTCAGGCATTACTTTTAGAAATTAGGAAGTAATAATGTTTGAAATAATTTGTAAACATAAGAAAAAGTTTTGAGTGTTTTGAATGTTTCCCCTATCTTGGCCACTGAGTAGAAATTTAAATCTAGAGATTGGGATCTAGAGACAAGCACCAAATTAGCTATTTTGCAGTATAAGGATATAACTTAGGATGTGTTTGAGGTATGTATAATACTCTCTTGAGAGCACAAGTATTTTTAGATTTAATTTTATGCTTTAATTTTTGGATGTGAGATATACTGTTAACTATTTGTTAGTAAATTATTATATAAAAATAAAACCAGCATCATAGTATTTGTATTCTGGTTTCTGATGTGCAGGTAGATCGTTGGCCAGAGACGGGATACGTGAAGAAACTCCAGAGAAGGGACAATACTTTCTATTACTACAACAAACAGAGGGAGTGTGATGACAAGGAAGTCCACAAAGTAAAAATTTATGCTTACTAGCCTTTGTTCTTTGTGTTATTTGTCATTACTTAAGACTTCATTGCTTCATTCTACATCATGTAAATGTCCTTTTACAAAATAATTCAAAATGCAGACTTCAGCTGAATACTATGAAACACAAAAGCCATGAAACCATGAAACCATCCTGTTCTGTTCTAAAATATAATTGCAGAAGCATTAAAGGTGTATCCATCTTGGTCCTGTTCTTCTGATTATTTTAACTGAGGTAGACTAACCATGATGCACAGAAAGAGACAGCCCCATCTGAAACCATTCCAGTGGTGAGGCTAGTTATGTATAGGTTAGTGCTCCATACTCCCTACCCCCACCCCCAGCCTTTACCACTTTCCAAGACCACCATTTTGAACTGTCAGATCTGCCTCTTGTGGCCCGAGGGCTTTCTCTTGTCCCTGGAGTCCTTTGCCTCTTGCTGAGTAGATTGGAAATGCCAAGGGCTTCTGGCCCCTGGGAGCAGCCCTCAACCAATGACTGATGGGGAGGAGGTGTTCAAAAGCTCCAGCCGCCTGGTACCTCAGAGGAATCCATCAGAGGTGTGTGCTTTACACTGGCGCCCAGTTTCCCAGCAGGATGAAGCTTCAGTCACCGGCAGAGGGTGTCTGGCTGGATCACAGAGTCTATTGGCTGTGTCCCTCCATTGCCACTCCCCCCACTCCCTGCCAGGCGTTCCCTTCCTCCTGAATCAGCTCCTTGTACGTGGAGCCTTGTCCCAGGATTGGCTTCTGGGTTCCCAATCTAAACAATTCCTGTTCCAGTCCTGCTTGGAATCACTGCAGAAACAGCCTGAGTGCTAATGAGCAAGGCAATAATTAACCTGTAAGACCTGTAAGACATAGGAAGTCCCCAAAATTTGTGAGTCTTGAGTGCTTTGAGGTTAAATAGATGAAAGACACCCTTTCTATTTTAACTACGTTTTCACTAGATTTTTTGTCACCATTTGTAAACCCTGACCTTTAAATAGATTTTTGGATACGGGGATCATAACCATCAATTCATCCAAGTTCAGCTCCCATTTTCCAGTGCACCGTGAAGCTCCATTAGTTTTCCTAAATCAATGTTGTGCTTCTTCAGCATTTTTTCTTTTTGAGCGAAAACATCACAGGAAGGATAGATTGGCAAACTTCTTTTATGCCTTTCCCAGCGTTGCTTGAGATCATCTCACCGCTTTGAACCCATTTATCTGTACCCCTCTGCTCATGCTTTTTATCATCCTCTTTCAGATTTGGCAAACCCCTCAGTACTGATCATAAGGGATCTTCTGAATCTGATAATGCTTTTTTTTTTTAACCTACTGTGATAGAAGACATCCCCTGACATCCGCATTGCCTCCAAATACACCCTTATCCCTGGAACCTGTGCATATGGTACCTTACACAGCAAAAGACAGTTTGCAGATGTGATTAAGTTAAAGATCTTGAGATGGGAAATCATCCTAGAATATCTGGGTTGGCCCAATGCATCACTTGGGCCCTTAGGGCAGCAGGCTGGTCAGAGTTAGAGAAAGAGGTGTGACAATGGAAGCAGAGGTCTGAGGGATGCAAGGAAGGAACCAAAGTCCAATGAATGCAGAAAGCCTCTAGAAGCTGGAAAAAGCCAGTGAATGGCTAGTCTCCAGAAGAAACACAATCTCGCCAACACCTTGGTTTTACCAAATAAGACTTATTTCAGACTTCTGGCCTCCAAAACTATAAGAAAATAAACTAGTATTGTTTTACACCACTTCGTTTGTGGTAATTTTTATAGCAGCAAGAGGAAACATACCCCTACATAGAATGGATGAAGGAAATACCCATCCATAGCCATGGAGTCTACATGAGCTTCAACCACAGGCTGCCATTTTTGACCAGGGAGCACAGATAATGTTACAAATAATATCCATTCCAAGGAAGTTGGCCAGGGCCTTTTTGCCTGGAACCTTCTCACTAATTAGCGCAAATGGTCTAAATGCCACTTTATCCTCCTGCAGCAAGACCCTCTTAAGATATATGGCCCTTGGGGAAATACAAATCAAAACCTCAATGAGATACCACCTCACACCAGTCAGAATGGCTAAAATTAACAAATCAGGAAATGACAGATGTTGGCAAGGATGCGGAGAAAGGGGAACCCTTCTATGTTGTTGGTGGGAATGCAAGCTGGTGCAGCCACTCTGGAAAACAGTATGGAGGCTTCTCAGAAAGTTGAAAATAGAGCTACCCTACGACCCATCAAGTGCACTACTGGGTATTTACCCAAAAGATACAGGAAGTGATTTCTGAAGTGGTTTTCAGAAGACACGAAAGTCAACACGTTCTTAAGTTCAGAGAAGCGGGAACCAAATCTAGCCCTACATTCTTCTTTCTCATGAGAAACAGCTTCCCTCATTCTGATACTTACGAGGCAGGAACATATTGAACTCATTTAGCAATTTCACGGACTATGGATTTTATATTCAGCAGGAATAATGGCTAGAAATCACTGGTTCTCTAATTTTATGGTTCAAGAATTAGGATTTCTGAACATATGTCATCAAGATAATGCGTGACAGAAAAGATCAAATCCTTCTATGATTTAAAATCTAGGCATTTAAGCATGACTGACCCCTTTCTTTACCATGATTAGTGTGCACATAGTAAGAAAGAGGGGGGCACCTGGGTGGCTTAGTCAGTGAACTGTACTTCTTGATTTTGGCTCAGGTCCTGAGATCAAGCCTCGAGTTGGACTCTGCACTCAGCACAGAGTCTGCTTTAATTTCTCTCCCTCCCTCTCCCTCTGCCCCAACCCCCTTGCTCTCTCTCTCTCAAATAAATAAATACATCTTTTAAAAAAAGAGGGAGGGAGGGGGAAGAAGAGAAGGAGGAAGAAAAGTGGGGGAGAGAAGGAAAAGGGGAGGGGGACGGGTAGATAGGAAAGGAGACAGAGACAGAGACACAGGTATGATGGGACTCTAGGAAAAGTTGCTGGGGATGGGAGTCTGTTGGCTGTTGAGGAAGAACATAATGGCCTCTCCCTCTTAGGTAAGTCCATCAGAGGCAGATAGACACCCTTGGTCATAAGAAGAGTATAGACCTTTTATAACCCAAGGAAGGCTACCTCTCCCAATAATCTTTAGCATGTACAACTACTAGTTTTAGAGAAAGAGGTAGAGAAATTTCTATAGGATCCAAGGACCATCCCAGGAAGAAAGAGAAGACTCCATCCTTTTTGAAGTTCAACATTATTAGAACTTCTCTGATGGGCAAGAAAGGACACCAAGAAACCTCAAAAGGAAATACAGTGATGGGGGGAGGGAGAGTCCGTACTGGAGTCTAATGGTGGTGAAGCAAGATGAGCCATGGTGGAGTGTGCAGAGGCAGGAAGGAGCCTGTGGTCCTGCCATCTTGGTCCTGCAGGTGTGCTCCATGAGGGACTAATGAGTTACCATCTTGGGAGCCCATGCTGGGCACCATTGAGGTCTTTACTAAAATCATAGGGTGTCTCAGATTGTAGGGTCAGTTTTCCAAAGTGAAGCACTGAGAGTTGAAAAGCTGGGGTCATTCATTGAACTTCTAGAAGTAGGAGTCAAGTGGGAGCTGGGAGAGAATGCAGTGGGGGAGGGCCCTTCCAGGAACGTGGAGAAGCAAAACCAGAAAAGGAAGCTACAGACCACAGAGGGGATGGCCTGTTGGAGCAGTGACGGTCCAAATCCTAGGAATGGTGCAAACACCATCGCTTTCTGTGTCCTAGTTCTTCTTCCCAGTCAAAAGCATCTCGTACTTTCTTTTTGCCATACTGCATGGGGACCCTAGGAGAAGGTACGGAGTATAACTGACCCCATGGCGGGGAAAGGGGAGAAAGGCACAGAGCATACCATTTTCCAACGTGGAAAGTCAAAAAATCAAAGTGTATTAGAACTAAAACAAGCCTCAGAGGACCGGTGGCCCAACAGTTGAGGAAATCCAGGCCCACAGAGGGGTGAGGTATGCCCGAGGCTTCACCGTGGCTGAGATTCTAGGCTTAGCCCAGACCCCTTCTGCATACCACCATGGTGTCTACCTGTAACAAGTCTGCTCAGGAACAAGGGCAGAGGAACCTCTCAAAGGCCCTGGCCCAGAGGCTGATAACTGTACATTCAAGTCATGTTACTGTCCTTCTGCTTAGTTATGGCTATAGCTACTTCTTGTCAAATCCCCTAAGAATAATTGATAGTGAGAGCTATACATTACTAGCTGTCAATGGAACAGTTTGGGCAGGGACTATACATGGCCCGAACTGATACCCTGATGACCTCTGAGACAACACACAACCTGTTTCCTCTGAGGCATCTGCAGGCCAGGGTGTGTCTGAGCAGGGCAAAGGGGCAGTATGGGAAATCCTACATCTTCCTTACTCCTTGGCCCGGATTCTCTGCATTTGGGGTGCATTCCACTTAGGTGGCCTCATCATTATAAGCACTGTTCTCTGTTCTGTGTGTTTGGCAGCAACTTTGGCCAAGAGCAAGGCTTCTGAGCGCTGTCTTCTGCACCACCAAGGCAATAAGCCAAGGGCCAGAAGCACAGCCAGGATGGACCAGGAGAGGTTACGCCCCAGCCCTTGGGCCAGCTGCAGGCCCGTGGGAGTCACAGGCACCTTGAGTGGTGTTAGGGAGATGTCAGGAGAAAGGATGGGATGTGAGAGAATTCTCTGGGAGGGTAGGAAGAGGGAGTGATGGGGTGCAGGTCCTCGGAGCGTTCGCCAATCATCCCAGGCGTCCACAGCATTACCGCTCAACTCTTGTAAAAACTGTCGGCACCTTGATTAAGGAATAGCAGCTCACAGAAAAGCTGGAGTTTACAAAATCTCCCTAGAAAGGTGTGTTTGGAGGTGACTTTTGAGACACCCATTCAACGCCCTCCTACCGCACTTACGTTTGCATTTGGTATCCAGTATTTCGGGGCAGCCCCCCCCCCAAAATGTGCCACTTTGGTATGTGGATTATTTTGAGCCAAAGGCACTTGAGACCCTGTGGGCTCACAAGAAACTTCTGCCCCTCCCTTAATCACATAGAAGAATCTAGATGGAGGGTCTTTCCCAGAATAAGGGTTAGTAACAGAGATAAATTGTCTCTGAGTGACCCATCTGTAGGGTAGAGCAAACATCTGCTTACCAAACACCTGCTCTTCTTATCACTCTGGGAAGTGCATCCTCTCATCTGAAGTCCAGACCCCCGCCTCCTCCCTGGTTCAGAATGACACACACCTCATTTTGTCTGACTGTCTTTGGAATTCCCATGTCTGTGTGGATTCCCCGTACACACACCTCTTAAATTCCATTCTCTCCTGTTACTCTGTCTCATGTCAATCTGATTCTTCGCCCAGCTGGAAGGACCTTTGAGGGGACAGGAGTTCTTGCTCCTGACACTGGCATGCGGGCGCATGCTGCTGCCAAGGACCCCTTCCCATGGGGCCCACATGCCTGCCCGCCTACTTTCATGGCCTCCACATCCCAGTCATCTCTGCAGCTTCTCTTTTCCTGCCTGCCATTTAAATATGAGTGATCTCGGGGCTCTGTCCTAGCCCACTTTCTTCTCTCCTTGAACCTGAAATCCACTGACTCTCAGTGAGTCCGTATGTAGGCTTAGGGGAGAAGGCCCACAGCCCCCATTAAAACAGCATTGGGTGCCAACATAACAAATAGTCATGGGCATGCTTCTAGAAAGAAGGGCCACAGTACATGTCCGATTCTGGTGGAAGCCCTGGGCCCCTGCTCTGCCTCCATCCCAGGGAAGAACACTGCTCTCTGCTCTCCACAAGGCCTTCTCACTCCATCCCTTGGCTTCAACCGCCCCACAACACAGACAACCCCCAACTACTCCCAGACACTCTCCTGAAACCCAGATCCCTATGGCCAAAGACCTGCTGGAAATCTCTGCTGGGAGGCCGCACAGGTACCCCAAACCTAACAGTCCATAACTCAACACATCACCATTCCCCCTAATCCACTCCCCCTCTTGTGTTTTCTATTTCAGTAAAGGACACAACCCTTCACCCCACCCCATTGCCCCAGCCAGAAAGCTGGGAGTCATCCTGATTCCTGCCCCCCACACTCCCCAGATCCAGTACATGGCCAACCCGAGTCCCTTCTCTTCAGCCCCTCACACAATGGAGGGCTGCATGGGGGCCAGAGAGCTCAGCTTCTGGAGCCGCACTGCGTGTCTTTTTGTCATGACACGTTTAACTTCTCTGTGCCTTATTTTTTCATCTCCAAAATGCAGAGAATAATAGCAATGTTTTCCTCGTTTTTGTGAACCATGCCCACATAACTGAAAATTTGAAGACTCTCAATACATCTTAAAAGCTTAGAGCAGTGCCCAGCCCTTAGTAGGCCTGCTCCCCATCCTCTCTCTCTCTCCCCTAGCTCAGCCTCCTAGCTTTCTCTGCCCCGACCCTGACCCCGTAGGCTGGGCCTTCATTCCAGAAGGCCATTCTGGTCAGCGTACCTCTCCACAGAGTCACGTCATTTCTGAAAATCAAGTCCTAGATGCTTTCAATCGCTTGCTGACAAGGTCGCTCACAACCCGTCTCCTACTTACGTCCTTGCTTTTTCCCTTAGCACCTGCTGGCCATGCTCTGCCCTCCAGCCATACACATCCTTTTCTTTTCTTCTTTGACCGTGCACTGCCCCTCCGCCGGGCTGTGGTGCAGGCTGCTCTCTCTGCCTGTCCTCGGGCCCCTGCATGCTCCATGACCTTTGCTGTGGCCTGCCCCTGGCTGAGACAGGGAAACTGAAGCCACCCTGTGCGGAAACAAAATGGTTTGGGGTTTTTGTTTGTTTTGTTTTGTTGTTGTTGTTTTTCTTTCTCTTTTTTCTGCTTCTATTCTTTTTTTTTTTTTAAGATTTTTATTTATTTATTTGACACAGAGAGAGAACACAAGCAGGGGGAGCATCAGACAGAGGGAGAGGGAGAAGCAGACTCCCCATTGAGCAGGGAGCCTGTTGTGGGACTCGATCCCAGGACCCTGGGATCATGACCTGAGCCAAAGGCAGATGCCCAACTGACTGAGCCACCCAGGCACTCTCTTGCTTCTATTCTTACTAGGACCTGTGCCCCTATCTTATGCATGCAATGAATGTCCTCCTTGTAAGGGACAGGAGTTAATGATTTCTGTGGAGTCTTCCAGCTCAACAGACAACAGCTAAGGAAGGACCAAGTGAGGCGATCACGCGTGAATTCCAGACCACCAGTGCTAGACGTCTTAACGCCAAGATCCCCAGCTCCAGGGAATAAATGACTTAGGATGGATACCTGGCCCCTGTCCTTGTTCTGACCAGTTGCTGGAAGCCTGAGAGGACACATGCACCACACCACAATCGTCAATAAAAAACCCCAGACCCGGAGCTAAGACGAGACTCTCTCTCCTTTCCTCCCTCTGGGTCCTGGAACCCCGCCTGCCTGCATCATAGCTAGTCATCCTTCAGAGATGTTTCCTCCGCCAGCCCCAGAGCCCCGCGAGTGAGTATTGTACCTGTAAAATTATGCCAAAATCATAAGAACGGTATCTTCTTAGTACGTCTTACATACACAGCACATAGTTGGATTGTTTTTTTTTTTAATCCAATCTGAGTATTTTGCTGTCTCACTAGAGAATTAAGTCTATTAATATATAAAATACCCATCACTGATATTTGGGGTTTACACTTGCCATCTTGCGTTGTCTTTTCAAATTATTTCCCCTGTTCCATGTTTCTTTGTGAGACAAGGAAACTTGAAGGACTCCATAAAAGTTTCCTTTTGCTCCTTTTCCTGCTCCTTTCCTGTTCTTGCTACGACCTGCACCCCCACATTATGCATGTCTCATAGTACAAATAGCGTCTGCCCTCCTTCCAAGGAGGAATGAATGATTTCTCTAGAATAGATAGCATCTATGGAAGGACCAGGTGCGAATGACCGGACGAAGCCATCATATGTATATTCCAGACCGCTGGCGCTAGACATCTCAACGCCAAGAGCCCCTGGCTCCAAGGAGTAACACCTGAGCCCTTGTCTTTGTTCTAGCCAGTTCCCGGATGCCTGAGAGGACACATACACCAGACACAAACCTCAATAAAAACCCCAGACCCAGAGCAAAGATGAGTCTTTCCTGAGTCTCCCAGACACTCGCCTGTACCTTCACTCTTTCTACACCTTCAGTAAATTCTGCTTTCACCTCCTGCTGACTCCTGTTTGATTTCCACCCTACTCTCTTGGCTGGTCCTGCAGGGCCCCCTCTGGGTCCTTGGACCCCGCCTCTGGAAAAGGGGGTGTCCAAGGACCATATTTGTCTTTACTTTTTGCTTTGTGAGTGACCAAGCATTCTTCTCTTCCCATTTGTTTGACTTACAGTGTGCTTCTATTCTTTTAAGGACTTGCCTTACAAATTAGAACGTGCATATTTATTAAAGTCTAAATTTAATCAAACCTCTAAGAGAATATAAGGACCTTCCTTTACTTGCTCCCAACTTACATGTTATTTTTGTCTGGTATTTTACTTCCATATATATTTTAAGGCCCACCAGATATTATAATTCCTATGTCATGCAATCACTGTTCATTTACATTTGCCGACGTATTTTTCATCCTTTCTTGCATCTCAGGTCTTCCATCTGGGATCATTTACTTTCAGCCCAAAGGATTTCCTTGAAGATTTCATCTAATGAGTCTCTTCCTGGTGACAAACTTAGTTTTGACTTATCTGAAAATGTCTTTATTTTGCCCTGTTTCTTAAAACCTGCCTTGAGGGGCGCCCGGCTGGCTCCGTCGGTAGAGCATTTGACTCTTGATCTTGGGGTTGTGGGTTCAAGCCCCACGCTGGGCCTAGAGCTTTATTAAAAACTAAAAAAAAAAACCCCAAAACTAAAAGATCGGCCTGGAGATTTCTAACCTGGCAGTTTTTTCTTTTGGCACTTGAAGAGATCGTTACACCCCCTCTAGCTTTCTTCAGTATGACTACTGTTCCCTCCAAGACAATAGTCCACACCCACTTCCTCACCTTCCTGGCTGCTCTTAATATTTGTCCTTTGTCTTTACTGCTTTGCAATTTCATTACAGTACATCTATATGTGGATTCCTCTTTAATTTATTCCACTTGGAATTTGCACCAGTGTCATACATCAGTTCTGGAAAACTCCAAAGCATTACCTCTTGAATACTGCCTCTACCCGATTCTCTCTCTTTTCTCCTCTGGGACTCCAATCAGTTAGATGCCCCTGGTGGTTTTTTCTTGAGGGTAGAGTCACTACCATTCCTACCTAAGGATAATGTTGAGAAGTGACCCAGGACCTGGATCACGGGCCCTCGGCAAATGTCTGTTGAGTAAATCTGAGCATTGGGTAAATGTTTAATCTTCCCACACCTGCAAACTACATAGGCTGCAGGTGCTGTAAAACTTGTACCCACTCTTATGCTAACACATTACTGACAGAACGCAGATAATTTAAATGGATCGAAGTAGGGCTTCCCCACTTTAAAAATAGGGAATTGCTTTAAAGAAATGTTGAATTCCGGTAATTTTTCTAACCCTTTAATGGCCAAAAAAAAAAAAAAAGATGTTCAGAAAAGTCATTCATTTGCTGTGTGGTTTATACCAAACTGTGCTTTACTCTACTAAAGTTTCTTGCACTCCTTAAAAGAGGAGAGTAGTGTTTTTCTACCAAGAAAATGGTAGATCCTCATGAAACTGTCATGTAAGGCTGATCCATGGTCAATGAATTTGTCGACAATGGGGTTCCTTAGTGGGAACATTCTTTCAGTACAAATATTCTTCAAAGGACAAATTAAAATTAGTCCTTTTGTTGTTAATTTTTAAATGAGCAATTATTAATATAAGTACCCAAATATAAGGTAAGGAGTTTTTCTTCAAAAGTTTTCTTTCCCCCCAAAAGATCTTAACTTGTGCTTACATTCATATGAAGTCTTGCATATTATGCGTGTCCTCTCAATTATTTTATCATGAAAAACAAAGTCCTCTTTAGAGAATATGTTACCCTAAAAGGCTCTCAATCAGTGATTGGTTGGTTATAGAGATCTGTTGGCAAAACTAACACTGAAAAAAAGCAAAAAAGAGGCAAATAATCATTACTCTAGGGTTGATGACCTCACATTGGCAAAGACTACATGTCTTTGTAAACAACTTCATGATCAATTTGAAAACCTCATAGGAAGAGTTTAAATTGTGGAGAATACAAATCTAAACATAGAGGTTGAATTTTTTAAAAAAGAAATGATCCTCATACTCAGTGGATGGATATTAAAAGTGGAGGAGGGACCGTAAAGTATCTCCCAAACTGAGAAGGCACTTTGAGACCAAAAACTGAAGTAGCCCCCTCCATACAGTTTACACAGAATTGTATGCGAGGCAACTTGCTGACAGGGCATCAGCTGGGTGACAATCCATGGTAGCTGCACAGCTATTCTTTGCAAAATCCAGACCTTAGTCCAGCGATTTTTATAGAATGAGGAGAAGTGCAGTAGGGCACTGTCATGAGATCAAAGGGTTCATATGCACCTCCAAGGGCTTGCATGCCCCTAATTGGCAGTAAACCTTTAATTAGCTCTTGGTCATCACCTGTGCACCAGGAAGGAGAAAGACTATGTTACCTCTAACAGATTCCTGGCCAAAAGAAGCCTCCCCTAATCCCAGCTGTGGTGGGCATTTCTAAGGTATGTATCAATCTCCAAGGGGCCTGGAACACACAGCCCTAAGAGAGGTCACTGAGCAAACATGAACACGATGGAGGGCCAAAGATGGAGTCGGTATTGTCTGCAAGCCTACAATGGATGCTTGGATGTTGGGGGAAATTTTCCAGTGACAACGTTATATGCAAATGAAAAGCTGTATTTAACACTCAGAAGGAGTGAAAACTGTGTGCTCTAGAAAACTTGCAGATGACGTGAATAGTGGCTCTAGTAATCACGAAGACACTGAGACAGAAGCTGCCCATAAACTATTGTTTTAAGATTTTATTTATTTGAGAGAGGGAGAGAGAGAGAGAGAGTGTGTGTGAGTGTGTGTGTGTGTGTGTGTGTGTGCATGAGTTGGGGAGAGGAGCAGAGGGAGAGGGACGAGCAGACTCTGCACTGAGCAGAGTCCAATATGGGACTTGATCCCATGACTCTGAGATCATAACCCGAGCCAAAATCAAGAGTCGGGTGCTCAACCGACTGAGCCACCCAGGTGCCCCCATAAACTGTTTAGATAAAAATATTCCCTAAATTGTGAAAAAGGTGATTTCTAAATTAACATTTATATCACTTTAAATGTGCCTATGAAATGTACTTACTAAATGTTATAGATTATTTCATCTACATCCCTAAAATTTTATATATTCAAATTGTCAAAATCAAGCCTATGAAAACCTTTTTTGGTCTTTCTTTTTGGAAAAATTGCCACTCACTTTATACTTGAACATATTTTCCATATAATTAATGAAGATTTCCATTAAAACGTACTTAATTCAGGGGCGCCTGGGTGGCTCAGTTGGTTAAGCGACTGCCTTCGGCTCAGGTCATGATCCTAGAGTCCCGGGATGGAGTCCCGCATCGGACTCCCAGCTCAGTGGGGAGTCTGCTTCTCCCTCTGACCCTCACCCCTCTCATTCTCTCTGTCATTCTCTCTCTCTCAAAAATAAATAAAATTTTTTTAAAAAGTACTTAATTCAGTTCAGACAGGTTCATTGATTTATGTAATATTAAATACATTTGAATTTTCTCCCTAGTAATGAAAAAGTTGTGAACTACTTATACCAAAACCCTGATGCAATTTTTATACAAATGATTTGTTTTCCCTGGGCTGGAGGTAGCTCCCTTTGTTTTACCAAATGGGGCCAAAAGAATCATGATTTACTGGAAGGTATTCCAATAAAGTGCTTAGGAATTTTCATCACCATCTAAATGATTTATAAGACCAAATGTCATGGGACACCTGGGTGGCTCAGTCATTAAGTGTCTGCCTTCCGCTCAGGTCATGATCCCTGGGTCCTGGGATCGAGCCCTGCATCGGGCTCCCTGCTCCGTGGGAAGCCTGCTTCTCCCTCTCCCATTCCCCCTGCTTGTGTTCCCTCTCTCGCTGCGCTGTGTCTCTCTGTCAAATAAATAAATAAAATCTTAAAAAAAAAAAAAAGACCAAATGTCATACGTGTACAGGAATCTGAAGCATGTAAAGAATTTCCTTACTGATAGCTAATTAATAATAGGCATTCAAGATTGCTCTTCAATAAGTGATTTTTATATTTCTAAAGTAAGAAATTCTGTTACCTTTCTTTTGTTATTTTCATTAGAGCTAGAAGGACTTCTCAGGAGTTGACATTCTAACCCCGCCCCACTTGTTTTTAATGTAATGGTTGATGTCCTTAAATTGAATTTACCATCTTACAATTGTTTCAATTTGTTCCATCTGTGATTTGTTCCATTTTGCCTGTTTTCTCCTTTTTGAATTAATAGACTATGTTAAAAAATACCCTGTGTATCTCCACTATTGCCTTATTAGCCAAATGTGGGTTTTTTGTTTTGTTTTTAGAGAGGGAGGGGAGGGGCAGAGGGAGAGAGAGAATCTTAAGCAGGCTCCATGCCCAGCA
The DNA here is from genome assembly GCF_964656455.1 of Halichoerus grypus. NCBI lineage: Eukaryota > Metazoa > Chordata > Mammalia > Carnivora > Phocidae > Halichoerus > Halichoerus grypus. Next base: position 54,300,286 of record NC_135717.1, read on the forward strand.
CAGAGCCTGATGTGGGGCTTGATCCCACAACCCTGAGATCATGACCCGAGCTGAGATCAAGAGTCAGATGCTTAACTGACTGAGCCCCCCAGGCGCTCCCAGCCATATGTTCTTGTTTTATTGTTTTAGTGGATGCTTTAGAATTTACGATATGCATTTTTAACTTATTACAGTCTATCTTCAAATATTATTCTTGGCTAAATTTATTCCTGAGCATTTATTGTTTTTGATTCTATTGTAAATGGGTTTTTTTTAGTTTCTTTTTCAGATAGTATGTTGCTAGTATATAGAAACACAACTGATTTTTACATGTTGACTTTGTGTCCTGCAGCTTTTCTGAGTTCATATATTAGTTCCACCAGTTTTTTGGTGGAGTCTTTAGGGTTTTCTGTATATAAGATCATGTCATCTGAAAACAGAGACACTTTTACTTCCTCCTTTCCAATTTAAATGTCTTTTATCTCTTTTCCCTGTCTAGCAGTTCTGGCTAGGACCCTAGAACTATGCTGAATAGAGTTATAAGAGTGGGCATTCTTGTCTTGTTCCTGACCTTAGAGGAAAATTTTTCAGCTTTTCACCGTTAAGTACGATGTTAGCTGTGGGCTTGGCATATAGAGCCTTTATATTTTTTTTTAAGATTTTATTTATTTATTTGAGAGAGAGAGAGAGAGAGCATGAGAGGGGGGTGAGGGGCAAAGGGAGAGGAAGGAACAGACTTCCCGCTGAGCATGGAGCCCGATATGGGGCTCTATCCCAGGACTCCGGGATCATGACCCAAGCAGAAGGCAGATGCCCAACCGACTGAGTCACCCAGGTGCCCATATATGGACTTTATTATGTTGAGATATGCTCCCTTCTATACCTAATGTGTTCAGAGTCTTTATTATGAAAGGTGTCAAATGCTTTTTACGCATCTATTGAAATGATCACTTGATTTATCCTTCATTCTGTTAATGTGGTGTATCATACTGACTGATCTCCATACATTGAACCACCACTGCATACCAGGGATAAATCCCCCTTGATCATACTATACGATCCTTTTAACATGCTGTTCAATTCCAGGTAAAATTTAAGAACCTTACAGGAGCATACTTCCATTTCCTCCTTCCGACTTTTGTTACTGTCTCTTGTATATAGCATAGAGTTTTGTTTTGCTTTGCACAGCAATCTAAAGATCTTTTTCTTTGAATGGGTGAATTAAGCCCATTTACATTTATTGTTAAGACAATATGTTTGGTCTCTGCTCGGTCATATTATTCTATGTCATATTTATCATGCATCTTTCACTATATGTGGTAGAATTGTTTTATCTCTTTAAATTTTTTATACTTTTTGTTATTTAAGAATATTTGTAATTTTGTTTTGTAATAATATTTGTAATTTTGCAGTTACCTTCATACTTTATATAATTTCCTTGGCCTTCTTATTCCTTCATTAGGCTTCTACTCTTTGCTTTGTCAAGTTTAATATCCTTAGACATACACCTATTATCTGTATGAAATCAATGAACTTAGTTCTATTTTCCCTTTTCTTCCTTTTCCCATTTAAAAACAAGTTGTATTATTTCCACTTTATCAGAACATTCATTTAGATATCGATCTTCCACCTTCCTCCCCTTCCTTTTTGTAGTCTTAGAATCACAATTAAAAATATTCTAAGCTCCCTACCAGTCTTTTTGCCAAATTTTCCCCAATCATCTCTTGATTGGATGAAGTCAGCTTCTAGGACAGGAACTGGAAACCTCCTGTGAAGGGCCAGAAAGTAAATGTTTGCAGTTTTGTGGGCCATACATCCTTGTTGTAACAATTCAACTTTGCTGCTATTGCACACAAGCAGTCAGACACAAGACGTGCAAGCTGAGGATGGCTGTGTTCCAATAAAACTTTATTTACAAAAACAGGTGGCAGCGGTTTGACCAGTGGGCTATTGTTTGTTGGCTCCTGATTAATAAATTCCTTAGGCAAGGCTCATGATTACCATATTTTGTCAGTTCTTGCCTCTGTAGGACTTTGATACAGGAGATAAATTATTGTTGTATCTGGGGCACCTGGGTGGCTCAGTTGTTAAGCGTCTGTCTTCGGCTCAGGTCATGGTCCCAGGGTCCTGGGATCGAGCCCCGCATCGGGCTCCCTGCTTGGCAGGAAGACTGCTTCTCCCTTTCCCACTCCCCCTGCTTGTGTTCCTGCTCTCGCTGTGTGTGTCTCTCTCTGTCAAATAAATAAATAAAATCTTAAAAAAATTTTTTTAAATTATTTTTGTATCTATATTCCTTAAGTTCCTTGAAAGTTTTGCTTTACTGTTTTCTTGCTTTGTATTTTGCTATCAAAAAGTCTAATACCATGCTGATTTGCTTTCCCAATCAGATGACTTGTTAATTTGTCTGCAGGTCCAGAGGGTTTAAAATTTTTTTAATCTTCAAATTCTAATAATATGGGTCATATGATAGATTCTTTCGATAGTTTTGTATTTTATTTCAGTGAAATTTGCATAGATAATTTCAAGTCATAGTTCTTTTTGAGTGTTTTGTTTTGTTTAGCTTTCTTGAAGGTCTCCATTTATCCCTGTGTTGGAGCTTTCTCTGCCTTTTACAATGATTATTTTCTTTGGGGATCTTTTCCCTCTTTGTTTTCCTTTTCTTAGCTCTTGCATTCCTGTCCTTTCTATCCATTTAAATACTTTGCATTTATTATCTCAGAGACAACTTACTTTTAGTCGTTTTTGAAATAATTTGTGTCTTTTGATTCAATTTCTTTCCAGTATTCTGCTAGCTCTTTTTGCAACTGTCTATTCCTATTCAGAATTTTACATTTGTGAGGTACAGTGTTCTTGCATTTCTAGAATTTGTTGGATTAAACTTAATTCATGTTGGACTGTTGTATTAAGTCACCTTCTGCTTTGTGAGTTTAAATAACATTTTCATTAGCTGAAAAGTTTGATTTATAGGGGCGCCTCGGTGGCTCAGTTGGTTAAGCGGCTGTCTTCGGCTCAGGTCATGATCTCAGGGTCCTGGGATCGAGCCCCGCATCGGGCTCCCTGCTCGGTGGGGAGTCTGCTTCTCCCTCTGCCTGATGCTCCCCCTGCTTGTGCTCTCTCTCTGACCAATAAATAAAATCTTTTTAAAAAAGTTTGATTTATACTTTCTGTATTCTAGCTGTTATGTTTATTCCTGTTTTATGATACAGTGTGTTGGCTTTTCCTGACCAGCAATAACAGATCCAGATCGTCCTATCAAAACCAACGTGTTTAGTTGCTTACTTTGTTTCTTGGTTCAAGAGTGCCCTTTTCTGGGGAGTTTTAAAAAAATAAATGGCACCTTGTTTGAATGGTTGGGGATTCTGTGTTCTTCTGCTTCTTTGCTATTACCACGTTGCTTATCTTCAGCCCCTTCCTTCTTTATTTTTGTCATCAGACTTCCAAGAGAACCATCCCCTTTCCAAGGTGCCTTTCCCTCCCCTGGAAACACTGCCTTCCCAACATTAAACCTCTCTGTTCCCTCACGTCCTCCAAGACCATTTCTTTTACTCACCAGCCATGACTCTGATACCAAAAAACAACAACAAAATCCATTAACTGGAAGAGAGCCCTGTTATTAATGTATATTTTTTAATTATTGAAAGTATTTTCATATGAGGTTTTTCATCAACAGCTGATGGTTCAGTATAGGCAATTAAAAGCTGCTCCTTTAAACACATTCTAAATAGGAAATATACACAAATGAATAAAGAATAATACCACAAACTTAACCATGCCCACTGGCCCCCTTAAAGAGTAAGACATTGTAAGTGCAGTCTGCAGGTACTCCCTCTCCAATTGTATCTATTCTCTCCCTGCTTTTGGCCTCAAATACTGACCTAAGCAAGATGTCGTATCATTTCATGTATCTCTAACTTTATATATGTGTATCACATTGTAAACATTTCTCTAAAACTGGTTTTTCTCAATTTACTTTTTTGAGATTCATCATGTCGATATATGTATCTCTACTTCATTGATTTTTAACTCCTGTATGGTATTCCATCGTGTGACTATAACACAACTTATGTGTTATAGTTCTTCTTTTTATAGGCATTAAGGTCATTTTCATTGTTTTGCTATTGTTAATAATGTTTCTAGGAGCAGTCTTATATATGTCTTCTTACATATGTGTATAAGAAGGTCTACATCTAGGAGTGGAACTTCTGGATGGTAGGGTGTGAACGTCTTCAACTATATAAAATATTGCCAAATTGTTCTCCAAAGGAATAGTAAGGGTTTACACTGTCAAAGCAGTATATGAAAATTCTTACTGCTCTATATCCTTGACAATATTGTCAAATTTTTATGGGTTTTTTTTGCCAATCTGTGCATGAAATTATTCTGATTTTATTTTTTATCTAGTTTTACTGAGATGTAATTGACATGTAACATTGTGTAAGTTTAAGGTGAACAACATAATGGTTTATGTATATGTGCAAAATGATTACATGTTTAGTTAACATCCATCACCTCACATAGTTAGAATTTTTTTCTGTGATGATTTTTAAGATCTACTCTCTTAGCAACTTTCAAGTATACATAAAGTATTATTAACTGTAGTCACCTTGCTTTACCTTACATCCCCAGAAATTTATAGTAATCAAAACAGTATGGTATTGGCATAAAAACAGACACATAGGGACACCTGCATGGCTCAGTCAGTTAAGCACCTGCCTTCAGCTCAGGTCATGATCCCAGGGTCCTGGGATGGAGTCACGCATCGGGCTCCTTGCTTGGTGGGGAGCCTGCTTCTCCCTCTGCCACTCCCCCTGCTTGTGTGCTCTCTCTCTCTCTCTTTGTGTCAAATAAATAAATAAAATCTTAAAAAAAAAAAACCAGACATATAAAACAATAGAACATAATCAAGAGCCAGAACTAAGCCTGTGTATATGTGGTCAACTAATATTTGACAAGGGAGTCAGAACACTCAATGGAAAAGACAGTCTCTTAAATAAATGGTGCTGGGAAAACTGGATATCCACATGCAAAAGAATCAAAGTAGATCCCTATCTTATAGCACTTAGAAAAATTAACTCAAAATAGATTGAAGACTTCTTAAATATAGGACCTGCAATCATAAATATCCTACAAGAAAAGAGAGAAAAAGCTTCTTGACATTGGTCTTGGTGATGATTTTTTCTTTATATGACAACTAAAGCACAAACAACAGAAGCAAAATGAAGAAATGGGACTTTATCAAACAAAAAAGCTTCTGCCCAACAAAGGAAAAAATCAACAAAATGAAAATATCCCGAATGGGATAAAATATTTGCAAACCACACATCCAATAGGGGTTAATATCCAAACTATATAAGGAACTCATACAACTAAATAGCAAAAAAGCAAAACAAAGAACATTAAAAAAATCCAATTTCAAAAGGTAGGCAAAAGCAAAAACAAACAAATCTAATTTAAACTTGGGTGGAGGACCTAAACTGACATTTTTTCAAAGCAGACATCCAGATGCCCAAAAGACACATAGAAAGATGCTCAACATCACTCGTCATCAGAGAAATACAAATCAAAACCACAATAAGATGTCACTTTACATCTGCTGGAATGGTTATTCTCAAAAGACAAGAAATAACAAGTGTTGGTGAGGATGTGGAGAAAAGGGTACCCTTTGTATTCAGTCTTTTCCAGGTATTCTGTCAGCTCTTTTTACAGCAGTTTATTTCTATTCAGAATTTTAAATTTGTAAGTTACAGCGTTCTTGCATTTCTATAATTTATTTGACTAAATTCATGTTTGAGTGTTGTATTAAGTTTTCTTCTGCTTTGTAGTTTGTTTTGCTTTTTTTTTTACATTTTATTTTTTTCCCCTAAATAAATTTTTTTATTTCCAAGTTTTTATTTAAATTCCAGTTAATATACAGTGTAGTATTAGTTTCAGGTGTAGAATTTAGCGACTCAACCTAGTGTTCATTACAAGTGCCCTCATTAATGCCAATCACCTATTTCACCCATCCCCCCACTGACCACCCCCTGGTAACCTGCAATTTGTTCTCTATGATTAAGAGTCTGTTTCTTGGTTTGCCTCTCTTTCCCCCCACCCCATGTACGTTTGTTTTGTTTCTTAAATTCCACATATGAGTGAAATCATATGGTATTTGTCTTTTTCTGACTGACTTATTTCACTTAGCATAATACTCTAGTTCCATCCACGTCATTGCAAATGGCAAGATTTCATTCTTTTTTATGTCTGAGTAATATTCCATTGTATATATATATATATATACCACAACTTCTTTATCTATTCATCAGTCAATGGACATTTGAGTTCTTTCCATAATTTAGCTATTGTTGATAATGCTGCTATACATATCTCAGTGCATGTATCCCTTCAAGTTAGTATTTTTATATCCCCTTGGGTAAATACCTTCAGTGTAACCACTGGATTATAGGGTAGTTCTATTTTTAACTTTTTGAGGAACCTCCATAGTGTTTTCCAGAGTGGCTGCACCAGTTTGTATTCCCACCAACAGTGCAAGAAGATTCCCCTTTCTCCGCATCCTCACCAACACCTGTTGTTTCCTGTCTTGTTAACTTTGGCCATTTTGACTTGTGTGAGGTGGTATCTCATTGTGGTTTTGATTTGTATTTCCATGATGAGCAACGTTGAGCATCTTGTTATGTGTCTGTTAGCGATCTGTATGTTTCCTTTTGGAAAATGTCTATTCATGTCTTCTGCCCATTTTTTAACTGGATTATTTGTTTTAGGGGTGTTGAATTTTATAAGTTCTTTATATATTTTGGACACTAACCCTTTTTTAATTATTTTTTAAGTAGGCTCCACACCCAATGTGGAGACCAATGTGGGACCCGAACTCTTGACCCTGAGATCAAGACCTGAGCTGAGATCGAGTTGGATGCTTAACCAACTGAGCCACACCGGCACCCTGGATATTAACCCTTTTTCAGGTAAGTCATTGAAAATATCTTCTCCCATTCTGTAGGTTGCTTTTAGTTTTGTGGATTGTTTCCTTCACTGTGCAGAGCCTTTTTATTTTGATATAATCCCAATAGTTTATTTTTGCTTTTGTTTCCCTTGCCTCGGGAGACATATCTAGAAAAATGTTGCTATGGCTGATGTCAAAGAGGTTACTGCCTGTGTCCCCCTTTGGAATTTTAATGGTGTCCTGTCTCACATTTAGGTCTTTCATCTATTTTGAATTTATTTCTGTGTATGGTGTAAGAAAGTGGTCCAGTTTTTCCCAACACCATTTGTTGCAGAGACTGTCTTTTTTTCTATTGGATATTCTTTCCTGTTTGTCAAAGATTAATTGACCATAGAGTTGTGGGTTCATTTCTGGGTTTTCTATTCTTTTCTATTGATCTGTGTCTATTTTGTACCAATAGTATACTGTCTTGATCACTACAGCTTTGTAATATAACTTGAAGTCTGGAATTGTGATATCTCCAAGTTTACTTTTCTTTTTCAAGATTACTTTGACTATTCGAGGTCTTTTGTGGTTCTATACAAATTTTAGGATTATTTGTTCTAGCTCTGTGAAAAATGCTGGTAGTATTTTGGTAAGGATTGCATTGAATGTGTAGATTGCTTTGGATAGTATAGACTTTTTAACAATATTTGTTCTTCCATTCCATGAGCATGGAATGTCTTTCCATTTCTTTGTGACATCTTCAATTTCTTTCATCAATGTTCTATAGTTTTCAGAGTACAGATCTTTTACCTCCTTGGTTAGGTTTATTCCTAGGTATCTTGTGGGTTTTGGTGCAATTGTAAATGGGATCAATTCCTTGATTTCTCTTTCTGCTGCTTCTTTATTGGTGTAGAGAAATGCAACAGATTTCTGTACGTTGATTTTGTATCCTTGACTTTACTGGATTCATGCATCAGTTCTAACAGTTTAGTGAAGTCTTTTGGGTTTTCTATATAGAGTATCATGTCATCCTCAAATAGTGAACGTTTGATTTCTTCCTTGCTGATTTGGATGCCTTTTGTTTCTTTGTGTTGTTTGACTGCTGAGACTAGGACTTCCAGTGCTCTGCTGAACAACATTGATGAGAATGGACACCCCTGTCTTGTTCCTGAATTTAGGGGAAAGCTCTCAGCTTTTCCCCATTGAGGATGATATTTGCTGTGGGTTTTTTGTATATGGCCTTTATGATGTTGAGGTATGTTTCCTCTAACCCAGATAAAGTCTCCACTAAAAGAGAGAACTACAGGCCAGTATCTCTGATGAACATGAATGCAAAAATTCTAAATAAAATACTAGCAAACTGAATCCAACAGTACATTAAAAAAATCACTCACCACAATCAAGTGGGACTTATTCCTGGACTGCAAGGGATTCAATATTCACAAATCGATTAACATGATACTATACCACATTAATAAAAGAAAGGATAAGAACCATATGATCCTTTCAATAGATGCAGAAAAAGCAATCTGACAAAGTACAGCATCCATTCATGCTTTGTTTTTTTTACAAAGCATTTTCATCAGCTCAAAAAGTTAGATTTAGGGGTGCCTGGGTGGCTCAGTCGTTAAGTGTCTGCCTTCCGCTCAGGTCACGATCCCAGGGTCCTGGGATCAAGCCCCACATCGAGCTCCCTGCTCAGTGAGAAGCCTGCTTCTCCCTCTCCCATTCCCCCTGCCTGTGTTCCCTCTCTTGCTGTCTCTCTCTCTGTCAAATAAATAAATAAAATCTTTAAAAAAAAGTTAGATTTATACTTTTTGGTGTTTTTTTAAAGATTTTATTTACTTATTTGTCAGAGAGAGAGAGTGAGTGAGCACAAGCAGGGGGAGTGGCAGGCAGAGGGAGAGGGAGAAGCAGACTCCCCACTAAGCAGGGAGCCAGATGCGGGGCTCGATCCCAGGACCCTGGGATCATGACCTGAGCCGAAGGCAAATGCTCAACTGACTGAGCCACGTAGGTGTCCCAATTCATACTCTCTGTATCCCATTTCTAATATTTCTGTTTATGATGAGGTGTGTTGGCTTTTCCTGACCAGCAGCAACAGACCCAAGAAACTGTACAAGAGGGACCATAACCATGTTATGGTCTGCCAGGTGGTATGAGTAACTGAAATCTTTCTTTAAGGAGTATATCGATCCAGGCCTCCTCTGGGCATTTTCTCTTTAGAAAACAGCTTTAATACTTTTAAAAAGCATTGAGGAACTCAAAGAGCTTTTGTTTACACGCGATATATCTGTCAATATAGAAATTAAAATGAAGACATTTTAAAGATATTTAACCTCTGGTAACATGAATTCACCCATTATATGTTGACATACATAGTATCTTTTTATGTAAAAGACTATATTTCCCCCCCAAAAAAGTAGTGAGAAGAGTGGCATTGTTTTACAGTTTTATAAATCTGTTTCATGTCTGTCTTCATAGGAGACAGCTAGATTCTCATTTCTGCTTCTGTATTCAAACTGTCACAGTGCCCCAGGTCATGTAGCCTCTGGAAAACTCAACTATGCACACATGGGCGAATGAGAGTTAAAAAGGCAAATAATATTTTAGTATTTTCCCGAAAATGGCCTTTTTTAACTACCTGAAAAGGTCTCAGGAGTTCCCGGGGGTTCTCCAGATCATACTTTGAGAACTGCTTTTCCTGCTCTCCGCATACTGCCCAGAGATCCATCCGGAGCTGGGAGTGCCATTTTGGTGGCAGGATGACACTGGAATTACTGGTCAACTTTCTTCTCCCCACTTTTACAAAGAGATAGGTCTCCCTGAAACTTGTAGAGGAAGAAATCCACTGCCAAACCTTGATCTAAAGACTTTTCCCCTCCATGGGCAGTTTTCAGTTTCTGAACACGCGTGTTAGCGGAAGTATCAGGCCTACACTGTTCATGTTTCAAGTCAAAGGCCCGGCCTCAGATTCCTCAGATAAAGAATTGTTGGAAGAACAAATGGGCTGTCTCCTTGTGGATTTTGGAGGCTCTCCCAAGGATTTTGCTGACAACAAATTTTGCAAGAATGTATTCCCAAACCGATGGCAAATAGTAATTACATGTGAGACAAGTGGGTTTTTTTTTTATATATATATATAATTATCTATAAAAACTGTAAATTGGCAGTTCTTGAGCCTGCTGATGCAGGAAGACAACATTCTAAGAGTTTGATTTCATCTTCTTTGGGGCCACCTGTGATCTTTTTATTGGCTTGCAGTGCAGCCTGGGCCCAGAAATTGTACCTATAAAATATTTTTTTATATAAAAATAGGCTCTATTCAAGCTTTTATAGATACAATTTCTGTGCCCAGGAGCCACTGTAAGCCAGTAAAATATACAAATGGTTCAACATGCATGTTTCATCACTTAACAATTATGTGTTGAATAAATTAATGCCGGATCATTCTCATCTTCCTTAGACAGGTCAGCAGAAGCAGGTCCCTGCTTATGAAGTGTGGAGGTGTTCCGGGAGACAGAGTGGTTTGCCTTCTTGTGAATTTTGTTCCAGAGCTCATTCAGCTCCGAGGCCCAGGTCCATGCCTTTGTCTCTGGAGATGTGTATACAGACGCTTGATTCTTCCAAGAGGACTGAGTGTGAACATTCTGCAAAAGCCTTCCCCAATAATCCAAGCCTACAAATTGGCCTTCCTGTTCTAACTTCCCAGGGCAGTGACTGAGGGGCCAGCATCTGGCCCATTGTCACCATTGTACTCTGTCATGCTTTTCTCCTATCTCGCCTGGGTTTCCTTCCTTCAGTGAAGTTTCTAGAAGGCAGTTGCTTGACAGATGCTTCTTTTATTTTCTCCACAAAGCCTGGAACTGGGTGTAGGATCACTGTGGCCAGTGCTGGGGACTAGAAGTTTAAGCAAGTAGCTACAAGAAGTGGCCCAGACAAAGTGGCCCAGAGTTGCCGCACCTTGAGAATAGGGACAATTCTGCCCATCCTCACGTCCCTCCATTCACTGCCCACCTCCGATTGGCGGAAAAGGCCACCACCCACCTTCTTGGGGGCTCCCTGGGTGGACCCATCTCTCTCCACTTCTGCCCACCGCCTCCTCCCAAGTGTGATCCTCACAGGGGCAGGGGTGTGTGTGGCTCGCTTAGCAGAGTCAGAATCAAAGAAACCCCAGCCCGACACCACCCCCTAAAAACGGAAAAGTAATCCAAATCACTGCACATCCAATGCAATAATGTATGCAGAGCTGGGCTTTAATACTCAAGACCTGCACAAATGTCCATGGCGTCATCTGCAGACTCCACTTAGCAGGATGGAAACCCTCCGCCTAGGGCCTTCGGACTGTGAGACTCCAGCTGGGTCTCACCTGTCAGGGGAAGGGAGCAGAGAACCCCAGGTGTTGTGGGGAGGATTAGACGAGGCCACGCTTAGCTGACAGTTTGGCACAAAACCACAAGCAAGTTTTAAAAACAAAACACACACACAGAGAATTCACTACCAAAGGCTCTTGTGAGTTTTGTTACACTAACATTTCTCAAGGAGAGCCCCAGCTGTGGGGTAGTGAGCTGGGGTTCAACAACAGACACCAGAGAAATTGAAACGGAGCAGTTTACTACTTGAGGGTCCTGGAGGAGGTCCACAGCACGCCTGGGGGTGCCACGCGGGGGTCAAGGCCAGGTGCACGCAGAGCGAGCCGCAGAACCGACAGCACAGGCCTCCGTTAGGGCGAGCGGGGGGAGGGCGTTGGCGGTCCCAGGCTAAGGCCTGATTGGTCAATTCAAACAACGAAAAAGCGGGGTTTGGGTAAGGTTCACGGGGGTCTCAGCTAAGGGGCGCACAAGGGGAAGGCTCCGGGAGGCTGGTAGGGGGGTCGCATGGAACTTACCCTCACCTGTGACATCCAGGGCACGCGCTCACGCTCACAGGGAGGCTGGTGTCTGTTCAAGGGCTGCAGGCTGCTGACCCCACAGTGTGGATGCCGAGGCACTATGATAGAGGGGCTTAGCTAAATCCTCCACAGCTCTCAGAAAGAAACCTCCCCAAAGCCAAAAACAAAAGATAATCCGCTCTCTGGGATATTCCACCCATAGAGTACAAAAAACCTTCCTAACATTCTCACCCTCCCTCCAGTGAATCCAATCACCATAGCTATGCACCTGTCTGCAAATCACTAACACGCCCCAGACCCTGCTCCCTGGATTCTGCTCCTCCACTCCTTCTCCGTCCCCAGCAGGCTTTCAGCTTTTTCCAAAGCACAATCAGGCTGGTAAAGCCCCTTCCCGGCCTCCCCCTCCCCACCACCTACCCGCAAGGCGTGAGCCTGGTGGCCAAATGGAAATGTGTCACAGCTGGGAAAGACAGCCGCCTGTCCGCCCCCCCAACTCAAGCTGCCCCCATCCCTGGCCGCCTGGACAAGTTCCCACCTCTCCTGGGACCCTCATTACATACATCAGGCCGTGTGACAGTGTCCCCTGGCTCTTGGATGTTCTGTCTTTTTTTTTTTCCTTTGTGTTTCAGTTGGGATCATTTCTATTGAGCACCTTCAGGCTCACGGAATTTGTCCTCAGCTGTGCTGGGTCTCCTGATGTTACGGGGATTTCTCATTGTTAGTGCCGCTTGTGTCTAGAATTTCCATTTGACCGTTTGGCTCTCATCCGAGTCTGATGCTGTTTATTGCTTTGCTCTCAACAATGGAATTATTTCCTGCTTTCCCGTGGGTCTGATAATTTTTTATTTTGAAAGCCAGGTATCACGCATAAAACAGAGATGGAAGGAAATAATTTTACCCCTGGGTTTGTGCGCATCTCTTCTGCTGGGCCCTGTGCAGAGCTGAGCCCATCTAGACTGGACAGGGCGGTCACTAAGAGTACTCCAGGGCAACACCAGCTTCCAAGTCCCTGGTGTCACTGTGCGCCCAGCATGGAGTTCAGGCTGCTAGAGCATTTTCTCAATTGTCCAGTCTTTCTAGTGCCTCATGGAACAGGCCCCACTGCCAGGCAGCTGGTCACCGGTGTCCGTGTTAGCCTCTGGGGTAACATGGGGAGTTCTTGGATGTCCCAGACAGGGGTGAGCTTTGATCCTAGGCAGGCCCTTCGTGCCTGGGCCTTGTGGGCGCGCCTTTCTCAGTGCCTGCCCCTTCTCGTTTCTGGGGTTGGTCTTGGGCGGAAGTTCCCTGCCCCTTTCCAGAAGTAGTGTTGGTATCCTTGTGGGTCCAAGCCCTCTCTCCACTCCTTCCTCGAGGGTAGAAGGTTAATGCTTCACCCTCTGCAGCCGTGTGTCTTTGCCTGCGCCCAGGGAGAAAAGGTTGGCTGCCTCTCCTCCAGCAAGTTGAGGCTTTTGCCTGTGGGAGGGAAGGGCCTGGGCAGGGGCGGGGTCAGCACCCATCTCAAGGTCACAGCCCATTTCCTGCTGCCCGCCAGCTCCACAGACCACACGGGGCTCCTTCTGGCCCCCTACCTCGCTCCCAGTCTTTCTCATGAACTCCTACCGGAGGCTGCAAGTTGCTGTGAGTCCATCTGACACACAGCCCCTCACTTGATCTCCAGCACTTGAACATTTTAGCTGATTTCTTCTAGAGTGTGCAGCACACGCCCCTTCCTCCTGTGCTTTGCCTCCATGAGCCTGCGTACACATTCCACTTCTCCCTTTAGGGACCTGCCCCTCCTTGGTATTTGGTTTCCAGTTTGCCTTGCAAATTCAGCTAAGTTCAAGGAAAGTTAGGATTTTGTAGTTTGTCGGGCTTTTTTTTTTCTCATTGGTAGGGACTGAGTAGCATTCCTCCATCCCAGGCAGAAGCAGGAATCCCCTCTTAGACGCTCTGTCCTCCTCCACTCCATTCCCCACACTACCCGGAGGGATAAAAGTCATGACACATCTTGCCTTCAATCCTTTTGGTGGCTTCCTGTCCCTCTTAGGACAGCCAGAATCCCTTAGGAGGCCTACACGTGACCCCTGCCTACCCCCTCCACTTTAATTTGTCCCAATTCCCTCTTCGCTCTCCGAACGGCAGCTGTTAGCCTGTGCTCGTTCTATTCCCCCTTCCCCTGCTGCCTCTCTCCCTTTGCCAGCCTTGTCCCTATTCATTTGGATCTCAGAGTCCACTCCATTTCCCCAGGGAGACCTTGCTTCCCCCCCAATCCCCGCCATCATGCTCACAGATCACCCTGACCCTGGCAGCACTTGGCGCCTCTAGTCGCCTCCCAGCCAAATGCCTAAGTTACAGAAGTAATGAGATTGTTTATTTATCCGCATGTCCCCAGTGTTGAACCCAACACCCAGCACCCAGCTCAGTGAATGCTAAATGCTGTTGTTGTGACCACTGAGAACTGGGTGGAACCAACCCAGGGCCCTGCTTGCGTGAACCTGCTTTTGCTCTGCCCGTGACAACCGTCTGCTGACCATGGAGAGCTGGGAAATAGGGCGACGTTTCTGGGGAATGACAGTGCAAGGTACTGGCTGGTACCGGCCTCACCCAGAGTTGGAATTGGGTGTCCAGGCGCCATTGTGCTGCCACCTGCATTGTTCTAGAAATCAGATGACCTCAGAAAATGGCCTGGCCCACAGCGAGTCTCAGACAGGTACTGACAGGTGCAGGTACCACTAGTAAAAAAAAAAAAAAAGGTCTGTATTGCTGGAAATAGCAAAAGGGAAAGCAGTGAGGATGCACCACATTTCCTTTAAGTGAAGTTATTAACCGGGAGAGGCTCTGAGATGTTGTGTATGGAAAGTTACTCACCGGCTCTTTTCAGTTTCCTGCTTTGATATGCCATCTGAGGCTGTTCCTTCTTGCGATTCAACATGTTTTGTTGGATCTAAAAATGTAGCAAAGGTGAAATTGTTTTGATGGTTTGGGGTATTTTGAGAGATTTGTTTGATGATTTTCAGCTAATATCAACTAGCTGTTACTGCAACAAGTGGAAATTTGGCCCAGGTTTTATTTAGCGTAAATGGAGAGAGGTCAGTCGTGTGGGAAGTGAGAGAATGCACCTAATACCATTGTGTCCTGATGGGTCTTGGAGAAATTAAAAATACAAGACGTACAGAACATGAGACCTTAGAAGTAATTCTACCACCGGTGTCAGCTTTAGAAAAGCAGTATCTGGAAGTAAATCTTTTTGTTGTTGGTGGTAAGCATCATTTGTTGTTAAATGTAATTCTGTTTATTTTTAGCCTGGAAAGATGTAACTGGTGGAAGTTTTGATTTTCATGCACTCCCAGGAAATCACTTTTATCTTACGGAAACTTCCGATGAGACCTCCATCAAGAACTACATAACCAAGTGTCTAGAACTATTGATACTTGCCTATTTTTAGAGATTTTTCCTTTCAGTTTGAAGAGGGTCCAAAGTGATTATATGATACTCTTTTTAATTTTTTAGTAGTTCATTAGTTTTTTTCAGAGGTTGTGAAATTATTCTTTTGCTACTACCGGGCTGATGTGTGACACATAAATGTATTTCTTCACAGAGCGCTTATGGATCCAGAGACAGAAGACGACAAAGGAGTAAAGAATACTTCCGGCAGGGTCCTTTATCTTCCTATCAGAATCTCATTTGAGTCTTATCTGTGGGAAGTTTGTCAACAAAACTTCTGCTTGGTAAATTATCCATTTTTTCCCTTAATTATTTTAACAGTGGAAATGAGGACCAGGGAAGATGCTAGAAAACAAATTGTTCCATCAGCACACGGTGGTGCAAAGCTTGATCCAATCTTTTGAAATTAGGGTCATCCCATTTAATGAGAAAATGTAACCTACTGCTTTATTAAAATAAGATAGTCCTGAGCCATCATTGGTGCCTCGACTGAGTGGGCAAGTCCTCAGAATGCCCGTAAGCCTGGGCCCCCTCCTCACGGGCTTCTCCAACACAGGGCCTGGTGGCTCTGTGGGTGCTGCTCCTGTCCCCCGACCCTGGCAGTGACTGACTAGGGCCAACTGGAGTCCTCCCATGGACAGCCAGTCTGGTGTCTGGCCCCTGGTGTGTGGAGGGGCCCAGCACAAATGCCATGCCAGACAGGATGCCTCAGCCTTGCTCTGTGACAGTTTGCGGTTGACATAAGGAGAAAGCAGAACAGTTGGGAAAAACAGGAGCTAAAAGGGGAAAAAGCAGAAGTCGGGAAAATTCGCTGAGTCCAAATAAGGCAGAACACTACAAATGGGATTCACAGTCGCGGGTCGATAGGAATGAAGGGGCACCGCCCCCTTGGAGCTGCATGGCTCCTACAGTCTCTGGTGAGTCCCAAACTGTGTTTGGCTCTTGGAATGCTGGCGCTGATTTCCTATGTCCCGTGGGGTCTTCACAATAAACTCCACTACTTGGTGTCACTGAGGTCTCTTCCTTAAGGCTTAAAGTACTTAACACAGCAATATATATTAAGGTTAAATTTTAAAGCATCTATTTGTTTATGATCACATAAGATGGGTTCATGTTTGTGTTAAGATTTTAAAATCCTATACATAGAATCTTTGATTGAGCAAAATGCATACAGGACACGTTTCACAGAATTTATCATTCCTTTCTAACAAAGGGCAAATCATATGAAAAATTCATCGTGGGAGGAGTTAGAATTCATGCAATCAACTTGGGCTAAAAATAGGCTGAAGCAAATTATGATACATGTTTAGTACCTGCTGTGCTTTACCCTTTGGTGTGACACCATTTCCAGGGCTCCCTTTATGGAAGCATGGGCACAAAAGTAATTTGATTTGTGATTATTCATTTGAAAAGTTTTTAGTTAATATGGTCCACAACGGGAATCACATGGTGTAGCCAATGCCAGACTTTTGGGGTGGGCCTTCTCACCTGCCTCTCCGCCTGGTAGAGGTGAAGTCCACGTGGGAAGAGCTCTGAGAGCTTCCAAGCTCTCCATTGGAAGAAGCAGCCCTGTCGTTGCTGACGTCTCCCTTTTCTTGCATTTGGACGTTGACTTCATCATGGCAGACTCCCGACAATCTTCAGGTAAGGCTTAGTAGAGATGAGAACCATCTTTACGTTCTAAAATTTTCCAGAATAGGAATCAAGCTAGATTCGTTTTTCATGAAACTTTTTATTTGGAGATAACTGTAGATTCACATAATACAGAACTAGCCAGTTCCCCCAAATGGTAACACGTGCAAAACTCCAGTGTAATGTTACAGCCAGCCGTTCACAGTGATACAGCCAAGGGACAGAACATTCCATCCACACAGAATCCCTCCTGCTGCTCTTTCAAGCCACACCTACCTCCCTCTTCTGTCCTCTGTGGCAGTCACTATTCTGTTCTCTATGTCTGTAACTTTCCCATTCCAAGAAAGTTACATAAATGGAATCATACCCTGTGTAACGTTTTGGGACTGGCTTTTTTTCACTCAGAATAATTCCCTGGAAATTCATCTAGTCTATCTAGACTTTTTTTTTTTAAAGTCACATGAAATCAATCTATCCCTCCTTGGTCATAGTATACCAAACCCAAACCCTTATCCAGGGAATAGAAGGACACTGTTTTTTGAGATATTTATCCTATACAATCTCAAACAGATTTTAGAAGTGCTAAAACAAGACTATCTTCTTTCCAGGGAACCTGTGTGCGGCAAGAAAGACTGAGGATTAGGCCACTATGATATTCCAGACTCTGCATTTTCACTCCAATAAAAATGAATGTAAGAGCACAGTAGTTGTACGTTTTATTATCACTAGATACTACATTTAATTTTTCTGTCTTAAATGTAAAAATTTAAAGAAAAATAATTGAAAGATGGCTTTTTTTTCTTTGAATAGTCGTGGACTCGTAAGTTTATTTTTAAAAATTTTAGTTTATTTGTTGTTAGGTTTTATATAATGTATGCTTTAAATTGAAGGTAGGATAATTAGTTACCTCAATTATCAATTCTCAATTATCTGAAGAATCATTCAATTCTTACAACGCTGTGAGACTGATTTTTCCCCTCTACTCTATAGATGAGGCTTAGCAAGATTAAGTAATTTGTCTCAGGTCACCTACTAAAGAATTACAGAGTATGGACTGGAACCAGGTATGCTTATGATTTCCAAGGCCCCAAGCCAGTGAGAATCCCAAAGTTACATAGTGCAACAAAGGAAGAACCTTGTTATTGGTTCTTAACAAACTGTTTTGATCATATACCAATAATACTAACTCACTGTAGAAAAACAGATAAGCCAAAAAAAAATTGTAAATGTTTTGTGACATACTACCAGAGCAATACTTTTTTAAAAATCCTCTGGTTTTAGCAAGTAAAATTTCATTAAATACATAGTTTCAGCATACCTCTAATTAAGGATTATAATTCATGTTAACAGCAAACATACTCATGACATGAAAAGAGTTAACAGTGCATTTCTTCCTTAGATGTTAAGAAATGATACCATTATGAAGGCTTCAAAAGAAAAACTTTCTCATAGATGAGCTTTAAATTCCATATTTTTCTATCAGCTTTTTTGCTTTAGAAATATAGGCACTCATGGCATCTTCCTTCAACCGCCCTAGAAAGACACAAACAGATTATCTCACTGACTGATGTATTGGGAAATTAAGAAAGTTTATTTCACTTATTTAAGAATTAACAACCTTTTTGGAGGTTCCATGCTTCCCATTTAGCCTTGCCTTTTAAATCTAACATTCCTGGACACTCTGCCAAAAGAAGGATAGATATATTTTCAAGTTTACTTTTTACTCGATGCTTTTATAAACATTGTTCAGATGAAATGTATTTTTAAAAATATGATTTTAAAAATATTAATATATTAATATATATTGCATTTTAATATATATATACATACACACACACACACACACACAATACCAATATTAATGTCTCCAACTACAGATTGTTTGTAGAGCCCATAGAGTTCTTTCAGTTCTTCATCATCTGGTCTTGTTTTCAGCTTCCTCACATCTTCTGCAATCCTATCAAAATCAGCCTAGAACAAAAGGAAGAAAAGGCAAACGGTGCATTCACTAACTTTCAACAGGCTCATCTAATTTAGGGGTATTTACCACCAAACAGTGGGAACGCAAAAAGAAAGAGGAAGGTTTCAAACAGAACTATTACTGGTCTGATTCTACCAGAATTATCCTAATTTATTTTAATTTATGGATACCTCTCCTGGTACTTACCTGATATTCAGACAACATATGGAGAACTACATAATACTGTTATAAGTGAAAATTCCTTTTTTTTTTTTTTTTAGTAGGCTCGCATGGAGCCCAATGTAGGGCTTGAACCCACGACCCTGAGATTAAGACCTGGGCTGAGATCAAGAGTCAGATGCTTAACTGACTGAACCACCCAGGCACCCTAATACTGAAATTTCTCAATACTGAAAATTTAAAAACTTTTAAAATTTTAAAAAATTTTAAAAACTGAAAAAGACATAAATAAATGAAAGATATTCTATGCTCATGAATTGGAAGAAATATTATTGTTTAAATGTCCATACTACCTAAAGCTATCTACAGATTCATTGCAATCAATCCTTATCAACGTTCTAATGGCATATTTTACAGAAGTAGAAAAAACAACCTTAAAGTTTGTATAGAGCCACAAAAGACCCTGAACAGCCAAAACAATCTTGAGAAAGAATAACAAAGCTGGAGTCATGCTGTGTCCTGATTTCCAACTATATTACAAAGTTATACTAATCAAAACGGTATGGTATTGGCCTAAAAACAAACAGATCAATGAAACGGAATAGAGAGCCCAGAAATAAAAGCATGCGTATATGGTCAATTAATTAATGACAAAGGAGCCAAGAATGTAGAATGGGGAAAGGTGAGTCATTAAACAAATGGTGCTGGGACAACCTGACAGCTACAGACAAAAGACCGAAACTGGACCACAAGCTGACACTACGCACTAAAACCAGCTCAAAGGATTTAATGTAAGGTTAAGTAAGACCTTTTGTTTAGATCTTGAATGTAAGACTTAAGACCACAAAACTCCTCGATAGAAAACAGAGGGGATAAGCTCCTGGACACTGGTCTCAGCTATGACTGTTTGGATCTGACACCAAGAGCAAAGGCTACACAAACAAAAATAAAGAAGTGAGACTCCATTGAACTAGAAAGCTTCTGCACAGTAAAGAAAACCATCAACAAAATGAAAAGGAAACCTATGGAATGGGAGAAAATATTTGCAAATCATTTATCTTTAAAAAGTGGTTAATATCCAAAATATATAAAGAACTTATACCACTCAGGAGCAAAAAGAAAAAAAAATCCATTAAAAAATGGGCAAAGGAACTAAATAGACATTTTCCCAAAGACATACAAATGGAGGCGGTTTGATGCTGCCTGGGCCGTGGTGCAGCTCCAGCCTTGTACCTCCCACAGCCCTGCATCAGTGATGGTGGAGGAGGGCCAGCATGCCTGGGGGAGGGGAGGAGGGAGAGGTCTTGCCTGGGTGGGGTTCAGCGGGTGGGGAGGAGAAGGCAGAGCACCACCTATTGGTCGGGCAGCCCAGCAATGCCTGTCAGGGAGGAGCTGACTGACCAGCACCCAGGAAGAAGCACAAAGGGGAGCAGCAGGTTGGGGATAAAGCACTCTTGAAGAAGACGAGCTGTCCATCCAACAAAGAAAACTCCTTCCAGATTACATTCCGGAGAAGTTAACTACAGTTGGACAGACTAACATAATGACATCATCAGAAAAGTTGAAAGAAACTCATTTGCAGAAGAAAAATGAAGAATGTGAAAAAGGAAGTGATTCCAAGAAAGCTGGAAAAAGGTACAAAAAAAAAAAAGGTATTCTGGTCTATGGGCCAGAATAAAAGCCACTTGGCTCTAAGGCTAGAAGATCAAGATCTGAGAGATTCAAGGCAATAAGCAGCGAAAGCCTTTAGAGAGAATTCTTTATATGGTTCCAGAATCAACAGAACTACTGTAAATAAGTTCCTATGTCTTGAAAATAAGAGGTTACCAGGGAAAAGGGCCACCACCCAGTTTCTGAATAATGCTTGGGGAGCTCAGAAAAAAACAAAATGCCAAGAGGTTTAAAAGACAGTGGCTGGTCAGAAACATGAAAAATTCTAAGCAGTAAATCAAAGCTAAATGAAAAATGAGAACTTGTATGTATAGAGCTTATTCAGTTTAAAGAATTAGTTTTTTCTGAAAAAATCCAATAAATCATTTATAAATTAAAATAAATAAAGAGGGTGCCTGGGTGGCTCAGTTGGTTGAGCGACTGCCTTCGGCTCAGGTCATGATCTGGAGTCCCGGGATCGAGTCCCGCATCGGGCTCCCTGCTCAGCAGGGAGTCTGCTTCTCCCTCTGACCCTCCCTGCTCTCATGCTCTCTCTCTTATTCTCTCTCTCAAATAAATAAATAAAATCTTTAAAAATAAATAAATAAATAAAGACATACAAATGCCATGTGATTCAGCAATTCCACCTCTGGGTATATATCCGAAGGAAGCAAAGTCCCTACCTCACAGTGATGCTGGCACCCCCATGTTCACTGCATCATTCTTTACAACAGTTAAGACATGGAAATTACAACCTAAGTGCCCGATGATGGATGGATAAAGAAAATATGGTATATATAGACATGCACACACATAATGGAATATTGTTCAGCCATAAAAAGGAAGGAGATCCTGCCATTTGCAGCAACGTGGATGGACCTTGAGAGCATTATGTGAGGTGAAGTAAGTCACACAGAGACAGACAAATACTGTAGGACCTCACTTACATGCGGAATCTAAAATAACTAAACTTAGAAAAACAGAGGATAGATTGGCAGTTGCCAGAGGGGGGTGAAGGGTGGGGGAAATGGGTGAATGTGGTCAAAAGGTGGGGGAAAAAAATCTATCAAGAGAAATTTTAATACATATTTCTTTTTATTTTTTTTAAAGATTTATTGATTTATTTGAGGCGGGGGGCAGAGGGGAAGAGAGAGAGAGGGAGAGAATCCCAAGCAGACTCCCTGCTGAGCATGGAGCCGACAAGGGGCTGGAACCCACAACCTGGAGATCACAACCTGAGCAGAAACTAAAAGTCAGATGCTCAACTGACTGAGCCATCCAGGTGCCCCTACACATTTCTTTTTATAAGTTAAAAGCATATAAATTCCACAAATTGGAATATTCCACACAAAGGAATGTCTATGTGCTCCCAGTACTTTAAGATTTTATTTTTTATTTCTTTGAGTTATCTCTACCCCCAATGTGGGGTTCAAACGCAGAATCCTGAGATCAAGAGTTGTATGCTCCACTAAGCCAGCCCCCTGTGTGCTCCTAGCTTTATCCCTTCTCTTTTAACCTCTTTGTTTACCTAAAAAGGGCTTTGGTGACTACTTCCTTAATATAATTTTTCTATTCTTTTTTTAAAAATACACTGTATTTTACCTTGTGTTATTTAAATCAGGGATAAGCAGGAAATGTCACCAGCCTGGGTATCAAACAAGAGAAGCTAAAGGAGGCATTCTACCCCCATCTTCCATTGTCTCTCTCCAATGCATAGCTCCCTTTGATCCAAAGATCCAAAGTCCTAGTAGAGAAAGTGGATAGCCCCGCTGTCACGTCAGAACCCCAGGGATCTCAGCAGAGTTGCTGGATCAAGTTTCCATCCAGCGCCAGAGACAGGACAGTGGCACAGCTACAGCAGTTGTCTGGTGATGAACAGACATCACTTGTAAATCAGAGACCTGGTTCTCCAACCTAAATAACCTTGAAAAAGGCCCAGGGGTCTAAGAAGCATGGGTGCATGTGACAAGGGTCACACACCATGCCTCACCTTTCTGAGTGTCTTTCTAGGAAGTTGTCACCTGCTTCAAACAATGTCAGGGTTAAGAACACAGGTTCTAGGGGCGCCTGGGTGGCTCAGTCAGTTGAGCATCCCATTCTTGATTTTGCCTCAGGTCCTGATCTCAGGGGCGTGAGATGGAGCCCCACATCAGGCGCAGCACGGAGTCTGCTTGGGATTCTCTCTCTCTCCCTCTGCCTTTCCCTCTGCTCATGTGCGTGCACTCTCTCTAAATTTAAAAAAAAGAGAAAAAATAAATAAAAAAAGAACGCAGGCTCTAGAGCCAGACTGCTTTGATTAGAATCTCAGCTTCATCACTTAAGAGCTGTGTATCCTTGGGCAAGTTATTTAACTTGGGTCTGTTTTCTCGGCCAGAATATAGGACAATAATACCATCTATCTGCCAGGTTGTAAAGAAGATTTAAATAGGTTAACACATGTAAAATATTTAAAATAGTGCCTGGGACATGGTGAATGTTACCATGGGATAAGCAGGAAAGGTTACCATTATTATTTTAAGTCTTTTTGGGAAAAAAAACTAATTCTAGAAAAAAACTGGAAAAAAAAGTACTCATAATGACACAAAAAACACTTTGACTTAACAAATACAAAATTGTTTTTATACACTCAGCTTTGTAAGTTACGTAGAAAAAATAAAGACTAGCAAGAAATATACTAAAATATGAAAACAATAATTGCCTCTGATTATTGGTAAGTTCTCTGGGTTTTTCATGCTTTCTGTACTCTCCAAATGTTCTATAGTGTACACATATTGTGCCTGTAGTAAGGATAAAATGAAAATGCTCCACAAGTGCCCAGGGCTTCCTCAGGGCAGGGCTCTTCAGAGAGGTGTAGGGATCTTCCCCTTCAGATTTATCAGCGTCTCAGGTCGTCTGCTTGCTGTGAGGTCTTGCACCCTTCTCCAGTGACAGCAACTCAATTCCTCTTGGCAAGCCAAGCCTCGAGGAGAATTCTAAGGCTTCTCAACAACCATACTAGGTCCCTGCCTTCCAGAAGGAATTTCTGGGAAATTGTTCTTCATATACGGGGTGGGGCATGGAACCGTGTGACAACCTAATAAAAGTCTTGGACACTCTCCACAAGAGGTCAGGCCCTGACAGGGTTTCACACACAACTTCAGGGATCCCTGTTCTTTCTCCCTTCCAGGGTAGAAGCCTGTTCCGGAGCAGGGGCCAAGATCGTTCTTTCCATCCAGCATGCCCTTTTGTGGTGCCACAACTTGATACATTCCTGCTCCATGATGTGGTTCCAATGTACCCTCCTCTATGGGGCCTTTCCCAGTTCAACCACGATGAGCTCTAGGGGAAAGAACACTGGCCTCACATCAGGATCTTGGGTTTGAATTCTAGCTTTGAGACACAATGCCATGGGATTTTATGCAAGCAACAAAACTCCTTTGAGATTCAGCCTCAGGCAAAAAAATGATACTATCAACTTCAGTGAGAAGGTGTTAAGATTAAATCCCACTAAGAACAGATATATTCTTGATTTCGTTCTGGTGACTCTGCCCACCCAGAGCTCATCACTCGGCTTACACTACTTAACAGATGTACTGAATACCTGTGGTGCACAGGCCTTTGCTAGGCAGACAGGGATGAACAGGGCAGCCGGCGCTCAAGGAGCTCAGCTCTGGGGGGAGACGAGCAGGTCAACAATGATCGTGAGAGACTTGCTCCAGTGGAGGAGCTGTGGGCCCTCTGGGGACGCAGAGGCAGGGGTGTCAGCAGGTGGGGAAGCAGCTTTCCCAGCGGAGATGGCGCTTAGCTAAGCCCGAGGGGACAGCACCTGTTGGATGGACAGGAGCATGGAAGGGTGTTCCAGGTGGCACGGACAGCATGTATTAGGGCTCAACAGGAAAGCCAGGTGGGACTGGATTTGTTCCCCATATATGCATAACAGAGGCAGGCGTAAGTATTCATGCCTTACAGAGAGCACTGGTAGGCAGTACCAGCCCCTTTGAGTCCTTGGTGAATAAATCAATGAGTGAGTGAATATTAGGCAGGTCTGAAAACTATCAGAGATGAGAAACAGCTTTAAATGTACAGTTGTTTACACTTAATTTCAAAGCATTCTGAGTCAAAGGGGGAGTTTAGTAATATCCCTGTGCCACTGTGGAGCTGGGCTCATTGCTTTTGGTGAGGAATTTCAGCCTTTGCTAGCTCATTCTTCTAGCACTGGGGCCTCGGGGTCCTGCTTGCATGCATGTGTACATCATCTCCCTCAGAAGGCCTCTCCCCAGACTCTCTCCTGTTCATGTTTTCATAAGGCCCTCTGACCACACCTGGTGTAGCAGTGACCCCAGTGTCCCCACCAACACTCACAGGGGGTGCATCCTGCTTTCCTGGAGCTGGAACGCTCAACCCTCTTACCACCTAGGAGTACTGACCACCCTAGCCTCTGGGTAAATTTGCTTTCCAATTTCATCACAGCTGAAAATAGCCTCTGAAGGTGACTCTCACCTAATCTAGTTTTACTTTCTGCAGCCAAAGAACATGGTCATCCCACAATACGACGTTGACAAAACCTTTTTTGTTTTTTAAAGATTTATTTATTTATTTTAGAGAGAGTGTGTGTGTAAGTGGGGTGAGGGGTAGAAGGAGAGGGGGAGAGAGAATCTCAAGCAGACTCCACGGTGAGCGCGGAGCCCAATGTGAGGCTTGATCTCACAACCCTGAGATCATGACCTGAGCTGAAACCAAGAGTCGGACGCTCAACCAACTGAGCCACCCAGGCGCCCTGACAAAGCCTTTTTGAGCAATCATTTCCCATTGAGGAGCTGAATTAGGAAGATCATAAATTCTCACACTGCATGGTTCTTAAGTCATACAAACATGCATGGAGGGAAAGGGGTTAATTATTTGCCCATTGTAAAATCGTGAATCCCCAAGACTCAAAAAGATGTAGCTTCTTGAAGAAGCAGTCCACCTTTGAGCATCATCTTCTAAGAAAGAAATACATCTAGTTTACCTGGCTCTCAGCTTTGCTAAAAGTTTTGCTACTGAAGTAAACATATTGTAAGTTTAAAATAAAGTTTGGAGGTTATAGCTGAATTAGAAATCCCATTTGTTTGCCAAATAAAAGAAAATACTAAGCTAAAAAGGAATACAGTTTTGATATTGAAAGGTTTGATTATTTTGAGGAAAGCTCAATATGAATTATTTGTCCTACATAAGCGAAAAATATCTAAATGTGCAAGGACACACTTTCCTTATTGGGTACTTACTACATGCCAGGCACTGTTTTACTTGCTTTATGCATGTAGCTCATTTAATCTTGACAGTCCCTCTCCTCCATTTTTGGATGAGAAAACAGGCACAGAGAGGTTAAGCAACCACATCACAGGCTAAGAAGGGGTGAGGTTTGGATCTGAACCTGGCCGACTCTGGAGTATGTGCCTTTAGTCACCATAACATACTGCTTAAAGAATCCTTACGGGGGGGCACCTGGGTGGCTCAGTGGGTTAAGATGCCCAACTCTTGATTTTGGCTCAGGTAGTGATCTCAGGGTCCTGGGATCCAGCCCCACCTGGGGCTCTGCGCTGGGCGTAGAGCCTGCTTGAGGATTCTCTCTCTGCCCCTCCCTCCCTCCCTCCAAATAAAAATAAATCTAAAAAAAAAAAAAAGAATCCTTAAAGAAGTGAGCCATGCTCATTCTGTGAAATTGTATGCAGGTATTTTTTCAAATTTTATTTTAGAAGAATATTTAACGATGAAAAATGCTCCTAATATAGTGATAGGTACAGGAACAAAACTGTATATACTTAAGAGTATAATCGAATCAGGGGCGCCTGGGTGGCTCAGTCGTTAAGCATCTGCCTTTGGCTCAGGTCATGATCCCAGCGTCCTGGGATGGAGCCCTGAATCGGGCTCCCTACTCAGCAGGAAGCCTGCTTCTCCCTCTCCCACTCCCCCTGCTTGTGTTCCCTCTCTCGCTGTGTCTCTCTCTGTCAAATAAATAAATCTTAAAAAAAAAAAGAGTATAATCGAATCAGTGTGTGTATATACACACATATGCCCATGCATGTACATATGCATGCACATGCATGTGCAAGCACACACAGGCACATATATACACACACATTTTTCGCACATACAAGAATGTAATCCCTCATGTTAGCAGTGGTTATCACCTGGGTGAAGGAATTCCTAGTGGTTTTTACTTACTTTATATCTGTTCTCTTTCCCCAAAGTTCCCACCCTGAACATATATTTTTCCGCATATCAGCAAAACTACTATTTTGTAGTTTTACAGATCTCTGCTGTTCAGAGAAACACTTGCCTTACCAAGGAGCGAGGGGGCGCGGGTGGGACCCCAGCCGCCCTCGCCTCCGTCTCCCAGATGGAAAGAGCGCGCGGAGCAGGGCCGCCCGGTGTCCGCCCTCCCCCGGGCCAGCGCTTACTTTGCGAGTAACCAATCCCCGGGGTTCACAAGTGTTGCCATAGGGAGCCCCGGCTCGCGGTCAACAGATGGCACCGGTGCGGTCCCCACTGCAATAAGCGGGTGCTCGCGATGGGGGTGGGAGGGTCTGCGGGGTCACTCCGGACAACTCCGGGGGGGTGGGACTGGGGGCGCGAGGACTGCGGGCGACAGCTGTCCCAGACTCCAGTTCCGAGTCGCCCGCCACCCAGGGGCGTCACGCCTGCCCCAAGCCCCACTCGAGCGCTTCCCTCTGAGGAGGAAGCCCTCTTGGGCGGCCTTTGCACCCTTCGACTCACCTGCAAAGAAGACATGGTGACAGCACTCAGCTACTGCCGCACTCCCGAGGCGCCGGTCCCTAGAGCCCGGGCGGCGGGCCTCCTTAAATGGAGGCGCGCCTCCACCCGCCGGCTCCCATTGGCTGCGCTGTGGGCCCGGCCGGTTCCCATTGGCCACCAGTACTAGGGGGCGGGGACTAGCAGTGAGTGGCACCTGCCCTGATCTCGGCGCCCGCCCGCGTCCCAAGCGGCGCGCCAGGGTTGTGAGCCGCCAGCGCGGCTGCAACTGGAAAGGCGAGGAGCAGGGAATTTAAATGAGTTCCTCTCCGCTCTTGGCTCCCTCCCCAATTCTTTCTCAAGAGGTTGTTTGCAGGACATCGGGAAATCTCCCTAGGGCACGGACCTCAGTGGGGATTCCTTTTGGTATATATCTCCCTCTGCCCTCTCGTACTTCCTAGAAACCTGGATGGCAGTTTTTTGAGAACTCTCAAGCCTCCTCTCATATCTCTAGGCACACTTCATCAGGAATGAAAAAGGCGTCTTCTCTTTAAAAAGCAAAAACGCATTCTGAACACGTGCTGCAACCCCCCTAACTAGCTCTCGGTTATTGTAAAGGCACAGAAGCACGCACCCATTCAGTTTGACCCCATTCTCCAGGGCAACAAATCCAATGTCACTGCAAGTCTGCAGACACACAGAATGGGGTTGTGATTCACATTTGATTAAGTTTTCAAAGAACTGGAACAGCATTTCTTGGTCATAGGAGGAGTTCATTTCCGACTCTTTTAAGAAGAAACCTTCGTGGAGCGGAATGACTGGAAGAACTGACAAATTCAGGGTTTAGAGAGTTATCGATCTGAAACGTCTAACATAACAATGCAAGTGGTGGAGATGAAAGGACCCAAAACATTTTAGCCTGTTTTTGCATAAAACTACATTTAAAAAATATTTGCTTGGGGCGCCTGGGTGGCTCAGTGGGCTAAGCATCTGCCTTCAGCTCAGGTCATGATCCCGGGGTCCTGGGATGGAGCCCCACGTAGAGGGGAGGGGGGAAAAATCCCTGCTCAGCAGGGAGTCTGTTTCTCCCTCTCCCTCTCTCCCCCCCGCTTGTGTTCTCTCTGTCTCTCTCTCTCAAATAAATAAAATCCTTAAAAAATTTTGCTTTACCGGGGCGCCTGGGTGGCTCAGTCGTTAAGCGTCTGCCTTCGGCTCAGGTCATGATCCCAGGAACCTGGGATCCAGCCCCGCGTCTGGCTCCCTGCTCAGCGGGAAGCCTGCTTCTCCCTCTCCCACTCCCCCTGCTTGTGTTCCCTCTCTGTCTGTCTCTCTCTATCAAATAAATAAATAAAATCTTTAAAAAAAAAATTTGCTTTACCTTTTCATGTAAATCCCTTGGTTTTTAAATCTCAAAAATACTTTCATGGTATAATCAATGAATTTTTAAGTAAAAGACAAAAAGCAAATGTTAGCAAAATCTACTGGCCAGGATTTTTTAGTTTTCAAATTTGCAGGTGATGGGAAATACACTGTGGGGTACAAAGGCAAATGGCAACTTCAGAACAGTGAGTGCTTTCTCTGCTGAGGAAGCCCTAACAGTGTTTCAGTAGGGAAATACTGGGGGCAAACTCCATTATTGAGGTGTATTTAGAGCTGAGACATTTGGGCATTACAGTCATTATAAGAAATCAGGAAAAGGGGAAAGGGAAGGTACACTGTGCTCTGTTTTATTCTCTAAGTCTAGAATGTTCTTCTAAGAACTCTTTTCAAAGCATGTTCTTCTCTTGAGTTGCCCTCCCATAAACAGAGGCTAGAGCCATGGTGTCTTGTTCCGCGGAACGAAAAGAGAGAAAAGACAATTGAAATACTGATGTCTTCTGCCCAGTGATAATAATATACCAGGTACAGTAAAAACTCAGCTTTCCTTTGGGAGTGAGTCAATTTGGACAATCAAGTTCCCTTTTTTTTTTTTTTTTTACTATTTATTAAGTATTGATTACAAACCAATATACATACATCCATATATTTAAAATTCTAAAAATAATGGGCACATTTATGAACCTACCACCAGTTTAAGAAATAGAACATTACCTTTACCTTTGTGACTCTCCTGATTCCATTCCATCCTATCCTCCTTATTCATTCTTTCATTCATTCAAATAGTTATTGAGGGCCTAATATGAGCAAGGCACTGTTCTAGGTTCTTGAAAAACATTAGTCAACAGAACAAACAAGATCCTTATCCTTGCATTACATTCTGGTAGGGGGTCACAGACAATAACACATATAATAAGCAGATTATATAGTCTATTAAAAGGAGGTAATGTTATTTTTTTTTTTAAAGATTGTATTTATTTATTTGACAGAGAGAGACACAGTGAGAGAGGGAACACAAGCAGGGGGAGTGGGAGAGGGAGAAGCAGGCTTCCCGTGAGCAGGGAGCCCGATGTGGGGTTTGATGCGGGGCTCGATCCCAGGACCCCAGGATCATGACCTGAGCTGAAGGCAGACGCTTAACGACTGAGCCACCCAGGCGCCCCATGTGGATTTATTTCTAAGGAACTTTATAATTTTTTATTATGTTAGATTAAATGTTTTTAAAAATTTCATTGTTTGTCCTTTTGTAACTGGTACAGAGAAAGGGAATTGATTTTTGTATGTTGACTCTTTATCCAGCAGTCTTGATAAATCTTTTGTTTTTCAGTAAATTATTTTGGGTTTCCTATTTAGCAAACAATAGTCTATGAGTAATGACAGTTTCATTTTGTCCTTTCCAATCCTCAGATCTTTCTTTTCTTTGCTTTTCTGCGGTAGCCAGGAACTAAGTATAATAATGAATAGGACAAGTAGTATATGATTCCTTAAAGGTAATGCTTCCAGAGTTTCACCATCAAATGTGGTATGTTCACTGCAGCTCGCTTATTTCAGTGGATATATATGTTTAGTATGTTTCTTCCTATTTGTAGTTTGGTAAAATTTGTTTTCACGAATGGATGTAGAATTTCATCAAAAGCTTTTTTTAAACATCTATTGGGATGATCATATGTGTCTTTAATCTTGTATTTTAATTTTTTTAGATTTTATTTATTTAATTGAGAGAGAGAGAGAGAGCATGAGCAAGAGAAAACATGAGTGGGGGGTGGATAGAGGGAGAGGGAGAAGCAGACTCCCTGCTGAGCAGGGAGCCTGACACGGGGCTCGATCCCAGGATCCTGGGACTACAACCTGAGCTGAAGGCAGACACCCAACTGATGAGCCACCCAGGCACCCCTTGAATTGTTTTTTGGGGGGTTCAAACTCACAACACCAAGATCAAGAGTTGCATGCTCTATGGACTGATCCAGCCAGGTGCCCCATGGGCTTTTTGTTTATTTTTGCTTTTTGTTGTTGAGTTGTAGTTTTTATATACTCTGAATATTAATCCCTTATCAGATATGATTTGCAAATATTTTCTCTCATTCTGTGGGTTTTCTTTTCACTCTTTTGATAGTGTCCTTTGATGTACACAAGATTTTATTTTATAATTTTTTTAAGTAGGCTCTATGTCCAACATGGAGCCCAACATGGGGCTTGAACTCACCACCGTGAGATCAAGACCTGAGCTGAGATCAAGAGCCAGGCGCTCAACCAACTGAGCCATCCAGGTACCCCCAAAAGTTTTAATTTTGATGCAGATCCAATTTATCTATTTTCTCTTTTGCTGTCTGTGCTTTTGTTGTCATGTCCAAGATATCATTACCAAATGCAATGTCATGAAGACTTTCCCCTACGTTTTAAGAGTTTCAGTTTTAGCCCTTAAGCTTAAATCTTTGATCCACTTTGAGTTAATTTTTTTTAAGATTGATTTATTTATTTTGGAGAGAGAGAGCAAGCACGAAAGCAGGAGGGGCAGAAGGAGAGAGAGAATCTTAAGCAGATTCTGTGCTGAGCACAGAGCCTGATGCAGGGCGTGATCTCACAACCCTGAGATCATGACCCTGAGATCACGACTTAAGCCAAAACTGAGAGTTGGATGCTTAACTGACTGCCACCCAAGTGCCCCACTTTGAGTTAATTTTTGTATGGGATATAAGTAAGGGTTCAACTTCATTCATATGCATGTGGATATCCAGTTTTCCCAGCACCATTTTTTGGAAAAAAACCTCCTTCCCCATTAAATTGTCTTGGTCTCCTTGTCAAAAATTGACCATATATGTGAGAGTTTATTTCTGGGCTCTCTATTCCACTGTCTGTCTTTATGCCAATACCACACTGTTTTGATTATTGTAGATTTGTAGTAAGTTTTTAATATCAGGAAGTGTGAGTCCTTCAATTTTGTTCTCCATTTCCAAGATTGTTTTGGCTATTCAGAGGTTCCTTGAGATCCAGTATGAATTTTAGGGTGGGTTTTTCTAATTCAACAAAAACAGCCATTGGGATTTTAATAGGGATTGCATTGAATCTTTTTTCCCACAGTGCTTTTCATCACCTAATATACTATATATTTTACTTTCTTTGTTTTACTGTCCATCTCCTCCATTAGAACTTTGGTTCACTGCTTTATCCCTAACTTAGAATTCAATAAATACTGTTATCTGTTGACAAAAGGAAGGAAGGAAACATTCTTATGTATCTAGCATCTGGCACATTGCTTGACATAAAAGATGCTCAATAAAAACCGGTGAATAAAGTAAAATGCTATTTATATTTTTCACCTAATACATAGTTATAGACATATATACATATTTCTACATTAAAAGTGCTTCTCAATCATTCGTTCTCATATTGCTTCAGAAAGAATTCTGTGATAATTTAATTCATATAAATTTCTATACTTTAAATAATTCTAAAATTATAGGTTTATGTTTATGTATATGTATGGCATATTTTGAATAGTTATCTGCAGCTGACTTTATATCATATAGACACTTTATTTCCAAAATTACTGTTGCTGGCTCTTTAGGACCTATGGAAAATCTAAAGCCTAGCATCATACCACATTAGGCTTTTGCCTGTAAAAATAAAACAAAACTCTAATAAATAGTCTACTTTAAAAAAAGGAGCGGGGGCGCCTGGGTGGCTTAGATGGTTAAGCGTCTGCCTTCGGCTCAGGTCATGATCCCAGGGTCCTGGGATCGAGTCCCACATCGGGCTCCCTGCTCAGTGGGGAGTCTGCTTCTCCCTCTCCCTCTGCCTCTTCCCCTGCTTGTGCTGTCTGTCTCAAATGAATAAATAAAATCTTAAAAAAAAAAAAAATCCCAGCTTTGTGACCATTTGATGCAAGGTTTTTCAAATCTCTCCTTTATAATAGAAAGACAGCTCTCTGCCAAGACCCCTGACAACCTTCATGTAGTCATGTAGGCAAGGCTTGACTGCAGTCTGAGTCTTGGCAGAATGCCTGGGATTCTTCCTGGAGCAAGGTCGCAATCTTTTCTGTTTGTTTGTTTTAGAGAGAGAGAGAGAGGGAGTGGTGCAGGGGGGTGAGGGGGTAGGGAGAGAGAGAGAATCTCACGACCCTGAGATCATGACCTGAGCCAAAATCAAGAGTTGGATGCCTAACTGACGGAGCCACCCAAGCGTCCCTAGGTCCCTATCTTGTGGGAAACTCCCACAAGGATGTTTCTCTTCCATTTCTCTAGTTTTAGTGGAGACTAATGCTTTTCATGTTGCCCTCCCCTTCCCCCCATCACCTCGCCACCTTAGGGTACAGCTGTGGGCTTCTGTGTAAGTCTATGAAACTGCTCAGCTGAAGTGTCAAGTTGATTTGTTAATGCAGAGTGATGCATCACTCATGACACCTATGGTTATTAATCTCTGGGACTAGGGATATCGTCCCATGGGCGTAAGATCCTGCTGATCTTGCTTTTGCTGTCTTTTAAGTATAATAAATGGTCTAAATCCAATTAGAATCTTTTTCTCCTTACTGACCTTATCTACAGATGTGTGGCACTGCCACCAGCTGTTACTTAGAGATCCCTTAACTGCTTGAAATGCCTCACATTTACATTGCCTCTAATGACATGATTTATCACTAGGTCCCTTAAGCCACTCTTACATCATGACAAGCATATAAATCTAACAATAGTCCAATTCTAGAGTTAATATAAAAAAAAACTTTATTATTCAAAAACAAAATTGAGGTTTTACAGGGTAAAATAATTGAAATATCTGTCATTAAACATTATATATATGTATATGTATATATATTATGTATATGTATATATATTATGTATATATTATGTATATGTATATATACACATACAACACATATATGAGTTAAAGTGATAACTTGAAGACTGTGAGAAACATACAAAAGTGTTATATGGGAAGAAAATCAGAACACAAATTTTAATCTGTGTTATTATTTCACAATTTAATTGCATGTATAAATATGAAACAAATTACAAGGGAACACAGAAAGGAAATATGTTTTGAGGCAATTTGGGTCATGGGAGGATCGTTTACTTTTTTTCTTGTAAAGTTTGTATGATCCAAATGAGAGAAGTTACCTTTAAAATGTAGTCATGTTAGCAAAATTCTTGGGGAAATTATATTGGTGGTCTCAAAATAAAACACAAGCACTAAAGTCATAGAGGCTACTGTTAATTTTTATTAACTCCTCATTCAGGTTGTCACCAGATTCATCACAGAATTATCAAGCACTTTCTGCATGCCAGGGACTGTGCTAATCATCTTACATAGATTATTTCTTCTAATAAGCACAACAGGTACTATTTTTATCACTTCAAGGGTTAATTAGCTTGCTTAGGGGTCACATGCCCAGCCAGAGATGAAGTTAGGATTTCAAGTAGGCAAACTGGCTCCAGAGCTGTGGGATGTAATGGTAGGTAATCTTCATAGAGCGAATGTCAACTTAGATGATGCTATAAATCTAACTCTACACTCTGGAACCTTAGGGGGACAAACACTTGTGCACAATTCCTTCCCATCATTCTAGCATTTCAATTAGATATGTGTGTCAGCGTTTCTCTTACAGCTTGAAAGCCAGATCTAAGACTGCTTAAGCTAGATCTAAGACAGTTTATCATAATGAATCAGTAAGATTCATTTTACGAAACAAAAGCCTCAAACTCGTTGTAACTTCATTCTTTTTGATTGTGATTTTTAAAAAATCACATTGTACTTTAACCCTGTGTAACCTGCAGAAATCTTTGACCAAAAGGAACACGGTTTTTTGTTTTGTTTTCTGTTATGGCCAGTTAGGTACTACGTAGGTGGTAAGAACTGAAAATGGAGAAAACAGATTAAAAAATGGAAAACCAGATTGCGAAGGGAAAAGTTCTGAGAAAAATGGAGAGAGGAAAAGTAAGGGGCGCTAAGTTAGGCTGGAAAAGAGAAAGGAATGGGGTGATGAGGGAGGAGGCTCTTTAGGTCAGAAGCAACGTACTTTCTTCTAAGTTCTCGCCACGGGTAAAACAAGATTCAGATGCCCGACCTTGCAAATGTCCTTCAGCTGTTTTATTACAGTTGTCCATAACTTCCCAGCGACTCCATTCGTACCTTTAGTTTCCACTGGTCGGAGTAGCTACAGCAGACATTTGGAGTTTTCAGAGCTGCTGTCGCAGAACGCAAAGAAGCCTTTACTCTCCTTTCAGGGGGCTCAAGATTGCCTACACTGTTGCCTGTAGGCACTTTTTTTTTTTTTTTTTTTTTTTACCTCAAACCACCCCTGATCCCCCCGTTTATCTTCCTGGTGCCGGAGAGTCGACGGAGATGGGGACACTGGACGGGAACTAGGGTTTTGCGTCCCCTTAGGCAAGCCAAATACAGAAGAGCGAGAAGAGAGAGCCAAGACTGCCAGGCGCTGAAAGGGAGAAACTGGATTAGAAGGGAGAGGGGGACACAGGAGAGAACCAGCCTTCCGGCGGCTACCGGCGTTATAACAGCCCCCAGACCAAGCTGTGCAGCCAGTGAGCCGCGGGTTACCACGGCAACCGTGAGGTCTCGCGAGACCGGCGTTGCGCCTGCGCACTGCCGCCGTAGGACTGCGTCCTGAGCCTCCCAGCCACATTCCCAGACTCAGGGCTTTTATAGTTCGGTCTTCGCGAAGCTGTGGGCAGACTCTCGATTGTGAGTGACAAGGTGAGATGATGAGATGCGAAGCTCTCTGAGCATTTGGAAGGCGGGGCCAGGGAGGGCGAGGGCTCTGCGCACGCGCGTCGCACGTGGAGGTGGTGCGGTTGCCATCGTGAGTGGGAGCGGGGTGCGGGGGACGTAAGGGGACCGCAGGGGCGCGCCCCGGGTGGGATCCGGCCTGGGAGGCGGCAGA
Source organism: Halichoerus grypus (assembly GCF_964656455.1). Classification (NCBI taxonomy): domain Eukaryota; kingdom Metazoa; phylum Chordata; class Mammalia; order Carnivora; family Phocidae; genus Halichoerus; species Halichoerus grypus. The sequence continues at coordinate 54,335,903 of NC_135717.1, forward strand.
GTGCGGAGGGCGGCGGGCACGCGAGGTCCCGAGGTCTTCCCCGAGACCCCTGTCTCTCGGGCCGCCCCGCGTGAACGGGCGTACTTTCCTGGGCCTTGGTTTACTCTCCTCTGTCTGGAGCTGAGCATCTGTAGGGTACGGGAAATAGTAAGATAAAGCCCACCCTGGTCCTTCAGTGCTCCACAGCCTAGAACCGGGGACGGACCACAAAATAACTAGAGTTTGCGAATCTAAATAGTGAAGAATGAGGGCACTAGATACAGGGCAGCATGCACGGGGAGGGACTCTGGGACAGGAATGCAGCCAGCGGGGACTGGGGCTGTCCTCCCCTCCGCTACCGGATCTAGAGACCGGAGTCCTTCCTCTGCGTTACTCCCGGGTGATAGCACCAAGCCTGGTAGATTCTACCTCTTAACTATTTCAACTCTATGTATTTCTGTCCCATCCCCTCTGCGGCGACTCTAGTGCAGGCCACCGTCGTGCCTACTCTGGGAACCTCTTTGCTCCTTCCACTCTTGGCGAAGGACGCTTCCAGGCCGGGAATCCGCAAAGATCTTTTTGCAGTGCCTTTCAAATCATGGCACTCTTCTGTTTAAACGTTACAGTTGCTTCCCATTTATAAGGTTTGCAAGGACCTTCACCCTCTCGTCCTTGCTTCCTTTCCCTAATACCTCACCCTCTCTAGCATCTCTGCCTCAGCGACGTTGAACTTAATTCGTATCCTTAAAGTTGTTCCCTGGGATACTCTATTTCATACTCCCTTTGGCAGGCATTCTTCAGATGTAGGTTAAAAGGTCAATTTCTCCAGGACCTCTTTTCTGACTCCTTAAGCTAAGTTAGCTTCTGCTGTTTCCTTAGTATTCTGTAGTTCCCGGACTTGAATGTGCACATCTTAGTATGTTATTACCTGCTGATATGTCTTTTTCATGGATTCTAAGCACGGTGAGGCTAGTAACTGTTTTTACTTTAATACTTTATGGCTTGGTGTGTTGTGGATGATCCAGAAATACTTGCTGAAGAAAGGTGGTTGTGGGGGCTGAAGGTGGAAGGGACTAATGTGTATGAGGATGTGGTTAGAAACTGGTGGCCTCGTTCAACAGTAAGTGGTTCAGTGGCGGGGTGTAATCGTGCATGGTGGAAGAGGCTGGTGGATGATGAGGGCCAGAGTGTGGAGGGCCTTGTAGGTCACCTTAAAGGGTTTGCCCTTGATCCTGTATGTAGTGAATGCCTCCAAGACCTAGCTCAAAAGGCACCTCAGCAAAGCCTTCCTATTTTTCTCCTCCAAAACCATTGCGGCTTCTCATCAATCAGTACTTTGTTTTTGGATTATATGGTGTAAGAGTCTGCGTATCTGAACTACTTGGCTCTTGTCTCCCCGCGCTAGATTCTGAAGATGGGAGTTCGTGCCTAGCTTACTCTCCCTCCAGAGCATACAACTCTTAAGTATTTACTTAAGGATTTCCGCATTCTGTGCTGTTTGAGTGCTGAGGCCCATGAGCTGACTTGCAGTTTGGCAAGAGCTCTGTTAGATCCTATTTGTCTTGTCTTCCTGACCACCTTCAACCTGATGCCGGTCCTCTACCAAGGATTTGGCTGAGCTACTTCCTGACTCCCCGAGCTGGAGGGGAACAATGAGAAAATGGGGGATGAGGAGGGCCGTGCAGCAGGTACCAAGGCTCTGGCAGCACTGGCCTGAACGAAGTCTGACCCTGCCCGGAGGAGCTGAATTTTAGATTTCTGTTAGAAGTTGACTTAGCAGGTGCACTGGATGGAGACCAGTGGAGGTCAGAAAGCCGTTTCTCACGGCTGTCCAGGGTCAAGAGGCAGCCTGTCCTACTCCAGCTGTTCTAACCCTGTTCTGGATCAGACTCACCTGGACAGTTTATTTTTTTTTTACAAATACAGGGGCCCTGGTCCTATTCCCAGGGATTCCAATTCAGTACATCCACGATAAGGACCAACCATTTGTATGTTTTAAAAGGCAACAGGTTATTTTTGAGGTGCAGCCAGGATTGAAAAAGCATAAAGTTCGGGTTTGGAAAAACAATTGTGACTTTGGGCAAGGCATTTAACCCGACTGTTTCTTCACCCACACGTTAGGCAATTCTATAGGAATTTTGTGACAATCAAGTAATAGATGGAGAAAATGCCTTCTAGGTTCTGACACACTCCACAAAGACACCTGCTCTTTGCCATCAGTAGCCTGGTGAGTGGAAGTTCCATTGGAGAGGACTTAATTCTTAATTGTGCATGGGGCATTTTGGGCAAGGCAAGCCTCAGTGGGATAAATGAGCACCTGGAATGAGGGACTGTCTGGAGGGAGAAAATCTGGTCATCTGAAAATAGGGACAGTTCCAGATGCCAGACTTCTCGCGGGCTGGCTCATTTAACTTCCTTCAGTTTTGCCATGTAGGTCACTATGGTTCTTAGCTGAGCACCAGGAAGAAGCAAGGAATAAAACTGAGGGAAGACAAATGCACTTGCTCTGGGAAGGAGAGCCAAGATATGCTCCCTACATCAGTGGTTTATAACATTTTCCCAGGAAGGATCCTTCTTATTTTTCTTTAACGGATTCGTATTTTTGAGTTTCATCACAAAATTTCCCTAGTTTTCCTCAAGTTGCCAGCTGCAGAAGCAGTCAGCTTGGAATAACTGTCCAGAAGGGGGAATATATACCTGTGTATGTGGGAGATGTTTAAGGAAGGATATACAAGAAGCCTAGAGTTCAGGGAGGGAGGGAGACTTACAAAAGGGCATAGAATGAAAGTATCATTTGAATTTGTAATCGTGTACATAGATTACTATTCTGGTTCTTAAAAACCCACACCTGGTTGATTATAAACAGCAGAGGCTTCTGGGCCCACACAGCTTGGGGGCTCCGTGCAGGTGGACTTGTTCGCTGCCTGCACACAGGGGGTGCTCAGGGAGTCTTTGTGGGATGGAGGCCTAACTGGAGAGCAACTCAGAAAATGGTAACAGATTTGTAAGATTAATACCACACAGTCATTAAAAAAGATAATCATGAACAGGTAGAAACATGGAACATTTTTAATAAATGAAATAGGATTTCACTGTGATTGCAGTAATGCAAAACATTTATATATTACCTGTATAAGAATAAAGACAAAGTCATGAAAAAATGGGGAACATAAATTCCTTAATCTTAAAAGAGGTTTAGTGTATGGTCATGTCATTGGTTCTGTATAGTCAGGCTTGCTATAGCCTATCAGGAATCAGAAAGAGTACAAACAAGATATTCTTCTGACATGCACTGCTCATAACACGAATTTACTTTGTCGTCTGCTTCTTAGGAAAGATTTTCAGAATGGCTGCAGCCCCTCAAGCACCGGGGAGGGGCTCTGTTCGGAAGACAAGACCTTTAACGGTAAAGACAGCGCTGAACAACCCATATGCTATCTGCTGGAGTGCACTAGAGAGAGAAGACATGCACTTTATATTACACACCCTTGAAGACAGATTTAAATCGCTTGGGCTTCAGAAGACTGAGGATAAGAAGAAAAAGAAAAAACCGTTTTTAAAAAAACAAAGCCCAGACAAATGTAGCACAGAGGTTGATACGAGTGAGGATCAGAAGGAGAAACAACCAGGAGATAATGAGCAAGGGTCAGGGTGGACTCCTGTCCACATCAGGAAGCAGCTGACCATTGGCGTTAATGAGGTTACCAGAGCTCTGGAAAGGAATGGGCTGCTGCTGGTCCTAGTGTGTAAGTCAGCCAAGCCTGCGCTCATCACCTCACACCTGATTCAGTTAAGTTTGAGCAGATCCGTTCCTGCTTGTCAGGTTCCCCGTCTCAGCGAGACACTCGCACCTGTCATTGGCTTAAAATGTATCCTGGCCTTGGGGTTCAGAAAGGACACCACTGCCTTTGTTGATGAAGTCAAAGCCATAATTCCCCGAGTACCCAGTTTACACGTACCATGGCTTCAAGGCAGACTGGAAGACTCCAGGGAAAAATCAGACACTGAATCTTTGGAAAGCCAAGACAAAGAGATTTTGGAAACTTCCTTTGAAGACCTCTCTAAACATAAAAGGAAGCTTGTTGAAGGTCAGCAGGCTGTTGTGTTACAACCCCTTAAAATAAAGAAAGTGATTCCAAACCCCAATAAGATAAGGAAACCACCCAAAGGTAAAAAAACGACTTCAAAGTAATCTTCTATAAACTTGTCGTTTTGTATAGTTGTAAAACAACACTTCGTAAAGAAGCCTTGAAACTAATAAAATGTGTTATTTTTACATATATTCTTGGGGTACTTTTAGTAACATTCCTTTCATAGGTTTGAGACTGTATAAATAGGCTGACACTTAAAAACACTTAAGTGCAGAAAATATTCAAAAGTATGAATATCAAAACAAAAGTTTATTGAAACTAATTTCCATGCTTGTATAAATTCATTTTTTAAAAGCCTGGTACAGTGCTTGTAAGCAAGAAATTCTGTATCCTACAACACTTGACATCTTTCTATCAAAACTTGGAAAATGTGCCACAGTAAACAGGTTCTAGTTAGTAATGCAGATGAAACTGGATTGGAGATCAATCAGTTTTAAAAGAAAGATACTAAACACCAAGCAATAACATTGTCTTCAGAAACATATCAGGAAAAAATTATTTTTTTACTTCCTGTTGATCTGACTTTCTTTGTAGTAGGCATATGCATGAGCTTATAGGAAAAAGCCAGATGCGGTATTTTGAATGGTTGAAATTCACCCCTTTACGTGGTTAGCTTATTTCCTTGGAAAATTAACATGGGTAAAAAGTATGCTGATAATTAGGTCAAATGAGGCAGGAAGAGAATTAAATAAAGTGAGGAGCTTGAGGTCTCAGAGATGGGTTTGTGCAATTACTGGGGTTCTTCATGTTAGAAAATGGAGCATAATCAATCCTCTTTGTCTGTGTTAAAGTGTCTGCCATTTGCAGTATGTGTTTGGAAAAGGTCCTTTTGTAATTTAGGGGGAAGGTACTGGATTGCTAAAGTGTATTTTCAGCCTAAATTCTGGTTGACTCTTGGATTATGCCACCTCTGTTCTTTTAAATTTCACTAAATGCCATCTTGGCAAAAAAAAGGAGGGGATGGGGAGGGAAAGACACCTCATGGAATAGAGCATTTCCATTGTTGACAAAGATGAAGGACAATGTTTTTTTGAATCTCTAAGACACTGTATAATGCAGTGAAATTTAATTCTAGTAACTACTTTATAAACACAAGTAGTTTTATCAGTTTTCAATTTTGAAATGTTCATTGGTAATCTAAATTATAAAGAGGCCTTTTAAAGAGGAAAATATGCTATTTATTAATTACTGTATTAAAAGCATCTGAATTCTATAACAACTGGAATTATGTAAACAAAGGAAAAGTGCCAGTTTTATCACGACGTGAGCTTGTGATAAAATTACTGACTGGCAAGTCTGCAATCACCTGAAAACCTACATCATATAAGGCTGTGCCTTAAAAATGAATGGAACACAATTCCCAATGAGAGACTTGACTCCAGATTAAAATCCCATTTACTTCATTCTTGGTGTTTTGGTGGACTGGTTCAGTTTTGCTTCCGAAGCCACTCTCCTTCTGTTAAGAAAGAATGGTAATGCAGTGGAGTCGGAATCGTCCTATATGAGAAGTCTTCTCTAAGGCTCCAAAGAGGTAAACCCCGCCGGCCTGACTGTGCACTACTGTGCAGTCCCCGAGCCCCCTCTAGTGGTAGTCGCAGCTGTGGGTTTGTCTCTAGGACGATGGTGCAGAGTGGCTTTCAGCTCTAGTAAGTCAGGGACGACAATTTTTTTTTTTTTTTCCCCTGGTAAATATTTGAGGCCTTTTGGGCCATACAGTTCTGTCAGAATAACTCAACTCTGCCTCTGTAGCGTGAAGCAGCCACAGGCGATACGTAAGCCAACGAGTGTGGCTGTGTCCCAATAAAACTTTATGGATGCTGAGATTTGAGTGTCCTACAATTTTCACATGTCACAAAATGTTATTCCTTTGATTCCCCCCTTCCCGTATCCCCCCCGCTCTCCGCCCCATCCCAGCAACCATTCAAAGATGTGAAAACCATTCTTAGCTCATAGGCTGTACAGAAACAGGTGACAGGCTGGATCTAGCTCATGGGCCAGAGGTTGCTGGCTCCTACCTGATCTAAGAGATGACTGCTTTCATTTGACCACTTAGAACATAAAGGAAAGGCTGTCATGTTGTCTAAAATTAAATTTTTCTGGACAAAGAGCCTAGGCACTGGCACAGTAAAGGCGGGAAGAAGGATCTACTCTGTGGTATCGGAGTCAAAGCCAGTGCTCTGTGGCTTCGTTCGGCATATTCCTGCCCCTCCTTGGACTACCGGCGATATATACATATATATGTACACTGCGAAAACGGGGTTTTCAAATTCTAGATAAAAACACCATCAGTAACAAAATTATGAATACTTATTTACATATAAGATATTTTCCATTAGCATGACAGCTTTCATGATAAATTAAACTCAGCATAAAGGAATATGTGCAATTTTGCATAAGTAATAAAAAACATTCAAACTATCGATGTCCTGATAGCACTAATAAATTCCACTGAGCATTTCTTGTGACTTTAGAGCTTTTATTTTCTTTGCCTGACATCTCTGCTGCTGCTGAGAAGACATGAGTTTGTGCGGCAGCAGCGAAGTCTAGTCACTCACGGGTGTACTCTCAGCACGTGTTTGCACAAAACTTTGCTTTTGAACCAATCCACTGACTGCTGGAGATCAAAGTACACATCTGTGTGTTTATTTGGCAACTCTGCTTCTGGAGGAATAAATGTACTTCCCAGTCCCCAGTACATTTTTATCTCCCTCTATACTTGAACACCCACCTACTCCGTCACCGAGTTATGGAAGGTGCTGATTCCCTAAATGCTCCCAGGGATTCCGTGTAAGGTGACGGGAGCACACATTTTCCACATGGATCCTTTGTTCTGTTACATGGACAGACAGACCAACACTTAATAAAGAGAAATGCAGCAGTTTATCTCCACACAATAGCAAAGATTTTCTTACACAGTTCTGTGACTTCCCTTCAGTCCACAGAAAAACAGTCCCTTTTCTACTTAGTGGAAAAATACCTTCTCTTCATCAAGAGACAGCCCAAAGTCTGAAGATTAGAGGAATGTGCTCTCTGTACCCTTTCATCCCTCCTACAAATGGGTAAACAGTGAGAAAAAAGAATGTTAACATTCTAGCTAGAAATATGTACTATTGGTCACATATGGGTGGTTTTTTTTTCATCTTTTCTGATTGTTACCGACTACATCGATTTCACTTAAGTTGTGCTTTTATTCTTCTTTGGAATGGCAGTTCCAGGAATCATTAAATAGAATATTAACAAATGATGATGTCAGAGTTCTAGAAATAGAAATATCCATCTATTGTAATACTAGTCCAACCTAAAGGGAGGGAAGAAACAGAATGGTAAGAACAGGTAAGTGAGAAAAAATAAATTATAGTACAATAGCTCTGTATTTTTTAAAAGCTACTAAAAAAACGCCTTAATCCTAAGGGCAGCAAGTATGGGATTTCCTAGGGACATTTATTAGGTTTATAAAGGGTGTAGCTATTGCACGTACCTTTTCAGAATCTGTTCCTGGACATCTCCAGTTGTACAAGTAATACTGCAAATTGCCATCTCCTATGCCAAATTTGAGTTTTTCCAAGAAGGTCTTATTTTCCATCAAATCTAGTGCATTGAATACATCAAATCCTTTCTGCCAATGTAAAAAGGATTTCAAATTTTAAACATCAAAGGACTAGAGTGTTTTCTATTATTATGTACTGCAGTGTACCGTTTTATTCCTCTACTAATAGCTCGAATATGCATTTTTAACAAGGTTTAATGTCTACATTCTATGTATAGGTTAAGAACTCAGTTCAAAACTGTCTTAGGATATTTTCAGAAGGAACATTTGCCCAGGGGGCTCCATCTCCAGAGCTGTTAGTTATGGGCCTTTTGAAGTTCTGACTGAGCTAAAGCTTTAAAGACTTTAAATGTGTACTTGGTCTTGGGCTGATGCTGGGAAATAAATTTAGTAAAATTTTAGTAGTAAAAATTGTATTTCTTGAAAATGTTACGTAAAAATACTATGCAAAATGTGGTATAGATTTCTATTTCTCAGGGGTTTTACCTTAAATCATTTATTATTGGCCTTTTTTGGGGGGAAGTAGTTGAAAAAGAGCAACAGGATCAAAGAATCATAGGATAATGTTGATTTGGAGATGGAAGAGTACTATGTTAAAAAAATGTTTTCAGTTTATCAAAGAAGACACTTTTGACATGTTGTTCTCAATTTCTCATGAATAATATTTTCTCATGTCCAGTAATTACACTGAAGTAACTGTCAGCTAATTTCAACTTCTTTAAAAAAAAAAGGTTTATTTGTAGCAAGAATTTAACAATTATCCTAACTACCACACTAAGGAAATAGAAAAATATTGCAAATATAGTAGAGCACATTTTGAATTTAATTCATTTTAAATGCCTTTCTTTTTAATACTAAACTCCTTAATTTTAAAAATAAAATTCCTTTAATTTTAAAATTCAGAGACTATTTAAGTTGAAGTTCAAAAAAGTCTCCTGTTGCTAATTATGCACTGCAACACGAACATGTATATTCCTTTTATCAAGGTACCATGTATTTTTCCTATATTCCTTGTATTATGGGTTTTATGCATTCTTCTATAAGGGTTAAGAGTTTCTAATTTGCACAAAATACCTTTTTGGCTAAGCTGCAATAGAATCAACGATACAAACAGCCTCTGAAGTTTTAAAAGAAAACTCTTATCAAAATTCTCGGACGGTCAACAGTAACAAATATCTCAAATGAATTGCACCCGTGCAGAAGGAGCTCTAGTAAGAGGTTTTATATACTTTGGCACACATATTTGGAGAAACACCCAGGACAAAAAGGGAGGGGGCCGCTTACCAATTTGGCTATAATGAGCGCATCACTCATGAGGTCCAGCAGGGGCGTCTCCGTGTGAATGTTGTAGAAGGAGTAGGCGGCCTTGAGGCTCTTGTGCGCAGGGTGGTGCATGACTGTGGAGGGGAGTGTGTAGAAGCTCAGGAAGTCAGTTAGTTTACCACTGGAGTTCTAAAGGACAAAGGTAACGTCAGGTAAATACCTCCTTGAACATGCTGCATCCACGCATTTAAGCTCACTTTTTGATTTTTGACGTGTACCGTAACTTGCTGTTAGAACAAAAAGCAACAACTCCTACTACCTCTCTCTCAGCAGTCTGTTTGGGGGCCCCGAGGGTGGGCTGGGTAGAACCTGAGAAGAGCACGGTGTTGTACCTTTCTTAGCCTACTGGTAGCTGGCTGTCTGCATAACATTCTTAAGAAGCAGAATGTTCTTTTATTTTTATTTATTTTTTTAAAGATTTTATTTATTTATATGACAGAGAGAGACACAGTGAGAGACGGAACACAAGCAGGGGGAGCGGGAGAGGGAGAAGCAGGCTTCCCACGGAGCAGGGAGCCCCATGTGGGACTCGATCCCAGGACCCTGGGACCATGACCTGAGCCGAAGGCAGACACATAACGACTGTGCCACCCAGGCGCCCCAGAAGGAGAACGTTCTAAAAGGAAAGTTTCCTCTAGCTCAACTCCGGAGTCTCCCTAGACCTAGGGAACAGGGATGAAAGTAGATTCACTGTTTTTGTAGAAACAAAAGCTCTAGGGATTGGAAGGCTGCCTTTTCCAACTCAAAGATACCGTATCATACTAACATCTTCTTGGCACAAAGCAAGAATTGTATCAGCGTAAAGTGAAGGTGTAGAGAGTCTGGAAGCTGTTTTGAGAAACTTGTGAAAGGCATCAGTACCACACCCGAACATGCACCTGTGAATCTGAAGCCACCAAAAATCAAAAGGGACGCAAACGATGGTCTTGGTTTCATCATCACTGGGATACCTGTTAATACAAGAAATGAGCCAGTACTGTTTGCATTGCTTTAATTAGCTGTGGTGGCCTACACAGTTGGCATACAACTCAAACTATGCTATGCCTGAATTACACAGCTGAACAGGCTATACCACATGTATGCTCTTGCTAGTATTTCTTTCACCCGAAAAGAAAATTCCATATGGATGCATTATTTGGCTTTTGAATGCTTCTGATTTATGAAACCGTTTTTCAGTCACTAAGAAATTAAAGACATCTCGCTAAAGTGATTCTCTACTGCTCTGTATTAGCAGCTCAGTATTCGTGATGAATTGAAGACCTAAACTTTCAGCTTCAATACGGATTTTCGGCTCAAAAAATTGAAACTGAAAACCAAAACTCACTGGATGGGCTCAGTAGTGGAGTAGAGATGACAGAGGACAGAAATCACTGCACTTGAAGAATTCAGTAGAATTTACCCAGTCTGAACACGAGAGAGAAAACAGACTGAAAAAAAAAAATGAATTAAGTCTTGGGGATCGTGGGACAGTAACAAAGATCCGACATTCCTATCACTGGAGTCCCAGAAGAGAAAGAAAAATGTGGGGGCTGTGAAAAAAATGGGTGAAAGCTTCCCAGATTTGGCAAAACACACACAACAGAATCAAGAAGCTGAGTGAACCTTAACAGGAAAAACCCAAAGAAATCTACTCCAGGATGCATCCTAATTAAATTTCTGAAAACTAAAGACAAAAGCCTTGAAAGTAGTCACAGAGAAAAGGCATTACCTACAAGAGAATACCACTTTATATGACAGCAGATTTCTCATATGAAACCACAGAGGCCAGAAGGAAGTGGAACATTTTTTTGTTTGTTTTTTTAAGTAGGCTGCATGCCCAGTGTGGAGCCCTGTGCGGGGCTTGAACTCAGGATCCTGAGATTAAGACCCCAGCTGAGATCGAATTGGACACGTAAACTGACTGAGCCACCCAGGCACCCCAGTGGCACATTTTTAAAAAATTTATTTATTTGAGAGGGAGCATGCGCAAGCACACACGAGTCCGTGGAGGAACAGAGGGAGAGCGAGAGAATCTTGAGCATACTCCACGCTGAGTGTGGAGCCCCATGTAGGGCTCAATCTCACAACCCTGAGAGATCATGACCTGAACTGAACCTTGACTGACTGTGCCCCCCAGGCACCCTCCAGTGGCACAACATTTTTAAGGGCTGAAAGAAACGAATGATCAGCCATGAATTCTGCATCTGGTGAAACTATTCTTCAGGAATGAAGGAGAAATAAGGACATTCTCAGACAAATGAAAACTAAAAGACTTTGTTGCTAGCAGACATACCTTTAAGACCGGCCAAAGAACATTCTCCAAACAGAAATGCAATAATAACAGAAGAAATCTTAGAGTGTCAGGAAGAAGGAACAACAGAGCAGAACTCTTGTTATATGCTGTAAACTATGCTTCTCCTCATGAGTTTTCTAAATCTACTTGACGACTGAAACACAAGTTGTAACACCATCTGATACTCAAAGACAATATTTAAAAAGTCAAGAAGATAAAGGGATCTGATGGAAGTAAGGTCACTTGACGTGATAAAATGTTGACACCAATCAACTGTGATAAGTCACCATATTCCTATATATAGGAATACTCAGAGTAACCATCATACAAACTACACAAATACGCTCAAACGCACCATAAATACATCAAGACAGAATCCTAAAAAAATATTCAAGTAACCCCTAAGAAGGCAAGGAAAAAGAAACAAGAGGAATAAGAATCAGAGGAAACAAACAGAAAACAAATAATAAAATGGCAGACTTAAGCTCTAGCCTATCAGGAATTATCAAATATAAAGGGTCTAAATATAACAATCAAAAGAAAGACTGGCAGAGTGGATAAACAAACACGGTTCAACCACATGCTGTTTGTAAGAAACTTTCAGTTCAATGACGTAGATAAGCTGAAAGTAAAAGGGCTGTAAGAGATATACCATGCACTACTTTAATCTTAAAGTAGTAGGAATGATGGGGTGCCTGGGTGGCGCAGCTGGTTAAGCATCTCCGACTCTTGATTTTGGCTCAGGTTGTGACCTCGGGGTTGTGAGACAGCCCCATGTTGGGCACCACGCTCAGGGCCGAGTCTGCTTAAGTTTCATTCTCCCTCTCCCTCTGCCCCTCCCCACCATGCATGCTCTCTCTCTCAAATAAATCTTTAAAACAGTAGGAGTGACTATATTTATATCCAATAAAGTAGAGTTCACACAAAGAAAATTACTAGAGACAAAGAGGGGTATTACATTCTGATAAAAAGACTGATCCCCTGAGAAGACATAAAGGTCCTATATGTATTAAGTACTAAACAGGACCCTCAGAATACATAAAAAAAAAAACCCTGATAGACGTGGAAGGAGAAATAGACAAGTCCAAAGATATAGCTGGGGACTTGCACACCCTCTCATCAACTGACAGAGCTGCTAGAAAGAAAATCATCAAGGAGGTAGAAAATCTGAATAATATAATAGGATCTAAATGACATACATAGAACACTCCACCTAAAAAGAGTAGAATATACACTTCACACACATTCACCAAGATAGACCATTTGGGCCTAAAATAAGCCTCAAGAACCTTAACAGAGCTGAAATCATACAGAGTGTCTTCTCCAACATAATGGAATGAAACTAGAAATCAATAGGAAATCTCTCAGAAGTCAAAGTTGAACAACAGAATTCTAAATAATCCAAGGCTCAAAGAGGAAGTTTCAAAATAAATTTAAAAAAATACAGGGGCACCTGGGTGGCCCATTTGGTTAAGCATCTGCCTTCGGCTCAGGTCATGATCTCAGGGTCCTGGGATGGAGCCCTACATCGGGCTCCCTGCTCCACGGGAAGCCTGCTTCTCCCTCTCTCTCTGCCCCTCACCCCCCTGCTCGTGTGCACTCTCTGTCTGTCTCTCAAATAAATAAAATCTTTAAAAATAAACAAATACATATATACATAGAACCAAATGAAAATGAAAATATGACATACCAAAATATGTAGGATGAAGCTAGAGCAGTGCAGGGAGGGACATTTATAGAACTACATGCTTACACTATAACAGGGAAAGGTCTCAATGATCTAAATCCCTCCCTCAAGGGACAAGAAAAGGAAGAGCAAAAGAAGCCCAAAGCAAGCAGAAGGAAGGAAATAATAAACATAAGATCAGAAATCAATGACACTGAAAACAGGAAAACAGAAAATCAATAAAACAAAAGCCTTGTTCTTTGGGGGGGAATCAAAATTGATTTGATATAACACTAACAAGACCAACAAACATAAAAAGAGAAAAGATACAAATCGTCAATATCAGGAATGAAATAAACATTATCACTATAAATCCTTTGGCCAAACAGACACATGAAGAAGTGCTCAACATCACTCAGCATCAGGGAAATCCAAATCAAAACCTCAATGAGATACCACCTCACACCAGTCAGAATGGCTAAAATTAACAAGTCAGGAAGCGACAGATGTTGGTGAGGATGTGGAGAAAGAGGAACCCTCCTACACTGTTGGTGGGAATGCAAGCTGGTGCAGCCACTCTCAAAAACAGTATGGAGGTTCCTCAAAAAGTTGAAAATAGAACTACCCTACGACCCAGCAATTGCACTACTGTGTATTTACCCCAAAGATACAAATGTAGTAATCCAAAGGGGCACCTGCACTCCAATGTTTATAGCAGCAATGTCCAGAATAGCCAAACTATGGAAAGAGCCCAGATATCCATCAACAGATGAGTAGATAAAGAAGATGTGGTATATATTTACAATGGAATATTATGCAGCCATCAAAAAATAAAATCTTTCCATTTGCAACAATGTGGATGGAACTAGAGGGTATTATGCTAAGTGAAATAAGTCAATCAGAGAAAGATAAGTATCATATGATCTCACTGATATGAGGATTTTGAGAAACAAGACAGAGGATCATAGGGGAAGGGAGGGAAAAATGAAACAAGACCAAACCAGAGAGGGAGACAAACCATAAGAGACTCTTAATCTCAGGAAACAAACTGAGGGTTGCTGGAGTGGAGGGGGTGGGAGAGATGCGGTGGGTGGGTGATGGACATTGGGGAGGGTATGTGCTATGGTGAGCGCTGTGAATTGTGTAAGACTGATGAATCACAGACCTGTACCCCTGAAACAAATAATACATTACATGTTAATAAAAAAATTTAAAAAAAAATCCTTTGGCCAGTAAAAGGACAAAAGAATAATTAAGCAACTTTACTCTTATAAATTTGACAATCTAGAAGAAATGGACCAATTCCTCAAGAACCACAGCCTATTAAAATGCAATCAAGATGAAATAGATCACTTGAATAGTCCTATACCATTACAGAAATGGAACTTACTTTAACAAAAAAGAATTCTCTAAGGTCAGACGGTGTCAAGTGGAGAATTCTAGCAAATATTTAAAGTATTATCACCAATTCTATACAATCTCTTCTAGAAGAAAAGGGAGGGAACACTTCCCAACTCATTTTATGAGGCCGGAATTACCCTGATACCAAAACCAGACAAAAGCAGTATTAAAAAAAAAAAGGAGAAACTGCAGACCAGTATCTCTGTTGAACTCAACAAATACTCAAAATGTTAGCAATCCAAATCCAACAATGTATAAAAAAATTTATACACCATAACCAAATGGGTTTTTTCTAGGAATGCCAAGAGTAGTCAAACATGTGAAAATCAACCACTGTAATATACCACATCAACAGACTAAAGAAGAAAAATCACATGATCATATCAATTGAAGCAGAAATAGCAATGGACAAAATCCAACACCCATTCATGATAAGAACTCAGCAAGTTAGGAATCAGGGAAATTCTCTCAAATTGGTAAGAAGCATCTACAAAAATCCTCCAGCTAATGCCACGCCTCATGGCAGAAGACTGAATGCTTTTCCACTAATACCAGTAACAAGGATGTCGACCTTTACCACTCTTATTCAACAAAGTACTGGGAGATCTACCCCCTGCAATAAGGCAAGAAGAACAAATAGATGGGAAGGGAAGAAATGTAATTGTCCCTATTTGCAGGTGACATGACTGTCTATGTAGAAATCCCAAGAAATCTACACATAAACTCCTGGACCTATTAAGTGATTTCAGCAAGGATGCAGGATACAAGATCAACACAGAAGAAGCAACTGCACTCTATGCACTGACAATGAACATGCAGAAACCAAAATTAAAGACATAATACTATTTATAATTGCTCTAAGGAAAATCAAATATGTAAGGTATACACTTAAGAAAACATATACAGGATCTGGATGCTGAATATCATTAAATGCTGATAAAATTCAAAAGTTCTAAATAAATATAGAGACATATCGTGTTCATGGACTGGAAGACTCATGAATTCTCAAATTAATCTAAAGATTTAATGTCATTCTTATCAAAATCCCAGCAAGGTACTTCATAGACAAAAACAAGCTTATTCTGAAATTTATATGGAAGGGTGAAAGAAATAGATTAAAACAATCTTGACAGAAAGAATGAAGTGGGACGAATCACTCTCCCTATCAAGATTTATACAGAACTATAGTAATCAAGACAGTGTGGTGTTGGTGGGGGGACAGACACCAGAGATCAATGGAACAGAAGAGAGAACCCAGAAATAGAGCCCAATATAAATATTAGCATTCAACATATGGAAAAACCTTTAGAAACCAAGAAGATTACAGGTAAAAAAAGGCAAAGTATATGCCCGGCATAAAAATGGCTAGCAGATTTATGAGATGATGTTCAAATTCATTAGTAATAAGAACATACAAATTAAAAACAAGATATCACTTGATACCCATCAGACTGGCCTAAATTTAAAGTCTGGTAATAATCAAATGTGCGCGAGGATCTGTGGAAACAGGACCTCCCCAACACTGCTAGGAGATACTCTGATGAGCTGTATGACAACATAGCTCGACCTCTGAGTATATACCCGAGGGCAGCAGTTCTCAAAATGTGGTCTGTGAACCCCTGTGGGTATCTGAGACCCTTCCAGAAGTCCGAGGAATCAAAACGATTTTCCTAACAGCACTACGAAGTTATCTGCCTTGTTCACTGTGTGGACATCTGCACCAAGAATGCAGGAGCGATGGTGCCACCACCATCCGGGCCTCGGCACCAAACCGTGCCGGTGGTCTTCTTACTCTTCACCACCACACACTCACGGTTTAAAAAAAAAAAAAAAGGTTTCACTTAAGCACGTCCTTGAATAAGAATTCTTAACGGTATTAACTCCCGACACTTAACAACTCATCCTTTCCCATCCTGTGTGATGGCATGGGATGAAGCACACAAAGCAGTTCTGTTGCCTACTGAAAGGGCAGTCTTTTTATTTTTCTAGGAAAACTCTCATTTTCCTTGAGTTTGCTGTCTCAAAGAGAAGCCTGTAGGCGACAGAGGTGTGAGCTGAACTAGCCACTTTTTTCATGGAACACCACTCAAAAAGAGGACTAACAAACTCCGGTCATTGAAACTTGGGTATTTGGCACATCTTGGAAATCAATGATGCGATCCTATCACTTCAAGGAAAATATTGGTGGGATTTGTTGCCAGTGATAAAATTTGAGCTTTCAGAGTACAACTTTGTCTGGAAAAACCTGTATCCTCCACCATGAACTGTATTATATACTTTTCTGATGACAATGGTGGGGATATCAATGAATGAGACTTTTTGATATTATATAATGAACTGTTAGCATCTAGAAGATCTTTTTAACTCAGTGAATCGGTATTTTCCAAATGATTAATATATGATGTTACAAACTCGTACACTGGTAAAGGAATGATCAAAGGACAAGACAGACCAATGGATTTTAATCAAACAGAGTATGCAAAGTTCATTAATATGCTTTCAGGTAGAGAATATTCAAAACAATCTGAATAGGCTACTAAAATATTCATTCTTTTCCATATCGTCAATACTTCATGTGAAGGATTTTTTTTCACACACGTCGGCCAAAATAATTTATCACAATAGACAGAATGCAGAAGTAGATATGAGAGCCCAGCTGTCGTCTAGTAAATCAGACATTAAGAGATATGCAAAAATATAAAACATACCATTCTTAATTTTGTTGCTTTGGGAAACAGTTATTTTTCATAAAAAATATGTTATTTAGGTAACGTGTTTATTATTGTTATTAAATGAAATATATATTTTTTCAATTATTTATTCTCTTTCAAAACTAAGATATAATTGACATATAACATTATATTACTTTCAAGTGTACAAGATAATGATTCGATATTTGTATACATTGCAAAATGATCACCACAGTAAGTTTAGTTAAAATCTACCACCGCATGTAGTAACAACTTTTTTTGTGATAAGAACTTTTAAGGTCTGCTCCCTTAGCAACTTTCAAATATGCGACACAGTCTTAACTATAGTCACCATGCTGTACATTACATCCTCATGACTTATTTATTTTATAACTGGAAACTTGTACCTTTTGACCCTCTTCAACCATTTCGCCCACCCTCTACGTCTGGCAACCACCAATCCTGTTTTCTCCATCTGTGAATTTTGGATTGTTTTTTTTTTTTTTATTCTACATATAAGTGAGATCATACAGCATTTGGCTTTCTCTGATTTATAAAATAATATTAAAAATCTTTGCTTCAATTTTCAATGTAGTAAGTACCTGTAAATATAATCCACAAAAATAAAAGCTCTTTGGGGTCCTCAATAATTCTTCAGAGTGAATGAGTCCTGAGATCAAAAACTTTGAGAACTGCTGTCCTGGAGAAACTAACCACAAATGCATAAAGATTTGTGCTTAAACTTTTGCATAGTAAAGGAAATAGTCGAGAAAACCAAAAAACAACCGACAGAATCGGAGAGGATATTTGCAAATGACATATCAGATAAAGGGCTAGTATCTAAAATCTATAAAGAACTTATCAAACTCAACACCCAAAGAACAAATAATCCAATCAAGAAATGGGCAGAAGACACGAAAAGACTTTTCTGCAAAGAAAACATCCAAATGGCCAACAGACACATGAAAAAGTGCTCAACATCACTCAGCATCAGGGAAATACAAATCAAAACCTCAATGAGATACTACCTGACATGGGTCAGAATGGCTAAAATTAGCAAGTCAGGAAATGACAGATGTTGGCGAGGATGCGGAGAAAGGGGAACCCTCTTACACTGTTGGTGGGAGTCTAAGCTGGTGCAGCCACTCTGGAAAACAGTATGGAGGTTCCTCAAAAAGCTGCAAATAGAGCCACCCTATGACCCACAACTGCACTACGAGGGATTTACCCCAAAGATACAAATGTAGTGATCCAAAGGGGCACCTGCACCCCAATGTTTATAGCAGCAATGTCCACAATAGCCAAACTATGGAACGAGCCAAGATGTCCATTGACAGATGAATGGATAAAGAAGACGTGGTTCATATATACAAGGGAATATTACTCAGCCATCAAAAATTTGAAATGTTGCCATTTGCAATGACATGGATGGAACTACAGGGTATTATGCTAAGTGAAATAAGACAGTCGGAGAAAGACAAATACCATATGATCTCACTCATATGTGGAATTTAAGAAACAAAACAGGATCACAGGGCGAAGGGAGGGAAAAATAAAACAAGACGAAATCAGAGAAGGAAACAAACCATAAGAGACTCTTAATCATAGGAAACAAACTGAGGGTTGCTGGAGGGGAGGTGGGTGGGGGAATGGGGTAACTAGATGATGGACATTAAAATGGAGGGCACATGATGTATTGAGCACTGGGTGTTATATGCAACTGATGAATCACTGAACTCTACCTCTGAAACTGATAATACACTATATGTTAATTAACTGAATTTAAATTTAAAAAGATTTCTGCTTAAAGATGTGCACTCTAGCATTGTTCTAGAAATAAGAGCTTAAAAACAAAGACTGCTCGGTTGTTCTTCAGAAATGTCCTTTGAATTCACTCTGTCTGTTTCTACCATTTCTACACTGCCTTGGCTGTCATCCTACATCCAGACGGATGCCTGACAATGTTGAAAAGACAATTCCAGCTCAGTGCTCACACCTGAATGGTGAATGGACTGTTGTCGGAACTTCTACCTGGCCTCCTTATTCTTTCTCTCCTCCAGGTACTTACCAGCTTAAATCTCAATTTTTGAACCCAATCCCACTTCAACCGAAAGAGCTTCTATGCGAAACATCATCTGAACAACAAATTCCAAGCTTTTTGTTTTTTTTTTTTCTAAAAAAAGGTTTAAAAAGCACTATGTTAAATTCATCCAATCAATAATCAGAAAATCTGTTACTTTTCCTTCCTTCCCTTGAACAAGGGTTAAGTGGCTGAGTTATGCCATCTCAACGGAAAGCAGTTCAGGTCAAACCAGGTTTGCAGAACCCAAAGATATTAAACTTTGGAAAGTACCTCAGATAACGCCATCCAAATCGACTTTTTCAAAACTGAATAAAGCAATTAATCACACAGGTACCAACAGAAACGTATCCTGATTTCCTATTAATCACTAGCAAAAATATGCTCTTCTCTAGGAACGGAAACTGTAAGAATAAATTCTGGTTCTATCGGGGGGAGCAGAAATCTGGTTTGGAAGCAGTGAGTCATGGAGAAAGAGGAGAGAGAGCGGCACTCTTTGATCCCTCCGGAAAACAGACTCAGCTGTGTGGTGTTTTCATACTTGTCTGTAGTGTCTTAACCCCCTTATGTTTACCTCCACTACAAACGTATCAATAATGTGCTCCTGGGGGAGGAACCAGTGAGCTACTTCCTCTTCATCCATCACCGGGGCGAGATGAAACTGCTTCAGGTAAGTGTTGGTCAAGTCTCGAACGGCCCGGATATCTCTCGGTTCCATCGGTCTCAGGCCTGACGTCTTGGTAGCCTTGTTGCAGTGAACACAAAACAAAGTGGGAAGTTGAACTGTAAGAGGAACGGAAGGCCGGGTACGTCAGCGTCACCTGGGAGCCCGTCAGAGCTGCCGAATCGTGGCTCCCCCTCAGCCCTACGGAATCTGCCGTTTACCAAGACTCCCCAGTGATCGGTCTACACACAAAAGCTTGAAAAGCACCGACGTAAAAGTACGTTAGACAATGTGTTGTACCTTCTATCCGTGGGCCCAGTCTGGGGTCAGTGCTGCCCCAACGAAGCCAGAGGGGACACCAATCTACATGCCAAAGCCAAGCATGTTAACAGCCTCCACCCCGGGGCAGAGCAATCTGAGCATGTGTTCTGGAAGGATGTGCTTTAGAGACTGCCCTGTCTGACATGTTGAGGTGAAGACAGCTCAGAAACTGATTTTATTGAATGGCTCGTGAAGAGGCTGTAGCTCTTCTGTTCTTGTGAGCAACAAAAATGAAATAAAAGTAGATCATATTGGTTAGAAGGGGAAGGGCAAGCATTTGACCAGCCAAGTATTTTCTAAAGGTGCATGGCTAGCTGCCAAGTACCAGGCCTGGCTTCCCCTGCTCTCTTTTGATTAAAAAAGGTGATTAGAACAGGCATTTGGATTCATCATTCCAGAGCATCACAATTTCTACGGTATTCTATTAGGAACAGAATTAACCTAACGGTCAGGACAGGTCCCTATTTGGATTTGTTCCACTGTGACCTCAGAAGAGCTCCAGACATCACTTAGCTCCCTGGGAACTGCCCAAACACCAGAACACTTGAGCCGAGAAGTGAGAAAACCCACCACAAGTGCTTGTTTGTACAAAATACTAAAAACTTAGCAAGACAACTTCATCTTTCCAGTTAGCTTGATTTTTTTCCTTTTTCCTAGAAATAGTGGATACATTTTAAGCAATAAGTAACCTGTATATAAATAGTTCTATTCTACCTTTTCTAAGTTATTTTTAAATGCTTTAAAATTAAATACTGCCTTTAAAAATAGATCATGACAACTCCCGCATGCCCCCAGACTCGGAGCATAGCAGATAAGCCTAAGGTGGAAAATAGGTTTCATGCTGAGTGCTGGCTCTGATCCATCTTAGCAGCTGTGCCGAGGTCTCTTGGGGTCCGTGACAAAGAATGCTGACTGATCACTGACTGGTGGGGGCTAGGAGGGGGGTTGAGAGATCTGTTCTTTGTATTTACAGACCCAATGTCCTTTCTGTTATGACTTATGTAATCTATAAAGATGTAGTAATTCAGCTAAAATACAGTTTACTAGTCCACATCGAGAGAAGATAAGCCCTGAACATTTAATAGAGAACTCGTACTTCTAGCCTTTCTGTGGATCACAAAGCCAAAGCACGAGAAATCTCCAGGCCCTGGCTTCCATCCAAGGCTTAACCCTTCAAGCAAGAAGGGTAATAACAGCCCGAATATGTGCGAATGAATGAAATGAAATGAATGAATGAATGAATGCCTATGTTTCGAACCACATTTACACAGTAAGGTACGGTGAAGGCTGCAGACAGGGAAAAAAGTCAGGGTCAGTTCTTCAAAGATGACACTTCCTGGGCCTGGCACTTTTATGTAAGCCAGGCAAAAATTCTTTTTTCCTTTCCCCTGACCCAAGTTTAGTGTTTGGTAGCATTTCTATACTGCAAATTCATGGCAAGATGGAACGTAGGTGATTTCCAAATACAGGAAAAGGTAACAAACATACATTTCTAAATGCTAACAGGAAAAACCAAACTACATATACAGAAAGAATGTATTTAAAAAGTCATTTACAAAGATGGTTTTCTGCTATGCAGATGACCTCGATAAAGTCTTAAGTAGCCTTGCTCAATAGTAAACTGCTTTTTCTTTTGTTGCTGGTTCAGGAACAATGATATCAAGCAATTAGATTCATTAGTGCAAGCAATAGGATAGTGCATGTGTTAGGCGGACATTCAGAAAGGAAGAACAAGCCTGCCAACTTCTTTCTAGACCAAAACACTCCTCTGCAGCAATATTCTCCCTCAGTGAGTATTTATCCTGCAAAATCACTAAAATCAACATCTTTTGCCCAGCAGACACCCTTAAAGCAGCAGTTCCTGAATATTTTTGTCTAAGACACCTTTCCCCTCTTAAACACGGAGTATTCCCAGCGAGTTCTGCAAAGGTGGGTTATATCCACCCGCACGTATCGTATTAGAAATTAAAACCGAGAAAATCTTAAAACAAAAAAAAAATGCAGGAGCACACATTCCAGAAGGCCTCTCGTAGACGTCACAGTTCATCTGTAGGGTAATTAAAGCGAAAAACGCATTTTATGTCTCACTGTTATTATAAAAATAGTGTTGATGTCACAGACCCCGCTCCCCCGAAACGGGCTTGACTCCAGGACTTCTCAGGGGTCCCAGGACCAACTTTGAGAACTGCTGTGTCAGGTCTCCAAAAGTCAGAATAACGGGTAGTCGAAGTGGGAGACGGAAAACTCCATGGAACAGTACGTTTGGGTGAACAGGCAGAAAGTATACACACTGGGCAATTTATAAGCCCTAGAAGTGCTTTTTTACAGAAGCTTTTTTTTTAAAAGAGAACATCAGACTGTATCAGCTATAAAAAAAAATGCAAGATCCCAGAAAACAGGAGGAGAATGTTTACTTTTGCTGACTCACAATGTGTGTCTCAGGGCCTAAACGTGCTTCTTTCTAGTATCATGAAGTTTCACACTCTCCAAAAAAAAAAAAAAAAATTAACAGAAGCACAAAATACATTTTAAAATATAAAATACACCCTCCAATTACAGCTGCGGTCTTCAAAAGAGGTGGGGAAATGTTAAGCCTAGATTTAAAAAATGGTAAGTTTTGGCATAACCCAAAAAAGAAAGGTGGCTTCCAGAGAATTCCAAAAAAACAAAAAGACATTTCCAGTGACTGAGACAGCCTTACATTTCATATGCAAACTCTATTATCTCAGCCAGACTCACTTTCCCAGGGTCCAACTAGCAGACGTGACTCGTTGGGACTCTCTGTACATTGAAATATGTGTAAAATCTGCTTATCAATGCATATGGGGAAAAGGCTCAGAGATCTATTAAAAAACAGAAGCCGTTTTGTTCTCTGTCAAACTATGTGGCATAAACTGTCTTAGAGCCAAGATTCCAGAGTAGAGATGTAAGCAATGATTATGGGGATTTGATTTAAAAAGCAGCCGCAGGACACTAATCATTAAAAAAAAGCATCTACTGCAACTAAATGTTGCACGTCTTCACAAGCACGTCCTTCCTGCAACACTGTGGAAGGACCCCAGGAGATGAACCTGACTCCAGTTTTTTGCCAACTTTAAATTCCTTCACCTTTAAGAGCACTGACCAAAAAAAAAAAAAAATTCCAACTTTGTTTGAAAATGCTCAAAAGTGGGGCGCCTGGGTGGCTCAGTCGGTTAAGCATCTGCCTTCGGCTCAGGTCATGATCTCCAAGGTCCTGGGATCGAGTCCCGTGTGGGGCTCTCTGCTCAGCGGGGAGTCTGCTTCTCCCTCTGCCTCTGCCCTCCCCTCCCTGTTCATTCTCTTTCTCTAATAAAATCTTCAAAAGAAAAAAAAGAAAAAGAAAATGCTCAACAGCAAGCTAAAACAAACCAATGTTTACAAGGTAGGGGAGGGCATGACTCTTGGGGAGACCTCAGCATTGCAGAGAGCAGAGGCTGGGGGTGTGGGCCCTGGGTGGTTCTCTCCTAACAAGAAGATGACGATCTGGGCAGAGCAATTTCACTGCTCTCTTCCATAAAACGGGGAGAATGCCCTGCCCTCCTAGGACGGTTCTGAATAATAGTTGAGACTATGGATGTTCGGTGTCTAGCACAACGCTGGCCATAATAATGTTAACGCTTTATATTCAGAAGTCCACAAACAAGGCCCACAGCAGGCATGGTACGCAGAAACAGTAATGATGGATCAGAAGATGAGACTGATCCAGAGAGCAAAAGTTGTACGCAATAAAGTTCTTTACGCTTAAGGGTACAAAAATGTTCTTAAATCACACGACTGGGCCCCTATGCAGGCAGGCCATTGTCTAGCACATGCTACGTTGTCCAGCTTCTTTTTTTTTTTTTTTTAAGACTTTATTTTTAAGTAATCTCTACACCCACCACGAGGCTCAAACTCACAACCCTGAGATCAAGAGTCGCATGAAGAGTCGCACACTCTACTGACTGAGCCGGCCAGGCGCCCCTGAACCGTCCAGCTTCTAACTCAAACGGTACACTCCCAGGTGGCTCGGTGGGTGCCCTCCAGATTTTCTAATATCTGTATTCTCATCTCTTCTACCCTCTCTTTTTCCTCATTGTTTTACTCTTCATTATTCTCTCCTTCCCCAGGACTTAAAAGCAGGGAGGCAGACTGGAACACGCCAACGAGCGCTATTCGGCCCCTGACGATTATGCTTTCCTGCGTTCACCTCCGCTCTAGTGACCGTGTGGCGCAACATCCGGTGGGACCGGGCCACGCTGCCTCCTGGGGGTGTGTGAGAGGTGATGGCAGGAGCAAAGGGATCTAACAGGCGGAACGTGGATGTTCGGGGCGTGCATCCCGAGTCCCCCACTTATTAGTGACAGGCCCGTGTCTAAGTGTCAAACTGCGTAAGCCCTGATCTCTTCATCTGAAAAATGCAGACAGGCCACACCAGCTTTGAAAGGTTGTCATGAGAGTAACATGAATATATATACACATGTGAGAGCACTTTGTAAACTTCACTTTATTGGGGGGAAAAAACTCCCAGTGCCGGACCAGGGATTTATTACCAACTTGTTAACACTGTTACCTGAGTTGATCGATTTTTGTGTAAAAACATAAAGGATGAGGGACAAAAGTCAAAAATACTCTTAGCTCAAAGTTTGATCACCCTGAATAAACCCATGACAGGTACTAAAACTCCTCCTTCATCCCATTTTAGGAAACCTACATGGAAGTGGGCGCCTTCCTTACACACAAGCTGGATGGCTTCAGGCTCAAGAAACTGAAATTCGGGGAGACCACAGAAGAGCGTTAGCCCCTAGTGAAAAAAGTGGGCACGCCTGAAGTTTTTAAATTTCCGCTCCTGGATGGCCAAGTCTCCAACCGCAAGGAGGCGGCTGAGAACGGACAGGCCTGCAGGGGGCGTGTTTCGCCGTAGCCGTGTCCTGTGCCTCTACGTGCCTGTCCCTCTCGGGTCACTCTGGGTCTTGGCCCCTAGCATCAAAAAAGCCCTGGCCAGTCAGTATTCAGTGTCACGTTGCTAGTGTGACTTCTCTGAACGTCTTCCGTGCACACATCTCCACACACCTACCTTCCCTTCTGCCACTCCAGCATGAGGGGCTGGCGCCCCCTCCCCAGGTCCTGTGGACCCTACTCTCTCATGCTGTCTGCGGTGTTTATTTTCTTCTCTTCTGGTTCACATTTCCCCTCCTTCCTTGGCCTCAGAGGAGGTGGGTTCATTAGTCTGAGCCCCACCGTCTGCAACAACAGTTAAGACCGAAGGGAAGCCGAGGCCTTCCGATCCTTCTGCCAGGTTACAAAGCTCCAGAATGATGGTCCTGATCTCTCCCACATCTGGTTTCCCTCGCCTCCACTTTTCTCCTCATGAAATTCTGCCTAAGGTCAGAAATCAGTTGATTCCTGTCTATCACTGGAAAAAAATACATCCGTTGATGTAGCTACTCACATGTACTTGGTAAACACACAACTGGCCAAAAGACGAAAGGAGGTAGTGGAGTCCACCGCACCGAGAAAGGCCACTGCAGGTGAAGCCCTCCCCGTGTTCAAGACGAACATGGTGACATTCCACGGGAATCCCTCAATCAAGTTAAAATAGTCACGAAACTACTTTCTAACAACCCAAGAGAAAGAATAGCTCTGGTGAAATCAAAACTTCAAACGAAAGATCCCATCTGTGGCAGACGGATTCTAAGATGGCCCCCGGTGATGCCACCTCCTGGTGCTCACAGCCTTGCGCTCCTCCTGAATGTGGAACCTGGGACTTGCTTCTAACCAGTGACATTCACAGCGATGGTGACTGGATGTCACCTCCAAGCACTGATGACATAAGGTTCTAACTTCCACCTTGCTAGCCGGCTCTCTCTGTAGACTCACTCCCTCACTGGCTTTGATGAAGCAAGCTCCATGTTGTCACAGCTGCTACCCTATGGGGAATCTCACCTGGCGAAGACCTGAGGGAGGCCTCAGGCTGATGGCCAGCAAGGAATTAAAACTCTCGGTCCAACTGCCAGCAAAAACTCAGGCCTGCTAACAGCCATGTGAGGTGGACCCACCCCCAGTCAAGTGTTCAGATGAGACCCAGCCCCAGTGGATACCTTGATGGCAACTTCATGAGAGACCCTGGGGCAGAGGCCCCAGGCAAGCTGGGCTTTGATTCCTGAACCACAGAACCTGGGAGAAAACAAATGTGTGTTTTAAACTGCTAAATTTGTGGGAATCTATCACAACAGCAAGAGACAACTAACACACCATCCAAGCCTCAAATAAAGGCAACAATGGTAAGCACATGTAACTTTTCCTCTATTAAGAGACAACTTGTCATGTTGGGAATTTACTAGCTTAAAAAGATATTTTTTTGAGGGGGCACCTGGGTGGCTCAGTCAGTTAAGTGTCTGCCTTTGGCCCTGGTCGTGATCTCAGGGTCCTGGGATGGAGCCCTGCGTCAGGGGCGGGGCGGGGGGGGGGGTCCCTGCTCAGCAGGGAGCCTGCTTTGCACTCTCTCTCTGCCCCTCCCCTCTGCTCATGCTTTCTCTCTCAATCTAATAAATAAATAAAAATCTTTCAAAAATATATATATTTTTAAGATTTATTTATTTATTTAAGAGAGGGGGTGGGGAGGCTTAGGAAGAATCTTTCAAGCAGACTCCCCACTGAGCACAGAGCCCAACGCAGGGCTTGATCCCACAACCCTGCGATCACGACCTGAGCTGAAACCAAGAGTCAGATGCTTAACCAACTGAGCCACCCAGGCGACCCTAAAAAGATGGTAATTTAATGAAACATTATTTCCTCTCCTTGGTCTCTCACTGTAAGCCTTATTCCTTAGATCCTCTGTGTTAAAATAGCATCAGAAGCCCCAAGTTTTCTTCCTTCTTATGTAACAAATGGTAAATACTCGAAATTTCAAAACTTACATATCTTGAGTTCAATCCCATCCAACCATAAACTAAAGACTTAAAAGTCTTAAAAAACAAAAAACAAAAAAAAACTGGTGTTTCCAAATGAGCTCCCCTATTTTTCCTAGCCCAGAGTTCCAAAAAGCGACATATTCACATTCTCCAACACATGAGCTGGTTTTTTAAGACTCTTGCAAATAACTCTTTTCTACATTAAAAGCTTTAGTTAAGGTCACAGCTTTGAAAAACTGCAGAACATTCTTACTTACATCCGGAAGTCTGTAGAGCTTCATTGTTCTCTGTAAAGTCATATTTCTACTCAAGTGAGAAAATTTCACTTCTACCAGTTTTCTGGGATTTAGTGATCGATGCCAGTATCTGGAATATAATAAAGGTTTTAAAACCTGATTGGTTTCTAACCCTACCAGTTTTTTTACTCTTTGTCCCAGTTATAGAAGCATTTAACGAACACTAGTGATGCCCCCGGTGCAGGGCTGGATGCTAGCCCTCTTCTTGCATAATTATTTTATCAGCTGGTTTTTACATCTAAAATACATCCTTACTTTCCTTATGTTCCTTTGTAGTCTGTGACATTTCATCTCTTTCAGTAAAGAGCAATCAAAATTGTAAATAAAGTTAAAAAATGCCCAGTCTGCAAGTATTTAATGACCACTGCTAATTCTACAGGAAGCAAACCAAAAAGTTTAAAAACATGAACACATCCCCCCTAAATTAGTAGCTGTCGCTTTTATATAATGCACACCAAAGAAAACAACTTTTTGAGAAACTATCTTGAATTTCTTCAGTGATTCCAGTTTAGGTACTAGGATGATTTGTATTAAAACATACCTGCGAAGTCTTATTTGTTCAGGTTATTTATGAATAATTTAATCGGAAAGAGTCGTTTTGCAGTTTACCTTTCATACCTTTCATAAGTTTTCGTCTTATTTGAGGCAAAAATAGTCAAGAGAGATAAACCCTGAGGCTTTACAACAGGTTAGTCCAGGCACAAATCTGCCCTGGATTAACCTTTGAAAGCTTGGTAAGAACAGATGAAGTCATAAAAAACAGAGCTTAAGCCTTTTCTTACTCTCAGCAAACAGGTTTGTTTGGGCTTCTCAGCTGGTGTTTATCAGGCATTTGGGACAGTTCCCTGACAGCCAGGGCAGGGCCTGGTATAAACCTGAGTGTTTGGAAGGAAAGAAAATGCTAGCAGGCTGGATGTTTCAAGATCACAATGCCCCGAATTCCCCAAGGGAGAGGCAGTGCTGGTCTCTCCAACGGAAAGGACACAGGAATACAGAACCAGCATCATTAGCAGGTAAATGTTAAAAAGCAGAGTCCCCCCACCCCCTGGCTTTTTTTTTAATCACGAAGTGGTTCTATGGCAAACTGGAAAGAACACTGGACACAGTGGTTCCTGGGTCTGGTCTCCCCCCTCTGCCACCAAACTATGTAATAACAGGTAAACCCAAATCCCTGAGTTACACGTGAGAATAACTGGTAGCAACAGAGCAAGGGGGCAAGAGGTGAGCGTGTGGTGTTGTTACCTGCAAGTGGCTACCGGCTTAGGAAGAACCACTCCAGCGGTATAGACGGCCTGAAAAATCCCTTCCAGGTTCACTCTTCTGGTTATTTCTCGAATTAACACTGGAGCTACCCGTTTTGATCTCAATTTCTTATGAACACAAAGAAAGTTGATTTCTACCATCTTTTTCACACTAAGAAAGAGAAAGAGGTCAAAAATCGGAGGGAACGTAAGACGAAAACATTAAAAAAAAAAAGACAACACCCATGACATTTCAAAGAATATGAAACCGAAAGATCCCCCCCTCCTTCAACACAATATTTAAGAACAAATGACCATCATTTAGACATTTCACAAGTTCAGATGGATATGCTGGTCTCCAAATCCCCTGCTAAAATGATCATAACTCTAGGCCATGGAGACTCAAACCCCCTTGTCCTAAATAAATTTAAGACTTTTTTTTTAAAGTAAGTTTTCACTTTAGAAAACGGGTAAGACGGGGAGCCTGGGTGGCTCAGTCGGTTAAGCTTCTGCCTTCGGCTCAGGTCATGATCCCAGGGTCCTGGGATCGAGTCCCGCATCGGGCTCCCTGCTCAGTGGGGAGTCTGCCTCTCCCTCTCCTCCCCACTCATGCTCTCTCTCGATATCTCTGTCTCTCTCTCTCAAATAAAATAGATAAAATCATTAAAAAAAAATAAAAGAAATAAAAACGGGTAAGATGTGCCTCAAAGTTTCTACATCTGTTTTTTTCTGTCATGTACGCAATTAGGACAATAAGTGGGTCACCCAGCTGCACAATCTGGTAAGATGTCGCTTTGGAGTATAATGCAATTCCTAGGATCCTGAGAGGTGCCTTGACCAGACGAGAGCTGGTGTTCTTCTGAGCTACAGTAAACCTTCCAGAGCTGCAAAGCCTGTTCCCCGCTCCGGTTCTACATATGCAGGCATCCCATGTGGCACAGAGACTCCCTGACATCAAATGCCTTTTAGTAGCAAAGAAACTAACCAATACACTGGGAAGTACACAGTCCCACTCTGCACAAGATCTCTGACTTTCTGGGCTAGAGACCCAGAGCAAAAATGCAACATAGTTATCCTACGGATAAAAAGATTTTTTAAAAATCTCTCCAAGATCTTTTACGATAATTTTTTTCTCCAGAAATAAATCTGAAAAAACCATTTATAGCTTTTTTATTCTGATACATACATATATACATGTATACGTCGTATTTGTGTGTGTGCACTGACGAGATTGAGAGAGAGCTGTCCTTTTTTTGCTGTTTGCAGTCCAATTTTTTTTTTATTAAATCAACTTTAGTTTTCCACTGGTCCGTGTTTCTGAATCAACTTTATTTTTAAGAGTTTTAGATTTAGCAAAACCGAGCAGAAAGTAGAGTTCCTTCCTGCAAACCCCCGCCCCCACCCACCCACAACCTCCCCTAAGATCAACAATCTGCATCAGTGATTTTTCAAAGCCCGTTGTAACTGCAGTTCTTGGAAAAACAACACATCAAAGCCGGCATGGACAAGCTGTAATAGGTACCTGTCATAAATCCGAATGTTTGCTGGGATGGCACTTATGAACCCTACTAGCTTTTTGTTCGAAGACACTCGGACCCCACAGTGCCACTGAAGGAGCCAGCCCGGGGGACGCAGCGCCCTGAAGCGGATGCAGGCAAGGAAAACAGGCGGCGGTTAGTGTCCAGGAACCCAGGGAGACCGAGGCATGCCGCCCCGACTGCCCACGCCCGGGGCACCCCCCAGCAGCCGGCCAGACTCACCACAGCAAGAATTCGGGCGAGTAGTCGAAACGGAACACGCTTTCCTCATCTTCCACATAATTCTCATTTAACAGCGTGTACAGCTCCTTGAGCTACAAGACCAAGCAAGTGTCTGGTCTATGGTGCTCCAAACCCCGCCCCCCAGAAGTAATGTGTGCGAAGGCACGTGTTGAACCCCAGAGTGTTACTCACCACATCGGCGTTACCCAAGTCCAGGGTGTCCCACATAAAACCCTGCGGCAGGGAATAGGGCTCCTGACGCACGTTGTCTTTATCCGCTTCAATGGCCCCGTGAGAGGTTATGACTTCATCTGGGGAGGAGCAGAGGAGAAAAAAGACAGACAAAAAGACAGAATATTCAAGGACAAAGCATTCTGATGATCCAAAATGGTCCGTCACAGAAAACGAAATCATTTCTAGGGGACTTGGGTTTCATATCATCTTTGAAAATATGCTACGTTTCAGCTACTTCTGGAGGGAGACAAGGTAGCTAGGTGGCGGAGAAGAGCTGCTATCTCACCAATTAAATAGAAGGAGCAATCCTTTCTCATGCAATGACAAGGTGTGTATTAGGACATGACAGTGACTTCTCAGCCTCAGCCCCTACTTGACAGATCCACTGCACTACACCACAGTGGACAGCTTAGGTCCGATGACAGCCTGGGGAAGTCTCTTCTTATTCTGCATTTCAAAAACCTGGACTGGGGGGGGAGGGCTATGGTGACCTCTGACCCCTCCCAGCAACACCTACAAGTAATTTCCAGACTGCTGACAATGCAGCTGAAGTCATCCACGTCTCCAGTGATCTCCACAAAGGTGCCCTTTTCCAGTTCCTTCTCCACAGCTTCCCAGTGTGACTGGGATAGAACCCAGTCCTCTGCGTGTGGCTGATGCCCACCTGGCTGCCCACCTGGCCTTTCTCTCCAGCTTCATCCACACTGACCCCCCTCAGGCCGGCCCCAGCTCACGCGTCTGGGGTTTCCCTCTGCTCTCACAGCCCTTCCCCTGCTCTCCGTAGGCGAGCTGCTTGCGTGTTTGCAGACATAAGCTTACACATCACTTTCCCACAGCATCTTTCCCTGACTAAAGCTGTTTCCTACCTGGAGGATGCCCTCCCTCCATCCCCACCTGGCCACCATTTGTACCCTACTTTCCCTTCACTTTTTCCCCGCCATGTTCCCCAGCGCCTGGCACTGAGCAATACACATTCACCATTGATCTATTACTCAGCCATAAAAAAGAATGAAATCTTGCCGTTGGTGACCTTGAAGGCATTATGTGAAGTGAGTCATGTCAGAGAGAGAAAGACAAATACTGTATGATTTCACTTATTTGTGGCATCTAAAAAAAACAAAAATTCTGAATTCCTAGACACAGAGAACAGTCTGGTGGTTGGCAGGGGTGGGAGTGTGAAATGGGTGAAGGGGGTCAAAAGGCACAAACTTCCAGTTATAAAGCAAGTAAGCTCTGGGGATATAACACACCGCATGGTGATTATAGTTAATAATACTGCATTGCGTATTTGCAAGTTGCTAAGACAGCAGATCTTAAAAGTCCTTATTACAAGAAAAAAATTCTGGGGACGCCTAGGTGGCTCAGTCGGTTAAGTGTCTGCCTTCGGCTCAGGTCATGATCTCCAGGTCCTGGGATCGAGTCCCGCATCGGGCTCCCTGCTCAGTGGGGAGTCTGCTTCTCCCTTTCCCTCTGCCTCTCCTCTCCACTTGTGCGCGCGCTCTCTCTCTCTCTCTCTCTCAAATGAATAATGAATAAATAAAATCTTTAAGAAAAAAAAAGAAAAAAAAATTCTGTAAGTCGGTGTGGTGAGGAGTGATAACTAGACCTACCGTGGGGGTCATCTAACAAGGTACACAAACATCCTATCGTTATGTTCGACACCTGAAACTAATATAGTGCTGTATGTCAGTTACACCTCAAAGAAGAAATAAATAAATAAACAGAAGCAGAATTAAAAAAAAAACAGGTATTTGCTGAATAAATGACCCTCAGGTACAGGTTTTGGCCTCACCTTTTTATTTATTTATTTTTATTTATTTATTTTTTTTAATCACCTTTTTTTTTTTAAAGATTTTTTAAAAAATTTATTTGACAGAGAGATAGCACAAGTAGGCAGAGCGGCAGGCAGAGGGAAAGGGAGAAGCAGGCTCTCTGCTGAGCAGGGAAATGTGGCGCACCCCGGCTATCTTCCCAAAGATGTGTGGTGGTCCAAGGCGGCTTGCTTGACCCCGGGGCTGTGACCTGAAAGCCACCAACAGCTTGCCAAGCAGCATTCAGCTAAACCCAATACATCTGGATCAACAGACCCACATCCCTTTCTCTAATGGCCACTCAATTCAACGGCATTTAAAATCCTTTAAGTTCACTCTAGGGAGTCTTCCTCCACGACCAAACACGTGTATTTCTAGAGCCTGAAGGAAAAAACAAGTGAGGAGAATCGCTTTCCTCGATCTTTCCCACTCCCAAGCCCGTGCTTTTTCCAGGTACGTGGGGTGGATACGGCGGAGAGAGGAGCAGGAACTTCAAAAAGGTTGAAAACCATTATTTGAGGGCAAAGACAAGGACTGTTCCCAGATTTTTATGCGATAAAATGGATAATTTGTACATAACTGGACTACAAAGAGATCTGGATGACAATCCTTTATCTTACACAGATTCTGGAACTCGAACAATCAAGAAAGAAGAACAGAGAAAGTAATTATAATCTATTTGCATAGGAGGATAAGAGAAAGCAGCAGGCTTAGCTTTTAATGCAGTCATAATCATTTTTAGTGCATTTTTTTTTTTTTTTAAAGATTTTATTTATTTATTTGACAGAGAGAGAGAGACAGCGAGAGCAGGAACACAAGCAGGGGGAGTGGGAGAGGGAGAAGCAGGCTTCCCGCTGAGCAGGGAGCCCGATGTGGGACTCGATCCCAGGACGCTGGGATCATGACCTGAGCCGAAGGCAGACGCTTAACGACTGAGCCACCCAGGCGCCCCATTTTTAGTGCATTTATATCATCACCTTTTCTACTGTGGAAAGGGGAAGAGTTAAATGATGTTTATGGAAACTTATGAGGCGAACAGTCTGAGTGGCACGTGAGGGAGCAGGCCAGCGCTGAGGGGAGAGGCCTGCTGCCGAGATGCCCATGCGCCCCAGGTGTCCCCCGGAGCGCGCCCGAGGGGCCCGAGCCCCTTACTGTGCCGTGGTGTTCTCGGCTGCTAGTAACTCACGCCGGCGGTGAGTGTGAGGGACCCTACTGCTGAGCAGCACAAAACCTTCCATTTCAAGAAGATCTAGTAGGGCAAATATCCTGTGTCTTCTGGAGTAAGTGAGATGTGAGACTGCTAAAAATTTATGTAGAGGAAAAACGATTCCATGGAGCTCAGGACCAAAAAAGGTCCTGAGACTCTGTCTTTTATATATGTTTTTCATACACTAAGGTTTCAAGTGGGAGAAGTTGGATTTTTTCTATAGGAAGAGGAATTAAACTCTAAAATTGTGTCTACTGAAAGCCAGTGTCACTACCCAATATTTCTATTTTAAGAAGAAAAACAGGACTTTTGTGTACACTGCTAATCTGTGATAAAAAAACAAATTATGGAAATTATGGAAGTTTCTTTTGTTTGTTGTTAACCCAGCTGTTTTTGTGAGTGGGGGGGGGGTAGAAAGAAAGGCAGAAGAGCTTACTTAATTTGGGTACCGGCTGTGTGTCCCAAAACTGGTATCTGTGTTTGGCAGCCTCATCGATGCTCCTGGCGGGGCCCTGGCACGCGGACAACAGCTCCATTGCTCTCTGGATATCCTGCAACTTCTGCATTGGAATGCTGGGATTCTAGAACAGCAAAGACACACACACACAAAAATGAGGCAGCGGCCACCGCTCCCAAACCTGGGGCAGACACACGTGCCATCTGCCTTGGAGCCTACAACACCAAAAAACCAACCAGCTTCCTCTAAGCCTGGTCAGGGATCGGGCTCAAGGATGCTAAGGTATTAAAATAGAAGCAAACACATTATGTTAAAGGTAACGATAGCTCGGTAGTTTTAACGGGGCTTTGATAGTTTTGGGAAATCTGAAGTAAAGCCGACCACCCCTGGCTTCAGGGTGCCCCCTATCTGCAGAGGGTCCTCACCCGCACTCATCCGGGCAGAGCAGCAGAGAGGAGGGACACGCGCCAATGCGTTACCAGCACGCGGCAGCCCGTCAGGCATACCCTCGGGTTCACTGCTGGGGTTTATGCCCTGCAGTAGCAATGTGGGGCCAAAGGAAGTAACTGCTAGAATGGAAACCGGGCAGATGAGGGAAATTTTAGTCCATTAAGAAAAAAGAAGAAGAAAGAGGAAGGAAGGAAGGAAGGAAGGAAGGAAGGAAGGAAGGAAGGAAGGGCAGGAAAGGAAAGGGGAAAGGGAAA
Source organism: Halichoerus grypus (assembly GCF_964656455.1). Taxonomy (NCBI): domain Eukaryota; kingdom Metazoa; phylum Chordata; class Mammalia; order Carnivora; family Phocidae; genus Halichoerus; species Halichoerus grypus. The sequence continues at coordinate 54,370,618 of NC_135717.1, forward strand.
GAAAAGGAAAAGGAAAGAGAATTGAGTGCTGAGCTGGGAAGGAAGTTAATCAAGAAAGGGAATCTCTAGGGCGCCTGGGTGGCTCAGTTGGTTAAGCGACTGCCTTCGGCTCAGGTCATGATCCTGGAGTCCTGGGATCGAGTCCCACATCGGGCTCCCTGCTCAGCAGGGAGTCTGCTTCTCCCTCTGACCCTCCCCCGTCTCATGCTCTATCTCATTCTCTCTCTCAAATAAATAAATAAAATCTTTAAAAAAAAAAGAAAGGGAATCTCTAAGAATGCCCTCCACCAGGACCACACCCTGCCCTCTCCCAGCTCTGATGTTCCTCCAGAGACAAACCTTCCAATGAGAACAGTTTCTTCTGTGAGTTTAGATCTTTGGCAACCACAGCCTGTTTTCCCCAACCCAAGTGTTGGAAACTAACCTTTTTAAGTAAAACATATTCTCAGTCTGGAAAATTGACAATACCTTTCCAATCTCAAGTTCCTTCCTCGAAGCCAATATCCTCTTATCTCTGAAGATTCCCCAGCTCTTTTTTTGGAAAGTCCCTCAGATAATGTAATCCCACATGGAAAGCGAGCCTCTATTTTCCACTTAGGGCTGAACAGGAAAATCACGGAGTTTTTTTCAGTACGCAGAATTATTAGTTTTAGAATTTTGATGCCACACAGGGGCGCCTGGGTGGCTCAGTCGTTAAGCGTCTGCCTTCGGCTCAGGTCATGATCCCAGCGTCCTGGGATCGAGCCCCGCATCGGGCTCCCCGCTCCGCGGGAAGCCTGCTTCTCCCTCTCCCACTCCCCCTGCTTGTGTTCCCTCTCTCGCTGTGTCTCTCTCTGTCAAATAAATAAATAAAATCTTTAAAAAAAAAAAAAAAATAGAATTTTGATGCCACACAAACAATGCTCTTCACTGTAGTTCAGAAGTGGTGAACAAGAATTTCGGAGCCCTTTGGTTTTCCTGTGTGCCAACAAACCGGGGGCGCAAAGAAAAGCTACTATCGACCTTCGCTGGTTTATTAATAGTAGCTCTGGACTTCTGGTCAACGTTGAATCTAACGTCTGTGGTCTGAAGCCAATCCTTTAACCTGGGAAGCTTTACCCATGTGACACACTACAAAACAGAGTTCATTTAATATAGGCCTCCCTGTGTTTGCTTAAGATTCTTGCTCTGAACCTCCAACATAGAGTAACTGATTTCCAGCAAAATGAAATTTACATCCATTTGAACCCCTAAACAAGGCAATCTACTAGAAGACCTACAACTTAAAGAGAAATCGGAGCATAGCATATTTCAACTTAATAATGCTTGAACATGTACCCATTTATCCTTAAAAAGGCAAATTTGAACCCACAAAGCCTGCACTGAATTTGTCATGGGAATTTTTCTTTCCTAATTCTGGAGTTAAATTCTTGATCACAAATATACCAAACTCTAGCTAGTTTGCAGCAAACATGAATCAGCATCTTTGTTCCAAAGGAGCCAAGGATATCCCAACTCCGTGAAGACAGACCTCAGAGTGGTTTCAACCCTACCTAACTAGCCTCATCAGGTTGACTAGCAGTCTTTACATAAAACGACCATTCATGAAATATTTATATCTGAATGATCACTATTTTAAGTGCTTTCTTAAAGTAGAGAAAAGCAAGCACAATTTTCAAATCCATGGTGACAAAGCAGCAAGGAAAATTCAGCTATGATACATTCTTAAACCTATCCATTTACTTTCCACAGCAACACCGCCTGGGGAGAAATGAATTAGTGTTAGGGAAGGTGAGAACGCGGATCAACCCCATGTTAGCTTCCCACTACCATATCCCTAAGTCAGGCGCACCTCTTTTCCTCCGTGGACTACTAAGCTCCAACTGTATGTAACTTTACCCTTTACTTTCTAAATTTAGTATCTTGGAAAGATGTCCAAGTCCTCCACCACTAAGAAGTCTAAAGAATCCAGACAAATGTCATCTTATTCTGGTTCCTGAGGGCAGAAAATAATATTTTCTACACACAACCCACTGTAATTTACAGTGTTATTTAGAGCTAGCATCTTGTGTAAGGGAAAGAAGCTCCAGTTTAAAAAAATGCAATGGACAAAGGCCCACATTAACACAATTCTTATTTATTCTCAATTAAAAAAGAAAACAACTTCTCTACGTACATGCTAGCCATTCCTCCTGCCTTGGCTAGCTCTAGTTTCTCATAAGTGACCAGAAGTAAGGGAAGGGCTCAAAGTCACTGGGGGGTGCGGCGAGGGGTACAAGCTGATGGTGATGGTAGAAGCAATACGGAGGGTCAGAACCGCATATAAGTGGCACCGCATTTATCCAATGAAGCGACATTGAGAAATGGGAAAAACGTCTTGCGAGTAGATGGTGTACCTTATATGAGTGACCTCAGGAAGTAGGTACAGTGGATAGAGTATTTATTACCTGAGAGACGAGCTGAAAAGCAAGGGGGGAACATCCCATTTTCTTCTCACCCCACTTAGGCAGTCAGGGAGAATTGGGCAAAGTAAGTATCCTCTCAGTGACCCCTGGTCTTACGTGTAAAACAGTACCACCACCAAAATCTGCCTGCAAGACCCACTTCCCACGATACAGTGTCAACTGTGTGCAAGAAAAAGAATTTCAACCCCGCGAAACTTGCCATATATACAGTGCTTTAGACTATAAAGACCACTTAACAGACAGGATCTAACAGCAAAGAGGCTCGCAGAGCGCGGCACCCACACAGCTCGTGGGCCGTGGCCAGGGCCAGGACCGAGCCCCTCGGCCACACCACGACCCCCGGGACAACTGACGTGGAGCTGCAACCATCAGGATCATCCGGGCTTCGTCATACTTCTAACGCCACCCCCTTTGCCCTGTGAGTTTCCTGCGCGGAGAGGGCCCTGTGGTCCCCCGTGGCCCGCACACAAGGCCTGTGTTCCCCGCCAGGGTGACCGGGGTCGGCCCCCCGGAAGGCTGGGGGGGGTGGGCTGCCATCAGCACCACCAGAACCCCGCGCGGCCGGCCATCCGCCCACCACATCTGCTGGCTGGGTCTCAGAGGGCTGTTTCTCCGGCGGGAACGTCAGGAGCTACGGCCCACCCTCGGCAATGGGATGTAAGAATGGCCGAGAAGCCAACTGGTCGGATTCAAAGTCATAAGACTTACCCATGGCTGCTCCGGTGGGAATCTGCTGCCAGATCATGTGGTGCTATTCAGGTAATTAGACAGATACCCAGAAAAATTAAAATGTGAATATCTTCTGAACCAAAAGTAATGAAATATTAAGCGTAACTTCAAAACAACAACAACACACACCTAACAAGCTCACGCGGAGACTGACTTCTATCACTACAATCTACATACAAATGCGCTCTTTGAGAAAAAGGAAAAATGCAGGTCGTATCCACATACACACAAAAATGCGGTCTGTACCTCTTGGTTATTTAGGTACGAACATCAGCGTCAGGAAGGCTGTAAATGCCCGCCAGGGACGAGCGCCTTCCAGCACACGGTCCCGGCAAAGCCCTAAGTACACCTCTGCTCCCCCGGGGGCGCTGAGCCCTACAGTCCAGCTCCCACATGCAGGAGGAACCACAGAGGCTAAAATAAAACAGGGGTCTCACTTTGGAAGGCTGCTGGATTTTAATCTCCTGCGAATCAGAGGCCGAGTCTGACTTGGTGCCTCCGGAGTTCGGTTTCTCCTTTTTTCTCTTCTGTTTCTTCTTTTTCTTTTTGGCACCCAAATCCCCTCCAGGACTTCTGTTAGGAAATTCACAGAGGGTAAAACAAGAACAAAAAAAATCATTATATAAAATTAATCATTGAGAAGAACGCAAATTATACCCAGGAAGAAAAAAAAAAGAACTAGGTTAGGATGCCTGATACTGTGATTTATAAGAAACGTATAGATGTGATCATTCAGACGACCTAATATATAGCTCTCATACATATTTCCTAAGTGACAAGAGCTTAAAAATGTCTGTTGTGTTAATGAGGTGACTTCTGGAAAGTGCCTAAGGATGGGGGTTGGTTGCCAGTAGTGCCAACCCTGTGACCAGAGGGCTGGAACTTATATTCCCAGCCCCCAGCTTCCAGGGAGGAGGGGAGGGCAGCAGGATGGCCAGTGATTTGATCAGTCGTGCCTATGTAATGAAGCCTCTATAAAACCCTCGAAAAACAGAGTTTTCCTTGTACAGATTCGGGGAGAGTGGAGCTTGGATGCTCCACGCCCTTTCCCAGCACCTGGCCCTGGGCATCTCTTCCACCTGGCCGTTCCCCAGTCCTATCCTTTTATGATAAACCAGTCATCTAGTAAAGAAAATGTTTCTAGTACTTCTGTGAGCTGTTCCAGCAAATCAATCGAATCTGAGCAAGGGGTCTTGGGAACCTCTGATACACACCTGGCTGGTCAGTAGTACAGGGGACAGCTTGGGTTTGCGACTGGTGTCTCAAGTGGCGGGCAGCGTGGGGTGGGGAGCAGTCCTGTAGGACCGAACCCCTGCCCCGGGCAATCTGATGCTACCTCCGGGAGGACGGTAGCAGAATGGAGTTAAATGAGAATTCTGCTGGTGTCGCGTGGGAAGCCCGCCCTCCACACGCACATGATGAGATTAGATCCAGAAACTCAAAATGGCATGTAAAGCGGGAAATGAAAGTGAGATGAGAAGTTAATAGGACAAGGAACTCGGAAGACTGACTAGTCTACACGACGTCACACTGCAGGTGCTTAGACAGCATTCGAGCAGGAAAACTAGAGCTAGAAACCATATTTTATAATGGAAGTCAAGTAGCTTTCACCCTTAACCACGGCTCCGCTAACCTACTTTTTAGGCAGCCTTTTAAGGGAGAGATGCGTGTTGTAAAAAATTCCATTATAAACATCTCTTGGGTACAACAAACCACAAATCTCAACACAACAGAACCAAAGAAACCGCTTCTCTGCAGAAGGGGAAATTTTCCTTGGTAAATCATTTAACAAGAAGAATTAACAATAAAAAATTCTACGTGGAAAAAAAATGTTCACTGGTAAAACATTTGTCTGGAACTCTTGTCATCTTATGGCTGTCACCCCCTGAAAGAGCGAAAGAGACGCCAGGAGATTTGCAATTTCCAGTTACTTGGGTCTACACTACCACAGTATTCCCAGAAGGGAAGTTAAAATTCAGAGACTGTTACTGCATTACCGCCTGGATGTAGGGAAAAGTGATGGAAACAATCAGTTCCATTCTATTGCCCTCAATGAACTGTATCTGCTGCTACCTACTTTCTCTGCCTAGTTATCAGATATGTATGCATCAGACAAGACACAAATGTCACTGATACATAACATATATATATATTAACAGCCTCATAACATTGTCCCTCAGGGGCAACCAGTGGTTTTTCTGGTACATATTCTTCCAAAATTCTCTTTCTTCTCTAAGCACGCCTTCATTTTCACTGTGAGTAAGTTTTAAACAAAAACTGTATCTTAAACATACCATTTGCCAACTTGCTTTTTTTCTCCTTCCACTTACTTAACAATGTGTCTTAGACTTCTTCCCATGTCAGGATATAGTGAGCTACCTCATTTCTTTTTAGCAGCTAGAGAGCATTCCATTGTGTAAATATATCCTATTTAACCATCCCTATATTAAAAAATGCTGCTGCAGGGGCACCTGGGTGCCTTCAGGTTAAGCATCTGCCTTCGGCTCAGGTGACGATCCTGGGGTGCTGGGATCGAGTCTCACGTCCAGCTCCCTGCTCAGTGGGGAGTCTGCTTCTCTCCCATCCCACCCCCCGCTCATACTCTCTCTCTCAAATAAATAAAATCTTTTTTAAAAAATGCTTACATCTTTATGCATTCATGCCAGTATGTCCAAAGGTGCAAATGCCAGATCAAAGGGCACGAACGTTTTTACTTTTAGTAGATAATTAAGATTACTGCACTAAATACTGTACCAATATCCACTCCACCAACAGTAAATCAGTTTCTGGTCAACAATTCTGGTCAACAATTCCTCTCAGATTCATGGGAAAGGCAAGGACCCAGGACAAACTAAGACTGGCCCCAAGACTGGCCAGACAGGTGAATACAGGGCTTCCTGGAGAAAAGGCTCAGGAATGCAAACCTCCACGGCAGCGGTGCTCAGGTAAGAAAACCAGAGTCGTGACTGCCCAATGCTGGGGCCTATATGTGGACCAGGGGGGGTCCAATCCGAGGGGAATCCCACACGTTGGTGAGTTCTACCTCCAGGAGCAGTCAGGTTCCCAGAACAAACAGCAGACAAAAATCCCCCCATGCTTCCGGCAGTGGGAGGGGAAGAGGGACCCTTCTGAAATGAGCCAGAGCACTCTGTTCTCAACAAGGCCTGCCCCCAGAAGAAATTAGTCGTCGACCAGAGCCTAACTGACATGGGGAAACAGCCAAACCCAGCCCACGGTAGCATCCTGTCCCACATGAGGGGGGAAAAGAAAACAGAGGAAACAGGAGCAAGTTCAGAGCCCAGAGGCACAGGCTCACCAAGGGCTGGGAGGGGCCCAAGTGCAGGATGGCAGAACCCCCACGCCCTCACCTCTTGCCACCGTGCTACTGAAGGCCAGCCTATAGCAGTCCCTCTTACCTGGTACCTCACGTCTGGCTATCCAGAAAAAGTTGTAAGGTGTACTGAGAGGCCAAAAACACAGTTGGAAAAAAGACCAAGCACCGGAATCGGACAGGGCAGGGATGCTGGAATTATCAGACCAAGAATTCAAAACAGCTATGATTAATATGCTAAGGTCTCAAAGGAACCAAGCAGACAGCATGAAAGGACAGACAACATTAACAGAGAGACAGAAAACCTAAGAAAGAACCAGAAAGAAATGATAGAAATAAAAGACACTGTAAGAGAAATGAAGAGTACCTTTGATGGGCTTATTAGTAGACTGGACAGAGCTGAGGAAAGAATCTCTGAGCTTGAAGATGTTGCAACAGAAACCTTAACAGAAACGTCCAAAAGTGGGGTTCCTGGGTGGCTCAGTCAGCTAAGCGTCCGTCTCTTGATTTCAGGTTCAGGTCATGATCTCAGAGTTGTGGGATCAAGCTCCGCGCTGGGCTGCCCCCAACCCCACTCTCGTATGCAAGCACACACTCTCTCAAAAACAAAAACAAAAATACAACAGCAACAAAAGAAATCTCCGAAAGTGAAAAGCTAAGAGAACAATGACTGATGAAACAGATTAGGATACCCAAAGGCCGTGGGACACCCACAAAAGGTGTAACACATGCGTAATGGGAATACCAGAAGGCAAAGGAGGAACCTAACAAATATTTGAAATGATCACAACCGAGAATTTCCCCCAATGAATGTGAGGCACCAAACCACAGATCCAGGAATCTCAGAGAACACCAAGCAGGATACATCCCAAGAAACACTACGCCTCGGTATTGGCATATCCTTTTCAAACTACAGAAAACCAAAGATTAAAAAGAAAATCCTGAAAGAAGCCAGAAGCAAAATATGCTTCTCCTATAAAGGAACAAAGAACAGTAAGTCGAGAATGTCAATTTCCCAACTTCTCTGCCAATACTGAAATATTAACATTCTTTTTCATCTTGGACAGTCTTTTTTTTAATTTTTATTTTTTTATTATTTTTTTTAAAGATTGTATTTATTTGACAGAGAGAGATACAGCGAGAGAGGGAACGCAAGCAGGGGGAGTGGAAGAGGGAGAAGCAGGCTTCCTGCGGAGCAGGGAGCCCGATGCGGGGCTCGATCCCAGGACCCTGGGATCATGACCTGAGCCGAAGGCAGATGCTTAACGACTGAGCCATCCAGGCGCCCTTCATTTTTGACACACTTATAGGTAGAAAAGTCTTATTGCAAATTTAATTTTTCTTTTTTTTTTAAAGATTTTATTTATTTGACAGAGAGAGACACAGTGAGAGAGGGAACACAAGCAGGGGGAGTGGGAGAGGGAGAAGCAGACTCCCCACCGAGCAGGGAGCCCGACGCGGGGCTCGATCCCAGGACCCTGGGACCATGACCTGAGCCGAAGGCAGACACTTAACGACTGAGCCACCCAGGCACCCCATCAAATTTAATTTTTCTTTATTTAATCAGGAGCAAGGCTATACATCTTTCCATATGTTTACTGACCATTTATATTTTTCTATGAATTGCTCATTCATATCTTTTTCTGTTACCCATCTCTTAAAAAAATTTGATTTGTCGGTGGCCTTTACACAAGCATGGATGGAACTTACCAGTTGTTAAGTACTTTTACTTTGGGTACTTTCATTTCATTCAATCTTGCAACATCTCTACGACATACTACTCCATGTCTGTAGTACATTGCCTAGGCTGTTGTGTATTACTTAGATTGCAAATACTTTACCTGGTTTATTTTTTTACAGTATCTTTTCCTATATAGACATTTAAAATCTTGGTGGAGTCTAAGAAATTTTCCCGGTGGCTTCTGGGCTTTTAAATCTTGCTTAGAAAGACCTTCCCTACTGTAAAACTACATTAACATCCTTCTAGGTTTCTCCTCTACTGTGTGACTTTTGGAAAATAATATTTCGCTTTCTAATTCACTTGGAATAAGAGGTGTACCATGTGAAGTGCCCATGCCTCTACTTTTCAAAAATACTACTAAATCCAAGAAGTAACATCACCTGTTATGACTGGGGCCACACTGTAGCACTCAAAGACTGATAAGCAAATTTTGTAAGAGAGCCCGATCTGCCTACTAACTGGATGCAATCACAGTGAGGTTCTCTTGCTGCCGGATACCGTTCCAGGTGCAAGCAGTATCAAAACACATCTGAAAATTCTCTCTTTTTTAAAAGATTTTATTTATTTATTTGACAGAGAGAGAGCACAAGCAAGGGGAACTACAGGCAGAGGGAGAAGCAGGCTCGCCCTGAGCAGGGAGCCTGATGCGGGGCTCCATCCCAGGACCCTGGGATCATGACCTGAGCTGAAGGCAGACGCTTAACGACTGAGCCACCCAGGCGCCCCTGAAAATTCTTTGATACTTCTCTCAACAAGAGGTGAGGTCTATTCCCCTCCGCTTGAATCTGGGCAGGCTTGTCACCTGCTCTTTGTGCAGCAGAAGTGACCCCATGTGATTCGGGAGGCTCGGACACAAAAGGCCATGCAGTTTCCAACGTGGCTTCCTCAGGGTGCTCATTCCGGGGGCAGCCAGGAGCCACGGACGAGGCCTGAGTGCCCTGAGACCTCCGGGCCAGCAGACGGCGCACCTAACTCCACAGCAGCACCAGGTAGGGCCGTGGGAGGCAGCCCGGGTGGACGACCAGCCCCGTGGAGCCTGCACCTGCACAAGAGGCCCTAAGGGAGTACCTGCCTTTCCAACTTCCTACCCACAGAATCTGCAAGCGTTAACAAAGTGACCACTGTTTTAGGTCACAAGCTCTGTGATGACCTGTTACACAGCAGTAAAAACTGGATCAGAAATTGGGTGCCTGAAAATGGAGGGCCACTCTAATAAAACCCTAAAACACAAGCCACCGCTCCAAGGCCAGGTGCAAAGGCCAGTAGGGGTGGTGGGGGCTCCAAGAAAAATAGACACAATGTTTCACATAACGATTATTTCAGTGAGTGCTTCATTTTCAACTAGGAACCTGAATGAGGAAGGGAGACCCATGCTACATACTAGAGGAAGAACGTTTATAAAGAGCTGTTGCCAGCGATGATGTGGAAGCCAGAAAATGTACCTAATGAGCTGATGATGCTCCAACTAAGAAGATCGCTGGGCAGAGGGTTGAAGGTGCTGCTTCGCCCCGCTGTCTATAATGAGACAAGAGAGAGATCAACTCAAGAATCAGCTAGTTAGTTTCTGAGTAGAAATTAGAGAATATATATACTCAGCCAGTATTTTGCAGGTTAAAAAAATAAGTGTTTCTCATCCCAGCATCTCTAGAAGGCAAAGGGTTTGCATATTGAGAAATGGCCTCAGGGGCACCTTCAGCTCAGGCTCAGGTTGTGATCTCAACGGTCGTGGGATCGAGCCTGCATCAGGCTCCTAGCTCAGGGGGGAGTCTGCTTGAGATTCTCTCTCTCTCCCTCTGCCGCCCTTCTCTCTCTTTCTCTCAAATAGTAAATAAAATAAATCTTAAAAGAAAAAAGAAAAAAGAAATGGCCTAAGAACAGAAAGTCAAAGCAAGGGTGGAGTAGTAAGACCCTTTGTTAGGATGTTGCGAAGATCTAAGGTGGTGCCTCTGGACCATTCCAAACAGACAAAAGGCCTTCTAAGTTTCTGAAGGATGGGCCTCATCTATCCTCTGTAAACAACAGAGCTTCTAAGAATCTTTGTCCCACCACACTCTCACCAGGAGCCCAACAGAGGGAAAAGTTTATTTGACAGAAGAGATTTCAGGGTAGCTTTTGTCAAACAGAGTGGATTATAAATGGACACGTAGGAAAGCCCATGACATTTCTATGAGCATCACACCAGCTTGAAAGGGAGCAGAACAAAGTGAACAGAGGCCTTTGGACCCTCAGCCTTTTATAGGCAGGCAACAGACAAAGAAGGTTACTCACTGAGGTGCAAAGTCAGTTTTCTTTTGGAAGGACGACTGGAGGGCCAGAACCAAGAGCCCCAGGGACAGAGCCCAGAGCCGCAGAGGACAGCTACCAAGGAGAAGGACTGAATGCAAAGCCAGGAGCTCGAAACACGTTCCTGGTTGGATTTCAGAACTGCGACAGACCACTGACTGTGGTTTGTGCTCTACTTCCCCCCTTTGGGGCTCTCCTACACCTGCCCACCATCCCATGAGGGGTATGGGGGAAGCAGCCAAGGTACCTGCTCAGTTCATGGTATTCATTCAGTTGACCCCGAGAGCCCTCAGTCACACCTAAACTTAGTTTACATGAGATCCCAGACTTCAAGCCTGAGCCTAATAACTAAGCCAAAACACGACATGATTTTGGGAAGAGTCTTAGGGAGGGTAAATGTATTCTCCACGTGGGAGAATGTAAATAGTTTTTGGCCAGAAGACAGACTGTGGTAGTTTTCAACATATCCTCAACATTTTTTTTTTAAAGATTTTATTTATTTGACAGAGAGAGACACAGTGAGAGAGGGAACACAAGCAGGGGCAAAGGGAGAGGGAGAAGCAGGCTTCCCACCGAGCAGGGAGCTCGATGCGGGGCTCGATCCCAGGACTCTGGGATCATGACCTGAGCCGAAAAGACGCTTAACGACTGAGCCACCCAGGCGCCCCTATCCTCAACATTTTTAAGAAAGATGAAAGATGGTGTGATAGCGACAGTTCACAAGCGGTTACTACTTATAGTTTTCAATGGAGACTAAGGTTTCTAAAAGTAAAAATTCTGATAAATGTAATTGATGTTTCTAAGAAATGACAAGGAAAGCAACTCTGTATGCAGGGAAAGTAAGATGTGTTTTGTCTGAGAGAGAGAGAGAGAGAGCTTGTGTCAGTGGTGGGGAGCAGAGGGAGAGGGAGAGAGAATCTTAGGCAGGCTCCAGGAGCTGCCTCTATCGATGTAGAATTACAAGCAGAGGCTTTAGCTAAGCCCACAGCGGCCGTCTTTAATTAAACCCGGCACCCACTCACCCTCCTTAAAACCACATATATTTGAAAAGTAGTCCTTCAACACTGGATGGCCCTTGAAGATATTTTGACTGCAGCCCAAAGAGGAACCTATGCTCTCAGTTAAACAGAATGTTGTGTCTATATTCCGAATTACTCAAAAAAATGTAGCTGAAGCCATGGAAGATTTAAACAAACACATCACTGCTATAAATGCTCTAGCTCTAGATCCTTTTAGCATGATCTAAATTCGATTCCTTCTAAATAGAAATATGCCCTGCTAAGCACTGCTATATTTCTTGTTCTTTTTGGTTGTTGTTTGCCTTTTTGTATTTGTCAAACGGGAGCCTGTGCTAATTCGCACAGGCTCGGAGATGCCTTTACTGTGTATTTCAGGAGGGACTAGAGAAACGAAGTTCTCCTACCCTGTCAAAGTCTTCCATTCCCAAATCCCTCCATCATCCCTGGTCAGCAGGAAGTAGCTACAGAAGAAATGGCCACCGTCCCTTCTCCTTGCATAGAAATGGAATGGTGTTTTGACAGCAGGGATTTGTAAGAGGGCTCCAACTACCTCCATTTTGACCTCAGTCTGTACTTTCTAACTGATTAAGTTCTTTCCAGCTTATCTCTTAACTCAGGCAAAAGACCCTCCAGGCAAACCATCCCATGCCAGGAACCAAAACTACCTCCTCAAGCAATAGGGACCACCTAGACACCAGCAAGACGTCCAAGGCAAGGATCGACCTGACCTTTACAGCCCCCATCCTGTACCCACTGACCTTTGTCCACATTTTCCTTATATAAACCTGAGTATTTTCAGCACTTCGGTAAGAGTTTTTTGAGACACTAGTCCGCTGACTTCCCAGTGTTGGCCTCACGGAAGTAAATTCCTTTCCTGTTCCACCACCATTCATCTCTCTACCTTTGGATTCTGTCAGTGATGAGCGGATGACCCTGGGCTGTTTGGGATCCCTGAAGCCAGGTGCTCTTGCACCCTGGGCCCTGGTTACAGTTCCCTCCCCCTGGATGTATGCCCTTATAGTCTTGTGACTCATTACAACCAACATTCACAACAAATGTGTCCATATGTGACTGCCAAGTCTAGTGAGAAAAGCAAGCAGCCCCCACCCACTTCTTGCGGAACTCTCCATCGGACAATGTTGAGACCTGTCCTTCTGGTGAGGCCATGGGTAGGCACCCCAAGGGAGAAGCAAGCTGAGCTCCCACTAACGGCCAGCCACATGAGTGAGCCACCTGGGGAGTCAAGTGGAGCCTTCGGCTTACAGCTGTCCCAGCTGAAATGTGACCGCCCGAGAGACCCCCAGTGAGAAGCTCCTCCAACTGGGCCCTTTCCAAATTCCTAACCCACAGGATCTAATAAAATGGTTGCTGTTTGTTACAGAGTAACAGTTACTGGAATGTAAAGATATAACAACAAACAAAGCAAAGTCTTGTTTTATGAGACATATATTTCTAATGTAATGGATAATACACAAATGGGAGACCCGTGGGAAATTAAATGAGACAAGGTCTGTAAGTGTGTAGCCTAGTGGCTTACACAAAGAAAGCCAGTCAGTAAATAGTAGGTACTGTTATGAGTATATAGTTAAGCATGTTGTTTCCCTTGCCGGGACACCCTTCCCTCCTTCACCGCCCAGCAAATTGCTCGTCACTCAAGATTCAGGCCAAGAATCACCTCCTCTGAGAAAGCTTCTTGCTCCCCCCACCCCCAAACTGAATCAGGTGCCCCTAACTCAAAGACTCCCCTGCCATCTGAGCATTGTTCTATGCAGCACACTCTAACTTGGTGTTCTTATCTACTTTTCTCACTACAGTGTAAGCTCCTTAGGAACAGAATGTCTCTCATTTCTCTATAAAATGTATGAAATAGTAGAAAAATATATATCGGTCTCTAATCATCAGGAAGACCAAGCCATGATTAGAAGTTTGGAATTTTTGGCCCCAACCCCCCATTTTTGAGAGAGGGGAGAGGGGCTGGAAACACAGTTAATGATCAATCATGATCGATCATGCCTACTCATGAAGCCTTCATAAAAATCCCAAATGTCTAGGATTCAGAGAGCTTCCAGGCTGATGAGTACGTGGGGGTGCTGGGAGGGTGGTGCACCTGGAGAGGGGGGGCATGGGAGCTCCATGCCTCTTCCCACATACTTTGCTCTATGCATCTCTTCCATCTGAATGTGCATCTGTATCCTTTATCGCATTTTTAAATAATAAACTGGTAAACAGCAAGTCACCTGTTTTCCTGAGTTTGGGGAATTCAAATTAATTGAACCTAAGGAGGTGGTCATGGTAACCTCCCAATGTATAGGTAGTCGGTCAGAAGCAGGGGTGATTACGTGCGCTCAGGACTGGCATCTGGGCAGGGGGGGAGGAGGCAGTCACATGGGACTACCTCCAGGAAGACAGTATGGGAACCGGGTTAATGCGTAGGGCACCCAGCTAGTGTCCCAGTGCTGTGATGGGGCAGTAGCATGAAGGCAAAGGAGAAACACAGTGGGAGAGCTGGGTTTTTCCTACTCAGATGTGTGGTAAACATTATCCATGCTCACCAATATTTCTGAATCTCCTCTCCTGTGGGCGCTAGAAAGTATGATGCATATACATCCCCCGCCCCCTTGAAGTGAGGCGCAGGCAGGCAGTTTGCTTAGCCAGTGGGAGACCAGGACACGTGACAGGTGTCATTCCCAGGTGGAAACTGGAGAGCCATTATACCTTCCTCTTTGCTGCCCTCTCCTTCCAGCCAAGCCCTGCAGCCCTGAGTCAAGATGATGGCCATCAGGAGGGGATGGAGCCTCCTGCCTAGCTAGGTCCCCAGGTACCTTTAAGGAGTGGAGGCTCTTGCCTGCATGCACACAATGTGCATGGGAGACAGATCTTTGGTGAATTACACAACAGAACTGTGAGGCTATTTGTTTGTTTGTTTTCAGCGCATGATCACTTAAAGTCTATTAACTGATACAAAGCATTAGCCTCTCACCCAACAGCAAGGTCATAAAGGGACTCCTCTTTCTGTTGGTTAGTATGTACTAAAATCATAAACTTTGCAATTTTAAAATGGATAATTCACTCCTCTGTAAAGTCAAAATATGAAAGGTGTCTTCCATAGTGAGAAAAACTGCTGAAGAACAGCGCTTGAGATAGAGATTCATAGTTCCCTATTCCTGGCCCTAAAATAGAAAGTAGTGCACCATTTTTGGAGACACATGAAGACCCTGCCAAATGGTACCCTAGTGGTCTAAAAACAGTAATGCATTCCCACCCCAAAATGAGTGGTTTATTTTCATCAAATTTGAGTAGAATCAAATTTGTACTATTGTGATGTTTACATTTAAAATCATCTGGTGGCTAAAGACAACCATAAATATCTGACTAGCAACTGGGCTTAAACAAACACATCAGAGCCACACAGCAGAGCTGGAAATATGCCGGGGATAAGTATGGTTTTGTAAATTCTCTGATTTGGGAGTCCGAGTATTTCAGGCTTTCCTCCCTCAATGCTCCCATGGCTGGGAGCTCACTGTAAAATAGTGAGCTTGCTGAACTGTGTGGCGGCAGACAAAAGCTATTCCCATTTGCACCCCCAAGGTCTGTAATGCTTTATTGCCTGACACTAGTAAATTTTTTATGACAGACACTTGTTGAATGAACGAGTGAATAATTCTGGCTCTTGAGATGACTCCAATCACCTACTGTCAGGCAGCCTATTATCACGTCTTTATTGTGCATCTACCAAGTGCTCAATAGTGTGCTGGGCGCAGGGGTGGGTTGGGGGAGGGGAGTGGTGGTAACTAAAGTCATCAAGGACATGCCCTTGGCTTCATAACCCAAGGAATTACCCCCGTCCTGCCTCAATTCTTTTACTGCTGCTGGTTATGGCTTTTCTAGAAACCACTGGGAGCCCAGGACCTTACAGCTCTTCCGTCCAATACACCTAGTTTAAAATATCTGCAAATTTCCAAGATTTTTTCACCTAGAGGGATACAAGCTGAGAAGTTATGACTGGCATGGATGCCTACCCAAATGGACAGAAATGAAGAATCAGGACCAACAAAGAATCCAGATATTTTGGTCCTGTGTCTGTCAATCAATTTTTTTCTAAAAAAGATAAATTCATGGAAACTGGAGTTGATACAGAGACAAAAAAATAAATAAAATACAAGATTATATCACCAAAATGTCCTTAAATATGTTTACATCACCGATTCTATAACTTCTAGGACATTTGTACAATGAAGTTTTCCATTAAGTTGTATTTTGGGGTCTGGTATTACACACCCCAACTCCCCCACCTCCCAACACTGTCTTGTTAAAATTATACCATCTTATCTTGTTATGATGGAGAAACTGGAATCATTTTTGTTAACTCTAGTGCTCAAGCTTTTTTTGTTTTTGTTTTTTCCCCCTTTTTTCTCCTGGGCACTAAATTAACCATCCCCTCCTCCAAACTCCCAGACACATCTGATAGTATTTCCACAGTGGAAAGAAGCAGAAATCCCCCACCCCTGAGTGAGGACAAACTACGTTTCCATTTCCAGAAGCCTCCAACAGAGTACAATTTGGAAATGAGAATTGGCAGGCATACCACTTCACACTCGGAGGGATAACCGTAATCACAAAAGGTAATAACAAGGGTTGGCAAGCGTGTAGAAAAATCAGACCCCTCGTATACTGCTGGCAGAAATGCAAAATGGTGCAGGTCCTTTGGAAAACAGTTGGGCAGCTCCTCAAAATGCTAACCATGGAGAGTTACCACGCCACTCAGCAATTCCACTCCGAGCTATATACCCAAGAGAAGTGAACACATACATCCACCCAGAAGCCTGCACACATAGGTTCCTAGAGGCATCATTTATAATAGCCAAAAAGCAGAGAAGCCACCCAAATGCCCACCAACGGATACACGAATAAAGAAGATGTGTTATATCCATACCACGGCATATGACTCAGCAACAAAAGACGAAGTCCTGACCCACACTACAACATGGATGAACCCTGAAACCATCAGGCTAAATAAAAGAACCCAATCACTAAAGACCACATATTACAGGATTCCATTTACACAAAATATCCAGAGCAGGCAAATCTATGGAGACAGAAAATAGACTAGTGGTTGTTAGGCGCTGGGAGGATGAAGAGCACTGGGGAGTGACAGCTAAGGGACCCAGGGTTTCTTTTTGGGGCGATGAAAATGTCCTAAAATTGATTGTGGGGATGTTTGTACAACTCCATGAAAATACTACATGCCATAGAATTGTACACTTTAAATGGGTGAATTGTCGGGTATGTGAACTGTAGGTCAACCAAGCTGTTAAAACACTGGCAGGTGCAACTCCTGTCCCTGGAGCTGGTAGGATGATGTCAAGGCCTTTGCAGACCAAGAGCTGGGGATGGCGGCCTAACTACAGCCGGCCTCCTGCAGACCAGGAGGAGTGTGCGACACACAGAGATGTCACGGCCTCCCGGGTAGGAGAGATGCTGCTGGGCCCTCAGGATAATAAAGAAAAATCCCTGCTCATGAAGACTCTTCTTGGAAATCCAATGAGGAAAAACTGAGTCAGACTCTCGGGGCTCAAAACTAAATCCTGAACCACAGTTTAGTCATGGAAATCACACAGCCCTTTTATAAAGATCTCTTGGTTCTTTAAGAACAGAAGTTGCACTTCCTACTTCCCCAAGAATTCATATGAAAGATTCATAGCGGAAAGCCTCTCAGTTTTCCTACCCCAGGAAGGACAGGTACGTCTGTCTGTGCCTACAGAGAATCTTTGGCATATTCAAACCCCATTTATCCTTAAAAGGTTAACCAATAAACTTCTCAGCCATGGAAATGGCAAATATTTAATATGTATATCCGGCAAATCTCTTCAAAGAAATATTCAAGGATTCTATAGACAGGACTTAATGGAATGAACAAAGGAATACAGCCATGCAAACATTCTGCAGATGCTCCAGGATAAACAAGTGGGGCAGAGATTGCTAGCTGACTACAAAATCCATCTTCCCTTTCTTTCTGGCCTCACAACTGGACCACGTTTTCCAGCTCAATCACCGTCAGGTATGGCCATGTGACTAAGTTCTAGCCAGTGGGATGGGAGTAGGAGTGAGGTCTGCCACTCCCTGCTGGCCCAGAGACCCTCCTGGGTGTTCTCCCCACTCCTTCCCATGTGCTGACGGGATGCAGGCGTAGGATGAGACAACAGAGAATGGGAGAGCCACACGATGGGAGAACGCTAGGCTCTGATTGACAGAATGAAGGAAGTCTTCTTGCCACCCATCTGAACGCCTTCCCACAGGTGTCATATGAAGGAAATTTTCATTGCGTTGAGCAAATTACACATTAGAGTCTACTTGATATAGCAGTTTAGCCTATCATAACTAATACATTAATATTAAGGGTGACATCAAAAGAATTCAATTTAGGGTATGTGAATCCCCAAAATAACAATTTTAGATTTCACAGGATTCCACCAGAGATCATTTAGTTCCTCCCTGCAAAAACCACTAATAGTTTGATGTTTTAATTGTTTTATAAATTTTTCCCCTTGATTTACTATTTCTGCATAGAAAACGATGGGATTATAGATAAGCTTTGTTATATTTTCATGCATTTTTCTAAAGTGTCTATAATAATTACGATGTCTAAAATGGTCAAGAACAAAGACTCTGGAAGAGGTTTCAAGATGGCGGCATAAAAAGATACTGAGCTCACTTCCTTCCATAGACACAACACATCTACATCTATATACAGAAAGGGACCTAGAAACTGGATGAACAGAGGCACCACAACAGGGACGGCACCAGAGTGGACAGAAGAGGTAGAGATATGGTCTCACTGAGGAAAAAAAACGTACCACACCCCAGCCATGGAGTTCCAGTCAGGAGGGGCCCTAGCTATAAGAAAATTTCCCCTAAGGAGCAAGAGATTTGAGCTCCAAACCAGGCATGCCAACACTTAGATCCTTTGAAAACCAATAGGGAGTCCCTTCAGGAAAACTACAGACCTGTAGGGAAAGAAAAACCCACTCTTAAAGGGCTTGTGCACAGACTCACTGAATCAGGAAATGAGTGCAAAAGCTCCAGATATAAAAGTACATAGATTATAGGTAAAGGAGACCCATTTACTAATCTGGAGTGCCTCTCAGACAGGCAGGAGGCAGCTGGGCCTCTCCCCAAGGACCGAGACACCGGTGTCAGTCACTTTTGCTGTCTCATTCAGCCATGCTGATCCTGGCACTAGTGGGCACCATTTTGGAATTGTTCCTCTAGACTGCTAAAGCCAGGAGGCATGTTCTGCGAAGAGCCCTGCACAACCCTGTTCCTCCTTGAACCCCACAGCAGACAGGCTGATAACCCTGCCCAGTAGCACACCCACAGCAGTCGGGGCAGGGCCTCACAGCCCACCAGGCTGGGGGCCAGCCCTGCCCAGCAGCAAGCCCCCACCAGTGGAAGCCCAGCCACAACACAGGGGCAATGCCCAATGAACCTGAGAAACAATGGGTGAACACAGTAAGAACTTCAACAAAGAGCTATAAAACAAAATAAAAAAACAACAGTCAGAGCTGAAGAATACAGTTAACTGAAAAGAAAAACACACTAGAGGGAATCAACAGCAGATGAGAGGATGCAGAACAGATCTCCGAACTGGAAGACAGGGTAGTGGAAACACCCAAACTGAACAGCAAAAAGAAAAAAGAATTTTAAAGAAGGAAGATAGTTTAAGGGACCTCTAGGACAACATCAGGCATACTAACGTTCACATTATAGAGGTCCCAGAAGAAGGCAGAGGGAAAGGGGCAAGATACTTATTTGAAAAGTAACAGCTGAAAACTTCCCTAACCTGGCAACGGAAACAGACATCCAGGTCCAGGAAGCACAGAGAGTTCCAAAAAAAGGTAATCCCAAGGAGATCTACAATAAGACACATTATATTTAACACGTCAAAAATTAAAGAGAGAATCTTAAAAGCAGAAGGAGCAAGTCAACAGTTACATAGAAGGAAGCCCCCATAAGACCATAAGCTGATTTTTTGACATAAACTTTGCAGGTCAGAGGGAGTGGCACAATATATTCAAAGGGCTGAAAGGAAAAAATTTACAACCAAGAATACTCTACCCAGCAAGATCATCATTCAGAATTAAAGGGAAGATAAAGGGTTTCCCAGAGAAGGAAAAGCTAAAGGAGTTCATCACCACTAAACAGCTTTATAAGAAATATTAAAGGGACTTCTTAAAGTAAAAAAGAAAAAGCCAAAACTAGAAATAGAAAAATATATGAAAAAAAAAAAATCTCATAGTAAAGACATGCATATAGTGGTATATAGAACCCCAAAGGTAGTGGATCAATCACTTACAAAGCTAGTCTGAAGATTAAAAGACAAAAGCAGTAAAATTAAGTATATCTACAATGATTAGTTAAGGAATTCACAAAATTAAAAGATGCAAAATATGACATCAAAAACATAAAATGTGGGTGGCGTGGGAGTTAAAAGGTAGAATGCATCTAAACTTAAACGCCAACTTAAGATAGACTGCTATGTACATAGGTTGTTATATATGAACCTCACAGTAACCACAAACCAAAAACCTATCTAATAAAAGTGCAAAAAATAAAGAGAAAGGAATCCAACCACAACACTAAAGAAAAATCACAAAGAAGAGAGCAAGAGAAGAAACAAACAAGAACTACAAAAACAACAAAAAAACAGTAAACAAAACAGCAATAAATTCATACCTATTGATAATTACTTAAGATATAAATGGACTAAATGCTCCAGGAAAAAAGACACAGGGTGACTGAATGGATAAAAAATAGACCCATCTGTATGCTGCCTATGAGCGACTCACTTCAGACCTAAAGGCACACACAGACTGAAAGTGAAGGGATGGGAAAAGATAGTCCATGCAAACAGAAATGAAAATAAAGCTGGGCTAGCAACACTGATATCAGACAAAATATACTTTAAATCAAAGTCTGTAACACGAGACAAAGAAGGGCATTACATAATGATCAAAGGATCAATCCAACAAAAAGATATAACACTTGTAAATACCTATGCACCCAATACTGGAGCACCTAAATACACAAAGGAAGTATTAACAGACACAAAGGGAGAAACTGCCAGTAATACAATAATAGTAGGGAACTTTAACATTCCACTTAGATCATCCAGACAGAAAACTAATAAGGACAGTGGTCTTAAACCACACGTTAGACCAGATGGACTTAATGGATATATATGGAACATTCCATCCAAAAACAGCAGAATACCCATTCTTCCAGGGGTGTGAAACTTCCAGCTTTGTTTTTGCTCAAGATTGCTTTGAATATCTGGGGTCTTTTGTGGTCCATACAAATTTTAGGATTATTTGTTCTAGTTCTGTGAAAAATGCCCCTGGAGGGTAAAAATGCCATTGGTATTTTGATAGGGATTGCATTGAATCTGTAGATTGCTTTGGGCAGTATGGACATTTTAACAATATTAAGTCTTCCAATCCACGAGCGTGGTATACCTTTTTATTTATTTGTGTCCTCTTCCACCTTTTTCATTAATGTCTTACAGTTTTCAGAGTATAGATCTTTCACCTTCTTGGTTAAATTTATTCCTAGGTATCTTAAGCTTTCTCAATGGAATATTACTCAGCCAAAAAAAGAATGAAATCTTGCCATTTGTGACAACCTGGATAGACCTGGAGGGTATATGTTAAGTGAAATTAATCAGAGAAAGACAAATACTGTAAGCTTTATATGTGGAACATAAAAAACAAAACAAACAAAACAAAACTGAAACAGACTTATAGATACAGAGAATAAACTAATGGTTACCAGAGAGGAGGTGGGTGGGTGGGGGGGGATGGACAATCTTCCAGTTATAAATAAGGCACGGGGATATAATGTCTAGCACAGGGAACATAGTCAATTACATCATAACAATTTTGTACGGTGATAGATGGTAACTAGATTTATCGCAGTGACCATTTTGGGTTTTTGTGGTTGTTGTTGTTTTTAAAAGATTTTATTTATTGGGACGCCAGGGTGGCTCAGTCATTAAGCGTCTGCCTTCAGCTCAGATCATGATCCCAGGGTCCTGGGATCGAGTCCCACATCGGGCTCCTTGCTCAGTGGGGAGCCTGCTTCTCCCTCTCCCTCTGCTGCTCCCCCTGCTTGTGCTCTCTCTCTCGACAAATAAATAAAAATCTTTAAAAAATAAAAAAATAAAAAAATAAAAGATTTTATTTATTTATTTGTGAGAGAGAGAGCAAGCAAGAGAGCATGAGCACAAGCAGGGGGAATGGCAGGCAGAGGGAGAAGCAGGCACCCTCCTGAGCAAGGAGCCCGATGCGGGACTCGATCCCAGGATCCCGGGATTAGGACCTGAGCTGAAGGCAGACGCTTAGCCGACTGAGTCACTTAGGCGTCCCGCAGTGACCATTTTGTAATATATATTAAATACTGAATCATTATGTTGTATGTGAACTATTCTTCAATTTAAAAAAAAGAAAGGAATAAATAGGGGTGATCTCAAAAGCACAAACCACAAATAAAAGGCAATAACCTGACTACATCAAAGTTAAATATTTTGTGGCAAACTGATTATAAAAATTTTAAGCTACAGACTGAGGCAAGATATTCATAAAACACCTGATAAAATACTATTAATAGCCAGAATACACAAAAAGCTCTTTCCCCCTTTACATTGTATCTCCAGCACAGGATAGAGAGATAACCTACCATCCTGGCCAGGAATTTCAGGCATTAGCCAGGGTCTGTTTTTTGTTTTTTTTTTTTTAAGATTTTTATTTATTTATTTGAGAGAGAGAGAATGAGAGACAGAGAGCATGAGAGGGAGGAGGGTCAGAGGGAGAAGCAGACTCCCTGCCGAGCAGGGAGCGCGATGTGGGACTCGATCCCGGGACTCCAGGATCATGATCTGAGCCAAAGGCAGTCGCTTAACCAACTGAGCCACCCAGGCGCCCCAGGGTCTGGTTCTGAATTCTGGCTCCACTACTTCCTAGCTGTGTGACCTGGAATGTATTACCTTCACCTGTCTGTGCGTCAGCGTCCACAGCTGTAAAAGGATAGAGTTTCCAACAGACACTATTAGAAAAACTGCGAGGACAAAGCCAGTGACTACATGTAAGAACCTGGGGCACGGCTAGCACACAGAAATCACTCAACCCACGTCAGCTCTGAATGCGACTGCCCTGCGTCACCTTTTCTCATAACCCACTGGTAGCTAAGTTATATATTTATTCCTCTTCCTCTAGCCAGGGCCTCAGGTCCACGCAACAGCATTTTCCTCTGTATTCTTAGCATTTCAAACAGTGTCTGCCATACCAAAGGTCCTCAATAAATATTTGCTGGGTGAATGTGAAATCAATAAAAAAAATCAATGGGAAAAAGACAAAAGGCTGACAGAAGAACGGGCTGCGAATGAGCGCGGCCTGAAGCGGAATCTCTAACAGCCAGAAGAGTCGTGACAAGCAAGATGCGCCGCCTCACCGGCAGGAAGGGATATGAAAAGAAAACCACCTCAGAGTCTACCCTTTGTCGACTGGTTTGTCCAACATCTGTAAGTCTGATGACATCAGAAGAATGCGAGGCAAAGGAACCCTCACACGGAGAACAATCTGGCAGGAGCCACCGTCGCGGCCTGACCCCGCCAGGTGCTGCGCTAAGCCCCTCACACACGTCAGCCTTGTACGCGGTCACAGCTGGTAATGCCCGTGCTATCGTGACGGTTCTTGTCGTTTTAGGGACGAGGAAACGGAAATACAGAGCGGTTCCGTCCCTTGCCGAGAGTCGCGGGGCAAGGAGTGGCCGAGCCAGGAGCCGAGCGCGGCCGGACTGGCTCCAGAGCGCGAGCAGCTGCTGCACCAGCCTGCCTCTCGTCTGCGCCTCGCCACGGGCTGGGCGTCTTTTGAGACAGACGCTGGCAACATTCAGCTCTTCTCTGGTCAACTGCCCAGTCGTGATCCTTGGACACTTTTTAGCAGCCTATCTGAGTCATAACAGATGTTTAGCGCTGCGTGTGTTACGGCTGGGACGCCACATCCCTTTACGAGACGGGAAGGCACTACGAGGGACAAACTCTGTGCCCAGGTTTTAATACAGTTTATGAACAACAGTAAAGGTGACGCAAAGGTGCTTCACAGTGCCCTGCGGACAGGCAGCTGCGGGAAGTCGGCCGCGGCAGAGGCAAGTGCTCCGGGGGCGTGGGCCGCACACTCTCCTCGTGCTGGATCCGGGCACCCATCGCTCGTAAGCTCATCACGCGGCCACCCAGTTCAATAATGGACTTGACCTACAGTTCAGGTTCGCGAGGCAGCCTGTTGCCAGCGGCTCATCAGTGCAATTCCAGTAACGACTTCTTCACCCTTTTTCTCCCCAGGTGGAACCCACAGTCCAGAGCAGGAAGCCACCCTTCCCAGGTGTCACCATCTGGCTTTGTGATGGCCTGACCTAAAGTAAGATTTCTGCCACCTCATCGGTTCGGTGGCTTCATCCCTTCCCCAGCACATTCCTCTCCTCGTGGGGCTGACGCAGGAAATCTAGGTCGGGGTTCTCCAAAGCCACATGATCTCTGACCAAAGCAGTTAAGTCATGCACAAGCCTGTGAAAGGCTCGCAGCTCAAAGATGCCCCCAAGTTTATGGCCAGTGAAGGTCAGAGATCATTATAAAGGGCAGCCAAGGAGGCTGGTGGCTACAGTGACTAAGACCATGATGTTGGGTAGAGGTCACGGTGGGACCAGCCAACAATTTCAATATTTACACAGGTGTCAGAAGCAGAGGGTGACTAGCTCTGGGCCGTGGCTTCCGCAAGCCCTAGATTCAGCCCAGACCTAGCTGAGCAGAAGAACCTGGATGACTCCCTCTGCTAGCTTCTGATCAACAGTTTGCTAACCAATCCCCCTTTTTTAGATACTTGGTTGCTTGTAAGTTTTCAGTTGTTTCAACTCTTACTGTAAAGTCAATGTGGGAAAATGTGTCCTACCTCTTTAGTCTTCTCTCTCCACAATCACTTCAGTATTATCAAACAATTTTGGTGGCCTACTTCCCATTAAATCCAATTCTGATAAGAGTTAATGTTAATTATAATAAAATTTTATCAATATGCATTGGCTAGAAACTAGCCTAGTGTGAATTAGTTTGTGAAGTTAAGACTTGTCTTGGCAGATAGTCCAAGATCAGAAGAAAATATTTAAAATGTAAATGAAAATTTTAATGCATTTTTAAGTTCATTATATATAATTAAAAGACTAAGTGCAAATTGTTCAGCTATACAACAAACAAACTTCTTAGAGGCTTACTTCTTTGCCTCTTAGGCAAAACTGTTCCTAAGGATGAAATGATGAACACAACAAGTGGGAAAAACATTTTTTAAAGGCTTAAGGGAGCTGGCAGAGTATACCTTTCAAGATAGTCCAAATTAGTGAAAAATCATGTATTTCCTATAGTCTTCTCTCACCCATGCCCATGATGTTTTTCTGACAGAACTGATATACACTTGCTCCTACTTACACGATTTTTCTCATTTCTGACCTTTCAGAGGCAAATAGTTAACAAGTCAAAAATAAATAATTTCCCTGGCTGAGATTCATTTCAATAATGGATTAGCATTATTATATTTAATATTAATGTGTCCGCAAAGCATCGACATGCTTTTCAAATGATATTCCTATTTCTAAATGCCCTTATGTATCAAAGTTTCATTTTCTACTTCCTCTTTTCTATATCCCAATGCTGATCACGGACCGACTCAACTCTCTCTTTTTTTTTTTTTTAAAGATTTTATTTATTTATTTGACAGAGAGAGACACAGCGAGAGAGGGAACACAAGCAGGGGGAGTGGGAGAGGGAGAAGCAGGCTTCCCACCAAGCAGGGAGCCCGATGCGGGGCTCGATCCCAGGACCCTGAGATCATGACCTGAGCCGAAGGCAGACGCTTAACGGCTGAGCCACCCAGGTGCCCCTCAACTCTCTCATTACAGGAACATTCCATACGTACAGGAAATCCTTGTGGTTACAGACTGTGGCAAAACAGTATGCTTTTCCCCCCTGAGAAAAATCCCATGAAGAAGTGAGGGGCAACATCTGTATGGTGTGGGGGGAACGACGTCATTATAGGAGGAGTGACGAGGTTATCAGTCACAGGTTATCAGTCATCACCTGGAATCCCAAAAGTGAACTTGGAAGTTCTCAAACACAGAAGGATAGGACCTCCCCAGCCCAGAAGGCAGCTAAACACAGTCCACTTTGGGATGGTAGAGGAAAGAAATAAGGAAATTTTTTAAAAAGCACAGAGACACCCCAGAGCTCAGAGAAATTAAACTGAGGGTTAGTGACAGAAGTTTCTCGATCCCTGGTTTAATACTAATTTCAATACACCGCACGGCCTCCCTGAAACTTAAGCAGAAAAAGATTCTAAAATATTTGTTAAGGAATATTTTGGAGAAGTGATATACATACAAGGATACTAATTTCAGCACTGTTTACTAGCACAAAAGACAGGACACCACCTCAGGATCTATTCACAGGGGACAAGTGAAAGAAATAATGGTACACCCAGTCAATGACATAACGCACAGTCTTTTAAAAAATGAGGTTGGTCTGGGGCACCTGGGTGGCTCAGTCGTTAAGCGTCTGCCTTCGGCTCAGGTCATGATCCCAGGGTCCTGGGATCGAGCCCCGCATCGGGCTCCCTGCTCAGTGGGGAGCCTGCTTCTCCCTCTGCCGGCCTCTCATGCTCTTTCACTCTCTCTCTCTCTCTCCAATAAATAAAATCTTTAAAAAAAAATGAGGTTGGTCTATGTGGTCTGATATACATACTGATTTCAGTACCAGCACAAGGACACACAAGCGTGCACGCACATGCACGCACATGCACGCACACCATGTCCTTCACCACGGGAAGGACGGGTCATGACCCGGCAACAGCGGCTCCTCCTGAAGAGGGATACTCCGTGCTGGGAGAGTAAGAGTCACTTCTCACTGGATACCCCTTGGCGCCTTGTGAATTTTGTAACCATATGCTCATTCTACCTATTCAAAATATTTATTTATTTTTTTAAGATTTTATTTATCTTTTGACAGAGAGAGACACAGCGAGAGAAGGAACACAAGCAGGGGGGAATGAGAGAGGGAGAAGCAGGCTTCTGCAGCCCCGATGCGGGGCTTGATCCCAGGACCCTGGGATCATGACCTGAGCCAAAGGCAGACGCTCAACTGACTGAGCCACCCAGGCGCCCCTATTCAAAATATTTCTTAATCTAAAAAACTAAGGTGGATACAAAGCCAAAGCTAATATACAGATGATATATTAGTTAGCATACAGGTTGGGCTGTGGGGGGGGGGTAACGTCCCAAATAACAGAGCATCCGACACAAGAGCTCCCTTCGCTCTCATGAATCTCAGCTTGCCCCATAGGTAAGTTCTAGAAGAAGGCTCCCTCTACTTTGTTCGCTGCCATCCCCAGGATGTCTGCTGGGTTTAGCTGGCCCAAGGCAACTTTATACCACGTGCACACCCCGGCCATCGGGAGGGGATGGAAACACCCCAGGTGGCAGGAAAAGAGGCACTGCTTTGGAAGAAGGGGCCACCTGCAGCCTCGGCACAAGAGCCCAACAGCAGACTGAGTAGATAGATGATGAGGCTCCACAGAGCCGTAGGATGGACTCGGAGAGAGCCAGGATGTTCACGGCACATCAAATGACAGGAATTTCAAGGATAATGGGAAGAGTATATTTGCATTTTTGTAAATATATATGCATAGGAACATGTGCACATGTACATATGAATTATATATATGAAATACATATATATATGAAAATGTATATATGAATACACCAAGGCATTGCTTGTTGCTACATTCTGACATCCTACATTAAAAATGATGTGCTTTTGCAAAAAAGAATTTTTTTTTAAAAAACCTCATTTGGAAAAACAAAAAAGAACTCTGCTTTCATTGGTTCCTTCTTCAGTTTCTATAAAATGTTAATAAACACCCAGAGGATAGTAAAGAACAAGTATCCCTCCATCCCCCACAGCCCCCCCCCCCAAAAACAACAAACAAATGAAGAGACTATGGAAAATTATATTAAGTGAATCACCATCTTTCTTGGGAACGTACTACATGAACTTGAACACTGAATGAACTCAGCCATGGGAATAAAGGAGCCCATATTTCCCGTGCGTGCGTGTGTGTGTTCTGAAGCCAGTAACAGAAACGCAATGCGCTAACAAAAGAGAAACTGTGAAGTTCAAATCCCAACTCCACCTGGGACCCCCACCGGCTGATCTGTGCCCTGGATTTTCTCCTGCGGCTTGGGGAGCGAGTTACGGGAACTCAAAACACCCACAAAAGCACGACCCACTCAAGGGCCAAACAGGTCGGGCGGTGGAGCTGGGGAACCAGTGGGCTCACGTGGACTCCTCCCGCAGTGCTATCCTCCCGAAATGCTCAACACCCAATTCCCGAGCCCGTTTTGCTTCCTATAGGAAAGTTGCTGTGGAGACTTGACCGAAGGCAGTGCTGGGAGGCGGACGGCACCAGGGGAAGGAGGCCACAGTGGGGCCGCTCCAGAACTTGGTCTAGAACAGAGACGAGACTGCTATGAAACAGGCATGGAAGAAAAAAGATCTCACTGCAAAATACCAATGCTATCATTAAAATTAGTCCTTGAACAGAAACGAAGAGAAATTCAAGAGCGCTCTCTCTAATCAAGTTGCAGTATTTTTTTAAACAAGGAAATGTATTCATTTATTTTCAAATCCATTGACATTTCCTGTACTCATTACACTGGTGAACTCTGATGCTAGAGGTGCTCAAGTCGGCCATTAAAGGGCAAGGAGCTTGAAACACTATCAAATTACTCTTTATTGATTTACGGTTCATGCAGTTTAGTGCGGGGGGTGAGAGTTTACAGTCAGGTGGCAGGAGGCCCAGGACCTAAGTGTGAATCTGAGATGTGGCCTGAACAGGTTCTTTAAACTTGGAAAAGCCCGCGTCTCCTCATCTGTGGCTGCAAAGGTTCAAGAGGAAAAATGTATACACGAAGTAGGAAGAGCCTACCAGAAGTTCAGAAAATTAGCCATTATTTTACCACGTTGGGGTCTAGACAGCATAGAAACCAAGTGCGAATCTAAGCCCAAGTCCTTTCAATTAGAATTAGGAAAAAAAAATCCTTCACATATTCCTCATGCACATAGGGGAAAGCTTTCTAAATCAGAAATTAATTTGTCAGTGGAGATTCAGAGCCACTGGAATCCATTCAACAAATCTTTGTTAAGCCACTACCATGTTCCATGCACCAGACATGGCAAAGGTCAGAGCCTGCAAGCAGACGGGGGACACCCGTTGGTGTCCTGCTGACATGTTTTGAGGTGCCGGTCTTGTCTACTACCTCCGTCCCTGAACAGGACCACAGCGCCCCCTGTGGTGGCCAGGGCTATAGGGCCTTTCACAGGGGTGATCACCTTGGGCGGAAGTCTTCATGAAAAAACGGACACTTGGGCCCAACCTTGAATTTGGAGGAGGGGCAGGGGTGGGAAGATTCGGAGAACACCCTGGGAGGGAGAGTGGACTCCCAAGAACATGCGGGAAGCCGTGGCCTCTGGAGTGGCACGGACACGAACTAAATCCCTTCGGTGGGCAGCAATGTCTGACGTTGCGCTGGAAGCTGCAATAATCAAGCCTCTCCCCTCATCATCCACAAAACCCTCCGTCGGTGGTGTGCACAGGAGCCTGACATTAGTGACTCTCGGGGCGCAGGGGATGACAGACAACTAACCGACTCGGTGTCAAAGGTCTGAGGAGAAAGGGTAAAGGAGTTGAAAGCATTCGGAGCTAGTCATGGGAAAGCTGGAGGGAACACGGGCAGCGGGGGGACCGTGAAAGCCTCAGTCCCGAAAAAATCTCCATCCCTCTGTCTCAGCTTGAGCCACTCTGGTTAGACAGTAAAGAAAAGTGCGATTGTAGAACGTAAAAGGATGCAGAAGCCCTCGGGTTATAGAAAGACAGGGAGAAAATCCTAGAAACTTCTAGACTAAAAACAAGTCAAAACACAGAAAAAGAGTGAGTGAGGTTTCCTATATAACAAAGAGAAGCAGATTGGCAGAGCATCTGTGCCACTAAATGCTAGATGATAATAAATCGTTTGCGGAGTTTGGAGAAAAATGATGATTACAGAATTACCCGCATGCCCAGACTATGGTTTATGCATGAGGACAAAAGAAAGGCATCTTCAGACATACAAGAATTCAGAAAACAGATCACCTGTATATGCTAATAAAAAAAAAAATTAAGCAAGGGGCGCCTGGGTGGCTCAGTCGTTAAGCGTCTGCCTTCGGCTCAGGTCATGATCCCAGGGTCCTGGGATCGAGCCCCGCATTGGGCTCCCTGCTTGGCAGGAAGCCTGCTTCTCCCTCTCCCACTCCCCCTGCTTGTGTTCCCTTTCTCCCTGTGTTTCTCTCTGTCAAATAAATAAATAAAATCTTAAAAAAAAAAAATTTAAGCAAGAAAGTACTCAAAAAAGAAGGTATGGTTTACAAGGAATAGTGATAAGCAACAAAAATAGGGGAGTCTAAGAAGGTTTTGACAATATGGCTGTGAATATAATGTAATAGTTAAGAAGAAAGTTTTAATGGGATACAAGGGCAAAAATAAAAGAAGCCACATGGAATTAAAATTCCAGACTATTCCAACAAAACCCAGGACACGTAAAGGAAGGAGAAGTTAAAATATCCTACATGTTTTGTTTTGTTCAATGGTAGAATATTTTGAATAATGGTTAATTTTTAACATTGATAGAAGTACAGATAAAAACATGCTTGTTCAAAATTTAAAGATGATTCCAGGCGGGGGGAGGGAGAGGGTAGAAATAGGGTATAGAACTTCTAAACCGCAAGAGGGAAGAAATGAAAAATATTCTGCGAAGACAAGAGAAGAACAAAGAAGTATTTTGAGTACCACAAAAACTTGTAAAAGTCAAAAGCAGTATATGATCTGAGCTGTCCAATCTGATACACACTACCCAGAAAGGGCTAGTTACATTTAAATTAATTAAAATGAAGTAAGATTTAAGATTCAGTTCCTTAGTGACACTAACCACTTTTCATGTAGCTAGTGACCTCTGTATTGGACATTTCCATCACTGCAGAAGGTTCTAGCAGACAACACTAATAGTGAAAAATACAAGATAACAAATAAGTCCATGTAAAGTTTGATCTTATTAATATTAAATATGCACTTTTTAATATATATTAAAATGTTAGTTGATTAAACTGTCAGTAGTGGTTTCTCTAGCAAATAACAGGACCAGGACCTTCCACTCCTTACACACTTTATTGTTTGAATTTTTAATAAAGCATATTTTACTCTTAAAACAAGTAAAAGTCAGAAACATATTTTCAAATACAGTAACAAAAAAAACCAATTGACCAACCATTTTCTTGAACTTACTCGGTACAGAATTTGGTTCCAATCCCTGAGTTAACTGAGCAACTGACTTTAACTCATACATATTTACTGTGGACACTTGTGTTAATAAACAACTTCAACACAACAAAGAGTGTGTCCCACACCTAGAAATTTTCCAGAGTTTAGCTAAGTTTCTGGAAAAAGTCTGTTTGGGGCCCCAGGGTGATACCACATTTCAGATGCAAGTCTGAGCAGACATTTGATGATTTCAAACTGTATTTCTTGAATTGAGGGAGTTCCTTGGGCATAAGCTGTTAACACACCTTTCCATTTAGATTTACACAGTTTATAACATCAAATTTCAGAAAGGGCAGCTCTGAATGATCCTCCAGAAAAATTCCCACAACCGGTCTCAACAATACACAGATAAAGCCAGAAAGAACAAGACACTATACGGAGAGTAACTTCAATCCGCGCCCCACCCCCCCTTACTGGGTGTGGGAGAAGAGAGGTTATGTTCTTTGTTAAAAGAATTCCAAAATTTTAATCCTTACCAAATACCAGATCTTTAATTTTTCTAAGAAAAAAAAATTTTTTTTAATGTCTCACAATAACCCTCAAATACTAAAACTATTTCATATCTACCCCAGGGAATAATTTGGTCATTTATCTGCCAACAACAGCATATTCATATATGCTTACTTTACCCCCTAAGTAAATATTCTTGGTAGCTGCCTTCTATATTCCACCACAGTGAATACTGAGGAAAAAGCTCTTAGCAGGAAAGAGATGAAAAACAACAATCTGCCTAGGAAATTTTTTTCTTTCTTTTTTTTTTTTTTGCATTCTGAAAGTCAGTGTTGGTAAAGCCAGGAAAGAGATTTGGTTTTGTGCCAACCTGAACACTAATTTTATTTGGGGCCGAAAGTGTGACCCTGCTTCCAACACTGGACAGTAAGTATGCTTCATGTGGGTGGTAGGCCGAATACGAGGTAATTACCACTACCCAATGTATTTTACAAATGGAGAAAAGATGTATAAAAAGGAGGCTAGAATGAGAAGATGGTCAGCTTAGCATATCCTTCAACAATTTGCCCCACCCTCGTTGTTTCCCCAAATCCATTTCGAAGAAAGAAACCCACCATCAAACTGAGGTAAGTATTAAAGATCCTTGAGTATTTACCTAACCTCGAACCCACCTGGGAAAACTCCAGGGGATGTCACCCTCTAGGTAAGCTCTTTAGTACCAGAGCCACCCCCAAAAGAACAGAAATCTTCAGCAATCTGGACTATTTCTAATAATTCACACAGAAAGCTGGATTTAAGTTCATTTTTATCTACGTAGAAAGTCTTGCTAAGAAAGTAATAGTATAAACGTGATTACCTTAAAACTTTGAATTTGCTTGAAAGTTTTCAAGTTCCCTCCAAACTCTTTACAAGGACCGAGTTACTTGCCTTAATTGTAAATCCTGTGTTTAAGGGAGTTGTTTAAGCAACCTTTCTAGGTAATTGTCTATTAGTCTTTTCACTGAGCGTAAAACATATTTCATTCATGGGCTTGAAGCATTATCCACAAAAATCAATTAGTCCATAAGGCAAATTCTATGAAAATGAAAGAAAAGCATACTACGCAATAATGTTTACATTTTGGTGGCAAAATAATCTAATTTGGTATCTTCCTTTTATCCGAGTTTCTAGTTGCAACTTAGTATGTCTAAAATGAGTGGTAAATACATGACAGTTAACCCCTGAACAGCGTGGGTTTTAGGGGCTCTGACCGCCCATGGAGTCAGAAATCTTTGTATAACTTGTGATTTCCCCAAAGCTTAACTACTAATAGCACAGTGTTGACCAGAAGCCTTACCAATAACATAAAGAGTTGACTAACAAATATTGTGTATGTTATACATATTATATACCATATTCTTGGGATAAAGTAACCTAGAGAAAGGAAAATATTAAGAAAATCATAAGGAAAATACATTTATAGTACTGTGCTGCATTATTTATGGGAAAAAAAAAATCACATATAATTAGACCCATGCAGTTCAAGCCAGTGTTGCTCAAGGGTCATCTGCATACTCAATTGTGGGGGTAAATTAATTCCTTCAGGCCACAAGGGTACTATTTAGTAAATTACTGCTTTGTGCACTGATCCATACCGAGCAGCCTCAAAGCAGTAATTC
Source organism: Halichoerus grypus (assembly GCF_964656455.1). NCBI lineage: Eukaryota > Metazoa > Chordata > Mammalia > Carnivora > Phocidae > Halichoerus > Halichoerus grypus. Next base: position 54,403,769 of record NC_135717.1, read on the forward strand.
ATCATTAAAAGGTAAAGTGTTTACCTACGCACTCCTCCAAAGGCTCTTTATTCGTCACTTAATTTAAACCAGTAGAGAATGAAAAGGCCGTGCATAGAAAAGAGGAGTCTTTCAAATTTTAACATCTACAAACCGGAGCCACACAAGAAAAAAAATCTAGGTTTCTACTGAGCCATATCATCAGTACACAAGCCAAAACAAAACACAATTACCCACAAACTTGGCACATGCCATCTAAATTCAAATCCAAAAAAGCAGCAACTCGAAGTTTTACTGATCTCCTCCTAACAGACTACAAAGAAATCCATCCTATCACTCTATTCCCACTAGAAGTTGTTATATTATCTGCTCTTGGTTAAAACACTTCAGTCCACTGGGCATCTCTAAATGGTGAGTAACCATGCTCACATACAATATGTGGATGTCTAACACTGAAAATCTCTGCAGAGGACACAGAGATGCCTCTGGGTGCTGATGTGGAAACTTTAAGCAGCCTATGTGTGGCAAGGCTTCCTGGGCCAGGCCCCAGATCAGTGCAAACACAAATGAGTACTTCTCTGTAGCATGAATGTTCTGGACTGTGTAAGCAAGGAGGTACAAACCAAGCCTTCAAAAGAATGAATAATAAACAGAAATTACAGTGGAGAAGACAGAAGTCCAGGGTCTCACCAGAAAGATCATGGACAGTTATTTGGGAAGTTATTTGGGTAATCCATCACATTTCACCTGGGCCCATTCTAGCACTAATGCGATTGTCTCAAAAGCATATTTATATGTAGCTGGCTATGACGGGCAAACTTCTATCCCTGCATAGACAGAACTCAGGCTCAGATTTCTGTCGAATTTCCTTTCCTCTTAAAAAAAAAAAAATTCTAGACTTGAATTGTAACATTCGGTACTTGCAGCTGCCACCAAAGTATTATTCACTGCAAAAATATAAAAAGCAACTTGCAAATGGAAGAAACATTTAGTCAGCTTTTCCTTTTCTTGATCTCTTTTAATATTTTATAACACATGAAAGCTCAGTAAAAGTTCCTTTCTTAAACAAATCTTCAAGCAGACGTTAAATAGAATGCAAATGCTTTACACTGTAAATCATCAATCATTTAAAGAATCCTCTCCATGAACTGAATAAATAAGCCATCTGTGACGAAGGCCTCCCTATCATGTTTTCAAGCTGACCCACTTCTTCATCAATCACCATGGTTTGCAAAAATCTCACATCTAAGGGGCAGCAATAAGTGCTCTGGACCAGCGAAATAGTTTGAATCCAACGGGGTAAAAGGGGAGTGCAAACACCACCTTTAAGGACACCAGTCTTATTTAAAATGACCGGCCCCCTCCCAGACTCTAAAAACAGAACTTCAATACCCTTAACCGGAAGCAATCTTTTCTCCAAAGGGAGAGCAAATCAAGTCTCCGGGGGAGAAAAGGGAGCCAGTGAAAAGGAATAAGAAGAAACCTGATCAGATGCTAAAACGCTTGGTGCATCTGGCTTTGGAGATCAAACACCCGTTTTGCAAGCAAGATCTGTTCAGATCTCCTAAGCCTGAGCCCAAACCAGCGGACCGGTCCTGCTTTAGAGAGCTCTGCAGGCACGCGGGGCAGTAGCAAATCCGCGCGTCGCCGGGAGCGGCGGGGTCCGGGACCCCCGGCGCCCCCAGCCCCGCTCCGCGCGGGGCTGGCCGGGGGCCGCGGCCGGCAAGCACAACTTTCCGCAGTTCCCCGCCACCCGCGCGCAAACGACCCCGCGCAAATCTAAAACCACTCCCCCCATCAGCTCCTCTTTTTTTTTTTCTGGAGGCGGTGGCGGCTGGGGGAGGGGTGGGAGAGTCTGGAAGGACTTAAGGAGAGGATGACAAGGAGCCGAGGAGGACGACTTCCCACAAACGGGGCCGCCACAAAGGGACGGGGGCCGCGCCTCCCCTCGGTCCCGCCGAGTCGCACGCGGGCCAGGACGGCGCGTCGCACCCGCGGGCCGGGGCCGGGCGCAGACGGAGGCGGGGACGAGCAGGGGCCGGCCGGTCGCGCGGCAGGTGACAGCGGCGTCGCCGGTCCCCGCACCGGGGCCCCGCGCCTCCCCGCCCACCAGGGGCCTCGCCTCCGCCGCGCCGCGCGGGAGCCGGACCTCAGCAGGTCTGGCGGCCGCCCGCCCCCTCAGAGCGGCCCCGGCCCCGCCCGCGACCCCGGCCCCGGCGTCCGAGCGCAACCCGCGCCGCGCGCTGTCCCCGCGCCCCGTGCCGCCCGCGCGCCTACCCTTTGGCGTGCTCCGTCTCCTCCTCATTGTCCCCGTCTATCCCGCACGTGTCCTGGTCGTCCAGCTCCAGGCTCTGCTGGCTGGCCGCGGACTCGCTGTCCTCCGCCATCGCGGCGGCGCGGGCTGGGGAGGCGGCGCTCGGGGCCGCGGGCGTGGGGGACCAGCGCGGCGGTGGCGCGAGCAGCTCCCCCTAGCGCCGCCCGCCGTCTCCTCCGAGCCAGGAGCGCGGGCGCAGCGCCCGCCAGCCCCGCCCGGCCTGGGCCCGCCCACCGCGGCTGGGGCGGGGGCGGGGAGGGGTGGGCGCGCCTCGCGGCGCCTGGGGGCTGGGGGGAGGGGCCGTGCAGGGGAGGGGAGCGGAGGGGAGGGGAGTGGAGGGGAGGGGAGCGGAGGGGAGGGGAGGGCGAGGGGCGGGGCGGGGTGGTCGCGAGCCGGTGGGGCGGGCGCTGGGGCCGAGCCCTGCCACCCGAGCCTGCCCCGCGCCTCGGCCCCGTGCTGGTCTCTGAATGCGGCCACAGTCTCCAAATCCTTGAGTCTTCATTTTGGAACACAGGCCAGGCGATTTTACACCTCTACAGGTTAGGAAGCGCTTTTAACCATTGCAGGGATCTTTTACTCAAGAGGAGGCGTGCCAAGGCCCATGATTTCTAGAAGCCTCCCACACATACACATACACTCCTTAAAAATTCCATTTCTTGTATCTGTCTTTCCAATACACTATAAAATCAAAGTCAAAACAGAGGGCTTCCCACCTCCCCACATCCCCATTCCAAATAGACTGGCAGCCCGAAAACTTAACAGAAAAATTCTGAGCTGTCTTGTTTTCCGTGGACATCACAGGCAGTCGGCTCAGAGCAGAACCATCTTAGGGGGAATTGGGGTAATGTCCATGACGCTGGGGGATTGGACAGTGCAAGGTAGGACACTTCGGCTTTGCTCCGTCAAAGTCATAGCCTACACCTCCAAGCGAAACTATAGGGTTTTCTGGCTGAAACCCTCTGTGTCGCCCCGAGGAGGGAAAGGACCCGCTGCATGGATTGCCAAATTAAAGGCAGGTCAAGTTCAGGCTCTTATTTGCTGTTGCATTCTGTACACAGCAGCCCTTCCTTTGCTTTGCTGTTAACTGTTGGTGTTCAAAAGTCCTGCCGGACCACGGGAAGGTTTACAAAGTCAGTGGAAAGATAGTTACCAGGAACTGCTCAACGAGCAAAATGAGACTTTAAAAAGCCACCTGAAATGTTTGGTGTAGGTTCGTTTTTTGCAGAAGTATTGGGAGCATTTTGTGCCTTTTTTCCCCCCCACAAGGGAAGACTATGCCCTTCGAATGCAATGAGGTAGAGTACATAAAGACAAAAATTGCAGAGCGATTTCAAAGCTCATCAGCCTTTTATGACTGAGGGTGTTGAGCCTGCTAAGGCTCTGTAAGAAGTGCAAAATGGGGCCAAAACATGAAGGAAATACAATACTATCTTTCACAATTGCAACTATTTCTGAGGCAGAAAGTCACTTGTGGCCTCTGGCTTCAAACTTCAGAATAAAGGCAAATATAGATCAGAGAGCTTCCTGCAGCTCTTGTCTGTGAACATGAACAGTCGGATGACTGTAACCTAGTTGGGTAACCAGCAGGATCATGATCAGGAGCAAGTTTATCTGCTCAGTCACTCACCGATCAGAAGGGTTCTTGAAAAGATTTTAAAAATACAAAGCAAAGGAAACTTATTTATTTGAATTTGCAAGAAGCTTTGACTAAAAACCTCTCAAAAAAGAATAAGAAAACAAATAATCCTGGACAAATAAAATGAGGGCATCAAAAATCAGTTTAACACTGGAAAACAATGACAAACAGGGAACATCTGTTCCCCAGAATGGAAAGAAGTTGGCCCAGACGTCTGTTCAGTACAGGATTGAGGTTTTATATAATACAGTGTTTGTTATTGTTAATCATTTGAAGGAGGGCAAAGTTTGCAGATGACCCTGGAGATTCCTAAACCCTATTGTCATGTACAGAAACTATTTAAAAATGTTTGCTTCTTTCCCTGATTTAATCCTAGAGTTTGAGGAATTGGAACCAAGTGGCATCTTCTAGAATCTCAGATCCAAGACTGATGTGGAGAAAGAGAGTACTATAGAGTATCTACCAGTGTGTTAAAAGAGGCCCTGGAGAATTTTCTATCCTGCTAACTCATCTCCTATTATAGGTGTAATACCATAATTGTATAATTGGTTTTATTTTATTTGAACTATTATAACTTTTTCGTTTTTAAAAATTGTGGTAAAATACACATAATAAAAAATAGACCATTTTTGCCATTTCTAAGTTTATAGTTCCATAGTGTTAAGTATAATCATATTGTTGTGCAACCAATCTCCAGAGCTCTTTCAACCTGCAGAACTGAAACTGTACCCATTAAAAAACTCCCCATTTCTGGGGCACCTGGGTGGCTCAGTGGGTGAAGCATCCGACTCTTGATTCGGCTCCAGTCATGATCTCAGGGTCCTGAGATGGAGCCCGAGGCGGGCTCTGCGCTCAGTGGGGAGTCTGCTTTAAGATTTTATTTATTTATTTGACAGAAAGAAAGACAGTGAGAGAGGGAACACAGCAGGGACAGAGGGAGAGGGAGAGCAGGCCTCCTGCTGAGCAGGGAGCCCGATGCAGGGCTCCATTCCAGGACCCTGGGACCATGACCTGAGCCGAAGGCAAATGCTTAACAACTGAGCCACCCAGGCGCCCATGTCTCTATGAATTTGACTACTCCAGGTACCTCATACAAATGGAGTCGTGCAGTATTTGTCTTTTCAAGAGTGGCTTCACTTAGCATAATGTCCTCAGGGTTCATCTATGTTGTAGCATGGGTCAGAATTTCCTTCTTTTTAAGGCTGAATAATATCCCGTTATATGGATATAAACATTTTGTTTATCCATTTATCCTTCCATAGACACTTAGGTTGGTTCCACTTCTTGCTGTTGTGAATAATGCTGCTATGAATGTGGATGAAAAACATCATTTTGAATCTCTGCTTTCAATTCTTTTGGATAATATACCCAAATGTAGAATTACCAAATCATATGGTAATTCCATTTTTAATTTTTCTTGAGGAACTGTCATAGCATATTCCATAGTAGTTGTGCCATTTTACATTCCTACCAACAGCACACAAGGGTTGGGATTTCTCTATGTCCTCACCAACACTTGCTATTTTCTGGTTTTTGATGTGAGCCATCCTATGGGTGTGAGGTGCTTTAACTTCTGGATATAACCAGAGACTTATATATATTCCGTGTTTCTGCTAAACTACAGTTCTTAAGTACAAAACAATAATAAAAAAATTTTAAGCCACATCTAATACAAGGATAGATGACATGTAGTTATTGTTGTCCATTACATAGCATGAGGTGACAACCGTAGAGATGCCTTAATTACAATGAAAAAATTCTTACATAAGTCAATTGTTGGAAGAGTATTACACATTAGCTGTGAAGTAATACTACATAGTACTTAACCTCAAGATTGATTTGAATATTGTCTCTTACTTTCATTTCTAAATACTATAATGTGAAGAAGTGGGGAGGGGGATGATAAGATTACAGAAAGAGGCAATTAAGAGAATTTGACAATAGGATTTTAAAGGAAAAGTCCAAGAAGCTCATGTTATTTATACTCAAAATCTAGGGGCACCTGGGTGGTTCAGTTGGTTAAGCATCCGACTCTTGATTTCAGGTCAGGTCATGATCTCAGGGTTGTGAGATCAAGCTCCGATTTGGGTTCTGTACTTAGCATGGAGTCTGCTTGAGATTCTCTCTCTGCCCCAGAAATGGGAAGTTTTTTAATGGGTACAGTTTCAGTTCTGCAGGTTCAAAGAGCTCTGTCCTTTTGCCCCTCCCCCTACTCTCTTGCTCACTCTCTCTCTAAAATAAAAAATAAATTTTTATACTTGAAATCTAAAGGTTCATTTTGGAAGGATAGTACATGGAAGACCCACCCTACTGTTTTCCATTTCTTCAGAGGATAGTAAATTATTGATACAGCTGAAAAGAGATTTAATGAATGGGAATATAGACCTGAGAAATAACCCAAAAAGCAGTTCAGAGAAATAAAAAGATGAAAAATTTAGAGAAGTTAAGAAACATAGGTGATAGAACAAAAAGGTTTAGCATTCATCTGACAAAAGTTCCAGGAGGAAAGGATGAGCTCCAGAGGGAGATAATGGGGAACACGATATTTGAGGAGGTAATGGAAGTGTATTTTCCATGATTAAAGAAAAACATGAGCCTTTGGATTTATGTATACCCAGTTACTGGCAAGATTTTTTAATGTAAGCACATTGTGTTAGATTGGTTAAGAAAATGGACCCAAGGGGTGGCTGGATGGCACAGTCGGTTAAGTGTCTGACTCTTGGTTTTGACTCAGGTCATGATCTCAGGGTCATGGGATTAAGCCCTGTGTCCGGTTCCATGCTCAGCAGGGAGTTGGCTTGGGTTTCTCTCTCCCTCTCCCTCTGCCCCTCCCCCTGTGCCCTCTTTCTCTGTCTCAAATAAATAAATAAATCTTTTTTTTTTTTTTTTTAAAGATTTTATTTATTTATTTGACAGAGAGAGAGCGAGAGCAGGAACACAAGCAGGGGGAGTGGGAGAGGGAGAAGCAGGCTTCCCGCCGAGCAGGGAGCCCGATGTGGGACTCGATCCCAGGACCCTGGGATCATGACCTGAGCCGAAGGCAGACGCTTAACGACTGAGCCACCCAGGCGCCCATAAATAAATAAATCTTAAAAGAAAAAAGAAAGAAAGAAAGTAGACCCAATTCTTGACCTCTCCCTGTATTCATATTCTTTGCAACTGACTTTGCATCTCTTTCCAGCAAGAGCCCTCGAATTTAAGTTGGCTTGACCTGCTTTGGCCATTTGAATGTGATGGAAGAGATGGTGTGTCAGATCCAAGACCAGCCTCAAAACGCTTTGTGTGATTCCCCTCTCTCTCTCTCAGTCTTTCCCCCAGAATCCTGCTACTGCAACAAAGACAAGCCTACACAGCCTCCTAGAAGGATAAGAGACTCTACTGATTAGGGGTCTTCCAGACAAGGCCGTCCTAGGACCAGCCAACCTCCAGCTCACCTGCCCTCTGACTGTAGATACACTCATGATCCCAGCAAAGATCAGCTGAGCTCAGCATAGATGAGCAGAATCACCCAGCAGACCTGTAGATTTGTGAGAAATAATAAGTGATGTTGTTTCCAGATGCTAAATTTTGTGGTGTTCTGTTATGCGACAATTGGTAACTGATTCAGAAATTGGAATGTAAACACGGGATGTGGCCACAATCTATGTGTGCTATTAGGTTTACAATTAGGCAGCAGGCAGAGATTGGCAAAGTGGTAATGAAACCATAAAAGGCTAAAAAAATATGGTGTCCCATGTTACTCAGTATCCAAACATTTGGGTAAAATTCTTGTCCTTAGCAACTTATGAGAGAGAAAATATATCTAATATACCTTAGACTCAAGAAAGATCATTTCAAGGCAGAATATTCAAACTGTCGGTTACTCCTAACTGCATGTGATGGGGTTCAGCAAGAAAGAGATGAGCTAAGGAAAGAAGCGGCCCATTTGCAAGCAGAATTGGAAGGAATATACAGGGACGAGAACTTGCAATCTTTTTTTTTTAAAGATTTTACTTATTTGAGACAGAGAGAGAGAGAGAGAGAGAGTGCACAAGTGGGGGGGAGGGGCAGAGAGAGAGGGAGAAGCAGACTCCCCGCTGAGCAGGGAGCCCAACATGGGGCTCAATCCCAGGACCCCTGGATCATGACCTGAGCGGAAGGCAGACGCTTAACCAACTGAGCCACCCAGGCGCCCCCAGGACTTGCAATCTTAAAGACTGACTCATTTCTTCTAATCAGTTGTGGTTACTGTCTGTATATCAGGTTATGTTTGAAAAAGACTCTTGCCAGATCCGTAGTTTAACACTTTCCACTCTATGCGCCCCAAGCCCTGCCCAGTACGTCTGCATTGTACCCTCTGTTCCTGATAGCTGGTCGGCTTCAGGCTCCTGTTGGGCTTCATCTTTTTTTTTTTTTTTTTAAGTGACTCCATTACTAATCGTGTAGGAACCTATGAATGTGCTGTACCTCTGGAAACTGCATTTGAGAAGCACTTCTGATGGGCATTCTGAGTGTGAACATCGCACACTCGAGCAGCTTAGTGTTCTGCTGCAAAGACTTCAGCCTTGCTCAAGCCAGTGGGGCCGAACCGCAGAGAATCGGCAGACCGGCTGCCTTATGGAACGTCACGCCTGGTGAGTCCGTCTTGCCCCTGGAGGACGAGGTGGGACTTGAGGGCAATGACAGTGCCAGAGGCTGCCGAGATGGTGCTAAAGCCCGAGATGCAGGGTGCCCGAACTCTCTTGAAACCATGCTGCTTGCCACATTCCTTGAATATATCCAAGCTTTTGTCCACCAGGGCATCACTGGATCGTGTACGGCCAAAGTTCATTTTTCTTTTAGTAATAAAGATGATACATTTTTGTGTTCATATTTTAGAAATCATATGTCAAAATAGACAATGCCTTTCTCAGGAAACGTATATAAGGTAATGACGGAGAGCACGAGTCTGCGGTCGATTCTGGCCCAGACCTATCGCTCTCTACCATGCTACCTCTGCACTTGGTCTATGTGGTGATTATTGTACTTTATTATTGACACACGTCTGCATCTCCCCTGGATAACGGGCTCCTTGAGAATGAGATCCGTTATCAGTCTTATAGGGGGCCTGGCAGACAGCAGGCACATAATGAAATTTTGTTGAGTTGAATTTAACTTTAGCTTCCTTCCTCCACTGTGGTCTTCCCCAGGAATCATGGGCACAATTTTCTGAGAGCTGTGTGCAAGGACTAGGGAGCAGAATGTTCCAGAGCTGGAGCATGGGCTCTGTGGCTCAGCACACTTGGTTTTGTGTCCACTTGGTAACAGTGATGTGCAACAGTATGTGTCTAGAACTGTGAGCAGTCTGTGATATTCCCTGGCTTGCAAGCTAACAAGTGTGCTTGTTACAGTTTTATTGCTACTAGAAGACATGAGCTTCCTCGTTCAGAGACAAAGGATTTTGTCTCACAGCATGGTAAGAAGCAGGAGAGGAGTGTATTTGTGTCAGTCCCCCTTGACCCTGAGTCCCACAGGGGTGATGCAAGCGAATGGCTACACTCTCAGGAGTATACTTCTCAGGCGATGAAGCTCGACCTTAGGGAACCAGTTGTCTTTCTGTTTTTTTTATTAAAAAATTGTAACTGTGGTAAAATGTACATGAGATAAAATTTGCCCCGAACCTGTGACTGTACCCTTATTTGGAAAAAGGGTCTTTGCAGATGTAATTAATTTACGGATCTCAAGGTGAGATCACCCCGGATTACCCAGGTGGGCCCTAAGTCCAGTGGCAGGTCCTTCTGAGGGCGAAGCAGAGGGAGATTCGACAGAAGAGGAGGAGACGGGCGCACCAGAGGGAAGACGGGGGCAGAGACTGGGATTACACATTCCCACGCAGACGAATGCCATGGCATGGAAACACCAGAAGCTGGAAGAGGCTAGGAAGGATTCTCCCCTCAAGCCTTCAGGAGTCTTGCTCTGATGACACCTTGATTTGGGATTGCTGCCTTCTAGCACCGTGAGAGAATAAACTTGTGTTGTTCTAAGCTACCAAGGATGTTTGTAGTCATTTGTTACAGCATCCCTAAGAAACAAATACGACATCACACTTAGCAGGTATGAGTGTCCTGGAGGAGATGGGCTTTAAGGTGATGTTTTGGGCAGGGGGGGGGTGGGCAAAGGGAGAGAGAGAGGAAGCAGAGTCCCCGCTGAGTGTGGACCCTGACTCGGGGCTCGATCTCACGCCCTTGAGACCGTGACCTGAGCCGAAATCAAGAGTCGGATGCTTAACCGACTGCACCACCCAGGCGCCCCGAGATGAATTTTGAATAAAAGGAAGAATGCTTGAATCTTGGGTAGACAGCAGGAGCCTCTGATGACATGTTGAAAGGGAAAGAAGGAAACCACATGCCTTTTGCATAATTGGCAGGGAAAGGATCTGGGAAGTGATATAATTAGGATAATTTGATAAAGAGTCTTGAAATCAAATGTGAATAAATTGAATCCCCTGCAGAAGCATCCACCGATTATGTTGTCAAAGGTACAGGTGGGAGAAATGGATTTAACCACAGTGTCTTGAACCTCTTATAAGGAACAGCATCTGGAGGCAAAACTGCCAGTTACTTTGATTTATTTCAGATGAGAAACAACCCCAGTCTGTCCCGTAGACTCTACACTAGAAAGAAAAAAAAAACCCACACTAAACATACACAAAATTTTAAAACAACAACAACAACAAAAATCCCCCAACACCTCAGCCATGAGCCAACTGCGGGAAGGAATGGAAGATTATTCAGAGGTTCTGTGCCTGAGGGAGGGAGAGTGACAATGGATAATCAGATGATCTAGGGGAAATGTGTTAGATGCTTAAATGGAGTTACTGAGCTTTCTGGTAAATACAATGAGGCATGATTGCATTTTAAATTAATTCCTAGCATGCCAGTCTTTGCATTTTTTGATGTTTACTTTTACTTTGCATGTCAAATTGATTTTTTTTTTTTTTTTTACAACAAATAGCGAACAAAATTCAAGAGGATAACATTCCAGGTAAGCGGTGCTGTATCTGGTTAACAAGTATTTACGGAGTATTTCCTCTGTCGGTGACGGGGGAAGATGAAGCAAACGTGGATTTGCTGCATGCCAGGGATAGAGGCAGGGACGCTCTTACACATGACAATAATGTGACTTATTTCCCATTAATCTCTACAACAGCTCTGTGCTGTAGATATTATTCTCGTTTTCCATTTAGGAATCCGAGCCTCAAAGAGGTTATGTAACTCATCCAAAATAGTGTCTTAGCAAATTCTTCTCGCACTTACAGCCCTGTCGCAGTTGCCTGTTTGCTTGTGAGAGCAGATACTTGCCTACGCAATGTGCCGCCCTCTATGTGTCATCGGCATCCACTGGCCCCTGCGGACGACACGGTAAATGACAGATGCTCACTCTTGCTGCCTGTCTCGAAGCTAGAGGTGGTGCAAGATGCCCCCTGGGGGCCCCTGGGGCATCTTAACGTCTCCTGTATTCATTGAACTGATTCAACTACTGTCCAGCCACCTCGCAGAGGGGAAAGATGGGAAGAGGCTGGTCGTCCATGCGGTCAGCGAGCCTCTGAGCTCTAGGACCACTACCCGAAGGCTTCTTGTTAGGGGAGAAAAATAATCTCTTAGTATTTAGGTTCCTTGTATTTGGATATTCTGTGACTCGCAGCTGAGAGCATCCCAACCCATATAGGCAGGGCAGGCTCGCCCCCATATGCCTGGATGCTCACTACCCGCTTTGTGGGAGAGGGCCCCGCCCACAGGTCACAGCCAGGGAGATGAGACAGTAGGCAGGACCATCAAGACACCCTGTATTAAAGCATCCTTCAAAAGGGGGTTTGAAAATCAAATTAGATTCTCTCTTTTGGGAATTTGAACTGGAGATTTAGGAAGATGGTTTTTCATTTAGCAGAGGGTGGAAAATTTTTAAGAAAAGAAGAAAAAGAAAGAGAGAGAGAGAAAGAAAGAAAAAGAAGAAAGAAAGAAAGAAAGAAAGAAAGAAAGAAAAAAAGAAAGAAAGAAAGAAAGAAAAAGAAAAAGAAAGAAAGAAAGAAAAAAGAAAAGAAAAGAAAAAGAAAAGAAAAGAAAAGAAAAGACAAGACAAGACAAGACAAGACAAGGAAAAAAACCCTGGAGGCTAAGAGAAAAGCTGAGTCACATCAAGGCGGGGCAGTATAGTCTGGCGAATACCCGTCCATAAATTCCCGGTGCCTAGTAGAGGGGAGGGTAGCTGGAGGTGAGAGGTCATGACGGGCCAGCTGTCCTTGTTGGCTCCATGCTCTATGGAATCAGCTTGAGGCCTCAGGCCTGCCTCAGCTGAACCCTACTGCTTAATCATACTCTGTTCTCCATTTCAGTTTTAGTTTCTGGGGAGAATTGGTTGAGCGGGGAGGAGGCTATGGGAGCCTATGCTAAGAGTACTGTTTACATAGGTTAGCTCTGCTATTTGCTCCCTAAGCATTGAAGAGTTTAGGAAAGCAGACGTTGGATTCTAGGAAAACCCCTGAGATCCGCTTGATGCTGAGGTCCATACCACCCCAGGCCAGGGATTCAGGGAACTCAGAGCAGCCTTGGCCTTCCCCTCCAGTAACAGGACCATGCCCTTTCCTCACCCCACCCTGAAGACCTCATTTAACCTTGATTACTTCCTTAGAGCTCCATATATTGCCCTATGGGACATAAAGCCTTCAGTATATGAATTTGGTGGTGGGGGTGGGGGAGGACACATCTCAGTCCTGAGGGCCTTGAAAGTGGTAGCCATGCCTGATTCAGCTTTTTGTCCCCCAGCAGAACACAGTGCTGACATAGCACAGGGTCAGTAATTGCTAGTTCAGGGGAGTCATGAATGAGATGACAGGGATGGGATTTCAACTCAGGCCTTCTCAGCACCAAATCAAATGCTGGGCTTCACAGCTGGACATCCATGGGCGTTAAAGGAAAAAATAAGACTTGGCTGGCCCTCTGGGAGCTTGATCTTGTCATGGTGGCAAGCCATACAACTTAAATAAATGATATGGTAGAGCACCATGTCATGGTGGGTGGGCTGGTTGGGAAGGGAAGGGGCTCCAGAAGGGGAGGAACACGAGTTGTCCTAAGAGGCTGGTCTGCTTTGGGACTTTGGGGAGTAGAGGGCAGGGAAAGAAAGGGCTCTCCAGCCAGAAAATCTTGGCCTCTGAGACCCGAGATCGAGGTCTGAGAGTCAGCAGGATGGTCCAGGATGCAGTGAGGAGACCAGTTGGGTTTGAATAGAAGTGCAGGGGAGACCAGACAACAGGATGATGGAAGATTCTGAATGAGAGGATGACATCTCAAAGTCTAAAGTAACCTCTCCACTTAGAACATTAGTTCTGACATTTTAACCAAGCATTTGAAAGTTACTAGAAAGGGGTCCCTGGCTGGCTCAGTTAATAGAGCCCATGACTCTTGATCTCAGGGTTGTGAGTTTGAGCCCCACATTAGGTGTAGAGATTATCTAAAAATAAAATCTTTAAAAAAATAAGTTACTGGAAAATGTAACCCTTTCCTCAGCAAAAAGAATTATTTTATGGCTATGATAATTAACAGTGAATAGTTTAGAAAATATATTTTACCATATGGATTAGTTTTTTTTTTAAAAGATTTTATTTATTTATTTGACAGAGAGAGACACAGCGAGAGAGGGAACAGAAGCAGGGCGGGCAGGAGAGGGAGAAGCAGGCTTCCTGCCAAGCAGGGAGCCCGATGCGGGGCTCGATCCCAGGACCCTGGGATCACGACCTGAGCTGAAGGCAGACACTTAACGACTGAGCCACCCAGGCGCCCCTACCATATGGATTATTGACGTGGTTGTGCAGAACATACCGTTTTAAAGTTAGAAGTGCATCCAATATTCATGATGAAATTTTAAGTGAACTCTTTATACAACTAAGTATATCTTTTCATATATTTTTTTCAACTAGTATATCAGATTGTATAACACCTGCAAGTCATACTTCATGCTTTAACTCGTCCTTCGTTTTTCTAAAATTATTTATTGTCTGGTACAAGTGAACTCACGGAAATATTTTGGAGATCAAGCCCAACTCCAGAATTTTCGTATATTTATTTTTCAGAGTTTTCGGAAGAAAACTCTAAATATTCTCTATTTTTCAAAACAGAACAACATGCCAGGTTCATGTTCAACCGCATGCAACTCCGTGGCAGTTCAACCGCATGCAACTCCACACCAACTCTTGGGAAAATATTCAGATAGTGTGATAAAATGAACGGTTCTCTAAATGATAAGACATTCACAGCTTGAAGGCCACAACACTCCCATCCTCCACTATCTACAATGTGTCATCATATCTGTCCCCAGACACCCCTCCTTGGGTCGGTCTATGTGGACAGTGACGTTTGAAAATGATCGCGGAGACATTTAGAGTCTTTAATACAAATTTAAGGAAGCCGAAAGCTTTTGGGAAGTGTGGTCATTTGAGAAAGCTCCTTCCTATACGGGTATGTGTATGTCTGTGACTCTTTTCAGTGGTATTAAGAGAAGTCAGCTTTTTAATTTTACGTTGCTTTAAGATCATCCCTTTGGATGATGTCACACAACTTCCATATTTCGTGAATTGGTTGGTACCTTCGTTCTTCTATTTATTCTTTCAACATTTGAATGCACACATCACCCCAACTTTGTGTGAGCCTGTTTGGGGCTTAGGAGAATAACTATTGAGACCATAAGAGTCAAGTTCCCTCCCCCTCAATGTTAAGTTTAACAGTCAATTTTGGATCGAATGTTCTACAGCCCACTATTTCACATCAAGCCCTTTCTGGCTTTCGCTCTTCTGCAAATCAGCATCTGGTTGCCCTGCCACCTTCCGCCCTTAGCCTCCTCCTTGGGCAACGTTAAAAAGAAAAGATGACAGGTGTCATTCTACTTGTTCGAGATTTTTCAGGAACCAGACCTCCCTGGAGGGCAAAGGCGGTATAAGAGAAAGTAAAGGTCAAGTTGACTGTGGTGAAGCTCAGCCTTTTGTTTGGCTCTGCTGTGGGTTCTCCAGCTGTGGCCTGGAGCCTGGGGTGGCTCCGACTTTTAGCAGAGGAGGAACAGGCTGGTACTTCCAAGTCCTTCTGCTGCTTTCAGCACAGACTCGCCCGGTGGAAGGGACGAAGCAGAGCCTGTGTGGGTTTCAGGAGAGCAGAATTTCTAGTTCCCTTTCGAACTTCCGGTTACCCCATCCTTCATTCTTGGGTAAGTAAGCGTAAGGAGCTTGAGCAGGGGAGGGCAGATGAAAGTAGTGGCTCCCGTGGGACCCCTGAGTCCTGCCTGAGCCCTAGCTTCCTCCCCCGGGCCTGCCTCCGACTCGACGACACCTTGCATCCGGACTGGTAAGTCAAGTGCATTTAATTCCTGGCTCTGAACAGCTGGCTTCTTAGTGTATCCTTGCCGGGCGTCTTGCATCTGGCTTTGATCCTGGATTTCAGAACCTGACCCTGCTTCCTTGCTTCTGCTCTTCTCGCCTAGATGTAGCCCCCCGTGCTGTTCTGCATTGTCCACACTGGGTTCTCACAGGATGGGGCTGGGGAACATGGCGGGGTTCTCAGCTTGCTGTGCAACCAGCTCTGGGACATGTCCAAGCAAATGCAGTTCGACTCTTAGATGCCAGTCTCCTTGGGTCCTCTGGGTGAGTTACCCCACGAGTGGCTGTGCTTGGTCACAGGCTGTATGTACAAGGTCTCAAATGCGCCCTCGGTGGGGATTTATTTAATTTTTATTATATTATATTATATTTAATCAATTAGTTAGTTAGTTATTACATTTTAAAGATTTTAAGTAATCTCTACACTCAATGTGGGGCTCGAAATTACAACCCCGAGATCAAGAGATGCATGCTCCACCGACTAAGGCAGCCAGGCGCCCCACCTTGGTGGGGATTTAAAGGCCCATCATTATCTGCAGAAGCCCGGACAGTGGGCAAGTGTCAAGGAGGTGGTAGGATGCCCGCAGCTTGCCTGGTGGCATCAGCTGTGAAGGCCGTCTTTCTGCTTTCAGGTTGGCATCAAGCATTGTAAACAATGGTTCTCCTTGCTTGTGCCCTCTGGTCTTACATTTATGTGAAGAAGGGACCCCCTTGAGCTTGCCTTGGCCCCTTCCCACCCTTGGCATCCTAGATTTCCATCTTTGGGTTCCATTAGAGACAGTATACCAACCCCCCCACCCCGCCAAATCTCAAGAGTCCCAGAAGCTGTTTATTTCAGCTCAGATTTACAAAATAATGCCCTCCCGCTGCCTGGAGTCCCCACGGTCCATCTCCACCCCCACGTGACATGAAAAGCAGGACAAAGTTTAACCTGTCCTGCCCTCTAGGCCCTTCTATGATTCACTGTAGCTGGGAATGTCAGGGCCTGACTTGCCTGCCCAACCCCATCATGCCTCAGGGATGTTCAAAGATGGAGCTGGAGAAGGTTCCAACCCCTCCCGGAAGTTGGTTACTTTAGAACGTGCTTCTCTGCTCTCGCTGCTGCTGAGGACAGGAAGGGTCTACACCTGGGATTCTCTCAGTCAACCACTCCCCTGGAAGGTCAGCCTGCCCCCACAAGAGGTTCTGCCTCCTCACGGACAGAACCACTCCTGCCTTGATGTCCCCTCTCCTGACTCAAAGCAGTGTCCTACTTGCTGGTCTTGTTTCTTCTAATCTCCACGGTCATTTTATTTCAGAGATCTCCTAGACCTTTATTGCTATGTGTTTTTCTCCCCCCATAGCTAACAGAGCCCTCTGCCGGTTTCCCTAACTTTAAATACTGCGAAGGGATGTGAGTCTTCACTCCCAAACAGCCTAACACCTTAAGTACACGGGACCATTCCCCAGGGAGACAATGTCACCAAGCCAAAGATGTAAGGTCCTACTAGATCTTTTTCCCGAGTCAGTGGATGCTGCTTGCCTTACACTGATGCAACTTAAATGATTCTTCTAAGAATTAAAAACATCTAGCTGGGGGCGCCTGGGTGGCTCAGTCGTTAAGCGTCTGCCTTCGGCTCAGGTCGTGATCCAGGTGTCCTGGGATCGAGCCCCGCATCGGGCTCCCTGCTCAGCCGGGAGTCTGCTTCTCCCTCTGCCTCTGTCCCTGCTTGTGCATGCTCTCTCTCCCTCTCAAATAAATAAAATCTTAAAACAAACCCAAACAAACATCTAGCCGGGTCTCTACCTTTACTCATTGCAAGTAAGTAGGACATGTAAGTGGCAGGTTCCTCCTCCAGCAACATCCGGGGATAGATGATGCCTTTCCTTCTGCCAATTACCAGGCAAGGGCTGTCAGTCCCGTCTCTAGCGTCCATGAGCTCTATATTCCTACATCTTATTTTCAATTCCTCTCTCTTTTACGAGCTAGAGAGTCATCCTCAGGTCTGCCTCTGAGGATAAATCCTTTGTGCAGTGGTTAGAGATG
The DNA here is from genome assembly GCF_964656455.1 of Halichoerus grypus. Lineage (NCBI taxonomy): Eukaryota > Metazoa > Chordata > Mammalia > Carnivora > Phocidae > Halichoerus > Halichoerus grypus. Next base: position 54,421,101 of record NC_135717.1, read on the forward strand.
AGGGAAGGAGGTCTACTTTCATCAAAATGTCCTGAATTACCTGTTGGACTGCTAGCTTCAACCCCAGCCCAGCTTCTGGCTCAGCCCCTGCGATGGTGTGACCCACAGCACAGCCCGTTCTGCTCCTCGTTCTGTGCCTCTGCTGTGGCGTCTCTCAGATTCGCGACGCATCGGGGGGTGACTTCTGGCGCCTCACGTGAATCACTGACAGACATCCAATTTCAGTCCTCCTTCGTACACCAAGCGACCAAATCAAATGAAGCGTCCTTCGGCACCAGGCTTTAGAAACAGAAAAACCCTATTGATGCACATATGAACAAAAGGACAAGATAAAGATTGCAAATGAAAACATGGGCCCGATTCTAATTTCATAACCCTTGGTCCCACCAAGGTGTCCTCAAAGGCTGGACATTTTCCCTCAAGAGAGATTTGGCGAGATGGGGATGCAAATACACCAGTGATTCTTCAGCCAGGATCTGGCTGGCCCTGGGCCCCCACTCAGTGGCATTTTTTGTTCTTACGGAAGGTCAAGATTTCATCTGAGTAAGCCAGACATCCCCGTAGCAGCCCCTGCGTGGGCTCAGCCCTCTTACAGGCCTCTGCCCTCAGCCCAGGTCCTTCGGAGCATCCCTTCGGTCCTCCATCCCCAAGGCTGTTACAGCAGACCGGGATGGCTTGTCTTTGATTGCCCCGATGATTTTTACGTAGGAGCACAATCCCGAGGGATACCACACCCCAATCCATTTCTCTGGACGTCTTAGGCTGACCAGTCTACTCCATGGAATGCCTTCAAACATCTGTTTCCGAGCCCTGAACGTCAGCATGGCTGTGACGGGCACAGCAGGGAAAGCCCCAACCCACAGGAAAGTTGCTTCACCTCTCATGGTTCTGCAGAGGTGAGCTGATCACAGACAGAACTCCCAAACAACCCGTTACGCTTTGCCACTATGACCACTGGTGTGAGCAAACTTTGCGGATGGAACCCTGTTGCAATGATTCTGTTTCCATAGGACTTTGTTTAGTGCTCGTGGCATAGCTGGTACTTGAGAAATGACGCTAAATATTGAAGGACAGCATGTGAACTGAACCACGATACACAATTATTAGAGAGTCTCTCCTCCAAAACTGTAGCCTTTAAGGATGTGGGTCTAGGCAAGAGGAATCATTAGAAAAGCTGGAAAGATAAAGACGACTCTATCTAACTCTGACCCAACAGGAAGGTATGGCTTAATGGAATTCACCCACCTTCTCCAATAAAGCAGGGAACGGGGAGTAGTTAATGCAAATTCACTTTAAAAATAGCAACGGGTAATTTGTGCCTAGATATTTTTCAGCCATCACTCCCCCAAATATCTGTGCTGCTGAGTGCTTCGGCTAGGTGGTGCCCAGGAACCCACATGCAGGGCGGAGAGCATGGGAAGAAACGCACCAGTTATATCAAGTTCCTGATGTGTTGTCTTTGAAGGTCCTCAAATAATTCGCTCTTTAGAATAGGGAGAGCCATGTGTAAAGGGCCGTATGGCCACCACCGCCTTTTACAGCTGCAGGTCACCTGTGCATGGACATTGAAACCTCCCTCAGTCCAGTCTTTCATGAAATCTGCCAATGAGGAGACTGGACCACGTGACCTCCAGGGGACCTCTGAGGGACTTCTGCTCCTTGTTCCGTGATGACATCAAACCATCTGACGAGCTCCGGAAGCGGCGACCCTCTCTCTCTGCATGTTTTTCTCTTATTCCTCTGAGTTACAGCATTGAGGTCAGTTGTGAGGTTAATCTTTTAAATCTCTTAAATGGGCTCAATTTTACCACCTCTGCTCTCCCTAATCCTTACCTTGAGAGCCAGTGTAGACGTCTTGCTGCTACCCCAGAAGATGCGGAGTCCACGAAGTTTACTTTTCTTCTGGATGTGAGCCCCCCTCTACATGCAGGGATACACCCTCCTCTGTTTTGACGCCCCCATTTCCTCCTTCCACCCATTTCTCTCCTTCTGTTATTTATTTATGTATTTTTAAAGCATAACAGCACAACGACTAGCTAAGAACAGATCTTTGTGGCCAGTGCCTGGGACAACAGTTCTCAAACATTATTATTATTATTTTTTTTTTTAAGTGAAATCATCTTCGGGCACCTGAGAGGCTCACAGTCAGTTAAGCGTCTGCCTTCGGCTCAGGTCATGATCCCAGGGTCCTGGGATCCAGTCCCCCACCCAGCATCCTTGCTCAGCGGGGAGTCTGCTTCTCCCTCTGCCTCTCCCCCCCACAATCTCTCTCTCTCGCTTGCAAAAATAAATAAATAAAATCTTAAAATAAAAGTGAAATCATCTTAGAAAAAGTAATTACATAGCTTCTCGGCCTTTCAGCTAAGATCAAGTGTAGAAAAAGTAATTACACTAGACCCATAATATATAAATCAGCAAAGACTGGAAGAGCCTGTCTAGGCTTCCTACCTCATGTGTCCCTGGTACACTTTAGAATAATCTAAAAACCAATTGCTTAGGGAGAAAGGGGAACCCTCCTACACTGTTGGTGGGAATGCAAGCTGGTACAGCCACAGTATGGAAAACAGTATGGAGGTTCCTCAAAAAGTTTGAGTTCCTCAAAAAGTATGACCCCCCAATTGCACTACTGGGTATTTACCCAAAGGATACAAACATAGTGATCCGAACGGGGATCTGCACCCCAATGTTTATAGCAACACTGTCCACAATAGCCAAACTATGGAAAAAGCCCAGATGTCCATTGACCAATGAATGGATAAAGAAGATGTGGTATTTATACACACAATGGAATATTACTCAGCCATCAATAAAATGAACTCTTGCCATTTGCAACGACATGGATGGAACGGGAGGATATTGTGCTAAGTGAAATAAGCCAATCAGAGAAAGACAATTACCATATGATTTCACTCATATGTGGAATTTAAGAAACAAACAGAGGATCATAGGGGAGGGAGGGAAAAATAACACAAGACAAAATCAGAGAGGGAGACAAACCATAAGAGACTCTTAACTCTAGGGAACAAACTGAGGGTTGCTGGTGGGGAGGTGAGTAGGGGGATGGGGTAACTGGGTGATGGGGCATTAAGGAGGGGATGTCATGTATTAAGAACTGGGTGTTATATGCAACTTATGAGTTACTGAACTCTACATCTGAAACTAATAATACACTATATCTTAGCTAATTGAATTTAAATAAAAATATTTTATTTATGTATTTATTTTTTAAAAGACTTTATATATTTGTTTTCAGAGAGAGAGAAAAAGCACAAGCAGGGGGAGTGGCATGCAGAGGGAGAAGCAGGCTTCCTGCTGAGCAGGGAGCCCGATGCGGGGCTCCATCCCAGGACCCTGGGATCATGACCTGAGCTGAAGGCAGACGCTTAACCGACTGAGCCACCCAGGTGTCCCAATAAAAAATATTTTAAATAAAAAAAAATAGAAATTCTCTTAGCATCACTGTATGAAATAATAAATAAAATCTACTAAAGTGAAAAAAAAAACGCAACTGCTTGGAATACTGAAGAGACCAAAATTATGGGAAAAAAATAAGCATCAGTAAAAACATTCCACCTGCTTCCTTAGCTGTTACAAATGTACAGCAAAGAGAAATAAGACCAAATTAGGCCAACTTTTAAGAGAGCTTTTTTGGGGGATCTTTCATTTTCCCATTCATATTAGGAGGCATTATGACCCGGGTCAACCAAATAAAGAAAAAAATATATTGGGAGCAGGAAGCCAAAGACTGTGAGTCACACAGAACTGTCTCTTTACCAGAACTACAGCCAATTAAAAGAACGATGAACAGGAAATTTTCAACATTATAGAACGAGGTTGCAGTTAGGGAAACTCTATTAAAGTATAACAAGAATATAGTCAACGTCATGGGTTTGTAATAGCCTTTAGATCTGGAACTGTCTTTGCTAGCTCTACTTTACCCGTTCTTAGCCTTTGGTTAATGACCCTGCTCTGTCTAGGCTTCTTTCTGCCCCAGGAAAATTCAGAATAACAACTTAGGATGGAGAGGGACAGTTACTCTGTCCCCTGCCACTGTGGTGCAACCCATCTGTGCAACTAGAGTCATTGTCTCTATGTTTGGCAGAGAGAATGATGCCTCCCTCGAACCCTGCTCGTCTCCCCTGCAAGATCTTCTTCTGCTGACTTGAAGTAAAGAGTCTGGCTTTTTCAACCATATCAGACTCCAGATTTTGATACCCTCAGATGTCTTGAATCACAGGCTTTACTAAGACATGTGCAAAATAATGTCTTCTCTCTCTAAAGCCTAAGCTCTTTCTTATGGAATCTTCTGGAAAGCTGCAATAAGCAATCAATACACTCCAGTATCTTGAATGTTTCTACCAAATCTCGTGTTAAGATCGTGGTAGGCACATCTTCTGAATCCCAATTTATCATTGCCACTACATAAAATAGAGTTGTCTCACTATTTTCCACATACTTCACTTAGTCAATTTCACATTTTAGGGTCTGTTACTTGTAATTCCCCTCTTGATGGAAACAAATTTTACATATCAGGATGCAACAGAAAACACAATTCAAACAGACTTAAATAATGAAGTGAATTTATTAAATCACATTTCAAACGCCCAATGGCATTGGCAAGCTTCAGGTTTGGTTTGATCAGAGCTCCTGTTCAGTTTCTCTGTGATTCTTTTGGCTTGCTTTCCTGCTTTCTATCAGTTGCATCCCCTGACTTCCTGATAGCAGAATGACTCTAGCAGTTTCAGCTTTCACTGTACAGAGAGTATTTCTTTTTCCTCCAATGGGTGAACAAGAGAGTCTTCAATTTCACTTTAATTAGACTTAGACCATGTGCTCATTCCTCAACCAATCACTGGGCAAGGAGGATGTGTTTATGCTCACCATCTTTGGCCAAATTAGGGCTCATGTCCACAGTCAAGTCCACCGAAGCTGCACGGCTGCTATGTGATGACTATGTGATAGTATCGGGGAGGAATGGGAGCTCAAAGGCCACCAGCCATGGGCACCATACCCTTTGGAGAACCTGTGAATTAATCAACTCCGGGAAACATGTCTGCCAGTAGCCCACTAATACAGGGTGGAATGGAAGGGCAGTTTCAGAGATGGGGGCCTGGCAGGCAAACCCAGGGGTGTCCACTACACCAAGAAAAAACCCCACAATTCTCCCTCTTTTCCTAAAGCACACCTTAAAATGCCTTGTCTGCCAATTCACTTAAGTACTTATTACTGCAGAAAAATACTTTCTGGGAAGAAAAAATTTGTTAAATAGTGTAAAAAACTAAATCTTGGAATTTGGGAAATCCTAAGTTGGTGAAAATGTCAGTCTGTTGCCTGACAGCTGATTATTTCTTCGGTTGCTCATCACATCTTAATGCCAACTATTTCCTTTCTATTGTGATGGGTGTGGATCTCAGGCTACAAACTTATAGAAGGAACATCCATTTCTTTATTTTTGAGATCTGAGTCTGAGACCTCAGGCACCTGGATCAGTGGGAAATTCAATCTTCAGCATTTTTGGACCACTGCCTCTCCCTCAAGGTTGTACAAAGATGCCCATGGGTCTTACTGGCCCCAGTGAACTTGGACGTGTCTTTCCTTGTGGCTTCTGCTGGACAGCTGTGATCCAGGTCTATATGGCTCCTCTCTGTCCAGCAGTTCTACTGCCCCTAAGTCTTGTCAGGATAGCGGCATCTTGGGCAAGACTGGCTACTTGGTGCCCAGGGCCCAGCATCCTTCCACATCCCATCAGCCATCCCTGTCTCACTAGGCATTTTCAGCTTCCTTCAGCCCTTCTCTCTACTGTCGATCTTTGAGTCCCTAAAAATATAATTGTTCCTCCTTATAACTGCCAAAAGCACTCTTAACACAATCTCCTTAAAGATTTATTTATTATTTAGCGGGGGAAGGGGGAGAGGGAGAGAGCAGGAATCCTCAAGCGTACTCGGGGCTGAGTGTGGAGCCCAATGTGGGGGTCAATCCCGTGACCCTGAGATCAGGACCTGAGCCAAAATCAATCAACTGAGCCACCCAGGAGCCCCTTAACACAATCTCTTTAAATTAGCTGATGCCTTTACACAAGATATGAAGCCGGGTGCTCTAAAGAAATGGAATAGATTCTGCTACATGCTTAGAGGAGAATGGAGGAGAAATTATAGGAGAAAACCAGGTTTAAGTTCCTTAAACTTGTTACATAATCAAACACAACTTAAACCTGGTTTTCTCTCCCACTGCCCTTTGATGGGAGCAGGGGGAAGTTTCTTCTGTCCATTAAAAAACTGTCAAGTTGAGGGGCGCCTGGGTGGCTCAGTCGGTTAAGTGTCTGCCTTTGGCTCAGGTCATGATCCCGGGGTCCTGGGATCGAGTCCCGCATCGGGCTCCCTGCTCGGCGGGGAGCCTGCTTCCCCCTCTCCCACTCCCCCTGCTTGTGTTCCCTCTCTCTCAAATAAATAAATAAAATCTTAAAAAAAACGTGTCAAGTTGGTGACATTTCTGGTCACTCTCGAGGAACAACAGTCTTACAGACCACTGGGTGACGAAATGTGCCTCGATTTATTCATCAGAATGCTCAGTCCTGTAAATAAGCAAAACCTCTGCTTGTTTTGGCATTCGGTCTTGTCTTTTCTGCCCCGATGGGGCTGGCCGTAACGCAGAACACGTGGCCGGGGAAGAGAGGCAGCTTGTGGTCAGCGCCCCTCCTTCTGTGACTCTAGCCTCTTTGCCCACAGAAGTTTCTGCCCCCTCCCCGGGGTCTGGCCCTGTGCCTGGAGTTCACAGCACTGTTCTGTCTAAAGAAATTTTCCCAAATGCTCCCACTCTCTCTCTCTGACCCTGTTGTAAGTGGGCTAAGTGTCGTGGGACCAGTTCCCAGACATTTCCTTTTTAAGTTCTGCCCGTGACTCTCTGCTACCCTAGCCGCAACTTCTGGCGAAGTCCTTTCTCTTACTGATGCGCTCAATGCATTCTTTGCAAGAGGAACTCATTCTTATAAGGGAAGGCTGGACTTTGTGGTGTAATTGTTTTTTGTTTTTTTAAGATTTTATTTATTTATTTGACAGAGAGAGAGAGCACAATGGGGGGGAGCATGAGACAGAAGCAGAGGGAGAAGCAGACTCCCTGCCGAGTGGGGAGCCCGATGTGGGGCTCGGTCCCAGGAGCCTGGGACCATGACCCGAGCCAAAGGCGGATGCCTAACAACTGAGCCACCCCGGCGCCCCTGTGGCGTAATCGTGCCTGACCTCCCTGAAGTCTGCACTCGGCCATGTGTGGCTACACTATGTAGCTAAAGGGGTCCCTACTCTGCTGTGTGGTCACTTCCACATAGGGGCAGCTCATGTTCCTCTTCAAATAATTCCACGGCTTCATTTCCCTGTCAGAATTTGTCTTCCAAAGATGCTGAAAGGGGCGCCTGGGTGGCTCAGTCGGTTAAACGTCTGCCTTCAGCTCAGGTCATGATCCCAGAATCCTGGGATCGAGTCCCGTATCGGGCTCCTTGCTCAGTGGGTTGCCTGCTTCTCCCCCTCCTCTGCTGCTCCCCCTGCTTGTGTGCGCTCTCTCTCCCAAATAAATAAATAAAATCTTAAAAAAGAAAAAAAAAGATGCTGGCTCTGATCGCAACTTTAACATTCCCAACAGTTTTAAGGGAGAGGCATGTGACTGGTGACTATACCTATTAACCTATGAACTATTCCCATGATCTTCTAGGGCTCCAGGGCCTCCGTCCTGCGGGGAACACATATGATTCTTGCCCTTTCCCGTTTTCCTGGGTGAATTAGCCTAACTCAGCCATTCTCCGGTGGGAGAGTTTCATAAGTAGACGTCAAAGTCTTAAATCCTGTCTACCTGCACTGTTAATTTCTCAAGTATGTGTATGTTTCCTCGGCAAAATCCTAAGTTTATGAGGAGAAGCAAGGGTGACAGCCCCCCACTCCGCGGGGAAGGACCTCCTCCTCTGGGATGATGGCAGTCTCACAGATAAAGTGGCTGGAGCCCCTTCTCCTCTGGAAGCAACCACTGAGGCGATGGGGCTTGGGGGCCTCGGACGGCTCAGGAGTTCCACAGCCTGAAGCAAAAATGTGCATTTCCCGTTCGTGCCCATTTTAAACAGTCTAAAAGTGTTTACCCTGGGGCTGCTGACACTTGGAAGGAGTGAGTCAGGTAGAGGTGCCACTCTGTTATCCCGGCGATCAGCACACTAGGCTATGAACGCAGATGACAGAAGCGTAATGGTTTTATCAGTAGACCCACGCGTTGAAACAATTGAGAGTGACTTTCTTAAAGGAAACAGATAATCACACTAGTGAGTCATCTCATCGACCATGTGCTGACTTCATTCACCAAGGGTTTCCGGAATCCAGAATTCCTAGGGCAGGTCGGTGTTACAGGCCTCAGAGGAAACAGGGAGAAAAAATATTGAGTCATACGAAGGCATTTTTCTAATTATCCCGAAGGTTATTCTCAAATGGAAAAAAAAATAAAGAACATTGTTACTATGGTATTCCAGAAAACCGAGAGATTCTGACTCACAATAGATGCCATCATCTGACAGCTAATGTCCCCAAGGATAAAGATAAAGAAATATTTTTGTGAAAGAATTCCTACCACTTGCTTAATTAACACATCCATCAACTCGCATGTTTATCTCTGTGTATGAGAACATTTAGGTTCTACTCTGTTAGCAAATTTCGATTATATAACATAGTGTTATCAACTATACTCACCCTGTGGTAACTAAGGTCCTCAGACCTTATTCATCTTACAGCTGACAGCTTGTACCCTTTTACCACCCTCTCCCATATCCCCCCACACCCTCCACCCCAGGGTTCCAACCACTGTTTTACTCTGTTTTTATTAGTTTGACTTTCTTAAAAATTAGATTCCACATATAAGTGATGCCACGCGGCATTTGTCTCTGCCTGGGTACTTCACTTAGCATAATGCCCTCAAGGTCCATCTGTATACCGCAAATGGCAGGATTAAAAACATTTTTTTATTCAATTAAAATAAATAATTGAGCTACAGTTGAGAAAAATCAAGATGTTATGGGTAGTCAGTTCAGCTCTACATCCTCTGGGTACGACTATTTCGGCACAAAGAATAAACATGCAGAGAAATGCAACTTGGGAGCTGGAGAGCCGAGTCCTGGTAAATAAGATTGTAAGCCGACCTCCCCCTACCCTTGGTTCCTGCTGCCTCCTCTCCTCCTTTCTTGAAAGACTCTTTCACTTGACTCTCTAAACTGAGTGCAAGTCTTGCCTCCTCCTTGGACCTTGCCAGGCTAGCCCTCCAGGCTCTCTGTATCCTCTTAACACTTACCTATTTTACCTTTGAATTTTGGTTGTCATTCTGGGCTTGTCTCAGCAGAACACGCATCTATTTCTAAGTTGACATTTGACGTAAGAGCCTCAGGTGGGTTGGGCATGTGTTTATTTCATGCGCTCTGGGCTTATAGAACGGGTGCGTGTTAAGACAACACACAATCATAAGGTCAATCTCAAGGTGATTTGTCCTTGTGCCTGCCTAGGTGGTGGAAGGTTTGATGTAGGGCTTAAAAGAAAGATGCTGAGTTAGTCCAAAAAAAAAAAAGGAGGTAGAGAAGATTTTTTAAATGAATTAAAAACAGTTATATCAACACAAAAATGGGATTTAAAAGACAAGTCTATTTAAAAATCCATTCTCTGTCAGACAATTTCTGAATCTCAGCTCTGATGACGATCTTTGCTCTCACTCCTTCCTTAAGATCAAAGGCAGAGACTGCCAACAGAATGATTTTGATTACCATTCACAAAAGTCATGATTCTTACCTACCTTCATATCTCTAATGGGAAGATTCTATAATGCAGAGGCAGGGAGAATTAAGAATGCTGTAGTTCTCATTGAAAGAATGAAGAGCATCTAAAACGCAACAAAATGAGAATTTGTTGTTTTGTCATGGCGACTTATAATTCCTATCGTGGTGACTTATGAGTCCAATGATTGGGTGGTGGGAGTTATCTAGGATTTTATGATGAGAATTTTCATACACAGTTGACCTTTGGGCAACATAGGTTTGAAATGCGTGGGTCCACTTATATGCATCTCTTTTTTTTGATAAACCCAGGACTGTAAATGTATTTTCTCTTCATTATTTTTTTTTCTCTAGCTTACTTTATTGTAAGAAGATAGCATACAATACATATAACATATAAAATACATGTTAACCAACTGTTTATCTTATTGGTAAGACTTTCGGTCAACAGTAGGCTATTAGTAGTTCATTTGTGCGGAGTCAAAAGTTAAATGTGGATTTTCCACTGTCTGGAGCTTAGTGCCCCTAACCTGTGTTGTTCAAGCGTCAACTGTACTTTCATAGAAGCCAGGTTAAAGAATTCCAGAAGTATATATTCCAGCTTATTGATCTTCTCAAGCACAAGCATGTCTTCTAATTTCTAAGTTGTAGTGTGTTTGCCAAAGTGATAGTAGCAGTCAAGTCTTTACTTACTTACTGTGATAGTATAAGCAAGAGCTTAAACACGAGAAGGCGTCTGCTCCCCCAGTGCTTCTTTCCCCACAGGAGAGTGCCAGCCGAGGGTCAGTGGATCAGCAGGAGAGGGGGTCATCTTACTGCAGAGGGGGCCTGAACCATAAGCTCCTGCCATTTCACGAGGGCCAGGGCAGGTGGTGCCTGAGTCCTTGGCTGCAAGGCCCCTCAGAGATTGCAGGTGCACTGGGCTCACAGCAAGTCTTTTGTGGGAAGGCAGCGGTCAGGCAAAACTTTGTAAATGCCTTTGGTTGGAGCTGAAAAAAAAATCACACATAGGTTTTACACAGCAGTGGGACTCCTGTTTGATTAGGTCTGGCTAGTAGGATGTTTTATTTCTGGGCTGTGTTAGATACTTGTGACAAACAAACTTGAGCTAGCTGAAAACAAAGGGGAATTTATTGGAAGAGTATTGGAATATTTTAAATAAGGGAAGGAGGGGGACGAATAATAAAATTAAAGGAATGAAATTGATTTCAGGGCCACTTGGGTGGCTCAGTCGTTGGGTGTCTGCCTTCAGCTCAGGTCATGATCCTAGGGTCCTGGGATCGAGCCCCACATCGGGCTCCCTACTCAGAGAGTTAAAGGAATATAACCATTAACAACTTTTGGGATTCATATATGTAGCTCTACCACTAGCCCCACCTTTCGTAGCTCTAGTTTAAAAAAAAAAAAAAAAAAAAAAAAAGGGCACAGAGAAGAATTCTGATTGGCCTCTATCTCGATCAATCACTGTGGATGTGGACCAATCACTATACTCCCATAGTAGAGGGAGGGCGTTGGGTTCCAGCCTGTCTATTGGGCATCATTTCCAGAGAAGAAGGAATTATTAGCCAGAAAGAGGCATAGAAAATACCTCTAAACACATGAGAAGAAACGTCATTGGTTTCTATGTCTAAGAATGTAAAGGAAAAAGGATATTGCGAAAACTTAGCAAACAACTTTCCATCTACGTAATAACTTGTTTTATAAAGACAGGAAACACCAAAAGTCACTACATGGTTCAGTAACATTGTTTTTTGTTTTCTTAAATTTAATTAATTAACTAATTAATTAATTAATTTTTTTGAGAGAAAGAGAGAGAGAGCACAAGCAGGGACAGACGAGAGGGAGAAGCAGACTCCCCACTGAGCAGGGAGCCGGATGTGGAGCCTGGGACTCCCGGATCATGACCTGAGCCAAAGGCAGATGCTTAACACATTGAGCCACCCAGGCATCCCTAGTAACATTGTTTTTATAATTTTTAAGTAAATTCTTCTGGTGGCTAGTGTTTCTTCTCAGCTCTTACATACACTGCTTCTCTTCTCCTTCACACTCTCACACACACTCACACACACCACTGTGCAAATCTCAGGACACAAAATAAAAGGTGAGGTTTCTGTTCTGAGAAGCAATTACGTTTCCTCTTTCCCTCTTGATGTCCACTTTCAGTGTGTGAAAATTCTAGTTGAACAGCCCATATTGTTAATGCAGTTATGTGTGTCTCTGCATGTACACTTGTTTTTTCCCACCATAAGGTTTTCCTGAAGGTCCAAGTGTTATTCTATTGGCCCAGTGAAAAAGTTAAGTTTAGGGGTGCCTGGGTAGCTCAGTCGTTAAGCGTCTGCCTTCGGCTCAGCTCATGATCCCAGGGTCCTGGGATCGAGCCCCGCATCGGGCTCCCTGCTCCGCGGGAAGCCTGCTTCTCCCTCTCCCACTCCCCTTGCTTGTGTTCCCTCTCTCGCTGTCTCTCTCTGTGTCAAATAAATAAATATAATCTTAAAAAAAAAAAGTTAAGTTTAAACAGTGTATTGTATTCTTAATAGAGTACAAGGAACAACAATAGCTCTCACCACATTAAAGGAACAGCAGATGCTCACATAAAACATTTCACTGCAGAGGCGCCTGGGTGGCTTAGTTGGGTAAGCGTCTGCCCTCGGCTCAGGTCATGATCTCAGGGTCTTGGGATCGAGCCTTCCATCGGGCTCTGCACTGGGCGTGGAGCCTGCTTAAGATTCTCTCTCTCCCTTTCCCTCTGCCCCTCCCTGCCTTTCATGTACTCTCTCTCTCGAAAACAAACAAAAAATCTTTTATTGCAGTTCAAGATGACACTCTCACCTATTTATTGGTTGATACTGTCCCATTCCAATACTGATTCAAAAGGAGCTAGCTTCAGTATTATAGAATAACAACCTCTTAAAAAAACAACCATCTTTCATGTGAGACTCTGCAAGTGTCTCTGGCCAAAAATGCTCTCCGCTCTGTGGTGCTTCTCTGAAGATGCCCCTCTCCAGCTTTCTTTCACCCTCCAACCCAGAAAAAGGCCAACCTCCTCCCCTAGAAACAGTGTACATCCCTCCTCTCTCACTCAGGAAAAGGAAAATCTATTTTTCTGGCCTCTTATAAGGAAAAATGTAACTGATTTCTAATGCAATTTGAGCTATTCTCTAATTCCAAGTGGTTTTTTAAAAAATATATATTTGTCATCCTTCTGTCCCTTTTGTGTGTCTTCTGATATCAAACATGAAATTTTCTACCCCAGGGCACTTGATCTCGCTTCACCGACTTTCCTACCTCGCCTGGCCTTTAAGGAGTGACTATCATCACAGGACTCCAAAATTTCCCATCTTGGGGAATAGGGATCAAGTTATCTTTCTAAGGAGTACATGGGATCACTTAGGACCTCAGTAACCACCACCACGATCCTTGAAAGAATTTATAGTTGTTTTAACTCTTTATCAAATTGTTAGCGTGCTGGGAAACATAATGCTTAACTTTCCATAAGAAAGTAACCCTTTTTCGTAAGCATCCCAGAATGGCAGAGAGCATAGGTCCATAAGGCAAGTTACTCTGCTTCTCTAGTTTCCTTGTCTGTGACACAACAGAAGTCCTGATCTCACAGGCTATGGTGGTTAGGATTCAGTGAGCTGATCCACAGAAGGGGGCTTGGAACCTGCTGGGAACATAGGAAGTACTCAGTGTTAGTGCTGTTACTATCCGAGGAATTAATCTCTGTGAGGCAGCTGGGTGCCATGGGGAGAATACTGGGCTTCTGGGCAAAGCCTCTGGGTTTCTGTTCAAATCACACACTTAATTTCAGTATCTTTGGATACAGAAGTGGATTAACATCACCTTCTCTAGCTGTACGACAGGGGAGTTGTGAGAGTCAAAACAAGATAATGCATTACGAAAGTAGTCTATAAACATGAAGCCCTTATTATTACTCCTCGTCTTCTGTGATTTGGTTCCCTCGTACAATTCTGACACCGATTCTGATGTGCGTGGGTTTTCCATTACCACCAAGAAATTCTCCAACACCAGCTGGGGGTCCTACAGTTGACTCGATTCTGACACTATCTATCGGGAGATGGCGTCGTGAAGGGCTCAGTCCCACATGACTGTCGTCCCCCCCCACCCCCCCCGCTGCCCCCATGTCAGATGCCAATCACAAGACCGGGTTGTTCCCTGGGCTTCTGATCCACTGGCTATAAATTAGAAGTTTCCATGACCCCTACCTCACATTCCATGAATTTGCTAGAGTGGTTCACAGATCTCAGAGAAACATTTTATTTACTAGATCACTGGTTTATTATAAAAGGATATAACTCAGAAGTGCCAGATGGAAGAGATGTGGAGTGCAAAGAATAGGGGCAGGGAAGGGTGCGGGCCTTCCATGCTCTCTGAGCGTACCGCTCTCCCCGAATCTCCACATTTCCCTACCCAGAAGCTCTCTGAACCCCATCCTTTTGGGTTTTTACGGAGCCTTCATTACATAGGCAGGATTAATTAAATCATTGACTAACGGCAAACAATTCAACTTCCAGCCCCTCTCCCTTCCTCCGAGGTCAAGGGCATGGGACTGAAAGTTCCTACCCTCTCGAGTCACATGGTTGGTTTTCCTGGAAACCAGGCCCCATCCTTACGTGCAGCCTAAAAGTCACCTCTAGAACACACTTAGGTGTGGTTGGAAGGATTTGTTATGAATAACAAGACAACCTTTATCGCTCTTATCACTTAAGAAATAACAAGGGTTTTAGGAGCTCTACCAGGAAGAAGGACAAAGACCAAATATATATCTCTTGCTTTAAATCACAATATCACACCCCGTCATCTGGCTCCCAAATCTCCCTTAATGATGAAGTTCCTCATTTAATTTGTGCTAGTTTGAGTTTGGTTTCTGTCATTTGCAACCACAAGAACAGGTCTGGGAGATACTTAACATACAAGCTTTCATAGACATATTATTTATTTCATCCTGACAGCAGAAAGAAGGTTTCTGGATCAGAGGCAGACTGTTTACTTAAAAAATCTCTCTACCCTCTGCCCCATTTTACCCCAGTGCAGTAGGACATGTGTCACATTGCACATATAAAGGGGATCTGGGGATGCCTGGGTGGCTCAGTCAGTTGGGCGTCCGACTCTTGATTTCAGCTCAGGTCATGATCTTAGGGTTATGGAATTGAGCCCCACTTTGGGCTCCGCACTCATCAGGGAGTCTGCTTGAGATTCTCTCTCTTCCTCTCCCTCTGCCCCCAAGAATAAATCAATCTTTAAAGGGGATCCGTACTATAGGAGAGGAACCCACAAATTATAAATTTTGGTGCTTTATGGGATCTACTGCATAGCTGCTCCCTCCTGTTGAGAGAGGGAGTGAAACTAACTTAAAGGAAACAAATCCTCTCTGGGGAGAGAAGGGGAAGAAGGTCCCTATGTATTACAACACACGTAAATGAAGATAAATGAATGGCTCGAGGGGAGATAAACCTGTAAATCTCTCTGAAGTAATTCACTATCTCTGTCTTCCAAGGAATGGCTACACTCATCTTGAAACCTAGGATGCCAGTAAATTTTGCTCAGAAAGCCCTGGCCAGCTGGAAACATGAAATATTCACATTGTTTCCAGTAGCAGGTGGAATTGATAGGACTTGGTGCCTGAATTTGGGTGGTGAGGTTGACCCTGACGTTTCTGGCTTGGGAAGCTGTATGGGGAAGCTCTTTACTGGGGTAGCAGATATGGAGGAAATGAGGAGAACGAGGCTGTTTTGGGGCTAGGCAGGGAGGTTCATGGGGTGAACCTATGACTCCATCATGGGGCAAGTTGAGTCTGAGATGCTTGAGGGTCATGTGGATGGAGATGCCTGGCCAGCAGCTGGGCTGAATTTCAACAGCAGATCTGGGCTGCAGATACGGTGGTGGGGTTCCTTCATAGGCAGTGCTGTGAGATGGCTGTGGGTCTGATCGCAAGGGCAACGTGTAGTATGCGTGCAGGATGGAGGACAGAACCCAGGGTTGGTCAACCTCCGGGTTTCAACAAGCAGTGTGCACACTGGCCACATCTGTTGGGCACATGCTGCTCAGCGTGGGGGCTGTTATTGAACATGTGTGCCCACCCCAGCTGCAAATCTGGGGCGGTGCAGCTAACCTACCCTAGAAATGAAGGGAAAATCCATCATTCCCCGGGGTACCTAATGGAAGCTGCTAGCAAACTGTGAAGTATCTTCAGAATTGCCAAAGCAATGGTTTACAAGCCTATGTTGTCAGCGTTAGCTGGGGCAAGTGTGTTTAAAGCAACTCCAGTACCAGGTTTTCCCTGCAGAGATTCTGAGTCTGATAGGTCTGGGGCGGGGCCTGACTACGTCAGCTTTTCCGGCTCGTAGGTGATACTACTGTGCCTCTAGATTCGAGTACCAGCGTCCTGGAGTTACAAGCACATGGTCTTCCTACAAGAGCCACTTAATTAAGGACCAGAGAGGCTACTGCCCTGTATTACAAGGGAATTTATCTTTGTGGCATGTAGAAAATAAATCATGGTTATGGGGCATCTGTCTCAACCTTACTGCCTTGTAAGCAGTGTGCTCATACATATTTCCAGACCAATACGTAAGGAGGTGGCACCTTCACTGAGCCCCCTGGTTAACGTCAGATACCTGGAAAATCATCCTACTTGCACAAAGGGAGAGATCACTCAGCTGAGCCTTGCAGAAAGTGGTCAGCATGGGAAAGAAGAGATTTTGCTGGTTTGTCTACCATTTTCCTAAAAAGCAACTGAGAAGAAGCTGGTATGACAAAAAAATGGTCACTGTTACACGATAACAACAGGATTAGGGAACTAGAAGATTCAAAGAATGATTAAGAGGAACAACAACTTCTGGGGTGGCAGGGTGGCTCAGTCGGTGAAGCAGCCAACTCTGGATCTTAGCTCAGGTCTTGATCTCAGGGTTGTGAGTTCAAGCCCCACGTTCTACTTTAAAAAAAAAAGAAGAGTAACAACTTCTATTTTACCACAATTTACAGTTTACAAGGAATTTTAATATTTATTGTCTCATTTGAACACAACCCACCCTGAGAGGTAAGCAGAGCAGATGACACTGTCCCCCTTCTACAGCCATAGAAGTCAGTCACCTGTCTGGTCTCAGGGTCAGGTCTGATGCCCAGGGGCACTGAGTCCAAGTCAGGGTTTCTCCCACAGCCCTAAAATTTTAATAATTATCATGGCTTACAATGCCTTTTACTGTGATAATTAAATATATATTGTACACGGAATGTGAACAGATAGCAGAGAGTGTGGGAGAGCTAGCCAGAAAGAGCAGGGGATGGAGAAGTGGCCGAGGGGGTGGAGGCACTCAGGGCCCGGGATCTGGAGATGGGAGCCTGTCCTCTGCTCTGGCCTGAGTGTTTGTGTCCTCTCCAAAGTCATAGGCTGGAATCCTCATGTCCAAGGTGGTGGCATCAGGAGGTGGAGCCTCGGGAGGTGGTTAGGTCATGAGAGTAGAGCCCTCATGAATGGGGTTAGTTCCTTTATAAAAGGGGCCCCATGGGGCTCCCTACCCCCTTCACAACGTGAGCACAACAGGTGTCAGCTGTGAGCCAGGAAAAGGGCCCTAACCTGACCCTGCTGGTGCCCTGATCGCAGACTTCTGGCCTCCAAACTGCAGGAAAGAAATGATGGCTGTTTATAAGCCCCCCAGTCTATGGAGTTTTATGATAGCAACGTGAATGGACTGAGACGCGCCATGTGGTCACTCACTGTGTGGAGCGACCATCTCAACATGTTGGGCTCCAATTCCTCCCGTGTGAGATTATCAAGGCTCTTTCATGTTCCACGTCCTCCGGTGCCCTCATTCCTGTTCATCCTGCCGAAGTGTAAAAGGTCTTACAGGAATTAGGAGCCAGGAGCGGGTACCAGAACATCAGTGTCAAACACGTCACAATCACTGTGAAGAATGACAAAACATTAACCAGGGATTTGGGTACTTATACCCACAGCATTGAAAATACAGTTTTCAGGGGCGTAAAAAAAGGCTTGCGATTTCTACTTCACCTAAAGAGCTTAGCTGGATCTCTCCCACATCTGTTATGCCAACTGCTTCTTCTCTACTGCTTACCTTCTCCAATTCCATGGATCCTGAAAACCATCATGCCTACTTCAACGGGTTCTCCATGATGTCAAGAGTCCCAAAACATAACTGCAACTTGCTTCAATTACAGTGTCAAAATAGCCAACAAGAAGTCACAGAAAAGGCACAAACTTCCAGTGAAAAAATTAAGTAAGTCCTGGGGATGTAATGTACAGCATGGTGAGGACAGCTAATACCGTACAGTGTATCTGAAAGTCGCTAGGAGAGTAGATCTTAAAAGTTCTCATCACAAGAAAAAATATTCTGTAACTATGTGTGGTGATGGATGTTAACTAGATTAATGTGATCATTTCACAACAGATACAAATACTGAATCATGCTGTGCACCTAATGTTCTATGTCAGTTATACCTCAAAAAAAAAATCTAAAAAGAAATTGTGCAATTTCAAAATAGTTGAAAACTCATCACACATTTCTATCTATAGCTATACTCATTTTTAATCCCCTCATCCTCCAAATACAGAGGTCAGCAAGACCTAAATTTAAAAGAGGATGGGGGCGCCTGGATGGCTCAGTCAGTTAAGCCTCCCACTCTTGATTTCGGCTCAGGTCATGATCTCAGGGTCGTGGGATCCAGTATGCTCAGCAGGTAGTCTTCTTGGGATTCTCTCTCTCCCTCTCACTCTGCCCCACCCCCTGCTCTCTCTCTCTCAAATAAATAAATCTTTTTTTTTTTTTTAAATAAGATAAACACAAGAAATCATATAATCAGACTTGTTGGCCTGATTATTTTTAGGTTTTGTGGTCTATTTCCTTTCTGGTTCTGGTGTATTTTTTGGGTGCTTTGCCTCACGGTTTTAGCATTTATCTGTGCTAGTTTATACTAAGTAAGGTTCCAAAGGCACAGGGGTGTTATTTAAATGGTGTTGTGTATCTCCTGGCATGGATTAGAGCACACTCTTTCATAAATTCCTCCCAAGTCCTGCAGGGACCTGCCCCAGGACAAGGAATGTGGTCCTTTTCCCAGTGAATGCTACCCATCTTGCATTAAATTAGACTAAAGCCTGGAAAGCAATGCACCTATTTTTTTTTTTTTTAATCCTAAGTAGGGGTTTCCATGTGAGCTTTGAAAAAGCAAGAGACCAGGTGATGGAGTCAGACAGACTTTGTTCATATGTGCCACCTTCTAGCTAGTGGCATGCTGGGGCACACTTTCCAAAGAGAACTTGAAATGTCAGGAATTTTGCAAGCCAGTTGTTAGACAAAGCCATTCTTTTTTTTTTTTTTTTTTAGATTTTATTTGTCAGAGAAAGAGAGAGAGAGAGCACAAGCAGGGGGAGCACCAGGCAGAGGGAGAAGCAGACTCCCCGCTGACCAAGAGCCTGACATGGGGCTCGATCCCAGGACCCCGGGATCATGACCTGAGCCAAAGGCAGATGCCTAACCCACTGAGCCACCCAGGCATCCCTAGATAAAGCCATTCTTAAAAACTATACTCAATTTACAAATAATTTAATTTAAAAAATATAAAATAATGAAAAATGATATAAAAAAACAAAGGTACTAATTACTTAAAGCGTATCATGTCCTAATTATTTACTACAGTCCATTCCTATTATTAGTGGTAGTCAGGTTCTGTAAAGTTATCCTGAACACCGAATTTGTGAGTATAATGTTAGAACCATAGTAATCAGGGCAAAAGCAGGGTTAGGATCCTGAGTCTCTGGTCACATTTTCATCCACTGATCAAAACATCATCTTCTTTGATGTATGTTTCTCTTTGGAGACATCTTATTTAATACATATTATTGATACATTAATGTTGAACTCACAGCCAACAGCCCTATGACTCATGCGTGAACAACACTCATCTAATACATGTATTCTCAAACTTCTCATCGCTCTGCATGTCTGTGAGTGACCATGAGAGCACAGTGTGGCTTGATTTCAGGGTTACAAATAAATTTTAGCAAGTGGGCATGTTTGCAAATATGGAATCCCCAAATGATGAAGATCAACTGTACATCTGACTATGCTTTTGGGGTTATTTCCCTTTATTGTATCTTTTTGGTGGAAATATAACCCCGTACTACTGTGCATCTCTTCCCAACTCTTGTGTGCAGTGATGTCACCCTATTGTTTGAAATTGGCTACATGGGAGCATTTACACCATAGAAACTGGCAAATGCTCCAAAAAGAGGCTTGACCTGCTGATTGTCCGAATTTAAGAAAGAGATGGAGAAAATGTTAATAATGCAGATTAAACTTGTAAGGGTACCATGTCTGGAACCATTACGTTGAGAATAGCACAAAAATTGAGGAAATACTTTTCTAGTATTCAAACACTTTTATCTGCTTCAACAAAGAAATCACTCAGTGATTGATGAGTGAATGAAATTCTGACATGTGTCTCCCTTGTTTCAGTTCTGTGTTAATCATTAATGTAAAAAAAAAATCAACAGATGTGCATGTCAGAACATCCTTTTGTCAACTGCAACAGGCTGGCTATGACAAAAATCAATGAAAGCGTTCTATGGGAATCAAGTGTCAAATGGAATTGACAATTATGTATTTTATGACCATTTGCAAGTCGTGTCCTATACATCCTTTATCAGGAACATTTACGACTTTAAATGCATTCATTTCCCAAGGGCTGGTGGCTTATGCAACGTACTACTGATTCTAGCTGAGTGGCCTCAAGTACTTAACCCCCAAGCCTCCATTTATTTGGAGGTAAAACAAAGAATGAACATATAACTTCCTCACAAGCTTTTGAGAATTGAATGCGTGATGGTTTCCGATATACGGTTGCTAGGGTAGTGACTCAACAAACGTCCGCCCCATCTCCTTGCTCACCTTGTCTGGAGGACAGAACCAGTGTCCGAGCCATCCCCGTGCACACACCTGCGCAGTGTTCCTGGAGCTGGCCCTGGCCAGCCAGCCATCTGTCTCCGTAGCAGGCTGGTGAAAACTCACCACTAGGTGGCAGGGCAACACGCCTTTGATGGCTTTCGTTCTTCCGACAATATAATTGATTCGTAATAATGAGAGGTATTTTACCCTTACCAGGCTAGAAAGAAAATAAATGAAATGTGTCAAGTCCACAGTCACAGTCCACAGTCACAGTGCTCTGTCTAGACAGCTCTAGTCTGGTGATTGGTGTTGGCACCCTGAGCAAACATGTAATCCTGAGCCTCTTTTTGGACAAATGTAAAACGAGTTAAGCTTCACCTTTGGCAGAACGATTTTCTTTCGGCAAACCCACTGCCTCGTCTTCCTAGGCACACAATGTCTCATGGCCACTGCTAGCTGCTCCATACTTGGCATAACTGTACCCAAACCAGGTATGTCCTGTCTAATGAGGAGGGGTCAGGAAAGCCCGTTATTCCAAACTTCCCACCAAATCTCCCATAATCAGTTTCGACAGGCAACGTGGTACCTACTTTTCACAGGTAACATGCATTGTAAATGAGGCTTTTCTGGAAACCGATGCTTTAATAAGGAGATGACTGCATTGGCAGCAAACTTCGGCAGGGCTAGAAAGGGCTCAGAGTCTCCCAGCATTTTCCCAGTCATCTATGTCTGGCCCTGGGTATTCTTGGGAGAGGCCACTTTTTCTTGGGAAGTGACAAGTAGTCTTTGTGAGTGAAGTCTACATGGGCTCACCTGCCACCTATTGGTGAGAATGTTCACCCCCCAAAAGTCCCTTACTTGCTAAACCAAAGACTCCCATCCATTTAGATGCCCCAGCACTGTCGGGGAATCTCAAATGCTTTCCCCCTGAAAAGCAAAATACATCAACCTTTGAGAATTAAAGTAATAAAAATCAACTTAATTGGTTTTCTGTCCACATGGAATTCATGAGTAAAGATTTTGTAATGAAGTTGTTCCTGTACACATAGTTAGCTTACTGTGTTCTATGCTCTGATGTCTCCATTAATGATTTTGACTAATAGTTTCACCCATCTGGGATGGTTCTGGTCATTTTAATGAAAACTGTTGAAGTTATTCCAAGTGGATCAATATTGATCACGATAGAAAATATCAGTTTTTTGTAAAGTGTAGACATTTCTCCCTACCTGAAACACAACAAAAAGTTACCTTATGTTCTTGAATAAAACTAAATAAACACAAGGTGGATTTTAACGGCAATGTAAATTCCTAATTGTCTATTCTGGAGTCTCTGAATAGAAGTTCAACAACCAGCATTTCAGACTGCCGGGGAATGAAGAGCAAATTCTTTTTTTAAAAAAATATTTTATTTATTTATTTGAGAGAGAGAGAGAAAACACGAGCAGGGGCAGAGGGAGAAGCAGGCTTCCTGCTGAGCAGGGAGCCCGTTGTGGGGCTCAATCCCAGAACACTGGGATCATGACCTGAGCCAAAGGTAGATGCTTAACCCAGGCGCCCCAAGAGCAAATTCTTTTTTTTTTTTTTAAGATTTTATTTATTTGACAGAGAGAGACACAGTGAGAGAGGGAACACAAGCAGGGGGAGTGGGAGAGGGATAAGCAGGCTTCCCGCGGAGCAGGGAGCCCGATGCGGGGCTCAATCCCAGGACCCTGGGATCATGACCTGAGCCGAAGGCAGATCCTTAACGACTGAGCCACCCAGGCGCCCCAAGAGCAAATTCTTAATAGCAACTCCGAAACAACAAATAATGGCTCAGAATGAATGAAAAGGACGACAGGATAGTTGGTTTTTTTTTTCAGCATTTATTTTGAATTTTCATTTTTGGATAACCAAGCAGCTCTGTAAGGAGAATGCACAGAAGAGTCATTCTGGCACTTTTGGGTAGTACATACGATTTCTGTAATAGTCACATTCACTTGCTCAGTCCATACTCCATGTCTGGGTGAGCAAGATCAGCCCATAGGATTCCCGAGTTAATACATAACCGTATATACAGACAGCCAATGAAACCATAATGGTGGCTGGTGGCCAAAGGGATAGAGGAGGGAAGGCGATCTCTAAAGTGTCCTCTAGTCTACCTTAGCTCAACAGAATCCACGTCACACATGGGAACTAGAGAGAACACTGCGTTGAAATGAGAACTGGGAGCACAAACGGGCACTTGGCAGCATGCAGTTTAAAGAAAAGGGGTATCACTTAATAACTTTATAAAATCCAGGCAGTTCAATTAAAGGAGTTAAGAAAGAAAAAAAAAGAAGAAGAAGAAGAAGAAAGGTGAGGGACTGTTGTTGTCACTGTAAAAAAGGCACTTGGAGTTAATGGGACCAGAATTGAAGGGCTCTCAGCTGACAAAAACTTCAGTACGATTTCATTTAAAAGGCTTGGATGTTAAGAGGTGACACACTCGGGAGTTCCCGGAAGGAGACACCGAAATAAACCACCGAGAAGCAGAACAGATGAAAAAGAAAGAAGGAAATCTTTACAACCAAATTGTGTGTGTGTGTGTGTGTGTGTGTGTGTGTGTGTGTTTTTTAAAGCAAACCTGAAACGAAACCTAACCAACGCAAAAAACCTAAGCAAAATAAGAGCACGAAGCAGCGATGCATAGCTTTCCTTTGAGATAATGCATACCTCGAGACACTAAGTGCTAAGCTAATTTCTCAATAATAACTTCACAGGTGCATTATCGTGATAAAATGGATTCAAGCAATGTGACAAGAGTTTCATCTGTTCCCGGAATCTGAGGGACAACTGAGGTGATCAGCAGAACCTTAGCAACATCACTTGTGGTTTCTCAGTGTCCAAGATGCGGAGTGACGTCCGGACACCACGTTCAGCCATCTCCCTGGAGGCGAGGCATCCGGGAACATCATCCTTTATTCTGTCATAACTTTGATTCTTTTCTGACATTTACACAGTGAACCGTGACGCAGCGAGAGTCTGCTCCCACGGACGCCGCTGTTCAATGTCTTCCCCGAACAGGTAAACTGCTTCCGGAAGAAAGGATTTTTGGCAACTGCATTATATTCCACAGCCGGGTGGCTCTGTGATCGCTCATTTAATGTTAAACGCCATCAGGGGTCTCTCCTCCCGTTTCTGCCAGGGGCTCTTCTTGTCTTCTCCTTGGTCCTCCTCATCTTCCTCTTCGTCGTCCTCCTGAGCAGATCTTCTCTGTTCGGGGCTGGCGAGCGGCTCCGGGGGCACGTCCGAAGTTCGTTTGGCCGTCTCCTCCTGCAGGCTGGGCAGCTGGCCGCCGCTCCTCCGGCCGGAGCCATCCAGCAAGCACCGCAGGGCGCTGTCCTCGGGGGTGCACACGGTGGTGCCGCCCTCGCTGCCGCTTTGGTCCATGTCGTCCAGGTACACGAGCTGCGTGTAGGAGGTGCTGTCCGCCGCCCTCGGCTCTTTCTGCGGATGCTCCTGGGCAGCCGGGTGGCTCTGCGCAAGGGACAAGGGGTCTCCTCTTCCCTTCCGGGCAGATTTTGGTTCATTCATATCCACGCCAGAATCCAAGCTGGCGTCGTTACTTCCGTTCCTCCCGGCTCTTTGGAGATCAATGTATGAATGTCTAACGTGCGCGTTGGACCTGCCGTCCAGGGAGACGAACCATGCCCGGGGGTGTGGGAGCGGCTTCCCACCCCCAAGTTCCATCAGCGCCTTTTCGGTCAGGAGCTGAACCTCGCTGTTCATCTGAGCCAAGGCCGCATCGTTCAGGGATGCCGGGATGGAGAGAGACTCTGACATGGACGCACCTTGCGGTGTCCACTCCCGGGCGCCCGCGTCCTGCAAGTGCTGCTGGGAGGTTGCCTGGCATGACAGGGGCTGCGCTTGGATCTGGGAGGAGGGGTGCGGGAAGATGCCTGCATGGGGACTGGAGAGCTCCGCCTGCAGTCTTCCGATCTCCAGCTGCTGGTCGGCTGGAACGACCAGGGGCTGGCCCACGTAGGAATGGTCCCCCGGGAGTTTCATATAATGAGCAGGGATGACCAAGGCAGGTAATACCTTTCTGTAAACGCTGTCATTGACCTGGTCCACGGAACTACAGCAGATCAACTGGCCCGGCCGTGGAAAGGATGTGGGTCTCTCCAGGTGGTCTACTGACCGCGACATCATATACTCCGTAGGCCGGCGGTCTAGCAGCTGGTCCTTTTCGGAAGATGAGGGCGCGGGGTACATGTGTTCCTGAATGGTGAGCTTGCTTCCTGTGGGGATATGGTTCACAGAGGCCTGACTGTCTCTGTCTTGCTTTTCAAACAAAGGCTGGGAAAGCATGGCATTGTAGCCCCTCCTATACTCGCTGTTGCCCGGGGACTCACAGCCTTCTCTTTCCAGAGGTTTCCTGGACTTTAAGGGGAAAATCTCAACAGACTTGTGGTACTCTTTTCCCAACGTCCCACTTGGTGTCAGGTTATCAAAGGAGATTTGGCTTTTATCCTCTTCCTTGTGAGAGAGAAGTTCCTCCCGAGAGCTGAATTCCTGCGAGGTACTGTAGGAGAGCTTTAGCATGGGGGTGTGCATGTCCACTTCTCCGTTGGAAGACATCATTTCTAAATGGACCCCGCTCATCAGTTCCTTGGGCCCTGGGGCGTCTGGGCGGCCATGGCTGGTGACAGAGAGGGGGCCAGGGAATTCTGACTCCCGACGAGAAAAGAGCAAGTTGATGTGAGACATGGAAGTCGACTGATCCCGTTTGGAACTCTCCAGGGCTGCCGGAAGTTGCAGTTTTCTATGGTGCTGACGAGGTTTCAAGCATTTCCGCCTACGATCAAAGATAAAATCCAAACCCAGAGGTTAAAGATTCTCGTAGCAGTAAAGTTCCCCGTGAAATCCCAATTCTCCATTTCCACAGGAAGAAACAAGACAACTAACTAGCAGCCAGAAGCCTTCTCACCCCACACCCTCAGCCTTATTTTGATTCAGAACAGCACAATCTGCAGATTTCACCTGCAGGCTTTTATACGTTCAACCAAGTTATTCATTCAAGAGCAGTCCCCCAAGAGTCGACAACAAACATTCTCACAAAATGGAAGAGCCGAGGCATCAAAATAGGAATTTTAGTTCTGCTTTGTCCTTGAGAATCTCATCTCTTAATCAGGGGTTAGGAATATTCTGAACGAATCATGACAACTGTCAAACTTAAAAAAAATAAAATAAAATAAAACAACTTCCCTTCTGAGCAAACTTATAAACAGCATGCCCCCCACATCATGTTCATTTGTTCACAACTTTAAGGACAAATGTTCAGTTCTTCAGCAGTTTTTCATGAGGAAAAAAAAAAAAAAGGACCTTGATTCAGAAAAAGAAAAAAAAAAAAGACCTCAAAATCAATGCTTGCCCAAGAAATTCCAAATTAAAAAAGATACTGCCAAAAAGGTAAAAACTTTACCTGCAATAATATAAAAGGAGACACAGCAGAACCAAAAGTATGAAAGCCATTCCTCCTAAAATGGCCAAAAGAAACACCGTGTGATACGTGGTTATGTCCTGTGTGACAACGGGACCTAGAAGGTCAGAAAAGGGCATTTTAGATTGGAGAACACCTTGAAAGGAGAAGAAGGACACACGGAACCGAGAGCCTATGTTTTCCTTACTCTTCCCGGCTGGGGCGTGTAGCAGGGGCCAGATGCAAACACCCTTTAGATGATGCACTTACAGATCACCGGAATTTCACTCAATGGAAAGGGATTACCACCACCGTCCCCGGAGCAGCTGTGGCCGGCAGTGGTCTGTGTAGTCAAGTGCTAAATGCAGGGTCAAGGGTCCCTCCTTAGCCCGGAAGACAGCCGCATTCGGTAGCAGGCTCAGCATTCTAAAGACGTGATCTTTCAGTGAAAGCAAAAGGATGCATGATGACATAATGAGTGGGACTCTTAGAGAGATGGCCTATCTGGGGATCTCATACTGCAGGAGGGAAAAAAAAAAAATCGCAAGATTTTATTCTCACTTTCCCTGGACAATTACTGCACGGAGGGCCCTTTGGCTCAATGAATCAGTTGCAAGATAGGAAATGAATCGGCTATGACTTAGAAAAAAAAAAAAAATCCACAGCTGCTTATGGGTTGTCAAGCGTTTCTAAAATGTCTTCCGTTTTTTAAAAAATAAAATCTTCCTCTACAGTGCCTTTTCAAAATGGCTAACCTGGTGCTGGCCACAGAACTCTTCAGAACTTACAGACAAGGTCCCAGAGATAAACATATTTTCTTCTTAATTTACATTGTAAAGAATCCCAAGAGGGAGTTTAACAATAAAGATATTGTGCAATAGCAGTAAGAATCCACCTTAATGGCACTGATGACAGATTGAAAGCGACAATGAAAACCTCCCCAAATTATAATATTGGGGGACACATTGGTGTCCAGGCATCCCAGTAGTGAGCCAATAGATGGGAAGGAAGGAATGTGGTTTTTCATTATGTCCGATTGGCATGGTTATGATCACTATGCACCAGAAACACCCATTTACTTATTGATTCTTGATATTTTAAGGGATAGATTTCTTCAAAAAATCTTTGCAAGGAGACCCCTTAAGAGCTAGATAAACCCAAGGAGGTGTACTAGTTTTTGAAAATAGTGACATTACTTAAGTTCAAAAGGTACCACCATTCTCTCCCAAACATAATTCACTTCAATGGGGTGAATGGAGTTAATATGCACAAAAGTTAGAAAAATAATTGACAACTATACGCTGCTTTAATCATTCAGAGAAATAATTTTTTACCCAGACACGACCCCCAGAGACATGGGCGATGCCTTTGGCGGGAGCCACCAAGAAAGCCGGGGGACACATAAAAATCATTTCCAAGGAACTCAAGCTCAATCCTTTAAGTACTTAAAATGTTATCTTAACTTCTGCCAATGGAAATCTCTAGAAAATTCACAGCCGTACTTAAATTTTATAGATTTTTGTCTCTTCCTTCGCTGCTAGGAAAGGTTGGTGGACCTACAGCAAGAAGTTCTTTCTGCCCTTTTTACAGAATATCTATTATTCTGTGGCGTGATGGGCAAACTGAGAGCCACGGTGGTCGGAAATCTATCTCAAATGAAAGTTAACTGTAATGCATGGGCTTTGTGGCCTCTGCTTGGGGACTTAAGGTATTTATTTTCTTTCCTTCCTTCCTCTTAGTCATATTCTAGATATTTCAGATTTGGAGACTGGGGCATTTCTGTATCTGGCTCACACCTCTACTGCTACAAGAACACTATCACAAAGGGAAACACAGACTCTCAAGACACAGATGTGAAATGTACATTTTCTCAGTATGGGAACAGAAAGTGAACGGGACCAATGTCTCAACACCTCCGTCAAGTTAGTTACTTTGGGAGTCTGAGTGTTCATTCCAGTGATAATTCCACTGCTAAAATATTTTGGACTCCTTCATGACGAGAGACAGGTTTTAATCATAGCACATTTTGACCTAGCTCAATTACCTACTTTATTCACCAGATTTGGCTGTGCATGACTCTTAGATATGTCTAAGAAAAATCAAAGGGACCCTCTGAGCATAAAGATCTGCCACCAATGAAATGTTTCACTAAGGAAGGCAGTCTAAGTGATACAGATTCTAAAGGCATTTTGAGGAACAGAAGCCATCATTGGAAAGAATTCTCCAAAGATGATTATTTTAAGAAACAATTCTGGAATAGTCATTGGGATAACTTAGGGCGTATAGGTCAAAAACATTTTTTTTAGTCATGCTTTAAAAAATATGAATTAATTCGCATATGCTAAATGGAGATGACTATTGTTCTAGACACAAAGCAACTGGTCTGTTTTTAAGCCTTTAGGAAATGCCAAATCAAGCTTTTTGCCCCAAGAAGGCTCCAATGGGGATTGTCTGCTAGCGGCTCTGAGGAGTGCCCTTCCCCCATATTTCTCTTACTACAGGCCACAGCTGTTTCTGGAATTAGGGAGGAGGTCTGAACTGCCTCCATGGGCTTTAGATTAGGAATTCCCTATGGCAGCTGTCTGAGCAAAACAGAGACAAGAGACAGGAGTATGTTCTGTGCATTTTTCTTATCCTAGATGGGAGAGTCACAACCAGATCTCCAACCCCCACAAAATACCTTCGTTTCATCATTTGATTTTCAGACTTTCAACCGTTTTTTAAGTCATCTCTCCACCCAATGTGGGGCTCGAACTCATGATCCTGAGATCAAGAGTCACAGGCTCCACTGACTGAGCCAACCAGGTGCCCTTCTCCACCGTTTCTGAGTAAGATGTGATCTCCCTGCTAAAGTAATTTTCAAAAGCATACTTAGCCTGAACCCTCAAAGAAATCACCGCCCACCATCGCGGGTGTTGGCTTTGTGTTACCTGGGTTGGGAGGAGACATGGCCGCCACCCAGTACCCCAACTGAGGGGCAATGTACGTCCACGTCCGCTGGCTACCTTCCTGGTGCACAAGGCCTAGACCGCTCTTCAGCCACGTTCCTGTGGGATGCAGAAAAAACTTCAGCTATACGCACGCTGAAATCCTATTTCAGGCTTATACATATCACACCAGTCACCTTAAATGTCATGTTTGTGACCCATCATGTAGCCAACGTGGTCCAAATGTCATGTAGGGACGGTATAAGCTTTCCATGGATTCTTTTCAGCTTCTTTCAGGGAAGATGGATACTTTAGTTTTTCCTTGCCTTTCTGATTAAATATTACTTTCAACCACTTTCCCAAACATCTTTGCTTTCAAATACAGATAATTCTACCAGAAAGCTTTGGAGGTTAGTAGAATAAAGGTTGCAAGACAAGGGTTGGTGGGAGTGGAAAAAAAAGGGGGGGGGAATCCAGTATTGTTTATACTCTTCATTCTCAAGAAAATAAGCAAATTTCCTATCCAAAATCATACACTGGTTACATCGGAATTACTTATGGAAGTTTAAAAAAATAAAGAGAGAATTCTTGGTCTTATTTTTGCAAATTCTAACCCAGTAAACCTGATTGAGAGGTGCGTATTTTATTTTTTATTTTTTAAAGATTTATTTATTTATTTTGAGAGACAGAGAGAGTGTATATGTGCGGGGGTTGGGGGAAAGAGGGAGAGAATCCCAAGCAGACTCCCCACTGAGTGTGGAGCCCAATGCAGGACTTGATCTCACCACCCTGAGATCATGACCTGAGCCAAAACCAAGGGTCGGACCCTCAACCAACTGAGCCACCCAGGCACCCCGTAGGTGAGTATTTTAAAAAGCTTCCAGTTGATTCTGGTGCTGGGAAACACTGGGTATGTCCATGTCTGTGCTTTCAGTTACTAATTAGTATTTAACATTAATGAGCACCTACTATGTACAGGCTGGTCACAGCAGACGTATTTTATATGCATTGTCTATAATCTCACAGCAACTCTATAGAATAAGATTTATTTTCTGTTTTTGGATGAGGACACTGGAGACTGGAGAGGTATAGACCTCTTCTAAGACCCCTCAGGGGTACAGAGCAGAGCAGAAGCTGACCCACGTCTGTCTGTCTGTCCATCCTCAGGGCCAGGGCTAGTTCTTCTGATCTACCCTGCTGCATTTCCTATAAACCTTCCCAACATTTGGTGACTTCTGCACTTTTTAATTTTTCGAGACACAGACCCAACGCCCAAGGACGTTTGGCTGTAGAGCCACTGGTAGAGAACCTTGCTTTGAGGCCCATGATGGTGGCAGGCAGCAGAAGGCAAGGGAGAGTGCTGGCCAGGCCCTCCAGCCGTCCCCGCACACCCACCCCAGCCTACCGACGTGGAGGCCTCACTTAGCCGGGCTCCTGCCCTGCCTCAATGCCCAGGGTGCTCCTCCGTTGAGCCTGCTCCAATAATGTCCCACTACCTGAAATGGCCATGTGTGCAACTGTGTCCCCTCGAGGCCTAAATGCACCAAATGTGCACCAGCCATTCTCCCCTCCGGTCCTTGCCTTTCCTATGCACACACATCCCTGAGGTGGCAACAGGGATTGTTCTCCCCGGAAGAAAGAAACGATACTTGGTGCTGCTTCTAGGGCCTGTCAGTTGCCATAGCAACATTCAAATGCAGTGGGTGGAAAGGTGCCCGTGGCAAAGCCCCCAATCTTGCTCACCAACTCTTCTGCTCAGACAGCAGTTAAACAAAGGAGGAAGGTGGGAGAGGCTAGGCGTCAGCAAACGCTGTGCGTCGTCGGACCTTCCCATGCAACAGGTTTCGCGGCAGGAGAGGATTTCTATTCACGTTAGACAAGAATACAAACTGGAAAGTTTCTCAAATGAGTAGGAGAACAAGGATGCCCAATTCAGATTCATTTGCTGAAGAACACCAACCCAGAGATGATTTAGCTACTCAGAGCATCATGTAGTTCTACGGAGTGTTAAGAAACAAAACCACAGCCCACAATGGCGTCACTTAAGTTAAGGCCCCAAGTCCGTAAACCAAGACTTAGTACCTAACCTAACTGCAGTTTCAATGCCACAGGTATGTAACCTTTAACCAGGCAACACAGAATTTCCTGGTAAATACTAGGGAGTTTCCTGATAGACCCCTTCCACTCCCCTTAGGACGGAAACCTTGCCTCAACAGTGAATTCCTTGCTAATAAAGTCCTTCCTTCTTTTATTTATGCCCTCTCTCTGCCTTTAAAAACCTTTCTCTTGTTTAGCTCAGCGGAGCTCCTCCCCTCTACTTGCTACATGGGATATTGCCCAATTCATGAATCATTTAATAAAGCCAATTAGATCTCCAAATTTACTCCACTGAATTTTGTTTTTTTAACAAGTGCTCCTGAGGAAATGGAAACGCGGGACCTTTGACACCTGCAGCTTAAGGCTTTCCGTGTTTGGGAAGATAGCTTCCCCGAAGGTAGGGAGCCGACTGTTGGCGACCGTTTCCAGTTTTCCACTTTGGGGATGCCATGCTGTTCGGTGCCCGACTTCCACACCCCACCCCTCTCCCCCTGGCGCTCTCTGACACACAGGATCTCCACCTTGGCCAGGAGGTGGCGTGCACTCTTTGGTTTGCAATTTTCCCCAGGCTGGATTCTTGAGTCAAGGCTCTGCATATGGAGTGGATATCACATGAGGCTGAAGGCACCCAGACAGAAAGATCTGAAGCTCATGGGTCCCAGCTGCTGCTCATTCAAACCTAACAAGACTGCTAAGTTGTCTCTGCCTTCTACAACACAAGCACATCAACGGGAAAAACACTTCTAAAATATCTCCCAGCTAAACTGGGGGCAAGCCTGGTGAATGGAGCCCCCCCCCGCCACTCCCTAGCTAACAAGTTCCCCAGTCCAGTCTGGAGGGCCCCAGCTGGGCGGTGGTGCTGGCAGGAGCCAGAAAGGCCAGTGACTGGAGAACACGCCACTGCTTTGTGCTCCTGCCCTTGGAGCGCAGGGAAGGCAGAGGCTTCTGGATGATGTAAGTTTTGAAGAACCAGCAGCACTGTCAGCTGGGGGTGGGGTGGGGGGTAGGGAGGACACCAAGAGGAAGAGGAGAAGGAAGCAGTGTGCCGGAAGGCAAGGAAAGTGTAGCTTGGAAGATGCCCGGGGATGGGATGGAGGCGGGGGGGGGGCGGGAGGAACAGGCTGGAAAGGAGTTTACTGTCTGCGTGGGGAAGAGGCTGGGAAGGGCTTCCAACGCCATTAAAAAATGGTATGGAGGTTCCTCAAAAAGCTAAAAATAGAACTACTCTATGATCCAGTAATTGCACTACTGGGTATTTACCCCCCAAATAGGAAAACACTGATTCAAAGGGATACATGCACCCCTGTTTATTGCAGCATTATTTACAATAGCCAAATCATGGAAACAACCCAAATGTCCATCGATAGATGAATGGATAAAGCAGATGTGGTATATATACAACTGAATATCACTCAGCCACAAAAAGAATGAAATCTTGCCATTTACAACAACATGGACGGAGCTAGAGAGTATGATGCTGAGCGAAATAGGTCAGTCAGAGAAAGACACATTCCATTTGATTTCACTCCTACGTGGAATTTAAGAAACAAAACAAATGAGCAAAGGAAAAAAAAAGAAGAGTCACAAACCAAGAAAGAGACTCTTAACTATAGAGAACACACTGCTGGTTACGGGGGGGGGGGGGGGGGCATGGGGGAGGGGCGAGACAGATGAAGGGAATGAAGAACAAAACTTCTCACGATGACCACCGAGTGTTGTATGGAAGTGCTGAATCACTATATTGTACACCTGAAACTAAGGTAACAAATGGGAGGCCACTGGGCCCAGTAGGTGGAGGCAGGGCGTGCTCAGAGCTCTTCTCCCCACCTGCCCCTCTAGCACCACCCCCGCCCAGACCCTGTGCTCCTCAAACATTAGCTTACACAGTGTACACCTGACTTAAGTCCGTGGCTTTGCCACCATTGCTGCTCTAATCTCGCATCGTTTTTCTCTCTTCCAGAAACCTCCCCATCTTTCAAGATGCCAGTCATGTCATGTGCTTAGCTTGAGTGCCTCCAGAACTCAAGGATCTTCCCACGTCTCAGCACCCCTGGGGCATGTGTCAATGCATCACTTTTCCAAAATATACGTTGCTTCCATTGCTAACCACTTGGCCCACATCTTGCTTCCTCTCTCCGACTGCAGGCCCCGTGAGTTGGGGCCTGGGTCCTATACTCCTTTTGTCTTCTTCCCGGCACCAAGAAATATAACTTGGCGTAGGAGCTCAATAGTACTCGAGAATGAGAGAAGGCTCGACGTGCACCCCAAAAACTATCAGATGACCTCCTGTGAAAAGCTGGGTGTGGCTGTCAGGAAAAACATCCTTCCAGAAGTGTGGTTAAAATTCAAACTGAAGGGAACAAAGCCAGCTGGGAAAGAGGGATTTATTTTGGCCTAGGTTTTCTGCAAAGCGCACACGTCTTCAGTGAATAAAGGGGGACACTATCTCAGGATTCAACAGTCATGCTGTTACTGGCAAACGCCATTTCCAAGCTTTCCGTGTTTTGTGGGAAGAAATGAGCTACGGGGAATACGAGAATTAATGAATTGTGTGCTAGAACATATGCTTCTCGTTAGTGAGATCCTCATGCCGCCGGATGAGGGCGACTCCCCTCCCTGAGGAGCCAGCACACATTAAGAGATTCCTGTGCTCCCCGTTAGGGAACGGGTGCCGCGAAGCTTCGCTGGTGATCCTGGCCAGCAGAGCAAACACACCTCTGGGAAGTCTCTTCTGTGCAGTAAGGGCTACATGAGCACAGTACCTGCGACCCGTCTGCCAGGAGTGGGGGGTCCCTCTCATGCGGGGGAAGGGGGGGCGCCTCAGGCACCGCTCAGACAGAACCGGGAGGGCCCTGGGTTGCTCCTGCTGTGTGGACAGACGAAAGCTCCAGCTGCTCGTTCTCCTCCACTCTGCCCACCTGCCTCCTGGATGGGGCAGCCGCCGCACGCTCCCCGGTCAGTATACCTGTGCGACAGGCTGTCCCTGCGAAGCTGGTCTCCTCTGTGGTCCAGATATGGAGAAGCCCCTCACGTCCTTTTTTTTTTTAAATTTATTTATTTGACAGAGAGACAGAGACACAGCGAGAGAGGGAACACAAGCAGGGGGAGTGGGAGAGGGAGAAGCAGACTTCCCGCTGAGCAGGGAGCCCGATGCGGGGCTCGATCCCAGGACCCCGGGATCATGACCTGAGCCGAAGGCAGACGCCTAACGACTGAGCCACCCAGGCGCCCCTCCCTTGGATGAAATCTTAAACAGAAATTCATATATAAAAAAAAGATGTAGGATAAGCTTCTCTACGTGAAGGTGAAGAGTACAGCCCTCCTCCCCCTAACCTGCCCACCACGGCAGCCCCAGGACATCTCCTCAACATGGCTTGGAAGCTCTTCTTCTATACAGCTTGCGTTTTATTTGCCAAAATGTGAAATGGAAGTTCTAACAAAAATTCTAAAAAGTGTCATTTACTGCTGCCTTATAAAATTGAATATAGTTTTGATTTTTCAGGATGACTCAGGGCCATCATCATGATTAACTACAATGCTAGGTTCTAAAATACTGATGCCCTTAGGTCCCTACTGAGGAATGGAGCTGTTTGCTCCTACATTTGCTATACCCTCCCATACCCTTGCTCCTTCCCTCCCTCTCTCCCCTGCTTCCTTCTCCCCTCCCTTCTTCTATGGTGCTACCAGTGTTCCTGTTACCAGCTCTGCTCCCTCAACTCCCCCCCCGCCCCGCCCCGCCCCGCACTGCAGTCTGCCACCAGGAACTAGATGACCCACCTTCTTAAAACTGTGTCCCGAGTAATTTCCACAGGCAGTGTGAGGGACTGGGGAACAAAACCAGTTATCCAAAGTGGTGTTCTGAATCCAAGTTCAGTATTTCTTTCCTTCCACGTTACACCCTCAGATCAGTTTTTGTCTGGATTATCATTTTCTAGAGTTAAACCTTACCCAGTAGAAAGACTGAGAGATATTTTCAAGAATACATACTTTGTGGAAAAGTCGTCCTAATCTTTTGAAAATGAATTAGTTATGTATTCAGCTGGCAAGGTTCGTTGTGCATAAAGCACCATGAGTTCTTAATTTGGAAGCTATGCTTAACCACAAAGATTATTACACCCAGTAATTGACAGGCAGAGAAAGACATGCCTTCCGCTCGCCTGTAAGATGTGACGGGCTCTCTTAGCAATCACCAAGAGGGCTGCCTTCTTGCTATGTGGCCAAGCAGTCATGAAATCCGCCTTTATTGGCAAAATATAAAGCAAAGTGAGTTAAAAAATGTAACAAATGGCTATCAAAACTCTAAAATAGGTAAAAGGGCTCAAAACACATGTCTAACTTGAATACGCCCTGTAGGGTTCATATTTACTTTGCTTTTCTTGCCTGTCGTATTTCCTCTGCCTGGAAGCCCCTATGGTAGCAGCCACGCTAACTCATCGTGACATTTGGTAACAGGCAGAGAAAACCCTGATACTAGGAGCACTACTGATTTTGAAAAGGAAACTGTGAGTGACAACCCACACTTTAACTAATTACAAGCTGAAGCTGACACGTTGTGCATTAGACAATGCACAAGGACACAAGCCACTGTATTTGCAGTGAGATATGACACCACGTCGGATCTCCCAACATGGGAGATCGAGCCCAGCAGTATACAGAGCCGGCTGACTGCATGGATGGCTTCCCCAGCATAAGGTAATCCTGCAAGTGAGTTTCCAGCTCTGCCACTTTCTAGCTATGTGAACTGTGGGCATGCTGAGGAGGGCACAGCAGAGGACTTGTAGGGCCCCGCGAACAATCCTGGAGCTGCTTCACATGGCTTTTGTCAGGGAAACAATAAACGCCTCATCACTTAGGTACTGCTAGTTGGGTGTTCGCCTTCCTGCAGCTAACGTATTTGAATTCATCCATTTCTCTTTAAAGAGACTGGGGTGAATTCTACTAGCTCTAGAAGCTGGGACTCATGAGGATATTCCACGGCCACTCAGAAAACCCACCTCCAAGAAGTTCTACCAGTCAAAGGGTGAGTACTGAACAGCCACACTGTGAAATATAGCTATTTCTACTCCTACACCTGCATTTTCACTGTGAGATATTTGGGAACATTTATGGTGAGAGGTGGGACACATACATGCGTGAGGCAGCCGTGAACTTGCTGGTAGGAACACACGATGGTCTTGCCTCTCTGCTGCTGGCCACAGCCAGTAACCATCTCCTCTTCCCAGCTCTGGTGACTCTTGCTCAATAATTTGCATAGTGTGGGCACTGGTTCTTCTGAGCACAATCTTCTTTCTTCCTCTTTATTTTTTTTTGGGGGAACAATTTCTTAAGAAGTAGGCCCCTCTTAGATCCCTAGCAAGTGCTTCTGCCGCTGCTTCTCATCGCTAGTTTTAATCACAGAGTCTCTCCCGATCCCTGGATACGCTGGATTTCTCTAGAATCTAGATATGACTGACTTACTTTACAGGGCTTTCATCTGCAGTCTCGAGGGCTATAACCTCTTCTATGCTTTTCTACCAGCTGTGCACACAGAAGAAGCAAGGTCGAAGTCTATTTTACTGCATGCTCTAACAAAACTGTGCCAGGATCCCTCACTAAAATCAGAACGTGCGACAATTTCTACTTTGATGATACTGTGGCATGGCCTTGTTTTTCCCCAAAGTCAAGTCCATGCCTTTGAGTAGCTATGTTTCCTTCTCTGGAATTATTTTTGCATGAGATCTGTGAGGGGGGAAGCATTTCTTGTTAATTACATAGCAAAGTATTTACCTCGTGTCAATTATCCAACCATTCTTGTTGAAAGCAATCAAACTGAAGAGTAAAAAGTTTTGTACAGATGGTTGGAGTCCTTGGGCTTCGGGCAAGTACATTTCAGGACTGATTTAAGTAAGAATAAAATTAAGGGCAACTCCCTACAACCAACGACCTTCTGTCTGAAGCATAAAATCAGAGATAGGTTGAATTATTAGATATTAAAACAAGAAATGAATCTGTATTCAGCTACACCATGTTCCCTGGGTATTTTTAGGGTAATTTTTGAGAAGTAGATTCTTAAAAATAACTTCAATCTAAGCAAGTGACTCTTCTTTTTTCCTTTAAGCTTTAGCTGAGCTATCAGAAGCCTTACTGAACCAAGGTTTAGAAAAGAGTAATAGGAAACCATAAAGATTCTGGCAAAGTTATATAAAGCATATGCCTTAAAATATCCAAAAGCATTAGGATACATAATAGCATTAATAAAATTTAATGAGAGAATTTTGGATTTATAATAGGTATATATAAATTTCTAGAAAGTAGCTATTTCCTTTCTGATATTCTGTATCAGAGTACAGGCTAATTACGCCCATGTGGAGAGAAATTTTGTTCGTTACCCACTACATCCAATATCCATCTTGCAATTATATGTCAGAAGAGACTGGGTGGAGGGAGTGGACCAGGACTGTGGGACGCACAGCCACTAATCCCCAGCATTAGAAAGCTCACTCACAACGAAGGAGAGCATAACAGAGAAGTTTACAAACATCTGTACAGATGTGGAAAGATGGTCCAAACCAGTGCTGCTAAAGAGCCTGTTACCATGGAGATCTTGCTAAAATGCAGGTTCTGATTCAGTGGGTCTGAGGTTCTAACAGGCTCCCCAGCTGTGGACCATACTTTGAGTAGCAAAGCTCTAAATTACTGGCACTTCTGTTTCCCACAGCGCTGCCATGGTGCATCGGCTGGGCAGCTAGTGCTTGAAGCAACTTCAGAAATATTTCTACTAAATTAAAAAAATAACCTAGTCACTCGTCAGACTACCAGCCAGGAATTGGCAAATCCAAATGCCTATGGATGCGGTCGTGCGCTTGCTGGAAGGGGCAGTGACGCTCGTGGAACTGGCGGCCGCCACCGGATGTGACCACATGGATCCCAACCTTAAGCCCTTTGCATTGGCTATTTTCTGCCCAGAATGTTCTGCCCTCAAGATATTCCTGTTAGGCTCCCAGGTGTCTACAGGATCTCAGCTCTAATGTGACTTCACCAAAGGCTCTGGCCAGCCGATCGTTCTCTCTGACATCACTCTACCTAACAGTCTTACGGTACTTAGGTCCTATGAAGCAAGCTGGCTCACTGTCTCCCTCATTTAGAACAAAAGCTTCATAATCACAGGGACCTTCCTTGCCTTGTTTTGTCATTACTTTATCCCAAGAGCCAGAGCAGAGAAAGTATGGCACAAATAAGCTGTTCAATAAATATTTGCTGAGTGGCGCCTGGGTGGCTCAGTCGTTAAGTGTCTGCCTTCGGCTCAGGTCATGATCCCAGGGTCCTGGGATCGAGCCCCGCATCGGGCTCCCTGCTCCCCGGGAAGCCTGCTTCTCCCTCTCCCACTCCCCCTGCTTGTGCTCCATCTCTCGCTGTCTCTCTGTCAAATAAATAAATAAAATCTTTTAAAAAAATAAATATTTGCTGAAATGAACGAACTGTTTGATTTTCAGAAAAGAGAAGCCAAGAAAAGAATTCCATGGGAAATCTTTAATTTTTAAATGTTGGCAGTAAATTAAAACACAGCAAACAAACAACTGCCCCCAAACCAACTGTACGGGCCAAATCAAACACACCTGGGAATGGGGTGTTTTGCATTCCCAGATTCAGCCCATCATTCTATTAAGCCGCATCAAGTCTTGGCATAGGAGCAGGAATGCACAGAAATCTGGTACACTAGGAAAGGAAAGGATCTGGAGTCCAAAGGAAATCATGTTTTGCATCTCTCCTGCACTCCCTGGCATGCTGTGTGTGTGTGCTGAGTTCTGGCTTCTTTCTGATTAAGAAAGACAGTAGCTCCCCACCTCCAGGGCTGCTCGGAGAATAGTGATGAAAAGTGTTGGTTTATAGCAATACCTGCTTTGCTAATGGATAAGCTCAGCAAAGAGTGAGTAGGAAAGAAAAAAAAAACACCTTTCCCCAAATGATCCTATTTTTCTTCTCCTTCGATGTAGGCACATTTCGAACCGCACATTTGAAATGTCTGGGGCAGCCATGTACAGCTGCGTCTATGGGTCATACTGCAGAGCAAGCAACGGTGCTTCTATAGACCCCTCGAACGGAGTGCATTCTCCGTAGGCTGGGTTTGCTCGGTGTGTGTGTTCTGTACATGCATGCGCACGCATATAAACACACTTAATTTTAAAGGAGTGACTCCAGGTAAGGGGCAAAAAGAACCAACATAGTCAAAACATCACGTATCCCTGGTTGTGTGCTAGGTGCTTCATGGACCTTGTCTCTTTCCAGTCCTTCTACAACCTTGAAAGGCAGGCATTCTCTACCTCATTTTGGAGGCTACCAACATGAGGCTCAGAGAAGGGAGTGATTTGCCCAGGCACAGGCTCACCCCTAACATTTGCAGAACTCAAGATGAGAGTATAAATGGACGTCCATTACAACATATCTAAGTATTTAAAACTTACAAAGCAAGTGATCGTGTTGTTAAATAAAAGCGTCCTACCTTTCAACCATAACTTTATAGAACCTAAAGTCTAGGATTGGATGTAGAATTCTTCAGTGTTTCAGAGTACATGCTGGAACAAACGGTAAGAGGAGAGTTGGTCTGAGACCTATACCCCTTAACTCACCCTTTGCCTTGTGCACATGGATATGGATCCCTACTCCATGTCCAAGCTCAAGACCCAGCCAGCCCACTCCTTGGCCACTCCTCTGGCCTGAGGGTATGCACATGGCATGTGTATAGGGGTGGGAGGGGGGGGTCTTCCCCCTGGGAAAAGGACTTGGGGTAGAGCACCTGGAAGCCAGGTTAGGCCTGTGTGGGCAGGGAACCCTGGATTCTAGGGTACCAGAAGGGTATTCTAGAAAGGGGTCTCAGATTGTAGGTGGTCATATCCCTTTGGGTCAGTGGATGTCTCATCCCATGTAGAGAGGGCACAGCTGGAGGAGGGTCAGAGTGAGGTCCTCTAAAGCAGAGGGTCAGAGCTGCTCTCCCTCTTGCTCAGTCTAAGGTTGGTACTGCCCAAGGGGCAGAGTCACTAAGAGGGAGAACTTTATTCCAAGAGACAAAATGGGGGCACCTGGATGGCACAGTCGGTTAAGTGTCCGACTCTTGGTTTCAGCTCAGGTCATGATCTCAGGGTCGTGGGATCAAGCCCTGAGTCGGGCTCTGCGCTCAGCGTGGTATCCGTTTGGGATTCTCTCTCCCTCTTTTTCTGTCCCTCCCACTTGTGCTCTCTCTCTCTCTCTCAAATAAATAAATAAATCTTAAAAAGTTCAGAAGATAAAATGACCTATCTAAAAGATTTTCTCAGTAGTGCATATATTTCCAAGATTAAATCAGGAGTGTTGATGAAGCTTTGCCGAAAATAGACATCAGGCCAGGACTGTCTTTCCTTCTGATGATTTCCAGACTTGATTAATGTACAAAATTAATTTAGAAGGGAAACAAAATTCTTATGCAATGTGTTCAACTTATTTAAAAAGTCATTATGTGTTAAATATATCCTAATATAAAAGAGTGTAGCTCATATAAAAGTCTGAAACCAAAACAAGTTTAAAAAAGAAACAGACACGGGCTATAAAATTTCAAAATAAAATTAAATTAAAAAAAAAACAGCAACATAATGTAGTACCTGATGCCTCTAGGGCACTTGTTACTTGTATAAATATGACAGAGATGTAGGGTGAAGCTTCTTTTGGGCTTGGTGTGCCTGTGTCTCGATTCTCCTGCCACCTTTTTCTGGCTGAACTTGCCAAGAAATTTTCCTCTTTCCACGGACTTTGATCTTACATTCCTTAATATGGTGGGGTCCCTGATGAATGGCAGCTACCCCAGTTCAGTTCTCTCTCTGTGATTCTATTCTATCCACTAGTCTACTGATAAGTGTATATCCAGGCAATGAGAGTATCTGACGGCTTTATATTCTGTATCGAATCCTGATGATACAGAATATTCTTCATGTTAAATTTTACAAGATTAATATCAGAACCCAACCCTCAGATTTTAAAATCCTTGTGGGCAATTCCCATACACCAAAGACGCTCTCTGGGCCAACAGGTTCCAGTTTGAAAAACTTGGAATCTTACTCAGGAAAGCCTAGACCTTGGATCTTCCTCCATCCCAAGTCCTCCTCCTCAGGGTCCTCACATGTTGCGGTGAGGACAATAACACGGGTTGCTATAAAGATCAAGGGTGCAGAGTTGTGAGAAGGAAGAGCAGGGCTGCGCTGAAGTTCGGATGCCCGGCACCTGGCCGGGCTCTCTCCCTGGGCAAACAGTTGCTCAGCACGCCAGGGGACTTATTTGCCTGCTTTGCTCAAATCAAAACCTATTCTGAACTGTAAGAGTTATTTGGAAATAGGGAAACAGCAAGGACATTCAAAACATGGAACAGCTCATATAAATATGAAACAAGGGTACCAGCCGATCAGATTGGATACCTGGGGCTTACCAAATACACGACAGCCTTAGCTGAGAATGGATACTAAATTTAAAGACACTAGGACTTCGCTGTTCTTGTCCTTCTTTCTTATATCATGTTTCACCCAAACTGCAGAAGCTGAATATGGGCTCAATAGCAGTGATGATTATAACAATGATGGCTAACATGCACAGAGCTCTTTATCGAGGGCAAGGCGCCGTTCCCATTTTATGGCCCAGGGAGGTTAAGGGACTTGCTCAACATCACACAACTAGTAACCTAGTTGGTTAGTAGGAGGAGCCAGTTTCCAAGTCCAAGCTGCCTCAATTGCTGGGCTTTACACTGCCTATATTCTATAGACTCCTGCTAAACACTGTAATATCAGTGCAAATTCTTTCAAAAAATACCTTTCCCTTTAATTATCCATTTCAATGGAGAGAACTGAAAACAGAACCCATTTTAAAACTGTTTGGTTTTAAAGTAAATTATGGCAGCTCCAACCTTCCTATTTTTCACCCAGGCTGACATTAGAACGAGCAATGCTAGACGCAATGCTTAAAAGGCAGGCCGAGGGGCAGCGGCAACGCAAGGGGGCTTGGAGGCTTCCAGGTGACGGGGAAGCCAGCAGGAGGCTACAAATTTGCCACAGAAAATCCACAACGTGAATATTCTGTAAGTGGGAATTAAGAGTTGACAGTAAGACACATTTCCTTTCAGGAGGAACATGCTGATCTCAGTCCAAGGCCACAAAGTGGGCAACAGTCATTTGTAAAGCTCGCCAAAAACTGTTTCGGTTAAACTCAAGCACAGGAAGTTCTACTTCTGTATAAAGTGACACTATGGGAAGATGAAGTCTGTAAGAATAAGGTTTCAAAACAAAAATGGCCCTGAACCACAACTACAACGTAGCTCATGTGATGGCAATTCATTATTCTCTGAAAAGTCTCATTTCAGGGCTGGGGGTGGGGAGGCGGTGGCTACAAACACAAAAGGCTTAACGATTCCTAGGAATGGATTGATATCACAAGAATGTTTTTTTTAGTTGCTAGGCAACAACTGAAAAACAAATGTCCATGTTCTGAGATCACTGTGCATCCGTTCTCCCCATGGGCGGCGCACGGGCTCCTCGGCCCAAGCGCACTCCCCTTGGACCACAGGGGCAGCGCGTCATCACAGTGCTGATGCTCATGGCCTGTCGTGGCAAAAAGATGCCAATCTGTGTCTCGAAACCACACCGGTTTGTTGGCCACATGGCAGCCAAGATTCCCGGTCAGCTAGAGTTCAGCCATCGGATTACCACCATTTACCCCAATGACGTCCTGTCCCTCCCTTGTGTTCCTTTCTGTCCTTTACATCATTTCAGTCGGCTCTCTTGCAGGTAAATTACCTTGGTTTCTCCGACATACCCAACAGAAGCCTGAATTCACTTTTGTAGGCAATTTTAACATCTGGGGAAAGTGGAGATTCCTTTCCTGAGAGTTCTTTGTTTCTAAGAAATAGCCTTCCCTGGGAGAAGACCTATTTCATATCATTTTCTTAAGGATCTACTGACATCACACTTAAGATTAGGTGAGTCTGCTTCTTTCTTTGTAGTACTCTTAACTATGGAGTCTGTTCTTTTTGAAAAAAACACGGTTCTAAAATTAATATCACACATGTAAATATGCACTTAATTGCTAGAAACATGAACTCCTTTCTTTTGTTCTAACT
The DNA here is from genome assembly GCF_964656455.1 of Halichoerus grypus. NCBI lineage: Eukaryota > Metazoa > Chordata > Mammalia > Carnivora > Phocidae > Halichoerus > Halichoerus grypus. Next base: position 54,464,380 of record NC_135717.1, read on the forward strand.
TTTGCCCAGCCGGTGTAATATAGTTCATCCTTGTAATTCAATCTCTACATCTTGGTATTCAATATGTCACCTTCCCTCCTGACGTGTGGCTCAGGACAGAGAGAGAAAAAGATAAGGCAGGGATGTTATGTTCATTTTTTGCCAGTTCCAAACATAATTTGGTGCTATAAGAACTCCCATCCTTTCCTCCCCCGCCAAAAAAACAATGGAATGGAAAAAACATCCAGATCTATATTTTAAATCAAGCTCCACCTTCCAGGGCAGGCTGGCTGTGACTTACCTAAATGGACTAATTCAAAGAGCACAGCATCAGCAGTAACGTTCACCTTCTGAAGCGGAGACCAATCCCCTCCAGGCCAGCTATGAGTGGGGATCCTGAGAGCCTGCTACATATGCACCATACATGCATGATAAGAGGTGGTTCAGTAACTGCCATTTCTATAGCAACCCACACACACTCTGCAGGCTGTGTTTTGGGAAGGCAGTTAAAACTGGATTCTACAATGTAGCTCCACTTAGAAGATGCTTTTATTTCTGTCATCTTGTTAGAATGAAGAGTATTCAAATCCAGTAACCCAAGTGATCATTAAACCGCAGAAACTCATCGCATCCAGAAACCGAAAGGTTGATTTCTTGGCCAATGTCACCGGGTCACTTTAAATCCCAACCACTGACCTGGTTTGCATGTTCAGAAGTGACCATTCCCCAGGGCAATAAGTCAGATCACAGTGTGACAACCCGGAACATCGGACAGCCATCTGCGGTCCCAGTTCTAGGCGAGAGAGCAAATGCTGTAAAAGCAAGCTGACAGAAGCCTCTCCTACCACCCAGAAAGCCTCAGCTAGGATGCAGTCACCATGACCAACGAAACTTCGTGTGCCCGACCCGGAGAGGAAAACCGCTTCCTTCAAAGGACAAACTGCACCCCCGCACATGATTGAGGAGAATGTGTGTATGTCCACAATAGCCTTCCCCATCACGACACAGACATTGGCATTGTTCTAATTTGCAAAAAAGCACCACGAGACGATCATAAGTTGAAGAAAACCTCTAATTCCTCAAAAGAAAGACTTGTGCTCACTACACAGAGTCCTCCCTTGCAGCACCAATCAAGCAGCATCTTAACACGACGGCTTCGGAGCTGCCTGTAAATGCAGCAAAGGTCTGAACTCTAGTATAGGCAAGCTGCACTTCTTAAAGAAATCCGTTTTATGGAGAGTGCACGTAACAATGAGCCAACGCAAACTGCTGTAACATACTAAACAAAATCCAATTTTACTTACGCTCTAAGACAGTGCTGATCTATTAGGTCATCCCCCAATGAACATGTGGGTTGAAGGATGGAGATGCTAATTTGTATAATGGAAAATTTCTCGCTTCTTCCAAAAGGAAAGAAAAAGGACGACTGTAGCCAGAAGAAAGAAGAAAGAAGAAAGAAGAAAGAAGAAGAAGAAAAGAAGAAGAAGAAGAAGAAGAAAGAAGAAAGAAGAAAAAGACGACGATGACAAGAGTGATAAATGGCAGCATCAAATACTGACTACAGTCTAATGGTGTCTGAAAAGGAGCACCTCGAGGTCCCTCTCCTAAGAGTAAACTTTCAGTTATCTGGCAGTCACGGACTGTGGTATTCGAGTTAGTGTCAAAATGTGGATTTATTTTTCAAATAAAAGTCCCATGGGACTAAAAGCGATTCCATCTTTCTTTACGGAGTTTGAAGTCTTGCCCTTTAACAAAGGTGTTATCACTCTGAGCATCAATGCTCACTCCTGGCAAAATGCTGGAGGGCTACCCGGATGGCAGGAAGTACGGATGTGGCTGCACCAGGCGCCCTCACTTCGGCCCTGCAGACCATGAGCGTAGAATCTACATTCTTTTTTTTTTAAGATTTTACTTATTTATTTGTCAGAGAGAGAGCATGCACAAGCAGGGGGGTGGGCAGAGGGACAAGCAGGCTCCCTGCTGAGCAGGAAGCCCAACACGGGGCTCGACCCCAGCACCCTGGGATCGTGACCTGAACCGAAGTCAGATGCTTAACCGACTGAGCCACCCAGGCGTCCCTAGAATCTACATTCTAATACTAGAATGGTAAGAGCTTCCCTCTCAATGCCTTTAGATCAAGGATCACATTTTTCTGTATGAGGTCAGATAGTAAGTATTTTCAGTTTGTGGGGACATCTGGTCTCTGTCTCAACCACTCAACCCGACGGGTGTAATGAGATAGCACTCATGCAGACCATACACAAATGGGTATGGTTGTGTTCCAGCGTCTTAGTCCCTTTGGGTTGCTATAAAAAATAGTAACATACGAGGTGGCTTATGAATTACAGATATTCATTGCTCACAGCTCTGGAGGCTGGGAAGTGCAAGATCAAGGTGCCGTCAGAATCAGTGTCTCATGAAATCCCACTTCCTAGTTCACAGATGGCATCTTCTCGCTGTGTCCTCACGTGGTGGAAGGGGTGAGGGAGCTCTCTGGGGTCTCTTTGACAAGGGCACTAGTCCCATTCCTGAGGGCTCCACCTTCATGACCTGATCACCTCCCAGAGGCCCCACCTCCACACACATGGGGGTGAGGATTTCAACACAGGAACTTTGGGGAGGGGGATACAAACGTTCAGTCCATAGCATCCAATAAAATTTTACTTAGGGATGCTGACATTTGAATTTCATATAATTTTCATGTGCCATGAGATACTCTTCTTCTTTTGATTCTTTCTTCAATCATTTAAAAATGTAAATACCATTCTTAGCTTTGCTGTAGTTTGCCGACCCTGATTTAGGTGAACAATTCTTAATGGATTCACAGATTGCTGTATCTGGCTGTTAAACAGTTTGGAACTACAATTACTTTGATTTACCTTAAAAGCACATCATTTAAAGTGTTAAAATGGTTTGAGGTGATTATTTATTGTGTTTGAATTAATCATAAATAGCTATTAATTAGTAAGTAGTGCTTCATGCTTAAGATGTGTTCCTACTTTTTTCCTGATCTGATAATACTTGGAACTTTTTATTTAACCAAGATAACTTAATTTCTACTTAAATAATGATATTATTGATTAAATATAACAAAATAAGAACCTTAATAATAAAGAAAAAAATAGTAAAAAAAAAAAAACCCAACCTTATGAAATATATAGGCTTCTATTGAATTTAGGAAGTTAAAGAACATACAGTTTCTTTGAAATGTCCATCAATCTTAAAGTTTTCAGAAAGCATATTTTAATTCATTTGATTATTTTTGAATGACTATGTAAACGTTGGCTTTTCTGTGTACACATACAAGCTGTTATAGCCAGGAGTTGGAAGTTACATTTCTCGCAGTAGATACTCAGTTAAAAAGACCATTTGAGTGAAAATAGAGCATGTACACAATGAAGGTTCTCGATGGCAAAAGGCTTAATGCTGTGGGGATTATCTCCAGAGAAGAGATAGAGAATCGGGTAACTTCTATTTCAGAGGCTTCCTCCTAACAATGCACATTTCTTTGTTTTCACTGACTTCTGTATTGTGTTAATTTCCCGTTGCTTCTGTAATAAATGACCACAGACTTAGGGGCTTAAAACAACCCAACTGTATTCTCTTAAAGTTCTGGAAGTGAGAGGTCTGAAGTCAGTTCCATTGAGCCCAAGTCAAGGTGTCAGCAGGCTTGGTTCCCTCTGGAGGCTCCCAGGGGAAAATCTGTTGCCTTGCCCTGTTCAGCTTCTCGTGGCCGCCTGTGTTCCTTGGCTTGTGGTCCCCTCTATATTCAAAGGACATTGCTGGAGTCTCTGCTCTGACCACCCTGTTGCCTTCTCCTCTGGTTCTGATTCCTCCTGTCTCCCTCACAAGGACCGCCATGATCACAGTACATGCATTGCTCTCTTATTCCTGCAGCCACATCCGGTCCCGTGTTGCTGTCAGATCAGCGCTTCTCAAGCTTCACCCTCTCCCTGTCTTCTCTGTGTTACCTCTGCCTCGGTTCAGACTCTTCCCTCTTTTCTGGCCAATTCCAGCAGCTGTTGGAGCACCTCCCACCTCTCCTTCCCTCCACCGGGTCTTCTGTATCGCACCGTAGGTTATCTTTCCAAAGCGATGCAAAGACGTATGTATATGATCATCTTCCGTGTAGATGGGTCCTCTTAAGTACAAATGTTATCTCCTAATATATTCAACTGCCCTGACAACTAAGAAATTGCAAGGCCCTGCCCGTATGTATTTCTAGTATCACTGTAATACGTACAATGTAAGCGAGAGGAGCTACGTTACTGTTCAGGGGATGGAGAAAGGGATTTGAAAAAAGAGAGATCCCGCTCACATAATGTGACGCACTACGGGGACACCTCCGCGCAGCCGGGGAAGGGCACACAGTTCGGTGCGGTAGCAATGGCAAGTGTGCAGAAGACAGCTTGACATGAGGCAGAGTGAGGCAGGGGCCAGCTCTGAAGGCATGTGTGGGCCTGAGGAGCCCGGGGACAATCTCGCATGGGAAAGTGGTCTGTGCTTTGGAAAGATAACCTACGGTGCGATACAGAAGACCCGGTGGAGGGAAGGAGAGGTGGGAGGCGCTCCAACAGCTGCTGGAATTAGCCAGAAAAGAGGGAAGAGTCTGAACTGAGGCAGAGGTAACACGGAGAAGACAGGGAGAGGGTGAAGCTTGAGAAACGCTGATCTGACAGCAACACGGGACCGGATGTGGCTGCAGGAATAAAGTGGGGATAACCCTGAGGTTTCTACTCTGATGGTCTGGTAGGTGATACCCTTAACCAAGAGAGGGAATATGGAGAGGTTTAGATGCTGGAGCGAGAGGAGTGGATAAACCTTAATTTTAGGCATCTTGGACTTGACTTTCCTATGGCACACCCATAAACTGATGTCTACTGGAAGGTCAGAAACACAGAGCAGAGACTAGGACCTGGGTGCATACGGAGCCGTAGGAGTGAGGGAAGTAGTGAGGTGCCCCAGCAACTGATATCGGGTAAGTTAGCAGCTGGGCAGAGGGCAGAGGGCAGAGGCCAGTGGCCAGCACAGAAGGAGGACCCAGGGGGACACTGAGTCAAAGAGCCAACAGAGGAGGGCCCATCACAAAGGAAGAAGACCTCGAAATGTCACACAGACCTCGAAGCGGATGAGGAGGTCACCTGCCTTCAGAGTCGTGCAGCCGCTGATGAGCTCCGGGACACCTGTTCCCGAAGAGTGGGAGGCAGGAGTAGGATCACAGTGGGCTGAGAAATGGACGCAGCACGTGGAGAACAGTCCTTCAAGAGATCTGGGCTAAGGGGTTTGAAGGGCACAGTCCGTGGGAGCCTTCTACAGGATGGGGAGACTTCTGTTTACTTTCTAAACTCTTCGGGTGTCCTTGTTCTGTGCTAGGCGCTATACTAAGCCTCTTACAACCATTAATTCATTTTCTCCTTGGAGTGGTTAATTTTTTGTGTCGACTTGGCTAGGCCATGGTCCCCAGATATTTGGTCAGACACGTATGGATGTTGCACTGAAGGTATTTTTAAAGTGAGAGTAACATATAAATCAGTAGGCTGAATCAAGTAGATTACTCTTCATAATATGGGTGGGCCTCATCTAGTCAGTTGAAGGCGTTACGAAAAAGACTGACCTCTCCCAAGGAAGAGGGAATTCTGCCAGCAGACTACCTTTGGGCTCAAACTACAGTATCGGCTCCTCTCTGGGTCTCTAGTCTGCCAGCTGACCCTGCGGATTACGGACTTGCCAGCTTCCACAAATGTATAAGCCAATTCCTTAAAATAAATCTCTTTCCTCCTTAATGTATATATATACACACACACACACCCCCACCCCCACACCCTATTGGTTCTGTTTCTCTGGAGAACTTTGTCTAATACACTCTTTGTAACAACATTATTATTATCATCGCCATTTCACAGTTGAGGAAACTGGCACAGAGAGGTTAAGTAACTTGCTCGGGGCCACACAGCCAGTGGGTAGCAGAGGCGGAATAACAATCCAGTGTGCCCCCAGGCCCCTTGCTCTTAACCACACGTCATGCTGCTGCTTCAGTGCACTGACCTGGGCATGTTTGGGGCCAACTAGGAGGTCGAAGGGAGAGAAGCAGAACATACAAGGGAATAAGAGCCTTGACAAACACACACCTTATACGAATGAGAAAACAGGCACGGGGATTTGCCCAAGGTGGGACTTACAGCTTTACAAGAGCAGACCCAGATTTTCAGGATACAAAATACAAGCTGTCTCCCTTCTCCTTCCTACTTTCTCCTGTGTTCTTCTGAGATTCTCCCAGGCATGCCCCTCTCAATCTGTCTTCTTCTGGGAGGTGCTGGGCTCCTTAGGTCCTGACTAAGTCCTCGAGGACACACGTCAGCGGCAGCCTATCTCAGTGCAGGATTATGTTAAGGAAATGGCACCGTCCATCTGTCAACGTCAAGTTTAGTACGTCTTTAGTGAAATCAGTGAATTCCACACAAATGATTATGGCTCCTGTTAGTAATTATTTGGAAAGCAAAACGAAGCAAAAGCAAAACAAAACAAACAAAACAAGACCAAACCCCAGACACCCAACAGGCATTTCTTTTCAAATATAAATTCCCAGAACTATGATTTTTTAAAGATTTTTTTTTATTTATTCATTGGAGACACAGAGATATATATAGAGAGAGAGCATGAGCAGTGGGAGAAGCAGAAGGAGAGGGAGAAGCAGACTGCCCGCTGAGCCAGGAGCCCGATGTGGGGCTCGATCCCAGGACCCTGGGATCATGACCTGAGCCGAAGGCAGATGCTTAACCATCTGAACCACCCAGGCACCCCTCCCAGAACTATGATTTGACTCCTCATTGAATTAGGTATCTTTGAAAATACATTTGACATCAAACATCTCCCAATAATCTTTATGCATGGTCTAATGCTTTAAAATTCTGGATGAGGGCATCTGAAAACTGGCATTTTCAAGCTTGACTTTCAAGGGACGGGGTACCGAAGGGGTATAAGAACGAAGATGGTATGAAAATCTAAGCACACAAGCATGTGTGCCCATATTGTTGTGAAGAGCATCAACTACAAAACTTCCTAGAGAACAATCTGGAAAGATGTATTAAAAGCTTTAGAATTTCATACATTTTTAATCCAGCAGTATCACTTCCTCTAAGATTTTATCCTAAGGAAACAACCATGGCCATGCCTAAAGATTTAGCTACAAAGATATTTTTCACAGCACTGGTAAGAATAGTAATGTTTTCTCTAATTATAGGGCACAGAGCAACCAAATTATGACACATTGACATAATGAAATACTACACAATCATTAATTTTGACATTGCAGTCTCACAGCTGATGCTACATAAAGATGTTTATGATATGCAAGTGGTTTTTAAAGGCAAGTTACAGAACAGTATTATAGCATATATCCCACTCCTGTTAAAAATATATTTTGCAGAAGGCAGCCTTTCTAAGAGTGCCCAGGGACCCCCACCTGCTGGTGTTCACATGCTTGTGCAGTCCACCCCACCCTGTACCTATGTTGGGCCCTGGGACCAACAGCATCTGGAAAGAAGCGATGGTGTGTCACACTCTGACATTAGGTTGTAAAAGACTGTGACTTCCATTTTGCCCACTTGTGCTTCTGTATTTTATTTTATTTTTTTCTCTTGGATCATTTGCTCCAGTGAACGCAAGCTGCCACGTTGTGAGCAGCCCTATGGAGGGACCCCCAGGGCAAGGAATGGAAGCCTCCGACCTACAGACCAACAGCGAGTGAGCAGCTGAGGCCTGTAACGGCCCTGCGGGATGGGAAGCACGGTCACCAGCCCCCACCCGACCCCGAGATGAACACAGCCCTGGTTGGCAGCCCGACGGCAACCTTGCTGGAGGACCTGACCCAGAAACCACCCAGCTAGGTTGTCCCTGGACTCCTGACTCTCCAGAAATGTGAGGTAAGAGATGCTCACTGTTGTTTGAAGCTGCTGAGTCTTAGGGCAATTTGTTGTGCAGCGACAGATAACTAACACATACGTGCATGGTGAAATAACTGGAAGGATATAATGCCAAATACGATTAGTGGTTTTCTCTAGGTGGGGGGATTATGGGTCATTTTAGTTTCTCTTGGGACGTTGTTGACAATGTTCTTCCTTTTTCATTAAACTTAAAAACCACATGACCAAGAGAGATGACAGAACCTAAAGAATAAAAGGCTAAAGATTAGGGGAGCCAATTTTAGCTCTAATGACCTTTAAAGACTCAAGTAAGTTAGCTTAAATGTACAACAGAAATGAAAACAAGAGAAGCCTCCAGAGAGCGTGCCTGCATGGCCCAATGGCGTGAGCTTCACCAGCCAGAAACCACGCAACGTTCAGTACCTTCAAGGAGAGGAGATTTGCACGGGCTTCTTAAAAGGAAAATCAAACAGTCATGAAGTCCCCTGCTAGCCAATCACAGGAGTCTCGCTTACCCAGCTTCTGGTCAAACCGCCACGCGGCGACATAAGCATTGTGCCTCAGAATGCTCTGTGTGGCCAGGGGCACGGTGACGTAAATGGGACCATCCACCAGCACCGGTGTTCCATCGCTGCTGAGCAAGTGGACGCTGACGGCCGTGACTGGGGTCAGGTCATACCTGGTGCCGTTTCCTGGAAGCAAGAGGGATTCTCCATCACACGTGCAAAAGGGACCTACGGGGGGCTCCTGCCACCGTCTGCATCTGCCATTCACTGAGTATGGGACCTCCTACGTGCCAGGGACGGCAGTAAGCCCTTTACATTTATAAAATCCTCACCGCATCTTTGTAAGGTAGGCAAAATCCACAGTTTACAGATAAAAGACACAAGCTCACAGAGGGTAGTAATGGGAGCTGGCCCCAAGGGCATGGTGGTCTGTCTGGGATCTAAGCTCAGGTCTGCCGACTCAACTACACTGTGGTGCTTTGCTTTCAAAGAGGGGCCTCAAAAGGAAAAGACTCATCTGTAAGGTGAGAGGAGGCGATGTGTAGAAATCCCTGAAATCAACTCCTAGACAAAGTCAGCCCCATGCACGTGTTAATTACTTGGCAGAGCCCCATCAGGAAACCAAATGTTTTGCATTAGAGACTGCTTAAAAAAAAGAAGGAATTTTTTTTTTTCAAGGAGTGCTTCAAAATCCTAGCTTACTTCTACTAAAAGTACACTACTAAAAACCTGGACTTGAAATATTTATGAGTTATTTTAGTTGTCATTGTTATTTTGATCTGTTTAAAAGGAATTTAATATCCCAATTATTCTACATTAGAGGCCTTTTACCCAAGCCAATGCTTTAATGACTGCCTACTTTATAGATAAATCAGGGAATGCTTATGACAGCGATATTATATTTATCTACTTAAGTAATCCATTTTAGGACAATTTTTCTCCAGTGAAATATAATATTACACAAAATGTTTTCTGTTATAATTTTAAATCTTGAGCACAATGACAAAAGCACGGTGATAAAAAAATGTAAGCTCCATTAGAACATAATCTGTAGGATTTCTTACTAAGCTACTTAGATACTTACCTACCCATCAACTACCTGAGCTAATGCGAACCTCCACTTAGGACTAGATGTAAACATTTAAAGCAAATCTAAGTGAATTTTAGAGTTTCAACACAAGTTATAGCTAAACTCTTTGTAGAGCAATATATATGAGTCATGACAGAACTATCTTTTACAATTTATATCCATCTCTGTTATTGAAGGAGAAGGCACGATAATGGGAATTTCATCAAAAGGTCCACATTGGAATCACAGGTTCAAGTTCTGAAATCTTTCAGTCTGGCCATTTCACTTGAGGGTAAAGAAAACCCAGAATTTACCAGATTTCTGGTCAAAATATCTTCTGGATTGAGACCTAAATGTGCCAACTGCCCAAAGGGAACACAGAAGTCAAGCCAGGTCTATGATGTACCTCTCTAGGTTCTGTTAGACTCTCTGGATTAGACAGAACTGAAAACCAAGAAAAATTCAGGAACTCACTAGCCTTTGTAATAAACAACTCGGACATAACATTCTCAACTGGGGAGAACTGCTGCTTTCAGCAAACCCGAGGCAGGAGGTCTGCACAGGGAAGCAGCAGGTAGACTAGGAAAGCCTTCCAGACTCCTCATCCATCCTTGCCTCCCACTTAGCTCTGCCTCCTCATCCCCACTCAGCAATTCTCCCTTCCTATTTTTTTGCACATTCCTGGCCCAGGAAGCCAGAGTTCCAGTACCAGATGCACCCACTAGCCGCATATGTGGCCTCAGGGAAGTTACTTCACTCCTCAGGGATTTGTTTTTCTTATCTGCATTATCTGGACTAGATGCCTTCCTATGAGCCTATGGAAAGAAAACAGACTCAGCTATAAACATTTAGAAGTAAGTACAGCATTGCAGAAAAGGGCATCTTAATTAAAGCAATATACATTAGGTTCATGTGATTTAAGGTTCTTTTAAAAGCTCTCCCTTAGAGGACAGAGCAGGCAGTTACACTTGCTTTCTTGAGGCTTCTTTTCTCTTTCTCAGTGCCCCGCTAAAGGCCCACTCGTACTCTAGGCCTTCCCAAACACTCTCCCTTTACCCTCCCACCCTCTTTATTCTGGAATGAGTCATACTTCGAAGGGCTCAACTGTTTCCCTTCCAGCACTTGTTCTAAGACTGCAACTCTACACAAAGCACTGAGTTCTGTATATAATGAGATCTTTCCCTCTTGTCCCCTCTCCTGATGTTACCAGGCTCCTGTCATGTCCCAGTAAAGACAGGTGTCAGGCAAAGGCAGCAGGGGGAGGAGGCGGCACCACTGGACCAAGCTTAGGAGGCCTCCGACCCGTCCCTTGTAACATGAGGGGTTTTGCTCAGAGAGCATCTAGGGTTCTGTTTGGCTTTGCGTTCTGTTTCCAGCTTTGCTGGATGTTAGTCATTTTACGGACTCCTCTCTGTCTTCCTGGAGTTACTAGCAGGAGTCATTTCTTGAAAACCCCTTGGGAATGTCAAAGGACGGTTGTGTGCTTTCTTAGCAACCAGAGTGGGGAGCGTGATGCCGTGAAGGTGTAGTGTCTCGGGCCTGTGTGGGGAAGCCGGCGGCCCCATGTGACACCAGGACACTATGGAGCAGGTGGACGGAGGTGAACAAATGAGAACATGGGCCAAATCTCCATCTGGCTGAGTTGTTCTATTTACAACTCTGGATAAACTCCCTCTGAACTGGACACAACCAAGAACACTCCGAGGACACCAGCCTTCAGAGCCCTTTCCAATCCCACTCATGGCCTCCATTCACCTTTGCCGGACTCTGGTTAGGACCTGCCGTCTCACACAGCTATGTGTGGGCCAGGCCCTCACGCAAAGCTGAGATCTCTTAGATGCATCTTATAAAACAGGAGGCAAGCAAGCAAGTGTTGGGGGGTGGGGAAGAGAGGCTCTGCACCATGGGAAACTGGAGACAGGCACCTAGCTGGTGAGATGTCGGGGTGCTAAGCGGAGCCCACACTCCAATGCGCTCACAGGTGTGAGCCAACACGCCCAGGGGTGGTCGCCTTTCCTGGCAGCCCTCAAGTAGGTCGGATTCGTCTTCCCACATCAGCTGTCAGTGTTTTCAGTGGAAAAGAAGTTGCGTGTAACCTTCTAAAGACCTTCTTTCTTCCCTCTGAAATAACACAGTGATTTTAAAATAAAACAAACCCCTCTAAAATCAATAGTTCTATGTCTTTTTGTTCTTCTCCCTTCCCCATCATCTCGGATTTCATAATTTATTCAAGAGCTCTTGGAAATGGGGCACAGAAAAATTAATGAGCTCTGAGGAATGAGGTCGTCCCTCCAAGTTAGGGTTTTATGATTGTGCACCATTTGTTGGGTGGAGGTTGCATGATGGTCTCAAATTGTACTTTTTCATGTTCCCTGAAATACTACTTTTCTCCTCAGCCTGTACACTTACAGTAAAAGTCAACATTTTCCCCCCAATAATGTTTACTTAAAGTGACTACCATGCAGTTTTATCTGACGGCCAGTTACCGATGTCTTAATTGCATCTTCATCATGTATAAAATTGAAGTAAGAAGAACCATTTCTGAAAGCAGGTGCCACAGATGGGCAAAAAGTGAGTAACAAATCACCAGGTCACCTTGACTGGTCACCAGAAATTTGTCAGCATTCTACAAAATGGATCAGATGCTGCAGGTGTAAAAGCTTTTTCAGAAGGATCCAAGATCCGTTTATGTAAAGCACTGGACAAGTCAGGGAAATTCAATAAAAGCATTTCGGGGAAAACGCAGTCACCTCCTCACCTGGTGGGATTTAACCCAGAACAGCCTCTGGTTTTCAAGTTTATGTTGTGACTAATCAAAAGTGTCGGGAAAAGAAGAGGGGAGACAAGAAATGACTCAGGACCTCAGCATCTGCCACTTTCCAGTCCCTAGGACTAGGGACCACGCGAGTGCCGAGTGCACTGTTGGCTGCAAGCCAGTCTTTTTACTGATAAGGAATTGTTACATATTTTCTGGCTGCTGGTTTTTAGTTTCTCTGATTTTTTAGCTCTATGTGTCCGGCCAGTCTAGGGTGACACGGACCAAGCTGACTTAGAGGTCTGGATTCAAATCAACATCAAAGCCTGAGCACTGCTTGCCAAGTCAAGGCAAAGAGAACAGCGCAGAGGATGGAAAGATGTGGGAAAATGCTGGGTGGGTGCAGATGGTAGAGAAGAGGCTCCCGCTCCTAAATGCTCCTGATTCCTAGACATGACATCCCCGTTGTCCCCACTCTCTGCATCAGAGCCACTGCCCCCCTTCCCCTCCCCGCTGTGACCCGTGGGTGGGAGAGGGAGGGCGGCCACGCAGGCGGCTCCACCAAACCCACTCCAGGGGGAAGTGGGACAAGGGCAGAGAGCCTTATACTTGGGAAAAAAAAAAAACAACAACAAACCCAACTTCAATTATAAGCACTTCTCTGAATTAAATATATTTAGTCTATCAAAGGGGAGCTCCGAAGGTACGTCAGCCAAGATGGCTGAAGGAGACAGGTGCACTCAAATGTACTTCCGCCGTGGTGTAGACGGGAATCCCGAACTAACACGGCTCTAACGCACTTGAACTTTCACAACTCCGGTGGTCTTCTGGGCAGTACTAACACTTCGAGCCACATCCCCAAATGCAACCACAGAAGCCCCAAGTGAGAGGAGAACAGACTCCAATTACCTGTTCCATTTCCATCCAAGCCTCGCAGATAAGGAAAACTGTCCACCTCGGACGGGGCGCTGGCGGCCGTGAGGAAGGCCGTCAGGTCGCTGTAGCTGGTGTTCTCAGGCAGCCGCAGGGCTCTCCTCTGGAAGTGAACTCGAGGCTGTGGCCGGGCACCTGCAGAAATGAACTTCGGAGTTACCTCCCGGGGAAGCGGCAAATCTCAGGCAACCAGGAAGCTACTTCAAGTGGCAGCGCGCCTCCCCGCCCCCTCCCCCTCGTCCCCGCCTCTCCGCCCATCCCCCATTCGCCGCGCCCCGCAGGGCACAAAGATGTGACAACATGCTATTATGGGGATAGAAATAATAGCCCATTGTCACATTTGTTTTGACACAGGATGTTATTCAGGTTTTTAACAAAAAAGCTTTCCAAGTCCTATTTGTGAGCAAGCTTTGCACTGCCCAGCATTCGCCCTTGGAGGGGGGGGGCAACATTTTAGGAAAGGAAGTCCGCATCAGTGAAACGAGTAGATGACAGTTCATCTCTTTACGTAAACAAAGCAAGCGACACCCTTTAAGACTGTTACAAACACCTCCTTAATCTTCTGGTAAAATCTGGCTTCCCTCCACAGACCAAACTGAAGCCCGGCAAGGGAATTCAATGTGCAGCCTGGACAAGAACTCCAAACGAGAAGCTGCCATGTGGCATCCAGTCTCTGCGGGTGGGGTGCACCCTATTCGTCACAGCTCATGTTGGGCGTTTGAGGACGAGGCTCTAGAAAGGAGGTGGGAACACTCCCTTTGGGGCAGGCAGCTCAGTGTGCAGAAGGACGGGCTGGGCCCCTTCAGACAGTTACCCTGGTGATACCGTAGGCAGCATGGGCTCCAGATGTTGTTTTGGCTGCAGAACCCGAACCTGTGTTCCCCTAATGCTATGGCGACAGTCACAAGACGTCAAGGTGCTAAATCATTTTGCGCAAACCCAGCAAAAACATCCTGAAGACACAAGTTAATACAAGTGGGAGTTATGGCACTTACACACTTCTGTGGATTAAAATAGCCATTCCTCAAAAGCAGTGATCCGCCCTGGCATTCTGGTCACTGCATATCCTGCCCCGGGCCTGCAGTTTCCCCTGTGGTCCGCTGGGGGCTCCCTGCCCCCCATCTGGGGCCGGGGCTGTCTGGCACCACAGCCCAGCCCCAAGCTGGTGGTCTTTATGCCTACCCCAGGGTTCCTTTTAACCCTGGATCAGAAACTTTCAGGTGTGGAATAAGCTTATCCAAAAGGGTTCTAGCAGAAGGGAGTTTTAGAGCTCAAAGGTATCAAAGAGTCCACATTCCTCTTCCTACAAGTGAGGCCGCAGAAGCTCAAGAGATGTGAAGTTTGGGGTAGGCTGGCTGGAGCATGTACCAGCGAGGTGGCGGAGAGTCAGATGCCCCCCATACCACCTAAAAATCACTGGTTAGAGTTCTCAGATGACTGGTTCTCCACTCCATGAAACACAGGCCCCACTTTCGGGCCCCTGGGAACCTGATGCCCCAAGTCATGACTCCTATCTGCGTTCCGTCACCTCCACTGAAACTAACTGGATGGATACGCGGTCCTGTCTCAAACCTCCATGGCTTCTCTCTACCCCCAAAACAACCCACAGCAATGCACTAGCATCCAAGTATCTGTCTCTGTTCACTCCCAGCTCTGCTCAGTCTGGTCTTTTCCTTTGATGTCACAGAAGACTGATGTCTTCCTTCTGTCACCTCCTTGGTCCACACAGAGTCCGGACACCTCGAGCCCCCCAGGACCACCTCCACGCCCGGCGAGGAGCGGTCTGCTTCTCTGTTCTTCTCCCTGCTGCACTCGGAGATGGAAAGTCAAAGCCAACCTTTTCTTTTTCACCCCTTCACCCCCAATGACATAACATTACTCCCTCCCTGATCCTATTATTGTCAGTGATAGTGAACTTTCCCAGAACTTACTTCCCTTTGTCTACTGTTTTTCAATTTAAACAATGCTGCTGGTGCCCGCCTTGGTTACACACAGTGGGGGAAACAAAGAACTTGCTAATAAGAAGAAAAGAGTGTCTATAGTGTGACGGGGCCAAGAGGGACTTGTCCTCATGAGGGTTGAGGCAGAACAGGGTGGGAGAGGTGCTGCCTTCCAGGCCTCAGGAAAAGGGTGACTGCTGACAGATGAAGGGGGGATCACACTGACCCCCTCAGGGGGACTGGCCTGGAACTTGGGAGACCCCAGACCTAGCTGCTCCCCAGCTCTCAGGGGCCATTGGCTGTCCTCCCTTCCCTCTCTCCCTCACCTCTCTCTCTAACAGACACGCAGCCTTCTCTTGCTCTCTGGCATATCATGCATTTTAGTGGGAGATGCATCTCTCTCCCCTCCCCACCCCTGCTCTGCCCTCCCTCTGCCGCCTCCCCTTCCTTTTTTGTGCAGGAGAACTTGGTCACGAGCCAGACATCTGGGCTCTATCTGCTGTGACTGGTGGGTGGGGGGCACAGAGGGGCAATGCCTGGGGCAGGTTAACTAGCAGGGGACGTGTCCTGTCCAGCCGATTGGACGCACGCTGTGACCAGCATGATAGGGATCCCTGTCTGCTGAGGGACCAAACACATTCCCAGACACAGAGCAAAGGCAAGACCTCTCTCTGCCTGCCGAAATGACCCAAGAAACATCTGAGGAGTTACAGAAGGGTGGAAGCTACTCTAGGCCTCAGTGTAAATGGAATCCAAAGTGTTTGTGTGGGGCTGGGGAGTGGTTACGTCCTCACGCCTATCTTCCTCTATCAGTGCTGCTGGATTTCCGCAATTCCAGGACGGGGTGTGATTGGCTGGGGATGGGAGGACCGAGAGGACAGGCCTGGCTAGGTCTTTTCTGGATGCCTCTCCCATATTCCCCACAACAGCGGGTTCTCAAATTTTCTCTGTTCTTCTCAGACTCAGGGTTCCATCCCCAGCCCCAGATGCTCAGGCCCTCTGTTACTGAAAACAATGGGGCCACCACCTACTGTCTCTGTACTTCAAAATCTCTTTCTTCCCTCTTCTCTTGTCCCTTCTGTCCCTGCTCTCCTCCAGGGTCAGTCAACCCAAGCCTCCATCCCAACTTCTGTTTGTGATGCTGCAAGACTTGGCCCAACCAACTCTTCTTGCCTTTGTTAATCATCTTTCTCTACAGGCTTTTCCTCCACAACCAACAAACATACCCATTCCCTCCTCATCTAGAAAAATAACACCAAAACAGGACTTGAATGCTGTTATCCCTGTAAGGGAATGCCTCCTCTCCTTCCACCCAACCCCCAATGATCTGGCTTTTACCCACAACACACACCGCCCTCGGAAATGTCAATGGATGACTGTATAATCTGCAAACCCATGACTATTTCTCGGCCTTCCTCCTCACTGACCTCTTTACAATGGCCCACACTGTTCACCGCCCCCGCCCAGGAACCCCTACTGCTTGGCATTCACAGTCCTGCACACTGGTCTCTCGAGTCAGCTGGCTTTTTCCTCTGCAAGTATGTTTTTTCTCCTCCCACCTCCAAATGAAACAGTTCCTATGGGGCTGCCTTCAGCTGCCTCCATTGTTTCTGGGTTCTTACCTTATTGACTCCCCTCCATGGTGACCTTCCTGTCTGCCCCGATGCTCTTCCGAGCCCAGTGTCTGTATTTTCTCTGCCTTCGGGGCACCTCCACCTGGATGCCCCACCGGCACTCCAACACCATCCCCTAGTTTCTCTCCCACTTCACCACACCCCCGTTCTGCTCAACACCCAGCTTTGCTTCCAGGCTGCCATCATTTTCCCTTTCGATTTTTCTGCGCATCCACTCACTGCCAGGACTGGCTAATCTCCTCTCATCAACATTTCCAGCATCATCTTCTCCTCCTTTTCTGCCTCCACCCTACATCATCCTACATCACCCCTTGCCTTAACTGTGCTCCCGCCTTTCACCTTTGCCGCTCCATCTACTGACACACTGACTTTTCTAAAGTCGCTCTGGTCACATTCCTTCTCTGCTCAGAGACCTTCAGTGGATTGCCACCACTTAGCAAACAATGACGGTGGTGACAGTTACAGACTAGCACAGACCCAACCTGCTCTAATTCCTGTCCTGTAAATGAGAGGTGCAATTCAGTACTTCAGAATTAACAGTTCTTTTTTTTTTTTTTTTAAAGATTTTATTTGAGAGAGAGAGAGAGAACGGGGAGGAGCAGAGGGAGAGGGACAAGCAGACTCTTGCTCTGCGCTCAGCGGGGCTCAATCCCACAACCCTGAGATCACGACTGAGCCGAAACCAAGGGTCAGACACTTAACCAACTGAGCCACCCAAGTGCCCCCACAAAGTTCTTATATACATATTATTTCACTTGATATTTACAACAATCCTCTGAAGAAAGAACCCTCTCCTCTATGAGTGAGGAAGCGGAAGCCCAGAGCGGTTCCACAGTCATTCTGTTAGTAAGAGACAGAAAGGAATTCTTTCGATCCTACTTTTCCCCTCCTAGTACACCACGCCTACCTCTCACCCTCTGGCTAAGCAGGACTGCACAGCTCTGTGCTTCCACACGTATGTTCGTGCCTTTTCCCCACAGTCTCTATCTGCACATCCTACACATCATCCAAGATGTGTCCTAAATGCCACCTCTTCTGTGGAGACGTCCTTGATCCCACCCCAACCTCTAAGTGCTATTTGTATCTTTCTTTCTCCAGCATGGATTTTTTTTTTTTTTTTAAGACTTTCTTTATTTGAGAGAGAGAGAGAGAAAACACGAGCAGTGGGGAGGGGCAGGGGGAGAGAGAGAAGCAGATCCCCACTGAGCGGGGAGCTGGACTCGAGGGGCTTGATCCCAGGACCTCGGGATCAGGACCTGAGCTGAAGGCAGACACTTAACCGACTGAGCCCCCCAGGTGCCCCTCCAGCACGGATTTTACTGTGCCCTGTATTATGTTTATTTGGAAACGTGTACATCTCCCTAATCAGAGGCACCATGAGAAAAGAACATGGAGCAGTGGAATCACTCAGCGCTACATTTAAATTTTTCTCCTATCATCTTTTATTTGAGTGACTTTGGGCTTCAGGTTCTTTGCCTTTCAAACAGGTATGAATCATGCTTGTCTCGTAATACGGTGCTGTGATGCCAGATCTGAGCGCACATGCGTGATGCCTAGCAGGGCCTCTGGGTACATAACACGTACAGGATAAACATTAATTTCCCACCTCCTCTCCCCTTTTAGATGGAAGCTCCCCCAAAGCAGGTGTTCTGTAAAACACATTGCACTGTGTTCTATACATAGCTGGTGCTCAACAATATTTACAGAATTACATGTAAAGATAAACTACATTGGGCAGCTCACTAGGTCCAAATAGCGATCTGTCTTAATTCTGACTAGGTCAGGATTCCTCAATTTGGCCCTACTGACATTTCAGGCCAGGTAATTCTTTGTTGGGGAGTGGGGGACTGGGCTGCCTAGGCACTGCATCATGTCTGACAGCATCCTTGGCTTCTATCCATCAGATGCCAGGAGCAGCTCCCAAGTCGTGACAACTAAAAACGTCACCAGACACTGCCCAACATCCCTGGGGGACAAAGCTGCTCCAGACTGGGAACCACTGCACAAGATACTCTGAGCATCCTCACAATGATCCAGACATGCCTCTTCTCTGCAAGGGGCACTGGATATGTGAAGAGGAAAAGGACAAAGGCTCCGCCGTCCTGGGGCTCAGGAGTACAGAAGGCTTCATGGAAATGGCTTAATTACCACAATGTTTTAAGTGCCAAAATAAGAGACCTATGCGGAAAAGTACAGAGGAAACTTCGAGAGAGCTCCGTGGGTGGCATCTGTGACTGTGTCTGGAGGTGGTGTGGGGGCGGGGGGAAGGGAGTGCACACCTGGAAGCAGGGCCAGCCTGAGCGGGGAGGCTGGGGAGGGCGGGGGGCCCTGGAAGCCAGGTGCAGGGGTGTCGGCAGGGTTCCCGGGATGGGAGGGAAAAGATCGCGTTTGCTCTCACCCCAGTTCTGATGGCGGCGGGTGGAGGGATGGAGGGACTAGAGGTCGGCCAGGAGGCTGTCATAAGGGGTTCACGTGAGAAACGATGGAATGCCGAATAATGACAGCGGCCTGGGGATGGAAGAGGTAGCTGGAGGCGGACACGAGGGCAGGGAAGAAAGAGCGGGAAGAGGCCAGAGGAGCAAGGAGCTGAGGAGTGAGAAGCCATCCTCCAGGAGGACGCCTGGGTCTGCGCAGCTCGACCCGGCCCCCACCCCCCCACCCTCCACGCCCTGCGGGGTGACCAGGACCCAGAAGGAGGCCCCCCAGCAGCCTCAAGCTCCATGGAACTCTGTAAGGGAAACTTCCAGAACGGCGTGAGGCAAAGGAAAACTGAGGCGTGCAACCCGCGAGGGCGGACTTCTCCCGTTTGGGAGAGGATGGAAACGCGAGTGGAGCCTGAAGGAGGAAGGGGGATTAGGAAGGGCTTTTCCTGGAATGGCAGGGTTTAGGGAGCTGAGGGACAGCGGGAGGAGAATGATGGAGGGAGGCCTGAGGAAATAAGGGGTGGGAGGACCTGCGAGAGAAGGGGCCCGTGGTGGAGGAGGGACCGTAGCAGGCACGTTACAAGGCCAGAGAGAAGCCACCATCCTCCCCTGGTGGCTTCTCCTCTCCGTGAACCGTGGTGAGGTCATCGCTAAGAACAGGGGCAT
Organism: Halichoerus grypus; assembly: GCF_964656455.1. Classification (NCBI taxonomy): domain Eukaryota; kingdom Metazoa; phylum Chordata; class Mammalia; order Carnivora; family Phocidae; genus Halichoerus; species Halichoerus grypus. The sequence continues at coordinate 54,484,207 of NC_135717.1, forward strand.
GGAGGTGGGTAGTGCGGGGCGCGGTGTGCATGAGGTGGGCGTGGCTTACAGCGGAGCTCTGGGGGCCTGAAGTCAGTGGGTGCTGACAGTGCACCCCTGAGCAGTCAGGCATCTTCGTGGTATCCTATTATTTTTTTAAATGTAAATTCAATTTAGTTGACATATGGTGTATTATTCGTTTAGTGATTCATCAGGTGCATAGAACACCCAGTGCCCATTACATCAAGTGCCCCCCTTAATGCCCATCACCCAGTTACCCCATCCCCCACCCACCTCCCCTCCAGCAACCCTCAGTTTGTTTCCTAGAGTTAAGAGTCTCTTATGGTTTGTCTCCCTGTTTTTACCTTATTTTATTTTTCCTTCCCTTCCCCTATGTTCATCTGTTTTGTTTCTTAAATTCCACATATGAGTAAAATCATATGGTCTTTGTCTTTCCCGGACTTATTTTGCTTAGCATAATACCCTCTAGTTCCATCCACATCATTGTAAATGGCAAGATTTCATTCTTTTTGATGGCTGAATACTATGGTGTGTGTGTGTGTGTGTGTGTGTGTGTGTGTGTGCGCACCACACGGTACCTTCTTATTCATGTCCTCACATTCGGAGTCAACAAGATGCCCCATTTCTGAGACCCATGAAGGTCTGCTGGATGCTCTGGGAGCCAGAGCTGCAGGCCAACTGCTCAGAATTTACACAAATACCGTACCTACAGAGAGGAAAACAAGTGGGCAGTCTTTTTATTTTTCTAGGAAAACTCATTTTCTATGAGTTTATTCTATTTTACTTGGGTGTAAACAATTCAAAACAAAAACGTCCACTGAAGCATGAAGCATCTAACTACCGAGAACAATGGGCTCCTTCCCCTCTTCTGTGTTCATCTCCACCCAGTGGCCTTCATTCTTTGAAAGCTTTTACTTTAGTGTCACATAAAACTCATCACCTAAGACTATGCACGTAACGTGTGAAGCTTCATCACTGAACTGTCATCACGCTACCTACCTTTTCTCAGGAGCGTTTGACACATTATAACATCTGAGCAACACGTTAAAATTCAAAGACTTACAGTACTTACATTTCTGATCGAATAAGAATTGATTTTTCTCCTCTGAATCCACTAAAAAAAATAAATTCACCTACACTTGACCAATCTGAGAACAAACATTGAATACAGCTTTTATAAATACAGTTTTATATTAATTTTATAGAACAGAACTGCAAAGACCAAAAATTATCTACACATGGCTTTCCTTCCAACTGGTAAGAAAACATGAAACAGCATGCAGCATTATTATTTTTTAAAAGATTTTATTTATTTATTCATAAGATATATATATAGAGAGAGAGAGAGAGAGAGAGGCAGAGGGAGAAGCAGGCTCCCTGCCGAGCAGGGAGCCTGACGTGGGACTCGATCCCAGGACCCTGGGATCATGACCTGAGCCGAAGGCAGAAGCTCAACCATCTGAGCCACCCAGGTGCCCAGCATGCAGCATTATTATTGTCATGTCTCAACTCTACTGAGACAAGGAAAAACACAAGGAGCAATTATTACACTCATGAACAAGGATCAGTGAAAAAAACTAACAAAATTTCTGGAGCGCCTGGGTGGCTCAGTCGGTTAAGGGTCTGCCTTCGGCTCAGGTCATGATTCCAGGGTCCTGGGATTGAGCCCGCGTTGGGCTCCCTGCTTGGCGGGGAGTCTGCTTCTCCCTCTCCCTCTGTGCTTGTTCTCTCGCTCTCTCTCTCAAATGAGTAAATAAAATCTTAGAATTTTTTCCTAAGATTTTATTTATTTATTTGTCAGAGAGACAGAGAGAGACAGAGAGAGAGACAGAGCACAAGCAGGGGCAGAGGCAGAGGGAGAAGTAGGCTCCCCGCTGAGCAAGGAACCCCATGGAGGACTCAATCCAGGACCCTGGGATCATGACCTGAGCCAAAGGCAGACACTTAACCGACTGAGCCACCGAGGCATCCCTAAAAAAATTTTTCTATTTATTCAGTCATTCAGTGAATTGCTCATTGAATACCTATCATAAGGCAGGTATAGGGCCAGGCCCTGGGAAGGTTTTAAGATGAACATGACATACTTCTTACCTTCAGATTTTAAAATGTTAGTTGGGGAGATAAGGTATTACTACCAAATATGGGAAAGGGAGTTATCATAAAAAGATACACAAGCCCCAGCTGGAGGGTTGTTTTAATACACTCTTCTGGTTATTGATAAAGATATGAAGGGCAAGAAGGGAGACAGAGATGGGTCAGAATGCAAGGATGGGAGCCAGAGGGCACGGAAACTGCAGGAACACCTGGTTCTGGGCTCAGGACAACTCGGGGCAACACAGCAGGTGTCTGTAGATTTCACTTGAATGCAGTGTCATCAACAGGACTCCACTAATCCCCAGTCTGCGTCTCTCTGACCTGCTATTAACTGCCTCCCTTTTCTTACTCATACTTTCTCTTCTCTTCTAACCTGGGCTCCAAGGTGGCCTGCCATGCTCACAGACCCTCTGTACCTCAGAACCACTCAGCTGAGAGTCTCACCTCTTCTGGGTTCTTAGCTTGATTCCACTAAAAGGAAGAGAGAGAAGAACGGATGGCTCCAGATTTTCTCTTCCAGCTGGGTCCCAGCCCTTGGCTGCACTGTGGACTGGTTACCCCTGAGCCGGGGGTCACATGATATAAGCCCCTTGGCCGCTGAGGTTGAAGGGCAAGGCACCTGCATGAATCACATCTCCAGGGAAGATGGAGACAAGACCTCCTGGAGGATGTGTCCTTAGCTGGTCTTGACGTTCAAGGAGGGCTTGAAGACAGATTGCAAGGTGGGGTGGGACACCCCAGATGGAAAACAGAAAAGGAAATTCAGTTAGGCTAGAATACTTTCTCCTTCAATATGTGAAGGAGAAGAGCCCAGAGAAGGGAGGCTGAGGCTGGATCACAAGGTGGGTGTGCGCTGTGGAAGGAGACTGGATTTTATTCTAGGGCATGGGGGAGGGGAGGGGGGGTGGGGGAGTGAAAGAACTAGAGCTCTGCTCCCAGAAGATTCCTCTAGCAGTTTAGTGCAAGGTGTACTGGAAAGGAGACACAAGAGGTGGGAAGTCTGGTCAATCTCACGCCCAGCGCCAATCCAAACTCAAAGACTAGAGGCAAGTACACCAGCTGGGGGCTGCTGCATGGTCTGAGGGGAGAGTGACCAGGGCCTGAATCAGGGCACAGGCCTGGCAATGCAAGTGGGCAACAGAAACAAGGCAAGTGTGTGCAAGCACGGGAACATCACATGAAATTACTCAGGGTATAAGGCCTGGGCCCTGGAACGCTATTTGACTCATAGAGCACAAGAAGGAGAGATGAGGGTCATGCACAACTGGTACACGGGGAGAAGGTGATGGCTTACTGAGGGCATATGACACGATGCGGAGATCCTTCAAGAAGCCCCTCAGAGTCACCAGGGGAGACAATGAGGTCTCAGGGTGGGCGGGCGACAGTGAGGGGCAGAGCGGGCAGTGACGAGGAGGTCTGGCAGGCATGGTGGGATAAAGTGTGGTTACAGCAATGGGCTCCGTAGGCTGCAATGTGAGCCCTTGTCACAAACAGCTTGCTAGGGTTGGTGCCACTCCCGGGGAGAGGGGGACTGAGAAGGGGTCACACACGTGGGTGCAGTGGAGGTCAAAGGTGCCTGGGAAGGAGAAGAGGACAGGTCTACAATGGGAACTGTGGGGACTAAGAAGTATGTGTGGAGGGGGCTGCTGCAGAAAACCTGCCCGCGGGAAACCATGTATACAAATACTGCAGTCTCCGCCCCTTCTTACCGACCCTCACCTCCCAGGTAACCGCACAGCCACTGAGACTCAGGGCCAGGGCGCTGTCCAGCACCGGGTGTAAGCATTTGGGATTTTATTCCAAGTACAGAGGAAAAGCTGCTGAAGAGCAGAAGCAAGGGGACTTGATCGCTGTAACTGGGTGAAGACTAGATTATAGGTTGGCGAGGGTGGGAACGAGACAGCCAATTAAAAACCTACTGCAACTCTCCAGGCCGGGGGGGTTGGGGGGGCGGGGGTAGTGTCTTGGATCCGAGTGGTGCAACGCAGATGGAGAGAAGCAGCCCTGCCAGGGAGCCAGCTGTGAGGACAGAAGGGTCAGGGATAGTTCCTAGGGTTTGTCTTGACCCCTGAGGTACCATGTTTGTACCGTCTACGGAGATGGAGAGTAAAACACAGCCAGAGTTCTGTGTGTATAAGTCAAGTCTGAGAGGCCTATTAGACAGCCAAGTGGAAATGACAAAGCAGCAGCTAGCTCTGGGCCTCCCTCTCAGGGAGTCCAGGCTGGAGGTGAGACTGGGAGTTCTCTCTGTCCGGGAAGCATTCAGGCATGGGTCCATGATATCTTCTAGGGAGAGTCCTGGAAAGAAGAAATGTAGGCCCCGGACAGTCACCGGAGTGTCCAGAGAAGTGACCAAGAGGAGAAAGAAAATCAAGGCATGATGTTACGGGAGTGAAGGGAGGAGAGTCTCGAGTCATCTCTGCAGGATGCTGTGGAGATGTCCAGGGAGATGCGGAGAGAAATGTTCTTGGGTTTGGCCACATGGGGCCTATAAGAGACTCCAACAAAGCAGTCGGTACGGAGCAATGAGGCAGGGGAGGGCTTGCAGTGTGCTGAACAGGGAAAGACAGTCGAGGAAGCAAGAAAGAAGGGCATGTAGACGTCACAGGGACCCAGGGCAGTGGCTAGAGCTAGGCATGGTTGCGCAAGCAACTGGCAGAGATGCACAACTGTAGTATTTGTCCACTCCAGTGTGGGAGAAAATGGTGGGGCGGGAGCAAGAGGGAACACTGAAGTCCCTGTGGAAGAGAAGAGATGGGGATGCAGAGCACAAACAGAGGGACTGGCGTGTACTTGGACAGGGACCCTCCTTCCAGCACAACAAGGAGCAGCGGGCGGGTGTGTGGACTTGCAGGTGGGCAAGTGAGGGTCCTCAGTTTCTCCGTGAAGTATGTAGCGACGTCATGAGCTGAGATCGAGGATGTGAGTGTGGGTGTACACACAGGAAGTCGGGAGATCGAGAAGAGGGTGTCAAAGTTGTCTTGGAGACTCAGAAAACAAATGACCGGGAAGGGCCCCTGTCTCGCAGGCTGATGCCCATTGGAGGCCTGTGGTCATGACCCAGCTGCACAACCAGTGGCTGCAATGTGAGGGTCCGTCCAGCCATGTGTGGCTGTGCTGGGGTGGCCATACGTGGCTCAGGTCAACCAGGCTCAGAAGTTACTGAGTCAGGCAAACGTGGCAGAGGGGGAGGGGAGCAACACCACTGGGGGGTGGGTACTGCAAGGGGACAATTCCAACGAAGGGCCATGGCACTTCGGCTGGGGAGGGAGGCAATCCTGTTGGCAAGGACATGGTGGGTCATGGCTCTGGAGCCCTCAGTGGTATGTAAGCTGTTGTCACAGGTAAGAGGAGGGAATGTGGTGGCTGAGCTTGGAGGTGGTGCATTTGCTGGAATGAGGAGGCCTAAGGCATGACTGCAGAAGTGGGTGGTCACTCACCCAGTGGGGGAGAGAAGCACCCCAGGAGTGGAACAGCAGCTGGGGGACCAGATGGGCATCGTCCGTAGGTATGCTAACGTCCCCAAGAAACAATTATAGGAGCATCGTGAGCCTGGGAACTAGGAGCTCATATCATGAGTCCAGGAGGAAAGTTGACCAAGACACTGGTGGTGAGTGTTCCAGTCAGCCTCCAAGGAGCCGCAAAGAGGCAAGTCATGGAAGCTCAGCCCCCACTTGAGAAGGCTGCAGGGAAGGCTGTGTGAGCTCACGGACATTTCAGACCAGGAAGGGGGGCGGTGCTCAGAGAAGAGGAGGAAGGGAGTTGCTGCAGCCGTATCTGTGCCCAGAGGACACAGGGTGAGGGAGGGCTGGGGCAGGCAGGGGTGGGGCGGGGTGGGGTGGGGCGGGCTCTCCTGGACAACGTCGTTTCTGGTCTGTATCCTGTAGCCTGGCTCGTCTCCATTTATAAAGGCCCACGGGCAGGTCCACACTGCAGAAGCCCAGCTGGCTTCTTGAGAACGTTCTACCAAAGATGTTCGTGGAGCAACATCTCGGGGAAAGAATGGTTAATTCAGAGAAAGCAGAAGAAAACTGGAAAAAGAATGAGAACAGCCAGCAAGAGAGGAGATGAGGACTAACTCTGAGGAAATGGTGGGGGAAGGGCCAGTTAAGAGGAACACTTAGAATGTTGTGTAACATATGGCAGGTGGTCAGTTTTTTACTTTTATTTTTATTTATTTATTTTTAAAAGACTTATTTATTTATTTGAGAGAGAGCGAGAGAGTGCGCACAAGCGGGGGGAGGGGCAGAAAGCGAGGGAGAAGCAGACTCCCCGCCAAGCAGGGAGCCCTACACGGGGCTCGATCCCAGCACCCTGGGAGCATGACCTGGGCCAAAGCAGACGCCCAACTGACTGAGCCACCCAGGTGCCCCGTGGTCAGTTTTTTTAAATAAAAAATCAAAACATTCGAGGCTGTGAAAGAAAACAATGGGTCCTAAGGCATATCTAAAAAGAAGATGCTGTGACATGTGGGTCGCACTCCCTGTTTAATTGCTTTGTGTCAGTCCCCCCACCACGTGGACACATGGCACAGCAACAACCCCGATCAGAAGCAGCAGAGTCCCGACCAGGCTGGGTCTGAGCTGCTTGCAGGCTGCATGGGCTCCTCTCCTCAGGAAATGAGAAGTCGGTCTCAAACTCCAAAGCCACAAGGAGTCTGGTCCAGGGGATTCGTCACCCTCATTTGCTATTTGAAGAGCTGCAGTCAGCTCTAAATTATACTCTGATTATCCTAACCTATGCCATGACATAAATGGGTGAGGACAGCCTATCTATCAAGGACATTCATTGCAACCATTCGACTCTTGCTATCATTTTCCACTGGGTTAAATTCTGATAAAGACCAAAATTCTGATAGAGATCATTTTGGTCTTTATCGGAATTTAGTCCAGTCGAAATGAGAGCAAGATACTAAAGATTCCTCTCTTAGTGAAGAACATGAGAAGGAAGTACAATCGTTCCCTCATTGCAAGAAAACCATTGTCACACTCCATGTTCACTGCAGCATTATTTAGAAGAGCCAAGACATGGACACACCTAAGTGTCCATCAATGGATAAACAGCTACAGAAAATGTGATCTACGATGGAATATTACTCAGCCATAAAAAAGAAGGAAATCCTGCCATTTGTGACAATATGGTTGAACCTGGAGGACATTAAGTTAAGTGAAATAAGCCAGACAGAGAAAGATAGGTACTACATGATCTCACTTACATGTGCAATCTGAAATAAACCGAACTCATAGAAACGGAACAGACTGGTGGTTGCCAGAGGTGGGGGGGGTGGGGAAAGTGGGTGAAGGGGCTCAAAAGGCACAAACTTCTAGTTATAACTAAGTCCTGGGGATATAATGTACAGCATGGTGACTACAGTTTAATACTGTATTGTATATTTGAAAGTTGCTAAGAGAGTAGGTCTTGAAAGTTCTCATCACAAGAAGAAAAATTTGTAGCTATGTGGGGTGAAGGATGTTAACTAGCCTTACTGTGGCAATCATTTTGCAATATACACATATATCCAATCATTATGTTGTAAGGCTAAAAGGAATACAATGTTACATGTTAATTATATGGCTGGGTGTTCACCTCTGCACGTTCCCCACAGCCACTCAACAAAAAAGGAATGAGTGAGTTCACTTCATTTGCAAATGGCACACGAATGTGGTTAGGTAGAGAATGATTCTTATCAAATGGTATTAAAATGAAGTAAATAAAAAATTAATCTGATGGAACATTAAAAGCTGGAAAGATCACTCTCTGGCCCATGATTTAGATGAAAAAAAGTGATCTCAGCACAAATACGTTTGACATAAGTATTATTCCCAATTCTAACCCCACCACCAGCTCAGAGAAATCCCTTAAGCTTTCTGTACTAGAGTCTCCACAAGAGAAATTAGGTGTGAGGTCACATTTATGCACATCACTGCATGTATGTCAGATGGGTTAAGAAAATGAGGGACAAGAGAGAGAAAAAGACCACACTTGAAAGTCTATGAACCTTCTCTCTCTCTTTTCTAAGGGGGGGTATTTTGTTTTGTTTTGTTAAAAAACACATACCATTAAATTTACCATCTTAATCATTTTTAAGTGTACAGTACAATAGTGTTACGTACATTATTGTGCAACAGATCTCTAGATCCTTTTTGTTGTACAAAACTGGAACTCTAACCCCTTGAATACTTATGAACCTTTGCTCATGAGGCTCAGGTGGGGTCCTGGGCTCTGAACCCACGAGGTAAATATCCTCAACTTTGGAGAAGAGAGAGATGTGGTATGGGCAGAGTGGTGGCGGTCCCTTCTTTTCTCTCACGCACTTAAAGGCTGGCCCTAAAGAAACAAGATCACAGCCAGTGGATAGTTTAACCAAAAATTCAAGTGTGTTTGCGCACTCACACGGACAACACACATTGTGTTCAGCTCTGGGTAAATTCATTGCCATCACCATCTGACAAGAAGCTGTCTCTTATAAGATCTTAGTAGACAGCAGACAGTAACAAAGTTACTGTCACTTCTCTTTTTCAATATTCAACATACCTTGGAATCCTGAGACTATTTGGACAACATCTTCATACACCATTAGAGTGGCGGATCGTTCTGGAAGCAGGCCCAGGCTCAGTGAAGAAAATACTGCAGAAACAAAAATGGACATAAGGGAATTCTGAAATTTAAATAAAAACGCGCACTCTAATTTTTGGGGCACACCGCATTCTTTGTATTGTCTGATTTCAAATCAATCAACAATACTGATTTTTAGTATTGTGACATAATAAAATATATAATATTATTTGGTGTCTGACCCTGGTTCCTGACACAGAGCGCCTAACTCCCTTGTAATTTCCTGGGTGTTAGGAGGATTTTTTTGTTCTAATGAGGCAACTCTGGGTGGGCTCCTGGATGGGGGCTGGTCACCAGAAAGCTGTAATTAGAAGCTTGGAACTTTCAGCCCCACCCCTCCACCTCCAGGGAGGGGAGAGGGGTGAGAGATTAAATTCATACATAATGAAACCTCCATGAATTCCATTTGCGCACTACATAATGAAACCTCCATGAAAATTCCAAAAGTACAGGGTTTGGGGAGTTTCCAGATTGGTGAATGCATCTACATGCCAGGGGGGTGGGACACCTCAACTCCCAGGGACAGAAGCTGCCGTGTTCAGGACCCTTCCAGACCTCGTCTGTGTATCTCTTCCTCTGGGGGTTCATCTGTATCCTTTATGATATCCCTTATAATAAGTTGGCAAATGTAAATAAATGTTTCCCTGAGTTCTTGAGCCATTATAGCAAATTACTGAACCTGAGAAAGGGTTGTAGGCACCCCTGATTTGGAGCCAGTTGCCCAAAGCACAGGTGGTGACATGCTAGGAGTTGTGTGTGAGTGGGGGGAGCAGTCTCATGGGACTGAGCCCTTCACCTGGGGGTCTGCGCTGACTCTGAGTAATGCTAGAATTGAACTGAACTGTAGGACACCCCATTGGTGTCCAGAGAGTTGGAGAACTGGTTGGTTTGAGAAAAAGCCCCATTCATTTGTGTCAGGAGTGTTGTGAGTAGAGAGAAAGGAAACATTTTTTGTTTAAGTCTGATTAGCAAGACCTTCTGGATGCTACGAGAATGCCGCAATCTCTCGTATAACAACTGCTCACGCTACAACAGTCAACTAGTTTTTATTTGCCTAGAAGTTTTTAGTAAAGTATCTGAGTCTCTTCACATTAGGAACATACTACACATTATATGAATGTAAAATATATAAAGTTAGATATTAATGTTAAAAAAAGACTTTAAAAACATGTGCTCAGGTTAACAAATGACACATGACAGAAGAACATGCCCCCGTATTCCGGAAACTAATAAGATGACAGCACTCGTGCTGTTTTTAAAATTCTTGCTTAAGTACCTAGACTTTCAACTAAAAAATTCACAAAGCCTGCATGTTTCTGGGGAGAACATGAATCAAAGAGAAAACAAATAAATGTATTATGGAAAAATAATACTCACTAAGTCACTGAACCCTTAGTAACATGTCAGACATTATTCTAAGTGCTTTAAATTCGGTGATTTATTTAAATCTCAAAACAACTCTATGGCGGCACCTGGGTGGCGCCGTTGGCTAAGCCTCCAACTCTTGGTTTTGGCCCAGGTCATGATCTCAGGGTCGTGGGATGGAGCCCCCCTGTTGGGCTCCGTGCTCAAGAGTCTGCTTGAGATTCTTTCTCTCCCTCTTTGTCCCTCCCTCTGCTCACGCATGTGCATGCACGCACGCACGCTCTCTCAAATAAGTAAATAAATCTTAAAAAAAATCCAACTCTATGAAATAGATATTATTAACTTGTCCATTTGACAGGTAAGGAAACAGGCTTATAGGTAAGGAATTAACTTGTGCAAGATCCCACAGCTGGTAAATACTGGAGCTAGGACTTAACTCTGGAGTCTGTTCTCAACTGCTATGCTACACAGACTCAAATTCAAAGACCCACTGGGCTTTATCCAGTCCAAGTTTAAAGATGAGGAAAGCAAGGTCTAGAGAGGTAAACTGACTTTCTGGGAAAATATCGGGGACCAGAAATATCAAGTGCTAAGAATATGTTAGCACTACTGGCTCTTAATAGTGCCCGGAGGGGACCCGTGAGCTGGCCTTGGACATGACCTCTCTTTTCATATCCCCTCTACAGTCAACTTATGGAGCTGCCATTATATACAAGGCCCAGTGCTCGAAGCATGGAACAGATCAGTGCTGGAGGCAATCTGGGCCTGCGAGGTTCTAATTACAAGGGGCCTGGGGCACACAACAAGTGGAAGGTGGTCATTGCCATGAGCAACATAAGAATGCACCTCGGTGCTGTGGAAATAATCTGGTGGTTCCTCAAAATGTATCACACACAGAGTTACCATCTGATCCAGCAATTCCACTTCTAGGTAGAGACCCAAGAGAACTGAGAATGTATATTCACACGATAACTTATAAATCAATGTTCATGGCAAAAAATGGAAACAACCCAATATCCACCAACCAATGAGCAGATAAACAGAATGAGGTCCATCCATACAATGGAACATCATTCATTCATAAAAAAGGAAAAAATACTGATTCAGGCTATAATACAGATGCACCATGAAAGCGCTATGCAAAGTAAAAGATGCCAGACACAGAAGGCCCCATATTACAGAATTCCATTTATCTGCAATGTTCAGAATAGGCCAACCACAGAGACAGAGAGGAGATCGGTGCTTGTCAGGGCCTGGGGGTCATGGGGGGTACAGAAAATATTCTGGGATTAGTTAGTGGTGATGGTTGTGTAATTTTGTGAACTGCACACTTCAAAATGGTGAACTTAATGGTATATGAATTACAATTTTAAATACAAAAACAAAAACAAAAAGAATAAGAAAAAAAAGAATTCATCTTAGGAGTTCAAAGTTGGGAGAAAAGTCACTTCAGGTTGGGGGAGGGAGGATCAGGGAATGCGTGTGAGCCAGGATTAAAGCAGGGAGACCTACCTTGGATAAATCCTTTGTAACCACTTCAAAGGGACACTTAACCTTCTTTAACAATGACCCCTTCACCCAACAGCACTGGGTCCCCAGTGGCCCAGAAGAAAGGGTCACTGTAGCGATGCTGCCTTCACGAACGCCCTGTCCCATCAGAGAGCTCACACACATCCCAAGTGGCACTTCCTGGGCCCTGAAAAGCTCTGTGCCGACCGCTGTGGGGGACTCTGAGCTCTGAAGTCACCTGTGATCAGTCTCTCGAGATTTGTGTGACCACCGCAGGGTGTTCTGTGAATATCTCTAACCGAAAACATTTGGTACTTCCATACATAAGGCGTCCGCTCTAGCAGACGTTCTAAAGCCTTATATCCTGGAGAGAAAAATGACCTCTCATGATGAGTGGGCTGAGAGGCACCACAGGAGCTTCCTGGAGCAGGAGGGAAGGGACTGAATGCCCCAGGGGGTGTGGGAGGGGGGCGCAGAGAGACCCCGGACCCCCATCACAGGGGGGATGCTGGCTGATGTCTGGAGGTTCTTGTCCTTCCGGGCAGATGTTTGTGTTTTGGTAAGTAGAGAGAAAGGAATGTCGAACTCCACCTGCGAGAGTCAGGAAGACTGCATGGAGCAGCGAACAGCCAGGCTGGGTATGGAACACCCAAGACAAACTCGCCCAGAGAGCATTGGTCAAGGAGTAACCGTGAGGACAAACAGAGCGGGCAACGTGTCAGCTTCATCAAGAGAACAACAAATTGTCCAGGCGTCTAGACCATGAGATATGTAAGGAAGAAAGGACTAGGGAAGGAGGGTCTAAACTTTATCCTGGGGACACTGAAGCCCTTCATGCAGACGTGTAACATAATTATATATATATATATATATATATATATATATATATATATATATATATATATATATATATATGTAGGTACATATTTTTAAGACACGGATGCTCACTGAATATAGAAGGTGGTTTGAAGGGGCAGATGGACCGAGCTGGAGGCGGCAGCAACAGGCCTGGTAGAGCGATAACTATGGAGATGGGCCTAATTAAGAGGTGGACTTACAGTCTTTCACTGATGGACTGCATTTTCCGTAAGTGAATTTGTTTTACCTGTTTGCCAAGGGTAAAGGGTACTCTCCTTATGCTGGGCATCCCCCTCTCCAATCTATACCTCCTTCCTTGAAAGGGCAAAACCAATACATTCTCCAGGAAGGACTGTCAAGGATGAAAAAAGAAATCCATTCCAAAATCTCTGAAGAATGCCAACAAAACCATGTGCGCACGTGTAGAGAAGAAAGCATTTTCTAGTTTCAAATTGTCACCACATTTTAGGAGAGGCTCCCAGCTTTTCTCTGTTCCTTGTCCAGTTATCTGCAGTACCAACAGTATTTTCTTGACCTCTAAAAGCAAGCATGGAAACAGTAGTTTACTCTGCCTTTCATAATAGGCAAGTCCAAGGTTTGGTCACCTTTTCTGTCAGATTCTAGTTAAGAGTACCTTGATTATATTAACGAGGCAAACAGAGAAAAATAATCAAAGACACGGGTGGATCCTTGAAAATTATTCAGTCTAATTAATTTAGTTTTAGAAATGAGAAATGTGGGCTTGGAAAGCCGTGATGGGCCCCCGTGTGGGGGGCAGCTGGGGGTGGGTGGGGCGAGAACCCAGGGGTCTTCATGCCTAGTCCCAAACCCTTCCAATTAAACCACATCGTTTCCATTTTTGACTCATTTAAGAAAATGGATATTATGGAAACGGTTGCTTTTTCTCAAATGATCATGTTTACAAAGTCAAAGCAAATGTAATTACAGTACACTGAACCCTCATTATTCGTGGATTCAGTGTTTGCGAATGCGCCTCCTTGCTAAAATTCATTTATGATCCCAGTCAATCCTCATGATGCTTTATATGTGCAAGTACAGAGCGGTCAAAAAATTGAGGCCCGGATGCACATATTCCCAGCTGAGGTCAAACAAGGCGACACTCTGCCTTTTCCTTTCAGCTCACATACTGTAAGTGCCAGGTTTTTCACATTCCTGTGCTTCTTTTTGGTGATTTCGCTGTTTCAAACAGCCCCCAGGCCCAGGGCTGCCATTCCTAACTGCAGGAAGGCTGGGAGGTGCTTATGGGAAAAATATATGTTAGATAAGCTTTGTTCAACCAGGAGTTACGGAGCTGTTGGCCATGAGTTCCATGTTCATGAACCAGCAGTATATTATTAAATCAAGTGTCTTTTTTTTTTTTTTTACAAGCTTTTTAAATTTATTTATTTGAGAGAGAGAGCACAAACAGGGGGAGGAACAGAGGGAGAGGGAGAAGCAGACTCCCCACTGAGCAGGGAGCCCAATGCAGGCTCGATCCCAGATCTCCCAGGACCCCGAGATCATGACCTGAGCCGAAGGCAGACGCTTAAATTGTTGAGCCACCCATGTGCCCCTGAATCATGTGTCTTTAAACACCCCAAAACACACATAAACCAAGGTGATGTATTGCTTGGCTGATGAAAATGTTATGACAGGAAGCTCCTAGGACCCTAACCCTGAATTTCCCCTGAAAGCCATGGCTCAGTATTGACTACCCCAGGGTGCATGGTGACTTTATAGAACATACTGATAGTTTGTGCAGGGGCTCTCCCAGCAAAGGTGGAGTTGTGGTGTCCAGCTACCATTTAAACTTCCCTGGGTTGTTTCCAGTGATTTCTCAGTGTGAAAAATGGAGGCGGTCAAACATTTTCTTCATATATAACCTAATAAAGATCATCTTCCTATTTTGTGGGCTTTCTGAGGATTCCGTCCCAGGTCTGCCCCCCCATGCTTTGGTGAGTTCATAGTTTTGAACCCAACAATGCTAATGAGTTCATGGTTCTTATCTCAACAATGCTAATGATCCCCAAACCACACTTCTACCTCCAAACCCCCTGAGCCTTCAAATCACTTCAAACTACAGGCTGAACACACTTGTGTCCCAGAGGCAGCTCAAAACCAGTGTCCCCTCCACTAAACTCATCATCAATGATGACCCCCAACACTCATTCCTGCCCTCCCATCCTCCACCTCCGCTAGCACCTGCATCCCCCTCTGCCTGAGCCCCGAGCCTGGGGAGAGGATGCACAGGGGAGTGGGGAAGCAGAAGGGGGCTTCTTTTAACCCACTGCATCAACTGAGTCAACTTTAGGGAACCATGAAGTGGTGGGTCTCTCAACCCTATTGACCATCTGTTCCATCTGCTCTGTCACCAGCTAGAAACCCGAGATTCAACTTACATTTCTTCTGTTTTGTCCTTTCCCTCAACGCTCTGTCACCTGTTCCCAGAGACATTCTGCATTTTGTCTGCTAAACATTTCTCATGGTTTATCCCCTTTTCTCTAAGATTTTTCCAGAAGATCTCCTCAGTTGTACCCATATCAAATCCACTTCCCATAGTTCACAAAGCAGTGGTCTCCAACTTTAGTGAATGCTTTTATCCATAAGTGGAGTGTGTGTGTGTGTGTGTGTGCGTGTGCGTGTGTGTTGTGGGGCGGGGGGGAGGTTCTTGGTAAATTGCAGACTTCTGGATCAATCCCCAGACTGAAAGGATGAGTCCTGGAATCTGTGTGTTTTTTACAAGCACCTCTTCTTTTTTTTTTTTTTTAAGATTTATTTATTTATTTGAGAGAGAGAGAGAGAGCATACAAACATGGCGGGGGGAGTGGGGGGTGCAGGGTGTAGGGACAGAGAGAGAAACTTTAGCAGACTTCCACAGTCAGTGCAGAGACTGATGCGGGCCTCGATCCGAGGACCCTGAGATCACGACCTGAGCCGAAACCAAGAGTCAGATGCTTAACCGACTGTGCCACCCAAGCGCCCCTTACAAGCACCTTCTAATGCTAATATCTATTCATCCTCCAGACTCCGCTCCCCTCCCACCTCCTCCAGGAAGCCTTTATTCCCTCACCTAGGCTGAACCTTCCTGCTCCAGCATTCCCTATGCATATATACGCATGAACATACCCATTAGATGGGAATGGCTTTGGTGGCTGACTACATAACTCCCGGACTAAGTTACAAACTCCCCAGGGACAAGCTCTGTGTCTCTAGATCTCTATTGTCAGTGGCTAGGGCAGCGCCTGGCGCATAATAGGTACTTAATAAATGTAAATAGAACTAAAGAGAATTTTGTGACTGAGGGTAGACGCCAGGGCTTTATGAGGCAGGTATAGCCACACTTGGCTCCCATGTGTCCCCAGAGGCAGCGGGGACCCTGACGGAGTGTGTCTAGTGGTGCAGTGGCACAGAGTTGAACACTGACATTGGTATTTTGCCAGCCACTGTGCTATTTATTGAGTCCCTACTGTGCTTTAGGCACTGAAAGGTCGTTTATATATGTTAACTGCTTTGCAATCAGAACAACTCTACCAGGTGGTATGAGCTCCATTCTACAGAGATTGGCAAGGAAGCTAGAGGGGCTCAAGCACAGACTGGGTGCCAGAACCAGGTCAGCCTGTTTCCAAACTCCACCCTGGCAGCGTCTCCCTCCAGCCCTCAGCCTCTCCTTGTCCCTAATCTTGGTGCTAACAGATAATGTGGTCCAGGTGCTAGCGGGAGCCAGAGGTGAGGGGACAGAAGGGGGGCCACGTCCAACTCCCCACCTACCCCATCCCTGAATCTGTGTCAGGCACCATGCTTGCCCCTGTGGGAGACCAGCGTTGTGAAGGGGTGAATGGTGACTTAATCCTGTGATTTATAGTAAGAAGTATGTATCTGGTCTTGGTCCTGTTTCTAGACCACAGCTCCTAAACCCATGGCATTTCCTAAGTGATAAGTGCCATAAAGGTGACTTGTATTACTCATAACATGTCTCTTTCAATGTGGGTTTAGCTAATGAGGCGGCTTTTGGAAAGCCCCTAGATGACCTAAGGGTGGTGGCTGGTTGGCAGGAGAACCAACCAAGTTGGAACTTTCAGCCTCACTCCCTTGACCATGGGGAGGGGAGAGGGGCTGGAGGTCCAGTCAATCACCAGTGGCCAATGAGTTCATCAGTCCTGATTATGTCGTGAAGCCTCCATACAAACCCAACAGGATGAGATTAGAGAGCTTCTGGGCAGCTGTACGCACGGAGGTGCTGGGAGGGTGGTATGCCCAGAGAAGGCGTGGAGGTGCGGTGCCCCTTCCAACACCCCTCGCCTATACGATCTCCTCCATCTGGCTGTTCCTTCAATACCTTTGTAATGAACCAGTGATCTAAAAAGTAAACTGTGTTCAAAACAAAAACCAAAAAAACCCACAGGCCCAAAATGGCGTCACTCAGGCCGAATCACCAAACTGGAACTTAATACCTCGCCTGACCCTAAATACAGTTTTAACTGGGTCAGTCAGGAATTTTTTTGATCAGCATCAATGAGGTAATCTGTCACATGGGCCCTCTCCACTCCCCCTCAAAAGATGAGGTGACCCACCTAGTAAGATCCCTGCCCTTCCCCATAAGGAAAAGTGACCTTGCCTGAAACAATCCTTTCTTTTCTTTTGCTAATAACTCCTCACCCAACCTTCCTTCCCATAAAATCTTCCCTTTTGTGCAACTCCTTGAAGCTCCCCTCTACTTCTGAGATGGATGCTGCCCGATTTACGAATCACTTAAATAAAGCCAAACAGACTTCAAATTTACTTGGTTGACTTTTGTTTTTTAACGACTGTTTCCCTGACTTCTGAGAGCCACTGTGGCCACCGAGTTGAACCTGAGGAGGGGGTTGGGGGACCTCTGATTTATAGCCAGTGGGTCAGAAGCCCAGGGGACAACGTGGACTTGTGATTGGTGTCTGACGTGGGGTGGGGGCAGTCATGTGGGACCGAGCCCTTCACCTGTGGGATCTGATGCTGTCTCCAGGTGGATAGTGGATAGTGTCAGAACGGAGTTAAATTGTAGGGCACCCAGCTGGCATCCGAGAATCTGAGAACTGCTTGGGAAAATACCCAGCATGTTGGGTGATCAGAAGCGCTGCAAGTGTGGAAGAGTATTGAGGAAACACACAGGAGTGGGTTTTCCCTTAGCAGGTGAGAAGGCGGAGAGAGAAAGACAGAGTTCCCATCACCCCCTGCCTCTTTGGCCAGTGTTCTGTCAGGCCCCATGAAGCAGAACAAGGAAGCTCCGTTCCAGAGCATGGCCCCAGTGCCATCCTATCAGTTGGAATCAAAAAGGTACAAAGGAGGATGCTGGGGAAATGGGCAGAAACTCTAAGGCTTTCGATTCTGGTGTGTGTGTAAACCGAGGGAGAGCCCCCACCTGCTTCATACAGGACCCCACCTATCCTTCCCATAAGAAGCCCCAAAAAGTAGGGGCGCCTGAGTGGCTCAGTCGGTGAAGTGTCTGCCTTCAGCTCAGGTCGTGATCCCGGGGTCCTGGGATCGAGCCCCGGATCGGGCTCCCTGCTCCCCGGGGAGCCTGCTTCTCCCTCTGCCTGCCACTCCCACTGCTTGTGCACTTGTTCTCTTTCTCTCTCTGGCAAATAAATAATAAAATCTCAAAAAAAAAAAGAAGTCCCCCAAAAGTAAAGCAGAGACTAAACCCCTATTTTTCTGATCACCTGCCTTCCACTCTCAAATCCCTTCTGTGCCTGACTCCAGCACTAGCCTGGACCATGAGCTCTGCTCCAGGGAAAGATTAGGACGGCCTTACCGGGTAATCGGATTGGCTTCCACGGGGCAGAGTTTGGCACGTAGGCGTGCTTCGTGGCGGTGACGATCAGCTGACTGCCCAGCTTATACGGGAACTTGATGAAGGCGACGCCATCTGTCCCCGAGGTGCCGGAAGCGATGGACACCTGGTTGGTGAAAATCTCGATGAGCGCATCTGGGACGGGCTGGTGGGTGCTGGCGTCACTGATGTGGACCTTCAGGGTCACCTCTGGAGTGAGGAAAAAGCAACAAAGAACAACTGCTATTACCTGGCCCACCTCAACAACAATTCTGCTGTCGCTGATGGGAGTGGAGAGGGGGCTGTGCTAAGTAAATCTAGATCTACATCCAGCATATGAATCGTTGGAACCAGGGAACATTTTCTTGTTAGAGATTCCTTTTTACTTTACACGATTTAATTTCCTTTTTTTTTCCCCCAGAAACCACTGCCCATCATAAACTGCCTTCCTCTTTGCTCCTCCCTGCTCACCCCAACAAATAACAGAGAATTCTATCCCTTTAAGACAATGTGTGCAAACACAATACTCATTTATCCTTCCCCGCATTGCTGGCACACGTGGCCCAAACAGGGCTGGGGCGGCTACTGAAGGACCCTGCAGGCTGAAAGAGTTGCACCCAGAGGCTTCAACAGTCCTGTGGAGCATGGCCGAGAGCTACCCAGGATCGCTATGCTGGTGATCATGATGACTAGACCGAAAAGCAGTCCAAAACGTCTTTAAAAAGGAGGACTTGAAGAGTGGGAAAAGAGAAGCTTACAGAAAGGAAAAAAAAAAAAAAGTAAACATTTGAAAAGATAAATGAAGTTGAGTCAGCAATATTGGCAAACCCAGATCATGAATGTGGGAGACAGACAGATCCAAATTAACGTTAAAAACCTAAAATGGAATGGGTAGTTTTCATTTGTTCATGCAAGAGAGGTCTACTGAGCTGCTACTCTGTGCCTAGAACTGTAATTGAGTGAACCACAGCGGTGAAGAAAAGTGAGGAGACCGGCAAGTGCTACGCTGGGGGATGTGCATGAAGGGGGCACTGATGGAACAGCATGTGCAGAGGCTCAGAGGCAAGGAAAAAACCACGCTTCCTGGAGAAACACAGGTTCTGAAGGATGACAGACAGTGTGAGGGGCATGAGGCCCTGTGCGAGACAAGGCTGCAAAGACGAGCAGGGGCCAGACCACTCAGGGCTTTAGAAGGAACCTAAAAGGATCATTCTTGATCCCAAGAGCAATAGGAAGTCACAAAGATTTTAGACAAGGAGTGGCAATTAAATTTGTTGTAGAAACATCTGGCTGTGGGGGAAGGATGGACTGGGGAAGAGGCAAGATTGGATACTGAGCACCTAGTTAGAGGCCTCTGTAATAACCCAGGAAGAGATGAGGTGGACCAGATTCCAGCATCATGGTGGACGTCGATTAAAAGATGCCAGCATGGTACTCCAGAAATCAGACATGTTTCCTGCTCCGATAAACCCTTTTTGCTTAGGTGCGGGAGGGAGTGGCTGGTGCCCAGCGACATAAGTCCACCGGCACACTCCTGGGCACTCCTTGCCATATATTTTGAGCTGCCTCAGATCTGAAAGCCCTATTGATGCCTTGGGATAAAGAGGCAAGGGCAAGGACAAGCAAAGACCCTGCAGGTGACCAGGGAAGCTCATGTCTACAGAACCACTGCAGTCTGGCTCAGGGGAGCGCCAGACATGGAGGGGGAGGGAGGCGAGGCGGAGCTGGTCTTGTGGGCACAAACCCCAGAACCCTACTGCAATTCCCACTAGGTCTGAATCTGAGCTCCCCCCCACCAGTTCTAGCCACGGAGCCTGGGGCAAGGTGCTTATCCTCACCAGGTCTGTTTGCTCCTCTATAAAGTGGAGGTGACAGCAACACACTTCTCAAGAGACAGGTGGAGACATTCAGTGCGATGCCTCACAGAGTAAGCATAAACACAGCGGTTACCATTACGCTATTACAATCACTGGGCTTGAGAGCACTCAGTCATTGGGCCGGGGCGGGGGGGTGCCTGGATGGGGCACAGAGAAGGGCACTGGAGGGGAGAAAGGGATAAAACAAAGTGCAGGGATGAGGCATCCCTCTTCAGCGAGTAATAGCTTTATATCCAAGGCCCTTCCTCAGCTGGGGCAACCACAGTGAGAAGAATGTTTTGGTTCAAGATTGCCGCCTTGGTAACTGGCCAAGTACCTTATGATACCAAAGCAACCTTCTGAATCCTGCAAATTTCAGTTAGTCAATCACCCATTTTTTTCACTAAGCAACTTGATATATTTCTTGACTAGACAACCATAAAGAACAGCTAAAGAATCCTAGACCTAGGTATTAGAGATTTACACCAAACAAATCTCTCAAAAAACTCATAGAAAGACAAAAATAAAGGCTAAAGGAGCTGAACTTGGCTACTTGATTCAGGGAGAAAACTAATGTTCACAGAGGGATAAAATCAACATCATGAAAAGCAAGGATATGACATTACAAAATACACTGAGTTAATCCCTTCCAATCTTATCAGTTACCTTAATGCAGATTTGCAGGATGTACACCGCACGTGTTTTCTTATATAACCCAAGTCTTTGTGTCCCCAGGTGGCGTGCGAAATTGTAACGTAAATTAACTCCACTTTCATTAATACTCACACAGCAGAAATCCCCTAGAACAGGGCAAGTGGAAAGGTAGTTTTGTAGGGCTGCAGGGATAATTTATGTAATTTTATGGTAATGAAACATTTACTAACAATTGGGATTACAAGGTTCCTGCTCTCTCTGCACTGTTTGCTGCTTCATAAGAGCAGCTAAGATTTAGACAGCAAAAGGAGTTTTACTATAATCAATGTCCTAGATTCTACCACTGGAATTTCTTCTAATACCAGAAGCCTACTTTACGTTCTGCAATTATATACTTTGAAGGAGATCATTTAGCTACTTCTTTTGGTAGGACAGGATGGGGGAAAATGTCAGTATGGTTAGGTGATTATTACAGAGTACTGGGGTATCATTTTTCTAGAGTAACATCTAGAATTAGGTTATCCATTCAACAGCAAACAAAATTGTTCCCACCAGGGGACTAATCTGAGGACTAGGTGAGGCACTACTTATTGAAACTACTCTCATTTTGCAGATGAAAGGAAGACCCTATAAATGGCCCAAACCTAAATATGCATTAAGATGCACTCCGTATTGCAGCTGGTCAGTGAGAGCTGATGGGTCCTGCCTGAGCTAGGGCACCATTCTTTTGTCCATCACCAAGTTCTTACTGATTTTGACTGCAGAATATAGGTCACAAGGCAGGCCTTTCTTCCCATCCTTGTTAACGTCGCCCTATTTCAGACCTCGCCATCCCTCACCCAGACTGCTGCCCAGCCTCTTCACAGAAACCACCGTCTTCATTGTCTTCACACCTGCCCCTGAGATCCCACCAAAGCCAGACGGAGCTAGCCGACATCCTGATCTGACCACTTCCTGTCCCCCTTCAAACCCTTTAAGGCCTCCCACCAAACATGGCCAGAGGCCAAATGTGGCCGGCGGCTTGTTTTTGAATGGTCCACAAGCTAAGAATGGTTTCTACTCTTTTAAATAGTTGGAAAAAAAAGAAATCAAAAGAATAGTTCATGTCCTCTGAGGATTATCTGGAGTTTGAATGTGTGGCCATAAATAAAGTTTTATTGGAACACAGCCACAGCCATTTACATGTCGTCGAAGGCTGTTTTTGCATTTCAGTGGTGGAGTTCAGAAGTTTTGACCTTAGGGCTTGCAAAGCCTGAACTATTTACTTGTGGCTCTTAAAAAAAAAAGAAAAAAATCTGCCGGCCCCTGACCTACAGGCTACATCTCAAGGCCTCTGAGGTCCTCCACAATCAGGACCCCTCCCATCCGCACACACGGCCCACAGGCCCACAGACCCCACCCCATGCTTTCCTTACTCCTCCTACCTGCTGCTCCTTCTCATCTTTGTAGGAAAGGCCTTTCTACAACGTTACTTTCATGCTCCTCATTCCTATTCATCTTCTAAAAGCCCTACTTAAGGTTTGAGAAACCGCTCCGGACTCACCAACCCCTCCCCAAACTGGGTTAGAGGCCCCCTGTCTCTATCCCCCCGAAACTGTACACACGGACGCTGCTTCTGTTCCCACGTTTGCTGCAGGCCCACGAGGGGAGACAAGAGGATCAAACCCCTGACCTTGAGGAGCTCTTGGCTTTAGAAAGTAAGTAAATGCCAAGCGTAATTATGAACTGAGGATGCCATCAGGAAGGGGAACCTACCTCCAACAGGGAGGTCAGGGAAGGCCTTTGGAGTAGGTGTCGTGTAAGCTCAGGCCTGAAGGACACATGGGAACCAACCGGCAGAGGTGCAAATGCCCTGAGGTGAGAATGACTTGGCTGCTGGAACTGAATAAAAACGGCGTGGAGGGAAATGCCCAAGTCAACTAACCATCCTAACACTGCGTGGTCCACCAGCCACAGGTGGGCCTCTAAATTTAGGTTAAAATTAATCAAAATAAGATTAAATCAGAAAGTGAGCTCCTGGATCACACTAGGCACATTTCAAGTATTCCACGGCCACCTGTGGCCAGGGGCTCCCATGGTGACCAGCAGAGAGAGAGCATTCCCAGCATCACAGAAAATTCTATTGGATAGCACCGATCATGTACTACAAACTCTCATCTCAGGATCTGAGCAAAGAAATGCAGATACCTAAATGGTTCAATGAAGAAAATACATCTGGGCAGGACTCTGAAGCAGCTCCTTAGCAGTCTCATTGGTGTGACCTGCACTTGAAGTCCTTACAGTGACTTGAAAGGCTCTGTTCTCTATTCTACCCCCCAAGTATCTACCAGCCCTCATTTCCCACACCTTCCCCCATTCAAGGAATAAGGGTTCTGGGAACATGCTTTGTGCCGTATGTTTCTTTGCATGCTACACTTTTCCTCAACACCCATCCATGCATCTCTCTCCTCCTTGTCTGCTTAAATGTCACTCCTGGGGCACCGGGGTGGTTCAGTCGGTTAAGCATCCGACTCTTGGTTTCGGCTCAGGTCATGATCTGAGGGTCATGGGATCGAGCCTTGTGTCAGGCTCCGTGCTCAGTGGAGTCTCCCTCTGCCCATCCCTCCACACACTCAATCCTTCTCTAAATAAAAAAAAAAAAGTCACCTCTTGAATGACTTTACTGACCACCAGTTCTTTTTCTTTTTAAAAAATTTAAAAAAAATTTATTATATTTTAAATTTAAATTCAATTAACATACAGTGTATTATTAGTTTCAGAGGTAGAGTTCAATGATTCATCTGTCTTATGTAACTTTTATTATGGAAATTTTAGACCATCTATACAGATAGGAAGAATAGTATGAGGAAACCCTCTGCACTGATCAAGTTTCAAATACCAACTTTATACCATTCTTCTTTCATCTATTCTCCCCTGACTCAACTTTTCCTTTCTCCCTCCCCCCACCTTCCTTCCCACTTTTTTGCTGGAACATTCTGAGGCAAATCCCGGATAATTATATTAGGTCACGTTATTTCCCCATAAATATTTCAGTTTACAACAGATAAAGACTTGGGGCGCCTGGGTGGCTCAGCTGGTAACGCGTCTGACTCTTGATTTCGGCTCAGGTCATGATCTCAGGGTTGCGGGATTGAGTCCCACGCTGGGCTCCACGCTGGGCATGGAGCCTGCTTAAGATTCTCTCCCTCCCTCTGCCCCTCCCCTTCCCTAGACTTCCCCCCCAAACAACAGATAAGGACTTTAAAAATAACCAAAATGCCATTATTCTACCCAATTCACAGAACAACCTCTTTACATTATCTCAGATTCAGCAAGAATTCAGTTTTCTCTGCTTGTCTAGAAGCAAATTTTTTTCTTCACAATTCTGACCGTCCTATCTAAAATGCCAATCCCAACCCCACCCTGTGCTTCTGACACTATCCTGCTCTGCTTCTGCTGCTGCTTTTATGCACAACAATTCTAACGTGTTTATAACTTATGTGTTTAGTAACTGTCTGACTTCTCCAGGACGTAAGCTTCGAGAGAGCTATTTTGTCTGTTTCTTTTTTTCTTCTTCATTCATGTATTCCAAGCACACAGAATAATGTCCGGCATACAGTAGGCACTCAGTAAGTCTGCTGAATGAGTCCTTAAAACTAACAGGCATTTCTAGATATCAGCTGGTACATGGCCTAAATAGCCCTGGGTGTTCTTTTTTGTTATTGTTGTTTCATTTATTTCCGTTCATTATTGTTTTCAAATAGACACTACTGAAATTCATTTGAAAAGCATTCGTTCAGATAATGAACTGTAATAATCAGAAAATATTTACAGTACACTTAGCATGCATTAGGTACTGTGGGGGATCAAAAAAGAAGAAAAAAGAAATGGCTCCTGTGTTTACGAAGTTTAGTTTTTTTGGGCTGTGGGGGAGGTAAGACCAACTGACCAACCCATGTGACAGAGAGCAAAAAGGATGAAACTGGCTGGGTAAGACAGAGTAAAAAATATAGCAAAGAAGAGACTAATGAGGTCTGGAGTTTACAAACAAAAACAAAGAAAAAAGATCTCAAAGGTCTACAGAGGTAGAGGTGATGTGGGGGTGACAGGAGAAGACTTACAAGGGGGGGGATGCCTGTGAGCGTCCCGTTAACTGCAGCAGGCAAGTCCTGCATGAATACTGGCCCTGATGCTTATGGCTTATGGAGTTCAGCGTGGGATGCTTCTGGAAGAGCTGAGAATTGAAGGGAGGCTGGAAGGACGAGTAGTATGGGAAGGCAGCCGGCATCTCCTGGACAGCCTTCCCCTCTTGATTATGCTCCCACGCCACGCATTCAGCCTCAGGCAGATGCCAGAAACTTCGGTTTCCCAGCCTCCCTGGTAGCCAAGGGGGAGGAATGGACTTGGACTCTGCTAATCTGATATCCTCTCGCTGGGTTTTGATTTAGAAGACAGCAACATAAAAAAGCAGGTGCCTTTTCTGACCGAAGGAGGATGCATCTGGTTTGGGGCCAGCAGTGCAAGCCGCCCTGTCTCAGTGCAGGAGGGAGACAGGGTGTCCCTGGCTCAGTCTTGCCATATGGCTTGGGCGGCTGTTCTGGCCCAGAACTACTGTGAGCTACCTAAAAGCCTGAATGATGTCTTGCTGGTTAAACTAGCCAGAGCACGTACTGGTGTCTGCACTCCTCAGCTTCTGGACTGTCCTAGCATGACACCATGTCGCTGAGGACCATCTCCTTGGAACTGCACCCACCGGGGTCTCCTCCCAGGCTCTGGCCTAACTTCTCAGTATGTGTGATGGTTAATTTTATGTGCCTACCTCACTGGGCCATGGGGTACCCAGATACTTGGTCAACATTATTCTGGGTGCTTCTATGTGGGTGTTTTGGGATGAGATTAACATTTAAATTATATGAGTAAAACAGACTGCTTTCCTTAACGTGAGTGGGCCTCACCCGATCAGTTGAAGGGCTGAACAGAATGAAAAGGCTGACCCTCCCCCAAGTTCCTCTTGCCTGACAGCCTTTGAACTGGACACTGGCTTTTCCTGCTTTCTGAAGGTGAAATACCAGTTCTGTCTGGGTCTCCGTTCTGCCAGGCTTTGGACTGAGACTACACCCTGGGCTCTTCTGGGTCTCCAGCTTGCTGAATCACGCTGCAGATCTCGGGGCCTGTCAGCCTCCACAATCACATGAGTCAATTCTGTAGAATAAATCTCCTTCTACATAAACTTTGATTCTCTCTGGAGAGCCCTGACTAACATAATACGCAGCCCCTGCTCCCATTCTGTCTGCTCGCGGTGGGCAGGCCCCCCGGAATGTGGGCTCAGGTCTCTTCTCGCTACACACTCTTACTCAGCGAATTATTTCAGGATCAGGAATTCAGCCACCGCCTCTAGAGCATTCCCCTCAAGTTTTCACCAGCCAGTGAGAGAACCAAGAAGGAAGCAACAGCTACTCAGGAATTCTCCCTCCACAGTGATTCAGGGCTCCTTTGCTCTTGGCAAACACAGAGTTTGGCTCTGAGGGCACAAGCTAGTCCATTTGAAGTAGTACAAAGAACATCTGCTTTGTGGGTAGAAAACGAAACATTATCTTTTAGTCATTTCCCTTCTTCTGCCACAGATTTAGAACTAAAGGCAATGAGGCTGTTTCAAACTGCTGGCTTCACAGAAGCCACCAGCTAAACAGCAAGCTGAGAGCAAACACAGTGGTAGGGGCAAGAGGCCGGGAAGATGGCATACACCTCGCAGATGCACAGAAGGAAGCCCAACCCTGAGGGGCCTTGTTTTTCTCTCTCCTGCGTCTTCTTCAAATACTTTATACCTTGAGTTATATCCCTGCAAGTGACAGAACACATTATTTCATAATCTCTCATCCAAACTCCAAGACCAACATCTCAAGCGCTTTGTTACGGTCGTGCGCTAACGTGTCCTCCCCCAGATCGGGAAGTCCTTTGTGGTTTTCACTGGGGACAGAGCTGGGAGACGCCTCTCACCTTTCACCTCCATGGACTCTCACCAACTCTGGCTTCATCTGGGAAGGGAAAGTGAAGTTCCTGGACTCCCATCTTTTTTTGTTTTGTTTTGTTTGTTTGTTTCCGTGAAGTTTCTGGCTCCCTGTGGTTGTGTTTCATTCCCTTTTGAAGCCCCTCAAATTAGTCTTTATTCTGGGATTTTAATTTTTCCTTTCCTTTTGTTTTTTAGAGCTGTTAGTTTCCACAGCAACCCACCCGGTTGGAAAGTTGGCCAGAGGGGCCGTGCAGAGAGGAGGTCCTTTTCCACCAGCAGACCAAGCACAGGCTTCTATCCCAAGTTGCCTGGAGGCCCTGTGGCGGCCTCACCCCAGGCCACGCGGTGGAAAAGGAACTCGCTGGTGAGCCGCCAGCACTATGATTAACAGTTAGACTTCACCGAAATTCAAAGGCGTTACGATGGCTTTTCATGTCTTACATAAAACAATAAAAAAGGACTCCATCATTTAAAAACATTTTCCAAATGGGAACTTATTTTTAAAACATTACCAGACCTTTGCTCTAAGAGACTTTGCCCCATGTTGCTTGGTGGTGACATTTTTACAGTTTTGGGAGACTCACAGAATTTCCCTGTCTTTATGCAGCAATAACGGGCACATCCTGGGATGCCCGACGTGTGAAGAGGAAACTTTCCATCTATTGTATTTCTTTCATAAAAATGAAAGGTTTAATTTACTTTGTAATCTGGCAAAAGTAGAATGCAGTTTGTACTAGAGTTTTTTTGGTTTTTCTCCAATTTCACCTAGTGCATATGCACCTTATCATTCAATTTTATTTGCTCTCAAAATTTAATGAATCATGTCTTTCAAGCAAATTATATATATATATTTTAGAGATCTATATATAACATATATTGTATAAAATGAGATATCTTATATAACCTATATTAACATATACTCTATTAGTCATGTATAATTATGCTAATATACACATTATTTTATATATAAAATGTTATATATGTTATATATATGTTATACATATATACATACATATAATACATACACATATATAATATATAGGACAATAAAAATCTGCTACAACTGTATATCCCAGGACTCCCTTATGTCCAATTTTAGCTGCACTTAAAGCATTTGGCAAACACTGTGTGTGCTTAATTATAAAAGTAATATTCAGTATGGCATTCTTCTGCAAAGACCAGCACTTCTGTTCTGTCCTCAGAGGGGAAAGGAGAAAGGACAATGCGGATGTACTTCAGAGGGACAGATCTGTTGGGCACTAGTCCCTCCCTCCTGGTCCACCTGATCGTCCTGTCAGGAGCCATTCCGTACTGAAGACACCTTTTGTTGATTGAATCAGGAGCTGCCCTATCAATCTGTGGTCACAATATCTGATACACAACTCCTCCCCAGTTTCGGGAGGTTTTCCTTGCAAATGTGTCCCTTAATTATCAGCGGAGGATTATGATCTCTGTATTTCCATTTGAATTTCTATTCACTTGAAAAAGCATGGGAGAGGTACGTTGGCTGCAGCAGCCCCCGGGGAAGTTAGGATCCCATTTTGTGCCTTTTTGTGTTTTACAATCTCTGGCAACTGACTCGTGTTCTAAACTTCATGAAAAGCCCGCTACATGGTCGGCTCGACAGTTACAGCTTCCGTTTGGAGTAAGGAGAGATCTGTGCTGTTTCGACGAGCGGCTTCTGCTGGCTGCCCACCTCTGCAGGGCATGTGCTCTGTCTGCACACAACACATTCTCTCCCCCCACCCCACCCCCCCGTCTGTCTGTCCCTCTCACATACGTTACTTCTGTCTTGGCAGGGCTGCCAGGATATCTCTGGGCCCTAAATCAGTGGATTCCTCCCCCCCCATTAAGAAATATGCATGAAGGTCAAAACGATGATCATCCCATTAACAATTTTCTACCCAACATCACCAAGTTGCCAATGTTGAAATACACAATAAACATTCACGTGAAAACATAGCAATTAAAGAAGCTATTATATATAGAGAGAATACATGATGTATCCATGTATGACATTGATTTCCATTTTTTTAAAGTGACAGGATGGATTCTTCCCCCCCACCCCTACCTGAAACACTCTATAATGGAAGTAGAAAATGTAATACTCGAATACCAACAACCTACTGAAACGTATTGGATAAGCATCCTGTTAGGTCTCTCCATTTACCACTAAGTTAAATGGCAAAAGTCATTCTCTGTTATTGCACCCAGTACAAAATGAAGCTTTCTGGGGCTGGTTCCATATGTGCATTATGCTATAAAAGCAACTATAAAGGGACTACATTCTCGTGACTGGTGAAGGGGTTATTTAGGTAAACATCCCAGGATTATCTAGAAACTATTGCTGGATTGACCTGATTCAACCAAACAATTTACATACATAACCAAGTATTCTCAAGCAAAATCATTTCAGAATGTTCCTATGATCCCACCTAAAAAAAAAAGTTGTCTGACAATAAACTAAACGGACACAATCCTAATCCTTTTACACAGTAAGAGGAATTGCTCAGATGTAGCTTTAAAGTACTATGTGAAGGTACGATTAGTTATCTTGGGGAAAACTTCTCCAAAAAAATTCAAACCAGCGTAGAATGAAAGATGCTCCAACTGTTCAGAAGACATAAGTGAAACAGTTACTGAACATCAAGACGGCGCTAAAAATAGCTTTTAACAAAGCTGTGGCTCCAACTCTAGAAACCTTTTCCATAGAAATCAACGCGTATATAAAAACCTAACAATATCCTCCTTTTAGCCAGATATGGGAAAGGACACGATGATTCTGACATGGTGATGTAAATATGGCAAATGCCTGTATGAGCTCACAGAGCATCCTTCGGAACTGAACAAGAGAATTATAACAATGTAACACTCTGGGGACAAGAGGACCCACAAGTGTTTGTAAGGAAATCACTAGAAGCAACCACTTTAAAAGGCTTCTGTTCTGTTGGTATTTTAAAATTTTCACAAAGACACAAAGTCCCCTCAGGAGAGTTTGGAAGAATCTGGGAACTGCAAAGTTAATGAGTGATATTAAGCATGTCTATAAAATTAACACACACACCTTAGCCAAGCTTTAAAGATCTGCTGGAAGATGCTAGTGGATGGTTGCCAAGGAAACCTGGTGGAGGAAAAGCTCTGTGTGTGTGTGTATGTGTGTGTACGCGCATGCATGTGTGTGTTTCCAGATCTCCTTCTATCTATGGATATACATTTTTCATAGTTTTTTCTAGGAGTTGGTCGAGAGCAACATGACATGACATTTATTTTGAATAAAGAAGCCTAGAGATGTTTATGATTATGAAGTTTTTTTGTTTTGTTTTTTTAGCAAGTCATTTCTCTCTCTAGGAAGAGAACAGTTGGAAAGTGCTAAGTGGGAGCTAGTGGTAAAGAAGCAGACTCATTAATTACATTTAGAATTGAAATTAAAAAAAAGGGTAAAAAATGCAAGCTGAAGTGGCTTGCTGGAAGGCTGTGAATAGCCCAAGTGTGCAGGCTCTCTGGCACTTGAACTTCTATGATAGAAAGATAAAGGTCCCGGAAGCAGCTGGTTTAGTCAATGCAGTGATTAAACTACCCATATGGACTTATCTTTCCAAGGGAATGGAGATAGTTAACAAGCTACAGTGAACCTATTATTAAAATGGTCCTTTCTGTTTCAGAAAGAAGCTTAAATATCTCAGGGCGCTTTAAGGTCCTTGATGTGAACGTCCAGGACTTACTGCCGAATGTTACAGAAGGCATGTCTCACGGCCACAGTGTGCACGGCTGGCTTCAGGCTCCTCACTCAGGAGCTATGTGGTCCCAGTCAAGCCCACAGCCTCCTTGAGCCTCTGTGTTTTCATCCATAAAACAGGGATACCGACTGCCTTGCAGACTTGTAGGATTTGCTGGAGGTCCAACAATGATGTTCGGAAGGCGTCTGCTAGCAAGAGCTCATTCCTTGCCTCCTGGCCCGCATTCCCCTAACTTTATCCGGTGAAAGAAAATCTCAGGGCTTCCCCTCCCCTCACCTCCAAAAGCCTCTCAATGAAAGAGAAATAAAAAAAGGAAGATAGTGTGCTTTTCAGAGCACAGGGCTGAGGACTCTGACAACCTGTATTTGAGTCTCATCTCCCCACTGACTCTTAGTTTTCTTAGTTTTGCTCTTAGTTTTCTCCTCTGTAAAAAAAGGAGGTAACAATGCACCCCCATGATCATCTCCTATGGCTACAGTGACACAGTAAAGTGCTTGGTATATAACACAGCACACAGCAAGGGTTTAGTTAACTGTTAGCCATTTCTGTAATTGTTTCCCAACATCTGACTCGTACCTGAGGATCACCAAGGACCTTTAGATAGTTTACACAAGCCTTCCTGAAAAGGTTCGTGGAAGATTCTTCCTCCTCTTTCACACCCAGCCCCCAACAAGTCCCAAGGGCATAAGGAGCTGCCACTGCTAGGAGAGAGCTCTACATGGGTCTCCCGTATTTCTGAACATCTTGTAAGGCATAGCCTCTCTTTGTTCTGGACTATCTCTTCAAGGATGTTTAGTGAGCGGCCATGCAAGATAGATGTGTCTCCCTCTAAGCCAGGGACAGGCATGCCCTTTGGGTTCCCCAAGCTTCTGTAATGCAACCCGTTGCGTGTGTGGGTATCATCCAGCCCTATGGGAAATGGGGTTCAGGAAACTGGGGCAAGAACACTGACACTCTGGCTGTTGCAACTGCTGTGAGGGATAAATAGTCCTTCATCTCTGACCCACAAGTGTTTTGTCTTCTACCTACATCTGTGAAGCCATGGGAGGTCGCCTTCTTAGCTAACAAATAGGGCAGAATACAGACCCTTCACAGTTCTGGACAGCCTCTACGGAGGAGCCCAGGGAAGTCCCGGATTTATGAAGGCACTGAGGCAGGAAAGGAGTGGGTGAGGGTCCTGGGAGAAGGACCAGGAGAGTCAGAGGAAAAAACAAGAGACAAGACAGTTCCAAGTTTGGGGGAATGCCTTTTGGCTTATGAAGATTCTTTTTTGCCAGTGGAGTTTCAAATTCTTTTTTTTTTTTTTTTTAAGACTTATTTATTTTGAGAGAGAGAGCACGTGCACATGTATGAGCAAGGGGAGGGGCAGAGGAATAGGGAGAGAGAGAGAATCTCAAGCAGACTTCTGGCTGAGCAAGGAGCCCACGATGCTGAGATCATGACCTGAGCCAAAACCAAGAGTTGGACAGACACTTCACCGACTGAGCCACCCAGGTGCCCCTCAAATTCTCTAACCTTCCATCAGGGATGACTCAGGCTGCCCTTTTCTCTTGGCAAATTCTAACCTCTCCTGCTCTTCTTTTCACACTTGTCCCCCTACCAGCCACTCTGCTCCACTGGTTTAACACAATCATTCCACTCTCAATGGGCCCAGCCTCCCCGACAGGAAAACAGGGAGAAACAGCAGACTCCGTGGGTTTTCCACTCCACGCATTAGTGTGTGTTCTGTTTGTTTTTAAAGCACCGATCATTGTAGTTCCCTTTTATTTTTTTTTTTTTAAAGATTTTATTTATTTGACAGAGAGAGCACAAGCAGAGGGAGAGAGAGAGAGAAGCAGGCTCCCCGCTGAGCAAGGAGCCCGATGTGGGACTCGATCCCAGGACCCTGGGATCATGACCCGGGCCGGAGGCAGCCGCTTAACTGACTGAGCCACCCAGGCGTCCCTGTAGTTCCCTTTTAAACCTTAAGAGCTGAAAAGCTGCATTTAGGTCATCACGAGCAATAATGACAAATGGAATTAAAATTCTATGCTAATTAGTTGCTATTCATTTAACATCTGAAAGTGTACATTTGTTTAGTGAAATACTATTTCTGCTTTTCACACGTTTGAATAAACTCTGTATTAATGAGACAGCACTGTAAACTGTGCTCACTTCTACATATTACAGACCTTATAATGTTCTGATTAATACCAATATTTATGAAATCCAATTTATAGGGGTCGTCTAAGAAATTTAAAACCTTTCACGCCCAACTTAAATTTCCTGTTCCATCTGAGGGGGAAAAAACGTGACTCTTCTGAACAGCAAAGTACTGGTCCTTGGGATTTTTTTTCCGTAGTGAGCACCAACATACAATATTTTCCACACAGTTTAAGTTTATAGAATGGTTCTTAATTTGTGCCAAATGGATTAACATTTCACTTTCTAGCCTTTATAGCTCATATCCTGGCATCAATGTCAAAAGAGCGATTTTATTTTCTGCTCTTGCCTTGAAAAATAAGAGCTCCACATTCCTCCTCACTGCCGACTCGATTAATAATTCTGCAACATAAAATGGAGATTTATTTTTCCAAGCTTCAGTATAAAAGGTCTGCCATATTTTGTCTTATACTTGGAAGCTGATGCTATTATTAGCTCTTCTTCACAAAGGCAATATTAAATGTCACCTGTCAAATGGGTCACACACGTATACTCACTGAAAAATCACTTGGCTCGGATCAAGAATTCAAAAGTTATTGGAGTGGCAGGGCCAATGATTACATCCCAAAGAGAGCCTGTTGGCCAAAGGAGTTAGGAATACGACTGTAGGCAGAAAAGTCCACGTACGAAAGAGGTTATAATGACGCTTCAGGGTGGCCAACTGATCGGCCTTCCCCGCCCATTGGCCAGGGAGAGAATTCTAGTTAGTGCACCCTCCCCCTGGGAATCTGAACCAAAAGAACCTGGGAATGGGGGAGAAGTAGTGGGAAGTGTCAGAGGCTTCATCCCCACAAAGATGAAACACAGAACTCTTGGGTGTGCTCTAACTTTTAATCCTTCACTTTACAGATGAGGACTGAGGTTCTCATTCAAGGTTACGTGGCTAGCTTGTAACTGATGGGAGTGTAAGGATGAGTAGGTGTAGTAGGCTTTGACAACTTAACTAAGGTTTTGCTGACCCTGCCAGGACTACCTGTCCCAGGGCTAGCTAATTCTTAGAGAGGGAACTATGTCTGAGCACTTGCCTGGGAGCATGCCTCCATATGCAAACGAACCCATCCAGAGCCCACACCCTCAACCACCTCCTTTATGGGGCTCTCACACTGTAGGCCACTATCCACCTGCCCTACTGACCACAGGGCCAGATATCAGGCAATAGGGACAGCCCCTCTACCCCAGAGCCTGCTGAAAGTATTCAAACTAGCCTATCCTGGCCCTGCCTCACTCATTCTTTCCCAAGAAAACCACAAGAAGGCTCTTGCCCACATTTCCCCTCAGTCCCTCTGACTCCTGACCAACCTGCTGCTTCACCGTGTGAACCCCGACAATGTCATGCCATGCCCCTTCCTCTTGGGAACTGGGTGGATAATAAATTATCTTTTCAATGGCAATCATCTCCTGATCTCACCATACCTGAAGGATAATACAATCTATGTTTTGTGTGTTTTTTTTTTTTTTTAAGATTTATTTATTTATTTGAGGGAGAGAGGGAGGCTCCCACTGAGTGCGGAGCCCGACTTGGGGCTCGATCTCATGATCCATGAGATCATGACCTGAGCTGAAACCAAGAGTCAGATGCTCAACCAACTGAGCCACCCAGGCGCCCCTATAACCTATGTTTTACAACAGTAGATGACTCAAGGTTTTTCTGGCTGAAGATAACTCATGAGCAGAGTTCTGGTTACACTTGCCTTGAAGAGGAACTTTATAGAAGTCTCAGCTGCACGAATCAACAGCACATTGCCAACCACAGTGCACACTTCAGCAGTGAGGAGAGGCACTGACTTGTTAGGGAGGCGTGGGAGAGGACTCTGTAGTGGGCCCGATGAAGCTCCAGGTTACCTTCCGGACTCTGACAGCTGTCAGCTGAATCAGGGCAGTGAAGGAGAAACAACAGACTTACCACAGCAGAGGTTCGCTGAAAACTTCAGTCAGAGAGTGGCTCTTAAAACAAGATGCAAAATGGACTGCGCAAAGGGGGACTGGAGGTGGAAGGGAGAATGAGGAGACTCCCGTGGAAGGCTAGTCCTCAAGATTACAGGGAGGGGCTTGCTGGTGCACATGGGAGAGTGCAGGACGGTGGGGACAGAAACAGGAAGGAAGCTTCAGGAGGGTGAACTTGAATGTGAACTGACCC
This sequence comes from Halichoerus grypus, assembly GCF_964656455.1. Taxonomy (NCBI): domain Eukaryota; kingdom Metazoa; phylum Chordata; class Mammalia; order Carnivora; family Phocidae; genus Halichoerus; species Halichoerus grypus. Next base: position 54,519,029 of record NC_135717.1, read on the forward strand.
CCTGTCAACACAGCAGGGGAGAGGCCTGGGCAGAGGCTCTCAGTGGGAAGGGTACCAAAATATCACTAAGGAAGGGTCTGACAGTGTGGACACGAACTTGCAGGCAGAGCACAGTCCCCTAGAAAAGAGACAGGTGCACCACGGGCATCACTTTAGTGTGCAAGGTGACTGCATGGTTCTTGCCAGGGCTGCTCCCTATCTTCACACATCTGTGCAAACCATTTGATTCAAAAAGATTTTAAGTTATGGATTTCAGTTTGGGTGTTTCATGGAGGCTACAACGGCAGAGTATTTTGGTTCTCCTTTGAAAAAGTCACACGAAAATACTGAAAGCAGGCAGAGAAAAAAAAATGTTTAAATTATCCTGTCAGCAAGATCAGTAAATTCAGAGTAATTTATTTAGCTCTTTTAGAACGAGGTGTTCTTTTGAAGTTGATGGCCAAGACCATCCGATTTAGGGTGAAGATTCTCAGGGGTGACCCCACAATGGAAATGAGGGCAGTGGCAGAAACTGCATCCCAAACACGACAGTCTGTACACACAGAGAACCAGCAGTTACTTCTGGATTCCATTCTTCTGCTCAATTAGGTCATAGCCACTTTCTCATCGGATCTAAATTCAGCAAACATCCACCATGGCCAACACTTCTGCCAAGCCAAGCTTCCCAGAACAAGGCTCTTCATCATGCCACAGTAGTTTTGGAGTGAACTTGGGGATCGTTTCAGGGCTTTTTGTTGTGACATTTTCTGGGTACAGACTTGTACTTGGATCCAGGGCGGTGGGGAGATGGTCCCTGTCGAGTGATCTTATTTCCTGCTTCCATGTGCTGACCCAGCAGCATTAAGGAGGACACCACCCACATATCCTCAACAGGGCAAATACTTTGACTTGTTTTTCAGGAAGTTGTGAATCAACACAAATCCAACAACCTCCCACTCACTGACTTGCTGCAGTTGGATGCCATGTACATGGGCCATGAGGGCTGAAGCCACCACCTCGGTAGAGCACATACCAGCTTCTAAAAAGCTTGAGCCAAGAGGCCATACACAGGTTTACAGAGTTAGGATTCTGTCTTCAAGTAGACAGTGACTGGAGGAAGAACCCCATACGATAACATTCACCACCACAAAAACATGAATTTATTCTTCCAATACTGTGATGCCTCCTTTCCAAAACCAACCAGTATTTAGAGCTTATTTATCTTTTAGAGAGAGAAAGAGAGAGAGAAAGCACAAGCAGGGGTGGCGGAGGGAGAGGTAGAGAGAGAATCTCAAGCAAGCTCCGCGCTCAGCACAGCCTCACAAGGCGGGGCTCGAGCTCAGGACCCTCAGATCATGACCTGAGCTGAACTCAAGAGTCAGATGCTTAACCGACTGAGTCACCCAGGCGTCCCTAGAGCTTATTTAGGAGCATGGGGGGCGCAATGTGAGGAAGTGAAAACTTAAGGATTAAATGCTTTTGTCTTTCTCATGCTGTCCATATTCAGGCATTAATCTTTCAGAATCACTGGTTGTTATGCAGACAACTCAAACGCCCAAACATCGTCCTCCATGTCTAAGTATACAACCAGGGTACACAGGATTTACTCAGGAAGGGCGTGTACTGTAATCAGACAGAAAGGAAAACTGTTACCTCATTGTGCAAGTTCATAAATACAAGGGTTCCTAAAGGGACGTGTAAATAGACAAACATCTGCTAACATTTAGTTTTCAAAATGACAAAGTGAGTTTTTAAGATATGGAACAGCTCAGACATGTTATCTTGACACAGTCTCTGTTGATCATTATTTCCATAAAGAACTCCTCCAGTTTTTCAACTTAAAAAAAAAAAAAATGTAATCTTAACACAAACAACTATTCCTTGTTGCAAACCTGGTCCTACTTACTTCAAACTTTAGATATTCTATCTTCTTGCTCATCTCTTATTATGAGGTTATTTGCAAATAATAAATTATTGAATGTATATAACTTAAACATGAATGTAATACAAATTAGGGGCAAGCAGAAACTAAGTTTATCTCATTTTTCTAACGCACATATTGACTGAAATAACTGATATTTAAGTAAGCTGAACATGTGCTCACAACTCACAATTTAAAACCCACCTGAAACAAACCACCATATTCAGTCTTGTCTGCCAACTGCCCAAGTTTAAAATGAGATACTCAAGAGCATGTAATTTAAATCCACAAAGAAAACAAAATATTTGGAGGTGAAGAATCTAGCTTCTGAAGACTTGCTGTTGGACTTGAACGAAATCTGCATTTTCTATGCCTTTATTAATTCAAAACAGGAAAACGCTGCTAATGTTTTAATGTAAAAAAATGTTCCATGATCAGTAAATTATTTTTGCTTAATGACACAGTAAATCTTCAATTAGGAAGAAAGAACATTAAAGGTATGTTTAATTTCTAAATTCTGATGTCTAATTTTGGCAGCTGTCTGGGATTTGTTCTCAAGCAAAGAACAAATTGTATCTCAAAACAGAAGTTGTCTTTTGGGTCTAGGACCCCCACCCCCCTCGGCTGCCGCAAGCCTGACAATGAAAGATAGTTGAGTTTCACTAGCCAATTGTACTTGAGGTTAAAGTTTCCTTCTGACCTGTAACCACCAAATGTATATAAAAGAATGATCAGTTCCTAATTTCTGTCGCCATGCCTGCATGGGACCAGGTATGGATTGAGGGAAAGAGTTTGGGAAAGTGTAATATAAAATTGAGTTAAAAGAATAAAAATAAAAACCTTGCAGGAGCATGTGGGTGGCTCAGTCAGTTAAGCATCCGACTCTTGGTTTCAGCTCAGATCATGATCTCAGGGTCGTTAGACTGAGTCCCGTGTCGGGCTCCCCACTCAGCGGGGAGTCTGCTTGAAGATTCTCTCTCTCAAATAAATGAAATCTTTTTTTAAAAAAAACCTTGTCTATGTACAGGATATTAGTCTCCAAATAACTATCATGTAGGTTCTATTATTTGATCTTAGTAGTAATACCATCATATAAAACACGTCATATCCATGATTTATAGTAAAGGGATGTATGACCTAAACTATTCAAAAATACCCTAAAAATGGCGGTTGAGAGGCAAACAGATCTGGTCTTTAGGCAGCAGTGCTGTGACCCGCTCCAGCGAGCTCTGCAGAGGAGCAGCAAGCCCCCTCTCAGCTACAGCCCTCTGCTAAAAACTCTCCCCAACTGGCTTGTCTCCAAAACAAAACTTTCTTCTTGCAGAAGGTCTGTAGGGTTTAAGCATCATTCCTCTGGAGAGTTCCTCCCTCTCCACCTCCTTGTGCCTGGAAAGCAGGACGGACCTTTACCATTGGGACAAGGGTGGAGTGACGAGTCCCAAAGGAGCAGCAGAGCCGGGTAGCACTGGGCCCAGGGAACCCGAGGGATGCAGGGAGGAAGGGCCGGACGGAGGGTTGCCCTGATATACCTCTGTTGGAAGCCTCATCTCTGCTTTTCTTTTTTCTTTTTTTTTAAGATTTTATTTATTTGAGAGCGAGCATGAGAGGGGGGAGGGTCAGAGGGAGTAGCAGGCTTCCCGCTGAGCAGGGAGCCCGATGTGGGGCTCGATCCTGGGACTCTGGGATCATGACCTGAGCCAAAGGCAGTCGCTTAACCAACTGAGCTACCCAGGCGCCCTCATCTCTGCTTTTCATGCAGTGATAGGCCCACCTGGTTCTCCCCCTTCCCTGAACAATACACTTTTACAACAACTGCCTTCCTTTCCAGAAATGGGCCATGCTGTCTAAGCACTTCTGTTTGAAAAGTCTAAGCAGGCTTTTGCATTTTATAAGCACAATATGGGATCTGTGCAAGCTTTCTCCAGCACAGGTATAACCGCAATGTATCATTTCAAAATTTTCCATTTGCATTGAACACATTGATGAATTGGAATGGAGGAGGAGGCAGAAAGAAAACCGAACCCATAATTCTCTTCTAATTGTTTCTGACCCGTGTTGCACAAGCAGGTAACGGCATATAAAGGCTCCGATCCGTGTGAAGTAACATTTGCCTCCAATGTGCAAATGCTTGTTTCCTCCTTTAAACAGATGTGATCTCCTTCCTGCCATTGAAAAGGAGTAGTAAATATGGCTTAATCTCCATTCATCGTGGGACTCCCCTTATTTAAGTTCTAAAACACTGTTGTGGGGGGTGGGTGGGGTGTGCAGACTGAAATCTAGGCTCCCATCTGCTAAGTCTGGTGCACTTTCTGTCACACCAAACAAAGCTGCCTGCGATTCAAGCCCCAGACACTGCCTTTCAAATGTGACCAGACCAGAAGGTCACCCAAGAAAAGAAAAGAAAAGAAAAGAAAAAAAAAAAAAAAAGACAGAGAGAGAGAGAGAGAGAGAGAGAGCCCTCTGCTTATAAAAGTGCACTTGAAAGAAAATCAGGAAGGAAAGCCTGCTCCAAGTTTCAAAGCAGCAGGCAAAACGCAGGTGATACCCCTGCTGACATGTCACCCTCACTCCGAAGCTCTCCGTGTCACCTTGCTGCTGAGCTACAAAACTTGTATGGGGGGAGGTTTTTAATGTTTTTTTGTTCTTAGAGCCCCTTCTTTGAAATGCTCTGCTGAGGGGCGCCTGGGTGGCTCAGTCGGTTGAGCGTCTGCCTCCGGCTCAGATCGTGGTCCCGGAGTCCTGGGATCGAGCCCCACATCGGGCTCCCTGCTCTGCGGGGAGCCTGCTTCTCCCTCTGCCTCTGCCTTTCTCTCTCTCTCTCTGTCTCTCATGAATAGATAAATAAAATCTTTAAAAAAATAAAGTACAATGCTCTGCTGAAGCGAAGCATGCACGGAGTCTGGTCTGGCTGGAGCCAGTAGGGTGAGGCTGGGGAGAGCCCCTGGCCTGGAGCTCCCTCTTCCCCGAGGCCCCACCGGCCCTCCACACCTGCGAGCCGGGCTGCTCAGGCAGACGTCCGCAGAAGAGCCCTCTGTAAACTGCAGTTACTTTTTTAAAAAACCTGGCACCAGAATTAACTCACTACCATTCTGAGTTACAGCACTTTTTTTATTTTCGAAGGAGAGGTTCTTGATGAAGAAGCAGAGCGTTGATTGCATTTTTGACGTGGGCTCTGCATCTCCCCCCGCATGTCAGCGACTGAGTGCAGGTCTGGGCAACTGGCCCCAGAGAGTCCTGGGGTCTCACAGCACGAGAGTAGAATGTGTTTCTTCCTCTGTGAACACGTGTGCATTTGGTGTCCCTACTGTGAACAGCAGGAGGATCTCCCTGCTCCCCACTGTACAGCAGAACCTTCTCTCCATCCTGGATCTCCACAGCCAGAGAAAGGCCATCGGGAGACCCCAGGAGAGTCAGGAGGGCGAACTCCAGCATCCGTGATGGAACTGCCTCTAGAGCGTCCCTGCCCTGGGCAGTGGCCCATTCCATGACTGCACAGCCCTGGATATGAGAAAACTCCTCCTTGTCCTGACCTAACATTTTCCTTTCTGTAACTTCTCTCTCCTCACTATCCCAACGAGGGCCTCGGGGAGTTAAAGATTAACACTTAGCCTCCCTCCTGAAGACCCTGGTTGCAAGAATTTGGAAATGACAACATCCAAACCATAGACTGCCCCTAAATCATTTAGATATACTTTCACAAATCTTATTATAATGAAGGCACCGACCATTTTTAAAACCCAGAAGACCTGGGCACTTGTAGATGTAACTTTTGTGTTTCTGTATATTCCCAAGTCCGTTAAAGTATAAGGCACAACCAAACTAAAAGAAAAATTAAGGTGCATAAATAAACATTCCAAGAGTAAAGAAAAATATAGCCCTCCTGGGTGGAAGACTCCATTCACTATTCACACTGTCATCCTTAATCTGGAAAAAAAAACTAAAATTATTATTTATTATGGAAGCCACTTCAGGATTTGCAGGAGCGTGCAATCGGAGAAAAGCAAGCCTCCACGTTCCTCAAAGAGGGCGACTCATTTCCTGCTAGAACAGAGCAGAACTTTATTTAGTCCACACTCTGAGCAAGTAGGAACTGCTCCTGTCCCATATCCTTGGTCTACAGAGCTGAACACAACTCACACGCAGGGATCTGGCCCCTCTTCCCATTATCTTTCCTGAAGTCTTCCGTCTTGCCGGCAGATATTTCCTGTTGACAATGTGCTTCCCTGATCAGACCCAGAGAAGCCAACTTCCAGTGCCAAAACTGACAATTTGGAGGGGTGGTACGCCAAGAGTCTGATCATGGTAGGGCAAACGCCACGCTGTTATTGGAAAGGATTCAAAACAGGAGGCCACATACAATGGTATAAAAACATAGGCCTGAATGCCTGCCATCATCTTCACTCAGATCTTGACATTATCAGGGGAAAAAAAAAAGAACACGAGAAAAGAAATCCATTCAGCATGTCTTAGAATTCTTTAATTTAGCCGATTACCCAAATATTCATTTTTAAAAACACAGCAGACATGGGTACTTGCAGATGTTAACTTTTGTAGTCTTGTCTATTTGCAAGTCTTTTTAAAAAGGCTGGCAATGTGAGGAAACCATAATTCATCTGGGGTGTGAATTATGCTCACTGTATAAGGAAGACGGTTATTGGGCCCATCTGGCCAACTACCCAACACCACAGGCTAAACGTGGCAGGGAGTTCTCTGTGATTATCAAGTGATTTCTGGGGAAGGAGTTCAAGGAAGCCTGGCCCTCTTCCTCATCCCTGGGGTAGATCAAGGCATTTCATCCCAGCCCTACAGACAGGGAGCATGGCCCCCAATAGCCTGGGGGAAGGTGAGGGAGCACCCGTCTGGAGTCCTAGGGAAGATAGGACAGAAGCAGCCTGACATGCTGCCCTGCCGCCCAAGCCCGCATGGCTGCAGCAGTGGGAAGGAAGCTGAACCAGCCCCATCTCAGGGTCCTGAGATCAAGCCCTGCACCAGGCTTGGTGCTCAGCCTGGAGTCTGCTTGTCCTTCTCCCTCCACTCCCCTCCCTGCCCTCCACATTAACATCTTAAAAAAAAGAAAAAAGAAAGAAAGGCAGAATGGCTTCTACTCTGTAGCTACTAGCTGTGTGCCTGGGCAGGTTATCTAATCTCTCTTTGTCTTACTTTCTCCATCTGCAAAATGGGGACAGTAATAGTATTTAAAACAGTATACTCTGTGTGTGGTAAGAGCAGAGCATTGAGATTCCTGCCTGGCACGCGGCTAGTCTTCCATACATGTGGCTGGTATTCCGCCATCATCATCATCATAAGAAATGGCTGAGCTTCCTTTTCTGTGACTGAATTTCTCTGCCACAGAGAGTGCCTGGGACAGAGCCTGGGGAAATGACCTTTTGATACCACATTACCCCATTATTCTAATAGGCTCAGTACATCTGTAAATATGGATTTATTCACAAAGGTCTCAGGAAACACTCCTCTCAACTGAAAGAGTTTACTTATGTTTTAACTAATCAGGATTACTGAGGCCTTGATCACACTGGCAACCCATTCCTATTTCCCTGAGATGAAGCTGGTGTCCTCCTCAGTCCCAAGCTCAGGCCTTAAGGAGGTCTGACATCCTTTTTATTGGGGACAAGTAAGGGCTGGAGGGGGCTGAGGTTTAGTGTAAGGCAGGAAATTAATATACAAAAAATATAAAGAAGCATAAAGAAAAAAATGCACACATACAACTCCATCTCCCAGAGGCCACTAAATCTGACATTTTGGCATACTTCCGCTCAGGTTTTTATTTTGGTTTGGATTTTTTGCCATATTTCCTTCCATAGCATGAAGATTTTTACATTTTTTACTTCAATTTAGCATATAAATATTTTCCCTTGTCCCTAAAAAATTATGTTAAAGATTACATATCATTCCATTTTATGGGTATGTCGTATAATTATCCCCTATTCTGGAGTTGTAGGTTGCTTCCAGTTTTTCATGACTATAAATAATGCTCTGAGAACTCTTGTGCATAATCTACCTGTTTTGAATAACAGCATTCCTTGGCTTATTGAGAAGCTGTATGTTCTGTTTAGACCATCTGGGCTGCGTCTGGAACACAGGCATCATCCCAGAGGGTGGCTTCCTTCCTCACTGTCCATGCACTGGAAAGACATGCTTTGGTGTCCTTCCAAACTGCAAAGTTACTTCATGTTAAGCGAGAGGCTTCTTGTGACCCTGTTCTTACAAGAGCATCTTTCTCAGTGATCCATTGCCTTTGGCTCATTTAATTCTGAGAGGCCATCCCTCCTTTTAGGACTAGCCTTCTAGATGCTGACTTAGTGACTGAGGTGGGAGGGACAACTCCACCCAAAGGGGGCCTTTTTACCTCTTAAGACGTAGTCACTTGCTTTTCCAATCCTCAACAAGGGCGAAGGTTTAAGCAGAATCTCAGAAAGAGCTACGTCTGTCTGATAACGCTTTTTACCTGACTGTCAACAATGGCAAAGTTTGATAATACGTTGTGTCAGCATCACTGTGTCAAAATGGGCACTCAACATTCATTCCCGGTGGACACATGAATTAGCATCACCCCTCTGAGGGCGACTTGGCCATACCCATCAAAGTCACAAGTGCATCTATGTTTTGACCAGCGATTCTACTTTCAGGGATTTATTCCACAGACAGACTCGTGTATTCTCTGACACAATGTAAAAGAAAAGATGCTTCAGGACCCCATCTGAGTCCTGAAGCAGGTTTGGGTGGCACAAGGAGGAAATGTCCAACCAACATCTGAAATCCTTGGGGTCTAGCAGGAGCGCTATCTAAACAGATACCTTCTGGGGGAGCCGACGAAGAATTAGAAGGTGTCGGGCACCTGGGTGGCTCAGTTGGTTAAGCGACTGCCTTCGGCTCAGGTCATGATCCTGGAGTCCCAGGATCGAGTCCCGCATCGGGCTTCCTGCTCGGTGGGGAGTCTGCTTCTCCCTTTGACCCTCTCTCCTCTCATGCTTTCTCTCTCTTAAATAAATAAAAATCTTAAAAAAAAAAAATTAGAAGGCATCGACAGTTGTGTAAGGCAGAAAAGCAGTTCTTGAAGGTTCGAGGAAGCTGGAGAGAGGAAGGTGATGCCAGACAAAGGGAAGCGTGTGGAGAAAGAAAAGCATGTGTGAGGTGGGAGGCCTGACAGAGGCCGCGGGGACTACCTGCAGACAGAGAGCAAAGCAAAACCGTACGGCCAGAGAGGTGGGGTAGCAGTCAGCAACAGGGGATCCCGATGCCTTTGATGAGGTCTGGATTTACCCTGTAAGCCCATGGTCACTAAAGGGAAACATGAAAGCCATTTATATACATTTCAGCCTAAAAAAAGAAACTTGGTTGTATTAATAGTTTATACAGATATATATGACATAATTTATAAATAAGTATTTATACATATCCACATTTTCAGGGCACAGGCTCCATTTTACTGCTAGAGGTATACAATCAAAGAAGTGTAGAGACAAATGATGTCAGTGACGGGACACTGGAACTTTCTTAGCAGGAAATGACATGATCACATTGGTTGATAGGTAGGATGCCAGGAGCTTGGGACTCTGCCTCCTTAATGCCCAGAGCAAATGAATCTGGAAGAAGAAAGGGATCAGAAGGAGCCAGGATCCAGCTCAGCCCTCCTGGGAGGAGAGCAGCTACCCTAAGATCAGTGACCAAATCCCACGGCTACACGGAGAAAGGTCGTGAAACTGGTTGCCTATCTTTACAGGTAGCAGGATGAAACAGAAATAAGGCAGTTAACTCCAGCCTCTTGCAGAGAAATCCATTCACTTGCTTCAATGCACCTGCTTCCAATGCAGTCCATGTCACCCAAGATGCTCCCCTTTAGACCCTAGGGGGTGGGAATCTCTGGCCAAATCCCCTATTAAGTGCTAAAACTGGTTCCTCTCAGGGGCTTCAGAATATCAACTTGGTCAGTTCTGTTCAGGAGTTTTGAGGCATATGTAATCTTATTTTTCCTGTGAAAGAGTGTGCTTAATTTTATTTCCTTCAGATTCTTTAAGTGGGCTTAATATTTTAATCCTCTTCCCATCCCTTTATGACTTTCCAGAAGCCTCTCAGGGGTTCAAGAGGGGTAAAAGGCTTCAGAGGAGACAAAAGGGAGAGAAGCACAGAAAGAACCAGTCATCAGTGGGACATCCACTCCTACCCCCACTTCGGTGTCAAGGAGACCATCAAGGTGTTCAGAGAACAACCAGGGAGGTTGATGTGTGGTAATATGCCTGGAAGGATAGAGCTAGACTGAGGAGGACAGTGAAGAGACTTTTGGAAGCAGAGCACACGTGCCCATTTCTATATTCAAGCCTGTGGATGGCATGTACATGGAGCAGAGTCCCAGAATGTTCACCATAAAGGAACACTATACATCCCCCCCCCAATTAAAAACCAAGACATGGTCAGGGATTTTGGACACATATGGGGAAGACTCTTTCTTAAAAAGTAGAGTGGGAGTGGGGAAACCAATAAAAGCAAAAACAATCCCTTAATCCAAGAACTCAAGGAAGGCACAGGACAATTTTTAATAACATTCTTCACTATTTGCAGCCTTCTCAGTAAAGAAATGAAAACAGCAGGTGAAAATACCTCGCTTTTTACATTAAACCATTTTAGACCATACAGCAGTTATGCCCATAAGAAATCATTGTCTGCTAGTCCTGCCTAAGTAGTTAGAATAATATGGTGCAGGGGATGTACTGAAAAATGATCAGTAAAAGGTCTGAAGAGTTCAGGCAATTCAGCCAACTTCTAATTTGTCTAAATCCAATGGTTTCTAGATAAAAGATGTGAAAAGAGAGTTTAACGGTGGTGGTACGTGAGCAGATTTTTGTGTTGATCTTGGCATTCAAAGTCACATCACTGTCAGAATCACATTGATTTATTTTATATTTAATCCTTTTGTGGCCACCATGCAAAAGGACTTCCTTACATGTTCAAATTTGCTACTTGGGAAAGGTAATGCAGATAATACATACTCTTTCAAATATTCAAAATACAATACTAAATGCTTTCAATAAACGATAAGGGAGCTCAGACAATTCTCCCGTAAGACAGTGTCTGCTTAGGAAAATGAGGGTGATCTGGAACTCCGGCAGAACCCTGGCTGTGATTTAATGAAAATAAACACACACCTGTGTCCAGGCATCTTAAGAAACAAGCTCTTCCTTTCAGGTGGGCTGTCTGTCCTCTCACTCACGTTCCTAAAAGGACACTTCTCAGAGCCACTTCTTGCCAGCACTGAACCAGGAGAAAGCCACAGTTTCAGCTTCGAGTCTTTAGAAGCCACCCTACTAGGTTTGTTTTACTTTTTTCCCCCCCACTATAACCCAGTTGCACAGTCAAATAGTTGTATAATTTTGTACAACTTTCACTTAAAGACTTTCTTTTGGGCAAAGATTAAACCACAAAGGAAAACCCAAACCCAAATGTTCTGAATTTTTCTAAGTTGAAAATTTCGATATATTCAAATACCAGCATTCCCAGTCAGAAACCTAAACCCTTTAATGAAAGCTGAGAGAAAAAAACCTGATGCTTCAAAATCGGAACTGTTTGCGCCTCAAGTCAAAAAGAAAGACCATGTCGACTGTATTTTGTATCATTATGAGCTCATAAAACTACACAGACTCATCCCTACTATAGTATGAAATGTTTAGAATAGAAAACGACCGGGTAGTTGTTTCCACCTCTGTAGTTATGCAAGGAATATATACAGCCCTGATTTTTATCTTACAGTATTTATCATATAGTTGAGAAACAAATAGTAGATATTGTTGTTGACCATGAGCCAAGACAGCTTATCTATGATTATGGGCCACGGTGCAAAATTTTGCAGGAAATAAAACTCTAGTGGTTATAATTCCTTTCACACGAACACTAACTATTTCTCTTTATGCTCCAGTGGTAACTTCAGGCCCGATACAAGCCTGGGTTGTTAGATCTTTTTAAAAACCTTCGCAGAGATTAGAAGGCTGAAGAAAAATACCACTGGGGGGTTAAAAACAGCTTTCTGAAATTGTTCTAAATGGACAAATAATGCTTTGCTTTCTTTGACAGCTCTTCAATAACTGAATACATCTGGAGAGAGAGTCCACTGCCAAGAGATTTCTATTTGGTTCGCTGTGAGGTTTTCCTTTCCAGAACGCTTTCCAACACTCAAACTAGTCTTACTTAAGTGCATTTAGAAGAAGATCATTCTTATTTTAATTTCTTCCATCACGTTCCACCCACGTTCGGTAACATGAACTGTGGATTTAAACGGGATAGCCTTAATATTAAGGCTACTGCACACATCCGAACTTTCGCTGCACGCAGGGGGAGATATGGCTGATTACCTTTAAGTTACCTCCAACAGGATACAGCACTCCTTCAAATGCACTGATCTTTCGTGGACACAGTTAGTCACTATTACCCAAACTGTTTAATAGTAACTATTAATGTTTCAAAGAAAAGCATGAGGATGGTAGAGCTCTTTCAGGAGTAGCAAGTTAGCTGTTCACTAAGCAGACTCACGGAGTGGGGTTGTTCTGGGAAATTTGTCTCAATGTCTGGGTCTGGTCTTTAGCTCTGGCGGAGACCTTGCCTGGACTCACCTTTACCAGGCTGACAGAGACTGATGTATGAAAACAAAACCCCAAAGTCTTAATTTGCAATGAAAAATACATCTCTCTATAAGATGGCAATACTCTCACTGGATAACTGGTACCTTCTCTCCCCTGAAAGCTAGGCCAACCCAAGAAGCCAACTTATAATCACAAATTTATTTGGTGAGCCATAGAGAAAAATGAGAGTGAACCATAGGATTCAAATGTATAACAGCATTACAACGCATACACCTCCACAACCAAAACTGTCTTATGAAAGGGACCACCATCTCTTCCACCCTATGTGTTGTGATTTTACTTAAAGTGGGGAATAATACTGATGGGAGAAAAGAACATTAGGAATCCAGTGTGATACAGCACCCTGTCTAGTTTCAACAATTAAAAAAATCCTTAAACACAGCACAAATACTTTAAAACCAATAGCCCTCTACTTGCCAGGGAAAGCTTCTACTTTCAGTACTCCTAAAAATATATCATGATGAAAAAAATCCACATAGAGCATAATCCATTGCAAAGCGGGGCATAAAAAATGGGAAGGCGGGTGGTTAATCAATTTTGCACAAGTGCTGTCATGTAACTTTCAGTTAGGATTCTTGAAACTCTTAACTAGGTGGCAAGCGAAATGAATGACTGCAAGATGAGTCCTAATCTCCACTCCCCCAAATGTGCAAGATTTTAGATGGAAACTGGTATGCATCATACCAGCCTGATTCGATGAACAGGGAATGTAACACCTAGGCATCTACTTGTCATGTGCCCAACTGAGACACCACACTTCCTACTCTTCTCCATCATTTCCTCTGGGAAGATGAAGTTATTTACGTGGAGAAGCAGTCCACACAAGCAGGTATGGTAGACCATTCCAGAGCAACCCAGATCCTCCCCCAGTCCTCCAAGGACACATTCTTTAAGAGCTCTTCCCTCCTTGGGGGGAAACAGTCTCTGTATATTGTAACCAAATATATTTTATTCCCAAGAGCATACCATATTGCTAATATTCCACATTTTAATCCTACCTTCTGGCAGTCCTCAACCCTCCTGGCATGGAAGCATTTCTGGTGGCAGGAACCCCGGGCAACCTGGGGCTTCATGCACTCTCCATCTATCACACACACCCCGCTGAGACTCGCTATTCATTTTCAGGGGTGGTTTTACACACATCTACCCAAGGAATGGAGAAGAGGTCTCCTAACCACAATCTTAAAATCTATTTCACCACCAAGTGTCTGTCTGTTCAAGCCTTAGATGTAAGCCTGAGGGATAAGAGCCCACAAAAAAGAACAAAAAAACCAAACTAGCCCATCAATATCCTTGCTGTCATGGTAGGAAGCTCGATTTAGTCATGGGTTTAATAACAAATCGCAAGCTGAGCAACCTGGACTAACTAAAGGCCTTTACACTTGTAGTCACTCTCTGAGTGAAAACATCTGTACCGACCCTTCCACCCAGCACTTGTTCCCTGCATCCAAGGACTTGGAACAAAATGGAAAAGCAATGAAAGTGCTAAGACTGGAGAAACGTTAGTGGCACAGCACACACATCTGTCTAATGACCAATAACCAACAGGAGTAACCTAAGTAACGTGCTCTCCTCTCCTCTCCTCCTTCCCTGATGGCTGGTGCAGTCCCATGTCACCTTCCTTGCAAAATCTATACGCATAAAGCACTGTCTGCAATGTCCAGTTTCATTTAAGATTTTATTTATTTATTTGCGAGAGAGAGAGAGCACACACACGCTCAACAGCACAAGCTGGGGGAGGGGCAGAGGGAAAGGAACAAGCAGATCCCCCGCTGAGCCAGGAACTGGATGCAGGACTCGATCCTAGAACCCTGGGATCATGACCTGAGCTGAAGGCAGATACTTAACCGACTGAGCCACCCAGGCATCCCTTCCAGTTTCATTTTAACTGGAGAGAGAACTTTAAAAGCAATTGGACACAGAATCCTTCCAGCTTCTAATGACTGCCCCCTTCCAATCTTAGGGTTGTTATGACATCCAGACCTTTCTTCAACAGCTGGCCTTAACTGAATCTTTCCAAAACCTTCATTTAGTCTCACAAAAGGATGACTTTCTCTCTGCACTGTTAGGGTTTATGGAATATTGAATTCAGATCGGCTTATGACAAACAAGAGCCAGCGATGCCAGTTTGAGAACAAAGTCTCCACACGAGCCCCCGGCACCCAGGGCCACGCACCAGCTAGCCATGGCCACCAGCCCCACGTTCCATATGTGGGCACCGGTGAACCAGGAAGCTTGTGCTGCTCATGACACCTCGCTCCACCACCAGGTAAGCAGACGACAGCCTGATTCCTAAGAGAAAATGCCTCTTTCTTTCAAGAGATCTTACCAGATCACCTTGCTGCTCCCGACTCTTCTGCAGGGACAGCAGTTAATTGGTCTTGTGCATCTAAACGGCTTCCCTGCGCTCACAGACCCAGCCAGCCTCATCCCCGTCCCTCCACCTCCCTCCTCAGATCCTCTAACTGTCCGTGGTATGGCTGTGCCTTCGCTCCAGCCCTCCTCCTGACCTTTCTTCTCAGCTCTGTCCACCCAAACCCCACCACCTGTCCAGGCCTGGCCCAGTTCTGTCTTCTTTGCCCCCTTTCCAGACCTGACGCCATGTACCTCAGACACTTCTGATCTATGGCAGGGTTCTACCCAGTTTACTCCTGTTAGTCATGGACCATTAGACAGACATGTTACGTGCTGTGCCTCTAACTTTCCTCCAGTCTGCTTATGTTCTGCTGGAACTCAGGGTTTCCAAAAGCTTGCTGTGTTCTGTGGCAGCAGAACTAAGCTTTAAGACTGGGTAACTACCCAGAATGCGTATCCCATTTCTTCTCGTCTCCAAATGACATGCTCATCTTCCCTCCTGGCAAGGCTGGGCTCCCACCTCCGGTGGAATGCTGGGGGCAGATGCAGAGTGTGAGCACTGTAGGTAAATGCTGTTTTTACTCTGACCCAGGTGAAGATGAGTCATAAACAGTGCAGAGACATTGCTCTGACAACCCCATCCCTCTATCTTCTCGTGTTCAGTTTTAAACAATTATGACTGCAGACTCCTGCTCGTAAACGACATTTCTGTCTTCAACCTCATCCAGATGAAGCATATCTACATCACATCCCACTTGTAAATACTCTAAGGACGCCCAGGATTAGGAAATGTATAATGAACTGTTCAGTAAAAGAATCATTTCCCACTCTAGCTAGTTATTCTCTACTTTATCTGTTGGGGAAGTTTGGATTCTTCTATTTTATGTTCTATTAATAACTCGGACAAGTCAACTGGACTCAACACATCTTCTCCCTGCTTCTCCTATAACCCACTAATTTCATGCACAGTTGGATTTGTTGAAGCAGGCTCAGTGAGTAATTAAAAATAAGTCTCAAATGGCTGCCTCTGGTGGGAGTGACAGCTTCCTACTACTCTGGGTTTTTTTGGTCAGGAGGACACTGCCATACGCGCTGGTTTTTCACCACTAAAATGTGGCAACAATGTATCTGAAACGATTAACCACCTCTCTCTTCCCTCAAGTACCCATCAAAACTCAACATAAGCTCTAAATTTCAGATGAGGCAGTCCCTCAAAACAAAAAATTAACTGAGATCAAATCACTAAGGAAGTGGTGTAGTATGGTGGCCCAAAACTCTGGAACCAGAATACCTGGGTTTAAATCCCAGCTCTGCCCCTTGCCAGCTGAGTTCCGGGGGCAAGACCTTCCTGGAGTCACAGGGTGTTAGGGGAAGAGCAAGTCAGGTCACACACACAGCTTAGAACAGGGCCTGCCAGGTGCTCAGTGCTCACAAGCTCTTAGCTCCTATTCTTATTTCGATGAGGAGAGCAAGGATTACCTAATTGGCCATTCTCTCTCAGTAAGGAAACTAGCCTCAGAATAGCCTTGACAGGGATATAACTATGTACCCATTGCTTCAATTTACCAGTACTTTGGTATCCTTTAAGGAAAAAAAAAAATCTTTTTTAAAAATAAATTTTAAATTATTGGTTTTCATCAGAAACTGGGCTCTTCTGAACAGGAGTAGGCAAGGTACCCTGAAGTTTAATCATCTAAATACAGGATACCCCTAAGAACTGCGGGAGCTACCTGCTCTTTCCGTACTCCACCCCTCTCCTGGAACAGGCTTAGCCTAAGCTCGGGGCTTCTAGTCCTGCAGCAGGATAGGAGCCTGTCTGCCTCCACTTGGTTGAGGTCATATCCCTCCTTCATCGGCTTCCTTGATTTCCTCACCGATTTTTGCTCCAAGCCCTACCTCGCCCTGGGGATTTGGCAAGCTGGGGTTCAAACAGCTCAGGCCCTGGCAAGCATCTCCACCCCAGGTTGTAGCATCTAGCAAAGCAGGTATCCCCAGGGCACCGACAGACTTGGCTTCTGACTATCAGGGCGGAGATCGGAAACCACACGTCCATCACTGAGCTGCTCCTTGGGACAGACACATCATCTCAGAAAATCTTCTAAACAACCCTGTAAGGAGGGCACATTTCACAGAGAACCTGTGGCTCAGAGGTTCAGTAATTCACCCTTGGTCATAACATAAGTAAGGAGCACTGGGCAAACCACTGCAGCAGTGAGTCCCCATGACCGGGAGATTCTGCTAGGGTTACAGGAGAAAGGAAGCCCTTAAGCGTGGCGACGCGGGAAGAAGACGGAGAAGCTGGATGCAGAGTACAGAGCAATATGAAAAACCAAGTGCCATGTATTGTTTTTAACAGATAACCACTTCTGAGTTTAAAATATGTATACTAACTCAAACTAGTACCTAAGAGTTTATCAACAGGAATCCTGACCAACCACCCATAATGAACAGGAAAGGACTGCAGGGAGACCTCTGTTGACTGGGAGTCCCCATTATCCTGTGGAGATTCCATCTGGCTCCAGCAGTGATATCCATGATCTGGATTATGGTGACTGGCACAGCCCATTCCCCTGGACCCCCATGATTTCTGTCCTGGGCACATGACCTGAGCAGATCCAGTAAGAATGCACGGCACAGCTTCTTCTGGAGATGCTGGGAACAGTGGTACATACTGTACTATGATCCACCAGAAGCCATTTTTAGGATCACAAGGGGAGACCCTTAGAATAAGGCTGACACCATGGAAAGCAAAGCAGATGGAGAAAAGAAATGAGGACATTTAGTGGCGCTGCTAAGCCAGATCAGTATTTGTCTGCCCCAGCACTGTGCTTTTTGGCTTTTTTAGGTTCATAAACCAAACTTCATGAAACTTCCCGCCTTGAGTTGTGTTTCTTTCTACTTGCAACCTCAAGAGTTCTGGGTGCAGGAGGCATTTAAGAAAAGCATTTTCTTTATTGCATAGAATAGCACTGCAAATGGCTGAACACTGTCTAGAGCTTTAATTTGTTTGGTCAATATTTTCCTCCACAGATATAAACAATAAGCTTCAGTCTTTTCCAGACTGAATTATTTTACTACAGATTCTCTGATATTTTTACAGTGACACAAGACCGTTTCTTTGGGAGCCATGGACTGGGCAAACGGAAATGAAACAGAAAGAGCAGAAGAGCTTCTATGTAATAGTGCAGGGGAGAGAGATAATCAGATTCCACAGATTAGCACAAAAACTTCTTTCAGTCATTATTAATAAGATCACCCTAATAATAAGACAAAAGCAGTATACCAATCAAAAGCTTTTCAGCTAATTCCTTCTGGCACAAATGTAAATGCCACCCACAGGCAGTCTTTTATCAACCTTCCCCACCATCACCCATTGGGAAGCACTCATTAGGAAGAAGCGTGTCGACGTGTAGAGCCTCTGCAGCATGCTTCCACACGCATGACCTCACCGGAACGTAACGACATTCCTCAGGGCCCGGGAAGCATTATCAGCTCTGTACTGCAAATGAAGGAACTGAGGTCTGTGAAAGTTGAGTACTTTGCTCAAGTTCATAGGAATAAAAAGTTGGGGGAGCCAGGAGATGGAAGATCCAGGTTTTCTAACTCAAATCCAAAGGACCCTTCTACCGTATTTATTGCCCTGTCCCTCCCAGTGTCGGAAGTATCTTCTGCCTGTCGAAGTGAGTGGGCAGACACCAAAGAAATCTGCTTCATACATCGTGTAAGAGAAAAAGATTAAGAAACAATCTAAAAAAATGGAACGGCCAACATCTACCTATTTAAAATTAGCTCTAGAAACACTCCTTCAGCACACTCCCAGCACCAGCAGCTACCTCTTAGCCCCTTGGGCACAAGGCTTGGGCTGGAAATTACTTGGAATACCCCACAGTCAAAACTCAAATACATGCTCCTATATGCTGATAACAGTGCTGGTTTTATACTCTTAAAAAAAACACAATTAAGATTTAAAAACTCAAGTATAATTATCTAGAAAAACTAAAAACTTGTACTAGCATTTGGAGGCATTTGTATTTTAAGCTCAACTTTTTAGAGACCTAACCAAGCATCGATCTGGTGTCTTCCTTTCTAGGACATGAGAAACAATATTTAGTTTACTTGGAAATTTCCTCAGTTTCTGTGATGCCCAATGGTTCCCTTTTATTCTTTTTAAGCCAGAGAGTTTTTATACTTCTCAATGCTGGCTGGATTCCAGGAGAGATAGGGCTACATTCCTCCACAGAAGGACAGATTCTGATATGGGGGCTGCTTGCGCAAAGTTTTTGTATGATATATACGTAAATGGTTTTCCAGTCTTATCGCATGGAAGTGATGATTCAAATATAAAGTCTTCATATGCAAGACAGAGCTCACCAACCTGAAATAACCAGCGTCATTAACAGATGCATAAATGTAGCCTTTCTAACACAAATCAAGTCCCCGGGGACTCACAGCCCAGGCTTGCAGAGGGTCCTGAGCATTCCGGCTGCTCCTCTGGGATTTGACTCATCTGTTCCCTTCTCCTGGTCCCCTTCACAAGTCTCTTCAAAGTTCATCTGAGGAACAGGTCAGCTGGGAGCAAAGAATTTCAGCTCATTTGCCTGGGTCTGGGTCTGGGTCTGGGTCTGGGTAGGAAGAACAGTTTGGAATCACTGTGCAATCTTACAGTGTTTATGGTAAGAAAAAGGGACCAGAATCTATTAAGGGATGTTCCAAGCAAGATGATCAATGCCCCCCCCGCCCCGCCCCCACTCAACATCCCCAGTGCAGAGCTGAGCACAGAGCTCGAGCACATACAACAGCTTTCACTTCGTCATCAACCACACCATGAGATGAACTGCATGTCACCATCTGACACTTCTCCCCGCAGCCCCCAGCTGCTCTCCTTACAGCTCCGAAACCTGGCTCCTGGGGGACGTCTGTCCATTCTTAGCATCGCATTCCTTCCGTAGCTCCCCACTCCTGGGGTCTGGGGTTGAGGGCCACTCATGCCTTTAAAACTCTCTCCCTTGCTCCACCCGCGCCTCCCCGCCCCACCCCATATAGCTTCTCAGCCTCCTGGTCACGGTCTTCCTGCTCTCTGGGGATCCATCTTAACACTCAAGGTCTCATCATCAGCCTTCCTACCAGAATCACTAGCCCAGTTTTCAAATCTGCCTCCTGGATATCCAAAGCCCCTTCTCCCAGGGAATTCCTCTTCCCAGACCTAGAGCTCCTGATTTTCCTGTGTGTTCCTGATCCTAAACACGGCAATACAAATGAACTCACCTAGATGTTACAGCTCTGTTAGTCTGGCTTCAATAAGACTAAGGTTTCTCTTTACAGATCCTTTTGAGGAATGGTTTAACGGCAATAAGGTTTTTCTACAGCCCCTCCCCCCCTTTTAATGAGAAATAGAGCTCTAGAAAAATGGAAAATATCCTCTGACCTTGGATTTTAGAATTTGTTTCTGTGATCAAAGAGGAGACAGGATCATCCCCTTGCAAGCCACTTACTGGCTGGTAAATACTGCCAGCGTCAGCATTGCTCGAGGAATCAGGAGATCGGGGATGGCATCTCTTAAACCTTAAATAATGGACTTACAAAAACTTCAGTGAATAAAACATTTGGTGGTTAGCTACTACAGCTATTAACCTTACTTTTGTTTATAATCTGTTGGAATAGTTCACTAAAATTAATAAAATGCAACAGTGCATTTACAGAATGTTCAAGACACACACACACACACAAATATTACTCAGCCATGAAAAAGAACGAAATCTTGCCATTTGCAACATGGATGGACCTCAAGGGTATTATGCTAAATGAAGTCAGTCAGACAGAGGGAAAGACAAATACCATATGATTTCTTATATGTGGAATCTAAAACAAACAAGCAAACAAAAAACCCAAACAAAAACAAGCTCATATATACTGAGAGGAGATTGGTAGTTGCCAGAGGCAGCAGGGGTAGGATGGAGAAATGGGTGAAGGGGGTCAAAAGGTAAAAAGAAAAACAATTTTAAAGAATAAACTTATATGAAAAAAAAAAAAGCTGCTGCAAGAAATCTATTTGCCTAATGGAAAGGTTTTTTGTTGCTAAAAAATAAATAAAAAATCATGATCCTAAAGTAGTTATCAGGATGTTCAAACAGAAGGGAAACAAAACAAAGGCCAAAGGAGATTATTAAATTTTAAAAGCAATCAAACATTTATAAGATGTGTACTTCTATATAGCAATAATGTTGAGATTTGTAAACTTGTTTGATTCATAGCCTGAACGTGTACAATAACTGTATCTTTTGTTTCCATCAGGGTGGAGTAAAACTATGTAGAGATATATATATATTGCTTTTTTCCCTCTAATATAGATTAAAAAGTAAAGGAGAAAATAGGAATAAATTCCGAAGATTGGTAATAAAGTTTAGGTTCATTTTTATCTTCTACTAGACTCAAGTTTCTGACTTGTTTAAGCTTTTATTATTTACTTTGACTCATAATACACAGAAATTCTTTTAATCTTTGCAATCGCCCTTAGATTCTTACTCAAGAATTGGGAACTTAATAGAGCATCTGGTGTCAGAGGTCCTTCTGAGTGGTCTTTCTGAGTGACCACTGTGAAATCCTTACTGTATACCTGAGTCAACAATGCAAAATTCTGAGAGAGGAGGGAGCAATAATGAAAAGGATGTTATTCAGAGCATGGTACCCTCAAAAACAGAGCTGTGAGAGAGGGAAGCCTACAGCCACAAACCAGGATTCAAGGCCACCATCTGGGGGGCATCTGTCACCCCAGGTTGACTGGGGTCATTGGTGTTTTCTCAATGTTTCTCCTGAGGCAAGGCTGGGCTGAGGAAGGCCCAGACAGACGGGCAAAGAGACACATACATGCACACATGAAAATAAAGAAGTAAAAGGAGGACCAAATAGGGCAATTTTATCAGTAAAATGTATTTGCTTTCCACGTGCAAGAGGGCAATTTTTTTTTTTTTTTAAGATTTATTTATTTGAGAGAGCGAGAGCAAGCGAGCAGGGAGAGGGGCAGGGGGAGAGAGAGAATCTCAAGCAGACTCCCTGCTAATGCGGGACTCCATCTCACGACTTTGAGATCATGACCTGAGCTGAAACCAAGAGCCCGAAGCTCAACTGACTGAGCCACCCGGGCGCCCCGAGGGCAAAGCTTCTGACTGAGCGCCTGAAGATCAGCAGTCACCAGCGCTGGGGGGTGGCTGTGGAGTTTGCAAGAGTGCAAAGCCACCTGCAGAAACATTTTCTGTGGACTAAAAAAACTTGTGCTTTATAATCAACGTGGGCCTGTGCTGTGGTGGTGTCTAGGCAGAATTGGGGAAATCCTGCACATTCTCTGCCATTATTTTCAGCTCTGTAGAAAAAGGGTTTCAGGTACTGAAATGCGATTGAACGTATACTCTGAGAACACGCAAACGACCAAGATATTTTCCCTGCCCAATGATACTGTGTATGCAATGGTTGGTGGGGGGGGGGGGGACTGCAAACCGTTTTGATGGGAAATAGGCTCTCAAATTCAAGGATTTAGGGATCACTGTCCAGCGATAGATGTTCTAAACTTGGTGGAGACTGACCGAACCACATCTACTCTCCCACTCACTTGAGCTCAGGTCGTGGTTTTGTCTGAAGAGACCACGGTATCTTCCCCAAGGACAAGCTCAAACCGACTGCTCTGAGGGTCTATGCCCAACACCCACAGGCAAAGTGGGAAATTCATGCTGGAAATAAAACCTTTCCCTTTCCCTACACACCTGCCACTTATCAGGAAGCAAAAGTGGACTGGGGCATGCTGTCACACCCCAGAACTGAGGATGAGCCCCCCTACTCCCACACCTGAACAAAACTGGGGTTCTGTTAGCAAAAAGAGGAGCAGTGCAGACTTTTATTAGTTTTTTAAAAAGTTACACGCAACATGCTTAGCACAGTACATGTTGACTATTATCAAAAAATATCAATTTATTAATAAACTAATACATTTTCATCTTTTACTAGAACCCAAAGTTCCCTGATAAACTGTATTTCCCGCAGTGAGATTACTTGATGAAGCCGCTTTACAAAAAAATTTAGGTCTGTGGGTCAAGAAGTCACAGCAGAAATCAGTGGAGGATGAATTCTTAAGGAAGAAATGTAAGCAAATGAGCTTTTACCTGTAGCTTCATACTAGAACCTGAAACTTTTCTGGTATGAACTACGGTTCATATCACCGGATCCTTTTGGCGGTTTCAACTGAACAGAGTATCTTCAAAGTATCCTTAGTGTCAATGCATTGAAGGCCTTTGGAAAAGGGGGAGGAAAAACCCTCTTTCAAGACTGTTACGGCTCACTTATCATGGTTTTGAATCAACTTCTACTTAAAGGACAACATGCTCTTTGTAGCAGGCGTACTATATAAAGAGTCCAATTAAACATCACTGAAGCACTCACTTTGGAATTGACACTGAGTCTGATGCACATGAGTGTGACCTGATGGTGAATGCTTCGGAGCTCCGGAAACTAAGTGCTCGCCCGGATCTCGCGTATGCAAACAACACATTCCGTGCGGGGGAAATGCTAACAGTTCTGGAGTCCTAAAACGGGTATCTCTCCCCACACCAGCTGAATTTCGCCTTGTTCTGATTGAGGCCTGGAACAGCTGAGGAGGAAAGTCGCTATTTTGCAGGCTCTTTCCCAATAGGTATAAAAATTAGTAATATTTGTGATGTAATGTCAGACTACAGAATGAATGCCAACTAATAAAGGAAAGAGCAATTAGCAAAGTCATTAATGATGGTTCTGCTTCTGTTCTCATGGCGCATGGTCTGTTTGGACATTTTTGGCCTTTATTATACTTGTTAATGCCCGTAAATAAATAAATTCACAACAGAGACCTACTATTTTATACATTTTACCTGAAATCAGAGCCGAAGAGACCGATGACATCTATGAGGAGTATATTCTGCTAGTATTAACGGTCCCTAAATTCAATTATGGCATCTATTTTCTCCCATAAAACGTGTATTTTTAGCTAATAAGCATCACCTTCTAAAACCCCTTCACTTCCATCTCCAGCACCAACAGATACCTTCCTCCTTGGGGGTTATTTTATTTTTTAAGACACTTTTGATTCTTGAACAGTTTTAGACTTACAGAAAAATTGCAAAGACAGTACATATATTCTTACATATCTTTTACCCCGTTTCCCCGATTATTAACATCTTATATTAGAATGGTACACTTGTTACAATTAATGAACCACAGCCCATACTTTATTCAGATCCCTTAGTTTCCCCTAATGTCCTTCTCCTGACCTAGGCTTGCATCCAGGTACCACATGACATTTAATGGTCAGGTCTCCTCAGACTCCTCTTGGCTGTGACTTCCCTAGTTCTCGGTGACCTGGACAGTTTTGAGGACTACTGGTAGGTGTTCTGTATCTTTTTTTTTTTTTTTAAAGAGTTCATTTATTTATTTGACAGAGAGAGACACAGCGAGAGAGGGAACACAAGCAGGGGGAGTGGGAGAGGGAGAAGCAGGCTTCCCGCTGAGCAGGGAGCCCAATTCGGGGCTCGATCCCAGGACCCTGGGATCATGACCTGAGCCAAAGGCAGATGCTTAACGACTGAGCCACCCAGGCGCCCCTGGTAGGTGTTCTGTAAAATGTCCCTCAATTTGGGTTTGTCAGATGTTTTTCTCATGGTTGGACTGGGGTTAAGGGTTTGGGGAGGAAGACCCCAGAGGTAAAATGGCATTCTCGACACATCGGGGCAAGGGGACTTATTATCAACATGGCTTATTGCTACTGATGTTAACCTTTATCACCTGCCTGTTTGTCAAGTTTCTCCACTGTAGATTTACGCCCCCTTTTCCACACTACCCTCTTCGAAAGGAAGTTCACTATGCGTGACCCACACTCGAGGGGCTGGAGGTTTTGTTACCTGCCCTTGACGGCAGAATATCGACGTCAGTTATCCGGGATCCTTCTGCAGAGGGGATTTGTCTCTTCTCCACTCACTCACTCACTCACATCGCTTGTTTGTATCAGTATGGACTCCCGGCTACTCAGAGTTAATTTCTAGGAAGAGGCAGGAAGGGATCTTGTTATTTGTGCACATGCAGAGGCCAGGGAGGACAGAGACCACTGATGGGCACACAGGCGAACTGCTGGCCTCCCTCAGAGTGACAGGACCCCCCTCACACACCAGACTCAGGGCCCACAATAGTGAACTTTCTGCCACAAGAACATCACAAAGTCCTACGTGTTGCAGAACTTTGGGCTCCTGAGCCCACCAAGCCAAACATCCCGCCGCCCATGTCAGTGCCCTTCCTTGCCTTCGTCCTCGACCCCAGCATTCGGGCAACCAGGAAATCCCACACACAATGCTCGTGAACACTTGGAGTCGATGTCCCATCCCGAGAACAGGGAGGACCTACCACTCACTCTACGGCCTCTCGCACAGACTTGTGTCGTGGTGGCACATGCAGTAAACAGGACAGTCAATTGAGGATAAACATTTCTGCAGGTCTTGGGAGTGAGTATATCCCGGTAGTGGGAATGGAGCAGTGAGGGGCACCTATGTATGAAACGCGGCAGGTGACATGATGGCGGCTGTACAACGTGCTAAGTGACCCTACAGAGAAGTCATTCGAGAAGATGACAGCTGATAAAACGGGGCCAGAGTAACAAGCAAGAGCATGAGATGGGGAAGGGGTGGGGGTGCATCTAATTTGTAACCACTTATCAGCATTTTCAATGTAAGTGAAGTCACTCGAAAATAGAGTCCAGTGCTTTTACATTTGCAGTCTTGCCTATGCCAGTAGATGACAAACTCCTCGGGTGGCAGGACACCTAGATGCAGTAGCAGAGAATCTGCACAGATTTCTAGGTGCATCAAACCTGAAGTTTACAATTCGGGCTAAGACAGAATTCATCTTATAAAAGCTTCTAACTGAGATAAGCAGCACGGACTAGAAAAATTTTAAACTATAATATTTTCTAGTACAATCTGGAAAAGTCCCAAATATTCCATTTTTGGTATCAGAACACCTCTGCTTAGCTCACGAAAAGTCCTATTTGAGAACTGCTGGTCTGCACACCTAATTTGTGTAAGATGTTCTGTTTTCAGCTGACTGAAGCCACTCTCCAAGTCACTACAAAATCCAAATTAGCAAAAAGTAAAGAGGCTTCACAAGATACATTTTAAAAACTTTAATAGTTTCCTTATTTTTTTTCAATTGCTGTTAACAGCCACCATCCTATTTTTTTTTTTTTAAGATTTTTATTTATTTAACAGAGAGAGAGAGAGAGAGAGCACAAGTAGGCAGAGTGCCAGACAGAGGGAGAGGGAGAAGCAGGCTTCCCGCCGAGCAGGGAGCCCGATGCAGGGCTCGATCCCAGGACCCTGGGATCATGACCTGAGCTGAAGGCAGCCGCTTAACTGACTGAGCCACCCAGGCGCCCCACCACCATCCTATTTTTAGCTCTACTGTACATTAATGAAGATCTACGTTAAATACATGGAATTACTTGTGAGCTAGATGTGGAAGACTCTGCTCATAGTGAAAAAGAAAAAAAAATTCAATCTGCCTTCAAAGCAATAGGAAGAAAGAATCAAAGGGGGACAAGTGAGTCCAAGGCCACATGGCAGAAAGACAAAATGTGGGCAAGTTGTCAGCTACTCCAAGGAGCTGGAGACCGCCCCGGATCCACCTGTACTTCTGAGGATGACCGTGAGATCCTCAGGCACAGCACAGAGGAAAAGGGAGCCTTCTGCAAAGGCAAAGAGTCAGACACCACCGCCCCAAACAGAGGGAGGTCCACATTAATAATAATAATAATAATAATAATAATAATAATAATAATAAAAACAATGGCCAGCTGTGGTCAAAATGCTGCTCGGACTAAGCCCGTGATGTCAGCATCAGGACCACAGGAGTTATTTTCCGGGTTTGCAGGCCCACCCCCAGAGATCCCAATCCCCCAGCTGTGAGGCTGGGCCCAGGCCCCGCATATTTAATGAGCACCCCAGGACTCACATGGAGGAGGTCCTCAAGGACACTCTGATGTGGGGTGTAAGTCACAGGCAAGCTGCTGACCAAATCAGCCCACTTCTTCCTGGGAGCCACCCCTCAAGACTTTTAGCAATAGGATAAGTTTGTTAACCTAATTAGGAGGCATCGTGATTGGAAAAGGTGCCTGGCTCCTCCATTTGCTGTGCGACCTTCAGCGAGGGTCCCTGCCACAAGCCTGCATCAGTCAGTGCTGGAATGCAATTACACTTGGCTTCACATTCATCACCTTAACCACCCCAGGTTAATGCCCCTCAATTACACAGCAAACTGCACAGAATGAAGGACTGATGACAAATGTAAAATAAGCATGAATACAGCTCCCATAAAATTTTAACTCCAATCTGAGACACTCCAGTGTGCCAAGTCTGACCCTCTCCAGTCCCATTTATACATGATTTTTAGAACGTGGTTAGTACACGCATGGGTTTCTGATCATTTGGGCCACTCGGAAGCCTCGCCCTAGAGTCATGGCCCAGAATGAAACCTGCCCTGTGTTTACTCCATAAGCAAAGGTTCTGTCACTTATCTCCACATAGGTACTCAGAGAATATTTCCAGACAACACAGAATGCTGAAACTCAGCATGGCTGATACCAGAATCAGAAAGAGGGCTTTTGGAAAAACTCCCCATATTCAGGCATCACTAGACCTCGGACTCAAATCTCTGGGGTGAGTCCTGGTAATGCTCCTGGGTAATTACAATGTCCACCCAAGGTGGAGCCCCCCTGGGAGTGCTTTTGTTTCTTCCAAGACTGTGAGCATCTTGAAGGTGGACACGGGTTCTCCCACTCTGCCTTTCAAATGAGTATTTAATAAATTACTGCTAAACTGAATATATTTACGTATCAGACAATTTCCACTCCTGGAGCAGGCAAGGAGCTTCAAGGATGGAAGACTGGGTTGACATTTCTGATCTCACCTTTCCCACCAAACAACATTTTAACGCCTGGTGTCACGCCTCCAGGTTGAAGGAAGTGTAATGAAGGAGGAAGTCGTCTTCTCGCTGTTCCTCCAGCTTAATTAGGGTTGAGGAGTGTTCCAGAAGTGGCGCTGAGATTAAAGGTGGCAAAGGCTGCGGCCTTCACCAAATACTGAGACGCTCCTCTGAAAATCACCATGACTGAAATGAGAGCTAAAAATGGCTAATCCCAACAACTGCCTTCTGCCAGTGATAAGGGTTTCCAGACTTAGTCAATAAAAATGCAGGACTGTCCAGTTACGCTTGAATTTCAGATGAGCAACAAATAATTGTTAGTGTAATCATGTCGCATGCAATATTTGGGCGTACTTATACTACAAAGTTACTGTTTGTCTGAAATGCCACTTAGCTGAGTGTCCCGTATTTTATCTGGCAATTCCGCTGGTAATGGCCCCAGAATAAATGGTCTGGCTTTCTTGCTTTGTGTCACTCTGTTTTGGGAGGAAGGGATGACGGTATTACAAGATATAAACATCTGAAAACCCTGTGTCTGTTCCCCTGCAAAATGCTTTGGTGGTCATAGGCACAGGGGCAATCTAGAATAAGATATAAGCTGAATATCCCTCTCTCTCAGTGACTTTTCAAAGAACCAAGTTCTTCAGCTCTGAACAAAGGACATAGCAGAAGAGAAACTTTTGTTGTTGGCTGCAGCTGAGCAAATTTATCAAACAAAGGAAGCATTCAACTTACCCTCTCTACCACACTCACACACGAAAGTTCAACAAACTGTGTATAGAAACCAGAAACAGTGATGAAATTTTATCTGGCTAATCTTGTAATTATGAAGTTCTATTTCCTGTTTTTGCTCCTGAGAGAGATGGAGGAAAGACACGGTAGAAAGAGGAGAGAAGAAAATTGGCGTAACCAGATTTGCTCTTTCAGCGAACACAGACCGAGGACCAGCTGAGGAGAGGCAGATGGATTACTGATGCGTACACACAACTGCCCCATGCGGGGCGGCAAGAGTTTTCTGCTG
This sequence comes from Halichoerus grypus, assembly GCF_964656455.1. Lineage (NCBI taxonomy): Eukaryota > Metazoa > Chordata > Mammalia > Carnivora > Phocidae > Halichoerus > Halichoerus grypus. Next base: position 54,547,938 of record NC_135717.1, read on the forward strand.
CGCCCTCAGCACCTAGAACAGTGCCCAGAATACTGAAGCATTCAGTAAATATTTGTAGACTAGACAGCAAAGCTATGCACACAGCCCCGGGGAGGGACAGCTCCTGAAGGGGACGACACCTGATGCTCTAGAGGAGTGAAGAGGAGTTGGTCAGGCCAAAGCACTCAGGCAAGAGGAGTAAGGTGGGTATGAAGCCTCCGTAAAGGGAGCGTGCTGGACTCCCGCGAATGAACACATCCCACAACCAAAACCCAGGTGGTGGGTGGGCGGGAGGAGCTCTGGGGGTGCATCCAATGACAGATGGACACAGGCCCCAGTGTAGAGCGGATGCTCTGAGGGGTTCAGGGATGGAACCCTAGATCACAGTTCTTTCTTAAGGGGAAGCGGAGTGAAGGAGGGACCCAAAGGGGACTAAGAAAGAGCAGCCCTAGCAGGAGAGAAGCCGGGAGACGCTACTGCCATGGGAGCGCGGACAGCAAGTCATGGAGATGTTCAGGACTGGTGTCAAAGGAGAGTGGACTGGGAAATGAGAGCTGGCTGTGAGTGGTGGGGACAGGGGATGGACAGCAGAGCGTTACGGGCTGAGTCTCGGGGTGAGCAAGTGGAGAGACTGAGTGTAGACAGCGGCTTTTCTGGCAGTGGAATGTGAGAAATGAACAGCTGAGGGGGCTCTGGAGCTGGGGGAGGGGGGTTTTCACAGGTATGTCCTTATGGTGGGAGCGGCCTCCAGATCTACAGAAAATACACAGAGGGAGCCACAGGCTGGGGCATGCTACGACACCGCTCCGGACGGAAAGCTGGGACGCGATGTGCTGGGGCTAGGGCTGCCTTTCCTCAACCTCTCCCTGCTCCCCCCCCTCCATGAACCTGACTCCCTGCGGTACCAACATGCGGGGTCCAGCTGGGTCTCCAGCTGACTCCTGAGCACCCTGGCTCTTACCTGGCAGGTGGTACTGCTCCTGGAGACAAGGAAATGAACAGTTCAAGAGGAAAGGGACTCTGGCTCTCAACTTTACTTCACTCATTCAAAAACACAAAACAGCAATAAAAACCCCGTGATCTGGAAAGACAAGCGCTCACACAGATCATCATTTTACCACCCCCTACCCCCCAAGGCCTCCTGGGACTCTGCAGGCAGCCAAGAATCCCCGGGGAGATAAATTACAAAAAGGCCACTTAGGAATTTCGTTGCCTCCACAGTGCCTGCACCGCCTTCCACGGGCGGACGAGCAAGCAAAGGCAGCGGGGCTGGGTGCACGGCCTGCCGCTGGTATCAAGCCGGGCAAAAGCCGCAGCTTCTGAACACAGCGACCCACAGGTCTAGCCAGGTGTTACTTCTTTAAAAAAAAAAAAAAAAATGACGGGAAAAAAATCAGGGACTCTACATCCGAGTAACAAGAGTCAACCATTATTTATTTAAACAAGCCCAAACAGCAGGCAATAAATGACTTCTTCAAGATACCATCTGCCCAAAACTAAAGATCCTACTAACATAAAACTGATAACAATGTACAAGCTTGATTTACAGTTTATAACAGCTGCACTCCATTTAAAAAGAAAGTATGAAAAGGTAGTTCAATACCAAGTATACACTAGAACCAGGACAGTATCCGTACTTCTGTTGCTCCCTTGAAATAAGTTTTATTGGGTCAAAAATATATGCAGCATGACTAGAGATAGCTCACCTCTAATCGGCGATAGGCAGACCAAAGATCCCAAACCAAAAGTCACTAGGAGCTATGCAGGCTTTTTATCATGTACATAGGAAGTACGTAATAAATGAACATTTTAATTATATGAATGAAGTAACCAAGTGGGAATTCTTACCTCGAAAAAGACGTGCAATCCCTTCCAAGTCATTTGGGTTCCACAACACTTGAATATACTAAATTAGCTATCTCTCTTGAAGCTAGGCTTTGAATAAGGTAAGAATAAATTTTCTAGGTAGTTTTCTTAAACTGCGGAGTTAAAAATCTAAGGAAGTAGCAGCCAGATTCAATGGATCTGCCTCTGTCTTTAAACATTAGGATAGAAGGGGCGCCTGGGTGGCTCAGTCGTTAAGCGTCTGCCTTCGGCTCAGGCCATGATCCCGGGGTCCAGGGATCGAGCCCCGCACCGGGCTCCCTGCTCAGCAGGAAGCCTGCTTCCCCCTCTCCCTCTCCCACTCCCCCTGCTTGTGTCCCCTCTTGCTGTCTCTCTATGACAAATAAAATCTTTAAAAAAAAATAAACATTAGGATAGGATGTGCTGTGAACAGCCTCACTAGTTCAAGTGTGGTCCAGTGACCAGCAGCATGGTAAGAGTTCCAGCATCTTAGGGGCCCCACCAGATCCACTGACCCAGAATTTGCATTTAACAAGACCAGCAAGTGATTCATATCTGCTTCAAAGTCTGGGAAGCAGTGGTTAGAAGAGCAAGATTGGCTGGCTTTCTGTATTTTCACCCCATACCCACAGGGAACATGGAGACCAAGCAAGGAGCCTCAGAAAGTTATTAAGTACTCCTTTCATTAATTATATTTCATTTTATAATGTTTTTCAGTTTTATTTAAACTTTGCTCTAAGTAAAAGAGCTGTTTTCCTTTTCTTTGTCCATTAGCCTTCATTTTCCAAAGCGGTTTGGCTTCATGCTACCATCTAAAGCAATGTCAACTTTAAATTATGTACGGTAATAGGGTAGGAGGAAATGGAAACTATTTCTCAAGTTCAATTTTAGGTATGATTATGTAATTTTTCCTTTTCTCTTCTCTCTCTTTTGTGACAATTGCAATTGGCTTATTAGCAAACCAGTGCTTCATATCAAGCTAGGAAGTCACTAAGAGCATTACCTAGAAAAATGATATGTAATTAGAACCACCCAGAAGGAGGCAGGGCTGGTGCAGTATAAAGTACAGAACAAGTCCATATGCACAGGGTCCATGCTAAACACAGGTGTTTTACAACATGCCTAAGTACATGTTTCCACCTGGAATGGCAGCACCATGAACTGAAGAGTTAACTGCATCCACTAAGCTATAAACTGAAAGAGTGGGGATCACTCGTCTATTTTATACTGCCTGACAAATAATAGGACGGGTTTAATAAATCTCCATGAGTGAAAGAGTAAATAAATGAGTAGCACTCAAACTGTAGGCTCTACCTACCACACTCTGCCCCTTCCCTTTCAATTCTTGCAAAAGCAAGAGATTTCAATGAACCTCCCAGCCATTCCTGATTGTCAAGAAGCCTCTGCCCACACGGAGATGCCTCTACCATAGCGTCCATGAGGACCACTGGAGGGGTCATCGCTGGGCACTAGATCACTCCCACCCCATCACTAAATAATTAGCATCACCTTCCTTACCTCACACATTTTTAGTACCTGGAAAGATAAGCAGTGCACAGTCAATAACCTTATGTAAACTAAGTAAGATCTGGGTGTAAGTGGTGATTTTCAACAATTTTCAAAGTCTTTATTCTTCCGCTGCTGAAGTTGACTTTGAAGAGGTTGAACTTTCTGTACCTTTTGGCTGCTGTGGTGTGGATACTTTCCATTAACTCCACTGAAAGCAGGACAAGAGTGAAGAAAGAAAGTGATGGAGATCAGTAACAAAGACAACTAATTGTGTCCTCAATAAATTCCATGAGATCAGCAGAGGCTAGGGTTGAGGCAAGTAATACTGGCAAAACCAGACCCTTTGATGCTGGAATATCTGGTTGAAGATTAACCCACCAACCAGGACCAACAGGAAAAGGGGATGTGTAATAATCTAGGTGAGGAAGATAGATGAGACAGGGCAACTGGTTCCCAGACTCAGAATAATACCCATGACTCGTTATACCCCTGGAGTAAGTATGAGACACGAGTTTACGAGGAAGCTCAGCCACTCCACGGATTATTTGGGGCAGAGGGAGCTCTTTTTCAAATGCTCTATAAACGACAAAAAAAGCTACAGTTCACATGGATGGTGGTGTGGCCCCGGGAGCGCCTTGGTCTACTCCTCCACATGATTCTTGGCCTTAAAACCCCAGCTCACAAGCCACTTCCCTGGGAAGCCTCCCCGACTGCCCAGTTAGTTATTCCTTCCTCTGCACCCCTAGATGCTTTGCTCCTACCTATAGTGCTTTTTGTTTCTCTGTACTTCTCCCACGGGAGCTTGAGTACCTGAAAAGCAGGGGCTGGGTCTTAATTATCTTTGGATCGCCAGAGCTTGGAGCCGTAAGAAGTGACTGATAATGCCTATTTTCATTATAAACATATGAGCTAGGCTTGGTGGGTAGCACGTCTACTGCCCAGGAACAGGGGTGGCTCAGACTGGAGAATCCCTGTGTGGAAATCCCAACTGAATCAATGAGTGTGAGTATCTAAAGCAACCGAGAGAGACACTCTGAGAGACAAGGAGCATGTATGTGGGATTACCATCTTCATGCTGTACCAGCCCATGACTTCAAGCCACACTCCCCCTTCCCCCATGTAAAACAAGGAATAATCTCTTCCCTGAATACCTCTCAGAATTATGAGGAGTAAAACAGATAGTAGACCTGAAAGCACTTAAAAATCTATAATTTAAGAAATTATTATTATCAACATTTCAGTGGTGAAAGGTAAGGAAAGCAGAGACTCTTTGTTGTGTGTATGGCTGGCTGGCTGGCTGGAGGGTGGATGGGTGGATGGATGGTTGGATGGATGGATAGATGGGTGGGTGGATGGATGGATGGATGGATGGATAGATGGATGGCTGGCTGGCTGGCTGGCTGGCTGGCTGGAGGGTGGATGGATGGATGGATGGGTGGATGGATGGATGGGTAGATGGATGGATGGACGGATGGATAGATGGGTGGATGGATGGATGGATGAATGGATGGCTGGAGGGTGGATGGGTGGGTGGAGGGATGGATGGGTAGATGGATGGATGGATAAAGAATGGCTCATCAGCCATGAAGCAGCTAAAAGGAAAAGAAGGTTAAGAAGTATCCAACTTCAAATCTTGCCAGGCCATTGTCTCATGTAAATGTCTCCTTGAGGATTCTGAATTTAGAAATGGGAAGATATGAGCAGGGAATAGCCCCATCTAATTAACAAAATGTTATCTAATTAGTGCACATAAAAAATATCCCAGTCTGAAAGCTAGTAACTCCTTTCTCTTGTTTACTTAGCATTTATGTAGTACTTTAACATGTATTGATTTAGAATGCCTAAGTTTAATATTTAATGTAACATCTAAAAGATTTCCATCAAGACACTGAAAGAAACATCATTATAGGCAATGATTTTATTTTTAAATTTGAAAAGGCAAATGAGGTTCAAGATGGTAAAAAAAACAAAACAAAACAAAAAACCAAACTATTTCAAACAGTAGCAGAGAAAGTGCACAATAGGAACCTTTTATCAATTTTATCTCCAACTAAAAACCTAAGTTACAGCACAAGAATCAAAACACAAAGTGTGCATTAAAGGCCATTTCAACAGTTTGTGCTGCCAAGAGGTGAGTGAGCTAAATAAAAGGATCGCTTTTTAAGTTTAATTTCACTAGGCAGTCTTTAAGTTTATAGTAAAGGAAAAGATGTGCCCACAAAACTGTGCACCGAGTATATGCCCTGTGCGCCAAGTGAAATAGTTTAGGAAGGACAGACTTAATTTTGCAGCCGCCATACTGGTACCATTTGGACAAGCTGTGGACTGAGGGGGCTCTGCACTTAGAGCCTGGAGAGCAAAGCCACATTTTAAAAGGGCCCCCTGTGCTCCAGCAGATGGGCTGTAAACTTGACCAGACTGCAGGCACCATGTCCTCCACCCTCACCAGTTGAATGCATTAACTTTTCTATTCCTTTCCCATATGCTTGATCACACATTCAAAAACATGGACAGCAGATGGTAGGTAACAAAGACAGAGATCAATCAGCCAAGCAAAAATGGAAAAACCTTGTTCTAAAGGAGACATCTAAAAGCCACTTACCTCCATCCTCCCATTAGATGGGGGATATTTTAATACAAATGACATTAAACAGAAGTAACTTCTTTTATGCCATCCCGAAGTAGATACTGCCCTTCTGTATTAGGGTACTTGCCATAAGAGACTTGCATTTATCTAATGCGAATATGATCACAGATTCCCTTACTATCAAAAATACAGACACAATAATAGAAGGGCCAGCAGTTCCCAGAGAATGATTTTCTATCACATTAAACACTGAATAATCATAGGGCTCTGAGATTCCACATTCAGGAATCTCATGAGTACAGAAGCAAGAAAATGTTTCTAAGTTCGGAGGGGGGAAACCTTCTCCTTTTATGAAATCTCTATTTTAATTTAAACAACAGAAGGCCTATTTATGCCACTAATTCTATCTGTCTGGGTGGAAACCCAAAGAACCAGACAAAGGGCTTGGGGGAAGGACCACCACTAACTGCGCACAGGTGTCACTGTTCTTTGCTTGGATACAGTTTCTAAAAGGCAGGCAGCTCAGAAACAGAATAAAAGTTAGGAGAGGCCACATGGGGAAGAAATCCAACTGAGAAATAGAGGACCTGACTTAAACACCCACTTGTTCCCTAATCCCAGATATGGATCTCTGGGAACAGCCCGGTCCCACAAAATCTGCATGTGAGCATGCACGTGCATTTGAAACGTCAAATGTGTATCTGTAATAGGTTAATGGCACAAGCAAAGGAAATAAGGAAACCACCATAGTTTGTCTAAATTTCCAAAAGATTTACCCAACTGTTAGGGGAGTTTTTTAAATCTCAAGGAATTCCATTTTTTTCCAATAGATCTCTTGGTATGCTCAACTCTGACTGAGAGTTTCTGACTTCTGTGAATCGATGTTTAGAACTTTATTATCTTAACTTTTTAAAAAGAGGCTATTAGAATACTTTGAGGAATTGACTGAATACACTATTGACTCAAAAGGGTTAATGACAGAGTAACTTCTAGAAGCTGCCTGGTCATTAAGAGCTCCTGGCACTTGTTTGCGTGTATCAGTTCTTACACCTTGCAACTAACATGTAACCGTTAGGTTTCCTTTAAAGAGAACAAGCATCCCGTCCCCTGGGTGGCTCAGTTGGTTAGCGTCGATTTTGGCTCAGGTCATGATCTCTGTGCTGCGTGGAGTTGGCTTGTCTCTCTCCCTCTGCTCCTCCCTCTGTGCACACACTCTCTCTCTCTCTTTCCCTCTCAAATAAATAAATAAATAAATAAATAAATTCTTAAAAAAATAAAGAGAACAAGCATCGAAACCTCTCCGATAAATAAATAAACATCTTAAAAAAAATAAAGAGAACAAGCATTGAAACAGTCCCATGTAACTCCTAGTCCTATATAACCTACATAACCTCAGCAGTATGCAAATATTAGACTCTGGAAGGGTTACTTTTATTTTCTTTTTCTCTCTTATTCCTTCTCTACCCTGACATACACACATATTCCACATGCATGGACATGGCTTATCTGGCAGGTATGTGATCAAGTGGTTCTACATGATCAGATGGGATTTTCAGTGAGGAGATAATCTGGTCATGTGATAGACTTGAATAAATTATCAAAGAAAAATAAAAGTCTGCATAAAAACATTGTTGAAAATAAACATAATGGCGAAACCTCAATTTTGATTTCTAAAAGTGCTTTAACACTCTTCAAAAACTAAAGCCAATTATAGCTGGAAAATGAAATGTATGCACTGGATTGTTCATCTATCGATCTATCTACTATATAAAAATCTGCCCACCAAAAATGGTTAAAATTAAATAACACCACCAAATGATGGTGAGAATGTGGAGCAATAGAAATTCTCCCATATTTTTGGTGGGAGTATAGAAAAATACAACCAATTTGGAAAAAGGTCTAGCAGTTTCTTGTGAAACTAGAAACATTCACCTACCCTATAACCCAGCAATTGTTTTTTTTTGCAAGAGCAGTGAAAATATGCACAAAGAACAACTGTATAAAAATGTTCAGAGCAGCTATATTTACAATAGCCAAAAACCAGAAATAACCTGTGTGTCTATCAACAGGAGAATGGATAAACTGTAAGATATTCACCCAGTGGACTACTGTTCATCAATCTATTGATACAAGCAACAAATGGATGGATCTCAAAAAAAAGTTACGGCAAACAAGCCAGTGTACATACTGTAGGAATTCCACTTATGTGAAGTTCTACAACAGGCAAGAAAGTATCTATAGTGGAAGAAATCCGAACAGTGGTTGCCCCTAAGAGGTAGAGGCAGAGATTTATTGGAGGGGGCATGTATGAACTTTCTGAAATGATGGTAATATTGTGTATCATGATGGGATTTGCATTTGCACAGGTATATGCATATGTCAACACTTAAGAATGGTGTATTTCCTTGTATGTAAATTCTCCTTTGGAAAAAATCTAATATTGAATACTAATTAATGATATGCATGCTGCTGTATTTGGAGGAGAGGGCAGATATTTGAAACGTACTTTAAAAATCCATCAAAGAGGGGCACCTGGCTCAGTCGGTTAAGCGGCTGCCTTCGGCTCAGGTCTTGATCCCAGCGTCCTGGGATCGAGCTCTGCATCGGGCTCCCTGCTCAGCGGGGAGCCTGCTTCTCCCTCTCCCTCTGCCTGCCTCTCTGCCTACTTGTTCTCTCTGTCAAATAAATAAAATCTTAAAAAAAAAAAAACTTTAAAAATCCATCAAAGAATAAGATGGATAAATGGATGGACTGATAGATAAGAAAGCAAGTATAGTAAAATGGTAATTGTAGAATCTAAGTGGTGAGTATGGGTATTCACTGTAAAATTCTTTCCATTTTTTTGTATGGCTAAACATTTTCATGAAATAAACTGGAAAAAATCTGTTATAGTCCCATAATAGCATCATTTAAAAATTTATTTTCAGGATCATTGTATAAGCAAAGAAGAACTAAGACAGTTTTGGTTTTTTTAAGAGTGAGAAAGATTAAACTTCTGCAAGTAAATTCAAACACCAAATAAATACTGGTATTTCACTCTTCCTTCAGAGTGAATAAAGCCCTTGCTTGATGCCATAAGAACATTATGCTCTACGGATCCAAACATACCTGGAGGACTGTTTTACAAATAACCACATCCTTCTCTACCGCCAAGTCTCCAATTGTTGGGTCCTAACAAGTTTCTCTTGTTATATAAACTGTCTGCCAAATACTAATGGGCTCTGAACACAGGCCAGAAGATTACCCCAAGCCCAGCTGGATGTAACCCCAAATCCCACCCTGCTCGACAGGACCTCCCTCAAGAGCTCAGGAGTTACTTGGGGGAGCTTCTTATCACTTCTGTGCATCTGGACCCCACACAACACAAGGCAAGGAGGTTGGCTCTCAGGACCCGCTCAGCAAATAACCGTTCAAGGTTGCTTTCCATGGTTCAAAAGCAAACAGGGACCACACAAGGGAGTAGATTTGTCTTTCTCCATAAAAACGACCAGGCCCATTAAAAGCCCTTTATTTATAGTGGTAAAATGCCGTAGGATCAAAACTGTGTGAAGTTAGGATATAATCCTCCAAATCTCATGATAGCAGCACCACCTGAGGATGCAGGGCAGGCTGCCTCGTGTCACATGGGACTCTGCCACTTACTGTGGGATTTGGGGCAAACAGTTTAACTTCTTTGCATCTCACTATCTCATTTTTCTATGAAATGAGACTGATATTTACACCTCACAGGAGTGACATGAAGATTAAGGAGTGACATGAAGATTAAGGAAGATAATCCATCCAGGTACGTAGCATCATGTCTGGCAGGTAATGAGCACCCCGTGCATGTTAGCTCATCATTATTAGTACTTTTTATGTCTCTGTGAATGAAGCAGAGAGTGCCTGCCACTATCACACTGACTTAACATTAGATATAATACAGATACCATAAATATTTACCATTCATTGAATTCAGTCTCAAACTACAGAAACTCGGGACTACTTGAAGCACAGCATTTGGTATCCCATAAGCTGTCCTAGGATCTCCTTGCATACGAGACTGTGTTGGACTTGTAAGGTCTCAGGGCAGCAAAGGACAGAGGAGATACTTGTCCAGAGCCCTCCCTGGAACTTGCCAAGAGAAGACATTCCTCCGTCTGCCTTCCCATTCTCACTGACCTCCCTATCCTCTCTGCCCACTGACCCATTGTCCACATTATGGCTGTGGCAGGCAGAAGGAGCCCCCGGAAGATGTCTACACCTTCACCCCTGGAACTTGTGAATATGTCATGTTAAATGGCAAAAGGACTGCAGGGGTGATTAAGGTTACAGACTTTATGATAGGGAGACTTTCCTGGATTATCTGAAGGGTTCAACCTAATCACACTGGCCCTTTTAAAAGCTGCGAAGTCTCTCTGGCTGCGGTCAGAGAGATGCAGCAGCAGGAGAAGTCTGAGAGGGTGAGGTGTGAAAAGGTCTCCAGGTGCTGCTGAGGGCTTACCCATGGAAGGGGCAAGGTGACAGAATGCAGGTGGCCTTAAGGAGCAAAGAAAGGCTCCAGGCTGACAGCCAGCAAAGAAAGAGGAACCTCGGCCTTATATCTATCTGCAAGGGACTGAATTCTGACTATAACTTGAATCAGTTTGGAAACAAAAGTCTTCCCCAGAGCCTCCAAAATGGACTGGGGTGCAAAGGACGCACACCACCACCACACTCAGGTACTACCAGGGTAAGAAGGAGGAGCGAGCACCTCATCCACTGAGGCTGTGCTATTGATTACTGTTTTAAAATCAAAAGGTCTTGGGGCACCAGCGTGGCTCAGTCAGTTAAACGTCTACCTTCGGCTCAGATCATGATCCCATGGTCCTGGGATCGAGCCCCACATCAGGCTCCCGGCCACTTCCCCCTCTGCCTCTCCCTGCCCCCACCTGAGCTTGTGCACGTGCTTGCTCTCTCTCAAATAAATCAATAAAATCTTTAAAAATAATAGAATAAAATAATTTTTAAAAATCAGAAGTCACAGCTTGAACCAAAGTGGGTTCAGTGTCTTTAGTTCATCCTCGTCAAAATTACATTAAAAATTACATTAGAGGGGCGCCTGGGTGGCTCAGTCAGTTGAGTGTCCAATCTTGATCAGGTCATGATCTCAGGGTCATGAGATCGAGCCCCACATCCAGCTCCATGGTCAGCGTGGAGCCTGCTTGGGATTCTCTCCCTCCTTCTCCCTCTGCCCCTCCCTGCTTGCACTCTCTCTCTCTCCAAATAAAACAAAAACCTTCAAAAAAAAATTTACATTAGAAATCTTTCCCTCAAGTGGCGCCTGGGTGGCTCAGTCGTTAAGCGTCTGCCTTCGGCTCAGGTCATGATCCCGGAGTCCTGGGATCGAGCCCCGCATCGGGCTCCCTGCTCTGCGGGAAGCCTGCTTCTCCCTCTCCCACTCCCCCTGCTTGTGTTCTCTCTCTCGCTGTGTATCTCCCTCTGTCAAATAAATAAACAAAATCTTTAAAAAAAAAAAAAAAAAAAAAAAAAGAAATCTTTCCCTCAATACAAATTCAGTAATTTTTCCACTCAAATTCTGAGCTCAAAAAAAGTAAGTCGAAGCAAATGAAATGCTCACCTGACATAACTTTCCTCATTAAACTCACATTTCTTTGTCCCTGTGAGGTACAGCTTAAATCAAAACAAATAGAATGATGAAACTAATCTTTTATAAACTCAACACTCACTTCAAAGGTATCTTTCCCTAAGCCAGCTTTTCCCGTGCCACTTGCTACTTGCCACAAATCCAAAAATCTTGCCAGTTTCCACATTTGAGTATGTGTTTACATGTTTTACATAAAATTAAGGGTCCAAAATAGTGGAACATATCAGATCTATATTTAGTCACCTTATCTCCCCATTCAATTTAAGTAGTATGAGTTTTACCTGATTGTCCTGTTATTATTATTCAGAGCTTCATCTGACATTGGAAATCACTATAGTACCAGTATTTCCAATCAATGCTGTCATGGTTTAAATATCTGATCACCAAGAGAACATGTCTTAACCAAATTTATAAGCAATAAGCACCCTGAGTGATGTCCGCATACTTATGCTCTCTAAAATTAAACTTTCTGTGTCCCACTGTGGATAAATCCTTGAAATACCTGGAAATACACATCACAACTTGTAGATGGACTTTTAACCAGACAAGTGTTACTAGGTTTCATCTTACTCAAGAGACTTGCCCAATTACATTAAAAAGTCCCTTAGTGATACCTTCTTAATTTATTTTTCCAGTTCTCTTCCAATTGGATTGTAAAATAACACAGGGCAAGGATTTAATCAAGCTTTCCCAAAAATAAGGGTTTCCCCTCCACGCCACCCTTTTTTGTCTAGGAGGTATTTCACATATTTATGCGTGTCTTCATACAGCACATGCTCCATCTTTAGGGTTGTAGGAGCATCAACAGGAGCACGGCTGGAGGTGGAGGGATGTGAGGGTGAGGACGTACAGTGGTCACCCAGGGGTGATGAATGGAACGCTCCAGCTAGAGGAGATGATTTAAACTGGTGAAGCAAGGGTGCAAAGGTTGGAATAGGCACATGAAGAAAGACAGGAAAGTTGTCAAGGCCAGACTTAGTGATTTAGACTTTATGCTTTGGGCAACAGGAAAGTATTAAATGTTTTTCTGCAGGAGAGAAACACAAATAAAGTGGTGTTTGAAGAGGGACCTGTGGACAGAGCTTGGGCTGAAAGAACAGATTAAAACAGGGAGAGAAAAAGACGGCATGCTTTCAATGAGTACCTTATGAGGGTGAGGGATGCGCAATCGTGAAAATGAGGAGATATGGGCGAATGACTGTTTAGGAGACCTATTGGGAAGACAAGGTCTTCTTCAGCCTTAAAATAACTGAGTGATTCTCTCCTTTTCTCCATTCTGTATTTACCTTTTGACCAAAGCCCAGAACTCGAGAAGATCGAGCTTCTCTCTGTTCTCAAGTTCAGTTCCTGGGGAGAAGCGTCGAGCCAGGACACTTCATTCTCCTTCTCCTTCTCCCAGCCCCTGAGGTTTGAAACCCACACCTCTGCACTCAACCGCCAGAGACCCCATCAGCTACTATTCTGGGACCTGTCCAAACGCCACGCAGTTCCCCTCTCTGGGCTACACCGAACTTAACTCTGTTCCCAGCGAGATAGAGACTGCAGGAGATCAAGCAGTTTTGCTCTTCCTGTGATGCCCAACATGTGCTCTGTCTGGGTGTTTCACCCTGCTCTCCCTCTGTCTGCACTGGGGCCTGGGGCCCAGAGCGGGTGGGGCTCATCGGCCTCAAGAGGCACAGATATCAGAGACAGTGTGTTGAGCCCCTGAGATAACACCTGGGAGGCCACTCCAAGTTGGGGGGAGGCACCATCCTTTCATTATATAAAGGCGTTGGGGGGCCTACAGTGACATACAATGACAAGGTTCTTTTACATCGTTTAGTTACCAAGAGATAAGTTTCAACAAAAATGAGACCAAAGTTTAAAAGCAACCAAGATTTCTGGGGTACCTCAGTGGCTCAGCTGGTTAAGTGTCTGACTCTTTTATTTTTCTTTTTAAACATTTATTTATTTATTTGAGAGACAGAATGTGTGTGTTCTCACATGTGTAAGTGGAGGGAGACGAAGAGGGGGAGGGAGAGGAAGAGGGAAAGAATCCTAAGTATACTTCTTGGGCTCGATCTCATGACCCTGAGATCATGACCTGAGCCAAAACCAAGAGTCAGATGCTCAACCGACTGAGCCCCCCAGGCGCCCCCTAAGTGACCAACTCTTGATTTTGGGTCAGGTCATGATTTCAGGGTCATGAGATCAAGCCCCATGTTGGGCTTCACACTGAATGTGGAGCCTGCTTGAGATTCTCTCTCTCTTACCCTCTGCCCTTCCCCTGCTCACTCACATGCGCATGCTCTCTCTCTCTCTCTCTCAAAAAAAAAAAAAGCAAGCAAGATTTCTCAAAGTAGCTTTTGGCAGGGGTTTGGGAGGTTCCGTATTCTCCCTGCAGGTATGGCTAATCCCAACTCTAGAAGGAACACAGAAGATCTGATACACTCTGCTTACAAGTAAGTCACAGCCTACTGAGTCCACCTAGGAAAGAAAGTTGTTTGGTGATAGTGGTGGGGGAGGTCCTTGACGCACTCCCCAAGGATCCTCAACATGGCTCCAATTTGGCAATGCCAAATGACTCCAAATGTTATCTTCGGTAGCCTTGGTTCCCCAAAACGGTCCACTGCTGCTGTACCATTACCCTGACTGCGTGGGTGCCCATTTCTTTTCACACTTCTTGGGGGTCAGTATCTGTATGAGTTTCCTATTGCTACTATAACAAATTACCACCACTCAGTGGCTTAAAATGACATAATTTTACCATCTTACAGTTCTGCAAGTCAGAAGCCCAAAATCAGTATCGACTGGGCTACAGTGAAGATGTCAGCAAGACAGCATTCCTTCTGGAGGCTCTGGGGGAGAATCCATTTCCTTGCCCTTTCCAGCTTCCAAAGGCTGCCTGCATTCCTTGGCACATGGCCCTTCCTCAATCCTCACAGTCAGCAGTGAAACACCTTCACTGTCTCTCTGACACTGACCCTCTGCTTCCGTGGTCATGTCTCCATCTCTGACTCTGATCTTCCCACCTCACTCTTGTAAGAATCCTTGTGATTACATTGGGCCTACCTGGAATAATCCAGAATAATCTTCCCATCTGAAGATCCTTAATTAGCTCTGCAAAGACCCTCTTGCCATGTAACTAATATATTCATGGGTTCCAGGGATCGGGACATGGACATCTCTAGGGACCATTCTTCTACCTTCCACAGGGTCCATGTGGTGAGAAAGTGCCATGAGCTCAGGTCACTTTAATTCTCTTGGCCTGAGTTTTCCTCATCTCCAGAACAAGGAGGATAAACTTGACCTCAAGGGAACACTCCTTCTGTACTACATAAATGCATCTATCTTGATCTAAAGACATCTACATAAATGTGCCATATAAATACACCTGTAACACTACCAATCGTGTGGACTAGAAGGTGGAGAAATGATCTAAGGAGATACCCAGATTTTGCATCTAGTTAATAGAGAACTTCGGGTATGCTGGGTTGGAGGAGGTTGAAAGATGAGGGGCTGGAGGCAGAGTGCACTGAAAGGGAAAGGTTTAGTAGAGTGTTGGAGAAAAAGAAATAGAGCTAAGACATCATATCAAGGCAAGAGAGACAAAAATGGAGTCATCCACATAAAAGGATTTCATTACCGGAATCTGTGTAGATTAATAAATTCTGTAAAGGGTAAGTGAAGGAAATAAAAAAGAGTAAATATCTGCAGGCTGATGTGAATCCGAGGGGAAGAGGAGCTGGTGAAGAAATCATTTGAAATAGAGACTTGACCAGAGGAAGGTAGAATCACCTTAAACACGCTGACTTAACTGTGTGCTCTTAGGGAACTTTTTAAGAAACCTTTCTATAGCTGTGAATTGCCTCAAATTTTGCCTATTTACAAGTCTGATTTTACGAAAACAACAGTTTTCTTAATGTAGGGCACACTACTGGGTCACACTGTAGGATTTCCTTAAAAACAATTATTTCATACAATTAACTGGTCTATTTAAGAGTGCTGAAGCTTATTTTTAAAAATACATTTCAGGGTGCCTGACTGGCTCAGCTGGAGGAGCATGCAACTCTTGAGCTCAGGGTTGTGGGTTCAAGCCCCAAGTTTGGTGTAGAAATTACTAAGAAAAATAAAGAAGCTTAAAAAAAAAATTTAAAATACATTCAGTTCCATGTTTGGTGGAACTGACTAATTTAGCCAGGACCGAGGTCTTTAAAAGTCCTTAAATTATATTCAGTGAAATAAAATGAAAATGACTTGTTTACAATTATTTGTAACTTGCTCAAACTCTAACAGTCATGGAACTATGTGATAATTTCCATTAGACATGTTTCACAAAAAATATAGGAGGTAGGTGTTATCACAGGACAAATTCTTCCATCTAGAGTTTTGAAATTTTTTTATAAAATTTTTCCTTCAATACTATTATACACGTCTGTGTTACGTCCAACTTATTTCCATGTGCCTTTTTAGCATGTAGTATTTACTAAAATTACTGAATTAGTATTTCCCAACAACAATAAAAATGTAGAGTTAGATTTACAGAGGTATCGGTAATTTCTTTAGAATGAAGAGTTGACTAAAGCTTAGAAAGTACTTTCATTTGCAAACTATTAGTTTAGAAATCTATACAATAGTTTCCCTTTTTTGGCTAGAATTTTAAGCAAATAAGCTGTAAGTTACAAAATGTTATAGGAAAAGTACAACTATGACACAAAAATAATTCATAAAGTCATTTCAGAGTCTTTGCCAGAAATTACCTAGATATTGCTGTTACTTTTGCAGAGTTCCCACACCTGGTGTGCAATAAAGCCCGGTGGCCTCAGCAAGTCCAAGTACTACAATTTCCCAGGATGTGAGTTTTATTTAGATGTTATGTTCTTAATATAATGTCAGCATAAGTTATGCTTGTTGGATGATCCTCCTGATATCTTACATCACTGCACGGTCTTTCAACTGATCATGGTGTTCTAATAACTGAAATTTGAATTTGGCAAAGGATAGACCTCTCAGAGAGAAGAAAGACAGCCAACCATTCACCTCAAATGTTATGACAGATTGTAGCTTTTCGGAGATGAATGTAAAGTTAGCACATCATTGCAAAATACCTTACTATTAGATAATGAGCAGCAAACTAAAGATCATACAATTTAAGTCTGAGCATGAAGTCCTTAACCTAGCTCTGACCTTTCTTCTGGCACGTAACAACAGTGCTGGGCTTCAAAACTACGTCCCTATGGAGTACATCTGCACAGCTTACTGCGGCTTCAAGGAGAGCCCCCCTCTATGAAGCCAGCTTCAATGCACAGTGTCCAAGAGGTGAAGAAAGTAAACATTAGTCAGTACTTCTGAATAACAGTTGCTTTTCTCCTCAGAAAAAAAGTAGATAGGACAAACACTTTAGAGAAACTTATATGAAAACACTTAATAAAAGCCCGTAATCATATTCCAGAGCTAGTTCAAATTCCTGATTAGCAAAGCAAAACTTCACTTTGACAACTGTTGCCTATGAAATCCCTTTGCTGGGTCAAGGCAGCTACAGTAAGAAGAATCTGAAGCCAAACCTTAAATTTTATCTTGAATATATAAAGAGCAAAGTAATGCCAAGAAATTTTGCAGATGTTAATTTCCTTAGATGAAGTGATAAAGACTCATTTAATAAAGAAGGTGTCATTTAGTTTCAGGGATTTAACAGTAATTCTACAGTATACAGTATATATTTGTGTGTTCTCGGTCTCTAAGTAGTTTTCCCTAAGCCATTCCCAAACTCTGTTGGTGTATAAGGTATGTGTACAATGCACGTTCAAAGAATGATTCAAGTAACCATTTCTACAATAAAAGCAAAACTCTTATAAATTAGGCGTTGGAGAAGGTAAGGATTGAAGTTTTCCTGTAAAAAATGCATCATGTTGCACTACAGTGTGTGTATTAGCTGTCTTCAATCCTTCACTCATTCAGCACGACCCGAGCACCATGTACAAAACAATCTACACCTGCTCTGGAATTGCAGAGTGAAATCAGATGTAGCATTTTCCCTCCTTGTGTATGTGATCTAGGAGAGAAGAGGTGAATTTAAAAACAATGTTACAAGTTGAGTGTCAAGATGGTTTGAGGAAATCAGTTGGGGGAAGGTGACCTTCCAACCTCAAAGGAGCAACTGTCCACTCTCTTAAAAATGGTCCTAGCTCAGGGCTGCGTGGCCCAGTTGATTAAGTGACTGACTCTTGATTTCAGCTCAGGTCACGATCTCAGGGTCATGAGCTCGAGCCCCTCATGGGGCCTGTGACAGCCCTGCTTGGGCCTCATTGGGGAGTCTGCTTAAGATTCTCCTCTCCCTCTGCCCCTCCCCCCAGCTCTGCACATTCTCTCTTTAAAATAAATAAATCTTAAAAAAAAAAAAAACTGGCTCAAAACCTAGATGACTGATAGTGAGACCTTGATTTCTGGTGGAGCTCCTGGGCTCAACGCTTTAAAAAGCCATCCTACCCAATCACGGCAGTAATCCTGGGGGAAAAACATTCCACATTCCAAAACACTTGGGTCTTCCACTCAAACCATACCATATACTAAGACACTCCAAACCATGGTATAAATATCCCCATTGGTTGATCATTTCTCACCCACTTCATAGGATATTCCATTTCTGAGAGTTTAGTTACCCAATCTGATTTTTAGCAGTAAGATTTCTGTGAAGTGTGGTCTTCAACGTAAACCTAGCAGGTTTTGTTCATGACTGTTTTTTCATTTGAGGCCATGCCTTCCTCTATTTTATAAGGGCATGAACTTAATGTTTCTATATATTCCTATTTCAAATGCAAAACACTCAACCCCTTCTTTGGAATTAATGGCCTCGTTGAAACACAAATATCATATTCATTAAAATAGCTGATTCAAAGAGCAGTAGGGTATTAATGAAAGAAGCTACAATTCTACACCGATGATCTAATGTTCTAAACATTCATTTCCTACTGAAGAGACATATGGGTCTTTTTGTACCTTGTCAATGTCCCCCTTTCCACAATATACATTACTAAATTTATACACAGTTCATAACAGTCCTATTATATCACAGCTATAGAAAAAGCAATGATGAAAGAGATGCCTGCAAATGATACAGCAAGTGACGAATAGGAAAACCTTTAATTCAACATGTAGGTAACAAACTAAACCCAGCCGTCTACGGGTAGAACCTTTTTTGCCTGACACATCATGGGTGGAAGTCCACCCAGGGTTCTCTGCTCCCAGGTAATATTTGAATATTTGTTACAAGGGAAGGAGGTTAGCACCAAGAAAAGGGGGTAAGTCAGGGTCTGTGCAAGAGGATGGTGTCCGCTTGGATGAGGTGCTCCTCCTTCATTCCATCTACGCGGCAGACCTTACAAGACTCACACCTTTCTGCCAGGAGATGACACGGGCAAGGAGTCCGGGGTGGGGGGGGTGTGGGTCTACCGTGCTGCAGAGAAACTCTCTCGGGAGCCCAGAGAGGCCGAGGAAGGCCCAGCAGTGGTGTCCAGGGCGGATGCAGATGCTCATCTGCCACGGCCTTACTCACCCTTTTGAAAAGGCAGGCAACACAGACGCACTCAATTTTGTCCCCACACACGCGTGCAAAGGAAGCTTCGGGGTACCCCCCAGATAAATTCTTATTTTGAAAACAAAAGACAGGCTTGTGGCCATTCTCAGAGACGGCCACATTACTCCCAGGTCTGGAAAGCAGATTTGCAGAGGCCAAAGATTAGACAAAAGGCATGAGCGGGCAACATACAGACCTAGAAATGATTTTTTTAAGTGAGTATGGCCTCCCAGTTCTAATTCTGTCTCCCCTTTTGGGGATGATTCCTGGGGCGCTGAGCAAATCCCTTAAGGCCTGGAAAAGACGTTGGACAGGGAGGGGGAGAAGACCCCGAAACTTTCCCAAACTGCGGCAGGCTGGTGGCAGGCAGCGGCCACGGACCTCGGGTCCCAGGGCGCCGAGGGCACCCCAGAGGCGGCGGCGACCCCCTCAACCGCCACAACAAAAGGGCCGAATTCAGCCCCCGCACTCGGGCTTCCAGGACCCAAGCCCCGAGGGTGGAGCGGGCGGCGGCGACCCCGGGGCAGCCCCTCTCGCCGGGGCGAAGGAGAAGATGGAGCCTCGTGCCCGTGTCACGGCATAAAGGAAAGGAGCTTGGGAGGCACGCAGACGAGCCCCCCGAAGCAGCAACAGCTGGTGCCACCCGCACCCCCTCGGGCCTCGGCCTCGGACCCCGCAGGAGCCTCTGCCCCGGACGCCTCGGCGTCCCCCCGGCGGTGCCGCCCCCTCGGGAGCGCGGCGCGGGGGCTGCAGGCCCGGCGGCAGAGGCTGCGGCTGGGGCTCCGGCAGCCCGCCGACACAATGCGGCCCGAGAGCCTCCCCGCCCGCCGCCACCACTGCGGCAGGCCCGTGGCCGACACAAAAGCCCACCGGCCGCCGGCCCTCGCGCCTCCCGGGCCCCGCCACCGCGCACCGACCTTGGGCTCCGGCGCCGGGCTCCCGCAGCGTCTTGGTCACCGCCTTCCAGACGTTGCAGCCCAGCAGGCAGAAGAAGAGCGCCGCGGACCTGCTCATCTCCGCGCCGCAGGGCCCCGGGCGGCTCGGGCTCACCGACCACCGGGACGGAGCGGCGCGTCAGGGGCGGCCGGGCGCCGCGCCTCCCTCCATGTCGCCTGGCTCCGCGCGCGCCGGGCCCGCCGCCCGATTGGCCGCGCCCCCGCCCGGCGCGGCGCCGGGCTCCGCAGCCCACGGCCGCTCCCTCCTCCGCGCACCCCGGTGGGTTTCCTCGAAGAGCCGCTGTGGCGGCTCCGCCAACTCTTTAACCCCTTCGTGCCTCCCGCCCCGCCCGCCCGCGGCGCCCAGGCCCCGCCGTGGTGCCACCTGGCGGCCGCGGCGCCGCGCGCGGAGGGGGCCGCGCGCCCACGAGCCCCGCTCCCACCCTCGCAGCGACGCCCCCTCACCTCCGCCTGCGCGCCCTCGAACCTCCCCAAGGACCGCAAGCGCGACCTTTGGCGCCAAGACAGCCCCAGCACCCACCCCCCCCACCCTGTTCCCCCGCTACTTTGGAGAAAAAAAGAAACACCTGCTTTTCTGGGCTGAGGCCTTCGCACCTGTCAACTGAGGGTCCTCAGGATGTGGCCTGCCTCAGTTTCCTCGGTATAACGCCACCTGCAGCTACTCAGGTCCCAGTCTGCCTATGTTCCCCAAGATTGACTTGACATCCAATGTTAAAGGTCAGCGGAAACAGAATCCCTATGCCTGTATAAAATGTAGTAGGCCCTCTGTGCCTAAGTGTTGACAGATGAACGGCTCTCCGTAGAATTGTGCTTGGCTATTTCTAGCAGGTTAGGGTGGGGAAGAAATTACTTTTACATATATTAAGGGCCTAGGTACTTTTTTTTTTTTTTTACTTTTGTCTTCACAACATATGAACCAAGAGATAGGTAGTGTTATCCCTCATTTACAGATGAGAAAATAGAGGCTAAGGAGGGTTAAGAATTTGTCCAAAGCACATAGCTGGTCAGTGGCAAAGCCAAGGCTGAAATGAAATAATCAGTCTGGCTCTAAGGTTAAAGCTCGTCACAAAATCCTCAGGCTTCCTTTAAGCCTAGGTACACCCACCCCACCCCCACCCCAATTTCCCTCCTTCAAATGGCTCCTGTTTGTATGCCTTCCTCCATACAACCTTCATGTCCCCCTGACTCTGTCCACCCCATCTCCCAACCAGCACTGCAGTGATCTTCGGACCTCTGTGTGGCACCCAGGCACTAAGGAGATCCACACCAGTCTCACTGCCCAGTGCTGCCTCTAGAAATCGGCCAGAGGAGGGTTATTTCTGTAATTTTATTAATTGGGCATTAAGGCAGGGCAGGCAGTGTACCAAAAAGAGAATGAAGGATGGCACTTGCCCAGTTGGCTTATGATAGACAAATCATTGTGAGACACAATAAAAACCAGGAGGTGGAGGAGCCCATATGGGTTTTATTGTCACCCTCAGGACCAATGCTACAATTAGTGCAAATTGTGCACCTGCACAGGGTGGCAGGTAGTCAGAAGGCAGAAGGAAAACCCACAATTAAGGACTGCCTGATCCCTCCTCCTTCTGACTCCCAGAGTCAAAGCCTTAGGGCTGTTCCAGGGTCCACCTCAGAGCCAGAGCAGGGAAGCGAATGGAATGACAGTTCAGCTCAGTCCTCAACTCCAGCTGAGTCACCAGCCTGCAGGAGCCCAGAGTCCAAGCCAGCTAGATTGCTGGGTAGAACATGGCTCCATGGAAGAGGGCAGTCTTGAAGTTTTTAGGTCACTTTCCGGGTAGTGGGCTGCCTTCTAAGAGATGTAGCATTAAGCCCCATCCTACAGTCGAAACTTTCCACTTCAAATATCTTGAGGATGTGCCCTGGTCAGGGATGTTGGGGATGTTGGCTCTAAGAAAGAGGACCAGCCTGAGCCAAAAACAAACAAAGCACATTAACCATGCTGATTATTAGATCACCTGGGACTCCTAAAAAATCGTGGGAGCTGAAGTCTCATGAAGGAATGAAGAAAACAATTATTTGGGTGAGGGGGCATTCCTCATATATGCCACTCTCACTCATAACAACTTACTTGGGTAGTATTAGGATTCCCAAATTATAGATGAACAAATTGAAGCTCAGTGACAAATAATTTGCTCAAAGTATCCAGCTCTGATGACAGCAAACTCAAATTCCCTGTAAGAATGTTACCTCCAGGGGTGCCTGGGTGGCTCAGTCCTTAGGCGTCTGCCTTCGGCTCAGGTCATGATCCCAGGGTCCTGGGATCGAGCCCCACATCGGGTTCCCTGCTCGGCGGGAGGCCTGCTTCTCCCTCTCCCACTCTCCCTACTTGTGTTCCCTCTCTTACTGTCTTTCTGTCAAATAAATAAATAAAATATTTTTAAAAAATTAACAACAAAAAAAAAGTTACCTCCAAGAATGAGTTTCATGCAAATGATTCAAGTTAACCTCTTGCTGTGTCCAAATAGTTTTTAAAAACTGTTCTAATCCCAGTAATGTCTGAATCTAGTTAATAGTATCCAGTGAATAATATGGTGCCAGTGTCAATCTCCTGGTTTGGTAATGTAATATAGTTATATAAAATGTTACAATCGGGTTGCTGGGGGAGGGGGGCTGGGTGCAGGGTGTAACTGGACCTGTCTGTAGTATTTTTATATTTTCTTGTGAGTTATAATTATCCCAAAGTTAAAAGTTAAAACAAACCTGTACTATACCATTTTTTTCCTAAGCTTTATTATTCCCTTAAAACACTGGTGTTTGTGATCCTAGTATAGACTAGAATTTTTAAGAATGGGAGAAGTCTTAGTAAACATTAAATGGTTAGTCAAGTCAAGTTGGGTCACATTCATGACTGGATGCTCAGGTGTAATGGTTGGTATTATTGTGTAAGACGATTTCTGTGGATGACATAGCACTTTAGAAGTTTATGTACCTTAACAATGGAGGCTTGAATAAATAGTTTCCGAAACACCACCCCTAATCCATTTTGTGAAACACAAAGAAGTTATTTTGCACAGTGTACCCTGCAAGCCTGTCTCAAACCCAAAAAGAGAACTGCGACCCCCAAGCACATTCCCCCATTACTTGCATGTTTTCAGTTACATGGGTGGGAGGCTAAGAAGCACAAATTCTGCTAAATCACATAAATAAGCACACTTACATATCATCTGCCCAGAATTATGTAAGAGTTAAATAAGCACACTTTTTCTCTACTGGAATAAAAGAATATGGTTTACCTTTCCTCATTTTCTAATAATCAGATTCCCACTTAGTAACTGCGGGGAAAAAAAATCACTGCTTGAGAGGGAGTGTTTGCAGAACAATGGAAATTAGAAGTGTTCTTTCCTTCTAGAACTTTTCCTGTTGCTCTTATTAAAATCTCACATTGTTTGACTAAAGATGAATTATGACTGTACTTATTTGAAATTGCTTAGAAGTTGCCTGACTGCAGCATTTGATTTCAATTTTCCAGTCCTCTGCCAAAAGCAGTGATGCTATATACAGAACTTTTCCTGTCTGAATTTTCCAGAGACCTTGATTTCAGAGGCTCTGTGTCAAGGTTTCTTAGCCCAAGATGATTTATTCAATTGAAATCTTTCCTGACATTGGTGCCCATGCGGTGGAATTTTAATTGTCTGAGTTTGCTTCAAGAGGCATTGTCCTACCTTCTCCCCTTTCTCCTCCTGCCGCCCCCCCTCTTCACATCCGCCCTGAGTAAGAAGCTGCTTGTGAACAACACTGATTACGAGGTTTGTACAGATCAGGAAGTGTGTCATGGACATTCCTACTTCTGCTTGCTGATGCTTTTATTAAAGTTGGATAAAATGTAGCCATGGGTGGAAATTGCAAGGTCTCAGCATTTTTTTTCAGAACCCACTTGCCCTCCATTTGAAAAAGAAAAAGGCGGAAAAATGACTGACTGACGCCCCCACACTCCCACTTGGCCCTCTTTTTGTGGCTTAGCACTCATGTTATCAATCCGTGTGACTTTCCAACAAGATCTTTCTTTTAGATATCTTTTCCCCCCTATGATCTCCTTTCTCTCATTCAGGTTCTCAGCCAGGAGAGGTTTCTTATTAAAGATCTAATTCAGTGAATGCCTGTCTGATGTCAGCTTCCTGTGACAGGTTGCAAAGGTACCATAGCCTACAAGAGTGAATTTCAGATCCCCTGTAGCCCTGTTTCACTTTGCATGCCCCACTGTGACCAAAGGAGGCCAGGACATATCAATAGGGCTTGACTGTTGGAAAGAATATTCAGAGGCTGGCGGCTGAGAATCCAGTTGCTCAGCGATACATTTTAGTTCGAAAGTTCTGTTTTGATGAGCCCGCTCCATTAGAGCAAGGGGAAGTTTCCAGTTCAAGCCTTTGCTGGCCCATTGAAATACTGTCAGAGACAAGGAGAGCTCAAGGAGACTAGGAAAGTGAGCTTCCACGTTCTCCCTGGAAGACGTGTATCTCTGACTACTGATCTGCCTTCACAGACTTAGAAGGGACATCAAGGAAGGCAGAAAATGAAAAAAAAAATTTTTTTTTAGAGAAAAAGAGTTTGGGAAAAGACGGGAAGATAATGGAGAAAATGGAGAAGATAATTAGCACTAATTGATTCTTGTTTTGGGGCTCATTCTGTACCTCAAATAGGGAGGAAAGTGTCTCTGTGCTCGAGGTCCTAAATTCCCCTCCGGTGGGTCAGTTTTCAGGTCAACACTGTGAGGGACACTATTCCTTTCCTTTCCCATCCTCTTCATTTCCCTGTTTAATTTTGAAGTTTTGATCCAAAGCTACCTGCTGCTGGTACATTTCTCATAATGCTCTAGTCCTGGTCAATTAATAAACAAAGGGTTTCTCCCTCCAACAGTTCCCTTTCTTACAGGCCCTGTGACTGTAGGTATGGGGGCAACGAGGGGATTTGTCTGGGCAAATAATACAACAGGCTTAGATGCGTTGACTTTGAAAGCATACGGCCTTAGGAGATAGATCATTCTCTGTACAGAATGGAAGGGTTGGAACGGCTGTACTTGGCCTACCTCCATTTTGACCTCAAACTTTCTAGTTGGGTTCTTCTTTCCAGCTTGTCTCTAGGCTCAGGGGAAGACCCTGCCGGCAAAGCATCCCCTGATGGAAACTGAAACCCCTCAATAAGGACTGCCCTGAGCCAGCAAGACCCTGCTGTGATTGACTCCAAGACCTTGATTTGACCTTCACTGCCCAACCGCAGGTGCCCACCCAGCTTTGCCCCACATTTTCCTTATATAAACCTAGAAGTATCTTCGACACTTTGGAGACACTCTTTTGAGTTGCTGGTCTGCGGTCTTCCTGGTGTCGGCCTCACTGAAATAAATTCCTTTCTCCTTTCACCACTACTAGTCTCTCTGCCTTTGGATGTTTGTCAGCGGTGAGTGGCTGACCCTGGTCTGTTTGGGACCCCCAGAGCTAGGCGCTCTTGCACCCCTGCGTCCTGGCTACGCTGATTCCCTGATGAGTCTTAACCAGACGTGCCTTTGGCTGCTTGTGTTCTATGATCACCCTCTAAAGAGACAGAGGCTTTTGTGGACAAAAAAATATATATTTTTTGTTTATGACATTGTATTATATTTGTAATGTATTTTATATTTTCCCCTGGTATATATTTTAAAGTCTCATGAAAATTTTAGTAAATATTTTGTAGTTTAGTTAGATTCTTTTGAAATCTTCAGAAAGTAAACAAAAAAAACCTCCAAAAAAAAAAAAAAAGAACATAAAAATCAGCTTAAACTCCCAACTTTTCTGTTTGGGAAATCCTGGGTGAAAACCAATGGTTTTCTTTAAAAAGGGAGGAGGAGGGAAAACAACTTATTCCTCCATAATCCTTCAAAGTTCTGGTTTTATGTCCAAATATGAGTCCTCGGTTTCAAAAATGGATTCTGTGTCTCAAATGTCTATTTTAAGTCAGTGGCATTTCTCACTCAGTGTTACAAGTTCTGGTTGTTAACCCCTCTGCCCAGTAATGGGTATGAATGCAGGGCAAATATTTCCACTCTAAATATCCCTGAACCCTATTTATACTTTTGCTAAAGGAATATTTATTCCTGAGAGTAAGGGGGTAGACAGAGAGAGGTTCTCTATATGGGGAGTGTGATGGTTTAATTTTACATGTCGACCTGATGGGGCTAAGGGATGCCCAGGTTGTGTGATGCCATCTTGGACAAATCTGCCAGGAGGACCGTCCTGAGACCTGAAACCTTCTTGAGCACAGCACTGCACCCCGCACCCCCAAATTCTTAATTCTTTCATTTTGTTTAAGCACACCCTTGGGGCATAACATCTTGAACTGCCCTGGAGATATGACAATGACACACACCTATTAAACATTCTCCTCTTAGGTGGGCCCTCAGTAGGTACTCCCAGCCCCTAGGGCTACAAAGGCAGGTCTTAAAGGTGTGTGGGGTTGGGGCACCTGGTGGCTCAGGTTAAGCGTATGCCTTAGGCTCAGGGTCCTGGGAATGAGCCCCACATTGTGCTCCCTGCTCAGCGGGGAGTCTGCTTCTCCCTCCCCCTCTGCCCCTCCTGCTCAGGCTTGCTCTCTCTCTCTCAAATAAATAAAATCTTAAAAAAAGGGGGGGGGGTTGGTGGGGTCGCTGAGATCCACTCATCTGTGGCTACCTAAGACAGGCTTCTGTCTGTAAGTCCCCTTAATTAAGCCATTTCTTGTCAAGCTGGATTCGTCAGCCTTTTTCTTTGGTTTTGTGGCTCCTTCGGCTGGAGGTCCTTTTCCATACAGTTCCTGTTCAGGGAACACTGATAAACATTACTTCTGGGTGTGTCTGTGAAGGTGTCTCCTAAAAGATTAGCACCATTGAACTGCTGAACTGAGTAAAGCAGATGGCCTTCCCCAGGGTGGGCAGGCACCACTGAATCCTTCGAGGGCTGGAACAGAACAGACAAGTAGAGGAAGGGTGAATTTGCTCTCTGAGCTGGGACGTTCATCTTCTGTCCTCAGACATTGCACTCCTGATTCTTGGGCCTTCAGGTTTGGACAGGAACTATACCACCAGCTTTCCGGGATCACCAGCTTGCAGATGGCAGACTGTGGGACTTCTCAGCCTCCATAATTGTGTGAGCCAGTCCCTCATAATACATGTCTCTATATCTACACATCTCTTGTTGCTCCTATTTTTTGGAGAACCCTGACAAGTACACTTGGGAACTATGGGTCTTCTACTGATTTGGAAATAAAGAGGTAATACATTTAAAGCTTGAATAACCACGGTCTGAAAGATAGGTTACAGGCTTCATCAGTAAAGGCTCAGTGGATGGGAACAGAAATATCTGTGTCACAAATAAGAAAGGGGAAATTTATAGCAGGTTGAGAGGCCAGGCTAAGGTCACCCAGCGAGGCTGGGTAAGACAGGCTACCTTTGCAGAGGGGAGGAAGGTCCAAGGAAAGTTATCTCTAGGACTGGCATTGAAGGTTTGGCTGGACAGAACCTCACAGAGAAGGAAAGGCACCCTGTGGACTCTAATGTGTAGAAACAATTCTGTGTTTGATGCTCCTTTGAAGCACCAGCTTAGTCATATTACCTCCTCAGAGATCGTCTGATCACACTATCCAAAGTATCCCTCTTCTCTCAAGTTATTGCCTATCACTATCTAACATGATCTTTATATTAATGTAGTTATTCAGCTTACTGGCTGTTACCCTCCTCTTACTAAAATCTAAGCTCCATGAGAACAAGGTTTTTGTCTAGCTAGCTGCCATATTCCTGGCATCTAGAAAAAAATGTCTGGCACAAAGTAGGTGCTCAATACTTACTGACCAAAGTGAAAAATCATGTCTTACCTTGAAGAAATAATTCCTTCCGATTAGTCTAAATATAACTCTGCTACATTGGATTGACTCATGAATTAGCAAGTGTTTACTGAATCCTTGCCACGAGCCCAAAATTTAAGAAGGTAACTCAAAACCCTCTCTAGTCTCACCCTCTCCCACTTTTCTGAACTTCCCTTTCTGACTACTGTTTAGAGATCCCACTTCAAATCCCAGACCCTGAGCTGAACTTGAGCCTTCTCATGCGGGACATTTGCCCACCAAGTTCACACCTCCGCAGTGAGGTTCAAGTCCTACCTCTGCTGTGATCTCTCCACAGCCCTCCCGCTCTCTGGCAGGTCAGGTTCACCCCATTCATTAGCTACTTTGTGGAGATATTATTATTATATGTGACCATGCGTTGGAAACAGTTGCTTTATACATGTAAGTTAGACTATGTATAAAAAAGATGTATAGCCAGATTCTAAATTGAGTTGGGTCCACATTGTCCAAAGTGCATGCAGTCTGTCTGCAACAGTCAAAACTGCAACATCTGGCATGGCTTTCTGAAATGTTTATGTAAACTTTTGACCTCTGAAAGTACACTATTCTTGAGTTGTGACATCAGTATTTAGGGGAAAGGTTTATGTGTGCAATAATTCTCCAGAATCTTCTCCTCAAAAGAAGGCATACTCAGTCATTTAAAATAAACTCAAAATAGTATACCTCAAAATCTGTGATATCTTTTCCACAGCAATATCTTTTCTTCCCAATGTACAAGTTCTTGGAGGGAACCTCCTTGTCTGCATCTTAATGGCTCCCCCAAGATCCCAACAATGCTTTGCTCAGAGTTGACTTTCAACAATGCCATTGACTTACCTACTGGCAGGTATATGTAGATTTGATTGGTGGGAAATAATTCAGAAGAATGTAAGTTGTTACATGAAATACTAGATTTTTTGCACCTATGATTCAAAAATTATTCTTTCACCTATTTTTAAGGAAAGGTGTTATATAATTGTGACATATTTGTCTAAATAAAAGTATTCTTGTTTCCAATACGTATTTTTTGAGCCACCACTTTGCAGGACTTAGGCATTGTTCCCCCCATACCATCTGCTCAACCCCAAGAATCTACCCTTACCTTGGGTGAGGGTGTTAGTGGAACTAAGAGTAGTGATCCCGAGTATATTCCCCTGAGAAGGATGGTGTGTCGTGGCAAGGGATGATGGAAAACAGGAACCTAGAGAAATTTAATCAGGAGGCAGGAAAGGAATGGGGGACAAGCCACACAGAAGAGCCCAGATCCTCACTCTGCACATACTGACATTTGACTCTTAGGAATCCGGGAGGAAAAGCATCCAATAGTAGCATAAAAGGTAAGATTCCTAAGCTTACAAAAGCATCAAACAAACAGAACAAAAAAATCCCACAACCTAGAGACCTTCCCTTCAACTGCTCTGAAATCAATATTTCACCAAAAATATGACTCATCAGCTGCGAGTCTTATTTGGAAGCACTTCAGTATCTTCCCTAATAAACCCTCTATATGTGCAGGCAGGTGGTATAGTGGTTAAATGCCTGAGCGCTGACTCCAAGCTGACTGGGCTTGGACCCCAGTGGTGTAGCCCTGGGTGGGTTAGCTCATCATTTCTTGCCTTAGTTTGCTCCTTTGTAGAATAGGGATGAGAATAGCAGCACCTCTCCTAGGGTGTGGATCCAATGAGAGAAAGGACAGAGCCTGGCTCCCATTAGCAGCTGTCTTTACTCCACTGCAGACATAAGCTTATTCTGAAGATCACAAGGTTCATGGCCAGAGGTGGGTGGCTGGTTTCACCTCACTCCCACCCTGTAAGGTGCTGTTGGGGTCACCTTTGGGTGCTATGGGCCTCGACTCTCAGATGAAGTGGAGACAGCTTTAACCACTGTTCCTTCCATGACAGTCACTCATGTGCCTCAGCATCTTGGTCACAATCCCTTCTGCTGGACTGTGGACTCAGCAAGACTCCTGGATGCCAAGAATGAAGGAAGCTGATGCCTCTTCTAAGACTGATACCTCTTTGAGGAAGGCAGGAATCGGAAGTCCCTGGGTCTGTCATGTGGTCTTGTCTTACACTCGGGAGAGGCCCAGGTAAGGATAAGGGGTCTGGGACAGTAGCAAGCTAAGCTAGCGAGCGCCAGCTAAGAAAGTCAGAAGGGAGAGAGACATTTGCCCCACAATCTGGAGTCTTTAATGTTAATTTACTTTCCAGTTCACAGTTTTAAAAATAACTAAGTTGTCAAAATATGAGGATTATTTCCCTCTTAACAAGGCCACAAAGAGTGAAACGTGATCTGGAATTGGTTCTTCTGTAAATTTCATTACACAATGTGTTTTGCAAATTAACGTTAGACTACAAGGGAGAGAAGAGAGCATTTCATTTTCTCAGTGTCCTTGAAACTGTATGAAGTCCAAGCAGGTGCTTGTGGCCAATAGAATCTTGAATGTCACTCCTACAGTGTATCTAACTAGGAACTTTGAAGTCATTTCTATCAATCTTTGTCCCCAAACACTCACACCCACACACCAAATAAAATTATGGTCTGGCTTTTAAAAAACTTGCATACATGTAAAAGCCTTTAAAGCCTGAAAGAGGTGATGATCCACTTTCCACTCAGCGTTAGATAGATTAGATGGAAACAATTCAGAAGAGATGTAAGTTGTCAGGAGAATGCTGGATTTTGGTGCACATATGATTTGGTACACAAGGACCAGAAATAACACTTGCAGGTGAGAAATCATACATGCATTACAGACATGCAAAACTAGGTGTACCCACCCCGAAGAGTGGGTGGGAGACATCTTAACTGTCGGTGAGTTGAATTTCAAATCTGTCTCAGAAGTTCTAGAATAAAGCTGCATGTGTTAAAGCAAGTGATTCGACTTCTACTCCACCGAGGCAGCCGCAGATGTGATCTGGGCATAGTACACATTCACTGTTTTGCCCGTGCGGGGCATCCAGGCTCCCTTCATTTGGTAATGGAACCTATACTTCCCTATAGGACCTACCCTTCCTCTCCTTCAGTCCAGGTGGTTCAGGGCTGGCTTCATGGGTAGACATGTAATCCAGGCCTGGCCAGTCAGCATGGAACCCCCCCATTCCTAGCCACCATTCAGAGGTGGAAGCATGGTCTTGTCAGTCTAGGTCAGACCCAATTCCAGAACTTTAAACATATTTGAAATTCAAGAGAGAGAGAGATGGGCAGGCTTTTCCAACTGGAATTAATGAGAGGAAAGGATAAAAGCCAGCAACCTCTGGCAGCCATCTTGCCACCATGAGGTAAAAACCTAAGAATGGAACCAAAAGAGCAAAGCAGAACTAAGAGATGGGGACAGTGAGATGAGCTCCTGTGCCCAGCCAGTGTCTGAAGCTTGCCTCCCTAGGACTTTCATTTATTAAGCGAATAAACTTTTCTTTTTTCCTTTAGCCATCTTGAATTGGGCTTTCTGTACCTACAACCAAAAGAATCTGGCCGCTGCAGTAGGAGATCAGAGATGAAGGGTGCCCACAGTTTGCTGGTTCCAAACACTGCCTGCAGGATGAAGTGACATTTACCTAACCTCCCAAGGCTCACCGACTGTGGTTGTTATCACAGTGAAGAAAAACTCCCTGGAAGACTAGACTCTTTCAGTAAGGTACTTTTAGGACATTTCCTACTTGGATAAGCATATGAGAAACATAAAGCAGCAAAACCAGAAACTCTGGACGTGCTGGACAACCACTTCCTTAAGTCTTACTTCATGCCAAGTGAAGAAAGCCCTACAAGCATGATAATTCTTTGTGTATTATTGGATACTAAATTCTTGTTGTTTTGAACCTTATCCTGCTTACTCTCATTTTCTCTTTTTGTTTGTCACACCTGCATATTGCATCACAGACAAAGCTGGTGACAGATCTGCCTTTTCACTTCCATGGTGGAACTGAAATGTCTTTCATGCCCAAGTATTCACGATCCACCACCACCCATGAGTGCCTTCTGGGTAACTGAAAGGTCGTAGCAGTCTTTTTTGAGGTTAAGTCATGGAAGCCGGGCCTAACTTGGTAAATAGAGGTCAGCCATTGCTGAAAACTAAGTTTTCAAATATGAATGTTATCCTGGCCAATAAAAATAGAAATCACCATAGAGGAGCTAATTAAACATAATAAACAGTTCAGGCGGAACAGGAAGCAGCTATTTTTCCTGTCTCCAAAGCTTCTATTACAGGGGAAGGAAGAGCTAATCAGGAACACGAGAAGAATGGGAGACTCAGGAGAGGACTGAGTGTTTGGCATCAGAGACAAGCAGAGTCACAAATGTAATCCCCGGTAGGGTTTCAGCCCATGCTTGTGGGGAGGGGCAGGGGATTAAAAACTGTGCAGATCAGTTATGCACAGTTTACCGCTTAAAATAGCAAAGTTTATGGCTAACCAGGATTTGCAGGTGGGTGCAGCAAAACACTTTTTGGTGACAAGATAAAATACGCCAGAGAGCTTTGAAGATAAAAAAGAAGTGGAGAAGGAGGTCATGTGGAGGGAGTAGGGCATGAGCAGAGAGGGAAAAAGAATGGACGGAGAATTAGGAAGAGAGGACTTTCTCCTCTTGAATTAGCATCGAAGACGACTCATTAAGAAACCAAAGGAAAACAGATGCCCATCCGAAGACTTCAACAGTACAGAGATTATAGTAACTTAAAAAGACTCAGTATAAAGTGGAAGAAGATTTCTGCATGATTTTACAAAGACCCAGGGCCCTTCTCCCCAGTACAGACTCTCACAAAGTTAATGATGGATGAGACAAGCATGAAACCAGGAGGGAACCATGCTTTCCATGGCTCTCCAGAATTCCATGCATCACAAGACGTTTGAAATGTGGCCCTTTGCTCCATGCGAGGAGGCTGGGATTTGAAAATGGATGGTTTTCTGCTTTCCTGGGGCACAGGCTTTGTGCCTCTCCCCCACAACCTGAAGATAGTTGCTCACATCTGCTTGGTTCCTCCCCCACTGAGCATACCATCTGTCCCCGGGAAAGACAAGGGAGGCCTCGTGGCTGAGGAGCTGCCTCACACAGAGCCCCACAACACACTCAGGGGCCCAGCTTAGGACGAGTCAACCCTCGAAAAAATCCTCATGCCCAGTCAATGTGAAAAGTAGGGTTAAGTCAGGATGAGGGATAAAAACAAAATGTTTCCTATAATTTTGACTTGTCCCTAAAGTAACCATTTGTGCTGAGGTCCTGGTTGCTGAAAGGGGAACAGTTGTAAAGAGAAAGGGGCTGGAGGAAAATCTGCAGAGGAGAAAGGAGAGAATGAGATTTTAATTTAATCTTTGATTATGGTACTTTAATACACGGGACATTTATTTATTCTGTGCCAAAAATGCAGAAAGATGCAGGTCAGCTGGAGAGGACCTATAGGAGCTGGGACCATTTAAAAGGAAAAAGAACATCCAGTTTTCTATGGCTGGACAATAAGCAGCTAAATTTAGGCACAGGAATGAAGATGAAGATACATATTGAGTAATGTTATAATGAAAACAATGTAGGAGAATGTTTAAGCAAGTTTTCAAGATTGCAGTAATTCAAATAACCCAGTAAATAAAATTAGCACAAGAAGTGTAGGTTTAAATCTCCCCTAACCAAATCAAAATAGTAGCCAAAGCTCAACTAATTAGTACACTGGGAAGTTTTTTTTTTCCAAGGAAGTAATTACAACAGCTAGGATTTTCTACAACTTCAAGAATTTCTCCCTTCTTGGGAGAACTGGAGACAGAGACCCTGATTATTTGCATGACTTTTGCCAAGTTACTTTCAGACTCCACTTTCTCATTTCCAAAAAAATGGGATGGTAACTCCAACTACTTTACAGGATTGTTGAAGTGCTGAAACGTGATTGTGTATGAAAACAAAGCAACTTTGCAACCTGAAAGCTCTAAACAAATGCAATTATTGATGGTAAACTCCTTCACATTTCAAATTTCCTTGGTCTTCCATTGGGTCATGACTTTTAGAGTGAATTCAGGTGCTCATTTAGATGACCTAAACACTGGCCACTGAGGGATTAGCACCCTGAAGTAGACATCGGGAAAACCCTGGGACACTAAGTAGATCACTGTAGGTTGTCTTTAGGTGGTCGTCACAGGGAGACCACCGTGTCTGATCCCAACTAAGAATACCTGTCATATGAGGTTCAAGTAAACATTGAAGGACAATGTGGGCGAGCCAAAGAGGATGTTATCTAAAGCTGAGGGGCAATGGTGAGCACAGGAAAGAGGAGGGGCACCACCATTCCCCTAGCTGCTCAGGCCAAACACCCATGAGCTGCAGGGAGGGGGATGGGAGTTTTTTGTTTTCATGGATACAGAGTTTCAGTTGTGCAAGACAAAAAGAATTCTGTGGAAGGCTGGTGGTAATGGTACCACAACAATGTGACCTTACTTCATGTCAAGGATCTGTATACTTAAAAGTATAGAGGATGGTAAATTTTACATGATGTGTATTTTGCCACAATTTTAAAAAAGTATGAACCCTCCTCCCCCAGAATCACCTTTTAAAAAAAATATTTTATTTATTTATTTGAGAGAGAGACAGTGACAGAGATAGCAAGAGAGAGCATGAGCTGGGAGGAGACAGAGAGAAGCAGGCTCTCCATTGAGCAGGGAGCCCGACTCGGGGCTCGATCCCAGGACCCTGAGATCGCGACCTGAGCCGAAGGTAGATACTTAACTGACTGAGCCACCCAGGCGCCCCTGGAATCATCCTTGATTCCTACATTCATTTATTCATAAGATGAGATAATCTGAAGAGAGATTTTGAGAAGATGGGAGACGAGGTCCTGAAGTCAAAGGATTGGCTGGTGACCCAGAAGCGGAGATGTTTCTGAGTGCTGGATCCCCCTGCCCCCCCCCCCAAGTCATTCCTCCAACAGAGCTTCTGTGACCAGATCCTCTATAGCAAGGCCACCCACTCAAACCTCTGGTCCAGGGCTAGTAGCCTCAGGTTAGCTCTAGGTGAGAGGTGGGAAATAGAAGGAAAAGACATTTAGAAATCTAAAAAAAAGAAATCTAGATAAAACACAGCCTAGCCTTAGTTTCCACAACAGAATGATGTGACTTGCAGTGGTTTTTCATGCATCTATGAGTAACAGGGAGACTTACTATGATTTTATAAAGACTCTGGAGACTCATTTGTTGGATATCTTGCCCCTGATGGTTTCACTGTTAAACAGAAGCAAAAATAAGCAAGTGAGTACTGTGGGAGCAGGATTAAGGACCTTGGCCAGAAATAATTTCCCAAGTCCTGTGTCAGGCAATGTATAACACGAGACTGTCATCCTGGCAGGTCCAAAGCTAAAAATGAAAACAAAATAAACCAAAGGTAACAGCAGACCAGGAAGCCAGTATGAAAACTTCCCTATACTTCGTCTCTTGAAAGCGGCTTTTAGAGAGGAGCTCCAGGCTTCTACTGTGATATCTGTTGCAACGTCTGGAAACTGCAGGGGCCTCAGGCACTGGCTGGGGAAGACACCTTGGCCTTTCCTTATGATCTACAAGAAAGCAGAACATAAAGGGATGGAGTCCTTCAATACATCCAGAGGCTGATCCTACGAGACATACAGTCACAAGCCATGAGGCCAGAAATACTGTGATTTGTAAATGGTTAATCGCCTTCAAACGGAGGGTAAATTGGAATAGCATTTCAAAAACATTAAAATGTTGTGTGTGTGCGTGTGTGTTTAAATTTTTTACTCTTGGTCCACTAATTCCACTCAGGAGTTCTGCCTGCGAAAATACGTCCAAGATATTTTTACAGCATTGCTTATAATGGCAAAGGACCATCCATCACTTAAATATTGTATTGATTAAAAAAATTATGGTATCTTCTACAATGGAATACTATGAAGGCATTAATATGATGGTGGAAATCTATTTATTGAACAGTTAACTTGGCAACATGTCTCATTGCTACAAAAAAAGTTCATAGACTTTAACTCTTCCTCTCTCGGGAATATTATCTTCAAACAATAACAAAGCAAGTCCA
This sequence comes from Halichoerus grypus, assembly GCF_964656455.1. Taxonomy (NCBI): domain Eukaryota; kingdom Metazoa; phylum Chordata; class Mammalia; order Carnivora; family Phocidae; genus Halichoerus; species Halichoerus grypus. The sequence continues at coordinate 54,583,847 of NC_135717.1, forward strand.
GGATGTTCAGCACAGCAATGTTTACAAACACTGTTGTAATGTGAAGCTCTACTAATTGAGATTGGTTAAATACATTAGGAGGTGGCATATCATGCAGGTATTAAAATTATGCTCTCCATTGATCTTTGCCACATAAGAAAGCTAACTGTAATATTAAATGGAAAAAACATTTCCAAAATAATAATTATTGTGTAATTTCATCTTAGTAGAAGTAAAAATATCTATAGAAAAAAAGCATGTGTGCCTGCATGCATGTGCACACAGCTACCCACACACAATCCTAAATGTGCAATAGTAGTTATTTCCGGGTCGGATGTTTAACAATCTTTTATCTATGTTTATTTTTATAATGTGAATGTATTTCTTTTTTTTTCTTACAGAAAGAAAATGCAACAATGCTATTTCCACGATTTAAAAAAAAAGCACACAATGGCAATATTTAAGAAGTCCTTCTAAGGCAGTATTTCTCAACCTTTTTTTCATTACCACCCCCTAAAGAGCCTTTTCAGACATTTTTTCCTAATCACCCCTGCCATGAAATTTTAGTACCACAATATATTGTATATCTGTTTATGTACTTTACATACATCTGCTTTATATATAAAAAGTATATGATTTTTTGATCAAGAACCAATCCCACTCCCCCCTGTTGAAAATTATGTTCTTTTCTGTTTTTTTAAGATTTATTTATTTGAAAGAAAGAGTGCGTGTGAGCGAGCGGGGGAAGGGTGGGGGGGGAGCAGACTCCCTGCTGAGCACAGAGCCCCATGTGGGGCTGTCTCTCACGACCCCAACATCATGACCTGAGCTGAAACCAAGAGTCGGACACTTAACCGACTGTGCCACCTAGGCACCCCGAAAATTATGTTCTAAAGGAGAATAGGAGTTAGTGTGCAGAAACGTGCTTAATTATCCTAACCTTAACTTACCTTTCTACTTCACTTCTTCTTTTGCACGATGTATTTTAATCTTTTGCATAAACTCACCAGCCAGCAACTCAAAGCATTCTACTGTCCAAAATCTCTTCACTGACCAACTTTTCTGAGAGGTGGAGGGGTACAACCTAGCCTGGTGGACCCACACATTCCACTTTCTGTTGCTCCCTGTCCTTCTTAACAGATGTTATGGCCAGGGGCACCCCCAACTTCTGCATTCTCATCTCCATGGGAGTCTGCCTTCCAGCAAGATCTGAAATCCACAGGGCAGGCCATCCGGAAGAGCAGGCTGAAGTCTCAGGCCAGAGCTGAATCTCTATCCACAGGCAGATTTTCTTCTAACTCAGGGAAGCCTCAGCTCTGTTCTTAGGGTCTTTCGGCTGAGCAAATCACACACACCTAAATTATCAAACATAATCTTCCTTACTTAAATTCAACTGATTATGGACTTTAATTACATCCACAAAATACCTTCACAGCAACATCTAGATTAGTGTTCAAATAACTGGGCTGGTGGCATAGCCAAGCGGACACATAAGACTGACCATTACAGTCTACCCTTTGTCAACTTGGCACCTGTGCACATCTCCTTAAAACAGACTTAATATCCAAATAAAGACAATTGCAGGGTCACACATGTTCACTCCTCTGCTTTCATACCCTCTAACTTAACTACTGTGATGTATAAAGTTAACTGTTATTCATACATCTTATGTTAGATGGTAAAGGGAAGAGGAAGAAAACAGAGTATTTGGTAATATATATACAAACACATTCATACCAAAATAAGGAAGAAATGCAATAATTACCATCACAGTTTCTATGTCTGGTCATGTGGTCACAGCAAGCTCCTTAGTGGGTCATGGTCTGGTGGAGTGATCTAAGCATTCATTCCTAAAAGCTCTGGACCATTAGCAGTCCTCCCCAAATTGGGTTATTGTAATTTTCTTTCTTTTTTTGCATTTAAAAACAATTTTAAAAATTTTATTGAAGTATAGTTGATGGATAATATTAAATCACTTTTGGGATGCCTGGGTGGCTCAGTTAAGGTTAAGCATCTGCCTTTGGCTCAGGTCGTGATCCCGGGGTCCTGGGATTGAGCCCCATGTGGGGCTCTCTGCTCAGCGGGCAGTCTGCTTCTCCCTCACTCTCTCTCCCCCTGCCCCTACCCCCACTCTTATGCATGCACTTTCTCTCAAATAAATAAATAAAATCTTAAAAAAAATAAATTACTTCCAGGCATGCAACAGAGTGGTTCAACAATTATACGCATTATTAAGTGCTCACCACAGTAAGTGCATCACAATACTATGGACTATATTGCCTATGCTATAGTTTTCATCTCCATGACTTATCTCTTAGCTGTAAATTTGTACCTCTTAATCCCCTTCACCCATTTTGCCCATCCCTCTGCCCCCTTCCCCTTAGGCAAACTAAATGTTTCTTTCTTCTTGTTTGTTCATTTGTTGTGTTTTTTAGATTCCACATGTAAGTGGAACCATATGGTATTGGCCTTTCTCTGCCTGGCTTATTTCCCTTAGCATAATACCCTCTAGGTCCATCCCTGTTGTTGCAAATGGCAAGATTTCATTCTTTTTTATGGCTGAGCAATATTCCTCTGTCTGTGTATGTGTGTGTGTGTGTATACCATACATACATAATACATACACACACACACACACATATACACACACACAAACCACATCTTCTTTATCCATTCATCTATCGATGGACAGTTAGATTGCTTCCATATCTTGGCTATTGTAAATAATGCTGCAGTAAACATAGTGATGGATGAATATCTTTCTGAATTAGCATTTTTGTTTTCAGAAGTACCCAGAAGTAGAATTACTGGATTGTATGGTACCTCTATTTCTAGTTTTTTTAAATTTAATTTTTTTGAATTTATTTTTTATTTATTTTTATTTTTAATTCTAGTATAGTTAACATAGTGTTATATTAATTTCAGGTGTGCATTATAGGTATTCAACAATTCCATACACCAGCCAGTGCTCATCATGACAAGTGCACTCACTAATCCCCATCACCTGTTTTTTCCATCCCCCCACCAACCCCCCTTCTGGTCAGCAGCAGTTTGTTCTCTATAGTTAAGAGTCTGTTTCTTGATTTGTCTTCTCTTTTTTTCCTTTGCTCATGTGTTTTGTTTCTTAAATTCCACATATGAGTGAGATCATATGGTATTTGTCTTTCCCTGACTTATTTCGCTTAGCTTTATACTCTCTAGCTCCGTCCATGTTGTTGCAAATGGCAAGGTATCATTCTTTCTATGGCTGAGCAATATTCCATTGTATATATACCACATCTTCTTTATCCATTCACCTATTGATGGGCACTTGGACTGCTTACATAATTTGGCTACTATAAATAATACTGCTATAAACACAGGGATACATGTATCCCTTTGAATTAGTGTTTTTGCACTTTGGGGGTAAATACCTACTAATGTAATTACTGGATTACAGGGTAGTTTTATTTTTTAACTTTTTGAGGAACCTCCATACTGTTTTCCACAGAGGCTGCACTAATTTGCATTCCCACCAACAGTGCACAAGGTTTCCTTTTTTTCCACATCCTTGCCAACACTTGTTGTTTCTTGTGTTTTTGATTTTAGCCATTCTGACAGGTGTGAGGTGGTATCTCATTGTTTTGATTTGCATTTCCCTGATGATGAGTGATGTTGAGCATCTTTTCATGTGTCTGTTGGCCATCTGGATGTCTTCTTTGGAAAAATATCTTTTCTTGTCTTCTGCCCATTTTAAATTGGATTATTTGTTTTTTTGGGTGTTAAGTTTTATCTGTTCTTTATATATTTTGGATACTAACCCTTGTTTGGAGATGTCATTTGCAAATATCTTCTCCAATTCAGTAGATTGCCTTTTAGTTTTGTTGATTATTTCCTTCACTGTGCAGGTTTTATTTTGATGTAGTCCAAATAGTTTATTTTTGCTTTTATTTCCCTTGCCTTAGGAGACATATCTAGAAAAATTTTGCTAAGGCCAATATCAGAGAAATTACTACCTGTGCGCTCTTCTAGAATTTTTATGGTTTTAGGTCTCACATTTAGCTCTTTAACCTATTTTGAATTTATTTTTGTGAATGGTATAAGAAAGGGGTCCAGTTTCATTCTTCTGCATGCAGCTGTCTAATTTTTCCCAGCACCATTTGTTGAAGAGACTCTTTTTCATATTGTGTATTCTTGCCTCCTTTGTTGAAGATTAATTGACCGTATAATCATGGGTTTATTTCTGTGCTCTCTATTCTGTTCCATTGATCTATAAGTCTGTTTTTGTGCCAGTACCATACTGTTTTGATTACAACAGCTTTGTAGTATAATTTAAAGTCTGGAATTGTTATACCTCCAGTTTTTTTTTTTTTACTTTTTCTAGATTTCTTTGGCTATTTGGGGACTTTTGTGGTTCCAAACAAATTTTAGGATTGTTTGTTCCAGTTCGGTAAAAAATGCTGTTGGTATTTTGACAAGGATGTCATTAAATGTGTAGATTGTTTTGGGTAGTATAGACATTTTAACAATGGACTCAGTTTGCTAGTATTTTGTTGAGGATTTTGACATCTGTGTTCATCAGAGGTATTGGCTTGCAGTTTTGCATTTGTGAAGTGTCTTTATCTGGTTTTGGAATTAGGGTAATGCTTGCCTCATAGAATGCATTTGGAAGGTTTTCTTCCTCTTCTATTATTTGCAATGGTTTGAGAAGAATAGGTATAAACTCTTCTTTAAATGTTCGGCAGAATTTTCCAGTGAATCCATCTGGTCCTGGACTTTTGTTTGTTGGGAGTTTTTTTTTTTTTTTAAAGATTTTATTTATTTATTTGACAGAGAGAGACAGATAGACAGGGAGATATTTGACAGAGAGATTTATTTATTTGACAGAGACATGGAGATAGACATAGAGACAGAGAGATAGCAGAGTGGCAGGCAGAGGGAGAAGGAGAAGTAGGCTCTCCACTGAGCAAGGAGCCAGACGTGAGGCTCGATCCCAGGACCCCAGGTTCATGACCTGAGCCGAAGGCAGCCGCTTAACCTGACTGAGCCACCCAGGTACCCCTGTTTGTTGGGAGTTTTTTGATTACTGATTCAATTTCTTTGCTGGTTATTAGTCTGTTTAAATTTTCTATTTTTTCTTGCTTCAGTTTTGGTAATTTATGTTTCTAGGGATTTATCCATTTCTTCTAGGTTGTTCAACTTGTTGGCATATAATTTTTCATAATATTCTCATGCAATTGTATTTCTGTGGTGTTGGTTATTTCTCCTCTCTCATTTGTGATTTTGTTTAGTTCAGTCCTTTTTCTTTCTTCATGAATCTGGCTAGAGGATTATCAATTTTGTTGATTTTTTAAAAGAACCAGCTCCTGTTTTTTTCTGTTGTCTTTGTTTTTTGTTTCTATATAATTTATTTCATTTCTATATATTGTTCTATATTTCTATATATTCTATATATCTATATATTATAATATTATTATAAATTTCTATATATTATATCTATATATTTCTATATATTATTATATATTATTTCCATTCTATATACTTTATTTCGTTTCTATATAATTTATTTCTGCTCTGATCTTTATTATTTCCTTCCTTCTGTTGGTTTGGGGTTTTGTTTGTTCTTTTTCTAGCCCCTATAGTTGTAAGTTTAAGTTGTTTATTTGAGATTTTTCTTGCTTCTTGAGATAGCCTTGTATTGCTACAAACTTCCTTGTTAGAACTGCTTTTGTTGCATCCCAAAGGTTTTGGACCATTGTGTTTTCATTTTCACTTGTTTCCATATAATTTTTGATTACTTCTTTGGTTTCTTGGTTGAGCCCTCATTGTTTAGTAGCATGCTATTTAACCACTATGTATCTGTGATCTTTCCAGATTTTTCTTGTGGTTTGTTTCTAGTTTTATAGCATTGTGGTCAGAGAGGATGCATGGTATGACTTCGATCTTTTTGAGTTTGTTAAGACTTGATTTGTGGCCAGTATGTGATGTTGTCTAGAGAATGTTCCACGTGTACTTGAAAAGAATGTATATTTTGCTGTTTTAGGATGGAATGTTCTCACTATACCTTTTAAATCCATCTGGTCCAGTGTGTCATCCAAAGTCATGTTTCCAGGGTGCCTAGGTGGCTGTCGCTTGAGCATCTGCCTTTGGCTCAGGTCATGATCCTGGAGTTCTGGGATTGAGCCCCACATCAGGCTCCCTGTTCTAGGGGCCTGCTTCTTCTTCTCCCTCTGCCTGCCATTCCCCCTGCTTGTGTTCTTTCTCTCTCTCTCTGTCAAATAAATAAATTCTTAAAAAAAAACCAAACAAAACAAAGTCAGTTTCCTTGATGATTTTCTGTTTGGATGATCTGTCCATTGATGAAAGTAGGGTGTTAATGTTCCCTACGATTACTGTATTATTATCAATTAATTCCTTTACGTTTGTTATTAACTGCTTTATGTATTTGGGTGCTCCCATGTTGAGTGTATAAATATTTACAGTTGTTGTATATTCTTATTAGATTGCCCTCTTTATTTTAACATTGTTAAATGTTTTAAAGTCTATTTTGTCTGATATAAGTATTGTTACCCTGGCTTTCTTTTGACATCCATTTGCATGAAAAATGTTTTTCTATTCCCTTACTTTCAATCTGCAGGTATCTTTAGGTTTGAAATGAGTCTCTTATAGGCAGCATATAGATGGGTCTCATTTTTTTATCTACTCTGTAACCCTGTGTTTTGATTGGAGTGTTTAGTCCATTTACAATCAAGTAATTATTGATAGATATGTATTTATTGCCATTTTGTTACTTGTTTTGTGGTTGTTTCTGTAGTTTTTTCTCTGATTCTTGCTTTCTTTTATGGTTTCCTGGTTTTCTTTAGTGACATACTTAGATTCCTTTCTCTTTATTCTTTGCTTACCTATTACCGGTTTTTAATTTGTGGTTACCATTGAGTTTGTATATAACATCTCCTGCATATAGCAGTCTATATTAATTTGATGGTCGCTTAAGTTTGAACCGATTATTTGCTCCTCTCCCTGCCATATTTTTGGTATATAGTGTCATATTTTAATCCTTTTATTTTATGAATCTCTTGACTGATTTTTACTGATATACTTATTTTTCATATTCTCATTTATGGTCTTTCCTTTCCATTCAGAGAGTCCCCTTTATTATTTCTTGTAGGGCTGGTTTAGTGGTCATGAACTCCTTTAGTTTTGGTTTGTCTGAGAAACTCTTTGTCTCTCCTATTGTGAATGATAGCCTTGCTGGATAGAATATTCTTGGCCTCAGATTCTTCCCTCTCAGCACTTTGAATATATCATGTCACTCTCTTCTGGCCTGCAAAATTTCTGCTGAAAAATCCACTGATAGCCTTATGAAGTTTCCCCTTCTATGTAACTGTTTCCTTTTGCTGCTTTTAAAGTTTTTCTTTATCATTTTTATTTTTTATTTTTTGCCATTTTACCTACTGTATGTCTTGGTGTGGACATCCTTTGGTTGATTTTTGGCGGGGGTGGAATCTCTGTGCCTCCTGGTTCTGGATATGTTCCCTTCTGCAGATTAGGTAAGTTTTCAGCTATCATTTCTTCAAATTGATTTTCTGCTCTCTTTTCTCTCTCGTATTCCTCTGGGATTCCTGTAATGCAAATGTTATTTTGCTTGATGGAGTCACTGAGTTCCCTAAGACTGTTCTCAATTTGCATAATTTTTTTCCTCTCATTGGCTCAGTTTGGTTAGTTCCCATTACTCTGTCTTACAGGTCATTAATTTGTTCCTCTGTTTCATCTAGCCTACTATTTATCCCATCAAGTGTATTTTTAATTTACTTTATTGCATTCTTCATATCTGTTTCTTTTTTTTTAAATCTCTTTGTTATGGGTCTCACTGATGTCCTCCACTCTTTTCTCAGGTCCAGCGAGTGTATTTATGATCATTAAATTCTCTGTCAGGCATATTACATGTATCTGTTTCGCTTAGGTCTCTTGCTATGGTTTGGTTCTGTTCTTTCATTTGGGACATATTTCTCTGTCTCTTCATTTTGTCTAACTCTCTGGGTCAGCTTGTGTTTTAGGGAAGTCAGCCACATCTCCAGCTCTTGAAGGTAATGGCCTTATGAAGAGGTTCTGAAATGCCTAGCAGTGCAGTGTCCCCTGTTCCCCAGGGTATGGTGCTTCAGGGAGTGACTCCTGTGTGTGTTGTGTGCCCTGTTGTTCTCTTGCTGTGTTCCCCTCAGTCCACTTGTCTGCAGTGGGTCTCTGCCTGTTGTGGGCAATGTTTGATGCCTGGCGGAAGTGGGGTGACTTTAACAAGATACATGCTGGTCTGTTTGCTAAATGAGACCCAGAGCCACTGCTGCCAGGATTGGCCCAGCCTAAGTATATCTTCATTTTGTGCATGGGCAGGGTGTGTACTTTTAAAAGGCGCACCTCAGACTTCTGCAGTGCCTGCTGCTCTGGCCACCAGGATGGAGACCCTGCAAAAGGTGAGGGTTTGGAAAACTCAGTGCTGGCAAGGTTTGTGCTGATCTTGGGAGGTGGCCCCACAGTGCTGAGACTAAGGCATGCAGGACTGGGAGGGCAGATCCTCTGACATGCTGGGAGGGTGGGCTTGGTGCAAGCAAGCGAGGCAGTGCTAGTCCCCACAGGTGCTCGTGTGTCCCTGCTAGGGGGAGAAAAATGGCACTGGCCACCTCCTTTGTTCCTGGAGGGGTGTCTCTGAGATCCCTATCTCTCTGGGACATGCTCTGTGATGAACAAATCACTCTCCCTCCTGTGTGCCCCGGGCATCCTCCAAACTGCTGGTTCTATATTGTATCTTCTCAGGCTGTTAGGCATGCTGCCTCTTTAAGGGTGGAGACTCAGCTTCCTAATGCCCTTGGGACTGTCCCAGAGCAGAGCCTGCTGATTTCTAGAATTCCAGGCCCTAAGTCCTGCTGGTTGTAAGAACTCACGAAATTCAACCCCTCTTACTTTCAAAGCCAAATATTATGGGGGATGTCTTCCCCATGTAGGGTCCCCAATGCAATCATCTGTCGCTCTTCACTGCATTCCTGGATCCCTACTGTCCGCAGACCACCAGACTCTGTTTAGGTCTCAAATCGTGTCTTTGCCTTTCCTAACTTCTTCAGTGTGGCCTCTTCTCTACCTTTCATTCTGGAGTTCATTCTACCAGTCATTGGGTCATTTTCTGGGTCATTATTTACACTGATGCGAGTGTCATCCAGTTATATCTGTGGGGGGAGGCGAGTTTAGGGTCCTCTATTCCTCCATCTTCCCCTCCTTTTGTAATTTCCTTTTTTTTCTTTTTCATCATCATTATATTATTCCCCCCTCAGCTTTATTGAGATATAATTGACATATAACATTGTATAAGTTTTAAGGTGCACAACATGTTGACTTGATAGTATATAAGATACTGCAATATGATTACCACCTTAGAATTAGCTAACACATTTTTTTGAACTTTTTTTTTCCCACAAAAAAGTAAGATTCAGACATAGAAAGACAAATACTGTTGTAATTTTCAGTTGAATTTTGTCACTCAACATGGTGGTACGAAGAGACACCCTAAGGGACCTCCTCTTCCTAGACATACTCTTCCTTACCTACATTGCATAGCGTTAACTCAATTCTCCTTAGCAATCAGGATCAATCACCTGCCAAACCCTTCATCTGTTTATTCAGAGGCATAAGGAACTAAAAGTCACCTGGTGGCAGTCTCAACTTCTACTTTGGTGGATACATTGCTGTGTCACCTGGGGAAGAATGGTACCCTGACAAATAAGATAGGAACATCTGTGTTGGTGCTCCTGCGAATCTTGAATCCTCATCTTTCTCCAGATGCTCTGAGTTTGGAAAAGTGGCCCACTCCTCTCTATTCTGGTGTCTCTCCATGGAAACTCTACCAGAGAAACCAGTTGTATAGGGGAGTCTGAGGGACATTCCATCCAACAGAGTGGAAAGGAATTTATTGTCCAGAGTGGCCCCAGCATCTCTGTGAAGCTCAGTGATTGGCTGTCCTCTTTAGGCACAGGCCAGATGGAGAAGATGCTTTAAAAGATCTGGGCTTTCTGACATGATGGGGATGGTGAGACACTGATGTTAGAGAGGCCAGGTGGATGCATATAGCCATCAGGAGCCAGGTGAGCACGATGGTCTCAATGAGCAGGAAGATCAGAGTAGCAGCCAGGATGGCCCTGCTCCATGCTTGTTCTGCAGGGGAAAACCAAGAGCTAGAGTCTTGTGTGTGTCTTCCACGGGGGTCCAAACCTGTGACCAGTCTCAAGCTCTGAGTATTTCACCATGATATCAGAATTCAGGGCCTGCTTGCCACCAGTTTGGTTTGTCTCCAATATTAAGAACAAAGACATACTTAATTTTTGCCTTCTTTATCATCCTCTTCCTTTAACAATAATATTGATAATAATAAGCATAACACCTTCTTTACCTTGATTAAGAGATACAATGTAATAATTCTGAGAACTAAAACACTTAAGGAGCAGGCCAGCAATGACCAGAAAAGTTGGGTTGAATTTCATTTTTTTAACTCATAATATATAAACACATTTTAAAAACTGACATTTGTTCTCCTTTCCACATCTCCCAGGGAGAAATGATCACAACCAGAACTTTGAGAAATTCTCTATGCATCTGGGGGAGGAGGGAAAATGCGGGGAAAGATGGGGGAAGGGACGGAATTATCATGAAGCAGTTTCTTTTGGCCCAGCCTGGGAAAGCCACAAGAATTCACCAGAAGACAGTCTTCCTGAGGGACTAACTCATTGTTCTCCTCCCTCATGCTCTGCCTTTTCCTTCATTTGTAGTACAAACATTCTGTTCATCTCCTCTCTGGCATTTACAGTTGCTAGCTATTTCTCTGAATAGGGTTGAAGAACCCAGTTAATGATGTCACTCTTTCCTCTGGGCTCTGAAATTCAGAATATACACATGAGAAGGGCAGAGATCAATACATGAGCTTTACTGCTGTGCTTGGATCTCTGGCCATGTGGGCTTCTTGCTGTTATTTCCCTAAGTTGAACACACTCATGCGATCCTAGGCAGAGGGTGGGATGATGCACCTGCCCACAGGGGTGGGTGTACTCAGTGGTGCATTCTGACTGGACAAAGCAGGACTACTAGGTGGGTAAGTGCACCTTGCAGAGAAGAGCTGCCCAAGAAAAAGCCAGAGAGACGTGCCTTTCCCGAGGGTCCACTTTCACAGAGTCCATTCTCAGGAAGTGAATGTGAAACAATACCTCAGACTCCCCCCGCCTCACCAGCAGGAGTGAAGAGCCAGTGAAAAGCGAACAGCAAGCAACAACTTTCTCTCCACCTCCCTGGGAAGTTGAGGAGAGGGGAACTTGGAAGAACTGCCTATTTTATGGACCAGCAGGAATTTTAGAAAAAGAAGAAAATGATTCTTCCCGGGATATATAATTTTACCTACTCATTCATTCAACATTTATTGAAGTTTTAACTATGTGCCAACCATTGGGCTCGGTGCAAGTGGTCCAAGCATCAATAAGAGAAAACACAGCACACCTATTCACCATTCTGTAGTGCGCTACCTCACCTCACCCCACCATTAATGCCCAATTCTATGCAACCCCAAAGCCTAAGCCTAGGGGTCTTTCAAATGGTTGGCGGAGACAGCTATCTGAAAACAGGCACATTCCCTTGTTACAAAGAAATAAAAAGCTCACTAATTTGTATAAGAAACAGTGACTGATTTTGCATATACAGGGCCCTGGGAATGTTTACTTCCAGAAAGAATCCATCTGTACAGAAGTAAAGCGAAGGGGACCTACTAATAAGGGGGAAGTTGAAGTTGATGGGATAGTGGGAGAAAAAGAAGTAAAACCAGTAAAAACCTCCTACTAACTAGTAGCAGCAGTCTGGTCTGTGGCTGGGGCTGGCTTCCACTGTCTCCAAACTTTATATGTTAATCCCTCTTTTAGTACCGTTAAATCACCTAGCTATCTATATATTTATTTACATGTATATGTATATATACATATATATGTATACATATAATGCACATATAGTGATGATCCTAGGACCAAGAAAAGGTTAATTTATTTAGAGTGTTTTTGTTTCCTAAGGGAGCATATGATGTTTTACGCAGTTTTCTAGGAAAACTACTTGAGAAATAGAAATGACTTTCAGTTTTGTGTAATATATGCTCACCTAAAGAATTTAATCAAGGAAACAAATTTAAAAATAACATGATGCCTTTGTTTGCTCATCACGTTGTCATAGATTTAAAATTAAGGTAGTCCTTTTGCTGTGAATGGGCCCTTCTATCTTCCGATCACAGAATTATAAATTAGGTCCACTTTTTGGGAAAGCAATAAGAATCCTAACTGTATAAAGAAATTTATATAGCAAGGTCTAAAAGAATACATACCAAAATGTTAGTAACCATCTGCAGTGGTTGGAATAAAGATATCATAATACTATTTTTAATTTAAAAACATTATTTCATAGCAAACAACTGGAGTCAACCCCGTGCCTATCAAGAAGAGAATGGGTGCATAAGCTATAGATCCCAGAGAGTGGACTATCATAATGTAGTCAAAATGAACTACCATAAGAGTAATGGGGTGCCTTGGTGGCTCAGTCAGTTAATCATCCGACTTTTGGTTTTGGCTCAGGTCATGATCTCAGGGTCATGAGACTGAGCTCTGCATCGGGCTTGCACTAGGTGTGGGGTCCGCTCAAGATTCTATCTCCCTCCCCTTCTGCACCACCCCCTCTGCACCTCCCCTCCATCCACACGCTCTCACTCTTTCAGTCTCTAAAATAAAAAATTTAAAAAAAGACATGTAACAATATGGCTAAATTTTAGTAATATTGTATTAAGTGAAAAATCAAGTTAAAGAAGATTGTGCTAAATATGAATTCCTTTTTTACATTTAACAATACCAAAAAAATATTAGAAGTATATATGTGTGATTAGTCAGGGTCCTACAGAGTCAGGGTTCTACAGGATAAGCAAAACCTGCTTGTATTTATTATTTTTAATAATATAATAATATAATTATTATTATATACAGATGTGTATATACAGAAAAAGATTTATTATAAGAAATTGGTTCATGTGATTATGAAGGTTAGTAAGTCCAAAATCTACAGGGTGGGCCACAGGTTGGAGACCCAGGAGAGCTAAGGTTCCAGTTTAAGGTTGAAGACAGTCTGCTGGAGAATTCCCTCTTCCTGGAGGGAGGGTCAGGCTTTTGTTCTATTCAGGCCCTCAACTGATTAGATGTGGCCCACCCACATTAGGGAGGGAAGTCTGCTTTACTCAAACTCCACCACTGTAAATGTTAATTTCATCCAAAAACACTCTCATTGGGATGCCTGGGTGGCTCAGTTGGTTAAGCATCTGCCTTTGGCTCAGGTCACGATCCCAGTGTCTTTGCTCAGCAGGGAGCCTACTTCTCCCTCTACCTGCTGCTCCCCCTGCTTGTGCTCTCTCTCTCCCTCTGACAAATAAATAAATAAAATCTTTAAAAACAAACAAAAAACCACTCTCATAGAAACACCCCAGAATAATGTCTGACCAAATATCTGGTCATTTTGTGGTCCAGCCAAGTTGACACATAAAATTAGCCATCACAATGTGTGTATGTGTATGTTTATATCTACATATATATATATGTATAATACACATATACATATTATTACATTTATTACATATTATTATATTATTAAAAATAATAAATACAAGCAGGTTGTGCTAGACCAATGATGAGCATCTATATCAGGAACCAAGGATTAATCAATCCCATTCTGTGAGCCTTAGGTTACAAATTTTTTCATTTATATTTTCTCTGAATTTTCTAAATTTCCTACGGTGAGCATCAATCTCTTTTGTAGCCAGACAAAACCCTAAGATGTTGCTTAAAACAAAACAAAAAAATCTTGTGGGGGTGCCTGGGTGGTTCAGTCAGTTAAGTGTGAATTCTTGATCTCAGCTCAGGTCTTGATCTCAGGGTCATGAGTTTGAGCCCTGTGTTGGGCTCCATGTCCGGCATGGAGACTACTTAAAAAAAAAAAATCTTGTGATATACAGAAATGTTTATTGGCTACATATCTAAAATTTGGTATTTGAAATTCTGCCTTTGTTTTACAGTTCATAAAAATTTTGTCAAACCCTGGAGCCTTGGGACCCCACCTGTAATGTGTTTATGGAACAGGCCACTGGACCAGGTCCTTCTTGCTCTCTCATTCCACTTGACTGAGCTAAAGCCCCCCACACATCGACAAGGGTATATCCAAGCTTACCATTGTCACTGACTCATGTGGGACCCCAAAGTTCCTGTCAGGGCCTTTGGAGGAACAGATGCTACTGAATCCCAAATCACTATCCTCGATCTGCTTATAATACTGAACAGAGGATACATCTATTCCTTAAGTGTGAAGGGAAAAAGTAAAAAATAAAAACTCACTAGCATAAGATGACAAAATCATAACCATGTAGCAAAAACTACAATTTTTTTCCCAATCCAGATTTCCAGGAAAAAGATAAAGGACATAGGAAGAAGACATGCCATCTGTTTTCCTTGGCTCCTTTCACTTTAGCAGAGGTTAATCAATCTCTCTCTCAGAGGGGTACACATTTAAAACAAAAGGCATATTAATGATGTAACTTGATTTTTAAAACATTGATTGTAAATGGATCTACAGAGCCCTCAGGAGACAGCAACTTGCCTGCAGAATGACAGTTGCCACTAGCAATTCTTCTAGAAATCAAGGAATTAAGAGAATCCATTTCAGCTTGGGATTCAGCTGCTTCTGTGTTTTTCCAGGAGATCTAGAGTGGTCAGCCGTGGCCAGATGAGGTCAGCCATGGTTCAGGCCATACTGGAAGACCTAATCCATTCAGGCGAGTTAAACTGCTTGTAAAATAGAGTCTCAGATTGTGATCTCTTGGGTGTCAAAATGGGCTGAAGGTCCAACCCTCCAGAGAAGAATGACACTTGCTTCTGCTGGTGCCTTTTTTTAGAAGGAAATTCCTGGCTTGTGGTTTCCCAGACTGCAAATAGAGTGAATTTATGTCCCAGACCTTTGTGCAGGGCTTCCTGTGGACACAATGATTGGGGCAGCTCCCTCCCTCCTCAGATTCAGTCACGTTTCCTCTCTATTGCCCCCGCCAAGACAATGCCTTTTCTCGTTGATGCTTTCTCTGAGGCTACAGCACTGCATAATCTTTGAGGAGGGACAGGGGACAGTTGTGATCTGACTTCCTGCCCGGCATGAGCTCCTGACTTTGATACTCATCTTCTGTGCTCTGAGTCACCTGTTATCAGTAGGTGCCCTACTGTAACAGGTGGCTTCAGCATCCACATATGCTAAATAGACTTGTGTTCCTGCTTTGTTCTTGGTCTTAGAATTTACCTCACTATCTTTTAAGTTCATTTATGCATGTAAAAGAGTGATTTTAAAATATTTGACCTAGGGGCGCCTGGGTGGCTCAGTTAGTTAAGCGTCTGCCTTCGGCTCAGGTCATGATCTCAGGGTCCTAGGATCGAGCGCTGCATTGGGCTTCCTGCTCCGCGGGGAGCCTGCTTCTCTCTCTCCCTCTGCCTGCTGCTCCCCCTGCTTGTGCTCTCTCTCTCCCTCTCTGTCAAATAAATAATTAAAAAATCTTAAAAAAATAAAATATTTGACCTAGCATTTTTGGTGTGAAGATTCCAGGCCATCCTGTCCACACCATTTTTCCAGAAGCTAAAGTTCTACTCCTTAGATATATTCTTTTTGAAATTCTGATGTTTGCATGTTTATGGACACCATGGACTTCCCAACATGCTGACCTAGAAATTGAGAATATATACAAGGAGGGCAGTTGGATCAGAAAGGGTCAAGCATAGGGGAATGTCTTTTTTTTTAAGATTCTAAAAATAAATGTTAATAGCATTTTGTCCCCAAAGTGCATTAACTCAAGTCTGAATAGACTAATCCATTCTTATTCATTTAACAAATATTTATGGAGGCTTGATTACATGCCTTGCTCCATTCCAGATGTTGGGGATACACAGTGAACAAGCCTTCATGGACCCTGCTTTCTAGCAAAAGAACACAGTATTTACAGGCTATATTGAATTGCTTAGCAATTATTAAATGATGTCCTGCCTCTCTGGCCTCCTTAGCTAGAATAAAAGATTTTTAAAATTTGGGGTCATGGTTTATACTCCATGGTTTATACTTACCATGGTGATAAGTCAGTATTCATTGGGGGGGGCGCGCCTGGGTGGGCTCAGTCAGTTAAGCGTCTGACTCCTTATTTCGGCTCAGGTCATGCTCTCAGGGTCCTGAGATAGAGCTCCACGTTGGGCTCTGTGCTCAGTGGGGAGTCTGCCTGAGATTCTCTTCATCTCCCTCTGCCCCCCCCCACTATGCACGCCCAGTCTCTCTCTCTAAAATAAATAAATCTTTTTTTTTTTTTTTTTTTTAAAGATTTTATTTATTTATTTGAGAGAGAGAAAATGAGAGAGAGCGAGTACATGAGAGGGGGGAGGGTCAGAGGGAGAAGCAGACTCCCTGCTGAGCAGGGAGCCCGATGCGGGACTCGATCCAGGGACTCCAGGATCATGACCTGAGCCGAAGGCAGTCGCTTAACCAACTGAGCCACCCAGGCGCCCAATAAATAAATCTTTAAAAAAAAATCAGGCTGATGGAATTACATATATTATTTCATTTTTATCTCACAATATTTTGATAAAGGGTGATTGTCAGTAACCTCTTTCTTTAGATTTAGTAACGAAACAAAGACAAGCAAGAAATCAGTATCAGAAGATAGGCCAATCTCTTGTCTCTTACGGTACTATTATTTTTTATAGGATTATAAAAGCACATTGAGCTTGAGACGTCAACAAGCAACCTGGACTATAGGGCATTTTAAGATGGTGATTAAGAAAGAGCATGGGCTTTAACTATGGAAAACAGTATGGAGGTTCCTCAAAAAAATTAAAAATAGAACTACCATATGATCTAGGGGCGCCTGGGTGGGTCAAATGGTTAAGCGTCTGCCTTCAGCTCAGGTCATGATCCCAGGGTCCTGGGATCGAGCCCCACATCGGGCTCCTGGCTCAGCAAAGAGCCTGCTTCTCCCTCTCCCTCTGCCTCTCTCCCTGCTCATGCTTTCTCTCTCTGTATCTCTGTGTCTCAAATGAATAAATAAAATCTTAAAAAAAAAAAAAAGAACTACCATATAATCTAGCAATGCCACTTCTGGGTATGTATCCAAAGGAAAACAGAATATTAAAGAGATATCTACACCCCTACGTTCATTGTAGTATTATTCACAATAGCCAAGATATAGAAACAACCTAAATGTCTGTCAAGGGAGGAATGGATTAAAAAAATGTGGAATATAGATATACGCACACACACACATACATACATACATACATACATATATATATATATATATATATATATATATAATGGCATCTTACTATATATATATTACTATAAATATATACATAATGGCATATTACTCAGCCATGAGAAAAAAAGGAAACCCTGCCATTTGCAACAACATGGATGGACCCTGAAGGCATTATACTAAATGAAATAAGGCAGACAGAAAAAGACAAACAGTGTCTGATATCACTTATATGAAGAATATTTAAAAAGCTGAACTCAAAAACAGAGTAGAATGGTGGTTACTACGGCCTTGGGGTGGAGGAACTGCGGAGATGTTTGAGGGTACTTACTTGCAACTAGTAGACAAGTCCTGGAGAGCTAATGCACAGCATAGTGATTATAGTCAATAATACTGTATGATAAACTTCAAAGTTGCTAGGAGACTAAATCTTAATTGTTCCCACTACAAAAAAGAAATGATAATTATGTGATGTGATAGAGGTGTTAGCGAACACGGCAGTGCTAATCATATTGCAATATGTAAATGTATAAAATCAACATGTTGTATACCTTAAACTCACACAATGTTATATGTAATTGTATCTCAGGTAAAAAAAAGAAAAAGAGCCTGAGCTTTGGAGCCAGACAGACCTGGGTTCAAGTTACTTAATTCCTGAACGTCAACTTGTTCATCTGTAAAACTAGATTAATGACGTCATCTTCTTAGGGTACGGGGAAGATTCACACCCATCGCCAAATTGCTAATAACTATTAAAAAGTTTTTGTTGGGGCACCTGGGTGGCTCAGGTCATGATCCCAGGGTCCTGGGATGGAGCCCTGCATCAGGCTCCCTGCTCAGAGGGGAGTCTGCTTCTCCCTCTCCTTCTGCCCCTCCCTCTTCTCTCTCTCAGATAAATGAATAAAATCTTTAACAAAAATAAAAAAGGATTTGGGGCACCTGGGTGGCTCAGTCATTAAGCGTCTGCCTTCAGCTCAGGTCATGATCCCAGGGTCCTGGAATGGAGCCCTGCATCAGGCTCCCTGCTCAGCGGGAGGCCTGCTTCTCCCTCTCCCACTCCCCCTGCTTGTGTTCCCTCTTCTGCTGTCTCTCTCTGTCAATTAAGTAAATAAAATCTTTAAAAGAAATAAAAAGGATTTGTTATTATCTTTCCCAAGTTGATGGAAATGTAGGGGTCAATGATGAAAATGAGAGGTATTGAGGGTAGGGTGGCAGCTATAGTAAGATTATCATTATTTTGACTATAAGTCCCTTTTTATTATTGCTTATCTTTGCCATTTGCTTTGCACTGAGAATTCAGACTGCTTCTTCAGCTGGTTTATGCTTTCTCCTAACACTTGAACTAATGGAGTTTGGACCCTATGTTTTTGCAAATACTTTGTTGACTAATGATACTATTACATTGATCCTTTGCAATTTTGTTCATCTCAGAATATCTGTTTTATAAAGATTTTAAATTTGTACCAGATGGAGATAAGATGTGCATGCTTAGTTTATTTTGTTTACGTATTGTTATCCCATCTGGTTTTGGGTTATATTTTTCCGTGTTCCTCTGTCACAATTTCCTTAACCAGATTTTCTGCAGCAGTACAGATTGGTAATTTCTAATAAGAGAGACTTTAAAGAATCATTCATTCACTCATTCGTTCATTTAAAAAGTAGTTATTGAACTCTTCCTATGCTAGACTGATGGTATGAAGACAAGACAGCTTCTTTTTCCTCAAGGTGCCTGGCGTCAAACAGAGAAAAGCGATAAAGGAATAATGCAAAAGAAGGTTCCCAATTTG
Source organism: Halichoerus grypus (assembly GCF_964656455.1). NCBI lineage: Eukaryota > Metazoa > Chordata > Mammalia > Carnivora > Phocidae > Halichoerus > Halichoerus grypus. Next base: position 54,602,966 of record NC_135717.1, read on the forward strand.
ATCAAATAAAAAGTACAGGAAAATTATCATTATTAATTTCTGTCCTTTTTAAAATCATATTTTAGCTTATAAATACCACTTGGTTTAATGTACTTTAATTGAAATACATCTTGAAGGCCTAATAGTGTAAGTGCTTGGGGATGAATAAGACAAGGTCCTGGTCCTCAAGGAGTCCAGCAGGTTGGCGAGGATTTAGATTTCCCTGTATACCCACTCAGACCTCCGCCCCATTGTTAATTGACAGGGTTCTTATGTAAATGAAATTTAAGGAATTTAGGATGGCACGCACAGGACCATTTAATTCTCTAAGTTTTATTTAGTCTTTTCCAGGTGCGTAAACTTCCTCTTTCTATTACCTGAAAATTATTCCTGTGACGGTTTAAAGCATTTAATTGACCTGTCAGGGCCCATGATTACTGGTCTCTTGTCTAGGTTTGTAAGTGGAACCTCCCTTGTGTTAGCCTCTCTGAAACAGAATATTGAGCAGTTGCTGGCTTCGTGTCTTGATGAACAATCACAGAGATAAGATGTATTTTTCTAAAGTAGAAAGTACTGTTTATATTTCCTGCTGGAACTGGCTGATAGTTTCAGTAGCTGCTCAAATTCTTGCTGATTCCTCTTGAATGGATGCTTTTGTTTTGATGGCTCTCCTTATGTAAACCATCTTTATTTCCTTTGGAGAGTCTATCACAAGCAAAATTACTTGTTAATATTAGAATAATTTCTTATTCCAGTTGGAAGGGAACTAACTGCTGATCCTCCTCCTTTTTGGCACCTATGTATTAAGGAAGAGTACAGGGCCTGCCGCAGAATTGCAGACTTTAACTTTGGAAAACTGTAAAACATTAAATGTTTCCATTGGCTCATGGGAATTCAGTAATCTCCTCAAAACACTTTTTATTTCAGGGAATTTCCTGTTATTTCCTACATTAAAGCATGGGTTTTTCTCTTAAAACAATAACTTACTCAAGTTTTTTCATTGAATAATTTAACTATAAAATGTGGCATTGACTTAGTTGTGTTGTTGGATGATTCAATATTTACATTAAGTTCTTTCTATATGAAATCAAAATAACCTATTTTGATTTACTCACACAACTGGTAATTTGTGAATAAAAGAAAGCAAATTAGAAAACACAAAACAAAAAACACAAGATGGTTGTTTTGGCAGTTTATGCTGCCATCCCCCAAACCTTGTTTCCTGAAATTTTCACTCTCCAAACAAGATTGAATTTTCCTAAATGGTACAAGAAGAGGGTTCTGTATCCAATTCTGATGTAGAGGTACCCGCCCCCCCCGCCAAACGATTCTCAGGCACCAACTGGATGTCCTGCAATTCAACTGAATAAGACACTGTCTACCTAGAGATAGTATCAGATCCCACAGGTTAAGGGCTTGGTCCTACAAGACGGCCCCCCACCCCATTCAGATGCCAGTCCTAAGTCCAGGTGGTCACCTGTGCTTCTGACCATCTGGCCACAGACTGGAAATTCCAAAGACCCCCTCCTTCAGTTCGATTAATTTCCTAGAGTGGCTCACAGAAATCAGAGAAACATTTTACTTACTAGATCACTGGTTTGTTATAAAAGGATATGACTCAGGAACAGCCAAATAGAAGAGATGCATAGGGCGAGGTATATGGAAAGGGGTGCAGAGCTTCCATACTCTCTCCAGGTGTGCCACTCCGTTGGAATCTCCACATGTTCACCAATCTGGAGGCTCCCCAGACACTGTCCTTTGGGGTTTTTATGGAGTCTTCATTACACAGGCATGACTGATTAAATCATTGGCCACTGGTGATTGATTCAACCTCTAGACACTCTTCCCTCCTGGAAATCAAAGGGTGGGACAGAAAAAATTTCAAGCCTCTATTCATGGTTGTTTCCCCTGGCAACCAGCCCCCAACCTTAGGGGCTTTCCAAAAATCATTCCATTAACATAAACTCCAGTGTGTTTCAAAGGGGCTTGTTATAAAGGATATAACATTTATTTATAAATAACAAAAGAGACATTAAAGATATTAATTTATACCTGTTAGAAATTCTCCATCCTTTCCTGGCTTTTAAGGAGAAAAGATTTAAGGATTGCTTGCATTCACTAATGGGTTTTTGTTATGCTCATGGAAAGACAGGTGTAGAGGACTGGAAGAAGTCTACAGAAGTTTAATTTTAGATACATAAGAAAATATACAGAGATTCAGTGAGGATAAAATATCTCGGAAGAAGGGGTGCCTGGCTGGCTCAGTCAGTGGAGCATGCAGCTCTTAATCTTGGGGTCATGAGTTTGAGCCCCATGTTGTGTGTAGAAATTGCTTAAATAAATAAACTTTAAAAAAATCTTAGAAGAAGCATGTGTGCTTACCTCTTCAGGAATTTCTACACAATCTAAGGCATAGTACTAAAAGATTCACTAAACTTCTGGATTGGGAATCAGACTAAAAAGAAAAAAAAAAAAAAACACACAAAACACAAACCCCCAAAACCAAAAAATGCTAGTGTCCCTATCATTTACTTTAAGGAAAATGTTTATCTCAGGCAGTCTGTTCCCATGGAGGTGGGGGGAATTTTAACTTGATCCCTTAGGAGGGAAAATATGGGAGGAACTATTACCTCTCCTTTCACCTGAGGGAGTAAGTGGCTTATCTAATCGATGACACTGGAAGTAGGAACTTAGCTCCTTCTTTTTCTCTGGCTTATTTGCCCACAAAGTTTATTGGTTTCTGATTCAGTTTTCCATGAGGTAAGCACACGTGATCTATTTTCTAGATTACAAGATCATTTCCCTCTTTCCTTACTATTATGTTCCAATAAGTGGTAGGCAGCAATTCAGAGGAAAGATGCCTTGTCTCCAAATGAAAATTCTCCCTTGGGAAAGTTGCCCTGAGGTCTAGACTTCAGGTGGAATATTAGAAATCTGCTTGTGATCTGAGATTAGTTTTTTCTTCAACTGCAGATTTACTAGGAATAAAGTTAATATTTTAATCTCTATGTCTCTAATTACTGTATACATTCTGAATTTTTTCATAAACTCACAGATGGAAAAAAATGTTCAATTAATTATCACCCTTAAAGTCAGAATAATTTAAAAGAAAACAAAACAAATTTCTATGTTCCTACTGAAAAAAGACAATCAGGCTCAAGAGGCATCATCCCCAATCAGGGTAAATATAAAGGAAACCACATGTAGGTATAACACAGTAAAACTGCTGAAAACACAAAGCCAAAGGGAAATTCCAAAAAGCAGCTGGAGGACGATAAAACATAATACTTTCAAAGAAGAAACAAGACTGACAGCCGACCTCAAAGCAGAAACAATGAAGCCATAATTCAATGGAATGACATCTTAGCAATGAAAGAAAAGAACTGAAAACCTAGAACACGATATTCAGTAAAAATATCCTTCTCAAATTGTTAGGAAAAAGATACTTTCATAGAAAATTACCAGCAGAACTTCACTAAAATAAAAGGACTAATAAAATGTATTAATCTTTGGCAAGACGGAGCAAGAAAAACAAAAATGGGAGAGACAAGGAGAAGGCACAATCAATATCAGAAATAAAAAGAGAACATCATTATGGATCCTACAAATAATAAAAAGAAGCTAAGAGAACATTATGAACAACTTTCTACCAATAAATTTCAACAAATAAAATAAAACAAATACCTTGAAAAACACTGCTTACACAAACTGACTGAATAAGCAATAGAAAAAGTAAATAGTATTATATATGTTAAGTGGTTAGAATCTAACGTTTAAAATCTCCCAATAGGGGTGCCTGGGTGGCTCAGTCAGTTGGGCATCTGCCTTCAGCTCAGGTCATGATTTCAGGGTCCTGGGATGGAGCCCTGCTTTAGGCTCCCTGCTCAGTGAGGAGTCTGCTTCTCCCTCTCCCTCTTCCCCCTCCCCACTGCTCATGCACATGCTCTCTCTCTCATTCAAATAAATAAAATCTTAAAAAAAAAAAAAAATCTTCCAACAAAGAAAAATCCAAGCCATATGTTTCTACTAGTGACTTATTCTAAACATTTAAGGAAGAGATAATACTAATGTTACACAAACTCTACTAGAGAATAGAAAAAGAGGGAATGATTTTTGCCTTTTTTTTTAAATGAGGCTAGTACAACTTTGATACAAAATATGACAAGGATATTAGAAGAGAAGACAATTACAGACTAATCCCTTTCATGAACATAGATGCAAAAATATCCAAATTGAAACCAATTATAGAAAGAAGAATAATAAATCTTGACCAAGTGAGATTTATTCTTGGATGCAAAATTGGCATAAAATTTAAAAAACCCAACTATGTAATTCACTAAAATAACAGAATTAAATAGAAAAACTACATCACTATCTTAATATGTACAGAAAAAGCATTTGATAACATTTATGATTAAAAAACTCTCAGTAAAATAAGAGTAGAATACTTCCTTAATCTGGTAAAGGGTATCTACAAAACTCTACAGCTAACATTGTACTTAACAGTGAAATAGTAAATGCCTTCCCCCTGTGGTGACCTGTCCACTAACACCATTTCTATAGACATTGTAGTCAAGGCATGGCCAATGTTAAAATGTATATATAAAGTATAAAGAAGGAATACAGGTATAAAGATTTTAAAGAAAGAAGTAAACTGCCATTATTCACATATTATGTGATAATGTGAATAAAAACATCTAAAAGTATCTATAAACAAAACATTGTTCTTATGTGACTTTAACAAGGTTGTTGGGTACAAATTCAGAATATAAATATCAATTGCATTTCTATTGCTAGCAATTAACAATTAGAAGATTGTATTTAAAAATAAAATTTATAATAACACAAAGAATGTAAAATATATCGGAATAACTCCAAAAGATGTGCACGATGTCTGCACTGAAAACTACAAAGTATTGCTGAGAGAAATTAAAGAGGCCTGGAATAAATAGAGGAATATGCCATGTTCCTGGTTTGAACAGTCAATATTGTTGTCAATTCATCCCAAACTAATCTGTAGATACACTGCAACCCAATCAAAATCTCAGCAGAGTTTGTTTGGTTTTGGATAAAATTAACAAGTTAATTCTAACATTTATATGGAAATGCGAAGAACCTAGAATCACCAAGCCAATCTTTAAAAAGAAGAACATATATGAACACTCATGCCATCAGAAACCAAACTATTACCAGGTTATAGTACTGAGACAGAGAGCCATCTTGGCATAGGGAGAGCCAAGCAGATGAGTGCAGAATAGAGCCCAGAAACAGACCTAAACATAGTCATCTGATTTGTGACAGAATCTTCACTGAAATTCAGTAGGAAAAGGACAATCTTTTCTAAGAATGATAATCAAGTAGATATCTGTATAGCAAAAAATAAATGTCTTACTCTATGTCTTACTATACCCCTATGTTTTACTATAACCCCAAATCAATTCCAGTAGCATTGTATACCTAAATATGACAGGTTAAAAAAAAAAAGCTTTAAGACAATAACATAGGATAATATCTTCTTGATCTTTGAATAAAGAAAGATTACTTAAAGAGGAAATTTGACTGCATTAAAATTAAAAACTTTCATTCACCAGAAGAAAACATTTGGAGGCCAAAAAGGCAACCTGAGAGTAGCTCAAGATACTTACAACACATGTAACTAATGAGTGGCTTATTTACCAAACATATTAAGAACTACTACAAATCAGTAAGAAAAATACACATATACACACAGAACCCAAAAGACAAATGGGCTTGAGCAGGCACCTCAAAAAAAAAAAAGTATATTCAAATAGTCAAAAAAATGTGTTTCTGCTCATTAAGCAGGTGAAGTAAAAGTAAATCCAAAACATAGTGCCACTGTATATATACCAAAATGGTCAAAATTTAAAAGACAAAAGGTCTGAAATGTTGACGAAGAAGTGGAATAATTATATCTCTCATCTTTCCTATGCTCTTGGTGGGGATGTAAATTCCAACAATCACTTTGGGAAACTGCCAGTGTCTTCTAAAGTAGAACATGGTTGGATGCCTGGGTGGTTCAGTCGGTAAGCATCTGCCTTCGGCTCAGGTCATGATCCTGGAGTCCTGGGATCGAGCCCTGCATCAGGCTCCCTGATCAGTAGAGAGTCTGCTTCTCCCTCTCCCTCTGTGTGCTCACTCTCTTTCCCTCTTTCAAATAAATAAATTTAAAAAAATAATAAAGTAGAACATGGTCTTTCTCTATGAGTAGGTGACCATGTCCTGGTTTCTTCTGAATAGTTTTGGCTTATGCATATTTTCTCAGAATGCTTTTAGTCTTAAACTTAATTAAAAATGCATTTTTCTTAAACTTTTCCACTTTTAAACAAAAAAATTTGTCATTAACAGTTGCACTAAAATAAGGCAGGAAAGAGGCACCTGGGTGACTCAGTCAGTTAAGCAGCTGCCTTTGGCTCAGGTCATGATCTCAGGGTCCTGGAATGGAGCCGCATATTGGGCTCTGCTCAGTGGGGAGTCGGCTTCTCCATTTCCTTCTGCTGCTCCCCCTGCTTGTGCTCTCTTGCTTGCATGCTCTCTCTCTCAAATAAATGAATAAAATCTTAAAAGAAAAAATAAGGCAGGAAAGGTTTGGTGGACTTCTACTTTATTCTTCCAGCTTTTGCCAGGAGCATGTCTAGTAATGTGGGACATACATGCAGTAAATTGAGCGAGTTCAGAATATAACATATTATTACATCTTAAAGGCAACCAGAGATAACACACTCTATTTTCCCCAATGATCTCCTGATGCCACCTAACTAAAATTTCCTTTTGATGGAGAGCATGTAGATGTTCACTGATTTAAAAACAGATATTCTGGAACACAAAAGTCTATTGATAGCTAGCTATCTTTTTCCAGTCTTGGAATTGTGAAAAGAAGTTCTTGACACTGCTGCCCCTGCTGGCCATTTGGTATAATACCAACCAACGGCGCCTTGGCCACTAGGCGCTGGCTTGCTAGAGGCACGAAGCCAGTAAGTGGCCACCTGGTATGGTTCGTGAGAAAGTTGAGGAACCACAGGTTAGATGTATTTGAAATATGTGCAGAAAAAAAGGCTGAGCTGTCCTGTTAAAGAGTGAATTGAGATTAGTCCAAATGCTCTTAATATAGTAATTTTGTTATGTATTACATGGTGTAAATCTATAATAGTTCATTTATTTATGTTTTATTTGGCAATGCTTTTCTTTTTCACAATAAATTCTCTTGGGAGCAATGAGCTGAAGGGAGTGGAAGTGCATATATAATAAAAAATTAAGTAGTTTAATTTTCTTATGGAAGATGATAAATATATTATTTTTACATAATACTTGTTGGTATTAACTATTATTCATCATGGGGCAAAGGGTTATCACTAACTGCCTGAAAAGCAGAAGGCACAAGTGAACTGAAGAAATGTCCACAAATACATTAAGGTATAGCAGCTTTAGGAAGGCTGTAAGCAGCTACAAAACGTGGGCTTACATATCTCTCCATGAAGCATGGCTTTTCATTAAGATCAAATGACCATTGCAATTAATTTTGCTCATTTTTAAATTTCAAATTCTCTTGTGCAAACCCAAAAAGCAAAGTGATAGCTGTCAGTGTGTTCACTCCATTAGCAGAACAAGAACTTTTCAAACAGCTAAGTTATTATGGTTTTATAGTACTGTCATTGATGCTTGAAGTAGAAAAGCACTTTAATCATGGCTGAATTTTTATCTGTAATTCATGGAATGAAAGTAAATCTTTTAAAATTCATTCCTTCAAAGGGAAAATGTATGACATGATGGTGAATGCTACTACAGATTCACTTAAAATATTCAACGCTAAAGATAATATTTTATAGTGATACAAATACAAATTTTGGTAGAGCATTACATTGAGGTAAAAACAATACTCTTTTAAAATTAAGAAACGTGGAGGAGAAATGTAGTTGGAATTGGTTGTGGCACACACACAATTTGTTAGTATGTCAGAAAATGTGCTACTTTTTTGTGCATCGATGGACAGTATCAAAAGAGTGAAAAGAAACCACACAGAATGGGAGAAAATATTTGCAAATCATATGCCTGATGAGAGATTAATATCCAGAATATATGAAGAATTCTTAAAAATTGGGCGCCTGGGTGGCTCAGCTGGTTAAGCGTCTACATTCAGCTCAGGTTACGATCCCAGCGTCCTGGGATCCAGCCTGGAGTCAGGCTCCCTGCTCAGTGGGAAGTCTGCTTCTCCCTCTCCCTCTGCCCTTCCCCACCGTTTGTGCGCGCTCTGTCTCTCAAATAAAGAAATAAAATCTTTTAAGAAAAGAATTCTTACAATTTAACAACAAAGAAATAAATAACCCAATTTAAAAATGGGCCAAATGACATTAGGGAAATACAAATCAAAACCACAATGAGATACCACCTCACACCAGTCAGAATGGCTAAAATTAACAAATCAGGAAATGACAGATGTTGGTGAGGATGCGGAGAAAGGGGAACCCTCCTACACTGTTGGTGGGAATGCAAGCTGGTGCAGCCACTCTGGAAAACAGTATGGAGGTTCCTCAAAAAGTTGAAAATAGAGCTACCCTATGCAATACTGGCTATTTACCCCAAAGATACAAATGTAGGGATCCGAAGGGGTACATGCACCCCAATGTTTATAGCAGCAATGTCCACAATAGCCAAACTATGGAAAGAGCCTAGATGTCCATCAACAGATGAATGGATAAAGAAGATGTGGTGTACACACACACACACACACACACACACACACAATGGAATATCATGCAGCCATCAAAAAAACCCAAAATCTTGCCATTTGCAACGACGTGGATGCAACTAGAAGGTATTATGCTAAGCGAAATAAGTCAATCAGAGAAAAACAATTATCATATGATCTCACTGATATGAGGAATATGAGAAACAAGACAAGGATCATAGGGGAAGGGAGGGGAAAAATGAAACAAGACAAAACCAGAGAGGGAGACAAACCATTAGAGACTCTTAATCTCAGGAAACAAAGGGTTGCTGGAGGGGACAGGGGTGGGAGGGATGGGGTGGCTGGGTGATAGGCATTGGGGAGGGTATGTGCTATGGTGAGCGCTGTGAATTGTGTAAGACTGTTGAATCACAGACCTGTACTCCTGAAACAAATAATACATTATATGTTAATTAAAAAAAAAAATGGGCCAAATGGGACTTGTATAGATATTTCTCCAAAGAAGGTACAGAAATGGCCAATAAGCATATGAAAAGATACTCAACACCATTAGTCATTAGAAAAATGAAAATCAAAACCACAATGAGATCCACTTCACACCCACTCAGATGGCTATTACAAAGAAGAAGAAGAAGGGGGAGGAAAAGGAGGAGGAAGAGGAGGGGAAGGGGGAAGAGGAGAAGGGGAGGGGGTGGAGGAGGAGAGAACAAGTGTTGGTGAGGATGTGAAGAAATTGGAATCCTGTAAAATGGTGCAGCTGCTATGGAAAACAGTATGACAGTTCCTCAAAAAATTAAGTACAGAACTACCAAATGATCCAATAATTCTCCTCCTAGGTATGTACCCAAAAGAACTGAAAGCAAACACTCAGATACTTGTAAACCAATGTGCACAGCGGCATTACTCATAATAGTCAAAAGGTGGAAACAACCCTAATGTTCATCAGTGGATGAAAGGATGAACAAAGTGTGATATCTGTACATCTATGTCTCTGTCTCTATAGATCTATATCTATCTATCTAATGGAGTATTATTCAGCTTTAAAAGGGAATGAAATTCTGATACATGCTATAACATGGATGAGCTTCAAAAAACATTAGCATTAAATTCATAAATAAACCAAACACAAAAGGACAAATCTTGCATGATTCTACTTATATGAGGTACCTACAGTAGGCAAAGTCATATGGACAGAAAGAATGGTGGTTACCAGGCACACAGGGGTGGGGGTGGGGGCAATTAGAGAGCTAACATTTAATGGGTGCAGAATTTCTGTTTGAGATGATGAAAAAGTTCTGAAAATAGTGCTGATGTTTGTGCAACATTATGGAAGTACTTAATGCTACTGATATTTTTTATTTTTGAGAGAGAGAGTGCTCGCACAAGCGGGGTGAAGGGCAGAGGGAGTGGGAGAGAGAGAATCTTAAGCAGGTGAGCCCCATGCGGGGCTTGATCTCATGACCCCGAGGTCATGACCTGAGCCGAAATCAAGAGTCAGCCGCTCAACTGACTGAGCCACCCGGGCACCCCAATACTTAAAAACTTTTAAAACCTGATTAATAATTGGGGCTTCTAGGCGACTCGGCTCAGGTCATGATCTTGGGGTCGAGGGATGGAGCCCCAAGTTGGACTCTGCACTGAGCACTGAGTCTGCTTGGGATTCTCTCTCTTTCCCTCTCCCTATGTCCCTGCCCCCATTTGTGCTCTTTCTTTCTCTAAAAGAAATAAATAAGACCCTTTTTAAAAGGATTTTATTCATTTATTTGAGAGAGAAAGAGAGAGCATGAGCAGGGTGAGGAACAGAGGGAGAAGCAGACTCTCCACTGAGCAGGGAGCCTGATACGGGGCTCAATCCTGGGACCGCAGGATCATGACCTGAGCCTAAGGCAGACACCTAACCAACTAAGCCACCCAGGCGCCCCTAAATAAAATCTTAAAAAAGCATTTAAGTATTTGAATATTACTTCATTAATATGCCCAATACTCCATAATGGTATTGGAAAATGATCCTCTATATTTTGGTTGAGTTTTTCCAGAACCTATTGAAAATCTTAATCAAAATGTTAAAAAATTAAGTACCAAAAAAAAAAAAAAAGAAGCTTTTCAAATTTTCACCAATTTGAATTACTGAACACCAAGCTTATAATCAGTAAGGTATTGAAATTTATCCCTATTAAAGCAACTGGGGGTCGGTAAGGGGGTTGAACAAATTAAATGATGAGAACTCAAATATTGTAGCAGATTTAATTTTAGAATAGTAGTCTGAGTCATGTTGGCATGTTTGATAGGGTTCTTACTTTTAAGTAGCCATATTTGTATTCTAACCAGAAATGAACAGCATTGAGAGGCCTCGAATTTTGCTGCAAATATATGTGGCAAAATGTCTGAAAAAATTTATTTTATTTATTTATTTATTTATTATTTTTAAAGATTTTATTTATTTATTTGACGGAGAGAGAGCGAAAGATGGAACACAAGCAGGGGGAGTGGGAGAGGGAGAAGCAGGCTCTCCGCCAAGCAGGGAGCCCGATGTGGGGCTCGATCCCAAAACCCTGGGATCATGACCTGAGCTGAAGGCAGACGCTTAACGACTGAGCCACCCAGGCGCCCCTGAAAAAATTTTCAATAGACAACTTACTTTATAAGTTTTGCTTGTAAGAGTATTTGCTGAAGAACATTATTCTGAATAGAGACAAAAAGACAGCATCTGTGGAAAATATTGGGCATAAATATTTACACAGTTCTATATGACAAGAACTAGAAGTGAGATTATCCTTCATTTAGCAGACTTTGCTCTGATGTTACAAGGTACTTTGGAAGGTGCAGACGGATCATTTGCATTACAGATACATTCCATAGAGAAGAGCCCATGGAAGGTATCAACCGTCACAGTTATTTTAGCATTAAATGCAACTTTGATGAAATTTGGTAGGCAGTTTTACCAAATGTATTGATAAGACTGTACTAAAGTACATGTTCTGTGGTGCCTGGCTGGCTCAGTCAGAGGAGCATGTGACTCTTAATCTTGGGGTTGTAAATTCGAGCCCCTCCGGTGTAGAGATTACTTAAAAATAAAATCTTAAAAAAAAAAAAAATGTTCCCACAAAAAATACTAGAGGTGGCTAAAACTAACTTATATATGTGAATATGTACCAAGCATAGTTATTCTATTTAAAAATATATACGCCAATTATCAATATGAATATTTTTTAGGATTTTACTTTCATGTACATAGTTATAGTTACTTTAATATTTTAGAAGGGATTTTATTTTTGAAAATCAGTTTTGAATCAAAATCGTTTTATAGGTCTACCAATTTATTAAACCAATTTGTTGGTCAAGAAATAAATTTTAATATTTGAAACATCACCTTTCCTTTCCAAAGTGTCCCAGGCTAGATGACCAAAACATATGGTCACGCTATCTGTGACCCAGAAATTCTACTCCTAGGCATGGTCCCATGCAAAGTGTGTCCATATGAGCAACATAAGACATGTGCAAGGATGTTCACAGATTATTTATAATGACCCCAAACTGGAAACAAGCAAATAATCAAAAACTGAATGGATAAGTAGATTATGGTCTCACCGATGGCTGCACATTAGGATCACCACGTTTCCAAGGAGTCTTCCCTCCGTCTCTAAGCCCCACTGCTGACACCTGTCATTGGAGGGTCACTGATAAGCTCGGTAACAAAAAGGCTCAGGACAGTCTTGCAAGGGACAACTTAAATTTTCCTCACCAAATGACTTCTCTTCTCTTTCCCAGCTGTGACCAGGACTCCTCCCCCTGACACTCGCTAGGAACAAAACCATCATCATCGTCAGCAGCAGCAGCAGCCTCTGCTCCTGGCCTGGGCAGACGCCAGACGGGGCTGCAGGGGAAGGACAACCGCCCTCTTCACGGACAGCTTCGCCACGTGGTGCTGCTGCTCCCCCAGCCTTTACGAGAGTTTTCCTTTCTTAGAATTGTCGCATGCAAACCGAAAAACGTCTTCGTGAGGACTCACCATCCTTTTCAGAGATGGAGGATTTACTGTTTGGACAGGCGACGTGACCTGCCATTTGGGGACCCACTCGGGCACAGTGAGTACTGTTACAGACCTGGAGGTTCTTTGATTCTGGGTAGAAAGACATGAGGCCGCACGAAGGTGGTTTATTGCCAGCTCGTGCCCGGGTAGGAGGGGGGACAGCCTTAGGGACAGGGTACCAGGCTGCACCCCAAAGGATACTGGGAAGTTTTTGAAGGGTCTGAGGTGGGAGCGCGGTGACGTCGAAGCACGCAGGGTCGGGGAAGGACCCGGAGGGCGCGCAGGCGCAGTGGATGGAACATGCTGCCTCAGGCAGCCTGTGCTTTACTTCCCCCCGGGCGTGCGTGTCAGCGTTATAATCAAAGGCAAAGTCAGTGGAAGATCGAGGGTGGGGTCCATGGTGGCTCCGACTGCTCTAGTCTGGTTTTGGCAGGAGCAAACCGGGTTGTAAGGCGCGCCCTGGAGCTTGTGTGGATCCCGTGGCCCCTGGCTTTCTGATTGCACGCAGCACCTGCAAGTTGGGTTGGAGAAGTGGGTTATTGCTGTTGCGCTATGAGGGGACCCCGAGGTTTCTCACAGCTTCCCGCTCTGTAAAGGAAATGCCTCAGGAAAGAACACTACAAATGGGCTGACAGATATTTGAAGAGCTTTCATTCTGAAACAGGCTGAAGTTATAAGGAGATTAGGGCCTGGGGCAACTTTATCCCAAGGTATGGTTTTCTAGGCAGGCGTCTCAGAATCCCTTTCCATTTCAGGACCAAGTGGTGTGCTGGGGCCTGAGATTCCGCAGCAGCTTCCAGAACCGACGAGCGACACTGCACAGTTCTGAAGTGCAAGTTATTATTTTTTTTAAAGATTTTTTTATTTATTCATTTGACAGAGAGAGAGAACGAGAGAGGGAACACAAGCAGGGGTAGTGGGAGAGGGAGAAGCAGGCTTCCCGCCGAGCAGGGAGCCCCATGCGGGGCTCGATCGGAGGACCTCGGGATCACGATCTGAGGCGAAGGCAGACGCTTAAGGACTGAGCCACCCAGGCGCCCCAAAGTGCAAGCTATTTTAAGACTGTCCTTTTGTGAGTAATAGTAGAGTAGTGGTCTTTAAAAACGAAACCAAACCTCACCTTTGGAAATGCAACCTGCACGGCATTGCAGTGTTAGATGTTCCACTTTAATACTTCAGTTTGTGTTAGAGAATAAAATAAATACGTTAATTTTAAGTTTTTCTGAGGCACCGCGCTTTTATTTCCTGTTTGATTTAAAGCCCACTTTTTTTTTTTTTTTTATGCCTTAGGTCATTTCCCAAATTTCTGTGGGAAATTGTCTAGGTTTCAGTAGATGGCGCTGCTACACTGTCTTTTCTGTCAGATTTCAGCATTGTTGCTTTCCCGGACACTAACCAGAAACTTAGGATGTGCTTAGAAGGCGTTGGGAGGAAACCCCAGATCTGTTAAGCTAGTCTTGGTAGGTACCAACTAAGATTCTGAGTGTCATTTTTTCCCCAAATTCTTTAAAATTCTGGGCATTGAGTAAATAGGAATATTGTGAAAAGATCCATCATTAGGCATTTATCTTTAATACTCCTCATCTGAGAATCTGAAGATCTTCCGCTGGGATTTTCTCTCCAGGTCTTATAGTTCAGATGGGTGGATGAAGTAAATGACAAATCCTTTACTGTTCTTTTCACACGTAAAACAACAAAGTCCAGAGAAGTCGTGTTACCCTGCAAATTGGATTTTTACTCCCAGAAAACTGCTTTCTGATTTTTAAAAAATCACCCACACTGTAAGAAGTAAGATGAACTCTCTGTAATGAGAGAATAATGTGTGACGAGCTGGCTGGCTGCAACATTTTTCCTGCTAACCCCAGGCCCATCACTGGAGCTGGTTGAGAGGCATCATCTTGTTCAATATATTCTTTTATTAAATATTTCAGGGATACAAAATAGGATAGATAATAATATAACAAACATATATGAGCCTACAGTCAGCTTAAGAACAGACCCATCAAGGGTACCCTTGAACACTCTATGTGTTATTCCCAAGTGCATTCACTGCCCTCCTCCTTAGTATTTGGAGTCCAATCATTCCATTCATGTCTTTGTCATCTATCATACTGACTTTGTTTGCAGCTTGCTTTTTTTCATTCAACATTCTGTTTTGGAAAACAATCCAAGCTGATGTCTAGTTTATTCATTTTTACATTTGCACATTGAGCGAATTCTCCACACTTGTTTAAACCGTTCATCTATTGATGTGTATTTATATCGCTTCCAGTTTTCCACTATTACAGACAATGCATGTTCTTGTTTATGTGTGAGATAGTCCTTTAAACCTATACGTTTTATGCACCTTAAGTATTTTATAACAACATCAAAACCTAAAGAATGCCTACAGTCGTTGCAACTGGTTGAGCTTCAGATTCCCTCATTCAGTGTAGTTTGTACAATTTCTTATGGAAGTCAACGATTTAAAAATATTAGAAAGCAATGGTGGGGGGGTTAAAAAGCCATTTAGAGGGTAATTCAGCCTCTCTGAGTTTGTTTTCTAAGTACCTGGGAGTGAGATGGTAGGGTTGTAGGTGTACACACATTGCACTTTACTTCAGGATGCCAAATAGCTCTTCAAAGTCACGGCAACATTTCTTCCTCCTGCTGTCTTCAGGAATACCAGCTGCTCATCATCCTCCCCAACACTGTCAATCTCATTGCTGTTTATTTTTTTTAAACTTTTTTTATTGAAAATTTCAAAAATCTACAAAAACAGAATAGAATAATGAACTTTTATGTTCCTGTCATTAAGTTTCAACAATTACTAACTTATGGTTTATCTTGAATTCTGTACCCTTATCCACCCACACACGCCTCCCTGATTATTTGAAGCAAGTCTTATCATTCCAGAATATTACTCTAAAAGATCAGGATTCTTTCTTTTGAGCATAACCTTGATACCATGTTCACACTTAAAAAAAAAAATTAACAGCCCTTCCTTAAGCACATCAATAACCAGTCAGGGTTCCAGTTTTCACAATTGTCTCGTAACATTTTTATGTTTTGTTTCACTCACTGTCCAAAGTAAGAGGCATAAGCTGCGATTGTTGATATGTCTTTTAAACATCTTTTAATCTATGGATTTCTTCCCTCATGTCTTTATCTCCTCTCTTGATATTTATTTATTGAAAAACTGGATTGCGTGTCCTATAGAGTTTCCCATAGTCTGGATTTTGCTGATTGTGTCACTTGTTCCTTTGTCTCCATATTTTCTGAAAACTGATGTCACATCATGATCAGGTTTATGTTCCAATGTTTTGGTCCCATAGTTCACAAAGTGCTCCTGTACATCCTTTCAGGATCTCTTTCTAGTCTAGGAATCTCGCTTCCTTGCAAGGGCTAAGGTCACAGTTCACACGAAGAGAAGCAGCATTCTCAGGGCATGGTGTACGTGATTTTTCACTTCTCCCTTTAGCTGAATTTGACAACAATCTTTTTTTTTTTTTTTTTTTTTTAAGATTTTATTTATTTATTTATTTGAGAGAGAGAGAGAGAAACAGCATGAGAGGGGATAGGGTCAGAGGGAGAAGCAGGCTCCCTGCTGAGCCGGGAGCCTGATGCGGGGCTCGATCCCAGGACCCTGGGATCATGACCTGAGCCGAAGGCAGACGCTTAACGACTGAGCCACCCAGGTGCCCCATGAATTTGACAACAATCTTAGAGGGGAGTCATTCCATTGAGACATTAACTGCATCAAAATAATAACTTCTGGGGCGCCTGGGTGGCTCAGTCCGTTAAGCGTCTGCCTTCAGCTCAGGTCATGATCCTGGGGTCCTGGGATCGAGCCCTGCATCGGGCTCCCCGCTCAGCGGGAAGAGCAAGAAGTCTGCTTCTCCCTCTCTCTCTGCCTACCATTCCCACCCCCTGTTCCTGCTCTCTTGCTTGCTCTCTCTCTCTCAAATAAATAAATAAAATCTTAAAAAAAAAAATAACTTCTAACTCCAAACAACTTTCCATGTACTTCAGATCCTGCAGGTCCCTGCTCCTTCTTCAACTGGTAATTTAATTTTATTTTTCATCCATCCAGTACTTTCAGAGTTGGAGTTCAGAAAACTTAAAAATTCTCTTTTCTTGTTCTATTTAATTACTAAAACGTAAACTAGATATCTTTCCATGTTTCCAGGCTATTTGGCTGAAGTAGGAGAAGGCAAAACAAGTAGAGTGAAAGTAAATGAGTAGAGCAAAGTAAATGATATGACTTTTTTTCATATTATTCTTAGTCTCTAAAATTCACAGTCTTTGTGAACAATATGTTACAGGAAAAAAAAAAGAGATTTATAATATTGTTGAAATTTTCTTATTTATCCTCCTTTCTCTTTAAATTCTGGACGGAGGTGTGTGCCTGGGTGGCTCAGTGGGTAAAGCGCCTGACTCTTGATCTCAGCTTAGGTCTCCATCTCACAGGCTCCAAGCTGGACGTGGAGCCTACTTAAATAAAATAAAATAAAATAATATAAAATAAAATTCTGGATGGAAGAACCGAATCTGAGAAACTGAATTAAACAAAAAAGAGAAAAGAGAAGGGGCTTCTGGTTTAATTTGATACAAAGTCGTAAACCTCGAGGGGAATCTGGCATTTTCCACCCTTAGTCTAAGTATCTAAGGGATTTCAAATGAACACTGCAAACAGAAACAGAGAAGGGGAGAAGCTCTCTATTATGTTTGTTAGCCTTGGGTTGGTGTTTGGGGAGTAAACATGCATGTGTAGTACAAATTCCCTTCATAAAACCAGGTGTGGTTGAGCAGGGGGAGGTGTGTGTTAATCCCAGCAAAGTTCTTGCTTTTTGCCCTGTGATGGCAAGTTTTCCTAAATGTAAATGCATTTTGAAGGACTGGGGAGCGTTATTCAAGTCATTGTTTGCCATAGTTTTTTTTAAAAAATAATCCTTTTGATTGTCTTTATTATTCTTGTTTAAATTCAGTTGACTGAAATATCCTTTAAAAACAAAATGCAGATACTGATCAGTAAATAATTAGATGGTTGATTGATGAAGATAACTGTTTTCTACTTTGAGACTGATAAAAGAGTATGTGTGGACACACAAAGAAAATATTTTGCAGGATGGAGGTAATAACTTTTTTATGATTAAATTTTGGGCTTTCTAAAGCTGTAATTGCTAAATTGTTGAAGATAGTAGTTATGAACCATCCTTGAACACAATGGGCTCACTAGCCTGTAAGCAGTCTATAATTACACACAACTGATAGATGTGGAGAAATAAGGAGACAATGGGCACACTTACTGAATGGGCCCATTTCCATCAGGTGATGGAGAAGAAAGACCAGTTGGATGCTCAGAGGGGCCCTAGAATCATTCACCGTTGGGAAAACCAGGGTGTCAGAGGAAAAATGACCAGTTTAATATTCTGTACTTCATTAGAGGCAGCGCAGGAAGTAGAACCAAGAAGTCCTGATTCTGAGACCCTTTTCAATACATTCTGATGATGTGCTAAGTATTAAGGACAGCAGGTAAAACCTGACAATGGTGGTTGTCAATGAATACGATAGTGTGTTTATGGCCATGGATCAGAACACAGACTTCAGATGTAAGCCTGCATTAAAATAATAATTTTTTCATGCTTTTTCACTGACACACTTGAACATTAATAGCACCTTCAGCAGAATCATCTTTTAGGATAGTGGTTAACTATATACCAATATACACATACATTATAATACGAATTCTTTCATTTTCTGGGTTAGCCACTGGAGGGTGACATGCACTCTCTTTTTCTCCATACAGGATGGACATCATCTGATATGTCTGAGGTAACTTACTCTGGTGGAGGATTGGCCTCTTTCTGCCTGTTCCCACCGCCTTTATCAGCCATGGTATGGCCCATGTCAGAGCCTCCCCTCTGGTCTCCCAGGTTCTGGTTTTCCGTGGTTCCGCCTACATAGCTTTTGACTATATAGATTTTGTGTTTAAAATCCTTCAAGGACATAGTGGTATTTTGTACATCCCTCCATTTTAGCTATTTATCACATGGAATAGCAATGATTCACTGATGTGCCTACCTTTCACACGAGCATATGAACTTCTCTAGGATGAGACCTTCCCACCTAGCCTGACACATAGATGTTGTTGGCTGATAAAATGAATAGCAAATCAGGGGCGCCTGGGTGGCTCAGTCGTTAAGCGTCTGCCTTCGGCTCAGGTCATGATCCCAGGGTCCTGGGATCGAGTGCCACATCGGGCTCCCTGCTCCGCGGGAAGCCTGCTTCTCCCTCTCCCACTCCCCTTGCTTGTGTTCCTGCTCTCGCTATCTCTCTCTCTGTGTCAAATAAATAAATAAAATCTTAAAAAAAAATAAATGAATAGCAAATCGTAGTTGAGGAACTCTACTCCACACATGTGTGGTCGCTGGCTCTCTTTGCCCTGCCTCTGATTCACACATCATGAGGCTGAGGAGTGGCCTGATTCACTGCCTCACCTGGGGCACCCCTCTGGAATTAACTATCGCTCTAAACGTACATTTACATATTTAAGACACTGAACACTTCTACAGGAATTAGTTGAGAGCTGAGAGCCAGAAGGAGATCTGGCCTAGAGACGGAGGCGTGTGAGGGGGCGTGGTGCCTGGGAGGACAGGAGGGCATGAACAGGGTGCCACAAAGGGGGCTTTCCAGGGACACAGACCTCACAACCAAGGCAGTGCTGGCCTTTGGTTGCACCAATAGCATCCTCTCACGGACCACTTGGACACGTGTGCTCTGTTTTGCTAACCCTTGAACAAAAACAATTAAGATAAATTGTTGACTTAAAAGTTCTAGTCCTTTTTTACCTGGGAAAACATGCATGTGATAAAAAGTAACTCAGATAGTACAAAAGGATTAAAAAAACCCTTATTTTTCACACTCTTGCTTTATTGTGTCTAGTTCAGCTTCCTTAGTTTTTCTTTTTCCTCATTTAAAATACCCCCCCAGGGGCACCTGGGTGGCTCAGTCGGTTAAGCGTCTGCCTTCGACTCAGATCATGATCCCAGGGTCCTGGGATCGAGTCCCACATTGGGCTCCCTGCTCAGCGGGGAGTCTGCTTCTCCCTCTACCCCTCCCCCCTGCTCATGATCTCTCTCTCACACTCTCTTTCTCTCTCAAATAAATAAATAAAATCTTAATAAAAAAATAATATACCCCCTTCGGCCCAAAGTTCAAGATGATTTTATTTTCAAAAAAATTGGTCTAGGATCATCATAGTTTTAAACACTTCACTGACCAGAGTTTTAAAGAGGTCCTAGCCAAAGTATGGCAAAGCAGTCATTCATGTTTCTGTGTATCCTTCTCAACCCTGGGTATATACAGAGCTCATCAGTACTCTCGCCAAAAGTCACAGTGGGCAGCTGGTGCAGGATGCGTGCCAGAAGTTAGTGTGGTGGGTGAATCAGATGTCCAATATTTGTGCCACTTGGTTGCAAAATGAAAGATAGATGGAAACCCTCAGAATGGTTTGTCTGACCTGGCAACCGACTCCTTTTCACGTCTTGCTGACAAATGATTTCAGGGGAAAAAGAACCTAAGATTGAACAAAACGATGATTCTGTTGTGTCTAGACATGGAAACTCTGCCGAGGCTGCTGTGAGTTTAGAAGAAAGGGTGAAAGTTACTGCTATATCTAAATAAGTCCCAGTTTTATGAGATCTCTGGACACAAATATTTTCATGAAATGCTGATATTTCATAATTGCAGTATGAGGAAACTTTTATATTTTATATTTATATATTTTGAATTTGAATGAGGATGATTGCTTAATTCACTCCATTTTGAAGATACACATTTTGAAAGGGTGTTGACAATTTTAGTATTTCTTAGCGTGGTCCCTATCGTGTTGTTTAAAAAAGCTTTGGAGGGGCGCCTGGGTGGCTCAGTCATTAAGCGTCTGCCTTCGGCTCAGGTCACGATCCCGGGGTCCTGGGGTTGAGCCCCGCATCGGGCTCCCTGCTCCTCGGGAAGCCTGCTTCTCCCTCTCCCACTCCCCCTGCTTGTGTTCCCTCTCTCGATGTGTCTCGCTCTGTTAAATAAATAAATAAACTCTTTAAAAAAAAAAAAAAGCTTCGGAAATGGAGAAAGGATTCCAGCCTGGAGACATGCTGAAGCTTTGGGGAAAATCTGGTGTTTCAAGGGCATATGATACAAAATAAATCAAAATAAAAATATGCTGAGACACAAACCAAGAGAACACAAGGCTTAAGGGGATTTTTATGGCAAGTTGAGGCTTCCATGACACACTGACCTCAACAGCTGTTACCTGAGATGAAAGTGTTGAGCAGGTGGCTCTGCACAGAGAGGTGCTCAGTAGATATTGTTGGTGACAGAAAGCTTATTACGGAGGAAAAAGAATTTTGTGAATGAAAAAGATTGTGAGGCAACATGCCCAAATGTCTTAAATGACTTTAGAACATTTTTTTGACATATCAGTAATAGAATTTAAATATTTTCCTCAAGTATACAGTAAGCATCTGCAATGATAATCAGAGCAAGTAATTTGGTTAATTCTGGCCTAAAACATTTGAGGTAGAAACAAAAATTTATCTTAATTAACATTGTATTTACATAAAATGTTCTGTGATTCACATCTAGCATGTGTTATAGGTAATTATTCAGACTTGGTACTGGATATTTGCTATGATTTCCAAATGCTCACGTGTTGAATATTCTTGAAGAAGCATCTTCAGGTTGAATTCTTCCATTGGGATTCTTTTTTCTTGGGAGCATCTCATTTGTTCCAATATTTACATGAACAGAACGCCTTGCTGTTTTTCCATTTTAAGGGAGCAAAATTTGTTGTAGGCGAGTCCAGAATGAGAAAAACAATGACAATTTGAAAAGCATGCCTCCCTTACTTTAGAACTTGGCACTAAATTTCCTTTTGTGGACAAAGTCCAGCTGGCCAGGCTTTCTGGCCTTGTTTGGCCTCCTGCAATTCTGCTTGGGCTGAAGGAACCAAGAAGACAATGGACAGAGAGCGGTGGCGGGGGTGGGGGTGAGGGGGGCAGTAGGGTGAGGCAGGAGACCCTCTCCTGCCCTGGGAAGTTGTCTTTCGTTCACCACAGGACACAGAGTCTGCTGTGGCCAGATCCCACAGAGGCTTGTTTTCATTCTCACAGATGTCTAAAGAATTGTTTTCCCTTGGCTTTGCACTCATTTATTTGTGTCCTCCTCAAATCTCTTGACTTAGTGTTAGACAAACTCTCAACAATGAGCTGAACAGAACTCCAAATGATAGAGTTCATTGCCCCACCTCGTGGTGCTGGGATCACAGAGCTCACTTCTGGGACGGGGGGAAGTCGGTCAAGTGTAGGGAGTCCGTTCCACCGAGATATGCAGCATATCACAAAACCAGTCCTGCCAAAACGGACACGCTTCCCTCCCCCTACGCAGGAAGAAGTGCACCCTGGGAAACCAGCACAGACTTGGGTTTTTTCTTTTTCCCACCAGTAGAGCTTGTGGATGTGGAAGTAAGAGAAAAAGAGGTGAGAAGGGGTGAGGTGAGAGGTGTTTCCATGGTGAAAGCAGTCCCAGCAGAGGTGAGGCTGCAAAGTTGATCAATAATAATTTTATTCACCTTTCAATTACTTAGTTACTTAAAAATTTTTTTTGAGTGGCTCCCTTTTGTTGCCAGACTGTGTTCTAGGAGCTAGGACTATGGTAGTGAAAGACCAAGTCCCTGCCATCATGGAATTTGTATTTATATATACACGCACACATTATAATAATTTATATAAATAATAATGTGT
Organism: Halichoerus grypus; assembly: GCF_964656455.1. Classification (NCBI taxonomy): domain Eukaryota; kingdom Metazoa; phylum Chordata; class Mammalia; order Carnivora; family Phocidae; genus Halichoerus; species Halichoerus grypus. The sequence goes on from NC_135717.1 coordinate 54,625,458, forward strand.
GTGTATATAAAAATATATTATAATAAATATATAATAAATATGTATGACTATATGTCATTTATACATAATATACAAATTATATATATATAATATTATAGTAAGAGAGACAATAACCAAGGAACCAATTACATAAATAAGTAGATCATGTAAATTCAGCTAGTGATAGGTGCTGTGAAATAAAATAAACCAGAATCTAGGAGTAAAGAGTAATGCCTCTGTGTATATGTGTATCTGTGTGTGTGTGTGTTTGAGTGTGTGTGTGTGTGTGTGTGTGTGTGTATTTTAGATAAGCAGCCAGGAAAGGCTGCTAGGAGGAAGTGACATTTGAACAGAGAACCTGGAATGAGGGGATGAACAAGTCAGATGAGTAATTTATCAGTAAAACTGGGGAGTGTTTTTCTTTCTTTCTTTTTTTTTTTAAAGATTTTATTTATTTATTTGAGAGAGAGAATGAGACAGAGAGAGAGCATGAGAGATGGGAGGATCAGAGGGAGAAGCAGACTCCCTGCTGAGCAGGGAGTCCGATGTGGGACTCGATCCCGGGACTCCAGGATCATGACCTGAGCCGAAGGCAGTCGCTTAACCAGCTGAGCCACCCAGGCTCCCCTGGGGAGTGTTTTTCTTTTCCTCCAGCTCGGGATGCTGGTTGTCTCTGGAGCTGGGACCATAGCCCCACTTCTGGAATCACAGAGAGACCAGGGAATTAAGGATCCTCTATTTTGGCCCCCTATGGGGTGGGGGGCTGAATGTTAGAGGCGTGGCTCTGCTGGGAAGGCTGGATCTGAGATGGGGTGAAGGGGTAGCAGGTTCTCCAGGCTGGGAGTATAAGAGGTGCAGTTGGCTCTTGAATCCCAGCACTCATCAGCTGGGTGACCTGGGCAAGTTATTTAACCTCTCTGTGCATTACTTTCTATATCTAGAGAATGGGGTTAATAAAGGTCCCTCTGTCCCAGGGTTGTTGTTAGGATTAACTGAGCTAGTATATATGTAGTCCTTATATATGTAGAGTCCTGGCACAGAGTAAGTTCTATGTGAGTGTTGGCTATTATTTACATATCTCCCTCCTCAGGGAGCCCCCCCCTTTTCCGGCACCCTTATGTAAAAGGTTGATTAAGGATGGCCTACAATAAGGTCATTATTCTACCCTATTGAAGCCTGTGTCCTGAGAGCCTGACTTCGCCTGCCGCCTTCCTTACTCAACCTAAACACAAAAGAGCTGATTGTTTTTGTCCCACAGACAATATGGTATCCTAAGGACAGGTGCCGTGACTTCAGGCAGCCTTGCTTGACTGCAGGAGGTTTCTTCCACAGGGACTTTCTGGCCTCTTTCTACCCAGAGTTGAGGAAAAAAATGAACAAAATTTAATCTTCCTTGGGAAATCTCACTGTGTTTAGCACCTGTGTCTTTGATCCCATATGCTGAGAACTGTATTGAGTAGCTTGTAGGAAAATGCAAAAGAAGTAAAGAACGTGGTGATTGTTCAAAAACGCCCATTTGGTCACGTCACTCCTCTGCCTAAGACATTTTACTTTTAGCGGTGGCCCACTGCTGACTGGATAAGTGCAGACTCTGGTTTGAGAGCTTTCATGTGCTTCCCCTACTTACTAATGCACTAATCCACGCACCACAGGCCTCCTCTGGTAACTCCAGCCTCATTGAACCGCTTTGAGTTTCCGCTGCCAGCCAGGCTCTCTCCTCCCCTGCGCTCTTCCTCAGCCAGAGCACTGTCCCCTGCCTCTGGCCCCCGCTGTCCTTAGCCTGACCGACCCTAATACAGCCGAAAAGTCTCTGGTCACTCATTCCTTCTTCAGGGAGGCCCTCCCGGGTCTTGTAAGCCTGCATGAGGGGCCCCTCTTAGGTGCTGCCTTCTAACTGCCACTTCCTCCATCACCGATGGCATCAGATTATTACTCATCCCCGTGTCCCCTCTGCTGCCATCAGACTAGTCCCTGATGAGTTTCTTGACTGAAGGCATGTTCTCTGCTTTCTGGGAGGTTGCAATCTATCCGATGGGAGGACTGCACATAGAAGTGCAAAGCTGGGGCGCCTGGGTGGCTCAATCGGTTGACGACCGACTCTTGGTCTCAGCTCAGGTCTTGATCTCGGGGTCGTGAGTTCAAGCCCCATGTTGGGCTCCACACTGGGCATGCAGCCTACTTAAAAAAAAAAAGTGCAAAGCCAACAGTTCAGCCAGTGCCTCTAGCAAGTGGATTTTGGCAAATGTAGCTAGAGCGCAAGGACGAGGCAGGGAGCGTTGGAAGGTCTGGCTAGACGGAGCCGCAGGGGTCCAATCATGCAGGGCTTGTAAACGACACGTGAGAGAGTTCAGTGTCATCCGGGCACAGCAGGTGACGACGAGGAGTTATAAGCAAGGGAAAGGGCTATCCTTAAAGTTCTCCACGATGGAACAATTACACACATCGGATCTGCTGAGTCTGAGCCTCACCAGCTCCTTTCCTAAGGGCTGTTGGTGGAGCCTTTCTGATTTATCATAGCCCAGCTCTGCCCCTCATCAGCTGCATGACCTCGTGCAAGTTCATTCAGTCCTCCCGCACCAATATCATCACATGACTAATAGGAGTACTAACAGAACCTACTTACAGGGATTTGTGAGGATTAAAGGAGGTAATGTAAGTGCAGTGCTTAGCACCGGGACTGCAGCAGACTGAGAGTGAATTACAAAGACAGTAGTGGGTAGTATAGCAGTAAAAGTCCCAGAGGCAGTAACAATAGCAGTGGTACAGATACTCTTAATAGGGTAGAGGAGCTGTACCCTGGGAGTCCGAACCCTGGGAGTTGTGAGAAGGCCTCCTACTGAAAGGGCCAGCAGAAAAGGTGGGGGCAGGGGAAGCTTGTGGGAAAGGGTGAAAAAAGGTATTTTCAGATCTCCTACCTCCCTTTGTGGACTATGGAATAGGATAAAATGCACTTTAAATTGGATTTAAAAGATCATTTTATGCATTTTCCTGTACCCCACTTGAGTGTGAGCGTCTGGGCTGGGGCCACCCTTCTCCCTCCTTCCAGCGCTACGGGGGGTGAGTACTAAGGTATGTTATTAATACCACTGCTGTAATTTTTTCATTGTGAATGCAAGGAGCCCTTCTTCGAAGTCTCTGGGAGATCTGGATTTCCCTGGGTGATCAAAGTGTAGGCGCAAGGTGTGGAAAATGGAGGTCACTTTGGGGTCAATCCTCCCTGGAAATGTTTCTGTATTTGAAATCAACCTTATCTAAATAACTGTTAGAAAAGGCAATCATTCTTGTGTATTAGATCACCCCCCCCAAGGCTCTACTGCCTTCTGTCAAATCACCCCCCATCCCTATACTCCCCTAGAAAGCCATTAATCTCTTACCTCTATTTAAATTTGAATCTCTTTTTTTTTGAAATTAATTAATTCATTTTTTTAGAGAGAGAGAATGTGCAAGCAAGTGATGGTGGGGGGTGCAGAGGAAGAGGGAGAGAGAGAATCTTAAGCAGACTCCACACCCAGCACGGAGTTCCATGCAGGGCTTAATCTCACAACCCTCAGCTCCTGACCTCAGCGGAGATGGAGTTGGCTGCTTGACTGACTCAGCCAGCCAGGTGCCCCTTTCTTTTTTCTTTTCTTTTTAAAGAGATTGGCATAGAGAAAGATTTACTAAAACTTTTTCAGCTTTTTTTTTTCCCCCTCGGAAGAAGAGAACAGTGTTTTAGCCTCTTGGCCATTTCAGCTTGATGTGATTGTGTGGAATCCCAGCTTGACACCATTCAAAATCTGCTGCGTGTACCGAAAGCAAATTCAGGGTCATTCACAGATGCTAGAGTAGCAACGGGCTCCACGCTCAGCTTACAGAGACAGCACTCTCTTCCTTCCAAATTCAGGGCCAGCAATTCTCAGACTCTTGAAATGAGCTGTGAATGGGGCAGTAAATGTTTTTTGTTGTTGAGAGAGGAGGGGAGGGACACGGGAGAGTAGGTGGGGGGGAAGGGGCAGAGGGAGAAGGAGGGAGAGAATCTCAAGCAGGTTCCATGCTCAGCATGGAGCCTGATGTGGGGCTTGAACTCAGGACCCTGAGATCATGACCTGAGCTGAAATCAAGAGTTGGGCACTTAACTGACTGAGCCAGCCAGGCATCCCAAGGGGCGGTGAATTAAATAGAAACCAGGGCAAGGCATGGGCTGAAAGATGGTACATTGAGAAGGGTAAAAAGGAGTGTAGGCCTCACATGAGGGCTTCACCAGCAAGACTGTGGTTGCAGCAGTGTTTGAGGTACGGGTGTCAAAGTTTTAAAAAATAACAGAGTTTAAACAAAAAAATCAAAATAAGAATACACACACACACACACACACACATAGAATAAGTGCTAACTTCCTTTTAAGTTGGGTATAGCATTCTGTTCCTATTACTCAAATTGATTTAATTTTCAATATTGATTTTAAAAGCTGAAGGGTTTGTATGTTTGGGTGATTCAGTGATGAAAATCTTTATTGAAGATCCAGTGATTGCTATGAAAAATGCAGATGGACTCCAGAGGGCTGTCCCAACCAAAGCTGACTTTCCTGTAATAGCCCCTGGAGATATCGGACCTAAAAGACAGAGGAAATTAAGCTCCAGTTAAAGTATTTGCAGAGAGAGTTTTGGAAGTGTGGAGGCAACCTAGATGTGCAGCAACCAGACTATCCTAGACTAAGAGATGACTTCTGGCTTAATATCTGCTTGGTAAACTATGGAATGCATAGAAATGATGAAGTCTGGGACTTTTCTATTACAGGACTTCACGTGGAGCAGCATTTGAACCAGTGACTCATGGTATCATTAAAGAATGGTTTATTTCTAAGCCACCTCAACTAAATAAATGCACCCCACTGTGGCAGAGACTGCTAGTTATCTCCTAATACTGATTTTTCTCATCTTACTGGCTGAACCCAAGACCTTGTAACAAGGTGTGGCCACGTGACCAATACAGGCTGGTGGTTGACAAATGGAAGGGAGGTGGGCAACTTCCCTCTTTGTACCTCTTGGGTTTTCCCTTAAAGGGAAGGGCATGCCCTTCTCTTGCCCTCTTTTCTATAAACTAAAATGCAGACATGATAGAGCCACCAACTTGAACCAAGAGATGGAAACCATTTTGAGGATTCAGAGCACAAGAAAGAATAACTTGGATCCTTGATGATTATGTGGCTGCCATTTTGGTCCTGGATTGCCTTCCTTGACTATGTGAGAGAGAAATAACCTACAAGCTTACTATTATTTTGAGAGAGAGAGAAGAGAGTACACATGTGTCTGGGGGTGGGCAGGGAAGGGGCAGAGGAGAGAATCCCGAGCTGACTCCTGTGCTGACCTTGGAGGCTGATGTGGGGCTCGATCTCACAACCCTGAGATCAAGATCTGAGCCGAAATCAAGAGTCGGATGCTAAACCAACTGAGCCATCCAGGCGCCCCTAACCTACTAGCTTTTTAAAGCCTTGGTTGTTTCAGACCTCTTTCTTAGAGCAGCCAAACCTATGTCCTAACCCAAATATCCACATCTTAGGTGTAGAATGGATGCATACTGTGGTTATTCTTTTGGCTGGAGAGTACAGCATCTTTTCGCGCTTTTCTTTGTGCATGGAATATGTGTATACCTCTTTTTTTTTTTTTTTAAGATTTATTTATTTGACAGAGAGAGACACAGCGAGAGAGGGAACACAAGCAGGGGGAGTGGGAGAGGGAGAAGCAGGCTTCCTGCAGAGCAGGGAGCCCGATGTGGGGCTCGATCCCAGGACCCTGGGATCATGACCTGAGCCGAAGGCAGACGCTTAATGACTGAGCCACCCAAGCGCCCCTCTTTTTTTTTTTTTAAGATTTTGTTTATTTGTCAGAGAGAGAGAGAGCACATGAGTGCACAAACAGGCTCCCTGCAAGTGATAAGCACTCCATAAATTATAACATTAACAACCCATCCTCCAGTTTTAGAGGGAAGCCAGCAGACACCAACCGCATAGATAACAGTCCCAGCTTCTTAAGTCCCGAGAGAAAAGGTTATAAACCACTCTCTTCTTGCTCCCTGAGCTAGAGGCTGAGCAAAGGCAACTGGAACGGCTCTGGGATCATGACCTGAGCTGAAGGCAGACGCTTAACTGACTGAGCCATCCAGGTGTATTCTTGTCGTAATTTCAACACAAATAGTAGATAGTACTATTTCATTAAATAGTAGATTTAATGTCACGTGGTTTCAGTCTTACTTGATTTCTGTATCATCTAGGCAGCTAGTGACCAATAGTAAGTGATGTTTCTATTTCTTTATGATGAATTAGATGTCCCTGTGGATTCATCAGGTGTTTGACAAGTCCATGTTGTAAATTAGACTGACTCTTGGATTGAGTGGGCATGACAAACAGTGCATCGCACGCCGAGAAAGTGCCGTTTTGTGCTGGCAACCACTTTAGTTGGTTGAAAGGGAATTTTTAGGAGGAAAACATAGAGTCTTAAGCAAGATTAAAAAATCTCTTTCCAGATTTCTTAAATTTTGATTTTATAACTCAGTTTATCACAGTATAGGCTAGTAAGGAATACAGTCATCTATCAGAAGGGTGTTCCATTCAGAATTTCAGATTTCTGTGGACCAATAGAAAAATAACCAAGATTTCTTTTTTTTTTTTTTAAAGATTTTATCTATTTGACAGAGAGAGACACAGCGAGAGAGGGAACACAAGCAGGGGGAGTGGGAGAGGGAGAAGCAGGCTTCCCGCGGAGCAGGGAGCCCGATATGGGGCTCGATCCCAGGACCCTGGGAATCATGACCTGAGCCGAAGGCAGATGCTTAAAGACTGAGCCACCCAGGCGCCCCGAAAAATAACCAAGATTTCTTTTTTTTTTTTTTTAAAGATTTTATTTATTTATTTGAGACAGAGAGAATGAGAGAGAGAGCACATGAGAGGGGGGAGGGGCAGAGGGAGAAGCAGACCCCCTGCCGAGCAGGGAGCCCGATGCGGGACTCGATCCCGGGACTCCAGGATCATGACCTGAGCCGAAGGCAGTCGCCCAACCAACTGAGCCACCCAGGCGCCCAATAACCAAGATTTCTTGAGCATTCCTGTGCCCAGGTGATGCAGGGGCTTTACATGCAATATTGCATGTAGTCCCCTCAGTATGAGGTCGGGAGAACTACTTGCTTTTATCTCCATTTTGTAGGTGAGGAAATTAACACTTAGAGAGGCTTAGTGACTTGGCAAAGTTTACACGTCTAGTGGTGGCAGAGTCAGGATTAAATGTCTGACTTGTAGACTCCCAACGCTCAACCTGACTATACTGCGTATTACATAGATGCTTAAAACCAATGAACTTTTTGTGGTTTTCCTAATAGCTTCTTTCTCTGGTTCAGCTATTGTTTCGCTGTTTTTACCTAGCACTTGCACATTTCTTGTTAATGTAAAGACGTTTGCAAGCAAGAAGTGGGGAAAAATTCTAATAGTACAGTGATTTCATCAGTATTGTCAACCTGTAGAAATATTTGACTTTGGTTTGTTTATGATGGCGGGATGGGGACAGTTGGTAGCAGTGAGAAAGATATTTTTTAAATTTTGAATTTTAATTCCAGTTAACGTACAGTGTGATATTAGTTACAGGTGTATGATGTAGTGATTTTAATAGCAGTTAGCCTCTTAATATAACTCGATGATGTCATAGCAATGAATTAATGTTTTTTAAGCAAATATATATAAAAATTAACACTGTGTCTTTAATCTGTTAAAAAAACAAAATTCAGCGGGTAAATTTGAAGATCTAATTGGCTTTATTCTAAGATTCCTGAATGGGACAGTTTCTCATCTAGCAAGTAGAAAGGAGTTACCAGAAGCTATACAAAAAGAAGGCTTTTATAGGCAAAAGAGGGCAGGGACAAGGAAGTCATAAACAAAAGAAAAGATTATTTTAGGCAGGGTCATCTTCCTTTGGGGAAAGGGCTGAAGTCTATCATGCAGACTACTTTACTATAGTGTTGATCAGAAAATTCCAGACTGGTTTAAAATTCCACCTCTGGGAGAAGCTGAAATTGCAGTAGGTTAAGTATTAAGTCTTGGCTTGCTGGCATGGGGCTTAGCACAAGTGATTGCATTTGGGGCCTCTTGTTTCTTTTTAAGCAGTTCCTGTGCTCCTCCTATGGTTGAGAACACCTTTAGAACTCCTTTAAAAACAGCGCTCAACAACTGCGCTAATCGAATGTTCTTTATGGGTCAAATATTGGCCTTTCAGAGGTTCCACTGGTGGAGCAATGTCATTCAGGAACAAGACCTGTAAATCAAGTGGGTGTATAAGGTGAAGAATTCTATTTTATTCCTTAAATGAAATACAGGTGTAAAGTAATGAGCCTAATTTTCCTACGTGCGGGTGGCTCTGAGGGGACAGTTCCAAAAATGTTTTAAGTATGGCAGCAATATTGTAACGACTGTAATTTTTTGATAACTACTTTAAAGAAATCATTGGGACACAGTGGACCTCTGGGATGCTTATTTTTAAAAAGTCACAAAAATGAGGAAAATGTGTCCATGGACAGTGTTGCTGGAACAATTGATAGCTTCCCCTCTGGCTTTCTCTTCCAGCAACCAAATTACTTACCTATCTGTGCCCTAACAGGTTACTGAATAACCAACCAGTGGATTCCTGCCCTTTCTGTACTTCTCTATTTTAGACTGAGGGAAAAAACTCCCACATTCCTCCTTGAAGGCTCTGTGAGTCCTAAAGAGTGCTGGTCTTCCTGTTTAATTCTCCTGTGTTCTGGGAAATATGTGAGATGTAAAGCTTAGTGATAAAGAGACGTGACAGACTTCTGAAGAGGTGACAGAAACTCAGCCTCCAAAAGGCAGTCTGCAAGATTTTTGTTGTTCTCATTCCAAGTGTGCGACAACGGTGCTCGGCCCGTGTTAATATCCAAGACCAACAAATGACAGCCGAAGAGAATGGTCTCTGATAAGAGTGAAGTTCTTTGCCTGGAGCCATCTGCAAGCTGAAGTATGTTGATAAGCACTCCATAAATTGTAACATTAACAACCCATCCTCCAGTTTTAGAGGGAAGCCAGCAGACACCAACCGCGTAGATAACAGTCCCAGGTTCTTAAGTCCCGAGAGAAAAGGTTATAAACAACTCTCTTCTTGCTCGCTGAGCTAGATGCTGAGCAAAGGCAACTGGCAAGACGGTGACAATGGCCACCAAAATTGTTTCCAGTTTCTGCAAATCACTCCTAAGAGTGGAAATCAACAGTGCAAACCCTTTCCAAGTCACGGTGTCAAGTTTAGACCATTAATCACTGTCCCCAGCACTGGAGGGTCCTTAGGTTTAATGGCGTTACTTCCTGAGCCAGTCTTCTCACTATCTATTGGCAGGATTTATGCCTCATTACTCTCTTGGCTAAAGAGTTCTTCAAATTTCCTAAGGCTTCTCTCCCCACAGGATGAGGAGGAAGAGGACAACTCCCATTTTGGGTTGTGCTTTGTTTTTTCCTTTGAATTGTGAGTGATCTATGCTCTTCTCCCTCGTAGCCATCACTGTAATTGATGGGCTTCTAGATTTATTTGTTCCCTTAGGGCTCTATCTACATGACACTCACTGGTGGGTTTGCTCTAGATCCTGACAAAAGTAGTGACCTGGGTGGTGGAAAGTATTGATCCAGTTGTTGATCAGTGGAATACAACCTGTTAGAATAACCTCTGAACAGTGAATAAATAATCCAGGGCACCTGTGCAACATTGTTATGAAAAGGAAACTTTTCAAAATATCGCCTTTTTCACCACATAGTGCTATAACATAGCAGTTCTAGTCTTGTTTCTGCCAAGTTGATGTAGCAAAAACGTCTGTTATTTTCTGTTAACCAGCTATCAAGCTAAGTAAAATGTGAGTTTTGACAGTTAATTCTTTTTTTTTTTAAGATTTTATTTATTTATTTGACAGAGAGAGAGACAGTGAGAGAGGGAACACAAGCAGGGGGAGTGGGAGAGGGAGAAGCAGGCTTCCTGCTGAGCAGGGAACCCGATGCGGGGCTCGATCCTAGGACCCCGGGATCATGACCTGAGCGGAAGGCAGACGCTTAATGACTGAGCCACCCAGGAGCCCCGACAGTTCATTCTTAACAACCTCTTTTAATGAATGCCTGGTCAACCAAGTTACTCAGATCTGATGTCACAGACTACACAACCTCAGGGAACCATTCAGATCACGAGATTGGAAAAGTAATTGATTTAAAACGAACACAAATACCAAGGCAGACAAGGCAGGTAGCCTATCAGTTTATCATTTCCCGAGCCTTCCTCACTAACTGAACCCCATTATGTTGAGGTATTTGGTGGCCATGTGCTTTGCGGGTCCTCCCCTGTCCCAGGAGTGAGTGTTGGCATGGCAAGCCCACTGCTCTTGCCCACCCCAGGTAGAAGGTATGGTTTTGTGACATAACTGGTCAATGGGACACGAGAGGGAATCTGCTGGGAGGATTTTGAGAAAGTTCTCCCACCCTAACAGAAATTGAGATGAGAGGAATAACTGTCCTTTTCTGCTTCTGGACGAGCTCTGTGAAGAAGTGACCTCGGCAGCTGCTGTGGCCATCTGGTCACCACTGGTGGGAGGAGAAGGGTGGGAGGTCCCAACAAGCTGAGGATGACAGAGCAGAAAGTTAAAAGAAACTCATACACTGAAGTGCTGAACTGTCCTGAATCCACCTTGCCTTTGGATTTTTTTGTTCGTTTGTTATATGGGATAATAAACACCTTATTGTTTAATGTACCAATAGTTGGGTGGTTTTCTGCAACTTGGAACTGAAAAGCATTCTAATAGACCTAAGTATAAATCTAGGTGTAATATTACTGGTGGAAGCTGGAAGTCCTGTGCTCTGAAACCTTGAGCAAAATTGTTCTCAGCTCTGGAATGAGTCGGAAAACTGTGAAAATTTTTAAATTCTGGATTAAATATCAGGAATCAGGGAAGGACTCTAATTCACAGAGGAAATCAAATCTAGAATTTCAACGTGAAGGCAAAAATGATGGTGATGCTCACTGTCAAGACTGAAATATGCACATTCTGCTTTTATGCCAGACACAAAAGGCCATATAGCATATGATTCCATTTATATGAAATGTCCGGAATAGACAAGTCCACAGAGAAAGCAGATTAGTGTTTGCCAGGGCCTGAGGGATGGGGGGAGGAGGGGGAGTGATTATTTAATGAGAATAGGGTTTCCTTTTGAGGTGATGAAAATATTCTGGAACTAGATAGTGGTGACGGTTGTCAACACTGTGAATGTACTAACTGTCACTGAATTATACACTTAAAATAATGAATAAATGGCAAATTTTGTATTTTATCACAACACAATAAAATTTTAAAGAAACACGAAATGAGCATAGTGTGGCAATGACATGACATGACAAGGAGGAGCATTCCTGTTCATGGAATAAATTCATCATTGAGTTTGAAATTTTTTTTAACTTCAAAATTGTTTTTTTTCCCAACATTTTAAGATGAATTAAATGGTGGCCATTTACAAAATATGTTTTCAGTTAATGGATCATTTTTTTAAAAAGATTTTATTTATTTATTTGAGACAGAGAGAGATCAAGAGAGAGGGGGGAAGGGGCAGAGGGAGAGGGAGAAGCAGACTCCCCGCTGAGCAGGGAACCCCATGCAGGGCTCAATCCCAGGACGCAGAGATCATGACCTGAGCCAAAGGCAGACACTTAACTGACTGAGCCACCCAGGCACCCCCAGATCATTTTTAATTCAAACATTTTTTTTTACTGAAAATAAATTTTTAAAAAAGACAACAAATATACCACTTGTTTTTGACAGTTGTCTAACTATTATGTCCTAAGGGCTATCAGTCATTATGAAATTAGGTTCCTGGCCCTGAGAATAAGAAGCCCATGAGTGGGGCGCCTGGGTGGCTCAGTCAGTTAAGCATCTGACTCTTGATTTCAGCTCAGGTCGTGATCTCAGGGTTGTGGGATCAAGCCCTGTGTCGGGCTCGGCACTCAGCGCGGAGTCTGCTGGAGATTCTCCTCCTCCCCCTGCTCACTCTCTCTCTCACTCTCTAAATGAATAAAATCTTAAAAAAAAAAAAAAAAAAAGAAGCCCATGAATGGCTTAAGAACCTTGTCTGAAAATAAAAAATTTGGTTTTATAGAATAAGCCTGTTTTCTGGACAAAAGCCAATCCTATGCAAATAGGAAGGGTTACCAGCTCACAGTGCAACAGTGCATATTTATATCTAACTGTTAGTGAATATGAAATTTTGATTAATATCCTCAAGCTCTAAAGAATATAAGGATCAATGTTGCCAATATTTGTTTGGTCTGTTAGCGTAAAGCTGTATGTTCAATTCCAGTTGTCTGTTTGTTCAGTATAGGAACAGCCTGAGATCCTTAGCTGAGGATAAGCTGTCTTGTCCCTTACGTCTCAACAGTAGCATCTTCAATATCCCGGATACCCTGAGTACTGCAGCTGTCAGTTAAACAACTGAAAGACTAAGATATCCGTAAGTTACTTACCTGAGACAAATTACCTGTTTGAAGCAGTTACGTCCTTATTTTTCAATGAGGATTGATTTTGTTTCCCCACAACATTTCTTTAGAAACACAGTTGACAATTGACTATAAAGTAAGTCAGTAAGAGGCAGGAAGATAGTTTGGAGAAGTTGCTCTTCCAAATTGAGCTGGAAGCATGGGTTGGTTTTATTTCATGCCCTCAAATGTGTACTTCGTTTTAACAGTATCTCTCTGCACGGGGCATGTGTTGTGGCTTCCTAAATTTGGGCCAATTTTGAGTAGACGTGGATCATCATTTTCAGTATATTTGTGTATTGATTCATCTCCAGTTTGTCTCTCTCCCTTCTTCCCTCCCTTCCTCCCTTACTCTCTCTCTCTCCCTCCTTCAAGATTCTTAAACTGAAGAAGGCCCAGGGATAGAAATACCTTGTCTTAGATGTAGGACAGAGAACACTGTCTCCCAGCTCCTAAAATTAAGGCACGTGTGATTTAGAAGAGATCTCTGGGTGAGGTCCTTTTACAGAAAGTGGAACTCCTACAGATAAGATAGTTAAACACAAGACTGGGAATCCCAGGGCTTCGGGAAAGACTCTTTTGGAGTGGCTTTATTGCTTCTCGTTTTGCTGCAGAGGTGTAATGAGGGGGATCCTGTGGGATTGAGTTTCTGATTTTTTTGTTTGCTTGTTTATCAAAAGGACATACAGAAATCTCTGAGGGGGAGATTCACACCCAGTGTTTTAGTAACTTTCCAGAAGGCTGTGCTAGACTCAGATCATAAATTTCAATAGAAAATAGTTTCCTTCCCTCTGTTGGCAGCCGCTTCATTTACTCAGACCATTAAGAGGTGGGAAACATCCCTAAATCTTCGCTGCCCCCTTCTTCTGAATCAGATCAGGAGAGAGTATAGCTGACAATCTATGTTTTCTCTTGCGTAGGAGCAACCTCCCTTTGATCTCAACCCTTGACTTTATGGCAGCCAGCCATATCCCGGAAGGAAGAAGAAGGACAGAATGAGGACAAGTCATATTTATTTTAGGGGAACCAAAAGGGCCAGGGAGAATGTTCAGACATGAGCAGGTACACCATGGAGCAGAGTGGAGCAGAAATCAGAAAAATGTGAGGAAAAAAAGGCACTCCCAAAAGGTTGAAAATCCCCAAGCGTCCTCTTTCATAAAGACCAGAAACACTATCAGAAAGGATGCACAACACAAGATGAATTACTTTCATGAGATTTTGTGACAGTGCGGGGAAAGGTGGACAGAAATCAAAGGCTTTGCCTTTCTCTTGGCATGGTTTCCATCACTGATTCTCTGCTTGTTATGATAACTGTGCTGGATGCGTGTTTTATTCTTCACGGAGCCAACACCAACACTGTGCATCACGGTTGCTCCTCGGATAGGGCCTTCTCCCAAACAGCTGCCTTCTGTCTTGTTTTGAGAGCAGAACCTAATATAAATCAGCAGAAAAATCTCTGTGCCTGTCTCCTCAAGCGAAGGGTAGCCCTGTAACCTGCAGGTGCACCAAGGGACCCCTGGCCCTCAGTGAGCCATCTGTTCATTAGTGAATGAGACCGCCTTCTCTTTGGGGGACACAGAGGGGTGGACACTTTGCTTTTAGACCAGGTCAGGTCTGTTCATTCATTCTCTCTGTGCCAGCAATCAAACTGCAAATACCTGATTCTAGTTCACGATGTCTTTAATTGGAAAATACTTGTTATCCCAGGGAAGTGTTGGGCAGGCTTTCTGCATCCCGTCATTCACCTCTGATTTAAAATTTAGAGACCTTGCAAAAGCCTTTAAAAGTATATGCAGCTCCCTTCCTGATCTAATTTGGTTGGGTGATCTTCTGCTGAGTCTGGACAGGCTGACACTGCAGAGACAGCTAAACAAATTTTCCCCCGTGGTTCTCTGTCTTGAACGAAAAAGATGCAAATCGTTAACCTCAGTTGGAATTGAAGGGATCCTTCAATTGTCAAGTGAATGATTCCTGTAAGGAAAATTACTTCAGGAGTTCTGGAGGAGTCTTGATGACATCTTGTCATTTTGTTAGTTTTAAATAATGCCTGTTATTTAAATCATCCTAACATTGCATTTTTATTTGAGGAATATATAGAAATATATCTCTATAAGTACATCTTACATCTGATATTTACTTCGATAAAATGCATAACATGTAGGTGAGACATTTAGGTGTCCCTCCTCCTTAATCCTTGGTAACTATGAAGAAAAAGTATTACAAACCTAGCACTCATTGCATCTTCACTGTAGACAATTTATCTGCTTTAAGTAAAAGTATCTGGATATGAAGTCAAAATCTAAACTCACCACATACAAGCACTAGAAAGTTTGTTGTGTTCTACACAAAGGAATTGTTATCTTTATAAATGTGTTGATTGTGGGGTTCAACTAAATAGCAAGAACTAACAATGCTATTTTCTTCCTATAGTATCGATTGCATGTATTTATTATAATAGCACACACCTATGTAGGTTATTTTATTTTTTATTTTTTTCTTTTCCTTTTTTTAAAAGATTTTATTTATTTATTTAATTGACAGAGAGAGAGAGAGAGACAGCGAGAGAGGGAACACAAGCAGGGGGAGTGGGAGAAGGAGAAGCAGGCTTCCCACTGAGCAGGGAGCCCGATGTGGGGCTCGATCCCAGGATCCCGGGATCATGACCTGAGCTGAAGGCAGTCACTTAACCAACTGAGCTACCCAGGCGCCCCTATGTAGGTTATTTTAAAAAATTCTGAAAATAACAAGAAAAGAATAAATACCACCAGCAATCCCAATTTCCAGAGATAAGCGCTACACAATTTTGGTATTTTCCCTTTAGTCTTTTTTTTTACATACACATATAATTACAAAATTTAGGCCATGCTTTATATATAATTTTGTGTCCCATTGTTTTCATAACCTTGCAGTGCT
The DNA here is from genome assembly GCF_964656455.1 of Halichoerus grypus. Lineage (NCBI taxonomy): Eukaryota > Metazoa > Chordata > Mammalia > Carnivora > Phocidae > Halichoerus > Halichoerus grypus. The sequence goes on from NC_135717.1 coordinate 54,640,874, forward strand.
TTTACCTTTTTATTTAAATTTCAAGAAACCTTTTGGGAATTATCTGTTGTATGAAGTCATGTGGCAGAACATGCATAATATTTGAGTAGGTTGGTCAACATTCAAATAATTTCCCCCACTTTATTCCACATTGTTTAAAGTTAGAATGTTTCCCCATCAACTATTCACACATATGTATCAAAGTTTCTGACACCACCTGTACTTTTTTTTTTTTTTTACTAATTTTCAGTTTCCTGTTTCTTGACCCTTTGAGAATCAGCGAGTTTATATAAGCTGTTGTCTAATCCTTGGTAATCTCTGGTAAACCTAGGGAGTGTTTCAAAAGTTCATTCGTTACTTACTTTCTTCCAGTCTTACAAATGACTTCTACCTAGCTTCTGGTCTTAGTCTGTTTAAGTGCAGTGGGCTATTTTGTAGCTGTGTCTGTTAAAGGAACTGTCACCTCTCTAGAGTGTCCTCAAGCTGGCAAAAATCATCTTTGTCTCTTTCGTTCAAAAAGGACAGCAGAAAATAAAGCATTTGACCAAGCTGTTCTATGCAGTAAACATTTTTCATTATATATACATTTCATAGAATTTATTTGAAAAAATTGCCTTTTTATATTGACTTTATTTTACATGAAGTTAAATATCTAAATGAAAAATAAAAATTCATTCTACTATACAGATTTGGAGATTTATTAGTATTTTTTAAAGATGTTGTTTATTTATTTGAGAGAGAGAGAGAGATTGGTCATGAGCTAGGGGGAAGGGTAGAGGGAGAAGCAGACTCCCTGCCGAGTAGGGAGCCCAACATGGGACTGGATCCCAGGACCCTGGGATCATGACCTGAGCCCAGGGCGATGCTTAACCAACTGAGCCACCCAGGCACCCCACAGATTTGGAGATTTAAAAAGTAGCTTTCCAGAAATTTCAAGATATTTGTGGAATTCATTTGAAGAATTTCATGGAAAAAAGTGATTGAATTTTTCACTCTTTCTCTCAATACACATTGTCACTATGTTGATAAAATTGTTTTCTTTTTTTGCATCTTTTTTTGAAGATATTTTGTTGTCGTGGCATTTTTGTGGTTACTAGACAGGGATGCCCAGAGTGTCATTTCCCAACTTCCCAGTGTCAAGAGTGGCTCCTACTTTCCACTGATTACTGAGCTCTCTTCCTCAGGCTGGACCCCACCAAGGCCTTTGGACTCCATGTTGGATTGTGTATGGGGTGTTGTAAGGGAATTTGTTCTCAGGCAGACGGAAGCAGCATTTCTGTCATCTGTGGTGTGGTCAGCTTGTGCTGTGTGAGTCCAGTCGAGGCTGCTTTGTGGCCAGCCAGTCTGGGAATGGCCAAACCACATGGGTTACGGAGATAGCTCATCCCAGGAAATGTGATCCGCCTGGAGGTGGGACCCCTGCCAGAAGCACCTGCCTAGGAAGTAGAAGACTTGACTTATAGTCGTGACTCTGCCAGTGAGCTGTGGGACATTCGGCAAAACACTGTAATTTTCCTGGGATTGACTTTTCTCATCTGTCAAATGGGAATATTGACTCCAGCCTTGCCCACCTCACAGAATCATGGCTGAGAACTCAATGAGAAGATGTATGTGAAGGCACATTGTAAAACATAAAGCTCTACAGTTCTGGGGTATAAATTATTATCTAAAGTGTGGTAGGGTTAATGCAGCCACGAGAGCATACATACGATGTATCAACAAATTAGACTTCTACCGTGTAATTTATAATTTATATTCTGTTAATTACATTTATGAGAGTATATGTTTTTTTAATTACCTAAACGGTAGTTGGTCATATAGTAGATTCAAGTATGTTGATATTTGGGAGTAGAAAGACTCACTCATTTGCAGAGGATCTTTTGAGAAGAAAAACAGCTAATATTAGAATAAAGTTCCAAACTGGAGAGTTTATTAGTGATGAATATCAGTATAATCATTATAATGTGTTTGGTTTTAACTTGTGTTTTTTTTTGCTTCTGGCCTGTAGGCATTGAAAATTGTTTGCATTTTACTCCACTTTGTTTCTTTCCTTCTTTTGTTCCCATAAGGCATTAAGAAAAAAATTAATGAAAAGTGCACAGTTCAGCAATTTTTAGCATAGTCATAAAGTTGTGCACTCATTGTCACTATCTGCCTTTAAAACATTTTCACCATCCCCCCAAAGGAAACCCTATTACCATTAGCAGTCACGCCCCATCCCACCCTCTTCTATCCCCTTACAACCACAACTTTACTTTCTGTCTCTAGTGATTTGTCTATTCTGGATACTTCATATAAATGAAATAAAAAAATATGAGATGTTTTGTGTCTGGCATATTTCATTTAGCATTATGTTTTTTCAAGATTAATCCATATTGTACCCAAAATCAGTACTTAATTTCTTTTATGGCTGAATAATATTCCATCATGTGGATGTATTATATTTTGTGTATCCATTCATTAGTTGATGGATATTTGGATTTTTGTTTCCACTTTTTGGCTACTATAAATAATACTGGGGTAAACATTCATGTATAAATTTTTGTGTAGAAGTATGTTTCCAGTTCTCTTAGGATGTACTTAGGAGTAGAATTACTGGGTCATATGGTAACTATGTTTAACTGTTTGAGGAACTGCCCAGCTGTTTCCATTATGGCTGCACCATTTTATACCCTCAGCAGCAATGCAGGAAGGTTCTAATATCTCCACATCCTTATCAACACTTGTTATTGTCTTTCTTTTAGGTATAGCTATGCCAATGGGTGTGAAGTGGTATCTCATTGTGGTTTTGATTTGCATTTCCTTAATGATGTTAAGTATCTTTACATGTGCTCCTTGGCTATTTGTATATATTCTTTGGAAGAATGTCTATTTAAGTCCTTTGCTCATTGAAAAATTTGTGTTAACTTTTTATTATTGAGTTTTAATTGTTCTTTACATATTGTGAATACTAGACCCTTATCAGACACATGATTTGCAAATATTTTATCACATTCTCTGAGCTGGCTGTCTTTTCACTCTTTTGATAGTGTCCTTTGATGCACAAAAGGTTTAAATTTTGATGAAGTCCAATTTATCTATTTTTTTTCTTTGGTCACTTATACGTTTGGTGTTATATTTAAAAAGCCATTGCCTGATGCAAATGTTCCAGAACTAGATAGCGGTGATGGTTGCATAACATTAAGAATGTACTAAATGCCACTGAATTGTACCCCTACCTTAAAATAGGTAAAGTGATAAATCTTATGTTGTGTCTATTTTACCACAATAAAGAAGGAAGCCATTGCCTTATCCAAGGTCAAAAAGATTTACAAATAAGTTTTCTTCTAAGAGTTTTAGATCTTTGATTCGTTTTGAGTTAATTTTTGTGTATGGTGTGACAGAGGGGTCCAACTTCATTCTTTTTTTATTTTTTAATTTAAATTCAATTAATTAACATATACCGTATTATTTGTTTCAGGGATGTAGGTCTGTGATTCATCAGTCTTATATAATACCCGGCACTCATTACAACACATACCCTCCCCAATGTCCATCACCCAGTTATCCCATCCCCCCACCCCCCTCCCCTCCAGCAACCCTCAGTTTGTTTCCAACTTCATTCTTTTCCATGTGGATATTCGACTGTCCCACCACCATTTGTTGAAAATCTCATAGTGTTTGGTCTATAATGTTATTACATCTATATACCACTTATCATGGTTTGCTTTGTATCCAAGTTATTTGTGTGTATCTCTGTGCTCCCAGTAGATTATAGACGTCTTGCTTATCTCTGTATAACATTCACTTCTTCACTGCACTGTTTGCAGTGCAGCTCCTGTTTGCACTGAAGATGCTGCATGCAGTAAATAGTCAAGGAATTGTTGATCTAAATTGACATTACCATCAAACAAAGACATCTTTGGTGAGCTTTTACTATGAAGACTTTTAGGGCCATATCTCTGTAAGAGCTGTTTTCCTTCTCTACACCTGTCAGTTAATGTTGATACAAAAAATGTTTCTACTACCTGTGCATTGAGACTTTAGGGAGTCAGTAATTAGTACTTCTCTCTGCCCTGATTGGAAGATAGACTCAGTAGTCAGGTGGGTATATATAAAATATTTACCCTTTTGTTGTTGGGGGAAGTAGTTGGCAGAAAGTGGCTTGGGTCTGTAGTCAAATGGGATTGCTAAGCTTTCACCTGAAATTAGGTGTACCTTTTTGCAGAGTTCTGGCACAGCTCCACAATGAGACCTCTCACACAGGGTAGATTATTTCCCTTTACCAGAAAGTAGAATAGAACACAAGTCTCTAGACAGGAAGTGAAGGTCATGCGGTGGGATGCTTAGTTCATTCTTCCAAATTCACCCTGGTACTTTAACCAGGGAAGAAGTGAGTGAGGAAAAAAAGAGATGGATTCCTCTGTGCTTATAGTCTTATAGTAGATGAACTCTCCTTAATTGGGAAATGCGGACCGATGTCTGTCACACATAACTATGCACGCTTTTACTGCAAAGAAGCCTGAAAAAGGATGAGGCAAGAGACCAGCTGTGTTCCTCTGATGGAGGTACCTCCATATGGAAACATGTAGAGTAGAGAAGAGTTCCATTTAACAGGGATTCAGTTGGTGTTTCATACTGAAGTAATGTTTTGGGGTTATAATCCCAAGCTCAGCATTGAGTTACTGGAAAACCACTATTAGGGTTAGAAGGACATTTTGAGATTAACTGTGAATCTTTCCTGAGCTACTTTTCACTTCTGCTAAATTGCATTGTAAAATTTGTGACTGACCTCATGAGGGAAAACATTTCCCTGTATTTATTTAGCTAAGAAGAATTTTCTTTATCATTTCTTAGCATGCATCTTTTTATGTCACTTTCTATGTTAGCATTTAACATTCCTTCATTTTGTGAGGGATCCTAACATCAACTGAGCCATGGGAGATCAGATGATAGATTATGTCTGGAGTCTATGAGGCCACTCAATTTATATTTGTTAAAGTTAAGGAAGTTTTCATAATTCTGTGTTTTATGAAGGAAGCCTCCCTATCTGTAATTTCCTTAATCAAACAATAGTTGTATGGAGATCCAGTTCCTTTCCTGTGATTTTATTATTTTTTCCCCTAAAAGCCACTTAACATAACCTTTAAACTTGAAGTTCTTAAGAGACACTCACTGGAGTTATATGATCCCATTGTTTCAATTCTGAAAAATGTATTATTCAAAATAAGGTCTATGAGGGCACCTGGGTGGCTCAGTTGGTTGAGCATATGACTCTTGGTTTCGGCTCAGGTCATGATCTCAGGGTCATGGGATTGAGCCCCTGGTGCATAGGGCTCCGTTCTCAGTGGGTAGTCTACTCCCCATCTCCCTCTTCCTCTGCCCCCTCCACTTGTGCGTGAGCTCTCGCTCTCATGCTCTCTCTCTCTCTCAAAAAACAAAAACCAGAAAACAAAATAAGGTCAATGAAATAACGAACTGATATCTGAAGTTTGCATACATGGCCTGGTCAAGACGCTGCCATCCCAACTGCCTCCGGGTTGAGGGAAGACCTCTACAAAGATTCCAGGAACTCATTTCTGCTCTTTGAGGGGAGGCCCATGTCTCTGACTGGGCTACTCACTGGAGCAAATGAAATGTGCACAGAATGACTGAATGACTCCTTTGCCTTAGGGAAGTTAGGGGAATCCTTGGCCCTGTAGGAAGGGAAGAGAGGAGGAAATGAGCAGAGAATGAGAGAGGAAGACGATGTAGGGAGGAGAAACTAGACAGAAAGAAATTGGGGTGGTTTTGAAACATATTTGCACGTACTTGAATGCTCCTGCCAGTGAGGACCCAACACGCTCCCTTTCTGCAGTTCAGGCTTTTTGTACATCTTTTTGCTTGGTCTCTGATGTCTGCTCTTTATTTTCCCTGTAGAATTTGTCAAACTAATCTTTCTGAAGCACAACTGTGTGATTATATTACTTTCTGGCTCAAAAACATTTACTGTCCCCCAGATTTATGGACCCAGCATGGGGGGTGCCTTGTCAGTGTGACTTTTTGGGATCCCAGCCCTCCCACCCCAATGGCCAAAGTCATTCCATGTGGGCTCCATTCATTCTTGCTCAAGCTCTGCCTTCAGACTGGGGGTCCTCTGTCCTACTTCTCTTCCTGCCAAAGTCATAGGTATCTTTCAACTTCCAATGCGATTCCCACAAAGCAGTTTCTGACTCCTTCCAACATACTCTTTCCTTTTATTTTCAGCTATACAACATTGTTAAAAATATGTCATTTATGAAAGGAGAACCCTCTTACACTGTTGGTGGGAACACAAGCTGGTGCAGCCACTTTGGAAAACAGTATGGAGTTTCCTCAAAAAGTTGATAATAGAGCTACCCTATGACCCAGCAATTGCACTACTGGGTATTTATCCAAAGGATACAAATGTAGTGATTCAAAGGGGTGCATGCACCCCAATATTTATAGCAGCAATGTCCACAATAGCCAAACTATGGGAAGAACCTAGATGTCCATCAACAGATGAATGGATAAAGAAGATGTGATACACACACACACACACACACACACACACACACACAATGGAATATTAACCATCAAAAAGGATGAAATCTTGCCATTTGCAATGACATGGATGGAGCTAGAGGGTATTATGCTGAGTGAAATAAGTCAATCAGAGAAAGACAATTATATGATCTCACTCATATGTGGAATTTAAGAAACAGAACAGAGGATCATCGGGGAAGAGAGGGAAAAATAAAACAAGATGAAATCAGAGAGGGAGGCAAACCATAAGAGACTCTTAATCCTAGGAAACAAACTGAGGGTTGCTGGAGGGGAGGGGGATAGGGAGATGGGGTAACTGGGTGATGGACATTAAGGAGGGCACATGATGTGATGAGCACTGCATATTATACAAGACTGATGAATCACTGAACTCTACATCTGAAACTAATAATACATTATATGTTAATGAATTTAAATAAAAAAGACGTTTAAAAATACATCATTTATGATATTATTATATGGTAACTTGCACTTTGTTTATTTTATGTACTTATTTTCACCTTCTTCTGAGAGGACCTACATGTAAAGTCTTTGAGGGTATGAACAGCACCTTCTATTTCCATGTTAGGAAGATTCTGGGAGAATGCCTAACAGAAAACTATTCTTTAAATGCAATTCTCCCTTTCTCTTGTGATACTTTATGAACATGCCAATAACCTTGGAGAGCTTTTCTTACTTTCATGACTTTTTAATAATGATTTCCACAAAACATGTTGTTTTATTTTTAAAAATAATTTTAACAACATTTAGTTTATTGTTAGTAGATGTGGTATATGCAGTTTGAAAGCTAGAATAGTGTTAAAAGGCTTGTAACAATACAGTGGTCCCATGCCTCAACCTCTATTTTTATTCCTCTCCAAACAACTCCACAGAAGCAAATACTTTCAAATTTCATATGTTTTTTAACAAGAGATACTGTTGGACTCCAGTCCCCTTTGATATAGCCATATGTGTGCAGTCCTAAAGTGTTGTACCCTTAAGAAATGACTTAAGAAGATAAAAAGTCTGATATATTTTAAAGGTCTGAAAAGTTGAAAAATATTTAAAAAGTGGAAACAGTTATTCTGTTATTCAGCAATAATTTTTTTGCATAATGATTGTTTCTTTTTCTTTTTTTTAAAAGATTTTATTTATTTATTTGAGAGAGAGAGGTGGGGGAAAGAGAGAGAGCACACGAGGGAGCAAGTGGGGGGATTGTGGGCAGAGGGGGAAGGAGAGGGGCTGAGCATGGAGCTCCACTCTGGCCTTGATCTCACAACCCCAAGATCAGGACCTGAGCTGAAATAAAAAATTGGATTCTCAACCAACTGACTGAACCACCCAGGTGCCCCATTGTTTCTTTTTGAACAGATCTGTGATCATATCCAATTTGGGATTTATACAGTATGGATCATACTGTCAAAAATTATTTTCAAAACCACTTTTTTAGTGATTGATAGTATTTCCTTATTTAATCATACACTCAATGTTGAGCATTTAGATTGTTTCCAGTTTTCCCTCTCATGAAGAATGCAGTCATAAATACACTATCAATATCCGCAAGCCTTTATTCAGAGATCAGTCTCCCTTGGGACAATTTGGGGCCCTGAAAAGGTAGACTCAAGTGAATGTCTTTGTGTCTTGACCTGAGAACAAGAATAGTATGCAACAGACTTTGGCTATGTATTTCCAGATTGCTTTTCAGATAATTTATGCCAAATTATGCCTAAGAAATGACTCTGATGGCAGAAATGTTTGGCTCCTCAGTAGAATGATGATGTTGAAGTATGTGTTAGGAACAATTCATAATTCTTAGAAATCCTGAGACTGTTGCCAGTGAGCTTTATGTCAACGCTGTGTAAGATTTTAGAGTGGATTATTTAAAAAATGACTTGTGCGTTCTCAAAGAAGGAAGTGGTGCTCGCTGATGTTCCATAAGAACAAGCTGATCATGTATTATGAGATCCAAAAAGGACATTGAACCAACTTCTTTTTTTTTTTTTTAAAGATTTTATTTACTTATTTGAGACAGAGAGAATGAGAGAGAGAGAGAGAGCACATGAGAGGGAGGAGGGTCAGAGGGAGAAGCAGGCTCCCTGCCGAGCAGGGAGCCCGATGCGGGACTCGATCCAGGGACTCCAGGATCATGACCTGAGCCGAAGGCAGTCGCTTAACCAACTGAGCCACCCAGGTGCCCTGAACCAACTTCTTTCAGTGGCGGGGGTTTGTGGGCTTCTAGCTCAGGGAATGATACAGTGCTTTAGATTTTAACAAAATATTTGATGAGATTGCTCACGATGTTCCCATGGATGAAATGGAGGAATGTGGTGAAATACAACCCTTATAAGACAGAAACAGTTTCTTCACTATGGAACTTAATTGTCCAATGGAAGTCATAGGGAAATCGATTTCAGCTTAACATCAAGACTCTTTAGGCAGAAGTAACAGGCTTAAAAGGAAAAAGACTGTAACCTGGAAGATATTTGAATGCAAGTTGAATGGACCCTTGCCAGGAAAGATGTAGCGGGGACTTGAGTACTGGATACACATTGGAATTCAGTGTCCTTTGAGATTTTGTTAATCTTTCATCTGTGATTCTTGCTGTAGCTAAAGGCACGGTTGGATGGGATATGCCCTTAGTTCCCAAAAATAGCTTGTGCCATATAATCCAGGTAGGTTCTCATGGGCAGGTCACCATGGGTATTAAAACAGAGTGCTATGGATCCAGGCAAAATAATGTCAACCTCAGGAAAAGTCTAATGAAACACATGTCCTACTGCTAGTGACTTGACCTGTCATGGGATAGCTTATCAGTGTCAAGGCCATTTTCCTGGGTGTGTCACCAGGCTGGTCAGCAGGGGGCGATACAGCACAGCTCATGGAAGCTACCAGGTCCTGCTAACATCATGGACTGGACAAGGTGATCTTACCTGAGGGCTGAAGAGACTGCAGGGTTCCTGTCTGGCTAGTGATTCCGAGACACAGTGACTCAGTGACCCAGAAGGAAGGATTTCCTGTTAATCCAGGACTTGGAGCCAAAGCTGACCACCCACTGTCATCAAACTCCCCTGGGAGAAAAGCAACATTCTCTGCTTCCCAATCCTTGAAGCAGCTTCCTTGGCCCCTTGGCCTCAGAGCTTCTGTCAGCTACTCTCAGAATGCTCCAGGAGGAAACAGTGGCCCTGAACTTTGAATGTGGCCAAGAGTATTCTCATGACTTTCTCACTCGAGGCCTGCCCCGTCACCCCTTCTGATTAGGACTGGAAGTTCCGAGTCTGGATGACTGGCTTCCTGCAGGGGAGGCTGGGAGGCCGAGCTACCGCCAGTAATTTGTGGAGGTCACTGGGTCGGTGTTCTCCTCTCTGTTTTCCTGTCCCCTGAAGCAGTGGTTTGAATAAACAGCTCTTTCCTCTCACAGACCAAGACATGAAAAATACTTCTGTGGTCCCGCTCACTGCTTTCTAGGTCCTGTTTTCTGTGCCCTTTTCTTGCATTCTCTCTGATTTCTGTCCTTTTGGGGGGTGTATTGTCATGACTAATAGGAGTGGGGAAAATAGGCCAGCGGTAATGCTATTTCATTTTGCGAATGGTCTTAGTTACAGGAATCTCTTCTATGTTTGGAAAGAGTCTGTGTTTTCTTAAAGATCTTTTCCTTGCAGCAATCAAGATTTTAAAAATTCCACAAAGAAATATTTCCATTCCTGGTCATGCTTGATATCATGCATCACTTAGAATTAGATGAATGTAATTAAAACAAGCAGGAGGCTCAAATACACGTAGAAATATCGAGACTTCCCAAATGCCAGTGCAGGAATATAAAGTTGGCATCTGTCATTAGCCACCACTGGTCTGTTTCCCCAGCTTTATGGACTCCATCAATGGTTACATACATCCACACAACCAACAGGCATGCATGTATTATTCAAACATGCAACTGCTAACTATAGACAGACCCCCAGATTTTTGATGATGATGATTTCTTTAGGACAAACAAGCATAAGATGCTTGGAGGAAAAAATGCTCTTAAAATGTAAATAAAATTTTGAATACCACTCTGGCTGCCACATGATTAGAAATCGTTGTTTTCTTATTTACTCTAAGTTCATTACTTAGAAACCACTGAACCTGGAAATTCGGAATAAGTCATTTATTCTTAAAGCCTTCTCTTTCGAAGTCATCTATGTGATTTTTAATTTTTTTACTATATCTGTGTGTGCAGACATGGGAAAACTGGGTATTTTTTATCCTCTGGTCTTCTGTTCATTTATCTGGACTAAATGAAAATGAGTACACTATTGTCAGGTACATATACATCAATAATTATTATATCTTCCTGATGAATTGACCCTTTTATCATCATGAGCTCCTTCTTTGTCTATTAATATTTTGTCTGTTATTAACATAGCCATCTAATTCTCTTATGGTCATTTTTTGTATGGTATATCTGTTTTTTCTATCCTTTTATTTTGAATGTCTTTATGTCAATGAATATAAGTGTGTCTCCTGCAGTCAGCACATAGTTCAGTCTTGCTCTTTTACCCAATTTGTCAGTCTCTCTTTTTTGAATGGAGCATCTTGCCCATTTACATTTAATATAATTATTGATATGAGTGGATTTCTGAGTGCCACATTTTTTTCTATTTGTTTCATATCTTTTTGTTCCACTTCTTTCTTTATTGTCTTTTTAGTGTAAGTATCTTTAGCATACTATTTCAAATCATTTGTTGCTTTTTTCAATATACAATTTTTAGTTATTTTCTTAGTGGTTACCCCAGGGATTATAATATGCATCTGAAGTATCACAGTTTATTTCAGAATACTACTTAATTCCAGCAAAATTTAGAAACATTATTTCAATATAACTTCATTCCTTCCTTTTTTTGTGCCACTATGATCATTTGTATACATTTATATTTGTTATAATAAACACAACAAAGTGTCATAATTATTGCTTTATACAATCTTATGCCTTTTAAAGAAGTTAATAGATGTAATGAAGAACAATATATTTACAGTCTTTAAAAAATTTTTTTATTTTAATTCCAGTAAGTTAACATACAGTGTTATATTAGTTTCAGGTGTACAATCTAGTATGATTCAACAATTCTATACATCATTAGTGCTCATCATAAGTGTACTCTTAATCCCCTTCACCTGTTTCACTCATCCTCCTACCCACCTCCCCTCTCATAAGCTTTATTTTAAAATGAGTGTTTTTTTTTTTTTTAAACAGGAACATTTTATACTTGAAGCATACTTTAGAATGCATGGTTCTAGGGGTGCCTGTGTGGCTCAGTCAGGTAAGCTGCCGACTATTGGTTTCGGCTAAGGTCATGATTTCAGGGTCATGGGATCCAGACCTGTGTTGGACTCTGCACTCAGTGGGGAGTCAGTCTGCTGGAGATTCTTTCTCTCTCTCCCTCTCTCCCTGCCCTCCCCCCACCCCACTCACACGTTCACACACTCTCTCTTTCAAAAAAAAAAGAATGCATGGTTCTAAAAGATATGTGTATAACATTCCATCCAAGAAAAATAGAATACACATTATCTGCAAGTACACACAGAAGAATCCCCCGGTTAAATCATATAAAAAGAGACATAACAAATATTACAAATTTAAGAAGACTGAAGTCATACCAAGTATATTTTCCAACCACAATGGTATAAAACTGAAGATCAACAATAAAACAAAGCAGAAAAATCTACAATGTAAATATTAAATATTTAATATGTAAATACTAAACTACACACTACTGCACAAGCAATGGACCAAATAAGAAATCAAATGGCAAACTGGGGGTTGCTGGAGTGGTGAGGGGTGGGAGGGATGGGGTGGCTGGGTGATGGACACTGGGGAGGGTATGTGCTATGGTGAGCGCTGTGAAGTGTGTAAGACTATTGAATCACAGACCTGTACCTCTGAAACAAATAATACATTATATGTTAAAAAAAAAAAAAAGAAGATAGCAGGAAGGGAAAAATGAAGGCGGGGAATCGGAGAGGGAGACGAACCATGAGAGACGATGGACTCTGAGAAACAAACTGAGGGTTCTAGAGGGGAGGGGGTGGGAGGATGGGTTAGCCTGGTGATGGGTATTAAAAAGGGCACGTTCTGCGTGGAGCACTGGGTGTTATACGCACACAATGAATCATGGAACACTACATCAAAAACTAATGATGTAATGTATGGTGATTAACATAACATAATAAAATAAATTAAAAAAAGAAATCAAATGGCAAATCAAAATATGTCTCAGAACAAAAGAAAAGGAAAACACAATATTCTAAAACCTATGGGATGCAGCAAAAGCAGATGTTAGAGTGAAATTTATGCTATAAATGCTTGTATTAAGAAAAAAAGTTTAGGGGCGCCTGGGTGGCTCAGTTGGTTAAGCGACTGCCTTCGGCTCAGGTCATGATCCTGGAGTCCCTGGATCGAGTCCCGCATCGGGCTCCCTGCTCGGCGGGGAGTCTGCTTCTCCCTCTGACCCTCCCCCCTCTCATGTACTCGCTCTCTCTCATTGTCTCTCTCAAATAAATAAATAAAAAAATCTTTAAAAAAAAAAAAAAAGAAAAAAGTTTAAATGAACAACAATATGCCACAAGGAACTAGAAGAAGAAGAAACTTAGCTGAAATTTAGGAGAGGAAGGAAATAACAAAGAAAAATCAGAAATAAATAAAATAGAGACCAGAATAAACCATAATATAACATTGAAAGTAATGACAAGTTTTTCCAAAAAACAAAACAAAACAAAACAAAACAAAATTGGCAATACTTTTAACTACACTAACTAAGAAAAAAAGAGAAGACTCAGAAACCAGCATAGAATCATCTCAACCAGCATTTGTTGAATGGATGAGTTGACAAGAAAGTTTAACTCTGATTTCTACATATGTGTCTCATCTTTCTGCATGCCTGAAACTCATTTTCTTTTTCTTGCTCTAAAATATTTGCTTCCAGTTACTGGTCTTAAAGTGCAAGCTCTTCCAGGGGGATCACAGATGTCTTAACAAATCATGGGATACTTTTTCTCAAGCAACAGGCAAGGCAGCTGCACCTGGGGACAGAGAACTCACACTGCATTAATGATTGATGAAAAGATGCTGCAGGAGATCACCAATCCATTTGAGCATTTTTAGGTGTAATATTTGTTGCTGAAATGATAGGGAAACGCTGTTCCTCTGAGCTGACTGTCCTTTCCTTCTACCTCATCTTGTCCTTCACTCCCAAGCTCTGACATATAAGCAAATCCACATCTCACTCATCTAGGTTGTATTGGAGGTTTGCTGTAAAGACAGATAACATGATGTAAGACGTTAATAGAATGATTATTAGAACCATCAGGGACACAAAAGAGAAGTTAAGAGGGCACAGTTAAGAGGTAGGGTACTTAGATGCAGCATTCCTTTCAAAAAGTAGGACCTTATCTACTTTCTGAATGAGGGAGGCAAGAGCAGAACAGGAGAGACCCAGGAAAAAGTGCTGTCATTGGAGTGAACGGAAAGTTCTATGAAGAGAGAGGCTTGATGTGTTCTTGTTAGAAGGGGAGTGGGCTAGCAGCATGAATGGTATTTCCAAGGAAGCCAAGCCTGATGTGGATTCTGGAAGATAAGCAGGGGTTTGCTGCACCTGGTGGAGAGCAAGGGGAAGGACATTCCAGGCAGAAGGAACAGAGAAGCAGCAAGGAGCAAACAATCCACTATATAATTTATTTTCAATACTGGTCTTCACAATTATGCTTGTTTAGTTCAGTCTGGTAATTGTTTTAGCTGTGAGTGCATATTGACTGAACATGAGGGGAAGAGGTCCCCAGACAGATTACATGGTGAGTTGAGCCAGCCTAGGGTTAAAATGTCCCCGGATAATTACCTGAAAACAACAGTTCACAGTGATAACTGAATGATACTTGCATTGACATTTTACTACAAAGTCTCTATTAAGCACACATTTACAGAGACAATTTCTCTATAATTTCCTACACGAATGTCATTTATGTTGTTTTTGTTTCATTTGGTTTACCCTAACAAATTGTTATGTTTAGTCTATTCATTTTAGATGAGATTTTACTGACACAATTGACTATTAAAATAAGTAATAAAAACGATTGTAGGGAAGTGTGTTCAGAGCAGTCTGGTGAATGCTGATTCAATGAAGAATTACACTCCCGGAGACCTCGGAGTCGTTGCCAAACTGGTCTGGCCTTGAGCAGGGACTGAGGGTTAGGGGGAAATCTGCATTGCCTTTGCCTTCCAGTAATTGCTTCTTTGCAGTCCCTATTAGTCATCTGACTGCAGTTAAAATAACATTTATGACTTTCTGCTTAATGTTCTAGAACAGACGATCAGGAAGCCATGAAGCAGAGACGATGGGTAATCTTAAAATCAGTGAGGTGTCTTACCCAGCCTTCCCCCTCGACTTGCGGTAATTGGTTATAGGCAAGGGAGATTCAGCATTGAGCTGCCTCATCCATGCCCTGAATATGTGAGTGGGGCTGAAGCGTGAGATAAAATGTTAGAACACCCGAAGGGGCTCCCATGTAGAAAGGCTCAGGAGTGGGCTAGATAGACTGTAAATCCCAGAGCCTGAGACGCCAATGGATTTGGGTGTTGGGGCTGGAATGGGGAAGGGTAGGAATAGCATGGTATGAGCCGTCCTTCTTCCCTTTCCTTAAGGAAGGGACACTATCACCCGTTTGGTTTTTTTGTTTTGTTTGGTTTTGTTTTGTTTTGTTTTAGTGTAAGGGCAAATAGTTTGTTTTTAAATTAAGGTGCTTTTTCTAAGATTTTATTTATTTATTTGAGGGAATGCACGTGCGAGCACAGGAGTGGAGGGGAGGGGCAGATGGAGAGAGAGGGAGAAGCAGACTCCACGCTGAGCAGGGAGCCCAATACGGGGCTCAATCCCAGAATCCTGGGATCATGACCTGAACCCAAGGCAGCCGCTTAACTGACTGAGCCACCCAGGCGCCCCTAAGCTAAGTTTTAATTTTAATTCCAGTGTAGTTAACATACGGTGTTATATTAGTTTCAGGTATACTTCCTACATCACCCAGTGCTCGTCCTGACCCGTGCACTCATTAATCCCCATCACCTGTCTCACCCATCCCCCTCCCACCTCCCATTTGGTAACACGTAACTTCTCTATAGTTACGTGTCTTTTTCTTGGTTTGTCGCTCTCTTTTTCTCCTTTGCTTATTTGTTTTGTTTCTTAAATTCCACATGAGTGAAATCATAAGGTGTATGTCTTCCTCTGACTGACTTATTTTGCTTCGCATTATACTCTCTAGTTCTATCCACATCATTGCAAGTGGCAAGATTCTACTCGTTTTTATGGCTGAGTAATATTCCATTATACACACACACACACACACACACACCCCACATCTTCTTTATCCATTCATCAGTCGATGGACACTTGGGCTGTTTCCATATGTTGGCTATTGTAAATAATGCTGCTATAAACACTGGAGTGCATGTATCCCTTTGAATTAGTGTTTTTGTATTTTTGATCACCCATTTATCTTACCACTTTCTCATTAGGCACTAGTGATGTTGCAGGCAGGGGGACCTCAGTGTGGACTTCTGGGGGCTTGTGACTCCTGTAACAGCTACATTGCTCCACATTCCATCTCCTTCTCAAACATCTACTGTGGTCTTCATTCCCAGTATTCAGACATTGCCTTTGAGTCAACAGAGTACTGATTCTTCTCTCCACCTCCCTCCAGCAAGGAGTACTTGGGGAGAATGAGTTACACATGGTGTCCTGCTTAGATGATGGCAGCTGACTCCTGGTAGCGGGCAGTCAGAGGCTGCCCCCTGGAGATCTGGGTCAGGAGGTTAGCCTCCAGGTCCTCAGGACTGTGCCTTTGAAATGTCTCTCTCATCTTTTGTTTGGAATGTTTCTCTTCCCTTCCCCTGTCTACGTTGCTATAACCACCACTTTTTACCCTACACTCATTACCCATGCTTGGATTTCGGCACGAGTCTTATTAGCTGGTCGGCGTGACTCCCTGCTCAGAAACTAAGTGGCTCCTTATTTTCTTTTTTTTTTTTCTTTTTTTTTTTTTAATTTTTTTATTGTTATGTTAATCCCCATACATTACATCATTAGTTTTAGATATATTGTGGCTCCTTATTTTCTTATTATGGAGTACACGTATCCCTCTGCCTTGCTCCGCAGCTCTTCCTCATCTGACCCCACACTCGCCCTCTGAGAATGCATCATGCAGAGCTCCTCATCACAGCCCCTTTGGGGCCGTCTGCTGTCCCCTCAAGCCCTGTTTGCGGTCTTGTCTTTTCCTTTTGTTTTTTTATTTTATTTTATTTTTTTTATTTTATAGAATATCCTTTCCTTCTTTGCTGCCCATTCACATCCGACTTAGCCTTCAAAATCACATTTTCTGGGAAGCCCCCATGGATGCTTTTGCTCTCACTCTTCTATGAAATTCTCTTGGGCATCATGACTAAACCCAAGAACTCAATATAGTTTTGCACTGACTTCTATTACCCACCAATTGTTTTCAAGTCATGGGATTCCAAATTAGAAAAAAAAAAAAAGATTCTATTACACACTTCTTTAGTGTGTTTTAAGTATCCCCAACAGTCCTAAGTCCATAACAATTCTCAATAAACCTTTTTAGCTTGCCTAATTCTGCATTTTCCAGCACTGAAGAAGACTGGAGTCAGTTCTACAAATGTAGTTCTGGTCCCCTCTTCACAGTTGCTCTAGGATATTCCTAACAACCTCAGGGGGCTGTCTGTTTTGGCATTGAAGGGGCAGAATAAAGTGGCTTAAGCTATTCATCTCAGAATCTTTTCTCCTAATATACTCTTGGGAGCGGGGTTCTTCTGTTTCCTCTAAGTGCCACTGACATGTCCCCCTCACCTAAACTCCTGCCTTCCCTCATATGTGAGCATTTCCACCTGACTTATGGTGCTGCTCCCACTCCATTCTTCCCCGCTGCCATTTCAGGCAAAACCCACGCATGCACTTTTTAAATATTTTCCTTAGGTCATAGTCATGATGCACAGATTCAAGTAAGCATGTAGATGTACTAATATCATGAACTCAAAAATGCAACTACAGTATTTCTGGTGTTATAGGAATTACCGTCCCAAAAGCAAGTGAGAACCTTGGCCCCAATTCGCATCGTACTAAATACAGCCCAAACTTCAATTTCCCTCAGGTCATTGGAATTTAGTTATTCTGTTTTGCAGAATTGGAGAGGAAAATTAAGCAATTTGTAGGGAGTGGGAAAATCATCTTTCTTTAGGAAAAGCAGCATCATTAATCTGCACAGAATGCTGGTCTTTGGTTTCTCTATTACACAGCATGAATTCAGGCACATGTTTCCCACACCCTCCTCAGTTTCTTTACCTGTCCCAGGCTCACCCATACTTTTACAAGTCTGAATTTTGGGTAATTTTCTGCTGGAAGTAGAATTTTTCCTGGGATAAGACTTCACACCTCTAATTCCATTTTACTTCTCTCTGGGTTTCCTTCAAATTCTGTTTACTTTTTCTACTTTTTTTTTTTTTTTAAAGTGATCTCTACACCCAGCGTGGGGCTCAAACTCACGGCCTGGAGATCCAGTGTCACATGCTTTATTGACTGAGACAGCCACTGGTCAACTTCCAAGTCATTAACAAAGATGCCCTTGCTCAGCTGTAACACTGTCCTCAAATGAGTTCACTGTTCATGTATCACCAACTCAATTCCTTAAGAAAATCACATGATGTATTTTCTTCCTCACTTACAATCACCTTCAGTTAAGATTTTAAGAATCGAGCAATCGAGCTATTGACACAATAGCTTCATATTAACTTATTCCACTGGACCATCCTGTTTCACTGTATTGTCCCGCTTAAAGAATTTAGCTTCTCGGGGATGGGTATGGCTTTTAGTTCACCTGGACAGCATCAAATAATTTCTTTTTTTTAAGATTTTATTTATTTACTTGACAGAGAGAGACACACAGCGAGAGAGGGAACACAAGCAGGCAGAGTGGGAGAGGGAGAAGCAGGTTTTCCGCTGAGCAGGGAGCCCGATGCGGGGCTCGATCCCAGGACCCCGGGATTATGACCTGAGCCGAAGGCAGACGCTTAACTGACTGAGCCGCCCAGGCGCCCCCATCAAATCATTTCTGAAATGTTCTCTGGAGTTGTACAAGAGTGAGGTATTTATTTATTTTGAAGATTTTATTTATTTATTTGAAAGAAAGAAAGGGGGGAGAGAGAGAGAGAGAGACAGCATGAGTGGGGGGAGGGGCAGAGGGAGAAGCAGACTTCCCGCTGAGCCGGGAGCCCGACGCGGGGCTCGATCCCAGGACCCTGGGATCAGGACCTGAGCCGAAGGCAGACGCTTAACCGACTGAGCCACCCAGGTGCCCCAAGGTAAATGTATTTAAAGAGAATTCTTTCGGAGGGACCATCCATAATATAGAATGTATCCCAAATCCCCAAACGTGGTTAGGAGTGTCTTCTTTCTCATTCTTTTGCTGAATTCATGACATTTTCATAGTCCCCAAAGCTTTGGTCTATTTTATTATGCTTTTAGCTACTGACTCTAGGATGTTCCCTCCCCCTGACACCCACCACTTCATTTCTTCCATTTTAGGAGATTTGCAGTAGCGTTTAGCTTTAGAAAGAATACTTTTGGAAGGAAGGGAATTGCACCCATACCGATGGGGATAGAATTCTTTACTTCTTAGTGAGGCTATTTGTAACCTGGGATTAAACTTGATTAACAACAAGTCTTGAAGTTTCAGCCTAAGTACACTAAGAAAATCCGAAATCTTGTCTAGGCGGTGTGTGAGGAATGTGGGTATTAGCAAGAGATTTATGTTCAGAAATTGGAGTTTCTCTGTTAAATATTGCCTAATTTTTAACCACCAGTTACCCAATGGAGTGCCCTCCTCTTAGCAGGGAGGATAGGGGGAGTAGCATGTATTCTTGAAGCACTCGTGGCTGACTGGAGAAACCCAACAGAGTTTAACAGGCTGAAGGGATGGGCTCCTCTGTTCCCCAGGCAGGTGTCCTTCCTGCTGCCCTAAACCAATGTGTCCCTAAGCCTCTTGGTCCAAGACCATGTTTCAGTTGTCTAGTTGTTTGTTTTGGAAATGTCACGATAAATAACCTAAGAGAGAGGTTATATTAGAGAAAGTTTACAAATTCTTTGGAGACATAAAGCCTCATGCATGTGGTCTCTGAGAAGAGGAAATCGCTATAGATAATATTTGCTTTTTCTACATTCCCTAAGGACAAAGTAGAAACAAGAATAAGAAGTAGAAAAAAATCTGGTATTTGTTCGCTGAGTAAAGCCTTCTATTTAGTCATTTTGGTCAAACGAGCGAGTAGAGAGCTGATTCAGTGTCCTGGGACCCTGGAGTCAGAGGGTTCTGTCTGGTGGGGTGAGACCCATCCCGCCCTCCGAGGCTGGACCAGGTCTCTCTCTGAGGAACTTGGCAATACCCTTCTGCTTTGACCAGGCCTCCAGTTCATCTTACCTGCTGCAACCTGAGGATTTCTGGTGTCGAGTGAGTTTGGAGACAGCTCTGGAGTCTTGGCTGAGGGAGATAAAGGGTCAGAATCAAAGCACCTTTCATCACAACGCACGATCTTGTCTGTGCACAGGCAGGGGGCTCTCTCCTCCCTAATCTCTTTGAGCATCACTATGCAAGGGTTTGGCCCAGGCACAACAGCCGCCACAAGAATCCATGAATCTGAGCCAAATCTTACATCACCAAGAAGATGAAACGCTCCCTGCGCAAGGCCCACCACACAGAACCCGTTGCTGGGGGATGGAAGGGCGGCACTGGCTGCATCCTCGGTGGTGACCCTCCCCAGGACCCATTGCCCCTCACCCAGAGGAGGAAATGTCTCCCATGGAGTCCCTAGATTACTCAGAGCTCATCAAAGAAAGGACTCTACTTCCCTGGAGAGCTGCTTGTTTTTCCTCCTGATTACCAAAGCAAAGCGTAAGGGTGTCTTTTCTGAAATGTTGATGTGGAATTCTGAGTTTAAATCTGGGAGGCTGCCTCATTCAGCTTACAAACAAGATTCTAAACAGCACAGCAGGAAGACCTTTGGATTTCAATATCCTCAACCTGGAAGAAGTGGACAGAAGAGTCAGGGAATGGTGAATTGTTGACATTTTCAAAGGAGTTCTAAGGTGCACAAAGACTGACAAATAACCATGATGGGCGAAGACTGACAACCAACCATGAAAGGTGGAAGCTACTCTATTAAAAATAGAGGACTTTAGCAAGAAACGGTCCCTTAGTCATCTGGAGGGGGTCACACGGGGATGAAAATGATTAATTATACTTGAAATCTCAGAGGAAGATTCCTCTAATGTTGCAGATGACAGAAATGAAGAATAAACTGTGTTTTCTGGTCTGAAGTAGGGAGTCAGAAGTTGCTGAAGAGATACATATGGCTGATAGGGAGGAAGAAACAAGAGCAAATTTAAAATAAACCCAGTAAAGACATTGAAAAAAAAGTTTTTGTTTTTGTCTATAGGCAATGGAATACAACTCTTTTTGGACTGTAGTACAGGTGTAGTTTGTGGATCTACCAGTAGGCTGGGTTAGTCTGGGTCTTCTGAGAAGTAGATGCCAAGATGAGATCTATAGGGGACACACCTGTGTGAGAAAAAAATGCAGGGCGAGCCAGGAAAGGAAGGAGAACCATCAGACCACAACGCAAGTCTGACCCTGAGTGAAGAAGAGAAGGAAGAGGGTTGGGTGGAAACATCCAAGATTGCTGTGCGGTTCAAGGAAGGTTCAGCAAGGCTGCTAGGGAGTCCTTGAGCCAAAGCCAGGTTCTGTGTCTGAGAGGGGTCCTGTGCCTCCCAGGTATGCCCTGCTGTGCTCAGCCATGGGCTCAGAGCAGCCTGTGGGAAATGTGACCCTGATGCAAAGGTGATGATGGATTTCAGAGCATGCAGCTGGACCTCCCGGTCAATTACACTTCCTCTAGTGGGAAGTTTGCATGACAAATTCTCATGGCCACCAGTTACCCAATGGAGTGTGCATAATGGCAGTACAATCTTCCATGGAATTGGAAGGGACACTGGAGATCATTGTTCCAACCCTTTCATTTTGCACATGAAGAGACTTGGGCATGTAGGGCTGGTGACTTCATTATTGGACAACCAGGGCTGATGGAGCAGATTTTCCCCATAAAACATTCCGGTCTCCTGAATCTAGTGCTCTTTCTACTGAGCTAATGACACTAACAAAGTTGTGGGCTAGGTCACAATTCTTAAAAAATAAAGTTTATATTTTTGATGATAAAATTGTACACGTTCTAAAAAATTTGGAAAAAAATTTGGAAAAAAACCAAGAAGGAATAGTATTACTCATAACTGGTCCAACCAAACCCCCAAATTCTCAACCTTTTGGTGTATGTCCTTAATGTTGATTTTCTATGCATTTTTTTATATACTGAAGTTTATACTCTATAAAATTTGTATCCTGGTGTTTTCACATGGCATCATGTGAAATATTGGCATTTCCCATGCTATGAAGATTTCATAAACTTAATTTAAATGGCTATATAACTCAGTCATCTCTGATTCACTTATCATAAACTGTGAGAAAACAAAGGAAAATTTCAGAACATTTATGTTAAGCATAGTCTTTCAAAGAAAATTCTGAAACTCATTGTTTCAACATGGGATATTTATCAGACGGGAAAAATTTGCAGCAATCTTTCTAGTTCATTCTTTGGGATATCCTTTCCCTGATGTTTAAAGAAAAACTTCAGAGTGACTTTTTAAACTTCAGAATACTCCTTTTTGGTAGGAAGGACATTTATTTGTTCTCTACTATTTCAATATATCTGCTTTGTGTATCTACCTATCTGTGTTTTGGAGTTTTTATTTTATTTTGTTTAGCTTTTTGGAAGTTGGGAAATGGTTTGCGATTTTCAGACTAACTGATCTGGTACAAGAGGATCCTTCCTAGCCAGCCTTTCCTAGTAACTGACTTTCAGAAGAGGATAAACTAGAAGCGATTAAAAGCACAAGCTTTGGAATCAGACAGATTTGAGTGTGGCTCTCAGCTTGGTCCTGGTCACACAACTGTGGATATGTTCTTTAATCTCTGTGAGCTGCAATTTAATGATCTCTGAAATGGGAATAGTGACATATATCTCAGTTGGCTTATGTAAAGATCACAAGGACGTAATGCAAAGAATGTACTTCACACTCATCTTGTATACAGTTGAGTGCTAAATAAAATCACCATTTTATTGTTTCAGGCTTTCCTTTGTTAATGTTTTATTTATTACTTATTTCTTAATCTGTTGATGATTTAACCAGAATGACATATCTTGTTCATGTAGCAAACCCAGACATTTCCTTTCCTTGTCAATGACAGTGACAAAGGAGATTTGCCAGCATGTATGTCCCCTTGATGTGCTCATTATCCATCAACTGGATATGGGTTATTACTATAAATACACAGAAATCTTAGAGTGAAACCCTGAGTATTCAGTCTATGACTTATCAATACTTAGAGTTATTAATTGTGATTAGTCTCCTCTGTAACCAGGGAGCACTTGGGTATAGCTTTGTGTATAAAATAATATGCTTCAGTCTCAGAGTTGGATTTCAGGCTCCCAGTACAGGTAATAGAAAGTCCAGTTGCACCCAGTTCAGGGCCCTAATTCACTTCTTTTCACCTGAGTAGGAATCTGATGTGTTCAGCGGACTCTGGTGATAGAGAGACCAGTCCTGCCCCAACCATTCCCACCTTGGTGTTAGGAGGGCTTGGCTGCCAGGTGGAAGCTGCCCTTGCCTGTGCCACCTGTAGCTGGAACAGAGTAACTGCTAGTGAGGCTGTGGTGAGGTGGGTGTCAGTTCTCCCTGACTGATCCACCGGAAAGCACTTCCATTCAAACTGGGCAGAGCTTCGTGGCTATGCTCTTCTGTTGCTCCAGTCAAGGTTCCCACATGGCATGAGGTTGGTCGTACCTGCCTCTCCATTTGGTTAGCTGGACGGTGTCTTGGGGAAGGTATTTTTTCAAAAAATCTCATGCGGGTCTGAGAACGTTTTTCAGTTGCAAAGAATATGTTTATATTGGTTGAATACAAAATTCATGACCTTTCCCCACTCAAAACCGAGTGGACTGTGCTTCTTTGTCTTCTGGTAGTTAATGTTGCAGAGTCACTGAAGACCACACTGGTTTTTGTTCCATAGTCGGTAAATATTTTTCCTGCCTGGGTGCTTATAGAATGTTTTTCTTAATTCGCTGGGCTGGAGGTTTCAATAATTTCTTCCAATTCCATAACCCCTTCCTAGAGAACATGGAGCAGCTCTGATCACAGTATGGCCCTGCCTTTTTGGCTATAGCTAATTGGACCATGGGTGGACAACTATCCAAAGCTGGGCCATCAGTAATCTTAACCAGAAACTTGTAAGTGGAGAGCAGGGACTGAGTTTTTTTAGCTGTAGGAATTTAAGCTCAAAGATAATGCGGACTCAAGTGCTGATGTTTCATTGAGGAGCCGCCATTTTGAGCTATGTATAAGCAAATAAGCAGGGAAGTCAGTTCATGGAGAAACTTGGATGAAACAGTCATGGAGTGAAGTTGAATTTTTGGAGTGGGGGGAGGTGGGGGTAGAGAGAAAAACTCCTGATAATGGTTATTTTTTCCTAGAAGTCCACCCATACTCCCATCAGTGGACCTCTGTGAGATTCTCCGGTACCCTCCCCACAAATGCACAGTTAGCCTACTTGCAGAAGTTCCTGTTCCTGTTAACACATTGACTGAGGCATTCTTATAATCCACTTTTTTTTTAAAGGATATCTAATTATGGATTTATATTAACTGATTTTGTTTGGAGATCTTTTGATCTACACACTCAGGGAAATTTGTTTAAGATATTGTTTCTATCTCAAATATTTTGGTTTCTTTTTCAGAAACTATGGCAATTTTTAGGTTAAAACACTGTCTTCTCTATCATCTCTCCTTCTTTTCAACTTTTCTCTGCATTCTGGGAGATTATTTGAATTTTCTTCTGTTTACCATATTAAATTATTATCTGAGAGGTTTCCTTTCTAAAACAATTCCCTTTCTCTTGTCCTGCTGACTTGGGGGGCTTTTTTCTTTTCCTTGTTTTCTATTCTAGAACAGTAGCTATCGAGAGTGAAGACTGCCCTTGGCTACATTCACTGTCCACTTGACAGGTGGTGCTTCCTAAGATGTAGCTGAAGGGCCACTTAATATGCATATCTCCTAGCTGATTTTCCAGTGTCTAAGAGGCACTTATTTGTTTGTCTATATAGTTGTTTGTTGGGGTAAAATTCACATAGCATCACATTTAAAAGTATGCTCCAGGAATTTGCACAGGGCGATGTTAATCTCTGTATTGTTTTTTTAGCGAGCCTGGTACATACTTAGTGTGACTCCGATGAGCTGAGGTGAAGTGATACTCTATCCACTGCCTAGTTCTCTGAAAAACTAAGTCGGGGAAGACCATGCATTGCCAGACCTTCTTTGTACTCTTTCTGGTCTGTCCAAGGGATCATTTCCTTCCCACTGAGGCTGATCAGCAGACAACCGAAGAACAATGTCTACTTCTCACCGCATTGTTTCCTGGAGCGAGTTAATAAAATAGCACCATGGGATGCAGCTCTCCTTCTTCCTAGCCAGGAGCAGAAGCTCAGCTGGAGTTTCTAACTGAGCCTGAGAAACACCAGGTGGGAAGAATTTGGCCATTGTTGGTAGGTATCCCACCTCCACAGAGAGATGCCATCACCTCTTCATAGAGTGTTTAGATAATCGCAGATAGAATTAAGAAAGCAAATGGTGAGGTTTGGAGGATGCCTCCAATTGCCAATTGCTGGGAAGCACTGAGAATGTTAATGGGAGCTGTCTGCATGGTTATTAAACTTATAAAAATTACCTCACAGAGTGTGGAGAATTCCACAGTCTTGATAATTATTAACTGTTTATCCCAAATGACTGGCAAATTGCTAACTGAGAGAAGACTGAGAAGCCATTTGGTGTCGGGAAATTCAATCAGAGTTAAAGATTAATCTACTTTCTCTTGAGGAACAGTTAGAGAAGTTGCCAAAGGGTCTCAGGAGCCACTGAAATTGTCTCTAAAATGTATTCTCTAAAATGTATTTGCTATTGAGAACACTACTTTGGGTTCAATGCCAATTAGGCTACCGTCCAAGTGATACATGAATGACTGAAGTTAGCTAGATAGAGCATTGGTTCTTGTTAAGTCATAGAAAAATCTATGCTGTAGTTCTCCTTGCTTTCATAAAATGGGAAGAGGATCAATGGATTAGTGTCGAAGTTACACCAATAACTTGCATTAGTGTTGATTTTTTTTTTCCCCTCAAAGAGTAGGATGAAATAGCTTCTGCTGGCATGGTTTCATTATGTAAGAATGAGAATAATTCTGAATTAGAATAAATTAGAATAATTCAATAATTAGAATAAAGCGCTTCTGAGAAGTACGATCAGATCTGAGGAAAACAAAATATCCTGACCTATTTAAATCATCATCATTGCCCTTGTTACTTCTTTGGCCTTGTGAAGTGTGGGAGGTAAAGCAAGTTACACACAAATTAAAAGTGTTCAGTACACAATGGGAGAAGATGTTGTAATATATTGTATGACCTCAGGTATGCATGTTCATTTAGTTAAAAAATATATTGTGCACCTATGATGTGCCAGATACAGCACATGTGTTCAGCACTGTGCCGGGGTGGGGGAGGGGGAGCGGGGGGGTGGGGGGGGAGCGGGGGGGCGGCGGGGAATGCCATCCGGGAACAAATTGAAGCGTCTGCCCTCCTGAAACTTACATGTAATAAAACTAACAAAGGACTCATGTAATATTAAATCTCATCAAGGCCATTATGGGCTGCTGGAGACAGCCTCGGGTGGTAAAGAAAGAAACCTATGCTTTAAACATAACTGTGCCACCACAATAGCTATGTGTCCTCTGAAAGTCACTGGTACTTTCCTTCCTAAAGCTCTGTAACCTCGTGAAGAGCAGCACTAACTCCCGATTGTCTGAGTCTCCTAAATTGTCTGATTCTTCTGTCTAATAGATGTTCCATAAATGTTTTTTCAATGAATAGACCTCACACTCTCTTAAATTTCTAGCATTCTGTTTAAAGATTATGGTATTACAGATTACTTTTGTCCCTGAGAGTCAAGCTTTATGTCTTGCATTTGCCAGTTTTTAGACAAAACCTGTAAAAAAGGAATGCAGGAGAGATGTCCCTCCTTCCCCCCTCCATTCAAATGCTAAAGAAGCCGAAGATTCCTTCAGTGTGGCCCGGACACTCCTTGACCTGGCATTCCCCTGGTTCTTCTATTCGTGTCTCCATCCAAGATGACCTTGACTGGTCCCAGTGTCCATCTGCTTGGCACTCTGATCCTAGGAGTGTAGGTTACCTCCCTGAGACACAGGGCCCTCTAAACCATGAGTGAGTCCACTGCAAATTTAAAATCCCGTTTTAAGGATGCCTGGCTGGCTCAGTAAGTCAAGCGTCTGCCTTCAGCTCAGGTCATGATTCCAGGGTCCTGGGATCGAGCCCCACATAGGGCTCCCTGCTCAGTGGGGAGCCTGCTTCTCCCTCTCTCTCTACCTGCCACTTCCCCTGCTTGTGCTCTCTTGTGCTCTCTCTCTCTGTCAAATAAATAAATAAAATCTTTAAAAAAAATCCCATTTTATAAGTAAAAAGAATTTTTCAAAACTGGCAGTAAGATGAAAGTTGTAGGGATAGGTAGGTCCTGAGCCCACAAAGGGATTCCCATTACACGGCAGCCATTTCTCCTCGATTCTGACTTCTCCTCTACTGACTGAACTGACCCTAGAATACAGGGATACTGTCTGTCTCGTACATCTCTGCAGGTCTGACGAGCAGCCTATTTGCTGAATAAATGAATGAATGTATTCAGACTCTGTCTTTGTCAGTTCAGGCTGCTATAACAAATTATCACAGACTGGGTGGCTTAAATAGCAAACTTTTATTTCTCACAGTTCCGGAGGCTGGAGGTCCAAGATGAAGGTGTTAGCAGATCTGGTGTCTGGTGAGGGCTCATTTCCTGGCTTAGAGTCTGCCGCTGTTTTGCTCTACCCTCACATGATGGAAAGAAAGAGGAAGCAAGCTCTCTCATTATTCTTTTAAAGGTACTAATCATTTCATGAGGGCTCCACCTTCATGATCTAATTATCTCTCAAAGACTTCACTCCCTAATGCCATCACAGGGTCCGGGGTAGGGGGGAGGGTGAGGATTTCAACATATGAATTTTGGGGAGACACAGACATTTAATCAATAGCAGGCTCAGTCTCTTTTTCTGGGATCCCTACTTCCTTTTCTAACATTTCTCCACAAATTGTTTATTGTAACCATTGGGTTAGTGATCATCATCATCTTAAATTTTGGTATAATTTCAATGTCTATATCTATGTCTGTATTTAGAACCAGATGAAACTCAAATCTCTATCCAACCAAGATGAGCATTTTGCAGTTATCACCTAAATAAGTAATTAAGGGAAATCTTTGAAACTTGTATATGGATTAGAAATTATTAGATAATTATTAGTAATTCTCTTAGGAGTGATAATAACACGGTGATTCTTTTGGAAAAAATAGAATTTTAGGAGATGCACGATTGTATATTTAAGGGTAAAGTGACACGATATCATTTATTTTCCAATGACTTGCAATATCTATTTATTATCTATCTATCTATCTATCTATCTATCATCTATCTATCTATCTATCTACCTATCTATCTAGGTAAAACAAATATGGAAAAAAGTAACATTTTGGATTCTAGATGGCACGTCTATGTGGGATCCTCACTCTGTTCTTCCATATATTTGAGGATTTTTATTAAAAGCATTGGAAAAACAGTATAGCAGATGTTTATGATCTCAGGCATAAATGTGACCCCAAAGGGTCATCTGTTTCAGGCTTGCATCCCACCAGAATTTACATGAATCATGAGTGTTGGGGAATAATCTTTCCTTCAGGATAGCAGTCCTGTGTCTTCTTTGGCAGCCCATTCTATATTTTCATAATCTTCCCTGTCAAGAAGGTCTCTCTTACGTCTATTCCAATGGTAAGTGAAATCATTGAGGCTTTTGGCTATTTTGTAGTCTTCTGATTTCAAAACTTATTTGGAGGTTTGGAGCAGATACTAGATTTTTTTTTACTTTTCCTCAAGATTCAAATTCCCATAGGCATTCTAGAATGGCTGGGAAGACAAGCGTCTCTCCAGTGTGGTCTGATGTTTATCGGAAGCTCTGAAGGGAGACAGGATGCCGCGATGATGCTGGGCTGGCTGTGCGTGTGTCCTGTGCCCTGGCTTCATGCTCTGCTCCAAAGGGAGGCTTTCCTTCCCCGACCCTCCTATCTGACATAGCACTCTATTACTCTCTTCCTGTTTCCTTGAGTTACTTAAAAAAAAAAAAAACAAACAGTTAAAAATTGTTGCCTCACGTTATATCACACATTTGTTATTTATTAATTATCGCCCATCTCCTCCACGAGAGGGTGCGCTCCGTGAGAGTGTTCCCCACTTAAATGCGCCTCCATATCTCCTGGGGGACTTGCTAAAAAACCAGATTGCTAGCCAGCCCCAAGTTTGTGGTAGGTCTGAGGTGGAACCCAAGAATTTGTATTTCTAATAAGTTCCCAGCTGATGCTGATACCCCTGGTCCCCGCACCAGATTTTGAGGACCACAGTTTTATTATGCGCCAATGTATCCCAGGTGGTGGAATCGTAAATGCACCATAAAGACTTGCTGAATGGATGAATGGGGGGATGAATGAAGCTGGCTTGCTGATATGATCCCTGGGCTCTGGAAACGGAGAACTTTGAAAACCAGATAACAAGCAGCAGAGGAAACAAGTGTGGTTCCCATGCTGGAGGCCGCTGACTTGGGGCCCCTGTCCAGGCATGCTTTGCTTAAAAGAGCTTCAAGACCCCAAATCATTGCTTTAAGTTTTCTCACCAAGCTTGATAGGGAATTTAGGGATGTTTAGGAACATTTTTTTTTTTTTTTTTAAAGATTTTATTTATTTATTTGACACAGAGAGAGAGAGAGGAATCACAAGCAGGCAGAGTGGCAGGGAGCGGCAGAGGGAGAAGCAAGCTTCCCGCGGAGCAGGGAGCCCGATGTGGGACTCGATCCCAGGACTCTGGGATCGTGACCTGAGCCGAAGGCAGACGCTTAACGACTGAGCCACCCAGGCGCCCCAGGAACATTTTCAACTTCTGAGGATGATGTTATAGAGGATAAACTATTTAATTCCCTTTAATGCCCTAATTGGAAAGAGAACACGGAAGTAGATGATCCAGTGGTCTGAATTTTGTAGGGCATTTCTTCTTTTTTTTGGCTTTGGTATCCTCCTAGGATGCTTTTCCTTTGTTAGGGATATTGCCTTCTAGTCAGTTCCTTTTCTAAGGGAACTACCATTGTTAGAGATACTTCATTTGGACTTGCGTGCTTACTTGGGTGGCCACCAAAAGGCTGTTCTCCAATTGTATCTGATCTTCAGAATCTCACAGAAATAGAATTGCTTTAGTTAAGTGCTCAAATACTTTTCCTCGAGCTACATGTGATTATTTTCTACTGATAGAAATAAAACATGCTGTTGGCCATGTAGAGAACTAGGTTAGTGAACTCAGTGCTGGAGAATAAGAACAGAACAATCTTAGGTATTATTATTAGCAATCTGTTGTGTTTGAGTAAAACAATAGTTTCCAAATGACACAAATGATCTCATCTTTCTTGGAATTACTCTGTAATGGACAGTTTGGTGTTTAAGGAACTTAGTTGGGGAGTTTGTGTTAACAGAGGTACATTTGTTGGTCAAGACTGTGTACACATGCCCTAGAGTGAAGATAAGTTCTGGTCTGAAAATGCACATGTGCGCATATGTATACACACACACACACACACACACACCCCGTCGCCAACTAAATATATGGGTGTGCGCCCCTGGAATCCGAGCTGAAAGAAGGAGCGCTGCCCTGGGTATTGGGGGAGCAGGGGTCTGGTATGTTTTCAAAGTTCTGTTTTGGTGTCAGATTGAGTGGAGATAGAGCATTCATTAATTTCGCAGAGCATCTGGGATCTTTAAAGCCAGAAGGAGCCCTACAATTTATCAATCTTAATTTGCTCACACTGCAGTTAGAGAAGACCTCTAGGAAACTCTGACAGGACACAGATGTTCCCCATTCGGCTGCTATCACACACACCAGCAAAGCTGCACAGCTCCACCCCGACTTCCTCAGCCCCCCGGGAGCCTGGGCCCTTGCATCTTTTGTCTGCTCTGCTGGTGCCTACACAGCATTGCGTAGCAGAAACGCACTACGTCTGTTAGGTATCCTGTGGGCAAGCCTCCTTGCCCCGGGAAGCTACCCTATTTTAGGCTGTTGGCACTGGGGGCCAGGGTGAAACTTTCAATCTAATAAATGTTTGTGTTCTTAATATGGAGATAGAGAGGGTGTTCAGGACACTCTTAGTGCTCAGCATTGCTCTCTTGCATCAGCCATGTTGCAGGCCAGTAGAAGGGTTACGATTGTTCCTTCATCATTTTAAGTTCCTTGAAGGCAGGTATTGGATCTTACAAACCTTTTATTTTCCTGTTGTTTCTTCTATAATGCCTTATATGGCAATGCTCAAATAGTATGAATGGGATCATTAGACTCTCACCGCTGCAGACTCATATATTCATCTTCTCCTTTTAGATTTCTTCTTGGAAATGGGATTGTTAGTGCCGTTGGATTAAAAGCCAACCAACAAACACATTTCTCCATTCGTCAGGTTATTGATTTCCTGCGATGTACTCTGTCTTGGACCAGGCTCTGGGCACACAGAAGAAGAGGAGACAGAGAGACAGAGAAGTGAGCCACTGTGGCATACAAAGTGATACATGCTATGGGGGCAGGGCAGGGGGACGTCCTGGGTTTTATGAATGTGGATAGCCCCATTTGTTATTCTATCCAGGGGTCGGGGAGAAGGAAGCAATACTTATTTTGATCCCTAAAGCATGACAAGGTAAAGATGAGGATGAATGTTAGCACACGTGGTGTTTTGTTGTTGTGGGGGTTGCTTTGATGGCCAAGGAGAGGGAGTGTAACTTCCCTACGTCTCCCTCGTGGGGAGTCTATGCCTGGAAAGAAGAGCTGACTTTTCTGATGTGACACAGAGGCATGAGAGTCTTGGCATTTGCACTCTTCCTTTGGATTTAGCCATTATATTTCAGAAGGCCTCAGGAAAAATGTAAATGTTCCCAGGGAGAGGTAATAAAAAGGTCATTATCCATAAATGAATTAAATGATTTCTTCATGTTTTCTAGTCACCTCTCTGGGCTCTGAGGAAAAGAGCAATGTGGCCATTGACTTTTGAAGTGAAGAGATGAGGTTCAGAAGAAGGAAGGAAAACCAGAGATGGTAAGATCTTGAGGTTCTCAACTGGGTTTTGGGGAACACTGTATCAACCTCGTGCTATGGTCTTACTTTTGCTCCTCTTACAAGGTTCCATGACCAAATAATTGGGAAACACATGTTTAAGAAGAGTGAAAGTTTATTTATAGAAGAGTTTTCAGAGCCTCCATGATGCCAAGATGCATGGTGAGTCTCCAAGAGATGTTATGATATTAATAAACATTTCCTAACTGTCTTTGACCATGGAACCCCCTTGATGGAAAATTTTCTGGGGTTAGTGTTCCAGGCAACACACTTTGGGAAATTCTGGTTTGGTGTATGGAGTGGTTGAGAGGAAAGACAACTCTAGGAGGGGCCCCACTGGGACCCCATCACTACAATGGCCAAAGCATTACATGGTGGAGGGTTTTGAGTTGACTCATTTTTACCAAGGATCACCCTGATTTCTTGCATGAATACCTATCTATTTGTGCCTGACTTACTGTAGAGTTTGGACTATTTTGGTTCTGTAAACAGTCTCCCCTTATTTATTTATCCTTGTTTTTGAGATTAAAGTTTTGCCCCGTGCTTTCTAAAATGAGGCAGATCCAGAGTGTCTGAACTCGTATGCACTTGCTTTCCAGCAAAATGCGCCAACTTCATCTATAAATGTCCTATGCAATCCATCTTGTCCACTTGACCTCTTTTATCTTGCTTAGTTTATCAGTTCATCTTGGAAACACACACTTTCACCAGGCTGACCATGACTATTTATATACATTTGGAAGACATTCCACTGGAAATTACTCTCAAAATGTCCTGTTCAGTATAGCAGGGAAGCAGTAATAGGGGTAATAGGACCTTACTGTTTCATCACTGTTTTCCTTAAGCTAGTTTCCTGCAGTGTTATCAGCCAGTTAAGGATTAAGAAAATCTCCCGCAGGCATTCCAAAACTTCCTTCCAACTCTTTTGGTTTCTGGAGCAAGAAACATTTAAGCAAGCTCTTTGCTAAAAGCTGAGAAGGCAAAATCTAAGAGCGGAAAGAGGGGGAGAGCTATTTGTTTTTCTTTATTTCAACTATTTAAATGTCCACCATGCCCAAGAGCCTCTGCTTTGTCCTGCAAAACATGTGGGAAGGGGCACGATGTGGCCATGTGGACAAGAGAGGAAAACAAGGTATTTGCACAACTGATTAACTGTCAGGCAGATAAAGGCCAACACAAAATGCCCCAAGACACTCTCTAAGTGGGGTGGAGGAAGAGTTTTCTGTGACTTTGGGAGGTAGCATTGGAGACAGCCTTTGAAAGATGGCATTTCACCTTGAAGGCAATTGGGGATGATGTTTCATGGGAGGGAAGGCTGAGAGCAAAGATGTGGATAGAGGTGTGTCCAAGAAGCAAGAGCAATTGTTTGGATATTAGCACTTGCTCATCGTGAAATGTCAGGGGGACAGCAGGAGTCAGTCTGGACTCCTCCTCTGCCTCCCACCCCTCTCGCCCAAAGTCCTCAAGTCCTGTGGGTTTTCTCTCTCAAATCCCCCACCGCTCCATGCCTACTTGGTCTCTCCTCACTCATCGGTCTTGCAACCAATGCCTACCTGGTTGTCCTCTTTCTTCCTGGGAGGCCTCTGATCTGCTCTCCACACTGCCGCCAGAGCAAACTTGAGGAAGGTGAATCCACGCCCCCCCCATGTGCCTTCCACGTGCCTCCCACGTGCCTTCCACAGTGGCCTGTGGCCAGCTGGGGAAAGCCCAAATTCCCCACCATGCCCTGGGCTCCACAGTCAGAGGAACCTTGGCTCAAATTCCCGCTCTATCATTACAAGTAATGTGAGCAGCTTTGTCCACCTGAACTGTGTAACCAAACCTCAGTTTCGTCATCTATACAGTGGACATCACAAGCAGCCCTTGTTGGTATTCTTGTTACTGACTCCCTTCCTCCTCTTTCCCTGCCCCCAGCTCCAAGGCCCTACTTATGTTCCTAGGTGCACGGTGCTCTCTCTGTGCCTTACCTCTGTCCTCCTGTCCCTTCTGTTCCTCCTTCCGCCTGTCTTCCCAGACTCACCTCCAGCATCCCCTCCTCTAGGAAATCTGCCCAATGTCCTCCCCTCTGTCCTCCCTAGTCCCTGGGACCTGTCGTACATCCCTTTGCTGCATTCCCATCCCCCCATACTGACCTCACCGTGTGCACCTTCCTCTTCCCATACCTGGCTGACTGTTTCTCAGGATAGATTCCCAGAGTGGAATTGCTGGTCAAATGACACATGTATTTTGAAGTTAGATGCCCTGCGCCAGACGGTGTTCTTGAAAGGGTATCGATTTCCACTCCCACAAGCAGGGCCTTATTTCCCTTGGCTATTGCCTAGTCAACCCTGGGTAGGATCACTCTTTTCAGTGTTTGCCAGTCTGATAGGTGAAATATGATAGATCATTGTTGTTTAATGCAACTTGCTTTGATCTCTACCAGCATTTTGTAGTATCTGTATTTCTACCTTTGTGAATCGCCTCCTTGTGTTGTGCCCATTTTTTGGTGGAGAATCCCTCTTTCCCTTACTGATTTGTAAGATGCCTTTCTATATTCACCTTTAAAAAGAGGCATTGCAAAGATGCATTTATTTACCTATAAACATATGTCATATGTCTGTTTTTTTTAAGCATAGAAAAGTTTAAACCTATTAATCTTTTCCTTGGCTATTTTATGGGATTTTTTTTTTTTTTAACATTTGAATCTGAATCTATTCAGAACTTATTTGGATATGGAATGGAAGATAAGGATCAATCTTCATTTTTCCCCCAAACTGGTAGGCCATTTATTTTATTTATTTGCTAAGAGTCTTTTCTCTGTGAATCACCAATTTGAAATATTTGTATCATGTAATAAATTTGTGAGCATGTGTGTGTGTGTGTGTGTGTGTGTGTGTTTGTGCTTACATCTAGTCTCTGGACGCTTCATTCCATTGATCTGTCTTTCCTGTGTGAGTTCTGTGCTATTTATAGTTAATGTGTCATGATAGCATGTTTTGATATTAGCAAGTCAACCCTCAATGGTCTTGTTTTCGGTAATTTTCCCTTGGCCCTGACCTTGTGACCCTGGAAGGAGGAAAGGAATCATAACCACCCGTAGTTCCGGAGGATGCTTGGGATGCTTGAGACCCGAGCAGATCTGAGTGCCCTGGAGTGGTGTGTTCTTTTAGAAATCCTCAAGATTGGGGCATGGTATCAGGTTCGAGGGTGCTTTCAGAGCCTCTGGGTCTCCGTGCTGGCTCAGACCTCTAGCAGTGCCTGTGTACTGTGGACAGTTTCTGTAACAGTGGGAGTGGATTCTAGAAATTAGGTATGTATCTTCTGGAGACTGACGATACTGGAGGGCAAGGATTATGGTGAGCGAGGGCCAGAAAAAGAATGACATGATTTTGAACCCTGTTGTCATTCTCATTCATGCTTAGTACCAAAGTGATCTCTGCAAGAGGAAGATTTCCATAATCCTAATAAGAATGTGATTCCACATTCCTATCCCAATAGCTAAGCTGATCTATTATTCTTAAAATAAGAATGTGAGAAAAGAAGGATTGCAAGCATGAATGTTGGGGACTAGAACACTGTGTGAAATGCTCATCTACAGAAGGAGTGAGATGTTGTTTATGCATACCATGAAATTCTTTTCATTATTTTTAAGGCCAAGGGGAGACGGATTTTTACCCTCGTATCTTACCTGGGCCCCGTGCCTATCCTTTCTTGAAGTCAGAGCACTTGAATTCGTCATACCTTCATTCATATATTCATGCTGCTCACCACTGAAACTGTCTGGCTCTCTTAACTCAATCCAGTCCCACAAAATACCAAGTGCCAGAAACGGATTGGGATAGGCAGCAAGCAAGGTTTGGATTAAGCCCGCGGAGAAGCGCTGCTGGAGAACCGTTATGTGAGGAAGGGACATGGTTACACAGGTCAAATTCCACTGAAGCAAGGCTGGGGTTAAGCCTTCTGTGGTCTGCGCTTTCCTAGAGACCAGTGGTTTTCCTTTAAGTAGGTTATCCCCTAGGGGTGTAACGATCTTTTGTTATTGTGCATTTTTGTAGTGACTAGATTTAACCTATAAATAGAAATTGCATGAATGTGTTCATCTGGGAATTTGGAGCAAATCAGTCCTAAACACAGCTTTCAGAAGTGATTTGCCAGATTATGGGCAAAGTATAGTTTCTCCTTTGTAAGAAGAAAATGTCACATTTCTGAGTGGTGGTGTCATCAGCAAAAAGTGCTATATGTGGAATTCTCTACAATGCTGCTGGAGTGTCAAGATGTCTTTGGGCACCTTATGTCTGCTCTGAGTTTACAAAATGAAACCCAGATTTTCTTTCTAGAGATGTAAATGGAATTACTCCCATGTAGAAGCATGGCCAGGACGAGTACAAATGAGTATTTCATTAGCTTCCAATTGTGTTTTATTGTTTTTGGTGTCTGCATTCCTGAATACAGTCAGTTCAGGGACGGACTCAGGGATGGGAAAAGGGCTGCTTTCAGTTTCGCTCCCCTAGCATAGGGCGATACCTTGCGTGAGGGTCAGTAGTCCAAAAAAAAACAGTCTTCCCCAATCAAGATTTGATTGAATGTGTAATGAGCACATCAATACATGTCTGGTGTTCTTTTTTTTTTTTTTTTCCATTGGCACCTTGTCTTTATAACTTTTCCCAGGAAGGAATGAATCCCCCTTAGTGGGAACCACAGACATCTGTTGAGTATCTACACATGCCAGACACAGAGATGGGTTCTGGTGGCCTTGAGGCAAAAGCAGAGTCCCTGACCTAAGCGCTGGCAGCTGGGTGGATGGAGAAATGAATGTACAAGGAGCATCTGTGAGGTTGGGAGGACATTTCAGAGGGGCAACTAACCCAGATGAGGGATAGGGATGGGAAGTCACAAAAGGCTTTCAGGAGGTGGTGATGTCTGACCTGACTCTTGACAGAGAAGTGAAGGAGGGGATGAGAGAGGTACTCCAGGCAGGGGGGAATAGCACTGTGACGTCATGGAAGCCTGTGTGGGGAGTGAGCTGGGCGCTGTGGGAGATGGGGTGTCCGGGAGGAAATGGGCAATGCTGGTTCTATGAAGAGTCTCACGTGCCATTGTATGGAGGGTGAGAGGTGGGCAGATGAGTCCGGGTGGCGGGCAGATGACACACAATCAGACCCGTACTTTGCGATGATCTGTTTGGGGAATCGTGGGCAAAGGATGGAAAGAGATTGAAGGTATTGAAAGCAATCAGCAAGTTGTTAGTGATGAATGTGGAGACTAAAGCAGGCCTGGGCTAGAGCAGTGACACACAGGATGGGAAAGACGCTTCTGGCTGAACAGATGGTTTTGATGGTGGGGTTGGAGAGAGAGAGCATCTAGAATAATTCTTTGGATGTTTGGGCAACTGAAAGCAGAGCTATTGGCTGAAATAGAGAATGGAGAAGGAGGAGCAGAGGAACGGATTCCGGAGAGCAGAGGGTGATGATGTGTTGAGATAGGATGTGTGGAACCTGAGTGTACATGTTTTTTATTTGTTTGTTTGTTTGTTTTTACATTCATGTCTGTAGCTCAGGAATAAACCTGGCCTAGAGACATTCCTCCATCCCTCCAGCCCCTGGTACCCACGATTCCACTCCCTATCTCTATGAATGTCACTGCTCTAGAAAGTTTGTATTAGTGGAATCATACAATATTTGTACTTTTGTGATGTTATAGTATATGTCAGAATTTCCTTCCTTTATTAAAAATATTTTAGGGGTGCCTGGGTGCTCAGTCATTAAGCATCTACCTTTGGCTCAGGTCATGATCCCAGGGTCCTGGGATCGAGCCCCACATCGGGCTCCCTGCTCCGCGGGAAGCCTGCTTTTCCGTCTCCCACTCCCCCTGCTTGTGTTCCTGTTCTCGCTGTCTCTCTCTCTGTCAAATAAATAAAAATTTAAAAAAAAAGATTTTATTGATTTATTTGACAGAGAGAGAGAGAGCGCACAAGCGGGGGCAGAGGGAAAGGGAGAAGCAGGCTCCTTGCTGAGCAGGGAGCCCGATGCGGGGCTCGATCCCAGGACCCTGAGATCACGACCTGAGCTGAAGGCAGATGCTTAACCCACTGAGCCACCCCGGGAACCCCTGAATTTCCTTCCTTTTTGAGGCTGAATAGTATTCCACTGTATGAATAAACCACATTTTGTATATCCATTTATCTTTTAATGACATTCAGGTTGTTCCCACCTTTTGACTCTTGTGAATAATGCTGCTATGAACAGGGGTGTGCAAGTACCTGTTTGATTCCTTTTCTTAATTCCGCTGAGTACGTGGAATTCCAGACCCTAGGGAGTTCCATGTTTAATTTTTTGAGGAACCTCCATACTGTTTTCCACAGCGGCTGCACCAGTTTGCATTCCCACCAACAATGCACGAGGGTTCCAATTTCTCCACATCCTCACAGTTACTTATTTTCTGTTTTTTGTTTGTTCATTTTTTCTAAAAGATTTTTTAATTTACTTACTTGAGAGAGAGAGAGAGAGAGAGAGCGCATGAACGGCAGGGACAGAGGGAGAGAATCTCCAACAGACTCCACACTCCGCGCGGAGCCCGACACGGGGCTTGATCTCAGGGCCTGAGATCATGACCTGAGCCAAAATCAAGAGTCGGACACTTAACCCACTGAGCCCCCCAGGTAACTCTGTTCGTTTACATTTTGATAATAGTTTGGCAACTGTTCTTTTAACTTTTCTCTCTTTGGAGCTTGTAGCAGAGACTGCTATGTGTTCACCAAACTCCATTTCCCTTTATCTTTGGGGTACATGGCTAAACCACATTTCCAAGCATGCCTTGTCTTTAAGCAGGGCCACGTAGCTGACTTCTGGCCAGTTGAGTCTATGTGCTGCTCCCAGACCTGGCGCATTAAAAACTTCCTATATGCTGATCCTATCTACTGGCTGAACGCAAGCCTCCGGGGACCTGAGGGAGGGCAGAGCCACAGGATAGAAATACTGACCAAAAGATGCCACCGTAGACAGTTACATGAGCAAGAAATAAAATTTTATTGTGTTAAGTCACTGGAATTTGGGGCTATTTGTCATAGCAGTTACTGTACCTTCATATGGGACTGCATAATCTTTCAGTTTTGTTTTTCTCTGCACTGCTGCTTCATTTCCTTAGAAGATTAGCTTTCTTTGCTTCTATATCCAGGAGGCAGAAGATAGCCTTCCCCCCCCTCCAACTTTGCACGTCCCACCTCCTTCCAGTTGGAGAATGAGTGGAGGTTATTAGCCTCGCTGAATTCCAAGTTCGAGTGGTCAGGATAGAGAGTCCGACAGGCCCACCTTGGGAGCAGATGTCTTTCCCCGTGCAGTCTGCTGTGGCCAGAGCTGTGGGCTGTGTGGGTGCATCCCGTGGACAAGGGGGCTGTGGGCTTCACGGGCAGCTCTCAAGGTGTCTACCACAATGCAGTTTCTTGAAATGAGGTCAAAGCTTCCCTGATTTAGTGTCACCTACTGATCCAGCACCTCAGTGGTGAAGTGGGGGGTGGGATGGCTTCAGAAATCTGTGCTTTGGATACTGCAGGTGATGTGGGCGCCCATGCCCGTCAGAGACCTGCTGCTTTACAAGATTCCCAGTGGGATTTTAATGCCTGATCTCCGTGAAAGTGTATACAAAATCATCTGAGACACTCAGTCAAATAGCCTGCCATCGGAGTTCGTCAGGAACGGGCCTGCGCAAGCTCTCTTTGATTTAAACCTGAGTACTATTTCTTCGTGTTTAATCACAATCTCTTGACGTGTTCTCAGTTCCCTTTCGGTTCTGAACTGAGGGCTTCCTTGGGCGTTGCAGGCTCACATGCTTTTAGGGACCAGGCGAGGATCATAAATAAAAGCTGCCGAAGGGTTTAAGGCAATTAGAAATGATGGGATCCTGAGAAAATGGAGCATGTGTGTCGTGTCAAGGCTTCCAGAATCACAACTGAGTGAACCACCCTAGTCTAACCAATGCACGTCGGGAGGCTGCACTCGACAAGAGAGGCTGTGAGTTTGGGAACTTCTTCCTTCCAAATCAAACTGTCCCAAAGCCTTTCATCTTTATGCACATGACCTCTTTGCTGGGAGTCATTTCTGCTCCTTTTCAGACCCTCCTGCCTTTTCGAAAGAAAAAAAAATGTAGAGAAGGAAACTTCTGAAGTTCATCTGAGCTACACGAAAATCATCAGTGCCGAGGAAAGGCCTTTTGTCTCAAGCTTCATCATTTCTATTAATATATGTTAGCAATGTGTTTCCCTAAA
This sequence comes from Halichoerus grypus, assembly GCF_964656455.1. Lineage (NCBI taxonomy): Eukaryota > Metazoa > Chordata > Mammalia > Carnivora > Phocidae > Halichoerus > Halichoerus grypus. The sequence continues at coordinate 54,681,080 of NC_135717.1, forward strand.
ACCATAGTTGTTTAAATATTGGAATTAAGGTAATATGTAAGCCCGAAGGCAAATTTGGAAGAGAAAAAGTAAGCAAAATGAATTCATCGTTTCTACATCCAAAAGCAATCACTGTGAACATTCGGATATATTTTCTTCCAGTCTTTTTTCTATGTGAAGTTTGAGAAATAATTATTATTTTTTTTTAGAGAGAGAGAGAGAAAGCAATCACTGTGAACATTCGGATATATTTTCTTCCAGTCTTTTTTCTATGTGAAGTTTGAGAAATAATTATTATTTTTTTTTAGAGAGAGAGAGAGAAAATCCTAAGCAGGCTCCACACCACCCAGCATGGGGCTCGATCTCATGACCCTGGGGACCATGACCTGAGCCGAAATCAAGAGTTGGGCACTCAACTGACAGAGCCAACCAGGCGCCCTGAAAAATATTTTTTTTAAATGTCTCTTTAAAAGGATATAGCATTTATCCTTCCAAAAAGGGTGAGACAATTATACAAATCACTTTTAAGTGATTGCTTATGTTCATCCATATATATGCATATATTATTTATGCATATATTTATATACATAACTGCAGTCATCCTGTGTGGTGCATGGGTGCATGTGTCTGCATTTTTTTTTAAACCATGTATCTAGGAGATCTTTCCGGGTGACTTATAACAACCGCTAACAGTTACAGAGCACTTGGCAGGTGTCAGACGTGTTTCTCAGATCTTCACAGGTCCTGCCTGCCTGACTTCTCGCACCAAAGTGGGTGCTATTGTTAGACTCACTTTTGGATGAAGCCCTCAGGGTACAGAGAGGATCAGAGCTTGCTGTTCACACAGTGGTACCACTGGATGGGGATACCCGTGGGTCTGACTCGGGTCCGCAAGCTTCACCCACCACGCTGTAACTGCCTCTCTTGCTTCTGAACTATCGGCCAGTGATTCGTAGACGCTACCGCCATTTTTTGAAACTATCAATGTGAAATCGACGGTTAGGTACTTCCCAAAATCTTACTATTGCCAATATGACAGTGATATCATGGTACACATAATGGACATCTCTCTCTACAATAGATGGTAAGCAATGGGCATGGCTGAGTCATCAGTTAATGGGTATTTAACGTTTTATTACATAGTGCCACAAAAGTTCTACGAATTTGTATTCCAACCCAGCTTATGAGAATAACTGTTTCCTTGCCAATACATGGCAATGATCATTTCTGCTAATGTAATGGGTGAAGAAAAATCACATCTCATTTTTAAAAAATTGCATTTCCTTTATTACTAGTGACAGTTTATATGTTTATTGGTCATTTTAATTTCTCTTCTGTGAGTTGCCTATCAAGAGCCTTGGCCCATTTTTCTAGTGGGTTCTTGATTTTTTCTTGCTGGTTTTGGGATTCCTTCTTATATTCTGGATAGAAATCCAGTGTCTACTTCGGGTCGCAATAAAAAGAATGAGAGACGACCTAGGTATGGGTAAAGAACACAGTCCCTGAGCCAGGCTGCCTGGATTCAGATCTTCAGTCTGCCACCAACTAGCTGTGTGACCTTGACCAAGTTACTCAACCTCTCTGTATCTCAGTTCCCTTGTCTGAGAGATGGGAAGAATAATAATAGTACCTACCTCACACTGTGGTAAGATTCAGTGAATGAGGGCACAATAGAATGGCAGTGTCTGGCCACCCTGCTGTGGCGGGGGAAGGAAAGTCAGTGTCATAGGGCCCATGCATGGGCTCCACACTGCAGCCCCCAGTCCGTCACACACACTCCGTGCCCCAGGACGCAGATAGCCAGTGCCTGCATTGTCCAGGGTCGCCTGCCCTCTGGCGTCTGTCTGGGGCTGGCTGTATTGATAGGAGATGGGACAGGGATGAAGGAGAGGTCAGAGAATTCATCCCTCTTATTCTTTCCCTGTCTGGCTAGAGATTCGCCCTCTGTAAATAATTCTTTTAACGCTCTTCGGTTTAATCCCTTGAATGTTCAGTAAGGGTCCTGCTGGGATGTTGATTAATATGGCCATGGAAAGGAAATGAATGCAAATATGAAACTGTAAGACAAAGTTGTAGATTAGAGGAAGACAGCCAAGGCTGACGCATGTGATAGCTCGTTAGTAATCTGGCCCCAAATCTGCAGGTTTTAAGGAAATACAGTGAACAAAGTCTCCAGTTGATGACCACTCTTACGATGTTGCTCATTTGGGGCACAAGCTAACGAATTGTTTCCGCAATATGAGGGGCTCAGTGCTCAGTTGAGATTTAAAGTTTGTGGCCGTGTGTTGTAGCACGAAACTATCTTCCGGGGTGAGAATTTGTGTTATTTCTGTTGGGGGAGGAAAGTGAATGGGAAAAGGAGGGAGTAGGCAGTGCTGCTGTCAACACATAATTAAAAGGATTTTTTCAAGGTCATGTTTTTAAGGGACCTATGATTCTGGGGAGATAACAAGGATAAAATGCGTCTTGAGCTACAGAAGCATTGAAAGAATTTTTAGTGATTGTATACAAAACCCTTTGACCTGTGTACTAAGACTTGCCCCGGGCCTTAAAACTCCTTTAAAAATAACCTCATTACTGCTGTGTGAAGGATTGCCACATTTTTACCCACTTCCTATAAATAAGAACACTATGGCATAGACTTGGCCAAGATGATACAACAGAAAGACTGAATTAAAAACTTAAAGCTCCTACGTGATGGAATAATAATAATTGTAAGCAGATAATATTTAAAGAGTGGGAAGCCATCCTACATAACTGTGATTATCTCCTTCTTGTCTCTCATTCATTGGAACCATGGAAACTGTCGCTTTTCTCCCAGTTTGTCCTGAGTAGCTTTGCATTTACTACTTAATATAACCAACATGATGTCAGATGTGAAGTTGTTAAAATGTAAATACCCTTCAACCACTGCTCTGGCAAGTATGGGGAGCATGGGTCGGGGAGGTGTCATCATTTAAAGATGTTATACAGAGAGTCACGGCCACCCTGTTTCTGCGCCATGGGCATCTGTCTCAATTGCGACTCTCGGCAGGAAGTGCCACTTCCTGTCCACTGCATCTCAAACAGGCCATATCCTCTTTTCAGTGTCCTGAAGGCCCCTAGAGGGAGTGCCGACCGAGTCCAGTTAGAAAAACAGAGAGCGGGAGAATTTTGAAGATGGCCATTATTTGCAAACCAATTTGGAAACAAAGCCTCTGTTGAAACAGGTTGCTAACAATTAAGTATTTAAATATTGCTTGTCGATCAGGTTATTTATGGTCAGTTCATCCATGAGACCATAAACACCAAGAGGGAGGGGAACGTTTTGTTTACCATTGTATATTCAGTGCTTTGTCTATATAGTTTATAGATAAACCGATGAACGTGCACAAACAATGAATCATGGAACACTACATCAAAAACTAATGATGTAATGTATGGTGATTAACATAACAATAAAAAAATAAAAAAATAATTCTAAGAGTTTATTTGAGCAAAAATTGATTCCAGTTGGGTAGTGATAAACCGGAAGTGTTTAGGTGTACTCAGCTGACAGGAGTTAGGAAAAAGACTTATACACAAGGAAAGGAAATTAGTCTACAGCTTAAGGAAAGGCTATAGGTTAATTCTTAATTGGCTGTTTGTGATTGGTTGTTCTCAGATTTGAGGTTTTTTTTTTAAAGATTTATTTATTTATTTTGAGAGAGAGAGAGAGCACACAGGGGAGAGGGTAAGGGTGAGAGAGAGAGAATCTCGAGCAGACTCCCCTCTGAGCATGGAGCCTGATGTGGGGCTTGATCTCATGACCCTGAGATCATGACCTGAGCTGAAACCAAGAGTCCGATGCTCAGCCAACTGAGCCACCCAGGTGCCCCTTCAGATTTGAGTTTTGTGAGCTTGAAGCATTTACACACTTACACTGTGGTCTGCTTACATAGGCCACCACAACATCAGAACCACCTTAGCCTAATGGCCTCCCTGTTTAATTAACAACGGTAGCTACTAATGCTTATCTATTAAATGTGTAAGTAAATGAATTCACAAGCAAGGACTTAGCAGAAGGGGCCATGAAGAATGAAGAAATCCTGAGCAGACATTGTAGAGTTCAATCACCTTGAGATTACAGAAGATAATTCAGTTTGGACTTCATGGCAGATAACTGATAGCCCCCACCCCAGTCCACCCCACCCCACCCATGCCCATGTTCGAATCCATGGAACACAGAAATATGCTGTGTTACATGTTGAGGGGAAACTAAGGATGCTAATCAGGTTATCTTAAAGTAAGATTGTTCTGGAATATCCAAACAGGCCCAGTGTAGTCACAAGGGTCCTTTAAAGTGACAGAAGAAATGGAAGAGGAGGTCAGAATCAGAGAGAGATTGGCAGATGCTGGGCTGCTGGCTTTGAAGATGAAAGAAGGGGCCACAAGCCAAGGACGGTGGACAACCTCTGAAAGCTGGAAAAAGCAAGGTAACAGGTTCTCCTGCGGAGCTTCCAGACGAAGATATCCTCCTCCTAACACTGATTTTAGCCCAGTGAGACCCATTTCAGACTTCTGACCTGCAGAACTGGGAGTTTTCCTCCTTCCTATCAGAGGTGAGTGTATGATTTCAGACCTGGCCAACTGGAACATTGCATTTGCCTGGTCATAGTTATTAAGAGGAGAACATATGTGAGTCAATTAAAAGTAAAAGACTTTTTCTGGGACCTTTGGAAGAGAGGCTTATGGGCTTGAACCCTGGAGATATGGGGAGCCATCTTACCACCACGGAGAGCCAAAAACTGAAGGCAGTGTGGGGAGCTGAGAGCCAAGAGAGGGAGGCAGATTGGGTCCCAGGATCAAGCTGCTCTTGAATTTCTCTGCTACATGAGCCAATAAACTCCTTTCATATATTTTCATCATAGAGTGTGCATTCAGCAGGCCTAATACTTTTTCATCTTTGAAAAGATCTGTGTTAAAGCAGGCTCATTCCCAACACCACCGGGTATAACTCTGTATAGACATGTGGTCAGTTTGAATCTATCTGACCGTTAGTGTCAAGATTATATCAGCAAGACAGTACCCTATGATGGAATTTTGCTGTAGCAAGTCTCACTTCTGTCTTTGTGTGCTCCACATTATAATATTGCTGAGCCTGATGAAATTCCTCTCTTCATCATTTGAAAACATAAGCTAGTAAGAGTTCTAAATATTACCAGGAGGTCATTTTAAAAGCACAATAAATTTTTTTTAATGATTTCTCGTCACTAAAAAAAATGTGTTTGGTTTTCTTATGGCTTATCCATATTTGATTAATCTATTTCTTAAAAACTCACCAACTTGACTTTATACACATTGGCAGTTTTATTAGTTGAGGCTTATTTGTCACTGGGTTATTCCACATCAAATAGCAAAATTTTCTCTGTGTGGATGCGTCTTAGGAGGCTTCATCTTGGATGCGAGCCTGCCTTCCGTTCACCTGGGGGGACTCGCCAATTCAAGTGCTTGTCGGAGCCAGGTGGGTCACGGACTCAGAGGGCTGGGTGGGGACCGTGGTTAACTAGAAAGCCCACATTGGTCAGAAGGGGTCCTGCTGCTCAGGGCTAGCTGCTTCCTGCTCCAGAATGGAGACCCAGTTGCTGATCTTCTAGTTTTTCAAACACGGCCATAAATCTGGATATTTATGTGCAGCTCCAAAGTTTTACATATAGGAAATAATTTTTTTTACAAAGTACTTTATGGGCCAAATAAATCCAAACAAACAATAAAAGTCATGTCCTCAGGCTGCGTTGTGTTTGTCCTTCTAGAATACACTGATTCATCCCCTGCTTCAACAGATGGCATAGGCCTCACTTTGATCATTAGTCTAGTTGTGTTCACTGTGCTGGTGCTTCATCGTCACATGTTTTGGGACGTTATTAACCTTGACACGGCCAATACGTGCAAAAGCTGTGACACCGTTGAAAACACTAGTGAGGGAAGCCCACGGTCATGATGGGAAGATATTAGAGAAAACACAACACGAGCAAATGGTCAGAAAAGGACAGAAGTTACACACACCTAGTGGATGAATTCTTTGGGGGTAGGCATGATTCTGAAAAAGAACGAGAGAATCTTATGACACGTGAAAAGTCCATGCCCATGCGATCTTCAAAACTAGCAAGAAGAGAAGAAAAGTGATTGACAAAATAGGAAGCATGGTGAGTGCTGGTTGCCGGAATCAACAATAAAATAGATGCTTATTAACCTAATGCTTTCTCGGAGAAGGCTAGCGATGTGTTAAACTTAAGGATTATACATGGTGGAAGTCCTATGGATACTTTTTTGGCAAGCCGTGGATATGTCCATGGATTGGGTAAGGAGGTGGCGCAAGTCCTGTTTGGGTAAGGAGTCCTGTTTGGGTAAGGAGGTGGCAAAAGTATGACTGTTTTAGCCATTAAGGAGTTTGCTGTGACATTTGTGGATGTCCTCGGTGGAGAGATTTATTTGCCTCAACTGATTTTCATTATTGATGGAGCGGTTCTTTTTTTTTTTCCATTGTGATAAAATATGTGTGATGTACAATTTACCACTTTAACCATTTTTAAGTGTACTGTTCAGTACATTCACATTGTTGTGCGACCATTACTACCATCCATCTCCAGAAAATTTTCATCATATCCAACGGAAACTCTGCACCCATTAAACACTAACTCCCCGTTCCCCTCCCACAGCCCCTGGCCACCACCATTCTGCTTTCTGTCTGTATGAATTTGACTGTTCTTGGTACCTCATATAAGTGGAATCACACAGTATTTGTCCTTTTTTTTTTTTTTTTTTAAGATTTTATTTATTTATTTGACAGAGGGAGACACAGGGAGAGAGGGAACACAAGCAGGGGGAGTGGGAGAGGGAGAAGCAGGTTTCCCGCCGAGCAGGGATCCTGATGTGGGGCTCGATCCCAGGACCCCGGGATCATGACCTGAGCCGAAGGCAGACGCTTAACGACTAAGCCACCCAGGCGCCCCAGTGTTTGTCCTTTTGAAGCTGTTCTTTTTTACAAAAAGATTTATTCATTTAGTTAAATATTTGTTGAACCCCTAGTATGTGCTAAACTTTGATTTATGTGTGAGGATATGATAGTGGTAACAACAGACCTGGTCCTTGCTATGTAAGTGGGTGGCAGGAGACAGACAGTAAAGGAATAAACATAAAACAAACAGGATAATTTCATCATAGACTTTGTACTAAATTTGAGGGGCGCCTGGGTGGCTCAATTGGTTGAGCATCTGACTCTTAATCTCAGCTCAGATCTTGAGCACGGGGTCATGAGTTTGAGCTCCACATTGGCCTCCACACTGGGTATGGAGCCTACTTGAAAAAAAAAAAAAAAGAAAGGAATATACTAAATTTGAGATTCCCATTAGATGTCCAAGCAGAGGTGTTGAATAGGAGTTGGATGGTGGGTGATCCTGCATGACATAACTGAAGGTAAGAATCAGAGTCATTGTCGTAGATACAGATGGCCTCTAAATCCATGGACTGGCAGAGATCATCCAGAGAGAGTGTAAATATATCAAACGGGGAGCCCAGCATGGAACACTACAAAGCTCCAAGATTTAGAAGTTGAGCAATGAATGGGAAAAGGAGAGCTCAAAAAAGACAAAGGAGGAGTGGTCAGTGGGAAGGAAGATAGCTGGGTGTGGTGATTCAAAAGCCAGGAGAAGAGACTCTTTCCAAAAAGGCGGGGTGGTCAGCTGAGCACAGACGGCTGAGAACTGGAGATGAGCAGGAGGCGGCCGTTGGATTTGGCCTCACGGAGAACACCGGGGACCAGGCGACCCCAGGGGAGCGAGGGAAGTGGAGATGTGAGCCCTACACAAGTCCTGTGGGAGGTCATGCCGTGAAGGGAAGTCATGGAATGACAGAAGCTTCCTGAGAGGGAATTTCTCAGTAAGTGGGAGAAGTTCTGGCCCCGCTTTCAAGACTCCTAGAGCCTGTTCACTCTCTGCTTTGAGGTGACACCTCAGGAATTGCCACCTTCGAACTTATTAACAATTCCACTTGTGAACCACCCCTTGAAACCTAACATATTTGTAAATAAAAGAGCATTTCCAAGCACTTCTCTCTTCTTAAACCTGAAGAAGTTTAAAACATTTTGGCAATTATTTTTCCTTTGAGCAACTTGCGGCAGCAATTTGTGAGGTAGGTCATGTTTTAGTGTAGATAAAACACTGTTTCATGCTCAGGCGGGAACTTCTCCATTTCAAAATGATTTTATGTGGCAGAATTATTCTTTATCATTAATCAAACGGTGCAGGTGGACGGACAGAGGAAGAGAAGGGGGGATGGCTTCTCAGGTGATTCCAACAAAGGCACAGATATTTGAGGGGCACTTGGGTGGCTCAGTCAGTTAAGTATCTGCCTTCGGCTCAGGTCATGGTCCTGAGGTCCTGGGGTTGAGCCCCACGTCTGGGCTTCCTGCTCAGTGGGGAGCCTGCTTCTCTCTCTGCCCCTCCCCCCTGCTCATGCTCGCATGCGGTCTCTCTCTCCCTCTCTCTGTCCCTCTCTCTCTCAAATAAATAAAATCTTTTTTAAAAAGGCGCAGATATTCAAGGAACACCACTGCAGGAGGTACTCAAGGCCATAGGTCACCATCCCTTGACGACCAGCTCGGATTATCAGGCTGCTTAGTCCTGAAGTAAGTAAAGCGAGAGCAGCGTGGGCATCAAAGAGGAAATTAAAAAAAAAAGACCTTACCTTTTGAACCATTTAAAAAAGGCACTCCACAACATCTTGTCAAGAGCTCTCACAGTGCCCAGGAATTAACGGCTGTGCAAGATTTAGAGTTTCCCCAAGACCTCCCAATTTTAGTTAATAGTATCATCCCCGTCAATAAATTTAGGGCAAAAAGTAGTTTAAGAGCATGAATAAACTGTTAAATGTCCTCTCTGAAAAAACACTCTATTCCTTCTATCCAAACAAAACCCACACCATTTAAAAACCCACGCATTTTCCAGCTAAAGGAGAACGGCTGCGGGAGGGAGGGGCCACCTTACATCGTCCCAGCTGCTTCGCAAGCCACAGAACTTAACTCTCTCCAGATGTAACCCTTCACTCCTTCTCCCTCCTCATAATTTTTGTCTTGAGTAAAACACAACTAAGTGAGATTTTTTTTTTTCTCATGTGAACTCAAAAGCAGGAGACAAGAAATTGCAGCTTCAGTGATAAATACTTGGTAGGGTATGGTTTTTCTCCTGCCCCTTGGATATACATATAAGGGTGATGGTATTATGAGTTAAAAAGGATACTTAGAGTGGGATCAAAAGGACTAGATTTTTAAAAAAATATGTAGTAATGTGTATCAAGGGAAAATCTTGGTTCTAAACTAAAAAGGACAATTTATCAGTAATGACTCTTTCACAGACAATAGTATTAAGGGTGAAGAGGTGTGTGTATGAGAAAGAGAGAGAGAGAGGAGGGGGAGAGAGAGAGAGAGAGAGAGACCCTGGTTAGACAGCTAGGCAGTACTCTGTGTAATGGCTTATTCCGGCGGTGTTAATAGTCTTCACATTGTTTTCAGAGTTAGTTGAATGAATACAACTGTTATCTTGGTGTGTCTGTGGGACAAGGTGAGCTCAGGATCCTTCTACTCTGCCATCTTCCCTGACTCTGCAGGTGGTTATAACAGGATGACTTCAAGAAACATCCCTCTCAAATAAATAAATAAAATCTTTGAAAAAAAAAAAAACCCAACAGCTCCCCCCCCAAAAAACTTAGGACTTACAAATTACCAAGCACAAAATGGGCCCGAATTTTATATGGAAAGCTATTTGTAGGCACAATCTAAAAAGCTGGATGCCCATAGTCTAAGCCTAGGGTGAGGAGTCCAATAGCATATCGGTGTGTGATCGAGAGAACACTATTTTAATTAATTGACATGTTCTTAGCTTGTAGAGGTAAAAACAAAATGCAAAATGTCACGCGTCTGCTTGTGGTATTTATAAGTATATATGTTTACTTGATTAGAAGAGGGTCTGAAGTTCAAAGCGGGAATTTTTAACAATTCATGAACAATTTCAGCTTTATAGTAACAGTGTCATTATAAAAGCATATATGTATGAAGTCTGCAGATGACAACACTTCAAAGAATTGCAGGTTGCTAGCCTCCTAGTTAGCATGTTACAGTCCCATCCATATACACCTATGACACTTGCCCGTACACATTTTTAAAACGCTCAGTGCACATATAATATATATATATACTTGCATATAATATGTATATATGATCACATATATAATACTTCATTATACTTAAATCATGACCTGTAGCCCAAGGGGTATTTTTCCCTCCTCTGGTGTATGTGAGGAAGCATTATCCTATGGTTATCTTAAGACCGGCGTGTGACTGGCCAGGGGATAGGGTGGCGGAGCAGAGGGTTAAGGAGGAAGATCTTCCCTGCTCTGAGACCACCATGGGCCCCGCTTACTACTGGGAACTCCTGGACATGGCCCCCTCAGCAGATGCTACTCCCTGCAAACAAGCTATAGTGGAGGTAAGATGTCAGGGCGTGTCACATTTCCTTTTATTTGCCTTGCACCTTTATCCTCCACGGGAACTGCACGGCATAGTGCTTAAGAGTCGGCTCTGGTTTCGGGCCCCTGCAAGCTTGTCTTTCTCTCAGACAAGCTACTTATATTATTATATATATTATCTCTCTCGAGTCTACAGGTTGGCAGGGGTCGGGTAATCTACACTGGGCTTGGGCGAGGGTGGTTCTGCTCCAGGTGTCTGTCGTCCTCCTCCTGGGACAAGGAGGTTAACCCCGGTGTGTCCCTCTCCTGATGATAGGGTAGCTACTGGACAGAAAGCTTTATTATGCCTGCATCTTTTCACACCCCTGTGAGCTTCCCATCTGCTAACATCCCCCTGGCCAAAGCACGTCATGTGGCTGAACTCAGAATCATGGTAGAGAAGGATAGGTGGCCTTTTGATGGGAGGGACAGCAAAGCCAACATGGCAAAGGGCATAGATGTGGGGAAGAGTGAAGAATTAGGGCCATTCATGCAGTCTGCTATTGAAGGGCGGGTCGAATTCCACTGAAATGGGATCCACAAAAGACACTGCAACGTAGGAGGGAAAGAAGTTATAAACTTCACACTAAACTTTACTTTCCCATTGTCCTTGGGCAGAGCGCCCAGGAAGTGACATTCCTTATAGAGGATTCCTATTTCCTTCCTTGCTCCCCTGTCCTCAGTTCAGTCACTCTACAAAGCTTCCCTTTTGTAATCCTCATGCTGCCCATCTCAGTCTGTCTTGAAGGAAACGCCACTTCTCACTCACCAGAGCTCTGCATGGTGCCCGTCCCTGTCCACAGCATGACATGTCTGCATGTCTGAGCATCCAGGCTCGCAGAATGTTCCTTAGGAGGCTTTACAGCACATTCTGCTCTCCCAGTGCAGCTCCCTTAGAGGATTTCCCACCAGCGTGCGTTGCAGATTCTCCTCTTTACACACACATTTTCTCTCTCTTGTACACACACACACACACACACACACCCCACACCTCACATACATCCCTTCCAACACCTATGGATAAAAACCAATTCTTGAACATAGTGTGATCCAAGCACTTAAAGAGAAAGTACAATGTCTTCTGTATTGCTCTGTCTTCTACCCAGCCCAAATGAAATGCTGCCCGCCGGCCCCGTGATGGCTACACATCACAGCATGGGACCAAGCCACATCATTACCCTTCCTTGTCTCATGGTTCAAATCAAAAGGACCATGGTCTTCCTCGCTGTCTGTCCAACAGGGGAGTGAGTTACGAGAGATTTGTCCTTCCAAGTATACACATAGCATCTTGATGTAAAAATAAAGTATAACATTTCAACATCACAGAACCTGAATTATATAGGAACAGACGTTAGCAGACCTCCTAGGTTGAGGATTAAACTGGAGTTCTCTTTGCCAGGGGTTAATCCTTCATTACCTCTGGTTTCCAAAAGATGGAAACAAAACATCAGATTAGTCTTCTAAGCAATGAGATCACTAGACAGCGATTGTTTGTGGCCTCGGCAGGACATTATATGAGATTGCAGTTTCCTAAAATGAAACTGGAAAAGTCTAGTATTTTGATCTGATAAACTAAGTTTATTCCGCTTATGTAGGCTTCTAACCAGTAGCTTTTTAGTGTGAGGAAAACTATTTAAAGCACACTGTTCTCAAACTCTGAAATCCCTGTGGCTTTGGGAGTCAGCTTCAATCTTCACGAATGACCTAAAGAATGAGTTTCTCTATCCATATATTCCGCAAATAAAATAACTTCCATCTAACTTTTTAGGTGTTGAAGGATGTTGAGAATGTCTCCGCATGTGCATGAACCTAAAGGGAGTTTGGAAAGTAGAAGAGGACAGGAGTTCTGTGGTTCTCATCTGGACTCTATAACTAGATGGAAGACTCAGCTCTGCCCTTTCGTACCCAGAAGCCCTTATTATTTTTAATAATAAGAAATTCTGGGAGAATTTAAAATTAAAATAAAATTTAGAATTTAAAATAAGTTCTGGGAGAATTTATTCTTTTTTGTTTTATTTTTTTAAAGATTATTTGAGAGAGAGAGAGAGAGAGAGAGCATGAGTGACAGAGGGAGGGGCAGAAGAAGAGGGACAAGCAGACTCCCTGCTGAGCAGGGATCCCATTGCAGGGCTCCATCCCAGGACCCTGAGATCATGACCCGATCCAAAGTCAGATGCTCACCCAACTGAGCCACCTGGGTGCCCTGTTCTGGGAGAATTTAAAAGGGATCATTGAGGTCACGAAAAACCATTTAACTCTGTTACTTAAATAGCTCCTTCTCTGCTCTCCACATGGAATATAGTAGGTGCTCTTAATTTGGTTTTGGTTTCTGGAGTTAGGCTGACCTGGGTTTGAATCTCAGTTCTGCCACCAACTATGGTGTAGATCAAGCTACTTACTGCTTCTAGATCTCAATTCATCCAGAAAACAGGGATAATCCTAGTATCTGCCTCATATGTTGGTTGTGAGAATTGAATGAAAAATGTGTGGAAGGCACTTAGCAGAGGGCTTGACACAGAGTGCAAGCTTAATGCATTTCCACTGTTATTACCTTTTTTCCCCAAGATTTTATTTATCTATTTGAGAGAGAGGCAGAGCAGAAGGGGAAGGGGAGGGAGAAGCAGATTCCCCGCTGAGCAGGGAGTCAGATGTGGGGCTCGATCCCAGGACCCCGAGATCATGACCTGAGCCAAAGGCAGATGCTTGACTGACTGAGCCACCCAGGTGCCCCTCCAATGTTATTACCTTTACTATTCCATCCCAACTCCTTCCTACTTCTACTTCCTCCTCCTCATAATAGTCCTTCAGGGACTTCCAGTCAGATGATCCCCCAGATGTTCTTTTCTCCAGATTAGCCATCCTCTTCATGTTGCATGCTTGAGGCTTGTCCTATCCCTGCAGCTTTTCTCAGCGATGAAATCCCACCAGTGCAGCTGATGCCTGGAGCTTGGCAGCTTGGACAGACTCCCGAAGCTGAGTGTGAGGTGAGAGGTCAGTGGCCAAAGGAAAATATCCAGCACCCCACATGCACGCTGATGGAGATTCCCTGATAAGAACTGGGAAGGAAGATGGTGGGAAGAGCAGATAGGTGCAGCAGAAGCAAGAGACGGTCCACTCAGTGGACCTATTTGCCAAACTGTGAAACCAGACTTATGTCCATTGTCAGGCACTGAGGGACCCACCTTCTTTCTTTCTTTCTTCTCTTTTTTCTGGGGGGGTAAACTCCCTCCTACCACCAAGTGTGTGGCTCAGTGACACATGCAACACGTGTCCAGTGAATGCTGGTTATCTTTGCTTTATTTTCTTGGTTCTGTTGTCCATGATGGTAGCTGTTTTTCTCAGCTCTGGGTCATTGCAGATTTAAGAACCGTGTTGACCAGGGCAGCTAGGGATCAAGCCCTACATCCCCCAATAGAAGCTTCCCTTGCGCTTCCCTAACTCAGTAGCCGGACTCTTTGTTTCTAAACAGCAGGGAACCTAGTGCCTCATATCACAAAGCTCACAGCTATCCACTTAATCCTGAGACTAAGATGATTATTTCAAGAGAGGAGAAAAGTGGGGGATGAGAATGTGGGTATTGGTGGTGGTGGGAGAAAATTGTAAAGCGGAGCAGATGAGTAAATTATATGACAAGTGCAACTGTTTTAACTTCTAATAGTGCATGAAGGCAGGCAGTGGGGAGAAACATAAATATGTATGCATTTATTCGGTACTTGGCAACACTAGTATATTACCTGTGTGGGTAGGAATCAAAAGACTGATACAAAGACACCCTCTTTAAAATCTTCAGCCTATCTTTAATTCATATGTGCTTTGACACCTTGTCAAACTGTCCTACATGATAGATATTTTTGAAAGAGGATATTATGATCTGAATTGTGTCCTCCCAAAAATCTGTGTTGGAGTCCTAAACTCCCCTTATCTGAGATGTGCCTGGATTTGGAGATAGGGTCTTTAAAGACTTCTGGCCTAAAGAAATACATGACAGTAAATTTCTGCTGTTTTTTTTTTTAAAGATTTTATTTATTTATTTGACAGAGAGAGACAGTGAGAGAGGGAACACAAGCAGGGGGAGTGGGAGAGGGAGAAGCAGGCTTCCCGCAGAGCAGGGAGCCTGACGCGGGGCTCGATCCCAGGACCCTGGGATCATGACCTGAGCCGAAGGCAGATGCTTAATGACTGAGCCACCCAGGTGCCCCAATTTCTGCTGTTTTAAGCTATCCAATTTGTGGTACTTTGTTATGGCAACCCTAGGAAGCTAATATAGAAAAGAAACGTGGAGTTTTTAATAGTTAAAAATTCTTATAGAATTAAAAATTATTAAATATGCTCTGATCCTACAATGAATTAAGTGAATAAAAGTTAAATCAAAAATTTAAAACCAGGGAGGTCCACTGTTACTGCTTAAAAAAATTCCCATCTACAGGTTGGATAGCACAGCAATTTGCTGATAACTTGGTTGTTTCTACAACACAGTGCACAATCAAAATAAGCAACAGCACAGAGATAGTAAGAACATTCGTACTGTGTCATATCATGGTGCCGATAGAAGCTAAATGCAAGACTTTTTATTGTCAAGGGGCATTGGTATCAAGCTACATTTCCATGTGGATTTTGGCCAACAATCATAAATAACAGAGAACTTGCTCATAAACAATTCCAAAAGGCAGTGTGTCAGGCAGATGGTATTTTGGGGGTGGGGTTGGGGAGAGTTTAACATGGCAAAGCAGAATTGTGCTTTACGCATGCTGGCCGTTCTGAACTTGTCATTGACTTCAGCACCCCTGAGGGGTTATGGTTTTACTCAGCTCCCAACGGAGTCTAAAGTTGCAATGCTTTAAACTTCTCATGCTAAAGAAATCAACCTTTTCACGTCATTAGAGTTCTGAAGGAGAAAATCTGCTATATTTGGGGCACAGAACATCAGACCTCATGGATACAAGGTCAAGGTTTTCATGTTTTAGCTCTCCCGGAGGGTGCCAGGGTGCTGCGTCCTCTAGGGGGACCCTGTGAGTATGGTACAAACTTCACAGAGGAGGTGTGCGACTCCTAAGGGAATTCCGCCTTGTCACAGAATTCTGCACTGATTTTAGAAAGTATTGATGTTGGGGGAGAAGCAAGATGGCGGAGGAGTAGGAGACCTGGATGTCATCTGGTCCCAGGAATTCAGCTGGATAGGGATCAAACCATTCTGAACACCTACGAACTCAACAGGAGATCGAAGAAAAGAATAGCAGCAACTGTCTGAACAGAAAAGCGACCACTTTCTGGAAGGTAGGACGTGCGGAGAAGTGAATCCGAGGCGATATTCGGGAGGATAGACGGCGGGGGAGGGGCCTCCGTCGGCCGCTTCTGGCAAGTGATAGAGCCGCGGAGCACAAAATCGGAACTTTTAGAAGTCGGCTCCGCTGAGGGACGTCGCTCCAGTGGCTAAGTGGGGGGTGGAACCCTCACGGGACAGTGTGGTCTCAGGACCCTCGGGGTCACAGGAACACCGGGGGTGCCTGAGTGCGGCAGAGCTCCCAGGTATCGGAGCGGGGAAGCCGGCTGCAGAGACAGAGCCCAGGCGCGGGCTCTCAGCTCGCGGTTGCCATAAACCCTGATCCGCGGCACAGTCGGGCCACTGCTCCTCCAGCAGGGACCCAACAAGTGGCAGATCCGGGGAGACTCCCCTTCCTCCCCCGGGAGGAGCGGCACGGGAGCGCACCGCAGGGATCTGCTGGGTTTGGAGACTCCACACCGAGTGGGGTGCCAGAGATAGAAACGCTCGGTCACAGGCCGGGTGAGCACGGAGTGTGGCTGGAGACTGGGGAGACGGGAGTGATTGACTGTTTTTCTCTGGGGGCGCACTGAGGAATGGGGCCCCGAGTTCTTGGCTCCTCTGGGGCGGAGATTGGGAGGCCTAGCCTCAACAATCAGACAACAAAAATAAATAAAAGGCATCCGAATCAGCAAAGAAGTGAAACTCTCACTTTCTGCAGATGATATGATACTTTATGTGGAAAACCCAAAAAACTCCACCCCAAAACTGCTAGAACTCATACAGGAATTCAGTAACATGGCAAGATATAAAATCAGTGCATAGAAATCAGTGGCATTCCTATACACCAACAACAAGACAGAAGAAAGAGAAATTAAGGAGTCGATCCCATTTACAATTGCACCCAAAACCATAAGATACCTAGGAATAAATCTAACCAAAGAGGCAAAGAATCTGTACTCAGAAAACTATAGAATACTCATGAAAGCAATTGAGGAAGATACAAAGAAATGGAAAAACGTTCCATGCTCATGGTTTGGAAGAACAAATATTGTGAAGATGTCAATGCTACCTAGAGCAATCTACACATTCAGTGCAATCCCTATCAAAATACCATCAACTTTTTTCAAAGAAATGGAACAAATAATCCTAAAACTTGTATGGAACCAGAAAAGACCCTGAGTAGCCAGAGGAATGTTGAAAAAGCAAAGCAAATCTGGTGGCATCACAATTCCGGACTTCCAGCTCTATTACAAAGCTGTCATCATCAAGACAGTATGGTACTGGCACAAAAACAGACACATAGATCAATGGAACAGAATAGAGAGCCCAGAAATGGACCCTCAACTCTATGGTCAACTCATCTTCGACAAAGCAGGAAAGAATGTCCAATGGAAAAATGACAGTCTCCTCAACAAATGGGACAATTGGACAGCCACATGCAGAAGAATGAAACTGGACCATTTCCTTACACCACACACAAAAATAGACTCAAAATGGATGAAAGACCTCAGTGTCAGACAGGAATCCATCAAAATCCTTGAGGAGATCACAGGCAGGAACCTCTTCAACCTCAGCTGCAGCAACTTCTTCCTAGAAACATTGCCAAAGGCAAGGGAAGCAAGGACAAAAATGAACTACTGGGACTTCATCAAGATAAAAAGCTTTTGCTCAGCAAAGGAAACAGTCAACAAAACCAAAAGACAACGGACAGAATGGGAGAAGATATTTGCAAATGACATATCAGATAAAGGGCTAGTATCCAAAATCTATAAAGATTTATGCGATCTGATCAAGAAATGGGCAGAAGACATGAACAGACATTTCAGGAAAGAAGACATCCAAATGGCCAACAGACACATGAAAAAGTGCTCAACATCTCTCAGCATCAGGGAAATCCAAATCAAAACTTCAATGAGATACCACCTCACACCAGTCAGAAAGGCTAAAATTAACAAGTCAGGAAACGACAGATGTTGGCAAGGATGCAGAGAAAGGGGAACCCTCCTACACTCTTGGTGGGAATGCAAGCTAGTGCAGCCACTCTGGAAAACAGTTTGGAGGTTCCTCAAAAAGTTGAAAATAGAGCTACCCTATGACCCAGCAATTGCACTACTGGATATTTACCCCAAAGATACAAATGTAGTGATCCAAAGGGGCATGTGTACCCCAATGTTTATAGAAGCAATGTCCACAATAGCCAAACTATGGAAAGAGCCTAGATGTCCATCAACAGATGAATGGATAAAGAAGATGTATATATATGTATGTATAGATGTATGTGTGTGTGTATATATATATACACACACACACACACACACACACACACAATGGAATATTATGCAGCCATCAAAAAAAAAAAAAGAAATCTTGCCATTTGCAATAACATGGATGGAACTAGATGGTATTATGCTAAGTGAAATAAGTCAATCAGAGAAAGACAAGTATCATATGATCTCACTGATATGAGGAATTTGAGAAACAAGACAGAGGATCATAGGGGAAGGGAGGAAGAATGAAACAAGATGAAACCAGAGAGGGAGACAAACCATAAGAGACTCTTCATCTCAGGAAACAAACTGAGGGTTGCTGGAGTGGAGGGGCGTGGGAGGGATGGGGTGGCTGGGTGATGGGCATTGGGGAGGGTATGTGCTATGGTGAACGCTGTGAAGTGTGTAAGACTGACGAATCACAGACCTATACCCCTGAAACAAATAATACGTTATATGTTAAAAAAAGAGAAAGTATTGATGCAAATGACTGTCTACATATAAAATGGCTGTGAGTGACAAAGATATTAATGGAATTTGTTGGGAAGATTGAGATTTCACTGCACACATCTACACACAACTACAAAGCCTTTTACTACTATAAAAGGCATGGTACGATGTTTTTTCCCTCACTGTGAACATGTGCAGGCTTTTCCAGTGGGGCTGGCCTGGAACAGATCCTTCTTTGTGTGCTCTGGTGGTCTTGCCTCACTCAGACGAGTTTGTCCTGGGATGGTGCTTTGATGGTCAGCTCTGATACGACCGAATCTCAGATTGGGTTTTCCATTTTTTCATCTGGGAAACACAGGCACCCTTGAACCATCATAAGCCTTTAGATATATTTAGGCTTTGAAGTGTGAGTGACATACAACATGAAGTGAAGGATTCTAATGCTTGCTTTAGGCTATAAAGAAAGCATGGAAATATGGGGTTCTTCTCATTGGGATTCATGATTACTGGCCTGAGAAGTGGCAGGTATTTATTTATTTAATATTTATTTATTTATTTTTATTTATTCATTTAAAAGATTTTATTTACTTATTTGAGAGAGAGAGAGAGTGCGAGCGTGTGTGAACATAAGTGGCGGTGGGGTGGGGGGAGGGAGAAAGGAAGTCTCCCTGCTGAGTAGGGAACCCAATGAGGGGCTCCATCCCAAGACCCTAAGATCATGACCTGAGCTGAAGGCAGATGCTTCACCAACTGAGCCACCCAGGTGCCCCAGAAGTGACAGGTATTTAAATACCTTATAGGGTATGACCAGTAAATTGCTCTCTATTGAATGATAAATATTAGAACTCAAAATTAAATGTGTACAACAAATAACTGAATTCTAGTGAAATATGAATTAAAGTATTGCTTGAAAGAAATTACCAAAATATTTTAAAATACCAACAGAATTAGGAAGGAAATAATATATTTAGGTTAATGCAAATTGATCTAGTGCTCGTAAGAAGCAATATGTTTTTAAGAACTACAAAAATCTTCATATGCTTTGACCAAGCAACGACATGTGAAGTTCATTCATTGAAGTAACCAAAAGAAGCCTCATGTATGAAAGTGTTCAATTTAACGTTATTGTTAATATAGGAATCTGTGAACAACTATTCCTGATGGGAGGGGGGGATGGTTAAACAAAAGATGGTCCGCTAATTGAATAGAACTTTGGGTAACTATTATAATAACATTGTATGGACACTAGCAATAGGAGGATGTAAAAATGTGTGACCCTGGGACTTTGTAATGAAAGCAGATTACAAAAGTACACGTTCCCTGTGAATACTATGCACATAGGTATATTTATTCATTTATTCTAGAAGTGTTCTAGAAATGTCTACTGATTATATAGCAGATACTGGTGCTAGGTGCTGGAGACACAAGGTGAAAATGTGTGTTTCCTGCTCTCATTAAGGGTCAGTCCAGCTGAAGATAGTCATGCAAACAAATGGAAAAGTGTAGTTATTCACAAAATGCCACTGGAGTGCAGGGGGAGCCTCCAAGTTGGCTGAAGACACAGGGAAAAGCTTCATAAAGGAGCTCAGATTTTTATATGGACAAAATTTGAAATGCAATGTAGAGAAAAATAATCAGTTGTATAAGGGTGGAGGTATTTGAAGTAACTTAAAATTTTTAAAAAGTATCTTTATTGAGATTTAATCCACATATTATAAAACTCACCCATTTAAAGTGTACAATTCAATATTTTCTTGGTGTGTTCATGGAGTTCTGCAAACATCACCACAATCTAAGTTTAGAACATTCTCCTCATCCCAAAGAAATGTATTTTCTTTCTTTTTTTTTTTTTTAAGATTTTATTTATTTGACAGAGAGAGAGATAGCGAGAGCAGGAACACAAGCAGGGGGAGTGGGAGAGGGAGAAGCAGGCTTCCCGCCGAGCAGGGAGCCCGATGTAGGGCTCGATCCCGGGACGCCGGGATCACGACCTGAGCCGAAGGCAGACGTTTAACGACTGAGCCACCCAGGCGCCCAAGAAATGTATTTTCACTCTTTCAAATTTCTTCCAACATTAAATGTTTTTATAATAATAGAAAATCTAAGCATAAAGACAGAAACTTTTGATCTCTGCCATTGTGGGAAAGTTTTATGTTGCGTGCAAAACAAACCACAAGTACATCATCGTGTCTTTATTTTTTCATTTTATTAGTGACAAGGTAAATAGGTATGTGACAATCTTTACAGATATCTACACATGTATTTAAATAAAAGAAGAAAAAGAAAGGAGTTGAGTTGAAAGTGTGGGGTTTCAGTGGCGACTAGTCCATGCTGTTTGTTTACTGAATAAAAACCTCCAAGTGTATGATTTGCCCATTTGATTTGCCCATTTTCCCCACGTCTTCAAAACCAGCTGCACGAATTTTAACAGGGGTATCTAAAATATACATAGACTCCAACAGAGGCATGGTACAACATGAATTAGAAAGCATTTGATGATGCTATATGGGAAGCAGATACTCTCAGTGCATTGATAGAGAGTGTTCCTCAAGCAGAAGGGATGCTCAGGAACTGATGACTGGTGGGTTCACCTGACCTCAGGTGTCCCCCTTCCTCCATTTGCTTCCACATCTGAGATGGCAGAGGGGCCACGGTGTGCATGGTGATCCCCTGTCAAGTGCCTGTAGGTAGCAGCGCCCATCCCTCTAGAGAGGACCACTCTTGGCTGCGACTGTGAGGAAGCCCCCAGACCTTGATCCTTCTGGGTCCCAGTCTTGTTCCTGTCATCTCTACTTTCCTCCAGCTGTCTGTGTGACCCGGTTCATGGGGTTCTACTTTTATGTAGCCCTAGGAGTTCTGAGTTTCTTCACAAATGTTAGCTTAAAAGGCAATGGGTATGTTTTCTCAGGGACCTTTTATGACCCCAAATCCTGAGGAGCTAATCCCTATTGGCCCAAGTCAGGCACGATGACAAGAGTTAGGGCATTACTTGGGGGCAGAGAAACCTGTCAGGCACTCTTCCAATCATATACAGACAACCACCTCCCTGTAAAACCAATTCTACCTAGACGACTAACATGGAAGACCCGCAGAGGCTGGTGTGGGACCCTCAAACTCTCTGAGGCACCTGCAGTTCTCACCCACAGTCAGCCATACATACTGGAGCCAGACTTCAGTCCTTACACGCCTGAAACTGCTACCATGACAGGATTTAATTCACAAGTGGGAAAAATATGAACTGCATCAGAGTATTCTTCCATGTGCCGTGCATTTGGTTTCCAATGAAGCTCTGCAGCTGTAGCCAAATGGCTCGCCTCCAGATCAAGGCATGACAGAAAATTTAGTGTCTGTGAGTTTGGCTCATCTTTCAAATAAAGTGTGATTGTTGACATCGGGAATACAAATTTTCCAACTGCTTTGTAAACTGAAGGATTTTGTCCGCTTGCTCTATTTCAGCATATTAATTAAATGTAATGTTCAGCATATTAATTAAAAACATAACTAATGCCAGTGTAAACATGCTTTAGATACATAGGTCTGTAAAATATTGCACATAAATATAAAATTTGTTCAGGATTTCTTCATAGTAATTTTTCATTATCATAAAAAGGATACAAAATTGTGCAGATTATATGAATTTGGCTGGTCAGGTTTACTTCAAAAATGATGACATTACACACGGTTATGGATTATTTACAAGAGTCTTAAACATCAACTTTTTGTGATGGTTAAATTTTAAATGACAGGAGAATAGCTTGAATAAAGATTATTTTCCAAAGGTATGTACTATAAAGATTAGCAGTAAAAATGAGTAGTAAAGTTAGAATAGACAATGGTAAATAAAATTCTTAGGAATCCCTTTTCTGGGTTCATCTCACATCTGCATAACTTTATATTTCTTTCCCATGTATGCTTAACACATCTTCCCTGTATATATAAACTTGAGGTACAGTAGAGAAAATAGGTATTTAATCCCAAGCTAAATATTGGTGTTGCTTCTTATAGATATTAAAAATAATGCTCGCCCATATTGTAAAATTCCTTTTTTGTTAATGGACTCTAGAAATTTTACCATTACTTTTAACCACCAGACAGGTTCCGGAGTACCTTGAAATTTGTGTATTGCTAGCTAATTAAGTCAATGGGAAGATTTTTGTTTCTCTAAAAGGAAGTATAAATACATCTTTTTGCAAAGCTAAATTAAGCAGATGTGAGTCCCCAGAAAATGTGAATAAAAGTGATTTCAGGTGGCAGGTGGCATGGTATTAAGTGAAACTGTCTGCTTTTCCTTAACACTGTCTAAATCCTGAAGAAGCTCTGTTAATTTATCTGCACAAGATGGTTATCTTAGAAGGAAAGTTAGTGAGTGATTTCAAAAACCAGCTAACCAAATTGTAATGTCCAAATATTCTAGATGACCAGAACATCTGCCTAGAGACATGGAGAATAAATAAATAAATTTTTATCCTCAGTTACAAGATCATCTTTGTCGTTTCAAAAGTACTTTCACAGTACCAACAACATAACGCTTGTCTCCCTGAGACATAACTTCATTAGAAACATTTCTTTTCCATAGGGAGGTGTCGAATATTCCGTTGGATGCAGTAGTGTTGGAAGGTTCGGTCCTAGTTCACCTTCCGAAGTCGATTGTGATTCAGACAGTTCATCTCTGCAACTTGAGTTGGATTTACCTGGAAAGCAACTTGAGTTCCCGTGCCCATTTCAGAGCGTCTGCCAAAGACAGAATGACTAAAGCAAAAGACGTCTTCCATGATTGCTAATGGTTTCCACAGTGTTGAGGATGGACGTTACGTCACCCAGAAGGATCTCTGGGCTCTGTGGCAGCTTCTCCAAAGTGCAGCATAGATGAAGTGATATTTCTGGGGCCCTTCCATTTCCTAGGTCACTGGCAAGTACAGGGAAACCTTTACTGAACCTTTGTGTTCCTTCTTTTCCTTGAACAGGACCAGTGTTTGTGTGTTTTGAGCTTGGGTTTTTTACTTCTCATGCCTCCGCGGCTTTCTCATCTGTCAATTGCTCCCTGTCATTCATATCGTCTTGGGGGGGTCTCGCTCTGTCAAAGAATCCACACTATGAACAAGAGAAAAGAGGGCTATAAAATCAAGTTGTTCTGGGAACTGGGTGAAACTAAGGATTTTCACTTTCTGTGTTTTCTAAGGAAATCGGAGCTCTGTGGATATTATCTGTCGGATTCTCCAAATTAGGAGGGGAAAGCGGAATCTTCTTTACCTTCAGAGAGGAATTCGTTGCGTAGGGCAGAGGGTTTGGGTCCTTCCTCCTGCCATGTCGTGGTAGTGGGGGAATGTCCCTGTTTTGTATAATCCACTTACGGACCTGGCGTTTTTTCCCCTGAGATTATAGCCACAAGGCCCAAAGACTTCCTCTCTGTTTTTCTGCATGCTTTCTGGAGCAGCAGAAGTACCAGCTGCTGAAGTGTACTGTAGGCTACCTCGCGATGGAATTTAGGAAAAAGAGAGGAGATGCTTGCATATCGCTCTTACTTGTGGAGCACATAGCATATAGAGGAAAAGTAGATTGGCCATTTCTTTCAATCCCAGGACATTTTAGTGATTTTCCAAAGACCAACCAGCAACTTGAGGAAGAAGTGATTCTAGAATCTTCATCCTCCTGAATTTCCATTAGTATTTGGTCTGGAAACCTGGAACCTTAATTCTTATTGATTGTTTCTTACACTGGAAGCCAAATTCACTGGGTTTCGTTGATAACTATTGAGTTGTCTTTTTTTTTTTTTTTTTGCAGGACTAGTACCATATTCTGTCAATTGCCATATGTCGCTGTACCATTTATGGAAACACAGATACTATAAATAACAGAATAATATAAGAGTCTATTTCTAAAGGTAAACTATGCAGTAGCCTCTGTAGACTCAGGAAGGCACAAAACAGCTTATGATCATTATCATAAGGAAAGATATATTTAACTCACATGGCAAGGTTTTCTCAGTTTGTTAAGCAAGCCACATATTGTTTTAAAATAAAAATACACTATGATTTTGGGGAACCACAACAATACTGGTTAACTAAGATGTGACTGGATTGATTACTCTTATAGTCATGTAATTGTGACACTGTTCCTATTTTGGAGTGGAAAGCTCTGTGAAACTTGGCAGTCGTGTTGGTTTTGGGGCTAGAAATTAATGCCTATTGTAGATTTTTACAATAAACTTCAGTAAAACACATTAAATCTTCCTAATGGAGATGGACTAATTGGCAAGATAAAAAACAAGTTCAAGAATATAACATGCACGATCTATTTGGCCTGATAGTCCAAATATCAGTTAATTACTATATTAATTGCACCTGCGTAGTGCTTGCAACGAAACATCTCAGAGGATTGCTGATAGGATCATGTCAGTAAAAAGCTTGAGATCTTGACTAATTTCACAAGAAAAAGAAGACTTCATAAAAAGATTTTTCACTCCAAGCATATTAGAAAGAAGATCACAGGTCTCAGCTAAGAAAGTCTAACTCTCTCTGTATTTATTTACAAGAAATCTCAAGATAAAAGCGGCATTAAACACTCTTGGTCTTCTTAAATGTCAGCTATGTAGGCATAGTACGGTTGCCAAAACAAACATGATACAATTTTCCCGTT
The DNA here is from genome assembly GCF_964656455.1 of Halichoerus grypus. Taxonomy (NCBI): domain Eukaryota; kingdom Metazoa; phylum Chordata; class Mammalia; order Carnivora; family Phocidae; genus Halichoerus; species Halichoerus grypus. Next base: position 54,706,193 of record NC_135717.1, read on the forward strand.
ATGCTTTTTGGACTGTTAAAAATCCCCAAATCATGCCTCTGGCATTGTCTTTTTTAAATCTCTAGGTGTATCCTTGTAAATCCCCTCAGTGGCCTCTCTACTCAACAAGAAAAATAAAAGAAATAAACTTACCTTCCATAAAGCTAACGTTAAGATGGCCAGAACCAATAATCCAAGAAGGATTGCTAGTATTATTACCCATAATGGGATTGAGAAGGAAACATTTGGGGTTGTCCAAATAACTGATGTCTTAATCTGAAATGGAAAATAAAGCAAATGAGCTCAAATATGAAAACTATTGGGTGAAATAAAGCAGTAATTACCAATACAACACGGGGGCTGAGGGTTAGTTCTGAAAAGATCCATACAATAATTGAAATCATCCCAGGAGAGATTTGAATGTCTACAGCACTCAGACAACGAATCTTTTTTTTTTTTTTTTAAAGGTTTTTTAATTTATTCATTTGAGACACAGAGATACAGAGAGAGAGAGAATATGAGCAGGGGGAGAAGCAGAGGGAGGGGGAGAAGCAGGCCCCCCGCTGAGCAGGAAGCCCGATGTGGGGCTCGATCCCAAGACCCTGGGATCATGACCTGAGCTGAAGGCAGACGCTTAACCAACTGAGCCACCAGGCGCCCCTCAGACAACGAATCTTAAAAGCCAGCACATTCTTAGGTCCCCCAGGTTGGATGGAAGATCTAATTACAGACACCTGGTGTGTGTTTGGCTTCAAACAGCCCAGAAACCCTGGCATAGAATTGAGGTGGACCAAGACTGAGAACCAACAAGGTGGAAACGAGTGACCTTAAATCGGGCTGGACCTTTTATGGCAGTAATGACTAAAAGTAGACCCTCTGGAAGGCCAAGTCTGTCCACACACATTTCTCCACAGAACTGAGCTAACCTCATTGAGAGGTGAGTTGAACTGGATCCATCAGACTCTTGAATGTGCAAAAGATTAGAAAATCACCTAATCACCTATATTAATCACACCTGTGTAGTGCTTGTAGTCAAACATCTCAGAGGATTGCTGATAGGATCATGTCAGTAAAAAGCTTGAGATCTTGACTAATTACACAAGAAAAAGAAGACTTCATAAAAAGATTTTTCATTCTAAGCATATTGGAAAGAAGATCACAGGTCTCAGCTAAGAAAGTCTAACTCTGGCGAAGGTTGGTGGCTCTGGAATGTTTCCTGACTGGATACATATGGGTGTTTTCATAGCCTGCACCCAAGTATGGCGCCCTGACCATGCTCAGCTCTTTCCTCTGCCTTCTTAACTACATTGGAGCATCCTGCCTCTGTGCTTCTCAGCCTGTCTGGCTTTTCACTGCTCCTTCATCTTGGTCCATTTCCTCTATCCGGCGGACATCCTGATGGCTTAATTCACTCAATTCTCCAGCCCCAGATATCATTTACATCCAGACTAAACAAAGGCATCACCAGTAGTGACTTGATCCCTGCCTTCAGTGAGAAAGAGGCTGGCCTTCACCTGCTCATGGTTATACCTTCCTCCTTCTCCTGCTAACTCCCTTTGCCCAGCAGTCCCTATTTCATCCAACACATCAGCAGGAAGTGCAGCATTCCATGACCATGCTGGGATTAGCCTCACCCTGCTTGCTGCCATCTAAGGACAGGGCACGTGGTGCATGAAGCAATACACCACAAGGACTCAAAGCAGTCACGATGCCACTGGATTCTGCAGCCTGCATAACTTATTCTACACTGATCCTCTGCATGTATATGGCTGTGTGAGCAAGCTAGGGACTGATGACTTCTGAATCACCTCTCTTTATATACCTTTCCCTTGGTGAATTACATCTAGTAACACCTATGAAGTCAGTGCTCAATCCTCACCGTAAGGTGCTCCGAGGGAGGACATGAAGTGGTCTTTCAAAATGATCCTAATATTATTGGAAGCAGACGCCTACAGTTTCGATAATGAGAATTTCAGAATTTTGGAACCACAAGGGATAGTAGTGATCATGTACTCACCGGCCAGTTACAATGACCCAGGAGAGAGAAAATCTGGAGCCATGGAAAATTCTGAGGTTTCTTTTCTTTCTTTCTTTTTTTTTGATTTTATTTATTTATTTGACAGAGAGAGAGAACGCGTGCACAAGCAGGGGGAGCGGCAGGCAGAGGGAGAAGCCAACACCCTGCTGAGGACCCTGGGATCATGACCTGAGCCAAAGGCAGATGCTTACCCGACTGAGCCGCCCAGGTGCCCCAATTCTGAGGTTTCTGATAACTGTTTCCTCCCCCTGAGCTCTGAGTGCACTGAGGAAACAACATAGTTTCAGGCTATGTTTAGTTCATGTGTTAGAGATCGCCAAAATTTACTAATAGGTAATTTACAGTAACACAAGCAACCATGCTTCTTCATCTTCCCTGTCTTGATTTACCTAATTAATATCTTAAATTGCCTCCCAATTTAGCTAAAGGAGTTGAAAGAAGGGCCAGAGGGCCACAGACTGTTCTGTTCAAATTATTAGGTTAGTAAAAAGCAATGGGATGGGAGAAAACCTACCAGTGACACTGCTGGGTTCCTTTGCCTCTTTGGCTACTATAGGTTTTGATGTTATTATCTAAAAAACTGGTCATTCTGTAGAAACAGGTAGGGAGGTCACTTACAAAGAGTTAATAATGATATGTGAAGGCTTTTTTTTTGCAGCAATGATGGAAAATATGATTAAAATATTAAATTGAACAGGATATGCTTATTAGGGTCTCCTGAAGCAGAAAACAGCTTTCTAGGTATAATTACAAAATCTACTGGCTTTTCATTTGCAATCACTTCCAAAGATCTTGTCAGCAGTGTCTTAAAAATGTCTGAGAGTAGATGATCCCCACTGTCCTTTTCAGTTCCAAAATTCTGAAATTCTCATCACCCAAATGGTCATCAGTCTGCTCCCAGTAACATTATGCTCACTTAAAAAATACCATGCTATTCCCTTTCTCTGAGTATTTTAAAAGTTAAGATTATACATGTCTTGTACATTTCCTGTAAGTCATCATATGTAATTAACCAGGAGGAAAGGACAAAGAATTTTAAAAGAAAGCAAACTGGAAAACTTTCCCCCTGCGCCTGTATTCTGCTTTTCTTGTCTGTTGCCTTTAGGACATCCATGTGGCACTGAGGCTGCCCAATCTTCTCAATCTAAAATGTGAGCAGTTGCAAAGACCTTCCTTGGCCCCTGGTATTTTCCTAAACTTACCTAGGCTTTGCACCGCATAGTCAAGAAGTCACTACACCGAGGACAGTGGAAATACAGAAAATCAACAACAGTGCCCCGGAGCATTTCTCCAGATTGCCAGTGCGGGGGAGCTAATTGGTTGTTGCTGGAAAGGGGTGGATGAAGAGTCAAGGGTGACACATCATTGGAAGAGTCGTACGTGTCTTGGAAAGGGAGGTCTTTCTGAGGACACATTGATCAGGGAGTCATGTGACATATTCATGTGTATAAATGGCAATGCGGCATTTCATTCATGGGTGGAAACAGGTAAAGCCCAGCTTTTCCTAAAAGTCAATGCTCTGTATAAATTAGAAACTTGAACTACAGAGGCAAGCTTGCTAGGGAAAGACTAAATTGATCACTTTTGTAAGACCAAAGCTTATTTAAATTTGTATTAGTGCTATGGAAATTACAGAATGGTTTTGGGAAAACTTGCCAAGAAATAAAAAGTTGGAAAATACTAGAACTTTGTTAGTATTTATGTTTGTCTTGCAGCTCATTTTGATAAGCCCCCAAGAAACTTAGTTATCCATTGGATAACTAGTAGTAAGAAAAATTGGTCTTAATTTTCAGTTTCTCATGACTAAGCACTATTTTTTTGTAATAATTTTTCATTCATTTCAAATAAGATTTATTAAATACCCCATGTTCTCTGAAGATCTGCAGGTATTATCATCAGCTCCAAGCTGGAACATTCTGTAACCCTGCTCTAGATCTGTGCTGTCCAATAGAAATAAAATGTAAGCCATATGTGTAATTAAAGAATTTTCAGTATCCACATTAAAAAAAGAGGAAAAAGATGAGATTAATTTTAATAATTTATTTAAGCCTAAGTATCAAAACTATTATCATTTCAACATGCAGTTGATATAAAAATATACATATGACATTTTAAACTCTTTTTTTTAAAAGAAGTCTCTAAAATTCAGTGTGTATTTTATATTTGCAGCACATAACAACAAACTAGATTTTCAAAGGTTAAAGTGAAATGTAGTCTCAGAGAAAAAACACAGCTGCATTTAATGGACAAACACCTTATACAGCAACAGTTTTTAGGTTTACATTTAAATGAGTTAAAGTAAAACTACTAGTTCATTCTCACAGTGGCCACCTCTCAGGTGGCTGATGGCCACCATACTGGACTGCACAGCTCTAGAACATTTTGTATGATCTCACACAATGGTGTGATTTACCCATTTACTTAAGTCCCTCCTTATAAGATTCATTCATCAACAAGGTGGTCCCAAGGCAGAAGGCGGGGTATATTGGGAACTAAAGGTTTCCTTTAAGAATATGGACAAGCGATTACATATTTCACCTGCTTTAAGAAAGAAGGGTAATGGTGACTAACTGAAGTAAGTACTGAAAATTTACAGAGAAAAACTCAAGTGTGTGCCAACTAATCAACAAACTGTTTCAGTTTATCTTCATGTATCAAGAACCTACAGCTATTTAAAGAACTACATAACATTTTAACAATTCCTTTATTATAATTATCTGCAATTTTAGGACGTGAGATCCATAAATTACAAGTGGTTTAGACTTTCTTAAAGTGATGCTAAGTAGGGAACATTTAATCTTACCTTCATCAAGTCATAAATCTTGTTGTTCTTTATTATGGTTGAAAGATCATGAATAAAATTTTAATATGCCTACATTTTATCATTGACATTTATGATATGTTTTTGTATATTTTGACAAAATACCAAGGTAGAAGGAAAAAGCTCCCTTGTATTTGCAACTGTAATTAATGTTGACATCTGTATTTATGTATCACAAAATCTTGTGTAAACATACTTCATAGGGGTCACAGGAATGTTTTAAATGAATGTACCAAGATACCCTACCTACAGTGCCATTTAGAACAAAATGATATCATAAAGTGGACCAGCTGGACACACATTTTAACAACATTTAAATAACCCCTATGAGATAAGCAGTTTGAACTCCAAACAATTGTTTGATATAATAATTCCATTTTAAGGCTTTGAAGTTGTGCTAACAAGTGAAATGGAGTCACAGTTTTTGTATGGAGGTTTTCAATAAGGATTCTCATGAACTCTTTTATAATAACTACTGTTGGAGTTATACTAGACAATAATATTCCCTCCTGGGTGTCAATTATGGAATTCAGCTTTAGTGGCATGACATACAAATGCCAACGTTTCTTGCTAGGCAAAGAAAATGGTCAAGTAACCGAATCCTGTTTTTTCTGCTGCACTGTAATGATTGAACTTTCAATCATAGCCCTTTGCATCCCAGGCCACCTTTCCCTCACCTGTGAACACGGCAAGGGTCACGTTTCATGAGTTCATTTGTTACAAACACAGACATGCTACAGGTAGCAGATAGGAGGCCCTCTTTTCTTCCGTGTGTGAAGCTCACATGGGGTTCTAGAAATGGTTGAAACCATGACCACATTGACAAGGGAATACAAACTCACTAATCATCCCACACAAGGGCCTAGGAAAACAAGTCTCATTACAAAAGAAGTATCTGAGAGGGTTTCCCCATTGGCAGAGTATGGATTGGAGCTCTTATGATTCTCAACCTATTCCAAGTGATTGAGCCCCTTAAAGCAATTCCCTTCTGCTGCATTCTTTTCCAGATGAGAATGGCCTTTGAGAAGAACTCACTGTAAAAAAAAACCCAAAACATCAGCTAGCTCAAAGCACAGTCCTCTCAAATCAAGCCACAGGAAAATCGTTTCCCTGTAGTGCAGGGCAAACTTTCTACCAACCCGATCTCCACTCGGTCAGGTATTAGGAGACCCAAGGGCACCTTCATTCCTAAATGTTTTTCCAATAACCTTTCCATAAATGATGTGGTAAATCATCCACCTCAGATAATAAGGCTTTTAAAAAGTGCAGTGACAAGGGTGGTGGGGATGGGGAAGCACATGTAACAGATAATTTTGTGGGTCTATCGAGATGAGTTGAGAACAGCAGGCTATCACCTGGGGCCAGTACAGAAAGACCCAACGCTGTTGACAGGATTGACTGTAACATATGTTTCTGGTATGGAACACATGCTCAGAGAAAACAAAGGGACCCAGATTTATCTCCCTTAGAGAGACAAGCCTTTGAACCTCTTTGGATGAACATTCTGTGTTAAAACCCAAAGCCTCTGTCTTCTAGGTTGAACGTAAATCCAACTACAGCAGACATCTTGTGAGGGAAAGAAAGGCAAGCTAAATGAAATAAGATGTGGCCGTCCTTACTTTAAAATGCCACCAAAGCTTACAAAAATATTTTGACATTTCCAAGTTGGGCTTCCTTGACTTAGCCAGGGAGGGTGAGACATTTGGGGAGGTTTACTATTACTGAGGCTTGAAGTGTACCTTGTTCCAGGTGTAATGCAGGACTTCATAGACATCACTTTATTAACCTTCTCAACAATGCTCTCAGGTGAATATAACAGCCTCAGGGAGGTACCGTGATTTCCTGAATGTTTCCTAATTAGAGTGGGTGGAGCCAGGGTGAGGCCCAGGAGAATGTGTGTGTGTTTAATAATATAATCCCATTTTTTTATTTTTTAAATTTAATTTTAAAAAATTTTAATTAATTAATTAACCCATATACTGTATTATAAGTTTCAGAGGTAGAGTTTAGTGATCCGTCAGATGCATATAACACCCAGTGCTCATTGCATCAAGTGCTCTCCTTCATGCCCATCACCCAGTTACCCTATCCCCCACCCCCTTCCCTTCCAGCAACCCTCAGTTTGTTTCTGAAACACATTTGAAATGTGAGTCTTGCCCTGTGTTGCCTGACCCCGTGCTAGAGACTCCTAGTGCTTTTATTTTTTTTTAAGTATGTTCCACACCCAGCGTGGAGCCCAACACTGTGCTTAAACTCGCAACCCTGAGATTAAGACCTGAGCTAAGATGAAGCATCCGACGCTTAACCAACTGAGCCACCCAGGCGCCCCCCTCGGTGCTTTTAAAGCACAGTGCCAGGGCCCCAGCCCAGCCCTCCTCAATCCCGATATTTGGGGTGAGGTCTTAGCACGTATGTATCTTTAAAGTTGCACGAGTGATGATGCTTTGCATACTCAGGGTTGAAAATCACTAAACAATGGATTCATCCAATTTAAATTACTAAAAGTAGATCAGGCTGGAAAGATTAAATTTTATAATTACATTTTAAGACCTCCACCGATAAGACGTCATGATAGTATCAACTTACATACCATCCAACGCAGTGCCTCTCAAGTTGTACTGTGTACACGAGGCCCTGATGATTGTGACAAAATGCAGATCCTGACTCAGCAGGTCTGGAGTGAGGCTTCTTTCTGAATTTCTGACAATTTCCTAGGTGATGCAGATGGTGCTGTCTGCAAGCTGCACCACGAGTAACAAAGACCTGGGGACCAGGGTTCAAGTGGGGCTTGTATCTATGGAATGACCCAGAGACAAAGATTTAAATCTTAATATGTTTTCCCAGAGTTCTGGCTGTGATCACCTTCATGGTAAACTCAGGGTCTGGGTGACCGCGTCCCCGGGTCCCCCTGTGTCCCGGTCCGCTCTCCATGGCCTTGCCAAGCTGTGGAGGACTCCAGCAGTTGTGTTGTGACTGATAGACCCCCGTCAGTAATGTTTAGTAGCCTCAATTTTAAAATAACATTTCATTCAAATGAAGATCATAGTGTGCTTTTTTTCCGGGTGAAAATTACAGTTCTTTGCATAGAAAGGATATGACTAAGGTCATCCAGCTGTCCTTAAGGAAGAGTTTCCCCCCAACCTCCCCACCTCACTTACCATGCTGTCTTTAAAATTAAACAATTAGGAGGATTGCATTATAATGATCATTGCTGTCTGGACTTCTTCCAAACAAAATGGCTTGATGAAAAAGTGGTATTAGTCCTGCACTGATTTTTTTTTGAGTAGAAATTGACACTGAAAGTTTAAAAATTTGATCAAGCAGCACAAAGAAATTTCCAGACTGAGATAAGAAAAGAATGATCCAGAGAAGAAACTTTCCTCAAGTTAATGTAATAAGCACTTAAATGTAACACAAGCTGAACAGTGATTTAAAAAATAATTATTTCAACAAAATTATTGTGGCTCTATATTTTTCAGATACTCACTGCTATGCTTCCTTCTGGGAGTTTTGCTGGCTGATCTTTATAAGGCATCTTCTTAACTTTGAAGGACACCAGGGATGCAAGAGAATAGGGATCATTTTTTCTCTGAAATTAAAAATATTTATTTAAATATATTCCATGCAAATATTTAAAAAGTTATACAGGCAGCCATCCAATTGTTTTCAGTGTTTTTCATTTCCAAAGCAAAATTTCATTTTTCCTTCTTTTTTCATTTTTCTCTTCAAAAAAATTTTCCCCATCCAATCATCCATCATACATCCAGACATCCTTTGAGACATCCATTCCACTGTCCATCCAACTGCCCATCCAGTCATTCATCCTTTTCCCAGTTCTAAAAAGAATTTGTCGTATTAACAAAAGACTTGGTACAACGACGTTAGAATAAAAACAGAAAATCAGAGTCCTAAAAAGGATCAAGCACAAAGATTAATATAGTTGCTGCTAGTGAAGAACAAAGGGGAGATATAGTGGGTTATAAAATTCTTATTATCTGATAGAGGGAAATATTTTAGGAGAGAGACTGATACTAAGTTATAAAGAAATTTATCACATTTCATCTGATACAGAAGATCCAGAGAAGGCTCTCTTAGTCTCAGCACTGTTAGGATTTTGGGGTTGGATGGGGTACTGTCCTGAGCATTGTAGGATATGTAGCTCTCTCTGACCTCTACCCACTAGATGTCAGGCCAGTAACACCTCTATCCCAATTGTGACAACCAAAAATGTCTTTAATTATTGTCAATGTCCCTCGAGGAACAAAATCCCCTTGGTTAAGAACCACTGACTTAGGGGTGCCTGGGTGGCTCAGTCGGTTGGGCGCCTGCCTTTGGCTCAGGTCATGATCCCAGCGTCCTGGGATAGGGCCCCACATTGGGCTCCCTGCTCGGTGGGGAGCCTGCTTCTCCCTCTCCCTCTGCCTGCCTGTCTGCCTACTTGTGATCTCTCTCTCTCTCTGTCAAATAAATAAATAAAATCTTAAAAAAAAAACAAAACAAATCACTGACTTAAAGCCATAGAATTTTTGATAAAACTTTTCAGCAAAAAAATTTTTTTTTGTTTAATTGGTTCTCATATTAACTGTTGATTAAAGTCAAAGGAAAATATTTAAGACTAAGTCAAGGAACATAAATTTTGAGAACATAAATTTCTGTGGTTCCCCACCATTTAACTTGAGACAGTGATTAGAGCTATCCAGTCTTAGGCTGGAGCTGGTTCATAATGGCTCTTGAGAGCAGACTGTTAAAATTTCAGGAATTTTGAGTATCAGTTGTTAAACAGAGCCATTATTAAAACTTCTATCTATGTAACTTTCAGAAAATTATATTTTTTAAAAGGTCATACACACTCCAAACTCAGTATTTATTAACTATTTTATTGTATTTTGCTAGTACCTATGCTCTGGATATTATTTAAGTCTGTTGTATCTGGAAGGGGATGTGCCTCTCTTCCCAACTCCAGATTTGGTGACGTTAGGCTGGCAGCTTGAAATTGGCCATGGTGGGAATATTTTACACCATGGAAATCAGCAAATGCTGCACATTGGAGCTTCCCCTGCTACTCCCACAGAGCAGTTTATTAAACATTCACCAGCACTTCACCATTTATAATTCAATGTTGGGTTTCTTGAAGCCAATCCATCAGGTTGGATTGTAATAATTTTGTTTACATTTTTTTACGAAGTTCTTTTTTTTTTTCTTCCTGTGACTGAATGTTTTTCTCTTTTCAATAAATCCCATTTCCTCTAGATGATAAGGACAGGCAAGAGTATGCAACATTTTTAAATACTTAAAGTCACTATATCTTTGACTTTTTCTTTCTTTCTATGCCAACATTCCAGGATAAGTAACTTTATTCATTTGGAAAAATTATTTTTTGGTTGTTATTCTTCTGATGTTCTCTTGTCTCCTGGCTTTTCCATTTTAACTGAAAGTTGGATTTATTTGTTTGTTTGTATGAGAAGTGTTTTTTAAAACGTGGAAAAACTTTGCTCATAAAATCTGTCATGTACTTGGTGATTTAAATCTACTTTCTTTAGCACCCTGGCTGGTAGGCACAGAAGGAACATGACTATATTCTGGTCATGAGATTCTGCATAAGAATCACAATTACATACTCACATGTGTGTCCATGCTCCCCAAACTCCAGTGAACAAGTTTTCTCTAGTCTCCAAGTTCAATTAAAAAAATTGATAGAAAATAATTCTCTTGCTCTCGAAGTCGTATCTTTGGGGAACAAATCAATAGAGACCTCCATCTCTGTCTCAACTCTAGATGGGAAGTTTTGTCCTGCCTGATTCTGCATTTATGAATATGGAAGTTTCTTAATGAATAAAAGGTGGGATTTGAACTCTAGAATGTAGAACAGGGAGAAACATGTTTGTCTGAGGGGATTTCCATTCACCTCCTTCCTTTACCCCCTCTGCTCTTGGCCACAGTTTGATTTTTCCTCATGTTTTACTTTATCCCCAGTCCTTAGTATCCTTTCCAGTGGTTCACAGCCCCGTGGGCTTTGCTGAGCTTCAGAAACACCTGGGATCAGGCTCAGGGATTCTGATTCAGAAAGATGAGGATGAAACTATATTTGTCCTACATTGTTTGCAATTTTGACATTGTTGTTTAACTTATTATTTGTCTCTATTACTTTTCTCCTCAACAAGATTATATAGAAATGGAGGGTGTAAACCATGGGATATAATGTTTATATCTTCCACAGCACCTCGAACAGCTTCAACCCTGGCTGACTGACCACGTAAATGGACAGTGAATGAACCCTCCGACCTCACATAACACCCATTTTATAGCACCTTATAGAAGGTTTAGTTCTTTCAATGGTTGAATTGGACCCCGTCCACTATCAACTAGATTAGAAAGTTCAAGAAGTTCTAAGAAAGGTAGTGACATAAAATGGGGGCTGTGGGTCATGAAAACGGGCTGTTGACCTGTCCCTCCACTCTTTGACTCAGTGACGTAAACTGACACAGTCTGGGGCCTGAACAAATTAAGGTGGTAGGCAAAGAGCCTGCAGACCATACAACTCATAGGCAGATCTACTCCTTATTTTAAATTCTTCTCCAAACCCAAGATTCTTCCATCCTCTTCAGTAGGAAAATGCATTTATTTTTTCATTTTTCTAAGATGCTCTGGAGCTCCAAGGAATGGGGATATGTAAGCAATTAGACTATGATCAGCTGGGGTAGCACCAAAAATGCGCTAGTCTTGTGACTGCAGGTCAAAGGCATGGCATAGTAAGTATTTAATTCATGAACAACAATTATGAGCAGAGTCATATTATTGATTCTACGTTCAAAGTCGGATGCTTTCAGCTGTGGTCTTCACATAGCAACTACATTATTCTTAGGTTTAAAAGAAATCTCCTCTTCCATATAGCAATATACTCATCTAATAGCAATCACTGCTACATTGCAGGCAATTTAAGACTGAAAAAGCAGCTGGAGTTAATATCCCTTGACAACACCTGGGACCTTCGACCTGCCCCAGCTAGCTATTAATCCTCAGAAAATGCCCTGTTCCTCTCTCATTTCTGCGTCATTTCGACTGTGGTTTGCAGCTCACTAGCTGTCATGCACTTTTGCACAATGATTTGCTTACGGTCTTGGTACTAATACAAGTCCTCTAGTTGGTAACAAATGGAGAGTGAGGCTTTTGAATTGGTTAAATACATGGTGTGGCTGGTAATGTCATGAGCCCTTCCACTCCTACCTTCCCACGGCTCACTTCCTTCTCAAGAATTCTTTTTGACCACGTAGCCCACGTTTAAGTACTCAACATTTGCCAGAAACAAAGCCTTGTGAGCTGACAAAACCTAAGCGATTACTGGTGAAATCTTACCCTGGGAAGGATTGTTTCAAGCAACAATCACAGGACAGGGTATCATTTAGGACTATTCTAAATAAAATCTTTTTCTGACCGGTTTGCATGTTCACCAAGTGGACAGAAACAAACATAATGCAGCAAATCATGTCATGCAAGAATTGTAAACTTTCTAGTTCAGATTAGGAAGGCAGAGAATGTTTACCTCCTTCTGGATTGCATGACAAAACCGTTAAAGACCTCCAGTATGTAGTATATTCTTAGAGAGAGTGGGAGAGGCAGGGAGGGAGCGAGGGAGAGAGACTGCAATAAGGAAGGCACTCCTCTTCAGCACTCAGATTACAAGACAGGGAATAAGCAGAAACTGGGTGTGCGGAAATGTGGGCTATGGCTGTGGGTAAATGCTGGTGACTTGAGCCACTCTCTCTGGTCTTGGTTTTGGCTCAGGTCATGCTCTCAGGGTCCTGGGATCATCGAGCCCCACATCGGGCTCTGCGCTCAGTGGGGAGTCTGCTCGAGATTCTTTCTCTCCCTCTGCCCCTCTCCCTGCTCTCTCTCTCTCTGTCAAATTAACAAGTTAATAAGTTAACAATCTTTAAAAACATTAAATAATCATGTTTCCCTTGACTGTGGTGTCGTAATGATTTTAGTCCTGTTTCACCAAAAAGTTATTCTCCCTTATTTCAGTAGGATGTGATACCCAAAGTAATAGAAGGAATGTATGGTTATCATTGAAGACTGTATGGGCTTGGGAATTCAGTGAGACTCCTCTCCTCAACTCCTCAACTCTGAGATAAGAAGTAACAACCCCAAAACAGAGTGACCATGAACAAATCGATGGAAAGGAAGCGATACCTGAAGAGGAGCCTGGTACATAGTTGGCACTCCATGGGTATTTGTTTAGTGAATGAATAAATAATGGTTTAACTAAAAAAAAAAAAAGAAAAATCAAATAAATTGTGTACTGCACTTCTCCCTGGTTCAGGCATTCAAAACTGGTGGTGATTTTGCCCCCAGGGGACATTGGCAATGTCTGGAGACAGTTTTGATGGTCACAACTGGGGAATGGGTTGCATCTAGTGGGGGGGGGCAGGGATGCTGCTAAGCATCCTATAATGCACTTCCTATAAAGCATTCTATAATCCTATAATGATTGTTCCCCACAACAAAGAATGATCTGATCTGAAAGAGTATGCTGAGATTAAGAAACCCTGCCTTAGTTAAAAAATAAAAGAGCTTCACCACTATTTCATAAATACCTTTAACTTTCCTTCTATTTATTTTAGAAACAAAATTAAATAGGATTTGCAAGACTACAGAAGTATTTTGAATCCCGGAAAACATGAAAATCCAGAGCTATGAAATTCTGTATTTATTAGACTCAAAAGGACTTTACCATTTGATTTTCTATGGTGCAATGAGCCAGATGAATTTTTTAATAGTTAAAATGTGAGCAAGAATGCATAGATTTGGTAGGGTTTTTAATTTATCTTATTTTCCCCTCTCTAAATCCTTTCTAAACAACAAGGTCACAATATAGTAGTATCATTTGAATAAATAGCTCTTTCCAAATGGAAAAAATTAATTTGTTCAGTATAAAAGAGATCTTAGAACTTTAAAATGCACACAGTCCATGGAATTATCTGTGGCAGGGTGGGATGCCACAGATTAGATACACGGAAGCAACCAAGAACTTCTTAATCACACATATGTGGAACGTCACTGAGATGCGTCCTGGCTGGGGCCCAGGCTGTGGGAATCCCCTTTCCCTTCTTCATTGATTTCTATTTTGACCCTTTGGGGCATATGGCTTACACTGTGCTCTTATATGCGCCATCATTCCACTGACTAATATTTACTGAAAACTACTATGTGCTGGGCACTGGGTAGAAAGCGGTGAGCTAAATAGATTTATTCGAAGCTAAGTTACTGTCTAAAGGCCTGAGGGACTCAGGATATTTTCATTGTCTTCACCTAAAAGATGAAGGAATATTACTCAGCATAAAAAAGAAGGAAATCCTGCCTTTTGTGACAGCACAGATGGACGAGGAGGAGGACATTATGCTACGTGAAATGAGTCGGAGAAAGACAAATACTGTATGACATCACTTACATGTGGAATCTAAAGAAGGAGCACTCAGAAATAGAGTAGATCAGGTTGGGCCTCGGGGTGGGGGGATTGGGGAGATGATGGTCAAAGGGTACAAACTTCCTGCTATAAGATGAATAAGTTCTGAGTATCTAATGTATAATTAACAATACTGTATTGGATTCTTGAGAGCTGTTAAAAGAGTAGGTCTTAAAAGTTATCACCTGCCCTCCACACACACACAAAGCTAATTACATGAGGGGATGGAGATATGAACTAACTTCAGAGTAGTAACCATTCAAAAACATACAGGTCTCCAATCATCATGCTGTATACCTTAAACTTCCATATATGTCAGCAATATCTCAATACAGCTGGGGAAAAAAAAAGGTCTGCACCTGATGGGAAAGATGACCAGCTGATCTTGGCTCAACGTCTCCACGGACGCTTCTTTTAAACAATTTTAAAAATTAAAAAATTTAAAAAATTAATAAAAAATGTTAAATTAAAATTAAAATTAAATCTAAATTTTTTAAATGAAAAAAATCAAATTTTTCTAAATTTAAAAATTAAAACATTTAAAAGTCCTTTTTAGGAAAACTTCCAGCTGAGCTTTTGAGGAGAGGTTCCCTACAAGCAGGTGCATGAGCGTCAGCGTTGTTACCTGGAGGAAGGTCTTGGCCCATAACCGTGACCTGACTTTTAGGACGGCGCTTTCTCCTCCTTCTAGCCGCCCCACTGCACAGGAGATTTGTAAGCACTCGATATTTGTACAATTCTGCAAAACAAAACAAAACAAAACAAAAAAACCAAAAAAACCCCCCAACATCAGTGGTGGCCAATCGGTGTTTTTAAATTGTGGTGGAAAATCAACATTGAAGTCAGCTTATCTGCACTGTATTTTCTCAGAAGTCACCACCTAATTCATAAATTATTCATTTAAACAACAAACAATTACATTGAAACAACCAAGAGAAAACACAGTTTGGTAGTAATGATGCATCAATTTTACTGGTAGTGTAGAGATAATGGAATGTAAAATACAACATAAGATTTAAGCTTTGTTTTTTCCTAAGGACTTAAAACAATTCTCTGCAGCAGTGATTGGATTGTTCTTTGTTGATTTCATTTCTCAGAAGGCAGGAAGATATTTCTTATAGACCCTTACAACACGTGACCCTGGACTAAAGGAGCCCTGAAAAGGCTTCGGAGGAAGCTCCCTGTATCTATATTATCTCAAAGACCCAGTGTTATCAACCCATTTTTTCCAAAACATTCTTCCTTCTAAATTACTTCTTGGTTATAAAGCAGAACCTTTGAGTTCCATCCATTAGGCTGTTTTCAAGCTAGTTCCTAATTTTGCCAACTTACAATAGGCAACTTTTATTATATAAAATGCACGTTCCAGGGAAGTATTCATTGTGATGACATCCTACCTGTCAAATCATATTTTTTGATTGGGTCCAGTATGGAAATAAATAGACAGCTCACATCTGTTTTCTGTGTATCCATGTACAGGATGATACTTCTTGAATTGTACTCCCTCACTGATTTGAACTTACCGTGTGGGCTATGCTTTATTTATTTCTCATGTCTCAAGCACTGGGCTCTGGACTATCGATGCTCAATAAGCATTAGTTTATTGACTAGTATGAGCAGGATTTAACTGAGGCATTTTACTTTAATGAAATTGCTAAACCACAGAGTAGCTTGAGGGACATATTGCCATGAAAATCTTTTTTGAGAACCTCTAAATTCTCCAAAAACAAAGCAATCAGTAAGGGGCATCTGATAAATTCCAGGGAGGTCAGATTTCGACATGCTGTTTCCAGGTTCAGGTGGCGGGGCTGTTCTTATTCTACTAGGGTTGGGCGCTGAGGTGTTTGGGGTTTTGTGCCTACAGCAGGAGCAGGAATTCTGGAAGCGCTGCAGTTTGTGTCCCCTGTGAGGACCCTCATGTTTACCTACACTTCATTACTGACATGCTGTGTATCTCCAATCCCACCCTCTGGAGGCAAAGAAGGCGAGTGAGAAGGGGGTGATTCTTGTAAGCTCCCTGGACCTGTTGGTCCTGGTGAGCTAGCTCTGTTGGAGGATTCTGGAGAAAGACTGTGCTCAGAATGAGTCTTGAAGGGTGAGAAAGAGTGACCTAGCCATCTAGGCAGACAGGGACAAGACCAGTGCATGTTCAGAAAAGAGGAGAAAAGGGTATTCGGGGGCAGGGTGGACAGATAGAAGTGAGAGAGGAATGAGAGGAAGTCTAGGTGGTAAAGAATATTCCTATTGGAGCCAAGGAGTTTAGATTCTATTCAGAAGGTCCCGTTTAAGCAAGGGCTATGATGGGGTTTGGGTTTTAGGGGCAGGTGGTATGGGAGGCAAGAATGGGGGGGGAGGAGAGTGGGAAGCAAGGAGGGTGACAAGGGCTTGTTGCAAGAGTCCAAGGGAGAGGGGAGAAGGCCCTGAACTGAGGTACAGGGATGCAGAGAGGAAAACGGAGTTTAAGGAAGTTCAGGAAGTAGGATGAGACATTGGTGACAAATTGGAAGTTGGGATGAAGGAGAGGGAGGACTGTAAGGAGGATTGTAGGGAGAACTGGAGGGAGCCCTTTCGGCTTGGGGAACCGAGTGGATGGGCACTGGTGTTCCTGCGTTTGGGAATTCTAGAGGAGAAGCACATTCTGGGGGTCATGGAGACACAATTCTGGATGTGTTGGGGCTGGAGTGGTTATCAGGCATCCAGAGGAATGTATACACTGAGCTCCTCGAGTCTAGAGTGTAGTAGGGACTGCTAAGATGGCAGGAGGCCCATAGGCATGGCTGGAGTCCATGATCGTGCAGAACGTTTCCCTGAAGGAGCGAAGTTGGTGGGAGAAGGAAGGGATCTGAGGATGGAGACCTGAGGTACAGGGGCATCTGAGAATGGGAAGAGGAGAAGCCCACAAACAATTCTAAGAAGGCTCAGGCCAACAGACTGGAAGAGAACCAAGAGAGAGTGTTTTGCGGGAGGCCAAGGGACATACAGTTTCAGGAAGCGATTAATAGTATCAGAGGCTGAAGAAGGTTTGAAAGATAAGGTTTCTGTAAGCCGAGAAGGGAAAGGGACAAGAAGAAAGCCTGGTGAGGAGGAGATGGTATGGTCATTATAAGAGCAGCAGGGGTCCGAGATGAGAGAGGCAAGGATGTTCTTGGGCAGAGGAGAAGTATATTTCAGTGTGACAGATACAAATTTTTCCTATGCAAATTGGAAATTATGATCCCAACACAGGATGTTGGCATTTTGCACTTTCAAATTCCTAATCAGAAATGGGATTCAGTAAGTTGTTTTTAACTAAACAAAAACTGTAGGAGGTCTTATTGAACTTTTGATTTTAGAATAAACTTTGTATAATCACTTTCTATCCAAAACTGTTTTGACTTAAGGACATGCGGAGGCGTATGATTTGCAATTTTTGAACCAATAAGAGACAAAGAGAATAAAGCATGAGTTAACAAAGTCAGAAATGGAAATCAAGAATTGCCTTGCTCTCATCTGCAAGTAGTAAGTTTCTATGATATTCAGGAGCTAAAAATCATCTTGCATTAAAAATATTTAATGAGAAAGAACTGGAGGGGAAAAACCTGACCCTAGAACAGAAGTGCATATAATTTTTCCAAGAATTTTAGTTATTGATTTCTCCTGCCTCAGTGTATTCATGAGACTTAAACTAAATTGGAAATTGAAAAATAAAAGTGAACACTGATATTCTAAATTGTTGGTTCCCATAGGTTTGGACACTGGTTCTCCAGAGGGCTTTCACACTGGTAATGCATATTAGAATTCTATAGATGCCAATCATTGTTTTCTTTTTAAAAATTATTAAATTTTTTATTGAGGTATAATTAACACAGAACATTATATTAGTTTTGGTTGTATGATATAATGATTCGCGATTTGTATATTTTGTGAAATGATAGCCACAGTAAGTCTAGTTACTATCCATCACCACACAGTTAACAGTTTTTTTATGATCTTGGAGAGCTTTTAAGATCTGCTCTCTTAACCCCTATCAAATGTGGAATACAGGATTATTAAGTGTAGTACCATTCTGTATGCCACATCCCCAGGACTTAAATCATTGTTTTCCGTTCTGCTGTTCCTCTGGGAAGCTTTCTTTAAACAATAATATGTGGGATTTTATTAATTTATCCTAAACTGAACAGCATAACAATTTCCTACTCTTAGGTTTTGAAAAACATTACCATGCCATAAAAATTTACAGGGACTTGAACCAAAATCTGTCCCCTGCCATAGCTTTTTGCCAGGTAACTTTAGGTACTTCTATTATAATAAACATTCCTCTATTGATTTAAGTTTAACTGAATAAGTTAGACTTGCTCGATGTACGTTTCTGTCCATTTCCATGTTTGAAACTTTTTATGAATTTTAGAACATATTCAAGACACATTAAAACAAAACACTTTAGACTCTTTTTTTTTTTTTTTAAATTTTAGCCTCTTAATTTGAGTTTGGTTTGGTAGAGTTTGGTGGTATTAACATTCACCTTGGAACGAGTGAAGAGAATTGAATTGAATTGAAAATACAGACTCTTCAGTGCTCTCCACAGTTTTGCAAAGGGTTGACTAAGCTCAGGATAGATCTACCACAGCTCCCCGTGCTAAGACTCTGCAGGGTTTGGGCCCAGGAAATCAGAAGACCCCATTCTCGTCTTTTCTGGACCATCAGAGGAGTCTGAGATGCAGGGACACTTGTGACGCCCCCCCCCCCCCCCCCCGCCCCTCAGCGCTCAGTGTCTAGGAATGGGCTCACAGCGGGAGCTTTGTGTTCTGCAAATGCATTGCATGCCATGTTTTAGGTTTTTATCATTATTTTTCTAACGTGGCCTGCATGGCAGGTGTAGAAGAGTGAAAGCCCTATAATGCAAATATGGCTTTGAAGGCAGGGAAGAGTCACTTTGGTGGCTCACAACGTGTACTGGCAAAACATGGCAGGCATATCTGAGCATTGAATGGGACGGAGAAACAAATAGCCCAAGTTCAAACCTTCTGTGTTTGGGAGTTCGGTCCAATCTGGTCTTTCCTCTCGGATGTGCGCACACTGGGATAACTCACCAGGATTTTTGCGGGGCTCTGTCTGTGGGGCTCCGGCATCCGCACGTCTCTCTTCCTGACAAGATGAGGGATGGTCGAGTTTCGCAAAAAGGCGCTCAGCTCGGGGGTGTCCTCTGGGGGGGCGGCGGGCTGCAAAGAGAAAGCAAGAGATAGCACATCAATCTCATAAATGCTCGTCACCTTTTCATTAGCCTTGAACGCCAGGCATTTTCCCCCTCAGCGGGCTAGGAGTCACAGGAGAAGCCAGACCCGTCCTGATTTGCCAGCAGTGTGTTCAATCACACAATGAAATGCATGGACAAGGGATAAGGCTTCCCGTTCTCCAACCATAGGAGCTCCTGAAGGATGGGGAATGCCTTCCTGGAAAGTTTATCTTGTAAGGGTCAGATTTTAAGCAAAAGTGATCTCCCCAGAAGGAAGTGACTTTTCAAGCATGAGTCATTATTTTCCTGTTAGTTTTCTCTCTTCATACATCGGTGCTGGTGAAGCTCCAGGAACATTCTGTGTGGTGGGACGGATCCTCAGGAGGCAGGAAAGTAAGGCACTGGCCGTGGGGAAACAGATGTAGTCGAGGACCCGACATCAGCATGCCTGAGCCCCACGCTCCTGAAGTTGTAAGAAATGCTCCCTCAGGAGTGAATTGTGTTCTAATAAAAATGACTTTTCCAAAGCATGCCACATGAACATTGTGCTGTAAGGGAGCTTGTTTTCAGCCCTCAGTTTGTTTTGCGATTGTTCTAGAACTTATGATTTTATCTCAGGCTCCATGCTGGGTACATCTGATAGCTGAATAAATATTTTGAAATGCCAATAAATCACACAAAATACCCCATTAGAATTTTTCATTTTTGACTGACTGAATATAGAACCTTAATTTTCTGCCCCTACCCCAAGTCCCCCAAACACGTTCTTTTATTCTTTTTATTTAAAAAAATTTTTTTTTTTAAGATTTTATTTATTTATTTGACAGAGAGAGAGCGAGCGCAAGCAGGGGGAACAGTAGAGAGAGAGGGAGAAGCAGGCTTTCACTGAGCAGAGAGCCCAACATGGGGCTCGATCCCAGAACCCTGGGATCATGACTTGAGCCGAAGGCAGACACTTAACTGATTGAGCCCCCCAGGCGCCCCCACACATGTTCTCTTTGTAGTCACAGGGGCAGTGATAGTATGCCTATTTCTGTGGGGTGAAGACAGATATTCCTATATTGTGGATGTAGGATGCACCACAGAAAATGGAATGATCATGCCCAGCATGTCCTAAAACCCTAGAAAAATCTACTGGATAAACAGAAAGATAGAGTCCAGATTCCTCAGCATCTGTGCACAGCCCCTGTGTACTGGCCTCAGCCTACTGCTCCAGCCTCATTTCTTACCAAGAGCCCTCCACACCCTGCTCAGCAATGTGGAGAACTGCTATCCACTCCTGACGTGCAGCAGGATGATTCCCGAGCCCCTGTGTGACCTTCCACGTGGTAGCTCTATTCCCCCATCAGCACCCACCAAGCTGTGCTGTAAATGCCTGCTGAACAGCCTGAGTTGCCCAGTGAGAACATGTAAAATGATAAGCATAGAGTCACATATAACATACAAGGCAATCTCAGGAAACAGGGAGAGGAAGAAGATCCAGTGAGGAAACGTGAGATAGGAGAAATCGGATGTAAAAGACAATCCAGGAAAGCAGGAAAGTGGGAATCTAGGGAAGCCTAAGGGAAAGAAAGTTGCAGAAATAAAGGAGTGACTAAGAATGTCAAATCCTGCAGAGGAGTAAAGAATTAGGACTAAAAGCAGTCACTGAATTTGTCATGTAAGGAATTATGGACATATGATCCAGCAGTTCCACTCTGGGTATTCATTGGAAGAAAACAAAAACACTAGCTTGAAAAGATATATGCATCTCCATGTTCACAGCAGCTTTATTTATAGTAGCCAAGATATGGAAGCAGTCTAAGTGTCCACTGATCGATGAATAGATGTGGTGAACACACACACGTGTGCACGGGCACACACACCAAAATATTATTCACACATAAAAAAGGAGGAAATCCTGGATGGGATTTCCTGGATGGATGACCTTGTAGGCATTATGTTAAATGAACTAAGACAGAGAAAGACAAATTCCATGTGGGATCTAAGAAAAAAAGACCACCAGAAACCCAGAGCCAAACCAAAGCCTTAACTCATAGAGAACAGATTGGTGATTGCCACAGTTTGGAGGAGGGGGGATCCTGGGGAGTGGCTGAAATGGGTGAAAGTGGTCAAAAAGTATAAACTTCCAGTTATAAAATAAATAAGTCCTAGGGATGTAAAGTATAGCATAGTGACTCTAACTAATAATACTGTATTGTATATTTAGATGTTGCTAAGAGAGTAGATCTTAAAAGTTCTCATCACAAGGAAAAAAATTTGTAACTCTGTGTGGTGATGGATGTGAACTAGACTTACTATGGTGATCATTTCACAATGTATACAAATACCAAATCATGTTGTATACCTGAAACTAATATGTGATATGTCAATTATATCTCAATGTAAAAAAAGAAAAAAGAATTTGTAGATGCCTTTTGATGAGCAGGGGATGGGTATGGGTGGAAATTGATCTGCAGAAGACAAAGGGTAAATGCACTCAGACAATTGGATAATTATTTGAAAAAGTATAAAATTAAATCTTTATCTTATTCTCATATTGAAACAATTCTCCATGGCTCAGAGATGAGATGCAGCCATGTCCTCCAAATAAGAAAGCACCAAAAGAAAACAAAATAAAACATGGATGTTCTTAGTTGCTATTTATAATGGAAATAGGATAGTAACATAAAACTTTGTGGGCATTCATAATTTGTTAAATAAATTATGACATTTATGCAAAAGACTACCGGACACTTTTTAAAAATGATGTAAAGCTACATAGTAATTTAGAAAAATACGAGATCTTAGTAAGAGGAACAGGCAGGTTATAAAATAGCATATATAATAAGATTGCATTTTTAAAAAAATAAAAATGGATGTATATTTACCTTGCACATCTAGCAATAGAAACAAAATCTGGGAGAATAGTCATGTAAATATTACTAGTGGTAAAAGTTTTGCTAACTTCTAACTGAGGGTTGCTGGAGTGGGGGTGGGGTGGGAGGGATGGGGCGGCTGGGTGATAGACACTGGGGAGGGTATGTGCTATGGTGAGTGCTGTGAATTGTGCAAGACTGTTGAATCACAGATCTGTACCTCTGAAACAAATAATGCAATATATGTTAAGAAACAAAAAAAAAGAAGATAGCAGGAGGGGAAGAATGAAGGGGCGGAAATCGGAGCGGGAGACGAACCATGAGAGACGATGGACTCTGAGAAACAAACTGAGGGTTCTGAGGGGAGGGGGGTGGGAGGATGGGTTAGCCTGGTGATGGGTATTAAAGAGGGCACGTTCTGCATGGAGCACTGGGTGTTATACACAAACAACGAATCATGGAACACTACATCAAAAACTAATGATGTAATGTATGGTGATTAACATAATAAAAAAATTAAAAAAAAGAAGTTTTGCTAACTTCTTTTCAAGTATGATAATGGTATTATGGATTTTCAAAGAGATCCTTAATTACTGGCAATATACAGTGAAGTAGAAAAAAATTAATGCACAAATAAATAGGAAATATAACAGTAAATGGGTGGAGACATTATTAAAAATTAAAAATTAATGCACAAATAAATAGGAAATATAACATAAATGGGTGGAGACATTATTAGAAATTAAAAATTTTCTGCTGTTTTTATATATTGCCTGATATATTCCTTTGATGGGCATTTAATACTCTTTAATATGAAAATAAAAAAATTAATAATTGTAATAAGAGTAAAAGAGAAATAAGCAGGGATAACAAGTACAGATCAGCTAAAAATGGAAGGGAAAAGGGGCTATTCTTGGAAGAAGATGCGGACTGAAATTATTTGCTTATTGTTTGTTTTGAAGATGGAGGAAATTTAAGTAAGTTTTTGGGATCCAAGGAGGGAACCAGTAGAGGAGAAGAGGCTGAAAATATAGAAAACAGGGCATACTTGATGTAGCAAGTTAAATTTGGAACTGGAGGAAGAGCTCTCCTTCTTCTGAAAGTGTTGGACAGGACTTGGGGATGAGAAAGAGACAATTAGAAGTGTGTGTGTGTGTGTGTGTGTGTGTGTGTGTGTGTGTGGTGGGAGCTGGGATTTGGGATGGCGAAAGGGATCCTTTGAAGATTCTCTTGCTGTAAGGTCACCTACTAACAGTGATGCTAAGGAGGCTGGATGGGAAGTATGAGAACAGTAGTGAAGGTTTGGAGAAACAAATGAAGAGATGAATCAAAATGGCAGAGGGGGCTTCTCCACACTCCACTGGCTGTCCAGTGAGCACTTCCCACCATCAGTGTGTCCTGGTGCCCTCAGGCGAAGGGGCAGAGAAGCCAAATTATGGGAGTGTGCCTGATGGAGATTTTCAGGGCAGGGACTTGGAAGGACATGGGAGAAGGGAGGTTACATAAGGGAACCTATAAAAGAATGTTTCAGCCAACTCATCATGGATTCCTGGCTTGGCAGTCTTGAGAATCGGGTGGTTAACTGACTCGGAGAAAGTTTTCTATCAAGGAAGAGAAGGTCTCGTGGACAGAGGAAGTGAGAAAGTTATAAAAACAGATTGAATTGGAGGCTTGGATGTGCACTTAAATATTTCAGGGACGGGGTAATTAGGAGTGATGTTCACAGCACTGGGCTGATGAAGTACGTAGACACTGAGGTGCGGGCCAGCCCCAAGGATGCTAAAATAGTCCAGGACCATGGTCAAGAAGGAGTGCCAGCCGAAGAGTTGCTCAAGGATCCTCAATGGTGGAGAATCTGATAGAAATGCCTTATAGCCTAAGATTAAAATTTGAGTTTAGATAGAAAATTGTGAACATCTCTAAGATTCCCTTATATATTTTCTATCATATACTTGTGTGTGTGTGTGTGTGTGTGTGTGGTTTTTGCTTTGACATTTTCATGTGTAATTTCTTTTTTTTTATAGGTCACTGGGAGATATGTTACAGAATTAATTCTGCACATAACCAAACTACAGGGAAAAGGTGCTGGAAGGACCTACGGAATGTTCCTTTACTCCTGTAGTAGTAGCAGTAATAGTAAAATAATAGCCCAAAGAGAAGACAGCTCTTCAGCCTCCTGTGTGGTGGCGTCAGATGCAGCTTGTGTACGGATGAAGACCACGTTTGTGGGGGCCGCTGGTACATCATCATTTACAAAACTTACGAGCAGTCTCTCAGTAACACGCAGGACTTACTCTGAGCCAGAGAATGAACGTATTAAACAGCAGGGGTTGAGAAAACATGCTTCTTTCTTTTAGTAATATTGTTTTGCAGATAGAGGAATGTCTCTCCCAAACGCCACACTGAGAAAGTCTTCGAAAGGCTTACCAACCAGTTTTCGAAAGTGGCATTCCAGAAATTATTTCAAAATATAAAACAAAACAAAACAAAACCCAAAAAGCAAAATGAACAAAAAACAAAAAACAAGGAAGAAGTTATCCAAGAAATGTAAACCACAGTTACAGCCTGTTTTCTAGATGAACTCTCAGAGCCTGTTTCACAATTGATCATGAACCCGCAGGTCATGTTTTTCCTTAATCTGAAACCCTTAGAGGTGAGGGCCTCTTAGCACCCATGTTAGGCAGGCATTCAGTTCAGAAAACAATTTGCTAAGTGCTCTGAGGAGCTGGTGGTGAACACTCAAGTATCTTTTTCAGAACAAATACGAAAATTGCTCTTTTTCTGCAATAAGGAAACAATTGTTAGTAAACACGGTTCTTTCCCCAGCTGCTACTCAGATTTTTGACTCCAACAGGAGTTTTCTATTTGCATCACTCTTCACCAAACTCTTCACTCTGGGATAGGTTTAAATTTATGAGCTAAAGGAATACTGTCTAGCTGGAATGTGCAATACTGTTGGAAATACAACTTTTGAAGAAAATAGTTGGGTACAATAAGATTAAGGGCTCTTTGAACCTGAACAAACACAACACGTACTATGCTCTTCTTGTTTGTGATTTGTCTTTGGCTTTCAGGTATTCCTAATACACAAAAGATGGTGGGCTTTCCCTCATGTAATTCTTCGTCTATAATTAAATCGAAGTAGAGACAAACCCAGGAGGTCAGTCTACCATGTAATTTTCTTTAAGACATAAATGTTAAGGATTTGGCAGGAGAGAAAAAAAAAAAACAAACACTTTTTTTTTTTTTTTTTTTGCTTGAGGGAACTTTAATGAAAGCAAGAAAAAAATGTGGTGCAAGAACAATGCCGAAGGGTTCTGTTCCAGGCAGTTTTGCCTTGTACAAGTAGAATGAAGTCATCAGGTCAGACTTTTAACTGGCATTATTTCAGGCATTGTTCCAACCCCTTCATTTTACAGTAATGAATCTGAAGCCTAGAGCTTAAATGACTTGGTGGTTCAAGGTCACACCACTGAAGCAGAACTGCAGCTAGAACGTTGGTGTCCAAAGTCCCAGGCCAAATCTCCCTCTCCTACATTATACTAACATTGGGAGGTTTAAGAAAGAAAGGGGGAATATGAAGGGTGATTTTTCCATAAATTAAACCAACTTTAAAAGCCAGGCATATGTGGAGAATTAGAGGCCACTGACATTGTTAGAAAGAAAGCTGGTTAAATCTGAGTAATAAAAAATACCAATATGGACAATACTGTAAAAAAGATGGCATTCATGATTACTGGGCTGGCAGGCGGGGGTAGCTGCATGCTGGGGGTGGGCTGCATGGGCTGCCAGCTTTCGTGGGTTTGGAGGATGCAGTACAGCTGTTTCAGTTGAGCAACGATGTTATCTTTGATGTCTGGAGTTGAGATCTGCAGGCGGACCCTGCCACTGTCAAAGGACCACGTAAAATCACCAGAAAACATCTCATAGATCATCCGAGCTACCACTGGAATGACCTGAACCAAGATGAGTTTTCTTTCCAGGGGCTAAGGATAGATTCACTCCATTGGTGATTTTGAAGCTTTTCTTAGTTGTTAGACATGTGTTTTTATATTCTAAAATTTACAGGAGAGGGGTGCCTGGGTGGCTCAGTCGTTAAGCGTCTGCCTTCGGCTCAGGTCATGATCCCGGGGTCCTGGGATCGAGCCCCGCATCGGGCTCCCTGTTCGGCGGGAAGCCTGCTTCTCCCTCTCCCACTCCCCCTGCTTGTGTTCCCTCTCTCACTGTCTCTCTCTGTCAAATAAATAAATAAAATCTTAAAAAAAAAATAAAAATAAAATTTGCAGGAGAATCTGAAGACCATCTTAAAGAGAAGATAAAGCAAAGAGAAATGGATCCTGGAGAGTGTATTCCCTTTGGTGGCTGAAAATTGGATGTATAGGCACTGTTAAAAATAAAAGGGGAATGAAAGTCCTCTATTGGGGGGGCGCATGAAAGAGAGACAGAGAGAGAGAACGCAAGTGGGTTGCGAGCTGTAACAAGTCCCTGCATTCTGAATTAATAAGGAGCAATAAGTAAATGGAGGCAGTTATGAAGAAAAAAATTCTCTCGAGGGTAAGACAAAATGATGCAAATTTGCCAAGCCAAGCCACAGTCTGCGTGCTCACCGATTAAACACAAAAAAAAAAACAAAAAAAAAACCCAAAAACTAATTGCAGGGCTTGGTGGATGGTACCTGTGTTTCTGCTTCCATGTTTGTAATATCTGGTTGTAATTTGGGATTCCTGTGAGAATGGTGTCATTCGAGACAGTTGGAACCTCCTGCCTTCCGGGGCTCCAAAGCCCGTTCTTTATGCAACATTGGCTTTCTCTCTTGTTACGGTCGCCCTACTCTAGCCTCTGTCACATCATGTGGACCTCGGGCTCCTTTCTTGAGTGGGGGGGCCCAGAACATGGTCCTGTGATCCTAGCACAGGTTGAAGCCAACACCTCGCCTGTCCTCCCCTCTTGGGTACAGTGTGACATCCCACAGCCCTTTCTCCCACTTCTCCCACTTGGCTGTTTGTGACGAAACCTTGCCAACTTAAAAAAAAGTCCTTTACTCTTTATGCAGCTTTGGTTCCTTAATAGCGTTGGCTTTTTCAACTACATCTTATCTAGAGATCACAGCCTGTCTGGAGGACTCTCCAAACCTCAGGATAAAGTCCACCCAAGTAAGATAATGGGTAGTTGGAAATCATTATTTTATTGCCTTTAGAATGGTTGAGAAATGCTGTATTCAACTCTAAAATTTTATTTCAAGAAGGATCTGGAACGAATTAGATTTAATGGATTGGCCAGAATGCTGCAGACAGTTGACTGTTTCACAATGTTTTGGATGGCAGAATGTGCCGAAATTGCCACATTAAAATCCTCTATCTCTGAAGCCTGGAGGCAGAACCTTCATGGCCATCTGCTTATGCCCCTGTGTTCACAGAAGGCAGAGAAATGAACTTGATGACGTGAAACCATCATGGGAGGTTAACTAAGTTAAAAGCAAAGACAGCAGTCATTTCACAGGGAGGCAAAAAGGAAAGCAGAAGGGAATGTCCTCAAGGCAGTGTCCCACCCTCTGGCTTGCCTGCGCCGGGCACCACCAGGGGCCAGGTGGCTCACCCACCTTTCCTGAACCCTGTCACCCACACGTGCTCCCATTTACCTTCACTGGGGTGTTTGAACGGTGGCAACAAAGCAGGCTAAGTGAATCCCCACGAAGCCTGATATGAGGCTGAGAGCAAACGATTATAGTACATAACACAGAGCAGCATGGGTAGGCCATGGACAGACATGATTACTTCTCAATCTCAATGACACTGTTTCCCAGATCATATTTTTAAACGTCATGGGTAAGAAAGTCCTCATTTCTTTAAACTCTTCCCTTATTTCAAGGCAGGTGACCTGTATTTCAGTGATAAAGTCATGGGGGAAAAATTGTAGCTATTTATCAGTTTTCCATTGGCAGATTAATCTATTTGTATCCATTTTATGGTAAGTGGCAATAGAAGAAAACTAATTTAAAACCCTTATAAAAAAACCTCACAAACTTCTAGTGGCATCTGAGTGTGTCCCCAGTTTAGTCACTGATGCTCTGTATTTGGGCAGCAAGTGAGGTACGTGTGGGTGAGAACTTTGGCCCATTGTTTCCTATGATCACGGTGGTGGCTTTCAAAAGTAGTCTGCTATTCAGATCTTGGGGACATTAGGGTCACTTGGTGGGATAACTCAGCTGTACCAGTCAGTGTTGTGAAAAGTGAATCCCGTTCAGGCCTTATAGGACTTGGAGACTTATGTGAGGAGTGTCACATTTGGAATGCCTGTTCAATATACAGATGGGTCATATTTCAGAAGGTTTGAGGCTAGATGTTTGGCACTCAGAATGCATTTCTCTTCAGAGACAATCTTTTAAATGGTGGCTCAGTTTTCAGACCAGCCCACAAAAAAACCCTACTTTATCTACAGTATGGTTTTGATGAATAAAACTATGTATTTGTAATAAAAAAGCAAAGCCAAGAGGTTGCTCTCTGAGTAATTTTTTTAAAAATTAGGAACCCCCCCCCCACATTGTGGTAAATACATTAATTCTATTAAATGCTGATAGGTTTAATTAGGCAGATGTGAGAAATTATTTTGAGATGTTGTGGAGATTCTGCAGGGGGGGTCCAGGGAATTTCAAAGGTTTTAGAGTTGGTGGCGTTGGTTCCTTGGAGCAGGTGGCCTAGAAAATGCTTCTAAGGAACTCTGGACAGTTGTTTTTTCATCAGCACATTTCCTTAGACATTGGTGGGAGCTGCAAAGAAGCAGTGAAGGAGGGAGCTATTTTCAGTGGTTAATTGGGGGGGAAAAATGAGAATATATACGGGAGGGGGAAGTGGACAAAAAGGTATATGTGACCTGAAGAGAAAGCATTTTGCTGAGGGGAAATCAGCTGAATGGCTGGAGAGGCAAACATGGCGGAGAACTTGAAAATCCTCCAGAGGATCCTCGGGAAAGCTGAGGTGGGAGTTTTCCCTCTGACAGGCCCGCAGCTGGTCTGGGATATGTCAGCGGCTCGTCCAGTGGGCACTAGAGCATCCTCAGAAAAGACTTGTAGACCTGCTCATAGATGCAGATGTTTCAAGAGGCACTCACTAATTACTGCTCTGCTTATAAAGAAATTGTAGAACCAAATCATAAGGAATTTTATCTTAGTGGGTAAGATCGAATGCTAGGATTTACTTTTTTTTTAAGATTTTATTTATTTATTAGAAAGAGAGAGAAAGAGAGAGAGAACAAGCAGGGGGGAGGGGCAGAGGGAGAGGGAGAAGCAGACTCCCTGCTGATCAGGGAGCCCCATTCGGGACCCGATCCCAGGACCCTGGGATCATGACCTGAGCCGAAGGCAGACACTTAACAACTGAGCCACCCACTTGTCCTACTAGGATTTGCTTTTTGCCCATATGAATGTATTTTGCCTCCTTGTTCCTTTTATTAAACCTACCCTTTCTCTGCTTCTTAAAGAACTAAGTTAAAAAAAAACTACAGATATTTATCTTTAAGTAGCTATATTTTAAAAAACTATATTTATCTTTAAATATCTATATAAAAAACAGTAATTAGATTTGATGCAAGAATCTGAAATTGATACCTAAGTTAAAAAATTTCCCAGACTTATTCCATTGAAGATAACTAGATATAATAAATAATTTATTCTTTACTAATTTCCAACTCATATTTAAGACAGAGAATTGATTATTTAGCTTTGTATTATCTAGGAAGAAATAAATTGCCAAGTAAATTTACAGAGACTTCCCCAATAAATTATTATCTTAAGAAGAAAATAATTTTCAAGTATTCTCAATTTGTTGGTAGCTGCTTATGTAAAATATACTGATAACTAATTTAAAAAATCTACTTATTGATAAAAAGCTCTGTTAGACTCTCTGGGTTATACATACTAAATATAAGTAAAAGTACCCAGAGGACCTGAAAGTAAAAACATTTCAACTGTTTCATCATTCTGAATTTCAAGAATTCATGAATTGTTACCATTTTCATTTTGGGGAGCTATTCCTTCATACTGTAATCAAATCTTCTTATATTCAATTTCCACAAATTGAGAGTTTTATAAAAGGAGCATAATTAAGTTGCATTTTTAAAATTACTAGGCTTAGGGGCACCTGAGCCAAAGTCAGATGCTTACCCGCCTGAGCAACCCAGACGCCCCCTGATTAAAAATTTATTTTATTTATTTTATAATAAGCTATTTATTATTTTATAATAAGCTACTGTCCTTGAAGATATTAAAATCATCTCAATGAAGAGCCAAGAGAGAGGAAATGAAAAAAAAATTTCCAGGGAGGAAGTATTTTAAATAATTTTGTGGGATACAAGTGACCTTATTTATTATTTCCCCATAAAGAAGGAGACTTGTCCTATAAATCCTTTCATACTGAACCCCTCTCAGTCTTCCTCCCTTGGACTAGAAGCCATGTTGGGTTGAAGAAGGAAGTCTTTCATAACCGGCAATGTCCCCGTGCCCCCAGTTAGAGTAGAATCAGACCTGCGTCCCAAATGGTTGAGTTAGTATTTCATGAAGCCTGCTCTTTGCTCCACCTCGAATAGAGACACTGTCTCCCTGAGCTACTAGACAATGTTGATTCTTAAATAAAGTTCTCTTTTGAGGATAACATCTGGTTAAAAAGTTTTTTTTTTTTCCATTCAAATGTGACATTTTCAAGGGTTTATGCTAATTATGTTCTTTTCCTCCCAGAAGAAACTTAAAGCCAGATTTGGATCTTAATCTGAGTGAGATCAGCTCCTTGGACACTTGAGCTCCTGGCTAGTCTGTGAGCAGCAAAGCAGCGTGGATGTCAGGTGGGGATTGTAGAGGGGCAGAGTTTTAGGGCCCCCAGACCCTGCCTCTTACCAGACCCCCAGGTGATTGGATAAGCTTGAGAATCTGAAAAGCACTGCTCTCGGCTTCTCTATAAGCTGCACTAAAGAATGGGGTCCAGAAATTTCCAGTCTGGGGGTTCTTGGGGCACAGAGATGGCCTTTGGAAAATTCTCGCATTTCACCACTTGCTATTGGCAACATCTGGAAAAGCCCACTTTGCAAAGATCCTTATATCTTTTGGCAATGCACCAAAAGGACTCTAAAAATAGAATTTTGTACAAATTCTCCAAAACATGACATGTCTATTTATGATTTTGGTTTTGTTGTGCTGCTAGTCAAACCATATGCAAAAGGTATCTAGTAAAATAGGCTAGATAAATGACAGGTTACCATGAACAATAAAATCAAGAGAAATTTAAGTTTTCTAGGAGTGACATTTTAAGTTAGGTCTGGCATTTTTTTTAAAAAAGATTTTATTTATTTATTTGAGAGATCGAGAGAGCACGAGCAGGGGGAGGGGCAGAGGGAGAAGAAGACTCCCCGCTGAGCAGGGAGCCCAACGATGGGGCTCGATCCCAATCACAACCTGAGCCAAAGGCAGATGCTTCGCTGACTGAGCCACCCAGGTGCCCCAAGACCTGGCATTTTAACCATAACACTAAAAGAAAAGGCCATATAGATTATCACCGAAATAACTTATTCTTATAATTACTTCGCTTTAAAATATATAAACCACAGTTTTAATTTTTTTTCCTTACCATAAAAAACAGGCAAAACAGCTAGTTAGACCAGGCTCCTACCTTTATATCCTGTGGGTTGATATTAGGATTTGTTTGACACTGCAGAGGTCCCAGAGTTTGGATATGAAAAATGTAGAGGAGAAATTCGTCCCGGGCAGAGAATGGCCAGCCCACCTCCAGAAGAGTGTCGCTGAT
The DNA here is from genome assembly GCF_964656455.1 of Halichoerus grypus. Classification (NCBI taxonomy): domain Eukaryota; kingdom Metazoa; phylum Chordata; class Mammalia; order Carnivora; family Phocidae; genus Halichoerus; species Halichoerus grypus. The sequence continues at coordinate 54,738,352 of NC_135717.1, forward strand.
GGTACTCGGTCCAATATTGTGCAGCTACAAGAAAGGAACAAGTAATGGTACAGGACAAGGCAGGAAGATGAAATCAAGCTCCATATACTTTGTACCCATTCTAAAAAGCGCGTATTTTGGGTTTTAATGCATCCAGACTATGATGGTGGCTATAGAAAAATACAATCTACATAAGCAAGAGGAGCTCCGAAAACAAGAGGCGCTTTTGCTCAGAGAAGATTCTTCCTTCTGTGAATCTCTGAGGGCAGATCTCCTTAGCAAAGACCACATTAACCATGTCTGATCATTGCAATGTTTACCTAAAATTTATATTCATTTAATCGCAGGGCTAGAAATGCAATTTTAATGATATGCTTTCAAAACCTGGTTATTCTTTCTTTACATTGAAATCTGCCTTTTCCCAGACTACTGACTTGCCAGTTGCAACCATATGCGACGCACTCTCTTTCACCCTCTGGAAAAATGGTTATCCATCAAATGCCAAAGATAGTCCAGGCTCACCACAGTTCACTTCAAGTGCGCATTTCAAAGCTGAGCTCCTTCTGTTTTAATCAGTGAATATCAAAGAAAGAGAGGCCACATCTCCTAAAGAGATGAGCATTTTAAACACATGAATCCTGTATTCACAGGACACAAAAACAGCTTGGGAAAATCACGAAATGTATTTAAATTTATTGTGGTTTTGAAAATTCACTTCAAAGTTAGCAGGGAACTTTTGTCTTTTTTTTTTTTTTTTCACAGTTCTGATAATTCTAATGATCAATAAAACAATTTATAATTTGGTTTTGCTTATTAGGTGGCTCATTTAATTCACATTATCAAAACAACATGGCAGCCACTGATAACAGTATATTTTGAGACATGAGAATAGCATGTAGGAAACACATGATGATTGCTTTTGTCACCACTGATTATTACCCTAAAATTTTATGATCCGTTTATGCTAAGATTAGAAGCAGGGCTGCCCTGAGAATGATTGAGTTTGAATATGTTTGCAAACTTTAAAGTTTCACCATTCTTAAACAGAAACCGGTGCACACAAGGTTTAATAAATTATTTGACAGCATTTTTTACTAGCAAGGTTCTTAATCCGAGTGGCCTTGGGGACTATGTTATCCTTTTGCTATCAAGAGAGCTTAGGACAAAGCTTTGATCCAGCTGCGGATGGGGCTTCTGATTCTGAACCACAGGTTGGGCAGATGACAGAGGTTTTCATGTTGATGTTATGCAGGAGTTGACACTTCTTTCCCACATATGTACACAGCTCATCAGTTTTGAAATGACTTCGTTGTTAACCTTAGAGAATGCTATTCATGTCCCTTGTAGCTTAAGATGAAAGTCACAGTCAGGATTCCTAGGTCAGTGGAATGAGTTACACAGGAAAGGGATAGAGAGCAGTAAATAAGAAGGGACCTCAAACAGAAGGTGGCTTTTTCATGAGCTTCTGGTTTGCTTCTGGAAAATATTTTACTAATCAATGGACTATTTCAAATCTCAGAATAAGTTATTCATGTGTGTGTGTGTTATATGTGTGGGTTTTTTTTTTTTTTTTTTTGTACATAGCGAATAATCCATAACATTTTCTCTGTCTGGTACCTTCTGGTTGGTGACTTTCAGTTTAAGAGGTGGGTAGATTTTAAGGATATTTGAAAACGTAGGAAGAGGCAAAATAAAGTCCAGGGAGCTAGTCCTTTTTATGGTTAGGCTGTCCAAATATTAAAAAAAAAGAGACGTAAGGAACATTTAAAAGAGAACAGTAACAAGATAAAATATTCTCACTGCATAATGGCTCTCACCACTAAAAAGCAAGTGACTCATACTCTACCCCCTCCCCCCACTGCAATATGATAGCATAACAGCACAAATCCAAGCAGTACATAAAGCTCAGATCTTGGATCGGTGTCTTTTAAAATGCTATGAAGAGTTTATTGGTAAAGAGCGTAAGAATAAACTCCTAACACAACTTTAAGATAAAAGCTACCTCATAAATATGTTCCACCAATGGTCCAACTCCTTCCTCTTTGCGGGGCTCCTCTTCTGGTTCCCAGTTACGAATGGGCAGAACAATCTGCGGAGGGTGGGATACTCTGAAACGCAGAATGTTTTGTTAATTGCTGGTGATGACACAGGTGAAGAATGCTTCACTAGTGTAGGGTACGCTAACAGCAATGGGAAAAAGTGGCCCGCAATTTACTCGAACAGATATTGTCTATATGGAAAAAGGTATTGAAAGTGATGTTCAGCAAAGTACTCAAGGAATAGTAAGGGATCCGAAACATCCTACCCCGAGGCTTTTAAGTCCTGGTTTCTAGCTCAGAGATTGACTGTTTTATAGTATCTCCTCTCTTGGGCCCTAGGGGGCAGAGCAGAGAGCATCCCTGAGTTGAGATAATTTAACATATAGACACATAAATGTATACATCTATCTCTAGGTCCTGTGTAAGTGTAAGAGAGTGTGTGTGTGGGGGGGTGTGGGTGTGTGTGTATACAGGTTATATAATCGGTGCTTCAAGCCATATCAAGAAATGGGACTTTTTTTGCGGATAAAGATCTAGAATTCTGTTGAGTTGGAAAAAATGCAGTTTTGAATTAAATACTTCAGAGTAGAAAGGTGGCCACTTGTATATTCCTACTTCTTAGATTTCTTTTGCTTTCCATTAATGCAGCCCTACCTCCCCCAAGGCCAGGCCCAGAGCCAAAATAAAGCCTGATCAAGTTCTAGAGTTGTCCTCTAGATAACTCAAGGGTGAGAGAGAGAGAGACAGTTAAATGATGTAATCATGTAAGTAGGATAGTAACATGACACATACATATTTTTTGCCTACAATTTACACCTAGAAAGTGAGCACTGGCTGAATGCAATGCAGTACATGGCATTATTCTACATTAAAAGCTGGTTCCAAACCAAATTGTTATTTTTATATAATCTTAAAAAGGATACTTCTCAAAAGAACAATGCTTTTCTAGCAATTTTTAGGTGAAGGTAACTTTAAAAGAATTCCTAGACCTCCAGCTGAAAGTAACTTCAACAGAAAATCCCTCTTTTGGCAATCAGAAGTCTTAAATGCCCTTTTAAGGGCATCAGTAATTAACACAGCCTCTAGCAACTTCAAATGCTATCTTTATTTTCCCCTCTGAGTAATCTCTTTCTAAAGCAGAAAGCAAAATTTATTGGGCTAAATACTGACCCAAGGGCAAGTAATTTAATTTCTGTGTGTCCCTATTTCCTCATCTGGAAAATTATGATAAACTCTTTGGGTTGTATACCACAAATGATTGGAAAACATCTCAAATGCTCTTGGTCAAAGTCACTTTGGCTGCATTGTCTTCTAGGGGTGTGTGGAAGAAGTACATATTTTAAACTGACAACCCACAGAAATGCTACTAAATTATGAAACCCTTTGCTTTCATCCTTAATGGGCAACTATTAAATTACAATTGCAGAGCACAGCCTTGCTGGGCTGATACCTCAACATCCCCTACGCTTATATTGGCTTGTTGTTATGTCATGCTCCCCTTTCCGACTTGATTTGATTAAATCATGTTCAGATCAAACACTGGGGACTTGGTGAGGAGAAGAGTACAGAACACAGAAGGTTACTTTTATTCGAGTGAAGCCCAAGAGTTTGGACTTCTGTCCCTGTGGAGCCTTCACGACCTAAGCACCCAAAGCTTTACTTTGCTCTTAGCTTGGCAACAGAGAGTTGACTCCATGCTCCACACCCAATGTGAGGTTCTAGGGAAAACATTTATTTATTTATTTATATTTATTCATTCATTCATTTATTTATTTGCATAGAGAACAAATACAGAGCAGAAGCTGAGCATAATTTCTCTGAAGAGTTTTGTTCTTATGGTCATCAATCCTGGAGGACTGGTCATAAATGCCCCAGTACCACAGAATCATAAATAGTTAGAACTTTACAGGTCCTATGGAGACAGTGTGTTCAAAACCCCTCATTTAATACATGAAAGGAAAATTGATGTTCAGAAAAGTAGGGGTTAGTTGCAGGTGAAGACTTCAGCTCAGGTTTACTCAGGACTGTTCTATTTCCAATATACGGTTGACTCTTGAAAAACACAGGTTTGGACAGTGCAGGTTCATTTATATGAGGATTTTTTTCATTTATATATGATTTTTCATATAAGATACAGTACGGTAAATGTTTTTTTCTCTTCCTATGATTTTCTTAATAACATTTTCTTTTCTCTAGTTATTTCTTTTCTCTATTGTAAGAATACAGTATATAACACATACACAAAACATGTGTTAATGAACTGCTTATGTTATCGAGAAGGCTTACTCTCAACAGCAGGCTACTGGTAGTTAAGTTGTGGGGGAGTCAAAGTTACATGCACAGGGGGTTGGCACCCCAATACCTGCATTGTTCAAAAGTCGACTATATAATTCACCACAGGGGCCACTAAGCAGCAGTGATTTTAGTAAAGACAACTTAAAGAAACTTCCTGCCCCATTTCTTTAACAAAATCAAATAGAAATCTGTAAGGGAAAAGATAATCTATTATAGGTCATGGCAAAATCATGGCAAAATCATTCAAAAGCTAGGGCTCACAAAATTCAGTTATCTACTGTCTAAGACTTTTTCAAATCTGGGGAAACCATGAGAAAAAAATGGCTCTCTGAAGATTCCAAATGAGTAAGTGAAACATTGTTCACCGTTTTCAAAATTATCATTTTTTTAGAAGGAAGGAAGGAAGAATATAATCAACTATTAGCCAAGGATAAACAGCCCTAACAGCTCTTACTGAATAGTGCTCACATTCTAAGATGGAGGATAGAACATTATTCCACGGAGACCCCCCCAGGGATAAGAAGATTGGGGTACCAATGATAACACTAGACATTAGGAAAGGATTAGGGAAGCAAGGAATTAGGTTTTTGGTAAGTTAAAGTCTATATGCTATCAGAAGTACAAATCCAATGCTGTGGTAGTACGGTATGAACCCTATTTTCATAATCCCTTTATCAAACACTATAAGCCCCAAATAGCAGACTACTATTTATTGTCTGGAACAATGTTAGTTCTACCCACTATAGCCAGTGTCTCTACAGACCATGGTTGTTTATGATTGCAGTGTCCCGCGATCAAACCCACTCAATCCTGATTATATGAAAGAGGACATACGTTTATTACTCTTCGTGAGCTCGATGCATGTGGTGCTGTCTCTCGTGGCCAAATTTACTTCCTACAGACTTAATGCTAAATTAATCCTTTGTACCAACAAATGACATGGGAGTCTGCTGAAAGACAGTGTTGACACCATCTGGCTTTGAAATAAGTAGAATAATTCTCAGTATTTTTTTCCCATTGAAGGAATAAATCCATTTGAGTTTATTTTTAAAATGACAAAAACAACATTAAACTGAATAAGAACTGCTAGAGACAGTGCGTGATAAAATACATTGGAATAAACAGAACTGGCAAATAAAAAGAGATTTTTCTGAAGACCGAGCATGGAAGATTTTCAACACAGTAGCTGTTTGTTCCTTGAAGAATTGAACATTGAAAACAATATTTTTGTTGAGTATCTGGAGTAAAGAGTTTTACTTTGCAAAATGGCTAAAAAGAACTCTAACCCCGTGTTAGAGAATAAACTGTGGTCAATTGTTGGACATTAATCTAGCAGTTAAAAAATTGCACCCATATGAGAAACCCAACTTTAATTACCTGTTTTGATTATTGGTAAAATGAATAGAAAATTTCCTTCTTTTTTAACTGAGAAATATTGGTGTCATAAGTGATGGCAGAAATATATTTATAAATATTTATCTTATAAAATAGATATATAAGAATAAATACAGCTACATTACACCCTCTGCTGCCTTGGACTGAGTTATGTCTTATGGAATAAAAACAGTTCCCAATTTAAAATTTGCTTTGGGATTAAAAAACAGTTTTAGTTTATTTTTGGCAAAACAAAGATAAATTAAGCTTAATGAAAGAGACAAAACTTCATATACACTAGTTGTAAATGTTAAAAGATATAAAAATAAGATAATAAAGAAATGCTTATTTCTTCTCTGATTTTTTTTTAGTGTTTTTCTCAATGAGAAAGATGGGGGAATTAAATAAGAAATGCACGCAAATGAAACATTTTGATTAGCTCCAAATATCTACCAACCAAACAGGTCACTTCTCATGAGTCAACTCATGAGTTAAAGAAGAAATCACAAAGGAAATTAGAAAACACTGTGACTGAAACCCAACATATCAACATTTTGGTATGGGCTCAAGCAATTAGAAGGAAATTTACAGAATTAAATGCTTGTGTAAGAAAAGAAGAGAGGTCTCCAGCCAATGATCTAATTTCTACCTAGAGGAACGAGAAAAAGGGAAAATCCAACCCAAAGTGAACAGAAGGAAGGAAATAATAATAACAAAAGCAGGAGGTAATGCAAAAGAAAACAAAACAAACAAATAAAGAGAGAAAAAAGGGGTGCCTGAGTGGCTCAGTCAGTTGAGTGTCTGACTCTTAATTTCAACTCAGGTCATGAGATCAAGCCTCAGGATGGGCACCCCGCTCAGCCAGAAATCTGCTGGAAATTCCGTCTCTCCCTCTGCCCCTCCATCCACTCTGCGCTCTCTTTCTCTCTTTCCAAATAAATAAATAAATAAACAAATAAATAAATAAATAAATCTTAGAGAGAGAGAGAGATAGGTAGAGAGAGAGAGAGAGAGAGACAAGTCAATGAAATAAAAAAACTGGTTCTTTGAAAAGTTCACTAAACTCTAGCCAGAGTGATCAGGGAAAAAAATTGAGGGGAGTAAAAGATACAAATCTCCAATACAGGGAATGATGAGATCCTACATACATTAAAAAGAAAATGAGAGAATATCATGAGCAACTTTATGCCATACATGTAACACTTTAGATGAAACAGACAAATTCCTTGAAAGACAAACTGAATGTTTCCCCCTTAAGATCAAGGTAGGATCTTAAAAATAAGGCAAAGATGTCTTCTTGCACCAAGTCCACTCAATCTTGCCCTGACACTCCTAGTCTGTGCAGTAAGAGAAGAAAAAGAAATAACGAAAAAAAAAAAAAAAAGAAATAAAAGGCATAACCATGTAGTAAACAACTTAACTTTTTCCCAAAAGTGGTGTGGCCTTTGCCCTCCCTCAGCTTCTGGGAGGTAGTCTAAGCTCTAGAAATTTTATGCCTGAAAGATGTATCTTTGTTTTCCTGGGGGGTTTGGGTCACACTGGATATTCTAACAACACGAGTTGGGGCAGGGGTTGCCCACATCAGAAAGACCAACAGTGTGAGTCAGGATGGGAAGCTTGATCGCATCATATCAGACAACCTGGAGACTGAGATCAATTAAGTGGCCAGTCAGTCAATCCTATGTAGTGGACCCCCAATAAAAACTGTGAACACTGAGACTTGGGGAGTTTCCTCAGCTGGGGATACTCCAGGCATGCTGCTATATATCCATACAAGGAAAGTAATATGTCCTGGCTCCATGGCGGATAAGAACAGAAGCCTTGTGTTTGGTACTGCCCCAGGCTCTGACTTACACACTTCTTCCCTTGGCTAATTTTAATTTTTACCTTTTCCCTGTAATGAATTGTACTGATGGGTATAATAGCTTTCAGGGAGTTCTGTGGGTCTTTCTAAGTGATTTATCAACCCTGAGGGTGGTTTTGGGAAGCACACAACTCTGCAATTTGTATCAGAAGTAAGGGTGATCTCTGGTGGGTACTATTCCCTTTAACTCTGTAGTTGGCTAAACTCTTGCACATACAGATTAGATTATTAAGGAAAAAATCAAACTTTCTATTCACAGATGAAATGACAATGCTATAGAAAATTTTAGGAAATCAACAAATAATAAAGCTACTAGAATTTGTAAGCAAATCTACCAAAATCTCAGGATACTGCTTGCATTTCAAGACTTATTATGTAGATCAGTGGAACAGAATGGAAGGAACCTCACAGATGGATAGAGGTGTCAAGTAAATCAGTGGGGGGAGGATGGTCTTCCAGCCAATAGCATAGCAGCAACTGGATATTCTTGGGCAACAGTGAATCTTGGACCTTACCTCACACCAGATACAAATGTGGTATCATAGACCAAATGTAAAACTGTAAAACTTGCAGGAGAAAACATAGGAAAAAGTCTTGTGACTCTGGGCAAAGTGCAGAATTTTTCTACAAGGGACAAAAAGAGCACAAACTATAAAATATTTATTTATATATTTATGTACTTATTTATTTTTAAGGATTTATTTATTTTAGGAAGAGAGGGAGAGGGCAAACTATAAAATATTTAAAAGTTGGATTTCATACAAATTAAAAACTTTTGCTTTTTGAACATCACTGTTAAGAAAATAATAAGCCAAACCATAAACTGAGAGAAAATGTTTGTAGGACATATATCTGATAAATAATTTTGTAGCCAGAGTATGTAGGGAACTTTTACAACTTGATAATAAGAAAGACAACTCAATATAAATGGGCAAAATTTTAAAAGACACTTCAAAAAAGCCTACTAAGGGCAAATAAGTAGTGAAAAGATGCTCAGTATCACTAGTCATTAGAAAACGCTAATTAGGGGTGCCCGGGTGGCTCAGTCGGTTAAGCGTCTGCCTTCGGCTCGTGTGCTGATCCCAGGGTCCTGGGATCGAGCCTCGTCGGTAGGCCCCTTGCTTAGCAGGGAGTCGGCTTCTCCCTCTCCCCCTCCCTCTGTGTGCTCACTTGAGCTCTCACTCTCTCAAACAAACAAACAAAAAGACAAACAAATAAATAAATCTGAAAAAAAAAGAAAATGCTAATTAAACTCAAAGAGATACTTTCACATACTTACTAAAATGGCTAAAAACGAACAAACAAAAACAAACCTCAAGCCCATGCCTGCAAGCACGCAGCACAACTGAACTCACACTCTGCTAGTGGGAATGAGAATTGGAAATGGTACAGCCAATTTGAAACACAGCTTGGCGATTTCTTATAAAGTTAAACATACCCTTGCCATATAACTCAACTCCATTTGTGAAAACAAATATCCCAACAAAGACCTGTATGTGAAAGCCAATAGCAGGCTTATTATTAAGAGCCCCAAACTGGAAAAAACACAAGGGTTCACCAACCTGTGAATGGATGAACAATCTGTGGGACTTCCGTACAGTGGAATACTTCTCAGCAATAAAAAGAAACAGACCACTGATACATGTAAGAACATGGGTGTTTTTTCAAATGCATTATGCTAAGTGAAAGAAGCCAGACTCAAAAGGCTACATTCTGTATGAGTGTATTTATATGATTTTTCTGGGAATATAGTGACAGAAGATAGATCAAGGTTGACAGAGCCTGGGGGTGGGGGCTGGGTTAACTACAAAGGTGCATGAGAAGCTATGTGGGGTGACAGAACTGTTTTGCATCGAACATCCTTGTGGTATCTTAATGCCTCAAACTGAACATCTAAAGAAAGGGTAAGTTTTACTTTATTAATTTATACTTCAATAAACCTGACTTAAAAAAACCACACACACACACATCAAACCCCATAGACCGTGAAAAGGTACTTGCAACATGTGTAGCTGATAAAGGATTAGTGTCTCAACTCTAGAATAGGAAAGAGTTCCTTCCTATGAATTAATATGAAACAATTAAGTCTCTTTGTAGAAATATGTCCTAAAAAATGAGCAGGAATTACCCAATTTGGGAAGAATGGAGACAACAAACACATGAAAAAGCTACTCAGTCTCATTTAGGAATCAGGGAATGGCAAATTGGACCTTGAGTTAGATAGTATTTCTCATCCAACAGATTGGCTCAAAATGAAAAATGTGACTGTTTTATGAGTTAGTTAATAACATGTAGCAGTGAAAACTTTCCTCCATGTCTTGTGGAACAATAGGTAGGTATAAGTATTTTGAAAAACAGTTTGCTACTATTTAATAAAGTTAAATAGTGTACACTGTCTGATCCTGAAATTCTACCTCTAAGCAGGTACCCTTCTGACAGTCTTCCACATGTGTACCAGAAGATAGGTACAAGGAAGTTTGTAAAAAAGGAAAAAGAAAACCCCCAAGTGTTCATCAGGAGTAGAATGGATAAGTAAGTGTGGTGTAGCTTTACAATATTAAACTCTTCTGCAACTAAAATGAATGAACTATAGGCACATGCCCTAAAGTGGGTGAATGTCAAAAACATTCATTTGACTGAAAAATATCACAGGGGCATAAACAGAACAAGATTTTATGTAGCTCATGCTCAAAGAACTCTCTCTCATAGGCTACATAGCATGATCATTTATAACAATGGACCTGGAGACAGGCTGCCTGGACTTGCATTCTAGCTCTCCATGTCCTAGCTGTGTAGCCTTCAGCCCCTTGTGCCAAAATTTCCTCACCTGTGCAGCGAGGATACTGGTACATATTAAGATGTGCTAATGGGCTGGGGTAGCACATGGAAGGATCAAAACCACGCTAGGTATTATTATTCTTCTCTAATCCACTAGGTGGGCCTCACTGGTCCCAGGAGGGCAGGCAGGGCTCCTCCCATTGAGAGCAGCAGGGGGCAGCAGTGAGAGAATGCATGGAAGACCATGGCTCTGACTGCAGGGGCTACAGTTGCCATCATGGAGGAGTGGGAACCACTCAGGACTGTGGAAAAGGAAAGGGAACTGGGATTGCTGGAGCCCAATGACAATTCAGCCCAAAATACCAGTTGACATTTTTAGCCAAGTCTTTGATTGTCCTGAAGAAATAAGAATTACAATAAAATCAATGGAGTCCACACTTGCATAAGAGAACTACAGACGGGGGTGGAGCAAGATGGCGGAGGAGTAGGAGACCTGGATGTCGTCTGGTCTCAGGAATTCAGCTGGATAGGGATCAAACGATTCTGAACACCAACGAACTCAACAGGAGATCGAAGAAAAGAATAGCAACAACTCTCTGAACAGAAAAGCAACCACTTTCTGGAAGGTAGGGCGTGCGGAGAAGTGAATCTGAGGCGATATTCGGGAGGATAGACGGCGGGGGAGGGGCCTCCGTCGGCAGCTTCTGGCAAGTGATAGAGCCGCGGAGCACAAAATCGGAACTTTTAGAAGTTGGCTCTGCTGAGGGAGGTCGCTCCAGTGGCTAAGCGGGGGGTGGAACCCTCGGGGGACAGTGTGGTCTCAGGACCCTCGGGGTCACAGAAAGACCGGGGGTGCCTGAGTGCGGCAGAGCTCCCAGGTATCGGAGCAGGGAAGCTGGCTGCAGAGACGGAGCCCAGGCGCGGGCTCTCAACTCGGGGTTGCCACAGACCGTGATCTGCGGCACAGTCGGGTCACTGCTCCTCCAGCAGGGACCGAACAAGCGGCAGATCCGGGGAGACTCTCCTTCCTCCCCTGGGAGGAGCGGTGCGGGAGCGCACCGCAGGGATCTGCTGGGTTTGGAGACTCCACACGGGGTCAGGTGCCAGAGATAGAAACGCTCGGTCACAGGCCGGGTGAGCAAGGAGTGCAGCCGGAGACTGGGGAGACGGGAGTGACTGACTGCTTTTCTCTGGGGGCGCACTGAGGAGTGGGGCCCCGAGTTCTCGACTCCTCCGGGGCGGAGATTGGGAGGCCGCCATTTTCACTCTCGGCCTCCAAAGCTGCATGGAGCTTGCAGGGAACAAAAGCTCCGGAGAGCAAACCCGAGCAGATTACTTAGCCAGGACCAGCAAGGGCGGGGCAGTTCTGCCTCCGGCAAAGACATTTGGGAACCACGGCAACAGGCCCCTCCCCCAGAAGATCAGCAGAACAGCCAGCCAAGACCAAGTTTACCGATGAATGAGAACGGCAGAACTACAGCGCTAGGGGAATAATGCACATAGAATCCATGGCTATTTTCCCATGATTCTTTAGTCTTTGAAAGTTAATTTTTTTTTTTAAAGATTTTACTTATTTATTTGACAGACAGAGATATAGCAAGAGAGGGAGCACAAGCAGGAGGAGTGAGAGAGGGAGAAGCAGGCTTCCCGCGGAGCAAGGAGCCCGATGCGGGGCTCGATCCCAGGACCCTGGGATCATGACCTGAGCCAAAGGCAGACGCTTAATGACTGAGCCACCCAGGCGCCCCAAAAGTTAATTTTTTTAACTGTCCTTTTTTTTTTTTGAATTTTTCTGTTTCCCTTTTTCAACAAACATCTTATCAATCCCTTTTTTAAAAAAACATTTTTATTTTTCATTTTTAGAGTCACATTCTATCCCTTCATAGTAGTTACCCTTATTTTTGGCATATATATATAAGTTGTTCTCTCTTTAAAATTTTGAGATACAGTTTCTTCTAACAGATCAAAATATACCCTAAATCTCTAGTGTATGGCTTTGTTCTAGTCTCCTGCCTGATCACATTCTCTCCCTTTTTTTTCCTCTTGTTTCTTTAAATCCTCTTCTTTCTTTTTTCAAACAACTTCCTATCAATTCCTTTTATAATTTTTTTTATAATTTTCATCTTTACAGTCATATTCCATCCCTTCATCGTATCAACCCTTATTTTTGTACATATATAAGTTTTTTTTCTTTAAAATTTTGGGAGGCACTTTCTTCTAACAGACCAAAATACACCTAATATCTAATGTGTGGCACTGCTCTATGCACCAGCTTGATCATATTTGATCATATTCTTTTTTTGTTTTGTTTTGTTATGTTTTTGTTTGTTTTTATCTTTTTCTTTTTCTTTTTTTCTTTCTCTTTCTTTTTTCTTTCTTTCCCTTTCTTTTCCCCTGGCTTCAGGTCTTTTCTGATTTGCTTAGAGTATATTTTCTTTTCTTTTTTTTTTTTAAGATTTTATTTATTTATTTGACGGAGAGAGAGATAGTGAGAGCAGGAACACAAGCAGGGGGAGTGGGAGAGGGAGAAGCAGACTTCCTGCCGAGCAGGTAGCCTGATGCGGGGCTTGATCCCAGGATCCTGGGATCATGACCTGAGCTGAAGGCAGCCGCTTAACGACTGAGCCACCCAGGTGCCCCATAGAGTATATTTTCTGGGGACGTTGTTACCCTGTTAGCATTTTGTTCTCTCATTCATCTATTCTCCTCTGGACAAAATGACAAGATGGAAAAAATCACCTCAACAAAAAGAACAAGAGGTAGTACCAACTGCCAGGGACCTACTTAATACGGACATTAGTACGATGTCAGATCTAGAGTTCAGAATCATGATCTTAAAGATACTAGCTGGGCTTGAAAAAAGCATGGAAGTTATTAGAGAAACCCTTTCTGGAGAAATAAAAGAACTAAAATCTAACCAAGTCGAAGTAAAAAAGGCTATTAACGAGATGCAATCAAAAATGGGAGCGCTAACTGCTAGGATAAATGAGGCAGAAGAGAGAATCAGTGATATAGAAGACCAAATGATGGAAAATAAAGAAGCTGAGAAAAAGAGAAATAAACAACTACTGGATCACGAGGGCAGAATTCGAGAGATAAGCAATACCATAAGACGAAACAACATTAGGATAATTGGGATCCCAGAAGAAGAAGAAAGAGAGAGAGGGGCAGAAGGTATTTGGAGCAAAATATAGCAGAGAACGTCCCTAATTTGGGGAAGGAAACAGGCATCAAAATCCAGGAGGCACAGAGAACCCCTCTCAAAATCAATAAAAATAGGTCAACACCCCGACATCTAATAGTAAAACTTACAAGTCTCAGAGACAAAGAGAAAATCCTGAAAGCAGCTCGGGAGAAGAGATATGTAACCTACAATGGTAGAAACATTAGATTGGCAACAGACCTATCCACAGAGACCTGGCAGGCCAGAAAGGACTGGCATGATATATTCAGAGCACTAAATAAGAAAAATATGCAGCCAAGAATACTATATCCAGTTAGGCTGTCACTGAAAATAGAAGGAGAGATAAAAAGCTTCCAGGACAAACAAAAACTAAAGGAATCTGCAAAAACGAAACCAGTCCTACGAGAAATATTGAAAGGGGTCCTCTAAGCAAAGAGAGAGTGTAAAAGCAACATAGACCAGAAAGGAACACAGACAATATACAGTAACAGTCACCTTACAGGCAATACAATGGCACTACATTCATATCTTTCAATAGTTACCCTGAATGTAAATGGGCTAAATGCCCCAATCAAAAGACACAGGGCATCAGAATGGATTAAAAAACAAGACCCATCAATATGTTGTCTGCAAGAGACTCATTTTAGACCCAAAGACACCCCCAGATTGAAAGTGAGGGGGTGGAAAACCATTTCCATGCTAATGGACACCAAAAGAAAGCTGGGGTGGCAATCCCTAGATCAGACAAATTAGATTTTAAACCAAAGACTGTAATAAGAGATGAGGAAGGACACTATATCCTACTTAAAGGGTCTATCCAACAAGAAGATCTAACAATTGTAAATACTGATGCCGCTAACATGGGAGCAGCCAATTATATAAGCCAATTAATAACAAAAGCAAAGAAACACATTGACAACAATACAATAATAGTGGGGGACTTTAACACCCCCCTCACTGAAATGGACAGATCATCTAAGCAAAAGATCAACAAGGAAATAAAGTCTTTAAATGACACACTGGACCAAATGGACTTCACAGATATATTCAGAGCATTACATCCCAAAGCAACGGAATACACATTCTTCTGTAGTGCCCATGGAACATTCTCCAGAATTGATCACATCCTAGGTCACAAATCAGGTCTCAACCGGTACCAAAAGATTGGGATCATTCCCTGCCTATTTTCAGACCACAGTGCTTTGAAACTAGAACTCAGTCACAAGAGGAAAGTCGGAAAGAAGTCAAATACATGGAGGCTAAAGAGCATCCTACTAAAGAATGAATGGGTCAACCAGGAAATTAAAGAAGAATTTAAAAAATTCATGGAAACAAATTAAAATGAAAACACAACTGTTCAAAATCTTTGGGATGCAGCAAAGGCAGTCCTAAGTGGAAAGTATATAGCAATACAAGCCTTTCTCAAGAAACAAGAAAGGTCTCAAATACACAACGTAACCCTACACCTAAAGGAGCTGGAGAAAGAACAGCAAATAAAGGCTAAACCCAGCAGGAGAAGAGAAATAATAAAGATCAGAGCAGAAATCAATGAAATAGAAACCAAAAGAACAGTAGAACAGATCAACAAAACTAGGAGCTTGTTCTTTGAAAGAATTAACAAGATTGATAAACCCCTGGCCATACTTATCAAAAAGAAAAGAGAAAGGACCCAAATCAACAAAATCATGAATGAAAGAGGAGAGATCACAACCAACACCAAAGAAATACAAACAATTATAAGAACATATTATGAGCAACTCTATGCCAGCAAATTAGATAACCTGGAAGAAATGGATGCATTCCTAGAGATGTATCAACTACCAAAACTGAACCAGGAAGAAATAGAAAACCTGAACAGACCTATAACCACTAAGGAAATTGAAGCAGTCATCAAAAATCTCCCAACAAACAAAAACCCAGGGCCAGATGGCTTCCCAGGGGAATTCTACCAAACATTTCAAGAAGAATTAATACCTATTCTTCTGAAACTGTTCCAAAAAATAGAAATGGAAGGAAAACTTCCAAACTCGTTTTATGAGGCCACCATCACCTTGATCCCAAAACCAGACAAAGACCCCATCAAAAAGGAGAATTATAGACCAATATCCTTGATGAACATGGACGCAAAAATTCTCACCAAAATACTAGCCAATAGGATCCAACAGTACATTAAGAGGATTATTCACCATGACCAAGTGGGATTTATCCCTGGGCTACAAGTTTGGTTCAGCATCCGCAAATCAATCAATGTGATACAATACATTTACAAAAGAAAGAACAAGAACCATATGACCCTCTCAATAGATGCAGAAAAAGCATTTGACAAAGTACAGCATCCTTTCTTGATCAAAACTCTTCAGAGTATAGGGATAGAGGGTCCATACCTCAATATCATAAAAGCCATCTATGAAAAACCACAGCAAATATCATTCTCAATGGGGAAAACCTGAGAGCTTTCCTCCTAAGGTCAGGAATGCAGCAGGGATGTCCACTCTCATCAGTGCTATTCAACATACTATTAGAAGTCCTAGCTACAGCAATCAGACAACAAAAAGAAATAAAAGGCATCCAATTCGGCAAAGAAGAAGTCAAACTCTCACTGTTTGCAGATGATATGCTACTTTATGTGGAAAACCCAAAAGACTCCACCCCAAAACTGCTAGAACTCATACAGGAATTCAGCAAAGTGGCAGGATATAAAACCAATGCACAGAAATCAGTGGCATTCCTATACACCAACAACAAGACAGAAGAAGGAGAAAGTAAGGAGTCGATCCCATTTACAATTGCACCCAAAACCATAAGATACCTAGGAATAAATCTAACCAAAGAGGCAAAGCAGAAAACTATAAAATGCTCATGAAAGAAATTGAGGAAGACACAAAGAAATGGAAAAACGTGCCATGCTCATGGATTGGAAGAACAAATATTGTGAAGGTGTCAATGCTACCTAGAGCAATCTACACATTCAATGCAATCCCCATCAAAATACCACCAACTTTTTTCAAAGAAATGGAACAAATAATCCTAAAACTTGTATGGAACCAGAAAAGACCCTGAGTAGCCAGAGGAATGTTGAAAAAGCAAAGCAAATCTGGTGGCATCACAATTCTGGACTTCCAGCTCTATTACAAAGCTGTCATCATCAAGACAGTATGGTACTGGCACAAAAACAGACACATAGATCAATGGAACAGAATAGAGAGCCCAGAAATGGACCCTCAACTCTACGGTCAACTAATCTTTGACAAAGCAGGAAAGAATGTCCAATGGAAAAAAGAGAGTCTCTTCAACAAATGGTGTTGGGAAAATTGGACAGCCACATGCAGAAGAATGAAACTGGACCATTTCCTTACACCACACACAAAAATAGACTCCAAATGGTTGAAAGACCTCAATGTGAGACAGGAGTCCATCCAAATCCTAAAGGAGAACACAGGAAGCAACCTCTTCAACCTCAGCTGCAGCAACTTCTTCCTAGAAACATCGCCAAAGGCAAGGGAAGCAAGGGCAAAAATGAACTATTGGGACTTCATCAAGATAGAAAGCTTTTGCACAGCAAAAGAAACAGTCAACAAAGCCAAAAGACAACAGACAGAATGGGAGAAGATATTTGCAAATGACATATCAGATAAAGGGCTAGTATCCAAAATCTATAAAGAACTTATCAAACTCAACACCCAAAGAACAAATAATCCAATCAAGAAATGGGCAGAAGACATGAACAGACATTTTTCCAAAGAAGACATCCAAATGGCCAACAGACACATGAAAAAGTGCTCAACATCACTCGGCATCAGGGAAATCCAAATCAAAACCTCAATGAGATACCACCTCACACCAGTCAGAATGGCTAGAATTAACAAGTCAGGAAATGACAGATGTTCGTGGGGATGGGGAGAAAGGGGAATCCTCCTACACTGTTGGTGGGAATGCAAGCTTGTGCAGCCACTCTGGAAAACAGTATGGAGGTTCCTCAAAAAGTTGAAAATAGAGCTACCATACGATCTAGCAATTGCACTACTGGGTATTTACCCCAAAGATACAAACGTAGGGATCTGAAGGGGTATGTGCACCCCGATGTTTATAGCAGCAATGTCCACAATAGCCAAACTGTGGAAAGAGCCAAGATGTCCATCGACAGATGAATGGATAAAGAAGAGGTGGTATATATATACAATGGAATATTATGCAGCCATCTAAAGGAATGAAATCTTTCCATTTGCAATGACGTGGATAGAACTAGAGGGTATTATGCTGAGCAAAATAAGTCAATCAGAGAAAGACATGTATCACATGACCTCACTGATATGAGGAATTCTTAATCTCAGGAAACAAACTGAGGGTTGCTGGAGTGGTGGGGGGTGGGAGGGATGGGGTGGCTGGGTGATAGACATTGGGGAGGGTATGTGCTATGGTGAGTGCTGTGAATTGTGCAAGACTGTTGAATCACAGAGCTGTACCTCTGAAACAAATAATGCAATATATGTTAAGAATAAAAAAAAAGAAGAAGATAGCAGGAGGGGAAGAATGAAGGGGGGGAATCGGAGGGGGAGATGAACCATGAGAGAAGGTGGACTCTGAAAAACAAACTGAGGGTTCTAGAGGGAAGGGAGGTGGGAGGATGGGTTAGCCTGGTGATGGGTATTAAAGAGGGCACGTTCTGCATGGAGCACTGGATTTTTTTTTTAAAAAGATTTTATTTATTTATTTGAGAGAGAGAATGAGATAGAGAGAGCATGAGAGGGGGGAGGGTCAGAGGGAGAAGCAGACTCCCTGCTGAGCAGGGAGCCCGATGCGGGACTCGATCCCGGGACTCCAGGATCATGACCTGAGCTGAAGGCAGTCGCTTAACCAACTGAGCCACCCAGGCGCCCAAGAGCACTGGGTGTTATGCACAAACAATGAATCATGGAACACTACATCAAAAACTAGTGATGTAATGTATGGTGATTAACATAACAATAAAAAATTTAAAAAATGTAAATCCCAGAAACCCTCACATCTAAGAGTTAGCCATTTGTTCAACTCAAGATGTAGTATGATAAGGCTGAGTTTTCATTATGCCAAAATAATTACTGGAGAAGTGAGAGTTTTGGGCAATCACAGGTTTGTTGATTTTATCTGACTTCTTATCACTAGTTTTTATAGTCTGATTACTGACCTGTCAGTTTGGGGAATAAAGTGATCTCTTGTTTTGATAACCTTTGAGTTAATTACCATATAGTGTTTACTCTAGTTTTCAATGGAAGTCTAATGATGGGTAGAAAAGAATGAAAATTTATAACCAAAATGAATTGTGATTGCTAATGCATTAGGAAAATTCCGTATAATTTTTACTAGTGTTTTTTCATAATTAAAGCTATTATTACAGTATAACTACTACAATGACTTGATTATTACTTACCCTCTTATTTCTACTTGAGCTACAGCAGTGATGTTGATTTGCAGGCTCACAAAATTGCTGTCTGGGTTGTCCTTGTTGGAACTAAAACACAAGGACAATATGATTTAAATATATTTTTTCAGACATGTTACAATATACAATCATAACATTCTGTAGATCAAAAGAACAACAAACATTACTAATACAATCATTCAGGAAACAATGGCATATCCATTCTACAAAATCATAACCATTTGAAAATGGAAATGCTAAGATTCTTTATGAGTAAAAGGAATGTAATAACTTTCCATGAAAAGACACCTTATCTGAAAACACAACAGACATCTAGAAAAGCTAACCCTTTTTTGTTTCAATGGCTAAACCAAGAAGGCAGCAAGCTGAGTTCATTTTCCAGCTTCTACCTTGGACGCATTCCTTACTTCTCCGTGCATCAAGTTCATTGCCCATTAAATGGGAAAGGAAGGCACAGTCAACTTCTGATTCTCCATGTTAATAAAGAAGAGAACTAGCATGGATAATCTAAGAGCAGCACATAATGGAAAAAGCGTTTGTGTTTGGCTCTGGAATGCATCACACCATACATTGTTTTGGCAGCAAATTTATCTTCCTTACGGTTTATTTCTGCAGTAATATTAAAATAAGTGTACATTCACTGCATGCTCACTGGCTGACTAGGGTGGGGGCGAGAGTGAATTGAAATCATAGCCAATGGCGGGAAGAAGCAAGACCCTAGGAATTTGGGCAGCTCATGTTAAGGCAATTAGGAGATGACATAGATGTTGTCAAGTGCATCAAGAATCTCAGGATAGAAAGTGCGTGTTTAATAATGTTTCTTTGAACAGTGGCAAAATTATTTTTAAGTCTGCTGTTTTTTTTCTCTCAAGCAAATATAATTACTATGAAACTTAATTTTTTTTTAAAAAGATTTATTTATTTATTTTAGAGAGAGAGAGCGTGGGGGGATTGAGGAGCAGAGGGAGAGGGAGAGAGAAACTCAAAGCAGATTCCATGCTGAGTGCAGAGCCCGAGGCGGGGCTCAATCTCACGAGCCTGAGCCGAAACCAAGAGTCGGACGCTTAACTGAATGTGCCACCCAGCTGTGCCTACATATGAAATTTAATTTTTAAAAAATGCATGTTAAGCATTCAGTCCTGTCAGGAAAATGAAACATGTTCTCACAAGAGGCCGGACCAGTAGCTGAGCTTTGAATGCAGACGCCATTTGCTTTTATAACCCCATTGTGCTTTCCCTAGAGTCACCCTCATATCCCAAAGATAATGCAGCTTTCAGCAAACAGATGTGGCCACACCACCACGGACAGGTCATGTTTATATCCAGGTCTCATTAAGAAGAGAAAGCCTCCTCTTTTCATCATCGACTTTCATGCAGATTCAATGATAAGCTTTCACACTGCAGTGGTGGTAATGGGGTATGTTCTGACTGGCTTTTGAAGCTTTCCAAATGTGGGAGCTGGAGAGATGATAAGAGCCGGCTTTCAAAGGAGGAGGAGACAGAATCGTTCCCACAATGCTTTTTGAAAAGCCTTGTCTGATTGTTTATACTGATAAGGCCACTTCAACCACAAACACACATAAAAGATATAAACAGGCCAATGTCAGGCTCATTTCCTGTCATGGGGCATCACGGCTAACCTTGTGATGAGTCTAGGGGGACTTGTTCATCAAAGTTTGAACCCCAGTTTCCAGGCCACTTTATTATTATCACATCTGCGGAAAATCAGTCAACTGAAGAGTTTTTTTTGTTTTGTTTTGTTTTATATTTTAATTACTGAATTGCTAACCAGCAAGAAGTCATTAAGTAATTCTACTTGTCACACATTGTGTAGTTCCAAATGCATGACGGGAAACTCTTTAGTTTAGAAATTTAAGTCTCATTGTTCCACACATTACCCAGACTTGGTTCAATTTTCTAGTTCTCACTGCTTTGCAGCAGTGGATATACAAATTAAGAAAAAAAAGTTTCACTTAAGCTGTCCCATAATGTCATTGCATTTTGTTTCCACGTGGTTGAAATGACACAATTGTCTTTACTCACAACACCCTGAAAATGTAAATAGGTGTCAGGCACTGAAATCATCTTCGGACAGAAGTCTCATTGGAAGCTGACAGAGGCTATTTTGCAAAGTAATGAGAGCAACGGCAGATGTGGAGACTAGATCTGGCCGGCTACTCAAAATTGTCCTCTGTCACACAGCCTTGTCATGACACTTGGTGCTGTAATCAACCAGTGGTATCAACAATATGTCCTGGTAAGAAAGGCACTGGGCTTGATATATAACTTAGATGCTTCCTTGACCTCTTTCCTGGAAGGAAACCTCCCTCGCTAATACCACTGCTATGTTCAAACAAGCAATCCATCACCCACCACCTGGACACTGAGCTATTTATACTGTTGGTGCTAGTTCTATGCAGGAATGATGGATTTCCTCTCCATGACTACACCCTATGTCATGCACCAAGGATAAACATGTTTTTTATTTATTGCTCTGATGCTATTTTCTTTTTCCTTACTGTTTTCTATTTTCTGTTTTCTAACATTCCCTCTGTGCTTTCTGTGGTCTTTGGAACGTCAGCAAATACAATACGATGTTCATTTCACCACGGCCGAGGAAGCATTGTCAATGACATCATGAAGACCTATTTATATGTGGGAATTGCGATCTGAGACCCACTGTACTCAGGGAGGAGAACGTTTACATGTCACACAGAGCCACGGCGTGAAGAGACCATTTAATGCAAACATTTGGTAACATGAACTATTTTAAGTTTATTAATAAATAAAGCCCCGTTTCTCTTTTGGGTTCTGTTTGTGGAAAAGGACATTAAATGTGGGTAACAGTGATCAATGTGGTCAAAAGCTTAAGAATTTAGACTTCAGAGCATTTGGTTTAATTTATTTTTGGTTTTAACACATTTAAATTGAATGCAAACTGTCCATTAAATACTTATTTATGTCCTTGGAAAGCATGTAGATAAATGCTCACCTCAGTGTTAAGTATTCTCAAACATTTTCATCTCTGAAATGTCTGTTTTGGGAATTTGATGGTTTATGTATGTCCCTGTAGCCTCTCTGGTTCTTCATTTCTGCATTTTTATATATATTTTTCAAGATAATGTTAAAATAGTCATGAGTTTCTATAGCATGTAAGCATAGAATATAATCACTGTCCATTCTTTTAGATGAAGGGGGATGTTAAAATGTGGCCATTTCTATTTTCCATCAAATTTAGCACTTCATTGCTGAATTCACTATTTGAATGATGATCTCCAGGATGGATTTGGGGAAGGCATTTAGAACATCATTTGGTGTCCTTTGCTCCTTGAGTGAATTACTAGTTGCATTCATTCTGTTACCTGTAACTGTAATCAAAAGTAAGAAGGATGTGTCAAGGAATTTGCTTTACATCTTTGTACCAGATTTTCTTTCTAAATAAAGGGTTTATATTTCATGAGAGATGTATCTTCATGTCATTGCAGGACCAATGTCACAGACAGTAATGGTGAGAAAAAGAAACTTCAGGCTACCGTCTGGAGTGATGGTGGTCCTCACTATGGAGTGCCTTTACTTTTTTTCTTTTTTTCTGAAAACTAACAGATATTTCCCAAATGAAAATATTTAGGACTACCTGAAACTTTTGGAAGATATACATTTATATCGATACAAAGAAGTGATTTAATAAGCTTTTGGTAAAATGATATTACAGAATTCATTCTGTCTGCATCTCATCACTAAGATGGGTAAAATTTTTTAAAAATCTCTAGCAGAAAATAGTAAGTTAAATTTTAAAAAAGACCTAATTAAGGTCAGAAAAGGACCTAAGGTAAGTTAGAAAACCTTCCTTCTTAGAAATCTATCATAAAATTTAGGGGATGTGGTTTGTGATATTGGTTGTAGATTTTTAAAAAAATTTTAAAAAGATTTATTTCTTTGAGAGAGAGAGAAGAGAGAGAACATGAATGGGAGGGGCTGAGGAAGAGGGAGAGAATCCAAGCAGATTCCATGCTGAGCGTGGAGCCCAACGTGGGGCTTGATCTCAGGACCCTGAAATCATGACCTGAGCCAAAACCAAGAGTCAGTTGCCTGACCAACTGCGCCATCCAGGTTCCCCTAGGTTGTAGATTTTAAAAATCTGCTATATTCTTATAGAGTTTATATACTTTTAAAAAACTCTAAACCTTTAATCAAAGCAGCTATTAAAAAGTAATCCATTGCACAAAGTCAACACTCTCCAATCACTTCTTACAGGACAGAAGGTAAGTTTAGAGATTGAGTCACACTACACACTAGTATTTGAGAACCAAACTGTAGAGACGGACTTCAGAGTTGTGTTATAGTTAGAATAAGGGTCCACCACACTGAACAAATGCTGTTTATATCAATGTTGTTCAGACATTTAAAATTGCAGACCACAAAAGAAATATATACATTTCACAGGGTATCTTACTCTACACATTTATATTTATCTAATGGATTGTTTCATGAACAGGACTCTGGTATATTACATTCTATTCAATCTCCTTTTCTTTTAATACTGGCCTGGAGCCATTAAATTGATCCCATTACTGGCTAATGGGTTGAAGTGCACAGTTGGGCTTTCATGCACACTGCTCCCTACAAGACTTCCCACTCATTATTTTCAGCCATAAGGAGCAAATGGAATAGACAGTGAAAAAATAGTTACACTTGAACATCTGTAAAGGGTCAGTCTTAGGAAAAAAGGGCAGCTACTTACCTGCTTTGGCTTGTAGTTACCAGAGAAGGCCCTGAATGAAGGCTCTGAATGAATATATGATCACACCTGCTTCCTGCCGTGGTGCTCACAATGAAACTATCAGAGACTCATTGGTTCTTGAAGAGTTAGATTTCAAGATTGCAAATGCATAATCTATGCTTTTTTGCAAAAATTTTATTCTCAGGGGTTAGCCAACCCCTGGCTGAGAGCATGGTGGGTACGTAGTAGGGGTGTTGGTGAGGGTGGGAGAAGGGAAGTGAATCAGAATGAGGAAAAATGGAGGTAAATGCGAGTGGGAGGGTACCCAGGACAAAATTTTTAGTAAAATAACTTGGCCTATAGAATAGATCTCTTTTCTAAAATAATAATAATAATAATAAATAAATAAATAAATTAATTAATTAATTTAAAAATTACAAAACTGAAATAACAGAAACAAAGGAAAAATGATCTGTGAAAGTCTGGGTTCTAATTTCAGGAGAACTTTTAAGGTTAAGGAGCTTGAAGAGTGGCCATTCATTTCACTCTCTATATTGAATGCTGACCATAATTTTAGGCACTTAAAAATCTAACCTTCTGATTTGGAGATCGAAGTTAATGCTCATGTTTGTTTTCTCAAGACGTGGAACTGCAAATCGGAGGCCCAGAGAATACTAGAAGAAAAAAATCACAAGACACTAAGTTTATGACAGGGAGGGACTTTCTACACAGCGTAAAAATCTTTTTTAAGTCATCCCTGCAAATCCCCATCCTAGATTGCTGTCCTTTTCTTTGCTTCCACCCTGGGTTGCTGAGAGGAAGTCATGTAACTAAGATGACAGGGCCCAGACAATTCAAGTCCCTGTACATTGTGGTTCCTTCCCTTCATTTAGCCCCGTATGAACTCTTCTCCGGCCACCTTCCTATGTGCTAAATTAAAAGCAACCTAAATATATGAGAGATGATTGATTTGGATAACAGTAATGCTTGTGTTTGATGCACATTTAGGTAGTCATTGAAATTATGGCTGTGAAGTCTATGCAAAGATGTGGAAAATACTTCTAATGTAATGATGACCCATAAAGAAACAGTGCAACATGTTTCACCTATTGTTTTAAAAGTTTATCGATGGAAAAATTACTGTACAGGAGTGAGGGTGTATGGTAAGAAAATATATCAGAATAACATGCTATGGTTATATTAAGGTTATGAGTGTACGGATTGTTTTTTCCACCTTTCTTTATTTTCTCAAGTTTTGAAGCCGTTCTTATTATTTTTTTAATTTGAGAACAGATTTTTAAAATGTTGGGGAAAATAAATCCAACGATAATATAAATAAGGAAGTAAAAATAAGAGCTAAGTAATTATATGATTTACTCTCCCATGTATTTTGGTAAACCTTACATGCCTTGTCTCACATAATCATGACAACCACCCCACAGGTAGGTACTGTGATTGCTGACATTTTACAATCGACCAGTAATCTGAGGGTTAGGGAAATGAAGTTCCCTCCTCCAGGTGCACAGGAAGTGAATTGTAGAGTTGGAATTGAAATTCCTGCAAACTGACTCCGGGACCTGTACTCTTCCTGGCTACTACGCTATGAGAATCAAATCAGTGATTAAAAACTTGTGTTAATATGAACCAGTAATAATATGAACTAGTAAATCTTTATTTTTATCATAAGTCATCATCATTATTTAACTAGCCCTTACTGATTGTGCTACCAGCCAGGAACTGCCCTAGTGGCTTTATATACATCATATAATTGCACTGCTCCAAATATTCCTAAACATGGGGCTTTTCGAATTTCAATGTGATTCGTCCGAGGTATCACAACTGATAAATGGCAAAGCTGGGATTCAAACCCAGGTGTGTCTAATTATTAAGCCAATGCATCCTTACGCTGCAGCCATGATGAATTCCTTTATAATAACAAATGTGCGATTTTCGGTCAGACCTCTGGGACTTTGCACATAAACTCTTCTCTTCTTTGGAAACCTCTTAAAACTTTTCCTGCTTTTTCTACTTGAAGAGGTTCTACTCACGCTTCAAAGCTCAGGAAAAAGATCCTCCTGCAATATACTGTATGGTCCCACAGGCCAGGTCAGGCAGAAATTTTCTCTTTATTCCCTATCTCCTTCTTTGCTACTCTCCTATCACTCAACCTCTGATATTGCTAATTTCAAGTTTCTTATTGAATGGGGATTGTATATTTTCATCTTGATGTTGTGAGACTCTAGCTTAGTATCAGGCATATAGAAGGGGTACAATAAAAATGGTTGAAAGAATGATGTGAAGGAGTGTGCTGTTGTTTGCACAGTTCCAGTGATGGGGATCTTACTGTATTGGGAAGAAGCCTGGCTAATGTTGGTCTTCATTATAGAACAATTGATCCTGGGACAAAGACACAACAATGATGTGACAATTTTGTATCGGTAAGAGACCCGTGTGTTTTCAACTAGAACCGAACACCAGATCTCTGGGCATTGATTCTAAAGAACCTCTGTGGGACCACTACTTTTTTGTTTTCCTGACTGAGAGATTTTGCAAGTTTTTATGAATCCTTTTTGGCACATATAGATGTTATATGAAAATGACATTACTACTTATAAATCAGAAGTAATACTTCTGAATACTAACTTGAATGTTTTATTAAATTAAAATAAAAAGTCTCTTGAAAATTATTTTTTTTAAATATTGGGACTAAAATAAATGGTCCTGGTGATTTATGATGCTTTTTAATATTTAGGACTGCTTTTACATTTGGAATTTTACTACAATCCACTGAGACTATTTTTTTTAAAGTACAAAATGAAGAAGTAAATAAATCAAAATGTTTTATAACAAAACAGAATGCAATAAAATTTGATGTATTTAAGGGCATTAAAGGGCGAGATAAGAAAGCTATTAGGTTTCTTCCACTACAGACCTCACAGATAAATGAATACAAACAATTTACTTCCTTGACTTCCAAAAATTATTTGCGGGTAAAATGGACTGACATCCTGTCACATAAACACATATGTGGTTAAGACCACACTGCCATTTTTACCCTCCACTTGGAATGTCCCCAGTGGCCAATTTTTGTTCCAAGATTATTCTTAGTTATTAATGATCTTAGATGATCTCTAGTTTAGATTTAACACTTTTAATACTGACAAAGGAATGAGCGCCTGGTCACCTCTAGTTGCAAATCCTGCCGCTACCATGTCAATTTCTTCCTCTTTGGCTTTGGGTAGACCTCTTCTCTACACCAAACTAGGTGGTTGGGTTTTTCTTGGACACTAGCAAAAGGACTTACTAGTTTCTAGATAAAAGGATTCTAATGAAAAATGTTCTAACTTCTCAGCTTAGAAATCCCATTCTATCTTTCATGGCTTCTTTTAAAAATCTCCTCTCATCTGTTATTCATTAGTTTTTATCCAAGTACTTTTCACAATTTTGACAACCGGATAGAACATGGACTTTGTGTTCAGTCCTGGTTTAAACCTTGGTTTTGTCATTCAATACCTGTGTGACTTTGGGAAATTTATTTAACATAATATTTAACATTTCTCAGTTTCTTCACCTATAACATAGGAGAAATACTCAACTCATGGGATTGTTGGTTTTGAAAATTTAATGAGATAACATAAAAGACAGAGCACCCAGTGATGGGCTTATAACACAGAGGGCAATCAGTACATGTTAGCTAATAAAAATCTGTTATAGAATTTTATCTTTCATTTAAATATTTACTTTTTTTGACCCAACAAGTGAGTTTACTAGGCTATAGCTTGGCACACTTTATAAATACCTGGGATCGATGGAATAGAGTTTATTAGGGTGTAGAAAAGCAAAAATACTATTCTAGCACAATACCCTAAAGTATAAATTGGGAATAGGTATTTCTTGATAGTTTCAAATGCTCAAATAAGTGTGAGCGATCCTGGGCTAAAAGGTTTATTTACTGCAGGACTTCTCAGCACCTTTAAAATGCAAATGTGCATGTGAATGCCCCAGAGGAGGATATGATACTCAGCATTGACCACAGAACTCCCCTTTAAAGCCGTATCTCAAGGGATCAGTACTCTTTGGAATATATTTTGGGAAGCTATTCTAATACAAACCTATGCAATTATAAATTTTTATGAAAATTTTTTCAAATAGGCCACTTTATTGATAATCATAAATACCTAATTTAAAACAGGAATATGTATGTTTAGTTTATGCAACATTTAAGTATGCAGTATTTGCAGATTTCAGAATTTTTTCTGATTTATGACTTCATAAGTATTGCCACTGAGATATTTATTACAAGAAGTTACTATGTGTACTTAAATGGCTATTGAATAAAATAAGCTTATTGTCTACAAGTCATCCTGAATGAAAAGTTCCTAAATCTGGAAACAAAGAAAAAGAAGAAGAAGAAAAACATGCCCTTATTCTTTCAAAAGCACATTACAGATCATTATTGTCTTTTGTTTTTCTTGCTACAATTTTCTGTATTATTCTTCAATTAAAATACATGGAAAATATAGACCTGGTAAAGCTAACTCAAAAGCTGGGTTATGGTAACATTTTAATATAAAAACACTGCGAATGATATTATATGGGAGGTATGTCAAAAATAAAAGCTTAATCTTCCTTGCTAAAACCTTTATGTTATTTCTTAAGTCATTTACTGAATACAAAGAAAAAATTGCAGTGACATTCAAAGAAAAAATATCCCAAGAGAAAATCTTCAGCAAAAACATCTTCATAAAGCATCTAAAAGACATGTAAGAGTAAAGTCAAAAGAGAAAGCATATAAAAGTATTCATCTTTTTGAGTTTTTAACCTCAGATTCCCTACCCTGTATAGGATAGAATGTTTAATCCACCACCCTGGTAATTTCCTGCCTAATTTGTTTTAGTTGCCAGGTGCTAACCTGCTGAGTGCTAATTGGGGAGCTTTGTACTAGCTCTCTTTAAAATTCAATTAGAACTTAGTAAGGGCTTCTGGTTTTCTCTTACATTTGTTCCTGCCACCATAGGGTTCCCAAGGTCACATACCACCATCCTGGTTATATTTTCCATCTTGTACTCACAGCTCAGTGGTCGCAGGTCCTGCAATGGGAAAGAACACCACCATTGGAGCTCAGGGGACAAATAAGTTACATCCTGTCCCAAAGGCAACTCGGGAAGCTTCTCTTGATTTCAAACACCTGTGCGGGCAACTGTGCCCAAGAATTCATGTGTGACCATTAACTCAGAAGAGAAACTTGAGAGAAAAAAAAAAAATCAAAGTTTAATTATAGGAAGAAATTGGATTGGTAAACATACTTAGTGTGTTTCCCTGAGGAGGAAAATGCTTACTACATAAAATAATGAACATTTTAGAAATTATTTTCACTATTGCTAATGTTAAATTCGGGCCATGAAGATCACAGATAAGTAAACATCACTGAACAAAGTTATTCTTGCAAAAAATGAAATGACAGGTATTAGTAGAGGATATCATATGACTCGAGGAGCATTTGCAAGAGATTTGCTCTGAACACAAACTCCTACACACCATAGTCCTAGTTTGAGATTATACAATCAATCTTAGTTCCATCCTCTAAATACCTAAGATGGGAAGAGAATACTTTTATGTTTACCTAGTGCTTCCTGCTCCCTTCCTCCCCCATATCCTATTCTTGTTAGAAAGTATAAAAACTCAAGTTTGAAGAGGCATTATTTCCCTCTAATTTACTCAGTGCCACTAATATATGCCCTGTCACCCTCATTCCCAGAGATAAGCTTGCAGTAGGAAGCTCCTTTCACAAAGGAGCAACCTTTTGGGAATTTTTGTCCCCAGAGGGGTCCAAGGAAGAGGGTTCTGAATATGAGGACCATTGGTCCATCTGTCAGCTCTACTGAAATTTCCCCATCTAAGGAAGTAATGTGACTTTTCATGTAAAAGTTTCAGAAACTGTCCTCCATTCCATTCTTCCCACTTAATTCAGAAAGACCAAGATCCAACACCAAAACAAAGAAGTGCTAAACAAACACATCCAGGTAAAGAATTTTGTAAGTAAATCATATGCTTTGAGAAAATTAACTTCAGGGAAGCAGGGGGTTTTGTATCTGTTCTATTCCCAGGGCCTAGAACAGTGTTGGGCACAAAGTAGTAAAGGGGAGATGCAGAGCCGAAGTAGCTCACACTACTTCCTAAGAGGAGTCTGAAATGAGATAGACAGAAACCCAAGTAACTATAAAATCCTCCCTCCTGTAATCAACCAGGGAGGCACGACCACTGAAAAGTCTGTTTAGACTCACGAGAAAGGAGTGAATGACTGATATCTGGAGGCAATTTAATACATGCTCTGTCCAAATAATCTGAATGACATGTTAGTATTCTAAGCAGCTAAGAAACACAGTTTCAAAAAGCTGGTAACATTCTCTCCTCTGAAAGGTAGAATTAGCATGTATTTAAATTCTTAAGGATCTGTATCTAACCCTAATTGTACAGAGAGACCTTTTGTGTTTGAATTATTAACTCAGTCCTGAAAACAGAAAAAAAGAACTCAGCAAAAGCTTTTTAAAATTTCCATGAGTCCTTTGAATATAATTCAAGGACTTAGTTTCTATAGTAAATATTTTATCTTATCTAAAGGTTAAAAGTTATATGTACATTTTTTCCAGTTTTCTGGAAATAGCTTTTTTTCACATCAATCAAAGATCTTTTCTTACCCCAGACCCTCCCACTCTTTTTCTTTTTTTAACCTTTATTTCCTTTCTCTGAGTGAAACAATGATTGTTTTTCTACATATTTCTAGGTTCTTTTCCTTAGCTGTTCCAGGGACACGCCTGCTCTAATCCATTTATAGCTCTTAAGATATTATTCATTCACTAAAAATATTTACTGTGTACCTGCTGTTTACCAGGCATTGAAAAAAAGATCCATGTCCTCACTCAATTTCCAATGATCCTAACAATTCTTTTTTTTTTTTTTTTAAAGATTTTATTTATTTATTTGACAGACAGAGAGATAGCAAGAGCAGGAACACAAGCAGGGCGAGTGGGAGAGGGAGAAGCAGGCTTCCCGCCGAACAGGGAGCCCGATGTGGGACTCGATCACAGGACCCTGGGATCATGACCTGAGCCAAAGGCAGACGCTTAACGACTGAGCCACCCAGGCGCCCGATCCTAACAATTCTAATAAGTAATCACAAGCAATTGTAACAAGCAATGGAAACATAATCAGTGCAGTTGGAGTTTTAGAATAGGAGAGAGTCATAGTGATAGGGAAGTTATGCACCTAGATTTAAGGACCAGAGCAGCGCCCCCGCCCCCCGCCAAGAAGTGACATCAAAGCTGCTGGGGGACAGTGCAGATCAGTGGCTCAGAGCCCGGGATCAGACCTAACAGTGGAGGTGTGAGTCTCGGTTCTGCTCTATACTAGCTGTGTAACTTTGGGCATGTTACTGAATTTCTCCTCGTCTATCAAGTGGGGGATATGGACAGACTTGCTGTTTCTCTATAAGGCTGTTATGGGGATTAAGTAAATTAAACCCATATAAGATCTCAGAGCAGTGCCCAGCCCATCTCAATTGCTCAATAAATGTTTGCAGCCTCAATCATGACCGAGCTGAAGCCTGAAGGATAAACAGAAAGGAGTAAGCTGGATATGGGGGAGGAGGGAGTGCAGTTGGTGCGTCCAAGAGAAGGAACAGCAGCTGCAATTTCTGTGGCAAGAGAGCACATGGGTATTACAGGAACCGGAGACAAAATCAGTCCTGCTGGAATTTAGGGTGTGGGGTAAAGGAAAGAATCAAAGCCCCGTCATGAGGCTAAAGGAGTAAACAGGGGCGATAGAATTAAGGGCCTTGTTAGTTATTGGAGTGATTTGGATTTTATCCTAAAAGGGATGGGGACCTAGTGAGGGTCTTCAGCAAGAAGCAGCAGGGTCAGATTTACATGGTAGGGAGAGGAGTACCCTGTGTGGAGGCAGGCAGGCAGCGAGATGAGTTAGAAGACTGTGGTCATCTCAGTAAAAGATCACGCCAGCCCAGATGAAGGCAGTGACAGTGGCAGTTGGGTGGAGAGAAGAGACGAACTGGAGAGCCCGGGGCTGAGTGGGCTGTAAAAACGAGGTGGTTACCGGTGCCATTCTCTGAGACAAGAAATGGGAGTGGGGGAGAAGCGTGAGTTTGGGAAGATGACAAGCCTAGTTCTGGACACGCTGAATGTGAGGTGGGTGTGAGGCCAAGAAAGGCAGCATGGGAGGTCCCCCATGTAGCCAAATTCACAGACGGAAAATCGAACGGGGCTTACCAGGGGCTGGGGGAAGAGGGACTTAGTGTTGGGTGAGTACAGGGTCTCCATTTGGGAAGATGAAAACGTTCCGTGCTAGGTGTTGCACAAGAAGGCACAAGAAGGTACTTAATGCCACTGAACTGCACATTTAAAAAAAGTGGCTAAAATGGTAAATTTTATATTATATCTATTTTACAGCAATACTAATATCAATAAGAATCATAATATAAAGCGCATAGGCCCTTATTAGAAAAAGTCAGCAAAGAGAAGTATGAAGTCTGGCTCAGTGAAGGTTTCCAGAGAAAGAGATGGTCAACATCTACATTTTCGAAAAGATGAATGTTTTTAACAAAAGAATAACAAAACTTACAATCAGATAATCCTAATATGTTTCCCCCTGGAGAAAAATGTCTAAAAAAAAAAAAAAAAAACTTGAACTGAGTTTAAATAAAAAGGTACACAAAACCTCAAACTGCTTAAAAACAAAGAATAAATTAGAATGTGGCTTAGTCATGTGAAATTCAAAGACTGAGCTAAATCTCTGCCCAAGGGAAATTGATGGAAGAAAAATAGTTAAGGACTTCTTTGAGATTATGGATAATGTCTGTTGTAATGTTTACAGCCAAAGATAGAAGCGATAAACGTTCTCCCATATTTTCCACGCAACAAAGTGAACAGTAAACTGGATGTTTTGCTAAAAGAACATTTTAGAATAGATGCTTTGTTTAATGAAGTCAGGGGTGGAGGGACATGAAGGAATCAAATGAAAATAGGAGCGGAGCCCTGGAATATTTTTAAAAATAACATACTTGAACTTTTTTGTTTGTTTATACAGTATTTGTGCGTGAGTGTGTATAGGTGATCTTTTTCTACAAATTTCTGCAACAGAAACTCGTGATGATTTTATGACTGCCAAAGATACACGATTATTACTCACCTGGGTTTATTTTTTTTACCAAGAAGATAATTTAACCAACACATAAACCACAAGACTAGAGGTGTGAGTAGAGGATTTTGCATTCCTTACGTTTTTAAATGCCTATAAAGTATCAACACCACAACAACTTGCTAACATCTCTTTAGAGGAATTATTCTTCATTGAAGTATGTAGTCATTAGAATGCTCAAACTCCTCGGAGTCTGTGGTATTTGGAAACCAGCAGACAGTTAACAAACCGTAGTTAAAGGACTAAACCCATCAGCATGTCCTGAAGGAGCTCCCGTTGTGCCTGGTTCCCGTGAAAGAGTGTTAGGCTGGGTCTCTACTCTTGATTGTACATTTCTGTACATTTCTGAAGACGAAGCACTCTCTCCGTTATCCTGCACTGTATTTATAATGGTTTTTTAGACCAAGTGGTTAAAAGCACAGCAGAACCTGAGGATGCCCTGAGTGAGAAGATTCATGGTCTGATAAGGAAAGATTATAAAAAACATTGTTGTCAGTTTAATAAATGGTGGCATTGGCTGACCCACAAATGACGAAGACCTGGCTTTTCTTGGTCCCGGTCCCAAAAAGGTGGGCCACGAAGGAAGAAAAATGAACGTGTTTCCTTTCCAGTGCCTGTCTTGGCTGTTATCAGTGCTCAGCTGGGACTGGTCGGACCTTCCTCCGTAAGCAGTAATGAAAACCAGACCTCCTGGGACCCTGCTTGAAATGTAAAGGAACTAAAAACAAAGGTCTGAAAACAGCCAGCGAGGGTGGGAGTGAGCAGGGGAATCAAGCTGATAGATCGCATTAGGGAGCTTCTCCTTTCAGCCAGTTGTATTCTCTTCCTTGCTTCAGCTCTCAATCTTTGGCCAATTTATCTCTGCACTATGGCCAAGAAAGATATGAATACTGATTAAGATCACCCCCCTTCCTGGCTCATTGTTATTATGATGACCAAAGTAAAGTGCCTTTTTGTCCTCCTTTATTTGGGAAGAAAGTCTCAGCTAAGATGGCTCTACTTAACATCGATTTGACTCCCAATATATAACTAGCTCTTTTCCTACTTCGAATAATGTGCAAGGCATTACCTTGTTGCTGCGTTCAATCCCAACATAATCTGCCGCTTCTGGTATTATCACAAAGAGTTCAGCTTCGTAGGCACCTTCTCCTTCGTTTCTTGCATTGATTATGAGCGTAAGATGATTTTCATCTCCAATGATGACCTGATGCTTATCTCTAAAAACGCAGTTTAAAAGGAATATTAGGTACCATACTTCTCTGGATTCGTAGATACCTTATTTAAGGACTTGGAAGAAAAGAAGAAAGATGTGGGAATATACGACTTGGACAAGAAGATGGTTCATCATGAGGGTCTGGTGAGAAGAACTGAGAGAACCACATCTGTATGGGCAGGGCAGGAAAACATTCTGGTAGTGTTTAACAATGAGTTCTCAAAAAAAAAAAAAAAAAGAAAAGAAAAGAAAAAAAAGGGGAATACCAATTTGTAGCTGATTTCAATTTTTGAAATTTTCATTTGCTGATTCCAGGGGCGTCAATTTCAGGCTACTGACCTACTTAATCTGCCAGCAAAAATTCCAGGAAATTTGACAGTTGGCTCACAAGCCAGGATGAGGCCGCTGCAGCACATCACTGAACACACACAACACTGAACTCGCCCAACAGAAGAAGAGCAGTGGGAGAAAAGGGAGAGATGGTTTAGAAATGAATAAGGGAGGGGGTTGTGAATGCCAAGTGAACCGTAAGAGGGAAGAAAGAGGCAGGTAAAATAAGATCTCAAATGGCTGACTGAGGATTTCGAGGAAATTTAATTCTCTCCAAACCTCAAACTGAGCCAATATTTGGAAATGCCTTTTGACACTTTTGACCCTTAATCAAAGCTATTGCTTTGGATACTGGCTAAACTGGGAAGTTTGGGGAAAAAGTCCCCTGAAAGGTTGCCAAGCAGATTCCAAACACTGGTGGTGGATGGGCCTTGGGTGTGTGTGTGTTGGGGTGTGAGGAGCATGAGTCTGCTTTCTCAAACAGAGGATGTTTTATTTTGGTCTCATTTCTTTCCATAACAAAATGTAGTGCAGTTACCAGTGCTGGATTGGTGACTCTCCATTACAGGCAACTGGGAGGCCCTTTGATTCTTTCCTTTTTTTTTTTTTTTAAAGACTTTTTATTTATTCAGAGAGGGGGAGAGAGAGAGAGAGAGAGCATGAGCAGGGAGGAGGGGCAGAGGGAGCCCCACTGACCAGGGAGCCTGACAACAGGGCTCCATCCCAGGACCCCGGGATCATGACCTGAGCCGAAGGCAGACACTTAACCGACTGAGCCACCCAGGGGTCCCGAAGCACTCTGATTCTTAATTTGATTTTGGGACACCTTGTGCTTTACTCCACAGAGTGCCATTAATTTTTCTTTTTTCAGAAAATTAAAAAGTTGATTTCATTTTGACAATTTTAAGGATGCTTTTGAGTCATGAGGTGCTGCAAAAGCTAGTTTGGGTAAGGTGTAGATACAACCAGCCTGAGTCTCGGCTCCCAGGACTGAGGCAAGTACACACAACCTGAATCACCCCCCACCCCCCGCCCAGAGGGGCTCACTTTGAACAAGCACTTTTTCCCCCACTTTTGCTGAAAGATGAAACAGCCCAGGCAAAATCTTAGGGTATGTCACTTGATACCAGTGACAAAGAACTGACCCAAACACAGGCTAACCCAAAGTGTAGCCAAGCTCAAGAATTTCATGCAGAGTATTTTTTTTTTTTTTTGGTAGTAGTAGTTGGGAGTGTATACTTTCTCCAGAGAAGCTTTAAATAAACACCTGTATTCCATTAGATAAAGCGCACGTTTATTTATTTAAACTTACGGTCTAGCTGACAGCTTCAAGTCAGGAATGCACACGTTGTCTTTGCCACAATCCACCAGGATGTGAGCCTGTGTTGTGCAAACGGGCATCAGGATTAATCTGGGAAAAGCTGAATCACATCCTTTTTCTTGAAAAGTATGAACGATTCCACAAATTAAAGCAAAGCCTTCATTCCACTTGGCGGCCTGATTTGGCCCCGCTAGACACCCTAGGCTAGGCAGTGATCCCCCAACACGGCCTCGTTGACATCATAGCCCGATTCCCCTTCCTTCTGCCGTGTCCCTAAAGAAGGCCACTCTGGCGGTGTTTTGAGGATCACAAGCTGTATTTCCTCCCTTAACAGCCACAGTTTGAACAAATTAAATCTCGGCTGCTCAAGGGGAAGGACTTCTGAAAACACGACGATGCAGTGTTTCAGGAAACACGTTAGGAAAATCTCCCCAGTGGGACGAGCTGGTGTGCAGGAATGCAAACGCAAGAGGCTGGGTTTGGTGTTAAAGCCACAGGAGCGATGCCCGGGGGCCTGACTGGGAATCAACCATCCCAGATTGTCAGGGACCTACCTGTTGGGTCACGGTGTTTTCCATGTAGTAATTCAATATCGGTTGCACTTCTGGGCCTTCTTTAAAGGTGGATTCATCCAAACTGTAATTCAAGCTAATGTTGATTGGAGATAATTTATCTCGGAATTCAGTTTCATCCTAGGGAAAATAATCACACGCTCAAGGAAGTCTCCAGGAAATAGCTACAAGATGTTAGCCCTTGAAAGGCAGGCGACATTTGACTTCAGCCAGTGGAAGTGAATGGTCAGGTGATTATCACGGCAGCAGGCTTAGGTTCATGTGGGATGTGGTAGGCAGCTTAATTAATACACGTTCGGGGCTGAAATCGTTTAGGGCTGGGGCTTCATTGAAATATATGCTTTGGGAGTCAGTCTTCAGGTTCCCACCCAGATGGGTCAAATTGCAAAGGAAAAAAAAAAAAAACCCTACTTATATACGTAATAGGTGTCATGGAAAGTTTCGTGAATTGGGATTTTTGTTTTCGTGAGGTTGGCAGCATTTACGAGTCCTCGTGGGCTCAGGTGGAGAAAACATCTTGATTCTCCTCCTGTCTTGTCATCTCTTTAAGCTTGCATGAACTTCAAAACACCTTCAGTGCCCTTGAAGCTCCCTCAGAAAATGAAACAGAACCCGCTTCAGAGTGGAGGGGGTAACAGAAACAGAGGTCCTGAGCACACAGGAACACCTCAGACCACGCAGAGGAAATGCCACCTTCAGATGTGTGCCAGTCACGGTCATAATGAGACTCAAGAGTCATGCGCCTAGCTTTTCATTCTAGAGCATTCTAGAGCGCGTTTGTGAACTCTGCCCTCACTGGGTTCTCTCACCCCCTCACTAAGTCCCGTTAAGGGAGGAGACAAAACGAGAGAGAGAGTGATAAACCCCACAACTGCTCAGAAGCTGGAATAATAGTGTTATAAATATTTTGGCTCTTCTATTTCATGGTAGGCTTTGGAGTTATTGTAAATATACAATTCTTTAAAAATATAATTATTAATTACTTTCAATAAAAGTGTTGAATTGCCTAAACGTTTTCCTGAGTTGGCTCTGAAATGCGCATTGATAACATCTGGCCAAACATAACTCACGTTTATGGTTTTTTTGGGAGGGAGGCGGTGAAAAATGAAAACCACCCGAGTTAGTACCAGTATCAGGATAGTGTGCAAGACAGAAAGAAGCCTTGGGAATGAACAGCCACACACCATCAGGTCAGCTGCCTTGGAGCTCAAGAATGGAGCGAGGGGCCTTGTAATAAAGTTTGCTCCTATAAAAGGAAAATAGATGTGGATCTCTGTGGACAAGTATGATGATTCAATAGAGAAAAATGGTTGGAATTTGAATCTGAACGTTAGAGGCCAGAAAGGTGATTCTGGAACACTTACTCGGAGGTAAACGACAAAATCCTGGCAGTGGAGGGATTTCTGCCCCTTTATGGGAAGGGGGAAGATGCGATGGGACTGATGGTTGTCGAGGAAGAGCGTGCGCTTAATGGCTCCTTTTTGTTTTAGGGAGTCTACGTGCACCTCAGCAGTCAAGCCTAGGGACCGAAATAAAGCAAATATAATCAGGAAAGGAAATGTATTCAGTGAATGCAGTGCTTGAATGAATTTCTATTTCAACTTGCTTAC
This sequence comes from Halichoerus grypus, assembly GCF_964656455.1. NCBI lineage: Eukaryota > Metazoa > Chordata > Mammalia > Carnivora > Phocidae > Halichoerus > Halichoerus grypus. The sequence continues at coordinate 54,776,260 of NC_135717.1, forward strand.
TAAGAAAACATTGTTTTCATAGTTGGATCAAAAACAATACACGAGCTGAAAAAAAGTTTTAGAAAATACTCTCCAAACTGAGAACCTTGTTTTGTAATGGTTTTACAGTCATTCCCCCCCATTATTATATTTGTTTTTAAAGATAACATTAATGCCAATCATTCAAGTAGTAGTTTTGTAGAAGTTTCCATACATACAATAGAAATCTTGATATTAAGAAAGGGCTCTTTCAAAGTTTTCTATGGTCTGTGCCGAGAAATGCTTATTGTTAACTTTTCTTGGTATAGTACAGGAGCGTAAAAATGAAAACATGCTCACCTATTGGATTTGAAATGCTCTGGCCTGTTACAGATGCACATACTCTTAAAGAGAAGCTAAGGAAAATAAAGAGTCAAGTTAGTAAAGTTTTGAATCTGAAGTAGAAATCTTACTTTATCTCACCCAAGATAAAATGAATACATCATTTTTCCTCTGTACTTCTCATTATACACACGCACAGGTAACTAAAGATACATATATACGTAAAATCTATCATCTATTATCTATCTATCTATCTATCTATCTATCTATTGGCCACAACACTAATACAATCAAGATGGGTAACATTAATACATCGGAAGGTAATACTTTAAAGTATTCCTAGAAGGTAACTGATTTAATCAATGGATTAAGTAATCAATTACTTGCTGCTTTTATTCCATAAATACATAAGAACATTGTCCCTGTGTTAGGGAGGGAAGAATTAGGCATATAGGAGGGGAACAGCTAGTGGTAGAGCCCGGGGATGAGCAAGAACATGAGTCCATTTGAGGAACCCACAGAAATTCAGTTTGGTTGGACCGTTGGAGCAAGGCAGGGAAGCTCGAGGAGGCCAGGCTGGTTGGGTTGGTCTACAGGGAACAGGGCTTTGAAAGTCATGTTAAAGAGTTTGGACTTCATCCTAAGAGGCACGGAGCACCATGGGATGATTAACCCACATCCCCACTCGGCTTAGGAGGAGGAGGGAACCTGGTGGTAACTTGCTAGGTGTGGGTGAAATTTGAGGCAGAGATCCTACAGGAGGGCGGTGGGGGGGCGGGTAGAGAAAGAACGTGAGTTGCTGAGCATGGCTGTCTCAAGCTAGGTAGGCACAATGATGTGGTGTGTAGACACAATAAAGAGAGGGCAGACATGCACAAGAGACATGTTATAGTTTTGCCTAGAACATGATCTAAACTCAATCCAGAGAGACATCTGCCATGGCTTGTAGGATGACCTGCCCTGGGACCTGCTCTGTGGCCAAAGACGGAACGAGAAATGACCAGTCGTCTCTGTCTGACTTTGCAGCACGTGCTCACGTCCCTCCTGAAACATGTCAAGCCCTAAAAAGCCAGCATTCAAGAGGGGGCTTTTTCACATTTCCAAGAAAGTGAAAATATAAGAAAATACTTAAATATGATTTAAAGACAGTCTTAATGATTTTACTAATAAGATAACTATGGTAGGATTGGAATATTTCGACAGCATCCCAAAGCTGTAAATAATCCCTAATCATACTTTAATTATGTGTCAGCTTCCTGCGTGGAATATAATGAAAATGTGTCACATCTGGGACTCATCTATCTGCCGTGACCTCAGTCAGTGTCTCCCCTCAGGGTAAATAATTTGCCACATGCCATTAAAAGCCAATAGTTTCCTGAGATGTTTCTGCTATTACAAGTGCTTGTACCACTTCCCCTGAGAAATCACAAATTTCAGCCCACTTCTACTTCAATTAGAATTATTTAAGAAAGATGGAATAGTTGACCCTATCTTTAGATTCTGCAGCATATCTGGCTTTCAAAATCGAATTTTTTTTCTGTGTCCCTCTTTTTTTTTTTTGGGAGTACCTGGTTGCTTGTCAAAATCAGAGACAAAGTTCATTAACTTTTACAAGAGAAATTCCTATTTGTAATGAAATCATCAGCCTATGTAAATTAAAATAATTTTATATATGGTATTTTGTTGAACATGAACAATTCAATAGTAATAAAGTTTTTGGAAGAGAAATAAATTAAAGATCTGGAGGTGAACCTTATTTTTTCTTTGTGAGAAGGTGTTTGATGGACAAACGGATTAGCAGCTGATTTATGAATGATACCAATTACATGTCAGTGTTGTTCTATATTTCTTAGTTCTCCCTCTCTGTTACCTCCCTATCATTAGCTGGATGACTGTGACTTTTTTCATACAACTTTAAAATAACTGCTATAACTTACTGAATTGTTGATAACAACACCTCAGCCTAAACCTGCCAGTTTCTAGATGTCTTTCATAGAAAAGAGTCACCGAGTCAAAACATTCCAAGCACCTTGTTCTGATCTAAAAGGAAAACCTCAAAATCTCATAGTACTGAACCAAAATATTCATTCTTTTTAAGAAAAGTTTTATTATTGGGGTGCCTGGCTGGTTCATTCTGTAGAGCATATGACTCTTGATCTCAGGGTCCTGAGTTCAAGCCCCACATTGGGTGGGAGCCTACTTAACAAAAAAGACATAGTCCTATCAGATATCAAAAAATGTTATGAAGTTACGATAAATAAAACATTATTAATAAAATTTTTATTATTGAAATATAGTTGATATATAATGTTATATTTGTTTCAGGCAAATAACACAATGATTCGACAACTCTATATCTTACTCAGTGCTCACCATGGTAAGTGTAGCTACCATCTATCACCATACAAATTTAAAACAAATTTTTGACTCTATTTCCTATACTGTCTTTTTCATCACTTTTATTTATTTATTTATTTTATAACTGGAAGTCTGTACCTCTTAATCTCCTTCATCTATTTTGCCTATCTCTCTTACCCCTCCTCTCTGCCAACTACCTGTTTGTTCTCTGTATGAGTCTGTTTTTTTTGTTTTGTTTTGTTTTTTAGATTCCACATATAAGTGAAATCATGATACTTGTTTTCTCTGTCTGACTTATAATAACTTAGCATAATATCCTCTAGGTCCATCCATGTTGTTGCAAATGGCAAAATCCCATTCTTTTTTTTTATGGCTGAGTATTCTTCCACTGTAAATATATACACCACATTTTCCTTATCCACTCATCTATGGAGGGACACTTGGGTTGCTTCCATATCTTGGCTATTGTAAATAATGCTGCAATAAACATAGAGGTGAGTGTATCTTTCTGAATTTTAGTGTTTTTGTTGAAATATTCATTCTGAATTTAGCAAAATATACATTGTACATAAACCTACACATATATTCACTATGTGTTTTATATACCAGAGAATTGGGTCCACTCACAGGTCTATATCTAATTATGAAGTACCCTTGAGTTGTCAGGGAAAGCTGTGATCTAAAATTAATTAGAGTTAAATTGCAAACTTGAATTTATGATCACATTCAATATGGTACATTAGTCTGAATAGGTCTGATTGGAAATACATCAGAAGTCAGGGCGATACATGACAAATCCTCAGACACCAGCCCTGACTCAATGCACAGTTAGAATAATGATACTGTGATTTAACGGTGTGCATAGCCATGCATGATGGAAAAAGAATGAGGTGGATATGAAACAGGATTTAAAAGTACAAAGCAATTCACTTTTCTTTTTTTTTTAAGTTTATTTATTTACTTTAAGTAATCTCTACACCCAATGTGGGGCTCAAACTCACGAGCCCAAGATTAAGAGTCGCATGCTCCTCTGACTGAGCCAGCCAGGCGCCCCTCATTTTTCAGTCTAAGCACTTTAATTCGATTTCAGTGACAGCAAATATTTTGCATAAAGTTAGGCATATTGGAAAAGGTTTTCTTACATTTGAAAAGTTGATAGTGATGGTCTTTCACATTTGTCGAAAGAAATGTTTTACTAAATACTTTTTTAATTGATTAATAACGATATTAATATTTATTGCGCCAGTTTTATTTTTATTTTTATAATTTGGCAATGCCAGTAGCAGATACTTTATAAAACTACACAGCCGTTTGAAAGATGCAGAAATTTACACTGATGGACACGAAGAACTATTTCCCAGTTAAGCTTCACTTAAATGGTTTTCAAACATAGAATACAAGGTTATATCAAATACAGACAAAAACTCTAGGAAAGCAAATTGACAAATGCCTGTCAATCATTTTGGAAATACTGATCTAAATTCCTAAAATAAATTTAAAAACTATCGAAGAGACACATTGTAGACTGAACCAGCTGTTAACTTCCATCTTCAAGTACCCTGAGCCACCATTAATTCCAAATTTTTGCATGTGAAGACGAAATGTTTTTCAGAGAATACATATGATAGAATGAAATAAATAATTATAAAGACATATATTTATTCATTTGCCCACAGAACAAATTTCATCTTACCTTAATAATATGGTTTAAATGCAATAAGGAAAACAGCTCATGAAAAGAAACATTTTCTTGTAACAAAGTAATACTCTTTCCATAAAACCAAACAGACCCCGTATCTGTTAAAAATACTTAAATTTCATTAAAAAAAAAACCCTAAAGATTCTTAGAAAAAATGAACTAGTTTAAATTGCACTTTATAGGGGTGCCTGGGGGGCTCAATCGGTTAAGCGTCTGCCTTTGGCTTAGGTCATGATCCCTGGGTCCTGGGATCGAGTCCTTCATCGGGCTCCCTGCTCCGCAGGAAGCCTACTTCTCCCTCTCCCACCCCCTCTGCTTGTGTTCCCTCTCTCGCTGTGTCTCTCTCTGTCAAATAAATAAATAAAATCTTTAAAAAAAATTTAAATTGCACTTTATATCAGAGCGTGCCACACCAGATACTTGAAAGCATCCAGTGTAGGGTCCATTCAGTTGTGAACGTGGGAACACCAGACTCTTTGGGGAAATACTGAAGTCTTAGCACTCTTGCCCAAGGAGCTCCCACAGTTCATTTCAATGAATCATGCCAGGGTAACAACAGACGCTGGCTCTTTCACATATTTTCTCAGATCAGGTTTTCATTATAATACGTTATGGTTTTAAACCATCTAAAAATGTGCTTAGGGCATTTCCCAGCTACTTTCAAAAACTGGTAAAGGAGAGGACACGCCTCCCAGAATTGGGGAGCGCCCAGCAAAGGACATTTTTTCAAAGATTTCTTCAGGGTCCTCCTCACACCCCCACCCCCACCCCCGACCTCCACCGTCGAAGGTTTTGACTCTGGCATGAACTCCTGTCAAAAGGCCATCAACAACATGCTGAGATTGGGTGGAAATAAGTTCTCTGGGTCAACACTGGTTTGTTCTGCATTCTGACTGAACATCCTGTCTGAGTTAGACCACACCTTCTGGAAAATGAGGGCAAATCTCAAACACTCCAAGTATTTGCTGATTTTTCAGAGGATACACCCTGTTGGCATTACCCAATATGACAGACTTCTGACCCTTGAGGACCCATGTACTGAGAAACAAAGTGGCATATTCTCAAGCTTTGTTACAACTGAATTCCATTTGTAGTTCCTTCAGATGACCAGCAAGGTTGAGAAGGGACACTTTCAAAAGGGATAGAAATCATGTTCTCCCACGGCCTACCAAAGGAACCACAATGCTACTAATATTCATGATAATGAGATCAGGGCCACAACAATAGAGTTGGGAGTACAAAAATTGCTATTTTTATAATGTTTGCCTTTTGTCTAATTGTGCGCACTAAATCACAAAACGGACGTGTGTTTTTAGTACAGGAAACCGAGCGATTTCACCGAAGCCTGACTATTTAAAAAAAAAAAAAAAGTCTGGAAAGGGGTATCCATAAGCTATGCAAATGTAAGAGTCAAGGTATTTTATTCTATTTTCAGTTTGGTTAGTATTTGTTAGCATGCCAAGAATCCCGCTCTCTTTTGAGCAGGAATTTCCGCAAATGTTTTTATGCTTCTCCTCTCACTTGGAGCCTGTAGACTGGAGAAGTAGCCTTCAAGTAATAAGTTAACAACAAAAGATCGGCATCATGTGATAGATCCTTCTTGTTTTTGTTTCAAAAGACTATTTTTTCTATATCTGTATTTGTTTCTATCTCTATATATAGAAAAACATTAGTGTACATTCATGCCTCCCATTCCAGATTAGCACCACAAGAAATATTCTAGCTTTCCTCCTTTCTGTATTTGTACCTTTCTTCTCTGACATTGAGAAATATTGCTGCCATTATCCTCATCATATTTGCTTGCATCTTCAATGTCTCTGAGTATTGTTATCTTAAAAAATTTTTTTGAGCGTAGCTGAAAAAAATGTTACATTAGCTTCAGGTGTACAATAGTGATTTGACAAGTTTATACATCATGCTATGGTCACCGCAAAGTATAGCTACCATCTGTCCCATTACATCGCTATTATAATGTCATTGACTACATTCCTCATGCTCTGCTTTTATTCTTGTTACTTACTCATTCCATAATTGGAAGCCTGTATCCCTTTCCCCCTTTTACCCATTTTGTCCAACCCCCACCCCCTCTGGCAACCATCAGTTTGTTCTCTGTATGTATAGTTCTGTTCTGCTTTTTGTTTGTTTATTCATGTTTTTTAGATTCCATTTATGAGTGGAATCATATGGTATTGGTCTTTCTCTGACTTATTTCACTTAAAGTGATACCCTCTAGGTCCATTCATGCTGTCTCAAATGGGAAGATCTCATCTTTTTTTTTATGGCTGCATAAAATTCTTGTGTGTGTGTGTGTGTGTGTGTGTGTGTGTGTGTGTGTGTGTGTGTGTGGAGAGAGAGAGCGCAACGTATTGTATATATTGTAATTTGTATATATGGTAGTATTTTATATATGTAGTAATTATCTCTCTCTCTCTATATATATATCTATATCACATTTTCCTTATCCATTCAGAAAGACTAAGTCTTTGTTACTTAAATTGGGTGCACAGACCCACAGCATAACACTCGACTGGAGCTTCTCAGAGCTACAAAGTCTCAGGCCCCACCCCGGAAGCCGCATTACCACAAGAGGCCCAGGTGATCTGCATCCACATTGAGTTGGAGAAGCACTGGGCTAACTCACCAGGCCACAGATGACAGAGACTCTGGAATCTGGCATGTTTTATTTTCCAGATTGATAATCATTGGGTGCAGCAAAAGCTGGGCATCCACGGTCACAACTGGTCTTGCTCTGCAGGGAGAAGACACAGGGTTATAATGAGCCACATGAGCGACACCCCACTTCCAGAGGCCACTGCCAACATTCCCAGCCTTTGTGCCAAGAATTTGCCTCATTGCGTGAGACTTAACTCATTACCTTAAAACATATGTGGTCGCTCATGAATACAAATAAAGGATGCTATGGGTCCGTCAAGCAAAACCGCATTCACGGAGCTGCTTTGTGTGTGGAGTGGTCTCCAGGTATTTTGGAGATATTGCTGTGAAGTGTGCTCTGGGATCTGCTATCTTCGTATCTAAGGAAACACATCCTTCTATACTCACTCATGCCTGTAAGTCCTTGACTTCTGCAAATTTCCTTTCCTGATGGGCTGATGGTTTTTTATTTTGTTGGATAATTTTCTATCCAAGCTTTGCAGATTGAGCTAAGCACATAAGGGTGGGCTGACAAGATCATTGTGTACTTCACACAGAGCCGTGGTTTTCAACCCTGACTGCATGATAGAAGCACCCAAGGAGTTCCCAGAGCGGTCAAAACACCTCAGGGGGTCAGGGCCAGGTGTCAGAATGTTAACCAAACCCTCCAGGTGGTTCTAATGTGCAGCCAGGTGTGAGGAGAGGGACTAAATATACAGCAAACTCAATTTTCACCAAGGTGAGGATAATGAGCCAAGCAAGTACTCATGGGGGAAGGGGACTGGGCAATTTTTAAAGCTCTGTTCCAAGATAGGAGAGCTAAGAGCCAAGTCTCCAGATGACAACGTGAAATGATATTGAGTTGGGTAAGTTTTCCTCTGAGGGGAGGGAGGGCCGTGCTTTGGGATGGTGTGTGTTTAAGGCACGACTTTAAACAGTTTCATGATTACCACAACAGCCCCCCTGGGAATATTCCCGAACTCCTTTACACTATTTATCTGTGCTTTGTTACATAATTTTGTTTTTAATATTGTGTTAGCTCCAGTCCTTGAAAAAGCAGACGGTAAGACCGAGTTAGACATGCAAGACAATCACTGGGGCAAATACCTATGAGGGAAAAAAAAGGCAGGAGGGAGGAGGCTGGCAGCCAGCCGTCAGACTGTGATGGAGGTCTGGTCCCTGTGAAGGAGTGAGGGAAGGAATGAGGACTGGGTGGTGGATTTAGACCTTAGCAACTAGCCCATGAGTTCATCAGCCCTGAGTGGGGCATTGTCATGGCCCCCATAAGCACAGCCCCATCCTTTAGGTACCTGAGCTTTCCAATCATCTGATTCTCTATAACCCAAAGTGGTGAGTGGTAGGTATACATCAGTCTATGAGTATGTCTTGGAACTGATGGAGAAAATCTCACGTACTTGGGGAGACCTAACTTTAGAATCGCACTGGGGGTTGGGCTAGGTTAGTATTATGTGCCCAGAACACGTGGGGCTGCTCTCTGCCTTTTGTTTTGATATCCTGATCTAATGTCTTGAATTCCTATAAAACTCTTTTTTTTAAGAAGAAAAAAGAATCTAAAATTTTTGGGCACCATTGTCTACCAGTACCTTACTATTCTGTGTACTTTACCTACAGATTCCCACTTAATCCTCTTCACAAAAATAAACTTCTAAAGCAACTATTGTTATCCCTCTTTAACAGACAAAAAAATCAAAGGCTCAGAAAGTTGTAGGAACTTGCCCAAGACTACACATGAGTGAGTGTGTGGAATGGCTAGGCTTTTGAATCTAGACCTGTCAGATTTGAACTTTTGTTCAATACTTGCTTTTGGAGTATTATTTTGGTACATTTCATTCCCTAACTTAGTCTCCACACCTGATTTATATAAACCTCCTCCCACTGGTACCCCTTCTCTATAAACACGTTTTAATGCATTTCCAAGGCAAAGAGAAGAATTCAGACATAGTAACATCTAAAGAATGCATCATTTTATAAGTTCCGCTAAGATTCATATCTTCATTTAACATTACGTTGGTAGGGGCTGGAAGTTTGGTCATGAGATATGAGATTAAAAAGACAGAGAGATGAAAGAAAGGAGAACAGTTGAGAGCAAAACTTCCTCCAAACTTTAAAAAGAGCATCTAATAAATGTTCTCCAAAATAAATAGTTGGGACATACTCTTGAAGGCGAAACTAGCAGCAAAAAGGAAATGCACTTGAAACAATTAGAGGACATTTGCATACCACAAACCACATACCTGTAAACAGCTACTTTTCCTGTTCCGAATGCACCTACAATTAAATCTAAAAAAAGACAAAAACTCAAAACACATGCACACATTTTATAGAAACAATCTAAGCTCATATTCATAAATAGCATATAGCGCATCCTGAAATGCTGATTGTAGAGTGAGGCTCATCCAGTAAGAGCAGTAAATTGCACCTTCCTTAAGACATTCTGGAAAGGATGTTGGAACTTCATTGTAACTCAGTAGGACACACAGACCAGTAGATCTCAATCCCTTCTGGACTCATGAATGCCAGCTTTCTAGAAATGCTTTAAAAATGCATCATAACGCCATTTCTCCTATCCTCCAGACGGAAGGCCTACATCTTAAGGAAAGTGAAAGGGAAAAACCATGTGCTTTAGTGCCTGTATGTACTGGGCATGTTACACACCTTGTTTTCCCTTTCCCTCCAGCAATGACCCTGCGAAGCTGGTCTTATTATTTATTACAAAATGGGACATTTTGACTGTCCATCCTTTTGACACAACCATTTGCTCTTTATGAATAGTGTGGATGGTGAGTATCCTTTTGGCAAAGGGATTGGTAGTTTATGAACTAATTAATGTGTCATTTTAATGATCTTAAATAACAACAACAACAACAACAATAATAATAAATAGCACATGTTGAACACTTACTCTAGGCCGGGAATTCTTTTGAAGGGTTGACCTTAATTATTCCTAATAAGAAGCTAGGAAGTCTCTATTATTTGCACAGTTTTGCAGGTGGGTAAATGGAGGCTTAAGAAGGTGAACCTATAAATTCACTGAAGTCCACACTAGGCGAGAGGTGGGGCTGGTCTATGGCAGTGCTGGGTAACAGAACAATCCTAGGCTGTCTGAAGGGTAACGCTCACACTGATTGCAGTGCTTGGCTAAAACACAAGTAAAGCGGTCTGTTTTCCTAAATCTAATGTATAATGATTCCTCTTGGTAGATGCAACCAAACCAACATACAAATGACAATGGCTGAATCTGTAGAATAAAATTTAGGTGTTGATGTGAGAAAACTGGACCTGGTAGAAATAAAGGCCACAGAAGAAAACTTACACAGTTGAGACCATAAGTGGTTAATCCTAGGAGAGCAGAAATGAAAATGAAAAAAAAAAAAAAAAGAGGGGCACTTCTCTGGCCAGTCCATATGGAAAACCAATCAAGGAATTAAATTGGTTTAATGGAGTCTGCACAGGAAAATGATTTGTAGCCACGTTCCCTCGGCACTCACCTTTCCTGGACGTAGGAGCAGCATCGGACTGCAAGCATGATTCCCCCTGGAGGCCGGAAGTGCCCCTGGCCTGAGCCCTCAGCTAATGATGGATGGAAACAGGCGATAACCAGGAACAGCCGCTTCCTTACCCCTCCAGTGGGATAACTCTGGAGGCATGTTCTTCCCTGTCTCCCACATGTCCCCAGCTCCCGCTACCCACTGTGTCAACCTGCTTCGCACCCATCTTCCTTCCCATGGCCTTCGTCCTCCTCCCTTAGCAATGTTTCTTTGGACCATTTCTCACATGACCCGCTTGTTTTCTAATCCTTGTCTTAATGTCTGTGCTGGAAGAACCCAACTTAAAACAACAATAGTTCTTACTAAAAATGTTTGTTTTTCAAAAGAAAGGGACTTCAACATGTTCCAGGTTAAAACCACAGTTGAGATGTCTCGTGTTTTATAGATACAGAGTCAGATTCAGATCATAGGTTCGAGACTGGACTCCCAAACTCTGTATCTAAAAAAGTGCATATGTGAATGTTCAAAGAAGTCAAATGCGGTTCATTTTGAAGAATTCTTTATTCGTAAGATTAAAAGACACAGTAAGAAAAAAGACAATGTGACCAGCTATGACTTATGGCATAAAATAGTCTTTTCCAAAGAGTCAAGTCTTTGAAGCCAGAAGCCAAAGTTTAGGAGTCTACCAATTTTTAAAATTGTATCAGAGTTTGAACTTTTTCGAATATTTTCACATTTATTTTTTCCTGTTACATTTGTCTCTTCCAGCATATCCGTGCATTTTTGCTATGTCAGGGGAAGAAGAGCTACTGATTTGAGGAAATGTGAACTCTGTTCTCCCTGTGTACCATGCTCTCCAGGAGTTACACAGAACACCGGTGGCTCTCAGCCTGATCCCTATCTATTGACCTGACACCAGACAAGAGAGTTCTATTATGAAAACTGATTCCAGAGGAATTATGTGCTTTGTTTTTGGCTCCAAATATGGTGAAATATTAATATACCAAGATTAGATACTTTATAAAAGATGAGTTTTAAGAATGGACTCCTCTGGAAATGGCCAAGAAAACAAGACTGTGAGCTCTTCCAGGGCAGGAATCTTTCTTTGGGCTCACATATCACAACTACTTCATGGAATGGTACAGGGTGAAATAAATGAAGGAAGAAAGAAAAAAATCTTTGCATCTGCAGTACCAGGCACCGGGCCAGATTGGGAACAGAGGCTTTATAAATACTTGAAATAAGAGAATAAGTAATAATGAGATAATGTACTAAAGATGAGTAAGGTGAAGAAAATGGGACAGTTGTTAAGACAGGCTCATGGAGGGGCGCCTGGGTGGCTCAGTTGGTTAAGCGACTGCCTTTGGCTCAGGTCATGATCCCGGAGTCCCGGGATCGAGTCCCGCATCAGGCTCCCTGCTCGGCAGGGAGTCTGCTTCTCCCTCTGACCCTCCCCCGTCTCATGCTCTCTCTCTCTATCTCATTCTCTCTCTCAAATAAAGAAAATCTAAAAAAAAAAAAAAAAAAAAAGACAGGCTCATGGAAACCACAGTTAAATTCTGCTGGATTTCTGCATATGTGAGTGTGCACGGATGCATGCACACACACACACACACACACACAGAAGCTCCAGATTCTAGAAAATTCCAGAAAGAAGTATAGAAGCTGCATCACAACTCAATCATCATTGTAGACAAGAAGATGAGAGACACACCCTGACAGTAATGAGCAAGAGGCCTTTTCCTTTAGAAACTTTGATTCCTATGCCTCAGGGTTGGAATTTTACTTCTCTGGAAAAATAAAGTAACTGGCAAAAAAGGCCACAATTTTCTTCATGAGAATGCGGCCACAGTTATTCAGAGGCCAACAAAACAGTTATCTACCAGGAAAGTATGTTTGCATTTGGAGACACCACCTTGGTATTGTGCCTGCTGGAGAAGGCCAGAAACATTTATGCTCAGGACCTTAAACTTCTGGGATCTCTCTAAGGGGGAGAATTGATCTGCCAATTTGTGTTCCTAACCGATTTGCCCTTTCAAAATAGATGATTTGTTTTAATAAGTACTATGTGGTTTCCATATATATATATATATATATATATATATATATATATACACACACACACATAGTTATATGATCCTTATATATACATACATATATATTGATGTTTGTGTATGTATGTATACACAGATATGAGTGTCTATCCACATATACATGTCTGTACAGATAGACATGTATATATATTCATGTATATATGTACATACACACTACTTTTTGAATCTTACATAATTCCATCATGCTTAGGAATTTAAAGGATAATCTGAAGAGAAAGTAATTTTGGTACTGATACTTGGGATTCGTAACTCTGCAAACTTTCTTTCTTGCTTTGAGATAACAGGTCTTATACCATTATCTAATGTTTATTTTCCTTTCTTCTAGAAACTTCTTAAGGGCAGATTCTGAAAACAAACAAAAAATTTTGCCTTTATATAAGACACAGCTATTTTTTTTTCTTGAAGAAATAACTGGTGACTAAAATCCGTTCTTTCCCCTTAATCTAAAATTATTCCCAAAATGCTGGAGCCCTTTGTTATCACCTCACTTTGCCTGGGAAACAGTTTATTTTCCTTTTGGCCTTTGATGAAACAACTGCATACTTTTAAGGATTCAAAAAGGGGAACATTAGCATGAATGCAGGCTCAGTTGGCAAGAAAAAATAACCCTAAAAATGTGAGGTCATAGGATATGTATTACACCTCTGTTCTGTATTCTATTTCTCCAAAATTATTATTATTAAATGAGGAAGAAGAAAAGAGCCAAACTTTTAAAGTGGTACTTGGACTATAGAGGCTGATTTTATTAACCTAGGAAGGAAATTTTAGAGTTGGAAGAAGTTCTATGTGAAAACAGCTTTGTTTTGAGTGTGGGTGTAGGTGGGCAGGAGGGAGTGGAAACTTTCTAGGGGTGGGGGGACAGGGGCCGATGGGAGGGGAGACAGCAGGAAGAGCGGCTACAGTAATGCGTTAAAGGATCACTCAGAATCCTTTAGTAGAAGTCCCTTTGGCCATCCAAGCGTCTACATTTCACAAGATGTGAGCCTTCTTACTTTTTCTTCCTACTCTCTCGTCTTGTTGAGAAATGTACTAATGCTTATGTCTGGGGCCAAAGATGCCTTCAGAGCCCTCCTTTTATATTTTGGAATTAAGAAACATTTACTATTTTAGAATAATCCTAGACAATGAGAATTGCCATAAGGAACTTCCAAACAATTGAGAAATATGGTAACGTACAGCTAATACTTGTATAAAAAGATTACAATGACTCCAGACAGAAGGCCTCCTTAAACGTGACCAAAACAATGTGGAAATCACAAAGGAATTTTAAAGTGTAAATTCTTTTGCAAAAAGTCAAAGCAGGGTCCAAAGAGAAATGAAAGGAATGAGGGAAGATGTTTATAATGTATATGCCTGATCAAATGTGAGTATTTTTCAATGCTTACAAGAATGTCTGGTACATAGTAAAAAAAATAAATATTAATTATTATTAACCCTAATTCATACTGAACCCACACAAATTAATAATAAAACTATAAACATTCTAATAAAAAGGTTGTAAAGAGGCAATTTACATAAAAATAAATAGCCATGACCAATAAATATATAAAAAGATGTTCAGCCTCATTAGTCAGCAAAGAAATCCAAATGAAAGGAACAATGAGATAGCATTTTTGACCTTTCCATTGGAAGAGATGAAGGATTCGTGGCAGGCAGTGTTGGGTGGAGAGCAGAGGACTGAGAACTCAGGCTGTCTGTGAGAGGGGCGGTAAATGGGCATGATTTTCTCGGAAGGCAGTTTGCCAATTGGTCTGACAAAGCAAACTTTTTGCCCTGGCATTTGCACTTCTAGGAATTTGTCCTGAGGCTCTATTGGATAATTGTGCAGACATGTGTCAGACAAAAGCTAACTTTCTAAGCACTTTGAATATACGAATTCCTTAGTTATAATAATCCCAGGAGGTGCACACTTTAATTATTCCCATTTAAAAATGAGGAAAATGAGATACAGAGAAGCGAACTAGAGTAAGGGACAAGGCCAAGTTTAAGCCCAGGCAGTCTGGCTGCAGAGCCAACACGCTTTCCTATTTTACCATGCTGCTTCCCAGAAGCACATCTCCAGGCCATTTTTTCTCTCTTTAAAAATTTTTAAAATTAAGTATATTATACATACAGTAAATTGCATCCTTTTTAGTGTCCTCTTCTAAGAGCTTTGATCAATGCATCCAGTCATATAACCACCACCACGATCAAGAACAGTTCCATCACCCTAAAATGTCATCTATGCTGCCTGTCATTGAACCTGCCCCACCCCTAGCCCTGGCATCCACGAATCTGTTTTCCAGAATGGCAGAGAAATGGAAGTGCACGGTATGTAGCCTTTTGGGACTGGCTTCCTTCACAATCAGCCCAGCGCATCTGAGAATCATCCACCACGTTGGGTGTGTCATGAGTTCACTCCTTTTCTTGCCGAGCAGGGTTCCACTGTGTGTATGGCCCACAGTCTGTCCATCCCTGGCTAGCGGTCACTTGAGTTGTGTCCGATTTGGGGAAAGTCACTAGAACCACGCGTGTACAGTTATTTTGTGTATCTACAGGCCGAGTTTGATTTGTAAATTCTCTTGTTGAATCTCTCTAACATCTTTGAAACGCTCTTTTAAAGCAGTGTTTGATTTCAAGTGGAAAATTACGGAATGGAGGGTAAAAAAATCGGGAATTCTAAATTCTAGTTCACTTTGCCGCTGGTTTCCTAATGACTCTGGACAAGTCGCTATTCTCTGCCAAATGTCTGGCGAAATCTTCAAGGTTCTCGTCGTTCAAGAAAGCCATGAGCTCTGCAGGACTGGTTGGGGCTGCACAATTGTGCCCTGTCTGCCCTGTTCCGGCCCAGGACTCCCCCGTGCCTGTTAGTCAGCCTTGCTCCTGCAGAGTTCACCTCTCCTCTTGCCCCCATGATGGGACGGCCAGTTTCTGGCTTTCTCCCTGGCTTACCCAGACTCGGGCCTCAGGCCTGCTTACCTCCATGACTCAGCTGCCTGAACTCATGATCCAAAGACTTCTGGCTCCTGTCCTAATGTTACTGATGCTCACAGTTCACAGTATCCCCTCCAGGCCCTTCTCCTCACCGTCCAGGCACCATCTCTGCTCCCCACAGCGTAGAAGTGTTTTTAAGACAAATGGTGATCATCCAGCAGAATTGTTCACCTGGACCCACCCAGGCTCTGCTCATTTTCCTACAGGGATGCTCTTCAGAGAAATGGTGGGATTAAAGATGATGTATAAAATGATGGGGTTAAAGGTGGTGAGTAAATATGGCAATGTTGACTTGTAAGTAGGTTATGAAATTGGCTTAAGTGTTTGGCAACGGAGAAACAGCTCATGTCTGTGGGAAGCAGGCATTTAGATAAGTCTCCTTGAGTTTGGCAAATGCGTTAATCTAAAAATAGACAGAGGCTGCCTTTCTTCCTTGCTTTTTTTATTGCAACATGCAAAATATTACTGAGAGGAAGGTTATGAGTTGAGGAAGAAATGCTTGAAAAAAAAATGCATGGTTTTATCCCAGAAAGTAATAATCCTAACAATCTGTCTGAAATGCTTCCAAATAAACTCTGAAGAAAAACATTTATGAGTTGGAATGCAGTATTAGGTTGCAACATTCTAATTTACTGAGAGTTTATTTTCCTTTTTAAAAAAAATCCCACACAAAATAAGAGTGAAATATCAAATGATGAGTCTGCCGCCTTAGGAAAACAGTTTTCCAAACATTATTGGCGTCCTGCGGCTGCAAGAATCAGCTTTTTCCCTCGGCTATTGCTTAATGCTTTACTCGTTGCATTCTGTGTCACCGAATTAAAGGCATTTCACTTTATCCTTGGCGTGGCCACACTTCCAATAAGTGTGCTGTCTAGTCAGTTGCTCAAAGTCTTGGAGAAAAGTATGTTTGTTTAGGAACAGTCCCATTTAGAAGTGGCTGCCTATTGGGTGTACCACTTGAATCGAGCTTCCCATTATCCCAGGAGAAGATATCAGGTTATTTTAAAGGGCATCATCATCTCTGCTTACATTTCCATTCTCATTATACACAGGAGTAAAATAGTTTACTGGATTTAAGTAGAGCTGGAAGAGAGTGGCCAGGTAAAAAGAGAGGAGAACAACAGTTTACCTGCCAAGGTGTGTGGCTGTGAGGAAATCAGTTCGTTCGTTCATTCATTCATTCATTCATTTGCATTTATTTAGTCAACACATATTTACTAGGTGCCTTCAGTCCCACCCACTGCTTTGGGCACAAGCGATTCCATAGTGAGCAAAAGCAAATTCAGTGCTTGCCCTCACCTAATATAGTGTCCAGCCTAGTGGGGTCAAATAGATATTTATCAAATAATCACACAAATGTGTAATTTCAATCTCAGATAAGTGTTTTTAGAGAAAGGACAACAGTCAGGGAAGACTTCCTAAGGAAGCGACATTTGGACCGAGTTCATAAGTGGGAAGTGAACTCCCGGGAAAATGTCCAGGGTGTACAAAGACAGAAGGGATGCTTCAAGTGAACTGCTCTAAAATATGGCTTTTAAATCACATATTAATGCATTAAAAATGACTTATAGAAAGCACATGCAGTGGGAGGTCAAGAAATAATGCAAGAGGTTCTAAGTCCAGGAGAACATCCTCCCACTCCTCCACATCCTGTCCCCTCCACCCATAAAAGGGACCATGGCAAGGCATCAAGTTTTTATTAACTATATCTTTATAAGTAAGATCAAGTATAAATGATATCCTGTCATATTTATTGTTGCCTGGGGTTTCATAAAGAAGCAAGGTTCTATGATTGAGTGTTTAAAAGGGAGTTAGTTCAAAGTTAAACTGACAGACTTCCGTTTCTGGTCCAGTGCAGGAGAAGCTTGGAAGTCACCACTCCATCTTAACAACAAGTAAAAAGCTGAACAAACTGAGAAAACCAACAACCCTTCTTAGATCCCTAAGAGAAGTGAGGTCACAGGGCAAGCTGCGGCTCCAAATTGGAAGAACTGACAGGCAAATACATTGAGCCATTTTACTGGGGCAGCAACCTCCATGGGAGCCAGTGCTGGGATGCAGAAACCTGAACAGTAGTTGATGAATTGCTGGAGGCTCAGTGTGGACGACTCTGGGGATTAAAAATTCCACGGGGATCCAGTCATGGGGGCGGGGTAGGGGGCAGTGGGGGGGGGGATTGGGGGAAGGCATGCTTTTGTGAGTTTTACCTCCTGGGTGTCTACCAGGTTCTAACTGACCTGGGGGAAGAGAAATATCGACTCCAGCCCACTCTTGACATCCAGTCCAACATAAAGAGGGGGACTAAGAAGCATGTATAAAGTTCACGGTCCAGAGGCATAGGCTCACTAAAAGACTGAGACCTACTCATAAGATTACAAAACACTTCCCCTCCCCCAACACCTACCACCACATTGCGAAGGCCTATTTATAGCAGTTCCTTTTATTCAGTATATCATGCCCAGTTATCATAATGTTACAGGGTGTAACTAAAAGGCCAAAAATATACAGTGGGAAGAGAGAGAGCAAGCATTAGGACCAGACTCAGACATGGCAGGGATGTTGGAATGACCAGACTTGGAATTTAAAACAGCTATGATGAATATGCTAAGGGCTCTAATGGATAAAATAGATAGCATACAAGGACAGATGCTCAAGGCAAGCAGAAAGAGGGACATTCTAAGAACCAAAAAGAAATGAGACAGATCAGAAACACTGTAACAGAAATGAAGAGTATCTCTGATGGACTTATTAGTAACCAGCACACAGCAGCGGAAAGATATCCGAGCTAGAGTGCATATCGGTAAAAACCTCCCAAACTGAAAAGCGAAGAGAAAGAAGACTAGAAAAAACAGACCAGAAAATCCAAGGACTGTGGTACAACTACAGAAGGTACAGAGAGAAAAAACAAAAGAAAAAGAAGGAAAATAAAGAAATTCTGAAAGAAGCCAGAGGGGAAAAATACCTTACTTAAGGAGGAGAAAAGATAGCATTACATCCAACTTTTCTCTAAAACCAGGCAAACAAGAAGAGAATGAGGTAAAATATTTGAAATGTTAAGAGAAAAAACCCTGGATTTTTTTTTTCCCCTGCAAAATTACCCTTCAAAACTGAAGGAAAAACAAAGGCCTTCTCAGGCAAACAGAAATTGAGGGAATTTATTGACAACAGTACGACTTCAAAATATGTTAAAAAGAAGTTCTTTAGAGAGGAGGAAATGATGTAAGTCAGAAACTTGGATCTACATAAAGAAATGAAGTGGAATGAAGAGGAACGAAGAAGGAATAAGTGAAAGTAAAATAAAAAATCTTACTTTTCTTATCCTGAATTGATCTAACATGTAACAGCAAAATAATAGCAACACTGTATTTGTATATATATAACTTACACTTAGTATGTATGTATATTTTATTTAAACATAGTGTGTGTCTATCATATAAATATATGGCAGCATTGATAGAAGGAATAGAGAGGAAGAATTGGGAGTATTTTATTATTTATAAGGTACCCACACTACATGTGAAGTACTACAGTGTTATTTGACAGTGGGTTTGGATTGGTTATAAAAGTATTTTGCAAACCCTGGAGCAACCACTTAATAAAAGTTAAAAAGAAGTATATTCTAAGTAAGGAGAAAAAAATGGAATCATATAAAATGCTCAATTAAAACTACAAAATGCAGAAAAAGAGTGAAAGACAAAAATAATAAAGAACAAAGGCAACAGTGGAAAGTACTAACAAATATAGTGTAAGTTAATCTAATTATATCAATAATGACTTTGAACTTCAATGGTCTAAATACACCAATTAAAACACAGATATTGTCAGAGGGGATCAAAAAACAAGACCTAACTATATGTGGTTTATAAGACACACACTTCAAATATAAAGATGCATGTAGAATAAAAGTAAGTGGATGGAGAAAGATACCATGGTAACAGTAATCAAAAGGAAGCAGGAGTAGCTATATTAATTTCAGACATAGTAGACTTCAAACTAAGCAAAGTTATTAGAAATAAAGAGGGGCATTACATAATAATAAGGGAGCCAATTCTCCAAGAAGACATAATGATCCTTTTTTTTAAAATTATTAACATATAATGTATTATTTGTTTCAGGGGTACAGGTCTGTGATTCATCAGTCTTACACAATTCATGGCGCTCACCATAGCACATACCCTCCCCAATGTCCATCACCCAGCCACCCCATTCCTCCCACTCCCCTCCACTCCAGCAACCCTCAGATTATTTCCTGAGAGTGAGTCTCTTATGGTTTGTCTCCCTCTCTGGTTTTGTCTTCTTTCATTTTTCCCTCCCTTCCCCTATGATCCTCTGTCTTGTTTCTCAAATTCCTCATATCAGTGAGATCATATGATAATTGTTTTTCTCTGATTGACTTATTTCGTTTAGCATAATACCTTCTAGTTCCATCCACATCATTGCAAATGGCAAGATTTCGTTTTTTTGATGGCTGCATAATATTCTATTGTGTGTATTCTAGTGTGTGTGTGTGTGTGTGTGTGTGTGTACCACATCTTCTTTATCCATTCATCTGTTGATGGACATCTAGGCTCTTTCCATAGTTTGGCTATTGTGGACATTGCTGCTATAAACATTGGGGTGCACGTGCCCCTTTGGATCACTACATTTGTATCTTTGGGATAAATACCCAGTAGTGCAATTGCTGGGTCGTACGGTAGCTCTATTTTCAACTTTTTGAGGAACCTCCATACTGTTTTCCAGAGTGGCTGCACCAGCTTGCATTCCTACCAACAGTGTAAGAGGGTTCCCCTTTCTCTGCATCCTCGCCAACATCTGTTGTTTCCTGACTTGTTAATTTTAGCCTTTCTGACTGGTGTGAGGTGGTATCTCATTGAAGTTTTGATTTGGATTTCCCTGATGCCGAGTGATGTTGAGGACTTTTTCATGTGTCTGTTGGCCATTTGGATGTCTTCTTTGCAGAAAGGACATAATGATCCTTAACGTGTTTGTGTCTAACAATAGATTGTCAAGATATATGAAGCAAAAGCTAATAGAAATGCAAGGAGAAATAGATTAATCCACTATTGTAGTTGGAGATTTCAACAACTCTCTATCAGAAATGAACAGATCCAGCAGGCAGAAAATCAATGAGGACATAATTGAACTTAACATCATCAATCAGTTGGGTATAACTGACATCCCTAGACTGCTTCATCTAAGAATAGCAGAATGCACATTCTTCTCAAGCTCATAGGGAATATTGACCAAGATAGGCCATAATCTGGGTCATGAAACACACTCTAACAAATTTAAAAGACTAGAAGTCATACAATGTTTGTTCTCATACTACAATGGAATGAAACTAGGAATCAATAACAGAGAGATAGCTGGAAAATCCCAAAGTATTAGATTAAATGACATACTTCTAAACAACACTCCAGCAACCCTCAGATTATTTCCTGAGATGAAGAGTCTCTTATGGTTTGTCTTCCTCTCTGGTTTTGTCTTCTCAAAGAAGAAAACCCAAGACAAATTAAACAATATTTTAAATTAAATGAAAATGAAAACACAACTTACCAAAATTTGTGGGATGTAGTGAAAGCAGTGCCTAGAGGGAAATTTATTCCATCAAATATATAAATTAGAAAGGAAGAAAGATATAAAATAAACTAAGCCTTCACCTTAGGAAAGTAGAAAAAGAGGAGAAAATTAAATCCAAAGTAAGCAGAAGAAATAATAATTAGATCAGAAATCAATGTAATTAAAAACAGAAAATCAATGGAGAAAATCAACAAAGCCATGAGCTAGTTCTTTGAAAAGATCAATATAATTGAGCCTCTAGCCAGGCTAAATAAGATGAAAATAGGACACAAATTACTAATAATATAAACGAACAAAGGGATGTTATGACAGATCCCATAGACATTAAAGAGATAATGAAGGAAAACTCTATGCCCATGTATTTGATAATGTAGGTGAAATGGACCAATTTCTTGAAAGACACAATCTGCCAAAACTAACACAAGAAGAAAGAGGTAAGTGGAATAGGCCCACATCTATTAAATAAATTGAATTGACAATTAATAACCTTCCAAAACAGAAAGCACAAGGCCCCAATGGGTTCACCTGTGAATTCTACCAAAGATTTAAAAAAGAAATTATATAAATTATCTACATTCTCCTCTAGAAGATACAAGCAGAGGGAATATGCCCTAATTCATTCTATGATGCCAGTATTACTCTACTATCAAAATGAGACAAAGAAAATACAAAGAAAAAAAATCCTATGAGTCAATACCTCTCATGAGCATAGATGCAAAAATCTTCAAAATATTTGCAAATTGAATCCAACAATGTATAAAAAGAATTGTATACCACAACCAAATGTCATTTAGGTATGCAAGGCTAATTCAATAACTGAAAATCAATTAATGTAATCCATTACATCAAAAAAATACAGAAGAAAAAAATCACATGATCATACCAATAGATGTAGAAAAAGAATTCAACAATATCCTCACTTATTCATGACAAAAACTCTCAGTAAACTAGGAATAGAGAACTTCTTCAACTTTATAAAGAATATCCACACAAAAACCTACAGCTAACATTATACTTAATGGTAAGAAATTTGAAGCTTTCCCATTAAGATTAGGAACAAGACAATGATGTCCCCTCTTACCACTGCTTTTAAAAATCGTAACAGAAGTCCTAGCTAATGCAATAAGACAAGGTAAGGAAATAAAAGGTATATAGATTGGGAAGAGAAGAATTAAACTATCTCTGTTCACAGATGGCATGATCATCTAAGTATAAAATACAAAAGATTCAGCAAATGAGCTCCTGAAACTAATAAGTGATTATAGCAAGGTTGCAGGACACAAGGTCAATATACAAAAGTCAATCACTGTCTCATACCAGGAATGAATAAGTAGAATTTGAAATTAAAAGCACAATACCATTTACATTACCATTCACCCTCCAAAATGAAATACTTAGGAATAAATCTAGCAAAATACGTACAAGTCTATATGAGGAAAATTTAAAAAACTCTGATGAAAGATATCAATGAACTCAGTAAGTGGAGCAATGTTCCATGTTCATGGATAGGAAAACTCAATACTGTTAAGATGTCATTGCTCTACAGATTCAGTGTAATCCCAGTCCAGATCTTAGCAAGTTATTTTGTGGCTATCAGCAAACTGATCTAAAGTGTATATTGAGAGGCAAAAGATGCAAAATAGCCAACACAATATTGAAGAAGAACAAAGTTGGAGAACTGACACTACCCTACTTGAAGACTTACTATAAATCTACTATAATCAAGACAGTATGGTGTTGGTGAAAGAATAAACAAATAAATCAGTGGAACAGAATTGAGAACCCAGAAATACACCCACATAAATATGGCCAACTGATCTTTGACATAGGTGCAAAGGTAATACAATGGAGCAAAGATAGTCTCTTCAACAGATAGTGCTGGAAAAACTAAACATCCACATGCAAAAAACAAACAAACAAAAACCCACCAAAAACCTAGATACAGACCTTACACACGTCACAAAAATTAACTCAGATCACAGACTTACATGTAAAACCCAAAACTATAGAACTTCTGTAAGACAACATAGAAGAAAGCCTATAGATGACCTGGGGTACGATTATGACTTTTTAGATACAACACGAAAGGCATGGTCCGTGAAAGGAAGACTTGATAAGCTAGGATACATTAAAATTAAAAACTTCTGCTCTGTGAAAAACAATGTCAAGAGAATAAGAAGATAAGCCACAAACTGGAAAAAATATTTGCAAAAGATACATCTGATAAAAGATGTTATGCAAAATATACAAAGAACCCTTAAAACTTAATAATAAGAAAAGAATCCCATTAAAAAAAATGAGCCAAAGACCTTAACAGACACCTCACCCAAGAAGACATACAGTTGGCCAATGAGCATATGTAAAGATGCTCATCAGGGAAATGCAAATTAAAACAAGATATCATTACACACCTATTAGGAAGACCCAAATCCAGATCACTGATAACATCAAATGCTGGTGAGATTGTGAAACCATAGGAGCTTTCATTCACTGCTTGTGGGAATGCAAAAGGGGTGAAGGTGGCTGAGCCTGTTTATCCTCACACACCTCCAGGCTGCTCTGATGTTACCAGTGTACTCACCTGGTTCAGTGCCCTGCTTTCACCTGGGATGCTTTAATGGCTTTTGCCCTCAAGTTCCTTTTTCATGACAGCTCATTCTGCTCATTGCTAATGACTGAAGCAAAAGTGTCATTTTGAATTATTAAACAAAATCTCTTTTTCCACTATTTTCCTAATAAAGTACCAATTATTTGACATGTTATTCAAGGTCCTTCATTACCGGCCCCAAATCTACCTTTCATTGAATCTCTCCATTTATGCTCTCCTCAATTTGAACCAAATCACTTCCAAAACTGCCTTTTCTTGTGCTGAGTCTTTGTCGTGCTGTGTTCCTCTTCTGGAATGCTGTCTCCTTATCACCACTTAAAATCATACCTGTATCTTAAGACCTTGCTTAGCCCTTATTTCCCCTGTGAAGCTTCCTTTGAACACCTCAGCGAGCAGAAACTTCTCTTTTTAACTCATTCATTATTATTCTTTTTTACCTCTTAAAATTCTTCTCATATGCTGTCTTGTACTACAGTTAATTGTTGGATGCCTTATTATCTCCATGATTGCATTGTTTCTTAAAGGCATGGATTCTGTCAAAATAGTATCAATGTAGTCATTTATAACTAATATTTAATAATTGCTCCTGCATGTTGTTCAGAGTGTTAACTGCTTATATATATTATCTACCTTAACGTTACCCAAATACCTGTTGTTGACAACTAAAATGAAAAATGTTGACTTACAAAATATAGGCTGAATAATGAAAATGTAATTTGTTGATTTCAAGTAATGATGGTTTGCAACGTAGCTGTTAATATATGGCACCCCAGCAATCTATAGAAGTGCATTACAAGTCTTGATGCCACGGCTGCCATGATAAAACCTAGTGTCTAGATCTTGATTTCTAAATATTGTTATTCAATAAAGAAACTGTAGGTCTTTAAAGAATGGTTGATTTCAGGCTGGCGCACGGAAAATACAAAATGAGCTAAGAGCATATTGTGATGTTATAAAGCAAGGAAATGCTCATAAAAGGATGGGAAATATTAAGAGAACATAGGAATGAACTGGAAAGTGTTCCCAATGGCAGATACAGAACACATTAGGCAACAAATATAAACAAATATTATAATGGATTATAGCCCTTAAAATAAAATAAATATCCATGAGTTCGTACACATATAAAAAAACTGAATAAATGAATGGGTAGAAAAAACATCCTTTTTCTTTAATTTTTTTATTTTTTATTTTAATTCCAGTATATTTAATTTACAGTGTTATATTAGTTCCAGGTGTACAATATAGTGATTCCACAATTCTATTCATTACTCAGTGCTCATCATGATAAGAGTACTCTTAATCTCCTTCACCTATTTCACCCATCCCCCCATCCAACTCCCTTCTGGTAACCATTAGTTTGTTCTTTATAGTTAAGAGTCTGTTTGTTTTGTTTCTTTTTCTCATTGCTCATTTGTTTTGTTTCTTAAATTCCACATGTGAGTGAAATCATATGGTATTTGTCTTTCTCTGACTGACATTTCACTTAGCATTATACTCTCTAGATCCATCCATGTATTTGCAAATGACAAGATTTCATTCCTTTTTATGGCTAATAATCTATTGTATATACATAGCACTTCTTATTTATCCATTCATCTATTGATGGACACTGGGCTGCTTCTATAGTTTGGCTATTGAAATAATGCTGCAGTAAACATAAGCGTGCATATATCTTTTTGAATTAGTGTTTTTATATTCTTTGGGTAAATATCCAGTAGTGAAATGATGGGATCATATGGTAATTCTAATTTTAATTTTTATAGGAAGCTTCCCCAGTGGCTGTACCAGTTTGCATTCCCACCAACAATGCACGAGAGTTCCTCTTTGTCTACATTCTCACCAACACTTGTTGTTTCTTGTGTTTTGATTTTAGACATTCTGATAGGTGTGAGGTGATATCTCCTCATTGTTTTGCTTTGCATTTCCCTGATGATGAGTGATGCTGAGCATCTTTTCATGTGTCTGTTGGCCATATGTATGGTCTCTTTGGAGAAATCTCTGCTCATGTCTTCTGACCATTTTTAATTGGATTATTTGTTTTTTGGTGTTGAGTTATAGAAGTTCTTTCTATATTTTGGATATTAACCCTTTATCAGATATATAATTTGCAAATATCTTCTCCCACTCAGTATATTGTCTTTCAGTTTTGTTGATGGTTTCCTTTGCTGTGCAGAAGCCTTTTATTTTGATGTAGTCCCAATAATTTATTTTTGCTTTTGTTTCCCTTGCCTCAGGAGACATATCTAGAAAAATGTTGCTATGGCTTATGTTAGAGAAATGACTGCCTGTGCTCTCTTCTAGAATTTTTATTGTTTCAGGTCTCACATTTAGATCCTTGAGCCATTTTGAGTTTGTTTTTGTGTGTGGTATAGGAAAGCGCTCCAGATGGGCTCAGTCGGTTAAGCATCTGCCTTTGGCTCAGGTCATGATCCCAGGGTCGTGGGATTGAGTCCCATGTCGGGCTCCCTGCTCAGCGGGGAGTCCACTTCTCCCTCTCCCTCTGCCCCTCTTCCCTGCTTGTTCTCTCTCTCTCAAATAAATAAATAAAAATCTTAAAAAAAAAAAAAAGAAAGTGCTCCAGTTTCATTCTTTTGCACGTAAGTGTTCAGTTTTCTCAACACCATTTGTTGAAGAGACTATCTTTTTCCCATTGGATATTCTTGACTCCTTTTTTGAAGATTAATTGACCATATAATCGTGGGTTTATTTCTGGTCTCTCTATTCTGTTCCATTGGCCTATGTGTCTATTTTTGTCCCAGTACCAATACTGTTTAGATTTCTATAGCTTTGTAATATAACTTGATATCTGGGATTGTGATTCTTCCAGTCTTATTCTTCTTTTTCAAGATTGTTTTGGTTATTTGGGGTCTTTCATGGTTCCATACAAATTTTAAGATTATTTGTATGGAATCACAAAATTTTAAGATTATTTGTTCTAGTTCTGTGAAAAATGCTGGTGGTATTTTGAAAGAGATTGCATTGAATCTATAGATTGCTGTGGGTAGTAGGAACATTTTAACAATATTTGTTCTTCCAATCCATGAGCATGGAATGTCTTCCCAATTCTTTGTGTCATCTTCAATTTCTTTCATCAATGTTTTATAGTTTTCAGAGTACAGGCTTTTCGCCTTCTTGTTTAAGTTCATTCCTAGGTATTTTACTGTTTTTAATGCAGCTGTAAAAAGGATTGTTTCCTTAATTTCTCTTTCTGCTGCTCATTCTTAGTGTATAGAAATGCAACAGATTTCTGCACATTGATTTTGTATCCTGAAACCTTACTGAATTCATTTGTCATTCTAGTAGTGTTTTGGTGGAGTCTTTAGAGTTTTCTGTATATAATATCACGTCATCTGTAAATAGTGACAGTGTTACTTATTTCTTACCAGTTTGGATGCCTTTTATTTCTTTCTGTTTTCTGATTGCTGTGGTTAGGACTTCCAGTCCTGTGTTGAATAAAAGTTGTGAGAATGGACATCCTTGTCTTGTTCCTGAGCTTAGGGGAAAGGCTCTGTTTTTCACCATTGAGTATAATGTTAGCTGTGGGTTTTTCATGTATGGCCTTTATTATGTTGAGGTATGATCTCTCTAAAACTACTTGGTTTAGGGTTTTCATCATGACTGGATGTTGTACTTTGTCAAATGCTTTTTCTGCATTTATTGGAATGATCAGATGGTTTTTATCCTTTCTCTTATTGACTGATACATCATTTTAATTGACTTAGGAATATTAAACCACCCTTGCATAAATAAATCCCACTTGATCATGGTGAATGATTTTTTTAATGTATTATTGGATTCAGTTTGCTAATATTTTTGGGGGGATTTTTGCATCTATCTTCTTCAGAGATATTGGCTTATAGTTCTCTTTTTTTGGTAGTATCTTTATCTGGAAAGCAGTAAGTCTAGATTTTGGATTTTAGGATCAGAGGAGCATGGAGTTCAAAAAGACCCTTGGAGAAGCTTTCCATGCATCATGTCACATTCAGGGGAATAATGTCAGGCCCAGAGAAGCTGAGTTACTAAAGGAACATTATCTTGGGAGAGATGGTTCTAGAACTCATGGGTTTTATCTCTCCATTCACTTTTACTTCCACTTTATGACCTGGATTCAAGTCCAGGAACTCTGTCAGTTGACTTAATTAATTCCATTTAATCTAATTCATAAGATATTTTATAAGAAAGGTTATATACTAATTTCTAATGTGTTTATAATGAAATTATGAAAATCTTGCTCAGTAAGGATCATGTTTTGCTTTTCAGGAAAACTTAAGTATCATGTTTTACTTTTCAGGAAAACTTGAGTATCAGTTTGAGAAGTAGAAAGAAACTTTGACTATAAGATTTGAATTTAGTTCATCTAAACTTCAAATCAATTTCAAGGAGCTCAATGTTTGATTATGCATTGTTCCCTTGGTTAAAGCCACCCTTTTATTTCTTCTTATGTGTAGGTTCTTTCTTGCTCAGTTGTTTGCTTACACACACACACACACACACACATACACACATGCACATGCGCGCACACACACACACACACACACAGCACTCATTAAAACAGATAATGAGTCATTTATTTTTCATTTGGTATAATTGTCTGAGATGGCTTCATGTTATAATCATCAGACATTACGGGCCTGAAGAAAACAATGATAATCTTGGCATTCAGCCCATGTATTTCCCCAGTTTTTATTGCCTGCAAGATTTCTGTGTGTCAACAAAACCTGCACTTCCCCTCCTCCACCCTCCAATATCTGGGCTATGCATTTAGCAAATGGTCTTGTTATACAATCATGTTTCACAGGATTAGGCTAGAACATTGAATTGTAGGGATTTCTGACTATCACAGCTGTTTCTTCTCTGAAATGCTTTCACTCAATTAATGTATACAAGATACTCCTTTGGCCAACCCTCATTTTCCAATCAGCACCAACACAGAGACCTGAATACGTCCATATTTTAAATAGGAAAAAGAATTTTGGTGCCAGAAATGAATATACTCATGACTCCTATTTTTGTATGTGTACCAATGACAATATGCACGGTAAAAAATGGAAACAAATACTGAGTGTTTAAACTAGATTTAGGAAAATTATTCCAAATATTATTTCTATAATAGAATCTCTATATTTCTATAACAAAATCTCCCCATGTCTCTCCATTCTACCATACTTTTCTCACGTACTCTGGATCAAAATTCCAGAGTCATCCTTAGCATCTCTTCCTTACTCACTCCACCTTCTCTACCTTCCATCACGGCAAGTCATTACCAAGTCTTGACTATTGTTCATTTACATTATTACCTTAGTTCTTTCCTTTCAGTTGCCATCGTTATCACCTAGCTCAGGTCCAGTAAATGCCCTCAACTGCCTAAGGGCTTAAGAAGGAAGAACATTTTCCATTCTTGGCACCCAGTAAATCACAGTAGTGAGAAATGGGAGAAGTCCCTTATGCCTCATCTCCCACTTAGGGGTGGGAGGTTGGATGGGGTGAGTGGTGGAACTACATCATAGCAGGGCAATAACCTCCTGATATCAGAAGCCTCTAGGGAGGGTCCAGCAACAGGAATTTCATGAGTGCATCTCAACCCAACAGAGTCTCCAATATCAGTGTTCATCTGGTCTGGGAGAAGCAAATACGGTGTTGTAAATTAAGAATGGGGGCCATGGAAATTAAATAAGCAAAAGAAAATAATGTCAACTAGTGTGTGTAAGAAAAGAATACCTCCAAAATACAGTCTTGTTTTAAAACTTGATTGGAAGGCTGCCATTTTTTAAATTATGTTCTATGTAATCCCATTTTAACTTAAACACATCATCTCATTTCATATTATAGCAACAATGCCATTTTGTCTTTATACCAACTTCCTATACCTAATTTCACAGATAAGGAGACTGAAGAGAGATTGGGAAATTGTCTTATGCTTATACAGCTAGGAAACTGTGGAGTCCATTTTGAAACCCATTTTGTCCATCTCCAGAATCCAAGAATGCGGCTTTTCAACACTTTATATGGCCCAATATGTCTGTGAAGTAAAGTAGCTTTGAGTC
Source organism: Halichoerus grypus (assembly GCF_964656455.1). NCBI lineage: Eukaryota > Metazoa > Chordata > Mammalia > Carnivora > Phocidae > Halichoerus > Halichoerus grypus. The sequence goes on from NC_135717.1 coordinate 54,806,100, forward strand.
TGTTCATGTCAATCAAATGGATTTCCTTTTTTGTTCTAAGCCATTTCATAACATTTTGTAAAAAATCTTTTCCCAACTTAGAAAGTGCAAACACACATAACGCAGTGAAGGAAGTATTGTTAGCTCCATAATATCAGGTAAGGAAATGGAAGCTCAGAGAAATCAAGTAATTTGTCCATTGCCACACAGCCCATCTGTGATGGATGGGAATCTTAACCTGGGCAGTCTTATTTCCCTTCCCCTGTTCCCAGCCACACTGCTAACTTTAATAGGTTATTTTTACACTGGTTTGATATTTCCCAAAAAGAAGGAAGTGGAGTGTCATCTAACCTTACCCTATAAACTCTCTTGGGGCACACATACATACACAAAAAATACACACGCATACATACACATGTATGTACATATAAGTGTGAGTGTATGTATGTGTGCATGAGAAATATTAAAAAATAATATTCTAGTGGATATGAGCTGTATCTATCTTCTATGCAGTAGATGGCATAGTAGTAATAATTGCTATAATTGCAATAATGTTAGCAATATAATTGGTCCCATGTCTGCTTTTTGGTAGAATTCTTTTTCCCTAAGACAAGGAAACTAAGTGTCTGGTCCTGCTCAAATACAGAACATCTGTAACTTGCAGAAGAGATCATGTGACAAAGAGTAAATGTAAATCAAACCACCTTTTACATGTCTGTGCTTTTGGTTATTTCAGGTACTAGGTGACCTGATTTCTAGTCAGTCTGGCAGATGAAACAGCTGTAATTCACAATAAATATACATCAAACATCACAATCAACCTTTTTCTTTCTTCCTGCAAAAGGCAGCTGGCTTGTATCAAAAACATGTAAAGAATACTTGCTGCTATCTAACCAATGGGGCAACATATGCACCGCGCCATTAACATAGGTAGGTTTCATAGCAGTGTGCCCAGAAGTGGATAGGTGGCAGGCAGTGAGGACCAGTAGTGTTTCAGCTCCAGAGTTAGCATATTGCAGTTTTATCCACTCAAAGAGACTACCTACAATTTTTCTCAGTCCCAAATCCTAAGGAAAGGAATCTTATAGGCCCTGAGGTAAAGGGTGACATTTTCCAAAGAAAGTAGGGGGTGATTCGTGGACTGTGCAAGGATCCCAATAAATATCCACTATCATGCCCCGGCAAAACAAAACAAAACAAAATGGCCCTATGAAATAAGAATAGTAGTAAGAAGTGAGGAAAATAATTGAGAAGAAAAATATTTTGTTTCCTGGTGGGAAAAGGAGGGGTTATTTTATCTGCCTTTATTTTTTAAAAATTTTATTTATTTATTTGACAGAGAGATAGAGCCAGAGAGCACAAGCAGGGGTGGCGCAGAGGGAGAGGGAGAAGCAGGCTCCCCGCGGAGCAGGGAGCCTGAGGTGGGGCTCGATCCCAGGACCCTGGGATCATGACCTGAGCTGAAGGCAGACGCTTAACTGACTGAGCCACTCAGGCATCCCTTTATCTGCCTTTAAATGCTCGTGAAAGTCACTCAGGAATCATGCACAAAAGCCCTGGGCTGTCCATGGTTAAGCTGGGCCTTTGCCTTTACAAGGGAAAAGCTTGCATGTGATGCACCGTCCTGAGAATGGGCTTCTTTCTAGGAAGTGGGCTCTCTGGCGGGAGAGGAAAGAAACCCTTACCTGGGTAATCATTCTTGTCTATGTCTGAGTCTCCTCTTAGAGTAAAGCCGAAGCCCGAAGGGATGGTCTGTGAGGCCCACACTCCCTGCAGAGTTTGGGAAGGCTTGGTGTTTAAGCCATCCTTGTTCCCGTTGTAAATGAGCACTTTGCCTCTTTGATCCTTGCCTGCAAAGGGGGCTCCGATGGCAATGTCTGCAAATGGGGACACAGGAACATGTTTTTTAAGGAAAGAAGGTTTTAGAGATAGAATTAAGTGCAGTCTTAACCTAGAATCCTTCTAGTAACCTAGAATCCAAAGGGCTCATTAAGTTTTCCAGGAAAATTTTGTAATGCTGCAGCAACCATAAATTATTTGAAGTCTTTTATCCATCCAGCAAGTATTTATCGAGTGACCGCTGTATGTTGGATGCAGTGCGTATGACAGCAAACCAGATGCTGCTTTTAGAGTGTATGTTCTAGTGCAGGTAGTAGACAATTTGAATAGAGAGACAATCAAGAAAAGATGGAGAGGAACCATGAGAGACGATGGACTTTGAGAAACAAACTGAGGGTTCTAGAGGGGAGGGGGGTGGGGGATGGGTTAGCCTGGTGATGGGTATTAAAGAGGGCACGTTCTGCATGGAGCACTGGGTGTTATGCACAAACAATGAATCATGGAACGCTACATCGAAAACTAATGATGTAATGTTTGCTGATTAACATAACATAATAAAATAAAATGAAAAAGATGGAAAGTGACACATTCTATGCAGAAGAATCAAAAATATTAATGTAATGGAGAGTGGTGGTTATTTCTAGATTCGGTGATTGGACAGGGTGTTGCTAAGGCTCGTGTTGAAAGTGAAAGCTGGGGACAAAATGGAACCAACTGTGTGAAATCAGAGGGAAGAGCACTCCAGGCAGAAAGAACTGGTGTGCCAAGGTCGAAAGGTCGAAAAAGCTGGGCCCATTGGAGGAGCAGGGAGAGCGTGGTCTACACGGGAACTTAGCGAGAAACAGGGAGGGCTGGGTCACATCAGTAGACTGGATAAAACAGGGGAGGCACCTTTGCAAGGTACTTATGAGTTTCTTGTCAAAAGAAATAAACAATCTCTTGTACAAAGATTATATAATGTAATGATTACATTGTCCCATGAGGGAGGCAGGATGCATTTTACAGTAGAGGACATTGGGGAACCTAGAAAGAACCCTATCCCCTGACTCCCACTTAAATAGAGCACTTAATGAAAAGTAACTTCCACACATTGTGCTCTTCAGGATTGTTTTAAACAATACACACAAAGACTGAGTTTTACATAAAAAAGAGCACTAAGAACACAATAACATAATAGCTCACCCCAGTGGACGACAGTTATGTGTCCTCACTTTGTCGTTTATTTCTCTTTGCTCCAAAGTAAGTCTGGTAAGACTAAGTAAATCATGAATTGATTTTACTACATAATGAGGATCATAATTCCAGTTTCATTTAACAGGTAAAGATAAATATCTCAAATCTCAGATCATGGTGGAAATTAAAGATATCATCATGTGACAGGTGCAAAGGGGCCCTTCCTTCACCTCCTCTAAGTCAGTTCACATCTGTCCTGTGTTTCCTCCCAGTTTGGAATTATTTTGCCCACTTTATACTCAAAAGCAGTGAGGCTCAGAAAGGCAGAACCCCCTTAATGTCATTAAAAATGTTTCTCTTAGCTTTCAAAAATATCATGAAGGGTTTGAGAAAAAAGACAAATAGAGGAAAATATGGTGGAAAAGATGACTTGATAGATAATTTAGCATTATTTATTTCGCTTGGTGCTCAGGGATAGGGCAGTTTCTGAAAGCAGCATATCAGTTAAAGATGAACTTGTCTCTTTTTTATTATTTTCCTGGAACCATGAACTTTTAATATACATTTATGTTTTATGGCACTTTAAAAATTACTAACCATACATTTCTGGGATGTCTTTTTTCAAAGAAAACATAAAATGCCAAAAGCACTAATGAATACTGATCTGATGCAAACACTCCCTAGGCTATTTTGCTGGAGCAAATTCCTGTTACTCCCTTGAACTTTAAGAAACCCATTATACCTTGCTTCTTAATTTAAAAGTCCCGAACACGTATGCAAAACTTTGTGTGAGCTTGCATGTTTTTCTGAGAAGGTACTTGCAAGGCATTCACAAATTCTTAGCTTAAAGAATCATAATCCTAAACTAAAAATTTAACACTACTTTATTGCAAACATTGAAGTTGCCCTTAAGCTAAAGTTTACAGACCAATTAAAATTCAGCATAACCTATACATAGTCCATGTGGGTTAATCACAAGGCAATATACTTGTCCATATATCGACATGTATTTATTTGTCTTGACTCTGTACATAACAGAAGGTTCTCTAGTTTTCTTTGAGTCACTAAATCCAAATATCACTTTAAAAAATAATTGCTGCCTTTATTTAGAGCTGCATATATAAATTTTAAACTGCCTTGAGGGTTTTGATACTTCATTAAAAACCAGTAATAGTAACCGTACCACACACACCACTGTAAATACTTTAAGATGTCATTGTTTCCTTCATGTACCGGTAACATGAATTATGGCAAATAAACAATTTCCATGTATTGGTGTCAATTACCATTGTATCCATCTTGGTTCAGGTCTCCTAAGTGTGCCACAGCACTACCAAATCTCCCGAAAACCTCGGTTCCTGCAAGGATCTGCGGGTCCCTGAAGACAAGCGCGCTCACTTGCAAATACAGGTAAACTTGCCCTACTTCTCTAGGGCTGCTCTCAAATTCACGTTCCATAAAGAGAGGTGCCCCGATCAGTACGTCATCCATTCTGTACGGAACAAAGAGAGAGGTCAGAGCACTGACAGACCTGAGATTCTTTGGGGTACACTTTTAATCAACTAGATCAGTATATTTCCTTGGTATTTTTCCTTTCCCAGGAAAATGAGTATTTTACAATCACTGTATTTCTTTCATTGCTGTCTCTGGGATAGAATGTTGTAAGAACATTGTAGGTTCATTGTTACACTGAACTTTTTTTATAAAAAAAGATTTATTTATTTGAGAGAGAGAGTGTGTGTACAAGTGGGAGGAGGGGCAGAGGGAGAGGGGAAGCAGACTCCACACTGAGTGGGGGAGCCTGACGTGGGGCTCGATCTCACCACCCTGAGATCATGACCTGAGCCAAAACCAAGAGCTGGATGCCTAACTGGCTGAGCCACCTGGGCGCCCATACACTGAACTTTTAAACTATGTTACAATGACTACTTTAAGAAAACCACAGATACTTCACCATTTTCAAAAGCTTCTTAGTGCATTTCTGGAAAATGTAGCTATACAAGTAAAACATATCAAAAAAGATTTTTCTCAAAGTGGATTGGAGTTTGTCTACAACAATAGAACTATACCCTTAAATTATGAAGTTTTCTTTCAGGAATAAGGTTTAAAATAAATTTTGCCTCCTTCTGTCCTCTTGTTACCTTCATTTAAATAAAACAGAGGCCAGAGAGGGTTGTGGGACTGCCTAGAAATATAGAAAGTAAATTTTCCTCCCAAATAAGACTTGATAGTTATTCTTTATAAATGTAGATATTATAGCGGGAAACCAGTAGATAATTTTTAAGGTTGAAAAAAATTCAAGAAACAAATGCCTATGCAAGTTATTTAGAGATAAATTATAACCACCAGGAGAACAAAATCCAAGTGGGTAAAGGTGTTTTCTTCCCAGAGCCAATGGGCACGAAGAGGAATAGAACAGAGCCTTCTAAGCTATTTGAGTTCTTAAAAACGTATGCATGTATCATTTTTATTTTAGAAATTTTGGAAAAAGTCACATCAACCAAAATTCATAATTTAATTGATCGACACTAATGACCTCTGCAGACACCCCTATCTTGGGAGATGCAACAATCTGAAGAGTGATCTCATGCATAAATAGAAATCTGCACTTGACTTTTATGCCTATATAGATTAGGTAACATGCAGAAACTTGCCAACTAAACTAAAAATATTACCATTCATCTAAAAGGCAGGGACGAGGTGGGACAGTTACTGAGAACACAAAACCTCCTTTAAGGTCTGAGACATCTGCCAGACACTCCAACAACACTCTGACCTGCCTTTCTCTCCAACTTCTTGCCTTCCCTGTAGTGGTCATCTAGTCTCCATTTCCCTGTATGATTCAAGAGACATTCTGTGTAACAATTGTATTTAAGATACTGTGATAAGTGAGTCAAGGAATATAATGACTATTAGGTCAACCCTGTTCCTAAGAAATGTACAAGAGAGGTCAAATTGCCACTCATTTACCTACAGACAAGGCAGGGTGAAAAAAAGCATATGAATAATCCAAAATGAATCCTAGAGAGAGAACTGGAACTTCGAGAGAGTTAGGGAAGCCTCTTGGAGGAGATGGCATTGCACCTGGGTGGGATTCTGACAGGTTGTTCTGGAGGCAGGCTTGCCAGGTGGCAGGGTTCTGAGCCCAAAGCAAGCATCTCCGAGTGGAGTCAGGGCCAGTGAGTGGTCCAGGTGGGCTCCGTGCTAGAGGGATGCCAATGATTTTAATTGGAAAAGCAAAGCATGCAAAGAATTCTTAAAACTTAATAATATGAAATAGCAATAATAATAATACATAACAGTAACATATAAAATATGATACTATTATATATTACATAACATATATTATCATTGTTATACATAATCAATGTTAAATATATATAATATATGTTAGGAGCAATAAGAAAACAACCCAATTAAAAACTGGGCAAAGATTTGAACAGACACCTCATCAAAGAAGATTTACGGATAGCAAATAAGCATATAAAAAGATTCTCGGGGCGCCTGGGTGGCTCAGTCGTTAAGCGTCTGCCTTCGGCTCAGGTCATGATCCCAGGGTTCTGGGATCGAGCCCCGCATCGGGCTCCCTGCTTGGCGGGAAGCCTGCTTCTCCCTCTCCCACTCCCCCTGCTTGTGTTCCCTCTCTCGCTGTGTCTCTCTCTGTCAAATAAATAAAATCTTTAAAAAAAAAAAAAAAGATTCTCAATATCATATGTCATTAGAGAATTGGAAATTAAAACGAGATATCGCTAAAAATCTATTGGAATGGCTAGTATCCAAAATGCTGACAGCACCAAATGCTGGCAAGGATGTGGAGCCACAGGAACTCTCATTCACTGCTGGTGAAGAGGCAAAATGGTCCAGTCGCTTGGGAAGACTGTATGGCAGTTTCTTACAAAACTAAACACAGGTTTACCGTATAAGACCATAATCACACTCCTAGGTAGTTACACAAATGAGTTGAAAACTTACGTCCACACAAAAACTTGCAATTGCCAAAAACTGGAAGCAACCGAGATATCCTTCAGTAGATGAATGGATAAATAAACTGTGCGACATTATATAACAGAATATTACTCAGCAATAAAAAGAAATGAACAAATAATCCACAAAATGACAGGGAGGAACTTTAAACCCCTTTTTGCTAAGTGACAGAAGCTAGTCTTAAAAGTCTACATACTGAAGGATTCCAAGTTTATAACGTTCTGGAAAAGACAAAACTAAACAGATCAGTAGTTGGAGGGAATGAGGGGAGGGGAGAGAGATGAATAGATGGAGCACAGGGTGTTTTTAGGGCAATGAAGATATTCTGCATGATACTGTACATGGATACCTGATATTATGCATTTGGAAAAACCCACAGAATGTATAAAAGGAAGAGTGGACCATAATGTAAGCTGTGCACTTTTGTTAATAATATATCAATATGGGTGGATCGATTGTAACAAACGTACCACACCAACTCAAGATGGTAGTAATAGTAGAAACCAATGGTGGAGGGGAGGAGGAGGGAATATATGTGAACTCTCTGTAATTCCTGCTCAAGTTTTCCATAAACCCTACTGCTCTAAAAAATACAGCCTACAAAAAAAAAATAAAGATAACTGGAAAAGTAAATTGAGTCCAGACGTATGAGAAAAGCATGAGTTTTGACGTTATACTGATTTAGATTTAAAACCTGGCTCTTTTAGTAACCAGTTGTGTCCTATTGAACAAGTTACATTACCGAAAAAATGTGAACGTAGAAATAGGCTACTTTATTGGATACATCACTGAAGATCTCCCTTGGTCTCTGTCTCCATCTCTGTCTCTCTTTGTGTGTCTCTCTTTGCAAATGTGCACGCACACACATACAGACAGGTCATACTACAGTATTTAATACATGACAGGTATTATGAAGGCACTGGCCCAGGTGTTGAAGGGAACACACAATATTTTTACATCGTAGCAATGTAAGCAGAAAGAGCTCCCGTTAAAAAAGCAAAATGTATCCCCCTTCTCCCTCTCCTACCTTGTAGGAGCCAGAAACACGGTGAAATGTGACTTTGGGATCATCTGGGGCTGCTAGCTACTTCTAATAGCCTCTTACTTGTCTCCCACAGCAGGAGACCTAACACATGGTTTCTAGCTAGAAACACTTTAAGTGTTACTTGGCCAACTTGTAATAAGGAAAGGGCGGTTATAGATAGACCTGAGGAATGGTTATTTTTTTTCTGTTCTTTTTTAAAAATTTTATCTTAATTCCAATATTGGTAACATACAGTGCTATATTAGTTTCAGGTGTACAATATAGTGATTCAACACTTCTATCCACCACCTAGGGCTCATCATGACAAGTGCATTCCCGGAGGTGCGTAGAGGGCTGGGAAAATAGGAATGGCCATTATTTTGATCTCAACTTCCAGAACCTAAGTTGGATTGCTATGCTTAGGTAAAACATTTTCTTAAAAATCTTACAAGTAACTTGATTAAAAAAAAAAAAGTCCCATTGCTTGCCATCCTGCTGTGCTCCAGGACCAGAGGAGAGCAAGGATTGGAGTTATTTACGCCCCTGGCCTTCCTCTCACAGGAACCCGGTTGCTTCTCCTTCTGTTATAATTATTGCCAGTGTCAAGAGGCATTTGTTAAACACCTAATTGTGTGTGTTGCTGCCTTGTACTTCAAAGATGTCTGAAATTGCTGGTCTCTATTGTAGAGATGGAATGGGGCATTTTCTCCTTCTATAAAGAAGGAACAAGCCATATAATTGGTCCCCGAGGGTGCAAACATGATTCAGGACTGACATGGTTTGCTCTCTACATTTCTCACTGCCAACACGGAGTTCTAGGAATGGAAAATTACTCGACCCATTATTGTGAGAGCCTAGCACGTCCACGGAAATTTTGGATTCTTGGAGGATTATGACAGCATTGATTTATTTTGTTAGAAATATATTTCCCCAGATATTTAAGTGTAAGTCTTCTAAAATGTTCTAAATGCCATAAAAACAGAGAAAGACATTTGTTTTTCATTTATAATTGTGTTTCCCATAAGGTTGAAAGACAATAACTCTTGGATTTAATTGGTACAATGTGCCTTATAGAATACTTTGCACTTAGTGTCAATATTATTTTATTATAGCAATACTACTTAAGAGCCACAATATATATTATTGTTTAGGCTGCTGTTTTTAAACCTTGGTTTGCAACACATTAGTGGATTGTGAAATCAATTCAGTGGGTCTTGAAAAGCAATTTTAAAAAATGAAATAGAAAAGAACAGAAAATAGAATGAATACATTATGTGAGGGTAAATATTGTTCCCTGAAACTTTTGTTTCAGTTCTATGTGTGTGTGCCGGGTTGCAATGTCAAATGTATTTCTTATTATGGACCACAAGCAAAAAAAAAAAAAACAAAAAAAACAAAAAAAATCCCTGAAAAACCATTGCAGTAGGCTATGTGTGCTATTGGACTGTTTCAAAATTAGTTTGCCAAATCCTGGTTTTGAATGTGTCCAATCCAAGTTTAAAGTTTTAAAATATTTTATTAGTAAAGGTATTTTTCATTGACTTTCTGATACATAGTTGTGTAATAGGTTGGGTACCATTCTAAGGGAATATTATATATATTCTCATATATATATATATATATATATATATATATATATATACCCAGCCTGTATGGTTTTGTAATCTCAAAAAATTAATGATGAAGAAATATTATTATTATTAATGACGAGGTTTTCAGTAAAATCCATCCTTTCTATTTAGGTCATGTTGGGGGTTTGGATGAGATCTGAGTTATTATGTAAAGGCACTTCAACAAAGGATATATACACTAAGTTTCATTTTATCCAAAATGTGTAATATTTAATCACAATTTTCTTTAACATCTTTGGGTAACATACACACAGGTTTTGTGTCTCTTTTTATGTGTAAATCTGCCCTGATAATATAATATAATGCAAGGCTCAATCTCTCTTCCTTCACATATTGTTTGAGACAGAAACACTATTTTCCTGAAAAGCAAAGCATAAATAGTGATAAAGAATGAGAGAGAAAGAGAGGACCCAGCAATAAGAATATTCAATATGGAGAATCTAGATTCAAGTTTTCTGAGTCAAATGGTGTTAATGTGTTGGTTTCACATATAAACTTTTCTATATTTCTTTTTTCCCAGTAGTAGATACTGCATGCTAATGCTCATAATTAATTTTTGGAACATGGTTATTTATTAACAGAATGCAGATTAGCAGACTTTATACTAGAGTTGATATCTTATCAGCTGAATTTTTTTATGGTGGACAAGAACTAACATAGCTGATCATTTACATTACAGAAATCGATTTCAATTTACAACTTCTTTCTGTTTTAGTTTTCTGGATTTTCTACTTATTTCAATCATAATAGTAAAACCTGTATGAGAGAACACATACTTAGGCTAAATCTGGGGCAAAAACATAATTACCCAAAGCTGATTCCTTTCAAATAAATTTTCTCTAAAATGTTCTCAAGTTAACAAACTGCTAAAATTCTCTTGAAATTTATCTCCTTTGGGCCCTGCAGAGGCAAAAAAACAATCCAATCGATTAAATTGTAATTCTATGAGTTTCTGAAATAGTATAAATACTGTAAGTTTCAAAAGCCAAACGAAAAAACCTTAATTTGCTTGCTTAGGCTCAAGATGAAAAATTCCATCTCCCTTTGTTAAGTTTGTCCAGAAATTCCTAACAGTTTACATTGGCAGAGTTTATGGCTCTGGCTATCTTAAGATAACTAAACTAAAGTTAATTTCACCAGCTTGTTTATATTTTCAAAACAGTCCTCAGCTTGACAGTATCAACCAGCAACCAGCACGGACACCACCGTTTGGTCTTAACTTGTGGGGTCACTCACAATACCTGGAGATTTTTTTAAAATTAAAAAAATATTGGGAAAATCCACCCATTTACTAATTTGGTCAACATTACTTAATGACATTGTCTTTTCTCCCCCCCCCCCCATCCCCGATGTCAAGATTTTTGAGCATTTGCAGGGACCTTGCTTTTGTTGCATAGTGGGGAGAGAAAATGTCAAATACTGTCCAAGAATGTTCACTAGGTAACCTCATGCACAAAAGTTCTTAATTATCTCTTGGCCAGAGAAGGGAAAGTCTGGTTTAATCCCGCAGAATATATGGAGTCCTAACTTCTGAACAATGACCAATCAACTATGCAAGTGATATTCTTTTTTTTTTAAAGATTTTATTTATTTATTTGACAGAGAGAGAGAGAGATAGCTAGAGCAGGAACACAAGCAGGGGGCGTGGGGATGGAGAAGCAGGCTTCTCGCTCAGTAGAAAGCCCTACGTGGGGCTCGATCCCAGGGTCCTGGGATCATGACCTGAACCGAAGGCAGACGCTTAACCAACTGAGCCACCCAGGCGCCCCTGTCAAGTGATATTCTTAATCCTATTCTGAGTCACTGCATAGCATCCACTCAGATCCAAGGTTTAGAAGATGCAGGCCTTAAAAAAAAAGGCTATTGAAAAATTAGAAATTTGGGTAAAATATGGGAATTAAATCTCAGTTTTAATACTGAACTCTACTGGTGATTAATGCTCACTGATGATTCCTTGATCACTGATAAATGCTGGGAAAGCTAAAAGGGTTTTGTGAATGTAAAAAAATATATAGGAATTATAGACTGTAAAATTATATATAAATCATTACTACTGACTCAGTAAAATGCAGCAGACTAGTATAGCTATTTTTAATATAATCATACAGACTGATTTTTCTTACAGACCATGACACTAAAAACTATAACTGAATTTTGCCTCATGAATCAGTTGTTTTTAGACAATCTTATTAAAGTTCTTTGGGTGAAAATAACTCTGAAATTATGATTTTATATTTTTATAAAGTGGAAATATGACCTTGCTTGTAAAAATAATGGAAATTAATTAAATGCACACTTAATAAACAGGAATGTAGATTCTTACCAAAAAATAGAGTAAAACACTGAAACACACACATATATAATCTGAAACAGTCAAATTCATAGTTTATGTCTCTGCCCCGATGGGTTGTTCTGCACCTTCCCCAGGGATGAATACCCACCCAGGGAGGTGAGGACATTGCTGTCACTACTGGGGGTGGTTTTCAGGCCCCCATCTTGGGATCAAGTATAAACCTAGCCACACAAGGTGTCTATTTGAAGGCCAATAATATCAAGCAGTTTTTCTCAAAACACAGGTGCTGCAAAGATGATGGCAAATTTATACCTTCATTATTGCAGTCTCAGACTTCATGTGAGTTGTCTATCGGTATTTGGGATGAAAGGTGCTCAGTGGCCTCTATAGCTTACTTATTTATAATAGGGCCCTGAATTTACATAGCATTACAGTAACTAAGAACGGCAAATTACATACAGACTGAGAATCTATGGGCACGTTAAGAATGGTAATATTAAGGGGCGCCTGGCTGGCCTAGTCGGTTAAGTGTCCGACTTGATTTTGGCTCAAGTCACGATCTCAGGGTCATGGGATTGAGCCCCATGGCAGGCTCCATGCTCAGCAGGGAGTCTGCTTGAGATTCTTTCCCCCTTCCTCTCCCTCTTCCCCTGCCCCTGCTCTCTCTCTCTCTCAAATAAATAAATAAATCTTAAAAAAAAAGAATGGCAATATTAAGATAATGGCTGTATTTTTTTGATGCAGTCTAAAGAATTAAGAATATACTGCCTAATAAAAAAGAAATAATGGGCGTAGCAATTTTTTAAGAACATCAGGAAAGAACAAATTATCCCTGGAAAATTCCTGTGTTTGTTACTACCATGTTGTTTTGATCAGCAGGAGACAAAAGAGATCCTTTCCTCACAAGTGTTCTTGTTCTTTTCTTAACATGGTGGAAAAAAAAAAAAAAAGGTCCTATAAATGTTGTCACAGAGCTTTGCTATGGACTGGAATGAACGTGTTTCCAGGAAGGAGGCGGTGCCCTGCAGGGCGTAGTGTTGAACTGGGGGAAAGCTGAAAGGATTCAGGGCAGAGCGGAGGAAAGGAAGGGCACACACTGAGTTCATCTGGTCCCAATAAGGCATTGCGTGGCTCCCCTGGGTGTGGGGGGGGAGGTTGTGTTTGTTGTGTCACCATCTGTTGAAAGAAATGTGTTTGCGCATATCCCAAAGGCCATCATGGGATTTTTGTTGTTGTTTTTACTAAAGTGTGGGCTTCCTCAATTGGGACAACATGCCATGTTTTGGACTCAAGTTCTTCTTCAGCCACCCTGCCCCCACCCTGCACCTTTTTTTTTTTTCTAGATCACTAAAAGGTGCTGATAACAAATCCAGTCCATCTAATTTGGAAATTGTGAAGGGCAGCCCTAATTGTTACTTTCTTTTCACAGCTCAGTTGGAGATGAAAGCAATTTAATTTTCAATGGCTTGCTTCCAGGCTAAGATTGCCATTCAAATATACTTTCAGAATATCTCCAAAGTGCAACCACTACAGTTTCCTGTCACTGTCCTGTCGTTGCTCTGGCCCTGGGCATTGTCCTGCCTCACCTGGCTTACGGCAGTGGGCTCCCGGGGGCCTCACGGCCGAGGAGACCCAACAGACACAGTGTGTCTGCTGGAACCAAAGTTGGAGTAGGCCATTCCTTTGCTTAGTATCCTCCAGTGGCTCCTGAGATGTGTCCTTCTTGGAAACACTCATTCTATCCCTAGCAGAGCCTGTGTGGCACTATGCAAGACTGTTTATAAATGCAGTGGCTCACAAACCTTTGTGATCCTGCGCCCCTCTGCCTCCTCTCCAAGCCTCTTTGACGTCCTAGGACTTCCAGCAGCTCCCACCTCCGGGAATCTCTTCCCCATGGACCCCACTTCCGGCAGATCATTCCTGAACTTTCCTCAACCTTAACACCGAGGCCTTCCCTATCTACCCCATTTAAAGTCACAACCCTCCCAATATTTTCTAACCCCCCTTCTGTTTTGCTTTTATAAGTTTAATTAATAGACTATCTTTTAGAGAAGTTTTAAGTTCGAAGCAAACTCCAGCAGAAAGTACAGAGAGTTCCCATATACCCCCGGCCACCACAGGCACAGCCTCCCCCAACTCTCAACATCTCCCACCAGCGCGGTGCATGTGTTACAATCGATGAAGCTTCAGTGACCCATCATCATCACCCAGAGTCCATGGTTTACATGAGGGTCACTCCCGGTGTTGGACATCCCGTGGGTCTGGACAAATGTATAGCGACACGGATCCACCATTGTAGTGTCTTACAGAGTAGCTTCACTGCCCTAAAAATCCTCTGTGCCTGTTCATCCCTCCTCTCCCCCCTGGCCTCTGGCAACCCGTGATCCATTTATTGTGTCCATGGTGTTGCCTTTTCCAGGATGTCATATAGCTGAGATCATACCGTATGTAATCTTCTCAGATTGGCTTCTTTCACTTCATAATATGCAATTAAGCTTCCTCCATGTATTTTCATGCTTGACAGCTCATTTCTTTTTAGCACTGAACAATATTCTGTTGTCTGAACGTGCATTTACCTACTGAAGGACATCTTGGTTTTAGCCCTTCCATTTTTTTATTCCTATTTGGTGTTCCTCACCATCTAAATATGCTTTACTTGACTTACTTACTTTTTGTCTGTAGTCCCCAACTCCCCACCTCTAGTACAACTTCTATGAGGGTAGCAGTGTCTATTTTGTTCTCTGCTATGTCCCAGCACCTAGAACAGTGCTGGTGTATAGTAGATGCTCGAGAAATATATGTTGAATGGAAGAATAATAAAAAAGATCTTTTCCAGGGGCCCCTGTGTTGCTCAGTTGGTTAAGTGTCTGACTCTTGATTTCAACTCAGGTCATGATCTCAGGGTCGTGGGACTGAGCCCTGCATCAGGCTCTGCTCTCAGTGCAGAGTCTACTTGTCCTTTTCCTCTGCTCCTTCCCCCACTTGTGCTCTCTCTCTCAAGTAAGTAAATAAAATCTTAAAAAAATATATTTTTCAAAAGGTGCAAAAGTAACTAAATTTTTCTCCAGTCATATGCCACCATAATATATAAAGTACATTTCTATCTACATGAAGATCATAGCTAATGTCCATCAATGATGTATCTAAAGTGCTCGCTTAGCCCAGATCCTGGAACATAGTTAGGATTCTGCAGGTATTTGATTTTTATAAAAATGTGAACTCTCTGAGTGCAGAGACCTATTTTGCCTTATTCACCACCATATTCTGGACACTAAGAACAATGGCTGACACACAGTAGGTGCTCCAATGATATTTATTGGATGGCTAATCAGTTTATCTCAATGTATTGGGTTTCTTATTTAATCATCTGTTTTATCTATCAGTTAGATGGTTTTAGTGAGCCAAAGAGATGTTTAATAATAGTCTGTTTTTAAGGAATGACTTAAACACAACCATAGTTTATCATGGTGCTTGATCCAAGCTCAATTGTAATTTGCTGCCATACTCTGAAAAGTTCACGTTATTATTTCATCTTCTCCATGGGCATTACTAGTATGTTGGTTAAAGCCATGTCAGGAGAAAAAAAATGTTTATTTATGTGCAAATGGTTTATGAATGTATCACATGCTAAGTAAGGGTAAAGAGAGACAGGTGAGCAAATGCTTTTATGGCTTTGGATTTCAAATGGCCAAGGACTATTCAGTTCATTAAATGAAAGATAAAACTAAGTAAAACAGTCCTTTTCTGGAAGTGGGAGATGTGGAAAATCTCCATAGAGACATAAAATAGGACTATAGAATTCTTTAGTAGATGTATCCTCTTGCTCTGAACCCAAAAAAAAACCAAACAAAACAATTAAAACAAGAGAGCCTCTATCTTGTTGAAGAAGTATGGAAGGATCTATTTCATGAAGGAAAAAAATGCAACATCTTTGTGGATGAATATAACATATGGTGAGTGAGGAAGTTCTTATAAACTTACCCATCATTGTTAACATCTGACACTGTGACCGTATATCCAAAATAAGATGCCATCTGCAAAGAAAAACCGTAAGATGACATAGTTTATGTTCAAAAATAATTTTTATAGTCCTCTCTCACTTTTTCCTGAAGGATGAATCTCATTGCAGCAGACTTCTGCATTAAATTCATGGACTCCTGGACGTGGACAGAGTCTTAAAGTCATTCAGGCTGACCCCATGCATAATTTCCCCTCAGTACCCCTGACATCTGCTTGGTCATCCTCTGCAGCTATTCAACAATCGGCCCATTCAATTTGTGGACACAATTATTAGAATTTTCTTTGCTAAAATTGGCACTTCTGTAACTTCTAGTCCTTAATCCTATTTAGTTCTGCCATGTTGAACCTCACAGAATGAATCTAATTCCACTCTGTATGATATTTCATATGGAAATATTTGTAGCTGGCTCACCATCATGGCCTCTCTTTCTTAGAGATACTGCATGTGATACCAAAGAAAAGATAATACCCCATGAATGCATTGCCCAGAGAAGAGTTAAGTAGGATTTACACTCTTTGCTTTGGGCTCTTTATATCAATGAAGCATAAAAAGGGTTTTAATTTCACGGGAAACCATGCTCAGTATCAATTCATATTGAGTTCATTGTCAACTAAGGTTTCTAAGTCTCTTCTGAGTATAACTAGCGAGCCACATTCTAGCTCTTAAGTTTTTTGTTTTTCAAGCTATGTTTTCAACATTTATCATCTTTTCAGATTCAGCGCATAGTTTTGAACTTGTCGAGATGTTTTTTTTCCATGTTTTGGCATCCAGTGCTTTAGCTGACTTAGCCTCCCATCATCTTCTAATGTAATCAGTCTACAATCCACTAGAAAGTGTCCTCCACAGAAGGCAGAGATTTTGGTCTGTGTTGTTCAGTCTTCTGTCTACACTGCCTGACTAGGGTCTAGCTCAGAGTGGGTGCCAGGTGCCAGATACTCTTTGCAGAGGGAATGAATACATGAGTTAACAAGTGTCATGAAATAATTAAATTCTCCCACCTCTTTTCTCTATTCCAAACATATACAGTTGCTATAGATGAATATTCGTGTCCCTTCCTTCCCCTGAATTCAAATATTGATCCTAACCCCCAATATGATGGTATTAGGAGGTGGTGCCTTTGGGAGGTGATTAGGTCATGAGGGTGGGTCCTCATGAATGGGGTTAGTGCCCTCATAAAAGAGACCCCAGAGAGCTCTCTAGCCCTCCTTCCACCATGTGAGGACCTAAGAATATGTCTATCTATATGAATCTCCCCAGATACTGAATCTGCCTACCTCTTGATCCTGGGCTTCCCAGCCTTCCAGAACTGTGAGAAATAAACATTTGGGCTTTTTAGCCACCCAATCTATGGCATTTTTATTATAGTATTCTGAAGACTAAGATATAGTTGCCAGGTACCAAATGCTTTTTGCAGAGGGAATGAATGCATGAGTTAACTGTGTAATAATAATTCAGTTTTCCCACCTCTCTTCTCTATTCCAAACATATACAGTGAAATTCTTATTTCTGGTGTGGCATCGTGTGGACTTCACTCAGAGGAGTTTCATCATTTATGCATTAAATGCTGAGGTTCAAGACTGAAGAACTAGGTGGTATTGAGGACAAGAAGTTATAGAAAGGCCAAATTTAATAATGTTTAAAGAGCTTCTAATGATAAAAATGTGAAACAAATCTGGATAAAAGAGAAGTCTTGCCAGATTTTCAATAAACCATTAATTACCATCACTTGAGAATAGTTCAAAATTTGTAAGTTCATCCAACTTCAGTATTGTCCCGGCCTTACTTCTCCATATGTACCACAAGAGTGTCATGAGGGACATTGTTAAATGCTTTGTTGAAAATTGCAGAGTAACGGATAGACCAAAGCCCTAATTTGGGGGGGGGGGATGTAAAAAATGCTCTGTGTTCAATAGAAAACTTTATTAATCAAAATTGCTAGACAAATATATTATTCCAAATCTACATATCTATCTAAGAATGGAGCATCTAAGGACCCTAAACTATGATCCAGAAGGTCAAGATGTAACTTGGCCACATTCAAATGTGAGGCTTCCTAGAAGTTCGGTAGTGTGGGCTTCTGGTTAGGAGAGAATATGGGTTGCCCCGAGAAA
The DNA here is from genome assembly GCF_964656455.1 of Halichoerus grypus. Classification (NCBI taxonomy): domain Eukaryota; kingdom Metazoa; phylum Chordata; class Mammalia; order Carnivora; family Phocidae; genus Halichoerus; species Halichoerus grypus. Next base: position 54,824,155 of record NC_135717.1, read on the forward strand.
CTGATTCAATTAACGACTGGCTCCCTTAGATGGCCATACCACATTCATTGTTTAAAGGAATGTGGCAAATTTCAACAGGTCACAATACCCCGGACAACTCAGGGTGGTGGATAAAGTATGACCTCAGGCCATATTAGGTTAGGAGAATGACAGACACGTCCCTCATTCATAATGAGACCTCAGCCAGTGATGGTGGGTGAGGAACAATATCTAGTCCCTGGGAGGAAGGGACCAGAACAAGATAGCCTGTCAACCTCCACATCATGTTGGGATGGGTGGAGGGCTCCAGTCGCAGTGAGGAAGGGAGGCAGAGCACAGGCCCATTGACTCTGACAGATACAATGGGGCCTACGAGAAGCCTGTGTTTTCTCAGAGGGAAGGCAGATACCTAGAACTCACCACCAGGCACACTATATATGGGCCTACAACATAACAGGATTGTTCTCAGACCCTAGTAGTTAGTGACACTGCTGCATGAAAGCTGGGATCTTGTCTGTCTGATGCATGGTTATATTCCCAGTGCCTAGAACAGTTTCCAACATATAGTAGGTACTCGGTGAACATTTATTTTATGAATGAATAAATGATATGAATATTGCGATTTACTATTAGTCCTGAGTGACATTGTTTGGTATTAAAAGGTCTTCACCTGTTCGCCAGTGAAGTTCTGAATAAAAGTCATATCTGTAGAGTTAATGATTGAAACCTGAAATCATAGAGATTAGATAGGTTACATCATTTGACAGAATTGGAGAAAAAAACATTTTAAATTACAACTTAAGTCATTTTTAAATTTTGGGAAAGAGTAGTTAATTATTAACTATATGTAAAACAAAAATGTAATCCCATAAGAATGATCTTTAAAAAAATCCAATTTAACTTTTATTTATGGTTAAGACTGTGATACTTTCAGATAAAATGCATGCTTACTGAAATCTGAAAAGGGAAAATAGAAATTGAATTCAAATGAACTCTGAGACCCATTAACCTGATGGCCAGTTAATTGATCTAATCAGGGTTTTTGTCTAAATTCATTTCTGTGTTTACGTTATTATGAGAAACTGATGATTACGGCTCTTCACAAAAAAAACAAAACTGAAAATTTTAAATGTTATCTACATAGCAAAAATATTACCTTTAATTCTATTCAGCCAATCTAAAATCTGCAGATACTATTTCACTAGACTTTTTAAAAAATAAACATTATTTAAAATATAACTTTTTCTTTTCAGAAGGTCTCTTGATTTTCTTTTCCTAATTTTGTGGTAAGTAGGTATAACGGGTCTGAATGGTATCCCTCCAAAGTTCATGTTGCCCAGAACTTCAGGAGGTGACCTTATTTGGAAATAAGGTCTTTGTAGGTGAAATACATTAAGGAACTTGAAATGAAATCATCCTGGATTTAGGGTGGGCCCTATATCCAATGACTGATGTTCTCATCAGAAAGGAGAGGACACACATAGACACAGATGGAAGAAGGCCATCTGAGGACAGAGGCAGAGATTGGAGTCATGCTGACACACACCAAAAAAAGGCAGGGGCCACCTGAAGCCGGAATAGATAAGAAAGATCCTCTGCTAGACACGCTGCAGGAAGCGACATGCTGCCTGACACTGGGATTTCAGACTCTGGTTTCTTGAACTATGAGAAAATAATTTTATATTGTTTTAAGCCACTCAGTTTATGGTAATGTTGTGGCAGTCTCAGGAAACAAATACGCTAGTGTAATAACAATTGATTTTCTCATTTCTACCATATGAGGCATATTAAAATGCTGAGCACATTAGCAACAGTATTCTCTGCAATTATTCCTGGATGAAGCACAAGAATCGTGTGGGCTTCATGGGTGTGACCTGCGCCGTCACACTGGTCCCCACGTTCAATCAGACCCCACCCTTGGTTTAATGCCCAGCTGTTGCGATCCTGAAATTCTTAATTTTGGACAAAAGGCCCTGCATCTTCATTTTGCACCAGGTCCCACAAACTCTGTAGCTGATTCTGTACATAGATCAGAAAAAAAAAAAAAATCTAGCTTCACTTGTTTTCCTTCCTTTTTTAGTAATCAAACAAGCATAGAAGCATGGATCTATAGGAGCTCACTATTAAAAGGCATTTAAAACCATTTAAAAGTTGAATGCAATGAAACATTTCTTTGCATATATAAGAAAATATCCAGCAATGCATTCTTTGTACTCACATATCCAAAATTCTGTGCTCCTCTTGGAATGCCAGCAACCAGTTCTGGGGATAAAAATAGTCATTGAGAAGGGGGATTACATATATTTTAAAGTTATGCAACACATCAGTTAAAGATAGTGCTTTTTACATGAGTAACCACCATGTGAAGAGCTGGAAGTGTGAAGTTGTGGTTTTGTGTTTCCTTTTGCTTCTGCTACAGACTATGGAATACAGAACAAAAGTTGTACTGTGAGATTTACCAGTCTTCATCACTGGTCTCCATGTGTTTTTGCCTGTATAGCATAAGCCTGGCTTCTCAGCTCTGTGTGTGATTTGTAGATTAAACCTCTTACTCTGGGTTTCTCTAGCTTTCACTGTGGTGACATCTTTTGTATTAGTGTAAAAAGTATAGCTTCTGTCACATGAACATGTTAAAACAATTCTGGTTACCTAAAGAAAAGCCATCATAAATGACACGAGTCTGGCCCCCTTGGAAATGTTTACTGGTAGCAGAATTAGCAGGTGACCTGGTAGCTAAGGGTCCCCCAGAAGGGAAGCTTCACTAATAGAAACAGAAGAGGCAAATGTGGGGGAAAGGGTCCATATAACTCATTGCACTATGATCTGGCTCTAGATTCAGAAGGTAATGGTGTTATTCCTGGGCCTGTCGTATACCTGGGATGTGTCATTTAACCTCATTTTTCCAGTTACCTGCAATTGGAGGGAGTTGGAATTGCTAATTATCAAAAATCTTTCAGTTCTTGTTTCTATAAATCTAAACCAACCTTTGATTCATTGGGGTTAAAAATTTAGTTTAATTTAAATAGGAAGGGCCTGGAAGAGAATCCCCTTCCACTTAAATTTCCCTTCCCCTCATCCTGCCCTGAAAGGTATAGCACAAGTTCTAGCATCAACTATATCTGGTGTGCTGTGTTCTAGCAGAGGTGGGTGGTCATGCTATTAGCATTAATAATCAAAAAAGATTCATTTGGGGCTAGATGTTGGACTTTTCAATAGTAAATCCATTCATTCAATCAACAAATATTTATAGGCAAATGGAGTATACAGTAGGGAGCAAAATGGACAAAATTCCCTGCTTTCATGGAACTTATACTCTGGTTGGAAGAGACAGTCAATTTAAAAAGCATAGTCAATGAAATGGCATATTTGAAGGGGATAAGTGTAGTGAGTGAGAAAAAACAAACAGTAAAATGGTACAGAGAGTGCTGGAGGTGGGATGGGGAAGGACGTATGACTTATTAGGGCACAATTAGCAGGAAAGGACATGGCAAGAAAGTAACATTGGAGCAAAGACTGAAGAAAGTGAGGCTGTAAATATTATGGAGAAGTGGGAAAAGTATGTTTTAGTCAGAAAGAATGGCAAGTGCAAAGGTCCTGAGGTAGAAGTGTGTCTGGAGTATTCAAAGAATAGCAAAGAGACCATGGTAGCTGGAGAAGAGGGAGTGAGGAGGAAAGGGGTAGGAGATGAGGTCAAAGTAACTAGTAGCCTCATGAATGGAGTCTCTCAGGTCATTGTGAAGACTTGAATTTCAGACTGAATGAGTTGAAAAATCACTGGATCAAAGAAGTTACACAATCTGACTTCTGTTTCTAAAGGACCACTTTAGCTGCTGGATTTAGAGCAGACTACAGGGGGACAAGGGTAAATTCAGAGAGACCGGGTAAGAGTCTACTGCAATAAAGTAGAAGCTGTGCTGGAAGTGAGAAGTGGTCAGATTCTGGTCATACTTTGAGAGTTTAGTTAGCAGGATTTACTCATGAATTGGATATGGATGGGGTGTGAGAGAAAGAGTATAGCCCAAGGCTGACTTCCAAGGTATTTGGCTTGAGCAACTGGGAGGATGGCATTGTCACTTACTGAGATGAAGCTGATGGAGGGTAGATCACGTTTCGGGGGGAAGGTTAGGAGTTTGCTCATGAGCACATTAAGCCTGAGACAGCTATTCAAATAGAGATGTTGAGTATTGAGTTTGAGGTTCTAGATCTTAGAACATGTATCCCTGAACCTAGAATTCAGTGTCATCTGGAGAAGTACCACAAGCCTGGAATTCAGTATAAGCTGGAAAAATAAGTGAGACTGGATGAGAGTACCAAAACTCAAAGAGGAAATAAAAAGCCCAAATATTTAACCCTGGGACACTTCAGTGAGATGAGAGAAATTAAAGGGGAATCAATAAAAGAGATGGAGAAGGAGCCGCAAGTGTCTGGGTAGTCGAGTGAAGAAATGAGGAGGGAATGATGAACTCTGTCAGATGCTCCTGATAGTTAAGGAAGATGAGTTGCATGAGGCCTCTGGTTTGCTTGACACAAGCTGTTTCAGCTGAGCAGTGAGTTTAAGAGGAGGGGGACGGTGGAACTGGAAGACAGAGATACAGGCAGAGAAGAGTGACAGCTCTTGAAGCAGAGAATACAGGTGCTTGCTGGAGGGGGAAGTGGAATAAGAAATTTTCTTTTTAAGATGTGAGAAATAACAGTATGCTTGTATATTCATGGGGATGATTAAAAAAACTGATGATATGAGATAGAGAATTAGGAATGGCTGGAGTCCCTTCTTTGAGTCATGAGAGGGAATGAAGCCTAGTGCAAAGTGGAGAGTTAACTTTACAAAGGAGCATGGACTGCTCAACCTCAGCAATGGGAGAGAAGGTGAAGCATGTCCTTGAAGAATACAACCAGGCTTAGAAAAACTAAGCTATCTGGACAGATTTCTAGGAAAGGTGGCAGAACTGGTAGCACACTGCTCAGTTTTCAGTAATCTTTACTTGGTATGAATTAAATTGGCATGTAACAACAAACCACCATCCGATATAATGGAGTTGACTGATTCCAGAATCAGGCTTATCAACCAGAAAAGACTGACTATCCCATTTGAAATACATGACAACCACTACTAAGCATTCCACAAACATTCAGAATTTCATTTAAAAGACAACAACCATCACACTCAGTAACTTTGGAGTCTGCAATCTCACATGGCCACAACACTAGGAGTTATTAAAAGTAAATGCTGGTTAAAAATGTTCATAATTATTTACAAATGATCAAGATGGGGAAATTGTTTGGAGTTTAAGGTAAGTTAGAACGGTCACTCAACTATAAAAATATTCAGTTGGGAGGGAAAATAAGTGACTTTTCTTAGATCCATTTCAGTAACTCATGGTAAACCTTCTCTTAATATCAATAATACATGGAGGAAAAAGTTAGATACCTGGCCTCGAAATACATGACCTGGCCATCAAACCCATTAGTGAGAAGCAGAAGGGAGGCTAGTGTCTATCGAATGTCTTCTACCCACTAGAGAGTGTGCCACATGCTTTATAATATTTCCACTGTTTAACCTCTAAAAAGCAGGCATTCATATTCCCTAGGATTGGCCAGATCACTTTCTTGGTTTTTGGCTCACCACATCAGACTCTAAAACAAGAACAAAATATTTTAATCTTTTTGAATCATGAGCACACTTGGGAAGTAGATGGAAGTTATGGATCCTCTCATTGGAAAAGTTCACATACATGCAAAACCTTGCATATAATTTCTAGGGGTGCAAATCCTGTGAAGTCCATCCATGTACCATCCAGAGTCCAAGGATCCCATATTAAGGACCTCTCATCTAGAGGACATCAAGTCACTCACTGTTTTTCATAGAATTCCAATTCTTTCCAGTCTAATTAAGTAAGTAGTGAACATGGGTAGTCATGGCTTGGTGTGGTCTGATAAATGGATCATGATCTCTGATAGTGCCTTTACATATCCACAAATCATTTAAAACTTGGATCCATCTAGTTATTTCTGTGATCTGACGGAAAATCACTATGATCTTCTACCATCTTGCTCTGTGATATGCTGTCATGCATCCCTCTTAATTTCCTTGGGTCAGGACTAAATGCTGTACTGGGTGGGGGAACTTTCCAAGAGTTTAATGTCATGTTTGGCATATTTTACAGTTTCCTTTGCTAAATCACTGAGTGATTATAAGATTTGACTCTTCTAGGGTACTAGGAATTCAATTTTATCTCTGATGGTCCCTAACCCAAGAGTTCTTTCTTCTTATAGCTAATATTTAAATAGCATTTGTTATGTATCAGGAATTATTCTACTGTTTAATGAACATATAGGAATAGCTTATTTAATCCTCATAAGAATCCTATGATATAGATAATACTATCATCTTCATTGTTATCGTCATCACCATCATCATCATTACCATTATCATCATCATCATCATCATCACCTTCATCATCACCACCATCTCTCTTTTAGAAATTAAGAAATGGAGGCACTGAGATTCAGGTAACTAGGTCACAGAGCTGGTAAGTGGCAAAGTCAGGGTTGAAACTCAAGTGGTCTAGCTCCAAAGTCCATGCTTTTAACTACCAAAATAGATTGTCTTTTAATATCTTGAAGAAAAAATGGAAAGACAGGGCCTTTAAAAATTATGTTTAAAAGAAAAATGTTCTTTTAATGAAAAAAACCCACAAAAAACCCTGCTTTCAACCCCTACTTCACTGCATAAAGAGTGTTTTATGCTCTGTGAATTTCTGCTTTGTAGGTCTTGTTGACATGAAACAGTTAAAAGAGCTCTGATGATTTCTAGGGAAGGCCACATTTCATTTACTCTTAATTCTTTGTGAATTCATTAAAACACATTAGTAAAAAGTAGTTAAGGTTCATATGAAACAAGAAGAAAATATTGATTGATTGATTGATGATTGAGTCATTCAATAAACAATACCAGTCTTGTATATGATAGGTATTCTTAGGGGCTGAATGTTTGTGTCCCCCCCAAATTCATAGTATTGAAACCTAACCCCTAATGTGAGATGGTCTTAGGAGGCAGGGCCTCTGGGAGGTGATTAGGTCATGAGGATTGGATTAGTTTTATGTTTAGAGCTTTATCCTAGCACTTACTACAATTTTTAATCAGGTATTTTGTGTTCATTATTTAATGCCTGTCAGCCCCACTAGGACCATAAACTCTGAAAGTTAAGGATCATCTGTTCACCTCCATGTGTTCAACGCTTAATACAGAGTCTGGCACAGAGTAGGTGCTCAGAAAATTTTGGACAAATAAATGAATGATAAATGCCTTAGGAGAAAGAAAAATGAGATGAGATAGGAGTTTACAGAAGGAAGTAAAAGAAGGATTTCTGGAGGAGATGACATTTGAAATTATACTTTAAAAAAAAGTAGCATTTGACCACTGGAAATTAGAGTGGCTACAGAATCAATGGATTAAAACCAGGGATGACAGCCTTCACAGGATATAGAGGACAGAGGTGAGGGGCATATATGAGAATAGGGGTTAATTCATTCCATTATTTTGGGCTTGAGCATGTCCAAAGGGGAAAAGGAAATAATGTGGAGATGTTGGGTTGGAGTCTGGTGGAGAGTTTAGTATGGACATGTTCAATATGAGATCCCAGAAATTAAAGTAAAGATGGGGGATGTTGATTTTTCAAATTTGATCGGTCATTAACAGCATGGTTTTTGTGTAGGCCATTTAATCACCTTATTTTTTTTAATGCATAACATGGGATTACTGGACTTGTTTTTTATTGCTTAACTAGATTTTATAAAGATTGATATTCAGTCTTATGGAATTTTTTGAGACATATAAAGCTGTGCTGGAGTGTATTTTGTTTGTTTTTCTATAGATTATTATCATATACATTCTGGGATTCCATTTTTATACATTTTGTGTAGTGACGAAAATTATATTTATAAAGGGGCTTTTTAGGTCACCTTATCTTTCCCGGGCTTTATAAATGACTTACATTCAATAATGTCTCTCACCTTGCTCAGAGTCTCCAGTAAATTCCCCAGCAGCAACTGAATATCCTGTGTTAAAGAAAAGAAAAACCAATCATGCTTGAAGACTTTACAAATGAGCTATGTCTAGAAAAATGAAAGAATTACCATAGTACTGCTTTGTTCAGAAATCTCGACAAATATTGCAACATAAAAGTTTAGGGTTCTGTAGAGGGAAAAATTAGTGAAGCCAATATGAACAGTTCTGTACTAAATCCTGGATGCATAATAGATCTGCTTCTTCTGAGAATGGCAGCACAATCAGATTCTGAGGGATGCTTCATAATCCACCTTAAAGTGTAAATGGTGGCCACTGCATTTTAAGGTTGTTAATTCATCAGGATCAGACATGATACTCTGAAAGGTATCTTTTGTGCTCAGGTTTTGCTATTTCTGATCATCAAGAAGGTCTACTTCCTAATTTCTTTAAGGATGGTTTTCCACAAATTTCACTTACCTCTAAAGTGAGGTGAGGTGAAAAACAAAAAACAAAAAACAAAAAACAAAACAAAAAAAGTGAGGAGAGGTGAAAAATATAACTACATTTTGCTTAATTTATTAAGCCATCAAAATGCCAATAGGATACCAAAAGTGGGAAGCAACAGAGGTGCAATGACATTGTTTGCATAATACATTTTGACAATATTCTAGCAACTATTTGAAGGTCTTTTGTTGTTGCTCTAAAAACTGGAAAGGACCACTAGCATGTTGCCCCTACAGTGTTGGGCAGCCCCACTAATTCATACTATCTACAATTGGCAAAATATTTTATGTGCAAGACACTATGATCGTTAGTGTTTGATTGCATAACTGCATACTACCGCCTAAATTGAAACACAGAAGTAACCATCAAAATCCCCCACTAAATAAGATATTGACTTTGGGGCTGAGGTCAATGTTTTATTGTGCGAAGGAAGTATCCATCTAGTCTAATTTATTGAAATTTTTAAAATTAAAAAAATGGTTGTTGAATTTGAAGAAAGATTCTGTTATGGAGCCTAGAAAATAGGCTGAACCTAAAGAAAAGACATATAATATGGCTCAACAAAAGAAAGTCCATTCTAAGCTAATAAGGAAAGAAAATTTGCATAAGTTGCAGAATAATATCAGATAAGTGAGGAATAAAATTTGCATCTACATTTAATATGTTTGCCTTTTGAGAAACAACAAATGTGTTGAGCAACAATTCTCACCAAGGTAACTATCATCATAGGAAGCTGGAGCCACGTCTGTCTGTTTTTCTCGAGCCAATTTCCTTAGAATATCCTTGAATGAGTAATTTGCAATGATATCTGCAATACTGGCAGTGATCACCTGACCTGTGTTCAAACAAATTAATACATTAGCTGAATGCAAGAGACAGGCCCTGTGAATAACATATACTCCCTTGAAAATAATCATGGAATTGCTTGCATTTTTGATGATGAATTTTCCCACATGCCAAATTGCAAGGTAAAACTGGTTATAGCTGGATAGAACTTTCCATTCTGACAGAAGAACCAAAGATGAACTACATAATTTTATCTGTCTTCCCAATGCCTTCATAATACATACTCCCTCCATCTCCAAATGAGAAAAATACCAGAGTAAAGACACCTGTTGGCAAAATTTATGAATTAAATTTTTAATCTGGAACATCGTGGCTAGAAGAAACATCATCTAATTTTGAGATCATCTAGCCAAAGCATAACTTCTTATAAGTGGGGAAACTGAGGCCCAGAGAGCATGAGTGCTTTCTCTCAGGTCATGTGGTTTCACTTTTAGGATATTTGGCATTACAACCAAGGTCTCCTTTGGCATTCTAAGAAGACATTTTGTGTTCTCACAAAATACAGATTAAATCTAAATCACTTAATTAATAGATTGTGAAATCTATCAGTTATGTTAAGGGAGGGAATTACATAACCTTTGAGCTCTTAATTTTTATGTTAAAATGTATACATAGAGCATAAAATTATGACAATGGGAGGCTGTGAGGTCCAGTGAGATCCAGAATTTTAGCAAAAAAAAAAAGGAATCCATGGCTGCCAACAATGATATGGTAAGAACTTTGGCTAATATCTCCCAAATAAAATCACTATTAAAAGTCTTGAAATATGATCATATTGGGGTGGTCAAATATCCAAAAGATGGCCAACAATTTTCCACCACAATTTCCATGCATTCCTATATTTATAATGGACATTTAAGGGACAAGTGTGATCTCATGCTTCTTAGGAGAAAACTGGAGAAATGACTTCAAGAAACTAACATTTAATATTAATTTTAGTTTTAAAGCCAAATTATTCTTTGGGAATTTACTGATAATTCACACAATCTTTCTGTTTGAAGTCCAAAAGGAATAAAACTATCAAATCTGGTCATAAATATTTCCCAGTGACTGTGCCTGAAATGATTGTGAACAATGTCTACAGAATTTGCCAATTTCCTCTGGTTTAAAGCTAAATATCCCCTTCCCACCTCCCACATACACACTGCCTTTGTTTTCTTTAGTTGCTTCAATAAACATTATAATCTTAAGCCTAAATAAAATTTTACATTACCTATCACAGACAATGCTTCTAAATCTCCTTGGTATGGCTACTTTTCAGCAAATCATCAGTATCTGACATTTTAACTTAAGGAAAGGAAAGAATTATCTAATCAAGTGAATTAGATTATCTAGTCAAGTGAACTAGAAGAAATCTTTTTAAACACACATAATTTTTACTTTATAACCATCTGCTGCATAAAATATAGTTTTTCAATTTGCAAAATAATTTTTAAGACTGAAATGTTAATTATTTGATGTTCATAATTGTACATGTATGAATTAAGCTTAATAGTAATTTCACATACAATTTTATCATAAACCCATCTCCCAGATCTCTTCCATTGGCTTTTAAAAAAAACATTTGTAGTTTATTATTTTATTTTTTATTTTAATTCCAGTATAGTTGACATACAGTGTTATATTAGTTTCAGGTGTACAATATAGTGATTCAGTAATTCTATTCATTACTCAGTACTTGTCAAAATAAGTGTACTCTTAATCCCCTTCATATATTTCACTCATCCCCTGTCCCCCCTTCTACCCTCTGGTAACCATCAGTTTGTTTTCTATAGTTAGGAGTCTGTGTTTTGGTTTTTCTCTTTTTAAAATTTGTTCATTTGTTTTGTTTCTTAAATTCCACATATGAGTGAAATCATGGAATTTGTCTTTCTCTGACCGACTTATTTCATTTAGTAATAAACCCTCTGGATCCATGCATGTAGTTGCAAATGGCGAGATTTCATTCTTTTTTTATGGCTGAGTAATATTCCACCATTGTTTATATACCACTTCTTTATCCATTCATCTATTGATGGACAGCTGGACTGCTTCCATAATTAGGCTATTGTAAAGAATGCTGAAATAAACATAGGGGTGCATATATCTTTTTGATTTAGTGTTTTTGTATTCTTTGGGTTAATATCCAGTAGTGAAATTATGGGATCATATGGTAATTCTATTTTTTAATTTTCAGAGGAAGCCTCCACAGTGGCTGCACCAGTTTGCATTCCCACCAGCAGTGCACAAGGGTTCCTTTTTCTCCACATCCTTGCCAACATTTGTCGTTTCTTGTGTTTTGATTTTAGCCATTCTGATAGGTATGAGGTGATATCTCATTGTGGTTTTGATTTGCATTTCCCTGATGATTAGTGACACTGAGCATCTTTTCATGTGTCTGTTGGCCACCTGTGTGTCTTCTTTGGAGAAATGTCTGTTCAAGTTTTCTGACCCTTTTTAATTAGATTATTTATTTTTTGGTATTGAGTTGTAGAAGTTCTTTATATATTTTGGATACTAATTCTTTATTGGGTACATCATTTGCAAATATCTTCTCCCATTCAGTAGGTTGTTTTTCAGTTTTGTTGATTGCTTAATTTGCTGTGCGGAAGATTTTTATTTTGAAATCGTCCCAATAGCTTATTTTTGCTTTTGTTTCCCTTGCCTCAGGAGACATACCTAGAAAATGTTGCTATGGCTGATGTCAGAGAAATGACTGCCTATGCTCTCTTCTAGGATTTTTATGGTTTCTGGTCTCACATTTAGGTCCGTGATCCATTTTGAGTTTATTTTTGTGTATGGTGTCAGAAAGTGCTCTGATTTCATTCTTTGGCATGTAATTGTCCAGTTTTCTCAATATCGTTTGTTGAAGAGACTGTCTTTTTCTCATTGGATATTCTTGCCTTTTTTGTTGAACATTAATTGAGTATATAACCATGGGTTTATTTCTGGGCTCTCTATTCTGTTCCATTGGCCTATGTGTCTATTTTTGTGCCAGTACCACTCTGTTTTGATTTCTATAGCTGTGTAGTATAACTTGAAATCTGGAATTGTGATACCTCCACTTTGCTTTTCTTTCAAGATTGCTTTGGCTAATCAGGGTCTTTTGTGGTTCTGTACAAAATTTAGAATTGTTTGTCCTAGTTCTGTGAATAAATCCTGTTGATATGCTATTTTTTGCCATTTTAATTACTTATGTGTCTTCGTGTGCACCTCCTTCGATTGATTTTATTGGGGACTCCCTGTACCTCCTGGATCTGGATTTATGTTTCCTTCCCCAGATTTGGAAAGTTTTCAGCTATTATTTATTCAAATAAATTTTCTGCCCCCTTTTCTCTCTTCTTCTGGGATCCCTATAATGTGAAAATGACTATGCTTGATGGTATCACTGAATTCCTTAAGCCTTTTCATTTTGCATTATTTTTTCCCCTCACTTGTTCAGCTTGGTTGCTTTCCATTACTTTATCTTCCAGGTCCAGTGACCTGTTCTTCTGCTTCCTCTAGTCTATTATTTATTTCATCTCATGTATTTTTAATGTCATTTATTGAGTTCTTCATCTTTGATTGGTTCTTTTTTATGTTTTCTATCTTTTTGATAAGGGTCATTGATGCCCTCTACTCTTTTCTCAAGTTCCATGAGTATCTTTATGATTACTACTTAAAATTCTCTATTGGGCGTATTATTTATCTCCATTTTGCTTAGATCACTTGCTGTGATTTTTGTCCCATTCTTTCATTTGGGACACAATCCTCCGTCTCCTCATTTTGTCCAACTCTCTGTGTCTGTTTCTGTGTATTAGGAAAGTCAGCTACATCTCTTGCTCTTGAAAGTAGTGGCCTTATGAAGAAGAGGTCCTCTACAGTGTGGTGTCACCTGTTCACGAGAACCTGGCGCTTCAGAAGCGTCTCCTATGTGTGTTGTATGTGCCCTGCTGCTGTGGCTGAGCTACTTTTTCTTCAGTCCAGGCATCTGCAGTGGCTCTCTTTGCCTGTCGTGGGTAGGGTTTGGTCCCGTTGCTGTTAGTGGTCCAGTCTGGGGCTGTCTTGGGCTTGAGTTGAGTCAGACCAGGCATTTGCCAGAGATGCAGTATCACTGAACTTTCCCCATGTTGTTCCCTGAGAGACTTTCATTGGTGGGCAGGTCCTGCATTCAGAACAGCTGACTGTCCCCAGCCCACTGCTGGGGCCACAGTCTGACGGGTGTGTGTGGTTATCTTTCCCTCTCCCCAGGCCAGGAGTCACTGTGGAGTAGTGCTGGCCCATGTCAGGGCTGTTTGCACACTGCCAGGCTTGTGGCACCACTTTGTTTTTTGTTTTTTATTTTTTTGTTTTGTTTTTATTATGTTATATTAGTCACCACACAGTACATCATTAGTTTTTGATGTAGTGTTCCATGATTCATTGTTTGCATATAACACCACTTCGGATGTCTTCTGGCCAAGAGTGTTAAAGGGGTGGATCCTCAAAGTGCATGGGGGCAGGAGGCAAGGTGTCAGCAAGTTTTTTGCTGGTCTATGGGAAGGGACCTGCAGCAACTGGGACTAAAGCTGTCTGACTGGAGGGGGGCAGATCGACTGAAGTGCAGACGGAGTTAGCAAGTTAGGTAGTAAGTATTGGCAGTGCCATGCTGGTTCCTGCAGATGGCATGTTTATGCTGGGGTTTAAAGTCCCACTGGTTATAAGAACTTGTGAATGTCGGCCCCTCTGGTTTTCAAAGCCAATGTAATAGGGATTCATCATCCCCGTGAGGGATCCCTGACATGATAGTCTATTTCTTTCCCTTCTCTGTGCCTGCAGTGTCCCTCCCTCCCAAGGACAGCCCCAGGGGTCTGGTTAGCTCCCTACCACATCTTCACCTTTCCTACCCTCTTCAGTATGGCGTCTTCTCTACATTCAGTTGTGGAGTTTGTTCTGCCAGTCTTGGGGTTGTTTTCTGGGCTATTTACACGATGTGAGTGTTATCTAGTTGTATCTGTGGGACAAGGTGAGCTTAGGGTCCTCCTACTCCACCATCTTTCCCAGACTCCCAATATTTGTACTCTTCCATTGGCTTTTAAATATGATCAGGTGTCTTCCATTTTAAAAGAAAAACTTCACTCAACTATTCATTTCTTTCATAGTCTACTCATCTTTATCCTAAACTTTACAGCCAAAATTCAGGGAATATTCTCTGTCATCTCTATGTAGGCATCCCATCCACATGCATGGCTTTAATTGTCACCAAGATGCAAGTGATGGAAGTTTGTATTTTAGCCTAGATATCTTCTCTGAGCTAAAGCCCATACATCTAAACACTTATGTGAAGAACCTTGAATATCTCAAACATTTTCATATTCAACATAACCAAAAGCAAACTCATAATATTCCCTCTCCAATGCACTCCAAACCTGTTCTCTTCCAGGGTTCCCCATCTCAGTGGGTGAGACCCACCTACAACCATGCAGTTGCAAAAGTCAGAAACATATGCTTGGCATCCTCCCTTCCCTCACCCACACATATCCAACCCATTAGATAAGCTGCTTATTTTCCCCCCAAAGGCATCCTCCCTTCCCTCACCCACACATATCCAACCCATTAGATAAGCTGTTTATTTTCCACCCAAGTATTTCTCAAATTTCTCCCCCTTTTCAATCTGTACTATTACCACTCTAAGAAGCAAGCATCTTCATCTGAACCTTATAGCTAGTTTACCTTATAAACTTATAACTAACTTATCACTTTATGACTGGTTTGCTGATACTTCACTTTGGCCAACCTCCAATCCAGTTTCCATACAACAACCAGAGTGATCTTTTCAAAACACAGATCTGATCATAGCATCCCATGCTTAAAACTCTCCAGTGGTTTCCCATTATTCTCAAGACAAGCACTGTAGCTAAGGCCATCTATTTAAACTCCTGCAATCCACCAGGGACTTCTTATTGTTTTCAGGAAAAGAAAAATCTGCTTACCTTGGCCTGCAAGCCCTTCATGGCCAGGGGGGATGCTCCACATCACTCAGCAGCTCCTCCTGATCTCCTGACTCTGGTCACCCTGGTTTCCCTCTCTCTCACCTGACTGCTCAGCTTCAGGTCATAGAACCTTTCCATAAGGTCCCTTCTCTCTTTGCTAGTTACCTCCTAGCAAAGTTCAGATCTCAGCTCAGGGTTGCTTGCTTCCAAGTCAGTTGACCTTAGGGAAGCTGCTGGCCTATGTAACACCTTTATAAGAATTAGAAGGCATCATCCCGTTTGGGCAGATGCTGTCCCACATCTAGTTCAGGGCTCCCGAAGCAGAGCACAGGTTGTATTTCAGTCCCCCGTCTGCCAGTGTTCAGAGGACAAAACATCTGCAAGAAACACCCTCGGAGAAGCCTCCTACACTCTCATGGCTCCATCATGACATGCCTTTCCTTCACAGCGAGTACCATGTGCAGACTGTCTCAGGTACTTGCGTGAGTGTTGGATTGATGCCTGCATCTTCCCCCAGGTATTAACCTTGTGAGGGTAGGAACAATGTCTGTCTTTACTCATCACTGTATCCCCAGCATCTAGCAGCACAAAGCCTGGCGTAGCCTCAATAAATATGTGGTGAATAAATGAATTAAGTTGCAACAGTATTTTAAAATATCATTTATATAACAATGTACAATGGGAAATGATAGCTCAATCATTTGGGAAACCATGAACATGGATATAAAACGAATGTAATAAAAGGTCAACGTTTGATTGTTAACTTGTGCTTCACCTTCTTGTTAGTAACAACAAATGGGCATTTCTTCTCTGCTCATGGAACGTACCTTGCCAATAAAAACTTCCCGGTCCTCCTACTATGAGGTCTCCATTCTACAAAACAAAAACAGCAACAATCGGAAAAACAAAACAAAACAGATTTTTTTTAAAGGTGATAAATCATTGTTAATAAGCATTGCTCTAACAATTTGTTATACATAAAAAAGCAATTTTTAAATGAGGCCCTTCTATCAGAGGCATGCAGCTCATTTTCTTTCTTTTTCTTGCTTTCCACTATTTAGTGTGTTAGCATAGTAAGTAATTTTCATTTGACTCAATTAGCTAAGTTGAATTCTCTCCCTTGAGGATATATAAATTCAGTTCTCTGGCACCGCCTCAGGTAAGCAAAATATACACAAGTGTAATGCTGTGTAATTTAGCAGACATCTTTTGAGCCTTGGCAACAAAAAGAAAATTCAGTTTCTATTTATCTCAAGGCCACAGTAATGCCTATTTTTTCCATACATCTGCAACCACCTCCCTCTCCCCTTCTCAGGAGAGAAAGCAAAAACTCCAGACTAGCAAATATAAATTTTTCCTTCTCCTTACAACCCCACCTTCCAACCTCTGCATCCTTAACTTTCAGTGGAAAAAGAAAGGACAATGATTAAAAAAAAAAAGACAATGAATTTTGTAGGCTGAAGGATTTTTTCTATACTATTTTCAAAACCATGAAATCTTTGTACCCTCTTACTAGGCATCTCTGTTTTTAATTTTGTGAAAGGATGTGTGAATTTTAACACTAATGTTAAATCTTATCAGTGAATTACAGCTAAGAGATAAAGCAATTCACTGATTCTTGTGATTTTTTTTGGAAGCACATTTTTCCCACTGAGTTTTTGAGATTTTTCATTTAAAATGACTATCACAAGAGATGGGAAGAAAGACTGTTGCTTTTCATCACATGTATTTCTGTGCTATTTTAAGAGTTTGTCATCTGCTTAGATTAATAAAAATAAAGAGCAAACAAAAACATTTGAAGAAGTTGCCAAAACAGGCTAGATATATACCTAAAGGTTCTTTGGGTGGTTGTGGTTTATAGGGGTGGGGATGGGAGTGAGACAGAGGGCAAGAGGGCAAAAAAAAAAAAAAAAAATCAAACAGATAATACAAATATTAGAAGCTACAAGACCAAAGGAATTCACCTTATAAAAATCCAGACTAAATCCTGCTTGGCAGTAACCCTGGCCTTCTGGATCAGCATTACCTAGAGTGATCAAAATATAGAAATGTTATAATATCATCATTCCCAAGATATATTTTAATAACCATTTCAGGATATTCTGTTATTTTCTTTATGTACTTCTAAATTTAAAATAACCAATATGTGTTTTATATTTTTTTAAATTCATTCTGAGTAAGTTATAAAATATATTTCAATTTATTTTCTTGTCCTAAATATCGTCGTGATTCTCTAGTAAGATCATTAGGAATAACGTCCCTTGGGGCCATCATACTGGGTTTTACAACTCATGTTTGTTTGAAGAAATAAACTCTCCTTTCAGCTATGTTCTGCATTCTCCATGTGGCAGTAATGTGTTTCTGAGCTGCCTGAGTGTTCTATGAGAAGCCACATGTGTCATTCCTAAAGAAATCCCTTGAACAAGAGAGAGGTAAACAATGTCACCTGGGCAGATGCTTTCTGCTGAGGGCACCAACAAGGATTCCAATTTTAATGATCGCCAAGAGGAAGTTAATTTAAAATTGTTCTATAATCATTAGTTAGGTATATTTGGAAATTGCATTTATGGTCACAACGAACCACACGGGCACATTGGAATAACAGTGTTTGCAAAAGAGAAAGCTCTCTAATAATGGCTTATTTTGTATTCTATCCAATATAATTCACTAACTGAATGTCCAGTAGGTCCTTACCATACCGTTTTTAAAATTATGGGTAGGTCAACCTGTGAGTTCCCAGGGGATTGTTATAAAAAGTCTCTAGGACATTAGGATCAGGAATTTACTACTGTCTACAGCTTTTTCTTCTTCTTTTTTTTTTTTTTAGATTTTATTTATTATTTGGCACAGAGGGAGAGAGAGAGAGACTGATTGATCATGAGCAGGGGGTAAGGGTAGAGGGAGAAGCAGACTCCCCACTGAGCAGGGAGCCCGATGCCGCGCTTGATCCCAGGACCCTGGGACCATGACCTGAGCTGAAGGCAGATGCTTAACCCACTGAGCCACCCAGGCACCCCCTGTCTACAGCTTCTAAAATGCTTAGCGTAAAATCAAAATGTAGTTCAGTGGGGGGGCATCTCAATCATTATGTAGTTTGATATGAACATGCAAATAATTACTCCTTTTTTTTTATGAGGGATATTCCTGAATGGAAACTAAGATAAGAGAGCAGGAAAGGAAATGGACATCATCATAGGAAAAATATATAGACTGTTTTCTGGAACAGTGCCTGTTCCAGAAGCTTTTTGATAGATCTGGCCTTTCTAGCTTTTTCTAGAATGTCTTCTGTTTTTTCTTTCCTTTGGTTAGTCCTTAGCTAATTTTAGCATTGTCATCATCCATTTTTCTCCAGATGCTCCCTGTATATTTTAATATACTGTTCTATCGCATACACTGTATTTTTTTATGATAATACCTGTTTTTAATTCAAATGTCCATTAATGCCTTGTGGGGTTCTTTTTTAAAGCTAAGAGTTTTTTTCCCGGCTTTATTCATGTATACTTAATATACAAAAAATGTATATTTTAATATATGCATTTTGATGAGTTTGGACATAGGCATACACCCATGAAACCATCACCAAAATCAAAGTAATAAGGATTTCTATCACCTACAAAAAAAATTCTTGTGTCTCCTTGTTTGTTTGTTTTCTTGTGGTAAAAACACTTAACATGAGATTTAACCTCTGCAATTTTTAAGTGCACAACATCTTACACTATATTTTTATGAAATTTCTTCCTTAAGTTATATTTTGTGGTTTGTAGTTCCGAATGCTTTAAAATTCCCTAAAGGTTCATCTGTATAACCTCCAATGTCTGGGTACCAGTTTTCTGGAAGTTCATGTGTGTAAATATTTCTATATGAATACCTGATATATGATCATGTAAACATATATGTGTAATCTTGCGTATATTTAGAAATATATTTTTCTAATGTACAAACCTCTTTAGAAATCCTTTTTTAAAGCCAAGTCTTTCTTTCATTTTTAATATTGTAAATTATTCAAAAAGGAAGAAATATGACCGTTCTTTGAAATTATTTTGTTTCAAAACAGGAAACTGAAAAAATTAAGAGAAAATACCAATTTTTTACGAAACTCATTGAGAAAATAACCAACTTCAAATGTTTATTTTAAGCGGTGGTTATAAGAAAATATGAGGTAATTTTTTCTCTTAGAGTTATAGTTCATGAGAGCTAAAGGAATCTATCTTCCTGGAACTTCAGAGCGTCTGTAAATTTTAAAATTATGTCCCAGAATGAACTCAAGAATCCAGGGAATCATGCTGATTGGAAGACCATATGTAAATAATCCTCACCTGAATTATGAATGATCATAAGAGCTGTAGGCATGTCATGAATATGAATGAGCAGATTAGTTCCCATATTGCTAAACGTATCAGTGGGGTATGTTTGTGATAGGGAATGAGCACGAGAGAGTTCTTTAAATTCTCTTTTGAAAATAATATTGCTGGTGTTCCTTCTGTGATATTGACCATATGCTCCTGAACAAGCTGGCTTTGTGTTAATGAACTGTAAACTCCCAAGGGAAGGACAGGAAGTCCGCTCCTTGGGTGAATTTAAGGAGGAAGTATTTATAGTAAGAGAGTGACCACAGGAATATGAAAACTGTTGCTGTGTACTAGAGTTGGAAGAATTCTTGGCAATTTATTTAGCTATTCTGCAATTCAACATAAACTCCATTTTTACCTTGGTCAAGCTGTTCTTTTATTTAGGAAAATAAACAGTAAGTAAATTGGCACCATAATGCGCCCATGTCACTCAAGACACAAGGCTGCTATAATTCTTATTTTCAGGTAAAGCCTCAGACTCATGTCTAAGTGCCATGTGCTGTATTTTAACTTGAGTTCTCTCATCACAGAGACACTCAGTCAAAAAGGCAGAATAAGAGGCAGTGACAAGTTTTATAAACGATCACCCTCCATGTTGGTTGGAAGAGTATGAGAGATTACCAAGGCAAGAGGAGTGTGAAGGATGGGCTCATTGTTTCAGCTATACTAGTTTCCTGTACTGGGGAAGCCTTTTGAGCAAATCATGAGCAATATGATATGAACAGGATTAGTGAAACACATTCCATGTTAAATCTCAGCCCTACCATTAGTTTTCTGAGTAAATTCAGGATTTTATTTATCTCTCTACTTGACTTTTATCTTTAGCATAATAGTAATGGCCTCACACTGAACCAAGGAACACAACACTCCGAGTGGGACATGACTCAAAATATGCCTCTGTTGGCTGTTGGCTGTTGACTGTTGGCTGTTGGCTGTCGGCTACACCTGGGAAACTCCCGCTTGCCCTCTCCAACAGCCATTTGCCAAGAGAGCTCTTTGGTCCTGTCTCAAAGCTCCTCTCCCCACCCAGGCAGGCCATGTCACTCCCTACTCGCTTGCCTTATTATATTTTTTCTTTGTAGCACTTTTCACTATCTGACGTTATATTATCAATTTATTCTTTTAAAAAAATTCTTTTCATTGATATATAATTGACATATAACATATTATTAGTCCAAGGTATATAACATCATGATTTGCTATATGTATATATTACAAAATGATCCCTACAGTAAGTCTAGTTAACACCCATCACTACAGATCATTATAAATTTTTCTTTTCTTTTTTTTTGAAGATTTTATTTATTTATTTGACAGAGAGAGACACAGCAAGAGAGGGAACATAAACAGGGGGAGTGGGAGAGGGAGAAGCAGGCTTCCCGCTGAGCAGGGAGCCTGATGCGGGGCTCGATCCCAGGACCCTGGGATCATGACCTGAGCCAAAGGCAGACACTTAACTGAGCCACCCAGGTGCCCCATATATTTTTTTCTTATGATGAGCACTTTTAAGATCTACTCTCTTAGCAACTTTCAAATATACAATACAGTATTCCTAACCATAGTCACCCTCCTGGACTTTACAGCCCCTGGACGTTTTTATCTTATAACTGGACATTTGTACCCTTTGGCCACCTTCACCACTTTCACCCATCTCCCCACCCCCCACTTCTGGCAACCACTAATCTGTTCTCTGTATCTATGAGTTTGGCGGGAGGGGGGGGTGGTTTTGCTTTTGTTAGGTTCTGCATATAAGTGGTATTTTTCTTTGGTATTTGTCTTTCTCTGTTTGACTTATTTCACTTAGTATAATGCCTTCAAGTTCCATCCATGTTGTCACAAATGGCAGGATTTCCTTCTTTTTATGGCTAATTAACATGCCATTGTACATATATATAACATCTTCATTATCCATTCATCCATCGACGGATGCTTAGATTGTTTCCATGTCTTGACTACTGTGTGCAATGTTGCTATGAACAGGGGGGTGCAGATATCTTTTTGAGATACTGATTTCATTTCCTTTGGATATATACCCAGATGTAGAATGACTGGATCTGAACACTTACATGTTTGTTGTCTGTCTCCCCCACTAGAATGTAAGTTTCTTAAAGATTGGGTTTTATTTTCTCTTGTTCTGTGCTTTATTCCCCAAACATAGAATAATTAGTGTTCAATGTGTTGAATAGATACATAATCGAGTCTCATTATCAACAAGGAACCTCTGTTTTAAAGCCATTTAAAATAAAACCTTAATTTCACAGATTATTCATTCAGCTGACATTTGTCATGATGTGAGGAAGTGGCTAATTAATTTCAATATTTTTAAACAAAGTCATAATCTTCTCTTTGCCAGAATCCTCCCCCAAAACCATCTGAGTTAGCTGTTTCACTTTGATCTTCAGATTAAATCTCAGTGGCTTCTTTATTAACCCTCTGATATCACTGATCCATTCTTTATCTTCATTGTTTCATTTCTGATATGTGTTTATTACCTTGCCATAATTAATCCTTTTTTTTTTTAAAGATTTTATTTATTTATTTGACAGAGAGAGACACAGTGAGAGAGGGAACACAAGCAGGGGGAGTGGGAGAGGGAGAAGCAGGCTTCCCGCCGAGCAGGGAGCCCGATGTGGGGCTCGATCCCAGGACCCTGGGAATCATGACCTGAGACAAAGGCAGATGCTTAATAATGGAGCCACCCAGGCGCCCTGCCAAAATTAATCTTGAATCTAAAGAAATATTCACACAAAATGGTGAAATTTTACTTACAGTTTTGGAAATCTAATTTGGGATTGGGTTGTTAAAAAGTCAATTTCCTGAAACCAGTTACCAGAATGTTCTTTCTAATGACATTTCTTTCCTCAGTGTGGTTTTGCAAACTATCAGGAATATGAATGAAAATCCATTGGTTGCTTTCTGACAAATCCCAATGACTGACACGACAAGTAGAAAACTGGAAGAATTCACAAAAAGACTGAGTAGATCAACCAGTTGGAAATGAAAGCTGTCCCGGGGTGCCTGGGTGGCTCAGTCGTTAAGCAGCTGCCTTCGGCTCAGGTCATGATCCCAGGGTCCTGGGATCGAGCCCCGCATCGGGCTCCCTGCTCCACAGGAATCCTGCTTCTCCCTCTCCCACTCCCCCTGCTTGTGTTCCCTCTCTTGCTGTGTCTCTCTCTGTCAAATAAATAAAATCTTAAAAAAAAAAAAAAAAAAGGAAATACTGTCCCAAGTCCGGGAGTGTTCCACCAAGAAGTGATTAAACAGCTGTGCCCCAAAAATGGCACTCGCAGGCTTGCTTTCGAGGATGCTTTGCTGGAAGCTCCCTAGAATGGCCAGATGAGACTTACACTCTAAGTGTACAGAGTCTTTTTTAAAAAATGGAGATTAAACACCTAAAGGAGAGAAGTGTGCCATGCAGATAACTGGAGCACACGACTGCCAAAGAAAGCAACAGTTGTCAAGAACACAGGCTGTGGGGCGCCTGGGGGACTCAGTCGGTTAAGCATCCAACTCTTGATTTCGGCTCAGGTCGTGATCTCAAGGCTGTGAGATCAAGCCCCATGTCGGGCTCTGTGCTGGGTGTGGAGCCTGCTTAAGATTCTCTCTCTCCCTCTCCCTCCGCCCCTCCCTCCCACTCATGCTCTCTCTCTAAAAAACAAAACAAAACACCAAACGCAGGCTGGACAGAAAGCTTACGTCAGAGTGTCCCCAGTTCCAAGCACAGTAGCTAGCTAAGACCACTCCTGCCATTAAAAAGTGAAATGGGTGGTCAGCATTCTTCAGATCACGGTGTGAGTTTTGAAGAGCAACTGAGAGTTTAAGGCCTAACATAAGGAACCAGGCAATTCTCCTGCAAAATATCTAAAAGAAATTTTCTACAACATGGAAGAGGATCAACAGAATTCTGTGCCTTGGCCGCCATGTCACAGCAAGGCGTCCCGAAAGGCTGTCCGTAACCTTCACCCCCGTCTCTTTTTCCTTATTAACGGTGTTCTGACATTGCCTGCACCATCTACCACAGAAAGGCTCTCGAGCTAAATTACAGTTTCAAGGAATAAAATCACTTACTGTTCCGACAGGGAGAGTACTCTGCGTACGCACTGAAATTCTGGATCGCTACGTAGCAAGTGCCAACTGGGTCCTTTTCTGGTGTTGGTTTAAGAGTTCTCCAGTGATACAGAGAGGCACAGGCCTGTGACACAAGAAGGACAATCAACATTTTCTTGACGTAGTTTCCTCATACCATGATAGGATATAGCTTGTTGACTAAGGTACCTACATTCATGTTAAACTATGTTAAATTCGGGAGTGAATTAATTGGCTTCCAGCATGCTGGTAAGTACCTCAGTAGTCAGAGTTAATGAAATTTCCAAAGCCAGTTTTTTTTTTTTTTAACATTAATGCACCACAGAATCAGAACAAATTAAACATATAGAAAGGAATGAGATTTTCCCCTACAGGATTTTAAGTTAAATAAGTGTCAAAAGTGATTGTTTCCTAATTGAGGGTTGCTGGAGTGGTGGGGGGTGGGAGGGATGGGGGGCTGGGTGATGGACATTGGGGAGGGTATGTGCTATGGTGAGTGCTGTGAATTGTGTAAGACTGTTGAATCACAGACCTGTACCTCTGAAACAAATAATACATTATATGTTAAAAAAAAAAAAAAGAAGATAGCAGGAAGGGAAAAATGAAGGGGGGGAAATCGGAGGGGGAGACGAACCATGAGAGACTATGGACTCTGAGAAACAAACTGGGGGTTTTAGAGGGGAGGGGGGTGGGGGGATGGGTTAGCCCGGGGGTGGGTATTAAAGAGGGCACGTTCTGCATGGAGCACTGGGTGTTATACGCAAACAATGAATCATGGAACACTGCATCAAAAACTAATGATGTAATGTGTGGTGGTTAACATAACATGAAAAAAAAAAGTGATTGTTTCCTAACGGCAAAGAACTCACATCTTCTTTTCTTTTTTAAAAATATTGGACTTACCTAGAATCAAATGATCATTGAAGCAGTGAATAAATCAGTGTGATGTCTTAAAATGAGGACTAGTTACTTTCTTTGTCTAGTTGTTACATTAAGAAGTTATTTTCAAATCAAAGGATGCAGACAAATTTGTAAACCTCTGTTTTGCGGATATCCCTGGTTTGTCACTGACGGTATGTCTTACAACTTTTTAAACAATGACTTTCATTTGGACACCCTTCCCACAATGTTCTTGACTTTGTTTTTCATTTAATGGTTTTTATTCACAACAAACAAAAATTAATTTAAACAACACTAAGAAAACATGATGCTTGCGTAAAATACTCTGGTCACTTCTCCAGAAGCTTGGATTCAAACAAAAGCACGGTATTTGCAAGGGTATCAAATATGAAAGAGAATATATGAAATCCTCTTAAGTAAATTAAACAATATTAATTTTGTTACAAAGGAGAGAGGCAATGAAATAAATGTCTAGAAAACATAGGCATCTTTTTGACTTGTTTTGCTAGCTTGAATCCTCCATAAGTGTGTTTTACCTGATTATTCAAGTGCTCATTATTCTCAGGACACATAATTGCAGATTCCTAGAATACAGAACCACTAGCCTACCTCCTAGTTTGATGGTATCACTCTTAAAACAATGCCAAGAAAATGAAGGCAGACACTGTTTTTTAAAGTCCTTTCATGATTCCAAGTGTGTCCTTCATAATCAGTGCCCTGTGTAACTACTTTTAGTAAAAATAACTTATAGTCTCAAGTAAGAAGAGTGTTTCCACTACTTGAGTTTTTTGGTACTGTGAGGTCTTGGCAATACCTAAAAACTGCGAATCTCATCCACGTTCCCTATCTTAGGGCCCTCTTGGTAAACTGACAAGTTATATAGTTAATATGTTTAACATAAAGTTCCCACGGTGAAAAGCAGGAGTCTGGGCAGTGCAGACATTCACCCGTGCCACCGGTAGTCTGCCAAATGACCTCACCTGCTGGATCCCCACGGCACACTTAAATGCCAGGAAATTTTTTCCCAGTACTTGCCTGCTGTCAGCTCTAGAAAGTTACCCTTTTTATATCCGCTCAGTTTCACACTGATGTGAAACATACTGATGAGATGAATTTGGCCTGTGACCCAAACTTAAAACATATATACATGACACCTGGCTATTCAAAAGAATACTTCAGCATTTTGAAGTTCTGATAATTATCACATAGGGTAGAATTTATTTCCTTACCCTGCTAAGTTTCAGTGCTCAAAGGAAAAAATTAACTTGAAATATACTTAATATTATCTTATTTCCTTTCACATAATTTTGAAAATGCAAGCATGCCCCCAAATCAACCATTTTTATTATGAATATGGCATATGATTTCATTTTCAGTGATCCTGAAGGCTTCTACAAGTGTTGAATAACTTGTATAATTTATCTGTAAATCACAGATAAATTTTCAAGACTTAAAAATATCAATATAGTACCCAAAAGATTTTTTTAACCCCAAATAGTTATTAGATGGAAGTAGCTAGCTTTCCAAAGAAATTCACATATCATACACCACTAAAGGATATATTAGTGCAAGTACAATCCTATAGAGACCATACTGTAAATTCTGGATTTGTAACTGGAGAGGGCTATCTGTATTTTATACATTACCTGCTTATGTCAAAATCTCCTTGGGGGGTTAACCACAGACCAAATAAAGCAAGGCATTTCCTTTAGATACTTATTCTTATTAAATTATAATTCAGGCAGCTTTAAACAAATCCTAAAAGCAAAGTTATTGCTTTGTTGTTGTAAGGAAATCAAAGCCAATGGTTTAAAAAATTCTCCCAACAAAAAAAATATTTCCAGATCAGCCTAATACAGTCATTTATTTCTCAATAACTTAGACATATATCATTACTTGAAACAATAAGAGAATAGAATTATAAAGTCATAGTATTTTAAAGCTGAATGATATCTACTTGGGAGTGAGATTTTTTGCTTTAAAAAGCATTAATGTATTCAGAGAACCACATAGTTAGTAGTTATATTTTTAAAGGAAAATTTCCTTTAGCTTTAAAAATGATCAATGATGCCACAGTAGATAAACTTTTAAAGAATCCAAATGGCAGTCCTATTTCTCTGGTCAATTTGTAATCAGCCCTTTAAATCAATCTTAAGCAATAAAATATTTACCTCCTTAATATTTAGCTTTTATTTTTCTATCTTCCTTAGTTGTTTTGAAATATTCAAAAATATCTCACTGATGTGGAAAACAAGCTTTATCTCCTTTAACTTTAAACACTAGAATAGATTCTTTAATTTTAAACACCAAGTTTATTTTTAGAACGCTGATAAATTTATCATTAAAAATCTGGCATGTCCTTACATGAAAGTATTTTTATAAATATGAGCTTTAAAACATTTCAGAATACATATTATTCCAAAGCATCCCCATGATTCATACTCACCACAACTTCCCCTTTGTGAGCTTTCACTGTTGCTCCAAACCACTGATTGGATTTAAATTCTATAGGTTCCTTGGTTCCATTAACTCTGATCTTTCTGTTGTCTGACAAGGAGGACATGGAATTGTTAATAATTTGTAAAATGTGGCAGCCAGATATAACGCGAAAAATGAACGTGTCCATTAAAAATACTTGAAAAACAATTTTCATACATGGAGGGGGAGGTTCTAATCAAGATTTTTCATTTAGAAAAATACCAAACAGAAATGCATATTTGAACATGACATTTCATAACTTACAAGAAGCAATTTTTTTTACAACTTGTTTTCAGAGATAACTGTATTATAAACTTGATGTGGACTCTGCTAGTCTTGAATCTACACGTTTGTCATTGATTTATAAAAGATCGAAGACCAGATACTTATAACTGCCCTAAGGAATTCCAAATCTTTTCCAATAGGGAAACACACAGGAATCTCCCTGATCAGAGAAGCACGAGTTTCTTGGCATGAGTTAGCAGGAATGATTGTGAAGGACTCCAAGGTCTTGGCTTTTAACTGAGTAACATGTTTCTACACAGCCACAGAAAATAACACCTCAACGCAGTTTTATATACACTTTGCAGATGTCAGAATGAGGGGGGCCATCTGGGTAGAAACTCAACCCAATTATAGCACACTTCAGGTCTTAATAAAAAGCAGATATCTTTTCTTTCACTCTTGATTCCCAGTCAACGTATTTCCCACATGGTTCTAACCACATGGTTCTAACTGCATGGTTCTAACTGGAGCTTCGTCAGTAATAGCTAATGAATTTCAAAAGACATTTGTACCAAGGCATTTTATTTGTATGTGTTTCCTTTGGTATGCATTTCATTTTTCTTCCTTGACTCTATAATAAATGCATTACAAAATGAACTTCTAACTCCTATTAAGTGAGGCCAAAATATACATGTAATTAACATTAAATTGGGTTTACATATGATTACAGACTTTTACAAACTATATATACTCAATCTTAATCTAAAATTTACATTTTACATGTTAGTAGAAAATCATGAATTTCCTTCTTAAAAACCTTATGCTTTTGTTGTTTCTGAGCTTTTTTTTTTTAAAACAAGTTCTGTAAATCCTTACCAGAAATGCACACAACTAGCAAAGAACTAGAGCATCTTACAGCTTATAGCATACACTTGAAAATATAAACATTTCTATTTATATATAGGCACTTTGGAAGATTGTAGAACTCAGAGACAAAGAATCTTATCACCATTAATTGAGTGACTGGGGACAATTCTTTTAATCTTTGGAGTTTTGATTTCTTCTATCAAATGAGGCTAAGAATACCTTCCCCCTTTCCTCTTTCACAGGTGATCAAAGTCATAACGATCACATGAGATAAACGAAACTGAAAGTGCTTTCTTTATAAGCTGAGAAGCTGTACACTACAGAAATCATGTAGCCATATAGTTGAAAGTCCAAACCCTTTACAAATATCTCTTACTTAGAAACCTGGAAACTCAACCTAAGTCCAAGAATTGGGAAGGACCACACACACACACACACACACACACGTTATTTATTATTGGTGATTTTTGGTACTCAGCAATGAAATTAGTAACACCTCTCAAGATTGTCGATGTGGCTTTGCTTGATTACAGGAAGAAAGTACAACACAGTGGCTTTGAAATTTCCAATCTGCTAAAAAGCCATGAAAAGACCAGCACCTCCAAAATTTCAAATATCCTTAAAGGAGATCCCTCCCAGGTTCCTGGGAGGAAGGAGATGGATTCTGGGAAAAAACAGAAGCCACTTACAAATTGACCTTGTTTTGCTAGAGAAAATGATGTGACTTGGCCTTTGTGACTCCTGAGACATCTTTTCTGCTGTTCTGAGGTTGAACTGTGTAGTAACTGGATTAAAAGTGTCAACTATGAGGGGCGCCTGGGTGGCTCAGATGGTTAAGTGTCTGCTTTCGGCTCAGGTCATGATCCCAGGGTCCTGGGATCGAGCCCCACATCGGGCTCCTGGCTCAGCGAGGAGCCTGCTTCTCCCTCTGCCTTTCTCCCTGCTCATGCTTTCTCTCTCTCTCTCTCTTTATCTCTGTGTCTCAAATGAATAAATAAAATCTTAAAAAAAAAAAGTGTCAACTATGGGTTATTTCCCAGCAACGAATTTCTTCTGGACCAAGAATACAAATGAATGGACTTCACTAATTCCACACACATTCCAAGGATTACAAGAGAGACTTCCACTGTCCTTGGTTTCTATTTACAGAGATGAGCTTCGATCTCAATGTGTCATCCATTCCATGATCTTTGAAGTGGACAAACCACCTTTTCAAAATTCTGCTTTATTATTTCAATAAGTTCTCTGACTTTAAATCTAATATCATAATTGCATAAAATTTCAAATGAGCGAAATATGCTTGGGCTTGACTATGGAAATGAACTTTCCCAATTTCCCACCTTCCTTTTCTGAACAAGATTCTTTCATGCCAAATACCCTAGCACAAGGCTCCGTGCTATCTGTCGCACACTGGTGCTCAAGAAACCTCCCATGCAAGGACAATGTGTTTGATTTGATTTGATCTGATCTTTACTGACAACAACCCCCAGGTAATATCTGTAAATACTCAGCACAGTTTCTGTCCTACTGAGCCCACCTCTCTATGGCAGAGGGCTGAAAACCTGGAATGTACATTTCCTAGATATTCTTACAAGTAAGACTCTGGTTGAATGAGAGGCTCATGAGAGGTCTGAAAAGAGAAGACGGAGAAGCCATTACGTTCTGGAGGCAGTTGTGGGCATGCGTGCACATCAGCGGTGACAGATGTGATGTTCTTCATGCCACTCTCAAGCATCCCTTGATAATAACTCCTTTTTGGTGCATCAGGCAACAGAGATCAAGTTCTGAACTTCCATATTTTTTCATCTGCAGATAGTGACCTTCCTGACCTTCACAGCCCCAGTCTTTCCAATGGCCAGGTGAGCCTCTCTGGCTCTGTATGCAATTGCTTCTGAGTTGTAATACTCAAAGTGGTTTTGGTTTTCCTGACCAAATTCCCACTGATGCACTGATGATATGGGGCATTGCAATCAGGATAGAGAAATGTGTATGTATAGCAGAAGAAGGACACTGGTTACCCTAAGTGCATTGTCAACCCCAGAGAACTCTTGGAAGGGCCAGTGGTTCTGGGAGATGGTGGAGACCGTTAGTCACCTAAGCAATTCTCTCCTTGGCATATCACCAATTATGGAGAAAATAGAGCCATAAGCTAGGGAAAAGTTTTAAAGTGACTGCATATGATTTAAATCTTTCTAAGCAGCAAAAGACTATTAAAAATTAGGAAATAAATGAAAATCCAGGTGAAACTTTTTTAAAGGGAAGGATCAATATATTTAATATATAAAAAATTCCCGAATCAAGAAAAGACTAACATTGTACAGGAGAAAGTTCTAAGGACTTGAATAGGCATTGCAGAGTGAAGAAGAAATTAAATAGCCTGTAAATTCATGGACAGGTCCTGAGCCTCAAGTTAAAACAATAATGGCTTAACACTTGTCACCTACCAGTTTGGCAAAAAATATTAATATTCACTCTGTTTGCAAGATGATAACTCAACATGGTATTTTGGAAGGGCCATTTGGCAACATATATCAAAGTTTTAAATGTAAATTTTTTAAAGGTTTATTTATTTTAGAAAGGGAGAGAGAGAGAGAGAGCACGAGTGGGAGGGGCAGAGGAAGAGAGCGAGAGAATCTCAAGCTGACTCCAGGCTGACCACAGAGCTCCACACGGGGCTCGATCTCATGACCTTCAGAGCAGGACCTGAGCTGAAACCAAGAGTCGGATGCTTAGCCGACTACACCACCGAGGTGCCCCTAATGTACATTTATTTATTTATTTTTTATTTATTTTTTAATTTAATTTAATTTTATTATGTTATGTTAGTCACCATACAATACATCGTTAGTTTTTGATGTAGAGATCCATGATTCATTGTTTTTGTATAACACCCAGTGCTCCATGCAGTACGTGCCCTCCTTAATACCCATCACCAGGCTAACCCATCCCCCCACCCCCCTCCCCTCTAGAACCCTCAGTTTGTTTCTCGGAGTCCATAGTCTCTCATGGTTTGTCTCCCTCTCCGATTCCCCCCCTTCATTTTTCCCTTCCTTCTCCTAAAGTCCTCCATGCTATTCCTTATGTTCCACAAATAAGTGAAACCATATGATAATTGACTTTCTCTGCTTGACTTATTTCACTTAGCATAATCTCCTCCAGTCCCATCCATGGTGATGAAAAGTTGGGTATTCATCCCTTCTGATGGCTGAGTAATATTCCACTGTATATATGGACCACATGTTCTTTATCCATTCATCTGTTAAAGGGCATCTCGGCTCTTTCTACAGTTTGGCTATTGTGGACATTGCTGCCATGAACATTGGGGTGCATATGGCCCTTCTTTTCACTACATCTGTGTCTTTGGGGTAAATACCCAGTAGTGCAATTGCTGGGTCATAGGGTAGCTCTATTTTTAATTTTCTGAGGAACCTCCACCCTGTTTTCCAAAGTGGCTGTAGCAAATTGCATTCCCACCAACAGTGTAACAGCGTTCCCCTTTCTCCACAACCTCTCCAACATTTGTTGTTTCTTGCCTTGTCAAATTTTGCCATTCTAACTGGTGCAAGGTGGTATCTCAATGTGGTTTTGATTTGAATCTCCCTGATGGCTAATGATGATGAACATTTTTTCATGTGTCTGTTAGCCATTTGTATGTCTTCTTTGGAGAAGTGTCTGTTCATGTCTTCTGCCCATTCTTTGACTTGATTATTTGTTTTTTGGGTGTTGAATTTGAGAAGTTCTTTATAGATCTTGGAAATCAGCGCTTTGTCTGTGGTGTAATTTGCAAATATCTTCTCCCATTCTGTGGGTTGCCTCTTTGTTTTGTTGACGGTTTCCTTTGCTGTGCAGAAGCTTTTTATCTTGATGAAGTCCCAAAAGTTCATTTTTGCTTTTGTTTCATTAGCCTTTGGAGATGTATCTTGAAAGAAGTTGCTGTGGCTGATGTCAAAGAGGTTACTGCCCATATTCTCCTCCAGGATTTTGATGGATTCCTGTCTCACACTGAGGTCTTTCATCCATTTTGAGTTTACCTTTGTGTATGGTGTTAGAGAATGGTCGAGTTTCATTCTTCTGTATATAGCTGTCCAATTTTCCCAGCACCATTTATTGAAGAGACTCTTTTTTTCCATTGCATATTTTTTCCTGCTTTGTTGAAGATTATTTGACCATAGAGTTGAGGGTCCATATCTGGGCTCTCTATTCTGTTCCATTGGTCTAAATGTCTGTTTTTGTGCCAGTACCATGCTGTCTTGGTGATCACAGCTTTGTAATATAGCTTGAAATCAGGCAATGTGATGCCCCAGCTTTGTTTTTCAACATTTCCTTGGTGATTCGGGGTCTTTTCTGATTCCATACAAATTTTAGGATTGTTTGTTCCAGCTCTTTGAAAAATGTCATTGGCATTTTGATCAGGATGGCATTGAAGGTATAGATTGCTCTGGGTAGCATAGACATTTTAACAATGTTTATTCTTCCGATCCATGAGCATAGAATGTTTTTCCATCTTTTTGTGTCTTCTTCAATTTCTTTCATGAGTGTTCTATAGTTCTTAGAGTATAGATCCTTTACCTCTTTGGGTTAGGTTCATTCTGAGGTATCTTATGGTTTTTGCTGCTATTGTAAATGGAATCGTTTCTCTAATTTCTCTTTCTACAGTTGCATTGTTAGTGTATAAGAAAGCAACTGATTTCTGTGCATTGATTTTGTATCCTGCCACATTACTGGATTGCTGTATGAGTTCTAGTAATTTGGGGGTGGAGTTTTTTGGGTTTTCCACATAAAGTATCATGTCATCTGCGAAGAGAGAGAGCTTGACTTCTTCTTTGCCAATTTGAATATCTTTTATTCCTTTTTGTTGTCTGATGCTGATGCTAGGACTTCTAGTGCTATGTTGAACAAGAGTGGTGAGAGTGGGCATCCTTGTCGTGTTCCTGATCTTAAGGGAAAGGCGCTCATCTTTTCCCCTTTGAAGATGATATTCACTGTGGGTTTTTCATAGATGGATTTTATGAACTTGAGGAATGTTCCCTCTATCCCTATACCCTGAAGAGTTTTAATTGGGAAAGGATGCTGTATTTTGTCAAATGCTTTTTCTGCATCAATTGAGAGGACCATATGGTTCTTCTCTCTCCTCTTATTAATGTGTTCTATCACAAAGATTGATTTGCAAATGTTGAACCATGCTTGCATCCCGGGGATAAATCCCACTTGGTCGTGGTGGATGATCGTTTTAATGTATTGTTGGATCCTATTAGCTAGGATTTTGTTGAGAATTTTGGAATCCATATTCATCAGGGATATCAGTCTGAAATTCTCCTTTTTGATGGGGTCTTTGCCTGGTTTGGGGATTAAGGTAATGCTGGCCTCATAGAATGAGTCTGGAAGCTTTCCTTCTGTTTCTATTTTTGAAACAGCTTCAGGAGAATACATATTATTTCTTCTTTGAATGTTTGGTAGAATTCCCCAGGGAATCCATCAGGCCCTGGACTCTTGTTTTTTGGGAGGTTTTTGATCACTGCTTCAATCTCGTTACTGGTCATTGCCCTATTTATGTTGTCAATTTCTTCCTGTTTCAGTCTTGGCAGTTTATAGGTTTCCAGGAAGGCATCCATTTCATCCAGGTTGCTCAGCTTATTGGCATATAGTTGTTGATAATAATTTCTAATAATTGTTTCTATTTCCTTGGTGTTAGCTGTGGTCTCTCCCCTTTCATTCATAATTTTATTAATTTGGGTCCTTTCTCTTTTCTTTTGGGTAAGTCTGGCCAGTGGTTTATTGATCTTATTAATTCTTTCAAAGAACCAGCTTCTAGTTTCGTTGATCTGATCTACTGTGTTTCTGGTTTTCAATTCATTGATCTCTGCTATAATCTTAATTATTTCTCTTCTAATGTGTGGCTTAGGCATCATTTGTTGCCTTTTCTCTAGTTCTTTAAGGTGTAGACTTAGATGGTGATTTCAGGATTTTTCTATTTTTTTGAATGAGGCTTAGATGGGTATGTATTTCCCCCTTAGGACTGCCTTTGCAGTATCCCATAGGTTTTGGACCGATGTGTTTTCGTTCTCATTGGTTTCCATGAATTGTTTTAGTTCTTCTTTGATATCCTGGTTGACCCAAACATTCTTGAGCAGAGTGGTCTTTAGCTTCCAAGTGTTTGAATTTCTTCCAAATTTTTTCTTGTGATTGAGTTCCAGTTTTAAAGTATTAATGTCTGAGAATGTGCAGGGAATAATGTCAATCTTTTGGTATCAGTTGAGACCTGATTTGTGACCCAGTATGTGGTCTATTCTGGAGAAACTTCTGTGTGCACTTGAGAAGAATGAGTATTCTGTTGTTTTAGGGTGGAACGTTCTGTATGTATCTATGAGGTCCATCTGGTCCAGTGTGTCATTCAAAGCTCTTGTTTCTTTGTTGATTTTCTGCTTAGATGATCTGTCTATTGCTGAGAGTGGAGTACTGAGGTCTCCTACAATTAACGTATTATTAATATGACTCTTTATTTTGGTTACCAGTTGGCTTATGTAGATGACTGTTCCCATGTTGGGGGCGTAGATATTTACAACTGTTAGATCTTATTGTTGGATAGACCCTTTAAGAATGATATAGTGTCCTTCTGTGTCTCTAACTACAGTCTTTAGTTTAAAATCTAATTTGTCTGATATAAGAATTGCTACCCCAGCTTTCTTTTGAGGTCCGTTGGTATGGAAGATGGATCTCCATCCCTTCACTTTCAGTCTGGATGTATCTTTAGGTTCAAAATGAGTCTCTTGTAGACAGCATATGGATGGGTCCTGTCTTTTTATCCAATCTGCAACCCTGTGCTGTTTTATGGGAGCATTTAGGCCATTCACGTTGAGAGTGATTATTGAAAGATATGAATTTATTGTCATCATGTTGCCTGTGAAGTCCTTGTTTCTATAGATTGTAAGTTTCTGTTTTTTATCACTCATGGGGTCTTTGTCCTTTTATAGAACCCCCCTTAATATTTCTTGTAGGCCCAGCTTAGTGGTCACATATGGTCACACTTTCAGTTTCTGCCAGTCTTGGATGCTCTGCATCTCTCCATCCATTCTAAATGACAGCCTTGCTGGATAAGGTATTCTTGGCTGCATGTTCTTCTCGTTTAGTACCCTGACTATGTTTTGCCAGCCCTTTCTGGCTTGCCAGGTCTCTGTGGATAGGTCTGACGTTATTCTGATGTTCCTTCCTCTGTAAGTAAGGAACCTGTTCCCCCTAACTGCCCTTAAGATGGTTTCCTTGGTTCCAAGATTTGCGAGTTTTACTATCACATGCTGGGGCCTTGGCCTGGTTTCCTTTATCTTGGGAGGGGTCCTCTCTGCCTCTAGGACATGAATGTTTGTTTCATTCCCCAGATTATGGAAGTTCTCAGATACAATTTGCTCAAATATATCTTCTGGTCCTCTCTCTCTCTCCACCCCCTCAAGGATCCCAATAATTCTGACATTGGAACGTTTCATGGTGTCACTTATTTCTCTGATTCTGTTTTCATGGATTTTGAGTTGTTTCTCCCTGGCCTCCTCTTTATCCTTCTTTTCTATCAACTGGTCTTCTAGATCACTAATTCGTTCTTCTGCCTCACTTATCCTAGCTGTTAGATTATCTAGATTAGATTGGATCTCACTGATAGCATTTTTAAATTCTGCCAATTCAACTTTCATTTCTGCCCTTAGAGACTCTATGTTGCCATTAATCGATTTCTCCATTCTAGCTATTGTCTTCATAGTTGTGAGCCTGAATTCCATTTCCGACATCTTGGTTATATCTGTATCCATTTGTATATCTGTGGCAGAAGTCACAGTCTCTGCATCTTTCCTGTTTTGGGGGTTCCTCCTCCTAGTCATTCTGTTGAGGGGTGGTTGAGCGAGTGTACAGAGTCCAAATTATTGACCACAACCCAAGCAAGATGCATCTGTTTTCTAGGGACCTTAGGGTTGTTGGCTTCTTGTTCTCCCAGTCTGTCTTCTGGGGGAGGGGCCTGCCGCACTGTTACTCAGGCAACCCTGTTTGGGCAGAGTTGCCCTGTCCCCTTTGCGGGGATGGCTCAGTGAAAACAGGTTTTGGGGGGCTTTTGTTCTCTGGCAGCTTTCCCTGGCAGCTTTACGTATCTCTTCTGAGAGTCAGAGCAGAAGAGATCGTTTCCAACCCTCTGCCTCAGAGTAGAGAAATCGTAGTCTGTTCTTCAGCGAGCTCTCCATGCCACACTATCTCCGTTTCTGTCTGTTCTGCTACAAACTGCAGCATCCTGGGTTGTGCGCCCCTCAGCAGCGCTCCCAGTCCTCACCTCCAGGTCGGGGCGCGTCTCTGCCCTTTGTGCTTCTAAAACTGCCAGCTGCTTCCAGTTCACAGGTACACCCTACCACTCCGGTTTCAGCCTGGGGCACTGCCCTAAAGTCCTTTCCCTGCTGATTCCGGTCTGCGAGTCTGTGCCCTGTCCCCAGCACGGGAGGCTATTGCTCACCGGTGGTGCAGTATCCCAACGGCTCGGCTCCCTCTCCCTGCCGTTTATCCTCTGATAGCTGCCCATGGAATCATGGCTCCCCACTTCACACCTCAAAACCAACTGCCTGCAATATTCTGTTTGTAGAGATCCAGATCTATCTTCTTACATCTCAGGCTGATTTTGTGGGTGTTCAGAGTGGTCTGGTAGATACCCAGCTCAATTCAGGGGACCGGTTGGAATAGGGTCCCCTACTCCTCTGCCATCTTTTCACATGCCCCCTAAATGTACATTTTTTTTTTTATCCAAAGAATTCAACTTTCAGGATTTGGTTCAATGGAAATAATTACACAAATGCTTTAAGATGTAATATGAAGATATTTGCCATCCTGGTTGTGATAGCAAAACTGGAGCTTAAATATTTATATCTAAGGGATTCAAACAGAAATTTCTGTTATCTATAAAATAGTTTACTATCCAACTGTTAAAATATACATGACAGACTTGTATGCACTGATTGAGGATAATGTCTACAAAATATATTTTTCTTTGTTAGCTCTTCCAAGGCTTAAAGAAAATAGAAAAAGGTACAAGGACTTAATATAACAAACACTTATATTCCTACCAGGCAGAATTGACAAGCTTCTTCACATTTACAAACATGACAGTATCCTTTGACAATTATCCCCAGCTCCATTCCCCTCCTTTCCTTATCCAGAGGTATCCACCATCGTGAATTTGATGTGTATACTCCTGGCCATTTAAAACATAATGTCCATGAATAATACAGAACAGTAGTCTGAAATTTTTTTTCTCTAAAGGAAAGAAAAGACATACTTTAGGTTTTGCACTCTCTATGGTCTTTGTAGCAACTACTCCTCTCTGCTCTTGTCACAGAAACAGCCATAGACAGCATGCAAAAGAATGGGCTTGGCTATGTTCCAATTAAATTTGTGCATGGACCCAGAAATTTGAAATTTATATAATTTTCATGTGTCATTAAATGTTATCCTTTTACAAATTTTCCCCCAACCATTACAAAATGTAAAAACTACTCTTAGCTTACAGGCCATACAAAAACAGGTGGTGGGTCAGATTTAGTTGTAGTTTGCCAACAATTTCTTATTGAGTATGCCTTTGTGCGTTCCTTTTAATTGGAAAAAAAAATGGTACTATATTGTCTGTGTAATAGTCTGTGCTGGTGTTTGACATTCAATTTTATCTTTGTGAGAGATATCTGTGTTTAGATAGATAGATGGATAGATAGATGGATAGACAGATTTAGCTTTCTTTTTTTAAAGATTTTATTTATTTATTTATTTTAGAGAGAGAAAGAGATTGAACACACACAAGCAGGGGGAAGAGCAAAGGGAGAGGGAGAGAGAGAATCCCAAGCAGACTCCCGCTGAGCGCGGAGCCCAGTATGGGGCTCGATTTCCCCACACTGTGAACATGACCTGAAGCCAAAATCAAGAGTCAGATGCTTAACCAACTGAGCCACCCAGGCGCTCCTCGTTCATTCGTTTTAATTCTTGCTTAGCATTGTATCCTACTCCATTTCCATTTTAATTATCCATTCCACCTACATGTCAACATTTTTTTTTTCCCCATTTTTCTACTACATCCTTATATCCATCGCCACCTACACATGTGGAAGAATGTCTGTCTGGCACCAGGGTAGAGATGACATTGCTGGGTCACACAGAGTCACCATATCTACTTCCTCAGCTGTGCCACAGCAACTACAGTTCCCATGCACACCAGCAGCGCCCAAGAGAAGGGTCAGCAGCTCTTGTCTTGTATGTTTGTAAGTTTCTGACCAGCCAGATGAAATGGTACCTCCCTTTGTTCTGTCTTCATTGGCATTTCCCTGATTATTAGCAAGGTGATCATCTTTTTCTACTTATGATGCACACACCTTTTTCTTCTGTGAATTTCCAGTTCCTATCCTTTGTTCATTCTCTTGTTTGGTGATTCATTTTCTTGATTTGTAAGAATTCGACATATATTCTGGGTCTTGATTCTTTCCCCCACATATATGTTGCAAATATCATTCCCTGATTTTTGCTTGTCTTTTAACTTTGTTTATGGGGTTATTGTCCAACTGGAATTTGTTTTTTTTTTCTTTAACATGATGCGCCCAGATATCTTACTTATTTTCAATATGAAAGGCCAGTTGTCCCAATACCAGTTATTGAACTATCCATCTTTATTCTTGGAGAGTTGTAATTCTACCTCTGCAGTGATTAACTCCTGACATGATCTCGCCCCTGCCTGCCTTTCCAGCATCAACTCCTCCAACTGCCCAGGATCGTTAAGCTGCAGACACATTGATTTTCTGTCCCTTGGACATGCTCAGCTTTTGTTGTCTTCTTATTGCATTTACTATTCCCGCTGTGACAGTTTTTCACATGGCTGAGCACTATCTGAGATGATCTTGTTTTTTGGTTTGCATGCTTACTGTCTGTCTCCTTCAGAATATATGTAAATCCCATGGGCGGAGACATTAATTCTCTGCTTCATCTCTGTATTTCTCACTTTTAGGACGGTGTCTGGCACATGTATGCCCTCCATAAGTTTGTAGAATGAATGACCAAGCTCCCATATAATTTATTCAGAAGTTTGTCTAGGATATTGGTTACTATGATCTCACTTTCTTTTTTTTTTTTTTTAAGAATTTATTTATTTATTTGACAGAGAGAGACAGCGAGAGAGGGAGCACAAGAAGGGTAAGTGGGAAAGGGAGAAGCAAGCTTCCTGCTGAGCAGGGAGCCTGATGCGGGGCTCAATCCCAGGACCCTGGGATCCTGACCTGAACCGAAGGCAGACACTTAATGACTGAACCACCCAGGCACCCCATTATGATTTCACTTTTATCTCAAATATGATCTGGGGGCCGCCTGGCTGGCTCAGCGGGTAGAGCATGCGACTCTTGATCTCGGGATTGTGAGTTCAAGCCCCTGTTGAGTGTAGAGACTACTTAAAATAATAAAATCTTAAAAAATAAAATAAAATATGATCTGGGGGAGAAAAACACCCTAAAGATAAAATCAAAAGATTTGTAGGCCAAACTGGAAAATTTAGATGGGTAGCAGCAATCAAATTGATTTGGCTTGTCCCACATTTCTGGGCTTTGAAGCCACCTCTCTTAAATCGGAAGCTTGGTCTCCGGGCAGTCTGGGTACAAATCCAAGTGGGTGGCAAGCCTACTAACTTTTGGTTCCTTTTTCATGAGAATATTCATTTCAGAGCAGGAACGAGGGAGTGTAGAATATGGTGCACATATGGGCTCCAAGCAGATTTTTCTAATCATTTAGCTTGGTCAAATGGGAGGAATTACAAGAAGTGAAGATAGAGCACCACGGGGGAGAGAAGGGAAGATCGGAAACTGACACAGGTGCAGCAAAACATTCTGGTAGATGGGGGGATTTCTGAAAGCTATTTATAGAGAAGTCCTCGACCTCGTGCTGGAACACAGTAAGCTTCCTTATACCTTCAGTCATCACTTTAAAGTGCAGGGCCTTAGGGATTTTCTTAAAGTTGTTGCAGGAGCTGTCCAGACATTTTTAATCAGGAAAAGGGTAAAAAGAGATCTTTAAACGTTTGTAATCTTTCCCATAATCAATGTATGCTGTAAAAGTTTCATTTAAATTGAAACTACATATCTGAGAACAGGGATTACTCCTTTGTAAAATTCAAAATAATACAGCTGGTGGCGGGAGAGCTCCTTGTCGGAAAGAAACAAATCCAAGAAAAGAACCTGGGTTGATTTTTATGCCCCAGAAAATCAAACTTCCAAATGTGTGATTCCCGATACCCTAAAACCACTATTAAAAACCATTAAAGAACAGCTCTGTCAGCTTCATACTCTTCATCATCTTAGTGTGAGTTTTCAAGTATTTGAGGAAATATCACA
This sequence comes from Halichoerus grypus, assembly GCF_964656455.1. Classification (NCBI taxonomy): domain Eukaryota; kingdom Metazoa; phylum Chordata; class Mammalia; order Carnivora; family Phocidae; genus Halichoerus; species Halichoerus grypus. Next base: position 54,864,701 of record NC_135717.1, read on the forward strand.
AATTCATTTTTCCATGTAACGTTTAAGAAATTGAATTGTAATTGTAAATTGTAATGTTATTCCCCCCCCCAAGTTTTATTGAGATATACTTGCCATACAACACTATAAGTTTAAGGTGTACAGCATCATGATTTGACACACACATACACACACACACACATATATCATGAAATGATTACAGTAGTAAGTTTAGTAAACATCCATCATTCTCACATACAGATACAAAAAAAAAAAAGGAACTTTTTTCCCCTGATGGTGAGAACATTTAGGATCTACTCTCTTAACACCTTTCATATATACTACACGGCAGTGATAGCCATAGTCATCACGGTGTACATTCCATCTCCAGGACTTGTTTATCTTATAACTGGAAGTTCGTACCTTTTGACCACCTTCCTCCAATTCCCCCCACCTCTGGTAACCACAAATCTGATCTCTTTGTCTGAGTTTTTGTTCTTGTTGTTGCTATTGTTTTCTCTTAGAGTTCACATATAAGTGAGATTATACAGCATTTGTCTTTCTCTCTTATTTCACTTAGTGTAATGCCCTCAAGTTCTGTCCATGTTGTTGCTAATGACAGGGCTTTCTCCTTTTTAATGGTTGAATAATATTTCAATGCATATATATACCACATCTTTATCAATTCATCTGTTGATGGACAGAAATGTGTTATTCTGATTAAATGAATTTTATAAACATATTATCTACATATGCAAATATGTGTGTGTGTACGCATGCACTCATGCACACACAGACACACAAAAATAGTTTTCCTGTCTTCATCTAGTAGATCAAATCTAAATGCCTTGCCCTCCACAACATAGGTCTGGGGCCCCACACCTGATGTCCAGGGACAGCATTTCTTTCCATTCAGATAAATTCCTCTCTGTTCCCTATTGAGTCCCATTCCTAGACTTCCTATATGATGTTTTTCTTGCAAAATTCCATTCTTCCTTGTTTGCCAACTAATCCAAATCACTTCCTTAAAACCCTGCTTTTTAGCGGAGAGTAGAATGGTGGTTACTAGGGGGTTGGGGGAGGGAGACAAGAATGATAGGGTTTAACAGTACAAACTTGTAATGAGTATTAAATAAGCCATAGAGATCTAATGCACAGTGTAATGAATCTAGTTAATACTACTGCACTATAATGATGTAATGTGATATTTTTTCAGTGGCAATCATATTACAATATATAAATGTATAAAAGTAACATGCTTTAAGTTTATAAATTTTAACATGTTAAATTTATCAAATATAAATAAATGAGCAAACAAATAAAATAATTGAATGAATACAAATGAACACCACACATTGCATCTAAATAGTGGAATGAAGTAAACCAAGCTATTAAATAAAATATCTGTCATCAAAAAAAAAAAAAAAAAACTGTTTTAAAATGTATGGCCAAAAACTCTTTTCAAATCAAAATTCTTTCATATTTTTGTTTTTAAAAATTCAAACACTACAAAGTAATGAAACTTGCATGAAGAATTATATAAGGCACTAAGTGGAAAGTCATTGGAATCCTACTCCCTGGATATAGTAGCTGTTAAGTTTGGTAAGCCCATCCAACCCTTCAGAGTTTAAGAGGCTTTTAGCTCATTCCTCTAGTCTAAGACATTTCTTTTCTGGAAATCATGAAAGCTTTATTTTAAATTATTATTTTCAGATCACTATTTAAATGTTTGTTTCCATACATACTATGTAGTTTTCCTGATCTAGATGAGAATATAAATTTTCTGCTACAATTATTTCCAAATCTATATTGTCTTACCAAGAATAAAGATCATATTCCCAACTTGATTTTTTAACAACCAATAGTGCCTAGCCAGTGTTCTTCAGACATTTGTTTAGTAATAATACAAATGAGTTTTCTATATCATATAAATCATTTGAAATGTTTTTCATATGCCAGTTAACTCAGGTCGTATGTAAGGTTTGTTCTGGAAATACAAATGGACTTTTGTTGTTACAATGCAAGTGATTTTTTGGGTAGATGTTCTGTTAATTTATATGATGCAGCTAGGGGAGCAAATATTAATAAATGAAAGACTCATCTCTCCAAAGGGAAATGGTAAGCCACCTCTGGCAGATCAGATTAAAAACATGAAGTAAAACAAAACAAAACTTCCCTACTATGACATGAAAGTCTGAAAAGCAGAGCTGAATACACCTGAATTGTATAGAGACATCACCTTTGACCTCATCTGCTCCAACCCCACTCATCTGCGCTGACTAGAACAGTTTTCTCTTTCAATTCACCTGCGCCTGGGACAGACACACAGCTCACATAGGCACACCCATGCACACACATATACCCATACACATACACATACACATCAAGCTTCAGCTCTGACCTTTAATGATGCCTGATTCTCTGAACAGCTGTCCCTGATACACACTAAGCCCCCCTCCAGACAGAGACAGGAGCCCTTCTTCTGCACACCTAAAACCTTCTTCACTCTCTGCTTGTACAGTACTTGTCTCAGACTACAGCTGCCTGACACTGATGCTCTTGTCCATTGGACTTGAATATCACATGGTCAGAGAGTACGTCTGTCTTGTTCGCTTTCTATAGCTAGTAAAATGGTGGCCCCATGAACCAAGCCAGGGGCTCGGCATGCATCCTTGGCAATCAGCAATGCTGCACTCTCAAATTCCATTTGCTAGTCAGTTCCTGTTGATTCTTTCTTCTGAAGCCCTCTCAAATCCGTCCATTTTTTCCATACCTGTTGCCACTCCTCTAGTTGTGACCACCATTTCTTTAGCCTCAGTTTCTGCAACAGCCTCCTGACTGGTCTCCCTTCCCCCAGGTTTGCCGCTTACGAATTCATTCTCTATCCTGAAGCCAGAGTTCTCATACCACCCTTACCTCGCCAGTTCATCTCTTCGTTCCCAAGCACAGAGATTTTCTTTGAGCTCCTTGAATTCCTCAGACTTTCTCTCAGCTCTAGATTTTCTCACACCTGGTCTCCAATGTCTTGGCCATAGATACAGCTGGGGAAATGACAAGTCTCAATATAGCTTCTATGTCAGATTAGCAGGCGCACAGCATGCTTCTGTTTAGTGCCCAACAATTTATTTGCTTCAAGAAGTAATGAAAACCTCTCAGCAAGGGAATCTCAGGAAGCAGATTAAATGACATAAATCTCTTCAATATGACCTCAAAGCAATGCTTTTAAATACAGGATATGATTGGGTTTCAGGATGAAGGCTGTATAAACTTGCCTCCCAATAATGCTTGCAAATGTATTTACACTAACTCCTGTCATATGCTTGCATTTTCCTTGGGATCTCATCTCTGTTGCCGGAAGATGTAGTAAAAAGGATCCCAACCATTCATTTAACAAAATGGTTCATTTTGTGGTTAAAAAAAAAAAAGAATCACCATTTCCAATGGCACATAAAATCAGCTTTTCAGAATTCAAATCTTCTGTGTCTGCAGCATATCCTCATGGAAGATTAACACTCAGGATGGAATTGTTCTCTGGGAGATCTTAAATCCTATCCCAAATGAGTAGAACCACACCATAAGGTGGGCAGAGGCAAAAATTTATTCCTTTCACAAATAAATTCAGATTTATAAATTTGCATGGTCTCTGCGCACTGCCTGCTAATCACTCCTGTGACTTCACTACTCAGTTCATTCCACCCTGGGACTACTCTTCACACTTCCTCAATCTCCCAACCTTCTCATGCTCAGCTGATAACTTCACTTCTTATTTCATGCTGTCCCCTTTGGTCCTCTCATTTTCTCTCTCGAAAACTCCACCGCAACCACTTTTGTTTATCAGCAATAACTTCCCGTTGCCAAAGCAAATGTTCCCATTTCCATCCTCACTTCACTCCACCTCACAAGACCTGCTTCACTGGCTTCATGACTTCTTCCACCTCAATGGCCCTCCTCCCCAGTGCTTGTTACACATCCTCCTCAATTCTCCAATATTTCTCCAAATGTTGGGATGCCCCAGGACACAATCTCAACCGTGATCTCTCTCTTCTCATTCTCTTCTCTTGGCTGTGTTTTGCTTCCCCCTTCTCCCACTATACTCAATCCCCAAGGTGTGGTTCTGAATATCATCCACATACTCATGACTTCCAAATCTCAGTCTCCAAGCCTCTTGCTTGAGCTCCAACTCTACTGATCCACCTTCCCATGTGACCTCACCTGGATGTCTAATAAGAAGCTCAAATTTCACCTGTCTGGATTGGACTCCTACTATTTTTTTTCCAAGACTTGCTCCTTTCCTATTTTTCCCTGTCTCTGTCCCATTCCTCCATTACTCAGCTCAAAATTCTCTCTTTCTTCCACACCTTTCATCTGATCCGTAATGAAATTCTACCACCTGAAACTCTACCTTAATGAAATTCTACCATTTCAAAGGAACCCAGATCTAACCATTTTTCAACCCTAACTGCTATCGCCCAACCCTAACCATACTTCTCTGTCAGTCAACAATGGGGATAGTCTTCCATCTAGTTTCCTTGCTTGTCTACAGTCTGTTAAACTGATCCTTGGAAAAATATGATTCAAATTATCTTGCCTGTCTACTCAAAACCACCAGTGGCTGCCCATCATTCCTTGAATAAAATCCAAAGCCTTGACCCTGGCCTTTAAGGTACTTGCCTATATACTTGGCTCTCTGGCCTCATTTTCTGTCACTCTTTCCCTGACTTACTTCAGTCCAGTCCAGTGGCCTCCATCTCCCAAGGACACCCTCATCTCCAGATTTCAACAATGACTTCACTGCAAGCTGGAACACTACCCAACCCTCAATACTGCTTCATTCCCTCCCTCACTTAATTTAGATATTTGCTCAGATAGACCACCTCCTCAATAAAACTCTATCCACATGTAGTAAGCAAAAATAAGAGTCCCCCCAAATTTTACATCTTAACCACTCCCAAATCTGTGAATATTTTAGGTGGCATGGCAAAGGGGAATTAAGTTTGCTAATCAGCTGACCTTAAGATAAAGAGATTATCCAGGTGGGACCATTGTCATAACGAGGATTCTTTTTTTTTTTTTTTAAAGATTTTATTATTTATCTTTGAGAGAGAGAGAGAGAACGAGCAGGGGGAGGGGCAGAGGGAGAAGCAGGCTTCCTGCTGAGCAGGGAGCCTGATGTGGGACTCGATGCCAGGACCCTGGGATCATGACCTGAGCTGAAGGCAGACGCTTAACCAACTGAGCCACCCAGGCACCCATAACAAGGATCCTTTAGAGTGGAAGATGGAGGCAGGAAAGGAGGGCAAGAGACATGGCAGTGGGAGAATGACTCAGCTTGACATTGCTGGTTTTGAAAATGCAGGAGGGCCATGAACCAAGGAATGTGGGCAAATCTCTGGAAACTGGAAAAATCAAGGGAATAGGTTCTTCCCTTAGAGCCTCCAGCAGGAATACAACTGCCAAAACCTTGATTTTAGTTCAGTCAGACCTATTTTCAATTTGGCCTCCAAAACTGTAAGACAATCAGTTTGTGTTGTTTAAAGTCGCTAAATGTGTGGTAATTTGTTACAGCAGCACCAGGAAAATAATACCCACCCAATCTAAAATAAATACATGAGTGCACACACACACCACTCATTGTTCCCTTGGCCTTACCTTCCTTTTTCTCAGTCTGTCACTGGCTATGCACTGTAAACCCCATAAGGGTTAGGTAAGGCCTTGGGCTCTGTTCAGAACTGTTTAGAACAGTATCTGCTTGTAGAAAGTTATTAACACCCTTCTAGTCACTGAAATTTGATTTTATTGTTTGCTAACAAGAAGCTTTACTTTCAACTCCATTGTTGTCTTAAGATAATGTTTTCATAAGTAAGGTTAAAATTTACTGAAAGGCGCTTTGAGGGGGGAAAAGACATGATGATTGAATAGCATGTCCCCCAAGGAGCCTGATTGAAAGGATGAAGGATATTCAGTCTTGCCAGACAATATTTGTGGTAGAGAATGGAGTCCAGGTGGATCAGGTTAAGGACTGATTTTTGGTATAAAGTTTTGTTCATATCTTTGTATCTGCTGACAGAAACACCTTCGTTTCCTTGCCATGTATCTGCTCTCTACCATAATGTATGAGGGTTGGGACTGAAGTCCCAAAGAACCATTTCAGTGTCCCCAAAATATGTCCTACAAAATATGTCCAGTAGGGATAGAAGAAAAACGAGTTTTAATCACATTTTTCAAAGACAACCACTTTTATTGCATTTCCTCTCTGGTATTCTTTTAAAGGTTGTAGATACAATTTTGTTAAGTGTGGATAAAAAAAAGAAGTGTGAAATAAGTTGGCATGGCCTGCTTTGGCCTACCAAATGTGAGGAAAACTGGTAAATGTCAATTCTAGGCAGACGCTTTCACAGACAATGTGCAATTTTCTACCTGCCTTTACAGTTGAGGTGATCTTAAAAGCACACAGCAATAAGGAACCTCCATTGGCCTGCGTCCTTGGGTGACTTGAATAAACAGAGTCTCCTTACCAACTCATATTAAACATACAATGTGAGCAAGCAATACACCCGAGTTATTTGAAACCAGAGATTTGGACTCCTTTGTTACCACAGTAATACCTGGGTATGTTTTGGCCTAAGAAATGTGAAGATAAATAGTGACTACCAATAAATGTTCTCTCTTACAAACCCAGTGGGTTTCCTTAGTTCATGAATTCTCAGTGCCATTCCTAGGAGAACATGCATTATGAGTCTTACAGAGGTGTGCGATGGTTAATTTTATGTGTCAACTTGACTGGCTCAAGATATTTGACTGAACGTTATTTCTGGAGCTGTTTGTGAGGGTGTTTCCAGATGAAATTAGCATTTGAATTGGTAGGATCTGTACAGTGGTTTGCCCCCACGAGCAGCCCCTTCTTGTAAAAGGCTCTAGAAACTGTTATGGCAGACCATCAAGTCTATATTCCTATTGATTCAGGGACAATCGAAAATGAAAACAGGCAATACTTCTGTATCTTCTTATTTTTACACATATAATTGTTACTGAAAACATCCTTGGTCTTCAATATTTGGAAACATAAGTACCCATACAAAAATAGTGCATTTTTAAACTACTCCACCATCTATACATAATCTTCACAACCCTTCAGTGAACTCGATAACTTCATTTAGAAATTTTTGCATGTTTATTTTTACCAATATTTTTCCTGATCATAAATAAATACCTGTTTGTGGTTTTGAAAATGAGGTTAAAAAATGCATTTAAAAAAAGAAGAAGAGGGGCGCCTGGGTGGCTCAGTCGTTAAGTGTCTGCCTTCGGCTCGGGTCATGATCTCAGGGTCCTGGGATCGAGCCCTGCATCAGGCTCCCTGCTCTGCGGGGAGCCTTCTTCTCCCTCTTCCACTCCCCCTGCTTGTGTTCCCTCTCTCGCTGTCTCTCTCTCTGTCAAATAAATAAATAAAATCTTAAAAAATAGAAGAAGAAAAAATCCAATTTTAATCACATGTCCCAAAGACAGCCTCTCATCCTATATCCCTTCTTGTACTCTTCGACGGGTCTAGATACAATTTTGAATTTTATGTTTTTCACTTAACATTAAACAAAACCATTTCCCATAGTGATTAGGCCATAATTTTCTTGACTACCCATATTGAGGATATTTGAAAACATTACTTTTTTAGTGTTTATGCCTCCTTTCTTCTAAAAAAGGATTGGCTACAGTTTCAGAATTAATGTCTAAAACGTATTTCCCTTTGGGAACGGCAGGAACAAAGAAGCCAGAAGTACCAGAAAATCATGACTGGGAGAGAAGATGTTCTGGATGTTTGAGGACGTGGGCCCAGGGAGAGCAGAGCCATGTGTGTATGTGTAATATACATTTGAGAGATACCCAGTGCTGTGACGTATCGTGCTAAAGACATAAGTTGCGTGAGCGATGGGGGAAGCTGGAGACATCTGGGCAAGTCAAAGCGGATAACAACCGAGACACATGTGAAATGGAGCCATAACCTGAGTAGGGGGAGTTGGCTTCATCCCCTACACCTGTGGGGAGATGCTGTGCATAAGGTGGGCTGTGCACCATCCCTGCATAAACCTATTTCTGTAGTAATGGTGTGTGCCTCTTAATCTCTATACTTCCCGGAAACCAGGGCAGATGCATGCAGAGGCTTTTGCAATATCATATACAAATCTGTGTCCATATGTCAGGTATCAGAGGTAAAGAATAAAACTGAACGAATGTTAATACGTACATACGCTGAGGGTAGTTACGTTGATTGCGATAACTACAATACGTGTTTGAAATGAGGTCTCCTTAGTTTAATGACTACCAATGAGGGGTCCCACGTCTGAATTTCAGTATGGATAATATTACACAAGTATGATGCTTCATTGCAAAGGTTTATTCTTATTCATCATGTTTTCATTCACAGTTCTCTTGCCAAACATACTCTGAACATATAATCCTTTAGTTAAAGAATGATAAAGAAGGTCCTACATGATGATCTGACTGATTGTTCCCCCTTATTTAGAGGCAGCAGCCTAAGCTCTTCAAGGGTAATATGTGTCTCCTTATGCTGCCAGTTATTGTTACATCAGACCTTTCCATAGTCTGGGAGCTTAAAGACCACATGCTCATGGCAAATGGCCACAAAACCAAATTGAATCCCCACATCGAATAGACAACTCTCTAGCATTCTTCATAAAAATTTTCTTTCTCATTTTTTTTTTCACTTACAATCAGTAAGATTCACTTTTGGTAATACATAGTTCTGTGGGTTTTGACAAATACACACAGCCATGTATCCACCAGCACAATCAAGACACAGAAAGTTCCATCAGTGGGCTTACCCCCTGCTCCTCAAACTCCCTTGTTCCGCCCCTTTGGAGTCAACACCTCCTTCCCACCCCTAATGCCTGGCATTTTTATAAAGATTTATTTGTAATCCATGCCTTATTTCTATCAAAAACAATTAAAATGGTAAATGGTCACTTTTACCAATGTTTGTGGATCTAGAAAATTTTGCAGATCTTGGGGGCCATATACAAAATATCAGAGATCCAGCAATTGATCTTTCTGCAGGACTGAGATTTAACTTTATTTCTTCCGAACTGGTGTGGGAGCTGCCTGGCTAAAGTCCAATGGAATAATACTGGTGTATTAGGTAGATTATTTTAAGTATAAATCACCTATTGGTAAATTGTGATTTGCTTATGTACCTTAAATATCCATAATAGAATTAAAACTATTTTATTTTATTTTTTTTTAAAGATTTTATTTATTTATTTGACAGAGAGCGACAGTGAGAGAGGGAACACATCAGGCAGAGTGGGAGAGGGAGAAGCAGGCTCCCCGCTGAGCAGAGAGCCCGATGCGGGGCTCGATCCCAGGACTCTGGGATCATGACCTGAGCCGAAGGCAGACGCTTAACGACTGAGCCACCCAGGCGCCCCAGAATTAAAACTATTTTAAATCTATTTTAGGGTTTCATTACATAGGTGCACCTTGCTTGATGCATTAAATATGTTTTTGTAAGGATATACTTAAACTGAATTTTGGAAATTAAATATTATTTTCTAGGTGAGTGCTTTTAATAGGATCAATAATTAGTCTATCTATCTTCCTCAAAAATCTGTTTGTGTATCTGGATGGTGTCAGTCAGGGTGCACCTGCTCTGAACTTTTTTGATAAGATTGGCAATACTCTTCATCAACACCGTGCACAGATACAGGGCTCTTTATACACAGCAGGTAAAGTTTGAATGCACACATCTCAACTGGTCACCTTCTACATCCAAGTGCTTTTTTCTGCTTTCAGAATAATTTTAAGACAATTTCCTACCTTTCTCCCAGAATGCTGCAGCCACTGCACCGGCTCTTCCTGCCAAGAGCTTGGGAGCCTGTTCCATCTCACAGACCTCTAGTTTCTTGAAAGAATTTTGCAGATTAGGCAACAGGCGCCTGATGCTCATACTACTCAACTGGCCATAGAGCAGATCTGTTTCCCATTTCTAGTTAGAGTTTCAAGGACTTCCTTTTTCTAATTGCTTCCTCGGCTGCTATGTGCTGTAGGGACCACAGCCTCCTCCCTTCTCGTATCAGGACTCGGTTGCATTCTGTCACATGGAAGTCCGAGCCGTTTGGGAGAAGCTTAGGGATGTTGGCTGCATCTGTCCGGGCAGTGTGTCAGGTGTGGTGGCCATCATGAGTTGCTCCCAGAATAAGTGGACCATCCAGCTAAACCACCCTCAGTGATTCAGTGGGGTCAGCAGTGAATATATATGTATCTCTATATGTTTCTGATTAGCAGCAGTTATACTAATTATTGCATTATGAATTCTTCATGGAGCAGGTTCTATTTGAGTTGCCTCCCCCTCTTTTCCACTTTCAACCGAGCTTCCCAAAGCCCAGATTTCTGCTGTCCACGAGTTCTGTCACATTTGTGTTATTTCCTCTGTCATTTACTTGATAGCTCTGACCTACATTTTTCTTCTCTTTGTTCCTGAACAAAACCTGATTTCTTTCTGAGGAAGTTGGAAAAAGCAAGACTTATGCGACCAATATGTTTCCCAACCCTCACATGAGAAAAAGGGCACATCCAATATTATCAAAAAGCAACCCTTGTACCAGTCACAGTGCCAGACGCTTTAAGCTGCTTCTTATTGTGGGCTCACTTAACACAAAATAAAACAGACCCCCTCACCCAAAGGCTTCCGGTCCCCAAGCTAAAACACAATTCTAACAAAAATCTTACCATTACAGAGCTTTGAAATATCTTAACCAACTGTCTTCCATTTTAGGGTTTCATTTTGTTGTTGTTGTTGTTGTTGTTTTAAACACAAAGGTACTAAATTAAGGCCAGGCAAATTCTAGTACTTTTTCTCAGATGACTTCCAAATCTCAATGCCACCGCCCACCTCTTCCTGTTCATTCTTCATGTGGGTCCCTAATTGCCAGTGTTCCCAGCTGTCTTGCCTCCATTACTTTTCGTGTTATGATGATTATCATCATTAATTAGCACATGCCATTATCTGTCTCCTCAAAATGTTTCATTTGTGCATTTAAAATAATCAGATATTTGCACACTATGCCTTTGCCATGAGTTTGCCCTTCATCATTCCAAAGATGAGGCTCCATTCATTCTGTTTCTTCCCTCCCCCTTTTAGCAGGGGGGCTCTAATTTAGCAGTTTTATTTACTCCACACATGGGTTTGGAAAATGTAGGAAAAAGATGAAATGAACCTTGGAGTACATTTAGAAAGGAGAGGCATGAATTTGGCAGATGTGATGTTTTAAATTGTTTAAGACACGGGCACAGTCTAGACAGTTCCTGAGGCTAAAGTGAAAGAAATCAATTTGGTGAAGGGGGAATTTTATTCTAGTGAAGTAAGAGGGAAAGACAGACGGGAGATGAGAGAAGTGCTTTTTTGCAAGCACTTGATTTTGTACAGAGTAGGAAAATTATCTACTCTTTGCACTTGGCACCTCCCCCACCACCATATGCTTCCCTCAGGTTTCCCTCCTCCATACTTGAAAGGACCACAGATTTTAATAGTATTCATGCATTTGAAGTATTAGGCTATTTCTGGCTTCCTGGTTTTTCATTCATGATGAGAAGTAATTTTTAAGATCCAGGTTATGCGATAAGGTAAAAATAAAATAAATGATCATTTAATGAAAAAAAATCGAACAAAATGGAAGTTTAGAAAAGAAAAAAGGCAGTTGACCTTACAACTGAAGTTCAAGATCACAACCAGATTCGGGGACTAAATTATAGGCCAGTCTCCTTCAATGCCTAGGTTGAGAGAGTTTGTTAGGTTACCACCGTGAACACTAAATTGTACACACCCCAGGCAGCTTGAACAAGTTGAAACAATGTCATTAAGAGGTCAAATTTACTTGAATTCAGACGTAATAGTAAAGCCAGATGGAGAAAAGACGGGGAAGTCACGACTATCTTTTCAGAGGAATATTTGCAGTATGATACATATTTATGCCCGAGACATCGTGCTCTATTATGTGAACATCAATTTGTGGGTGCTCAACACTCAAAGCCACCACTTTGTCAAGCAGAGAAATTTTCTTCTTCTTTTGGGAAAACTGTACATGGCTGCCAAGGGGCAGAGATTAAGACAGGAGGCCGCTGACTGGGGACACTGAGGGGCCATAGCACGCTGTGAGGAGCTGTGGCAAACCAGGGACGTGGACAACCTATCATCCCCATCAAGACAAAGCCCTCCTTCTATGACCTCTGCTCTCCACAACCCTCGACCCCAGCTGCTTTTCCCTTCTAGATCTTCTCTGGAAGATCATTTTCATTGGAATTTGTGAAGGTAATTGGGGGTTGAGGGGAAGGAGGTGGGGAAGGCAGGGCAAGCAGGGCGTCAGCTCCATAGGATCCAACCCTGAATTTGCTCCCCATTAGGAACCGACTTCTCCCAGTCCTGGAAGGAAGGCAGGGTGAAGAGGCAGACTCTGTTCCAGGCAGACCTTTTTTCCAACCCTGCTTCTACTGCTTACCATGGTGTGGTCTTGCATGTAACTTTTTTAATACCTTTGATGTCAGTTTCCTTATTCATAGAATGTGTTTTATGGGTTATAAGTAAGTTGTATAAGTGGCTGGTACGTAGTAGGTGATCAATAAATGTCAAGCAGGTGGTAACATCGACTGCCAGACCCGGAGTCAGCAACACCTGTGTTTCTGCCTTTCATCTTTGGTTCCAAGATCACACTGTGCCCAAAGAACAGGGACTCCAACTGCAAAGAGCCCCATTGTTTGGGGCGCCTGGATAAAGAAATCGGTAGAAGTGATGTGTCGCGTGCTAGCACGCACTCAGTAGCCAACAAGGAGCCCCCGGGGTCCTCAGATTCCTTTTGCCCCACCATTCCCAGGCCATTCCCAACAGCAACCAAGGTTCCTGGGCCCACAGTACCCCCTGATGGCTAACATGGGGAACTTTCTTTTCTCAAAGACTCTTCTCAGTGGGACTCCCCCAAGCTTTCCCAGCTCACTGCTTTGTTCATTCCACCATGGACCATTCATTTCTCACAAACGTGCGACTTCCTCTGCCTTGCTTCTTTTTTATCTTCATTTTTTGCCCAATTATTTCAGAAACATCTATCTCCCTCCCCGTTTCTTCCCCTTATTTTGTTCCATTTATGAATCCTCAAATCACTACAGTTATGGTTGCTAAGTATAATAGTAGGAAGAGGGCATCTGTCTACAAAACAACAACAACAACAACAAAAAAAAAAAACACAAAAAAATCCAAAAAACCTCCATTCATTTAGAAGTCAAATAAGATATAGTGTAGAACCAACAGCATTATTCTCTAGAGCCCTTTGAGAGATCCAGATGTCTTCCTCAGAACTTGCACAGAAGGGATGCCATTCACCCCTGGCTCTTTCTCCAAGTAACACTGATCTTTTCTCGACATTCTTATTATTTTTCTATTTATTTAATTGCTAAAACTGTGCTGGTTTGTCTCCTACTGTTTCACTACAAATGTAACTCAGCTACAATAAGGGTTAAGTGCATTCCTGTGGGCTGTTCTGGAAACCAAAGCACAATCTTGCAGCATTAGTTCTCCATGGGAAAGTGAATTCAGATCTCCCCAAACAGTTGCTCTAGAAGGAACTTTTGGAAAATTTACCTATTGTAATTTAACATTGGAAATTTTTTGGTTGGGAGTGTTCAGTTTTTAAAAATTCATATTGATGTCTGTATTCTCTGGTTTTCATCTGTTGAACGATGACATCTACTGGGATTAGTACTTAGAAAGGTATTCAGATGTGACTTATCTGGGCAGACATCGGTTCTTCTTTTATCAAAGGAAAAATATACTGACCAGATCCTGATTTGGTATGTTATAGGAATGTTCTAGCAGGTTACAAAATTTATGTCCATGACTATAGATTGCTTCTTGGTAAAAATACAAGATTTAAAAATGTAAATACTTATTTCCCTTAACTTAAATTCAAATAATACTATTGATTTATGTCTTTATTTATCAAGGCTTAAGTTTTAGAGTCTTTTAGAAATACAAATACAAATGGTTTTGATATGGTTTATTTAAAAAGCCATTAATTTTATGCTTAATCCTGATTTAGAAAATTTATTCTCAAACGGAGGTAGGTCAGTAAGCAGAAACATTTAAAATCCCAATTGAACAACTAGTTAAAAGATATCTTTTACAAGTTAACATCAAGTGGCTTAATTTTTCTAATTTCTAATACATTTAAAAGTAAAAGCTTATGAAAATTGGTATGAAGTAACTGAGTTACTTAATAAAATGGTAGAGGAGCTATGGTGAGTATATACAGACACGTATGAAAAACATAATTTGAAAATGCTTTTATGAAGTATTTTCCTAATTTGGTCATAATTCAAGGTAAGCCTTGCATAGGATTTTTTTTTCCCTTTGAAATGGTTTTCATATTGATAGAATCAAAATTATCTTATTTTTTAAGATGGAAAGTTGCAAATCGGATAAAGTAACAGGTAGATACAACCCATCCAATTTCACCAAAATGCTGTGAAAATGGATTTTTTACATACATTCTAAATGCACACTAATGTAACAATGATGAAGAATGATGTCATAAAAATAGTTGTGTGGTGCAAAAGGTATCTTAAATGACTGATCATCAAAAAACATTATTTGAGTTCACATTTTTCTGAAAAGAGATATTTGGTTCCTGATAATGTATACCTTTTGAATTCATAAAGTTTTAAAGGTACAAATTAAAACATTCAGTGTTAATGTTTTCGAAAGCATTACGGTAAAATTATTTTCTCAGGACCCAGAGAAAACACGAGAGGAAACTTAACCAGCCTGAATTGGTTAAAATGTATTTTCCCTTTAATTAAATAAGAAACATCTGTCTAGGGATTTTGGAAATGAATGTAATCCATCCACACTCTGCCTGTACTAGTTTGCCTCCAATGTCCAATATTTTGAAAGAAAATTCTTTCTTTCTGTAAAGAATTAAACAGCAACATGGAGTGATGTCTGGGTCTTATAGCAGCTGAGTCTTGCCTCCGGAGTTTGGGCACTGGAAATGCTAAGGATCTGTCTTTTCCTGGATTTGTCCTTGGGAAACAACCAAACTCTCCATAATCAAGGTTAGGGTGGAACATTTGTATTTCTTCAAAGCATCCACTCACCCTGAAAATGCTCACCTTGGGACAGTAAGGAAACAGAAGGTACTAGGACGCACCCAAATACTCAAGGTCAAAATACCAAGGTTCCCTCTCTGGGGTTCACGCGACATTTTCCTCGCCTTCAATCAGGCTTAAGCTGATTTCTCTAGGAACCTGAAGAGCCCACAACACAGACTCTTCAGACAGGCCGAGTACAAACAAAATGGGGAATTAACTCCAGGATGGCTCTGGTTCCTTGAAACCAGGACCCACCGTTGAGAATGACAGATACCACTTACTGGTGTTGTCAAACGGTATCTGCTTGCACTGCGCAGACCCCTCGGCGGGCCAAGGACAGTAATAGACGGCTCCCCCTTCCACGATGTCTGGCTGGCTGGTGTTGGCTTTGGGCGCCCCCACCAAGACACTCGCTCTGCAAAAGGATTGGAGAAAATCACTCCCTGGGAATCATAAAAGTGTGCACATGCGATGCAGTCTCCCGTAGCGGCGTGCTCACTGAGACTAGGGTGGGGGTCGGGGGCAGAAACGTATTTATGATGGAGACCGACTGTCA
Organism: Halichoerus grypus; assembly: GCF_964656455.1. Taxonomy (NCBI): domain Eukaryota; kingdom Metazoa; phylum Chordata; class Mammalia; order Carnivora; family Phocidae; genus Halichoerus; species Halichoerus grypus. The sequence goes on from NC_135717.1 coordinate 54,880,359, forward strand.
AACTTGATTTCCTGTTGGAAACCTACGGGCGTCTGAAACCTGGTTTTGAAGAGGGTGCAAATCGTCCCAATTCTTCTCTAGGTGGAGCTATGTATACAGTGAGATGAGAGAAAAGGGGAAAGAAGTAGCAAAGGACAGAGCCCAGCTGCTTGTAGCCGACAGCACTTGCGCCCAGACACTTAATTGTTACAGACTATGCATAAACAGACCGTGTTGTGGTCCGTTGTTTTAACCGGCCTGAGTCTGTTCGGTCCCGGTCTCCCCTTTGTATGGTGCTCGAGTCTTTGCTCGCGTCCTGGGAGCTCCCCAGGACTTGCGTTTTCTATGCAAGCGGCATGTCTCTACTTCAAAGTTCCCAAGGCACATCTAGCATGGAAGGGGGACAAGAGGCGGGGGAGCCGGACGGGACCCCAAGTGCGCAGCGGGATGGAATCTCAGGAATCTCCTTCCATCGAGCTGCGGGGACAGGCGCGGGTCCCCCGGCAGACGGGCAGGGACCCAGCCTGTGGCCGGGTTCGCCCCCGCGCGCGAACTCCCTGCGCTGGGCGACTTACGTGCGAGCGGCAGGTATATGGAAGTCCACCGCGTAGCCGAAGTAGCTGCCCTCGGGGCCGCTGTACACCGTGAGCTTGTCCACGTCCAAGTTGAACGCCTGCGAGCCGGGGGTCCACAGCACGCCCAGCGCGGCCGAGAAGCACCAGAGGGGCGCGAGCGGCTGCGCCCGGCTGCCCCGGGGACCGCGGCGGGCTCCGGCAGACATCGCCCTGCGCCCCGGCGGGTGCTCACCGGGGAGCGGGTGCCCAAGACACCGGCCCGGCTCCTTCGCGGGGGCGGCGGGTGGCGGTCCGCAGGTGCCCGCGTCCTGGGTCGGTGCGCGCGTCGCGTCGGCGGTGACAGCCCCCGGCGCTCCTCCGCGCGTCCTCTGAGGTCTGCTACCCGCCAGCTCCCCGGCCGGCTCAGGGGCTGGCGGAGGGGATGCCAGCCCTCCTCTGGCAGCGGGAGGGGGCCCGGCGCTCTCACGGCGCCTCCTAGCGGCGGGTCCGCGGGCTGCGGGAGGGAGCCCGGGAGACTCCGGGCCGCCCGCGCCCCTGCTGGAGGCCGGCGCCAAGAGCCTGCTTCGGCCGCCCGCCTAGCCACTGCAGTCGCATCTCAGGGACGATCTGAATCTCGCACATGCCAATTCAGGCCATTGCTTTCGGGAGCTATGCCCCCCGCATGGGACGAGAGTATGCTGTAATTTCTCCTCAATGGAAGAATGTGAGAGCGTACCCCACCACGAGGCGAGATAAAGCTGGGCTCCTTGCATCACCTCTGCAGCCTGATGACCCCTCAGGGTCCATCCGTGTGTTCGTCTGCGGCTGAGCTCTTAAATCCAACAATACACTTTTCCACCCCCACCCGGGCCCCCTGCAGGGTAACTGGTAAAAAAAAAACCCTTTATTTAGCGCTTTCTTAAAGGCACGTGGGCCATGTGAATGCCTTGATACTAAATCTTCCGTGGCCCTGTGTAACTGTGATGAAGAGTAACAAAGTTAGAAACGTTCGAATTAATGATTTACCCTCAGCGGGGGTAGAAGCTGTAGGTTGGAATCTACAGGAGTCCAAACCTCAGTTCCAATTCAGGGGCACTATTGCTCTCTTTCTGTGTCCTCTGCTTGGAGGAGGGACTGAAGAATGAGTAGGATGAAGAAGAATGGTATAGATGCTCACATGACACGCTCTTATGGGGAAACAGGGCTAATGGGCAAACAGAGCGATTAAGTAAGGGTTAACCTGGGGAGGGGGTGCAGGGGATGGAGCTAAATAGCAAGGGAGTGTAGAGACAGGAAAGGTAAGCAGTTTCCAAAGTATTTTAAGGCAAGTTGGTGGCAGATGTAGACTTGGCCTGGAATTGGAATAAGAGGCTTGGATTTAGGCATTATGGGCGGAAAAGTTGAGGGGAAAAGTATCACTGACACCAGGCTGGGAGGAAAGGGTTGTATAAGGGATAGAATAAAAGAGTGGGTCAGGGAGTGGCAGGAAATAGGGACAGATCTCCAGAGACAGAGGATCTTAGTAACAAGAACATTTACTGAGGCTGAGAGAGCCAGTTCTAGAGCGGAAGCATGACACGCCCACAGGGATTCAAAACATTTGCTGGCAAGGAGGTGGGGGGGGGGGCAGCAGTTGTTAGAAGCAAGGGAAAGCCAAGGAGCTATCGCCCAGATGCACTGGGTGATGAGGCCGTTGACCTGATTCACAGAAAGTAGGGGAGGGAGAAAGCCACCTGGGCAATGAGAAGGGAAAAGGTCAGAGGATTAATGGCAGATGAAAGTGAAGGAGCGTCCAAGGTGAGTGTGAAGGTACCCAGTTAGAAGAGAAGAATACAAACAGTAGCCATGGGCAAGGAGAGGATGCAAGGTCCGTGGTGAGTCAGATGTTGGGCTTGTTGAGCCTGAGTTGAGTCTGGCAGCCCCAGAGGCTCTGAAAGCATAAATTTCCAGCCGTGGTCAGTCTGGCGGGGCAGATTTGGGAGGCTATCCACACGAAAACTCTGAGCCCACTGAAAAGCTGGACTTTCTCCTCTCTCTCACATCAGACCTCACTTGGTAGCTTGATTTGAATTTTATGTCTTTATCTTTGCTTGTCTTATCCCCGTAAAAATTGTAAAAAATCAATAAGCTATTGGATTACCTGGCAAATCATCACATCTGGATAATTTCCTAACTGGATAGTGCTTTTCCAGACAAGGACTTAAGAGTAGATGGTAGAAAACTTTTTTTCTTAGTCCAAAAGTCCATTTGTGTTGGACATGGAGTCTTGGGCTCTGGTCAGGTTACAATGTTAATAAAAGTGATGTTCCCTAGTAAGTTTCAATGAATAGTTCATATGCAACATACACATGGTCACATTCAGAGCTGTTACTGACATTGAGACTAGGGGATAACCTCAACTCGATGCCTTGCTGACACTGGCATGTTGAAATTTGGAAATTCCTCATATTGCAGGCAAATATTAGGTAGGAAAGGAATACCTAACTAGGTAGAAAGTAGTAACATTGTCTTAGACGTGTGCTTGGCCCCCATACCGACTTACTGGGCAGAAGTCACTATATAGTATAAAATGCTTTGATTTGTATAGGGCAGCACATCACCAGGGTATCCCCTTTTGTACTCCCTTGCTTTGCAATATTTCCAGTGTATTCTTTATCCTTGTATTCAAAATAGAGTAGGTAGGGAAAGAGAATTCTACTTACTGCCACACAAATGGGTACATGTACTGTTCCTCTTTTCTAATACACACTTAGTTCTTAACTTACACAATAAACTTATATTCTTAATGGCATCCCTTGTCTTGGAACAAGGTTTGGTGGTACCCTGGTATTGAAAGAGTGGAGGGAAAGCAAACTAACTTGAAGCTCTTTGACCTCCCTGGGAGGCCAGAAGCCTGAGAGAGTAGTAAATCTCTGAAGAAGCCAGGCAAAAAAAAAAAGAAAGAAAGAAAGAAAAAGAAAAGAAAAAAAACCCTGCAATAATTACAGGGACAGGATAGGTCTGAATAGGTGTCTTGTACATTTCACTCTTCTGACACATGGGAACCATGCCAATCAGTAAGGCCGGGGTGCTGTCAAAGAACACATGGACAGTGACAAGTCTCATGCTGAATGAGAAGTTTGACATTTTAAAGGTCTGCTAGCACTGATTTATTTGTCAGAAAAGCAAGTCTGGGAATTGTTTATCATGCATGTGAGTTTGTGTGTATGTTTAATACTGGGAAAGGTATACATCGTTGTTTCCCTAAAAAGAAAAGAACCCAAAGGTCAAAGATGGAACAGATTTGGCCCAAACTCTCCAAAAATAAATAAGTAAAAAGCACTACAGGAAAAAATGATCTCTGGGTTGCAGCCATGTACTGAATACTTAAAAATAGAGATGCTGTAACATTTAACCATTAGTGCATACTTTTTAACAGAAGACCAAATACATTTGTGACTTAATAACCAAGTGTTATTCCTACTATGTTTAAATCTATTTCTTTATGTGATAAAGTGCAATCCTGCCTTCAGATCAAGAGGTAGGAGAATCCTGACATGATTAATTCATTCATACAACCACATTTTCACTATGTTAATTAAACCATTTACAAAATAAGCCAATGTAAAAACAGTGTGTTCTTGAAGTTTCCAATAGCTTGAAAAATGAATGCACCAAAAATGAAAGGCAGTTTTTCAATTTCATCTTGTATTTTGGGTAATGATGGAGGAGATGATCTTGAGTTTTTCTTTTGCTCAACTATGCTCAGTTTTTTTTCATTATTAGAAACAACTGATTACTAGAAACCGGTCGGTTAAACTTGGGGCAAACTTTTAAATCCATCAAGTGTCTCTGCTAACACAAGCTTATGTCTGCAAATTTTCTATTCTGGTACCTGGAGGGTGACTCTAATTACAGAAAAATCTTTTTTTTTTTTTTGTCTTTTTGATAATTTTGTTCATAATTCTCTTTTGTGATTTCCCTTCATGATTTTACTAGCCACTTCTGAGTTACAAGGGCACAGCCGTGGCCCCCGTGTTGGCAGATGTTCAAACACAGCCCACAGTTTAGTTGCAGGAAAATTCCCACTAGTCAAAAACAGACCCTGACTTGATCTCTTTTTAGAATGAGACTTTTAAAAACAGCTCTGCTTTAAACAAAAAATAAAAATAAATAAAACAAGTCTTCCTCTAAAGGGAAGGTAACTAAGGAAAATAATGCTCTTTCAAATCCTTGACATTTGGGGATAAATCTTCCTGAGAGGCAAATCCCCAGGGGCACCTGAACGTATACTCGGGATCTTGAATAATTTACAGATTTCAGTTAGGGCCAGTTTGCTCCAGAATCCTGAAGAACCTACACAGGTCGACTGGGTTGGTGAGGTGGGCCTTTTACATAACTACTGGTCAAAGTGACTGAAGCAAACTTCTGGGGGCGGGGGGGCTCAGGGAACTCACAACATCTTAGCTGTAAACTTGGACTATGGCACCTGGGGAGTCCAGTTCCCACAGAGCTTATGTTCGAGGCCAAACCTAAGCTTATGCTGCCAGTGCCAAATAAGGCCGTAGGGATATATTCAAGGGGCTTATTATTATTATTATTATTATTATTATTATTATTATTAAATTTCAGTAAGGTTAAACCTTAACCTGGTTCAGGGCAGTACCATGCTAGTCTTTGGGAAAGAGGGTCACTTAAAATGAGGAACCAGGCATTCTTCCCCACCTGTGCACATACCAGGTGTCTTAGTCCATTCAGGCTGCCAAAATGAAATAACACAGAATGGGTAGCTTATAAAAACCAAAAATGCATTTCTCACAGTCCTGGAGGCTGAAAGGACTCAGCTGAGGTACCGAAGCTCTCCTACAGTAGGTGGGAAGTAATGGAGGAAGTCCTCCAATTGCAGGAGGACAGGAAGGCTGGAGCATCTGATTTGTTGATATGAGTGTGTTTTAATTTATTTTTATTTTAAGATTTTATGATATGAGTGTGTTTTAAACCTCAGGCTAGATTGCTGTGTTTATTCAGCCTCTGGAAGACACTGTCAGGGTGCCTAGGACTGCCCTCTAGTGTCTGTGATCCTATGGAATTTTCTCATGAAAAATAATTTAATCTCACAACTACTTCGATGGTTTTTTTTTTTTCATTAAAATGTTTCCCAATATTGAGTTGATCTCTCCTACATTCAACACTGTCTTTGTCTCCTTGTTATGGCTTTGCAAATCATCAGGTGAAAGAGAGGAAAAGAAGAAGATAGACAAGAAGGATGGAAGGAAGGAATTTGCCCATAAAAATAATATTTCTTATTTTCCCAGCTAACTGCAAAATCCAAATCAGATTTCCATGTCATCCATGTAAGGACTGTGTCTGATTCAACCTCACTTGCTTACTTGATTTTGTGGTTTGTTTATCCATTTTCTTTAACCATTCAGCAAGCCTGAGCACTGGCTATGTCTTAGGCACTCTGCCAGCCCTCGAGACACAATTGTGAGCTAAAGAAATAGAATTTCCTTCCTACATGGAGCCTATGATCTAGTGAGGAGTTAGGTGGCAGACAAGCTAGCCACCTGATAACATGATAATTAATGGATAAATTGATAAGCTCCAGGAGCAAAACTAAGAAGGTGTGCTTTGAGAATAATGGGGGTGAGGGTAAGGTGGAGAAGCTTTTATGAGATATTTTTCCTCAAAGAATACAGACATGTGAAAAGCCAAAGAATAAAACACACTATTCATGCCACAACTTTAAAAAAATATATATGGTTATAATCCTGTTCACCCAGATCTGGAAAACAAGGAATCCTATGACTTGTTTGGGGCCATTGACTTAGAGAAGTTTAGTTTTAGCAGAATTTATCTGTGTACAGGGAATCAAGTTAGGGCATTTAGAGCTCCTAGGGTACCAATGTATTTTGTCATCTGTGTAACTTACGTAAAAAGGCCTCCTACTTATTCATGACAGTGAGTTACACATGCCCATGGCCTTGATCATTTCAATTCCTCTGTTCAAGAATGCCCTAATCTGTTTCCAGTCTTAGCAGTCTTCAAGAGAACAACTTGAAGGTTGGAAGTGGATTTTTGGTCTTCTACTTAGATTGCTTAAAACGTGACTAACTGACTTAAGTTGACCTTTCTGGTTTTTATTGTTTTGACTTATTAAAAAATGTGTCCTTTTCCCAAAGGCCTCTGGGCACATGCACAAAAAAACAGAAATATGACAAGTTAAATTAAAACCAGCAGATGAAAGTTAAAATACCCTCATAAAGGAAAAAGAAAGACGCCAAGTCGAGTTACTAGAAGGAGAAAACTAAACCAAATGGATTAGGCTTAGCCCAGTTTTCAGCTGTTTGCAAGGAGGACTTGTTCAAAGTAGATCTTAGAGTAACTTCCTACAAAATCCCTGAAAAATTTTGCCACTACTTAGTATGGTACCAAATCAGGGAAATAATGGTAATTCCCAAAGAGGGAAGGGCTCTAAATTGTAATTATTTTTCTAATAATGTTGGGATTGTTGTTCAGCCCTTAGTCACTGTGTGATCTCACTCATTTGCATCTCATTCTTGCAAGGTGAGAGATTAGCCCTAAATATAGTGGACATTTCTCTCTTGAACCCTAAATTTCTGCTGTCAGCTCAATCATGGTATGATTCTCTGGAAATCAATGCTGTTCATACGTATTGAGGCTGTGTATAACGTAGGCATTAAGAGCATGAATTCCAGAGCCAGATATCTGGGTCCAGAGCCTAGTTTTGCCACTTACCTATAACACTATGGGCAAGTTACTTACCATTTCTATGCCTCAGTTTCCCCAACTGTAAAATGAAGACACTAACAATATATCACAAAGACCTATGAGGACTCAACGAGTTGAAATGTATAAACTTATATGAGAGCCCATATGAAAAGCAATATAAGGGTTAGTCATTATTATTACTTACACTTCTAATTGGTTATGGAATGACATTATCTTTTCCTCTCCATTATCTACATGTGCCTACCCTTCACCAGGGACATCAGATATTCACTATTTGCCTGACCCTATCCTGGAGATGATCATACTCACATCCACTGTGCCTTGTTGTCTTGGTTGAGCCTTCTCAATTAATACTCCTTTGGGCAATAGCAGTTTGTAGAGAGGTTACCAAAAAATCTTGAGGGGTTTTTTTTTTTTTCTTCTGGTGGGTAACAAGTGATGTTTCAGGCATATTAATTTAAAAGTTATGTAAATAAGGGAGAAACAGAATAGTTGGTACATAGTTATATTGGTCTACATGTGAAAAATAAAGATCAGAATTAAGGAGGTACAATGCAATGACAATGGGTAGTCAGAAGTTTTGTTTTTAGTGTGTTGTGTGTAGTTGTGATCTTTTAAAATGTATACTTCTATACTTTTAAATTTGAACTTTTTGAATCTCTGGGTTACTGTCTTAAAAAAATTCTCAGCTAGTATGTTTTCAAATATTGTTTCTTTTCCACTGTCATCTCTTTTTGAGATGCCAATTAGGGTATGTTTATAACCTTCTCATAGTATAGTCTGTCCTCTTATTTTATTTGACATTTTCCATCTGTTTATTTCTACATGTTTTATCTTAATATTTGTCTTCTGATTTATCTTTCATCTCACTGATTATCTCTATAATTGTGACTAATCTGCTGTTAAATCAGTCTATGAAGTTCTGCATTTTGGTTAGCGTATCCTTAAGTTACAGAATTGCTATAGGTTATTTTATTGTCATAGTTTCTAGTTCTCTGCCAAAGTTACTAATCTTATTTTTATTTTATTAAATATTTTCAGGGTTTAAGTTTTTGTCTGTTAACTTTATTATGTGAATTGTGGGGGAGGGGTCTGTTTATATTATCTGTTGTTTCTCTTGTGTTTTGGTCACATCTTGTCTCTTTGTGTGCCTCTTACATAGCAACATTTTAAAAAAATTAAATGCCAGATATCGTATATTAGAAGACACACAAGTAACCTAAGGCCTAGAATGAATCTGTCTTATCCAGATAGAGTTTACACTTATTTCTGGCAGGCTTCTATGAGCAACAATACGGCTAACTCACTTTAATCAATTTTCATAGATCAAGATGACTCAAATCTGGGCTTCTGTTCCTGGAAGGGCCAATCTATTTCCAATTCATCCTTAGAGTGTAAACTGTTGGGGTCTTAACATTAAGTGTGGAATATTTACCATTGAACAAACTTCTTCCAAGACCATGGGTTACAATTTTTGTTTCCTTAACCCAATAAGCCCTTCCCACCCCAACCTCTCCTTATTTCATTTCATTAGAAAAATAAAAGATTCTTCTAGGGAAACATGGCTCCAGATATTGGTTACCAAGTCTCATGGACATTGGCTCAGCAATTCCTTAGTGACTTATGAATGCCCCAATACCTTTAAAACTATGGAAAAAATACTTTGTCAACTTCTAAAAATTGTACTTAGCAGAAGGGTTAGTCTGAAATATCTAGTCTGGCATTACCAGAGTTTGAGTCTGGATAATTTGGGTGAATAATGGTGCTCCTTTTAGAAATGTAAAATTCTAATGTGAGACTTAGTTTAGGGAAAAGAATTCAGCTTCAAATACTTTTATTTTTTTTTATTTTTAATTTTTAAAAAATTTTTTGAATTTGAAGTAAAATTTATATATACATGTAGAGTTGTCCAATAGTTGGTTTGAAATACAGGACAGAACCTTGATGAATAAGTCAACTGATTCTTGCATTAGATTTTGCATGTAGAAAAGAATATTCACCAAAACATTTATCTCTTCCTCAAAGGTCCAATTGCAGAGATAATAGGTGACCTATATGCTAAGGGGTTACTAATATTTATGGTCATGAGCTTGATGCTTTCCTTTACCCTTTATATATATATATATGTATATATATATATATATATAAAATCTCTTTTAATATTTTTAAAGTATTCCATTTTGAAAAAGAGGAAACCTAAATTTTATGGGGTTATTTAACTTGCAGGAGCTCACATGTCTCGTAAGCAGTAAATCTGAGGATAAATCACAGAATGTCCCTCTGATTCCCAAGAACTTACTTTTTCTATTACTCCATTTCTATTTGCTAGATTTGGGAAAGGAAACTATCATCAGACTCTTTGAAAAATCAACACAAGGGGCATTAAAACAAGTGCTATCACTGAGCGAGCCCAGAGGCAACACCTATTAGCAACGAGCAGATCCAGGGACCAGCTTGTGTGTCTAACATCTTTCTCCAATAAAAGTAACAGGGTCCCTTAGAGAAATGGCTGATTCTAAGGCTAGGGAAGGAAATATATAAGATTAAGTTGCAGCATCTTGTAATGTAGAAAATAAGGAGTGCTCAAAAAACAAACTGATGGGGGCATCTGGGTGGCCCAGTCGGTTGAGCATCCAACTCTTGGTTTCAGCTCAGGTCTCGTTCTCAGGGTTGTGAGTTCAAGCCCCACATTGGGCTCTACCCTGGGTATGGAGCCTACTTAAAAAAACAAAAATAAAAGCCAAAAACCAAAAAACATAAAACCAACTGATGGGGACACATCAAGGGGATACAAGAGTCAACTTAAAGAGTTCCCAAAGGCTCCTTGAACAAGAAAATAAATAATATAGTATTGGATTATAACCCAAAGTATAAAAGAAATTATCATGAGCCCTGTTATGGCCTGAATTGTGCCCCCTCACCCCCACCAAATTCAATATGTTGAAGCCCTAACCCCCAGTGTGAACATATTTGGAGATAGGGCTTCTAAGGAGGTAAATTAAGGTTCATAAGGATGGGACTTTAACCCAGTAAGAAAAGGAAGAGACACCAGAGATCTCTCTCTGTGCGTGCGCACAGGGGAAAGGCCAAATAAAGATATAGTGAAAGGTGGCCATCTACAAACCAAGGAGAGAGTTCTCATCAGAAACCAACCCCACTGTTACCTTGATCTTAGATTCCCAGCCTCTAAAACTGTAAGAAAATAAATTTCTGTTTACGTCATCCAGTTTGTGGTATTTTGTTATGGCAACCCTAGCAGACTAATACAAGTCCATAGCAATAAAAATAAATGATTGAATAAATAAAGAAGCGGGGAGAAGAGACAAGTTCCCATATGGAAGAATTTTTAAAAAATGTGTGTAGACACTGCTCCCTTAAGAAGGTGAAGCGAAACTTCTTACCCCCTCAATGTGGATTGTACTCAGTGACCTTCTAACAAAGAGTGTGGTATAGAAAGGGGGTAAATATTCAGAAGATTAACATCCTCAGTAGGAATTTATGTTGATAATGTACCCTTGATGATGTGATGAAAATTGTACTTTACCATGTCTGTGGTCTTCCTCCCCAAAACTATAATCCCGACGGAATCAAGAGAAAAACAACAGACAAACCCAAATTGAGGGACACTCTACAAAATATCTGACCAGTATTCCTCCAGAGTGTCAAGGATGGCCAAAAGAAGAAGTCTAAAAACTGTCACCCCTTAGAGGAGCCTAAGAAGACATGATTACTGAATGTGATGTTGTACCCTGGGTGAGATCCTGGAACAAAGTATAAAACTAAAGACAAAATATAAAACTAAAGACACTTCAAAGGTGAAAACTAAAGACATCTGAATAAGGTATGAGCTTCAGCTAGTAATGTATCAATTTGGTTGGTAAGTTTGACCCATGTGTCATACTAATGTAAGATCTTAACAACAGGAGATGCTGGACGCAAAGCATATACAGAAACTACCTGTACTATTTTGTTTTGCAAGTTTTCTGTAAATCTAAAACTATTCTAAACTTAAAAAGTCTATTTAAAACGCACATGCAAAATTGCATATTTGTTATATCTTCTATATAGTTTCTCTCCTACACTGTTTCTCTGAATAATCCAAAGTGAATTTTTATTTGCTTTATCTTGGGAGGAGAGTTTAGTTCAGTTTTGTTTCTTCTCACTGAGCAGGACCCATTTTTTTGCAGTTAAAATTGTGCCACATCTTGGCAGAAGCCCAGGAGATAAGGAAGGCTGGGGTGGGGAGGGCCAGCTCAAAACCGAGCATGTTTAGCTGTATGAATGAGGAATTCCTGTAGGCATACTTTAAAGATGCATGTGTGCAGTCCCTGTATTTGAGACATCTCCACAGCTTTATCCCTCTCTGCCTTAGTCATCAATTTCTTCCTCCCTTTGTAGAAAATCTCTGAAAATTCCTGAAAACAATATTTGCTTTTAGATGTTTTGGATTAAATCCTCTATTGTCTTTTTCCTTTGAATCTCTTGTTCTCCCTTTTCCCACAGAGAGACTCCCAGATTTTTCATTTTATTTTAAGATTATGTTACTGAACCAGATGATCCAACTTCATCCTTTGCTTCTCAGGCTTAAAAAGAAAAAAAAAAAAAAAGAAAAGAAAAGAAATAAAAGAAGCCCATGCTGTGGGATTTAACAAACACTTCTACCTCTTCCCTTCCAGACCCTGTCAGCTGCACTGTTCCAACAGCACTCAGAGTAGATCTACAACTCCAAACCCCATTCCTCCTGGATTTTAGTGCTGGCTTTCCACCAAAAACTTGCTCCAGCTGTATTGGCCTCTAATTTCTTAACTCTTTCTTTTTCCTTACTCTCTTTTTGAGCGAGATGAAGGAAAGGAGATTCCTTCACTCTTCCCTCAAGTGTTTATCAACCACCTAGTATATGCCGGCCACTGAGATTACAGCAGTGAATAAGGTAGGCGAGGTCCCTGCCCACATAGAAGCTGCATTCTAATGGGTGGGTGACAACCATGAAGCACTTGTTATCGTTACAAGATTTATTTGCATGTATGATTTCACTTAGTCCTGATGATGTAGGCACTATTGTTATCCTCATTTACTGAGACACAGATGCTAACGGACTTACCCAATGACATGCAGCTAAGTGCATGATGGAGATACAATTTAAATCCAAGGGCTCAGATTCCATAACACTTGGATTCCTAACCATTATAAATATTGGTACAATTGTTATTTGAGGGTGGGTAAATACTATCCTATTTCTTTCTAATCTAAAAACATATATATTGGGTTTTTTTTGTTTGTTTGTTTGTTTAGAATTTATTTATTTGAGAGAAAGAGCGTGCATGCAAGAGCACAAGATGGGGGGAAGGGCAGAGGGAGAAGCAGGCTCCCTGCTGATCAGGAAGCCCCCTTCTGGGGCTCCATCCCAGGATTCTGGGATCATGACCTGAGCTGAAGACAGACGCTAAACTGACTGAACCACCCAGGTGCCCCTGTATGGTGCTTTACAAAAAATATCTGTAATAGCTCTTTATTACAATTCTAAAAAGAAAAATCAGTTCACTTTTAAGGGAAATGAATTAAGTTTTTTAAGGGAAATGAATTAAGTTGGCATTCAATAGTTGCTTAGGTAGCATACCACCTATCCCCTCTCTTTCCCATTTTTATGGGGAACCTCCCGCCCCTCCACATTCCGGCCCCCATTACAGAGTATGCCGGTGGTTCAGGTGGGATGGAGCCTCCAGGTAGGCTCTGATTGGCACTAGCCAAATAGCCTGTGATTTGGCTACCAATCTGGCCACATGATTGGTAGGCGTGAGGTTCGTAATGAACCAATCAGTGCCTGGCATTCTAATAGCCACCATGATTGGTTCAGGTTTATATAACTAGAGACGAGAGGTGAGTCTCTTTCTTCTCTAGATTAGGAAAGAGGAGGCAGTGTCTCAAGTGCTGCTGACCGCTGTCATGGAGGAAGAACTGGGAGAAGCAGAGATAAACGGAGCCAGAGTTCTGACTGAACCACGCCTTACATCTGCCTGGCTTTTCAACTTTTCAGTGATGTGAGTTGTAAATACTTTTTATTGTTTAAGTCACTTTGAGTTGGAGTTTCCTTTAGTTTCATTGAAAATCATGCCATCTAACAAATAATTTTTATATTAGGCATATAAATTCTAAATAAGTAGGTTTTTCAAAAACAAATTTCACCAGAAACTAGGGGGAAAAAAACCCTACTAAATTATCTAGAAAGCTTCAGACATCCAGAGAACATTTGCAAACAAATTTGAATCTTTGACTTATGTGAAGAGAAGTAAAATAAAATACACCTAGCCGGGTGTTTACTTGGTTTCACACATGAAGATAATCAAGATTGTGAGTTAATAGTTTGGGGCCAGATGTAACAGATGCTCAGTTAATTGGCCGGCAATGTGCTGGTTTCAGATTGTAGCATATAATTGTCTTGGATTTTGTTGCTAAAAACACTCCTGTTTTTGTCAAACAACACTGTTTTGGAGGTTTGCCACCACAAACACAGAAAGCTGGCTGTGGTGAAAATTTGTCCTTTTGGTGGGACCATGAGACACCACTAGATTATAATAATGTGAGAGGCAAGACATCAGCCTGTATGTCTTCAATTAATCATGTCTTCCTCAGTAAATTTAAAAGCACAGCTTCATTCTCAATAGCTAGTAACTAAGAGTGAGGATAATAGTGATGTGATTAGGATTTTAAAATGTACAGGAAGTTGCATTCTATCTAAGAGTGTGTACACATCCAAGGACATTCCCTCCATGTCCAATTTCATGTTGCATCCTGATTTTATCCTCCAAGGACACGAGACCAAAGCTAATCAAGAATCAGTTAAGATGTGGCACAGACTTTTACCAAATAGGGAAGACACAGTCTGGAGAGAAGTCAGCTCTCTGATAGGAGATCTCCCTGCAGTTTCTTAGCTTCCCTATTAGCTTTTTTGGCCCAAGATGCCTGTAGAATAACAGTGAAAACGGCAGCCTTCCACTCTGCTCTTAGAACAAAATATTAAGAAAATAGAGGTCTGGCTCCAGTGGTAAAAACAGAAGTGGTTAGAAGCTTTTACCTCCCGTTTCTATTTCTTTTAATATGAACTACCGTGTCTGACAATTGGGATGTAGACAGGGATAAATCATATATTTATTCCCATAGGAATAAAATACCTCTGGATCTCTGCCCTCGTTCTATTAAAACTAATGAGGGTGAAATTCATGTCTAGTGCAAGTGTAACATCACATGCACGCAGCACCTAGGCTCTGGACAGATTGTGTCCCAGGAGCCAGTTTTTATGAGTTGTATGGAACTTGGAATGTATTTTTTGATGGGAACAAATATGGTTATCAATAAGTCAGCCCACTAGTTTGTTCATAATGGCCTCGTAATGGAACAGTATATCACAGAACCCAACCACGACATTAATGGTGCTTCTGGGGTGAAGTGGTTCAGACCACACTTCCGTTGCTGTCCTTCTCCCTGGCTGCAGTGGGATTGGGGTCCTTCTTGGCTATTCAATAGGGACATGGCGGAGAAGTGTGGAGAAAGTAATTGGTAGGTAGGAATAGGCAAGGCCTCAAGTATGGCAGCAAATAGGACTAAGGGGCTCTTGGAAAGGGGATGAGAGCATTATTGGGCCAGGAGATGAGAAAGTCATGGCTCCTAACAGTGTAAGTCCTATGGTCTCTCTTATGACTCCTCTCTTTTTAAAAAATTCTTGTCTTTGAGGACAACATCAAGGATGTAGATTTTTGCCTAAGGTCACTTCAGAGACATAGGAAATGATGGGGCATTAATTAAGTTCAAAGAATTGGGGGGGTTTCAGTGAATCTTGACACGAGTGCAGGCTCTCCTGATGTTACCAAACACCTCAGAGTTCTGTATAGTAGAATTTTCATCACCTACAGTCATCATATAGAAAAGTCAAAATTAAATAGATGTCAAACATTACCCTGACATGAACATCACTGTAACAAAGGCCTCGTTATAATCTTCTTTTCCTATTCAAGGCAAACAAAATTTGACTTCTCTTTGAAATGTGAGCAGAGTTAAAATTTTATTTTTCTTTATTATTTGTGAGTTTTGATTTAGTTCAATTTTATTTTAGGAAGTACACATTCATTTTTCTATGAAAAACCTAAGTATACATCTTTATATATTTTGTCTATGTGAACAAAAACCCTTCTTCAATAAAATAAGTTGTATATACTTTTTTGTGTGAAGGAAAGGTGTCCATACCTTCCATCAGCTCATCAAAACATTGATGTCCCCCAAATGGCCAAGACTCACTGCTCCACTAAAATGAAAGTATAGGTATTAATTATGGGTCCATTCATAGTTATGATTTTGGAGAAGGGCTGGAGATTTTTCCTACAGCATTCAAAATTCAGGCCTTATTCATTTGAAAGGACTGAATTCCTTTTTTTAGGATGACAAAAAATTTGTACTTGAGGGGTTTTAATCTATGTCTTAGCGGTTTACAAAAGAGAAATGTTGTAAATATATTTACATATAAACATAAAACATTATAATACTTATTATTGAAGGATAAATATGCATGTAAGTTATCCAAGGTGATAATAATCCCTGATCATGAAATTATTATTTCTTGGTAGGACACTTGGTTCAGGTTTGTCAGTAATGAAACAGTGAACTGTGTAAGCTACTCAAGATTGGGAACGCTACCTTTTGTGTTCTTTGAACCTCTCTCAAAACCCAATCTCTTGCTCTCCACCTTTTTATGCATATCATAATATTATACTCTAATTCCATACTCGGCAGAATAAATACTCACTGCAAGTCTAATTATCTTTCTTTTGTCTTCTTATTACCCCCCATCTACTCAATAGTCTAGTTAGCCTCTTCAGGTATTATTCTCTCTGTCAATATCCTCCTCTACTCTTAATTCTTTCTGATCTTCCACTGCAATAATCTTTGCTCACTTCACCAGTTTTCTGTTACCACAGGCTTCCTGAAATTCTGCCATGCTCCAATCTCCTTGCTTGGCAAGAAAAAAAACAACATAAGCATTGGATAACCATTGCATGAGCATATTCCGTGGGTGTCAGGCAATGTGCTAGGTGCTGGGGGTGAGATACATGGTCTCTGCCCTCCAGGAGTTAAAATCTAGGCAGATTGAGCAACCTGGTAATATCTTCCTGGAAGCTTCTGTCCTCTGCTAGTAAGGAAAAGAGCTGTTGGAATGAATAGTTTGGGGGGCTGCCTTCTTGCCGTATTTACCTATCAGATGTATCCCTGAGCATTGTATGGGCGCCAAGTAAACATGACATGCCAGTCTCATTTTACAGAGGGCCAAGCAGACGTGCAAAGATGGTGGCCATTTTACAAATAAATTCATTTCAACATTAATCACTCTGAGAACATTCCAATTTTTCTACAAAAAAGTCCCATTCCATTTTGACAGCTCTGATGATGTGTCAGTACTTTGAGGAAGACTGCTTTGGACTTTATTTAACCAGCCAGTCACTTACCCAGTTAACATGTTTGCTGAGCACAGGTTGTTATGTGCCAGATTCTGGGCATTCAGCAGAGAACAAGACAAAGCCCCCACCCTCAGGAGTTTGCAGTCTATTGGAGAGAGTGCAGATAGAGATCCATTTCTCTTAAGCCTGCTCTAATTTCCTTTAAGTCCTATAAGTGCTATAAATCGCTGGTTTGGTTTGCTTGGTGGAGCCAGACTTGGAACTCCTAACTTCAGAGCCCCCAGCACGTGACAAGGCCCCTGACAGTGGCTCACTCAATTGCTTTTCTGCTACTGTGGTTGGCTTCACTGGCTCTACGTGGGTCACTTTTTAGTAGAGAGACAGTGGTAAACTTAAGTACTCTGAATAGAGTCACAATAGTATTCTTTTGCCAAGTTCTTATACAAAATAGACTGTCTGCTGTTTGTGTGCGCTCCTGTAAAACTCATAAAGGTGGATGTGATCCATAGTAAGACTAAGAGATTTTCCAGAGATACTGTAATTTGATTTCTGGGAAAACAAATGGTAAACCAAAGCCTGGGATACAGCCTTCAAAGCATTTAAGGGCAGATATTCCAGCAGAGTGGGGTTTGAACTGGGTGAGATTCCACTCCTCCCTCATCCTAACACTGCCTCCTCCTTGCTCTAATGCATTGAGAACACGACATATATCCGTCTGTCCTCATTCAGGGACCCTATGCTAACATGCACTGGAAACAAGAACTTTCTTCAAATAGCGCTATCAGGTTTTCTCATTATTTCCCACACTGTGATTTCCAGAGGGAATGAATACCACCCTGGCCAGGTTGGTACCTTTTTTTTTGTTTGTTTGGGGTCCATCTATGCCTACTTCTTTTAGCCACCCATCTACAACCTGGGGGAAGGAGAACACCCCTGTATCTGATGCTTGAGAACCTGTGGTCTTTTAAGCTGATTAGGGTGCCCACTTGGCACTGTGATGGTTAATTTTATATGTCCACTTGTCTGGGCTGTAGTGCCCATATATTTGGTCAAACATTACTCTGGGTGTGTCTGTGGGGGTGTTTTTGGATGAGATTAACATTTATATTGGTGGACTTTTGAGTAAAGCAGATTGCTCCCCATAATGTAGGTGGACCTCAACTAATTAGTTGATGGCCTGGATAGAACAAAAGACCAACTTCCCCCAAGCAAGAGGGAATTCTGCCAACAGACAGCCTTTGGATTTGAACTCTTGCTTGGGTCTCTAGCCTGCCAACCCACCCTGCAGATTTTGATCTGGTCAGCCTCCACAACGGTGTGAGCCAGTTCCCTGAAATGTATCTCAGTCTCTCTCAAGCCCTCTCTTTCCCTCCCTCCCTCCATATATATGCATGTATATGTGTGTGTGTATGTATATGTATACACATACACATCCTACTTTCTAAAGAACTCTAATATATTTGGTCAGCAGATACCTGGGCTACCAACAAATACCTGGTCCTTTGGCTCCAAAACTTTGTGATGCTGTAGCTCTAACAGAGTGGTGCTTATGTATAATGACCCCTCCCTGAAAAGAAGTAGTAGTCATGGAATTTGGAGGGTGCACAAGAAAGAATATGGAGGGAGGGTAGCTCTATGAAGCAACCAAGGGAGGCTAAACCCATGTACTTTGCCTGTGCCATAGCAACACCCTAGCTGAGCCCTGGGCCTATTCAAAACATTACATGTTATCCAACAAGAGTTTTAGTGGCCTTATATTTGCCATGACGTCACAGTATGCTGCCAACTAATGTATTTATTTAGAAGGATTTGGACCACTGGAACCCATTTTCCTCTTGATCAAATTGAGCACTTAACACTGGGAACTTTAAAATGAAATGTGACCAGTTATTGGAAATTGTGGTCAAAGAAGGAAGTGGTGGCAACAATAGACTATCTACCATCTGTTCTACCCAAGGTCCCATTTTTAATGGATGGGGACATATGTGGTTGGCAAAAGAGATGTTAATAATAATCTACCCTGGATTGATTTCACCGAGATACCACGTTTTCCCCCTTGCTTTCTCTGTGGAAATCATCCAGAAAAACTTGGCTCTCTTAATTGACATGTTTCCTGTAGTGGTCCCACCTTTCAAGGACTCTGCTTTCTTAGAGTGCCCACCACTCCTCCTGTTGTCCCTCCCTTCCATTCCTATCAGAGCAGAGCCTTGTCCCTACTGGTTGCTCTTCTTGTTCTGATAGTGAGTGTTTATAAGCCACTGATCTGTTGACTCCAGTGTGGTCAGAAGAACAGTGACTCAAATCCTATCGGTGCAACTTTTTCAACTTATTAAATGGACTGCTTAGGAATAAGAGTTGTATCTAGCTAGACTAAGCTGACCAGAAGAAGGTTATCTGATTTATTATGTAGTTTAAAACATTTAAAAATTATCAGTTTCTAATTTTAAACACGTTCACAGGTTAGCTAAGCATCGATAGATGACCTGGTCCCATATATCCTCATAGATTATCTGGCCACATCATACTTCCACAGTTTGAGAATTTTGTCCTCATTTTGTATCCCAATTCTGTAGAGCATTGTTCTAGAACAGTAATTCACTACCTTGGCTATGCTTCTTGTGGGGTTTTAAAAAGTACTGGGTTTAAACTTTGTGCCAAAGTTCTACCTCTGAATATTAGGATTCAGTAGATCTAGGAGGAGGCCAAGTGATGTATAGTCTTAATATCCTAGGTGATTCTGTTGTCAGACCAAACAGCTGACTGTTCTAGATATTCCAAGTCTGGTTCCATTTGCCCACTGTATGCAGATGATCAGGCATATGGATCATATCAATTGATACTCTATATTAACTCCAGAGGAGAACCTCTTACTAAAAAAGACACATGCGCTACATATTCCTAACAGAATTCAGTTGTAATGACTCACATAGCCACTGGCCAGAACACTCCCTTTTGTATCAATCATTGTTCCACTCCCGCTGGTCCCCTGCCATCCTTGGCACTGCTGTTAACCTAACAGCTGGTCAATATTAAGGAAGCTATCCTTATACACATATAAGGAGTTCCATAGCTAATGCTGTGCCTCGGGGGGGAGGGAGTCAGGGAGATTTGTGAGTCTGGGCTTGCCTCCAAACACAATGTACATTCTGCCCACGCCAGCTGCTGAAAGACCCTGACTTCCGACTCTCCAAGGTAACTAGAGAAGCTCTCTTCAAGGTCATCTTGCCCCATACCTTCTATTCATGCTCATCCTGATCATCAAAACTCAAGATTCCCTTCTTTACCTTGGACCACAAAGAGTGTATTAGAAGAGGTTCTGGGCAGCCAGTGGCATTAAAATCAGCCACTAGGAAGTGTCTGGTTCAAAGAGGTACTTGAGGGAACCCCTCTCCCACCTCAGCAATGTTCTAGGGAACATTAGGGTTTGCCCTGGGTAGTTCCACCCCTCCCTTCCTGGTAGGAAAGAGTCATAGCAGGTAGGGGGTGGTGTCTAAGTTCAGTGAGCCCCTTTTATGATTCATCCCACTAAAATGCAAGGGGGCAATTGCTTTTAATAAAAGCTGCAACCATTTCTTTGGGGGTGGGGGGGTGTTCTAAGACTCTGTGCCCTCCCCCTGGTGTAAATCTTTTCACTTCAGCTGGCTTCTTGCCTTCTACCCAATGGCCACCCTCACACCTGTGTTTTCTTTCCATCTCTTCTTTCTCCAACCCTAGCCTCTTGGGATTGAATTCCCAATTGGATGTAATAAATTCCTCTCAAATGTGCTGGTTCTTGGGTCTCTAGTGGTCAAGCGACCTTTTCCCCAGTACCCTTTCTAGGTTCCTGGGATGGATCATCGTAACTCAGGCCCAGCAACCAAATTCCCATTCTTTGGGTAGATGAAGGGGCTAGACCCAAAACATGCAGCAAGACTCAGGAAGAAAAATCAATACTACTTCCTGGCATGTAGGAAAGAAACTGTAGAAGAATACCAAGTCCCCATGGGGTTTCTCCCTCCGATTGCCCTATAAGTTACCACAAGTACTGAGCTATTTCTTAATTACTTTGTCATTATTTAACTCTTGACTTATTTATTTCATGTTCCTAGGTTATTAGTCCTTTGAAGGCAAGAATAACGTGCTGTATCTACTCTGTGTCTTCATAGTATCTGGTATAATCTTTTACTTGGAATGGAGGACAAATAAATATCAATACACGTATAAGTACTAAGAAATATGAAAATATACATAACTAGCACTATCTCCATATACAAAGATAGAATTAAATGGAATGAGCTCAAAGGGTTTTCTAGTTAAATGATCAGTGACATCTAGAAAGAGTCAGTGAAAGATAGGAAGGGTCTACCCAGTCCTTCTAGAAGGGGGGCGGTGCAAATTCAACAAAAGAATTTTTGGAGAATGGCTGAACACATATTCTGAAATGAGAGCTCTAAGCAACAAACTATAGATTTGTCCAGAGCTCTCCCCCAAAGCAACAAAGATGTTCAGTGTGTTGTGGTAACAGTCTTCAGTGCTTCCTCAATCATCAACCTAGTGTTAACCAGGGTGGGCTAGAGACTCATGTCTGGAATCTGCTTTCTCCAGGCCTTTGTTCTGCACCAGCTGTGACCTCTTTTTTTCTTTCTTCCTTTTTTTTTTTTTCTTTAAAGTCCCTGTAACTAAGCACAGAAAATAACTCGTCTTTGCTCCTGTCCCTGCTCCCAGTAGTCTCCGAGTGATGGAGTTTTCTGAACTGATTTTTAGGGAAGATTTTGCTTCTCCCAACGTGTTCTGCAAATGCTGGCCAGCCTCTTTGGGTTGATGCTGTATCTCTGTCTTTTCTCTCTGCCTGGACCAAGCCGTGTTTGGATTCTCTTTACAGGTTTTCTTCTCTTTAGGAGAGGAGGATCCCATTGTCCAGCCAACTTACTCTGTGCAGTCATTTTAAGCAGCTTTGGTGGGAGCAACCCCTCTCTGCTTAGAGTCTGGGTTGAACATGGACTTCCCCTGTGCTGCCATGGCGCTCCCTGTAGCTCAAAATCAAACCACTCAGAGCCATTGTTCCATCTGCTCACTTTGGCCTCAGTGGCCTGTGGGAGCCGTGGTTAATAAGGGATGAGAGAGGGTGGGTGCCACTGTTCATAATTGGGGGTGAAGGTGGTTTGATGATGGGGCAAAGAGTATGCGGTAAAGTTCCCCTATAATCCATCATTGGTTTATTTGATCATAACAATACGTGTAACTTGGGGTCAGTGAATAGATTCTATGGTCTAGGGAAGCATCACAAAAACGTACTGAGGAACTTAGATTTTTGTTTCTAGATGGGACATAAAATAGGAGGCAGGGGCAGGTTGGTGAGGAGCTAGCTCAGTACAGGAGGTGGGGAGGCCTATGGCTACATCATGAGGAGAAAGGGATAACTCTTGGGACCGGGTAATGGAATGGAAGGAGTGAGGGAGGAAAGGTTAGGTACCACAAGGCCCAAAAGAACATTGATAATGCCGCCAGCACCTGGGAAATTGGAGAATCTGGCGCGGGCTCTGTGTGAGTTAGTGAGGTGCCCCTTTTGAACAAGCCACTCAGTGGCTCACATGTCCTTCAGTCTTGGGTCCTGGAGCTGGCCTGAGCCCCAGGACTTCACATCGGGGACAGATTTTACAGGCTGATGTTCCCCACGCCTGCTTATTTTTCATCAGACATTCTACCGCTGGTTCACAGAATTCTGATTGCTGACAGCATGTGTATGTTCAAGGACTTGTGTGACTTTCTGCTGCAGTCCTAGGAAAACAGGGCTGGGGCACCTGGGTGGCTCAGTTGGTTGAGTGTCTGACTCTTGGTTTCAGCTCAGGTCATGATCTCAGGGTCCTGGGATCAAGCCCTGCATCAGGCTCTGTGCTCAGCAGAGTGTCTGCTTAAGGATTCTCATTCTCCCTCTGCCTACCTCCATCTCACTTGCTCTCTCAATCTCTCTCTAAACTAAATAAATCTTAAAAAAAAAAAAAAAAAGGCTGTGTCTTCTCTAGGGGGATATTCCATGTATATCTCCTATAACTTCTCTACAAATTATGATAGCAGCCAGAAAGTAGGTTTTTCATGAATTCTTCAAAAAAATCTACTGGGTTACTTTCTTTTTCAGTTTGCATGTGGAGGGGACTGGGGGTTGGGTGAGGGAGTGAGAAAGAGGGACAGCTTGGGAGATGCATTTTTAGCGCTATAGGAGTATTTTCTGGTGCGGTTTGGTTTTGTTTTTGTTTTGTTTTTGAGAGCGGTAAAGCCCAAAGCTCAATTTGTTTTTGATTAGTTGTAATTGCTGAAAAGAGACCCTTTGTCTTGGGCAAAGCCAGAGAGGAGTGTATATATCAGTAATGTAATCCCAGATACTTGATGGGCGCTCTGTAATTAAGGCCAACCGTGATAAGCACAGATAATTCTCTGTAGAGGGGGCTGAGGCAGTTAAGTGTAAAAGGCTGGAAATTGTGCTAGATTCAAAAGACAGGGTTTTGAATGCATCTGGAATGACGGCTAAATCTGCTCTAGTAATGTAGATGAGCCATTTAAATCAGAGCCTGGGTTTGTGAATAGGGCTGAGTTACAGGATTACATCTCTGTTTACATGAGGTCCTGGCCAGGAGCTGTGTGTGTGTGTGTGTGTGTGTGTATGTATGTTTTGATTTTAGCTCTAGGAAGTAGAGTTAAGGAATCAGAGGCTGTCTTGTGTGCTTCCAGTATTCCAAAAAAATTTTTTTTCTCTTAACAACTCAGACGTTCTAAATCTCATGTGGAAGTATTCAGAAATACGGTAACTGGAAAGACTTGAGTCAAGCCATTAACAGCTTGCTGGCACTAAATAAGGAAATGCGAGACAATCCCACTGGTACTGATGAACCTTTGTGTGGATTGTGAAGCTTTTCCTGGTCACAGGAAGAGGCAGCCCCATGGCTTGTCCTTCTCTGCCACATCTGTCTTCCGTGAATTTACAGCTCCCTGGGTACTAAAAGAATAATGAAAAGATTTTTTCTTTTCCTCATCAAAGTTCTGGGACCCACCTCCCCCCCCTTCCCCTGCCTCTCTCCTCTAAAGAAAGACACTTTAAAGTATGTATTTAAGTTAGGAACACTCAAAATTTTAAGGAAATTAAAATAAAATCCGTCAATTTAAATATAAATCACAGATTCTGTCAGCATGCCATCTATTTCATTACATAATCACATAATCCCACTAGCCATTGGACAAAATTTCAGCACCTAAGTCCTAGTCTTTGAAATGATGACATCATAAGTGTCATTGTATTAAATGCAACAGAAACATGGAGCATCCCTAATTTTTACTGACAGCACTAAAAACATTGCATACTAATATAACTGCATATCTTGCCATTTATTAAACGACTTTATTGTATTTTTCCATGCTAATTGTCAAGACATTAGAATGCAGAAACCATGTACAGGGAACGTTCCTTTAGTGCTGACAGACTGATACCATATCATGTATTGGGGCCAAAAGATTTTTCTCCTATGGTAAGAACTGTTAATATTTGACTCAGTCTGTATTTAGGACATCATTCCACAGCTATTAAGAGTTCTAGAGGCTAAATTCAATTATTTTTTTATTTTTAAAAAGATTTTATTTGACAGGGGCGCCTGGGTGGCTCAGTTGGTTAAGCGACTGCCTTCGGCTCAGGTCGTGATCCTGGAGTCCCGGGATCAAGTCCCACATCAGGCTCCCTGCTCAGCGGGGGGTCTGCTTCTCCCTCTGACCCTCTTCCCTCTTGTGCTCTCTGTCTCTCATTCTCTCTCTCTCAAATAAATAAATAAAATCTTTAAAAAAAAAAAAAAGATTTTATTTGACAGAGAGAGCCAAAGAGCACAACGGTGCGGGGGGTGGGGGGCAGAATGGCAGAGGGAGAAGGAGAAGCAGACTCCCCACTGAGCAAGGAGCCCAATGTCAGACTTGATCCCAGGACCCTGGGATCATGACCTGAGCCGAAGGCAGATAGATGCTTAACCAACTGAGCCACCCACATGCCCCTAAATCCAATTTTTAAAGAAAATAATTAGAATACATTTTTTTAAATCATAAAACCAACACATTTATTTATAGGAAAAGTTGGAATATACAACTGAGCATAACAAAGAAAATAAAATGAATCTGTAATACTTCTTTCCCAGAATTAAGCCCTGTTAAAAGCTTGGTGTACGTTCTTTCAGGTCCTTCACTATGTATGTATGTATGTGTGTGGTAGGGTGACCAACCATCCCAATTGGCCAACTAAAGAGTTCCCTGCAATATTGGACTTTCAGTTTTACCCATGATCAGTTTTGGGCAACCTGGTGGAGCTGGTTTGTGCGGGTACCCTTGTGTACAATAAATAACACCACTTGTATTAGAAACTGTAAGTGCAAGGCCAGTACTAAGCTCTTTACATGCATTATCATTATTGTTAATTTTCAAGAGAGAAACTAAAGCTTAGCTGTTTTTTCATTCGTGAGTGTCCTATTACATCCTAAGAGCATTTTCTTATTGAGACAGGGTAGCAATGTAAACTCTTTGTCAGCCACATGTGTGTATTTTTTTTCTAGTTTGTCATTTCCTTTTTAATTTTACTTATGGGTTTTTATATACAGAAATTATAAAATTTTATGTGTCCGTGCTATCGTTTTCCCACTTTATGTCACGCTTAGAAAGTCTTTTTCTATTCCAAGCCCATATAAAGTCACTTAGAACTTTTACTAGTACTCTTTAAAATTCTCTCCAGTTTTATCAAGATATAATTGATATAAAATGTTGTATTAGTTCAGGGTAAACAACATGGTTTGATATATGTATATACTGCAAAATGGTTATAAGTTTAATTAGCATCTATCCTATCATATGGTTATAATTTTTTTCTTGTGATGAGAACTTTGAAGATCTACTCTCTTAGCAGCTTTCAAATATGCAACACAGTATTGTTAACTATAGTCTCCATGTTGTACATTACAACCCCGGGCCTTACTTATCTTGTAACTGGAAGTTTGTACCATTTGACCACCTTCATAAATTATGCCAACCCCCGCCTCTGGCAAACTCACTCTGTTCTCTGTATCTAGGAGTTCAATTTTTAAATTTTTTTAAAGAGTCCACATAGAAGTGAGGTAATACAATATCTGTCTTTCTCTGACATATTTCACTTGGCACAGTGCTGTCAGGATCCATCCATATGTTACAAATGACAAGATTTCACTCTTTCACTCTTTTTTTTAATAGCTGAATAACAGTCTCTTGTGTGTATATATACACCATGTTTTCTTTATCCATTCATTTGTCGATGGATAAACATCAACATAGGTTGTTCCCATGTCTTGGCTATTGTATATAATGCTGCAATGAACATGGGGGCACAGATACGTTTTTAAGGTAGTGATTTAATTTCCTTTGGGTAAATAACCAGAAGTAAAATAGCTAGATCATATGGTAATTCTATTTTTCATGTTTTGAGCAACCTCCATACTGTTTGGGATAGTGGCGACACCAGTTTACATTCTCACCAATAATGTGTGAGGGTTTCCTTTTCTCCTCCTCTTCGCCAACACTCGTTATTTCTTGTCTCTTTGATAATAGCCCTTCTAACAGCTGTGAGGTAATACCTCATTGTGCTTTTATTTGCTTTTCCCTGATTAAGAATGTTGAGCACGTTTTCATTTATCTGTTGGCCATCTGTATGTCTTCTTTGGAAAAATGTCTATCCAGATCTTCTGCCCGTAGTTTAATCAAATTGTTTTTGTTTGTTTGTTTTGTTTGTTTTGGGGGGCTACTGAAGTGTATGAAATCTTTATATATTCTGCATATTAACCCCTTAACAGATACAAGATTTGCAAATATTTTCTCCCATTCAATAGTTAGGCTTTTCATTTTGTTGGTTTCTTTTGCTGTACAGAAGGTTTTTAGTTTGATGTAATCCCACTTGTTTATTTTTGCCTTTATTATTTCCTTTGCTTTTGGTATAAAATTAAAAAAAAAAACACTGTCAAGACCAATGTCAATAAGTTTACTCCTTTTGTTTTCTTCTAGGAGTTTTATGATTTCAGGTCTTATGTTCATGACCTTAATCCATTTTAAGTTGATTTTTGTGTTTGGGAGGTCCAGTTTCATTCTTAAGCATGTGGCTGTCCAGTTTTCCCATCACTATTGAATAGACTGTCCTTTCCTCCCCCCCCCATATATTTCTGGCTCCTTTGTCATAAACTGATCATACATACATGGTTTATTTCTAGGCTCTCTGTTCCATTGATCTATGTATGTTTTTATGCCAATAGCATGTTTTGATGACTATAATTTTGTAAGATAGTTTAAAATCAGACAGTGTGATGTCTCCTGCTTTGTTCTTCTTGGTCAAGATCACTTTGGCTCTTCAGGGTCTCTTGTGGTTCCATATAAATTTTAAGATTATTTGTTCTATTTCTGTGAAAATGTCCTTGGAAATTTGATAGAGATTTCATTGAATCTATAGATTGCTTTGGTAGAATAGACATTTTAACAATATTTATTCTTCCCTCAGTGAGCATTTATTTGTGTCTTTCATCAGTGTTTTCTATTTTCAGTGTACAGTAACTGGTCATTACCTCCTACATTAAATTTATTCCTAGGATATTTTATTCTTTTTGCAATTATAAATGGGATTTTTAAAAATTTCTCTTTCCGATGGGTCTCTATTAGTGTATAGAAACCCAACAGATCTTTGTAAGTTGATTTTTGTAACCTGCAATTTTGCTGAATTCATTTATTCTAATAGGTTTTTTTTAATATTTATGTCATCTGAAAATTCAGACAGTTCTACTTCTTCCTTTTTTTTTTTTTTTTTAAAGATTTTATTTATTTGAGAGAAAGCATGAGCAAGAGAGCACAAGCAGGGGGAGCAGCAGTGGGAGAGGGAGAAGGAGACTCCCCACTGATCAGGGAGCCTGATGTGGGGCAACGTCTTCCTTTCTGATATGGGCATCTTTTATTCCTTTTTTCTCTCCTTGTCTTTAACTTCTGCAATTTAATTTTAATGTGTCTCAGTGTGTGTCTCCCTGGATTCATCTTAACTGGAACATTCAGGCTTCTTGGTTATGGATGTGTTTCTTTCCCCTGGTTAGGGTTGTTTTCAGCCTTTATTCTTCAAATAAGCTTTTTGCCCCTTCTTATTCTGTGACTCCTATAATGCAAACACTGGTCTGCTTGATGTTGTTCTATATATCCCTTAATATACACTTTTTTTTCATTCTTTTTTCTTTTAGCTCCTCTATTTGGGTGAATTTCACTGTCCCATATATGAGTTCAAAGATCCCTTTCTTCCACATCATCTGTTCTGCTGTTGAACCCCATTATTGAGTTTTTCAGTTCAGTTATTATATTCTTCAGCTCTGTGATTTTTGTTTGGTACTTGCTTATATCTCTTTGTTGACATTCTCACTCTGTTCATGCATTATTTTCCTGAGGTCACTGAGCATCTTTAGGACCATTATTTTAAAACTCTTTATCAGGTAAGGGGCACCTGGGTGGCTCAGTCGTTAAGCGTCTGCCTTCGGCTCAGGTCATGATCCCAGGGTCCTGGGATCGATCCCCGCATCGGGCTCCCTGCTCAGCAGAAAGCCTGCTTCTCCCCCTCCCACTCCCCCTGCTTGTGTTCCCTCTCTCGCTGTGTCTCTCTCTGCCAAATAAATAAATAAAATCTTAAAAAAAAATAAAACTATCAGGTAAGTCACTTATCTCCATTTCATTAAGGTCTATTTCTTGAGTTTTATCTTTTTCTTTTGTTTGCAACATATTCCTCTGTTTCTTCATTTTCCTTGACTCTCATTGTGGTTTCTGTGTATTAGATAAAATGGTCACCACTCCCAGCCTTAAGGGAGTGTTCTCCTGTGGGAGATGAAACTTATCATTTAGCCCTGCCCTAGCTCTTGGTTGTTTCTCCGAACTTTGTGGTTGTCCAAGCTGCCTTTGCTCTTAGTGGCTCCCAGTAGTTGAGGGTGAAAGACTTTTCAGTGTCTGAAAGGGAAGGGTCTAAGCGCCTAGATGCAGGCTGATGAGAAGCCTGGCTGTAGGCAGCATATCCTTTTAAAAATTGTTTTTCATTCAAGTATAGTTGACACACAATGTTATATTAATTTCAGGTGTACAATATAGTGATTTGGCAAGTTTATACATTATGCCATGCTCACCACAAGTGTAGGTACCATCTGTCACCATACAACGCTATAACAATACCATTGACTATATTTTCTATGTTGTGCCTTTTATTCCCATGACTTATTCATTCCAGAACTGGAAGCCTGTATCTCCCACTCCTTTTCACCCATTTTGCCAATTCCACCCACACCACCTCCCTTCTGGCAATCATCCGTTTGTTTTCTGTATTTGTAGGTCTGATTCTGCTCTCTGTTTGCTTATTCATTTGTTTTTTTAGATTCCACATATGAGTGAAATCACTGGTACTTGTCTGAGTCTGACTTATTTCATTTAGCACAATACCCTTCAGATCCATGCATGTTGTTACAAATGGCATGATCTCATCCTTTATTGTGGCTGCATAATATTCCATTGTGTGTGTATGTACACACCTCTTCCTTATCCATTTGTCTGTTGATGGAAATCATCCCATGCATCTTTTCCAACCACAAAAGTGTGAAGCTAGAAATAAATCACAAGAAAAAAAAACTAGAAAAAATACAAACATGTGGAGGCTAAACAACATGATATTGAACAACCAATGGGTCAAAAAGCAATCAAAGAAGAAATAAAAAAAATACATGGAGACAGATGAAAATGGAAACACAATGGTCCAGAATCTCTGGGACACAGCAAAAGCAGTTCCTAAAAGGGAAATATATAGGAATAGGCAGCTATTTCTCCCTCTGCACTGAGCTCTGGAGGAATAGCCAGTCTCTTTGTTACAGTCCTCTGGGATTTTTGAAAGTAACCTTCAGAGCCAGGCAATCAAGTGCTATGTCCTGTGGATGGCAGCTGCAAAAGCTCCCTTCATGGAGACTGAACTGAAGTAGGGCAGAGAGAGCACAAAGATGGTGTCCACCGACCTCCCTAGTCTCTGGAGAAGATTGTAGTCAATGCCTAGATTTGTATTAAATTAGGAGTCTGAACCTCAGGCTGAAGATCAGATAAGCAAATAGTCCTCTTTCATGGAAAGACTGGGAGATGGGCATTTTAGTCAGCTGCTTTTGTGCTGAGCCCTGGGAGGTTAGCCACAGTGAGTCCTTGTGATCCTGTTTGTTTGCTATAGCCTTGTGAGTCCTGTGGACCCAAGAAATATTGGCTCTTAGAGCTAGGTGTTTTGGGGTTTCATCTCTCAGGTGCAGGTCTTAAAAATTGGGGCACTAGATGTTGGGTCCAACCTTTTCACTCCTAAGAGAGAAGCTGAGAATTGTGAGTTCCCTCCCAATTGTATGTTACTGTGCCAGAGGTAGGATTTATGGTGGGATTTCTCTACTGTGTAGGAGTTACTCAACTAGTTTCTGAATTTCTTTCAGAGAGAATTGTTTCATATATAGTGGTAGATATATTGTGTTCATCGAAGGAGATAAGTTCAGAAGGCTCCTGTGTCTCCATCTTCAACTGGAACACTTACTAGTACTCTTATAGTGTCAAATGCATTTGAATATATTTTATTACTGGGTGTGAGGTAGGGATCTAACTAATATTTTTCCTCAAATGGATACATGTTGGCATACTAATAATCCATTTTTCTCCCTTTGATTTGAAATACTGCATATTAAACACATATACATATGTGTGCTTGTGCATCATGAGTTCATTTCTGCAACTCCTATTTTGCCACATTCATCTCTCTGTTCCTGGGTCTGTATCACACTATATTAATTATTATAGTTCTATTATGTAGACAGATGGGCAGAAGAAGTGTTAATTAGTCCCAACCCTGATTTAGGAAATAAGGGGGTAAACATGGACCTATAGATAACAATTTAGCCATGAAGGAATTTTTCCAACTCAACTGTGGTTTGTTATGTTCAGTAGGAGGAATACTGTATGTTTCTAACCATGTGTTGATGTTTAACAGTTCCCATAGAGACAGACCATGGAGACCCACATGAGGTTTTACCTTGCAAAGTTCTTAATAGAAGTAACAGACAACTTTTAGCGTCATGTCTGTTTTATTGATACATAGCACAAACAGTGTCTGAACTTCTAGTATTCTCTCACGTTGAGAGTACTGAGATACTTCACCCTTCTTAATTAAGTTCCATGTATTTCCTGGTTAAATAAGGGAGTTTGAAGGGATGGTGAGGATAGAACAGCAATAACAAAACTGTAGAAAAGAAACAGCTGTAATTGTAAGGGTATCACAATATCTGGAATTTTGAACCCATTTTCAAGCGGCTCAATGAAGGAATCTATGTTTTTCTTTAACTATGATATTAACAGTAATTAAAGATAAAAAGGGAAATATCAGTGGCACTACTTAATTGTAGTGATAAATGTTTTCCCTTGCTGAGTGGTGCTGTTAAAAACCTTAAGCTGGTTTTATCTATTGCCTCGATAAGTGTAGTAGTAAAAGCACTGAGAAAAAAGACAAGTGATTTCTCCTTTTGCTATAATTTCTTAATGGCCACAAATTGACGTATCACCAAAAACATGCTTGGCCTGTTTGCAATTTGCTTTGTCTGTAAAAGAATGATAAACATAGTTTGAAAAGTTTATCAGGTTTTAATAAACAAGACAGTTGTTTTGTGGTCTAGCCCTTGAGAGTGTGTAGTGTTTTTTTTTGTTTTTCCTTTTAGTTGCATTGTTGCAGTGTTCAAGCAAAGGCATCCAAAAATAGCCAACTGAGAGACAAAGACCTTCTAAATTCAGGCTTTGTTGGAGTTTATAATCAACTCCATGTATCCTAAGGACTTCATGTATTTCATAAAGATTACAGTGAGCAAATGAGCTTTAAAAGTCAAATATAAATGAAAGATAAAATGTATATCAGTTTGGTTGGTCAGTGGAGAATAATCAGAGGCACAGATCTTCTGTAATCAATAAAAATCTGCAATATGCCATTTGTTCTCAAATTATATGGAAAAACTCTGCTAGGAGACTGCTATAGACTAATGTATCCCTTTGAGATCCCTATGTTGAAACCTAATCTCCAATGAAATGATATTTGGAAGGTGGGGCCTTTGGGAGGTGTTTAGGTCCTAATGGGATTAAGTGTCCTCATCAGAGAGACCCCAGAGAGCTGCCTTGCCCCTTCCACCAGGTGAGCACAGAACAAAATGAAGGCTGTCTGTGAGCCAGGAAGCAGGCTCTAACCAAACACCGAATGTGCTAGCATCTTGATCTTGGAATTCCCAGCCTCCACAGCTGTGACAAATTCTTGTTGTTTAGAAGCCCCTCATCTATGGTCCTTAGTTATAGCAGCCCAAACGGACTAAGACAGAGACATTTCAGCAACCTCAGTCCCTGACTTCTCAATTTCTTTGTCATGTGCACTTTTAAAAAGTTGGGAATTTCTTCTATTATTTATTAATTCAACCAACAAATATTTTTCAAGTGCCTGAGGTGTGCCAGACACTAGGTGGATAGACACAGCAGAAGTAAATAAAAATCCTTCAAGTCATGAAGCTTACATTCTAGAGAGGAAAGATTGACAATAAAAATCATAAATCAGTTAAGATATACCAAATGGTAAAAAGTGGTGTGGAGGAAAGTAACAGAAGGTAAAGGAGAGAGCAAATGCCTGGTCAGAAGCTGGTAGGGGGCTGTTAATAATTTAGAGTAGACAGGGAGGGCCGCACCAATAAGATCTTATATAAAGATCTAGAGGAAATGAGAGCGTGAGCCATGTGGGCGTCTTGGGGAAAAACATTCTGGGCAGAAAGAGCAGGAGGCACATAGGCCATTCCCAGTGCATCTGGAGCACAGGAAAGCAATGTGGATGGACTTCCGGGAGGAGAGGGCAGGGAGGTGAGGTGAGACTGATAGGGAGAGGAGGAGGGGGCTGCACAATGTGGGGACTTTAAGGCTGAGTAAGTATGTGTACTCTGAGTGAGATGGGAAGTCTGGGGGATTTTTTTTTTTTTTAAAGATAGATAGATAGATAGATAGATTTATTTATTTATTTATTTATTTATTTGACAGAGAGCATGCACAGGTGAGCCGGGGGAGGAGCAGAGGAAGAGGGAGAGAGAGAGAATCTCAGGCAGAATCCCCACCGAGCACAGAGCCTGACAGAGCGCTCAGTCTCACGACCCTGAGATCATGACCTGAGCCAAAGGTATGAGTCAAGAAGCTTAACCAACTGAGCCACCCAGGTGCCCCAAGTCTGGGGGATTTTGAGTGGAGACCTGACTTTTGGCTCTGACCTTAACAGGATCCCTCAGCTCCTGCATTGAAAATAGATTTTGAGGAGTCAAGGTAGGGAGGTCTAATTAGGAGGCTTTTGCAATAATCTAGGAGGAAGGTCATGGAGATACGAAGACATGATTACCTTCTGGATCTATTTTGAAGGTGCAGCCAACGGTATTTGCTCATGAGCTGGAAGGAAAGGAATGAAGACAGCACCATGGTTTTTGGCCTGAGCAATGGGAAGAATGGAGTTTACCTAACAAAAATCAACAATCATGTTTATCTCACTGATTGCTCTGGCTGTGGTTCTGGGCTTCTACTCTCTTTTACTTTGGGCCATACCACTCTGATTCCGTTTTTGTTTTTGTTTTTTTTTAATTAAAAAACTGAAAGAGCAGTTTTAGGTTAACAGAAAAATTGAACAGAAAGCACAGAGATTTCCTATATACCCTGTGCTCCCCTACCATGCACAGCCTCCCCCATTTTCAACACCCCCACCAGAGTGGGACATGTGTTAGAGTTGATTAACCTACACTGACACATCATAATCACCCAAAGTCCATAGTTTACATTAGGGTTCACACTTGGTGTTGTACATTTTGTTGACAAATGTATAGCATGTATCCACCATTGCAGTATCCCACAGAATAGTTTCACCGCCCTAAAAAAATCCTCTGTGCTCTGCCTATTCATCCCTGCCCACTAACCCCCCGGCAACCACTGATCATTTACTGTTTCCAGTTTTGCTTTTTCCAAAATATCCTATAGTTGGAATTACAAACTATGTACATTGTTCAGGTTAGCTTCATACACTCAGCAGTATGCATTTAATTTCCTCCCTGTCTTTCCATGGCTTGACAATTCATTGCTTTTTTGTGCTGTTAAAATAGTCTGTTGTTTGGATGTCCCACAATAACCTTATTTAGTCATCTACTGAAGGTTATCTTGGTTCTTCCAAGTTTTGGTAACTATGAATAAAGCTGCTATGAATGTCTGTGCACAGGTTTTGGGGGGGGGCACAGTTTTTTTTGACATTTTTGTGTTAATACCAAGAAGTGTGAGTGCTAGATCATATGGTAAGCTGGTTTAGTTTTGTAAGAAACCGCCGGTCTTCTAAAGTGACTGTACCGTTTTGTGTTCTTACTAACAGTGAATGAGTTTGGGTTGTTGCACATCCCAGCCAGCAATTGGTATTATCAGTATTTTGGATTTTGCCCATTTCTAATAGGTGTCCAGCAGTATCTCATTGTTGTTTTAATTGATTCCATCATCAAGGTTTGCCAAAAGTTGTTTTTCTTTCTTTCTTTCTTTTTTTAAAATTACCTAGCCTTTTCCAAGACCTCATCCTCCTGGATCACTAAAGCCTTTTAGACTTCCTCTCAGATTATAGAAACATTTTCTTGGGTCTCAGATTAGACAAACCAACAAACAAGCCCCTATTTTGGGCATTGCTAAGAGACAAAATCATCTTAGACCTGGAGCCTGTCAGTCACGGCTTCAGTACACTTGGCTCTCTCCCTGCTCTGGCCAGTTGTGTGTGTAAATGGCCCTGTGACTCTCCTTCATCTTGTTAGTTTCTAAATAAGAATATTCCCTTTGGCGTGACTGGCTATTTCCACTCTATGCTTAGTCTATTAGAGTGCATGAACATGTCAGCCATCATACTCAAGCTAATAAGTGTTAAATTTACACCTCCAACCCTAACTTCTCACCTAAATTCTAGCCCTATATTTTTAGGTATCTAGAGAATACCCTCATCTTGAGTATCTCGCAATCCTATTTTTGCTGTCCCTCAAATTCTGTGCGTATGTCTCTCACATTATCTCTCTCTGGGGTCTGCAGGTGATTGTCTTGTGTGTTCATCTCTTTTCTTCACATCCCCCCATGAATGCATCAGCGGGGCTTCCATCAGAGTGTATCCACCACCAGTAGGACAGTTCTTACCGCTGCCGCTCTTACCCGGAGTCCTGCAGTAGCTCCCTAATTGGTCTCTTCCCCAACCTCTGTACCTTTTATGATCTACCCCTGTGGAGCAGCCAGAGTGTTCCCCAGCTTTCTGCAGATGTAATTGACATATTGTGTCAGTTTAAGGTGTACAGCGTGTTGATTTGACAATTGAATGAGTGATCTTTTAAATCAGATCCTGTCACCTTGTTTCACGTTCCCCAGTGGCACCCCATTAATATCAGAGTAAAGTCCAGACTTCTCAC
The DNA here is from genome assembly GCF_964656455.1 of Halichoerus grypus. Taxonomy (NCBI): domain Eukaryota; kingdom Metazoa; phylum Chordata; class Mammalia; order Carnivora; family Phocidae; genus Halichoerus; species Halichoerus grypus. The sequence continues at coordinate 54,915,582 of NC_135717.1, forward strand.
CATGGCCTGAAGTCCCTGTGTTATCTCATTTCTGCCTACCTTTCCCAAACTCATCTCCTACTTTCTCAGTGCCAACTCTCAAACTTGCAAAGCTATTTCCCACTGCAGGGCCTTTGCATTTGCTTCTCCCTCTGCCCGGGATGCCTTCCCAGATGCTTCCTTCACTAGATCACTTTCATCCCCTAGCTCTCAGGTTTCCCTGACCTTCTTTTTTTTTTTTTTTTTTTAAAGATTTCATTTATTTGACAGAGAGAGACACAGTGAGAGAGGGAACACAAGCAGGGGGAGTGGGAAAGGGAGAAGCAGGCTTCCCGCGGAGCAGGGAGCTCGATGCGGGGCTCGATCCCAGGGCCCTGGGATCATGACCTGAGCCGAAGGCAGACGCCCAACGAATGAGCCACCCAGGCGCCCCCTTTCCCTGACCTTCTGAGGTAATGTGTTTACCACTTCTCCTATCAGTCCCATTCACTCTCTATCCCATTTCCTATTTGTATTTCCTTCATGGCATTTCTAAATTATTATTATGGGAAATTATCTTATTTGCCTACATGTTTGCAGCTTGCCTCTCTCGAGCAGAAGGTAAGTTCCCTGAGGACAACATCCTTGTCTTATCCCTCACTGGGACCTGGAGCTTAGACCAGTGTCTGGCACATCATGGGAGCTCAAAACATATCTGTTGAATAAATGTATTTGGAACTTAGCACTTCCCTCCAGTAATTTCTCATCCTATTCTTCCATCTGGTTCTAAGTGACTTTCTTTCTCAAGTTGTGTTTTCTCAATCCTCTAAAGGAAAAATTTGGAGCCCTCTTTATTTCCTCCCTTTTATTTGTACCCCATATCCCATTCAACCCTCCAAGCAGGTCCCATTGATCTTTCTGTGATTTTTCAGATTCCTTCTTCTCTTTCTTAGTCATGGCCCATATCATTGATCTGTTTTTCCATCTTTGGTCTTTCTATATTTTTCTAACATTCTGGAGAGTGATGCCAAATTGATGTTTCTAAAAAATTTGTTTTCAAATGTTATGCCCAAATAGGGTATATTCCTTTTAGTTTGTACTTGGAGGCAAGTACAGAAATATCACTCCGTACAATTGTTGCTAAATAGAAGCATAAAGAAGTGAATGTGATTAACTATTAGAGTAACTAATCAACTGTGAGATGTGATGTATGTATTTTGCTGTGGAAACCGGTATCCTTGAATTTTATCCAGAAACCACCAGTTTAAATTTAAACTAGTAGATGTGTCCTTGGTAATCTGGTTGTATTTTAATTCTGAAATAATAATTGCACAAGCCAATATTAAGTCTTTAAAGTAGAAATTTTAAAGAGTGAAATAAGGTTGCTCTGTTTAGCATTGCCCATGGGGCTCCTTGCTTTGACTCTAATGACTAGTTCCAGTGACTGAGATGAAAATATTCTTTGACTTGGAAAATGATAGCACTAGGTGTTATTAACTTGCTGTAATGACCTTTTGACAAGGCAAAATTTTTATTTTATTCTTTATTTTTTCTCCTTTTTACTGATTGCTTGCTTACCACATGGCCAGAAATTTTTGTCTCCTGTTGACCCCTCATAAGGACCTGTTGGCCTTACATGAATGGCACAGAGTTTGAATATAGGCAGATTTCCTAAGAAAAACTAACGAATTGACATTATCATTTATAAATCAGGCTCTTGCAAAGTTGGTTTGTGTGAAATGATCTCTCAAATGAGCTTACCCTTGGAGTAGGTGAACAGCTTGAAATGCTGGATGTTTAGTCTGTATTTGGTCCAGATACTCCCTGAGATGGCTGTGAGAAGCTATTCCTTTGGCTCCTGCCAATGACCCAGGTTCCCTGATGCTCCTGTCCTGATGGAGTCACCTTGGCCACTGTCTCTGAGCTTGGCCATGTGTCCATTGTTGGCCATTGAAACATCAGCTAATGAAACATGAGTGGAGGCTTGCTTGGCATGAGCACTTTGAGGCTTGTGGTCCTCTTGGGCCACTCCTTTTGAGTCCAGCTTCTGTGTTGTGCAGAAGGTCAAGCAGCTGTGTGTTGAGGTCCATGTGGAGAAGAACAGAGGACCCTGGACACCAGCCCATGGGAACTGCCAGTGGCCAGACCACACCAACGCAGCCACACGAGCAAGGCCATTTGGAATTTCCCACTATCCCCGCATCCCAGCCCCAACACATAATTTTCCCTTGATGAAATACCTTTGGCCCTTCTACCCTCATTTCAGTTTCATGTCCTTGACATACAAATAAAAATAGGCATAATACACCTTAATGCAGCATTTGCTGTACCCCCAGCACACAGATAACTGGTTCATTATTGTGTGATAACTCTGGCGTAGTGAAAGTGCCAAAACGTTCCCCACCCCCCAGTCCCTGGCTTCAACCGTAATTTATCAGATGTTGTTTCCCATCCTTCAACAAATTCTTGGCTAGAGTAATTCCTTGAGCAAATGCTTACTGAGTTCCCACTGTGTGTTAAACACTAGTGAACAAAACAAGCAAACATCCTTGTCCTTACTGAGCCTCTATTCTAGTGGGAAAATACAGATAAATAAATTAGTGTATCAGTTAGCTTAGAGTTAGTTATGTGGTAACGACCTTCAAAAACAATGACAAAGATTACATTATATGGCCTTTGTAGGTTGGCTGCTATTTCTGTGAGGCTTGGGATATCTGGGGGAAGAGAATTTCAAGAAAAGGGGAAGCAAGTGCAAAGGTCCTGAGGCAGGAGTGTGCAGGGTAATTTGAAAATTGGCCAAGAGGCCAGTTGTGGCTGGAACATATGAGTGTCTTTGTAGGGTGGTTATAGGAATAAGAAATGGGGCGTGGGTGGGTACAGATCATATCTGGCAATATTGACCAGTGTAAGGACTTAAGCTTTGATTCTGAACAAGAAAGGCAACCGTTGGAGGGTTTTGAACAGGAGAGTGACATGATCTGAATTGCATTTTAACAGGACTCTTCTGTCTGCTGTGTTAAAAATAAGCTGTAGAGCGGTAAGGTTTTGGGAGCCAGGATACCAGTGGGGTGAGGCTTTTTAGAATAATCTACAAAAAAAAGAGTGGTGGCTTATACCCAGAAGAAGCAGTGTGGTGGTGAGAAGTGGCTGGATTATGGACATATTCTGGAGGTAAACCTGACAGGTTCCTTTGCTGGTTTGATTGTGGGGAGGGGGCAGGGTGGAGATTAAGAATTATTTTAAGAGTCCTTAACTTTCAGCTCACTTAAAGTTATGAAATGAATCTAGTCTAAAGCTTGAATTTCAAACTCCATATGAAGCTCATCTCCCTCCATTCCCCACCCTTACTGGGACTCTGCCTACTTTAGGGAGTGAGCAAAGTGCAGGGGATGATGCTCCAGTGTGCTGGACAAGGAGGGAAGGGATGTAACTGGAAGGTCTTGCTGCCCTCTCTTGGCTGGCTGTACTCCTTTCTTGGGTGACACTAACCTGCCATTGATCCTCTCACGGATGGGTTCCCAGTGGTGCTCTCTCCGGGGTGTGGGGGGGGGGGGCATGGAGGAGTTCTTTACAGTGTGCTGAGGGGCTCCCTTCTACAGTTGCCCGATGTGTGACATACTAGACTCCTGGGGGCTGCTATCCCAGCTGGGCCACCTGGACGTAGTTCAAGCACAACTACCCCTACCCTCCTCCCTCCCCACACACCACTGGTGTCCCAGTAAAAATGAAGGTCGTTCCACTGCTGGGTCACGGCTTCTCCAGTTCTCTTCTGTCTTGTTCAGAACAGCATATGAACATATCCCCAGGCTGCTGTCTGAGAAGGTCTCTCAATGTTGCAGGCACCCACTGTTACAAAGTGTTTCCCCTGATGCCTCTTTCATTTGGTCTTAGGGAGGGGAGCCCAGTACCCACTCTCAAACATGATTTGAGGAGGAAATGCCCTTTGAATATTGCACTGCCCCAAGGACAGACCATCCCAGACACCTTTCCTCTCATTTTCTTACACAAAGAAAGGAGGAAAGTGGTGATAGGATGGTAGCTAGTGAACCAGTGCAGCATTGCTGAACTAGGAAGAACCAGTACTAGAGGTGGCTGAGGATTGATTGCAGAAGGAAAGGTACTGATTGGCTTGGCTCCCTGCCCCTGGAGACCACAGACTCCCTGCTTGTCAGTCCAGCTTTGCCTTTGGCTTAGGGACAGGTAGGACCTACTCAAAGATTTGTGTTTGAGCCCCTGCTCTGCTACTTACCGGGGACCTTGAGCCTCAACCTCTGAGTTTTTGCTTTCTCACCTGTGGAGTGGGGATGTAACATGAACTCTACCAGGTAGCCTCTGTCTGCCTTTCTGGATAGCCCTCCTACCTGCTGTTTGAAAAGAGTTCCCCCATCTTGGATTTCAGCCCTTTGGGAATGTCTGGTTCCGACTCCTAAATACCCCTGTCCTGGCTGTAACACCATTTCCTCTTAGAAACGGTGCACCAGGGTGTTTACATTTGGCCTCCTCCCAGGTGTCTTTATGAAATCTCAGCACTCTCCACGGCCTCTTCTTAAATATTTAAGCATGAGACCTCAACTCCTCGGTGCAAGATTCTGCTCCCAAACCCCACGTGCTTTTGCTCCACAAACGTAAGACTCCTCTGCAGCCAAACCAAAGCTGCTATTTGCTCAAAGTTTTGCTCCACAGGAGGAGAGAGAAACAATCCTTTATACCTAAAGCAGGCTTTTTTTTTTTCCTTATGCCATCACCTGGGGTTTTTACCTAATCTAACCAATCCCGCTTCAGATTTCACCAGTCAAGATTCAGTGGGGCCACCCAATATCTTCATTTGTAGGAGTATGAGACCTCTAGTCGGTTGAATCTTAATATGCTACTTTATTCTTAATTATCTTTTACTGTAGTTGTATCAGGTGTCACATGTACTGAGGACAGTGGACTCCTCTGGAGGAAGGGGACTCTTATAACCCCAGCAGTTTAAGAGAAAAATCAATTCATGGGGCGCCTGGGTGGCTCAGTTGGTTAAGGATCTGCCCAGGGGCCTGGGATCGAGGCCCTGCACTGGGTTCCCAGTTCAGTGGAGAGTCTGCTTCTCCTTTTCTCTCTCTCTCTCTGCCTCTCCCATGCTCATGCTTGTGAGCACTCTCTCTCAAATAAATAAATGAAATCTTAAAAAAAAAATTCATGAAATTTCCCTAATTCAAGCGGGTGATTATTAAAAAGGATTACAAATGAGTATTGTACACCACGGTTGAATCCCGAGTTTGTTCAACAAGGTGTTATTAGAACCACAGAAGGGAATGAGATTTGGTGCTACCTCTTAGAAGCCCAAAACTTACTGCTGTGATTATTAGCATTGTAACTGAGGTCACAGACCTACATTGGGGAATGTACTGAAAACTGTCACTCTGTTCCATAAGAAGTTGGATTGTTTGAGAGCTTGAGTATTTTAAATAGTTCTATTTTTTCTGTCTAGTCCCAGAAGATTTGTGCACCATCTCCTTTAGAAAAGGAGTATTTTTGGTTGATCAGGGTATGGAGTCATTATTTGGCAAGTGAGTAACCTGAAAATCAATGATAAACATTGTAATTCCCACCACCTACTATTTACTTTGAGCCAGAAAATGCATGCAAAATGTTTAGAATTCCACAATAAGCCATTTCATAGGTGAGGAAAACAAGATAGAAACAAAACAACTTATTCAGGAATGCATAGCTAGTGAATGGAAGGACCAGTGTCAGGGGTCCACTATGCCCTCAGAAACGTCCACTAGGTTAGCCTTTGGTTCCAACTTCTTGCAAGGTTGTGTATTTCAATTAGGATTCTGGAACTCTGCCATATAGGAAAAAGTGGTACCAACTTTCTTGAAATTATAAAAATGAGTAGATGAGAAGTGTGACAGTAACTAAATAAGACGTTGTAGGAAATTTAGTACATGAAAAAAAAACACCTTTTTTTGTTTTTCTGGAGCACTGATTTTGACATGGCACATTTCCCCTCTTAAATTTTTAACACGATTATATGTGCATTTATGTGACAAAATGTTTTAATTTAATTCTGCAAGACAGCTAAAAATGGCTTGCATTTGCTCTTTCACTCAAAATATTTGTTTAGAATTAGTCAATTGGTTTAATATGTAACACCAGTGAGTGAGGACAAGAGAAGAAGTGCATTGACAGGGAGGAAAATGTTAATTACATAATGTAACCGCTGTGTTGATAGAATGAGTTAGTGTTCTTCAGTGGAGATGTTTAGTATTAATTCTGATTTGGAACGTGGTGAAAAAAATACTTGTACTGTGAGTCTTCTACTCAAATCAGAAGACTTTCATGGCAAAATACTTTTTTCATACTTAGAAAATTGTTTTAATTACATACCCTGATATGATACATACTATGTTTATATGCCGGTAAATCATGTGATGTATTTTTTTTTTTTTCTCCAGTTAGATAGTTCTTTTTACAACTTCTGGGCTGGTGTAAATTTGGAATGCAGTACAAGTGTCTTCCAGTCTGCATGGCAGTTCTGTGATTTTCACATTCCATCTTCTTCATGAGGAAGAGGTGAGCAGAAAAGAAAAAAACATCCATCGATCATCTAGTATGCGCTGGAATGCTTTATCTTTAATATGTTATTTAGTATGTACAGAAGTGACCACTAAATTCTTGTGAATGAAGATGAATATCATTTTCAACTTCATCTTACATAAAATACAAATAAAAGTATTTAAATAAGTTGCCCAAATCCATGCTAGGAGCAGATATTCAGAGATGAGACCAGGCATTTTTGTGTCTCATTGTACAGAGCTGTGCAAAAGTCACCTTATCTTTGAAAGCATGGGTGACATTGTTCTCTGGACTCAGGACCACCGTGGCCCACTGGTGGTCAGGGACAGGGTACAAGGGACAGACAAAACCAGGCTTGTATCTCAGCTCTGCCATGTTCTGATCATGTGATTATGCACAGGAACTTCATCTCTAAACTTTAAATACTACACTCGTAAAAGTGTAGTAGGGTTGTTGAAAAGTCTTAGGACAAGCCCAGTGGCTGACGCAGAGACACCATAAGAAATGGTGTCTCTAATTATAATCGAAAAATTTTGTGAAAGTAATACTTGACGTACTGTCAGAACTAATGCTGAACTTGACCCGCGGTGTGACCTTTTTTACTAGTTGGCCTCTTTTTTCTGATTGTTACCAAGAATCTTATGCTGAGGAATTAAACAAGAGAAAATGTTTTCAATTGGCTATGACTGAGTAGAAATGGGAGTCAAGAACAGTCACAACTTATCTCATTTGACTTGGGTAATAACTGTGTGAGACAGGTATAATTATTCCCATTTTACAGCAGAGGAATTAGAATTCAAACATTAGTGACCTAGCCAGCACACAGCCTGGTACCTAGCAGCTAGTCACTGCATGCTTTCTAAATGAGTAAGTCAAGTATGTGATAGAGCCAGGATTTAAAATCCGATTTTATAATCTCAAGTCCAGTGCTCTTTCTGCTTTATTGTCCGTCTTCCTGGAATGGACTGGGGTGAGCCTAAAAGATCAGTGGTATCCTGTGTTACTCATTCAGCAGTGTTTGATTTTGAAAGAAGAGGGATATGTTGGTTTCATAAGCCTTTATCTCTTTTGCTTAGTTCGTCGATAATTATTTATACATTCCTATCATCAGCCTTCTTTTTTCAATTGAGATATAACTGATCTATAACATTGTATTAGTCCAAGGTATATAATTTAATAATTTGATATATGTATACTGTATTGCAAAATGATAACCACAGTAAGTTTAGTTAACATCCATCACCACACATAGTTATAGACTTTTGTTCTTATGATGAGAACTTTGAAGATCTACTCTCTTAGCGATGTTCAAATACATTTTACAGTATTGTTAACTATATTCACCATGCTGTACATTACATCCTCAGGACTTATTTATCTTGTAACTGGAAGTTTGTACCTTTTGAGCACCTATGTCCATTTCACCCCCCCCAACCCCCCCCCAATCCAACCCCTGTCTCTGGCAACCACCAATACGTTCTCTGAGTCTATGAGTTCATTTTTTTTTTTATCCATGTGTAAATGAGGTAATACAGTATTTATCTGTGTCTGACTTCTTTCACTCACCATAATACCCTCTAGGTCCATCCATGTTGTCAAATATGGCAAGGTTTCCTTTTTTCTCCTGGGTGAATAGTATTCCATTGTAAACGTATACCACACCTTCTTTATCCATTCATCCAATGATGGACTTTTAGGCTGTTTACATATCTTGGCTCTTGTGAATAATGTTTCAGCAAACATGGGAGTGCATCCATCCCTTCGATAACATGTTTTCATTTCCTTTGGATACACACCCAGAAGTAGGATTTCTGGATTGTGTGACAGTTCTGTTTTTAAGTTTTTGAGGAATCTCCATACTGTTCTTCACAGTGGCCGAAGTGGTTTACAATCCCACCAACAGCACGCAAGGATTCCATTTTCTCCTCATCCTTGCCTATTTTGTTCTCTCTTGTCTTCTTGATGATAATCATTCATACAGGTGTGAAGTGATAATGTAGTTTTGATTTGCATTTCACTGGTGATTACTGAATGCCTTTTCTTACACCTGTTGGCCATTTGGATGTCTTCTTTGGAAAAATGCCTACTCAGTTTTCTGTGCCCATTTTAAAATCCAATTGTTAGGGGTTTTTTGAAAATTGCGTTGTATGAGGGGTGCCTGGTGGCTCAGTCAGTTAAGCGTCTGCCTTCAGTTCAGGTCATGATCCAGGAGTCCTACTCACCGGGGAGCCTGCTTATCCCTCTCTCTCTGCCCCTCCCCCTGCTTGTGCTCTGCCTCTCTCTCTCAAATAAATAATAAATAAATAAAAAATTTTAAAAATGGAATTGTATGAGTTCTTTATAAATTTTGGATATTCACTCATTATTTGATGGGCTTGCAAATACTCTCTCCCATTCTGTAGGTTGTCTTTTCATTTGTTGATGGTTTCTTTTGAGTGCAGGAGCTTTTAAGTTTAATGTAGTCCCATGTGTAGATTTTTTTTTTTTTAAGATCTTATTTATTTGATAGAGAATGTGAGAGAGAGAGAGAGAGAGAGAGGGAATGTACATTGGCAGGCAGAGGGAGAGGGAGAAGCAGGCTCCCTGCTGAGCAGGGAGTCAGACACTGGGCTCGATCCCAGGACCCCTGGATCATGACCTGAGCTGAAGGCAGACACCCAAGCAACTGAACCACCACCCAGGTACTCCTCGATTTTTTTTTTTTTTAATTTGTGCTTTTGGAGACATATCCAAAAAATCATTGCTGAGACTAATGTCAAGAAGCTTCTTCCTTATGTTTTCTTCTAGGAGTTTTATGATTTCAGGTGTTATGTTTAAGTCTTTAATCAATCTTGAGTTAATTTTTGTTGCTGGGGTAATACAAGGGTCCAATTTAATTTTTCTGTGTATGTTTATCCAGTTTTCCCATGACCATTTGTTGAAAAGACTAACTTTCCCTACCAGATGTTCCTGGCTTCCTTATCAAATATTAGTTGACTGCATATGTGAGGATTTAATTCTGGGCTCTCTATTCTGTTCTATTGGTCTGTGTGTCTATTTATATACCACACTGTTTTGATACTAGCTTTGTAGTATAGTTTGACATCAGAAAATGTGATGTCTGTCTTTTTTCTGATTTCTCATGATTGCTTTGGCTCTTTGGGGTCTTCTGTGGTACCATATACATTTTGAGATTGTTTCTATTCTGTGAAAAATGTCATTAGAATTTTGATAGAATTTTTTTCTGTAATTTTATTAATGTATCACATTGATTTGTATTTGTTGAACCCTCTTTGCATCCCAGGGATAAATCCCACTTGGTCATGGTGTGTGATCCTTATAATAAATTCTTGAATTCAGTTTGCTAATATTTTGTTGAGCATTTTTGCATCTATGTTCATCTGGGATATCGGTCTATAGTTTTTTTTTTTTTTTTTTTTTTTTGGAGTGTCCTTAACCTGGCTTTGGTATCAGGGTAATACTGGCCTTATAAAATGAGTTTGGAATGGTTTCTGCCTCTTCTAATTTTGGAGCAGTATGAGATGGATTGGTGTTAATTCTTCTTTAAACGTTTGGTAAAATTCACCAGTGAAGCCATCTGGTCATGGACTTTTCTTTGTTGGTAAGTTTCTAGTTATCAGTTCAATATCCTTACTAATAATTAGTCTGTTCAGATTTTCTATTCATGATTCAATTTTGATAGGTTGAATGTCTCCAGGCATTTATCCATTTCTTCTAGGTGTTTTGACATATAATGTTTATAATGGTCTCTTGTGATCCTTTGTATTTTGGTGGTATCCACTATAACTTCTTCACTTCCATTTCTGATTTCATTTGAGTCCTCTCTTTTTTTCTTGGTGAGACTGGCTAATTGTCACTTAAAAAAATCTTTTCGAAAACCCAGCTCTTAGTTTCACTGATCTTTTCTGTTTTCTCTTTAGTCTCTATTTCATTTATTTCCCACCTGACCTTTGTTCTTTTCTTTTTCTAAATTTGGATTTAGTTAGTTCTTCTTTTTCTAGTTTCTTGAGGTATAGTTAGGTCGTTTGAGAATGTGTTTCTTAATGTGTCAGTTGCTATAGACTTGCCTCCTACAACTGCTTTTGCTGCACCCCATAAGTTTTTGTATATTGTATTTCCATTTTCATTTGTCTGAAGATATTTTCTGAACTCTCCCTTGATTTCTTCTTTGGCCCATTTACTACGTGTTGTTTAATCTCCATGTATTTTTTAAATTTTCCAGTTTTTCTTGTAATTGATTTCTAGTTTCATACCATTGTGATCAGAAAAGAAGCTTGATATGATTTTAGTCCTCTTAAATTTATTAAGATTTGTTTTATGATAGAACATGCGATTAATGCTGAATTATATTCCATTGTGCTTCAGAAGAATGTGCATTCTGCTCCTTTGGGATGGAATGTTGTGGAAATGTTGTGTAAGTCCATCTAGTCTAACATGTAGATTTTGCCCAATGTTTTCTTACTGATTTTCTGTATAGATAATCCATTGTTGAAGGTGGGGCACTGAAGTCCCCTACTATTATTGTATTGCTGTATATTTCTCCCTTCATACTTGTTAGTATTTTTTCTTAATATATTTAGGTATATGTTGGTGCATAAATATTTACAAATGTTATATACTCTTGTTGGGTTATTCCTCTTTTTATATAATGACCTTTATGTCTCTTACTACAGTCTTTGTCTTAAAGTCTATTTTGTCTGATAAAAGTATAATATCTCTGCTTTGTTTTGGTTTCATTTGCATGGAATATCTCTTTCCATTCTTTCCTTTCAGTCTATGTGTGTCCTCAAAGCTGAGATGAGTCTCTTGTAGATGGCATATAGTTGGGTTTTGTTTTGTTTTTATCCCATTTAGCCTCTCTATGTCTTTTGATTGGATTCTTCATTTCATTTACATTTAAGTAATTATTATTCATAGGCATAGACTTACTATTGCCATTTTGCTCATTGTTTCTGGCTGTTTTATAATTCCTTTGTTCCTTCTTCCCTTGCTCTGTTTGTGATTTGATGATTTTTCCTTAAGAGTAGGCTTAGATCCTTTCTCTGCATCTTTTGTGTATGTACTATAGGTTTTTCCTTTGTGGTTAACATGAGGCTTACATAAAAATCTAATATTTATACCAGTCTAGTAATTTGATAACAACTTAAGTCTGAACACATTTTAAAACACTGCATTCTTCTATCTTCATGTTTTACGATTTTCATGCCACAATTTATGCATTTTTATCTTGTGTATCAACTAAAAAATTACTGTATTTTTAATTATTTTTACTCCTTTTGTCTTATTCATACTAGGTTTAGGAATGATTAGCCCACCACAATTGCATTAAGGTATTAATTTAAATAAATATTTAACTTTGTCTATGAAATTTATATTTGAACATGTTTTTCTATTACTAATTAACATCTTTTTTGTTTCAGCTTAAAGAATTCCCTTTAACATTTATTGTAAGACCAATCTAGTGGGAATGAACTCATTTAGTTTTCTAGACAGGAAACTATCTCTGCTTCAATTCTGAAGGAAAATTTCGCTGGGTAGGATATTCTTGGTTGTTGATTTTTCCTTTCATCACTTTGAATATATTGTGCCACTTTCTTCTGGCCTGGAAAGTTTCTGCTGACAAAAAAACCTGATATTCTTATCATGGTTCCCTTATATGCAACAACTTATTTTTTTCTTGATGTTTTTAAGATCTCTACTTATCTTTGTCATTTTAATTACTATATGACTCTTTTATATCCTATATGACTCGGTGTGGGTATCTTTGGGTTCTTATTTGGAACTCTCTGAAATACCTGAATTTGGATATCTGTTTCCTTTGCCAGGTTAAGAAAGTTTTCAGCCATTATTCCTTTAAGTGTTCTACCTTGTCTGTCTCTTCTCCTTCTGGGACTCTATAATGCAATATTAGTTTACCTGATACTGTCCTCTAAATTCCTAAAGTGTCATCAGTTTTTTAATTTGCTGCTCTGATCAGATGAATTCCACTGCCCTGTTTAAGGGTAGTGCTAATCCTTTCTTTTGCTTCGTTTATTCTGTTGTTGAACCCATGTATTTTTTTAGTTCAGTTACTATATTCTTCAGCTCTGTTTTCTGTTTGGTACTTTCTTAAATTGTCTATCTTGGTGAAATCTTACTTTGTTCATGCATTGTTCTCCCGACCTTGATGAGCATATTTATGACTATTATTTTGAACCCTTAATTAGGTGAATCACCTACCTCTTTATAACATCTTTTTCTGGTGTTCTTTTTGTTTCATGTGGAACATATTCCTTTGTTTCTTTATTTTCCCTGATTCTCCATGTTGGTTTTTATGTAGTAGATAAAATAGCCACCTTTCCCAGTCTTGATGGAGTATTCTCTTGCAGGAGATGAGCTTTATTGTTCTACCCTGTTATAGCTTTTATTTGTTTCTCAAACCTTTCTGATTGTCCCAACTCTCTGATTTGTTCTTTTTTTAAGTTTTTGTTTTAATTTCAGTTAGTTAACAGTCAGTGTTACATTAGTTTCAGGTATACAATATAGTGATTCAACAGGTTCCATACATCATCAAAACAAGTGCCTTCCTTGATCTCCATCATGTATTTAACCCATTACCCTTTCTACTTCCCCTCTGGTAACTATCAGTTTGTTCTCTAAGAGTCTGAATCTTTCCCTTTGTTCATTTGTTTTGTTTCTTAAACTCCACATATGAGTGAGATCATATGGTATTTCCCTTTCTCTGACTGACTTATTTCACTTAGCATTATACTCTCTTGTTCCATCCATGTTGTTGCAAATGGCAAGATTTCATTCTTTCATGGTTGAGTAGTACTCCACTGTGTGTGTGTGTGTATATATACCACTTCTTTATCATTCATCTATGAATGGACACCTGGGCTGCTTCCATAATTTGGCTATTGTAAATAATGCTTCATTAAACATAGAGGTACATGTATGCCTTTGAATTTGTGTTCTTGTATTTTTTTTGGTAAATACTAAGTAGTGCGATTACTGCTAGTACCAAGTAGTAGTCCTATTTTTAACTTTTGAGGAACCTCCATACAGTTTTCCCCTGGTGACTGCACCAGTTTCCTTTACCACCAACAGTGTATGAGGGTTCCTTTTTCTCCATATACTCACCAACATTTGTTGTTTCTTGTGTTTTTGATTTTAGTCATTCTGACAGGTGTGAGGTGATATCTCATTGTAGTTTCGATTTGCATTTCCCTGATGATGAATGATGATGAGCATCTTTTCATATGTCTGTTGACCATTTGGATGTCTTCTTTGTGGAAATGTCCATTCATGTCTTTCATGTCTTTCCATTCTTTTAAGATTTATTTTTTTAGTCAGTGGTGGGGGCTGCAGACAGGGAGAATGAGAGAGAGCACAAGCAGGGAGACAGGCAGACAGAGGAGAGAGAGAAACCCAAGCAGACTCTATGCTGGCCCAACATGGGGCTCAATCCCACAACCCCAAGATCACAAATCAAGCTGAAATCAAGAGTTTTGGACTCACAACCAACTGAGCCACCCAGGTGCCCCTCTCTGTACATTTGATTTTTTATTTTTATTTATTTTTTACTTTTTTTTTTAAATTAACATATAATGTATTATTTGTTTCAGGGGTACAGGTCTGTGATTCATCAGTCTTACACAATTCACAGCACTCACCATAGCACATACCCTCCCCAATGTCCATCACCCAGCACCCCATCCCTCCCACCCCCCTACACTCCAGCAACCCTCAGTTTGTTTCCTGAGATTAAGAGTCTCTTATGGTTGGTCTCCCTCTCTGGTTTTGTCTTGTTTCATTTTCCCCTCCCTTCCCCTGAGATCCTCTGTCTTTTTTCTCAAATTCCTCGTATCAGTGAGAACATATAATTGTTTTTCTCTGATTGAATTATTTCACTTAGCATACCTTCTAGTTGCATCCACGTCATTGCAAATGGCAAAATTTCATTTTTTGATGGCTGCATAATATTCCATTTGTGTGTGTGTGTGTGTGTGTGTGTGTGTGTGTGTGTGTGTATACAACTTCTTTATCCATTCATCTGTTGATGGACATCTAGGCTATTTCCATAGTTTGGCTATTGTGGACATTGCTGCTATAAACTTTGGGGTGCATGTGCCCCTTCAGATCACTACATTTGTATCTTTGGGGTAAATACCCAGTAGTGCAATTGCTGGGTCGTAGGGTAGCTCTATTTTCAACTTTTTGAGGAACCTCCATACTGTTTTCCAGAGTGGCTGCACCAGCTTGCATTCCCACCAACAGTGTAGGAGGGTTCCCCTTTCTCCGCATCCTCGCCAACATCTGTCGTTTCCTGACTTGTTAATTTTAGCCATTCTGACTGGTGTGGGGTGATATCTCATTATGGTTTTGATTTGGATTTCCCTGATGCCGAGCGATGTTGAGCACTTTTTCATGTGTCTGTTGGCCATTTGGATGTCTTCTTTGGAAAAGTGTCTGTTCATGTCTTCTGCCTATTTCTTGATTGGATTATTCTTTGGTGTTGAGTTTGATAAGTTCTTTATAGATTTTGGATACTAGCCCTTTATCTGAGATGTCATTTGTAAATATCTTCTCCCATTCTGTCCGTTGTCTTTTGGTTTTGTTGACTGTTTCCTTTGCTGAGCAAAAGCTTTTTATCTTGATGAAGTCCCAATAGTTCATTTTTGCCCTTGCTTCCCTTGCCTTTGGCAATGTTTCTAGGAAGAAGTTGCTGCGGCTGAGGTCGAAGAGGTTGCTACCTATATTCTCCTCAAGGATTTTGATGGATTCCTGTCTCACACTGAGGGCTTTCAACCATTTTGAGTCTATTTTAGTGTGTGGTATGAGAAAATGGCCCAGTTTCATTCTTCTGCATGTGGCTGTCCAATTTTCCCAACACCATTTGTTGAAGAGACTTTTTTTCCATTGGACATTCTTTCCTGCTTTGTCGAAGATGAGTTGACCATAGAGTTGAGGGTCCATTTCTGGGCTCTCTATTCTGTTCCATTGATCTATGTGTCTGTTTTTGTGCCAGGACCATAATGTCTTGATGATTACAGCTTTGTAATAGTGCTTGAAGTCTGGAATTGTGATGCCACCTGCTTTGCTTTTTTTTTTTTTTTTCAACATTCCTCTAGCTATTTGGAGTCTTTTCTGGTTCCATACAAATTTTAGGATTATTTGTTCCATTTCTTTGAAAAAAAGCTGATGGTATTTTGATAGGGATTGCATTAAATGTGTAGATTGCTTTAGGTAGCATAGATATTTTCACAATATTTATTCTTCAAATCCATGAGCATGGAACATTTTTCCATTTCTTTGTTTCCTCAATTTTTTTTATTTTTTTATTTATTTTTTTTTAAAGATTTTATTTATTTATTTGAGAGAGAATGAGAGACAGAGAGCATGAGAGGGGGGAAGGGTCAGAGGGAGAAGCAGACTCCCTGCTGAGCAGGGAGCCCGATGCGGGACTCGATCCAGGGACTCCAGGACCATGACCTGAGCCGAAGGCAGTCGCTTAACCAACTGAGCCACCCAGGTGCCCTGTTTCCTCAGTTTTTAACATGAGTATTCTATAGTTTTCTGAGTACAGATCCTTTGCCTCTTTGGTTAGATTTGTTCCTAGGTATCTTACAATTTTTGGGTGCAATTATAAATGGGATCGACTCCTTAATTTCTCTTTCTTCTGTCTTGTTGATGTATAGAAATGCAACTGATTTCTGTGCATTGATTTTATATCCTGCCACTTTACTGATCCTGTATGAATTCTAGCAGTTTGGGCATGGAGTATTTTGGGTTTTCCACATACAGTATCATATCATCTGCAAAAAGTGAGAGTTTCACTTCTTTGCCGATTTGGATGCCTTTTATTTCTTTTTGTTGTCTGATTGCTGAGGCTAGGACTTCTAGTACTATGCTGAATAGCAGTGGTGATAGTGGACATCCCTGCCATATTCCCGACCTTAGGGGGAAAGCTCTCAGTTTTTCCCCACTGAGAATGATATTCGCTGTGGGTTTTCATAGATGGCTTTTATGATATTGAGGTATGTAGGTATCCCTACACTCTGAAGAATTTTGATCAAGAAAGGATGCTGTACTTTGTCAAATGCTTTTTCTGCATCATTGAGAGGATCATATGGTTCTTGTTCTTTCTTTGATTAATGTATTGTATCACATTGATTGATTTGTGGATGTTGAACCAACCTTATAACCCAGGAATAAATCCCACTTGGTCATGGTGAATAATCCTTTTAATGTACCGTGGGATCCTATTGGCTAGTATTTTGGTGAGAATTTTTGCATCTATGTTCATCAGGGATATTGGTCTGTAGTTCTCCTTTTTGATGGGGTCTTTGTCTGGTTTGGGGATCAAGGTAATGCTGGCCTCATAAAATAAGTTTGGAAGTTTTCCTTCGATTTCTGTTCTTTGAAACAGCTTCAGAAGAATAGGTATTAATTCTTCTTTAAATGTTTGGTAGAATTCCCCTGGGAAGCCATCTGGCCCTGGGCTCTTGTTTGTTGGGAGATTTTTGATGACTGCTTCAATTTCCTTAGTGGTTATGGGTCTGTTCAGGTTTTCCATTTCTTCCTGGTTCAGTTTTAGTAGTTGATACATCTCTAGGAATGCATCCATTTCTTCCAGATTATCTAATTTGCTGGCATATAGTTGCTCATAATATGTTCTTATAATTGTATTTCTTTGGTGTTGGTTGTGATCTCTCCTCTTTCATTCATGATTTTATTTATTTGGATCCTCTTTTCTTTTTGATAAGTCTGGCCAGGGCTTTATCAATCTTATTAATTCTTTCAAAGAACAAACTCCTAGTTTTGTTGATCTGTTCTACTGATCTTTTGTTTTCTGTTTAATTGATTTCTGCTCTGATCTTTATTATATCTCTTCTCCTGCTGGGTTTAGGCTTTATTTGCTGTTCTTTCTCCAGCTCCTTTAGGTGTAGGGTTAGGTTGTGTATTTGAGAGTTTTTTTTTTTTTTTTAAGATTTTATTTATTTATTCATGAGAGACAGAGAGAGAGAGACAGAGGGAGAAGCAGGCTCCCAACGAGCAGGGAGCCCGATGCGGAACTCGATCCCAGGACCCTGGGATCATGACCTGAGCTGAAGGCAGACGCTTAACCATCTAAGCCACCCAGGCTCCCGAGACCTTTCTTTTTTCTTGAGAAAGGCTTGTATTGCTATATACTTTCCTTTTAGGACCACCTTTGCTGCATCCCAAAGATTTTGAACAGTTGTGTTTTCATTTTCATTTATTTCCATGAATTTTTTTAATTCTTCCTTAATTTCCTGGTTGACCCATTCATTCTTTAGTAGGATGCTCTTTAGCCTCCGTGTATTTGAGTTCTTTCCAACTTTCCTCTTGTGACTGAGTTCTAGTTTCAAAGCATTGTGGTCCGAAAATATGCAGGGCATGATCCCAATCTTTTGGTACCAGTTGAGACCTAATTTGTGACCCAAGATGTGATCTATTCTGGAGAATGTTCCATGTGCAGTAGAGAAGAATGTGTATTCTGTTACTTTTGGATGTAATGTTCTGAATATATCTGTGAGGTCCATCTGGTCCAGTGTGTCATTTAAAGTCTTTATTTCCTTGTTGATCTTTTGCTTAGATGATCTGTCCATTTGAGTGAGGGGCGTATTAAAGCCCCCTACTATTATTGTATTATTGTTGATGTGTTTCTCTGATTTTGTTATTAACTGGCTTATATAATTGGCTGCTCCCATGTTAGGGGCATAGATATTTACAATTGTTAGATCTTCTTGTTGGATAGACCCTTTAAGTATGATATAGTGTCCTTCCTCATCTCTTATTATAGTCTTTGGTTTAAAATCTAATTTGTCTGATCTAAGGAATGCCACCCCAGCTTTCTTTTGGTGTCCATTAGCATGGTAAATGGTTTTCCACCCCCTCACTTTCAATCTGGGGTGTCTTTGGGTCTAAAATGAGTCTCTTGCAGACAGCATATTGATGGGTCTTGTTTTTTTATCCAATCTGATACCCTGTGTCTTTTGATTGGGGCATTTAGCCCATTTACATTCAGGGTAACTATTGAAAGATATGAATTTAGTGCCATTGTTTTGCCTGTAAAGTGATTGTTACTGTATATTGTTTCTGTTCCTTTCTGGTCTATGTTACTTTTAGGCTCTCTCTTCTCTTAGAGGATCCCTTTCAATATTTCTTGTAGTGCTGGTTTGGTGTTTGCAAATTCTTTTAGTTTTTGTTTGTCCTGGAAGCTTATTAGCTCTCCTTCTATCTTCAATGACAGTCTAGCTGGATATAGTATTCTTGGCTGCATATTTTTCTCATTTAGTGCTCTGAATATATCATGCCAGTCCTTTCTGGCCTGCCAGGTCTCTGTGGATAGGTCTGCTGCCAATCTAATGTTTCTACAATTGTAGGTTACAGATCTCTTCTCCCGAGCTGCTTTCAGGATTTTCCCTGTCTCTGAGACTCGTAAGTTTTACTATTAGATGTCGGGGTGTTGACCTATTTTTATTGATTTTGAGAGGGGTTCTCTGTGCCTCCTGGATTTTGATGCCTGTTTCCTTCCCCAAATTAGGGACGTTCTCCACTATAATTTGCTCCAATATACCTTCTGCCCCTCTCTCTCTTTCTTCTTCTTCTGGGATCCCAATTATTCTAATGTTTCACTTTATGGTATCACTTCTCTCTCGAATTCTGCCCTCGTGATCCAGTAGTTGTTTATCTCTCTTTTTCTCAGCTTCTTTATTCTCCATCATTTGGTCTTCTATATAACTAATTCTCCCTTCTGCCTTATTTATCCTAGCAGTTAGAGCCTCCATTTTTGAATGCACTTCATTAATAGCCTTTTGATTTCAACTTGGTTAGATTTTAGTTCTTTTATTTCTCCAGAAAGGGATTCTCTAGTATCTTCTCTGCTTCTTTCAAGCCCAGCTAGTATCTTATAATTGTCATTCTGAACTCTAGTTCCGATGTCTTACTAATGTCTGTATTGATTAGGTCCCTGGCAGTAGGCACTGCCTGTTGTTCTTTTTTTTGAGGTGAGTTTTCCCATCTTGTCATTTTGTCCAGAGAAGAATAGATGAATGAGAGAACAAAATGCTAAAAAAATGCTAAAAGGGTAACAACGACCCTAGAAAAATATACACTAATCAAATCAGAAGAGACCCGAAACAGGGGAGAAAAGAAAAGGGGGAAAAAAAAAGAATATGATGAGGCTGGTGAATATAACAGAGCTACACACTAGATTTTGGGTGTATTTTGGTCTGTTAGAAGAAATTGCCTCCTATAATTTTAAAGAAAGAAAAACTTATATATATGCAAAAGTAAGAGTAAATATGATGAAGGGATGGAATATGACTGTAAAGATGAAAATTAAAAGATTTTAAAAAAGGAATTGATAAGTTGGTTGAAAAGTGAAAAAAATTAGAGAATGTGATCATGCGGGAGACTAGGACAACATCATACACTAGATTTAGGGTATATTTTGGTCTGTTAGAAGAAACTGTATCCCAAAATTTTAAAGAAAAACATATATACAAAAAATAATGTTAAATACAATGAAGAGATAGAATATTATAAAAATGAAAAATTAAAAAAGATTTTTAGAAAAGAATTGAAAAGATGTTGGTTGAAAAAGGAAAGAAGAAAAATTCAACTAAAAAATAGAAAAAGAGAAAAATAAAATTTAAAAAATTAACTTTGGGGCGCCTGGGTGGCTCAGTCGTTAAGCGTCTGCCTTCGGCTCAGGTCATGATCTCAGGGTCCTGGGATCGAGCCCCGCATCGGGCTCCCTGCTCGGCGGGAGGCCTGCTTCTCCCTCTCCTACTCCCCCTGCTTGTGTTCCCTCTCTCTCTGTGTCTCTCTCTGTCAAATAAATAAATAAAATATTAAAAAAAAAAAATTAACTTTGAAAGACTAAAGAATCATGGGAAAAAAGCCATGAATTCTATGTGCAGTGTTCCCCTAGTGCTGGAGTTCTGCCATTCTCATTGATGGGTAAACTTGGTCTTGGCTGGCTGTTCTCGCTGATCTTCTGGGGGAGGGGCCTGTTGCCCTGGTTCCCAAATGTCTTTGCCGGAGGCGGAATTGCCCTGCCCTTGCCAGTCCGGGCTAAGTAATCTGCTCGGGTTTGCTCTCTGGAGCTTTTGTTCCCTGCAAGCTTTCTGCACAGCTTTGGAGGCTGCAAGTGAAAATGGTGGTTCCCAACTTCCACCCTGGAGGAGCCGAGAACTCGGGGCCCTGCTCCTCAGTGAGCCCCCAGAGAAAAGCAGTCAATCACTCCTGTCTCCCCGGTCTCCGGCCACACTCCGCGCTCACCTGGCCCGTGACCGAGCGTTTCTATCTCTGGCACCCGACTTGGTGTGGAGTCTCCAAACCCAGCAGATCCCTGCCGTGCACTCCCGTGCTGCTCCTCCCGGGGGAGGAAGGTGAGTCTCCCTGGATCTGCCGCTTGTTGGGTCCCTGCTGGAGGAGCAGTGGCCCGACTGTGCCGCCGATCACAGTCTATGGCAACCCCGAGCTGAGAGCCCGCTCCTTGGCTCCGTCTCTGCAGCCAGCTTCCCCGCTTCGATACCTGGGAGCTCTGCCGCACTCAGGCACCCCCGGTCTTCCTGTGACCCCGAGGGTCCTGAGATCACACTGTCCCACGAGGGTTCCACCCCCTGCTTAGCCACTGGAGCGACGTCCCTCAGTGGAGCAGACTTCTAAAAGTCCCGATTTTGGGCTCTGCGGCTCTGTCACTTGCCAGAAGCGGCCGACAGAGGCCCCCTCCCCCGCCGTCTATCCTCCCGAATATCGCCTCGGATTCACTTCTCCACATGTCCTACCTTCCAGAAAGTGGTCACTTTTCTGTTCAGAGAGTTGCTGCTATTCTTTTCTTCGATCTCCTGTTGAGTTTGTAGGTGTTCAGAATGGTTTGATCCCTATCTAGCTGAATTCATGAGACCAGATGAAATCCAGGTCTCCTACTCCTCTGCCATCTTGCTCCTGCCCTTTTTGTACATTTTAAGTTGGACTATTTGTTTTTGGGGTGTTTAGTTCTTTATATTTTTTGGATAGTAACCCTGCATTGGATATGTTATTTGCAAGTATCTTTTCCCATTCGGTAGATTGCCTTTTAGTTTTGTTCATTGTTTCCTTTGCTGTGCAGAAACTTTTTAATCCCAAAAGTTTATTTTTGCTTTTGCTTTCCTTGCCTCAGGTGACCTGTCTAGAAATTATGTTCCTATGGCCAATGTCAGAGAAATGACTGCTTGTATGCGCTCTCTTCTAAGATTTTTATGGATTCAGGTCTCACATTTAGGTCTGTGATCCATTTTGAGTTCATTTTTGTGTATGGTGTAAGAAAGTGGCCCAGTTTCATTCTTTTGCAGATTACTGTCCAATTTTGTCAACACCATTTTTTTGAAGAGACTCTTTTTCCCATTAGATATTCTTATCTCCTTTGTTGAAGACTAATTGGCCATAAAATCGTGGGTTTATTTCTGGGCTCTCTATTCTGTTCCATTGATCTATGTGTCTGTTTTTGTGTCAGTACCATACTGTTTTAATTACTACAGCTTTGTAATATAACTTGAAGTCTGGAATCATGATACTTCTAGCTTTGCTTTCTTTTTCAAGATTGCTTTGGCTAATCAGGATCTTTTGTGGTTCCTTACAAATTTTAGGATTTTTTTGCTCTAGTTCTGTGAAAAATGCTATTGGTATTTTGATAGGGATTGCGTTAAATGTGTAAATTGCTTTGGGTAGTATAGACATTTTAGTATTTGTTCTTGCAATCCATGAGCATGGAATGTCTTCCCATTTCTTTCTGTCTTCTTCATTATTTTCATCAATGTTTTATATTTTTCAGAGTACAGGTCTTTCACCTCTTTGGCTAGGTTTATTCTTAGTTATCTTATTATTTTTGGTGTAATTGTAAATGGGCTTGTTTTCTTAATTTCTCTTTATGCTGCTTCATTATTAGTGTATAGAAATGCAGTGGATTTTTGTACACTGATTTTGTATCTTGCAACTTTACTGAATTTATTTATCAGTTCCAATAATTTCTTGGTGGAGTCTTTAGGTTTTTTTTTTTTTTTTAAAGATTTTATTTATTTGAGATAGTGTGAGAATGAGCAAGGGAGAGGGGCAGAGGAGAGGGAGAAGCAGGCTCTCTGCTGAGCAGGCAGCCTGATGCAGGGCTCAATCCCAAGACCCTGAGATCATGACCTGAGCCGAAGGCAGATGCTTAACCATTTGAGCCATGCAGATGCCCCTTTAGAGTTTTCTATATAGCATCATATCATCTGTAAATAGTGAATGTTTTACCTCTTCCTTACCGATTTGGATTCTTTCTATCTATCTAGCTAGCTAGCTAGCTAGCTATCATCTACTTATTGTCTAATTGCTGTGCCTAAGACTTTCAGTACTATGTTGAATAAAAGTGGATAGAGTGGTCATCGTTGTCTTGTTTCTGGCCTTAGGGGGAAAGAGCTCAGTGTTTCCCCATTAAGTATGATGTTCACTGTGAGCTTTTCATACTTATGGGCTTTATTATGTTGAGGTATATTCCCTCTAAACTAGTTTGTTAAGGGCTTTTATCATGAATGGACGTTGCACTTTGTCCACTGCTTTTTCTGCATCTATTGAAATGATCATATGGTTTTTATCCTTTCTCTTATTGGTGTGATATATACATTGGTTGATTTGTGAATATTGAACCTTGCTTGTATCCCAGTAATAAATCCCACTTGATTGTGGTGAATGATTTTTTTAGTGTACTGTTTGCTAGTATTGAGGACTTTTCCATCTATGTGCAACAGAGATACTGGCCTGTAATTCTCTCTCTCTCTCTCTTTTTTTTTTTTTTGTGGTGTCTTTATCTGGTTTTGCTATCAGGATGATACTGGCCTCATAGAATGTATTTGGAAGTTTTTCTTCTATTTTTTGGAACAGTTTGAGTAGAATAGGTATCACCTCATCTTTAAATGTTTGGTCCAATTTTCCTGTGAAGCCATCTGGTTCTGGACTTTTGTTTGTTGGGAGTTTCTTATTATTGACTCAATTTCCTTGCTGGTAATTGGTCTGTTCAAATTTTCTCTTTCTTTCTGCTTTAGTTTTGGTAGGTTATATGTTCATAGGAACTTATCCATTTCTTCTAGATTTTTCTAATTAGTTGGCATATAGCTTTTCATAATACTGTCTTAAAATTATTTGTATTCCTGTGCTGTTGGTTGTAATTTCTCCTCTTTCATTTGTGATTTTATTTTAGTCCTTTCTCTCTCTCTCTCTTTTTTATGAGTCTAGCTAAAAGTTTATCAGTTTTGTTGGTCTTTTCAAAGGACCAGCTCCTGGTTTCATTGATCTGTTCTATTTTTTTTTTTTTTTTTAGTTTCTGTATAATTTATTTCTGCTCTAATCTTTATTATTTCCTTCCTTCTGCTGGTATGGGTTTTTTGTTGTTGTTGTTCTTTTTTAATTCCTTTGGTTTTAAGGTTAGCTTGTTGCAGATTTTTTTCTTGCATCTTGAGGTAGGCCTGTATTGCTGTAAACTTCCCTCTTAAAACTGCTTTTGCTGCATCCCCAAGGTTTTGGACGATTGTGTTTGTTTTCATTTGTTTCCATGTAATTTTTGATTTGGATCCTGGAGTTTTAAAAGTCAGTTGACTCAGGACTAGGTGAGCCTGGAGGGTGAATGATAGCCTGGTCCTTTCCCTTAAAAAGACAACAGCCTGAGGAGAGGCAACATAGAAGCACAGTTTGCACAATGGGAGGGAGATCTGCATGTTGGGGGTATTTCTCTGGCAACAAAGGAGCTGGCAGGTGCCATTTTGTTCCCTCAACCCAGCATAAAAACAGAGCCACCTGTGGGAGTTAGTGCTACAAAGACACTTGCTAACTAACCTGCTAGCAGTGTGCCTCACCCATAAGTTCTGAGGAATCACCCACTCTGAGCCTGCTGGCCTTGGTCCTGGGCTCAGCACCAATTTTGCTACACTCTGTGCACCCCACCCAGACACCAGCTGCACAGATACCGTATGCCCTATCCCTTACGCTCCATGCCCCACCACTATGCATAGATCATGTGTGCTGAACCCAGACCTGGCTACCACCACTACCATGCTCTACACCTCAGGCTACCACAGCACTTCAGGGGATCTGACCTAGGACCAGTGCCAATTTTGCTAACACAACCGCCCCGCCCCCATGCCCTTCTGCAGTCATGCCCCCTCAGAGGTGGCCAGCCTGGGACCCACTAACATCATAGAGATCAAGCACAGCCTACAACAGGCAGAGAGTCAGTGCAGTCATTTGGACTGAAAGGAAAAGTGACTCAGACACAACTGAAGGATGCAAGCAAAACACATAGGAAACTCCTGAAGAAAGACCCCATTGAAGGAGTCACCCTTTTAAGCCAAGGGGCTTGCTCAGTGATCTTCTGTAACTGAGTTTCAGCTTCCCTAGAAGTGTTAATCCAGATATAGCAGGTGATGTTAGCCACAGCACAAAGTCCTCCTTGCTCAGCTAAAAAATAATCAGGAGCTATCCTGTTACCAAATACAACTTTTGGCCAGAAAGTCTAAGGCTTCTTATTGGGCAGCTATTGCTCTAGCCGCAGATTCTTCAGTAATTTCAAGAATTAAGAAGTTCCTGATGATAGCCTCATTTACATTTATCTTTAACCAGGGAAATAGGACCTGCCAGAAGGAGTGAATCCTGAATCATGAAAGCCTGCTAGTAGATCTTTTCTAACTTGACTATACAAAGTCAGGGGAGTTAACTAATGAGATATCTTTGCTTGTGGAAAGTTAGAAGCAGGGTTAGATTTTCTCAATGGCTGAAATATTGTTCTTAATATTGTTCCAATGGCCTGGGAAGTACAAATGAGGGCATTATCTTTCCGGGGCAATGCTAGAGTAATGGAAAAGAAGAAGAAATATTTTTATATTCAGTTAAAGTAGAAAATCTTTATCAGTCGTCTTGGGTAGAAGCAGTCTACCCCAATGTCAGCTACCTCTCTTCTGCATCAGTTTGATTTGGAGGTCCCGAGTGTCCATCCAGGACCCAGTGTGAGGTGACGACTTGTTCAACAATGAGATATTCATCCAAGGCTCAGTGCCTTCTAATTTTGCAGCCTTGTCAGTGGTCAGGATCACTTGGTAAGGTACTTTCCAATGAGGTTCGAGGGCTGTTTTCCTCTGATGACATTTCCAGAACACCTAATCACCAGGCTTCACACTGTGACCAACAGGATCCTTTAAATTGGAATCCAGGAAGGCTTCTTTAACCTGTTGATGATAGGCTTTAGCGTAAGACATTAAGGATTGACCAGAGCTGGTCATATTAGCATGAGATAATGAGCGATAATGAGAGATCAACAGAAAGTTGTGTACCAATAGACACTGGTCTATCAGTGACTATCCTGTGTGGAAAGAGTTTGTTTCCCAAAGGGGATACTGAGAACAGTCAGCAAGGCTAAAAGCAATACCTTAGGCCAGGGAAGTCTGGTAGCTTTGGCAAGTTTACTACTTTTAAGTCTGACGATCCCATTAGTCCTCCTGACCTTGCCTGAGGATTGAGGATGGTAGGGACAATGGTAATTCCAAGAAGGTTGCAAGGTTTTTAAGGCTCATATGATAGGGGCTCTGTAAACTGGGTGCCTCCATCACTGTAGTTTGAGGAAGGTATAGCAAGTGGGAAACATTCTCTAACAGTTTCTTATCATCAGCCTTGAATCAGAAAAAGCTTCAACCCATCCAGAAAACACACCTACAGTAACAAGAACAGATGGATAACTCATACTAAGTGGCAGTTGAATGAAGTACAGGTGCCGGTGTTCAAGGGGTCCAGACAGAGGCCTGAAGCCTCTGGGAACAAAGCCAGTTTTTCTATGATTACGGAACTAACAGGTCAGACGTTGTTGGTAGAATATTTAAAAAAATTTATAGGAGTCTCTGTCAGTGTCTATTCATAATTGGAGTCAGTTTAAATGCACTATGGTAGGTGAAGGAATGCAGAAACTGAAAAATGGGGCTTGTCAGGGCGCCAGGAAGAACGAAGTGGTTGTCTTGGGTTTCCCATAGCCCTGACTGCGAAAGCCATCGTTTACTCATCTTAATTTCTGACTCAGGAGCACACCATTGCCATACTAAAAGGATGGCAAAAGTCTGGCAATGAGGAGCCGTTTCTTGCAGGAGGAGAATGGACTTTACACATGCTGCAATCTTAGAAATATGATATAAAGAAGGCTTAGTATTACCTATTGAAAATGTTTCCCTTATAATTTACATATCAACTAAACCTAGTTACTTTAACAAGCCCTTTGGAATATTCCAGGTTAAAAAAGATTTCACTTAGAATTTGATTTTGGGAAAGGTTGTGAAAAAATATTAAAGTTTTTAAAGCACTTGCCTAAATTGGATCACAGATAATCATGAAACTTAATAATTTAAAGATAAACTTTCACAGTCTGTTACCAAAAGCAGACCAGAAGTCCAAGAATACTGTCCTTTTAACAGAAAGAAAACCAAATTCTACAACTGCGGCAGCTTACTTTTGATATTAAAATTCATTTTAAAATAAATTCATTTTAATTTTAGCCAGCTTGACTACACATTAGAGATTCCTTTTCCACAAACTTGCAACTTTCTGTTTTACATTCTGATTTTGTCTGATGTTTTTCCTCTTTAAATAATCACACTCGCTTTAGGACCAAATTGCTTTCTTTTCCCTCAACAACAAAGTGTATTTCCATTTCTCATAACTTCTCTTACTGAAAACAAATCCTACTTCCCTGGTGTACAAAGATGTTTTCCTTATTATTTTTAGTATATTTAATTACATCTATTATTTTGAATTCTTAATGCTCAGAAACCTTAATTTCTAGTGAAAACTAAGAAGTAAACGAGTCTAAACTGCTTTACCAGCATTCTTTAAATTTGCAAATTTATGAATATATTTCATAATTTCTAGAAACATATGCCTTTTTCAGTTTTCTAATATCTCACTAACACATCCAGTTATCTTCTGGTTTCTCTGTAGTAAGAAGCCAAAGTAGATAAACTTATGTACAGTAATTAATGTTGCATTATTTTATCTTACTGGGAAATGATCTAGATTTTCAATGAATTTAAATTTTTTTTTTTTAAGATGTTACTTTTAAGTAACCTCTACACCCAGCATGAGGCTTGAACCTAAAACCCTGAGATCAAGAGTCGCATGTTCTGACTGAGCCAGGCCAGGCGCCCCATAGATTTTCAATGAATTTAACTTAACTCATCATTTAGCAAACCTTCAAGGTTTCAAGTTACTAAGATTTGGGAACCTATTTAAAAAGCTTAATTAAAAATTTTTATTCCATCTACTTGTTCTTAACATTTATGTCTAGATTACCTATGAAAACTTCATTAAAAACTAGACAAAATCAACTACCATTCTAAGTAATTTTTGCTGACAAATTGCAACAGATATAACATGAATTTAACAGGTGAATTCAGGTAGAATAAAAGATGATTATCTGCATTATATTCAATATTGATAATTCTAAACATGTCTGTTTTAATTAAGTTTTAATTTTACTGAAGATTATCCCAGATCTTATGAACTTGAAAAACATTTGGGTTCTGTCCATTATATTTGAGAATTTAATTACATAGGTGCTTAATTTTTTTAGTCAATTAAATAGAGCTTACAAATTAATTTTAACAATACCAGCTGGAGGTAGAAAACACCACACACCTGTAACACATATGCATAGACACACACGAACATGCAGAACCAGAGATCTTATGGCTTCTGTTTTAAAATTATTGCCATTGTTATAAAAGTTGGATCTAAATTTATTTTTATGGTAGATGGAATACGTTAAAGTTACCTGTCTAGATAGGTTAAGCTTTTCCACTTATATTTGGAGAACACAATTAAGATTTATATGTCATCTCTTTGGCATATATATTTTATAAATATATGTATGTATACATATTTAAAATGTATATGAATTACCCCGCTGAAGTTTGTCTATCAAAGAGATGGGCTAGATGAGAGTTCTTGGGAAGACTTTGGAAAAAATTTACATGTAACAGACAGGGGGAATAATGCACTCTCCTCTTGGAAGGACTTCGATTCCCTTAAGGTCAGAATTTTTACAATACTTAAAAGCCTTTTGAGATACATAGGGGAGGTTTTTGGAATTGGCACAAAGGATTGGCGGACTTTGAATCATTTCAGGAACCACACTTCTGGTTTTATAAAGACTAGATTTATAGAACAAGGACAGTTTTTTTTTTTTAATTTAATTTTATTATGTTATGTTAGTCACCATACATCATTAGTTTTTGTTGTAGTGTTCCATGATTCATTGTTTTTGTATAACACCCAGTGCTCCATGCAGTACGTGCCCTCCTTAATACCCATCCCCCACCCCCTCCCCTCTAAAACCCTCAGTTTGTTTCTCAGAGTCCATAGTCTCTCATGGTTCATCTCTCCCTCCGATTTCCCCCCCTTCATTTTTCCCTTCCTTCTCCTAAAGTCCTCCATGCTATTCCTTATGTTCCACAAATAAGTGAAACCATATGATAATTGACTTTCTCTGCTTGACTTATTTCACTTAGCATAATCTCCTCCAGTCCCATCCATGGTGATGAAAAGTTGGGTATTCATCCTTTCTGATGGCTGAGTAATATTCCATTGTATATATGGACCCCATGTTCTTTATCCATTCATCCGTTAAAGGGCATCTCAGCTCTTTCCACAGTTTGGCTATTGCGGGCATTGCTGCTATGAACGTTGGGGTGCATACGGCCCTTCTTTTCACTACATCTGTGTCTTTGGGGTAAATACCCAGTAGTGCAATTGCTGGGTCATAGGGTAGCTCTATTTTTAATTTTCTGAGGAACCTCCACACTGTTTTCCAAAGTGGCTGTACCAACTTGCATTCCCACCAACAGTGTAAGAGGGTTCCCCTTTCTCCACAACCTCTCCAACATTTGTTGTTTCTTGCCTTGTCAATTTTTGCCCTTCTAACTAGTGTAAGGTGGTATCTCAATGTGGTTTTGATTTGAATTTCCCTGATGGCTCAATGATGAACATATTTTCATGTGTTTGTTAGCCATTTGTATGTCTTCTTTGGAGAAGTGTCTGTTCATGTCTTCTGCCCATTTTTTGACTTATTTGTTTTTTGGGTGTTGAGTTTGAGAATTTCTTTATATATCTTGGAACCAACATTTTTTTTTTAAGATTTTATTTATTTGGCAGAGAGAGAGAGAGAGAGTGGCAGACAGAGGGAGAAGCAGGCTTCCCGCTGAGCAAGGAGGCCGATGTGGGACTTGATCCCAGGACCCTGGGATCATGACCTGAGCCGAAGGCAGACACTTATCCAACTGAGCCACCCAGGCATCCCGGATACCAGCCCTTTATCTGTAGCATCATTTGCAAAAATCTTCTCCCATTCTGTGGGTTGCCTCTTTATTTGTTGACTATTTCCTTTGCTGTGCAGAAGCTTTTTATCTTAATGAAATCCCAAAAGTTCATTTTTGCTTTTGTTTCACTAGCCTTTGGAGATGTATCTTGAAAGAAGTTGCTGTGGCCGATGTCAAATAGGTTACTGCCTATGTTCTCCTCTAGGATTTTGATGGATTCCTGTCTCACACTGAGGTCTTTCATCCATTTTGAGTTTATCTTTGTGTATGGTGTTAGAGTATGGTCGAGTTTCATTCTTCTGTATATAGCTGACCAGTTTTCCCAGCACCATTTATTGAAGAGACTGTCTTTTTTCCATTGCATATTTTTTCCTGCTTTGTCAAAAATTATTTGACCATAGAGTTGAGGGTCCATATCTGGGCTCTCTATTCTGATCCATTGGTCTGTATGTCTGTTTTTGTGCCAGTACCATGCTGTCTTGGTGATCACAGCTTTGTAATATAGCTTGAAATCAGGCAACATGATGCCCCCAGCTTTGTTTTTTAACATTTGCTTGGTAATTTGGGGACTTTTCTGATTCCATACAAATTTTAGGATTGTTCGTTCTAGCACTTTGAAAAATGTCATTAGAATTTTGATTGGGATGGCATTGAAGGTATAAATTGCTCTGGGTAGCATAGACATTTTAACAATATTTATTCTTCTGATCCATGAGCATGGAATGTTTTTCCATCTTTTTGTGTCTTCTTCAATTTCTTTCATGAGCATTCTGTAGTTCCTAGAGTATAGATCCTTTACCTCTTTGGTTAGGTTCATTCCGAGGTATCTTACGGTTTTTGGTGCTATTGTAAATGGAATCATTTCTCTAATTTCTCTTTCTACAGTTGCATTGTTAGTGTATAAGAAAGCAACTGATTTCTGTGCATTGATTTTTTATCCTGCCACATTACTGAGTTGCTGTATGAGTTCTAGTAATTTGGGGGTGGAGTTTTTTGGGTTTTCCACATAAAGTATCGTGTCATCTGCGAGAAGAGAGAGTTTGACTTCTTCTTTGTCAATTTGAATACCTTTTATTTCTTTTTGTTGTCTGATTGCTGTTGCTAGGACTTCTAGTACTATGTTGAACAATAGTGGCGAGAATGGGCATCCTTGACGTGTTCCTGATCTTACGGGAAAGGCTCTCATCTTTTCCCCATTGAGGATAATATTCGCTGTGGGTTTTTCATAGATGGATTTTATGAACTTAAGGAATGTTCCCTCTATCCCTATACTCTGAAGAGTTTTAATCAGGAAAGGATGTTGTATTTTGTCAGATGCTTTTTCTGCATCAATTGAGAGGACCATATGGTTCTTCTCCCTCCTCTTATTAATGTGTTCTATCACATAGATTGATTTGCCAATGTTGAACCACCCTTACATCCCGGGGATAAATCCCACTTGGTCGTGGTGGATGATCCTTTTAATGTATTGTTGGATCCTATTAGCTAGGATTTTTTTGAGGATTTTGGAATCCATATTCATCAGGGATATCAGTCTGAAATTCTCCTTTTTGATGGGGTCTTTGCTAGTTTGGGTATTAAGGTAATGCTGGACTCATAGAATGAGTCTGGAAGCTTTCCTTCTGTTTCTGTTTTTTGAAACAGTTTCAGGAGAATAGGTATTATTTCTTCTTTGAATGTTTGGTAGAATTCCCCAGGGAATCCATCAGGCCCTGGACTCTTGTTTTTTGGGAGGTTTTTGATCAATTCTTCAATCTCGTTACTGGTTATTGGCCTATTCACATTGTCAGTTTCTTCCTGTTTCACTCTTGGCAGTTTATAGGTTTCCAGGAAGGCATCCATTTCATCCAGGTTGCTCAGCTTATTGGCATATAGTTGTTGATAAAAATTTCTAATAGTTGTTTCTATTTCCTTGGTGTTAGCTGTGATCTCTCCCCTTTCATTCATAATTTTATTACTTTGGGTCCTTTCTCTTTTCTTTTGGATAAGTCTGGCCAGTGGTTTATTGATCTTATTAAATCTTTCAAAGAACCAGCTTCTAGTTTCGTTGATCTGATCTACTGTGTTTCTCGTTTTTAATTCTAATTAAAATCTGCTCTAATCTTAATTATTTCTCTTCTAATGTGTGGCTTAGGCATCGTTTGTTGCCTTTTCTCTAGTTCTTTAAGGTGTAGAATTAGATGGTGAATTCAGGATTTTTCTATTTTTTTGAGTGAGGCTTGGATGGTTATGTATTTCCCCCTTAGGACCACCTTTGCAGTATCCCATAGGTTTTGGACCGATGTGTTTTCGTTCTCATTGGTTTCCATGAATTGTTTAAGTTCTTCCTTGATTTCCTGGTTGACCCAAACATTCTTGAGCAGAGTGGTCTTTAGCTTCCAAGTGTTTGAATTTCTTCCAAATTTTTTCTTGTGATTGAGTTCCAGTTGTAAAGCATTATGGTCTGAGAATAAGCAGGGAATAATCTCAACCTGTTGGTATCTGTTGAGACCTGATTTGTGACCCAGTATGTGGTCTATTCTGGAGAAAGTTCCATGTGCGCTCGAGAAGAATGAGTATTCTGTTGTTTTAGGGTGAATGTTCTGTATATATCTATGAGGTCCATCTGGTCCAGTGTGTCATTCAAAGCTCTTGTTTCTTTGTTTATTTTCTGCTTAGATGACCTGTCTATTGCTGAGAGTGGAGTATTGAGGTCTCCTACAATTAATGTATTATCATCAATATGACTCTTTAGATGGCTGCTCCCATGTTGGGGGTGTAGATATTTACAATTGTTAGATCTTCTTGTTGGATAGACCCTTTAAGAATGATATAGTGTCCTTCTGTGTCTCTAACTACAGTCTTTAGTTTAAAATCTAATTTGTCTGATATAAGAATTGCTACCCTTGCTTTCTTTGAGGTCCGTTGGCATGGAAGATGGATCTCCATCCCTTCATTTTCAGTCTGGATGTATCTTTAGGTTCAAAATGAGTCTCTTGTAGATAGCATATGGATGGGTCCTGTCTTTTTATCCAATCTGCAACCCTGTGCTGTTCTATGGGAGCATTTAGGCCGTTCACGTTGAGAGTGATTATTGAAAGATATGAATTAATTGTCATCATGGTGCCTGTGAAGACCTTGTTTTTATTGATTGTCCCTGTAAATTTCTTTTCTATATCACTCTTGGGGTCTTTCTCCTTTTATAGAACCCCCCTTAATATTTCTTGCAGGGCCAGCTTAGTGGGCACATATTCTTCCAGTTTCTGCCGGTCTTGGAAGCTCTGCATCTCTCCATCCATCCTAAATGACAGCCTTGCCAGATAATGTATTCTTGGCTGCATGTTCTTCTCGTTTAGTACCCTGAATATATCTTGCCAGCCCTTTCTGGCTTGCCAGGTCTCTGTGGGTAGGTCTGGCGTTATTCTGATGTTCCTCCCTCTGTACGTAAGGAATCTCTTCCCCCTAACTGCCCTTAAGGTGGTTTCCATGGTTCTAAGATTTGCGAGTTTTACTATTACATGCCGGGGCATTGGCCTGTTTTCCTTGATCTTGGGAGGGGTCCTCTCTGTGCCTCTAGCACACGAATGTTTGTTTCATTCCCCAGATTAGGGAAGGTCTCAGCTACGATTTGCTCAAATATATCTTCTAGTCCTCTCTCTCTCCACCCCGTCAGGGATCCCAATAATTCTGACATTGGAACGTTTCATGGTGTCACTTACTTTTTTCATGGATTCTGAGTTTTTCCCTGTCCTCCTCTTTTACCTTTTTACCTATTAATTGGTCGTCGGGATCACTAATTCGTTCTTCTGCCTCACCCTAGCTGTTAGATTATCTTGGTTAGATTGGATCTCACTGATAGCATTTTTAAGTTTTGCCAATTCAGCTTTCATTTCTGCCCTTAGAGACTCTATGTTGCCATTAATCGATTTCTCCATTCTAGCTATTGTCTTCACAGTTGTGAGCCTGAATTCCATCTCCGACATCTTGGTTATATCTGAATCCATTTGTAAATCTGTGGCATTAGTCATAGTCTCTGCATCTTTCCTATTTTGGGGGCTCCTCCTCCTAGTCATTCTGTTGAGGGGTGGTTGAGGGAATGTAGAGAGTCCAAATTATTGACCACAATCCAAGCAAGATGCACCTGTTTTCTGGGGACCTTAGGGTTGCTGGCCTCTTGTTTTCCCAGCCTGTCTTCTGGGGGAGGGGCCTGCCACGGTGTTACTCAGGCAACCCTGTTTGGGCAGATTTGCCCTGTCCCCTGTGGTGGGGGATGGGCTCAGTGAAAACTGTTTTTTGGGGGCTTTTGTTCTCTGGTGGCTTTCCCTGGTGGCTTTCTGCGTCTCTTCCGCGAGTCAGAGCAGAAGAGACCGTTTCCAGCCCTCTGCCTCAGAGCAGAGAGATCGCAGTCTGTTCTTCAGTGAGCTCTCCAGGCCACACTATCTCCATTTCTGTCTGTGCTGCTATAAACTGCAGAGTCCTGGGTTGTGCGCCCCTCCACAGCGCCCCCAGTCCTCGCCACCAGGTCAGGGCACATCTCTGCCCTTTGTGCTTCTAAAATCACCCCCAGTTCGCACATGTGGTCCCCCGCTCCTGGTTTCCATCAGGGGCTTGCCCTAAAGTCCTTTCCCCACCGCTAGCAGTCTGCGAGTCTGTGCCCCGTCCCCAGCGCGGGAGGCTGTCGCTCACCGGAGATGTAGGATGCCCACGGCCAGGCTCCCTCCCGCTACCGTTTATCCTCCGGTATCTGCCCACAGAATCACAGAACCGCCTGTGATATTCTGTTTGTAGAGCTCCAGATCTATCTTCTTACATCTCAGGCTGATTTTGTGGGTGTTCAGAGTCGTCTGGTAGATATCCAGCTCAATTCCAGGGACTGGTTGGAATAGGGTCTCCTACTCATCCGCCATCTTTTCCGCCCTCCAAGGACAGTTTTTAATTCCTCAAAGAATTGGGTTGCCATCTAAATGATATTAAAGACTAACCTCTATCCACCTATGTTAGAATGACTTTTTTTCCCTCTGGATACCTTTATTTTAAAAAGTAATTTCATAATAGTCACTTCAGAGTGGAAAAGCAGTTCAGACAGAGAATTACTAGGATGAGTACTCAAATGATAGAGGGGAACATCAGGAGTTATAGCAGTCTTACAATCTTTAGTTCTAGGTATCTTTTCCTGTTTTTCCTTAGCTTTTTTTTTGTAATGAATTTCAGTGAAACTACTTTGGAAATTTGAAAACTTCAGGATACTTCTTCATGCCAGTTAAAATAGGTATCCCATTCCACTTAACTAGAACCCTTGCTTTCAAGTGCATTTCTTAAGTGATCTTACTAACTGGAACATTCCTCACAATGATCATTGTATTTCTAAGTTGTAATTCCCCTGAGGGCTGGCAGCAGTTTAGTAGGACCCTAGCTGCAAATGGAGTTAACCCACATTTCTGTCTGGCCTTATTTTGTCCACCCCCATCTCCATCTAATGGTTACCAAGCCAAGCTCCTCAGGAGATGAAACAAGCTTAGTAAGATTTTGCTGTTTTTGCTAGGTATCTGCAATTTTTGGGACTCTAGTTCTGAGATGTAAAATACACAGGTGTGCTGGAAAGTGGTATGCTTGACTCTTGAGAATTTAAGGATTCCATTAGCTAAGCCTTTGGGTTTCTCAGAACTGATACCTAGAAGAAGGGCTGTGCCTCAGGGTTGGAGATTGTGTGTGATTCACAGTGTATCTCATTGCACAGAAGTTTTCTTGAGGTTGGTGGGTGACATAGTGTCAATCTAACCCTTGCTGTGGCCAAATTTTCTATCATGGGAGTCTTCTTAAGGTGGTGAGCACCCTAACAGCCTTTAAATGCTTGACCTGTGCCCACCAATTTTTGCAGCTTTTTGGTCTCCAAGATCCCTGTTAGCAATAGCTTTTATCTACACTAAAGAAGGCAAACAAACTTGCACCTTAATGTATCTGGAGTAATCAAGAGATGTTACTGTGTCTGGGACACAAGGAGGCCCTTTGTGCACCACCAATTTTCATGGAACCTTACTGACATTTTCCACCTAGGGAATTGTGGTCTGAAAGGCTAGGGGCTTAGCTCTAGCAACCCCTTCTGCCAGCTCAGTGGGGCTCTGTGCAAAATTGCCAGCTCGTTTGGGCTCCAGGCATAACCATCAGCCCTCTCAAGCTGACCTGCCCTGTAAAGGAAATACAACTAGTTTGGGAGCTCAAATGTAAAAAACAAAACACAACAAAACAAAAAACTGGAGCTCACAACTGAGAGAAGCTTACCCACAGCCGTCAGAAATGGCAAAAAAGTGAACTCAAAAGCTTCTTGGGTTCCATGCCTGTGTTTCTTGTCTCCAAATGCTATTGGAGTTCACTTAGGATCCCATTGCTGCTATTAAATCTGTTAAAAAAAAAATCAAGTAAAATTTAAAGATCTAACTGGCTTTAAGAAAGGACTCATGAATCAAGCAGCATCCCATCTAGTAAATGGGGAGGGGGGGGTGGGCTTTGAGGAGTTGTACAAAATGGAAGGTTTTTATAGGAAAGAGGGTGGGCCAAGAAAGTAATTAGCAAAATAAAAGGAAGGATTGTTTCAGGCAAGATCACCTTCTCTTACAAGGAAGTTCAAGGGATCTTATTTTGCATACCATTTCATCTTCCTTTGGGGATGAAGACAGCCCATGTGGCAAGTCACCTCATTGATGCTGACCAGAAAATTCCAGTTTATTGACTGGGGGCTTTAACCTAAGTCATCACATTTTGGGCCTGTGATTTTCTTTTTAAGAGCTCTAATAGTTTTTTTTTTTGGTAGAGTCTTGAGGGTTTTCTATTTATAGTATATCATCTGCAAATAGTTTTACTTCTTCCTTACCAATTTGATGCCTTTTATTTCTTTTTCTTGTCTGATTGCTGTGGCTAGAACTTCCAGTACTATGTTGAATAAAAGTGGAGAGAGTGGACATCCTTTACTTGTTGCTCATCTTAGAGTAAAACCTTTTAGCTTTTCACCATTGAGTATGATGTAAGCTATGGGTTTGTTATAATGGCCTTTATTGTGTTTCTTCTATTCCTACTTTGTTGAGAGTTTCTATCATGAATGGATGTTGAATTTTGTCAAATGCTTTTTCTGCATCTATTGAGATGATCATATGATTTTTATCCTTCATTTTCTTAATGTGGTTTATCTTGTTGATTGATTTGCAAATACTAAATCATTGGAATAAATTTCATTTGGTTGTGGTGAATGATCCTCTTAATGTGTTTTTGAATTTGGTTTGCTAATATTTTGTTGAGGACTTTTGCATCTATGTTCATCAGAGGTATTTGTCTGTAATTTTCTTTTTTGTAATATCTTTGTCTGGTTTTGGTATCAGGGTAATGCTGGCCTCATAGACTGATTAGAAGCATTTCTTCCTCTTGTATTTATTTGGAATAGTTTGAGAAGTATAGGTTACTTACATGTCTGTAACTGTTTGGTAGAATTCACCACTGAAGTCATCTGGTCCTGTACTTTTGTTTGTGGGGAGATTTTTTTTTCTTAACTGATTCAACTTGGTTACTAGTAATCAGTCTGTTTAGATTTTCTATTTCTTCCTGATTCAGTCTTAGAAGTTTACATATTTGTACATTTCAGGAATTTTTCCACATCTCCTAGGTTGTCCAGTTTGTTGGAAAGTAAAATTGTTCATAATAGTCTCTTATAATCTTTTGTATTTCTTTGGTGGCAGTTGTAACTTTTCTTTCACTGATCATTCTTTCTTGAATTTCTCTTTTTATCTTGAATATTCTGACTAAAGGTTTGTCACTATTTTTTAAAATCTTTTCCAAGAGTCTGCTCTTAGTTTCATTGATCTTTTCTATTATTTTTTTAGTTCTTTTATTTCTGCTCTGATCTTTATTATTTTCTTCCTCCTACTAACGTAGGGCTGTTTTCTTTAGACATAGGCCTATATTGCTATACACTTCCCTCTTAGAGCTGCTTTTGCTGCAGCCCAAACATTTTGAACTCTAGTGTTTACATTTTAATTTCTCTCCAGATATTTTTTGATTCCCTCTTTGATTTCTTGATTGACCTGTTGGATGTTTAGTAGCTAATTGTTTAGCCTCCATTTGTTTGTCTTTCTTCCAGTTCTTGAAATTGATTTCTAGTTTCATACCATTATATATCTGTTAATGTTAAACTACTGATTTTATCTTAAACGAACTTAATACTTCTGCAGTACTCACTAGTTATGTATTACATATAAGCACATTGTACACACACACATACAAATTTATTGATGGGTTTCATATTGTATAGGATTTTTGTTTTCATGACCATTGGAAATATTTGGTTTTTAATCTTTCTTATAATGTCTTTGTCAGATTCTGTTCTCCTCTCAGCACCATTTTGGCTTCATAAAATAAATACTCTTTTGTCTATTTCCTGGGGGTACTGGTTTACAATTTGTATTATTTTTTCCTCAGTGTTTGGAAGCATTTGCTAGTGAAACCCTCTAGGCCAAGAGTTTTCTTTGAGGGAAGGCTTTAAAGTATTGATTAAACTTCTTTAATGGATGTAAGATTTTCTTCTTGTGTCAGTTCTGTTTTATTTCTTATATAATTAGTACATTCATCTAAAATTTTAAATTTATTGGCATAATAAATATCTTCCAGTATTTTTAATACCTAGTGAATTTCTAGTGTGTTATTTCATTCTTAATTTTTTTCACTATTTTTAGATTTTACTTACATTGAAGTTACTTAACATATAGTGTATTATTAGTTTTAGAGGTAGAATTTAGTGACTCATCAGTGGCATATAACACCCAGTGCTCATTACATTAAGTGCCCTCCATTTAATGCCCATCACCCAATTACTTCATGCCCCCAGCCACCTCCCCTCTAGCAACGCTCTTTGTTTCCTATAGTTAAGAGTCTCTTACGGTTTGCCTCCCACTCTATTTTTATTTTTTTTTCCATCCCTTCCCCTGTGTTCATCAGTTTTGTTTCTTAAATTCCACATATGAGTGAAATCGTATGGTATTTGTCTTTCCCTGACTTATTTGGCTTAGCATAATACACTTTAATTCCATCTGTCGTTGCAAATGGCAAGATTTCATTCTTTTTGATGGATGAGTAATATGCCACCGTGTGTGTGTGTGTGTGTGTGTGTATGTATACACATAGGATCCATATCCAGCAAATGTTAACTTCTGGATTTGTTTTTTCCCTATTATGTATCTGCTTATTTCATTTTCTTTTATTCTCACAGTTCAATGTTTTTTAGCCTGTTCAGAATTATGCAACCATCACCACGATCTAGTCTAGAACATTTTTATCACCCCAAAAAGAAACTCCATACACATTAGCAGTTATTCTCCAATTATGTTCTCTACTCCATTTATCCTCAACCCCTGGTGACTGCTAATCCCATTGCTGTTTCTATGGCTTGCCCATTCTGGACATTTCACAAAAATAGAATCATATATGATCTTTTTGTGATAGGCTTCTTTAACTTAACTGTAATGTTTTCAAGGTTCATCTATGTTGTAGCATGTGTAAATCTTTTTTTTTTTGGTCAAATATTCAGTTGTATGTATATATTTTTCCCATCCATCATTTGATGGACATTTAGGTTGTTGCCATTTTTGGTGAGTATGAATAACATTACTATGAACCCCCATATAAAAGATTTTGTGTCAACGTTTTGTGCAGATATATGTAGCTAGTATTGAATGGCTGGATCATATGCTAACTCTGTATTTAACTCTTTGAGAAACCATACAACTATTTTCCTAAAGTGACTTTACCATTTCGTATCCCCACCAACACGAGGGTCCCAATTTCTC
The DNA here is from genome assembly GCF_964656455.1 of Halichoerus grypus. Taxonomy (NCBI): domain Eukaryota; kingdom Metazoa; phylum Chordata; class Mammalia; order Carnivora; family Phocidae; genus Halichoerus; species Halichoerus grypus. The sequence continues at coordinate 54,955,279 of NC_135717.1, forward strand.
TAATCTTTGTTAAAGACTTGTCTTTTTGATTTTTAGATATCCTAGTGGGTGTGAAATGGTTATTTTGTGGTTTTGATTTGATTTTGCTTAATAACTATGTTGAGCATCTTTTCATGTGTTTACTAGCTGGACATTTGTGTATCATCTTTGGAGATACAGCTCTTCAAATCATTTGCCCATTGAAAAATACTTGTTTTTTATTTAAATTATGAATTCTTTATATACTCTAGATACAAATTCCCTATGATACATATGATTTCTCCCCATTCTATGGGGAGAAAATATTTCTTCATGAGGTCCTTTGACACACGAAGGTTTTAGTTTTGGTTAAGTCCAGACAATCTTTTTGTATTTGGTATTTTGAGAAACTGTTGCTATGGGTTCAAGGTCATGAAGACTTACTCTTTATAGTTTTAGCTCTTACAATTAGACCTCTGATCATTTTAAGTTATTTTTTGCATATGGTGTGAGGTAGGAGTACAAATGTTCTTTTGTTATGTGAATACCTCTTTTTATCTTGTTTACTTTCTTTGGTTTATTTTGAGACAAAAGCTTAGCTTTCCAATTTCCAAACCTTTAATTTAAGGCTGTTCATTTCCCTCTAAGTATTGCTTTAGTCACATCCATAATTTTTGCTTTTATTTTTATTATCATTCAGTAAAACATGTTCTAACTTCCAATTTCTCTTTGACCCTTGCGTTATTTATAAGTGTGCTACTTAATTTCCCAACTTTTGGGATTTCTCTAGATTGCTTTATGGCCCAGCATATAGTCGATCTTGGTAAGCATCTCACATGCATGTGTAAAGAAAATGTATCCACAGCCTTAAGTGTAGTGTTCTATATCTGTCTCTTAGGTCGAGCTAAGGTCCAGTCATGTGAGTAAAGACCCCTCCAGTCTCCCAGCTGAGCCTCTAGATTGAGAAGCAGACAAGCCCTCCCCACTGTGCTCTGTTTAAAATCTACAGCCACAGAATTTGTAAAATGATTGTTTTATGCCACGAAGCTTTTGGGATGGTTTGTTATATAACAATCATAAAAAGTAAACACTATTTTGTAGGCTCAATGTTTACGGGAAAATCTATGCTTTTTCATAATCCTATGGAATTTGGGACCAGAGTTAGCACAATGTGTTTTATATACATTTGGAAGAAGCCAAGAGTAACAACAAAAAAAGACATCGCACAGCTGTAATTCTAGTAGCTAGTATCACACTCCTGAACATAATGTCACCAAAATTCTTTTCTTATGCTAAAACCTACTTATATTAGAATTGTTAACATTATAAAAATAAAATTTAAATAAAACCCCAAATTCACAGAGCAAATATATATTCAGCTAAACAATGAAGGTAAAATTTAGTTTTTTTTTTTTTTTTTTTTTAAAGATTTTATTTATTTATTTAAGAGTGGGAGTGAGGGAGAGGGAGCAGGCCCCACCGAGCAGAGAGCCCAACGTGGGGCTTGATGCCAGGACTCTGGGATCATGACCTGAGTTGAAGGCAGACACTTAACTGAGTCCCACAGGTGCCTATAAAATTCAGTTCTTAAATTCCTAAGAGGATACTTGACAAATGCTTCTCAAGTGAAGGAAGGAATGTATTTCTGGCTATTCACATTTCAAATTGCTGGGCAACAAACCTATTGAAATAAAGTAAAATCTCTCTTTAAAATGAACAGGATGGGGCTTCTGTAACTTTGTCTACTCAGGTTCTAGTACTCCTGGCTGTCCAAGTAAGTTACAGAACTCTGAGGTCAGCATACGGTTTGGTCTCCTTTTCAAGGTGTTGTGGAAGTTCATTAGGCATTTGTTCTATGATGTACTCTCAGGATTGCTGGGCAGAAACACTGTTGAGTATTAGGTTTCTTTTGAGTCACTAATAGAAAAAATGCCAAGTTACAGTTAAAGAAAAAAAAATGTTTATTTAGACCATCCACCAGGATCATAATAAATAATGCAATATACTAATGTAATAACAGATGTTCTCATGCATTTATCACATAAATATACAAGAAAGCTGGCTTACAGGGCTGCTGGGACAAATTTGGAAAAGTGTATTTGGCAATACAGTAAGTTAACAGTGTTAAGACTATCAAACAGATTCTCTTACCTATCATTTTTTGAAATACATCCTCTAAATATCAGTGAGTAAATGGTAATGTTCCCTTATAGTTTCTACTTTTTATAAACATGCCAGAGCTAAGCCAATTGGCAAAGAATCCAGGTTGATAATTTATCAGTATTCCTAATGGAAACCAGATTTTAGAGAAGAAACAACAAAGATTTAACTCTTGTGCATTTCAATGTGGAGGCTGATAGACTGCAAGCCAGAATCATTGAAACCATAAAATGTCTGAATGAAATAAAAACCCAAAGTAGTTTATAAATAGTAACTTTGATACTCAATATACAAATGCTGTATAGTATTAGGATGTTTACACTTCAATAAATGATCAATTATCTGACTGTAAAAGTGATGAACTCTGATTAAAGCTAGTAAATTTGCTAGTAAATTTCACATAAAGAGTTAAAATAAGATAACCTTTAACATAAAGCTTTAAAACAAATAATTTAAACATATCTTAAACACCGAAAATGTGTTTTTAATTGTTATTTACAGTTAATCAGTGATACCAGTGTATAGCTTAATGTAGCCGACTGCCAGTCTTGCATCCCTCTTTCAACATCTGCTATTACAATATTCCTTATAAATAGGCAAATTAGTTTAGTGAAGGAGAGCGATCTGTGGTCCACAGTAATTCAATGTATGGCCATTTGGTTTGGAGACAGCGTTTAATAGGAGTGTCATCTGTTTGTAGCATGGGATCTTCAAAACCCATAACAACTGCGGTCCCTTCAACATACATTACCTGTTGAACAAAGCAAGCCACAAAGGTCAACCAATATTCTTAGCCAATTCTTATGAAGGATATAAAACTGTGCATAGGCTAGCAAACAAGGCGTTGCATATTGTTTCATATGGAACTGTATATTTAATTTTATTTTGGTAGATATGAGCAAGAATATTTGCTTACTAGTTAATGTGAAAATATATTTGGAAACAAGATGATGATACACATTTTAACTGATAGCTTGGCAGTTGATTTTTAGATTAAGATCATGATTTAAAAAATGTGAATCCCGGGCGCCTGGGTGGCTCAGTCGGTTAAGCGACTGCCTTCGGCTCAGGTCATGATCCCAGGGTCCTAGCATCAAGTCCCACATCAGGCTCCCGCCTCTGCGGGGAGCCTGCTTCTCCCTCTCCCACTCCCCCTGCTTGTGTTCCCTCTCTCACTGTGTCTCTCTCTGTCAAATAAATAAAATCTTTAAAAAAAAAAAAAAAGTGAATCCTAAAATACATGCAGGTTGTTTTTGATAAAGGAAAAAATCATCCTTTAATTAACATATACCAGTTGGAAGAAATGTTTATTTTATTTATATAACATATACTTCTTCCTGCTTTAATATGGAGGCACTGGAATGGAAATGCTGTCTCATGAGATGAGAAACTGTAATAGAAATAGAGCTATATATTCAGAGGAGGACTTCACTTTCTTTCAATTTAAAAGTGTTAAATTTCCAGAGCTGGAGGCAAATTTGCTATTGTAATTATGAAATGCTATTCATGAGTGTACTCCGTACTGCATGAAAAATCATGGAGAAAAAAGAAGGGTGTTGGGACAGAAACAAAAAAAATTGGCAGATAAAACTAGCCAGGTAGTGGGGCGCCTGGGTGGCTCAGTTGGTTAAGCGACTGCCTTCGGCTCAGGTCATGATCCTGGAGTCCCGGGATCGAGTCCCGCATCGGGCTCCCTGCTCAGCGAGGAGCCTGCTTCTCCCTCTGACCCTCCCCCCTCTCATGTACTCTCTCTCATTCTCGCTCTCTCAAATAAATAAATAAATCTTTAAAAAAAAAAAAAAACTAGCCAGGTAGTTTATATACAGGGGCAGGTGGATATTGGAAACAAGTTTTATTCTGATTTAATTGCAATAAACTTTCAGACCTGTCTATGAAATAATATACTAATACCCCAACCCATTATAAGGGCTCACTGTGTACATTAAACGAGTCAGTCATTAATCTCTTTTTGTAGGAAGAGAAATTCCAAATGTAAAATTTAAAAGGAACAGATACAGACTGCCTTCTTCCAAAGTACAAATATGTTTATATATTCAGTGTTTGGTACACATGATTGTAATTATGTTCTTCCAATATAAAAGCTATAAGCTTTCTTAGTTTTAACTGGGAGTTTCCATAAAAACACATTTGCATCTTTATTTGCATTAATATATTACTTTCTAGTGATGAAATAAATTTAATACAATGAGACTACAACTCACATTTTTAACTCCCCACAGTACAACTTCCATTTCTGAAAAATTGTCCACAAAGAATTTAACTCAATTTATTACAATTATCAGATAAAACAGGACCTATTTCATGGGCAAAACTTGATTTAGTAATATCTATTCAGCCAAGAGTAACAAAATGTAGTAAATGTAGTTATTTTGTCAGTGAAACTATTGTTCCAAAACTCCAATGAAGATCTCAATGACTAACATATACTGATCAGATCAAAATATAACCAGTTCTAAAATACGCTGTAATAGTAAAGAGAATAGAGACTCTTAGAAAGTTTTATGGGAATCAAACCTTCTGATATACTCAAGGTGAAGACAAATTACTCTGAATGACCATACCTTCTCATTATAATTTGACTGCTTCAATCCATTGTAGTGATAGACAGTAAAAGACTCTGGACCACTGGAGCCCTATTATAAATAAAATACTATTAAAACTTTAAAGTATACTTTTATATTAGGCAATTTCTAATTAGCAGTTGAAAGGAAAATTTTGGTTGGAAAATCATTTGCTGAAACAAGAAACTTAAGACTTTATCTACTAGAAAACAAAAACTGAAATAGTTGCTTCTGGGGAAGACGCAGGAAAGTGGGGAAGTATTGATTTTTATCATAAGCTCTTCTGTACTGGTTTATTTTTTTTAAAGGACAGGGTTCTAAAACACAAAAGTATTTCCTAAAATCTTACCTCTCTTTTACTGGTTGTAAATAATTTGTTCCTCTCAATAAATACATAAGAGCAGTAATGTCACTTTTCGTTAGCCTGCAAACATCTCTGTACCAATATTTTCCATTCGGCTTACTATACTGAATTAGGGGTTTCCACCCACCCTCCCCCATCTAAATATTGTCAACTTTGAAATAGTGAGAAGAGCCTTGTGGGAAATGAAAACGCAAATTATAATGCTGAGAGCCTTTAATAATACCCAATAAAGAAGTGAAATCCTATAAATTCCTATTTTACTAAACTTGCAGGAAATCTGATCATGTTATCCCTACTGCCTTAACCTTCTGTTCTCAGCTAAAGATCAAGTTCAATTCTCCTAACCTGGTATTCAAGGCCATTAATGGTCTGGCCCCACCTGAGGTACCTGGCTCCAGTTATTTCCCTCAGGGCCTAGGGCCTTGTGTTCCTTGCCTTATCTGATTGATGTAAGGATGCGCATGGGACAAAAACTGGTCCTGGTCCGTATTAGAATTTGTTCCATTTCTGGAACTAAGAGAAGAGAGCTGCTGGCAACAGTGGCTTCCATGTTCTAGAGAAAGGAGGGGAGTGGGACAGACGGCCCCAGTCCTCCCTCCGTCCGTTCCTGAATGCCTGTAAGCTACTCCTCACAATTACCTTTCCCTCCCACTGCAGTCAATTCAGGCTGTGATTTGCAACCAAGAATCCTAAAATACAGGACCTAATCTACCTTTTCTGCCATTTCTCCACCTACTCGGTTGTCTGAATTTTCTGTTTCAGACAAACGTATTAAGTCATTTTCCCATGAAAAGACTTTTTGTTGTTGGCTCTTTGTACATTCATTTTTTTTTTTTAAACTTCTTGAAAGTTGAGAAGAGATCTAATAAAGCGGCGTGCTTGGGTGGCTCAGTTAGTGCTTTCGGCTCAGGTCATGGGATGGAACGCCTCATCGGGCTCCCTGCTCAGCGGGGAGTGTGCTTCTCCCTCGGTCTCTCCCCCCCCATGCTCTCTCTCTCTCAAATAAATAAAATCTTAAAAAAAGAGATCTAATAAATCTAAGCTTATAATTCTTTGCATCCTACTCAAAATGCTTTACAAAAAATAGAAAAATCAATAATGTGATCATTTTCTTAATTGTATACATGAGTTGATGTAGAATTAGTCTCTTAGATAATTTGGCTGTTTATTTTCAGAGTACTTTAACTCAAAGTAAACATTTTACTGGAATGGATACACAATTTATATTCTTTAGTTCCACTCATTAACAATTGGCAGAAAATGCTAAAATATCAACAGAAGGTAACTGTGACACAGGGGCCAGTACCTACCCTGGACTGAATTAGCCACTGTCTAGCTGTATGACTGCAAGCTATTTTCTTACATTCTCTAATCCTCAATTTCCTCGTTGACAAAATGGAGGGACTATAGTACCTAATTTATAAGGCACACAGTAACCCCGGGCACAGTTATGAGCTTTAAAAAAATGGTAGTTGCTTCTGCTATTCTTATTATAAACAAATTGCCTTGAAATGCTTCTCTGTATTCCTCTGCAGCCCCCCTAACCTCCCTCTCCAATCTGCCTTTCCTCCAGGCAAAGAAATTGCTCTTCCCTAGCACTACTTTAAGCGTTTGTAGATTACTGAAGTTAGATATTTTCCTGGCTGCCCTTCTGACCCCAGTTTTGCAACTTTACTTGATTAAATGTTTACTGAGTTTCACAAAATTGGTCTGTTAGGTACAAAGGAGTATAAAGATGACCTCAGTGGTGTGGGCGGTGGTCAGAAGAGATGCGCCACAGAAAGTTCAGAAGAATGAGAGTAGGTGGGAGTGTGACCAGTCTTCCTCAGAAGCAGCAGGTCTCAAACTCTGGCACCTGGAGAATCCCCTGGAGAAGGGACCTGAGGATTTGCATTTCTAATAAGCTTTTGGAGATTACACTTCGAAAGAACCAGGGGATTTAAATTACCTCAAGGAATACTACAATTAAAAGTTTAATTTCTTGAACTACTAAGTTCTTAGAATATTTACAAATACTACTATGTAATGAATCACATCTGAAAAGAGTTGGTAACTATCCCACTTTGTTTATATTTCCCAAGCACTTTTCAAAATCTGCCCCCAAATTCAGGGCAATGGTTTTTAATTTAATGCTATAAAGTTAATGCTATCATTTACTGAACATTAAGATATCTAAAACAGAGAGGAGACCACAATCCAGTAGTCATTTTAATAATGTCAGAAAAGAGTATTTTTTTTTCCATGAAGCATTTACCAAAATTTAAAGAAGTCTAGCTATCCTGTGATATACTGACTTTTTGAATTTCACCTCACTTTCTTTCCTCACATTAACCATAGCAGATCCAGATTCAGAAAATATGGGTTCTCTTTTAATTACCAAGACTGAATGTCAATAATGTCTACTCTGTTAAAGATAATTTAAACCTGAAACATCAAATTAACACTTATATCTTGACATTTTCCCTCCATCATTTTAAGCTTGGCAGTACATGTCCTTTATAAGGGAGGTGAAATAGAAACTGGCATTTCTATTGAAACAATGATCTTTAACATAAACCACAATGGTATCTGATGAAACGATCCCACTATATCTGGCCTAAATTTAGCATCTGGTTTAGCAGTAAAACCTTCACTGAGGTAGGAAACACGAAGAAAAGACAGGCGTAGGCTACAGAATGGGCTTTGTCAATGATGTACTCATAACTCAGGAGTATTGAGACTAGCTCCTCTCAAGACCCAGTGGAAGACAAGTCCTAACATGAAAGAGCACAGCTCCTCTCAAAGGTTCTTCTTTTACTCAACTAAAATTCTCCTGGAACTTAGGCGTTTCCCCAACATATGTACTCCTTTACCTTCTCTATTTATTTAAATGTATTTAAAAAGTTCCAAAAAGATACATACCATCTATGAATAACAGTGACCTGAGAGAAGGAAAATAGGGTGCAGGTGGATAAAGAGGATCTTACTCTTTTTACTCTCTTTCTCTGTTTCTTAATGTGTATATAGTGGTGCATGTATACTCTTCCACTACCCCCTCCCCAGAAATTTTGTGTTACTGTTTTGGAACACACATACCCTTCTACCCTCTCTGTATGGAAAAGTATTTACATCATAACTGTGCTTTCTTCATCTTCTATCTGCATGTTAGACCATTTTACATGAATAGAAAAGAAATGCTGAAACAATCACAAAATGCTCATCCCAGTAGAACAAAACATTAACTATTTCTTCAACTATGTTACCTGATCAGGAAAAAATTCTTGAAGGAATGGACCCAATAATATGATTCCTAATCCTTCTGGATCTAATTTATTCTTCATGAGATTTATACTATGGGGAGGGAAAAAAGAAAAAAGAAAATCAGTGGATACCAAAGGAGAAAAAGCTTATTTTCCTTCTTTCATAAAGATTAAATAACTAGTACTATAACACATCTGACTGCCAAAAATCTTAACAGCTGTTCTTTTTAGACCCTTAATGACAAATACACAGGAATGACATCTAATTCGCCAAAACTTGGTTATTTTTAAACCAGAGTACTCTGTTACTATTTAGAATTTAAATGATGATGATGACTTTGGAACATGGTCCCTTATTAGGTAAAGTAATTTAAAAAGCTTGGCTTGTAAAGGCAGGCTTATAACCTCCCACAGGCAATTCTCTTTGCTTCATAGGTATGCCTGAATTTAACAATCATATGAGGCATTTAACTTAAAAAAACGTTTAAGCTCAAAGAGAAGAAGAAACAGTATCAAAAGGCACATCAGATAATCAAAAACATCTCCCAAAAGACTTACTTTCAAGAACCAAATGCGAAGCTTAAAATTTAAGCTTAGACGATGTAACCCGGAGGGTAAAGGGTGAAGAGGTAAAGAGAGCTGAGGTGTAGTGAAGGACAGTGAGCGGCATGGACTATATATAGTATTCCAGAAGCAGCCTCCAGTGAATGGTGCTTTGCTTAGCCCTTGCCCTTTAGGTGGAGCCAAGGCTGGTGAAAGGGGTTATGTGTGACTAGGAGGGCAGAGTTGTAAAAATGAAAATGGTCTTTGCAGAAAATTTTCATTTTCCATGTTCTCTCCCCAATCCTACATGCCAGGGTAAATATACCTCGTTCTACAATGCAAAGGATATGACGGTTGAGCGGGTCTGAGTAAAGGCAGCAGGTTAGGACATGAAACAAATGAAGGCAAGGTCATATTTAATGTATTTAATTCATTAATCCTAATGAGGTGCTGTTCGTTTATAGGCCATCACATATTTTAAATGTGAGTAGACCAAAATACAGAACGAAGAACTCAGTCCAGTCTAACTTAGTATACTAACTTTATAATTCAAGGTATGTTATGTATTCTGATGAAAAAAGGAAAATTAAGTAGATGATATATAGCCACATATGTAAGAATTTGAAAAAAAAAAAAAAAAAATGAACTTTTCTTTTTTTCCTCCTTTCCCTCTTAAGAATTGTCAGTAACCAAAATTACTTGAGTTCAATTCTCTTTTGCAAATTACAGTCAATAAACAAGACGGTTTCTACTTGGAAATCCATTTAGAATAAATACATATTTTGTAAAATTGCAAATCATAATTACAATTATACCATTTATTGGACAAGTTCAATCTTCTGAATTGAGTTCCTCTTTAAGTTGGAAACAATAATATCATAGCTCTAGGTAATAAGAGACAAATTAATTCAGATGTGAGCAATTTGAAAATGTTTGTGTGTTTCATACTCTCAAAGAAAATACACCAAGCTATTTAAGAACAGTTTTATATATCAAGTTCTAAAAACTGCGTATACTAATATGTTTGATGATGCTTTTGCTGAATCTTTTCCTGTGATGTTTTGTAAGCTCTAATTTGTTCATTGTCAGATAACTTTCAGACTGAAAATAAACTGCAGAAGGAGGAAAAGTTAGTATAGATCATAGGTGATCTTTAAATTTTCCTATTTGAGCAAAAGATAAATCCCCTTACTGAGAGATTCTCCTGGATAACAAAAAGCACAAATTTATGAAAGAAGTTATAGATGTATCAATGTACAAAATATAAAAGAATGAAGAGGACATGATATTAACATTTGGCAAGACTGAAAACTATATTCCGTAACATACTGGGGTTGCTTACAAAGGTTTTAGATCAGTCAATTTAATGATATAGAATGTCCAATGTCTTTGATCAAATGTCTTTAAGACCAAGTCAGAAGGTTGCTGGTCCTTTAAGCAGGGCGACTAGCAATACGGACATTATAGGTAATTGTTATTACTTTCAGATATGAACAAAATTTAAAAAAAATGGAAAAGGTTTTGTAGTGAGAAAAAACAATAGAAAAAGAGTATGTTGAGTCTCTGCTATAAATACGGATTAGTTTGATTTCTTCCTAAATCTTTGCTTTATATAAAGAACTAAGCTGCCGATATGCAGGTTTAGATTTTTAAAAAAGGCCAAAATGTGTGTACTGTTTTAAATGTAATGGAATCCTTTTGAGTCAGTTAAATAATATTTCCTATTTAGCTTACTATTCAGGATCTGAAACAAGGTCCAATGCTTTCATCACATCTTCTAGAAGTGAATCAGGTATAAATCCATTATCTGGGGGGAAAAAAAGTAGCATTAGCATCTTGAATAAGAGTTTGCTTCAAGAAATGCTATGAGAAAAATCACGTGCCTATTACTCTCTTCTTTGAGTTTTCTTAGGCACAGAGGCAATGAGTTATTTTTCTAATAAAAAAAACTCCACATGACTTCTACCTGAGAATTCCAAGGAAACTTGAAAGTCAAATTACTCCTTTTTAAAGAGGCTTATAAATTTCAACGATAAAAGTGTTTTTCTATTTAAAGTTTTCATAATTATTTAGTAATTATGTCTTTGAATAACAATGTGAACCTTTAAATTCCCTTTAAGAAATCCAATTAAAATAAGTCTTTACCAACAAATTCCTTTAGTTACAATGTTGGTTATAATGTCATTCTTTTTGAAAGAATGTTAATGATGTGCTGTTATTTAGATATCTGACAATATAGGACCAAGAGCTATCCCTGTAACAGACTTCATTTAAATAAAAGCCATAGATTTAGTGGGAAAAATTCAAAAGTTGAAATGCAGAACAGAATCAAATGGTTGATGAAGACTAGTTTATGGAAAATACTCCTTTTCTTGGGCTTGCTGAGGAAATAGCATTGGGAAAGGGCCCAAACTTGGATGATGCAATAGCACATGACACACAAAGAAGGCGTGTAGGGCCATTTGAAATCACTGTTTGAACAAGCAAGTTCATTCCCTTAAATGTGCAATGTCTGAGTTTCTCTACCCATTTACTCATTCCTGGAGACTGTTTCAGCTTTAAATCAACTTTCCACACAATATCCTTTTCAGGAATTAGATAATTTAGAAACAAAGTCTTGTCATGGAGAACAAGATGTACAAAAGACCCGCTTCTATAATCATACTGCAGAATAAAATGTAGTGGTTCTTTCAGGATGTGGCATGGACTTTACCAGAAAGGAAAGAAGTTAAGATTTTACAGTCTTAAACCTCTTAAGCAGATGCTTAGCCATTTGAAGAAAAATGGGCCTTGACTAAAAGGCCAAGAATCATTTAGGATTTTTTTTTAAGATTTTATTTATTTATTTGACAGAGCGCACAAGCAGTGGGAGTGGGAGAGGAAGCAGACTCCCCACTGAGCAGGGAGCCCGATGCAGGACTCAATCCCAGAACCCTGAGATCATGACCTGAGCCGAAGGCAGAAGCTTAACCGACTGAGCCACCTAGGTCCCCCTCATTTAGGATAGCCCCTCATTTAAGATAATTAAACATGTATAATTTTTAAAAGTGAAGGTTTAAATCCAAATTTTCAAGTTACCAGTAATTTGAGGCATAGAGAGTAAGTAAAGAACTTGTTAGAAGGTACATGTGAAAATATTCAAGCTTTGTAAGCTTAAATTTGCTCAGGTTAAAAGGTAGAAAACTCATTTGTTTAGCTAAGTCACAGCTAAAACCTCAGCATTCAAAATGTAAAACAGGCTTTATTTGGCCACTAGTTGACCGGAACAATTCTCCGCATAGGTTTCCTTGTTTTTTGGGCTATCGTGTATATCCACCTGATAAACTGTATTACAGTGTTCCTCAGGAGCCCTGAATGGTGGGAGGTCTTATCTCTTCTTAACATAATTAGAGACTCAGCTTCCACCCAGATAAGGAGCTAACTAGCACTATAGAGAGGCAAACAACAACTAGGAAAACAACCTTCTTCACTCAAACACGATTAACCTCAAACATAGATATTCCAACATATTTTTAAGATACCTATGAGTATCTTAAGGACAGACATTCTGGAGAACAACAGTAACTACCAACTCAGTGATTCTACATTTAGTGTATACAGTATTTTAAAGCTAGACTATAATGTAATTTTCATAATATACCAAAGACTTTTACTATACCTCCAATTAGAAGAGGCGATTTGGAAAACTGCTTACCAAAAAACCTTTATAGTGATGTTACTTTATTCTTGAATTCATACCAAATAAAGTATCAGACAAATTCTTTAGAAAAAGAAATCCTTAAGTCTGAAAGCAGATGAAGCTTAGGACATCTAGTATTTAGGCAACAAATACCTGAGAGACGATTAAAGTAGAGATGCAATGATAAGCCCTTGGTACCAAGAGCAGAGGAAATACCAGTGAGGACCATTTGCTGACCAGTTACCCAGACCTCAGCAGCACTCTACAGCTTGAATGCATCGGTAACTTAACCAGATGAGCATAAAATGGACTTCCACAGGCTTTAAGGCTCAGAACAATGAGGAACAGGAGGTGGAGAGAGGACAAGAGAGTGCACCAGTTGTGATCTTAAGCAGTTAAATTGTTTTAAAACACTTGAAAAGGGGAAAAGCTGTGTGTTTAAAAATTAGAAGCTTTAACTGTAAAAAGTGTGGAGCGGTTGAGAGGAGGAATAACTCAATGTAAAAAAGCACCGATGAAGGAAAGTTAGCGTTGCAGTTAAGTGAGTCATTTCCTGATCAGCTCACCATTTACACTGAATCCTGATTTCTGTTCTGAAAGCCAAGGGAATAAAAGGGAGAGCCTGGCAAGTGTTGTCACTGGTTAAACTGCTGCAGGAGGAAAGCAAATCCCAGGAATTAACAGAGAAGGCAGGAGACTTGTGAGGGGATGGGGTAGAACACGGCAGCACTTAGGACTGTAACATTTTCAAACCACTGTTGGTGTGAGAGTCAAGTTTCTTGGGAATAGAAAATAAAATTGAGATCTAAAGGTAATTTAATGCCATTTGTTTTAGTCAAATAGTAAATTCCTTTTTACTAAACACTGTATTATACTTTACCTAATCCTATTAAAAATTTAGTAACGTATAGCTGCAATTTAATATAACCTGTAGAAAAAAGTATGCAACTTTTGTCCCTAGGCGAAATTATGACATTTTCATTTTCAGTGTTCCTTGGCCTCTTTGCCTTAGTATTACTACTGGTTTGCTCATCTGGCTCCCCAGTAGATGTGAGCTCCTGCCAAGCAGAGGTTGCTTGTCACAACAGCTGCTCAACAACCCTTGTTATATTTAATTATTCAAGCTAGTCCTAACTTAAAGTTTCAACAAAGTACTCTGTTCAGGCACCATGGTTCAACCAAAAATGCTTTGTAAACATATGAAAAATCAGAAAGAAAGGAGTAGTTAATTTATGGCTTGTCCTGCAGAACCACCTGTATTATGTGATGGGAAAGCTACAAAACAAAACATGGCGGGGGGACACAGAGAAACTATTGGTGGAGGGTGGTGGGCTACACCAAACAGCGCTAACCTTGCTACAGCAAGGTGAAGGATGGCAGTGACGATGGGGGGCGGGGCGGGGGGGAGTAGCAAGGGAACAGAGAAGAAAATGGTATCATTTAAGAGGAATAGAGAGGACTGAAATGAACAAAAGGCAATTTCTAGAGAATGTCTAAGGGCTGATGAATAGTAAACAGTCACTGTATCTCATCAACCTAAAGAAATAGCATTTAAGGGGCTCTTTTTAAATCCAAATACATATCCCTTGCCCAAACTGGGCTGCTTCCTGAAATGTAATTATACCAGGGGGAGGGCTGAGGGAGAATAATAAGAGAAAACAGAACAAATCCCATTGTGTGTAATACACAAACATGTGTCTATCATTTCAAATACCATCTATGTAGAATTCAGTGCTTTGAAGAAAACTAAGCTCTGTGCCACCTTTTTTTTTTTTTTTAAAACAACGACATGGTCAATTTATTGAGTACTTGAATAATCCATGTAAAGTAGGTATTAAGTCCATTTTAGGGAGGAGAAAACTGAGGTTAGGAACGTGCCCAACATCACACAGCTGAGTAACAGAGGTGGGATTTGAATCCAGGCTGTCGGATACCAACAGAAGTGTTCTTAGCAGTTTAGGAAGCCATTTGACTTTTAATTTTGAATTGTAGTTGATATTTAGTGTATGTATATGTGTGTGTATATATATATATACACACACACACTGATTCAATTATATGTTACAAACGTTCACCATGAGAAGCATATTACAATATTGACTATATTCCCTATGTTGTACTTCTCATCCCTGTGGCTTCAATTTTAGAATTGAAGTTTGTACCTCATGATCCCCTTCACCCATTTTGCCCCTCCCCGCAACCTCCTCTCATTTGGCCACCATCAATTTGAGTCTGTTTCTCTTGTCACCATTGTTGTTGTACTGCTGGCTTGTTCCTTTGTTTTTTAGATTCTACATCTAAGTAAAATCATATGGTATTTTTCTTTCTCTGTCTGGCTTATTTCACTTAGCCTTATACCCTTTAGGTCCGTCGATGTTGTTGTGAATGACAAGATTTCATTCTTTTTTATGGCTGAGTAACATTCCTGGGTATAGACCACATTTTTATCCATTCTTCTATAGACACTTGGGTTGTCTCCATAGCTTGACTATTGTAAATAATGCTGCAGTAAACACAGGGGTGTCTCTGTCTTTTCAAATCAATGTTTTCCTTATCTTCTGGTAAATATCCAGAAGTGGAATTACTGTATCATGTAGTACTTGTATTTTTAGTTTTTTGAGGAAACTCCATACTGCTGTCCATAATGCACCAGCCTGCATTCCACCCCCCTGCATGAGGGTCCCTTTTTTTCGATATCCTTGTCAACACTTATTTCTTGTGTTTTTGATACCAGATAATTCTGACTGATGTGAGGTGATATCATGATTTTGATTTGCATTTCCACTAATGTGATGTTGAGCATCTTTTCATCTGTCTGTTGGCCATCTGTAGGTCTTTTTTGGGAAAATGTGTATGGCGGTGTTCTCATTTTAAAATTGGATGTGTTTTTTTGGTGTTGAACTGTATGAGTTCTTTATATATTTTGGATACTACTCCCTTATCAGATATATCATTTGCAAATACCTTCTCTCATTCAGTGCTTGCCTTTTTGTTTTGCTGGTTTCCTTTGCTGTGCAAAAACTTTTTAGTTTGATGTAGTGCCAATAGTTTATTTTTTTTGTTTCCCTTGAGGAGACAGATCCAGGAAAATAGTGCTAAGTTTGATATCCAAATTACTGCCAATGTGGGTTTTTTGGGGGTTCATTTTTAGGAGTTTATGGTTTCAGGTCTCATATTTAAGTCTTTAATCCAGTTTGAGTTTATTTTTGTGTAGGGTTTAAGAAAGTGGTCCAGTTTTTCCAGCCCCATTTATTTTAGAGATTGTCTTTTCCTTATTGTATATTCCTGCCTCCTTTGTCATAGATTAACTGACCACATAAGCATGGGTTTATTTCTGGGCTCTCTATCCTGTTTCATTGATCTGTATGCCACACCATACCGTTTTGATTATTATAGCTTTGTAGTATATCTTGAAATCTGGAATTGTGATACTTCCAACTTTGTTCATCTTTCTCAAGCTTGCTATGGCTTTTGTGGTTCAACATGCAATTTAGGATTTTTTGTTCAAGTTCTGTGAGAGCCACTATTGCTATTTTGATAGGGATTTCACTGAATCTGTAGATTGCTTGGGGTGATATCAATAATTTTAACAATATTAATTCTTCCAATTCAAGAGCCTGGTCTATCTTTCCATTTGTGTTTTCTTAAATTTCTTTCATCAATGTCAATGTCTTGCAATTTTCAGAGTACAGGTCTTTTGCCTCCTTGGTTAGATTTATTACTAGGTATTTTATTCTGTTTGATAGAGTTGTAAATGGCATGGTTTCCTTCCTTTCCCTTCTTATTAATTCATTATTTCTATATATTGATTTTGTATCCTACAACCTTCCTGAATTCATGAATTAGATCTAATAGTTTTTTGGCAGAGTCTTTGTGGTTTTTTATATATAGTTGTATGTCATCTGAAAATAGTTTTACTTCTTCCTTACCAATCTGGATGCCTTTTATATCTTGTCTGATTGCTGCACCTTCCACTACTATGCTGAATAAAAGCGGCGAGAGTGGGCATCCTTGTCTTGTTCCTGATCTGTATTCTGCCTACAAGAAACTCCATACCTAAGGACACATACAGACTGAAAGTGAAGGGATGGGAAAGGTATTTCATACAAATGAAGTTAAAAAAAAAAAAAGCAAGATAGCAATACTTACACCAGACAAAATATAGACTTTAAAACAAAGGCAGCAACAAGACAAAGAAGGTCATTACATAATTCCAACAGAAGACATGGGAATTGTAAATATCTAATTATATAAAGCAAAAATTAACAGACCTCAAGGGAGACAATGAGAGTACTACAGTAATAGGAGACTTTAACACCCCACTTACATCAGAATATTATTTTATCCATTCAGTCAGCCTATAGCCTTTCATTGGAGCATTTAGTCCATTTACAGTTAACGTAATTTTTATAGTTATGTATGTATTGCCATTGTGCTGTGGTTTTCTTTAGCGTTTGAATTGCTTTCTCTTTGTGTATCTTTTGGTTATCATGGGGTTCATATAGAGCATGCTGTGTGTGTCTATATTAAGTTCAAACACATTCTAAAAGCATTATTTATTATTCCCTAGTCCACATTTTATGTATACAATGTCCTGTTTACATGTTTTTTTGCATCTTTTGACTAATTTTTGTACATGTAATTGATTTCACTGCTTTTGTGTTTTAACCTCCATATTGACTTTATACATAATTAATCTACTACCTTTACTATAATGTTTGCGTTTACTAGTGAAACTTTTCCTTTTCATAATTTTCTTCTAGTTGTGGCCTTTTAAAGGAGTTCCTCGAACCTTTCTTGTAAGGCTGGTTCACTGGTGAGAACCTCCTTTAACTTTGGTTGCTGTGAGAAACTCTCTCTCTTCTTTGATAGCCTAGCTGGGTTGAGTATTCTTGGCTCTTTTTCCTTTCAGCCCTTGAACATATTAAGCCACTGACTTCTGGCCTGCAAAGTTTCTGCTGAAAAAATTAGCTGATAGCCTTATAGGGTTTCCCTTGTGAAAGCTGGGGAGCAAGATGGGACATCTAGGTACATGAAGCTCAAAGATCCCGAAAGATCTTCTTCACCAAAACATGTTACTGTAATCAAGCTCTCAAAAATCAAAGACTGAGAACTTTGAAAGCAGCAACAGAAGAAAAGACTCCTCATATACAATGGAATCTCAATAAGGCCATCAGTGGCTTTCTCAGCAGAAACCTTGCAGGCCAAGAGAGCACGTGCTCAAAAGAAAAACCTGTCAACAAGAATACTTTACCTGTCCTTCCTTTCTGAATGACAATTTTACTGGGAAAGCTAAGGGAATTTATCACCGTGTACCCACCTTATAAGAAATACTAGGGTTTTTTAAGGCTGAAATGAAAGGACACTAAATTAGTAACATGAAAATGTAAGTATAAAAGTCAATGATAAAGGTGACTATACAGTCAAATTCAAAATCCTCTATTGGAAGTGTAACAGAAGACTGTTTATGTCAAACACGTCAAGGAACTAGAAAGAAATGAAGTCCCACATTAATGGAAGGAGAAAAAAGGAACAAGAATCAGAGTGGAAATAAATGAAATAGATACTAAATAGAAAAAGATCAATAAAACTAAGAGCTGTTTTTTTGAAGAGACTTGAGAAACCTTTAGATGCACCAAGAAAATAAGAGACGACTCAAAGAAAATCAGAATCAAAGACACGACACCTGATACCACGATCATAGAAAATACAAATGATCAGAAGAGACTATTAACAATTATATATTAAATAATGGGACAACTAGACAAGAAGAAACAGATAAATTCCTAGAAACCTACAACAGACTAACTGTGAGTAAGGAAATTGAATCAGTAATCAAAAAACCTGTCAAAAGTCCAGGACCTGGTGGCTTCATTGATGAATTCTAAATGTTAAAAGAATACATACCAATTCTTCTCAAACTCTTCCAAAAATAGAAGAGGCAGGAATATTCCCAAACTAGACAAAAAATGGCACAAGAAAGGAAAATTGCAGGCCAATATCCCTGATAAATACAGATGCAAAAATCTTCAACAAAGTATTAGCAAATCAAATTCAGCAATACGTTAAAGGTATGATACACCACGATCAAGTGGGATGTCAGGACGGTTTAACATCCACAACTCAATCAATATAATATACCATGTTAACAGAATGAAGGATAAAAAAAATCGATCTTCTCAACAGATGGAGAAAAAGCTTTTGACAAAATTGAACATCCATTCACAATTCAAACTCTCAACACAGCAGATATTTATAAAGGGAACTACCTTGACACAATAAAAGGCCATGTTTAACACTCAATAGTGAAAAGCTGAAACCTTTTCCTCTAAGGTAAAGAACAAAGGTGTCTACCCTCACCATTTTTAGTCAACATAGTATTAGAAGTCCTAGCCAAGCAATTAGGCAAGAAAAGGCATCCAAATTGGGAAGGATGAAGTAAAACTGTCACTATGTGCAGAGAACATTATATATAGAAAACCCTAAATAAATACTAAAAAATGGTTTAACAAATTCAGTGAGGTTGCAGAATACAAAAACCTGTTGCATTTCTATACACTAATAAAAATAATCCCATTTACTATTGCATTAAAAGAATAAAATAGGAATTTAATGAGTAAGTTAAAGAGCTATAATACATTAATGAAAGAAAGATACAAATAAAAAGCTATTCTGTGCTTATTGATTGGAAGGATTAATACTGTTAAAATGTCCATAGCAAGCTACAGATTCAATGCAATCCCTATCAAAATACCAACGGCATATTTCACAGAACTAGAATAAACAGTTCTAAAATTTGTTTGGAACCACAAAGACCCCAAATACCCAAAGAAATCTTGAGAAAGAAGAACAAAGCTGGAGGCATCACACTTCCTGATAGCAAAGTACATTACAAAGTTACAGTAATCAAGAGTATGATACTAGCATAAAAATAGACACGTAATGGCAGAGAATAGAGATGTAAACCCACAAATGGCCAATTCATAACAAAGGAACACACAAAAGGAAAGGACAGTCTGTCTCTTCTATGAATGGCATTGGGAAATTTGGGAGAGCTACATGCAAAAGAATGAAACTGGACCACTGTCTTATACCATACATAAAAATTTAATATCAGAAAACATGCAACTCCTATTAGAAAACATAGATGGAAAGCTCTAGGACATGGCTTAGCTATGACTTCCTACCAAATGGGAGAAAATATTTGCAAATGATATATCTGATATGGGGTCGATATCTAAAATACATAAACTCATACAACTCTACAGCAGAATACCTGAACAATCTGATTAAAATATGGGTAGAGGATCTGGATGGACATTTCTCTGAAATAGATACACAGATGGCCAACAGGTATATGATGAGGTACTCAACATCACTCATCATCAGGTAAATGCAAATCAAAACCACAATGCATTATTACCTTACACTTGTTGAATGGCTATTATCAAAAAGACAAGAAATAACAAGTGTTGGCAAGGATGTAGAAAAAAGGGAACATTGGTGCACTGTTGGTGCAGCCACTCTGGAAAGTAGTATGGAAGTGCCTTAAAAAATTAAAAACCTAACTCCAAAAGATATGTGCACCTCCATGTTCACTGCAGCATTATTTATAATAGCCGAGATATGGAAGCTAAGTGTCCATCAATGGATGAGTGGGGAAAAAAAAAAAAAAAAAAAAATATATATATATATATATATATACACACGCACACACAATAGAATATCACTCATCAATAAAAAAAGGAAATCTTGCCATTTTCTACAACATCATGGAAGGCGAGGGTATTAGGCTAAGTGAAATACATCAAAGAAAGACAAATGCTATGTGATCTCTGTTACGTGGGGAATCTAAGAACAAACGTTGGCTCACAGATAAAGAGAACAGACTTATTGCTTTGGGGCAGGGTTGGTGGTAGGGGATAGAGAATGTAAAGGTTGAAGGGTGTCAAACATGTAGGCTTCAAGTTACAAAATAAAGGGATGTAATGTACAGCAGGGTGATTACAGGTAATATTGTACTGCATATTTGAAAGATGCTCAAAGAATAGACTTTAAAATGTCTCACCACAAGAAAAAAACCTATGTATTGTGAGCATTTCACAATATACACAGTCATTATGTTGTGCAGCTGAAATTGTCTTATGTCAATTATACCTCAATGAACAAACAAAACAAAACGTTCTCACCCTGTAATGGTGTGTAAATCACTTTGAACTCTAGCATATAGGTTAAGAGGCAAAAGTGTTAAAAATAATTATGGCTACAATATGTTAATGAATACACAGTATAAAGAGATGTATACTGGGACATCAAAATAAATTATGAGTACGGCACATAAATGGGCAGAACTTTCTGATGTAACTGAAGTTAAACTGTTACCAGCTTAAAATGGATGGCTGTAAGACATACGATGAAAGCCTCACAGTAATCACAGAGCAAAAACCTGTAATAAATGAAGAATCAAAGCATACTGCTATAAAATCAAGTCACAAGACAGCAAGAGAAGAAAGGAACTACAGAACTGTAGTCAGAAAGCAATTAAGAAAATGGCAATAGTAAGTCCTTACCTATCAATAATTATTCTAAATGGTTTTAATTCTCCAATGAAAAGAGTGGCTACATGGATAAAAAAAACAAAACCCAACTATACGCTGCCTACAAAAGACTTCACTTAAACTTGAAGAACTCTCAGAGGGATCAAAAAAAGATTTTCCATGCAAATGGAAACCAAAGAGAACAGGGCTAACTATACTTATATCAGATAAAATAGACTTTAAGTCAAAAACCATTACAGGAGAAAAGGTCACAATGTAATGATAAAGGGATCAATTCATCAGGAGGATATAACAATTGTAGACCTTTATGTACCATATTTTGGAGCACCTCAATTTAGTAAACACTCATTAACACGGGAGAGAATTTTAGACAGCAATGAAATAAAAGTGGGGTATTGAATTCCTCTACTATTAACAACGACGATCGATGCAGAAAATCAGTAAGGAAACAGTGGACTTAAATGACACTTTAGACATATACAGAAGACTCTATTCAACAGCAGCAGAATGCATATTCTTCTTAAGTGCACATGGAACATCCTGGATAGATCACATGATAGATCACAAAAAATGTCTTAGCAAATTTAGGAAGATTGAGATCATACCAAGTATCTTTTCTGACCAGCAAGGTATGAAATTAGAAATCAGTAACAAAGCTGGAGAATTCACAAAATCATGGAGATTCAACAACATGCTCCTGAACAACCAATGCGTCGAAGAACTCAAATGGAAAATCAAGAAATATTGTCAAATGAAAATGGAAGCACAACATATCAAGACCTATGAGATGCTGCAAAAGCAGTTTTAAGAGAAGTTTAAGAAAGATCTCAACTTCACATTACACCTCAAAAAACTAGAAAACAAAGACAAACTAAGTCCACAGTTAGCAGAAAGAAGGAAATACCAAAGATCGGAATGGAAATAAATGAAAGAGAGACCAGAAAACCAACAGAAAAGATGAGACTAAGAGCTTGGTTTGGAAAAAACAGACAAGCCTCTAGCTATATACACCAAGAAAGAGAGGGCTCAAAATCAGAAACGAAAGAGGAAACGTTACAACTTGATGCCAGAGAAAGTATCAGAAGAGACTATTATGAACAATCATGCACCAACAAACTAGACCACCTAGAAGAAATGAATTTCTAGAAATATATAACCTACCAAGACAGAATCATGAAGACACACAAAATCTGAACAGATCACTAACAAAAAGGAGACTGACAAAGTAATCCAAAACCTTTTAACCAACAAAAGCCCAGGAACAGATGGTTTCACTGGTGAATCTACCAAACACTTAAAGAATTAATGCCAGTTCCTCTCGAAGTGTACCAAAAAAACTGAAGATGAGGGTATACTCCTCAACTATTTTATGAGGCCGGTATTATCCTGATACCAAAGCCAGATAAGGACACTTCAAGAAAAGAAAACTATAGGTTAATATCCCTGATGAATGCAGATGCAAAAATTATCAATAAAATATTAGTAAACCAAACCCAACAGCACATTAAAAAGATCATACACTATGATCAAGTGGGATTTATTCCAGGGATGCAAGGATGGTTTGACATACAGAAATCAATAAATGTGGTACATGTCACATTAATAAAATTAAAATATGATCATCTCAATATGCAGAAAAAGCATTTGGCATAATGGAAATCCCTTCATGAGAAAAACGCTCAAAAAATTTCTTATAGAAGAATGTAGCAGGAGGGGAAGAATGAAGGGGGGGAAATCGGAGGGGGAGAAGAACCATGAGAGACGATGGACTCTGAAAAACAAACTGAGGGTTCTAGAGGGGAGGGGGGTGGGAGGATGGGTTAGCCTGGTGATGGGTATTGAGGAGGGCACGTTCTGCATGGAGCACTGGGTGTTATGCACAAACAATGAATCATGGAACACTATATCTAAAACTAATGATGTAATGTATGGGGATTAACATAACAATAAAAAAATTAAAAAAAAATTTCTTATAGAGGTTATGTTCCTTAGTGTAATAAGGGGCACAGATGACAAACCTACAGGTAATATCATACTCAATGATGAAAAAAAGTCCTTGCCACAGCAATTGGGTAAGAAAAAGAAAGAAAAGGCATTCATACAGATGACATGATCTTATATATATAAAACTCTAAAGACTCCCTTAAACCACTGTTAGAATAAATGGTTTCATTTTATATGCAGGATACAAAATCAACATACTGATACCAGTTGCATTTTTATACATGAACGGACTAGCTGAAAGAGAAATTAAAGCAATTCCACTTAAAAGAGCATTGGAACAATGAAATATTTAGGAATAAGTTTAACCATGGAGATGTAAGACATATACACCAAAAATGAAGACACTGATGAGAGATCAAAGATGATACATAATGGAAAGATATCCTGTATACTTGGATTGGAAGAATACTGTGAAAATGTCCATAGTACCCAAAGTGATCTACAGAGTCAATGTAATCCCTATCAACATTCCAAAGAAATTCTTCACAGATAGAAAAAATTTGTTTGGAATCACAGAAGACTGCATAGCCAAAGCAATCCTGAGAAAGAGAAATAAAGCCAAAGGTGTCATACTACCTGATTTTCAACCTGTATTACACAGCTATAATAATCAAAAGAGTATGGTTCTGGCATAAAAACAGGCACATAGACCAGTTCAGCAGAGTAGAGAGCCCAGGTTTAACCCCATTCATATATGGTCAACTAATTTTTGACAGGGATGCCACAAACACACACTGAGGAAAGGACTGTCTCTTCAATAAATGGTGCTGGAAAAACTCGGTATCTACATGAGATGGCTATGAAATGGAACGAAACTGGACCCCTTACATGACTCACAAAAATTAACTTGAAATGGATCAGAGACTTAAATGTAAGACCTGAAACTGTAAAACTCCTCTAAGAAAACATAGGAAAAAAAACCCCTCATCATTGGTCTTGGCAGTGATTTCTAGGATAAGACATCAAAACACAAGCAAAAAACCCCTAAAATAAACAAGTGAGGTCACATTAAATTAAAGAGCCTCTGCACAGCAAAGGAAACAACAAATTGAAAAGACAACCTACAGAATGGAAGAAAATCTTCCCAAACCCTCTATCTGATAATGTGTTTGGGGCGTTAACCCCTTAAGAATTCATAGAATTCAATAGCAAAAAATAAAATAATCCAATTAAAAAAGAACAATGGGTCTGAAGAGACATTTTTCTAAAGACAACAAATAGCCCATAGGCATATGAAAAGATACTCTATATCACTAATCATCAAGAAAGTGCAAATCAAAACTACAATGAGGCATCACCTCACACCTGTTAGGATGGCTTTTATCCAAAGAGATAAATGTTGATGCGTATGTGGAGAAAAGAGCACCAGTATATACTGCTGGAGAAAATATGAAATGGTACACCTACTAAAGAAAACATATATAAAAAATTACTCAAAAAATAATTGAAACCAGAACTACCATACGATGTAGCAATCCTAGTGGTAGGTATTATCTGATGGTACTGAAATCAATAGTTTGAAGAGCTATCTGCACTACCCCAGTCACTGCAGCATTGTTCACAACAGCCAAGATGTGAAAACAACCTAACTGTCCACCAGGGGATGAATGGATAAAGAAGATGTGGTTTATATACCTATATATACAATGGAATATTGATTAGCCATGATAATGAAGGAACCTTCTGAAAAAACATGGATGGACCTCAAGGGCATTACGCTAAGTGAAATAAGTCAGACAAATAAAAAGAAATACTGCACAATGTCACTTGTATGTGGAATCTAAGAAGGCTGAATTTGTAAAAAAGAGAGAAGAATGATGGTTACCGGGGGCTGGGGAGGTAGGTTAGTGGGGGAGGTGTCTTAAAGATGTTACTTGCAACTAGTAGATAAATAAGTTCTGGAGAGCTAATGCACAGCATAGTTATTATAGTATAAAATATTGTGCTATAAATAAACTTCAAAGTTGCTAAGAGACTAGATCTTAATTGTCACCACAGAAAAATGGTAACTATGTGACATGACAGAGGTGTTAGCTAATGCTACCGTAGTTACCATTCTGCAATATATAAATTATCAAAGCAACACTTTGTATACCTAAAATTTACAGAATATTTGTCTATTTCAATTTTAAAAAGTATTCTGGAAGACTTATTTAATATTAATTTGAATAACAGAATAAAGGAATACCTTTTCAAAAAGCTTGTTTAGAAGGTGATATTTTCCTGTTTAACGCAGACTTTCAGAGGTCAAGACGCAAGTAATCATAACTCTGTTACCCCAAGAAACCTGCAAACCTTACACCATGTGAGAACTTGACAATCATTAAGCATCCTTATTTGTTCCCATTTTTACGTTTCCAATTTAAAATTTTCAAGAAATGCAACCTACATTTTATTCAATAATCCAAAAATACTTTTGAATAAAACTCAGGTATCAATCCATTTCAAACATATAAAGATATAAAACACCGAGTCAATGATAATAAAAGAAAATCTTTTACCTTCTGGATCATAGGTTTGAAAAACTCTCCTGGCTTGTTCTGAAGGAGCCTCGGGAGCAACTAAAGCCATGTCCTGAAAAGAAAAAAAGCCTGCTATCAACCAGCCACAATAATATCACGGCCTTAAAAATAAACAGAACAAATATGAGGCTAGGGTGAGGAAATTAGGAAATCGGGAGTCAGAAGATTTTGAGTGATATTTCTATCAGATGTGTGTGACTAGGTAAGTCACAAACTCTCTGGGCCTTAATTGGACATTTGAAAAATGGGAATAATAGTGCAACCACAGGCAATTGTTGTGAGCATGATACTGAAGCTTTATATAAAAACACGTGGAAAGTCTAATATTAAATAATTACTATAAAAATGCAACCTGCAAAAAGTAATGACTTACACTTTTGCTTTAATCATTGTTCAAATAAAAAGAAAGAAAACTTACAATATATCTAGTTTTCAAATATTTAAAAATTAAATCCAGAGATATGATAGCAAGCAATTACACAGAAATACATTTGGTATTTATTACTTTAGTAAACCTATTATAGCAATACCTAGCCACAGATCAATAATCAAGTTTTGCATGTCCAGAATTTTAATTTTTCTTAACTCAGAGGAAATATCTTGAAGGCAGATTTCTTTTTCCCATAAAATTCTCTATCACGACTAATTTCTTTGCATAGTAAGCAATATTACAATTTATCAAAAAAATCACAGAATTCAATGTTATCTTAGACTCTTCACAAACCTTTGCTCCACATATTTAAACTGTTACGAAATTCTATCTGACTGATAGAAATCTAGACTCTGAGCTACAGTTGTTTTCCTCTATTCATAGCGTTGGCCTGAGCCTTTGTCTAAAATTGTGTTCATTCATACAAACCTCATTAGAGAACAAGTTTCTAACTATCCCCTTTACCTTCTTGAATCCTCTTTAACAAGTTATAGGATAAAACTGTTAAATACAATTTGAAATGCTATTCCTCTGTGGAAATAAATTTTTATAGTAACTTTTGCCCTAATCACCGCTCCCCTCTTTATCTCGAAGATGAAGGAACAAAGTGTAAGAATCAATTAGTGTAGTTCTTATGATGAGACAAGGTGCTTCAGTTTGTATGGAAATAGAAGTCAAATGGAAACGGGAAAACAACAGATGCAAGCCCTCACACATATTTCACATAATAAAGTTAAGAAGTGCTATTTTATAACACAGAAAAATTTGGGAATGTACAATTCTTTCCCATTTACTACCCCTTGATAGCAACTTTTAGGGTCTCCTTTCCCTGCACTTTCAATATTACTTTGCAGATAACTGCATGTCAAGTGGCATGTTTTCATCTGGCCTTTCAATCCCTTTCTGATTTTATCACCCAGTCCTTCATTGCTGGATACTTGGACAATGTCTGATCTTTCGCTGTGATAAACACAGCCGCACCAAATAAACCTGAACATGTAATTTTCATACATGCACAGTTTTATCTGTAGGATCGAGCACCAGAGTAGGACTGCTGGGTCAAAGGAAGAATGCATTTGTAATTTGGGTTGATAATGCCAGATTCTTGGGTTATGTTTATTTAGCCTATTTAAAATAGTATTTCTTAAACATTCTTTCCTTTTTATAATACATCACCAGTACGGCCTTAGCCCTATAATTAACTTCGTATTGACGCTAGGATTGCCATGTTGTCAGCTCTCTGATTTAGGGAGCAATTACTAACACTGGGGCTATTATTATGATCCCCTAGCTGCTTTTATCACTTCCAACTGTAATTACAAAAGTTGCTCCATGTAGTTCACTGTAAGCTTTAGTTTTCTTAACTATTTCCAACCCCACTTCTTTTCAATTCTTCCCTTTAGCATGGCTGTTGGAATTTGGGGATTCGTCACTAAAATTCTGGATGAGAAGGTAGAGCTGCAGATGAGATTTTACCCAAGGGTAAACTTATACTGGCCCAAGATGAGGATACATTCTTTCTATTAACCATCTGCTGCATTTCAACCTTTGTTATTAGTAAGTGATGAGGAAAAGCTTAAAATGGGTGTTAAAACAGGACTTTGAATTAAAGGGAAAGGAAATACTATTTTTCTCGGTCACAAAAGAAAATCTTTTCAGGGGAAGAGGGGGCAAAGAATACAGCTGAAGTATTATTTTAATATTCTTACAAAATGAAATTTTGGGAAATTACTGTTGAGCTAATGAGGAAGATTCCAGTGTTAGCCACAGAAAAAGGCTTACATCAAATTCTCTGGCATTAAAGATGTCAGAAAATGCAGGCGCGTGAAAGAACTGAAAGTGAACTACCTGATGCCTTATCTCTAAGCTCTAAGTGCTATAAATAAAAAATATGCTAACGTAGAGAAGAATTAAAACAGACTTAATGAAATGTTCACTGCATATCGCTTACCTCTGGTTATGAACATAAAAAAAAACTTAGGCTTTAGAAAATGTATTATTCTTGTTTGAACAGGCTATATATGCTGGCCTGATCTAGAAGATCATTTGAAGCTTGGGCACAACTCCCAGTGTACTCTGGTTTAACAAATGTTCATTTAGAACATTTGGGGGCTGGCGTACTTTTTCTGTAATGGGCCAGAGAGTAAATAGGGCCATATGATCTCAGCAGCAAGACAATACAATAATACATAAACAAATAAGCATGGATGTGTTCCAATAAATTATTTTACAAAACCAGCTGGTGGCTTCATCTGGCCTGTGGGCCAGTTTGCTGCCCCATGCTGTAGAGAATATATTATTTCCCCAAGTGCACTGGCACTTATATTCAACATCCTTCTTTCTGACACATCTGGGAATACAAAGGTGTCCCTTAACAAGTTTTACGAAGAAGATACTTTGCTCTCAGCTCAAAAGAGGGTAGGGAATCCTAGCTGGAAGGAATTAGCAGAGCTGTGGGTGGGGGACTAGAACTGTGAGAAAAGCCGCAGTGAGGAAGGGAAATCAGCCTTGATGAAAGAATGAATCTGATTGTGAACACCAGGGGTTAGGAGGTGACGGTTATGTATCCAAACAGAGCACATGGAGTTCTCCTAATGCTGAGCACACTACGAACACTCCATGCCTGCCAACTGCAAGATGCTCATAGGCCAGTGGGAGCAGGACCTGAGCACTGGAGGAGGCCAGGGCTGGAGAACGTACGAGGTGAGACACGGAAACGGAGGACAGATTACTTCAAAGATGTCAGAATTGAGGACTGCAGAAAGGAACTGTGGTTGAAGTTCAGAAGTGTAAAATAAGTAGCTCAAAACCCTGGACGTGAGCAAACAACCCAGATGTGAACTACCTCAAGAGAAATTCCTTTTCTCCTCCCAAAATAAAACCCAATGGCACTGGTCAGGTTCCACATAATGAACCCAGCAACTGTAATGGTCATTACTAATAAAGTAAATTATGTCATGATCTTTTTTTAAATCTTGTTTTGCTCCTTTTGTCTCAATGATATACTAATAGCTAATTGGCTAAACTCCTTAGAAATTAACTGTTTTTAATCATACCACTCATTTTAGGATGTGTTTATGCTAGAGGGACAAAAGAAAAGGAAAAGCCCCCCCCCCAACATTAAATTCCAATGAAAACATTCCCAAAGTTTTCATCCACAAATCAAAGCCAGTACAGTCTTCCCAACTGATTACTAGCTTGCCTATTTTGACTGTTTACAACGCTTTTAGATTATCATAGAAAATGATGTTTTGTTAAAGGTTGTTTAAGTTTATGTAATGTTTAAATGTTTATGGATGAAATGTGGGGAAGTTATAAAACCACCTATTCCCATTAAAGTGTTCCGTGTTGAACACTTTAACTTTCTAATTTGATTTAAAATGACAAATACCAACACTAATTTTGGCCAATTTATTTAACTTAAAGACTTCTGAACAAGGTTCCTGGTTTAAGGATCTTGAACAGAATGATCCATGTGGTGAATCTGGTAATATATTAAATGTCAAATGTATTTCATACTTGCATAGCACGTTTGAATGGGAAGTAAAGAATTCATTCAACTGAGAAAGTGTCCTTTATAATCTTAAGACAAAATATTTTAGTGAGAGATACAACTGCTCTATTTTTCTTGCTGACCATAAAGGATGAAGTTAAAGAGAACTCTCAGTAACAGTTGTAGTGTGAGGAATAATGCGAGAACTTTACCTTTTAGGTTTCCATTTCTAGGACTTCATATAGCAATAGCTTTTATATATTTAATACATTTTTTGCATACAACTATGCACACACCCACAACGTTCTGAATACTGGTTGGCAAGCCTGTTAAATGGTAAAGACCTAGGTTGTATATTTATGGTCACAATCTAATGGAAGAGAGAAAAATATGCTACTATATGCTTATGTTGCTGAATAGTATTAAGAAAATTACCTCCTAAAATAAAATCCAAACATACATCAACCCCCCCGCCCTCTGAAAACCACTGAGTTATAAATAGAGTTTCTAATGATGTAATTCCAAGTTATCCAAGTCAACAAGGCTAGCTGTAAGCATTTTCTTTTCTTTATCCTAGCTTTATTAAGCAGAACAAAATTTCCATGGGTATTGCATCTGAAACTCTTTTAGGTATCTCCACTGGGAAAAGATACTAAACCTAATAGTTATTTAAATAGTGTTTTAGTTATCTAAACTCTGATTTACCATCAACATTATTTTTACTCTAAAAGTAGTTCTCTACTTGGTCAAATATAATCAGATACTTTTATCAGAGGAATGTCAGAACAAACAATTTCAATTTAGCCAATTTACTGGCCAACAGGGATTGCTAAACAATATAGCTTTTTAAAATTATCTAGCCCCAACCAACTTTCCTTAACTGACAAAGTGCTATAGAAGAGAAGGGGAAAAAGAAAGCCAAGCTGTAATGGGACTATCTAATATCCTATAGTCATGAAACAAGTATCTCTTTTTCGTGTAGTTCTGTCTGCACTATTCCTATAATTATTTGCTGTTCACCATAAACCTTTTAAAATGTAACATTAGCTATCCTTCTAAACACCTACTGAAATATAAGGCAGGCCTGTGTTCAGTTCGTTGGCTAGGTATAAGTAGCTCATGACTGAAAAAAGGTCTTTAAAGTTTATTCATAATACCTTTCTTCATTATCAAGATAAATCTCCTAAGTAATCAAAGAACCTGTGAGAGTTTTACCTAACTTCAGGAATGATCACACATATATAACATTTTAGCTTGCAGACATTTCATAGTGCCACGAAGAGCTCTTCAAAAGAAAAAAGTTAACTGGTACATAATTTCCCTTTAAGCTTTAAGTAATGTTTCACTTTAAAATCACTTTATATTTCATATTGACTCACACTCACTAACTACACTTCTGGAAATATTTTGGGAATCACTACGAAACCAATTTTAAATCAATTACCAAATACTCTCAAGTACATAATACTCTTCAGTGCAAATGTCAGAAACAATTCAGGTAGTACCACGTCAACTGAAAGTAGCTAGGACAGTGGACTTTTTCCTTATTCTTCCATTACTTCTCCCAAAATGGGCAAAAGCCCCTGGCTCTCTCCACAACAGCCCGCTGCTGTGTAGTGCTGATCTGTGTTGCATTAGCAGAGAAGTCAGGGAAGGAACATAAAGAAAAGCCCTTCAAGATTCTTTCTCCAAAAAAAAACCACTCTAAATGTACAGGCAGAAATACGGCAGTAGGAGGAAATCTCCAATGGACATGATTAGAATCATTACTATTATTACTACTAATGAATGGGCTTCTTTTTCTCCCTATTGTCGTAACTATACAACTCACCTTAATAATCCTAGCCTTTCTCAACTGGTTTCCGCCAAAGAATTCATCCCTAAGGCCTAACGCTTTGAGTAATGACTCTGCTGGGTTATCTATAATCATTTTCTGTGTTCTCTTGCTTATGTGAAGAAGCAGGTGAAGAAGCTGTTAGCCTTTCAACTACTGAATTTTTTTTTTTTTAAAGATTTTATTTATTTATTTGAGAGAGAAAGAATAAGAGAGAGCACATGAAAGTGGGGAGGGTCAGAGGGAGAAGCAGACTCCCTGCCGAGCAGGGAGCCCGATGCGGGACTCAATCCCGGGACTCCAGGATCATGACCTGAGCCGAAGGCAGTTGCTTAACCAACTGAGCCACCCAGGCGCCCCATCAACTCCTGAATTTCATGAAGAGAACAGCTAACCTAAGCCATTCCTCTCTCCGCACATGAATACCTACATAATTCAAGAAGACCGATTTTCTGACTTCTTTAAATGGTTTAAGTTAATATTCAATGATCACCTGGATAAAAATCAATCAGAAAATTCCTCCTTATTTCTAAGTAAAGACTCTATCATTTGAATCGTTTTAAATTCAGTTAAAACACCTGGACTCAAAGTAACTTATGGTGCTAGGTGGTATTGTTGTTCTCAATTTCTTGCGCCTCCCAGCCTTGTAAGAGGATTATTTATCAAGGCCTGTGGCTATGGGCTGTGAAGTACCTCTCTGGGAGGGGTCTACTTCCTACCCTCACTGACATCAGGTTTGGCCAGGTGACTTCTTTTGGCCAGAGCAATATAAGCAAAAGTGACATTCTGCTAGCTCCTAGAAGCTTGAAGTGCCCACCCGTGGCTTTGCCAAGTGTCTTTCTCTTTTCCCTCTACCAGGAGAATTGCACATTTCTGACAGGCTGCTCCTTCAGTCCAGATCTTAGAATGAAGAAGGCACATGGAACACACCTGCAGCCACCATGTAAACTAAGAGAGAAATAAGCTCTGGTGTGTGTTTGGGGAGAAGGGGTATGGTGGGAGCGGTGTACCCAGTATAGGCAAATATGGGGTGCACTGTCTATAGAGGATTTAAATATAACAAAACTCACCTTGTTGAAATGCTTTTATAATCACCAACACATGCAGGGAAGTCTAAATAATTCTAGTGGTCTAATATCCCTCCTGCCTGGGGTGGACTGCTCTCATTGCCGCCGCTTTTTTTTTTTAAGGTTTTATTTATTTATTTGAGAGAGAATGAGAGGGAGCACATGAGGGGGGGCGGTCAGAGGGAGAAGCAGACTCCCTGCCGAGCAGGGAGCCTGATGTGGGACTTGATCCCAGGACTCCAGGATCATGACCTGAGCCGAAGGCAGTCGCTCAACCAACTGAGCCACCCAGGTACCCGCCTCCTTCTTGAATATGGAATAAATCACTGAAATTTCAGGGTTGTTACTTCAAGAAACTGGCAAAAGGAATTAAAATCTCATATCCTGGCTGGGGCTTTATTCTGCTTGCGCCACATGTACATTTGCTCTTCCTGTTCATAGTTGGCCTACCTTTTCCTCTTGTCTTTCCCTTCATGTTTATCCTCTGACATTGATTGTAATACTGTAAGCTGCATAAAGGGGAATCTCCACATATACAGACTTTCTACGTTTCATATGAAAATGAATGCCTACGAAGATTACACTGTAGTCCACATAACACTATGTAATTTAAGGTTGGCAGGCTTGCATTAGTTATCAATGCAAAGTAAGGGACAACCCTGACCATACACCCTTCCCTCGCCCACAAATCCTTCCTTTTATATTATTTGAAACAAGGTTTGACTATGAAAAATAGTCACAATATTCAAATTTCTAATACTCTTAACTTTTATCAGAGCTTTACGGAAAAGTTCTTCTTGTTCGTTATGAAGGTTATTCTACTTCCATGTACATGCTTTACATTCATGCCTTGGAAATTCACGTTAAGCCTTCCATATCAAGCTAAGCATGCAGACATAGTAGAGTGAAGATGGTCTGGGAATAAAGGATTATTCCAGCTGGTCCCATATCTGATCCCAACCTTTGCTTCCTTCTTAGTCTTCTAGCACAACCAGTATAGTTCAGCCATACCAAACCAATTACTATTCCCCAAATATAGCATGGACCGTCACATCCCCCATCTCGTCCTTTCACTTTATCTTTTCTCCAAGCCTAGAATATTGCCCTTACTTCATATTAAGTCAAAAACTTATCATGTCCTTTAATTCAAGTATCATATCCTGTGCACTCACCTCTCCCCTCTTCCAGTCTCTATTCCACCCTTGTGTAATTATTTGTTTTTTTGTTATCCTAAGGGACAGAAAAAGTGAAAAGCTACGGAGTCAGAAGACTGGAGTTTGAATCTTGGCTTTGGCGCTCACTAGTATATAACTCTGGAGAGGTTATTTTTCACTGGCCCCAGGCTATAAAATGTAGATGAGAAACGGTACTTACCTCACAGGGGTGCCCTGAGGACTAAATGAGGAATGCATGCAAGATGGTTAGCATAATGCCTGACACAGGCGACGCTCAGTAAACGGAAACAGAAAATTATTACACCGCATCATTCATCTTTGCACTTCAAGAGGACTTAGTACAATGCCTAATGGTAGCTATACTGGGTCCTGCGGGAAAACAGGTAAAGCGCAGTTCACACCAGTGATCACAAGCAGGTAAAAAGCTGGAAGAAATTTTAGGGGCAACAAGGGAGTAAGAGAAGCAGGAGTCAAAACACAAAAGACATCAAGGCTGGACCATGAATAATGAGCAGGATTTTGGTCGCATTCTGGGCAGAGGGTGACATAAATAAAAACACAGAGAAATAAAATCACAAACTTGCTAACACTATCATACATTACATACATAAGAGCTTTTGCTCTTTTCTGCTAGCCAATGTATTTACTGCAATTATTTCCATCAATTATAGACAGACACCTAGAGATGTCGACCTATCAACACCGATTCTAATTAAAACTCATGACAGAACACCTGTAGGCCTTTTTATCAATGATATTTTACCTTGTTTGGATAATTATATGACTACCGTCACAAAAAAATATTAGAAACAAATTGAAAGGGAAAGAGGGATGGCCTTCAGTCAGCAGGCTGACATGACTGACATGATTAACAAGCAAAATCCTAAAAATAAAAACCAGACACAGAAACGGCTGCCTAAGGGCATTCAGAGTAGTATGAAAGAGAAGGTAAGAGCAATTTGTCACTTTAAGGAGGCAAGAATATTTATAATATATTTTGAAACATCTCTGATAAAAACAGTTAAAAATAAAATTTATGATGGCACAAATCCTTGGCATAACTCTACAGATAGCTGATGAGGGTTAGCTCCAAAGTGTGCTAAGCAGTTAGCAAACAGTTTGTGGTTAAAAATTCACAGTTTTTCAATAATTTAAATAAATGAAAATTGTTAATTTATGTAGACTTCTACCCAAACTTTCCAAGTCGTTCAAATACCAGCTGCTATTCTTACGTTAGAGGATAGGTGTTAAAAGCACACATGACAAGTTATGACTTCAACTATAAAAATAAATACTTTAGGTCTCAAATCCATTTCCTTTCTATAGTAGAGAAGGCATGACATTGAAACATAAGCACAGACTCACAAATCTACTTAAGATAAATGGATGGGGTGACTAACTACATTAATATAGCAGACTGCAACATTCTACATGTTACAGAATGCCCACCTGTGAATTTAACCTGCCTTCCACGTTCCACGACTTTGACCCAACAAGGAAAGACACACAGAGGCTGAATTTTCTTTATAACAAAGTCTCTAAAGCATTGTTTCACTTTTTCTTAAAATTGTGTTTATGACATGTAGAGAAATGTATTAATGGTCAAGTAGGGCTGTCCAGTTTTTAAACAGCTAAAAAAAGAAACCTAACACTTAATCGCAGTAGTCTTCCTAACGTTACATCCAAGGATGAACAACACAAAAGGAGCTTGCCCTGGAGAAAGAATTCTAAACAGACTCCCAGTAACAGATACCACCATAAGAGTAGTCAGCTCATGCGGGAACAGTTACATGTTTTGTTCCTCCTTCGCATTCAGTTCAGTTTCTTTATATATTCTGAGTTTCAACAGTCATGTGTTTTCATTTTATGTGTTCTTACCTAAAAGGAAAACTGCTTTATCACAGCAAAGGTCAAAGGTGATACTCTGCACACACAGAGTCCTTTTTATAACCATAAAAGAGAACAAAAAGAGATGTAAAACTCATCTCTCCAACTTCAAAAGACAGTATGAAATGGATTACCAGGGAAATTAGTCACCGATCTTCCGAAGATGAAACTAGATGTTACATAGGTAAGGTCCAGCTATTTTTATATTGAACCAGCAGCTGTCATCCCACATTGAGATTGAAATGCACAATAAAAACAAAAACAACAAATTTATTTTGTCTACTACTTTATACACATATAATTCTAACAAACTCAAAAGTATATTTTCAAACGTAAAGCCCTCATCTTCAATTTGCTCTAAAAATTAATTTCGTAATTAGTTCCAGTTCACGAGGAAATAATGAAAATGACGCAAATAATTTAATCTTAAAACCAAAATATAAAAAAAGGAAGACAAAAAATCAAAGGGAAAATTGATGGTTAGAGAGAAGAAAAAGGTAAGTGGACAACTGCCCAAATATTCTGTCAGGTGATATTTGGGCATTTAAAGAATATATGTTTCAGTATGAAAAGACCTGACTCCTAAAAGATTATTTAAAAATGTTACACAGCCTATTTTAACAATAAGAGCTATTTTTTTTTAAATTAAGGGAAATAATTCAAAAAAGATAAGTTTAAAAATATAGGTTCTGTATTCAAGCATCTACTACTCAAAATCATTTCTTTTACCTGTGCAGTAAGTTCTTAAGTTTTCAATTTATCAAAAGTACCACGGTACTTGAATTAAAAATAAAAGTACCATGGTACGATGACTTTTAACATACTACCCATACCTATAAGGCACACTCTCTCACAATGCACTGATCTGAAAATTTTATTCTGTCATGGCTTAAATGACTTGCTTGGAGAATTCTCCACCCTACTTAATGGAAATTAAGTTTCCTTCTTTGAAGAAGTCCATTTTCACCCACATCCTCTTATTACACGGTTCTGTGGGACCCCTGCTGCTTGATGAATCTGAGTTCCTATGCGATCCCTGCAGTTAATATTGAG
The DNA here is from genome assembly GCF_964656455.1 of Halichoerus grypus. Taxonomy (NCBI): domain Eukaryota; kingdom Metazoa; phylum Chordata; class Mammalia; order Carnivora; family Phocidae; genus Halichoerus; species Halichoerus grypus. The sequence continues at coordinate 54,991,827 of NC_135717.1, forward strand.
GAGCAATAGCACATAACCTAAGTATAAAAGTCCCACTTATACAGGATGGTTTCTATGTATGTTTTGCAACCACATTCTCTAAGATACATCAAAGAGTACAATATCATATTTGTTGTTTCCAAGATACAGAGGTTTAAGAAGAAGAAAGATCACTTGTCTAAGTCAGATGGAAGAGTAAGAGGATTTATAAAATGTGGCAGATAGTTAAATTTAAAAACTTAAAGGAGATAAAAAAGATGGTTATAATCAATCTGAAGTTTTACCTGCTCATAAAAAGTCAATTATTAAATTTACTTTTACCATTGATTTTCAAATAAGATTGAATTGTGAAAAATCTCTACCTACCCTACAAAATGTGTTGAATGAGCTCCATGGGTCAGGAAGAGGGTTCCAATAAAATAAAAAAGTTATTTTTTTATTTTGGGCCACTGGACATCTCAAATATCTGGGTAACTTTATTAAGTAAACAGTTTGGCACTCAAATTTAAAATCACAAACTTTACACCTCTTTTAAAATAAACTATAAAGTTATTTTACTGAATAGGAACAATTTTCTTACCCATCCTCAAACCATGAACAGAAATTTTAAACATGATAGAGTATATGTGACAATGCTTATTTATAAATACTCATCAAAGTTGTTTTTATTCACTAATCTGGAGAAAGAATCTGTATGTGTATTTAAGTTGATAAGGCAGAAGAGCAAAAGCGAGTTCTTCTGTTTTAGTCTCCGTATAGATACTGAATACATTAACTGTTATTTCTTGATTTATAAGCTTAGAGATCTATTGAATTCTTATGATCAAAGACAACTTAGTATTCCTAAGTCCCCATCTCTCCCCCTTATTCACATACCAACATGGTTATATCACAGTTTTTGCTGAGAAAAATCTTCAGTGTTTTCTGGAATTCATTTGTTCAACAAAAATTTACTGAGCACCAACACTGTGTCTGGCACTGTTCTAGGCAGTGGAAAACAGCAGGAGACAAGAGAGACTAAAATCCTGCCTTCAGAGAACTTACTGAGAAAGACAGATATATAAAACAAATATATAGTATGCACCTAAAACCAGAATATATTAAAAACTCTTAAAATTCAATAACAAAAAAACCAACAACCCAATTCAAAAATAGGCAAAGGACTTGAATAAACATTTCTCCAAAGAATATATACAAATGGCCAAAAAGTATATTAAATAAATGATGAACATCATTAGTCACTAATTAGGGAAATGCAAATCAAAATTACAATGACCACTTAACACTCACTAGGATGGTTTATAATAATAATAAAAAGGAAAGAGGAAAATAACAAGTGTTGGAACCCTTGTATATTGCTCATGTGAATGTAAAATGGTGTAGCTGCTGTGGAAACAGTTTCCCAAAAAGCTAAACATAGAATTGTCATATGACCCAGCAATTCCAGTTCTAAATATTTACCAAAAAGAATTGAAAACAGGGACTCAAACAAGTGCTTGTAGAGAAACATTCGCATTATTCACGCTAGCCAAAGGTGGAAGCAGACCAAATGTCCACTGAGTAGATAACTGAATTGTGTTCTGTGCATACAACAGAGTATCGTTCAGCCACAGAAGGGACTGAAGTAGTGATGATAACGTGCTGCAAAGAGGACAGACCTCAAAACCATTACACTCAGTGGAAGAATCCCCAACAAAAGGTCACATGTTGTAGGATTCCATTTATAGGAAATATCCACGATAGGTAAATTCATAGAGCTTGAAAGCAAATTGGTGGTTACTGGGGTTCTGGAGAGAAGGAATGGGGAGTACATGCTTAATGGATATGGGGTTTTACTTTGGAGTGATGGAAATGTTTTGGAACTAGTTACAGGTGGTGGTCGCACAACACCCTGAATGTACTGAATGCCACTAAATTGTTCACTTGAAAACGGTTTTGTTATGTGAATTTCACCTCAATTAAAATATACCTATATCTGTGAGAATGTTAATGAAAAGGTGGGGGGAGTAAGGGGTTGACCTCTTAGAAAAGGTAACCAGGGAAGGTTTACTAAGGAGGTGACTTTTGAATACCGACCTGAAGGAAGAAAAGAATCCTGTATACAGACACCTGAGGCAGGATCATTTTAGGCAAAGGGAACAGCACGTGCAAAGGGCTTGCCTCATTCCTGACTTAGAGGAAAGATCAGCGTGGCCAAGCAAGACAGGAAGGGGAGTAGTAGGAAATGTGATTAGAAAGGCAATGGGGAAACAATCAGATGAGGTGAGGTAGGGCCTACTAAGTTATTCTAAGGACTTTGGCTTTTATGCTTAATGAAGGGGAACCAATGTAGGGTTTCGAGCATAAGAGTAACATGAAGTGACTTACATTTTAACAGGGCCATTTTAGTTGCTGAATTGAGAAGATACTACAGCTCCTCGAAGGGCAACAGCATAGTCCTCAGTTAGGAAGCTACTGCCAACGATCTAGGGGAGAGATTTCTCCAATTTGTCTTTCAATTCTTTCAGTAACTTTTCAGTTTCTAGTTTGTCTGTCAAATGTTCTTTCCTCATAGCCTCCAGAATTTCATGGATATAATAACTTCTCTTACAGTTTTTGGTTTTTTGAAGTTTTCTTTTGAGCCCTACACTGTCCTATACTATCTCCATTCTTTCTTTTTTTTTTAAATTTATTTTCTTGAGTTCCTTTTCCCCTATTGCTTTAAGTTTTTTTATGTTATATTACCATACATTACATCATTAGTTTTTGATGTAGTGTTCCATGATTCATTGTTCCATGATTCATTGTTCACCCAGTGCTCCATGCAGTACGTGCCCTCTTTAATACCCATCACCAGGCTAACCCATCCACGTACGCCCCCTATTGCTTTGATTTCTGTTTTTCATGTAAGCATTCTAAGCATTGCCCATGTGGGTGGGACTTGTAAACCGCACTGTGGGGTTATGTGGCTGGGCCATTTTGTTGAGATACCCCGAACTACAGTGTCTCAGTCTTTACTCTTGACTGGGTCAATGGGCCCAATGAAAAATTAATTGCTTTAATCATGAGTGGGTACATTCAACAAGAGCAAAGCTGCTGAGCTCTTTCTGAGACTCTAAGATTAATCATTAAAAACACTCATCTCATTAGCTTTCTCTAACTCTCATCTATCCAATCCAATCTGTCACCAAGTCCTGTCAGTTTACCGCAGGAATAAATCTCTCAAATTTATGTACTTCCATTAATGTCTACCATCATTACCCTGGCCAAACCACATCCCCTGCTTACCTAGAATACTACAAAAGTTTTCTTTACCCACTCCCTAGGTTATCCTTCAGGATGTCTGTTTTCCACAATCAGCCATAGTCATCTCCAAAATGCAAATTTAATCCTGTTTCTTTCCTTCCTATTTCCCCCAAAACTATTCCCACAACCGATTTTTGCTGTCATTACTCTTTGAACAGAGTCTTTCTAGTCAAAGACCTGTTTTTGCTTCTGTACCCTCATCTTACACCTTGCCCCTCGAATCCTCAGTGCTCCCGCTCTTCTCTTCCAGTTTGTTCCCACCATAGTCCTTGGCTCCTATTTCTTGTCTAGGGAAGGCTTTTTTCCCTCTTCCCATAATTTCATCTTACTAATGCCTTGATGCTCATTGTAGACATCAGTTCTTCAAGGAAACATTCCTAATCTTCCAAAACTAAGATACATTCTTAAGAGCTTTATAGACCTGTACTTTGTCAGCCCTCATCATAGTTATAATTTTATAGCTTTGTAAGTGATTCTTTGATGAATGCCTCCCCCATTAGAATGTATACCTCCACAAGAACAGAAGCACATCTATTTTTGCTCACCACTGTCTTCACAGCACCTAGCATAATGCCAGGCACATACTATACGCCCAGTAAATTTCTGACAAATGAATATACACACGAATGAGGACAGTTGCAACTACCATCACCTCCGGTGTGTCACATCAAGAATTACACTGCTTTCCAAAAGCATTTTAAAATGTTAAATTACAGAACGCTTTGAAAATTATGACCTTTAAACATGCTTTTTTACTTAATCATAATCAGCACAAAGAGGTCAGCACATGAAATACATACCCATACAAACATATCAGTTTTACAGAAAAAGACCTCAGCATTTACATTACGCTCCTGTTTGTTTCAGGCCATGGAACATAAAGTGAGAGAATCCCCCAAAAGAAATAAACCCAAACTCAAAAATAAATAAGAAAAACAAACCTCTAGACTACTTTTTGAGTAACAAAAACAAGGCCAAAATTACTTGGTCAAATATAGAAATATCAAAGAATGATCAAATAATAGGTCTTATAATGTAAAGAACAGCACAATTTACATATTTTCTATCTGACGAAGACTACATAAATACTACTTTATTTAAAAAAATTTTAAACTGGACCTAATAAATGTTATGAAGCATTACTGATCTCATTCACTACTTATGTGATCTCCCAGCTTCTATCTCAAAGGGAAAAATTCTTTATTTGCAACTCTTTTTAAAGAACCATGTTCAAACAGTCTAAATTCAGTTGTTTTAAAATACACTGAAGAGGAAGTACTCATGCTTTTAAGAAGCTTCAGAATGAGTCATGAAAAAATATTTTTAGAAGATATAAATATCACTGGAACCCAAGTGCGGAAAATTTATGCACAGGCTTTATTCATTGAACTAATGAATCCCTACACTATGTGCCAGACTATGTACCAGATCCAGAGATACAAAAGTAAGTACCAAAACAATTAGTATAAAGTCAAGACTTCTAAAAGAGAAAAAAGGTACTTGATATATGTGATTCTTATTATATAGTTGAAGTTGAAGACCCTAAATAGTTGAAGACCCTAAAATCTTACCATAAAATTCTTTCTAATCACTCTCTGCGTTTGTGCATTTTCCAATCAGGATTATCGGTAGCTCCAGGGATGCAAGTAAATGGAGATTTGAAAATGTTGTGTGACTTAGGAGGCGTACACGGAGCTTGTTCTGTGAGACAGGGGTTTTTCTCTCTATGCACGTCACATCTCTCATTCAACGTTTTGTTGCACGTGATTGAGGTCTGTGATTAAGATGAATGAGAGGGTCCCTGCCCTACACAAGGCTCTCTGGACACACAAAAAAAGGTATGGGAAGTAGGAACCATGCACTGTGTGATAAATGCAATTGCACAACAGATCAAATGCTATGGAAACAACAAAGAACACAAAGCAGGTGGGTAGAAAGTGTATGTTTCATAGAAAAGAAGGTATCTATCAAAAGACCTAACAGATACTAAAATACAAAATGCCTGCGTATGTGTATAGCTCAGTTGACACTGTTCCTTCCATTAACCTTCTGTAAAATCTCTTCTGATACTTAACAACAAATTCATTTCTTAAATATCAATCATAAAATTTAAGATTTAAAATATTTTCATCTCATTATCTTTTATATATGAAACTTACATTGTTTCACAGAATTTATTAGCTTTCCTGTCCTAAAAAATGGGGCTGGAGATAAAAATAATAATTGGCTTGAAACTACATTTTTGCATGTAAATTGGAACTGATTTTCTTTTCTGGAAATTTAGAACACTTGACACAAAAATTAGTCAATGATGAAATCTTCCCTCTGGAATTCAAAGTTGTTTAGTTTTTATAGTTTACATTATGTTTTTAACTTCTTTTCTAAAACAGCAAAAGCTTTCAGACTAAATTTAACTTAGTACTTTTACTTCTGTAGTCCTGTCGAAGTCTGTACTTTTTGAGTTATATTTTATAGCTTTTTATGTTTAAGGTAAGTACGTGTCTTGCTCTAAATCCACTCACTAGATTTTGGCAGCACATTAAAAGTAATCCAGTAATAAGTGAGGAAACAGATCCCCACAACTTAGCACTGTCAGCTCACTCTTTGGTATAATTTATATGAGTCATACTTTTTTCAGACACTAGTAAAATTACACTAACAAGTACAATCTAAAAAAGCATATGGGTAATCAGGGAAGTCCTCTAGACATAAGGAACCTCAAAATAAACAATTCTGTATTTTCTCCCTTTACTCCAACATCAGCAACTCCATGTTTAATAAATGCAGAATAATGACGATGGCAGTGAGGATGATGATGGCAACAGCCAAAATTTCCCAGGCACTTAACTTGCATTAGGTAATGCTAAACATTTTATATTTAAACCTGACGACAAATCTAAGAGTGAGGTATTATCAGAAACCCTTATTTTAAAGACATGGGAAAAGAGGCTGAACAACATTTGGAAGTGGGAAGGCTAGGCTTCAAACGAAGTCTGTCTGACTCCAAAGCTCTTAACCACTCCATGTGGAGAAAGAAATACTATCATTAAAGGATGAAATTTAGAAACAGGTTTGTTTTAAGAATTTGAAAATAAACATATTCAAATGCATTTAATCTATGTCAATACTGTAACCATATATGTATCAAAACTGTAGAATTTATTACATCTTAACACTTCTATACCACTGAACTATTAATAGATTTAAAAATATTTTCCTAGATGTTATAACTAAAATTATTTTATACTATGTAAATTAGTCTTAACCTCTCTACAGAAGAGCACTCTAAAACTTTTAGTTATTTAACAGTGATTTCTGAAAAATATCGAAAACCAAAGCTCCAAAGTTATAAAAGATAAAGAAATTATAACTAAATCATGACAGAGTTTACTGAAATAATTGTAAAATAGAGCAGTGTAACAATATTTTCTTTACTATTAATTTTTTAGATTTTGGAACAATCCACTTGTTAGTAGGAATACACTGAATTTTGCACAAAGATCCAAACTAAATATGGACTTAGATTACTCATTGCCTGATGTCATACTTAAAAAAAAAAAAAAAAAAGTCCTGCTATAAGCATACCTTGGCAAAAAATACGGTGAGGTGAGTTTCACTGCCAACAATCCAAATAGGGAATTTTGGAGATTTCAAGTAAGAACCAACCTAGAACAAATGTAGCAAAATAAACAAACAAATGAAAATTTTATACTGCCTGCTGAATATTTGCCCACGAATATTAGAAGCATAACTGAAGTGTCCAATTCATACTTAAATGGAATAATGTATTGTGCCAGAATGCCTCACCCATAAAGGTCAAATGCTGAATGTAAAAATCAATGTTATAGACAGCCAGGGCTAAGCTTATATCGTACCTTTACATCAGAGTAACAATAATACAGATTTAACACAGCTGGAAAAACTTAGTTTAGCCCTAAGAATCATTCTCAGGTTTTACTAAAGTTGCTAAACAGAATGACCACTTCTAGATTTTCAGCTTTGTTCTCAAATCCTTAAACTACAAACTTGATGATAATTACTTTATCAGGAGAGCAATTATAAATTAACAAATGAATATACTTACGAATAAATAACATAAAGGGGAAAAGCCTTAAGCACATCCTGTCTTCAAAGAACTAGGGCAATATGATAATCTCTCTAAAGCAAAATATATAGTCCAAAATATTTAAAAATATGAACGAATCCTGTCACTTGATTCTTCATGGTTGGAGGTAAGTTCTAAGTTCTACAATATGAAGTCTCCTTACAACGTACAAAAAGTTACACTTACAGCCTGTCTCATGGCTATATATTTAATCTATAAAAACCACAGTATCCAAAATTTGAGAGTATCATTTTTGTGTGTGACTGAGAAAGTTTAAAATCAACAACAAAAAAAACAGACTTGGGAAATGCCATCATGTTCACATCAATCAATTCTATACTCTTATGAGGACAGAGACTACAACTTAAAAACAACCTTACCAATCTAATTTGGTTTATTTTCTTTTCTCACACAGACTCCCTGGAATGGGGAAATGCCAAGTGGCTACCTGCAGCAATCAGGGCAATTCCTCCCTCATTAGTCAACAGCCCTGACAGGATGCCCTGCTTTCAACCACCATGATGGCTCTTTGGAATTTATCTAATCATTAGGAAGTGGGAAATAGGTACTCTCTCGTATTCATGGACAGAAGCACCAGTATCTTTGTCCTATGATGGGAAGGATGAGCGGGATGTGATGGCAATGGTGAACCAGGAGAGCAGGAAGGATGATGGTTTGGGGAAAACAGAGTAAGAGCAAAGGACAAAGACAAAGGAAAAGCTCTGATCACAGGTTCAGAGTAGAAGGGATTTCAGAGGTGCTCAGCCTAAGTTCTTCAATTTTACATCAGAAACAAATATACAGGATCAGTGCCTTGTCTGAATTCAAACAGGTAACTAGTACAGAGCGGGAATTAAAACTCAGGTTTTCTGACTCCTCATGTGGTAGCAGCCTCTTGTGGTGAAAAGTTTAGTGGTTATTTAATTTCTCTTTTAGAAAATGTGCGTTTGTGTGTTATTTAATTAAGGTAGAAGTAAAATATGAGGATAATATATGGTAGGATCAAAAGGTAAAAGAATGAACTCATTAAGTGTCTTATGCTAATATAAATAAGTTAGAGTGCATAAATAGTGCAGCCCCTTTGGAAAAACAGTCTGACAGCTCCTCAGCAAGTTAAGCATGTAATTACTATATGACAAACAATTTCACTCCTGGGTATACATCCAAGAGAAATGAGAACATGTTCACAAAAAATTTATATACATGGATGTTCCTAGCAGTATTATTTATAGCAGCACAAAGCAGAAACAACCCAAATGTCCATCAGCTGATGAACAGATAAACAAAACTGATATATAATACAACAGAATATTTGGTCATAAACAGAACAAAGTACTAATACATGTTCAAACAAGAACAAACACTGAAAACGGTATGTTAAGTGAAAAGAAGCCAGACACTAAAGGCTACAGATTGTTATGATTCCATTTAGATGAAATGTCCAGAATAGGCAAAACCACAGAGAAATAAAGCTGCCAGAGGCTGGGGAGGAGTGGGGAAGTGACTGCTAATGGGTTTAGAGGATCTTGTGAGAGTTAAGAAAAACATTCTGAAATTAGGTAAGTGGTGATGGCTGCACAACCTTGTGAAAAACCACTGAACCGCACACTTTAAAATGGTGAGTTTTATAGTATGTGAGTTATCTATTAAAAAAAGGGCACAGAAGGGCGCCTGGGTGGCTCAGGTGGTTAAGTGTCTGCCTTCAGCTTGGGTCATGATCCCAGCGTCCTGGGATCAAGCCCCGAGTTGGGCTCCCTGCTCAGTGGGGAGTCTGCTTCTCCCTCTACCTTTGCCCCTTCCCCCCCTCACCCTAGCACTCTCTTCTCTCTCTCCCTGAAATAAAATCTTAAAAAAAAAAGGGGGGGGGCAGTCAAAAGCACTCAGTCACCTTCTTCATTCATTTTATGTGTGTAGACTTGCATTTGTGTTAATGAACACATATAGTCAAAATGATATGAAAATGTTAATTTCTAAAGAGCAATTTGCTATAATATTAAAAAACGGGAAATGTTCAGGTTCATAAAACTAATACACAGTGATTACCTTAATGTTATTCTCTAAATGTTCGGTGAAAAGTAAATGTATACAGGTTTTCAGAGGGACATCTACAGTTACATACAGATGAACACACCAGTGTAACACAGTTTTTCCAAAAAAGCTGTATCACACCACCCCAACCACTTTCCTTCCAGGTCTCCCACACTCCGGGCCACTCTGCATTGCCCTAAGTGCCCTGGAGCCAGGTGTCAGACAAGCAGATTCACCCCTGAACCTTAGAACTCACTGAAATTATCGAATCTACAGGGAGCCCATGAAACCTACCTAACTCCATCCCAACACCCATACCAAAGCCGCCCCCTATGGTCGCACCTCACCGTTGCCCTGTCCACAGGTATAATCCCCTCAGTGGCCCTGTCTGGTAGCCCTCCCTTGTTTGGAAGTGAAAGTAACGGAGAGTTCTGCCTTTCATCTATCTGAGTACCACTGTGTTGTGTCCGGCCATTAAAAGAATCTTTAAATCTTATAAACTACCAGTTACTGCTAGAACTCTAGAGCAATATGTAATAGGAGAATACACAGCCACTACTGTTTTCCCACTAAGATCTAAGGAGGAAAACAGGCATTCCCCTGTTCTACCTAACAGCTAAAGAAAAGCAAAAACATGATTTAGAAAAGCTTACAATTCTGGTGAAATTGGCCATTCATTCATTCATTCAACAAATGTTTACTGAACACTGTATATGTACCCAGAAAGACAACGTCACTGGCTTCAGAGAGTCTATAATCCACTGGGGATGACAATAAAAAAGCAAATTCAAGATTAAAAAAATAAGTAAACAGAAAAGATCATTAAAGAGTGATTATTCTTAGGACATTGTGAAAAAGAGTCACTGAAGGAACGGCTGAGGAAAAGGTCTCTGAGGCACCACTTTAAGTAGGACCTGAAAGGGAGAGGGAGCCGTCCATTTACAAGCTGGAGTATTCCAGGCAGACATGACAGCAACTATGAATGAAGTCTTATCAGGCAGGAAAGGGCTTGGGTGTGTTTGAGAGTCTGGCAGGAAACCAGCAGGGCTAGAGCACAGCAGTGGAGAGGGCAAAGCAACTGAAGAGGGACAGACAGGACCTAGATCAGGGCGTTACAGGCCAGACGGTGAAGATTTCACAGTGTATCATCTCCACACCCGATCCTCCTGCAAAACACACACACGCTTTACAAAAAACAGCTTTATTCAAATATCTTTGACATATGAACACTGTGTATATTAAAAGTGTGCAACTTAATGTTTTTGTATATGTATACACTGTGAAAAGATCACCACAATCAAGTTAATTAACATAGTCATCACTTCTATGTAGTTATCATTTGTACGTGTGTGCACGTGCACCGAGGCATGCACACACACTTTTAGGACCGATGAATGTTTGTGTGTGTTTCTTGGGAGAACGGGATGCAGCCTGATGCTCTGGTTGCCACGCTACTTCAGAATAGCTTTAGCTTGTAAATTAAAGTCACCAAAAATAAAAGAGTTACTACTGTGATACAATACGATCCCTACTAACGGATAAGGGCAGGATGAAACCTATTTGATTATCATACCCATATCACTCCTTTCCAAGTGTTGTCAGGAAAGAGGAATACTTCCAGTTAAAAGACAGACAGACAGACAGAAAGAGGGCAAGACACCGTTATTTTACTAAATCACCATCACCTGAACCACTGCTAGGGACCCACCATTCTAAAATGGAAAAGAAAATTAGATCTACTTCTTCCTTCCTCCAAAATCAGGCCATCTCATTAAGTGTAATGATTTGAACCCTGTTTAAAACTATTTGGAACATCCAATAGTTATTTCAGATGATGCAGGAAAACAATGAAATATTTATCAATAAATGAGAAGTTCATGGCAGTTCCTAACCTAGCCCATGTGCTAAAGAATTTAATGCTGTGAAATGCTTGGAATTTGTTTTTTTAAGTGTGAAATCATTTTTCAGATGGAAAAGACAAAAGTTCAAACTTCAGGCATCTAGCAAATTCTTTTTCTTTGCCTGGTAAGTATTACCAGTTGTTTCCGTGAAGTATACTATTATGAGGAAGAAACAATACATCCTCTTCCCCTGGCTTACCAAAAAATATATTTTCAATAATGGTGTGTCTATTTTTATGAACTGTTTTTTACTGGGCTCTGCCCTCTACCCTCAAAAAGGAATAAACCTCACAAATAGGAAACTTGGCATGATCAGCCAACTTAATTCTACCCTTAATATGCCTGTCAGTTTAGGAAAGGAGATCAGGAAAGAACTGAGAAGTACACAGTAAAAGCAGTAAGCTACATGTCATCATAGGAGAAAATATTGTCCACAATAGTGGAGGTGTGAATAAAAACATTGAAAAATACTATAAAAATCAACTTACCTTACAGTATCTTAAAGCTTCCATTAATGTTAAGAATCCTACAGCAGCTTGTTCATGTATACCAAGAAGTTCTACAAAAAAAAGTTTGTACTGCATTAACATACATAAATCTGAAAACTACTTAATGTAAATATAGATGTATACATATATACATTTTACACCAAAATTTTTACTGTTCCCCAAAAGTATACTTTAAAACCTAGCACATTATTTATTGTTAAGCGTTCCCATCAAATTATCATTATATTACTACTTATTACAAAATACCATTAGATCATGTTTGTGGTGGGTGATGTGATGCTTCAGATGTACATTAAATGTATTTATATTTATAAAACCTTATATTCAACTTTAACTTTTAAAATGAAGACACTGTCCCCTCTGAAACCCAAGGAATTACTGACAAAAATAAAGAAGAGATACTTAATAATATCCAGGCAAAACAGCCAACTTGAATTGACTTTGACTTAAACAAATAAATATGCTAATCTTTACTTGTAAAATTTATCACTGTATAGCAGTGAACCTACTTGCACAATACTTAAAACACGGGTATTTGATACCATCCATTTCTCCTATAAACAAACACAGTGTGCTTAAGATTTGGGAAATAAAGACAAACGGAACAAGGTGTCTGCCTTACAAAGACTAAGTTTATCAAGACAAGAAAAGAATGTGTCTTTTTTCTGTTTACATATACATATACACTGTATATATATATATATATATATATTTTTTTTTTTTTTTAAAGATTTAATTATTTATTTGAGAGAGAGCAAGAGCGAGCAGGCCTGTGAGAGGGCAGGGGCAGAGGGAGAGGGAGAGGATCTCAAGCAGGCTGCATGCTGATCACAGAGTCTGATGCGGGGTAGGGTGGGGGTACCTGGGCTGAGTCCATGACCCTGAGATCACAACCTGAGCCGAAACCAAGAGACCGACCCTTAACCAACTGAGCCACCCAGGTGCCCCATATACACTTTATCTTGTGATAAAAGAACATCTGCTTACTATATTAGGGAAGGTGTATATTGGAATTTGTTTTTTTAAGTGTGAAATCATTTTTCAGATGGAAAAGACAGAAGTTAAAACTTTTGTGAGGGGCGCCTGGGTGGCTCAGTAGGTTGAGTGTCCAACTCTTAATTTCGGCTCAGGTCATGATCTCATAGGTTGCGGGATTGAGCCCCACATGGGGCTCTGCACTCACGGGGGAGTCTGCTTGAGGATTCTCTCTCTCCCCTCCCTGTCCCTCCAGCTCTCTCTCAAATGAATAAGTAAATCTATTTTTAATAACGATTTTATTTACTTGAGAGAGAGCAAGAGTGAGAGAGATCACAGAGGCAGAGGGAGAAGGAGGCTTCCCGCTGAGCAGAGAGCCCAATGTGGGGCTTGATCCCAGGACCCTGGGATCAAGACCTGAGCCGAAGGCAGATGCATAACCCACTGAGCTACCCAGGCATCCCTAAATAAATCTTTAAAAAAGAAAAAAACAAATGGGACAACATTTGAGTTGAATCTTTAAGCATATGTAGGAATTTTGCAGGTCACCAAGAAGAGAACATGAAGAAAATTCAAGGCGGAGGAAACAACAAAGTATGAAAAGTTATGTATTTAATGTTTGAATATGTCAAACCTTTCTTTAAAGGTTTCTAGCCTGGGGAACCTGATAAATGGTGATTAACTAAAAGGAAGTTAAGTAAGGGAAATTAAGAAGTCCTGAAGTGGTATGGAGAGAGAACACGACTTTGGTTTTAGACAAGCTGGGATGGAGAAAACTTCAGGACTTCTAGCTAGAGATGGATTCACAACTGGAAGTAAGGCTCAGGAACACAGAAGAGAGGTCAGGGTTGGATACAGAGCTTTGGGAATCAGCACAGAGATGAGAATTGAGGTCATGCATGTGGATAATAAAGAACAGACAAAGCTCAGAAAATGAAGAATAGATTATTCCACAACAGAGATGTAATTATAATGATAATCAAATCTTTTATAGACTAGCTTTCAGCTAACGTACATTAAATGGAACTGTAATAGTAATTTGGGTCCATATATATTTCTAAAAAGCATTTTTTTTCTGGTTAAAAATTATGCCCACTGTAAATACAATGTATTTATAACTTTGTTTCCTTTTTACCATCTGGTCATGTTTTGTCCATTTTTCTATTAAGATATTGTATTTTTCTAATTAATGTAATATCATCAACTCTTGGTCATACTATGTATCCTTAAATAACAACATTCAGACAGTATAAGCTAAGAACTGGTTGTTGAACCTTTTGGATTTGCAAGTCCAAAATTAACAGAATGTGTATGTAATTATATATATAGTTTGTATTTTTTCACTAGCTTCTTACAGGTACTCGGGAGGTATAACAATAGTTCTCAAATTGTGTTTTAGGATTCTTAGGGGTCCACAAGACCCTTTTAGAGACTACGAAATCAAAATGCTTTCCATTAGAAAAACATTAATTGCTTTTTTCTCTTAAGCTTTTATGAGTGTAAAGTGAGGTTTTCCAGAGGCCAAATGATATGTTTGTTCTACCTCAAAAGATTGAATCTATAAACAGATATGTCCACTAATAACCTTAACCTAGACATTGAAGGGGTTTACAAACAATGTCACTCTTCTTACTAATTTTCTTCTCATTTTAGAAAAGTTACTTATTATAAATATTTGTATTAACAAGTAATGGGTGTATTATTGTTATTTTAAAATGAGTTAACACATATTTTTAAATTTCTCAGTCTTAATTTTTAAGAAGAAAAATACTGAACATTATTTGGTTATAACTCATATAAGCAAAAGCTCTTTTGGGATTTTGAATCATTTATTTTTTAAATTTTTTTAGAGAAAGACAGCCTGGGGGGAAGGGCAGAAGGAGAGAGAGAATCTTAAGGAGGCTCCATGCCCAGTGTGGAGCCTGATGGGGCTTGATCTCATGACCCTGAAATCATGACCTAAGCCAAAATCAAGTCAGATGCTTAACCGACTGAGCCATCCAGGTGCCCCAAGATCTTCTATCATTTTTAAAAGTGTCAAGAGCAAAATAAATAAATAAATAAATAAAACAAAAACAAACCCACAAAAAAAAAACCCCACAAAAAACCAAAACCCAAAACAAAACAAAAACAAGTGTCAAGAGCATGAAACCAAACAACATGTGAATCACTGGATTATAGCATTCAAAGGAAAAAAAGGGAGTGCGGGTGAGCAACCCTAATAGGTAAAAATGGTACTCCATTACCTTACTAATTTTTCCTTCCTCTTCCTTCTGAGGTTTAAGCACTAAATGTTTTCAAGTTCAAACAATACATATGTTGAGAAACATTTCCACACTTTAATTTCTAAAATCAGATACCACCACCTAGTGTTATGATTAGATACTACAACATCTATTTCCTCGGAATTTTAAACAAATACCTGAAACAGTATATTTATAATAATATCATGCTACCAACTCTAGCAAACTAGCTGTTCATAATTCTTGGGTAATGAATTATTCAGATTAGGTCAGTGAGCACATATTTAGGCATGTAGTTTAAATGGTAATATTTAAAAATTACTATTTCTTTAAATAAAATGAATATATATTTAAAATTTTTATCTTTAGTAGCTAATGTGTGTCCTTAGGAGTATTTATTAGTTTACGAAGTTGTAAATGTAGTGAGGATATACCAATCTCACAGAGTACAATTTACAGAATTTACTTATGTAAGACTTGTAAATTGACTTCAAGACTTATTAAGACATTTGCAGAAAACCCTAATAATTGTGTCATTATATTTTAGAATTTTCTAACTTTGTTTTCTTAGCCTTGCATTTAAGATTAATCACGTTGAGTCCCTATCAACCCTATCTGCTTCAGTCAGTGAGACCGTATATACATGCAAAGTTTTATATTCCTCAGTTTGCCTCTCTTTCTTCTTCTCTTCCACTTCAGCTGTCACTTCTCACTGCTGTCAGTGCATCTACGGAAGGCCCACTTGGGCCTTTTAAATTTGATGCTGACTTGGAAACCAGATAACTGCACTGCATTTATTTAAGAAACATACCCTGAGTGCCAAGTATTGGGGAAAAAAAAAAAAAAAACAGAAACAAGAAAACAATGCTGCATATTGCAGGAATACAAAGCTACCATGGGGACTACAAAGATGAAGCAAGACAAGATCCTTTTTGCAAACCATATATCTGATAAGGGGTTAACAACCAAAATATATAAGGAACTCTTAAAACTCAGCTGCAAAAACCCAAATAATCCAATTAAAAATTGGGCAAAGAACATGAAGAGACATTTCTTCAAAGAATACATATAAATGGCCAACAATTCATGAAAAGATGCTCAACATCACTAATCATAAGAGTTGCAAATTAAAACCCAACAGAGGTATCACCTCACACCTGTTAGGATGGCCATTATCAAAAAGAAAGTCAAAACAAATCATAAGTTGGGGCACCTGGGTGGCTCAGTCATTAAGTGTCTGCCTTCGGCTCAGGTCATGATGCCAGGGTCCTGGGATCGAGCCCCGCCTCGGGCTTCCCTGCTCGGCGGGAGGCCTGCTTCTCCCTCTCCCACTCCCCCTGCTTGTGTTCCCTCTCTCGCTGTGCCTCTATCAAATAAATAAATAAAATTAAAAAAAAAAAACAAATCATAAGTTGTTGGTGAGGATATGTAGAAATTGGAACCCTTGTACACTGTTGGTGGGAATGTAAAATGGTATAGCAACTATGGAAAACAGTATGGAGGTTCCTCAGAAAGTTAAAAATACATCTACTGTGACAGAGCCATTCCATTTCTGGGTATTCAGTCCAAAAGAATTGAAATCAGAAACTCAAAGAGATATCTGCACTCTCATGTTCACTGCAGCAGTACTTACAGCAGCTAAGATGTTGAAACAACCTAAAAGTCCAGCAACGAATGGACGGATATGGAAATTGTGGTATATACAGATGATGGAATATTACTCAGGCTTAAAAAAGAAGGAAATCCTATCATATGTGGCAACAGGAATGAACTTTCAGGATACTATGCTAAGTGAAATATACAAGTCAGAGAAGGAGAAATACTGCACGATTCCACTTAGATGAGGTATTCGAAATAGTCAAATTCAAAGAAGTAGAGCAGAATGATGGTTGCCAGGAGATGGAAGGAGGAGGAAATGGGGAGTTGCTATTCAACAAAGTTGCAGTCATGTAAGGTAAGTTCTAGATATCTACTGTACAACTTTGTGCTTAGAGTTAATTCTGTATCTTAACTTAAAAAATCATTATGAGGGTAGATCTCATGCTAAATGTTCTTACTACAATTAAAAAAATTCCCCCCCAATAGTAGGTATCAAAGTAGAATGTGTTAAGTGCCATGAAAACAAAATGCTCAGAGGTAAAGATACATCACTTTCGGCCATGAGAATCAGGAAGCTATCCATGGAGGGATGGCATATGAAGTAGGCAGTGAAGGACTGCATAGGCACAAATGGGAGGGATATAGGTCTTTGGCAAAAGGCGTAGCATGAACAAAGAAATAAAAGCAAGTGGCATAATTTTTTTCAAGCATAGGTTTCTGATGGTTGGAAAATAAGCTAGAATGAAATTATACAGGGTCCTTGAGTAAGTAAGGTAAAAAATCTGTAGTTAGAAAAATTTAAAAAGAACGGACTTATTTGCAAGAATGTTAGAACAGCTAAACTAAAAAGCAGTAAGATACTGAGAAAGATTTGGCTATCTCACTGATACATAAATTGCATAAATATAAACAATCTGACCTATGAATCTATGAATCTATTTTTGAAAGTGAAAAGCTTTTCAAACCCATTTACTGGTTGTTATATTCCTAAGAAGTCAGGTTGCTACAGCGTTGACATATAGCTAGGGTTGCCCAATTTAGCAAATAAAAACACAAGATGCCCAGTTAAATTTAAACTTCTGATAAAAAAACAAGTAATTTTTTTAGTAAAACTGTATTCCAAATGTTGAATGGCACATACTTATACTAAAAATGATTTATCTGCAAATAAATTTGGAGTCCTGTATTTTATCTGGCAACTTAGCTCCAGCTAATTAACTTTTATAGTAATAAAATATAGAGAAAATAAGCACTTCTGCCCCTTTCTCAAATTTTGATAAACCAAACACTTCAAATTTGTATACCAACTAGCCACTTAATTGCAATTCATATTACTTAAAATCAAAATGATCTTAATTTTCGGTTTAGATTCTCTTAGTATCCTAAGTTCATCAACGTTCAATGAACTATTTAATTGTAGCCTGGATGGACTGTGATAATGATTTCTATTAAAAGGAAAAAGAAAGCAAGCTCTGGGTTTCTGATTGATAAAAGCTGACTCTCTCAATCCCATAAAATGAAGAAAACATTCAAATAATCAAATAAACATAAACAATAAATGTACAATACATACAATAACACAGCACACAAATACAACAGAATGCCTTAAAGGTAGGAAAGAGACCATCGAAAAACCGATCTATAGGCAAACAAAGCAAAGAAAATCTCAGTTCAAAAGACATGCATTAGTACAAAATAAAGACAGATGGCAGGTAGACCGGGGCCAAACCACAAAAGGCTTTGAGAGCCTTCGTAAAGAGTCGAAGTGCATGGGGAAGCCAGTCACTGAATGGTTTTAAGTGAGAAACTGTCATGATCTGACTTAGTTTTTAAAATATCCCACTAGCCACTGTGACAGACTAGAGGGTGGGCAAAATTGAAATTAAGTGAGGAGTTCTACTGCAGGTTTATGTGTACTCTATCGTAGAAGCAAAAGATAGTTTTAACAGTTGAGGTAGAATAAAGTACATGGATTCGGGAACTATAGAACCTATATGATCAACACTATATACTTTCATTAAAAGGTACAAAAAAGCCCAATCTAAATGGGAAGACTTACTACTGTAAAGATGGCACTTCTTTAAAATAATCTACAAATTTAACATAACTCATTCGAATTCTCACAAATTTCTTAAAACTGCAACTTAAAAAGCTGAAAGAAGTTCAACTGGACTAGATAATGTAAAAATGGCTATAATAATTTTACATTATTATATTTTTATTATAATAATAGTAGGACACGTGCTGACAAATATCAAAGAACATAAAACTAGGCAATAAGGTAGTTTTGGCAAAGAACTCACAAATAGATTAGTGGAATAGAAGAGTACAAAGAGTGTTTCATACATACGGGAAAATCTGTTATTTGATCAAGTAGGTGTGTCAGGTGGAGAAATGACAAGTTAGGATATTAGGCAATTCTTTGGGAAAAAGTAAAAAAGTAGATCTCTATCTTATACCACTCACAAATAAATAATCCAAATGGATTAAAGAATTAAACATTAAAAAAAGGCCTACAAAATCATTTGAAGAGAATACTAGGAAATATTAGTTTAATATTGTGGTGGGAGAAATACAAAACTGATTCAAGAAAAAAATTAAAACAGAAGCCATAACAGAAAAGATGAAATGATTTGTCTTTATAAAAATGAAAAACTTGGGTATGATAAAAGATACCATTAACAAAGTTAAGGCACAGAAAAGGCTGAGGGAAAATATTTGCAACACATTTTTAAAACAAAAAGAAAGAATTTATAAAGAGTTCCTAGCAATTACGAGTAAGACAATAACCTTTCCCTTCAAAATGCCAAAAGCTAGAAAGAAGCAATTCCCAGAAGAGGAAATACTAAAAGCTGACAAACACACAAAAAAGATGATCAAGCACAGGCTCAGGGGGAATGAGAAATGTGAATTATCAGTAAGATGACATAATAAAGATGCACGGTTCTGAGTATTGGCCAGGATACAGAAAAACAGGAAGCCCCCTACATCACGGTTCTGAGTATTGGCCAGGATACAGAAAAACAGGAAGCCCCCTACATCATTAAAAGCCAAGTTGATACATTAGCAGTTGGTAAAGCAGACTTTAGAAGGTAATCTGGCTTTATCTATCAGTTTTACAAATGTTCTTCAAAGATTAAATATATGAGTTATCATATGACCCAGGATTTTCATTCATAGATACCAAAGAAAAATTAAAACATATATCCTCACAAAAGCTTACATAAATATTCCTAACCACATTATTCAGGACAGCCAAGTGGAAACAAGCTGAATGCCCATCAATTGACTAACGAATACATAAAATATGGTCTCTCTACACAATGGAATATTATTCACCAATAAAAAGGAGTACAGTGCTGGTATATGCTAAAACATGGATGAACCTTGAAAACATTCCAAGTAAAAGAAGCCAGTCACAGGAGACCAGATATTACATGATTCTATTTATAGAACTACTTATAGAACTATTTATAGAACTATTTATAAGAAATCCCCAGTTTGGGCAAATCTATGGAGACAGAAAACATTAATTGTTGCTAGGAGCTGAGGGGCAGGCGATTATGAGGAGTGATTGCAAATGGGCACAAAAAAATGTTCTAATATTGATCTGGTGATGATTACATAACTCTAAGACTATATTAAAAACCACAGAATTGAAATAAATACATACATATATACCATGGAATTTACATTTTAAATAGTATCACATGTGTGGTATGTGAATTCTATCTTGATAAAGCTATTAGTAACAAAAATTAACAGATGCCTAAATTTTTATCACATTCTACTTTTAGAAATCTATCCTATAGGAATATTTGAATATGTAAAAATTTATATACAAAAATGTTCTCTGCAGTTTTTGTTTATAACAGTCAAAAATGGTAACAATATACATGTTCACCATAAGCAAACTAAAGGCAAAAGACAAACTAGGAAAAATATGTTGATTGTACGTTATATTATATTTATATATATATATATATATATATATATATATATATATATAAATATAAATATATGACAGATCAAGCATTGATATCCTTAATAGTTAAAGGCAAGAAAAATGCCCTATTTCCTTCTTGGACTTTCCTAGATATATATAATATTCATTTTCTCTCCAACTGCCAGATAGATGCTTACTGCCAGGAAAAAGCCTAACTATAAGCTTTACCGGTCGGATCCACTCCAAATCACTCTATGCAAACTCATCTCTACCTCTTACTGCTGACTGCACTTTTAAAAATCTCTCCCATGATCCATTTTTTCACTCCTTCTTAAAGCAGTGGACTCAAACTCTTTCTCTCCTTTTATGCCTCCAACTTTACCTCTGTCCATTCATTCTCAGAAGACTTCAAAGTTCTCCCTATTTAAATCTTTCACACTTCAAATGTCTTTTTCTTTTCTCAGCACATTCTTTTTTCCTATTTTAGAAGAACTGTGCATCCTTCCAAGGTTACTGTTACTCCTGACCCCATTTACTTTGATTAAAGGTGGCTCCCTTCCCTTGGCCAACAAACAATTTTTTTTATTTTTATTTTTTATTATGTTATGTTAATCACCATACATTACATCCTTAGTTTTTGATGTAGTGTTCCATGATTCATTATTTGCGTATAACACCCAGTGCTCCATGCAGAACGTGCCCTCTTTTAATACCCATCACCAGGCTAACCCATCCTCCCACCCCACCCCCCAGAACCCTCAGTTTGTTTTTCAGAGTCCACCGTCTCTCATGGTTCTTGTCCGCCTCCGATTTCCCCCCTCATTCTTCCCCTCCTATCTTTTTATTTTTAACATATTATTTGTTTCAGAGGTACAGATCTGTGATTCAACAGTCTTGCATAATTCACAGTGCTCACCATAGCACATACCCTCCCCAATGTCTATCACCCAGCCACCCCATCCCTCCCACCTCCCACCACTCCAGCAACCCCCAGTTTGTTTCCTGAGATTAAGAATTCCTCATATCAGTGAGGTCATATGATATGTCTTTCTCTGATTGACTTATTTCGCTCAGCATAACACTCCAGTTCCATCCAAGTTGTTGCAAATGGCAAGATCTCATTCCTTCTGATGGCTGCATAATATTCCATTGTATATATACACACCACATCTTCTTTATCCATTCATCTGTCGATGGACATCTTGGCTCTTTCCACAGTTTGGCTATTGTGGACATTGCTGCTATAAACATCGGGCCAAGAAACAATTTAAGTGATTTCTATACCTTAAAACAAAAACTACATTCACCATCTCTTCACCTGGGCAATCAATTCCACTTTCCCTCTTTCACCAGTACAATTTCCTTGCTTACATGGCTGAAATATTTACTCCCTATGATCTGGTTTCTACCTCAGTTGTTCTTGTAATGCGAAGACCTTGTGAATTGCTAAATTCATAGCCTATTCTTAGTCCTCATTCTCCTTGAATGAGAAATACAGCATGGCTCATTCACTGACTCTGTTTCATGGACAAGAATCTTTGGATTAAATTCTCAAAATCAGTCTCTCTCCATAAATGAGGCACTAACTACCTCTCACGGTATGAAATTTAGTAAGATAAACTTTTCCCACATCATCTTATATATTTATTATTGCGCTCGATTCTGTGAAATGTAGTATAAGAGGCAGCCTATCATAATGATTAAGTATGCTTGTTACATGGACTCAGACTACGGTTGTTCAAATCTCAGCTCTATTTATTAAGCTGTGTGAAATGAAGCAAGATACTTAAAACACTCTGCACCTTAGTTTCCTCTATGATCTTCACAAAGTAGTTCTAAGAATGAAGTGAGTAAATGGGGGGAAAATACAGTAATTAGGTACTAAGAGCAGTGCTTAGCACTGTTAAATAAATGTTCACCACTGCTGTACAATGAGTACTCCTGACCATCATCAGGAGCTGTACCCGCTCTTCAAAGAAAATGAAATACTTGAGGACAAAGACTGTTTTTTCCGCCACCAAAAGATCCACAGAAACTTCAAGTCCGTTTGCCATGTTTCTTCATGTGTTCATTTATTCAATAAGCTTTATCGGAAAACCTACTAGTTATTTGTACTTTACTCTCACGCATCTCATCAGTTGAATTCTATAGCTTCTACCTTCCTGTAGTCTCTCCGACAGAGGCAGAACGGTACAGGGGGAGAACGTGCTATGGTGGAATGAGCACAGGCTTTGGGTGTGGTCCAAAGCAGTTTGACGCCGGGCAAATTACTCAATCATCTGAGGCTCGCCTTTTTATCTATCAAAGTTAAGATACATATCTAAAAACATACTGGTTAGCACAAAGTACATAAATACTAGTCGCTGTCTTTTTTCTTCTATTCCAAATGCCTTCAGTGACTGTCTTCCTAATGCTTGCCATCTAAAATGTAAACTTCTTAGTATTCAAGATCCTCTGAGTTCTTACTCAGCCCCATGTTTATGATCCTTCCTCTTACTAGTCTCCTTCACAGATCCAGTGCTTTCATCTGCTGGTCCTCAAACCTGCCTGCACATCAGAATCATCCTGGGGTAATTTTAAAATTATTATGCCCAGGCTCTACCACTTAGGGATCCTAACATTTATTTACTCTCGGCTGAGGCCATAGCATGGACATATTTTTAAGCTCCCCAGTGGTCAGGTGTAGTCAGGATTAAGAACCAGGGTGCTAGTCTGATCTGTCTCTAGCCCCTAAACACAACCTGTAATTTTTCACAAAATGCCCTCTCGCTCATTCCATCTCACTCCATTAAAATGTTAACTCCTACTTAAAGTATTTCTGTTTACCCCAACATAATCACAGTAGAAGTTTTCTCCTTCCTCTGTAATACTTTGTTTCAACATGCTTCATTTCACATTGCATTATAGTTATTTGTGTGCACGTTCTTAATTCCCCAAACTAGGTGTGTGTGCTTTTGAGGGAAAGTTAAGTTCTCCCTATGGGCCAGTTGAGGCATTTTAGAAATATGATCTTAATCTTCATAACATCCCTTTGAGGAAGGCATTAAACCTCCATATTTTATAACTAAGTAAATTGAAGCTAGGAGAAGTAAAGTGGCTTGCCTAAGGATTTTACAACTAGTAACTCTTAAATTATACTTTTTCTTTGTATATTACATATATCACAACCTCCTCCCATGTTGTCAGATCAGAAAAACATCCAATAAATGCCGAATAACATACAGATTTTTAAGTTTGGTGACTGAAAACAAATTCAACTTCAAGTCAACATTCCTAACAATTAAGGGAAAATGAAAGAAATATGCCCTGCCTATTTTCTTTTCCAAGATAAGTACTTTAAAGTCATTGCTTAGTTTTGATAGTTAAACTATACTGAAAAAAAATTCACAGCGAGACAATAGCTTTCAAAGCTAATATTTCAAGCAACAGAAAAGAATGAATTTGTACACATCAAGAACCAAAACTTGGATAAGTGACTAATACTCTATGGGGCAAGTAACAAATTCACAGCAAGAAAAAAAGCCTATGGGAGGATAGGTGAGGAAAAGCCTAGGGAGACAGAACAGCCTGGGTCTGAAAGTAGGAGAGTCTTAGGAGAATTTGCAGAATGAAGAGAAAGGAGGACCATGATAACTAGTATCAAGAGCCAGAGCAATGCACCAAAGTCCAGGTGGAAAGACTTATGAGCTGTAGAATTATGAGGAGTAGCCAAGACAGGGACAGGTGGGATGAGATACCTCAACCCAAGTTCAGCAGGAACCAGATATTCCTTCCCTGATCATCTGAGATGATCTAAGATACTTCAGGCCCCAGAAACCGTAGGGGGAAGGAAAAAGAGAGGGTGTGTAGAAGCCATGTGGGTGAGGGCATATTACTGAAGAAAGAATGACATACCTTTAACTGGCAGGATTAAATGCCTTCACAGCTTTGAATCAGAGGAAGGTTCAAGAATAGAATGGGCTCACTTACAAAAAACAGAGCAAGGTAACTTGTGTAGTTTTTTTGTCCATGAGTTTTTTGTCCTTTGCCGAAAATCAGCAAAACTAGGTTCTCATTCTAACCTAAACACGAGTGAATAATTTGCCTATTTTATCTAATGTACGGCGGGAAGGTAGTTATTACACTTCTTAAATAAATGAAGGGCTGGATTGTGCTATGGTGCTTTTAAACCTGAAATTCTATTATTTTTACTGACCTTTCCCTCCCTTAATATTATATCCTTTCCTGTTTCTTTACTATACCTATTTTTAAAATTTGAGAAAAATTCAAATTTAAGATCAAGATTCCCTCATTTAAATGGGAGTAAAAAGCAGCAACTCAATCATAATATTTGCTTCTGCTATCTGGTGACAGTCTCATCTCATTATTATAAATTTTATAATATTATAAAATTATAAAATATAAGTATTATAAATAAATTTCTTTGTGAACTGTAGAAACTACAGAAGCTTCCCATCCTATGCTTTACATACTCCAAAAAGAGATACATAGTAGTTAATATAAGTTGAATGAGGGGTGCCTGGCTGGCTCAGTCCTTAAGCGTCTGCCTTCGGCTCAGGTCATGATCCCAGGGTCCTGGGATCGAGCCCCGAATTGGGCTCCCTGCTCAGCGGGAAGCCTGCTTCTCCCTCTCCCGCTCCCCCTGCTTGTGTTCCCTCTCTCGCTGTATCTCTCTCTGTCAAATAAATAAATAAAATCTTTAAAAAAAAAAAATAAGTTGAATGAGTAAATAACTGAATTTAGACTGACCCGGTAATAAGCTGAAGGGAATTTTATTCGGAACTATCTATCGGCTCTTAAGTGGATGAACTGGCCAATAATGTGTTTCACTTCAAGGTCCCTGGGAACGCACAAAACTACAGCAAAGAAATCACTGAGACCAGAAATGGAGGTGTGGTGGAGGGGGTGGTAGTTTAAAATTCTCACATAACATTAAATCTGCCCAGCATTTCAAAGGAAATTATACACACTAAATGTAATATAGGAAAAAACCACTAGACTCACCAAATATTTCAAAGAGTATTACTTGTAATTCTCAATATTAAAAAAATGCAATAATGTCTGAGATTTACAGATACCACTGGATAAATATGTACTAGATTTATAGATAAAAAGAGATCTACACCTTCTAAAGAAGTTAGTTCTACAATCCCAATTTTATACTAGAGAAAACTAAAGGTGGGAGAAGTAACTTGACTAAAGTCTTACACTTGGAATTTGAATCCAAGTTTGTCTGCCTCCAAACTCCATTCCACACTCTTTAAGTGACAGTGCCTTGAAGACAGGGAATGATTCTTCTATATTAAAGCACTTATGTTAACCTCTAAGTAACACAGAGCCATTAAGTAGATGAGTAACAGTCAACCATACTCTAAGGAAATAGTCCTCATCAAAGAGTAAACACAGCAAAAAATATACTTACTCATTCCTGAGCATTCTCTATCACCATCCCACACATTAGAAACAGCATGTCCCGTCAGTAGGAGGTTAATTAAACTTTGGCTATTAATAAAAATTTAAAAGTAATTAAAGCATGAATAAACTAGTTTTCACATCAAATGATCCCTGTGGTAAAGCATAAAGTAACAACTTCTACATTATGTTGGTTAAGAAACAAAGTTAGGGAATACCTTCCATTTTTATTTTATACACTCAACTGAACAACAGCTTTCGAAATGTATCACTGAGTGTATCATCACAATGGTATCTACTGTTCTATATATTCATCTAAATTTAACAACTTTAAGATATCACGTTTAAAAAAAAAGATATCATGTTTAAATGGATGGAAAAAAGATTACTTAGACTAATAACTTAATATTTATAATCATCTATAAATATTTATGTAATTATTATTTTTTGTTTGATGGTCAATTGAATTTTAACATCTGAGGCACAAAGATCTAAAGAGAAGGACTTATGCAATAGAGTGGGTTAACTATCACTGTTTCACTGATTTTAATAGAACTGTAAAGAGCTTGGGGGGACGGTTTCAGAGAAAAATAAAGAAAAAATATTTCCCTCAAGCAGGAAAGCATTTACAAATAGGTAAGGATACACTTAAAAATTCATTAAAAAATTAAGTGGAACATAAAGCAGAATTTGTTAAAATACCACCCGCTGTCATCTTTAAAGAAAATATGTGCCACGGTAAGTGCAATGCATACATAAATGTGAAGTGGAAATTATCATTTCGTACATAAAGCCAGCAATGCATAAAGCACAGACTACTCAAATCCACATACTTTACGCTGTCAACACTGAATGAAGTATCTGACTCAGATTAAGTCAAGTTTCTAAAAACTTAAGTCCATGTAGGGAGAGAACAGATTTCAGTTAATTACCTGCCATGTCCATATACAGGATCTATCAAAGGTTCATTTGAATCTTCAATTTCATTTTTTATGTTTTCAATGCCCTAAAGGAACCAAAAAATTCATTGACTTATTTTAAAAACTAAAAATGAAAATTACAGTAGTTTACAAACTGACCATTTTTTACTATAAATGAGTAAAACACATTTATTTAAGTAACTTTTCTCCCAAAAAATTATCCAGATTTGATGTGGGAGAACACATGAGATGATAATGGTTAAGAAGGAGCTCCTCCAAGAATATCTTTTCTTTCCTCGGCTCTATACAAAGAGCACTGACTATCTCATGGGTAATAGATCTCACGGCATGTTGGTGCAAGGGGTACTGAGAGATGTTTAAGTTTCAGGAGGAGGGAGGAGAAAATTATTAAATCTTAAGAGTTAATATTCATTTAATTTCAGGCTAAAGTAAATTCAGACTTAATACGTCTGCTAAGGCATCTGAAGTATCAGGCCTTTTAAAAAACTTATTGGTATTAAAGACATACACAAGAGTGTTGATAGCGATGTCTATTTAAATATACAAAATGTCTAAGTGGTACAGAAGAAAACAGAGTTGATTGTGCATTCTCAGAAATATCAGTAATTTAAACATGTACTGACAAAATGAAGTGTAAAACTAGGAGGGCAGGAACTTATTTTCTTAAAAACCAATTTTCTGATATTTTTTTAATTCCTCAAAAGGGCATCCAAATCCCCAGAAGTCTAGGTAAGTACAAGACCTGGTCATTTTCATTTCATCAGCCCTGAAAGAACAAAGAATAACTGCCCGTCACCGTGCTATTCACCTAACTTTAACCACTGGTTCTATCAGATTAAGGCCATTTCTAAGGATTAAAGACATTAATCAACAGTCCAAATATTTAACGAATGCCTAAATATTGTAGGACAATACAAACAAGTATGAGATTTTGCACTTGCTGCCTTGTAAACAATACAAAGCAGGCCATGATAAAGCCAAAAGCAATAATAAGAACAAGTGACAATCACTGGTGAGGGAGGGGACATCATCTCAAAGACCAGCTCAAGTAAGAACAACTAGACATGATGGTTTATTGGCTGTAAAGGGAAGAGGAGGTATCAAAAGTTTTGAGAATAAAAAATGGGGGGAATAATGAACAGTCAAAGCCAAACTCCTAAGAGATCAGTCATCTCAGATCCCACCCTCATTGCTCTTCACCACATCTAACCAACTACAAAGTACTTTTGCTTCTTTCTCTTAAACGTGCTCCGAAAATGTTTTTAAATTTCCAAATTTAGAACATGCTTCTAAATATGCTTTCTTCTCCATTTCCATGGTCACTGCCCTAGCTGAGGTTCACTATTCAGTAACCACTCTTTCTTGTTTTCCTGACTCTAGTCTTCAACCCCACCACCAACTCCCTCTTGTACAACTCTAACCTCAATTTAAGGAACCTTATCAACAAAAAGATCTTATTACCGTGTCCAAAATTTTTGCTCTGTTCTAATTTCAGCCAGGTGAGACTGCCAATTATTTTTTGCACAGACTACAAGGGCCTTCACATTCTGAGCCTTTTTTACGTAAGTGCACTGTCTCATCTCCCATTATTGCCTTCCTGGTATATTATGCTGCAGTAATACTGAACTCCTTATAGTTCTTCCAGTGTTACACCCCCAAATTCATTATGCCTTTATACTTGCTGTTTCCATGGCTCAGAAAATCTTCCCACAGCTTTTCCATCTAGAAAACTTTTCCTCATCCATCAAGACGCTATACCCACCACACCGTCCCTACTATGTAGTCTGTCCTTGATTCCACCAAAAAAAAAAAAAAAGAAAGAAAAAAAGAAAGAAAACCAAACCTAAGACTCAGACATACCTTCTTCTATTTTCCCCCATGTTTTGTGCATGCAACAAATAAACATCTAAAAACAGTGTCATCATGGAATTATTAATGTGTCAATTTATTTTTTATAGTACTGAAGAGGAATCATTTAAAAAAATTGTTTCTCACATAATTCCAACCCTTAGCAGAGAGTCAATGCCCAATAAACACCTGTCAAATGACAGAAGTCTGATAGCAGACATGGTAAATCTAGCAGGATACTCAACTGAGACTAACAGGCTGTTAGAGATAGGAGATTAGCAGTTGGGGAAAAAAAAGGTAGGACAGGAAGTGTACACACTGGAATTAACCACATAAAAGTTGAGAGAATAAAATGCCCATAAAAGAAAAAGCATACAGTAGACAGGGACTGAAAACTTCTGTGATATAAAAACTTAGAAGGGGAGAGAAAGGAGGAGTTAACAGGGAAAGAAAATGAAGCTATCAAAAAAAAAGGGGGGGGAGGAAGTGGGATCATTAGACATTAAAAAAAGGGAACTAGCACAGTGATTTATCAGTAAGTTAAGAGAGGGACTGAGCATCAGAAAGAGCTTCCAGAAGGTATTAAGGTGTCAAATGCCAGATACTGTTAAGATGAAAGAAAATAAAATTCAGAAGAACTGAGTGCATTTCATAATTAGAACATTACTGATAACCTCTATAACACAGAAGATCAGGGGTAAAACTAAGTTTGAAAGTGGTTAGGTACTAAGTGAGTGGTGAGGAAAGAGAACTTGATGATTCCTTATTATCAGCATAAGAGATTTTTAATCTGAGATTTAGAAACAGTATGAAAAATAAAATTACTCATCACAGCATGAAAAACAGTACTGAACTCTAATAAAAGCCAGAAGAAACAAACCTTTGTCAGTAACACAGAATACAGAAAAAGCAATACTCCAAATCTGTTTCCCCACATTGAATACTGGTCCAAGACAGCATCTTTTAATTCTGATAAACTTCTGAATGATCTTTTTCTAGGGGGAAAAAAGAATTAAGTATTAGTATTATGACAAGAATGACTACACTGACAAATGGGAAAATTTTTAAATCGTCTTATACATTAAACTATATATGTACAAATGAGATTTCTGTGTCTCAAATTTTCAAATACAAATTTAGCCACTAAAAGCAAAAGCTATTGCTGACAAATGTCGCTAAATATATACCATTAAAATAGAATGCCTACTTGGCAGGAAAACTCTTCATCACTTAGGTGAACTGTCTGGCATCAATAAATTCTACAATAATTATACATTTTTAAAGAATGAAGTAGCTCTAAGAAGTGTTCAAGAAAAAAGAAAACTTGACTCTGTAAAGCCTGAAAATTATGTAATAAATATCTGAATACCAAAGATAAGGTGTACATTTGTGGCTTCTTTTAAAAGAAATTAATGTCGTATTTCAAATGCCACCTGTAATTCTATCAATGTAGCTATCCTTACCTTTTACAATAAAAAGTTTAACGCTCTAATGAAAATATGGCACTTTTGACGAGAATCATAGAAGGCATATTTTGGCAAATGAAATAGTAATTCAAATATTTATCCTATTAGAAATCTTTGTATTCATTCAGGTCAGAGAAACATTAAGCTAGAATGATTTTTTTCGTTGTAATGATGAAGAAGCTTTTAATATAAAAAAGTGTATTCTGGTAGTTAGCTAATTTAGGAATCAGAATAATTTAAGTAAACATTTATAAGTTATTATTAAAAAGAACTGATAACAAATTAATCCTCAAGTATATAAATCTAAGTACCTTTCCACAGTATGAACAGACTTAAAATGGCAATGTGTCCACAAGGTAAGTATTTTAAATGTTCCAATGTTACTTACTGAATTAATGCATGAAATCGCTCAAAGCCAAGCTCTTCGACAGCCAAGGCAGCTATACATAAAAGACACTTTTCAGCACTACACATGGCAAATAAATGACACAAGATACACACAGCAGGCTGTAAATACTTTCAAGCAATCAAAATTTTCCCTATTTCCTTACTCCCTTAAAATTCTCAGTTTATTTTCAACTTTACTATAACACAAATTTATATTTCAGGATCTTAGTTACCATGATTATAACTAAAATGGACATAATACTGAGAATGTAGAGGGTGATTAAATAATAAACATTTATTTTCAATTCAGTTAGGCTAGTATATAAAATATGAGAAATTATTGAGAGTGCTTCACACATCACTGAAATGTGTCCTGCACTTTTAAATAATCTTTCAATTCACAGATCCAAATAAAATCACCATAGCTAATCTTCCTTCTTTATAACATAAAATCTTTAGGTTAATGTTTAATTATTAAACTAATGTGTATAAAAAGGCATAGCACTTTGAAACTACACAGGTTCAACGACAGCTTTAAGTTTGTTTCCTCATTTGTTTGTACAACTGTTAGAGAAGTTTTCAGTAACTTATTTAGATTATGATCATTAATACAGTACAATTATAAATTAAAAAAAAAACAGGAAATAAAAGAAATCATTTAAATCCAAGGTGATGTTTATGTAGCACTTTATACCAAGTGCCAGAGCCCTTTCTAAATGCTCTGCAGGTCTTATCTCATTTAATCCTCTAACAACCCTATCATCCCCATTTTACAGAAGAGGAACCGAGGCAGAGAAGAAGCCTCCCTGGAGCACAACGCAACAAACAGCAGAGCCGAGATTTGAATCCAGAGAGTCTTGGCTCCCTTTACAAAGATAACATCTTTAAAGATCTCATACATGAATCAAGATACTCTAAATTTATCACAATGAACAATTTCATATATATTTTATAAAGCAAATCTTAGTACTTTAAATATTAATTCTTACTAGAGAATGAAATAAATTCATTATGAATTCAAAATTTGGATTTTTTTGAATTACAATTAAAAATGTTTCTTTAGGCTATCGTTTTAAAATCATTTTAATTTTCAAATGTTTTAAACTACTTTTAAAAATCTTTACCAGTCCAAATGGGTTAATTTCAATAAGCTTTTGACATGTGTGGGAAACAAACTGAAATTGAACCTGAGCATTCACTACTGCAAACAAGTGTGCGTTACCAAAAGCCAAAAACTACACACACCACACAAGCCAATGAAATTAATGTTTGTGCACAATGTACTATTGACAAAGGGGAAAACAACTCACATGTAAAATTTCAGGATAAAATAAAAATTCGACCTAACCTTTTCCAAATTGTACTAATTTGCTGTGCAGCGCTTGATTACCTAAATAATTCTACTGGGTATACACTATGAAAGTAGACATAAAGATAGTAATTTAGAAAAAAGAGGCAAGCAAAATAAAAAGCTTAGCAGGCAGGATGGTGAAAAAATATAAAACACAAGAAAAAGAACATAGCTGGGAACAAAGGAAAGAACAGGTAAAAGATTGTTATACGGAATAAAAACTTTAATGTAAGTTCTTTACATTTGTCAACATCTAAGGTAAATTCTCAAATTTTCAGTTAACAAAACTTTTCAAATTTTTACAGTCCTAAAAACAGATTTAATATGGTTTTATTTCATATCCATTTTTAAAATGGGGCAAAGTAAATTGGAAAACTACTATGTTTTTTGAAGAGAAATTAAATCTAATATGCCCACCTAAATTAGTTACTCAAGTACCAAAGTTAATACATTATGAGGCTATTTAACCTAGAGCGATTTAACCTCTACCTGCAAAAATGTACAGTAGTATACCCCATTGGTAAGTACAGTGTACTACAAAAATACTAACAAAAAACATTAAAAGATCTTACTATTTTCTTGCATATTAATATATAGATTGGCTTTATGCAGATATTCTTTAAAACAACTTTTAATTAGTTCAACTGTTCCTCTATCAGAATTTTAATGTCCTAAATGCAACTATTAAACGCGCTTTCATGAAACCCAGTAAAACCTGCAAAATATTTTAAAGCCAACCTTAAGATTTTTGACTATCATCCTTGTGAATATTTTCCACTTGTTTTCTTCAACTGTCATCATCAACTCTCAAAGTATGTTAAATTCTTTTTGAAAGGCTATGTTTAAAAAGGCCTCAAATGGAAACATCGTTCAACTGTTTAAATTTTAAAAATTATTCCTTGCAAATGTACTCCTAGTAGAATTTGCCCCTATAACTGCAGGAGAAAGAAGACGCTGACATATCAGTCATTTCAGCCTGTGGGAGACAATCGTGCCTCAGGGATCATCCTACATGGAAATCGAGATTATGTCATGAGTAATCAAAATTTACTCTCTATAAATCAGGTGTCCAATTTCTTTAAAAATAATTTCTGCAGAGATGATAGTTAATGGAATGCATCATAGGTAGGATAAGTCACTTCTTCAATATAAGCACGTGGAACTACCAATTATCAAAAGTCACACACTAGCAAGAGAATTCCTGAAAAGTAAAACAGAACAGCAATTCTTTATCTACCTTCAGTACCACCAGAAGTCTCCATTTTACTAGTGTATTCTGGCAGTTTTGAGGTCGATTGCACAAGAATTTTCAAAGGCTAAATTCCACAGCATATTTTTTATGAATAAGAATAGCTAATAGAGAAATCTTCAATAATAAAAAAACTTAAATGAAGGAATAATTAAAATCCTTTTTTTAAAACTACCTTAAAATGATCCATATATGTAGACTGTATTAACATAATGTCCAAAAAGTTCAGGAGGAAAAGAAACAATATGTAATGAAGAATAATGTACCCATCTCTGCTCTACGAAACTAAAGATATTTAAGAAATTTTCTAATGTCCCCAAAAATCCTTTTTTTCCAATACTAAGAAAACCAACATTAAAGCATCTAAAACTAAAGTAAGTAGGATTATGTTCTTTAAACTTTTTAAATGAGAGTTCCAAAGCTCCGAAGAGATTGTCATCAAGCAGAAATTAACTAAAACTTTTAGAAAAGTTTAAAAGATGCAATTTTTTTTTCTAAAAATGACACGGTAAGTGCAATATCCTCCAACAACTAAAATAACTGACAGGGAAATGAAAAATACTAAAGCTCATGAATTAAGCTCAGGCTAAAAAAACAGATGTGTTATGAAAATTTTAAAATATTTTTTCTTTAAAATTTTCAATAGTTTTATTAAAACAAAGGTACAAGAAATTACTTCAGGAAATAAAAATGTATCTTACAAGAATGTTCCACTTGGCAACTAGACTCTGCACGACTCCCAGAAATACTAGCCGTTTCCTCAGTTGTCTTTCCTCTTAACCAGGAAACCAAGCAGTATGATCCAGAGTTGTCACAACAAGCACTTTCTAAAATATCACATAAGGTATGACAAAGGAGTTCCTTCCGCTCTTCCTCTAAAAATAACCAAAGTATCAGTTATAATGGTTTTCTCTGAAAAGAAAAAATCCTGTCATGGATAACAATATTAAGACTGTTTTAATTTAATACCGAAATTCAAGCATTTTAAGTGGAGGATTCCTCCCCCGCAATAAACAATCTGTTTAAAAAAAAAACAATGTGCTTGAGGATTAATATGTCATCACTATTAAATATTGCCATTAATTAGAAAAAGAATCCTGAAAAATGAAGAATTAAACATTAGGAGAAAGAATACGTTACTTGGAATAACCTGGTACTGATCGCTCCCCTTTCTTATGCTGCAAAGGGAGCCCTGGAGCCATGAGGTCTCCTTGACTGCAGAACCAGGCACAGTGTGAGGGCCTGCTGAGACTTCTATTTCTGAGTTAGTCTAATGTCTTTGGTCTCCTTGTCCCAAAGGGGTAAGGATAATGAGATAATACATAGTCAGCACATACAATACCACAATTCTTTACATTAGCAGACGCCATCATGCTTATGCTGCATAATACAGAAGCTCCCGATACTATACTGCAGTGATTTGGACATTAGACTTTTATAGAAAAGGGCAATCAGAAAATGCTCAGACAACTTCTTCCTGAGCCTTAGCCACCTCCCCTTTTCAAGCAGTATAGCTCTCCAAAAGTAGTACTGCCCCTGAAACTTTCAAAGGGGATATGATGTGTACACATCCTATGTAAAATTTTATGCTATGGGGAGAATTCTACTTCTCTTAATAGATCAGCAGTTCTTTAAAGGCAAGAATTAGGTCATTTTATAACCACCACGACATTTACATTTATGACAATGCTATATATTTTATCAATGTGAATATATTCCTGTATAACAAATATCATAAATTTTATAAATAAAACATTGATGTTAATAATAGTATCTCTTGGTTTCTTCTCTACTACAATTTATTTTGCATTTCAGCTATTAATTAATAAAAAATACATGAGTGACACTTCAGCTCTTAAATTCACAATCATTAGAAGATTCTAAGGGTATGGTTTGGAATGGAAACTGTTTTGCCTTTATATATCAAACTAGGATTATAATACCATTCTTCCAGAAGTTATCGTGATGTTCCCATGAAATTGTTCACTACTGAAGGAAAGACTTTGTAAACTGTCAAGTGGAATGCAAATGTTTGTTATTATCAGGTAGCACCACACAGCTCTCTGACCTAATCATATTGCAGAAGCTAGAACAGCTTCGTTTGCAATTTAATCCAGAGATATTTGCAGTGTTATCTGCACTGTTTAAGGCACTGTACTAAAAGCTGCAGGAATACAAAGATAACTCAGTTCTTGCTCAGAGCTAAGTAACACAAAACAAACACAAATGACTATTCCTTATGGTATGCTATCATTTAACAGTTCAGGGAAATGGCACCACTTTTTAGTGAGAGGCCAAAGGTTTTTGTCCTTAGTTCTATTATCCTGTCTTAGACTTCTTGGGTAAACCAAATTTGGGAATACACATATTAACATTTGGAGTCACTGTTGATGAAAATCTCTGAAACACTGAAAAAAATAAACCTCAAGAAAAAATATCCCGTTTATAGTTTATTTTTTAAGATAAATAATTTCAGTTAAACTACTGCCACTGAAAGCTGCACAGATCATCTATAAATTAGAAGGTGAAGGAAAAGTTTATAGAAGACCACTATCATACCTGGGCAATCCCTCCAAGAAGACTTCTCTGAAGAGAACAGGAGCTTCTTCAAAAGAAATGCCTTTACACAATTAAAGCAATAATTATTAGAATGCATTATAAACATACCTTATTCTATTATTTTAAAATGGAAAAAAAAACCCTAATTTGTACCCCTTTATGATCTACTAAGTA
The DNA here is from genome assembly GCF_964656455.1 of Halichoerus grypus. Classification (NCBI taxonomy): domain Eukaryota; kingdom Metazoa; phylum Chordata; class Mammalia; order Carnivora; family Phocidae; genus Halichoerus; species Halichoerus grypus. The sequence goes on from NC_135717.1 coordinate 55,027,784, forward strand.
GTGTTATAAAAATTTCAGATAGTTTCCCTTCACATTCAACAGTAATTGAGCATATTATTCAGAATATACTACTATATAAACTTGATTCTAGATCCATAAAATTCTTCTTTCATGATACGTATTTGCTGGCAAATAGAAGAACTGACTCAATTGACTCAAAATAACAGACGCATAACATAACACATAAAGAAACTCATTGCTCATTCACAAAGTGAAGACCCTAGAAACAGGAAAAAGGCTACATTTCTCTTAGATTCCTTGGGGAAAAAGAAATCAAAATACAAACGTGGTTCTGCTCTATTAGCTCTGATTTGTGATATGAGAATATCACTACAAGTCTCATCACTTTATTATGAGTTCCAACTTCTGTTTTAACTAAAAAAAGTTACAAGATTTAAAAAAAAACAAACTGACCTCTCACCTTTCCTTAAGTGAGTCAAGTGTGTTATACTAATGATTTGATAGAAAACAGTTCAGTAGTGTTTCCTTCTCAAAGTGCAGTTTACGGACCACTTCCATCCTCGTCACCTGACTTGTTTATTAAAAATGAAGACCCTTATGTGCCACCTGCTGTATCTAAATTTCCACGGGGCAGATCCAAGAAAAACGTTACTTCGATGCTTCTCACTTACATATTTGAAAGCAGTAGTGTGTCGATAAGAGGACTGCTTTTAGTCAGACACACCTAGGTATGCATCTTGGTTCCACTACTTTACTAACTAAAAATAATAATAGCATAAACTTTAAAAGGCTGCAGTGAGGATTATATGAAATAATACACGTAATACACTTAGCACAGTACCTGCCACCTAATAAGCAATCATTTCAAAATATTTTAACAAAAAACTAAGTAATATTCTACAACATTCTTATAGAAGTAAAATCTACCAATACTATAATCAAGTGTTTCTGACTTTTCCCCAGTACGGCAACAACCATAAAACTGAGGAGTATAACTACATTCCAAAATTTGGGAAAAATGAGGTGGGATACCCATTATTTCACCACTAATACGAACGCTGTTAGCATTTTGATATACTTTCTTCCAGTCTTTCTTTCATACCTGTTTTATCTTTTATTACAAGTGAGAAGCATAAAAGGTATGTGACTATGTTTCCCATTTTTGTTTTCCCACAGGATTCCTAACTGTAATTCTTAATCACTAAATGTCTACTGAGCTATCAAAATGTACTCAAACATCATTTCATGTGTAAATTACATTACAGTATATTAGGTTTATAATTTTTTCTTTTACTACTATAAAAACTTACTGAACACAACCTTTTCCATATTAAGGATTACTTTTTTAAGAATCATAGAAGTACAATGATTTCATCAAAAAAAATCTGCATTATGCTTCCTGTTATAATGTAATTCCCTCCCCAAATCAAAGTACAAATGTACTATACGGTAATATGAATATGCCAGCACCATCCTACCCATATATGCACTGGCAATTATTTTATATTTAAAAATTAGAAAGAGTAACCAACAGAATATAGTTACAGTTTTATTTGTACTTTTTTGGATTCCTAGTGAGGTTGAACATCTTGATTCTCTGGTTGTCTATCATTATTCCACCTGTGATGACCGCATACACATCATTTCACCACTGGAGTTTTAGTGTTTTCTAACCAATTTGTACAAGTTCTTTGTGTAAGAAGACAATATCCACTTACTGCAATATTAATTCACTGCAAATATTTTTCTGAGCCTGGAACTCATCCTTTCTCTAGTGTTGACAATACATTAGTTTAGTTTTTCTGTGATTAAATATTATATCAAGAACATATTTGGTATATGGTATCAGATGATCTAAACTCATTTTTCCCCTCAAATTGGCAACCAGGCGTATCAGTGACATTCATTAAATTTCATTTTATTCTACCACTGATTTGTAGTATGTGATAAATTCTTGGTAAATTGCTATATGTAATGTGGTTTACTCCTGTATTAACTACTGGGTTCCATAATATGCCTATTCTTCTGGCAATAGTACCATGTTCTAATTTTTATAGTTTAAAAAAGTTTTAGGGGCGCCTGGGTGGCTCAGTCGTTAAGCGTCTGCCTTCGGCTCAGGTCATGGTCCCAGGATCCTGGGATCGAGCCCCACATCGGGCTCCCTGCTCCGCGGGAAGCCTGCTTCTCCCTCTCCCACTCCCCCTGCTTGTGTTCCCTCTCTCGCTGTGTCTCTCTCTGTCAAATAAATAAATAAAATCTTTAAAAAAAAAATAAAAATAAAAATAAAAAATAAAAAATAAAAAATAAAAAATAAAAAAGTTTTAGTATCTAGACTTGCTCATTTCCCTTCATTAGGCTTAATGGTTTAGTTTTGACTTTTACATTGAAATATTAAAAAAAAAAAACCAAAATTCTTCTATGATTGAAAAGATTTATGTGACTATGAAACTAAATTACTACCTCAAAGATACAAGAGGGCTTTGAACATCACAATTATCCCTTGCAAAAAATAGCTATCATTGTGGAAATATACTGAATTTTATAAAACAGGGAGCTCCTGTGGTATACCTTGCATTTAACAACATTCATAGACTTTTAGTAAAACCCAGAAGGGGCAATATTAATATAATCTAATTTAAACACAGACAGGACAACGAATCTTCAAAATCAGATAGTAGGATTCTGCAAGCAACCAAAACCTGTCCCCAGCATAACAGTATAACAACTCTAATATTAATTTACAGTTAAATTTTATTCTTTATATTCAGTTACTCCCAGGCAACGTTCAAACATTCAAACTTTTCTTAATTTTTTTTAATAATTCTACTAATGCAAAAAAAAAAAAATCAATTTTACCCTTTAAAGAAATAAAATGATGACCTATAAAGGTTCTATTTTGGAATCAGGCATGAAAGATTTTTTTGCCTCCTTCAGAGATAAATTTTTAATTTAATAATGTGGAGTATAAGGCTTGAGACAAATTTACTTTGCAGCTAACAGTTCAGGAATGTGTTCCTTATGCCCAATGAATAATAAATATCACATTAAATATGTATTTTCCAAATGTGCTGATTAAAACATAATAAATTCCAGCTTCTCTTAGAACAGATGTGAAGTGACACTGCTGCTCAGACATTTTAAGTATTACAGTAAACTGAAAATTCAATTTGTGGTTTTAACAACGTAACATCTGCAGCAAATCGGCCTTTGAAATTCGAACATTAGGATTCAAAATCATATATATATATATATATATATATATATATATATATATATATATATAAATAAATAAATATATTCAGATTAACACTATCTTGCCCAAAGAAAAAACCTTTTTTAAAAATTTTGGAAATTCTTTGAAGTCAGTTATTACTAATTTTATTTTAAAAGCCAACAACCTAAAACTGTAAATACAGCTTATTTTAAAAATGTATAAGGTTTTAGAGCATGAAAATATTATTCATCTTCAACTTTGTAGGAAAATCATTTTTACAGAAAGAACAAATGAAAAGAATTGCTATGATATACCTAACAATAGCATAAAACATTACGACTTGACAGGATCACTGTATTAGATGTCATTATCATTAATTCCTCATTTTCTGAAGGTCAGGGAACACCTATTATGTTTTCTTGAAAATAAAGACAGTCCAAAGGCTATTGCTGCATGACCTGCTTATGTTCTGAATTCATTTTTTATTTTGGATATTTATAGCAATTTACATGAACAAAAGTTAAGAGATAACTGATCATGTCTCATTACATATAGATAGTAGAAAACGAAAAGTCAAGTATGAAACGTTTGAACATGTCCCTCTAAGGAGTTGGTAAAGTAGTCTATGTTACCTGAACAGGTGCAATAACAGCACAGGGGCCACCTTCAAACTGTTCTAATGCAGATCCCTCTGCTTCACTAAACACAAACCCTAAAAATGAAAGCAAGTAGCAAAGATTAAAAAGGTAATTCAAACAGCAGCCCAAAGAATTTTTAACGTACTTTGCTTTGAGAAAGATCACTTATTACAAAAGCAAAATATCTCCAATTTATTCAGGCACAGTGGTTCTTAATTTTTTGGGGGATCAAGAAACTCTCTGAAAAAAGATCTGGAGCCTATGCTCCCACCCTGTGCCCCAAATGCATGTAAACACACACACACACTCACGCGTGCGCACACAAAGTTTGCACCTAGGGATCCCTCTAAGTGGACTAAGGGGATAAAGTGTGGACCTTAGTAAAAGAATACTAAATTAAATACTTTATTTGATGAAAGACAAGTCTATCTACTGAATTCAAATAGAATTTTTAGGATCCTTTCCATATAGAGTATTTTTTCAACCAAATCTTTGAGTCACATTCTATAAGCTAAAAATTAAAGGCATCATAGACAGGGAATGTGCTCATACTAGCTCTATCTCAATTTCACAATTACCCAACCAGCACCGACTGAGAGCAACTAGTAGATGTTCCTACAGACAGCATAGGGCCAGAAGTCCAGAGGACTGAGTTACTATCTGTATCACTGTTGGGAAATCATTTCGCCTCCCTAGGTCTCTGTGTACTTATCTTTAAAATGATCGTTTCCAATTCCAACATGCTAGGAATATGTAAAGTTTCACTAATGGTTGTAGTTCAGTCATTCATCCCACGAACACTTAATGAACATAAAATACTACAGCAAGCATCTAGGATGTATGCATGAATAACAAAGTCCCTGGTCTGCAGGAGCCAACAGTATAGGTGAACATGGACATATGAACAAATAAATAATAAAGAAGAAGTGAATGTTAAAACAGAAGTATGGGGGCGCTTGGGTGGCTCAGTCGTTAAACATCTGCCTTCGGCTCAGGTCTTGATGGGATCGAACCCTGCATCGGGCTCCCTGCTCTGTGGGAAGCCTGTTTCTCCCTCTCCCACTCCCCCTGCTTGTGTTCCCTCTCTCACTGTGTCTCTCTTTGTCAAACAAATAAAATCTTTAAAAAAAAAAAAACAAAAAACAGAAGTATGAAGACAGTATTATGGATACAGAAAGGAACGATTAACTCTGCCTGAGTCAAGTCACAACAGGTGACTTTGAGGCTGATCTTGAACAGGAATTTGTGAGGACGAGGATGAGGAATGACTTTCAGGTACAGAAAACTTACCTTTATTAAAGGAAAAAGGTTTGGTAAGAACAAGACAAGTTTATGGGGCAGGGGGAAATTTAACGTAGCTTAAGGGTAGCATGGGGGTAGGATGGGAGAGATGGTAAATGGGAGGAGGGAAAGCTGACAAGAGGTTAATACTGGGAAGGGCCAGACCCTGACAAGTACTAAGTGAACTGTAGTATGTTTAATACTGTTTTTTTTTCTTTTTTAAAGGAATAGAATGGGGATGAGACTGTTTCAACAGCCATACAGAGATGTTATCGACCTAATAAAATTGACAATAGTATGGAGAGGGGAAACTCTATCTAAATAGTATTTCTTAGGTAAAAATTAAGATTTGATGAGTATGTGCAAGTGGGGCAAAGAAATGAGAGCAGATTCTGAAGTTTCTAGCTTGAGACACTAGGTGATAACAATTGAGATAAGAAACAGCATAGAGGAGCCCATTCCATCCCACCTCTGCTCTCTTAACCTTTCAATCCCTCTCTTTCAAACAGTACTTAAACATGTCTCACATATTTAAAAAACAAAAAATCCTCCTTAAGAATCTACCCAAATTTCTTTTAGTAAAGAGTTGGAAACTTATGTAAACACAAAAACCTGCACACAGATGTTTACAGCTCCTTTATTCATAATTGCTAATATTTGGAAGCAACTAAGTTGTCCTTCAGTAACTGAATGGGGGGGTAAATGAACTGCGGTACATCCAGACAACAAAATATAATTCAGCACTAAAAAATAAATGAGCTTAAAAGTCATGAAAAGACATGGAGGAACCTTAAGTGCATATTACTCAATGATGTAACCAACTGGAAAAGGCTACATACTGTATGATTCCAACTATAGGATATCCTAGAAAAGGCAGAACTATGAAGACCATAAAAAGATGAGTGGTTTCCGGGGATTGGTGGAGGGAGAAAGGGACGAGGGATGATACACAAAGCACAGATTTTTAGGGCAGTGAAAATACTGTGAAACCATATTATACATTTGTCCAAACCCAGAGAATGTACAACACCAAGAGTGAGCTGTAAACTGTGGACCTTGGGTGATAATGATGTGTCAGTGCAGGTTCATCAATTAACAAATATTCCACCCTGGTGGGGTGTCTAACGCTAATAGGGAAGCCTACGCGTGTTGTGGGAGCAGGAGGTATATGAGAAACCTCTGTAGCTTCCCCCACAGTTTTGCTGTCAACCGAAAACTGCTCTAAAAAAGTGAAGTCTAAATTTAAAAAATCCAGCTGACCATTAAAAAAAAAAAAAACACCAAAAACTCCAACCACCACCCTCTCAAAGCCCACCTACTTGTCTTATATGCACTCTCTCAATCTCCTTACAATTATTCAACCTTACAATATTATTCTCCTTATAATTTATTTAACCCCCAAAATTTGGTTTTCAACCTCTGACTGCACCAAATTCATTCTCACCAAGTTCATCAATGACCAATACAGGCAAATTCTCAAGTCTTTTTTTATTTACTCTCCAGAGAATCACCTGAAATGCTGACCATGGACTTCTGAAAAACCTTTGCCCCTTGGCTTTACTGGTCCCTCTTGCTGCAAATTTTCCTTTTCAGTTTCTTCTCAGTTCCCTTGGTCAACTCCTCTTCAATGCTAATGTTCCTCATGCCTTGACTTTAGGATCTATGGTTCTTTCATTCCATATATTTTCCTTAGGTAACTCATCTACTCTCAAGATTTCCATTACTGGTTATAATGAGAGAATTCTCAAATAGAGCCCAGATTATAATTCCAGACATAAACAGAGTTTAGTTTTCTTAACATGGTCCTGTATGATATGATTTCTACCTAAATCTCCTACCTCATCCTTTGCCACTCTTCCTCTTGGACTTCAGGCATGCTGAGCATCTTTCAGGTCCTCAAATATCCATTTTCTGTCAGGTTTCTTACCCTTTGAACATACTGTGCCCTGCACTTGAAACACCTGCTAATCCTTTCTTTGTCATCTTGAGGCAAGATCCTCTTGGTTCAAGACCCCAAAACATGACTTATATCTGTCCATTTCTATCCCATCTCTGGTCTACCCTGAGGTTCAAACCACTGTCATCTCTCATCTAGAATACTGTTAAGTTTCCAAGTAGATGCCCCCATTCCTCCCCACTTACCCCACCCCCCATCCTTATATGTTCACCATAGAGTTACCAGAGGAATATTTCAGACTTGGAAATCGGATTTTGTCACAGCCTACTTAATACATTTCAGTGGCTTCTCATGTGACTTTAGAACATCCCAAGGTCTTTACTTTAGCCCTAGTGCTTGCTGTTCCTTCTATATGCATTTCCCCTTCTCTCTTTAGAAACCTGAATCCTTCTCATTATTAAGGACTCATTTTAGGTGTTAACTTCTCAGAGATATTCCCTGATAAACCTAAGTAGGTCTCTCCTACCATCAGCATAACCAGTACTTTTTATAATCTATGATTACTTCATTATTGCTTGTTTACTTGTTTATTATTTGCCTTATAGGTATCTTGCCTGTTCTGCTGACCAGTTTTCCTAGTGTAGTTAATGCTCAATAAATGCTTTTTGAACTGTTGCAAGGAAAGATAACAGGGGAGTCTGTTTCTAGGTGTGCCAAGTCCAGTTGTGAGATAACCATTTGGCAACATTTATTTATTTAACATTTTATTTATTTATTTGAGAGAGAGTTAAAGTGAGAGAGATCACAGAGGGAGAGGGAGAAGCAGACTCATCGCTGAGAGGAGAGCCCGATGCTGGGCTTGATCCCAGGACCCTGAGATCATGACCTGAGCCGAAGGCAGATGCTTAACTGAATGGGCCACTCAAGCACCATTTGGCAACATTTCTTAGAAGTGGGGAAATATGGGTCTGAAGCTCAGGGCAGGGATTTAGGATTAAACACAGCAATTTGAATCATCCTCAACACTGGCAGTCAAAGTAAATGAGAACAAGTAAACAAAAATAATGGAGTTGGGAACATTAAAAAATAAGCAGAGGCTGAGTCAGCGAAGATGGACAAAGACTGGAAAGGTAAGAGAAAAACACACTGAAGTCCTCCAGGAAGCAAAGAGTAGTCACTTGCTACAAATGCTGCTGAGTAGAGTAAAAACATAAATTAAAACACTGGATTAAGCACATCTCTGGGAATACAAAAAAAGAAATCTAGAGCACTGGAGAGAGTAAGTGATTTAAAGTGATTCAGAATACAAGGAGAAAGAGTAAAAGCAAACTACTTTTTAAACAAATGAAGGCAAAAAATATGGTAACTTGAAGGGTAACTGGATAAAGAATTATTATTTATATAGACCGAAGGGCATGAGTTTAAAAACAGGAAAAGAGTGATTACATGGCAAAGAGGAAGTTTAAAGACTCCAAGTCTTAGAGTTGTGGTGTGGTTGGGGGGGTGAGGGGGGAAGGACTGGATAAAGAGAGGTTCTCAAAGTGTGGTCTATGGAAACTTGGAAATCTGAGACTCTTTCAGGGGATCTACTAGGGGTAAAAATAATTCTCATAAGGGTACTAAGACATTATTTGCCCTTTACACTGTGTTGACATTCAGAGCCATGGTACAAAAGCAGATAGTAGGTGTGACTGCTGGTGTCTCAGCACACACACACGAAGGCAGCGTCGTTAAACTGTATTAGCAGTTACCATACCAGTAAACAAAACCACCCTCTCTCAAACACACATACACAAAAGCCAATTTAACTAAAGAATGTCCTCACTGATGCTAATTTTATTAAATCTTGACCTTGAATAAAGCGTCCTTTTTAAAACTATTCTGCATGACAAAAAGGAAACTACCCATAAAGCACCTGTGCTACATACCTTGATGATGACTGATCTTTGTCTCAAGAAAAAGCATGTGTGTAATTTCTGAATTGCAAGCTGTAAGTACTTTTTTGTAGAGCACTGTTTTTATTCTGAAGAGCTACTGACAAACTATGATTATTCAGACTTGGGTATGTGGCAAACCCTTTCTCAGAAGTGAATGAAGTGAGCCTGATACTTCAAGAAAAATAACTTTCAGTTATATTCGCCAGTGATAAAATTTCAGGCTTTCAAGCATAACTAAAATTTTGGAAAACCTGCATCTGCCACTGTGAACTTGACATCTCAATTCTTAGATATTTTTCTAATGAGATCAGTGGTGATAGTAATAAATGTGATTTTTGATATTGAAATGTGTTATCATTTGGAATGTCTGAATAAACCAGTGGACCAATAACTTTCAAACGACTGATGATTGCTGTTAGAAATGAATGCATGGGTAAAGATCCATTCAAAGTACAAGACAAACCAATGGTTTTCAATTTAACAGAGTACAAAAAATTCATTCATGTGGTTTCAGATTGCGTATTGAGAATAACCTCTAAGAAACTACTGTCAAGTTTTGGTGTAGTATCAAAGACAAATATCCACAATTACCTGAAAAGGCTGTTGTATGACTCCTACCTTACCAGTTACAATCTTGGTGAGGCTGGATTTTCTGCATCCACTTCCTAACAACATATTACAACAGATTGAACAGAGAAGCAAATGTGAGGATCCAAGCTGTCTTCTAATGAGCCAGACATTAGAGACTTACAGAAATGTAAAACAATGCCTCAGGTCTCATTAATTTTATTTTTCATACTGAAGTCCTTAATAATTTCTCAGAGTATAATGGGGCCCCAAGTTAAAAAAAACTTGAAAGCCACTGGCCTAGCAGAAGAAGTGAATCTTAGCAGGCTTCTAAATTAAATATATAGGCAAAGAGGAAGTGATATTACTGAATAAGAATGAGGGGAATGAGAGAGAGAGAGAGAGAGAGAGAGAACTGAGGAGAATGTTAATTCTAAAAAACAGGAAAAGCTGACAAGATAAAGAACTGAGAGAAATGCTGAGGGCTCAGCTAAGGTTTGATTACTGCATTTGTATTGATGCTGACCACAATTTTCTCCATTGATACGTAGCAGCCTGGGAGAAACGAAATGATGACAGGCTATATGGAGGATGAGAAACAGTTATGATGCACAGGACAAATGAGCTCTAAGGGTGCTGGTTATCATGTCAAGACAACCAAATTTGAGGTCCAACATAGGAACAAGAGATGAAGCCAAGAGGCCCCCCACTCTGTCCAGTTCTGTTCCTACTGGAAATAAGCAAAGGATCCCTGACGTTGGGCCTAAGGGCAGAAGCGAAAACTAGAATCTATGAAACATTCGGGGTATGTAATAAACATGAATCAGGAATGAATTCTTACCTTCCTTAAAATTACTAATAATGTAATGCAGTTTTCAAGATCCATGGGGGGGCTTATAGCTGAAATGAACTACAATGAGTTGCTTTTGTATAAAAATCCCATGGCGAGAATTCTAGGCAGATCTGCTGTACTCCAAATTCTGTTTAATTATGTATACATGTTTGAGTGTGCTGATAATGAGCAAAAGGCTATAATGAAATAAATATAATGAAATAAAGTCAACTAAATGTAAATTAAGTATTCTATGCTAAAACAGGACTAGGCTAAGTAGGCTTCTTCCTTTATAATAAGGTTTCACTTGAGTTTAATTTTTTAGGATATACAGTTATTTTTCTTGTATTCTTATATTCAAATTATCTCCTACTTTTAAAAGGAATTATCTTTTCACAAAATGGTTTTTTCCGATTAGATCTGAAATTAGCCATCTAAAGCATCTGATCCTATATACATAATTTTGTATCACATTCCACAGTACTACAGACATAGAAATCTGTTTTATAGCTTGTAACTAATTTAAACCTGAGCCATGAACCTCTTTGTAATTTTCCAATCTTTTACTTTCATATGACTTACTATGCATATATACGTTACTCAAATCATGTTTTTTAACTTCTGCCTCCATAATTCTAGGCTCCCAAGTAAACAAAGCCCTTAGAAAGACTTGGTTTGTCATTACAAACTCAATGATATTGGTTGAGTCAAATCTGAACTGTGCCTTAGTTTCCTCCTCTATAAAGATGAGGAAAACTACATTTATCCTTTGCTATCTCGCAAGGTTATTGCATGGATTAAATAAGAATTCCAAAAACTGTAAAGCATAATGCAATGTAAGATATTATGATAGATACTTTGAACTAAAAAACAAAAGTATTTGTATTCAAAGTACCAAGAAATTAACTTTGTCATATAAGCTTACAAATTTTAAGTTTAAAAGAACTGGATCTTAGGTGACATGATTCAGGTAGGCTGGAGAAAGGAGTATATCCTTGAGAGAAATAAGAGGCATCCAACAACAAAAACCTCTGAAGTGGTATGATCCACATTATTCTCATTTTGGAAGAAAAATTAATTAATAATGGTGTATCAGGGTGCCTGGGTGGCTCAGTTGGTTAAGCGTCTGACTCTTGGTTTCAGCTCAGGTCATGATCTCAGGGTCATGAGAAAGAGCCCCATGTTGGGCTCTGCCCTGGGCTGGGAGCCTGCTAAAAATTCTAGCTCCCTCTGCCCCTCCCCCTACTTGTGCATGCTTGCTCACCCTCTCTCAATAATAATAACAATAATAATTATACTGGTTTATCATTTACTTTGGTAAAATGTTAAATCATTATAATAAATGTATTAACTTGTAAATACATTTGATACTTATATTTTAACTGATCCCTCACTTATCATGTTGTTATTTTTTTCATATTACATAACAAAAATTGTCCTATATCAAAAGTCCAAACTCTTAATTTCAGCCAACTACAGCTCCATTCCCCTTCCACCTCCATGAGGCCCCCCAAAACAATGAACTGGTATAAACAGGAATTGTGTTTCTCTCTCTTGGGTTAATCTTATACACTAAACAATAAAATAACTTAAAGCTTAGGAGAAAGAGGGGGGAAAAGGAAAAAAAAAATGATTTCTCAGAGCTTATAATCTAGATCAGGGGTTGACCTGTTTCTGTAAATGCAGTTTTGGAACACAGCCATACCTATATTATCTAGGGCTGCTTTTGCTGCAATGGCAGAGAGGAGTATTGAGACAGAAACAATAAATGCAGCTGACTCTTTTACAGAAAAAGTCTGCCAAACACTGAACTAGACAATCAATACTGAAAAGAAAACAGAAATTCCCAGTAAGTCAAAATGTTTTCATTTATAATAAGATTTATACTTACTCCTGTCAGATCTAGATGACTCTTATTTTGGTTCTGCTGGGAGTTGTTCTATCGCACCACTTGCTACCATCCCCAGTACTACTATCCTGGTCTAAGCCACCATCTCTACCCCAATGGATTACTGCAAATGTCTCTCGTTTGATCTTGCTGTCTCACTCAAGCCACTACACTTTATCCTCAAACACAGCAGTCAGTTTAAAAACTTGTCATGTCATTTCTCTCCTCTGCTCCAAACCTTGCAATAACCTCTCATTTCATTCAGAATAAACGCCAAAGTCCTTACCATGGCCTGTAAGGCTTTACTGGCCATTGTATGAAAATTATTTTTTACATCATCTTTTATTACTCTCCCCTTCCCTCATTCCCTCTTCAGCTGAACTAGTTTCCTTCCTGCTCCTTGAACAAAAAGCCAGGAATACTCTGCCTCAAGTCTTTTATAATGGCTATTCTCACTGCCTAGAACACTCTTCAGATAACTGCATAACTAACTCAGTTGCTTCTAGTGTTTGCTCAAATCTCCTCTTAAAATAAGGCCTAGCCACACCACCCCATTCCACAACTCCCTATTTCTTTACCTTCTAACTATTACATGTACTTCATTTGTGCTATGCTTATTATTTGTCTGCCTTCCCATCCTACCTACCAAGTCTAACCTGCAGAGGCCTAGGAACACCGCTATAGTTTGTGGGAAAGGGGCGAGGATAAATGGTGCTTCTGAATAAGAGGTAGAAAATACACACTTTTCTTAAAAAATGATCACAGGCAATTGAGCAGGAGGGAAGGAGGCAGGAGTAGAGACTCAATTTCCAAGTTAGAAAATAACAACTGCAAATCTTTAAATTATGTGACTTACTGTCTTTCAAAGAAAAACTGGCAAAAAAAAAAAACCCACACAAACCAAAACCCCATAAAACCCTGTTTTTTTCCGCAAAGAAAAAGGAATTGCAGAAGAGAATTATCTAAAACTGCCAAATGAATTAAACTATGTGCCACTTCTGTGGCTCACTGACTTCACAAATTATCTGAAACTGCCAGATCAATTAAGAAAAAAACCCAACTCGGTGCTGCAGCAACTCCTGCAGCTTGTTTTAATGTATCAAAAAAAAAAATTTAATGTGATCAACATGGGTTCATAAATGGAATGTGCCTAAACATAATTTTACAAATATTTACCCTAAACATCTTACACTTTAACTTGCTTCCAAAAACTTATAAGATTACAGTTGTCAAAGCACAGTTACAGACTAGAAAATAGAGCCAAAGTTGGTGTCACATTACAAATGCATTAAGGCAAATGCAGCAAAGCAAGGTCTTGTGCCTATTCTCATAATCCCAAATGACTGCCAAAGCAATCTTTAGCAATGATTTCTGCCTCTAAATGAATAAATGAATACAACAGTTAACATCGCAAAGCCAGTAACCAACCTCCCTCTGATTCAGAGGTGGTAACTTAAAAATACATATTTGGTCACCTGAAAATCTTGATCAATGTAAGACCATGAGGAATTATATATCCACAATATAAACATACTCTAAAAAGAAAAAAAAATCCTTTATTTTTAAATGGCAATGACTGAATGAATCTTAAGGAACTTCTTGTGGCACAGCATTTTCGAATGTCATTATAAAGTTGTATTTTAAATAATGATCATGTATCCTCTATGCTTCAATATAAAATAAAAGTAAAAAAATAATGATTATTCATCAAATAAACAATTTCTTGTAATTGTCAGGTCACGGCTAGAGAGTGATCTTTGGCTTAGCCTACAATTAAACGCTTTTTAAATTAAGTCTTAAGAACCTCCATTGTCTTGAGTGTTTACTGTATGTCAGATATCGTGCTAAGTGCCTCAATGGACTTACATGCCTTCAATCCTCACAACGACCCTGTAAGGTTGACACTACTATTATCTGCATTTTACAGAGAAGGAAACTGAGGCTTAAGTAAATTAAACAACTTGAATCTGGAACCAAAGCACACCTGTTCCAAAGCCTTCTCTTAACCATTATTAGAATGGCCTCTGAATTCTCCTGGAATCTGCATCACAGCATTAACATAAACAAGGCTGAATACTATCTTATTCTATGTTGTAAAAGCTTAATTAATGCTAACTACTTACACAGGAAGTAAATTTTTCTTAATCCTTCACAGCCTTGTATACTTCTGGGCTGTTCACTATTAGGATAAATTAAGTCAAAGTAGAAAGTAAGCTTTTTAAAATCTGCAAATGCAGGAGCCCAAGATTTCAGAAAATATTACTTCAGTGACGTAATTAAAATGTGTAAAAAGAACCAAACTAATTACATGTTAAGGTTCGGAAACTCAAAGGAATATAGTGCTGTATTAGGAATTGGGAGACTTGTAATTCACTCCCATTCTATAAATTTGTGCAACTTTGTCCTGTTTAGCCCCACCACTCATCTTCCTGATAGCAAAAAAAGAGTGATGGACTAAATAAGCTGACTGTAATACATTATGAGTCTAATTTTACCAGCTCTTAAATGAGGCATATCTGGGAGAGAGGAAGGGATTTACTTAAACCCCGAATTTTTGTTACAAAATACACACTATGAGGTAGGAACTTGGATTTACTATGCTAAAATTGCCCCAAATCCTTTGAGAACAGGTATTCTCTAAATAAATGATTTAATAATAAGAATGAATAACTATTATTTACTGGCCTGTGATGTTTTACATACTTACATTACCAATCCTTCTGACTCCAAAGGCTCTTAACCTAACTTCACCAGTCTTTCTGAAGTCACCTTAAATAGTGTGCAATGTTGTGTTTTATTATAATTTCAGAATTACAGATAATTGCTAGCATCCTTAAGTACCTAACGCAGGGCCTGGCACAGTGCAGAAATTCAATAAATGGTAGTTTTTATTTCATTAGTATTCGTATTAATAAAACTTCTTACATAACTCAAAATCCTGTCTGGATAATTAGACCAGTACAGAAAGTGCTATGATCCACATTTCCTTTTAACTGTAATATATACTAAACCATCTCAAAGCCCGGGATGCTTTGGGTCAAGAGAGCACCCGATAGCAAGCCACACTATATTCATACACCGAGTACTACGGCTAGCCACGTAATTAAAATACAAACAACAGAGCTGCTTTCTGGAATTAGCCACTTTGACTTTCCTGTGGACTTCGCTCTCTCCAAAATTAATCCAAACACAAATATCATGAAGCCTTGTTAGTGGGTAATGATTCAGGGGGCCGCAACACTTCCCGAGAAACTGACCCCGGGGCACAGAGCGCACCCTCAGTGCCGCACACTGCAGCCCAACAACCACCTCTGCTCTCCGGCCGGAGGGCAGCCCAGGGAGTGGCAGAGGCGCTTCGGGGCTTTAGAGTAACCATTTAGCTGTTACCATTCTCCTACCCAACCACTCCCCTCAAGGCAGGCAGGGCGTTTCTAGAAAGTCCAGTTTCAGAACTGAGCAGGGCAACCGGGACAGAGTGCGGGGCAAGACAGGGGGCACAGCAAGCGGCTGGAAGTCAGAGCCCAGCCAGGGTACCTTGCGTCCAGCGGCAGAAGATGGTGTCAGAGAGACCGGGGCTGCTCTTGGTGCCCCACACCAGCTCCATCAGCTCTTTAGTCAGTTCGGACATGATGGGGTACCGGCGAGCGGGTCTTCGCTTTCAGGACTCCTGCCCCGGAACATGGGGAAGGGGCGCCTTCGGAGACAGGAGTTGCAGGACGGCAGCGGCAAAAGAGCTCGGGGGTTGGACGCGAGGAAGACGAAAGGAGATCTACTTGCAGAGACCGCGCCTGTCAAGCCAGCCAAAGCGGCAGCAAGGAGTTTCCCGTACCGGAAGTGCCGGGCCACTTCCGGCTCCCCTTTCGCTACCGCCCCCCACGCCAGGAGGGCCCCGGAGTCACCTCCCCGGAAGCGGAAGTGGGGGGGCAGGAAGAGCTTCGGACCTCTCGGGAGGTCGCCCGCCTTCCTGAGCTCAGCCCCGGGCTTTAGGTGGGGTGGTAGCTTTTGTGCTGGCAGACACGCCGCGTTCCCTGGGCGGTGGCATGTTTTTTACCATCCAGGAACACTTTCCTCGGCGCACTGCCGTGGTCTTAGCTGTAGGCTCTGAGGACCAAACCTTAGGGCCTGAACATAGCCTAGTCTTTAAAATTTGTAATATTAGTTATACTGAACTACACTCTAAGACGATGGTTGAGTCTCAGCGAGGAAACATCCATGTTTGTGTGGAGAGCCACCAATAATGTAAAGGCTGTCAGCCTGTATGCCTCGATAAATCGTATAAAGTCTAGCCAACTATTATATACATTACCGAAGGGTGTGGTGTAATGTGCATTATAGAAATATCTCTACCGGATGTAATGCAGAATTACAAAGCTATTTATAGGGAAACAGATTCAAAGCAGCCTGTCGTGGTAACTTCTCTGTAACTTGCTTATGACCGTTACCTTAATCCTAGTATTTGCAAAGAATTACTTACTCATCCTAGTATTTGCAAAGAATTACTTACTTATACTACGGATATAAATTTATGGAAGTCAAGGACTTGTCTTATTCATAGTACCTAGTGGTGCATTGAACATTGCTGGATCAATAAGTATTAGTAGAAGGAATGATACTTGCCTTTACTGGAATTTAAAAATTCATTATCTTTCAGCATGTGAGGGATCAGGGGAAGTAGTACTGACTGGTCCAGTTAAATATCTAATGTTTGCTTGGTGGTTTACAATTTATAGGTTTATTTCACTTCCTGAAAGACATAGAAGGGTCTATGTTCATAGAGGATGTAAGTGGCAGACCTCTAAGTTCAGAGGTGTTTGCTGCAATTGTTTTCTTTCCATTACTATACAGGTAGTTATAGATTTGATTAACTATCTATAGATATGGGAAAAAAGGGCTAAACTTCCAAAATGTAATTTTAAAAATAGAATATTTCTTGATCTGTG
Source organism: Halichoerus grypus (assembly GCF_964656455.1). NCBI lineage: Eukaryota > Metazoa > Chordata > Mammalia > Carnivora > Phocidae > Halichoerus > Halichoerus grypus. Next base: position 55,044,939 of record NC_135717.1, read on the forward strand.
ATTTTTCTAAGTTTCCAGCTACAAAGAGCTGGCAAAATCTGTCCTTTCCACTTTTAGGTTATATTCTTTATTTGCAATGTTTAAAATTTTTTAATTAGCAGGGCATATTTTTAACAAGGAAGATTTGATTAATGTTAAATTATGTTGTTTATTTCATTAGTTATAACATCTAAAATGTGAACTTGCTTAAATACAATAGAAATGCAAATTAATATTTAAATTTTCTTATTCACTGTATATAAGCATAATACATATTGAAAGCAGTCGAGTTTGTTGCATTTATATCTGGTACAGGACAATAATGCCTTTCTCTTACCAAAATAACTTGAAAATTATATAAATTTACTTTGAAGTATTTATATTGCTCCATATTTTAGCACATATTTATTTCTTAGTACTATCTATGTGTATCATTAAGATGTACACAGGTTGCATGAATGATCTTTAGTCCTAAAAGAGAGTCCTAAAAAAATCAGAAACTTTCTGTTCATATGTAAATTTTATTAGTAATTTTTCCCTTTAATTCAAATTCAAGTCAGTGCACAGCCATAAAACTGGGCTGAGATTTCCATCATGATTAATTCCCTTGAGTCTTCTTTACTACTTCACAGCAACTACTCCATCAAATCCTAACTCTGTGTTTAGTTTCCTGTCTTTCCCAGAATTTCTCTGTCAAACAAAACACAATGACTTCATTACCTGGTTCCCAGCAACTACCATGGAAAGAAGAATTCTCCAACTGGAAGCCCTCAAACACCCAATTTAGTGTATTTACATTCCATTTACCTAAGAAAAATCAGATCTTTAAAAAACCTACCCTACAATATGATTAATACATTCTAGGCAAGTTACTCAAACAATCCCATAACTCACTTACTAATAAAACTATTTTTTTAAAAAGATTTTATTTATTTATTTGACAGAGAGAGACACAGCGAGAGAGGGAACACAAGCAGGGGGAGTGGGAGAGGGTGGATGCGGGGCTCGATCCCAGGACCCCTGGATCATGACCTAAGCCGAAGGCAGACGCCCAACAACTGAGCCACCCAGGCGCCCCATAAAACTATTTTTTAATATGCCCTACATCTTCCAATAACAGCATAAATCTATTAAACAAATGAAATTCTTTCCTTTGCATTAGCCTGACTTCATCTCAGCAGGATAATTTTCCTACTAAGCAGTTAAGCCCACCATTGTCATTCTAAAATATGGCATAGTGCATCATTTCCCAAAGCATCTTCTACTAGCATTAATACATGCTGGAAAAGGGGTTCTATCATTAAATTCTGGGTTAAATAAAGTTAATTGTTCACTGCAACTCTGAGAGAGAGGATTGTATTCAGAGTTAAAAGTCATTTGAACAATTTTATTCACTGAGCTTCTCACATAGTTTATGTTCTGCAGAATACTGTTTGAGAATCACTGGTATAATGGAATAGGCTTTTGATTGGAATGAGAAAATATGAATGTTATGAATATGAATATGATTAAGAGGTATAAACTTAAATTTAAAAAAAGAAAATATGAATGTTACTTCTTATGTGAGTACTAACTGTGGCCTTGGATGAGTCATTTTAACTATACTATTTTTTTATCTATAAATTAAAAGAACTACCTTTAGATAATCTCTTAAGATGTCATTCACTTCAGATTCTGTCCACTTCTATGATTTATTTATTTATTTATTTTTTAAAGATTTTATTTATTTATTTATTTGAGAGAGAGAAAGAGAGAAACAACATGAGCGGGGAGAGGGTCAGAGGGAGAAGCAGACTTCCCGCTGAGCCGGAAGCCCGATGTGGGACTCGATCCCAGGACTCCGGGATCATGACCTGAGCCGAAGGCAGTCGCTTAACCAACTGAGCCACCCAGGCACCCTGTCCACTTCTATGATTTAAAAAATTGTCTGCTAAGAAGTTAAGATATATGGTAAGAGTGAGAAGAAAAAGAATGTCGAGCATATAGAATAAACAAATAATTTAGCATTATTCTTCACTAACACATTATTCTTCACTAACCACTAAAAGAGGTTATTTGCCACTTAACACTTACTTGTGCTAACATTATGGAATGAGAAGATTAAGTCCCAAATTGTATGTTAATCCAAGACTGGCTATATTAAATAGGTACAGAATATTTGCATACTTGGATGTGTCATAGGCACCTTGAACTTGCTATGTGTCAAATAAAACATCTTTTTCCATAAAACCTACTCCTTTTTCAATGTTTCATAATCAGTGAATAGTACCATCCTCTACAAACAAGCACATTTTTTAGTGTTCTCAATTTTGATAGGATGAATAAACAACCTCTTTGAGGCTCAGTTGCCACATTCATAAAGGAAGGTCATTAATAATAATTACATCATACAATGATTATGAGATTTAACAGAAAACATCTTATGTAAAAGAAATATGCAACTGAAAAATACTAATCTTATGTTAGCTATGTTAATGGCTTGAACAAAGTACCATAGGAGCAAAGATGGAAGATGAGTTATTTCTGCATTTGAGCGGGAATTTTGACTAGAGAAGAAAGGGAGGACGTGCATTTTTGACACGAAATACTATTATGGCAGGAGCTTGGCATTTGTATCACTAGAAAGAGATGAGTCAGGAATGTCAGGTTAAGGAGGGTGCCATAGACTGAATTGTGTCCCCTCCGAATCCATATGTTGGATGGATTACACCCTCAGTGTAACTGTATTTAGAGACTGTTCCTTAAAAGAGGTAATTAAGTCAAATGAGGTCATAAAGATGGGGCCCTAGCCCAATGGTGTCCTAATAAGAACAGGAAGACACCAGAGATCTCTCTCATCCCACATGCACAGAGACAAGAGGCTATGTGAGAACACAGTAAGAAGGTGGCTGTCTATGAGCCAGGAAGAACCATTAACCAGCCCTGATGGCACTTGGATCTTTGTACTTGCAGCCTTCAAAATTGTGAGAAAATTAATTTCTGCTACTTAAGTCACCCAATATTTGGTATTTTGTTATAGCAGTCTGAGCAGACTAATATAAAGGGCCAGAATCTTAATAACATTGAATACTATCTTACATAGTTAAGCAGCTAATATTTATTGATCACATTTTATGCCAGTCACAGTACTAAGGAATTTACATGTATTACAGTATAGAACCCTCACCATTCTGGAAAAAGTACTACAGTGATCTCTTAGGAGGGTAAAAACTTTGCCCTGAGTCATGCAATACATGGAAAAACTAGGATGCAAACCCAGATTTTTCTGACCCAGAACCTGTACTGAAACAAAAAGTTCAGAACACAGGCGGTTTGATTCCAGAGCCTGTGGCCTTTAATACTACTCAGTTCTTAATAATATGGACTTTACTCTAAATATAATAGGAGCTAGTTAAGATTTTTCAATGGTGTAGTAATAACATCATCCTTGTAATTATAACTGGCAGTATGCAGTGAGGACAATGATTTAAAATGGGAAAGCCTGGAAACAGCTAAACCAGTTAGGAAGATACTGCAATAATCCTTGAAGAGATGCTTAGGACTTAAAGTAGAACAGCATTAGTGGCAATTTCAGTGAGGGGCAAATCCCTTGGACATTTTAGAAGTAGAATGGATAAAACTTGGTGATTTACTATGAAAGGAAGGGGACATTAAAAATTTAATAAAACTTAACTATGCTTAAATACAAGATTAGCACCTCTGTTGATCAGAAATAGAATAGAAACACAAATGGGGATCAAAGCTATAGGTGGGCTTGGTTCCAGATATGGAAACAGGAGTAAATAAGTAGGAGTTTGTCTTCCGAAGGCTGAAGTTTCCTGAAGCTACTACCTAGAAACTGGATTTGAGGAGGCTGACCCTGCTCCAGAAAGAAAGCTATGACCACTGTATTATACTGTGTTCCTGGTAATAAAGAGGGTGTAGGAGAATAAGTAGATCTAAAGAGAACAGGGAGGAAGTGTATTAATTTTCCATTGCAATCATAACAAATTACCACAAAATTTAGTGACTTAACAACACAAATGTATTACCTTAGTTCTGAAGGTCGTATGTCTGACAAGGGTCTCACCAGGCTAAAGCCAAGGCTATTCTTTCTATAGGCTTTGGAAAAGGTTCATTTCCTTGCCTCTTCCAGCTTCTAGAAGCTGCCTGCATTCCATGGCTTGTCACCCCCTTCTTCCACCTTTAAAGCTAACAAAAGCTAGTTGCGTTCTTCTAACATCACACCACTCTGAGTTCCTCCTCTTGTTCCTCTTCCAGCTTTAAGGACTCATGTGATTACACTGAGTCCCCGCAGCTGCTCTGGGATAATGCCCTTATTTTAAGGTCAGCTAATTAGCAACCTTAATTTCCTTTGCAACCTAATTCCCCTTTTCCACATAATCTACACAAGTTATATTCACAATTTCCAAGGATTAGGACCTGAACATCTTTGGATGGAGGTATTCTTCTGTCTGCCAAATGGAATGAGAGATAATGATCAGTGTCTCAAGGGCATTGATATGAAGATGTTCATTAGATGTTCACTAAAATTTGGGGTCTAGCATTTATCCATCCAATAAGTATTTACCTACTGTCTACTATACAGGCACTTTTCTCTCTCTATATATATACACACACTGGGGATCCAGTAGTTAAAAAATTGACAAATATTCTTACCTTCATCAAATTTACATTCTAATATGGATAACATACAAAAAAGAAATAAATGAAGTATTTGGTGTGTTACATTAAACCCTCTGTAGAAAGGAAAGCAGAGAAGGAGAGCTCTGGGTGAGGAGTAGGGGTTGCAATTTTATCTAGTCCTTCCCTAACTCGTGATAAAGTTGCATGTAAGCAGAGCCATGAAAGAGTGAGCCAAGATATACAATGATAAAATAGTTCAGGCAGAGGAAATATCACCTGCAAAGACAAATGGAGAGAAAGCCAGGTTAGCTGGCAGAACTGCAGGCTGCACACTGAGGTTGGGGACAAATGAGGAAATAGCCTTTTTTCTTTGCTGCAACTTTCCTACTGGGGCTTATTAGGGGTCCACCCAGTTTCTTTCTCTCCCACAGATATCTTGGGAACCACAAGGTCTGTAAGATTATATGGTGGAAGAGGCAGAGGGGTTTTACTGCAGCCTGACCTTACAGCAGGGTATCTTTTTGCACTTGACTCCACTCAAGAATTCATGTGCCACATGATAAATGAGACAGAATATTGTGTTCAGGTATGGAATGTACTGCCTCTGAAGCATAAAGCAGGCTACTAAGCATTGCGCTCTTTTCTTAGTGGTTGGAGGTACAAGGTACATAACTTATCTGTTATTTTGGAGGGACGTCCAGAAACGCCCAGACCAATAAATCCAGAAACGTTTCACTGATTTGATAGGACTCCTGTATCTTTGTAGAGTTTATCCTTCACCCTCTGGAGCACATTTCTTACCAGGCATCCAGAGTACAGCTGACCCTTGAATAACACAGGTTTGAATTGCACAGATCTATTTAATATGTGGATTTTTAAAATTTAGTACAGTACTGTAAATTTGCTCTTATGATTTTCTTTTTTTAAATTTTTAAAAAGATTTTATTTATTTATTTGACAGAGAGAGAGAGAACAAGATCACAAGTAGGCAGATAGGCAGGCAGGCAGGCAGGCAGGCAGAGGGAGAGGGAGAAGCATGCTCCCTGCTGAGCACGGAGCCCGATGCGGGGCTCAATCCCAGGACACTGGGATCATGACCTGAGCCAAAGGCAGACACTTAACTGACTGAGCCACCCAGGCGCCCCAGCTCTTATGATTTTCTTAATAACATTTTATTTTCTCTAGCTGACTTTATTTTAAGAGTACAGTCTATAACACATATAGTATACAAAATACATGATAATTGACTGCTTATTTTATTTGCAAGTCTTCCTGCCAAGAGTAGGCTCTTAGTAGTTAGGTTTTTGAAGAGTCAAAAGTTGTACACAAATTTTCAATTGCATGAGAAGTCAGCACTTCTAAACCCCTCTGTTGTTCAAGGATCAACTGTACTTGCCATTTCTTAGTTAGCAGGTCCAATTAACATGATGTTATGTATAGCAGCCAGCTTCCAAGCCTGTCCCCAGTGATTCTCTCCCCTTGCTATGCCTCTATTTCTGCATTCCTCTCTCACATTGAATAGGGCAATCTTTCCAGGGCAAGGTCATGAAAACTTCTTCCTTGCTTTCTTAGGGGATGCTGCCTGCTATGTTATAAGGGCCCTCAAGTAGCCCTACAGAGAGATCCAGCTAAGGTTTCTTCTTAATCATTAGCACCCATTTGCCAGCCAGATGGGTGAGCCAGTTTGAAAGTGGGACTTCCACCACCAGTCAAGACTTCAGATGACTGCAGCCCTGACAAACACCTTGACTGTAAAATCCTCAGAGATCGTGAGCCAAAACCTAACTTTCTCCCAAATTCCTGATCAACAGAAACCACGTGAGGTAATAAATGTTTATTGGTATTTTAAGTCCTAAGGTTTGGGGCACTTCATTATGTAGCAACAGATAATACATCATCAATATACTGTACCAGTGTGATGTTCATGGAATTTCTAGATAGTCCTGATCTCTCGGGGCTATCTTGTAACAGAAAGCAGTAGACATAATACAAATTTGGGGCAAGATAACGCATATGTATTGTAGTCCATCCCATGTGAAAGTGAACTGCCTCTGATCCTTCCTACAGAAAAGTATCGAAGAAACGCATTTATTTTATCAGTAGTCACATTCCACACATCCAAAGTTGCATGAATCTACTGTAGTAAAGTTACCAAAGCCCACACAGGAGCTGCAAGAAGGGCTGTTCTTTAGCTGTTTGTAGTAATCTACCAACATCCACCTCTATTCATCCAGTTCTGAAAGGGACCAGACTGGTGAATTAAATGGGGACTATGATGGAGATCATTATTCCGCATCCTTGAAGTCTTTTAGCATGGCACTAATCTTTGACATTCTTTCCAGAATGAAATATTGTATTTGATTTTCTGTCTTGGTTGAAGGGAGCCATCTCAGGGTAGCTAGTCTCTGAAATGGCTCTCAATGCCCTTTACCTCCTGCCATTCGTGCCCTGTGTAGTCCCTTCCAACAGTGAATAGGGCTGAGGTGTGTGACCTCAGAAGATAAGATACTGCAGAAATGACATTGTGTGATTTCTGAAGCTAAGTCATAAAGGGTGTTAAAATTTCTGCCTTAGTTCTTCTGGATCTCTTATTCATGGAGAAGCCAGCTAACATGTCATGACATACTGAGATAGTCTCATGGAGAGGCCCACATAGAGAAGAACTGAAACCTTCCCCCAATAGCCAACATCAGCTTGATAGCCATGGGAGTGAGCCATCTTCAAGTGGATCCTCCAGACCATTTGTGCTTTCAGATCACTGCAGCTGCAGCTGATGTCTGACTGAACCTCATGAGTAACCCTGAGCCAGAACTACCCAGCCAAGCTGCACCTAAATTCTTGTCTAAAGAAACTAAGAGATAGAAGATATTTATTGTTATTCTAAACCACTACATTTGGGTGTAATTGTTTATGTAGCAATAGATAATTAATAGAGATTTTGATATTGGGACTGTGATGCCACTCAAATAAAAAAATCTAAAAAATGTGTGCATTGCTTTGAAACTAGGAAGGAGGTAAAAGGTGGAAGGCCTTTAAAAGAAATGTTAGGGAAATGGCAGCAATGAGACTGTTTATGGGAGCCAGGTGATCCCAAGGAGATGGACAGTGAGGGCTTACAGGACAGTGAGAAAAATACTATTGGAAACTAGAGTGAAGGGGATCCCTGTGTAACATGCCGTCTCCTGCACTAACGTGGAAAGTAGAAAATTTCCTTAGTGAACTGGGTAACGTCTAGGCACACTGTTGAACATGCCAGTTGGCTTCTTCTTGTTGCCTGTAGTAAAATCCAAGAAGAGAGAGATATGCTCATGAAATAACTGTTAAGCATGAAAATCAAGGATTTGCTGGTTTGGAGAATTCCTGGACTTTCCATAGGACGAATGATGTAAACATTTAAAAATGGATTCCAGGCAAAGATTAAGTGCAGGAAAAGTTCAGGAAAATATGGTCTAAAGATGAAGAGGACAATATGCCTGTAAAGACCTTAGAAAAATCAGTCAAACAAAAGTCCTTGTAATGTTTTAAAGTCGTGTCTCATGGACCTTCTACTTTAAATAGTAGGGCTTCTAAGAATCTAAAGTGTGTTATACTTCAGTAGCCTCACTGGGAAGTCCAATTAGAAAAAGGGTTATCTCAAAGAGACTTGCAGTGTGGCTATTATCTAAAGGACTAAACTTTAGTAAGATTCCTAGGAGAACCACAAAGATTTTAAAAATAAACATATTTTGTTCTCTTCTAGGATTTTTATGGTTTCAGGTCTCACATTTAGGTCTTTAATCCATTTTAAATTTATATTTGTGTATGATATAAGAAGTTGGCCCAGTTTCATTCTTTTGCATGTTGCTGTCCAGTTTTCCCAACACCATTTGTTGAAGAGACTATCTTTTCCTGCATTGGATATTCTTTCCTGCTTTGTCAAGGATTAACTGACCATATAGTTGTGAATTCATTTCTGGTATGCAAGTGTTGAATCATATATTGTATACCTGAAACTAATATTACACTGTATGTTAACTAACTGAAATTAAAATAAAAACTTAAAAAAACACTAATATATAATTTAAAAATAATCATACTTATGGAAGCAGCACTAATTTGAACTGAAAGGAACAGGGACAATAAAAATAAAAATTGAACTTTGAATCCTCAAATTTATGTAGGAAGAAGGCTGAGAACATGACCAGTTGTAAACTTGAGATACCCTTCATAGTAAAGGAAGGGTAGAACCAAAAGTTCAGAAGGCAGATCCAGAACCACACTGAATCATTCCCAAGACTTAACTCCTAATCAAAGATCTATGAACATGTGTCTGATGTTCTAGATTTTAGAAATGGGCCCATAACTCCTGTGTACCTCCTGTTTTACCAGTTTTATATGGAAGAGTCTATGGTAGTTATCCTATCCCTGCCCCACCATTTTGATGGGTGTGCAGACCAGATAACTGTCTCTTCATTCACTAGTCTTCAGAAACTACATTCAAGGAAGCTCATACATGCTTGTCCCTAATTTAGATGATGAGGTCCGTGGAATTCAAGCTGATGTGGCAAGGGTATGAGACTTTATGAATATTCATGTGTAGGAGAGACTTGAATTATTAAAAGCCAAATGGTGGTCTGGGGGACTCAGCCTCCATGATGGTAACCATAATTCATGCTTCTTGATATTCATGCCCTTGAGTGGTTTCCTACCACTGGATGGGACTGAACTGTGTGACCAGCACAGTATTGTGGAAGTAATGGTACCTGATTTCTAAAACTAGGTCATGAAAAGTATTGAAGTTTTTGCCTGATCTCTTGGATCTTCCACTTTGTGGGAAGCCAGCTGCCATAATGGGAAGATATGTAAGCTGTCTGTGGATAGGCACATATAGAGAGGAAGTGAGGCTGCATATCCCTATCCCAAACCTCAGGATCCCACTTTATTATGAGGGCCCTGACCTAGGCAAGGAGAATCTGGCCTCCTCTGAATTTTCGATATTCTCACAAATAAATTCTATATCTAGCCTTTAGCTTTGTTTACTCCCTTACTGCAAGAAATTTTGTTTTTAATGCTGCCAAGGAGAATTTTGAGTCTCATACTTTGTCTTAGACTGCTGATTAATAAACCTGAGCCTGTAATTTTCTTTCTTCAATGTCCCAATGGTATTTACAAAGTGGTCAGTCTTTGTAATCCTATTTCACTCAGTAGATACTGGTTGCCATCCTGGCTCCAGTTTGATCCAGGATAATTTTTTGTGGAAAAGAGCAGCTGTAAACTTTAACTGTCAGTAATTTTCAGTAGCTGGGCATGGGCTACACTGACTGATTCAATGAAAAGAACCTTGGTGGAAACCAATAGAATCCATTACAGGAACAAAAAGTAAAAAAGCCTTTGGCAACATCATACTTAGTGGAGAAACTAGAAAATTTTCCCTTTTAGATTGGCAACAAGAAAAGGATGCCTGCTATTGTCACTTTCATTCAACATAATAAATGAGGTCATAGTCAGCAAGGCAAGAAAAAGAAATGAAAGGGTGAATAAGATAGAAACAAAACTGTCATTATTCATAGCCTGCCCCATGTTTCATTCTATAGGTAGTACTTTTTCCCTGAATTTCTGTAGCAAAGTTTGCCTTTAATGCTCAAGATCTTTCTCTCCCAATGTCACTTATGCTTTCCTTTAGGGCTTGCCTATCTGTGAGTCCCTCACAGCACATAGTGAATGCCACTTTGGATAGATTGAAGCTCATATTAATGAATATGAAGTTCAGCTGTTTAATTTTTATCAATATAAGAATATAATTCTTTTTCCATATTCTGGAAGAAGAATGGCAACTTCTGTTGGGTAAAGCTTATAAACTGGATAGAATGAGACAGCCAGAAAAGAAATGTTCTGCAGGATTTAAACCAAGTCAGCAATGGTAAAACTGGATAGGAAAATTGGTTCCAAGAGTTGAAACTGCTTTTAATCTCAGAACGTCTCCCCAGTTTTCTTGGTTATCTCAAGTAGGAGCTGTCCAAATTTGCTTGACTCAAGTTCATATTGGAGTGCTAAGTATAAAACCAGAGAAAGTTGAATTAGTGTCATGATCACTCATGGCAGAATGCCACGCTTGCTGTGGGATGAATGACCTCTGCCCCTAAACCTTTCAGTGCCATACATTGTGCAACACTGGGAGGCAGCTTTAGGTGAGATTGGAGCCTAGATGGGCCAACGTCTGGTTCACATTAGCAAAGAATAGTAGATCTCTGAGGCTGCTTCTATTTTCTTTGCTTTTTATTTTGAAACTTGTTATTATAAAAAATTTCAAATATGCAAAAAATGAAGGGAATTATAAACACCTATCTCTTAGATTTAACAATTAAATCATTGGTTTCATCTGTTTTTGGTAAATTTTTAAATATAAATTAAAGATATCATAACAATATACTCCTAATTATTTCAGTATGCATCTCTAAAACTAAGACACTTTTCTACATAACCACAACAGTATTATCACACCTAACAAAATTAATCATTCCCTAAAATAATTTAATATTATTTAATATTATCCATATGATTCCATTAGTTCATACAATTCCTTTTAAATCTAGTTTCTTCAGACCGTGATTCAATCAATGGCAATATATAGTATTTCTCTAAAGGATATTTTAATATAGAGCATTCCCTCTCTGCTTTCTTATGACATTAGTTTTTTGAAGAGATCAGATCAGTTTTCCCTTAGAATATCTGATTTTTAAAGTATATATGCTTCCTTTCTGGATTGTTTGATATTTGGTATCACTATAGGTTTTGGTACTTCCTATAAATTGGAAGTTTAGGTGTAAAGATTTTATTTGATTTAATTTGAATACATTATTAAGTTGGTAAAATCTTCTTTGCAAGAATATATTTTTTTAAAGATTTTATTTATTTATTTGAGAGAGAGAATGAGAGAGAGGGGGGAGGGTCAGAGGGAGAAACAGACTCCCTGCCAAGCAGGGAGCCCGATGCAGGACTCGATACAGGGACTCCAGGATCATGACCTGAGCCGAAGGCAGTCGCTTAACCAACTGAGCCACCCAGGCACCCTTTGCAAGAATATTTTAAGAACAATACTATGTGTTTCTTATTACATCACATCAAAAAGCTGGCTGTCTAATTATTAATGTTGCTGATATTGATCACAGTGTAAGGTGTCACCAGCAAGGAATGTGTGGGCTCTACTTTAGTTCTGTATTAATTCCATTTTCTGTCAACTTTTTGTCTAATGGTTTGGCATCCACTAAAAATCTTGGCCTGAATCAATTACTTCATTAGGCATTGCAAAATGATTATCTTCTTTTTATTTGTTCTTTTTAAAATAATTTTCTGAGTTAGATTGTTAGTTTCATTATTTTTAATCTTTCTGATGCTTTCTAATATAGTATTTAGTACTACAAAATTGGCAAGAATTAAACAAGTTTTGATATATACTATTTTCATAATCATCCTTCACTTAAATATGCTTACATTCCCATTATAGTTTCTCCCTCAATTTATTTCCAAGTAAATTTTAAATATTCAAATATTTCTTAGTCAATTTATTATTAATTTCTAGTTTAATTATATTTTGTTTAGTGAACACACATTTTGTGATTCTGTTACTCTGGTATTTGGAAACACTTGCTTTTAGGCTTAGTTCATGGTCAAATTTTGTAAAAGTTTTGTCCACGACTGAGAGGAGTATCTGCTCCCTGATTTTTTAGTATATCATCCTATGTATCACTAATAGATTAAGAGATTAATTCATTGTTGTATCCATCCACAGTCTGAAAAACTTCTTAAAAAATCTAGTTGATCAGTCATTCAGAGAGAATGTTAAATCTCCCACTGTTAAGGAGGATTTGTCAATATTTTTCTTATTGTGACAGATATAGCTTTATATTTTGCTATATTTTATATTAGGTGTCCATGAATTTAAAATTGCTATCTCTATCTGGAAAATTATTCCTTTAGCTATAAGTAATTACCTGAATTAGTATAAGTAGTGGTAGTATTTGATATTTAGTTCTGGATACCATAGCTGGTCTGCTGCCTTGGTGAGCAAGATCCCTAGCCCTCCCCAGCTCTGGATGCCCTGGGGTGCAGAAAAAAAGGCAACAGAATATAAAGGAATGAGGCCTAGAATTATGACAAATATTGGAGGAGTTGCTGAAACTCTCTGGGTCAGAGGGGTTGGCAAGTGTCCCAGTTTATGTTCCCCCTCTTCCTTGGTAGTGTGGACAAGAGCAGGGTTCTAGACTCTATAGTCAGCCTGCTGCCTCAGTGAGTCCTGGTCACCTAGACCACACCAGCTCCAGCCATTCTACCTATATGGTCCCAACATGGTGCACACTGCGACACTCCTGTTTCTACAGCTCCAGCCATTGCACTGGGAACACTCCAGGTCTCTGTCACTTCAAATCCAGATAGCTTGCTAGGGCACCCCTGGTGCAGAGTGCTCAGGAACCAAATACTAACACATACATAAAGGGAGAAATTGACAGTAATACAATAATAGTAGGTGACTTTAACACCCACTTAAATCAATGGACAGATCATCCAGGTAAAAAAGTTAATAAGGAAACAGTGTCTTTTGAATAGCACTTTACATCAGATGGCCTTAGCAGATATAAACAGAACATTCCATCCAAAAACAATAGAATACACATTCCTTTCAAGTGCATGTGGAACATTCTCCAGGACACATCCATGTTGGAGGCATCACAATCCCAGATTTCAAGATATACTACAAAGTTGTAATAATAAGAAAAGTATGGTACTGGCACAAAGTAGACACATAGATCAATAGAACAGAATAGAGAGCCCAGAAATAAACCCACACTTATATGGTCAATTAATCTATGAAAACATTGCAGGAATATACAATGGGGAAAAGACAGTCTCTTCAATAAATGGTGTTGGAAAAACTGGATAACTACATGCAAAAGAATGAAACTGAACCACATTCTTACACCATATACAAAAATAAACTCAAAATGAATTAAGGACCTGAACGTGAGAACTCAAGCCATAAAACTTCTGAAAGAAAACATGGGCAGTAATGTCTTCGACCTCAGCTGTAGTAACATTTTTCCAGAGGTGTCTTGTTAGGCAAGGAAACAAAAACAAAAATAAACTATTGGGACTACACCAAAGAATATCTTTTGCACAGAGAAGGGACCCACCAACAAAACAGAAAGGCAACTTACTGAATGGGAGAAAATATTTGAAAAAGATATATTTGGTAAGGGATCAATAACCAAAATATATAAAGAACTCATACAACTCAACACCCTAGAAACAAATAATCCAATTAAAAAATGGGCAGAGGACCTATTGAATAGACATTTTTCCAAAGAAGGCATACAAATGGCCAAGAGACACATAAAAAGATGCTCAACATCACTAATCATCAGGGAAATGCAAATCAAAACCATAATGAGATATTACCTTACACCTGTCAGAATGGCTAGAATCAAAAAGACAAGCAATAACAAGTGTTGGTGAGGATGTGGGAAAAAAGGAACCTTTTGTGCACTGTTGGTGGGGATGTAATTGGTACAGCTACTATTGAAAACAATTTAGAGATTCCTTTAATTAATTAAAAACAGAATTACCATATGCTCTAGTCATTCCACTACTGGATGTTCACATGAGGAAAACAAATACACTAGATAGAAAAGATATATGCACCTTTTTGTTGATTGCAACATTATTGAAAATAGCCAAGATATAGAAGCAACCCAAGTGTCCATCCAAAGATGAATGGATAAAGAAGAAATGATATATGCAATGGAATATTACTCAGCCATAAAAAGGATAAGATCTTGCCATTTGCAATAAGATGGGGGGATCTAGAAGATACTATGCTAAGTGAAATAAGTCAGACAGAGAAAGACAAATATCATATGACTTCACTTATACATGGAATCTAAAAAAACAAAACAAACAAAAAGTAGAAACAGACTCATAAATATCGAGAACAATTTGAAGGTTCCCAGAGGTGAAGGGGGAAAAGGGATGGGTAAAATGGGTGAAGGGGAGTGGGAAATACAGGATTCCAGTTATGGAATGAAACAGTGAAGTGGAAAAAAGATACAGCATAGGGAATATAGTTAATGATATTGTTAATTGTGTTGTATGGCAACAGAAAGTAGCAGCTACGCTTGTGGTGAGCATAGCATAAGGTATAGACTTGTTGAATCACCATGCTGTACACCCAAAACTAATGTAATGTTATGTGTCAAGCCTACATCAATAAAAATAAAATAAAATAAATAAAATAATAAAATAAAATACATGAATAATGTGAGAGTTGTTTTCTCCCATTGCTTAACCATAACATTCTACCATTGTCTGCTGTTTACTGTTTCTTTTGGGAAGTCTGTGGTTTATGTAATTGTCATTTCTTTTAGGAAATCTGTCTTGTCTCTCCGCTTGCACATGAGAGTACTTCTTTACCTTTGGTTTTCTGTGTTTCATTGTGTTGTGTAGGTGTGGTTCTTTTCTATTTATCCTGCTTGGTATTTGTTACATTTTCAAATTCGAGATTTATGTTTTTCATCAACTTGGGAAATGTATCAACCACTTAAATTTTAATATTTTCTCTCAGTCATTCCACTTATTGTCTATCTCTGGAAATCTGAAGAAACACACATTAGGTTAGTCATTTAATATTCTATGTTTCAAATTGTCTTTCATATTTTTCATTTATCTGTCGCTGCAGCATTATATATGTGAAATAAAGTCTTATATTTATTAATTCTCTACTTAACTTTGTTTTACCTGCTTTTAACCAACTTATTGAATTTTAAATATCAATGATTGTTTTTAATTTGTACAAATCAAAATATTTGGTTGTTTTTCAGATTTGCCAGAGCTTTCTAATAGTGTTATCTGACTCACTTATGATGAAATGTTTCTTTGTTGGTTTTATGATTTTGGATTATAAGCATATTTTCTGTGAAGCTTTATTTGTGAGAATCTTGTATGGCTGTATGATCTAGATGATTTGTCCTTCAAAGAGATTTTGAATTTCATTCATCCAGATATTCCAGTGATATTGTACAGTAATGGAGCCATAGACTAATTTTGTCTTGCTTTCTCGGCTGAAACATTCCTGGGCCATTTACATAGTGGAAATAAGAACTTCATCCTGTCAGAGGAAAACTCCAATATCACAAATTCTTAAGCCCAACTTTTTATTGATCCATTTAGATTCGCATCAACACAAACTTCCTTGTCATTTTCCCAAGTTGATGGGTGTATTTTTTTTCTATTCTGTACTTTTACTAAAGGTATAGCTATTTGAAAGGTTCACTTTCATCTAAAAACATCATACAAGTTCAGGTTACTATCTTTTGATTTGACTCTTAAAACCCAAGAACTTTGAAAGCAATCCCTATCCCCCAAACACAGATACACATTCCTTCAGGACAGTTGGGGGATATTTAGTTCATTGGCTATGGCTCTTCTTTTGGGGATCTTCTTCAGGTTTGGTGTATGGGGATGTCTCTTGCTTTCTTGCAAGGGTAAGTATGCACTGGAGAGTATATTTTCCTTATTATAAAGTTTATTTTTAAATGTTTTTACTGGATGTTATCCATTCCAACATATTTCCAGAAAATGAAGTCTAGATTCCCCAAAATGTGTTCTGCAGATCCCTAATATTCAATCCAGTGTGACTATGTGTTATATGAAAAAATAATTCTTACAATATTTTCTTCTAAAATCTACTTTTAAATATATGTAAGAAAACTAAAATCAATTATGTATTTTCTTATGTTCAAGCAATAATTAGCCCTTAAAGAAATGCTGTGTCCTTCCACAGAATGCCAGAAAGTCAAAGAAGCAACTGATGTAAACAAATCAATTACCATCTAAACGTATTACTGATATATGTCATCTAATCAATGGTTAATGACCTATGTTCTGTACCTTGATTTATAATTCCCATGAATATTTGATACTGTGTTGTTTGTAATTTTTGGATTTTAATTCTGCCATTCCATCAATAGGTGGTGGCATTGTATTATGGTTTGAATATTGCAAAAGAAAAAAAAACATTTTGGAATAGTTGCACCTTTCAGTCAGCATCTCACTACCTTCTCTAGATGATTCTGTCATTGCTTTTGTGCCCTAAGAAAATGTGATTTTAGGTTTTCTTCTTTTCTTAAAGATTTATTTATTTGTGTGTGAGAGAGTATGTGTACTAGCAGGGAGAGGGTTAGGGGGAGAGGGAGACAAGCAGACTCCCTGCTTAGCGGGGAGCCTGACTTGGGGCTCCATCCCAGGACCCTGAGATCATGACCAGAGCCGAAATCAAGAGTCAGATGCTTAACCGACTAAGCCACCCAGGTTCCCCATGATTTTAGGTTTTCTTTTTATAAAATTGTTATATTATTACAATCATGTGGAATAAAATTGGCCAGATTCTTCTAATGTATATTATACTTTTAGAAATTGTAGAAGCACTTGTATGCTATTTTGTTTACAAAGCAATTCATAACCAAAAATAATATTTGTGACAGGTAGCTACATATTTTGATATCTACTTATCTACGATATATGATTTAATATTTTAGATCATCACAAATTCTCATTTTAATTTTATAAATTTCAAAGTACTCTTTTGTATTTGTAAAAACACTGCATTTTTTTTAATACCGAAAGAGCAAGACAATACCCATTTATGTTTTTTCTTTTATGTATGCTATTAAATATTATATTGGTCACAGCTATGTCAAGAGCTCTCTTTGTACCTAAGTGTTCCCAGAAATACCACCACTGTGGGGATGCTATCAAGTTGCAGCAAGTCATGCAGGGTCAGTTTGGAATAGGAAACCCTGTATGCACTGCATAAAGACGACAAATAGTGGAAAATACTGGGCTCCATCCTTTTCCTAGTTCTGCCTTTGATTCACTATGTAAGTTGGCAAAACTATTCCCTCAAGGGTGGTTGTCAAAGTCACAGCATGATCACAGAAGGTAGGAATAAGAAGTGGGAACTCACTGACAGAGATTACTTTGAGGCTTCTTGTGATTCTCCTCAGTGATTTCAGGAACAGCTAGCTCTTCTAAGCTAATTAGTCCTGTGTTGTTGATATGGATGATCTGAGAAAAAGTAAATGAAAATGATACAGTTCTTCAGCAGTACTAAAAATGTAGGCAACACTAATATTAACAAATGAAACAAACATATTTAAAATCATTTGTATTGGTTAGATGAGTAGGTCAGCAGATGGAAAACTCAGTTCAAAGTAGATAAAATATAATCCATTTGGGAGCAGAGACCCAAGTTAGGGGCTATATGTTAAGTGATACAATTATCAAACAGTAAACACATTTGGTTTTATTAATAAGCTAAGAGATATTCTTAAAATTATGTTCCTTTAGTGAAAAATTTAATATGTAATTTTTTTAACGTATTTCTATGGTTTAAAGACATATTTTCAAATTTATTCTCATTGATTTTACTATACAACTCTGTAACAATCCATTTCTTTTCACAATTCACAGTTAAGATAAATCTTCAAAAGTTACACTGAAATTAAGTGTTGTAGCCTAGACTAAGCCAGATCACTCTAATTTATGTGTTCTTTTTCATTACAAAATAGGGATTGAAAAAATTAAATTTTATCTACAATAGTTACTCTATAGTACAGTAAGTGAGGAAGTTAAGAGGACAAAGGCAGTGTACAGAATAGTACAAATGTTATTTCTATTAAATCATGTTAACAGATGATATGTATCCTATCCTCTCCATGAATTATCCTACCATATTGTGACTCTTCATTAGGGTTTAAATTAGGAAGGCAGAATCTCTGATTTTCAGATGTGGTTCTTCTTCTGGCTGGAGTAGTTAGGAGTGGGGAGTATCATTTTTCCTGGCACAAAACAGAATAAAGGCATATTCCAGACTTATTTTGTTAATATTCAAATCCTATCTGCCATATACTCTCTCAAAGTTTGTTTGCAGGTACTTATCCATTCTATGAGAGATCATAAGATTTTACATTTGCCCCTTTTTTCTTTATGCCAGGGAGGTGAATAATGATTTTTTAATTAGGCTGGACATTTTATCTTTTTGAGACTTTGTATTCCTTGATAGCAGAAAGCATGCTTTTATTCATTGAAAAAGTTGTTGCTTATCATTTTCTTTCACAGAAATTTTATGCAAAGTGGTTATATATATTCATATTGTATATTACATATAAACGTATAACAAATGAAGTTTGTATAACTTAAGAAACTGGGGAAAATAGAGGATTTAATTTTTTGTTATTGTTGAAGGTCATGGAGAACAGGTGAAGTTACAATAGGTTGAAGACAATATGCTTTCAGTGGAAAATACTGTAGGAGGTCAACTTAAGGTATTGTTTGCATCATCAGTAGTATAAAAAAGAAATTCCCTTTATTTATCAAAAAACCAATGAAGATAGAAAATATGAGATAAAATGTTAGTAGATCAAAAGGAAAGTGAAGATGGATGACACCAAATGGATTCACAATAGGAGAGGATTGTGAAGAAACTAAAAATATAGTAGGGAAGTAGAGGGAAGATTATACAAAATATTAGAGCAATGTGTAAGATAATGGTAGGTAGAGAGGATAGAGAATCAAAATAAAGATAATTGGCTAGAATAAGCTATATGAGGGAAAGGCAATTGTTTCTGCTTTGTTCATGTATAGGAGAGTGCCTGGGTCATGGTTGTACTTGTTGAAAAAATAATTGCTTACTGCTTCAATTAGGATGCTTTAATCTGCAACATAGAAAACACAAGTCAATTTGATTTAAATCATTAATGAAAATGGTTCACATAACTAGAAGTCCAGAAGTAGAATAAAGGTCAAGATTGGTTGATCCAGTAGTTCAAGAATGTCCTCAAGGACCTATAATCTTACTATTGCTCATCTCTGGTATATAAAGTATATGCTTCTTTTTAAGGCTTGTTCATCTTGGAGTTTTAAGATGATGGCTATTTCCTCATTCATGTCTAAGTGGAATAAAGAGAACATCTCTTCCTCAACCTTTGAAGAAGTGTTCTTCCTTAATTTGGCCAATAGTTTAGAAATCCATCTCTGTTGCCAGGGGATTGCTATGCTGAGGTTGGTTTAAGTTTGAAGTTAGGAACCACTCTGTAAGAAGAGTTTTATGATTGCAATGATTGGTTTGTATTAATCAGAAATCATTCCTGGAGCTCAAGCAATTTACTCAACCATATTGTTGCCATATAGTGGCAGAAAGATGAAATCGGATCTTGAGGAGTTAACCACAATGTTTTCTACAAAATTCATAAAGAAGACATTTGAGATAAATAGTATGGCTAATATAATTTCAGAAATTCTTTTGCTTAAGAAAGATTCATGTGTACATGTTAGAAAGGCAAAGCCAGTTACTTAGTCTTCTTGACTTTCACGCTGTATTAGTCTATTAGGGTTGCCATAGGAAATACCACAGACTGGCTTAAACAACAGCCATTTATTTTCTCACAGTTCTGGAGGCTGCAAGTCCAAGATCAAGCTGATGTCAGTGTCAGTTTTTGATAAGACCTCTTTCTCCTCTAGGCCATTCTTCTCATTGTGTCCTCATATGGCTTTTCCTGTTTGCACGGACGCCAAGAGATCTCTTGTTCTCTTTCTCTCTCTCTCACTCCTTATCTTCCTCTCTCTCTTCCTCTTCTTATAAGGACAACAGTCTATCAGATTAGGAGCCTTCTCTTATGACCTTATTAATCCTTAATTACCTCCTTAATGGCCTTATCTCTAAGTACAGTCACATCGTAGGTTAGGGCTTCAATCCAAAATTCATATGCATTGTGAGGGACATGATTCAGTTCATAACAATGGCTTTGACACTTTCAGAAATATGGGACACTTATTTTGTGGAATATCAGTCAATTTGCATCTGTTTAATATTTCCCATGATGAGACTCAGGTTATACATCTTTGATAGTGATGCTGTGTTCTCTTCATGGCATCCTGTCAAATGGCATGTGATTTCAATTTATCCCATTACTAATGATGTTCACTTTGGTCACTCAAGTGATCAAAATAGTGACTTCTAGGCCTTTCTACTACAAAGTTACTTTTTCCTCTTTTGCCATTAATAAGTATTTTATAATGGGATACTTTGAAATTATGTAAACATTTCATATGTCATCAAGTACTAAAGTAATTAATTAATTTCTGGTATATTTGCTATGAAATTTTTGTTTATTTTTATAATCATTTAAATCATCATTGAATATGTTACTATCATTATTTATTCTGATGCCCCAAATGCCTCCAATTTGGCCAGGGAGTGGCTCTTCCTGATGGCTTTTACATAACCCAGCTGGAGAATTTCTGGGTTTGCTTAGGAAAGAAGGGCATTATTCATCAAAGGAACTGCAGAACTTGGATAGCATAAGCTGTAATGGCTATATCTATTTCTACTAAAATAAATTCCTATCTCTTCCAGGGCTGAAAAGGTCCATTGTGGTCATCTTGCCAGCGAATGGCCAAGAAATGGTGCCATATTAGGGACTCTGATTTAGTTTTTTGCTGGTGTGTGGTACATTTGGTAAGTGGGGTCCATGTTTACTCTACAAAAGTCCTCAATCCCTGTAATTTTGGACATGTGTCCATTGTGCCAGTGGTAGAACAACTGAGGTCAGAGATGGCTAATGTCATCTGCTTGAGTCATACTTCATCCATAGTGAATGCTTTCTGATGGACAGTACCATGAATGTCTTCATACTTCATGCCCTTTCGACATGCCCATCTTCATGCCTCTATGCCAGACCTCCTTGTATTTAATCTTCTAATCTTTCTTCCCTTACATGTCCCTGACCAGATGACCAAGCCATTTTCACTGCCCAAGAATCTGTCTGTATATATTTTAACCTTGAGCAATGTCTCTTTCTCCATAAAATGTCTGACCAGGTACATTGTCAAAGCTCTGGCCACAAGGAGGATATTTTCTTCTCTCCTATTTTCTTTTTTTTTTTTATTAAGATTTTCTTGTTTATTTATTTGAGAGAAAGAGAGAGAGAGAGAGAGTGAGGGAGAGAGCAAGCACAAGCAGGGTGAGGGGCAGAGGGAGAAGCAGACTCCCTGCTGAGCAGGGAGCCAGATGCGGGGCTTGATCCCAGGACCCTCGGACCATGACCCAAGCTGAAGGCAGACGCTTAACTGACTGAGCCACCCAGGCACTCCTCTCCTGTTTTTCAAGGCTGTACTTGAGTAGATTTATACTGCCATCCATTTTCAGCTTGCACCCACATTCCAAGAAGACCAATCCATGAATCAAGCTTGAACTTTTTCCTCCCCTGTCACCTGGACATAAGGAATCCCTCAGTGTGACTTAGACACAGGTACTAGTACAACTGTGGTGATGATTGGAGGTCTGGGCTATCTGCTCATGGAGCTTATTTGTGCTCTCTGGTCCTGCTCTGGTTTGATCCCAGTTGTACTACTGCTATCTGTGATGGATTATTGCTGGGCTTCTGAACACGAAGACTTGTTGGGCCTAACAGAAATCTCCTCAAGATGGGCAGTTGTAGCCATATGATCTCTTGTTGTCTCATCAGTTGGATACAGTCTTTACTAGGTCCCAGTAGCATATCTGAAGGTGGAATGGCCTTTCTCCAGAACTTTAAGGCTCTGCGGAGTGATTCTCATGTGGGGCTTGCCAAAAACATCACACGGCAACTTTTCCCAATATTGATCCTTTTAATATCATAGTGTCTAATAGGTAGTCCAGACCAAAGAACAGGGCTGTTTACACCACAGTCTGGAACTGGTATAGAGTCCTTTCCTGCTCCAGGCTTTTTGCCACCCAGTGTATGGGTTGGAGCATATACCGGTATAGAATATGCTGCTTCTAGGCTCCAAAGATATCTATCAGGCTTTGTACTTCCTTCGTCTTGGTGAAAGTTACAAGATGTCATAATTGTCCTTTATCATGGATGGGATATTCTAGTGCACCCCTGACAACTGAACCCCTAAACATCTTATTGATGTGGCAGGGCCCTGAGTATTGGCAGGGTTATCTCTCACCTCTGGAGTATATGTGTCTTACAAAGGTCTCCAGCATGCCAGCCACATGATGTTTTGCATGATAACATTCAATATAGTGGATCAATGTGATATTCTGAAGGATGTCCACATATTTTTCAGACAATATTTTAACAAAAGGTGGGAGATTTAGAGCCTTTGGGAAAATTCGTAGTATATATTGTTGTCCATTTCATGGGAACGTGAACAGATTCTGATCATAGGATTGGAAAAATTCACTGACCAAATCAACAGCTGCACGTACCCAAGGCTTTAGTAATCTTCTCTAGCAACGATGACCACATCTAGCAACATAGCTGCAATTAAATCTAGTACTTGGTTAAGTCTGTGGTAGTTGTCTGTCATTCTCTAATATCTAATTTTTACAGGGGCCAGGCTGGTGAATTAGGTAGTGGGACCCATCACTCCCTCATCCTGAATCTTTAAGAGTGGCACTCATTTCTGCCCCTGACCCATGCCCAATATGACAATTTTTTATTACCTTAACTTTAATGGGAGGCAGATTCAGAGATTCCACTTGGTCTTTCCCATTATGATAGATCTTACCCTGTAGGCCAAGAACCCAAGGTGGGGGTTGTGCTAATCTCTAAGTAATGTCAATTCCAATTTTTCTTTTAGGATCCAGGGAAGTGACCATCAGGTTTGTACATGGACCCAGTGAACCCACTGAGGGTCACATCTTGTCCAGAATTTTTAATGCCTTGTTCCCATATGCTCCTGAAATAATAGGGGGCCATAATAGTATTTTGGGTCTCTGGGTGTCACTGTTTTTTTTTTTTTTTAAGATTTTATTTATTTATTTGACAGAGAGAGAGAGAGCACATAAGCAGGGGGAGTGGCAAGCAGAGGCAGACGGAGAAGCCGGCTCCCTGATGAGCAGGGAGCCCGATGTGGGACTCGATCCCAGGACCCCGGGATCATGACCTGAGCCAAAGGCAGTTGCATCACCAACTGAGTCACCCAGGTGCCCCTCTGGGTGTCACTGTTAACTTGGATTCTGTGTTGAAAAGAGTTCTAGAAATGTTTGGGTATTTCCCTTTCCCCAGTGCAGTTACATGAGTAAATACCTGTGTACACTTGCTTTATTGTTACAAGATCCTTTTTCCTGGAGACCCAGTCTTTTTTTAAGGCAATGAGTTCCATCTCTAAAACCTGATTGAGGTCTGGAAGCTGCCACAAAAAAATTGTGGCAATTGCCTTCAATATCAATCCTTTCTTTCTTTTGATGGGACAAATTGAATAGTAACCTTGTTGGCTATCCATCCATATTTCCCCTGGGGGAGCATGTTCTATTAAACCATCTCCACAACTCTCTGTGTATAAGGTCCAACTAGATGCCTTTCCAACTTTGCTACCCATTATAATTGCACCTAACTGGTTTCCTGTGATTATGTGCATTCACCTGGACTCTAACTTGTAAGGGCTTCTATCAACCCCATAGTTACCAGGGAGACTCTTTAAAGGACTCTCCTACGGTCAGTCCCAGACTACATAGGAGATGTACTACTGAAGTTTTTAATGTCATTGGTGATCTCTCACCAGTGTATTTCTTATGGACTGGAAATAATGTCTCTTTTGTATTTCCAATAGAACATAATAATTTGATAGGCTTCCTGGCCTTACATGATATATTCATTCTAGCATGAACACTTCTTTGAGCCTTTGAATCTGTTTTTCTACTATATTCCAAGGCAATTCTGGTATTTTAAATTCCTATAGTGTGGTCCATTGCTTTTTCCATGCTTCTAGTACCATCTTCTGGGGTCCTTGCCAGGATATTAAATCCTGAATCTTTGGAATATGTATTCAACTTTATGTACTAGCTCATTTCATCATAACTCCCTTAGAATCTAATCCTATGAGAATATTCCTGGTTCTTTCCAGTATATATAAGCTAATCTTGTAGTTCTTTTGAAGTATAGTCTTTTTCTTCTGTTATCAGGCCCAGCACGTTCCTGACTGGGTTATATTGTGACATAATCCTAGTTATAGGCCTAGACACCAAGAGAGGAGATGGGGCAGATCTTGAGAAGGGTACACGTTGCTTTGAAAAGGCTTTTGCATTCTCTTTAAGAGGATGCTAGCTTTTAATAGGGGTGGAACACTTGTGCAGGTTCAGAAGATTCAGGAGAATCTTGGGATTCAAGATTTTGAGGCCATTAAGCCAGATGTATCCTTCTCATGTGTCAGGACCCATTCTTTCCCAATCAGACCCTGACCCAGAACGGTCTCAGTTTTGACTTCATCTTTCTTTAGAGTTTCAGTGTAACTGTACACTGAAAATTTATTCCTGGGCATGATCCTCAGCTTTCACTGCCCTCCCAATACTTGATAAACTACAAAGGAAACCATCTGGATTTCAGACTTAGCTTTCAGCTAGTCACTAATCACTCTGAGCTTTTTGTTATCTTTTTCCAGCATTTAATACGGTTTAACCATATTCACCGTTTTCATTATTTTTGTAGTTACTATTTTTTTTAAAGTCCTCATTTATTTATTTGACAGAGACACAGTGAGAGAGGGAACACAAGCAGGGGGAATGGGAGAGGGAGAAGCAGGCTCCCTGCTGAGCAGGGAGCCCGATGCAGGGCTTGATCCCAGGACCCTGGGATCATGACCTGAGCCGAAGGCAGACGCTTAACTGACTAAGCCACCCAGGTGCCCCTGTAGTTACTATTTCCACCATATCTCTCAAATGCTTGATTCACTGCAGCAGTTAGTGCATTCTCTTCCACTGACTTACCACCACAGTTCATCACCAGTGGAAGTTTTAACAATTGGATTGTTACTTTGTTCCTGGGACTACCTATGCTCTGCCTACTAACAGTGATATGGTCCTCATTGCTCTGCCTACTAACAGTGATATTGTCCTCATGGCAAGTAATCCAGCTCCAAAACCCCATCTTATCTCCTGCTTTCACGGACTATTTCTAGTACCAATTGTTGCAGCTTGGCTTCTCTGGGCAGCAGGCTCTGAGGCAGAGTTTAGTGTTCCAGATGTTTATTAGACGTGTACTTGGAATAATCACCTGTGGAAGGGAGGGCATGGAAACAAGATTGGGCAGAGGAAGATCCAGCTGTGTTGCAGACCCAACACCAGCCTTGGCTGACCACATGAGAGCTCTGGAGCCAAAAGGGTCCTATAGAGTTGTCCTAAGTTGAGGTGAAGTGCTAGCATTTTTTAAAAAAGATTTCATTTATTTATTTGACAGAAAGAAAGAGAAAGAGCACAAGCAGGGAGAGCAGCAGGCAGAGGGAGAGGGAGAAGCAGGCTTCCCGCTGCAAGGAGCCTGATGTGGGGCTTGATCCCAGGACCCTGGGATCATGACTTGAGCTGAAGGCAGATGCTTAACCGACTGGGCCACCTGGGTGCCTCAAAGTGCTAGCATTTTATATTCGTGCATCAAGCAGTCATTGGATGTGTACCACTCTGAGAAGGGGCGTGACCTTAATTGAGGGTGTCTCTGCAGCTCAGGTGATGCCTGAGAGTGCAGGCAGCTGAAGACTATCTGCCATTGTCATTGGCACCAGCATCTGGGATATCAAGTCCTTCACTGAAGAGGGATCTGAGTGGGGCACCACAATGTCCATAACAGTAGTCAATAAAGGTATTGCTTAATATATGTATTAAAAAAATAAAGAATGAAGATCAAATCATGAAGAAAAAGAATATTTGAATAGACTAATTACTAGTAAGGAGATTAAATCCATAATAAAAAACCTCCCAACAACAAAAGTCTAAGACCAGATATATTCACTGGTGAATTCTACCAAACATTTAAAAAAGAATTAATACCAATCTTTCTCAAACTATTCCAAAAAATTGAAGTGGATAGAACACTTCCAAACTCACTTTATGAGGCCAGTATTCCCCTGATACCAAAACCAGATAAGGACACTACAAGAAAAGAAAATTACCTGTCAATATTCCTGATGAACATAGATGCAAAATTCCTCAACAAAATATCAAGTGAGTTTTTTGTTTGTTCACTTATCTATCATCTATCATCTATCTATCATCTATCTATCTATCATCTATCTATCTATCTATCATCTATCTATCATCTATTATCTATCTATCATCTATCTATCTATCTATCTATCTATCTATCTATCTATCTATCTATCATCTATCTATCTATCCATCCATCCATCTATCTATCTATCTATCACAGAGTCCTTCCTCATGGGAACCAGATCTCTTTCTCAGTTATTCAGTTCAGAGTCTGAAAACTAGCTCTGGCATTTAGTCACTAGACAAAGGTTCATGATTTTCCACTGGGGCACAAACCTCAGCCTCCACTCATCGTTCTTTCTTTCTTTCTTTTTTCCTTTACTGAATTCATTCATTAGTTCTAACAGCCTTTGGTGGTCTTTAGGATTTTGTTTTTTGATCAAAGTATAGTAGATAATGTTGGGATTAGTTTAGGTGTACAACATAGTGATTCAGCAGTTCTATATATACTTGCAGTGGTCACTGTGTTTAGTTACCATCTGTCACCATATAACGTTATTACAATATCATTGATAGTATTCCCTAATTTCCCTATGAAAAGTACTTTTCATCCCCATGACTTGATTATGTTATAACTGTAAGTTTGTACTTCTTAATCCCCTTCACTTATTTTGCCCAACCCCCTATTGCCATCCCCTCTGGTAATCACAAGTTTGTTCTCTGTATTTATGAGTCTGTGTGTTTTTTGTTGGTTTGCACCGTTATTTGCTTTTGTTTTTTAGATTCTGCATAAAAGTAAAATCATATGGTATTTGTCTTTCTCTGGGTTATTTCACTTAGCATAATACCCTTAGGTACACCCATGTTGTTGTGAATGGCAAGATTTCATTTGTTTTAATGGCTGAGTGATATTCCAAGGATTTTCTATATAAAATATGATGTCATCTGCAAATAAAGATGATTTTACTTCTTCCTTTCTAATTTGGATACATTTTTAATTCTTTTTCATGCTTTGGCAAGGATTCTGCAACTCCACAGCAGGTGTAGAAGATAGTGATTCTCCTAGTCCTTTAACAAAGACCCTTTACTTTGATAAATGTAGATTGAGGAAGGGGAAACTCCCAGATCATTTGTAAACTGATGGATATAAGGTCCAAGCTGATGCTGATATTGAGGGACCCAAAATAATGACATCCTTGCCCCACACTTCCTATTTGAGTACAGGTATATGGGGCAAAGTAATAAATGAAGTTCTGGCCCAGGTCTGTTTCACTGAGTCCTCTAGGTCCCTACTTTACATATACTATCATCAATTCGGTGACCTTCAAATCTATCGTCTTGCTCTTTGTTTTCTATTTGGTCTATCTGTTCTTTTTTCCTGCCCTCTTTTGTAACAAATGAATTTTTTTTAGAATTCCATTTTATTTCCTTGGCTAGCTTTATCTTTCAGTAGCTGCTCTGGGCTTACTATGTATCTTTAAATCATCAGAGCTTGCCTTTACCTCCTCACATGGAGTGTACCAATCTTGAAATGGTGAATTTTCATTTCCTTTGTCCTGTCCTTTGTGCTGTTACTGCCATACCTTTTACTTCTATGTATGTTGGAAACCCTGCAACTTTTAACAGCTGTGAGTGGTAGGTTCTCAGTTCCAACTCCTTGGGGGTAAGTACAGGTGTATTTCCTGTCCCCTAAAAGTCTCATAAAAACAGTCAATAAGCTTCAGCTTCAGCTACCACTCTGATTCCTGCTGCCTACACTCCACTTCTGTTTATCTTCTGAAGAATTTTCCTTACTTCTGGAAAGTTCAGCACTTAATTTAAAGGGGATTGTTTGGTTTTATCTATCATTTCTAGGTGGTCTGAAGACGGAAAAAAACGTCAGGATATTTTGTATATCATATTTCCAAAAATGCACATGTGATTAATATAATAAACCAAGTGAATTTTACAGTTAAATACATACTTGTATATATGGATATAATAAACTTTGCTTCTTAAAATGAGTATAAACACTCTCTTTAACATTGCCTTAGAGCATATATAATAATCAATGGTATTTTAGGTCACAAATACATTTCACAGTAAATGTTTAAATTATACAGGACACATTTTTGGTCCCAAAACAATAAAATAAAAATTAATATCAAAGGATTAATAAAAATATACCTAGAAATATACAAAATACCTTTTTTATATAACTTCTGGGTCAAGTTGAAAATACTAGCTTCAGGAGATATTAGAAACTTAGTTTTTTTGGGGGGCTCTAAATACTCTATTTTTAAATTTTTTTATTTAACTTCTAGTTAGTTAACACAGTGTAATATTAGTTTCAGGTGTAGAATTTAGTGTTTCATCACTTACATACAATACCCAGGGCTCATCACAACAAGGGCCCTCCTTAATATACATCACCTATTTTACCCATTCCCCTGCCCACCTCCCTTCTAGAAGCCCTCAGTTTGTTCTCTATAGGTAAGAGTCTGAAAAAAAAAGGGAGTCTGTTTTCTGGTTTGCCTCTCTCTCTTCCCCCCCCTTATGTTTATCTGTTTTGTTTCTTAAGTTCCACATATGAGTGAAATCATATGGTATTTGTCTTTCTCTGACTTATTTAGCTTAGCATAATACACGCCTAGCTCCATCCAAATTGTTGCAAATGGCAATATTTCACTCCTTTTTATGGCTGAGTAATATTCCATTGTGTGTTTGTGTGTGTGTGTGTGTGTGTGTGTGTGTGTGTGTGTATACGCTACATCTTCTTTATCCATTCGTCAGTTGATGGACATTTGGTCTCTTTCCAAAATTTAGCTATTATGGATAATGCTGCTATAAACACTGGGGTGCATGTATCCCTTCAAATCAGTATTTTTGTATTCTTTGGGTAAATACCTAGTAGTGCAATTGCTGGGTCGTGGGGCAGTTCCAATTTTAACTTTTTGAGGGACCTCCGTACTGTTCTCCAGAGTGGCTGCACCAGTTTGCATTCCCACCAACAGTGTAAGAGGGTTCCCCTTTCTCTGCATCCTCACCAATACATGTTTCCTATGTTGTTAATTTTAGCCATTCTGACAGGTGTGAGGTGATATCTCATTGTGGTTTTGATTTGTATTTCCCTGGTGATGAGTGATGTTGAGCATCTTTTCATGTGTCTGTTAGCTATCTGGATGTCTTCTTTGGAAAAATGTTTATTCATGTTTTCTGCCCATTTCATAACTAGATTATTTGTTTTCGGGTGTTCGGTTTTGTAAGTTCTTTATGTATTTTTAGATAGTAACCCTTTATCAGATATGTCATTTGCAAATATCTTCTCCCATTCTGAAGATTGCATTTTAGTTTTGTTGATTGTTTCTTTCAAGGTGCAGAAGCTTTTTTATCTCAATGAAGTCCCAATAATTCATTTTTGCTTTTTTCCCCCTTGCCTCAGGAGACCTATCTAGTAAGAAGTTACTGTGGCCCATGTCGTAGAGGTGTTGCCTGTGTTCTCTAGGATTTTGATGGTTTTCTGTCTCACATTTAGGTCTTTTATCCATTTTAAATTTATTTTTTTGTGTTCGGTGTAAGAAAGTGGTCCAATATCATTCTTCTGCATGTTGCTGTCCAGTTTTCCCAGCACCATTTGTTGAAGAGACTATCTTTCCCCACATTGGATATTCTTTTCTGCTTTTTCCAATAACATTTTTTAAAAAATTTTATTTATTTGAGAGAGGCACAAGCAGGGGGAGCAGCAAAGGGAGAGGGAGAAGTAGACTTCCCACTGAGCAGGGAACCCGATGGAGGGCTTGATCCCAGGACCCTGATTCATAACCTGAGCCGAAGGCAGACACTTAACTGACTGAGCCAGCTAGGCGCCCTCCCCCGCCCCCCCAACAACATTTATTGAAGAGACTGTCTTTTTCTATTGGATATTCTTTCCTGCTTTGTCAAAGATTAATTGACTATACATTTGTGGGTTCATTTCTGGGTTTTCTATTCTGTTCATTGATCTATGTGTCTATTTTTGTGCCCATACTATATTGTCTTAATCACTACAGATTTGTAATATAACTTGAAATCCAGAATTGTCTCCAGCTTTGCTTTTGTTTTCAAAATTACTTTGGC
Source organism: Halichoerus grypus (assembly GCF_964656455.1). Lineage (NCBI taxonomy): Eukaryota > Metazoa > Chordata > Mammalia > Carnivora > Phocidae > Halichoerus > Halichoerus grypus. The sequence continues at coordinate 55,075,636 of NC_135717.1, forward strand.
TATTTCAGCTCTTTTGTGGTTCCATACAAATTTTGGATTGTTTGTTTTAGGTCTGTGAAAAATGCTGATGGTATTTTGATAGGGATTGCATTAAATCTGTAGATTGCTTTGAGTTGTATAGATATTTTAACAATATTTGCTCTTCCAATCCATGAGCATGGGATGTTTTTCCATTTCGTTGTGTCACCTTCAATTTCTTTCATCAGTGTTTTATAGTTTTCAGAGTACAAATCTTTTACCTCTTTGGTTAGGTTTATTCCTAGGTATCTTATGGTTTTGGTGCAGTTGTAAAAGGAATAAATTCCTTGATTTCTCTTTCTGCTGCTTCATTATTGGTGTATAGAAATGCAATAGATTTCTGTACATTGATCTTGTACATCATTGATTTGCGATTCTACTGAATTAGTGTATCAGTGGAGTCTCTTGGGTTTTCTATATAGAGTATTATGTTGTCTGCAAATAGTGGAACTTTGACTTCTTCCTTGCCAGTTTGGCTGCCTTTTCTCTTTTCTTTGTGCTGTCTAATTGCTGAGGTCAGAACTTCTAGTACTATGTTAAATAACTCTGGTGAGAGTAGACATCCCTGTCTTGGTCCTGACCATAGAGGAAAAGCTCTGTTTTTCCCCCATTGAGGATGATATTAGCTGTGGGTTTTTCACAAATGGCCTTTTATGATGTTGAGGTATGTTCCCTCTATCCTTACTTTGTTGAGAGTTTTTATTTTGAATGGATGTTGTACTTTGTCAAAAGCTTTTTCTGTATCCATTGAGAGGATCATATGGTTCTTACCCTTTCTTTTATTAAAGTGGTGTATCACATTGATTGATTTGTGAATAATGAATCACCCTTGAAGCCCAGAAATAAATCCAACTGGATTGCGGTGAATGATTCTTTTAATGTACTGTTGGATTCGATTTGTTAGTATTTTGTTGAGAATTTTTACATCCATGTTCATCAGGGATATTGGCCTGTAGTTCTCTTTCTTAGTGGAGTCTTTGTCTGTTTTGGAATCAGGGTAATGGTGGTCTCATAGAATGAGTTTTGATGTTTTCCTTCCATTTCTATTTTTGGGAATAGTTTGAGAAGAATAGGTATTAACTCTTCCTGAAATGTTTTTGTAGAATTCCCCTGGGAAGCCTGCTGGCCCTGGACTTTTGTTTCTTGGGAGATTTTTAATTACTGATTCAATGTCTTTGCTGGTTATTGGCCTGTTCAAGTTTTCTATTTCTTCCTGTTTCAGTTTTGGTAGTTTATATGTTTCTAGGAATTTATCCACTTCTCCCAGATTGTTCAATTTGTTGGCATATAATTTTTCACAATATTTTCTTATAATTGTTTGTATTTCTCTAGAGTTGTTATTTCTCCTCTCCCATTTGTGATTTTATTTATTTGAGTCTTTTCTCTTTTCTTTTTGATAAGTCTGGCTAGGGGCTTATCAATTTTATTAATTCTTTCAAAGAACCAGCTCCTGGTTTCATTGATCTGTTCTAACATGTTTTTTTTTTAGTTTCTATATCATTTATTTTTGCTCTAGCTTTATTATTTTCTCTTCTGCTGCTTTTAGACTTTGTTTCTTGTCCTCTTTCTAGCTCCTCTAGGTGTATGGTTAGATTGTTTGAGACTTTTCTTGCTTCTTGAGGAAGGCCTGTATTGCTATATATTTCTCTCTTATGACTGCTTTTGCTGCATCTCCAAGGTTTCAGACTGTCATATTTTCATTTTCACTTTTTTTCTATGTATTTTTTTGTATTTCTTCTTTGATTTCTTGGTTGACCCATTCATCTTTAGTAGCATGTTGTTTAACCTGCGTGTATTTGAGGTCTTTCCAATTTTTTTTTTCTTGTGGTTGACACTGTGGTCAGAAAAGATACATGGTATGATCTTAATTTTTTTGTGCTTGTTGTGACCTAGTATGTGATCTATTTGGAGAATGTTCAATGTGCACTTGAAAAGAATGTTTTCTGGTACTTTAGGATTAAATATTCTGAATATATCTGTTAAGTCCTTCTGGTCCAGTATATCATTCAAAACTATTTTTTCCTTGTTGATTTTCTGTCCATTGATGTAAGGGGGGTGTTAAAGTCCCCTACTATTATTGTATTATTATCAATGAGTTTGTTTATGTTTGTTATTGATTGCTTTATATATTTGGGTGCTCCCATGTTGGAGGCATAAGTATTTGTAATTGTTAGATCTTCTTGTTGAATAGTCCCCTTTATTATGATAGTGTGCCCTTCTTCATCTTTTGTTACAGTCTTTGGTTTAAAATGCAATTTTTCTGATTTAAGTATGGCTACTCTGGCTTTTTTTTTTTTTTGACATCCATTTGCATGATAAATGTTTCTCCATTCCCTCTCAACCTGCAGTTGTGTTTAGGTCTAAAATGAGTCTCTTGTAAGCTTATGTAGATGGATTTTTTTTTTTTAAATCCATTCTGACACTGTATGTCTTTTGATTGGAGCATTTAGTCCACTTACATTCAGAATAATTATTGATGGATATGTATTTAGTGCTTGTTCCTAGTGCTTTATTAGTTATTAGTGCTTTCTTACTTGTTTTGTCATGGTTTCTGGAGATTTTCTCTGTTCCTTTCTACTCTTTGTCACTTTTGGTCTTTATTTCCCACTCAGAGACTCTCCTTTAATACTTCTTGCAGGGCTGGCTTAGTGGTCACAAACTCCTTGAGTTTTTGTTTGTCTGGGAAACTCTTTATCTCTCCTCTTATGAATGACAACCTTGCTGGATAGAGTATTTTTGGCTGTATATTTTCCCCATTCAGCATGTTGAATATATCATGCTGCTCCCTTTTGGCCTGCCAAGTTTCTGTGGAGAGATCTGCAGCTAGCCTTAGGGGTCTTCCTCTGTAAGTTAGGGATTTCTTTAGGGTAACAGTTATGAAGACGATAGCTAGAATGGAGAAATCAATTAATGGCAACATAGAGTCTCTAAGGGCAGAAATGAAAGCTGAATTGGCAGAACTTAAAAATGCTATCAATGAGATCCAATCTAATCTAGATACTCTAACAGCTAGGGTAAATGAGGCAGAAGAACGAATTAGTGATCTAGAAGACCAATTAATAGAAAAGAAGGAAAAAGATGAGGCCTGGGAGAAACAGCTCAAAATCCATGAAAACAGAATTAGAGAAATAAGTGATGCCATGAAACGTTCCAGTGTCAGAATTATTGGGATCTCTGAGGGGGTGGAGAGAGAGAGAGGACCAGAAGATATATTTGAGCAAATCATAGCTGAGAACTTCCCTAATCTGGGGAATGAAACAAACATTCCTGTCCTTGAGGCAGAGAGGACCCCTCCCAAGATCAAGGAAAACAGACCAACGCCCTGGCATGTAATAGTAAAACTCACAAATCTTAGAACCAAGGAAACCATCTTAAGGGCAGTTAGGGGGAAGAGATTCCTTACATACAGAGGGAGGAACATCAGAATAATGTCAGACCTACCCACAGAGATCTGGCAAGCCAGAAAGGGCTGGCAAGACATATTCAGGGTACTAAATGAGAAGAACATGCAGCCAAGAATCCTTCATCCGGCAAGGCTGTCATTTAGAATGGATGGAGAGATGCAGAGCTTCCAAGACCGGCAGAAACTGAAAGAATATGTGACCACTAAGCCGGCCCTGCAAGAAGTATTAAGGGGGGTTCCATAAAAGGAGAAAGACCCCAAGAGTGACATAGAACAGAAATTTACAGAGATAATCTATAGAAACAAGGACTTCACAGGCAACATGATGACAATAAATTCATATCTTTCAATAATAGCTCTCAACATGAACAGCCTAAATGCTCCCATAGAACAGCACAGGGTTGCAGATTGGATAAAAAGACAGGACCCATCCATATGCTGTCTACAAGAGACTCATTTTGAACCTAAGATACAACCAGACTGAAAGTGAAGGGATGGAGATCCATCTTCCATACCAACGGACCTCAAAAGAAAGCTGGGGTAGCAATTCTTATATCAGACAAATTAGATTTTAAACTAAAGACTGTAGTTAGAGACACAGAAGGACACTATATCATTCTTAAAGGGTCTATCCAACAAGAAGATCTAACAATTGTATATATCTACACCCCCAACATGGGAGCAGCCATCTAAAGAGTCATATTGATGATAATACATTAATTGTAGGAGACCTCAATACTCCACTCTCAGCAATGGACAGATCATCTAAGCAGAAAATCAACAAAGAAACAAGAGCTTTGAATGACACACTGGACCAGATGGACCTCATAGATATTTACAGAACATTGCACCCTAAAACAACAGAATACTTATTCTTCTCTAGCGCACATGGACCTTTCTCCAGAATAGACCACATACTGGGTCACAAATCAGGTCTCAACTGATATCAAAAGACTGAGATTATTCCCTGTTTATTCTCAGACCATAAGGCTTTAAAACTGGAACTCAATCACAAGAAAAAATTTGGAAGTAATTCAAACACTTGGAAGCTAAAGACCACTCTGCTCAAGAATGTTTGGGTCAACCAGGAAATCAAGGAAGAACTTAAACAATTCATGGAAACCAATGAGAACGAAAACACATCGGTCCAAAACCTATGGGATACTGCAAAGGCAGTCCTAAGGGGGAAATACATAGCCATCCAAGCCTCTCTCAAAAAAATAGAAAGATCCCGAATTCATCATCTAACTCTACACCTTAAAGAACTAGAGAAAAGGCAACAAACGATGCCTAAGCCACACATTAGAAGAGAAATAATTAAGATTAGAGCAGAGATCAATGAATTAAAAACCAGAAACACAGTAGATCAGATCAATGAAACTAGAAGCTGGTTCTTTGAAAGAATTAATAAGATCAATAAACCTCTGGCCAGACTTATCCAAAAGAAAAGAGAAAGGACCCAGATTAATATAATTATGAATGAAAGGAAAGAGATCACAACTAAAACCAAGGAAATGGAAACAATTATTAGAAATTTATCAACAACATGACAATAAATTAAGCAACCTGGAAGAAATGGATGCCTTCCTGGAAACCTATAAACTGCCAAGACTGAAACAGGAAGAAATTGACAACATAAATAGGCCAATAACCAGCAACAAGATTGAAGCATTGATCAAAAACCTCCCAAAAAACAAGAGTCCAGGGCCTGATGGATTCCCTGGGGAATTCTACCAAACATTCAAAGAAGAAATAATACCTATTCTCCTGAAGCTGTTTCAAAAAATAGAAACAGAAGGAAAACTTCCAGACTCATTCTATGAGTCCAGCATTACCTTAATCCCCAAACCAGGCAAAGACCCTGTCAAAAAGGAGAATTTCAGACTGATATCCCTGATGAATATGGATTCCAAAATCCTCAACAAAATCCTAGCTAATAGGATCCAACAATACATTAAAACGATCATCCACCATGACCAAGTGGGATTTATCCCCGGGATGCAAGGGTAGTTCAACATTCGCAAATCAATCTATGTGATAGAACACATTAATAAGAGGAGAGAGAAGAACCATATGGTCCTCTCAGTTGATGCAGAAAAAGCATCTGACAAAGTACAGCATCCTTTCCTGATTAAAACTCTTCAGAGTATAGGGATAGAGGGAACATTCCTCAAGTTCATAAAATCCATCTATGAAAAACCCACAGCGAATATCATCCTCAGTGGGGAAAAGCTGAGAGTCTTTCCCTTAAGATCAGGAACATGTCAAGGATGCCCACTCTCACCACTATTGTTCAACATAGTACTAGAAGTCCTAGCATCAGCATCAGACAACAAAAAGAAATAAAAGGTATTCAAATTGGCAAAGAAGAAGTCAAACTCTCTCTCTTTGCAGATGATTTGATATTTTATGTGGAAAACCCAAAAGACTCCACCCCCAAATCACTAGAACTCATATAGCAATTCAGTAATGTGGCAGGATACAAAATCAATGCACAGAAATCAGTTGCTTTCTTATACACTAACAATGAATTGTAGAAGGAGAAATTAGAGAATCAAGTCCATTTACAATAGCATCAAAAACCATAAGATACCTCAGAATAAACCTAACCCAAAGAGGTAAAGGATCTATACTCCAGGAACTACAGAACACTCATGAAAGAAATTGAAGACACAAAAAGATAGAAAAACATTCCATGTTCATGGATTGGAAGAATAAACATTGTTAAAATGTCTATGCTGCCCAGAGCAGTCTATACCTTCAATGCCATCCTGATCAAAATTCCAGTGACATTTTTCAAAGTGCTGGAACAAACAATCCTAAAATGTGTATGGAATCAGAAAAGACCCCGAATTGCCAAGAAAATGTTGAAAAAGTAAAACAAAGCTGGGGGCATCACGTTGCCCAATTTCAAGCTATATTACAAAGCTGTGATCACCAAGACAGCATGGTACTGGCACAAAAACAGACTTATAGAGCAATGGAACAGAATAGAGAGCCCAGATATGGACCCTCAACTCTATGGTCAAATAATCTTTGACAAAACAGGAAAAAATATGCAATGGAAAGGACAGTCTCTTCAATAAATGGTGCTGGGAAAATTGGACAGCTATATACAGAAGAATGAAACTTGACCATTCTCTAACACCATACACAAAGGTAAACTCAAAATGGATTAAAGACCTCAATGTGAGACAGGAATCCATCAAAATCCTAGAGGAGAACATAGGCAGTAACCTCTTTGACATCAGCCATAGAAACTTCTTTCAAGATACATCTCCAAAGGCAAGCGAAACAAAAGGGAAAGTGAACTTTTGGGACTTCATCAAGATAAAAAGCTTCTGCACAGCAAAGGAAATAGTGAACAAAACAAAGAAGCAACCCATGGAATGGGAGAAGTTATTTGCAAATGACACTACAGACAAAGGGCTGATATCCAAGATCTATAAAGAACTCAAACTCAACACCCCCAAAACAAATAATGAAGTCAAAAAATGGGCAGAAGACATGAACAGACACTTTTCAAAAGAAGACATACAAGTGGCTAACAGACACATGAAAAAATGTTCATCATCATTAGTCATCCGGGAAATTCAAATCAAAACCACATTGAGATACCACCTTATACCAGTTAGAATGGCCAAATTGACAAGGCAAGAAACAACAAATGTTGGAGAGGTTGTGGAGAAAGGGGAACCCTCTTACACTGTTGGTGGGAATGCAAGTTGGTATAGCCACTTTGGAAAACAGTGTGGAGGTTCCTCAAAAGATTAAAAATAGAGCTACCCTATGACCCACCAATGGCACTACTGGGTATTTACCCCAAAGACACAGATGTAGTGAGAAGAAGGGCCATATGCACCCCAATGTTCATAACAGCAATGTCTTCAATAGCCAAATTGTGGAAAGAGCTGAGATGCCCTTCAACAGATGAATGGATAAAGAAGATGTGATCCGTACATACAATGGAATATTACTCAACCATCAGAAAGGATGAATACCCAACTTTTACATCAACATGGTTGGGACTGGAGGAGATTATGCTAAGTGAAATAAGTCAAGCAGAGAAAGTCAATTATCATATGGTTTCACTTATTTGTGGAACATAAGGAATAGCATGGAGGACATTAGGAGAAGGAAGGGAAAAATGAAGGGGGGGAAATTGGAGGGGAGATGAACCATGAGAGACTATGGACTCTGAGAAACAAACTGAGCATTTTTTAGGGGAGGGAGTAGGGGGATGGGTTAGCCCAGTGATGGGTAGTAAGGAGGGCACGTATTGCATGGAGCACTGGGTTTATACGAAAACAGTGAATCATGGAACACTACATCACAAACTAATGATGTACTGTATGGTGCCAATGATTCTCATTAATATTTTTATCTCTATTTTATCCCAAGCAGGTCAAAGCCTCTAAATCCAACACTTTATTTTCTATAATATCCTAGCAAAACATTTTACTTCTATTAGTGGTTTAATAAATATCTATTTTAAAAATGAACAAGTAAATAAAAAATGCATAAAAGGTAGTTCTGCAGTTTACATGGCAACCAAAACAGAAATACTTACAAAAATCACGTAACCAAAGCTAATATTGTTTTAAATTACAAAAAGACTTCATGTAACCATTGTTTGAAATTGATTTCTGCCAACAAGTAACCCCATCATTCTGCAAAATGTTAACAAAGATTAATATCCTCTACTCAGCTGGAGCTGGAAAAGACTTTTAACAAAAGCCACTATTAGAAATGACACATGTAGTGAGCTAGAAGCTATCCACTTACTATGGGTTTTTGTCGTTGTATGTTATTAAAATTTGATTTTCTTAGGCTGTTTTGGACTTTACTGTCAACATACTTACCAATGCTGTGTAAACCCTGAAGGAATTCAGACTTGAGTGTTTCCCACTCTGGCATTTACATGTTTTTGTCTCTGGTACTTGTTCCTCTCCACCCTCTATTTCCTTTGACTTTCAGTAACAGTTCCTCTACACTTTGGTGATGCTCTCTTGCCTTATAAAACATCTTGTCTTCCTCTCCCAGGAGAGAATACCCCTAGAGAACTTTCCCTGCCAGGCCCTGTCAAATAAAGACTTTAGGCTAACAGCGGTCTGGTCAAGTGTCTTCCAAAATATGAATACTTGTTAATATCAGGGGAATCAAGTTAAGGAGGACATTGCTAAAAATGTTTGCTGTTACAACAAGGATTCTATCTGATTTCAAGGGGTGAGTGTTAGAACAGTAGAGTGTGGTTGAGAGTGGGAATTATCTTATTTTTAGTATGTTTTTATCTCATGAAAAGTATAAGATAAGGTACTTACCACAAAGAAAATCACTCATAAGCCATTTTCCATCGCTGTTGGTAGCACGAGAGGAAGCTATTTGTCACTCAGAAGATCTCCAGCCAAAAGGTAGGTGCTCTAGTTTGCACTCAAAGTCTGTGAATTTGGAGCCTGTTGGTAGATTAAGTGAATTGAATCTTGTTCTTGAAAACTATTATTTGCTAATTATCCAAAGTTCCAGAAATATTTGTTAATTCTCCAAATTCTTCAATACATCTAATATCTTGGCTGATGTAGAAACAAAGATTTAAATACTCTTATATATGTTGGTAAAAATTATCCAATTATTGTATTTTTTAAGGCAAGGAAGGTTAATTTTTCAACCTGTAAAATTGCCCAGAGGCCTATCTCACAGAAATTTGGCTGACCTGGTTTGTGGATACCAAATGACTCTGGGAGTTATCCTTGGAATCGGACAAGTCCTTTAAATTGCTGACAATCCATATTTTAATACAGTATTAAAAATAAGGAATAAGATTTTATTCCTTAGTACTATTCAATGGGCTTTATGTGTTTTGGCAATTTTGCTAATCCAGAGAAAGGCAAAATAATAGATTTTTCCATAACTCTGTGAGACCACAGGAATAGGTGCTCTGAAGCATCATGAAACTCCTTCATAGCTCTATGAAATCCTCACATCATGCACTTGGAATCTTCACTGAGTCACTGAAGTTATAGATAATTACATGTATTTAATCAATACATTTCAATCTGACAAATATTTCCTTAACACTTGTGCTGAGGGCTGTGGAAGAAACAGAAAGTCCTTGTTTTAGGAGATTTAGTTCAGAAGAGGTATGTTGGGGTGGGGTAGGGTATAGTGAACAGTGATGGTATGACAGTGGTGATTAAATGGACAAATAGATAAGTAATTTGAATACAAAGAAGAATGGGCTAAGGGCTCTAAGAAAGACAAACATAAATTGGATTCTTCAGAGTGAGAAGACATAACATCTGGTTGGGAAGATCATTTTATTTAATAGCCAAGATATGGAAACATCTTAAGTGTCTGTCAACAGATGGATGGATCAAAAACATGTGGCATATATGTGTGATAGATGATTCAGCACAAGAAAGAAGAAAACCCTGCCACTTGTAATGACGTGGAGGGAGCTTGAAGGTATTATGATAAGTGATATAAGTCAGACAGAGAAAGGCAAATACTGTACAATCTCACTTATAAGGAGAATCTAAAAAAGCCAAGCTCATCGAAGAGTAGAATGGTAATTGCTAGGGGCTGGGTGTGGGGGAAATGAGGAGATGTGTGGTCAAAGGGTACAACCTTCCAGGTACAAGATGAATGAGTTCTGGGTTCTAATGTACAGCACGGTGACTGTAGTTAATAATACTGTATTATATACTTGCAAGTTGCTAAGAGAGTAGATCTTAAATGTTCTCACCACAAAAAAGAAATGGTAGGTATGTGATGGGATGGAGGTGTTAGCAACAGTATACTGGTGATTATTTTGTAATATATAAATGTATCAAATCAACACACTGTACATCTAAACTTACATCATGTTATATGCCAATTAAGTATCAATAACAATGAAAAAAATGAAGTAAAAATAAAAAACCCACTTCCTATATCCAGTTGGTATTTGAAAAAATTGGACAAGACTCCCAACACCCTATGGTTAAAATAAAATCTGATGAAGTACCTTATTCACTATTATATTTCTCATGCCTAGTAGAATGCTGCCACACAGTAAGTTCTCAGAAAACTTTTTTTGGTTGAATAAAATAAAATGGGTTTTGAGAAATTTAGATAGTTTAAAAGGTAATTTTTAGAAGCCCTAAAATTTCCCATTACCTTATAGTGATATGAATTTCTGAAATAATATCTATACAAAAGATGACATTATATTCCTTTGAGTTTCTACTAATATGTTGATTTTTTATCTTTCCTATTTAAAAATGTTGACCTGTCATGTTTTTTTTTTTAAAGATTTATTTATTTATTTGAGAGAGAGAGAGTGCACGCTTGTGCGTGCGCACAGAGGGAGAGGGAAGAGCAGACTCTCCGCTGACCAGGGAGCTTAACTTGGCGCTCGATCCCAGAACCCTGGGATCATGACCTGAGTGGAAGGCAGACACCCAACCGACTGAGCCACCCAGGTGCCCCAAGACCTGTCTTCTTGTAAGTCAGAAACCTTGAATGTTCATGCTCCTCTAATTCTCTACTTCATAGATTTTGGCAGAAAACTCCATTCTAAGGGGAGATTAGTTGAGCTGAAACTTCAAATAGAATCTGAGTCATACGTGCGCCTGGGTGGCTCAGTCGTTAAGCGTCTGCCTTCGGCTCAGGTCATGATCCCAGGGTCCTGGGATCGAGCCCCGCATCGGGCTCCCTGCTCAGTGGGAAGCCTGCTTCTCCCTCTCCCACTCCCCCTGCTTGTGTTCCTGCTCTCGCTGTCTCTCTGTCAAATAAATAAATAAAATCTTTAAAAAAAAAAAAGAGTCTGAGTCATACACGTGTCTGGTAACATGAGGGAGACGAGAATGGATGTACAAATACAGAAGATAATGGGAATGGAGCTACTTAATTTCCCCCTTCATCTCAATCAGGAAATAATTTTTCCTCCCTCACTTTTATTTCCTTAAACAATGTATTTCACCGACGAAAACTTAATGATGAGTCACTTCTAGGAAACAGAAATTTGATTTTCTATATACTTAGTTACCAGAGATCCAACAGTGATATTTAAAAATTATTTCGTTTCTGTAACTTGGATACTTTTTAAAATAAGGGGACAATGCATGTGGAATGGTGTACACCTACCTGATAATTCATGTTGACTGTGAACTTACTACAAAATCTCAAATGCTTCCCCACGTAAATCAGTTCTGAGACCTAAGAATCTAACTCATTAAAATTTACTTGAGATTCCTGTAACCTTTTCTCAGGAAGCAAGTATAGGTATGAAATGTGCATTTTTTCTTTTTTTAATGTGTGCAAAGCTTTAATTCTAGTATATAAAAGAAAACCTTTTTTTGTAGGTAGTTGAAAAGTCTGGAAGAGGGTGAGAAAGTCATGGAATTTCGGAGGTATGACATAGATTATGGTAAATTAGAAATTTGTCACAGGATAGTGATGGAGGAGATGCCAGGCTGAGTCAGATTTTCTCAGTGCCTAGGTGACGATCTGGTTATAAATTAGGTTTTTTTGAAGATTGCACTAACATTTTTGGCCACTAGGTCATCAGAATTCACTTCTCCCAAACGCAGTAACGATAATAGTGAGTCAGTCTGCATATGGTGTAGCTGGTATTGTACTATTTATTGCTAGCGATAACTTCACAGTCTCAGTGTCTGGTGTTTGGGAGAATCTCATTCTCTTGCGTAATAACCACCAATGGCTCTAGCCTGTCTATGGAGTAGAGTAAAAATTCTTTACTTTAGTAAAAATTCTTTACTTTGCTTTAGCATCCTCTTCCTAAGCAACTACCCACCTACAATCCTACATCAAAATTCAGATCTGCCCCCTCCTTCCTTTATGCCACCAGAGTAACTTTTAGGGTCTCTGTTGCTGCATTCATCACAGTAAAGATAGATTCATAATTCACTCTCCTTGAGGGCACCGACCATGGTTTATTAAACTTTGTATGAACAGCCCTGGTATATAGCTGGAGTGCCATAAATGTTTGCTGAATTAATAAATACACACGCAATCTTTTTAAAAAAAATTAAACATAACTACTAAGTTATATACTTGACATATGCAGTAGGCAGATTATCATGTCCCCAATGACTCTTGCCTTTGTAGACTCCCTTCCCTTTTGAGTGTGGTGAAATTAGATACAACTCTCATGATTATATTATGTGGCAAAAGGGAGTTGATCTGGGTGGGCATAATATGATCTCACAAGCCCTTTAAAAGCAGAGTTGTAATAATTGGTAGAAGAGAATGAAGTCAGAGATCCAAAGCTTGAGGGACATGTGATACACTGTTACTGGTTTTCAAAACAGAGGGGACCACGTGCCATGGATGGCAAATGACTCCCAGGATCTGACAGCCAGCAAGGAAATGGGGACCTGAGTCCTACAATGGCAAAAGAATGAAATTCTGCCGACAATCTTTATGAATTTGGAAGTGGATTCTGCTACATCCCCCAGGTAACAGACCAGCCTGCTGACACCTTCATTTCAGCCCTGTGAGACCCTAGGCAGAGAACCCAGTCATGTTATCCCAGACCCTTGACCTATCCAACTGTGAAATAACAAATGGGGATTGTTGAAACCTGCCAAGTCTATAGTAATTTGCTTTGCAGCAATAGGAAACTAGTACAACTAGTGTGCAGCCTCATCAGATCAATTGGATACATAAGTTCTGCTCTGTTTTGGTCTATTTATTTGTTTGTCTAATTAATAGAGGATAGGTGCTCCCACATCGAATTGATGCTTGTTAAGTAGGCAAGAGTGCTTAGTCCAAGGCAGTTTGGTCATTTCAAATCAAGTAACAAACTGTTATGGAATATATTCTACATTTCATACACTCCGCAGGGATCTGGCTGAAAATCAGCCCTGAATATAATATACATAGTCAGAACAGTTTGACGTTCTAGCTCATGACAGCAGAGACATAATTGCAGACAAAAATTTTATGTCAGAGAAGTGAACATAATAACCTTAAAGTTTGACTATTCAGGGGGCTTCTGTTGTAGCAAGTACATTTATCTTGTAATCACTAGTTCTGTTTGGTTCTTTGTCAAATATGCCTGGCATTTATAATTTTTTTGGTATTTTAATTTTTAAAAAACTTTTGGATGATATCCTGATTCTCTTATTTTTAAGAAATAGATCTTGAATTTTTTAATGCTTAAAAAAATCCGTTAGTGACGGTTAAGAGGCAATTAGAAATTTATACACTGGATATTTAAGAATAGTAAGGAATATTTTAGGTGTAATATTGGCATATGGTTTTGTTAAAAAAAAGTCATTCCTTTTAGAGATTCATATGCAAATCCATACAGGTGATATAAGAAACTTGCTTTCACATATTAAGTGGACTGATGGGAGTTTGGATGGGGTGATGGGTTGACAGTGGTTGATGGTTGTTTGGCTGGATGTTGGGTATATGGGAAGTGATTTTAAATTTTGCTTTTAGGGGCACCTGGGTGGCTCAGTAGGTTTGGTTAAGCATCTGCCTTTGGCTCAGGTCATGATCCTGGAGTCCCGGGATTGAGTCCAGCATTGGGCTCCCTGCTCAGTGGGGAGTCTGCCTCTCCCTCTGCCCCTCCCCCCACTGATGCTTGCTCACTCTTGCTCTGTCTCTCGCAAAAATAAATAAAATCTTTTAAAAATTTGTCTTTAATATATCTAAAAGAATATTTGCTTATCCTTATATAGCACCTGTCATACCCTAGGGTTGATGTTTTCAGGTTACCTAGTCAGCCATATAGCTAGAAATTGAAGTATGAATGAATTCCACAGGTTTGGAATTGCCAAAGTGACTTTATGCTAAGTAAGGCATGATGACGATTGCTCACACTGTGGTGAACTTCTCCAGTATTTATTGAAGAGCTTTAGTGTGCACTGAATCATGAGAGATCCCATGGAATATACAGAAGTCTAAAAAAAATAGCTAGATATTTTTGCTGGGTAGCTGAGACCTATCTCTGATACACGGAGAGCTGGCCATGAGGTAGGCTGGCCCCGCAACTGCACATTCATGTCTGTAGGCTTTGCCAAACATAAAAAAAGAAATGAATAAGACTGAAAATATCATATTATTGGCACTTTTCTAAGGTCTGTACATTGGGCAGTTGGAATAAGTATTTTTGTGTAGCTTTTTTGATGACAAAGATGAGAATGGTGAGGTGCCCAGATGGCATACCGTAATGCAGGGTTTGTGTTTTGGGGAGTGGGGTAGGAAAGTCTTGGGAACAGTAGAGTAGTGGCTGAGCATTTGGTGCTCCTGTGTCCTTCCCCCATATCACACCAGCCTCTCTTTTACATAAAAGTTAAACTAATGTTTAACTAGTATGAATTAGAAACCTGTTGGCGTTGCTCACATATGTACCGGCTCATAAATTGGTAAGAAACCAATAAATACTACATAGCACTTAGAAGCAAGTCTAAAACAGGAAACACATATAGGATTCAGAGAGTTAAGACCATGGCAGGCTCTATAAGTCAGTGCTGTAAATGTGGAAACTTGAGCTAAGCCTCAAAAGAAGTGGAGAAGTCACATTTTCCTGCAGGGTAATTGTTGTTCAGGGAGATACAGGGCAGAGTGGGGACCAATGGAAGAGCTGCCTGGCTGGAATTGGGGCTTCAGACACGGATGTGAGCATAGGAGACAAGACCAGCTGGTAGAGAGCCTGAATTCCTGCCAGAGAGTGGTTTGAGAGTTGATCTAATAGACAATGGGGAGTGATTCACTTTTGTTAAACAGGTGGTGCTATTTAATTGAGGATAATCAGAAGTCAGCTGCTCAGCAACAAGCTAGCTAAAGAGTTTTAGTTTGTTAAGGAATGTTTGTATCGGAGAAGTGCTTCCTACACTAGTCTGAAAAGAATTGTTGGGGCAATTGTTAAAAGTGCAGATTGGGGGTGCCTGCGTGGCTCAGTCGGTGAAGCGTCTGCCTTCAACTCAGGTCACGATCCCAGGGTCCTGCGATTGAGCCCCATGTCGGGCTCCCTGCTCTGCGGGGAACATGCTTCTCCCTCTGCAGCTCCCCCTGCTTGTGCTCTCTCGCTCTCTCTCTGTCAAATAAATACATAAAATCTTTTTTTAAAAAGTGCAGATTGGCAAGCCCCTCTTCTGGCATTTATGTTTCAGTGGATTTTGGATAGAAACTGTTTTTATAAGCTTGCAGAGCGAATCTTGTTTATGCATAGCTCTATTCTAGATAGTTAGAAAATGCATTTGATAACATATTTAGTGTTTGCCCTGACTTCAGTGAGATTAGGCAGAAAAGACAGCCATGATGAGGAAGAAAGACCTTTGGAAAAGTTCATTTAAGCAATTTGACATTTTCCATTTAATGGCTTTGAACGAATCCCCCAACTTTTCGAGCCTTTTCTGTCACTAAGAAGTTTCTGAATTGCGGTATATAGAAAAACCCCACATGCTTAACTTTAAAAAAGATCTTCCAAGATATCGCTAATATTACCAAATAGTTTATAATGAAATGTCCAGTCTTTGTCTCAACCTTACAATTATCTTTGATAGCAGCTGAGGATTTTTCTACTTTTGACCAGCAGAGGGAGCTATGACTCTTGATATAAAGAGTTTTTTCTCTCCAGGTAGAAATAACGCCACCAACCTATAGTTTAAACTATTATACCCTAGAATTTATAATTAATATCCTTCATAATTTATAACTTGGGACTTCTGCATACATTGTTTATGATACTCCTTTTTACATATCTCCCGGTATGAATTTCTTTGCCAGTCGAAATGGACTATATTACCAAGATATTTTTGGCTCTTCCTTTCCCATCCACCTTTACTCATGCTTTCTCCTTTTCTGAACCATCAATGATGATCACCTCTCTAAATTTGTCTTGCTTGAGACCCAGTTCAGAAATAACTCTTTAATAATCCTCTGATCTCCCAACTCTGAATTTGTATAGCATGGTGAATTTCCTGTTTTATAGCATTAATACAACTATTTATGTTTATTAGAAGAAATAATGTTTTTTGCTACTCTTCTACTATATCATATTTGGCTTGCCAGATAAAATACTGGACACCCAGTTAAATTTGAATTTCTGATGAACAACAAATCCTTTTTTTTAGTCTAAGTATGTCCTATGAAATATTTGGTACACATTTATACTAAAATTGTTTATCTGGAATTCATATCTAACTGGCATTTTGTTTTTTTATTTGACAAGCTGGGTAACCCTAATCATAAGCACTTTGACAGTAGAGTTTTATCTTGTTCATATTCATAACCTCAGAGCACAGTGTCAGCTCATAGTGGTTGCTCAATAAATAAAAGGATCAAAGTATAATATGTGGCTAAATTATTACAGTTTGAAGGGCTATCACTTTTGAAAGCAATAATGGGCTTTGAAATTACCTAATTTGTATTACACTAATGTGTTGACAGTGAATTTTTATTCATTCTAAAACGAAAAATAGTTGTAAGAAAGAACTCTGTGCTAATTAGAAACTTCAGGATTTAACAATAAGAATTGGAGAAAGCACTTGAAATATATTTAAATGTCTTAAAATATCTCGAGTTGTTAAGAAACATTATGTGGTTAAGAAATTCTCTTGCAAAATGATTATGGATCCCTTACAAGGAAAAAAGTATTATTTTAAAGATGCATTATGTGTTGAATCAAGACATGTTATAAAAAAGATAGCACTGATATATTCGTTATTTAGAACAATGAGTTCATTCCCATACTTTGCCCTTGAATAGGAAGGAAAAAGTGTTGTATGGGTACTACCCTGTTTGAGTAAATGAATTTTGTATACTTTATTTATAAGACTTGCTATGTTAAGCCAAGCCTAGGGCATTTCTCCATAAATTTCTTAAGGTTTTTGACTTACTAACCTAGAAAGGATAGAGCAAATATTCATAATTTTCCTCTATCAAAATGCAAATACTGCACAGTCTCTGAAAGCTCCCTCAAACAGCTGAAAGTCATATGTTGGGTAACCTTATGACTAAATTCCATTATACTTAGCATGACATGACATTAGTATGTAAAGAGATGAAATTATATTGATACGGCCAATTTAAAAGAATGGCAATCTAAGATAACTCACACAGGCACATTGCAGAAGTGACTGCAAGTGGAAAACAATTTTAGTCTCATCACATTTATACAGTTTATAATAACAACATAAAACAATTCTGCACCTATTAGCTACAACTGAAAGAAAGAAGATGCTACTCACTGTTGGCAACGCTTCATAGACTGTTGGTAGGAGTGAAAATTGGTTACACTTTCTCTAAAAAGGATCTTGGTTGTGGTTGTGTATGCCACAGACCTTAGAAAGTTCATACACTTAACCTACTAAGAATCCTTTATAAATTCTAAGGAAATATAAGAAAACTCATATAAAGGCAAATGTGCAGATAATCCCATTACTTTTGAAGAAGAGAGGGATGTTCACAGTTCCTGATGGCAAGGCCAGGAGTGACCCTTGGAACCCCCCTTGCTGGCCATGGCCCAGAGCTTGCCTTTTCATAAGGGACCCCTCACTTCTGGCTCTGATGTTACCTCCTGACAAGAGAGAGCTACCTTCCTGACATCTTAATCCCCAGCTCCTATGTGGATGACCTCACAGGGGTCACAGTACTCCTTACTGAGTGCTGTAATATAATATAGAATGGGTGGCTTATGAAGAACAGAAATTTATTTCTCACAGTTCTGGAGGCTGGAAGTCCAAGATGAAGGCACCTGCAGATTCTATGTCTAGTGAGGGACTGCTTCCTGGTTCACAGACACCCCTCTTCCCACTGTGTCTTCCCATGGTGAAGGGTGAGAGAGTTCTCTGGAGTCTCTTCTTAAAAGGGCACTAATCCCCTTCATGTCGGCTCCACCTTCAGACTTAATCACCTCCCAGAGGCCCTACCTCCCAAAGCCATTATATTGGGGATTAGGTTTCAACAAATGGCCTTGGTGGGGGACACAGACATTCAAGGTATAGTACAGTCTGGGAGGGAGCAGCACAGAGGCTCGATTTGCTTCTAGTCTTGTGGCCTGGGAAGACAGACCCCTGTCCTCCATCACTTTTGCAGGTTACAAGTGAGAGTGGCTCTGGAGGGTGAATGGAAAATATAAAATGTGGTACTCACCGCTTATTAAAAAGGAGGTTTAAAGATTAGGAACTACATATCCATCTGCATTGACCCCTAGGGTAGATCGAGGTGAGGGGGGAAGCACCCTGTGTTCAGGACTGCTGGGAATAGAAATAGATTCAAACTGGTGTTTCTGATAACTCTTATGCTCCTAGTTCCTTGGTCTTAGGGAGGTTATAATTAACAATTTTTCTATAATATTTTGCTCTCCACCCCTTCACCAGCCCTATTACATGCATGTTACCTCACTTGCAGACATTCAGATTTGAAATGCATTTTCAAGATAATCTTCTAAATTACCAATCTTTCATTTTAAAGAAAGTTGGGGACTACCCATCCTAAATTAAACATTTTTTCCCCTAATGGCCTGCTGTTTTACAAAGAAATCTTAAAAACTGTATTCTGCAGTTTTGTAGACCTTTTAATATCCCAACCACTTTCAGTATTCTTCCAGTTTAGCTAGGTAATTCTTCCTTTCTTTTTTAAAGAGAGAGACACAGCGAGAGAGGGAACACAAGCAGGGGGAGTCGGAGAGGGAGAAGCAGGCTTCCCATGGAGCAGGGAGCCCAATGTGGGGCTCGATCCCAGGACCCTGGGATCATGACCTGAGCCAAAGGCAGATGCTTAATGACTGAGCCACCCAGGTGCCCTAGGTAATTCTTTCTACTTTATTACAATAGAATAAAATATTTCTACATTATTCCTTATGGTCATTAAAAATTTAAAATATCAGGTATCTGGTTCTTACCTGTTCAGAATGAATCCAGATGTTCACCTACTGAAAAGGTGCCAGTTTTTTTTTTTTTTTTCTATCATAGATTTAACTTTGGAAAATAAATTTGGAACAATTCTGTTGGGACTATTGGTCACAGATGGCTGAGTGATAATAAATCCTCAGGTTGAGATAGATTCCTTCTGGACTGCAGCACTTGAACTGATTTTAATAATTTAAAATACTCTACCATGCATCATCCAAGTAAACAGAAGGTATCTCTTGTTAAAGAATTTCTTTTTTTTTAAAGATACGGCATTAGACTATGACACCTTAATTTTGTTCTTATTCTTAATTCAATACTTTGGTATCTTTTCCAGGAATTTGCTCCTTCTCTCAAGGCCATAAAAAAATCAATTTCTTACATCTTTTAAAATAATCCCTTTTCCTGCAGGACACTCTCTCATGTATTCCCAAGCTGAGTTTTTATAATGTTCTTTCTCTTATTCATCATCATACTTGTCACATGCCATTATAATTATCAGCTTATACATCTGAGCTCCTCAGAGGCAGAGATCACTTTCTTATCAATCATTACATCTTCATAGCTTAGCAGAGTGCCTGGTATATAATAAGTGCTCAATAAAAAAAAAAAGGAGAACAGTCTTTTAAGTCAGAAATTGATATGTCATTTATATTGTCCAGTAAAGGATAAAGAAAGGATTTAGTAAGTTCTCTGGTTATTTTAGTTAAAATGTTTTAAACTATTTTACACATAAAAGGGAGGTTATATATCCCTGATTCACAGAGAATTTTAATACAACTTCTAAATGCTAATGTATTACATTTGAGAGCTTAAAACATTTTTTTCTTATGTTGTTAATTTTTATAAGCCAGGGCCCCAAGTAGAATCTGACGGCACACTCCAACTGGGATAATGCACTGGGGGAGAGGGGGATTGGGATATGTTTCATAAGGGGAGTACAGAAAAGGGGTGAGAAACTTCAAGAGGTAGTGTAGAACTTTGGGGCTAATATCAATAGGGATGTGGCCACCCCCTCAGAGTACTGGAACTTGAAAAAAGAAAATCATATATTTTGAGGGAAACAGACCTTCTGTCAAGGAAGAGGACCATCCAGAGGAAACAACTGCACTCTTCTTTCTCCTTTTGGTCTTCCGGGCTCCAGACTGACCTACCCAACAGCAAGCCATGGAGGAATCAACCATGTTGCTATGGTCCTTAGAGGCTGACTTCCTCTTGCATCCATGGAGAAGGATGGAGAATGGATTTGGAGGGTGTTGGGAGTTACAGGGCACGGTGATCACTGTTTGTGATAATGCAGGTACTTTCTCAATGGAATATTCATATTGCTTAAAGAAAGCCATAAAATCAGCAGAAAAACAAGTCCACTGTATCAGTACTTTCCTTGTGTTTAGTTTTATTTAAGTGCAATTAAAGCAATCCTGACCTTCGGGAACTGCAATGGGTGATAAGAAATGATGAGCCCACAAAGCCTTCAATTGTACAGTATTAGCTGGAAGGTGGTTGAATTGAGTTCCACAGATTACATTGCTTTTGACCTAAGGTTCATCTTCATACAGAGTTCAGGGCCACATTTGCACTAATGGGATATTTCATTCCATAAGGGAATACATTTCTCAGTTCACTAAAATGCTTTCCTCTTGCATCACTCTTCTTAATAACGTGAAGAGATTTCTCCAACTGGGTTCACTGTGTATTGCCTGCAATATGCAATTTTTTCAAATAGTATATTATCTTAGACTACTTCCTTCAATTTAAATTTGAGTAAATGGTGCTTTAGTTCTATGAAAATCCTCTTTATGCTCTATATTGGACTTAAGTAGATAACAATTTTCACATTTCTGGCTAAAGAGAATATTGATGTCTAAATAAATTTGAAAATAGAAGACTTTATACATATTGAGTCCATCAAACTACAGATATGTAGCATGTATTTGATACTTACCTGAAATTGACATGCTGATATAGCAAATTAATGTCTTTAAAAATATGTATGTGTAGAATAGTAAACACAGTTTAGTATTTTGACAAACACACCAATGGTCCTCAATGGGAAAAGCACCCAGTGTTGGCAGTGGACTCTTAACTGAAACCAGCAGTTTAAAAGTCACTAGACCAGGGGCGCCTGGGTGGCTCAGTCTGTTGAGCGTCTGCCTTCAGCTCAGGTCATAATCCTGGGGTCCTGGGATCAAGCTCCGCATCAGGCTCCCTGCTCCATGGGGGGCCTGCTTCTCCCTCTGCCTCTGCCTGCAGCTCCCCCGGCTTGTGCTCTCTCTCTCTCTGTCAAATAAATAAATAAATAAAATCTTAAAAAAAAAAGCCACTAGACTGTTTGCCAAAATGGTAGAGTCCAACTTGTATGTTGCTGCAAACATTGTATCCCATAATTGCCAAAAAATGTGAAAAATCTGAAGTCCTTTGGAAAAGATTTATTTAGTATGTTTAGGAGGTTCGTCAAACATGTTTTAAGTAAAACTGCATGTCAGTTTACTTCGTTTTGTCATAGTTGGGTAGGATGGAACGGACTAGTTTCCTCTAAAACCAACTCATTTAGGTAACAGCACATTTTGATTTAGCACATCAATACTTTTATATATTATAAAAAATAAAATGCTTAACCTACTAAAGACTTAAGAAAAGAAAAATATTTAATATGAGCCCTTCACAAAGAGAACAAAATTCAGAGTCAAGACAAAGTTCTAACTGAAGAGATTGCATTTTGGAAAGGGGGCAGCATTATATGATGAAGAAATCTAGAAAGAAGTAATATAGATTTAAATCTTTAATATTTTTCCCATCGAATTGGAAGTGGTCGTTAATAGCTTGAGCTCTGGGGCCTGACCACCTGCCTTTGAATAGAACCCCTTTACTAGTCACATGAGCCGGAGAAAATTACTTAGTTTTTCTGTGTTTCAGTTTTCTTATTTGTAAAAATGAGGATCCTAAAATACTAAATAAAACTATTTAAAAGTTAATATGTATAAAATTCTTAGAATAGTGCTTGGTATATAGTAGTTATATAAATATTAGCTATTATTATTAATTGTTGAATTGAGTCCCACTTTATTCACTGACTTGAGTGGCTCTGCATAGGTTAGTCTCAATACAGTTCAATTTAATTAACATAAAATATGCTAATGAAAGCCTCACCTAATGCTTAAGGTTTTTGTGACTATATATTTCTGCATCAAACCTTTCTTAAATCTCTGCTCAATACCAGGCCTATGATAAATACTGGGAAAAACAAAGTAAGAGAGACAGAGGTCCAGATACCATGAAGTTCAATCAAGTAGGCAATATGATACTTCGATACGTAAAGTTTGTAGTGTTATGGTTGAGTCTGAACATTGGAGGATACCCAGACTATTATCTTCTGAATGGTTGTAGCTCCAAAATTTTCATGTAGGTCTTATATTTGTCCAAATTGTCAAGTATGTCCTGTCTTATTCTTTAAGTCCTGGAAATCCCTTCAGGCTTTGAAGGTCTATATCAATACTCCTGAACTGTATCCAGGGAAAGGAATAAGACCCTAGGATCCCTCTTTAGACACATCACCTAAAGCAGAATGTGGGCAAGGTGAGATTCCACATCCTAATTCTTTTTTCTCCTTCCTGTTAGTGTCCTTCACCCTCCCACCTCCATGACTGTCCCACACCAGAGCCTTGGGAAGGTACTTCCTTCATTCAGTACCTAAAACAGGACTCGAAGACAAACCATTGCTGAACACTTGACTTACTTTTCATTTCTCTTAGGATTTATTTCTTAGGTCAATTTATTAAGGGTGATCTTTAGAAACGGAAGTACCATTTGTTTGTTTGATTGATTCATTCTTCTTTTAAAATCTGTTTTGTTGACATTTATTTCTGGATTTCCTTTGGGTCTGATTATGTTCTGCGACATTTCTGCTCATTTTCCTTCATGTGTTCATGTCTCCTTTGGTGCTTAGCTATTGTTTAGTTTGTGCCAGATATTGCAATTGCAGAATTGTTTATAGAAGTAATTTGAAACTTCAGACAATGTTATCTTCCTCCAGAGAGGGCTTTATGTGTGCTTTTGCCAGGCCTTTGAGAGTCCTGGCAATCTGGGATCATCTCATTCCAGTATCAGAGACTGAGATGCTCCAAAGCTGGACTGCACTTCCAGTGAGGTCCTGTGAACTTCCAGTTCAATTTTACATCAGGGATGCAGAACTGTGTGTTCCCGACCTAAAGCAAGCTTCTCCTGGAGGAGGGAGAGGGGAAGGAGGGAGAGGAGGAGCAGGAGAAAGACAGGAGGAGAAGAGGACGAGAGGAGGAGGAGAAATGGGAAGGAAAGAAGGGAAGAAAGGAAGAAAGGGAAAGAAAAACATGTGTGAGGGAAATTTCTATCTTTGAAGGAATGTAGGCCAGTGAAGAATCGCTAGTTCCAGGGAACTTGAGTCAGAGAAGGACCAGAGTCATAAATAAAAGCAAGAACTTTGGTCCTATTTAAAGCTCATTACAGGAAACTAAAACAACCCTGCCCCTCTCCAGCAAAGTCACTGGCCAAATTGCGCAGAAAACGTTCCTCCAACTTAAAGGTGACTGTACAATGAATTAGAGATTCCTTTGTAGACATTATAATGAAGGTAAAGTGAGCTGGGGTGAGGATGGGGAGGAAGGAAGGGAATGGGGTAGGATGAAAGACTGGGAAGTATTTCTGGCTCAGATTTAGACTTCTTTACTCTTGGAATATTTTACAATTACTAATAAATAGAGCAGTCTGAAAGGTGAGGAGATCAAGAGTTACTTGTCATATAATTATTTTTGCATTTTTCCATGCTAAAGAAAATACTACAAGTGAGAAAATTGGATGTTTACAGGTAAATGGTGAAGCTTACAGGTAAAGGTGAAATTTATTGCACTCCTGTCCTTCAAAATTATTTTCCATTGTGACCCCTGGTATCAGTGTTGGGTGAATTTATGATTATTTCCTATACAACATTTTTAAAAATTGCAGTTAAATATATATAACACAATCTTAGTCATTTTAACTACCTGTAAGTGTACAATTCAGTGACATTAAATATATTTACAATGTTTCTATATATTTGCACATATTGGTTTTGTTTTATATTTATTTTTATTGTTTTATGATACTTTTAAGGGTGTGATTTACAAAGTATGAAATGCCCAGATCTGAAGTATTTAGTTCAATGACCTTACATGATGTAAACCCCAAATAAGATTAGAGTATTATAATTACCTATAATTACCTAAAAAGGTCCTGTGTGCCTCTGAACCAACCACTATTCTGAATTCTACTAACAGTTCATTATAACTGTTATATGAACTTAATATAAATGAAATAATAAAGTATCTCTTCTTTTGTATCTGCTTCTTTTATTCATTATTAATTTTTGAGATTCATCCATGTTGTGTATTTTAATACTTCATTTCTTTTCCTTGCTGAATAGTATTCAAAATATACAATATGTTTCCCTATTTTCCTTTGATAGATTTTTTTCCCCAGATTTTGGCCACTATGAATGACTGCTCTGATGATGACGGTGATGATTTTTGTGCAAAAAATAGGTAGGAGTAAAATTGCTGGGATACAGTGTAGCTAAACATTTAACTTTGTAGGAAATTACCTAAGTGGTCATTCCATTTTGCATTCCTATCAACAGTGCACCAACGTTGGAATTGTTTCTCTTCTCACAAACATAAGGTGTTGCCAGTCTTTTAAATTTGAATCATTCAGTTGAATGTGTACTGTTATCTTTTATTTTGAATCTCTCTGATTATTAATGATTTGGAGAAACTTCTCATGTCCTTATTAGTCATTGATATATTATTTTTTATGAACTGTCTGTTCAGATCTTTTGCCTTTTTAAAAATTTGGGTTGTTCATCTTTTTAGTGTTGATTTGTAGGAATTTTGTTTAGATATTCTGAGTATGAGTTCTTTTCCAGATGTGTGTGGTGAGAATATATTTTCCAAGCAACGGTTTCCCTACTTAGTTTCTTAATGGTGTCTTTTGATGAAAAGGTATTTTCTATTTTAATGAGGTCTAAATAATCTTATCTTTTAAGGTTAATACGTTTTATGTTTTTTTAAAAAATATCTTTGCTGGGGTGCTTGGGTGGCTCAGTCAGTTAAGCATCTGATTCTTGGTTTCATCTCAGGTCATGATCTCATGGTCGTGAGATCAAGCCCTGCTTCAGGCTCCATGCTCAGTGGGGAGTCTACTTGAAGATTCTCTCTCTCCCTCTGTCTCTGCCCTCCCCCCTGCACATGTGTGTGTTCTTTCTTTCTCTCTCTCTCATATAAATAAATCTTTGAAAAAACTTCTGTACCTTTCAATTTCATAATATTAAACATTCTCTTTACAGCTACTTCTTATGGAAACTGAGACTACTGATTTAACATAATTCTTCCTAAATGGATAGGTTCTTAGAAGCAAACTTCCAAGACTAAATCATAAAGTAATTAAAAAAATATGGACAGAGAACTAATAAGGAAAATGAATCAGTAATCAAAAACCTTCCAGCAAACAAAGTCCGGGACCAGATGGTTCACTGGTGAATTCTACCAAACATTTAAAGAATTAATACCAATACTTCTTAGACTCTTCCAAAAACAGAAGAGGAAGAAACACTTCCAAACTCATTATATGAGGCCAGCATTGCCCCAACACCAACACCAGACAAAGACACCACAAGAAAATTATAAGTCTATGTTTCTGAAGAACATATACGCAAAATTCCTGAACAAAATATTTACAAAGTAAATTGAACAATACATTAAAAGGATCAGACACCATGATCCAGTGGGATCTAGTTCAGGGATGCAAGAATTGTTCAATGTCTGCAAATCAATGTGATGTACCACATTAACAAGATAAAGGATAAAAACTACATGATCATCTCAATAATGCAGAAAAAACCCATTTGACATAATTTAACATCCATTTATGATAACAACTCAACAAAATGGGTATAGAGGACACATACTTCAACATAATAAAGGACATATTTAACAAAACCACAACTATTATATTCAATGGTGGAAAGCTGAAAGCTTCCCTCTAATATCAGGAACAAGAAAAGGATGCCCACTCTCATCACTTACATTCAACATAGTATTGGGAGTCCTAGCCATAGAAACTGGATGAGAAAAAGAAATAAAGTCATCCAAACTGGAAATAAAGGAATAAAACTAACTATTTGCAGATGACACAATATTATTATATAGAAAACCTAAAAGTCCACAAAAAAACCTGTTAAAATAAACATAATAAATAAATAAATAAATAAATAAATAAATAAATAAATAAATTCAGCAAAGTTGCAGGATACAAATCAATTTACAAAAATCTGTTGTATTTCTATATAGTTATAATGAGCTACCAGGAAGATGAATTAGGAAATAAATTAAGAAGGTAATACCATTTATAATTGCATCAAAAAGAATAAAATATCTAGGAATAAATTTAACCAAGGAGGTAAAATGCTGATACATTAAAAATGAACTGAAGAAAGACACTGAAGAAGACACAAATAAATGGAAAGATATCCTGTGCTTATGTGTTGGAAGAATTAATATTGTGAAAATGTCCATATAGCTCAAAGCAATCTGTGGATTCAATGCAATCCCTATCAAAATTCCAATGGCATTTTTCACAGGATTAGAACAAATAATTCTAAAATTTATGAGGAACCGCAGAAGACCCCAAATAGCCAAAGCAATCTTGGAGGAAAAAGCTAGAGGCATCACACTCCCTGAATTAAAAATTATATTACAAAGCTATAGTAATCAAAACACTATGACATTAGCATAAAAACAAACGCATAAATCAATGAAACAAAATAGAGAGCCCAGAAATAAACCCCTGCATATATGGCCAATTAATTCATGACAAAGGAGGCAAGAATATACAATGGAGAAAGGACAGTCTCTTAATTAATGATGTTGAAAAAACTGAACTGCCACATGTAAAAGAATGAAAATGGACCACCATCTTACACCATACACAAAAATTAACTCAAAATGGATTAAAGACTTGAATATACAACCTGAAATCATAAAACCCATAGAAAAAAACCATAGGTAGTAAACTCTTTGACATTCCTCTTGGTGATGATTTTTTTGGATCTGACACCAAAAGCAAAGGCAATAAAAGCAAAAATAAACAACAGAGACTACATCAAACTAAAAGTTTCCGCACAGCAAAGGAAACCACCAACAAAATGAAAATGCAACCTACTGAATGGGAGAAAGTATTTGCAAATCATGTATCTGATAAGGTGTTAGCATCCAAAATATATAAAGAAATACAACTCAATAGCAAAAAAACCCCAAACAATCCAATTAAAAAATGGGCAGAAGATCTGAATAATATTTTTCTAAAGATCTACAGATGGCCAACAGGTACATGAAAATATGCTCAACATCACTAATCACCAGGGAAATGCAAATCAAAACCACAATGAGATATCACCTCACACCTGTTAGAATGGCTAGTATCAAAAAGATAAGAAATGACAAGTGTTGGCAAGAATGTGGAAAAAAGGGAATCCTTGTGCACTATTAGGAATGTAAATTGGTGAAGCCACTATGGAGAACAGTGTGGAGGTTCCTCAACAAATTAAAAACAGAACTACCATATGATCCTACTTACTGCAACATTATTTACAATAGCCAAGGTATGGAAACAACCTAAGTTTCATGGATGGATGAATTGATGACAATGTATCATATATATACACACACACATATACTCACAGTAGAATATTATTCAGTCATAAAGAATGAACTCTTGTCATTTGTGATAACACAGATGGATCTTGAAAGCATTATGCTAAGTTAAATAATTTAGAGAAAGACAAATATAGTATGAGCTCCCTTAGATGTAGAATCTAAATAAAAACAACAACAAAGAAACAAGAAAACAGAACCAAGCTTATAAATACAGAGAACAAACTGGTGGTTGCCAGAGACAGAGGTTGTTGGGCGGGAGAAATGTGTAAAGGGGACTAACAGGTACCAACATCTAGTTATAACATAAATAAGTTATGGGGATGTATTATGCAGTATGGCAACCACCGTAATACTGTGTTGCATATTTGAAATTTGCTAGGAGTATAGATCTTAAAAGTTATCATTACAAGAAAAAATTTTGTAGCTATATATGGCAATGGATTTTTTTTTTTTTAAAGATTTTATTTATCTGACAGAGAGAGACACAGCGAGAGAGGGAACACAAGCAGGGGGAGTGGGAGAGGGAGAAGCAGGCCTCCCACTGAGCAGGGAGCCTGATGTGGGGCTCGATCCCAGGACCCTGGGATCATGACCTGAGCCGAAGGCAGACACTTAACCACTGAGCCACCCAGGTGCCCCTGGATGTTAACTAGACTTATTGTGGTGATCATTTTGCAGTACATAAAAACATGAAATCCTTATGTTGTACACCTAAACATGATATAATGCTATATGTAATTTACACCTCAATAAAAAATTGAAAAATAATTCTTTTCTAACACAGAGACAGACATACCCCAAAATTTTACTGATTGTTTTATCATTTAAATATTTTCCAATTTTCTTTTTTTAAAGATTTTTCTCTATTTATTCGAGAGAGAGAGACAGAGAGCACAAGCAGGGCGAGCAGCAGAGGTAGAGGGAGAAGCAGGCTCCCTGCTTAGCAGGGAGCACAACGGGTGTGTGTGGGGGGGCTCGATCTGAGTACCCTGGGATTATGACTTGAGCAGAAGGTTAGATGCTTAACTGACTGAGCCACCCAGGTGCCCCTAAATATTTTCTAATTTTCTTACAATTTTTTTGACTCAGGATTATTTAAAAGGTACTGTTTAATTCCCAAATGTTTGTTGTATGGGAATATATTTTTGTTTTTAATTTTTATGTTAATACCATTGTTATCAGAACATTGGTTGGTATGTTTTAAATCCTTGAATATTATTGAGAGTTTCTTGTCTAAAAACATCTTTTTTTTTTGCCCTAATTTTTGATACATATTTTGTGCTAGTTTTAGACTTCTATATTAAAGGTTGGTAAACTATGGCCAATGGCCACAATAAGTCTAGTTAACTATGGCCAATGGCCAATGTAGCTCCTGATGGGGCACACTATAAGAACAGGGCACTTTCCACTACAGTATATGTCCTTTGTGGACAAGGACCATGTTCCATGTGTTCTTTGTATCATCAGCTCCTGACATACTGTGTGGCAAGTGGTAAAATCTCACTAAGTATTTGTTAAATAGCTGCGGTTCCCATGGCTGGGGAAAGGACAGATTTTACTTCTCATTATTGACTAGATCTTACCCCGAGTGTTTCTGTACCCGTATTTATAATCTTCCTCTTCATTAGCAAGTAAACCTAGAAGAGAAGCAGAATTCTAGTTGTGAGAAATTGTCTGTTGGTGAGAACACGTCCACCCAACAGTCCTTTTCTGTTCTGAATATGGTTATCAGTGGTGCTTATTCCCAGATCTTCATGTTTTGATTAGAGTAAGAGATATAGAATGAACCATTAGACATGTCACCTAGTAGACATCTTTGAGTGGCCTTTATTATTTCAGGCAGAGTTTTTTCAATGTCAAGTCATAAAATGATAAGCTTATGGTTTTATTATTAGTTTTCTCTGGAATCTAGTCTCTTTATATATGACAAAAATCTGTTACTAGTATTTTTTTGAGCCAAAGAGTCTCTGCAGTCTATAAATTTAAATCTGATCTTGAATGTAATATATGCCTCCTGTAGACAGAAAAGATGTTCCTATTCACACTGGTATAGTTACTTTGGATTATGATTTTCAGTGTCATATTTTTTTTTAAATAAAATGTTTTAATTTTCTTTCATCTGAGCACTGCAAGCTTTATTTTTAGGACTGAAGATTTAATTCCAACAGGATATGTTTAGAACGCTCATGTACTGGCTTTTTGAAAACATTGAGTTTCATCTTATTATGAAAAGTGTAAACAGGTTATAGCTCAGAAACAGGTGCTAGAACACTCAGCTCTTTGAACTTCACAGGGATGCCTTCCAGCAGTGCACAGCAGACTGTTCACATGTGATTTCAAAAAGACATCTTTCCATCTTTTTACCCCCTTTGTTTGTTAACTGGCAGTATGGAACAAAAATGCCATTCATATGTTAAATAAAAAAAGCATCCCAGTCCTAATTTTGTCAACCTATTTCCACAGGAAACCACATTTCAAACTAAGCAAAGGAAATTTTCAAAATAAAATTCTCACAAATAAAATGTTAATTGTGATTTAGTACAAGTTGTTTTTTCTGTTTTCTGTTTTTTTTTTTTTTTTACATTCAACAACGTTTACTGAGCATCTACTATGTGCCATGTGTTCTTCAAGGGCTAAGAGTACAATTGTGCATGTGACAGGCAAGATCCCATATCTTGTAGAATTTATATTCTGGAGGAGGGACATGAGCAACCAAGGAATCATCCAACCAACAAACTAACCAAATCTTTCCAGTTAGTGATAACTGTCATGGAGAAAAAAATACAACCTGTGCTAGAAAGTGGGCCAGGGGGGGAGCATGGGAGGAGGTGGAGTGAGGACACTTTTTTTTTATAATCCTTGCTACCCTAAAGCATTTAAAAGCAATTTACTGATGTTACAACACTGCACACATAAAAGATGAATATGCATTTCTAAAAAG
The DNA here is from genome assembly GCF_964656455.1 of Halichoerus grypus. NCBI lineage: Eukaryota > Metazoa > Chordata > Mammalia > Carnivora > Phocidae > Halichoerus > Halichoerus grypus. The sequence goes on from NC_135717.1 coordinate 55,106,584, forward strand.
TAAAACCATTTTACTATATAGACAAAGTAACATCATCATCATACTTGACAAAATTAGGAATAATTCCTTACTGACATTTAAGAGAAAATCCATATTTAAATTTCCTCTACTGTTCCTCAATTGTCCTTCACAGTTGTTTATATGAACATTATTGAATCCAGGGCCATATGTTGAGTTGACTGTCACAACTTGGAAATCTCTTTTGACCACAATTTCATGCCCAGGAACTTGACCTTTTGGGCACTGCCTCATATTTTCCTAATAGTGTCATTTAACTTTATAATTCAGTATCTTGTATTTCCTATAACCTATAACCTGGCTGTCCTACCATCACTGAAACTAAAAGCTGGCCACCAAATTGGGAAGAAGTCAGTCTTGTTTCTTCATTACTCAACAAAATTTCCCTTTGCAACCAAGAAAGGATTTGTGTGGTGCACTTTGACACCATATATACACACATTTCTCAATCAACCATTTATGCAATGGTTTTAAAATTAATTCGTAATCCTTGTCTGAATACATACTTTTACTGGACATTGCAAAATGTTGATGTTTTTCCTAATTTTATCCTTCCTTTAATGATTTTTTTAATTAAAAAATATTTTATTTATTAGAGAGAGAGAGAGCATGAGTGGGGGGAGGGGGAGAGGGAGAGAGAGAGAATCTCAAGCAGACTCCGTGCTGAGCACAGAGCCCAATATGCGGCTCAATCCCACGACCCTGAGATCACGACCTGAGCCAAAATCAAGAGTTGGATGCTTAACTGACTGAGCCACCCAGGCACCCCTCCCTTCATGATTATTAATTGAGTCTTATGTAAAGTAGAGCTTTCCTTCATCAACTGGGGCCATATGGCTACTCTGGGAAAGATAGAGATATATGTATTTGATTTTCCCTTTGATTTCCAATTTTTAAAAATATTTTATTATGTTATGTTAATCACCATACATTACATCATTAGTTTTTGATGTAGTGTTCCATGATTCATTGTTTGCATATAACACCCAGTGGTCCATGCAGCACGGGCCCTCTTTAATACCCATCACCGGGCTAACCCATCCCCCCACCCCCCTCCCCTCTAGAACCCTCAGTTTGTTTCTCAGAGTCCATCGTGTCTCATGGTTCTTCTCCCCCTCCGATTTCCCCCCCTCATTTTCCCCTTCCTGCTATCTTCTTCTTCTTCTTCTTCTTCTTTTTAACATATAATGTATTATTTGTTTCAGAGGTACAGGTCTGTGATTTGTCAGTCTTACACAATTCACAGCGCTCACCAAAGCACATACCCTCCCCAGTTATCAAAGAAAAATTGATTTAACAGCAATGCAAAAGACAACAATTAGTTTTTTTCTGTTTTTCCCCCCTTTTTGGCTATTACTATGGATTTGTTGATTTTTATTGACTTAATGTTTTACTGAACATTCAACAATCATATTATCTTGTTCTTTTCAATGCTCAAAACTGGCATAATTTTGACCAGTGGAAGACTAAAGCTGGCTCTTGAGTCCTTTTAATATAATTCCACTGTGGCTTTGGCTGGGAAAGATTTTCCTGAAGAGGACACAGAAAACATACCCCTAAAGTAAAAAAAATGATAAAATGGGCTTCATTAAAAAATTTGCTCATGAAAAAAAGCATCCTTTTATGATAAAAACCTTTGACAGACCGAGTAGAGAAGAAACATACATTGATATAATAAAGGCCATATATAATGAACCCACAGCTAACATTACACTCAAAGGGGAGAAACTGGAGGCCTTTTCTCTAAGATCAAGAACAAGACAAGGATGCCTATGCTTACTAATCTTGTTCAATATAGTACTGGAAGTCCTAGCCAGAGCAATTAGTCAAGACAAAGAAATAAAAGGTATCAAAATCAGAAAGGAAAAAGTAAAATGTCACTATTTGTAGATATTTGATTTTGTATATAGAAAATCCCAAAGACTAAACCAGAAACCTATTGGAACTAATAAGTGATTTCAGTAATGTTAGATATAAAATGAACATACAGAAATCAATTGCATTTCTATAAACTAATAATGAAATTAATAATGAAAGAAGTAAAACTATTTTATTCACAACAGCATCAAAACCAACAAAATACCTAGGAATAAATTTAATCAAGGAAGTAAAAGATCTGTACAACAAAAAATGAAAGATTTTGTTGAAAGAAAACAAAGAAGATACATACATGATAAATATATGTGTATATATATGAATAATGTGTATATATATGTATATATTGTATATATATATATATTCATCCATTAGAAAGAAGGCTATCTTGCCATTGGGACAATATGGGTGAACCTTGAGCCTATTACACTTGATGAGATAAGCCAGACAGAGAAAGAGAAGTACTTTATTATTTATAAATGGAATCTAAAAAAGCCAAACTATAAAAATAGAATATAAGATGGTGGTTACCAGGGGATGGGGGAGGGTGGTGGAGAAGATAGGACAGATGTTTAAGTACAAATTTGCAATGAGTAGTAAATAAATCCTAGAGATCCAATGCAAAGTGTACTGCATATAGACAACAATATTGTGTCATAATCATCAAACCTGCTAAGAGACTAGAATTAAATGGTTTCGTATCATATGACCTCACTGATATGAGGAATTCTTAATCTCAGGAAACAAACTGAGGGTTGCTGGAGTGGTGCGGGGTGGGAGGGATGGGGCAGCTGGGTGATAGACATTGGGGAGGGTATGTGCTATGGTGAGTGCTGTGAATTGTGCAAGACTGTTGAATCACAGATCTGTACCTCTGAAACAAATAATACAATATATGTTAAAAAAAAAAAAAGAAGAAGATAGCAGGAGGGGAAGAATGAAGGGGGGGAAATTGGAGGGGGAGATGAACCATGAGAGACTATGGACTCTGAAAAACAAACTGAGGGTTCTAGAGGGGAGGAGGGTGGGAGGATGGGTTAGCCCGGTGATGGGTATTAAAGAGGGCACGTATTGCATGGAGCACTGGGTGTTATGCACAAACAATGAATCATGGAACACTACATCAAAAACTAATGATGTAATGTATGGTGCTTAACATAACAATAAAAAATTATTAAAAAAAGAAAGAAAGGATAATTATGTAATGTGATAGAGGACCTAATTATTGCTACAATGGCAATCACATTATAATATATAAGGTATCAAATTAACAAACTGTATATCCTAAATGTACACAATGTTATATGTCAATATAGTTCAGTAAAAATATTTAAAAAAGAGGGATAGAATAAAATCTTGCTCTACCCAAGGCTTCATTAACAAAATGTAAACACATTTATTAAATGGACATAGGGGTCAGTAAATTACTTTGGCAGACCAATGCCAGCCTACCACTTGTTTTTTATAAATAAGGTTTTATTGGAACACAGAACACAGACAAACTCACAATTTAGGAGTGTCTCTGGCCGCTTTCCTGCTCCAGTGGCAGAGTTGGGTAAGTCTTGACATAGATTTTATTTTTCCCAAAGCCTAAAATATTTGCTATCTGCATTTTTGCAGGAAAAAAAATTGCTGACCCCTCATTGGGACCATAAAATTTAAAAGTTCAAGTAATAAGATCTTTTTTGTTTGATGTTGGGTTCAATTTATTTTTTACCCAACCAAACTATGAGCTGCTGCTTAAGAAGAGGAATGGTGTCTTATATTTTATCTATCCCTATATATTTATTATAATGGCTAGGCACATAGCTGAGAATGGAGCAGGTATTCTGTAAATACTTGATTGGTTTGTCTACTGAAAGTGCACTTTACAGAAGTTTTTGTTTGTTTTTAACAAAGAATATCTATTAATCCAAAGGAATAAAGTGTTTAGATACATGTGTATATTCAGTCCACTGGAATAATATGTGAATGCACTGGAATTATGTACTGTGGTGAGAGAAATAGATTTTCTGTATCCTTCATATTACATTACAGAGATGACCCTACATTCTCACCTATTCTACAAGTTTGTTTTTCAGAAGAAACTAATTTCTTTCACTGACTCACTAAAATAACTCAGTGTTAGTTATAACACAACTAGGTAATATGAGATGACTTCAGTCTCCTATGAACACTCTGTGCTAGAAAAGCCTCTAACTTTGTAGGAGGAAACATTAAGACTAATGCCTGTAGTTTTCAGGGGCTTTTGCTCAGGCTGACAAAAAAAATGCATAATGGAATGAACAATAAAAATCAGTGCTCAATAAAATTAAAGAAGACTCTCACTGGGCATAAACAGAGAGAACTTACTGAAAGGACAGCAGCTATGATCCACTTGAAACAATCCATTTGACCTTCCTTATGTGTAGAGTGACCACTGGATTTATATAATTAATTTTACTAAAATTCAATGCAATGAAATGTTGTGCCTCTTTGCAATGTGAATGTCGGGAGAGCTTGGGTTTCTCTGTACAGGCTCTTCTATATCTAGTGGCTTACACTTCTTGTCATCTTGCTTAGCTAAATCGGCAGCCAATCAACCGTGGATGGACAGTTAGGTTGTTTCCACCTCTTGGCTATTTGTGAAAGTGCTGCAATGAACATATGACCATAGAAATACTAATAACTCTTTGAGATCCTGAGTTTAATTCTGTTGGATAAATACTCAGAAGTGGGATTGCTGGATTATCCAGTAGTTCTATTTTTAACTTGTTTGAGGGATTGACATACTGTTTTTCACAGTGGCTGTATCATTTTGTATTCCTACCAACAGTACACAAGAGTTCCAATTTCCCCACAGCCTCACCAATACTTATCTTTTGCTCTTTTGATAGTACTGTATTGTATATTTAAAATTTGTTAAGAGGTTAGAACCCATGTTACGTGTTCTTATCACAACAAAGTAAGATAAAGTGACAGCCAAAAGCGGGTGACTATCACTGTGATAGTATTTGTTTTACCTGTGTATTACAATTAATGTTTGGCTCTGTTCAAATCAGGTTAGCTTCAGTTTTTGAAATAGTGAAATCTGTGTGGCACTAAAATCTACTAAACGAATTCAATTTCTGTACAATGAGCAAATTATTTCTTGTGCTATTGTTCATAAATAATGGAGCACCGTGAAATGAATACTTAAAGAAATATAGACCTATTAAAATAATGCACCATGTGCCCAAGTTTATGCACTTAGGATTTACTATAACTATAAATTATTTCACAATTGACTGCAGTGTTCTATAAATTCAATGTGTGGATAATTTGGCAAGCAGCCCATTAACAAAACAAAATAGAAGCACTAGTTGTTTCATCTACTTTCCATAAGTTAGAATTATAAACCACTTTTTGCCATGTTAAAGACTTTTGTAGACATTCCGATATATTTGACAACTTGGAGCATTTCTGTAAAATTAAACTTGAGTGTTACACATATCTGTATGCACTCCCATATATGTATGTGTATATATGTGTGTGTTGTGTGTTTACATACATATATATGCATATCATGTAAAAAGTTCTTAGATTACAAAGCGGCTTTATTTTCCTTTTTTAAAATGTTGGTTTATAAGTCTTAAACCTTAGAAACCCAAAATGGATCAGGGTTTTTGTGCCCTGGGACTACAGCTCCTGGGTTAGTTCCATTTTGATGAAATCTGTCATTGATAAAAGAGAGTTCAAGCTTCTCTAAACCAATTAAAATGTTTTTGCCTCAGGAGGTAAATAAAAGCACATGATAGAACTAAAGCAGAGTGGAGAGTGGTAATCAGTATAGAGTTCAGTATTGAACAATATTGAACACCATAACAATAACACCTAATAAATCATTCTGAAAGGTACATTGGATATATTTTTTTCAAGGACAAATAAAGTATACTCATGAGGATCAAAAGAAAGCCTGTGTTATTTTTATGGTCTATTTTAGAAAGTATTTACTATTTTTTCTAAAGTAAACTTTAAATTCCTTTCCTTTAATATATGAAACATTCCTCAAAATATTTGAAATCTGTCATATTATGTTTAGATACATTTTGAATTGAGATGTAAATCAATTAAGAGACTTATGTAAATCTATTTGGAAGCCCTATTTGAATAATTCAAAAGCCTTTATGTTAAAAAAATTGTACTACTTTTTTTTTTTTTTAAAGATTTTTTATTTATTTATTTGAGAGAGAGAGAATGAGAGAGAGCAAGCACATGAGAGGGGGGAGGGTCAGAGGGAGAAGCAGACTCCCTGCCGAGCAGGGAGCCCGATGCGGGACTCGATCCAGGGACTCCAGGATCATGACCTGAGCCGAAGGCAGTCGCTTAACCAACTGAGCCACCCAGGCGCCCAAAATTGTACTACTTTTTAACACAAAAGACTTTTCAGTGTTTAATGCAAAGCATAGGTATTATTAATTTCTCTTTTAAGAATATGTTTTTCATTTAGATTGAGAAACTGGAACTATTGAAATAATTTTTATAATAAAATTAACACAATGCTTTGCTTCTGTCTTTTCTTACTGCTTTTTTTGTTAAGAATTTTCCAGTTACCTATGGCATAATGATTATAATGCCACAATTAGAAGATAATGACTTTGAGTGAGAATATGAACATGGTGGTTTTTAAGAAACATGTTTGGTCGGTCCATCCATCCATCTATGCATCCATGCATCCATCCATCCATCCATTGTTTTTTTCCCTTTACTCATTCTATCTATTCACCCTTCCATCTATCCATCCAATATTTTTGAGCCCTTTCTATGTCAGCATTTATATTTTTTTGGCAAGTGATTTTTTTTTTATTATGTTCAGTTAGCCACCGTACATCATTAGTTTTTGATGTGGTGTTCAATGATTCATTAGTGGCGTATCACACCCAGTACTCATTGCAACATGTGCCCTCCTTAGTACCCATCACCCTGTTACCCCCATCCCCCCACCCCCTCCCCTCTGAAACTCTCAGTTTGTTTCCCGGGATCCATAGTCTCTCATGGTTTGTCTCCCTCTCCGATATCTCCCCTTTCAGATTTCCCTCCCTTCCCCTATGGTCATCTGTGCTAATGCTTATGTTCCACATATGAGTGAAACCATATGATAATTGTCTTTCTCTGCTTGACTTACTTCACTTAGCATAATCCCCTCCAGTTCCATCCATGTTGATGCAAATGGTGGGTATTCATCCTTTCTGATGGCTGAATAATATTCCATTGTATATATGTACCACATATTCTTTATCCATTCATCTGTTGAAGGGCATCTCAGCTCCTTCCACAGTTTGGTTATTGTGGTAATTGCCGCTATGAACATTGGGGTGCATGTGCTCCTTCTTTTTACTACCTCTGTATCTTTGGGGTAAATACCCAGTAGTGCAATTGCTGGGTCATAGGGTATCTCTATTTTTAACATCTTGAGGAACCTCCATACTGTTTTCCAGTTGGCAAATGACTTAAAAAAATAACAACAACAACAACAATAGAAAGTGAAGTCCACAGTACTTTCAAAGAAAGAAAACACATGGTACAAATGTTAGTTTATTTCATGTTTGTAGGAAACACCTATTTGAAAGCAATTCTCTTCTTAACCAGATACTAAGATACTTAGCGCTGTCATTTAAAGAAAACTGGTTAAAACCTTAGTAGCAGTTTTCTCTAACAGATTTTTATAAATATTTTGATTTGAATAATTTGATACAGAACTGGCTCTGTAACTTGGTTTATTCATGTAATTTCACTTGCATTTCTATTTCAGTAATTTGTGTATGTGTGCTCTGATAATTGCCCATTTTTCTATTTAGATGAACTATTTTTTCTCACTGATTCATAAGAGTGCACTATATATTAAAGAAACTAACACTTTGTCATCTATATTGCAGATAGGTAAAATTTGTTTATCATAATTTCATATACACATCAGTTTAATTTTTTATGTGGTCAAATTTATTAATATTTATAAATTCATCTTTTATTGTTATTTTTGGTATTATGCTTAGAAAACATTTTCCCACAACATACAAATACCATATATTTATTATTCTAATAAAATACAATTTCAACTTTTACATTTAACTCTTTGATTTCCTGGAAATAATGCCAGTTTTTATGCCAGGTAGGGGGCACTATTTACTTTTTAGAATTTGGTCATCCAATTGTCCTAAAGTGCAGGAGACAATTAGATTTATAGAAAAATTGCAAAGATAGTAGAAAGTTTCCATATAGCCTACATTAAGTTTCCCCTATAATTTGCATAGATGAGGTACTTTTTACAACTAATAAACCAATACTGATACATTATTATTATACATTATTATATATTTTACATATCTTTTAAAGAAATTATCCTACTAATTTCAGTTTATAAAAATTGTTTTTAAAAGTAGGAATGGGTTTTGACTTTTATCTATTGCTTTTCAACATCTATTAGATTGATCTTATTATACTTCTTCACTTGTTTAATTATATAAGATTCCATATATTAAAATTTCTTTGTATTGTGAGACTACTCCTGCCTGACCATGGTGTGTGTGTGTGTGTGTGTGTGTACACATACATGTCTTCATTTAATTTGCTAACATTTTACTTAAGTTTTTGTATGTTTATTCTCAGGTGATATTTATTTATTTATTGTTTCTACATTTAGCTGTTTTGTTTTGTTTATTTTCTTCAGCAAGATGTCTTAGTTTGGGCTGCTAGAACATAATACCACAGACTGGCTGACAAACAACAGAAATTTATTTCTTACAATTATGGAGGCTGGGAAGTCTAAGATCAAGTCACTTGCAGATTCAATGTCTGATGAGGACCTGGTTCTGGTTCATAGAAGTCCACCATAAGAGTAATTAGGTAAACGGCAGAGTAGGAGGATCCAAAGCTCAGCTCATCCCATAGACAGACCAAGATGACAGCTACATTTATGCAACTAACTGTGACAATGACATGAAGAATGGCAAAAGTAATCATGAGTGAAGGCCACAAGGAAAAGGATAGGAATGGTAGAGACACAGTTGGGAATCAAACTCCCTGTGCAACTAGCCACAAACTAGAGGGATGCCATAAGCACAGAGAAGCTAGAGGATCCGACCCCACACCAGATATCCCTAGCACGGGGCACTTGTACCACAAAGAAAAGTTCCCATAACATCTGGCTTTAAAAACCAGTGGGGCTTAATCCTGGAAGCTTTAAAAATCAGTAGGGCTTACCTCTGGGAGAGCTGGAGGGTGATAGGAAACTGAATCCTTGACCTTAGAGAGCCAACAAACTAAGTAACTTGGCTAAGGTACAGCACAGAAGTTGCAGTTTGAAAAGCATCTGAGGTATATGCGAAGGTTTATATATTGACTAATCTTAGAACTTTTGCCAGAAGGGCAGGGATCTGTAGGTGATTTCTCTGAGAACAAAAGTGCTGATGGGCACAATTTCTCTTCTTCTTCCCCACTGTAGATAGTCAGATGTTTGAGAGAACCAGCGCTAACATTCTTCATCTATTTTGCTAGCCCTGTGTTCCCTGCCCCAGTGTTCCCTTGCAAATCTGCCCTATCCAACCCACCCACCTTGGCAGACATCAATCCCAAGTGGCTCCTGCCCTGGTACACCCAGCAGGAGGGTGCATGCTGCTCACAAAGGGGACAATGCTAGAATGCCTGGATCTGGTGACAGGGGAGATCATGTTATAGGACAGTTTTATGGTGTCCTATGGTGTCCTTTGTAGGGACACCATAGAACTCTGCTACACAAGGGCCACTACATTTAAGAAGAGAAGACATAGATGACTTACCTAACACATAGAAACAAACACAGAGAGTTAAAAGAAATGAGAAGACAGAGCCATGTGTCCCAAATGAAAGAACAAGATAAGATCACAGTAGAAAAACCTAAATGAAATGCAAATAAGGAATATGCTTGATAAAATGTTCAAAGTAATGGTCATAAAGATACTCACCAGACTTGAGTAAAATGTGGGTGAACTTAGTGAGAACTTCAACAAAGAGATAGAAAATATAAATTAAAGATCCAATCAGAGCTGAAGAATTCAACAAGTGAAATAAAAAATATTTCATTTATTGAGGGAATCAATACCAGATTAGAGGATGCAGAGGAACAGATCAGCAATCTGGAAGACAGGGTAGAGGAAAAAAAAAAAAAGCTGAAAAGCAAAAGAAAAAAGAATAATAAAAACTGAGAATAGGTTAAGGGAACTCCATGATGTTATTAAGTATAATAACATTCATATTATAGGAATTCCAGAATAAGAGAGAATGGGGCAGAAAACTTATTTGAAAAAGTAATAGCTGAAAACATCCATAGCTGGGGAAGGAAAGAGACATCCAGGTCCAGGAAGCACAGAAAGGCCCAAACAAGGTGAACCAAGGAGGTTCATGTCACGACATATAATAATAATTGACATATGACAATAATAATTACAATGTCAAAAATTAAAGATAAAGGGAGAATTTTGAAAGCAGCAAGAGAGAAGCAAGGGAAAGAAGCTATCAGTTGAAACTTTGCAAGCCAGAAGGGAGTGGCACAATATATTCAAAGAGCTGAAAGAAAAAAACCCTATAATCAAGAATGCCTACTTGGCAAGGTTATCATTTGGAAATGAAAGAGAAATAGAGTTTCCCAGACAAATAAGAGTTAAAGGAGCTTATCGACACAAACACAGACTGACGAGAAATGTCAAAGGTAATTCTATGGAAAGAAAAGACCAGAACTAGAAGAAAATTTTGAAAGGAAAAAATATCATAGGTAAGGGCAAACATATAGTAAAGGTAGTAGAGGAATCACTTATAAAGCCAGTATGGAGGTTAAAATAAAAAAATGCTACAGTCAATCATATGTACAAGAATTAACCAAGGGATATACAAAATAAATGTAAAATATGACATTATGTACATAAAATGTGGAGGGAGAGTAAAAATTTAGTGCTTTTAGAATGTGTTCACATTTAAGTGACCATTAACTTAATACAGACTGCTCTACACATAAGATGCTATATATGAACACCATGGTAACCACAAATCAAAAACTTATAATAGACACATGAAAAAATAAAAAGTGAGGAATCTAAGCATAAACACTAAAGAAAGCCATTAAACCACAGGGAAGAGAGTAAGAGCAGAAGAAAGGAACAGAGAAGAATTAAAAAAACAACCAGACAACAAATGAAATGCAAATAAGTACACACCTAAGTTAATTACTTTAAGAGTAAATGGACTAAATGCTCCAATAAAAAGACATAGGATGACATAGTGAATAAAAAACCAAAACCTACCTATATGCTGCCTACAAGACACTTCAGACCCAAAGACACAGACACACTGAAAGTGAAGGGATGCAAAAACATGTACCATGCGAGTGGAAGTTAAAAAAAAAAAAAAGCCAGGGTAGCAATACTTATACCAGACAAAATAGACTTTAAAACAAAGACTGTAGCAAGAGACAAAGAAGAGCATTATATAACGATAAACGCACCGAACAAAGAGCACCTGGGGACATAAAGACAATATTAATAGACATAAAGGGAGAAATTGACAGCAATACAATAATAGGAGAATTTAATACCCCACAACTATCAATAGACAGATCATTCACACAGAAAATCAACAAGGAAACAGTGGCTTCGAATAACACATTAGATCAGAGGTCACCTAACAGATATATCCAGAAGAATCCATCCAAAAAGAGCAGAAAACACATTCTTTTCAAGAGCACATGGGACACCTACATTTGTATCTTTGGGGTAAATACCCAGTAGTGCAATTGCTGGGTCGTATGGTGGCTCTATTTTCAACTTTTTGAGGAACCTCCATACTGTTTTCCAGAGTGGCTGCACCAGCTTGCATTCCCACCAACAGTGTAGGAGGGTTCCCCTTTCTCCACATCCCCGCCGACATCTGTCGGTTCCTGACTTGTTAATTTTAGCCATTCTGACTGGTGTGAGGTGGTATCTCATTGAGGTTTTGATTTGGATTTCCCTGATGCCGAGCGATGTTGAGCATTTTTTCATGTGTCTGTTGGCCATTTGGATGTCTTCTTTGGAAAAATGTCTGTTCATGTCTTCTGCCCATTTCTTGATTGGATTATTTGTTCTTTGGGTGTTGAGTTTGATAAGTTCTTTATAGATTTTGGATACTAGCCCTTTATCTGATATGTCATTTGCAAATATCTTCTCCCATTCTGTCGGTTGTCTTTTGGTTTTGTTGACTGTTCCCTTTGCTGTGCAAAAGCTTTTTATCTTGATGAAGTCCCAATAGTTCATTTTTGCCCTTGCTTCCCTTGCCTTTGGTGATGTTTCTAGGAAGAAGTTGCTGTGGCTGAGGTCGAAGAGGTTGCTGCCTGTGTTCTCCTTTAGGATTTGGATGGACTCCTGTCTCACATTTAGGTCTTTCAACCATTTGGAGTCTATTTTTGTGTGTGGTGTAAGGAAATGGTCCAGTTTCATTCTTCTGCATGTGGCTGTCCAATTTTCCCAACACCATTTGTTGAAGAGACTGTCTTTTTTCCATTGGGCATTCTTTCCTGCTTTGTCGAAGATTAGTTGACCATAGAGTTGAGGGTCCATTCTAGCAGTTTTGGGGTGGAGTCTTTTGGGTTTTCCACATAAAGTATCATATCATCTGCAAAGAATACCCCAAAGATACTAATGTAGGGATCTGAAGGGGTATGTGCACCCTGATGTTTATAGCAGCAATGTCCACAATAGCCAAACTATGGAAAGAGCCATGATGTCCATTGACAGATGAATGGATAAAGAAGATGTGATATATATATACAATGGAATATTATGCAGCCATCAAAAGGAATGAAATCTTGCTATTTGCAACGATGTGGATGGAACTGGAGGGTATTATGCTGAGCAAAATAAGTCAATCAGAGAAAGATATGTATCATATGACCTCATTGATATGAGGAATTCTTAATCTCAGGAAACAAAGGGAGGGTTGCTGGAGTGGTGGGGGTGGGAGGGATGGGGTGGGTGGGTGATAGACATTGGGGAGGGTATGTGCTATGGTGAGTGCTGTGAATTGTGTAAGACTGTTGAATCACAGACCTGTACCTCTGAAATAAATAATACATTATATGTTAAAAAAAAAAAAGAAGATAGCAGGAAGGGAAAAATGAAGGGGGGGAAATTGGAGGGGGAGATGAACCATGAGAGACTATGGACTCTGAGAAACAAACTGAGGGTTCTAGAGGGGAGGGGGGTGGGGGGATGGGTTAGCCTGGTGATGGGTACTGGGTGTTATATGCAAACAATGAATCATGGAACACTACATCAAAAACTAATGATGTAATGTATGGTGATTAACATAATATAATTAAAAAAAAGAGCACATGGGACATTCTCTATAATAGATCACATGTTAGGCCACAAAACAAATCTCAATAAATTTAAGAAGATTGAAAGCAAATGAATCATCTTTTCTAACCACAATGCTATGAAATTAGAAATGAATTATTAAAAAAAGAACTGAAAAAAAAAACCCAAAACACATGGAGGCTAAATAACATGCTAATAATCAACCAATGGGTCATGAAGAAATCAAAGAAAAAATTTAAAAATACATGGCAACAAATGAAAATGAAAACACAATGGTTCAAAATCTTTGGGACACAGTAAAAGTAGTTCTAAGAGGGAAGTTTATAGCAATACAGACCTACCTCAAGGAGCAAGAAAAATCTGAAATAAACAACCTAACCTCAAATATAAGGGATCTTGAAAAAGAAGAACAAAGCCCAAAGCTAGTAGAAGGAGGAAATAATGAAAATTGCCACAGAAATAAGAGAAATAGAGACTAAAAAAAGCAATAGAAAAGATTAATGAAACCAAGATCTGGTTCTTTGAAAAGTTAAACAAAATTTTAAGCCTTTAGCAAGACTCATCAAGAAAAAAAGAGAGGACTCAAATAAATCAAACCAGAAATAAAGGAGAAATAACAACCAACTACATAGAATACAAAGACTTATTAGATAATTATGAAAAATTATAAGCCAACAAATTGACAAACTAGAAGAAATGGATAAATTCCTAGAAACATATACTTTTCCTAAAATGAATTAGGAAGAAATAGGCAATTTGAACTGATAACCAGCAAAGAAATTGAATCAGTAATCAAAAATCTCCCAACAAACAATAGTCTAGGATGAGAAGGCTTCATGGGTGAATTCTACCAAACATTTAAAGAGGAGTTAATACCTAGTATTCTCAAACTATTCCAAAAAATAGAAGAGAAAGCAAAATCTCCAAATTCATTCTATGAGACCAGCATTATTCTGACACCAAAACCAGACAAAGACATTACAAAAAAAGAGAACTACAGGCTGATACCTCTAATGAACATAGATGCAAAAATACTCAACAAAATATTAGCAAACCAAATTCAACAATATATTAAAAAAAATTGTCACCACAATCAAATGGAATTTATTCCAAGGGAGGGGGTTGGTATATGCAAATCAAACAATGTGATACATCACATTAATAAGAGGAAGGATAAAAACCTTATAATCATCTCAATAGAAGCAGAAAAGCCTTTGACAAAGTGCAACATTCATACTTAACAAAGTAGGTTTAAAGGGAACATACCTCAACAAAATAAAGGCCATATATAAAAAACCCACAGCTACCATTATACTCAATGGTAAAGCTTTCTTTCTTTAAGATCAGGAATAAGACAAGGGTGTCTACTGTCACCACTTTTATTCAATATAGTACTGGGAATCCTAGCCACAATAATCAGACAACAAAAAGAAATAAAAGGCATTCAAATTGGTAATAAAGAAGTAAAATTGTCACTATTTGCAGATGACATAATATTATATATAGAAAACCTTAAAGACTCCACAAAAAATTAGAGCTGATAAATGAATTCAGTAAAGTTGCAGAATTCAAAATTAACATGCAGAAATATATTGTATTTCCATACAGTAATAATGAAACTGGAGAAAGAGAAATGAAGAAAACAATCCCATTTACAATTGCATCAAAATATGTAGGAATATATTTAACTGAGGAGGTTAAAAACCTATACTCTGAAAACTATAAGACATTGATGAAAAAAATTGAAGATAACACAAATAAATGGAAAGATATACTGTGCTTATGGACTGGAAAAATTAATATCATTAAAATGCATATACTACCCAAAGCAGTCTACAGATTCAATGTAATCTCTACCAAAATACCATAAGTGCCACTCTGGGAAACAGTATGGAGATTCCTCAAAAAGTTAAAAATAGAACTACCCTATGATCCAGCAATTGCACTACTAGGTATTTACCCAAAGAATACAAAAATACTAATTCAAAGTGATACATGCACCCCAATGTTTATAGCAGCATTATCTACAATAGGCAAACTATGGAAATAGCCATTAAAAGATGTCCATTAACTGATGAATGGATAAAGGAGATGTGATATATATGTATCACATATATTTATATAATGGACTATTACTCAGCCATAAAAAAGAATGAAATCTTGCCATTTGCAATGATGTAGATGGAGCCAGAGTATTATGCTAAGCAAAATAAGTCAGTTAGAGAAAGACAAATACCATATGATTTTGCTCATATGTGGAATTTAGGAAACAAAACAAATGAGCATAGGGGGGAAAAAGAGAGACAGAAGCAAACCAAGAAACAGACTCTTTACTTATAGAGAACAAACTGCTGATTACCAGAGGGGAGGTGGGTGGGTTAAATAGGGATGACGATTAAGGAATGCTCTTGTGATGAGAACCACGTGTTGTATATAAGTGTCGAGTCACTAAATTCTACACTTGAAACTAATATTACACTATGTTAACAAACTGGAATTTAAATAAAAAACTTAAAAAAATATATAGCTTTTTTTTTCAAAACTAGAACAAATAATCCAAAATTTGTATGGAACCATAAAACACCTCAAAAAGTCAAAGCAATCTTGAGAAGGAAGAACAAAACAGGAGGATTGCAACCCCAGATTTCAAGATACACTATAAAAATGTGGTCATCAAAACAGTATGGTACTGGCACCAGAATAGACACATAAATCAAAAGAACAGATTTGAGAGCCCCCAAATAAACCCATACCTATACAGTCAATTAATCTTTGACAAAGGCAAGAATATACAATGGGAAAAGATAGTCTTTTCAATAAATGATGTTAGGAAAACTGGACAGCTACATGTAAAAGAATGAAATGGGACCACTTTCTTACACCATTTACAAAAGCGAGCTCAAGTAGTTTATGTAAGACCTGAAGCCATAAAATTCCTAAAAGAAAACATAAGCAGTAATCTCTTGGACATTGGCCTTAACAACATATTTATGGATACAACTTTTCAGGCAAGGGAAATAAAAGCAAAATTAAACTATTAGGACTACCCCAAATAAAGCTTTCGCATAGCAAATGAAACCATTAACAAGACAAAAAGGCAACCTAATGAATGGGAGAAAATATTTGCGAATCATATATCTGATAAGGGGTTAATATCCAAGATATGTAAAGAACTTATACAACTCAAAATTAAAAAAAACAACAACAATCTGATTAAAAGAAATGGGCAGAGGACCTGAATAGGTTCTTTTCCAAAGAAATCACACATATGGCCAACAGACACATGAAAAGATGCTCAATATCACTCATCATCAGGGAAATGCAAATCAAAACCACAAGGAGACATCACCTTATACTTACCAGCATGGCTAAAATCAAAAAGAGAAGAAATAACAAGTATTAACAAGGATGTGGAGAAAAATGAACCCTTGTGCACTGTTGATGGGAATGTGAATTGGTGCAGCAACTGTGGAAAACAGTATGAAGTTTCCTCAAAAAATTAAAAATGGAAATACCATAAGATCCCATGATTCCACTACTGGGTATATACTCAAGGAAAAATGACAATACCAATTCAAAAAGATATATACACCCCTCTATTTATTGCAACATTATTTACAATAGCCAAGATATGGAAGCAACCCAAGTGTCCATTGATGGATGAATGGATAAAGATATGAGGTGTACACACACAGGGACACACATAAAAGGAATGGAATAGTACTCAGTCATAAAAAAGAATGAAATCTTTCCTGTTGCAACAACATGGATGGAACTAGTACTATGCTAAGTGAAACAAGTCAGAAAGAGAAAGACAAATACCATATGATTTCACTTATATGTGGAATAAAATAACCCAAACAAAAGAACAAACAAGAAAACCCAAATAGACTCTTAAACACAGAGACTCCATTATTGCCAGAGGGGAGGCGGATGGCTGTATGGGTATTATATATAAAGGAGATTTAGAGGTACAAACTTCCAGTTATAAAATTAATAAGTCACAGAGGTAAAAAGTACTGCATAGGAAATATAATGAATGATATTGTGATAACATTGTATGCTGAGCATTGAGTAATGTATAGAATTGTTCAATCACTATGTTGTATACTTGAATCTAATGTAACATTGTATGTCAATTATATTCCAATTTAAGAAAACAATTAGAAAAGACCTATGGAGGTAATAGCTGTATTTCTACCTTTTGACTTGCACAATATCTGGTACACAATAATTACTTAATAAAAGTTTGCTTGTTTTTTCTATTAAGTTTTTTATTTTAATTCCAGTATAGTTAACATACAGTGTTACATTAGTTTTGGGTGTGCAATATAGTGATTCAACAATTCTAGACATCATTACTCAGTGTTCATCATGCTAAATGTGCTCTTAATTCCCTTCATTGATTTCACCCATCCCCCCCCCACCTCCCCTGTGATACGCTTTATTTTAAATGAGTACCCTCATTTAAAGTTATTTTTTTAAAAAGAATATTTTTTACTTAAAGAATACTTCAGAATACATGGTTCTAAAAGATGTATATAAATTATTCCATCCAAGAAAAATAGAATTCACATTTTCTTCAAATACACACAGAAGAATCCCCTGGTTAAATCACCTAAAAAAGAGACATAACAAATATTACAAACTTAAGAAGACTGAAGTCCTACCACGTATATTTTCCAACCATGATGGCACAAAAATGAAAGATCAACAATAAAGCAAAGCTGGGAAATCTATAATGTAAATATTAAATACGTAAGTATTGAACAACACACTACTGCATAAGCAATGGGCCAAATAAGAAATCAAATGGTAAATCAAAATATGTCTCAAAACAAAAGAAAAAGAAAACACAATATTCCAAAACCTATGGGATGCAGCAAAGGCAGATGTTAGAGTGAAATTTATGCTATAAAGGCCGTATTAAGAAAAAAAGTTCAAATAAACAACATTTCACCACAAGGAACTAGAAAAAGAAGAAAATTAGCTGAAATTTAGTAGAGGAAGGAAAATCAGAAATAAATAAAATGGAGGCCAGAATAAACAATAATATAACATTGAAAGTAATGACTATTTTTTCTAAAAAAATAAAATTGACAATGCTTTAACTACATTACCTAAGAGAAAAAGAGAGAAGACTCAAAAACCAAAATGAGAAAAGGAAGGGAAAACAGTACAACAGATGACCACAGAAATACAGTGTGATAACAGATTACTATAAACAATTATATACTAACAAATCAGATAACTTAGAAAAACCAGATAATTCCTAAAAACGCACAAGTTACCAAGATGGAATCCTGAATCCTGAATCCTGAATCCAAGAAGTAGGAAAACTTCTTAGACCAATAACAAGAATGAAAGTTGAATTAGGAATCAAAAATCTCCCAGCATGGAAAAATCCAAGACTACATGGTTTCATTGGTGAATTCTACCAAACATTAAAAAAAATAATGACAATCTTTATCAAAATCTTACATATATTGGGATATAGAGAACACATTCAAAATCATTCCATGAAGCCAGTACTTCCCTGATACCAAAGTAGGATAAAAATGATACAAGAACAAAAACTCTACTTTGTCCAATGTAAGTATTACTACTTGGACTTTCTTTTGACATCCATTTGTGTGATAAATATTTCTCCACCCCCTCACTTTTAATCTGCAGGTGTCTTTAAGTCTAAAATGAGTCTCTTGTAGGCAGCATATAGATGGGTCTTTTTTTTTTTTTTTTAATCCATCCTGATACCCTATGTCTTTTGATTGGAGCATTTAGTCCACTTACATTCAAAGTAATTATTGATAGATATGTATTTATTTTCATTTTATTACTTGTTTTCTCATTGTTTCTGGAGATTTTCTCTGATCCTTTCTTGTCTTTGTCATTTTTCGCCTTTCCTTTGCATTCAAAGAGTCCCCTTTAATATTTCTTGCAGGGCTGGTTTAGTGGTCATGAACTCCTTCAGTTTTTGTTTGTCTGGGAAACTATCTCTCCTTCTACAGCCCTGCTGGATAGAGTATTTTTGGCTGCAGATTTTTCTCATTCAGATTGAATGCATCATGCTACTCCTGGCTTGTGAATTTCCTGTTGAGAAATCTCCAGCTAGCCTTATGGGTTTTCCCTTGTAAGTTAAGGACTTCCTTTGTCTTGCTGCTTCTAAGATTTTTTTCTTTATCACTATATATGCAAATTTAATTCCACTATGACTTGGTGTTGGCCTGCTTTTGTTGATTTTGATGAGAGTTCTCTGTATCTCCTGGATTTGAATGTCTGTTTCCTTCCTCAGATTAGGGAAGTTTTCTGCTATTATTTCTTGAAATAAATTTTCTGCCCCCTTTTCTCTCTTTGCTTCTTCTGGAACTCCTATAATACAAATGTTACTATGTTTGATGGAGTCTCTGAGTTCCTTAAGTCTATTATTGTGTTGCATAATTCTTTCTCTCTTTTGTTCAACTTCATTATCTTCCATTATTTTAACTTCTAGGTCACTAATTTTTTCCTCTGCATTTTCTAGCCTGCTGTTCTTTGCATCAAGCCTGTTTTCAATCTTGTTTATTGCAGTCTTCATATCTGATTATTCTTTTTTTAATCTTTTTAAAATTTTTTTATTACGTTCAATTAGCCAACGTATAGTACATCATTAGTTTTTGATGCAGTGTTCAATGATTCATTAATTGCATATATCTTAAGAGAAATAAAAAGCTATTGAATAATTTTATTTAATATATCATTTCTTACTAGAAAGCCAATTTGGACCAAAAGATATACTTTTACCTAAAATTTCAGTATAACTCAATCATTTTGGGAAAAGAAACGTACCTTAGATATAACCAAGGAGTCTGAATACCAAAATTCAAGTTCTGATTCAAATTAAGCCTCAATTTCCTCTTATTCAAACAGGGACCATAAATAAGCTCCCTATCTATAAAGCTAGTACTTACTGAGTGTTTTTTTTTTAAATTTTTTATTGTTATGTTAATCACCATACATTACATCATTAGCTTTTGATGTAGTGTTCCATGATTCATTGTTTGTGTATAACACCCAGTGCTCCATGCAGAACATGCCCTCTTTAATTCTTTTTTAACTCATCTCTGTGGTAAGGGTCTTACTAACGTCTTCTATTCTTTTCTCAGGCTCAGTGAGTATCCTTATGATTGATTCTTTAAATTCTCCTCCAGGCATGTTACTTATATCTGTTTCACTTAGATCTGGTCTGCTTGCAGAATGAGATCTGACACTAACTCCACCAGAACTGAGGCCCTGCCTAACTCTTTGGTTAAGGGATGTGATGTGGGCAGGGGTTTGTGCTCGTCTTTTTGTGGAGGGGCCCACCATTCCAGGACTGAGGCAAGCTTGACTGAGAAGGACAGTCCCACCAGAGCATGGGGGCTGGGGCCTTGGGTATTTAGGATGATTTGACAGTTATCTAGTTGTGTTCATGGGACAAGATGAGTCTAGGGTCCTCCTACTCTGCTGCCCCCTTGGGTTCTTCTAAATGTTTGTCAAATGAAAAAAAGTCCATCTTCTTTCTGTGTCTTCATGTGGCAGAGTAGGTAGGGAACTTTCTGGAGTCTCTTTTATAAGGACACTAATCCTACTTAGGAAGGCTCTACCCTGATGATCCAATCACCCACGAAAGGCCCTACCTCCAAATATCATCACATTGGGGATAAAACTTCAACATATGAATTTTGGGAGGACACATTCAGTCTATAGCACAAGGTTATTCTTATTTTGTCTAAGAAATTGTGATGTTTTTCATCTTTTCTATGTTACTGTGAACTCCTCCCTCCTCTGTTTAAGAATTCCAGATCCAACCCCCAAATCCAACATTAATATTTTAAACCTAGAACTTTGCTAATATTTTATAGTACCTGCAGAACTCAGCTGCCTTAAATGTTATTCTGCTCCTAAACACCTAGAACTATCTAAGCTTGCCTCAGTCTAACTTGTAATACCAGGGTAAACCTGTGAATTTCAAGACCAACCTAGGGTTAGCTGAGACTTGGGTGAAGACCTCATGGCTGGCATTTGCCTGTTGACTCTTTGTAGTGTTTGCTTATTGGTACCTGAGTAGCCCACATCTGCTGAGGCCAGTACTGTTTCTAGCATCCTGGCTGAGCTCCTTGCTGCTTCCAGAGGCTGGCTATTTGCTGAGGACTTTGATACAGCTTAAGGAAGGTAACACCCATGAGTCATAGATTTATGGTCTGGCATATGTCCCTGTACACTATGGACAAAACCACCATAAGATTTGGTGACCTCAAAATGTAAAATCCCATGGTACTGTGCTATAGACATGAAAAACACAGAACCATGACTGTAAAAAATCACTTAGCCCAAAAAGTCTCCACAAACTCTCAATGTCATGTGCTTAACTAAAGTCCAAAAATGAAGCTGCATTCCCTAGCCTAATTCGGCCTCTCCATATTGTTATTTTAGCTCTTGCATTCAAATCTTTACTTCTAAGGGTTCCCTGTTTAAGGCATTAGATTTTAATACTACTACAAGATGAATTTACTATCTCCTTCTCCAAACTTCCCCATCAAGGGGAAAGCCTGATTCCCTAAATCTAAAGGATTAGACAAAAAAGCACAACACTGACTTCCTGTGGGCAGGTGGGTTCCTTTTATCTGGGAAGCGGGTAATGAGTGAAGTACAGGAGATGGGGTGTTCTGTGAGTGATAGTCTTCCTTGGGGGACAACAGCAGGGAGGGGAAGCAGCTCTCCTTCCTGCCCTTATTTGTTGGCTTGCTTACGTCTATCCTTCACATCTACTGCATTCCCCCCCCTTATTATACTTATTTTCCCCAATGCATTTGGAATAACTGTTTTCTATGTCACTATTTTGATTATCTGCAACTTGAGTGTTGCTTTTGAGTATCCCTGTATTAATTTCTCTTTTTGTTTTATTTAAGTCTCTTTTTGAGCATCTTATTATGTTTTATTCCCAGACTATCCTGACATCCTATTCCTGTTTCTTAATGGATATATCTTTCTGCATTCTATGGGGCTACCGAATAGTTTCACACGTAAATGCAGAAGTTTCTTGTGGATCACATAGTTGGTAAATTTCAAAGGCTTATTGATATTCTTTCCTTCCCTTCGTTCTGCCATATTTAACTCACAGTTTTCTCTTTCTTCTATGTTATTTCACTTTCTAGTGATACTCAAAAGAAGGAATCTTTCCTGATTCAACAACTGTAGAAAAATGTTACAGGTGAATTGCTTTCCATCTTGTTCTTTGCCCAACTATTTGGTGATTTTAATTTCTCCTTAGATCTATAATTATAGAGCAGGTTGAAACTTACAGGTCCTGGCTAATTCTCTGGCTTCCAGACCAACTCCTCTTCAGTAAGCAGCATTATTCAGCTCCCTTATTTTTAGGGAATTTGATAGGAACTCTAATTTCTACTATTTAGTTTACTAGAATTCTACCCTCAGTTGCCTTCAGAATGTTGCTTTGGCTACATGATTTGAATATGGATTTTGCTACCAAGACATTTGCTTCCTGCTAAAGCATGACATTTTTCTGAAGGATGGGAAAAGTTGGTGGAGAAGCTTTGGGAGTAAGGGTAGGAGTGCAAAGTAATTCAGAATCAACCATGCAGCATAGCATCTACAGGTACAAAGGTACAACAGCTAGATCTCTAAGTATCTGACCCTTGAGATGGTGGTAGAAAAGATAGTAAGCACATTGTTAACATTTTCCAGGAGTTCTCTTTTTCAGTATTCAAAGCCAGGCTATGCTCTGACTTGACTGTACCAACACAAATTCCTCCCAGATGTTGAAATTAGATTTTAGTTTTTATTTTCATTGTTTGAATTCTTATCTTTATTATAAGATATTCTTATTTTTCCCATTCTCATAATAATTTAGTGAGATCTAATCTAGTTTTAGATTTACACCACTTTGGACCAAAAGCTTGCTCAGGGCTCTTGCTACACTCTAATTTTGACCATATATGTCTCATGAGACACTATTCTGCAGAAAATTGTTCTTTTTTTTAAAGATTTTATTTATTTATTTGGCAGAGAGAGAGACAGTGAGAGAGGGAGTACAAGCAGGGGGAGTGGGAGAGGGAGAAGCAGGCTTCCTGCTGAGCAGAGAGCCTGATGCAGGGCTTGATCCCAGGACCATGGGATCATGACCTGAGCCAAAGGCAGATGCTTAATGACCGAGCAACCCAGGCACTCCCAGAAATTTGTTCTTAAGCATGTTAGTAAATGAGACTTTGAAAGTGTTCTATATTCAATAGGTTTAGAAAATACCGTGTTAAACACAATTATAGAGGTTTGTCTATTACAGGACCTCTCAACAGCTTTAAAATGCCAATGATTGTGAACCTTCAAGATGTATCACCAACTTGTACCTCTGAAACAAGTAATACATTATATGTTAAAAAAAAAAGAAGAAGATAGTAGGGAAGGAAAAATGAAGGGGGGGAAGCGGAGGGGGAGACGAACCATGAAAGACTATGGACTCTGAGAAACAAACTGAGGGTTCTAGAGGGGAGGGTGGTGGGGGGATGGGTTAGCCTGGTGATGGGTATTAAAGAGGGCATGTATTGAAGGGACTACTGGGTATTATACGCAAACAATGAATCATGGAACACTACATCAAAAACTAATGATGTAATGTATGGTGATTAACATAACATAAGAAAAGAAAAAAAAGTGGTATCACCAAAAATTATATCTCTAACTTGTTTTTACCATGAAATCTATTTCCCTTGAACAGTGTTCTTCAGATCACTACTTTGAGAAAGAGTATACTCACTACATTCTGTACTTAAATGACCCAGAGTCTTTACTACTCTTTGGTTAGGAGGAAAATGCTTTGAGAAACTTAATTTATTCAGATTTCCCGGTCACCATTTTCTGTACTGATGAAAAAGACATTTAACTTTTGAGCTTGTGTTAAACTTACTGACTATATTCTTTGTTTTAAAATTATTGTTCAAGTCAATGACAAAGTTTGATTCAGTTCCAAGGTGCCCATGTAATATATAAACAAAGCCTAAGCTCAATGAGTTTCTTTTATTCATTTACATTATCCCCTCTAGTCTTCTGTGTGTGATTTGTCAACTCTAAATAATGTTTAAGACTAAAAATTTTGTTTCATATAATTAGAAACATACATATACATTTGTGCCACAATGTTGTACCCTGTAGAAACTTGAAATATACTGACTGATTTATTATACTACTACATTAAAATGGCAGAATTCAGTGTTTCACTCTGGTTATTCTAAAGTGACTAAAAAGTCTAAATAAAACTAATAAGTCTAAACTTAATACTGACTTTGGAAGTGCTGTAGGGACCCAAATCAAATATTTGTAGACATTTAAAGAAGAAATAATACCTATTCTCCTGAAGCTGTTTCAAAAAATAGAAACAGAGGGGGGCCTGGGTGGTTCAGTCGTTAAGCGTCTGCCTTTGGCTCAGGTCATGATCCCAGGGTCCTGGGACTGAGCCCCACATGGGGCTCCCTGCTCCGTGGGAAGCCTGCTTCTCCCTCTCCCACTCCCACTGCTTGTGTTCCCTCTCTCGCTGTGTATCTCTCTGTCAAATAAATAAATAAAATCTTAAAAAAAAAAAAGAAACAGAAGGAAAACTTCCAAACTCATTCTATGAGGCCAGCATTACCTTGATCCCAAAACCAGGCAAAGACCCCATCAGAAAGGAGAATTACAGACCAATATCCCTGATGAATATGGATGCCAAAATTCTCAACAAGATCCTAGCCAATAGGATCCAACAGTACATTAAAAGGATTATCCATCATGACCAGGTGGGATTTATTCCTGGGATGCAAGGGTGGTTTGACATTTGCAAATCAATGTGATAGAATATATTAATAAAAGAAAAGACAAGAACCATATGATCCTCTTAATTGATGCAGAAAAAGCATTTGACAAAATACAGCATCATTTCCTTATTAAAACTCTTCAGAGTGTAGGGATAGAGGGAACATTCCTCAAGTTTGTAAAAACCATCTATGAAAAGGCCACCATGAATATCATCCTCAACGGGGAAAAGCTGAGAGCTTTTCCCTTAAGATCAGGCACACGACAAGGATGCCCACTCTCACCACTATTGTTCAACATAGTACTAGAAGTTCTAGCATCAGCATCAGACAACAAAAAGAAATAAAAGGTATTCAAATTGGCAAAGAAGAAGTCAAACTCTCTCTCTTCACAGACGACACGATACTTTATGTGGAAAACCCAAAAGACTCCACCCCCAAATTACTAGAACTCATACAGCAATTCAGTAATGTGGCAGGATACAAAATCAATGCACAGAAATCAGTTGCTTTTCTATACACTAACAATGTAACTGTAGAAAGAGAAATTAGGGAATTTATTCCATTTACAATAACACCAAAACCCATAAGATACCTTGGAATAAACCTAACCAAAGAGGTAAAGGATCTATACTCTAGAAACTACAGAACACTTATGAAAGAAATTGAAGAAGACACAAAAAGATGGAAAAACTTTCCATGTTCATGGATTGGAAGAATAAACATTGTTAAAATGTCTATGCTGCCCAGAGCAATCTATACTTTCAATGCCATCCCTATCAAAATACCACTGGCATTTTTCAAAGAGCTGGAACAAACAATCCTAAAATTTGTATGGAACCAGAAAAGACCCTGAATCACCAAGGAAATATTGAAAAAGAAAAACAAAGCTGGGGGTATCACGTTGCCTGATTTCATACTATATTAAAAAGCTGTGATCACCAAGACAATATGGTATTGGCACAAAAACAGATGCATAGATCAATGGAACAGAATAGAGAGCCCAGAAATGGACTCTCAACTCTATGGTCAAATAATCTTCGACAAATCAGGAAAAAATATGCAATGGAAAAAAGACAGTCTCTTCAATAAATGGTGCTGGGAAAATTGGACAGCTATATACAGAAGAATGAAATTCAACCATTCCCTTACGCCATACACAAAGATATACTCAAAATGGATGAAAGATCTCAATGTGAAACAGGAATCCATCAAAATCCTAGAGGAGAACATAGGCAGTAACCTCTTTGACATCAGCCACAGCAGCTTCTTTCATGACACGTCTCCAAAGGCAAGGGAAACAAAAGCAAAAATGAACTTTTGGGACTTCATCAGATAAAAAGCTTCTGCATAGCAAAGGAAACAGTCAACAAAACTAAGAGGCAACCCACGGAATCGGAGAAGATATTTGCAAATGACATATCTGATAAAGAGCTGGTATCCAAGATCTATAAAGAATTTCTCAAGCTCAACACCCAAGAAACAAATAATCAAGTCAAAAAATGAGAAGACATGAACAGACACTTCTCCGAAGAAGACATACAAATGGCTAACAGACACATGAAACGAATGTTCAACATCATTAGTCATCAGGGAAATTTAAATTAAAACCACACTGAGATACCACCTTACACCAGTTAGAATGGCAAAAATTAACAAGGCAGGAAACAACAAATGTTGGAGAGGATGTGGGAAAAGGGGGACCTTATTTACACTGTTGGTGGGAATGCAAGTTGGTACAGCCACTTTGGAAAACCGTGTGGAGGTTCCTCAAAAAATTAAAAATAGAGCTACCCTATGACCCAGCAATTGCACTACTGGGTATTTACCCCAAAGATACAGATTTAGTGAAAAGAAAGGGCACGTGCACCCCAATGTTCATAGCAGCAATGTCCATAATAGCCAAACTGTGGAAGGAGCTGAGATGCCCTTCAACAGACGAATGGATAAAGAAGATGTGGTTCATATGTACAATGGAATATTGCCATCGGAAAGGATGAATACCTACCATTTGCTTTCACATGGAGGGAACTGAAGGGGATTATGCTAAGTGAAATAAGTCAAGCAGAAAAAGACAATTATCATATGGTTTCACTCATATGTGGAACATAAGCAACAGCAAGGAGGACATTAGGGGAAGGAAGGGAAAACTGAAGGGGGGAGTTCAGAGGGGGAGATGAACCATCAGACACTATGGACTCTGGGAAACAATCTGAGGGTTTTGGGGGGTGGATGGGTTAGTTTGGTGATGGGTATTAAGGAGGGCACATGTTGTAATGAGCACTGGGTGTTACACGCAAATAATGAATCATGGAACACTTCATCAAAAACTAATGATGTACTGTATGGTGACTAACATAACAATAAAAAAAAAAAGAAAGTGTTCTGTCTTCACTCAGGTGCTTAAAAAAATACACTAAAGATAGTTGGTATTTGAAGAACTGCAACAGGAATGCAGAGCTATCTCAGTAAGACTAACGTAAGATTATTTTGCTTTGCATTAAAGAGGAAAAAAGGACATTCAGGTGGTAAAATTCTTTTATGGTCTTGAAATTTTAAAAATTAAGAAAAATAAATAAAACTGAAAATAAAAATTCCTTTGTAGCTCTTCTCCTTTGACTTCTCAAAATGAGAAGCTCTGAAATGTAAGTCACATGGTATTGCTAAGAATTCTTTTGATGATGATATTTCTGGCAGTGAGATCTTTTTAAGAAATTGCTAAGTCATTTAAATGAGGAAAAGGCAATGCCTAATTCAAAATTTTAAACTGCCAAAATTACTCCCTAATTTCTCTACCATACTACATATTTATTTTATTAAGCTTATTTAGCCTGGGGTTGCTTCCTAACATCATTTAGTTGAATGTACAAGCCCAGCCTTTATTATGTACAGGTGGGAAATTATTTTCTTGGCCACAAATGGAGTTGTAATTTTTTCTCTTCAGAGGAATTGAAGAAATGTGTCTGGTCTCGTTAGAATCTTGAGCTGTAGCAGAATTCTGTGCCAACATCAACACACTTGGCAGAACTGACTCTGGAGCCCCTGGACTGTGACCTGAGCTGAAGCTTTAGCAATAAATTGGGAAGTCAAGAGAACACAGAATGTATCTGAAGAGCTTCAAATAGCACATTTCAAGAGAAAATACTATATTAGCTTTTTACTGCTGCATAGCATATTGCTGCAACCTAGCAGCCTAAAACAACATGGTTATCATCTCAGTTTCTACCGGAGAGATGTATGCATGTGCTTTACCTGGGTACAATGCCCAAAGTCTCAGAGGTTGTAATCAAGATTTTGGAGGAGCTGCATTTTCACCTGGAGGCTTGAATGAGGAAGAGCCCTCTTTCAAGCTCACTCAGGTTATTGACAGAATTAATTTTCTTTTGGTTATAGGACTGAAGGTCCTGGTTCTACTGTCCCACAGCTGGAGTCTGCCCTCTGTATCCAGAGGCTGACCACAGCAGAAAATTTCAACCGATTGGAATTTCTAACATGGCTCCTTAACTTTTTCAAATACAGATAGGAAGAGAGGATCTTTAGAGTGAGTTAGCTAGAAAGATTGGGTCTTACATACTGTATATAATCATGAGAGTGATGATATCCTATTACCCTTGCCATATTCTGTTTGCTAGAAACACGTCAAAGATCCTGCCCACACTCAAGGGAGAGGGATTATGCAAAGGTAGGCACACCAAGAGGCAAAGATCATGGGGGAGAAGAAATCTTTGAGTCTGTTGCCACAAATACTGTGTCCTTACTTGAAGAAGAACCCCTCAAGGGAGAGGTTTAACATTCAGTAGAGTGGCATTAAGCAAGAATGTAAGAAAATGGTAACTGTCATCATTTTGCAATGATTGTTTCAATTAGCCTTTGCTCATGTTTATGAAACTGAAATTTCTGTTTTCTAAGTGACTTCTAAGGTCAATGAATGAATTCTTTGGTAAGACGGAAATAGTGACTGTCACACAATCAGACTGTTCCTTGCATGCTGCAGTTTCTGTCATTAATTTGCCAGTTTGTTGATATTCTTGGATATAAGTATTTACTTTTGATAAGAAATAAAAGATCAGATCCAAAACTTAATCCTGTTTGACCAGGGAAAAAAAATTACAACCTTGTAAGAACAGTCGAAGTATAAGGACATTGTGAAGTAAAATTTCAAACAATGAATTAAAAAAAAAGAAACTGAAGTAAAGTTTATGTATAGTGAAATACATAGAACTTAAGTGTACAATTCAATGAGTTTTGACAAATGCACAAGCTGCCTAATCAATACCCTAATCAAGAAATAACACATTCTTATCACCCCAGAAAGTTCATTTATGCTCTCTTCCAGGTGATCTCTATGACTCATAGATAATCATTGTTCTGATGTCTATCATCAAAGACTATTTTGCCTGTCCTTTTTTTTATTTTTAAAAAGTTTATTAAGGTATAAGTGAACTATAGTGTATGTACATATGTGTACACAGTAGTATCCCTTATCTACAGTTTCACTTTACAAGGTTTCAATGACCTGTGGTCAACCACAGTCTGGAAGCAGATGATCCTCCCGATGTATCATCAGAAGGTCAATAGTAGTCTAAAGACACAATGCTATGGCACAATGCCTATATCATTTGCCTCATTTAATTTCATCCAGTAATCATTTTATCACCTCATATCATCATAAAAATAAAGGCAAGTACAGTACAATAAGATATTTTGAGAGACCACATTCACATAACTTTTATTATAATATATTGTTATAATTCTATTTTATTATTAGTTGTTAATCTCCTACTGTGCCTAATTTATAAATTAAACTTTATCGTAGGTATGTATGTATAGGTAAAAAAAATAACATATATAGGGCTCAGTATTATCGGTCATTTCAGGCATCCACTGGGGGTCTTAGAACATGTCAGAAGGGGCAGGAGGGAATTACTGGTGTACCAGTGAAACCATTGCCATAACAATAATTATAAACATTTCTGCCCCTCCCAAAAGTTACTTCTGCCACTTTGAAATCTGACCTTCCCTCTTTTTGTCACTACAGATTAGTTTGGATATTCCATAATTTCAAAACATGCTCAACATCATTAGGCATCAAAGATATTCAAATTAAAACCATAATGAGATAAAGTACAAATTAAAATTTAAAAAACTAACCATATGAAGTCAAGTGTTAGTGAGAGTGTAGGAACAATGGAACTCTATTTTATTGCTGTTGGAAATACAATATGGTACAATCACTTTAGAAAACAGTTTGACAGTTTCTTAAAATTCTGTACATATACCTACCATACAATTTAATCATTCTACTGCTAGGTTTTTATGTAAGAGAATTAAAAACACAAGTCTGTAGGAAGATTTATACAAAAGTTTATAGAGGGTATTTTGTAATGGCAAAAGCTGGAAAATAGGCCAAACGTCCATCAACCAGTGAATGAATAAACTGTTGCATGACCACACAAAGAAACACTACTTAGCAATAAAAATGAATGAACTACTAATACATACACAACAGCATGAATCTCAAAATTCCTATGCTGAGCAATAGTTATGCCTGTTCTTGAACTTCATATATATGGGATGGTTACAACATGTGTTCTGTTTTATTTTATAAATATTTTTTCATCTTAAAGTCATCTTCATTCAGACCAAGTGCACTAAACCAATAACAAAAACCTTCAATTAACTGAATGCTTTAAACATGATACCAGTGCATTTAAAATACCAAGAATAATTTAATACACAATGTTTCAAGACTGAAACATGAGGAAACAGAAAATATGAATAGACTGATTATAAGCAATAAGATTGAATCAGTAATTTAAAAACTCCCCAAAACCAAAAGTCTAGAACAAGATGGCTTCACTGGTGAATTCTACCAAACATTTAAAGAAGAATTAGTGGGGTGCCTGGGTGGCTCAGTTGTTAAGCATCTGCCTTCAGCTCAGGTCATGGTCCCAGGGTCCTGGGATCCAGCCCCACATCGGGCTCCCTGCTCGGCAGGAAGCCTGCTTCTCCCTCTACCACTCCCCCTGCTTGTGTTCCTTCACTCACTGTATCTCTCTCTGTCAAGTAAATAAATAAAATCTTTAACAAAAAAAAAGGAAAGAAACCACTCAAGCTGAGCTGTGTCTCCACTTAAAAAAAAAAAAAAAAAGAATTAGTACCTATCCTTCTCAAATTGTTTCAAAAAATTGAAAAGGAAGGAATGTTTCTAAACTCATTTTATGAAGTCGGTATTAATTCTGATTCCCAATCAAAGATGCCACAAAAAAGTAAAACCACAGACCAATATCCCTGATGGACATGGAAATAAAATTTTTCAATAAAATATTAGCAAACTAAATCAACAATATATTAAAAGGATCATACACCATGATCCAGTGGTATTTAATTCAGGATTGTAAGGACGGTTCAATATCCACAAATCAATTAGTGTAATGCTCCATAGTAGCAAAATGAAGACTAAATATAATATGATCATCTTGATTGATACAGAAAAAGCATCTGACAAAATTCAACATACATTTATGATAAAAACTCTCAATAAAGTGGGGATAGAAGGAACATATCTCAAAATAATAAAGATCATATATGATAAACACAAAGCTAGTATCATACTCAGCTTTCAGTTTTTCTAAGATCAGGAACAAGATAAGAATGTCCGTTCTCATCACTTTTAGTCAACACAATACTGGAAGTCCTAGCCATGGCAATTAGTCAAGAAAAAGAAATAAAAGTCACCCAAATTGCTAAGGAAGAAGTAAAACTATCACTATTTGCATATTATATGATATTATAATCAAACCCTTAAAGATTCCACCAAAGAACTCTTCAAACTAATGAATTCAGTAAAATGACAGGATACAAAGTTAATATACAGAAATCAGTTGTGTTTCTGTACACTAATAATGAGCTATCAGAAAGAGAAATCAAGAAAACAATTCCACTTATAATAGCATCAAAAGAATAAAATATCTAGGGATGTATTTAACTGAGGAGGTGAAAGACCTATACTCCAAAACCTATAAGGCACTGATGAAAGAAACTGAAGATGACACAAAGATGTTATGTGCTTTAGAGTCAGTTTTTCATACAGAAACTCTATTGGTATTTGCTTTGGTATTAATTTCATAGACTTTCTTCAGAAAAAAAAAATGACATTTTAAAAGTATTGAACCTGGGCACCTGGGTGGCTCAGTTGGTTAAGCGACTGCCTTTGGCTCAGGTCATGATCCTGGAGTCCTGGGATCGAGTCCCACATCGGGCTCCCTGCTCAGCAGGGAGTCTGCTTTTCCCTCTGATCCTCCCCCATCTCATGCTCTCTCTCTCTGTCTCATTCTCTCTCTCAAATAAATAAATAAAATCTTTAAAAAAAATAAATAAAAGTATTGAACCTTATTCATTAACAAGGTATATTCTACTATTTATTTTAGTCTTCCTTTTATGTTTCTCTGAAGAGCTCTGAAGTTTTTTTTTTTATTTTACTGCAGATTCTATATTTTTCTTGCTAATTTTATTGGTAGAAATTTTATGTCTACCATTGCCAATATAAATGAAATCTTTCTTTCATTATATTTTATAACTGGTTATTGATTATATAAAGAATTGGTCTTTTTGTATGTGATAGTATTTACCAAATTTTTTTTGCCATGGTATTTCTTTTTAACTTTGATTCTTCTTCATTCAAAAAGCAATGGATGACAGAAGAAAGGATGATAGAGATGACACAGAAGAATGAAAAATAAATAGATAAATATATCTTCCGAGGTACTGAGTTTGAGAGATACAAACTGGTGAGAAATGTTGAGACAGTCTCTGAGAAAGCCCCCAAATTTGAGAAAATAAAAAAAAAATGTAAACATCAGATATTACATAATAGTAATTCCTTGGGTAATGAGGAGTGTGTAAGAGAAAGCAAAACATCTTAAGTGACTGATGGGGTCCTGGACCCTGTCTCTCTTGGGCCACCTGGTTAGGCTCTAGGAGGGAGAGTACATGAAACAAAATCCTGATAGGTTTGAGGAAATCCAAATGCACAGAATTCTTGTCCTTTTCCTTCCTGGGTAGAGGCTTGGGAGGAAAAAACAAAACAACAGAACAAAACAAAACCCAAACAACAACAACAAACAACTAAGAGGAGAAAGCCTTTACATGGCTAGTCTAGGCAGAAGACCTGAAAGCACTTCACAGAATAATGTAAGAGCAGCAAAATGATATTTCTATGCTGACAGGACCTCAGAAAAGTGACTCCTGGAGTTTCCTGCACCCAAACCTGACTTAGAAATGATATGCTGATACCTGAGGGTGCTGAACTGTCAGAGAAATATAGATCTGGAGGGATCCTGTAGGTGGGATGGATGGACAACACCGAAGTGACATGGATAGAATAGTGACTTAGGGATTTTTGTCACAAAGTCCTTTTTCATTCCTTTTAAAAGAAAGCCTCTTTATCCATTCATCTATGGATGGACACTTCCATCCATAGAATAGATTGCTTCCACATCTTGGCTATGTAAATAATGCTGCAATAGACATCAGGATACATACATTTTTTTCAAGTTAGTGTTTTCATTTTCTTTGGGTAAATACCCAAGTGTCCCTCCATAGTTGAATTAATAAAGAAGATGTGGTATATATACACAATGGA
Source organism: Halichoerus grypus (assembly GCF_964656455.1). Taxonomy (NCBI): domain Eukaryota; kingdom Metazoa; phylum Chordata; class Mammalia; order Carnivora; family Phocidae; genus Halichoerus; species Halichoerus grypus. The sequence goes on from NC_135717.1 coordinate 55,140,279, forward strand.
ATATTACTCAGCCATAAAAAAGAAAGAGCGTGGGGCACCTGGGTGGCTCAGTTGGTTAAGCAACTGCCTTTGGCTCAGGTCCTGATCCCAGGGTCCTGGGATTGAGCCTCGTATTGGGCTCTCTGCTCCGCGGGGAGTCTGCTTCTCCCTCTCCCTCTGCCTGCTGCTCGCCCTGCTTGTGCTCTCTCTCTGTCAAATAAATAAATAAAATTAAAAAAAAAAAAAAAAAAGAATGAGCTACTGCCATTTGCAACAACATGGATGGACCTAGAGGGCATAATGCTAAGTGAAATGAGTCAGTCGGAGAAAGATAAATATCATATGATTTCACTCCTATGTAGAATTTAAGAAAAACAAACAAACAAACAAAGGAAAAAAGAGAGTGCTTATTGGCCATTTGTATATTTTCTTTGGAAAAATGTCTGTTCTGATCCTTTGCCCACTTTTTAATTGGGTTATTTGTCTCTATTATTGCACTGTAAAATTGTTTATATATTTTTATCAGATACATAATTTGTAAAACTTTTCTCTGATTCTTTGAATTATCTTCTAACTTTCCTGATGGTGTGCTTTGGAGTACAAAAAAGGTTACATTTTAATTTAAAACTTAGGTATCATTTGTTCTTATTTATCTGTATTTTTCTTTGGTTGCTTATACTTTTGGTGACATATCTAAAAAACCATTGCTTAATTCAAGGTTATGAAAACTTATGCCTATTGTGTTTAAATGTGTATGACATTTTGGCTTGATATTAAGTTCTTGGGCTAGTCCTTTTTTACTTAGGCATTTTGCACACATTTTTTCCATATAAAAGATCTCTGAGGTTTCTCTCTCAGCCTTACCTTTTATGCCATTTTCATTGTTGAACACAGTTCATAGATATTGATGAAACTTTCCCAACATCTTTCAGGTCTGAGGAAAAGATCATATCTGGGCCCTTCAGAAAAATTTCAGCTATACTTGGAGATTCTGGTAAACAAGATACATGGGGTATCAAGGATCTATTTCTCCACAAGATATCTCCCTCACTTCACTACAAATTTTACTGTATTTGGTAGCTACTCTTCAGAACTGTTTAATGTTGTGACTACTTGCTATTCTATTGAAACTGGAGTTTTCTTTATTGTTTTTCATTTGCACTTTGTTTCACAAAAGATAATGGGGTGGAAAGGCTCTTAATGTACCATGTTATATTTTGGTTGAGAAGAGATTGATAGGATTAAAACAGAGCTATCATAGTTAAAGGAGTAAGTTAATATTTACTGACCATGGACTATATGGCAGGCTAGTTTACTCATCTTTTCTGAGGTTGATAATAATATTCACATTTTTATAGATGGAATAAGCTTAAGTGCTGATTAGGATGGATAGTAGAGAAGAGAATCCAAGCAAGATTAAAAATGATCTGCTTATAGGAATGCAATAGAGGGATGCCTGGGTGGCTCAGTTGGTTAAGCATCTGCCTTTGGCTCAGCTCATGATCCCAGGATCCTGGGATGGAGTCCTGCATCTGGCTTCATGCTCAGCGGGGAGACTGCTTCTCCCTCTGCCTCTGCCCCTCCCTCTGCTTGTGCTTTCGCTCTCTCTCTCTGTGACAAGTAAATAAAATCTTAAAAAAAAAAAAAAAAAAGAAATGCAATAATAGAGTTTCCAGACATGGTAGGACAGGAATGCTCCCAGAGGAAGGAGAAGGTTGGAGAAGTTGGGCAAAGAGAGACTTTGTAGACAAGCAGAAAGCCATAAAGACACCTAAGAGGAGAGAGAGCTAGAGGTAGAAATTTGAGGAGAAGAAGAGATGCTGAAAGATCACGTTGGGGGTTTATCATGTGCTATATAGTGTAATTCATGTTTCATTGTCTCCTCAAGAGTTGTCCAGTAAAACAGTAAAAACTTACATCACTTTTCAGCACTTTTGGAATCCATCCGTATTTTAGATTTAACACTAGGATAAAACTATCATTGAGTGTCCCATTTAAAAAAAAAACAAGGGGCGCCTGGGTGGCTCAGTCGTTAAGCGTCTGCCTTCAGCTCAGGTCATGATCTCAGGGTCCTGGGATCGAGCCCCGCATCGGGCTCCCTGCTCTGCCAGAAGCCTGCTTCTCCCTCTCCCACTCCCCCTACTTGTGTTCCCTCTCTCGCTCTGTCTCTCTCTGCCAAATAAATAAATAAAATCTTTAAAAAAAAAAAACAAACAAAAAACAAAACAACTAGGTTACATTATTAATGTTTCCCTAAAAAATAACTGTTTTTGTATTTCCTAGAGGTTCTGTGATTTCTTTAGGATAAAAGCAAGTTTTTAATATACCTCCTACAATGCTTAGCCTTTCATATAGATACTTTAAAAAATTTAAGCATCAATATTTAAAATATCGTTAAGAAGGGCCAAAAGTTATTTAGCACAGCTTTAAGCCTCCTAATACATTCAACAGAAATCCATAATTTAATCCAGTATTGAGTTGTAAAAATAAAAGTTTTAAATTCTAAACATTAAAAAATAATCTCTAATTAATATTTCAGTATGCCTTTTAAGTGACTTCTTTTTTTTCTGATGAATACATTCATTGCAGAAGATCTGGGTAATACAAAAAGTATAAAGAAGAAAATTAACATCACCCATAATCTTGTCACTTAGTAAATATTTTGTAGCCTATTGCTTTATACATGTATATATCTGTGTTCTTATGTGTGTACATTCATTTAAAAATCTATTTTCACTTGAAGTATTTGTACATTTCCATATTTAAAACTACACTTTTAAGATATGACTTTAAGTGTTTTCATAGCTATAGTTTTCATAAAAGATCATTTTAGATAATTCATTGTACAGATAATCTATATTTTGCTTAACCAATTCTTTATTTTATAAATAATGGGATGAATATCTATGAATATACATATTTCTCTTTAGCTCAATTTATTTTATTACAGTTATCTTATAACTGGGTTTGGCAATGCTCTCTTAAATGCTTCTTATCTTCTTATCTTCTCCCTTCTTCCATCTTACCCATCCTGCCCATCAACACAAACAAGCAAGATGTTTTGCTGTGATTTCTGCCCTTTGCTTTCTTCCTAAACTAAGAGGCTGTGGTCTGGCACCCCAACTTTCTAAGTTTTATGAGCTGAAATCAGGTCTTCGTATAGTCTCTTGTACATAGTAGGTGATTAAAAAAATGTATCTGGACTTTTGCAAGACACTTGATAAATAATGATTGAATGAACATCTTGGCTATTGTGGACATTGCTGCTATAAACATCGGGATGCACATACCCCTTTGGATTCCTACATTAAAAAAAATAATGATTGAATGAATAGAAGTTTAATTTTACTTTGAGCTATGAAGATACAGGTCTTATTCATGTTAGAAACACGGGAGCCCACCTGATTGGACTTTCTCTGGTTTTTATCACAGTATGAATGTGTGTGTGTGTGTGTGTGTGTGTGTGTGTATTGCCCTTAATTCAGAGAAACAGAGTCTAGTAAACTTACCCTTTCCTTCCATTCTGTTATCATGTAGCTACTTAAAAAAATTGTTTATGTGTTTATTTGCAGCGCACTTGAATTTTACTTAGCTTTTGCCTGCGATTAGAAAAAGAGGACTGATAAAATTACAGAAACAGTTTAAAGCTAAAGAACTAGGGGCTCAGTCACTTAAGCATCTGTCTTTGGTTCAGGTCATGATCCCAGGGTCCTGGGATCAAGCCCTGGGTTGGACTCCCTGCTCAGTGGGGAGCCTGCTTCTCCCTCTCCTTCCCACTCATGCTCTTTCTCGCTATCACTGTCTCTCACTCTCTCTCTCTCTCAAATAAATAAAATCTTTAAAAAAATTAAAAAATTAAAGCTAAAGAACTGGATATGGGTTTAACTTGTTTTGTCACAATTATGCTACAAGATTAACTATTATCCATTGAGAAAAGGTTGGCTGAAAAACCATGAGTAGTTACAATTTACAAAGCTAGTTCTTGAATTCAAAGGTTTCAAAACTAATCCTACATGCAAAATCTTCTAAAGGAGCTCAGAACTAAAGAATTCAAGAATTATATTCTAGTACAGAAATTACATTTACATTATCTAAAGTGATAGAAAAATTAGACACTAGAACATTAAGGAATATAAAAGGATGGATAAATATACTTTAAAAGATTTGAGTTTTAGGATTAGCAATATTATTTCCAATTAACAGTGGAAACATATTGATATATTATCCATTAGTGCAAAGGTAAAAGCATTTCTCCACTAACAATAATAAATGGTAGCATTTAGCATATAAATGGTGCAAGCTCTTAAATTACCTTTACTTTTCCTATATGAGTGCAGCCTAAGAGAATTTCATGCATTTTTTACACGGTGTAATTTTATCTTGCTCATATAATGTGAGACGAGTGATAATGATATTCTAATATTAATATAAGTACAAAATATACATATTGATGAATAATAGCCATGTTTTTTGGACCTCCTTGCCAACTCATATTAAAATGACAAATAATTGCAATTGCTTCCCAGAGAAATGGTGCAGGATCTGTAGTCAAAAGCACATTAGGGACCAACAGTGTCCATTTGTTATCCTCTGTCAGGAAAACATGGCTCCTAATGAAAGTGAATGAAAGAACACTGATTGAGGACAGTGACACTAAACCTTTTTCTCAACAAGAGTCATGACATGGGTATTAATAAGAGGATTGAAAGTTGAAGGCAAAGCTTTGGTTCTTAATATCTTTGTATAATCTTGATTTTCTTTTTGTTTGATCTTTAAAATAAAGCCTGATACTTCAAATGTAGTGAAGACATCCCAAAGACACCACAGGGTCAGTGCGTTTGGGACGGAGTCCCCGGGTGACTTCAGGCAATGTTATTTAAAATCTGAACAGTTCTCAAATCAGGATCTGAATAGCTCTAAAAAGAAAGACTCCACTATTTCTTCATTCAAACTGTTAAACATTCTTTTCCCTCTTTTTTTTTTAAAGATTTTATTTATTTATTTGAGAGAGAGAATGAGATAGAGAGAGAGAGCATGAGAAGGGGGAGGGTCAGAGGGAGAAGCAGACTCCCTGCTGAGCAGGGAGCCCGATGCAGGACTCGATCCTGGGACTCCAGGATCATGACCTGAGCCGAAGGCAGTGGCTTAACCAACTGAGCCACCCAGGCGCCCTCTTTTCCCTCTTAATTGCCTTATCTTTTTGAAAATTACAGTCTCTCTGCAAAAATACTGCTGGAAGAAGAATTTTTGACCAGGAAAATGGGGAACTATTAAAAGGAAACAGGAAAACATAATTCCATTTCAGGGATTTCTCAGCACAATTTTCAGGAATTATGATGGCTTTGTTATAAATCCAGGCATATACAGTTTCATTTCATTTTATACTTGCTGATTCCTATTCCAGCAATATTTAAGACTAGCAGTTCCTGCCTGAGATGGTGTAAATATGCATGTACATATCTATGAACAGAAGAAAAGTACCTTGTAGTTTATAGTAATTTATTCACTATTATGTGTAACCTAGCATGAACAAGGCACTGTGCTAGGTTTTGGGAATGTCATTGCTTACAATCTGGTGGGGAGGAAAAAGTGAACAAATAATACCAATTATTACTAATTGAACACATTACATATGGGGCACTTTGCTGAGTTTCACAATGATGATGTCAATTTCACAACAACCCTCCTACGGAGATACCATTATTATTGCCATTTTAACAGAGGCCTTAAAACACAGAGAGGCTTAGTATATTTCTCCAGATCATACAGCTAGTAAGTGCAGAAGCCACTTTTTTTTTTAAAGATTTTATTTATTTATTTGACAGAGAGAGAGAGAGACAGCGAGAGAGGGAACACAAGCAGGGGGAGTGGGAGAGGGAGAAGCAGGCTTCCCGCTGAGCAGGGAGCCTGACGTGGGGCTCGATCCCAGGACACTGGGATCATGACCTGAGCCGAAGGCAGACGCTTAACGACTGAGCCACCCACGTGCTCCAGAAGCCACATTTTGAACATGGATTCCGGAGCCTGTGCTCCTATTATATCTGCATATTTATAATACACAATATACTACATGTACATGTGTATACACACACACACACACACACACACACACACACACACACAAACCTCACTTACCCTGAGTTAGTTACCTGATAACCTCAATTACCTCCGATTGAGCTAAAGGCCAGAAAGTGAGCAAAAGAGACCTCTGAGTACCTTAAATAATTATATCCATTCAATGAATAAGTGAGCCTTTAGTTGTTCATATACAATTGTGATCAAGACTGACTTGATGTGACCCAGGGCCTTTGTTCTGAAGTTAGTATACTTTGGTATGGAGGAATACCTTAGGTTTTCATCCAGAGAACATTATCTCTTATTTCACAGACAATTTGCATATTACAAATGGCAGGTTTCAAGGTAGAGAGGTGAAATGGAAAAAGCTAGAAAAAGCTACATAATATCATGAAAAAAGGGAAATGAAAGATATAAGACTAAGAAATTAAGAAAAGATCATTAAAAGCCAATAGCCCTATATTTCTCATAGACCCTAGTTATTTTGGAATATAGCACATTATAGTAACAGAGACTTCTAATGATTGCTCTGAAGTAATAAGAACATACGAGATGATATGATTATCATTTAAGAAATAGTATACTTTAGTAACATTTTCAACAAAAGGTTAAATTTGTAATTTTAACATTTAAAGCTGTGTAAAGGGGTGAGCCATAACTGACTTATGATGAACATATCCTTTTGTAACAGTTGTGATATGAATAAGATGCAATCATACTTCACATATTAAGAAAGATGTAGTGGACATTTGTGTTGCTATTGTCTCTTCTTTTGGCAACAATCATGATATTTTTGGAGGGACTGCTCCTTCCCCCATCTCAGATAATTTGGCTGAGACTCTATCTCTAGTCCTAGGGTAGAGCATGTGACTCAGATCTAAGCCAAACATGTCATAACATTTCCCCACCCACCCAGTGTTATGTTCAAAGATGTCTTCAGTTATTTAGTGGAAATACACCTCAAAACTATTGCTGGTAATGCTAAAATCAGATTGTTTCTTTCCTGTTGGATCTCAAGCTGGAAAAACGTAGCCCTAGTTGTTAGTCACCATCTTGTGACCGGAAGGGGAGAGCTAATCTGAGAATGAAGTCAAGAAGAAGGAGGGAATGCTGAGAGAGAGAAAGGGAAAAAATAAGTCTTGATAATATTATATAATTTTATGAACAAATCTATTCCCTTTTTGGTTAAGCAGTCTGGTAACCTCTTTTTAAATTTGAAATGGACAGATTAACTAACTTAATAGATGACAAATACATAGTAAAAATGAAAAAAGAACTATAATCCCTGTTACCAAAGGATGTAGAAAAATATACATGTATATATTGAGGTAGATATATAAAGTATTAGTCTTTCTGGAAACATCCATTGGCTTTTATATGTAAATTTAAATTATACATATAAGTGTATTTATATATCTAATGGTATATATATATAAAATTCATCTTTTTCCTGGGAATTTATGCTTTAGAAACAAAAACATACATAGGACATATACTTCTAAAAATAGCAGTTGTTTATTACAGTTTTTTTTCATAGTAGTAAAAAGGTAGAAGCAAAATGAATGTCCACAAGTGGTGAGGTAATGGCTGAATATGTTACAGCACAGTCACAGAATGGACACAACTGTTATTATGCGCTTTAAAAGAATGAATTAAAGCTGTATCAGATAACTTGGAAGAATTTTCACAAGGTATTTTAGAATGAAAATCAAGATGTAGAAAAGCAGTGCACCATGACTTCATTTTTAAAAACCAAGATAATCCCCAGTGTGTGACTATGCATAACCATATAGGATTACAGTAACACAGAAAAAATATGAATAATATTAGATTTTTAATATGGATTATTTGGGGGAGGGTATTTGATGTCAGTGAGGAGGAAAGTATATGGGAAGGAAGAACCATGCAGAAAAGAAAAACAAGAAATTATACTTAAAATAAGTATGTGTATACTCATGATTGCACATTTATGTAAAATTATGTATATATGGAATAGATGCATAAGTATTAGGTATTCTAAATTATGTGTATGTATATTTGCTTATATATGTATAAAGAAATTAAATACAAAAAGGTATTCTAAAATGAACAAACAAACAGAAACAGGCCCATAAATACAGAGAACTGGTAGTTGCTAGAGGGCGTGGGTATGGGAGGATGGTGAAATGGATGGAGGGAACTGAGAGGTACAGGCTTCCAGTTATGAAATTAATAAGTCACAGAAATGAAAAAGAGGTATTTTAAGTAGACTCTAATTTTACTGTTACATGCCATTAAAAAACTGAGTACTAGCTGACTTGAGTTTGAAGTCATGTCCCACACTGGAGGGTAGTTCAAGGCCTATGCTTCTAGTCCATTGTGGTTTACCTCTTAAGACCTGGCTTTCACCAAAGAATGATAAGTAGTTCTGGATAGGTTCATTCCATGATAACACGAAGGAAAAGACAGATAAAACAACTGTCTCACTGGGCGCCTGGGTGGCTCAGTTGGTTGGGCGACTGCCTTCGGCTCAGGTCATGATCCTGGAGTCCCGGGATCGAGTCCCGCATCGGGCTCCCTGCTCGGCAGGGAGTCTGTTTCTCCCTCTGACCCTCCCCCCTCTCATGTACTCGCTCTCTCTCATTCTCTCTCTCTCAAATAAAAAAAAAAAAACAAAAAAAAAAAACAAAAAAAAACAACTGTCTCACTTCTCTGATTCCCAGAACACTGGTTAGAGGTTATTTTCCAAGTCAGCTGGTGTGATCCTTACATAGCTACATTTTCAACAACCACCCAAGTGTCATGTCATATCATATCATACTGTAGTCTAGTATTCTCATATTATATCATTATATTCTATTTATTTGATTTATGCTATGTTATGCTGTGTTATGTTATATTTTTACTATATCATATAATTTTGGGGGGTGATCATGCCTTTTATAAACACTTTAAATTTCTCACTTCTTGATTTATTTTTTGTTTTTATTTCCATTTAGATCTTAGGTAGGACATGGAATTTTTTAAATCTTTTTTTAAATATCAAGTTTATTGAAATAGAATACATATGCCATAAAATAACCATTTTAAAGTGTACAATTCAGTGTTCATTCACATAGGTGTACACCTATCATCACTGTCTTATTTCCATAGCCTTTAGCAGTCACTCTCCTTTCTCCCTTCCCCTTGGCCACCACTAAGCTACTTTCTATCTCTATGGATTTGTCTTTTCTATACATTTCAAATAAATAGAATCCTAAATGTATGGTCTTTTGTGACTAGCTTCTATCAATGAGAATATTGTTTTCAAAGTTCATCCACATTGTAGCATGTACCTACTGTTTCATTCCATTTTACTGAGATATAACATTTCATGGTATGACTATTCCACATATATCACATATTTCAGTTGTTTTAGGTTGCTTCACCTTTGGCTCTTAATAATGATGCTGCTATGAACACTCATGTACAAGTTTTTGTGTGGATGTATTATAATTTTATTTCTCTGGATATACCCCTAGAAGTAAAATCCTAGGTCAAACTGTAACTCAATGTTTAACATTTTAAGAAACTGCCAAACCATTTTCCAAATTGGCTGGACCATTTTACAATTTCACCAGCAAATTACGAGGATTCCAATTTCTCCACATCCTGGCCAACACGCATTATTATCTCTTTTTGATTATAGCCATCCTGATGAGTGTGAAGTGCTATATCATTGTTGTGATTTTTATTACCTAATTATGAAGATCTTTAACATCTTTTCATGTGCTTATTTTCCATCAGCATGCCTTCTTCAGAAAAAAGTCTATTCAAATCCTTTGGCCAATTTCTTTTTTTATTTTTCCCCAACCCTCCTTAGCCCAATTTTTAATTGGGTTATCCCTCTTTTTATTAATGAGTTTTAACAGTTCTTTACATATTCTGGATATAAATGTTTTATCAATTTTATCAAAAAGAATAAGATACCTAGGAATAAATTTAGCCAAGGAGGTGAAAGACCTGTACACCAAAAACTATGACATTAATGAAAGAAACTGAAGACATAAATAGAATGATATTTCATATTCATACATTGGAAGAACTGATATTGTTAGAACATCCATGCTATCCAAAACAATCTACAGAATCAATGCAATGTCTATTAAAGTTCCAATGGCATTTTTCAGAGAAATAGAGCAGTCCTAAAATTTGTACAGAACCACAAATTTCCTGAATAGCCAAAGCAATTTTAAGCATGAAGAATGAAACTGGAGACATTATGGTCCCTGCTATCAAACTATATTACAAAGCTATAGTTATCACAATAGTGTGGTATTAGCAGAAAGGCAGACACATAGATCAATGGAATAGAATAGACAGCTCAGAAATAAAGCCATGCATATATGGTCAATTAATTTATGATAATTTAATTTAGATAAAGACCCAAGAATATGCCATGGGGAAAGGATAGACTTTTCAGTAAATGGTATTGGGAAAACTAGACAGCTACATGCAAGAATGAAACTGGGTCACTATCTTGGTTCAGTTACACTATATCAAGAATTAATTTGAGATGGATTAAAGACTTGAACATTGACCTGAAACCATAAAACTCTTAGGAGAAAACATAGGTGATATGCTCTTTTATATTGGTCTTAGTGATGATTGGATTTGACACCAAAAGCAAAGACAACAAAAGCAAAAATAAACAAGTGGGACTATATCAAATTAAAAGCTTCTGCACATCAACAAAATGAAAAGGCAATCTACTGAATGGGAGAAAATATTTGCAAATTGTGTATCTGATAAGGGGTTAATATCCAAAATATAGAAATACCTCATATAACTCATTAGCAAAAAAACAATCTAATTGAAAGGTGGGCATAGGATCTGAATAGACATTTTTCCAAAGAAGACCTATAGATGTCCAACAGACACATGAAAAGATCAACATCACTCATCATCAGGGAAATGCAAATCAAAACCACAGTAAGGTATCACTTCATACCTGTCAGAATGACTAGTATCAAAAAGATGAGAAAGAAATAACAAGTGTTGGTGGGGAGGTGAGAAAAGGGAACACTTGTGCACTGTTGATGGGAATGTACATTGGTACAGGCACTATGGAAAACAGTATGGAGGTACCTCAAGAAATTAAAATGTGATCCAGCAACCCCACTTCTGAGTATCTATCTGAAGAAAATGAAAACAGTAACTAAAAACATGCATCCCATGTTTATTGCAGCATTATTTACAATAGTTAAGATAGGGAAATAACATAAGTGTCCATTCATGAATGCATGAATAAGAAGTTGTGGTGTATATATACATGATGGAATATTATTCAGTTATAAAAAAGGAAATCTTGCCATATGTGGCAACATGGATGAACCCTAAGGGCATGACGCTAAGTGAGATAAGTCAGAGAAAGACAAATACCATTTGATCTCACTTACATGTGGAATCTAAAACCAGTAACAACAACAACAAAAAAACCCAAAACTGAGCTTATAGACACAGGTAACAAATGGGTGGTTGTCCAAGACAGGGGGTGAGGGGTGGGCAAAATGGGTGAAGGTGGCCAAAAGGTACAAATTTCCAGTTATAAAATAAGAAAATAAATTCCTTATTGGATAGATGATTTGCGGATATATTTTGTCTTATTTTGTGAGTTGCGTTTTTAGTTTCTTGATAGTATCTTTTGAAGCATAAAAGTTTTAAATGTTGACATAGTACAATTTATCTATTTTCCTTTTCTTCCTCATGCTTTTCGTGTCAGATCTAAGAAATCATTGTTTAACCCCAGTTTATGAAAATTTACATTTAGGTTTATCAATTTTGAGTTAATTTTTGTGGATGATGTGAAGTAAGACCTAGCTCCATTCTTTTGCATGTGAAAATCCAGTTGTCCTAACACCATTTGCCAAAGACTACTCTTTCCCCATTGATTTATCTTGACATCCTTTTTGAAAATCAACTGACCATAAATTTAAGAGTTTACTTCTCAACTCTCAATCCCCTTCTACTGAACTACAAGAGTATCCTCATGCCAGTACCATATTGTCTTGATTACTGTAGCTTTGTAGTAGGTTCTGAAATCAGGAAATGTAATTTCTCCAACTTTGTTCTTTTTCAAAAATGTTTTGACTCCTAGACCTCTTGCATTTTCAAATGAATTTTAGGATCACTTTGTCAATTTCTTTAGAAGAGGCAACTAGGATTTTGATAAGAAATGTACTGAATCTGTAGAACAATTTGGAAAATATTGCCATCCTAAGAATGTTGTTTTGTTATCCATGATCATGGGATGTCTTTTCATCTATTTAAGTCTTTAATTTTTCATTGTTTTACAGTTTTCAGTACACAAGTCTTACACTTCTTTTGCTAAATTTATTCATAAGTATTTTATTATTTTTGATTCTATTGTAAATGGAATTGTTTCCTTAATTCATTTTTGTATTATTTGTTGTCTGTATAGCAAATTGATCTCATATGCTGAAAACTTGTTAAACTCATTGTTTTTAGTTCTAACAACTTTTCTGTGATTTCTTAGGATTTTCTACATATAAGATCATGTCATCTATGAATAGATATAATTTTACTTAATTTCCAATATGGATATCTTTTCTTTTTCTTGCCTAATTTTCCTGAATAGAGCCTGCATTATAATGTTGACCTGATATAGTGGGAGTAGACATCCTGTTTCTGATGTTGGGGGGGAGACATTCAGTCCTTCAGCATTAAGTGTGATTTTAGTTTCTTGTTTTATAAAATCAATGACTGTTTCCTAGTTTGTTGACAGTTTTCATGAAATGGTTTTATTTTTCTATTCCTATTTTTGTATTCTTTGAGATAATTTTTTGAGTCCTTTATGCTATTGATATAATGTAGTACCTTAATTGAATTTTTGACATTAAACCAACCATATAATCCTGGGACAAATCCCACTTGGTATGGTGGATAATCCTTGTTACATGTTGCTGAATTCAGTTTGTTAGTATTTTGTCAAGGAATTTTTCATCTATATTCATAAAAGGCATTGGTTTATAGTTTTCTTGTGATGTTTTTGTCTGGTTCAGTGTCAAAGTAATATTGGCTTTATGAAATTAGTTGGGAAGTGTTCCCTATTCTTTTATATTTTGGAAGAGTTTATGAAAAACTAGTGTTGACTACACATTTTGTAGGATTCACGAGTAAGCCATTTGGGCCTGAGCTTTTTTTTTTTTAAGTAGGAAGTTTTTAAATTATTAATTAAATCTCTTTACTTGTTATAGGTCTATACAAATTTTCGATTTCTTTTTGAGCCAGTTTTAATAGTTTGTGTCTTTCTAGGAATTGGTCCATTTCATCTAAATTATTTAATTTATTTACATAAGGTTTTTAATTTATAATCTTTTGTATTTCTGTAAGGTCAACTAAAATGTATAATTTTTATTGATCTCTTCAAAGAACCAGCTTTGGTTTCATCCTTTTGTCTCTATTGTGTTTCTTTTCTCTATTTCACTTATTTCTGTTCTTATTTTTATTGTTTCGTTTATTCTACTTGCTTTGGATTTAGTTTGCTCTTATTTTTCTAGTTTTTAAAGGCACAAGATTAGATTATTTTTTGAGTCTTTAAAAAATATGGCATTTATAGCTAGCAGTTTCTCTCTAAGCATTGTTTTAGCTACGTCCATAAGTTTTGGTATGCTGTGTATTAATTTTCATTTATTTAAAGGTATTTTAAAATTTTTATTGTGATTTCTTCTTTGATTCATCAGTTATTAAAGAGTACATTAAGTTCCACTTATTTGTGAACTTCCCAATGTTACTAATTTCTAATTTCATTCCATTGCTGTTATAGGATATATATTGTATGATTTCTATTTTTTAAATTTATTGAGGCTCGTTTTAAGACCTAACTTATGGTCAATTCTAGAGAAAGTTCTATGGACACTTGAGAAAAATGTCTATTCTGCTATTGGGTAGAGATGTCTGTGAGGCCTAGCTGATATAGGGTGCTGTTCAATTTTCTTTTTTGTTGTTGTTGATCTTCTGCTTAGTTGCCTTATCCATTAATGAAAGTGGGGCACTGGAGTCTCCAAGTATTGTTGAATTATCTATTTTCCTTTTCAATTACATCAGCTTTTGATTCATATATTCTGGGGCTCTGTGGTTAGGTACATATACATTTACAATTGTTATGTCTTCCTAATGGATTAAACTTTTTTCATTATAAAATGGCCTTTTTTGTCTCTAGTGATAATTTGTTTTAAAGTCTATCTTGTGTGATATTAATATAGTTGCTCTAATTCTCTTTTGGTTTACTGCAAACAGTAAACCAAATATATATATATATATATATTTGGTTATATATATATATATATATATTTGTGTGTGGGTATATATATACATATATATATATATATATAGGTTATATTGGTTTTTATATATATTGGTGTATATATATTTATAAATGTGTGTATATGTGCACAATATATATAAAAACCAATATAACCTATATATATACATATATATATGTATATATATACCCACACACACTTCATCCTTTTATTTTTAACCTGTTTATGTCTTTGAATCTAAACTGTTTCTTGTAGATAGCATATACTCTTATCAATCCTTCTAATCTCTGCCTTTTAATTAGAGTATCTAACCTATATAAATTTAATATAATGACTGATAAAGTAGAATTTACATCTGCCAGTTTTCTAATTGTTTTCTACAAGTCTTGTGTCTTTTTTCCTGTTTTTCCATTATTGCTTTCTTTTTGTATTAAATATTTTCAGAGTACCATTTTGATTTTCAAATTATTTCTTTGATTGTATTTTTGAGTTATTTTCTTAAGTGTTTTTCCTGAGGACTAAAATTAACATTTCAATTTAAAACTATCTAGTTTATATTAATACCAATTTAACTTCAACAATTCAGAAAAACTTTGCTCTAATACAGCTCTGTCTCTTCCCTACATCTTTTGTGCTATTACTGTTATGCAATTTGCATCTCTATACATTATGAGCCTGTCAACACAGTTTTACAAATAGTTTTATGCAGCTGTTTCTTAAATCAGAGAGGAAAGACTTACAAGCAAAAATATATTTATACCATTTTATATTTACCTAACAAATTCTCCCAGTTTTTGTGTATTTGAAAATGTCTTAATTTCTCCATTTTTAAAGGATAGTTTTCTGGACATGGGATTCTTTGTTACAGTTATTTCTTTTAGAACACTATGTCAGTCCACTGCTTTCTGTTCTCATTGTTTCTGATGAAACTTGACTTGTCAATCTTATTGATAATGAGTCTTTTTTTTCTTGATTCTCTCAAGATTCTGTCTCTATCTTGGGCTCTCAACAGTCTGGCCATGATGTGTGTAGGCATGGATCTCTGAGTTTGAGTTTGCTGAACTTCCTAGGTAAGTTAATGTTTTTATCAAGTTAGAGAAGTTCTCAGCCATGATTTTATCAAATCACCTTTATGCTCATTTCTCTCCCTGCTTTCCTCTGGGACTCTCATAATGGGTATGTTGGTACACTTGATGGTAATCCCACTTGTCTCTGAAGCTGTTTTTTTGTTCTTCTTCTTTTCCTTACACTTTATAGTCTGTTGACTTATCTTTGGGTTTGCTGAATCTTTCTTCTTTCAGCTCAAATTTGCTGGTGAGCCCCTCTAGCAAATTTTTTATTTTAGTGATTATATTTTTTAACTCCAAAATTTATTTATTTATTTCTTTTTTGGTATAGATTCTATCTCTTAATTGATATTCTCTATTTAATGAAACATTGTCCTCATACTTTATTTATTGTTTCATTCAGTTCTGTGATAATATTTATACCAGCTTTAGATTTAATGTCTTTCTTTTAACAAGATTTAATGTCTTTTAATAAGCCCAATATCTGAATTTCTTCAGGCAAAGTTTCTATTCACTGTTTCTTTCTCTTGTCTACTTCTGTATTTTTTTGTTTGTTTGTTTGTTTCCGTGCATGTCTGCTAATGTTTGCTGAATTATGGACATAATGTAAATACCGAGAAATCAGGTTCACTTTTTTCTCTAGAGTTTTTGTTGCTGCTACTGTTTGTTTAGTGATTTTCCTGGACTAATTTTGTAAGGTGTGCAGCCATTGTGGTATTGCTTAGTTAGCTTAATGATCAGGTAATGACTGGACAGAGGTTTCCTTGTTTCTTGACCAATAAGTCTTCCATCCTTTGCTGACGGGCTCTGTGCTTGTTTCATGGCAAGCCCTGAGCATACAAGCACTTTACAGCTCTGCCTTAGCCTTCACCTAATACTGGCACAGAGTATCAAGGTCAACCAGAGCTGAGAGCTTAGGCTTTCTAATGTGTTTCCTGCACATGCTTATAGTCCTCTAAATCCTAAGGAATGTGTTGAAGCTTGCACCCTATGTATATCTTATTAGCTGTATTTCCTTTTAAGGTTTTTGGCCAGAATCTTTTTGCCCCAAAAGGTATTATCACCTCAGGTAGCTACATGGGATGTTAAACAATGCCTTTGTTTTGGACTAACAATTTAAGGATAGGACTTTCCTCACTGAGTGACCTCTGATTCAGGTCAAATAGAGGTAAGCTCTGTAAATGGTTGTCCCCTTTCCAGGGACCTTCCAGACAGGTAAAGTAGTGTCAATTATGTGCAAGCAGGGCTTTTGGGGGAAGACTCAAAGTTGTTTGGCTTCCTTCAGTGGCTGCTGGGATGCTTGTATTCTCAGCATAGTTGCAAGCCTGTTGGTCTTCAGGGTGACTTTGGAACTATGGAGGAAGAGCTGGAAAAAGAAGTTAAAATGTCACAAAGCTCACTGTCCTTACTGAGCTTCAGTTTGTTTGTTTGTTTGTTTGTTTTAATAAATGCTCCTTGGATCATTGAAAGACTTTGGTTAATTTTTAGAGTCATAAAAAAGTTGATTTTGACCATTTTCCCCAGGGTTCTCATTCATTTTATGAAGAAGCAGATTTTCTGAGGTCCTTACATTGGCATTCCAGAAATGCTTTTCCTTCAGAGTTATTTTATACTGACCCATTTCATCCCACCATTAATCTGATCTTTTTAATAGAAATTGTGTTTTCTCTGAAAATGTCTCTCATGTAAAGAGATTAGCAGTGTATATTTATCATATGGCTCCCCTGTTAGGCATATAAACTCAAATCTAGGGCATAATGTTATGCAGAAAGTCTCCACCTCTTTACAACTCTGAATTTATTAATAGTATTAAATGAAATATTTCAGGTTGTAGAAATTTGCTTATATACTCATCATCTGATTTTTTGAAATCATATTTTCTACCAACTGGTAAATAAAAAAACCCAGATTTGTTGACATGATGTGTTAATTTACAATTGATCTAGCTTATCTTTTTACACTATTTCTTAAACTCTAAAGACTAATATGTTAAATCAAACCCAAATTATTTAAAATAACATTTGGTTTTTAATGAACTAAAATACATAAAGACTAGCAAGTTCTACATTAAAGCATTTAAACCAGAGAGAAGTAAACCTTTCCATACCCCAGGGTAAAGGTTAAACTCCTTTTCTGCACCAGGAATAACATTCATTTACTTCCGGGGACACAATTACCTTCTAGAATGTGGTCTAAATTATGGTTTCAGAGAAACAAATCCTCTGGGATTATCTATTTGGAACAAAATGGGATATTTGACCTTATTCATGCGGTGAGAAAAATGTGGATGGAGAGATAAAAAAGCCATAATGTAAAGTAACATATGTGCCATAATACAGGAATATTTTTATAGATATTGCCTCAACTATTATATGTAGTTTGGTCATAGACTAACTCAGAATCACTGTCCTTGTTAAATATGGAAGGTTCATATATTAGCAGAGAAAGATTGGGGTTCTGGTTCTTGCTATAGAAGGAATTACTTGTGTGGTCTTGAACAAATCATTTGATTTCTATCTACCTCCGTTCCTTTTTCTATAAAATGAAGAGGATTGACTAGATGACATACAGGCTTCTTTTCAACTTTTGCAGTACATTTCAATGTGGATTTCTCTTAACAGTCAAAATTAGAGTGGGAATGAGGAATCAATACAGGATAGGGGAAATAATGGAACATCTTTTTTTTTTTTAATAATAGAGAATTTAGATATATTTCCACCCACCCCCCCAAAAGACATCTAAATTCTGTTGTATGAAGGATAGACTCATAGAGTTGAATGTAAGAGGGTAATTATAGGCTCCTCTGCTCTACACTTTTCTTTCTAGGACTACTTTTTGCTAAATCATTTTAGCCAGACTACTGCCTAATTGCTTAGAGGATTTTTAGGGATAAAGATCTCATAAGTTTCTCAGATAGTGTCTCAAAGAAACCTGACTATTGTTTTGGCTTCATCATTATGGGCTATTACTTATGTAAGCAAGAATTTTCAAATGAGTGGTTAGTATAGCATTTCACAAGATAAAGTTGCTTATCTCTCCATATCATGTTTTTCTAGTTAAGTGAAATCTTGAAGGATAGGAATATCCAATGAACCAGAACCTGTCCATAAAGCTGTTTTTAAAAATTAGAAAGCAAATCTCCAAAAGGCAAGATGATACTGGGAGTTTATGACATAATCTACTTGTTAAAGATGTTCTAGGTTTACCCACATTAAACCCAATCTTCTATACCTCTTTCCTCTACATTTCTAGAATTTTACAATGATATTTAAAGTGTAGAATGAACTTCTGAAACATCTTAAATCATCACAGAACAAATGAATAATGGAACTATCCCACTTACTATGCTAATTAATGAAACAAAATATTTCATGTTAGAAACATCTTCAAAATTAAGAAATAAAGTAAGGTTTTTCTTACAATATGTCTAAAAACACAATTAATTGAAACATTTTCTGAGAATTCTATACTACTATTTTCTCCCTAGTATATTCCAAAGTATTTGAGTTAAAATTGTCAGGTCATCTATATTCTGCTATTTCTTTTCCCCTGTGTACTGTAATCTTCTTTAACTTCCCTGTCACTTGCTATCCTGTGTGTCTCAAAAACAACCACTCAAGTACCCCTGTCACTTTCTTAAGTACACACACTTATGCATGTCATAAAATGAGTATCACCAAGTTCTGATTTGAGATTATCATTTATGTACACCCCCCCTTGTGGCACAACTAGCAAAAAGGCCCTTCCAAGGATAAGAAAACCTCCAAAGCATGAACTTATCCAATCACAATCAGTGGTAACGAAAGAACAGAGAGAGCAATTAATTTTTGACAACCTTATTTCTTTACACATAAAAGCAACATTCCTACATAAGTAATCATCGGCCTTAAAATTATCCATAAAAGCTATTGAGAATCTAAATAATTAAAATTGCCTTTGGTCATAACAGGATTACACACTTAAAGATGACATGTTAATATTTTCCAACTTTGGATTTACCTTAGAACTGAAAATTTAGCCTAAAATGAACTCGTTAGAAGTGATATAATCAAATGGCATTTATATTTTGAGTGGTATTTTTATCTTTATGTTTTGTTTTATTTTTAAATATTTTTTAAAAATTCAGCGTTTTAGTCGAATATGTGTATTAATTTTTGTATTGCTATATAACATTCCCTTAAACTTTTACTTAAATTTATTTAATTTAAATTTTCTTCTTTTTTGTTCTATTCCAATCTTGCCCTATCCTTACTTTAATAGAAAAAGAACGCAAGGATGCTATGCAGACAAATATACAGCAGTTCTGTTAGCATTTAGTCTCTTTTAGATAAATGCAAATATTGCTGCTGATGGTATTGGACCCTTGTCCAGTAATCATTTGGGGAGCTTTCTCATCCATTTTTCAAGCTGCGTCTATTACAATCAGTCACCGAAAATGTGATCTAGAATATTCGTTCTTGATGAAAACAATAGAATTAAGCTACAGGGCTTTGGAAAATTGCTTTCATATTCAAGCAGGGCCGCACATATAAGACACCTTGTGGATGATTTTACTGCCTCAAAGAAAATGTATTGCTACTGCCACCAGCCTGTCTTTTGGCACTTTATCACTTACAAGTGATGATAAAATTGCAACAAAGAGACTTCTTTTTAATCTTATAGGTCACTGCTTGTAGTCTGGACTATCCACCCTTTTGTCCTCTCATTTAAGCTAGATAAGGTGGAAAATTCCCTTTAGTTGTATCTAAATTTCATTTAAACAGTATGAAACACAGACTTTGTCTTCTGATTTTCAAGTCCCCAAATCTTTTAATATATCAATTTTATTTCTTCATATTTTAAAATTAATTTTTAGAAAGAGTTCTGAATGTGTTTGAAATGGATTTTATGAAACTAAAATACTGGGTATATTTTGAAGGGTTCAAATACTTTCATGAATCATAAATATAGAAGATAATCTATTTGACATCATGAAAATCCTGACTGTAATATAATTTTGTTACGGAGTTTCTTTTCATTATTATAACCATCAGTTTCAACTAACTACTCACAGAAGAATATTTATGCAGATATCCAATCTGGCAACACATAGTTGCCAAAAAAATAGGTATTTCTGAATAAATTTCTCTAATCATTGAGTCCTCGCATACAAAAAGTGAAACAAATGAAGAGGAAACACACACACACCCAGAAATCTATTTCTGAGCTATTTATTTCTTTTGCTCTTTGATTTCTGAACTTTCTCTCAGGTTTTCTTTAGGGGATCTTTCTATGAAGCCACGGATACATAGTCTCATGGTTTATTTCTCTGCCACAGATTTTTATTATTTTAACAATCTCTTAGTAATAAAGAAAGCCTTTGTGAATGCACTAAGTTTTATAGAAGAATATTTTATATTATATAAATGAGGAGAAACTTTACTCCCAAGGCAACATTTTATTTCTACTAAAGTACCAAGGATGCAATTCAGGATGTCTTTCTCTCAAGTGGTTCCAGTTTGCAAATGTAATTTTTATCTCTGATTTAAATATGCTTTTTGGCCTGCAAGCCTCACTTTACAAGTGGATAAACCATCAAAAAGGAAAGTTAGTAACGTTTTACATGTCTGCTAAATCAGAATATAATACTGAGATAACAGACACAGGCAGGGGATGAAGTCTTACAATCAGTGACAGCTTCCTTTTATTGAGAACCTACTATGGCAGGCACTATGCTGCGTGCTTTACGTGCACTCTCTCTAGTACCACCTGCAATCTGGGAAGATATGCATTATTACACCCTTTTAACAGATAAGACAGGTGATGCATAGGAAGGTTAAGTGTCCAGCTGTGAAGGACAGAGTCAAGAGCCAAGTGATGCTTCATAAATCATGCAAAATGTTCTAAGCAAATCATATTGCGCTTTCTCATGCTAACAAACAGAGGCTTGACAAAGAACAGAACTAATAAGAACCCAAAGGGACAGTGACATGGGGTTTCCATGCTTTTTGCCATGCTTTCCGTAGGGCTGTCATTGGCTTTCTGTTTTTAGATCTGCAGTTTAGTGCACTGTCTACAAGATCCAGTTGATTACTATATGTGAGATCATCTTCTAAACATGTCTTCTGATGGCGGAAAACTTTTTTGGTGGGGAGGGTTTGTTGGAAGAGGCCGTCAAACATACTTGGTTTTCTTTCTCATTAGTTTTTCCTTCATTGGGAGTGCAGGGCCCTCATGTCATGTGGCTGTCCAGGTGGGCACGCTTTCTCACACTGTGGCTGTGAGTATACACACCTGCGTTTGTACGATACCTACTCTGACCGCCTGTGGCTCCGAGCAACTGCATCTTTGTTGAATGACTTGGAGACTCAACTATAAAGAAATGGCAAACAGTTTACTCGACAGGTACTCCCCTTTTCTCCTCTCTTCACCATGAAGTCTTGTCTGATAAACTGGAAAGGAGAAGACCATATCCCACTGCCCTGACCCTGTTTAAAAATGCAGCTCTCATAAGTACACTCAGAAATAAAGCAGGCAGGTCTACTCTTGGCTTCTCTACAGGCGCGGGTTTTAAATATGATTGTGTTTGGTGTAAGGAGGAACCATGATTATTAATATACTTTGCATGGTTCCTAGAACTGCCCTCTGAATGAGAAATCATGGAAGGGAGTCAACTAATATTTGTGATGCTAGAAGATTGCAAGAACCGCCACCTCGGGTGGTTTCTGTTTACAGATACAGGTTTAAGACTTACAGTTGTATTCTGGACAGAGTGCTTGCAACGCTACCTCAGAATTTTCCTCTCCAAAAGCTGGTTTATAATCACAAAAATATGTGTAAATCCTAAATAACTTTTTTTGGCTGCAAGCCAGAAGTATTATTTTTGCTTCTAGTAACATTTTTTTGAGTTTTCCCCATAATTATAAAAAAATGTCTGTATGTGTGACCAGAAATTCTTTAATGGTGAATGTTTAAAGATTCTAAAAGAGGAGTAATTGGGTCATTTGTAAAAATATCACAGCCTGTGACTTACTAAAGAATGTTTTTGCCTTATACAAATGGGAGGTACTCTTAGGATTTCCTTAAGAAAATGAATCGTTCCTCAAGGAAATAATAGTGAAAGCTTTTATATCAGAATCTTCCTAGTGAAACTTTGCTTGAAGAAAAATTATCAATATGTGGAGGATATGGGGGAAGGCTGGTACTCAGAGGCCTCAAGCAGTGGCATGGCTTAGTAATTTTACTAGGAACTAAGGTTCATTTCTTTACACTTGCAGGTCTAACAACTGGATTTTATTAGTAAAATAAAGATGATATGATTCATAATGGACTTACATTATATAAGACATAGAAATCAGAAAGTTGATTTATTAATTTTAACGTGGGGGTTCCAGTCAGTTACTAGGGGTGTGTGTGTGTGTGTGTGTGTGTGTATAAAATCTCCTAACAAGGTCATCCCTTCTCCCAATGTCATGACTCCTGGGAAGCTAAGGAGAAATTTTTTTGGTGAGCACAGATTAGTGCAAATCTTCAGCAATGTTTTGTGGCAAAAGTTTACAGGGAGACTTTCTCCATAGAGGTTGGCATATCTCTCATACAGGAATGTGCCCACCCCACACCCAGCCTTTCTCTCAGCTATATCGTGGTAAACACAAGGGCCAATTATGGCATACTAAATGGCAACAGATCACTATTACTATTATTACTATTATTTTGTTGTTATCGTTGACTTCTTGAATCTGTGCTCTATTTTGTTCTGCCTAATCTCTAATGCTCAGGCTATATGTTATCTGTTCTTCCTTTGTCAATTTGCTATCGATGGGGAAAGCAAATCAACAAAGCAGTTAAAATTACCTCTGAAGTCAGTGCTAAGTACAGAAAACAAAGACCTAAAGATTTCTTCAAAGAACATAGAACTCATAAAATTTGGCCTCGGAGCCACCCGACCACCCCTATGTTATCTGTTTTGGCTTATAGTCATCATTTTTTGATATTTGCTGTTTTCTAGATAATTGAAGTTAGTGGACAAATGGCTTATGTGTCAGTGAGATGTTGTATTGCTATTATACATGGCTAGATCTGTCTCAAGAGGCCTCTGTAGGATATGTGAAGCTAAGCTATGTAAAAAACGGGTCTCTATGACAAGAATGGGTACACTATATTTTCTTTAGGGGTGGCACACAACAAAGAAATAGTTCCTCAAGATGCCTTGACCTAATACTACTGCAACTCAGTTCAGACCTGAGACTATAGTCATTTTAAATTTAAGTTATAGCTCTCACCTAGAGAAAAATAAACTACCCACTTTAAAATATCTCAAACTACTGCAAAATGTCCATCAATCAGGGTCCTAAAATATTTATGATTTTTGTCCTTTGGAAACCTTTTGCCATAATTCTGTGCTGCTACTTAAAATAATTTAAGCAGTGAACTTGCTACTGGCCTGTCCCACCTCCACCTGAGGTAGCAGCTAGTTTTATACTTCCTTATAAAACTTTATCATATAATCAGCATAAGGTCAGGAGAAGTTGAATCTTGTAATGAAACAGTTCTCAGGAGATGACTTATTTTAACCCAACACGTTTTTTTTCTTTATAGATCTTTCTTAATCATGGGATGATTCCCAAAGTTTTCTGTTGAACAACATTCAAAACATCTATAGAACATTTATCTCCTGTATCTTGCAATGAACACATAATTTGTTTTCTCTTTTCCAATAAGAGGCTTTCTTTTTTCCTAACAGAATATAATTTCCAACAAATTCCTTTGGTGATAATACACCTACATAGTACATGTTGATGTCAGTGATTTGTAAATGAATGACTTTTATTTCATTACTTAAGTCATCTGAGAAATTTATTCTTCTTTTAAATCAAATTTACTTTTACACTATATTCTACGATATAACTCTTGAATAGATCCTCTGGATCAATTCAGTGTTTTGTTTTCAAGAGGAAAAAGCATGAACAAAGTAATGCTAAATAATGCATTTCAAAGAAGTCATATGAATTATGGTCAAATCAAAATTTTATTTACTTTGATACCCCTTCAACTTTAAAGTAACATAAAATATCTTCCCCACTTTGCTCCAAATCACCATCATACTTTAAAGCCATTTGTATTTATCTCTAGAAATTTCTTAGCATCACACAAATTAGTTAAGAATATTATGTTTTCAATTAAAAAATATTTCCTAAATTCATTTATATATCAATCACACACTAACAGTTCTGGTAAAAATAATTACAAACACCTGTGAAAAATTCAGGTGGTATAGAAGTACACCAAGTAAAAATTTTAAAACCCTCGGTTTAAATCCCATAATATCTCAATGTTTGATGAATATATTGATGGTAAAAGAACTCTTAGTTTAAAACTATATTTTTGCATTACCAGAGGATAACTAAGTTGCTTTCTCATCGAAGAATGAAATGTTAGACTTGTACTTGGATGTCACCCAAAGTGAGCAAATATGAGCATTTGAAATCTGTGCCTTGAAGCTGAAAAACAAGTACACTTGAATGCTAGAAGCTAAGGAATGAGGGAAAAAAAACCTTAGAGAATGACCTGGAGAAATATAATATGATCTGTATCTCTGTATCTGTCATTGTTTAGAGATATCCATTCTCCCTATCTGTCTCCTTAAACTGGCATTCTCCTTTTCCCTTTAATAATGCTAAAACTTGTTTTTTTTTTCTCATGTGTTTCATTTATTATTCTTTACTGTTTGTAGAGATACAGATCAGAGCATCCAAGGACTCAATTAAAAACACAAGTAAATAAAAATGCTAGAAGATAAGAACAGCTATGGGGTGTTAGGACCCCAAAGCTCATAATCAGATTTCATTTGCTCTGACTATTGAGATGATGCAGAGGATGGAAATGGAATGTTCCTCTGCTCATATGTGGCTGTTTCAACAAAGTTCTTGAACATTCCCCTGTTCAAAAATATTATAATTACACTAAAAGGCAAAGAGAAAAATCATGAAAACTATCTGTAGCATTTGTGACAGGAAAAGCCTCTTACTAACTAAAAATCAAATATTCAAACCAGTAAGATAAAACATGAACTACCCCCAATTGAAAATATTTATAACAGCTCTGTGTTAAAATAGTGAAAGATTGACACCAACTTAAATGTCTAATGGTAGGGGATTTTTTTAAATGACTAATGGAATAGTGATATAATGGAATATTATGTAACTATTTAGATAAGGATATAGAAATATATATTCACTATTAAAATTACATGGCCAGCAGGATCTGACCATAAAAGTGTTTTAGTTCCTGGCTAAATGGAATACATATTATAAGAACAAAATAATAGTTGTGCTAGAAATGAGAAATTCTGCTTCACTGAGAAGTCTTCAGGCTAAGTAAGATGACATAAAGGCATTTAAATCAGAAAGTCAATTTATTAATTTTAATGTGGGAGTTCCAGTTACCAGGTAAACCTATACCTCCTAACGAGGTCATCCCTTCTCCCAATGTCACAATTCCTGGGAGGTCAAGTAGAAATTTCTTAGCCTGAGAAGTCTTCAGGCTAAATAAGATGTTAAAAAGTAAGCTCCTGTATGGTGGTCATTAATGCTACTTACTACATATTCCACCTCTTCTAGACTTCCTAGGATTTCACTCCTCCAACTCATTAGAGTTGGGATTGGTCATGTGACTTGTTATAGCCACTCATAGATGAGTGGAAGTGGCAATATCTCACTTCCAGGAAGAAGCTTGTGACTTAATATGAGATTGCTGTGCTCCCTTCTTTCTCTCTACTCTGGTGACTAGCAATATTCCAGAAGGTGACTGCTCCATCAGCCTGGGTTCTGGAATGAAGACAGCATGATGCAGGCCCACAGCTGATTCAGGATGGATATGTAGCATAAACAAGAAAGAAATCTCTGTGCTTGTAAGTCACCTCAATACTGGGGTTGCATGTTACTGTTGCAGAACCCAGCCTATCCTTGCTGAAACATCATGATTCTGAAGCAACAAGTTTAGTGCCTACTGGGATATACCCATATAGTTCTGATCCTGGCTACACTCTAAATAGCTCTGTAATCTTGAGGAAATTATCTAAATGAAATTATGAACCTTAGGCTCCTTATCTGCATCAGATGCAGATAATAATACTATTTCACAGGGTTATTAGAGTGATCAAATGAAACAAAGCTTAGCAGAAGACTTGACACATAGTAAACTCCCATTAGACATTAACTATTATTATTACTACCAGAAAGAGGACAAGTAAGGAGTGTGCCCCACTTCTGATGGACAGGACTTGGTGGAAGTGTGTGGGTAAGGGCTCACATTCTGTAAGAGGACTGAGACCAGACCCTAAGGTATGACTATTTGTTTGAATGGTGAGATCAGACTCCATCACTTTCTTTTTAGAATAAGTGAGTAAAGAGGGCCTGGTGCTCGCCAAGTCATTATCTAAAAAGACAAAAAAGGTTTATACCCATCTCTAAACATGCCCAGCCTAAAGAAGATAATGTTGAGAATATTTTAGTTTGACAGTACAGCAGGAAATTAGGAAACACAGGAAATTAGTGCTACCATTCTCCTTTACCTTTGTCCAATAACGAGTAAATAGGATTACGCCCCTGACCCCACAGTTTTTTTTTTTTCTTCTGATCAGTGTGATGCTAGGAGTGTTCACATCATTTTTCCTGTGTGGGTAGCTTGGGGGACAATTGTATAAGGCACCTTGTCTGAAGTCTAGCTTTCTCAGATAAGACATCTGGAACAGCACCAACACATTGCCAGGGATTCTTTCTAATTTACTGTTGATTCTCATTATTTGCAGATTCTGCATTTGTGAATTCACATACTCACGAAAATTGATTTGTAATCCCCAAATGAAATGCAACGCTTCACAGTCATTGACAGACAACTGCAGAGAAGCGAAAAAGTTGAGTCGTGTGATGTGCATATTGCTAGCTAAGGTTGAACAGGGCATTGCCCTGCCTCCTTGTTTCAGATCTCGTTCTGTAAACAGGTGTCTTTCTCACTGTCTATTAAGTACTACTTTTTTTTTGTATTTTTGTGTTTTTTATTGGTGACCTTGTTGTTTAAAATGGCCTCCAAGCATAGTGCTAAAGTGCTCTCCAGTGTTCCCAAGGCCAAGAAGACTATGATGTGCCTTACAGAGAAAATATGAGTGTTAGATAAGCTTCCTTGAGGCATGAGGTATAGTGCTGTTGGCTGTGACCTGAAAGATAATGAATTAACAATACATACCAAATAAAGTGTCTTTAAACAGAAAGACTCATTAACCAAGGGTATGCATTAATTGGATGATGAAAATGTCATGACCAGAGGCTCACAGGAACGTAATCTGTATATCCCTTAGGAGCAATGGTTCTGTATTCACTAATTTAGTGTTTGCAGGGACTTTATAGAAGGAATACAACTGCTGCCAATAACAAAAATCAACTGTAGCTTTTTTCAAGTTCCTGTTAAATTCTTTGAGCAAGCACATAAAAAGATGAAACCATGGTGATAGAATATGGAAGTAAGGCCAGCACTTAATATTTTCTTGTAACTGGTAGAAATTTCCATGAACTACAGGGTAGATGGAGATGGATTTCAGAGTTCTCCCTGAACAAAGGTCAAATCTTTTCATATCCTGTCAATATTCTTACTCTGTCAATGAGCACAGGGAGCCCCAAGAATTGGTTGAGTGAAGATGACTGGAAGGAAGATTAATGGAGTAGCAAATTGTAAGTATATATTTTTGCATTTCAGGTTCTCTGAGTGGCTGGTCCCATAAATACCACTTCTATTTCACATGGAACACTGCTGAGTATATCTAAAGTTGAGGCTTGGCAGATGGAGAAAGCTCACACTATAAGAAGCACAATTCAATTTACATGGACACTAGGTATCTCTCAAGCAATAACTAAGACTCTAACAGTCTAGTCACAAGCAAGAGCTTTGTTTCCAAAGGATGATAGCTTTGAATTAAAGAGTGGGTTTTTTTTTTTTTAATTTTTCTCAAATCCAGTAGCTCCTGTTAAAATTATTTTATTGGAGTTTACCATAGCATGCACACACTCTACCTGGTCTGGTACTAAGAGAGCAAGCACTCTAAAGTTGAGTCATGGTAATGGGGCAGTAGGCTAGATAATGGCGTAGCCTGGATTACCTAGAAAGCATTCCACTGCTCCTGGCCCCCTAGAAGAGGTAAATGAGTCAAAGTTTCCGAGGAGACATTTTACCTTTAAAATCCAAAGTTACTCAGCAGGAGTTCAAGATGTTTGATTACTTCTCCCTCCCAATCCAGTAGGTCATCCCTACATGACCCACTGGATTTCCAGAAACTTCACTGAAGTTGTAGTAAAGTTATATATAACTTTATATATAAATATATATATATTATATAAACATATTTTTATAAATATATATATTTATATAAAATGCTAGACATTCAGGATGCTTGCCGTTTCTCCAGAGGTAACTAGTACAATGTCATAAATGTAGTGGACCAGGATGATATTCAGTGAGAGCATGAGACTATTACCATCACGCTCCTCATCCATTTACTTCAATTACCACAGGGAATTCAAAGTTCCCACATCTTTTCTTGTTACCTGAATCTTTATCCACAGTGTGGTTCTGTACATCCTTTAATCTGACCCCATCTGTACATGTTCCCAACATTCAAAACCCTACACTGTGCCCTCTGGAATTCACAGTCTATAAACAGCAAAATCCTTTACATCCTCAACCTTGTTTCCAAGTGTTCTCTTTACCCTCTTACCTTAAGTGAAATTTGGTCTCTCCAGAATACTGTTTCTCTGCAACCCTAAGAAGGTGGTTGTTTTCTCTCTTACATTGCTTGTACCACTGGCCCTTCTTGTTCTCAGATCATTCCCCCTCTATACCCCCTAACTACTCATTCTCACCCATAATCTGAATTCATACAACATACTAAGTCCTCTTTGTTTTTTATTTTTAATTTTATTTAATTTTATTTATTTAATTTTTTGTATTTTTTTTACTATGCTAAGTCCTCTTTGTTTTATCCATTTTTAGGCTTCCACGTTTCTCCTCTCATTTCTTAAGTAGTTTTTCATAGATCCATATTGCTGTTTCTTTTTTTAAGATTGATTTATTTATTTTAAAGAGAGAGAGAGCGTGCATGAGTGTGAGTGGAGGGAGGGGCAGAGGGAGAGAATCTTCAAGCAGACTCTCTACTGAGCACAAAGCCTGATGCAGGGCTTGAGCCCATGACCCATGAGATCATGACCTGGGCCAAAATGAAGAGTCAGACACTCAACAGATTGAGCCATCCGGGCACCCCTCCTTGTTGCTGTTTCTAATACTACTCCTATAATAATTTACAGTAGTTTTGTATATAAATAGATGATCCTTCCAATACCTTAGTCTCTCAGTACCTGATCTTCTTTCTGTGAATGACCTTATTGTCCCTCCTCCCCCAGGCCCTGTAGACATGCTCTAGACTTGGTCATGACTAATAACTGCATAGCCTCCATAATCTTAGTTTTAAGTGTTCACTGTTTTACCACTACATTCCACTTTGCAGCTCACATTCTTCAGTAACCGATGTCCAACAATTTTTCAACCCCTCTGGGTCCTATAATTCACTGGCCCTACTAATGCTTCAATGTCTCTCAACCCTCTCTTGTAGTCACCTTCCTTCTTACCCAGCTTAGATTCCATGGTCCACAATTATAATTCTAGTGCTTTTACACTTAGCTATCATGCTTCCTCCTAACCCATACCCAACCCTATCGCATTGTCCTCCATAGTAAAATCTCAACACTAGTTAAACTCAAACTTGACTATTCAAGGCTTCTGTGTTGCTGAGCCTGTCTAGAAAAAAATACCCAACTATGCTAACTGAACCACCAACCTCAAATGATGCCTAGAAATGTTGTATTTACCTATCTATTTAATTTCTCTTTTTCTCTCTTAAGTGATCATTTTATATTGAATGATCTCTTCTCAAACATCTGACACCCCCTTAGCAATTCTCACTTCTTGGGATGATCTTGCTTCCTATCTCTCTGACCAAATAATAAGAAGAGAACTTCTACGAGCTTCCATCCTGCCTTATCTTCTGTTTCCACGTCTGTGCTCCCACCTAAAGCTAGCACTTCTACTTGTATTTTGATTTTGGATTCCATTTCCTTGTGCCTACTCAAAGACATGACCACCACAATAATCACTCCTTTCTCCTTTAAAAAAGAGAAACTCCTCATGCTTCCGTATACCTCTTTGCAAATGCCCCTTGCCAAACTTCATGGAACAGTTGAATCTCCTTGCTGTCTTCCCTTACTCTCTTCCTATGTCTTTTGGGATTGATTGAAAAATTCTTTGAGGATAAAATTCAGTTACAGGAAAAGGGAAGGTAAGTGAGGAAAGGAAGAAATAGACATAGGCAAAGCATCAGCAAGTCACATACACCAGGTCCTTGTCTCTTAAACCTAATCCTAATAAATAAACAGCTGCCTTTCTTCCCCCTGCCCACAGCTTCCTTTCCCCTTTTCTTACCATTGAGAGAATCCTTTTGTCAGTGCTTGAGTCAGAGTTTTAAGGCTACTGACCTAAACCTTTCTGCTGAACAGAGCCAGATGTAGACTCCTCAAGCAGACAATAAATCCCACGTGACATATTTCTCCAAACTCCTGTTTCCTTTTGGTCATGAAGACATTTATGAAGTCATACAAATTGGGTTTGTGGAAAAAAACAATTATTTACTCTACAAAATTAAGCAAGCATAGGATAGGAATGGAAGTGCAAATGGTTCGAAGTTTCTTTTTGAGATTTTTGGATTATAATTCTTCTTAGCTACAAAAAACTGTAGGAATTAAATGCGTGCCCAACAGGGTGTGTTTTGCAGCTAAATGCTAACAAATACTTTGCCAAAGTTATCTTTGGGTGTTCAGATACTTTCAGTTTAAGTTGCGTAGATGGCAGATCATTGTATTCTCTACACAGCATACATTTTTATGTGTATTTCAGCTACAGCTAGATAGCTAAGTAAACAGCTTCCTGGATTGAAAACACTTCTACACTTATTTCTAAAATCCTACAGGTTTAACCTAATATGATTTGCAAATTACTTTTTTAAAAAAGAATTATGTATTTTCTCTATTAAATATTTTGAGTAAGAGGGTCCCTTTTCAAGGTCCCTTAAGATAACCTTAAGCCACCCTTGAATATTTATTTTTAGTCTTTCTAATCTTGAATGATGAAATATTTGAAAACATCTCATCACAACTTTTAGAAAACTTTGAGATGAATTTGCAAAGTCATATATTTTGCTTTCTTTGACCCCCAAAATTCAATTTATGTGTCCTGGATTTTCTTTTGAAGAGAAGGGAACCAATTAGTCACATGCTAATCAGAACTTTTGGGTTGAATGTGTAATGAGTCATTTTTTCAAATCAATCATTAATTTTTACTGAAGAGCCAACTCTGACACAAATTGCTATGGGTCATTTAGGAAAGGATAACAAGAAGCAGGCTCTATCAGAAATGAAAGAAGATCCATATATTTTCCAGAATATGTCTGCTTCAAGAGGTCCTTATCTTATTGATTCTCATTCTTCCATGTCTGAATTTCTGAGCTCACATCCCAGAGTTTCTGACCCATCACATAAGAGACAGTTATTACCATCAAGTGTTCCAAAATGTCTTTGGGTTTTTAAGGCTCAACCTCTGCTCTGGAAAACCATGCCAAGGAAACTTACTAGGAAACTTAATTAGGTATCATCAAGCCACCCCAGGCCTATTACCACTATGAAGTCAATGTGAAGTAAGAATACTGATTACATTCATCTACCCATTCATTCATTCATGCACGCATTCATTCTCTACCCACTCAACAAACCTGTGCTGAGAATGTTAGCCTACATACCAAACACTAAAGATACACATGTGATTAACACACAGCTGGTGTCATCAAGGAGCTCACCTTCAGTGGAGGAGAACAGGTAAATAAATAATACAAAACAATCTGGTAAGTAATGTCTGCAGGCTTTTAAATGAATGGTCTTGTTGATAAAAAAAAATTAATGATTTCCAAAATATTGTCTGTGTTTACTATTAGTTTTAGACATTTTCTTGAAAGATGTTTAATATTTTTTTACTCTGAACCTGTTCATTATTTTATTCTTTTATGTTCCCTCTGTTGGGCATTTAAAAATTGTTTTGGTTTATTATTTTTAAAAATATACCTCCAACAACTGGTTTGTTATTTTTACATAATGTTTTAAAATAATTATGTTGGAACATCAATGTTGGGCAGGATATAGCACAGATGATGAAGGCCCATTTAAAATAATTTTTTAATTATTTTTTTGAAGATTTGTTTATTTATTTGAGAGAGAGAGAGAGAGCATGCTTGTACAAGAGACAGTGCGGGGGGGCGTAGAGGGAGAAGGAGAATAAGAAAATCTCAAATGGACTCCCCACCGAACACAGAGGCTGATGCAGGCTCAATCTCATGACCCTGAGATCATGCCCTGAGCCAAAAACAAAAGTCATATGCTTAACCAACTGAGCCACCCAGGTACCCCTAAAATAATTTTAAATAAAAATTGAGGTGATTCTAAAGGAATGATTCCAGAGAAATAATGAAAATGACTTTTTCAATAAATTGTACCTAAAACTCCAAATAATCATCTAATTTGGACAGCTATGAGTTGAATTATGGTTCTGATTACTGCTATATTAATATTGATATTTGTGTTTAATTTTATTTTTTCCTTAAGGAGGAATTAACATAAGGCAAAATTTTTAGTGTACTTAAATGTGAGAATTATTTGTTACAGAGTAACATAACTAACCCACTGTCCCAAAATAATAATTTTTTAAAGCCTACTTTCTTCTTCATATAGTCTCTGAAAGAAATACTGACAACAGGTCACCCAAATGAAATAGTCCTATCCTTCAACTATTCTATTATTTCTTGAGTGTTTTATTTTAGTAGGAGGTTTGTGTTTTCTATAACTATAAGCCTAAGAGTGGGATGCACTAAAATTATTTTTAGGACATAGTCCACGGTGGATTACATACTGCTCCATGCTACATCTTTAGAACTCCACTGAAGAGTTCTGTATGGTTACCTTCTATGAATATTTAGAAAACTTTCTTAGTTTTATGTCCATAGTATCTATTGCTACTATACATTTTCCTTGACTTACTATAGGATTATGTCCTGATATATCCATTTTAAGTTGAAAATATCGTAAGTTGAAAATACATCTAATATATTTAACCTACTTATCATAATAGCTTAGCCTACCTAACTTAACTTAAACATGCAAACACTTACGTGAGGCTACAGTTGGGCAAAATCATCTAACACAAAGACTATTTTATAAAAAAAGTATTGGCTATCTCATGTAATTTATTAAATGTTATGCTGAAAGTGAAAAACAGAACGGTTGTATGGGGGAGAATGGTTTCAAGTGTATAAGTTTTTTGCTCTCATGATCACGTGGCTGACTGGGAGCTGAGGCTCAGTGCCACTGTCCAGCATCACTAGATTATCTCTAGCCCTGGAATAGCTCTAAATACAAAATTCAAAGTTTTCTACAAAATGAGTATCACTTTCACACCATTATAAAGTTGAACAATTGTAAGTCAAGCCATCAAAAGTTGGGGACCATCTGTGTTTATTTTATCTTATAATACACTCTTAAATTTCAATACAACAGTGCTAATATTAGTACTAATAATATGATACTGAATGCACTTTGATTCCTTTGTGGTTCTTTTGCCTTTTGAGTATATTCCATTAAGAATATACAGTCAAGATATTAATAGAGGAAAATGGGTACAAAATATAGGGAAACTCTTTGTTTTCTGGTAATCTAAAACTGTTCTAAAAAACTAAAAGGTAGTCCTAACACTAAAAAAAAATAAGGTAATAGTATAAAAAAAGAATATAGAGTCAAAATACCATGTTTCAAAGTCAGTTGAAGAAATTTGTCAATGTGGTTATCTCATCAACTTTATGTTATTTGTATGCACAGAATAATTTCTTTCAATCTGTTTTTAGTATTTAGGGATTGCTTTCCTTTTCTTTTGATTTTATATTGTTTTTTAATTGCATAAGACATGTATATGATTCCAAAGCCATAATAGTAAAACTAAGTATTTTCACAGAAGGGTCAATTCAGTCCCTGTATTCTCCATTCTGTTCTCTTTCTCCCAATGTAGGACACCAATTTTATTAGTTTTGCTTTATTTTTTCCAGTGATGTTTTTGAAAAATATAAATGAAATATATCCCTATATAGATACATAGATATTTCTCCAATTTCTTAAATATGAAGACTATTTTCCACCTTGCTCTTTCACTTAATATATTTTAGAGATTGGCCCATATCAATATGGAGAATCACATGCCTTCCTCTTTACAGTTGAAAAATATTCTAATTTGTGGATGTTCTATAGTTTATGTAACAAATCCTCTTTTTCTGAATATTTAGATTTTTTCTAGTCTACTGCTTCTATAAATAAGATCACAAAGAATATTCTTGTATGTGTACCATTTTGTATGCTTGCTTGTGTATCTTTGGGGTATTCAAAGATATCCTATCCAAACAATCCTTTCTTAAAATAGGATTGTTGGGTCAAAGAATAAATGCATAAGTAATTGTGCGGTAGCTCTTTATTTTTAATACAATATTCTAGTCCTTGTCCATATATATGTGTATTTTAAATAATTTCACTCAAATTTATGAGGATTTTTGTATTTATACTTAATATAAATGTTTGTCTCTATGCTTCTTCATAATTAATTTTGATCATTCTATAATAGCTCATCATTGATGAGGGTATTAACATCATTTTTGTCTTTCCTTCCCAAGTACTTAATGGATATTTGTTAAACTCAAAAGAGCCAATAGTACTTTGTATCCAATATAAAGCACACAAGGAGTTGTATTTGTGTGCATATGCATATGCATTCATAAACATTTCTGTGTATCTCTCAGGACATGTAATTGCCTGCACATTTCCATTTTTTTATTTGCTCAAGCAAAATTTGAAAAAAAAAACTGGATTTCAGATAATAGCAGCTTATCTTGTATTATATAGGTCAGGCAATGAAGAGGTGGACTTGGTCCATGTCATATATTCCTATATACTTGGAGCATATAGGTTGACCATGACCAGGAGTTCACTTATAAAATTAGAAATCACCTGAAGTCACCTTCCTTCACTTACTATCCACTCTTTCCTTTTCACCTTGCTGAGTGGGTATGCTATGGGTCAAGAGGAAGAATTCCTTCCTTGGACCTGATACACTTGACCCCTTGTCACTAGCACTTAAAAGTCTAATACCCCTTCCTGTGCAGGTGACCCCTTCTGATCCACATTTGTGCCTGGACTTTCTTTTCTGTCTTCCCAGTTTATCACTGTAACTGTGTTTAAAATTAAAAAGCAATTTATGAAAAGTGTACATTGAATTGATATGTCATCAAAATCTCTGTGCAATCTAGGAGACAAATTTTGTTACATCTTTGGTCTGTTTTCTACTTAATATAGCAAAAATCACAAAATTGAAAAAAATGAACTATGACAACTATAAGTGAATATAAAAATTATTTTAGCTATTAACATACAGCTAAATTAAAAATTATTCTCTAAATGGAATTATGAACATTTGGGGGTTTTTAATTTTATATTTCTTAATTCAGTTCAGAACCATCTTGACTTTTCATGGAAAAAATAGAAATACAACTTGGTGAAGCCTAATACAAATCACCCAGCTATTTATAAACACATGATTTACACAGTGAATAAAGTCAGACATCATATTCCTTAGTTGTTTTTACATTAGAAACTTATTGTCATGCAAAAATCCATAGTTTTTCTCTTAAAATACACATCATACAAAGAGAGAGGTAGAAATATTTTATTATAATTGCCAGCATCACACTTTAATGGTAAAATGATTCAAAATTATTAACACTGTCACCAAAGCCAAGACAGATGTATCTGTTATAGATGAAGAAATCCATGAAAATTGTGTTAAAGTGGATTTCAGAGTCACTTAAGATTATTTACAATACAATTACCTAGGACATTTGAACTGAAAAGGAAACAGAAAGGACATAAATGGACAAAAAATAAATGACAAAGAGAACTCCTTCTTTTTTTTCCTTAAAGGGAGGCCAGTAAATAAGGGAATCAGGAGCATTTAAAATGTAATAGAGTTGTGTGCATTTTTTTTTCCAGGACCAAGAGCCACACTGTTATCTGGTGAAAAATGAATATGAGACATTTATTGCTGCTGAGGGATTCCCTGGGCTGCCCATGATAGATCTGGACTGAGGCGTTGCTTGAAGGTTATGTGAAGACTTTGTCATTCAAAGTCAGCACCACTGACAAGCACTATCCTCAGTAGGGCTAGCCTGAACTCCAGTGGATAAACAAAGGGGCAAAATATATTAGAAAGTGCTTGGAATCCTTCTGCCTCCTCACAATTACTCATTCAGATTTAAGGTGTATGATTTTGACTCACTCTGGCCAGGGTCACTGATCATGTTATAAAGAGGCTCATCATCAATAAATACACATTGATCACATGTGTCAAAATATACACAATCCAGTGTAGACATTACAAAAGAAAACCAGTCATTAAATTGTGGTCATACTCTTTTTATATCCCAAATAGTAATTCTCTGCTTTGATCAACCACCATTTTCAAGAGACCCAGTACTAAATGAATTTTTGACTTTTTCTAAAAAACAAATTCATTCTTACAGACAAGAGATTTACTGCTCTAGGAGATATTAAGAAAAAATATTCTGCAGGTTTTGAAGGCAGTCTTTAAAAAGAAGTCCCAAAAATGATTTTGAAATGCCAGCATCATTGGAATAAACGAAAGTTTTCCCAAGATGGTTACTTTGAAATAGACAACTTTAATTTGGGATTTGTATGTATGTATTTGCAACTTCTGAAGTCTTCATCAAAACATCAGTTTTTTACCTTTTAATGTCTCAACTACTGATTTTGTGTTTACCCTATGAAAAAATTACTCAGCCCTTAATCTTCACCATTTCAGTAAATGGCTACTCTACTAGTTTGTCAGTCCAAAAACCTTACAGTTATCTCAGACTTCTTTTAATTTTTTGTATCCCACAACCAACATAATGAAATCTAAACAAGGAAAAGTAGCATTTTAGAGGTGTAAAGAAATCTATCCAGATACATTACAGGAGGTCCCTGACTTACGATGATTCAATTTAGGATTTTTTGGCTTTATGATGGTGTGAAAGCAGTCTGCATTCAAAATAAACTGTACTGAGAATTTTGAATTCTGATCTTTTCCTGGGCTAGTGATCTATGGTATGATACTCTCTCATGATGCTGGGGAGCAGCAACCACAGCCCCCAGTCATCATATGATCACAAGGGTAAACAACTGATATACACTGAAAACCATTCTGTACTTAAGCGCCATTCTGTTTTTTCACATTCAGTGAAGTAATCATGAGATAATCAACACTTATAAAATAGGCTTTGTGCTAGATGATTTTGCGCAACTGGAGGCTAATGTAAGTGTTCTGAGCACATTTAAGGTAGGCCAGGCTAAGCTGTGATGTTGGGTAGGTTGGGTGTATTAAATGCATTTTACACTTACAACATTTTCGACTCATGATCAGTTTAAAGGAACATAATCACATTGTAAGTAGAGGAAGATCTAAATTCTAGCTAAGAAATAATTTTTTTTTAAATGTGCAATTGAGGTGATGGAAAGTAAAGCAATTCTTTGTTGGTTAATAATGATAAGAATACATGGATCCGCAGTATTATGTTTGTCTTGGGGTAAGTGACTCTGTGCATTGGCCTAGAACCTGCATTTTGAGGGGTTACAAGAGCAGTGGAGAGGAGTCAAAGAGAGGGTTGTAATGGTGGGAAGCTGGACTGGAGACTTGACCCAGAAAGTCTCCATATGCTGATATAGGAGGGATCTAGGTGAAGGAGAACGGAATCGTTTTGTAAGAATTTCCTGCCACAAGCTCACATTCAGAGGGGCTTAGGGCCTGAATTCATACTATATGCAGCAAAAGGGCAAGCAAAACTTTTTGTCACTTTCAGTTTATTTTGTAGGTTCATCTTCTTTTTCCTGAAGAAGAGTGTGTATTCACTCATAAATATATGTGTCTCTACTGCCTAAACTCTCAACTTATATATCCAACTGCCACTAGGCATCTCCATTTGGGTATCTAAGAGGCTTTTCAAACTTAACAGTCTTTAACTAAATTTCTGATTTCCCACCATTCCCCACCAAACCTGTTCCACCTACGTCTTCCGCATCTCAGTTGCTCAGACCCAAACCTTGGAATCATCTTTCACACTCCATATCCAATCTGTCAGGAAATTCTGTTGGATCTACTTTCAAGAAATATCTATTATCTGAGCAATTCTCACCACCCACTGCTAGCTCTCCTAGTCTCTTGCTTGGGTTGTTGCAACAGTCTCCTGATATGTCCCTGCTTCTATCTTTGCCTCCCTGCAGTCTAATTCTCAACATAGTAGCTGGTGTGATCCTCCTAAAATGTAAGACCAATCATGTCATTTTCCTGCTCACACCTTAGAATTGCTCCTGGCTTCCCTCAGAGTAAAGCCAAGTTCTTATAATCCCATAAGCCCCATAGGACCTGGCCAAACTGCCTTTCTGATCTTATATCTCATGATTACTCCCCCCCTCTTACCCCTTCTAGCCACGCTGTCATCCTTGATGTTTCTGGAACACATTATGTCCATACCACCATAGCGCCTTTTGTCTGTTGGAATGCTCTTGTCTCCAGTACCCGCATGTCTCACTTGCTCACCTTCCTCAAGGCTTTCCTCTTATGTCACCTTCTCCATGTCTGCTCCCCTAACCACACTCTATTTGAAATTGCAACTCGCCCCCTCCTTGCTTTCCTGATCCTTTTTCTCCCATGTGCTATTCTTTCCATGGCACATATCCTCTTCTAATATAATATAGAGTTTAATTATTTATTACATTTACTCTTTGTCATCAGTTTTGCTATGTTAAAAGGTAAGCTCAGTAAGGACAGGGATCTTGACTGCTTCATTCAATAAGTTTTCCAAAGCACCAGAACCATGCTTAACACATAAAAGGCACTCAAAAAGATCTGATAAAGGAATTAAGGGAAGCTAGAATAATCGTGATGTCCAAATAAGAAATAGACAACAATGAGGAAAAAAAAAATCACAGGTCACTCTTATTCACAAAAATAGAAGTAAAAATTCCAATTGATTAAAATAGATGTAAAATACACGGGAATTAAAATTTTAAAAATAAAAATTTTAAAAAAAGATGTAAAATTCAAAAAAAAAGTTATAATCCAAGTGCTCCAATATATAAAAACTGAGTTTAGTGTAAAGATGTAGAGTTGTATCAACACTAAAAAGTTCATTAATTTTATTATTATAATTTACTACATGATTATCTCACAAAACAAGGAAAAAGCACTTTATAAGGTCAAAATTTATATGTTTCCTGGTAAACTAAGAAGAATAAAATTTTTCAGCCTCATAAAGGGCTATCACACTCAACAGGAAATTTTACAAGCATTTTCCTTAAAATTGAGAAATAAAACACCATTTATGTACATTATTTTCCAAAAGGCAGTTATCTAAGAGAAGAATAAATTAAAATATTAAGAGGAAAGAAAAATGTCACTAATATCAGTATGGAAAGCATGGACACTTCAATAAATTGTACTCTGACAATTATCCACATAAAAAAAATTCAAGTGGATTCTTCCTCTATAACATATTCAGAAATAAATTCTAAATAGTTCCAAGAAATAACTGTTAAACACAAAACATTAAATTTCAAAAGATAATATACATTGTCACAATTTTGGGAGGAGGAAATAATTCTTAAATAAGTTCCCAAAAGGAAAAAAAATAGCAAAGAAAAACATTGATAAATTTTACTACATTCAAGATAAAAATTTCTAATTATCAAAAAACATGATACAGAAAATGAAGGCAAAAAATGGGGGAAGATGGGGCACTTGGGTGGCTCAGTCAGTTAGGTGTCTGCCTTTGGTCAGGTCATGATCCCAAGGTCCTGGGATTGAGTCCCAAGTCAGGCTCTGTGCTCAGCATGGAGTCTGCTTCTCCCTTTCCCTTTGCCCTTCCCCACCACTTATGCTCTCTCTCTGAAATAAATAAATAAAATCTTTAAAAAAATGGGGAAGAGGGATGCCTGGGTGGCTCAGTTCATTAAGCGTCTACCTTTGGCTCACTAAGGTCATGATCCCAGAGTCCCGCATAGGGCTCCCAGCTCAGCAGGGAGACTGCTTCTCCCGCAGCCTGCCGCTCCCCCCTCCTTATGCTCTCTCTCTCTCTCTTCTTCTCTGACAAATAAATAAAATCTTAAAAAATAATAAAAATAAAAAATAAAAAAATGGGGAAGATATTTGCACCCCATATAACTCATAAATAACTATGCCCCAGAAGATATAAGAATTAATACAAATTAACTACATAAAGACAATCAACCCAATAGAAATATGGAACAAAACCATGAACTGGTTTTCCCTAGAAAAGGAAATAATAATAGCTACTCTATATGTGAAAAATTGCTTAGAGGCATCAGATCAGTAAATGGCACATTAAAGCCCCAAGAGGACTTTTTATACCAAATGGGATGAGAATAATTTAATAAACTAAGAGTATCAAGCACTGGTGAAGATTTAAAACCAAAAACTGTTTTAACATTGTTGAGTGGAGTATAAGTTGGTTTAACCACTTTAACAATTCGGCATATCTAATGAAATTATAACCCATAATGAAATTATAACCTTTCTGTAGGTATATTCTATAAGAAATTTTTGAACAATTGCTCCAAGAGACATGCACAAGAACGATCATACTAAATCAAGTCAGGAACTGTGAAAGCATCTGAGATTTCATCCTGCTTGCAAGGTAACAAGTTAGTCAGTTTCACAGATGCTGGCAGAAAGACAGTTTACACAACAAAAGTCAGAGTAACATTGTAGCCCATAACTTCCACAGGATGATGTGGTGAGGGCCAGGTGTTACTGTTCAAGCAGTGAGAATGCATTATAGAGAAGCCTGAGATTAAGACTGTGATTTTACATAAGGGCTGCTGACAAACCTTCCTTCCTCCCTTCCAGAGAGTGACGTTATCCTACTAGCCTGAAATGTAAGCAATTCTTTCTGGGGAGAAGAGGAAGTCATCTCTATCTTTATGATTCTGGAATGTCTTTAGGGAGGGGGATGTCTCTATTTTTATTATCTGGGAACACAAGTTAGTTCCAGAGCAAGTCACTGTCCCCATCTTTCCAAGGCTGTTTGCTTATATAAATATTCTTAAAATGATAATACTGAAGCCAATTGGCTATTAGTGCCTAGAGGTTTAGCAATAGGAGAGATTAATGGAGAATTACATCCTCCTAAGTTCCTGACAGCATGATTTATAATATTACAACAAAGCAAAACAAAACCACAATGCTTAATGACAGAAACCTGGGTATATTGTGGAATATCCAAAGAAATATGCAAGAGTTAAAAATGGAATCAACTATAACCTTTATCAACATGTGTGAATCCTATGTTAAGAAACAGAGAAATACACAGAAATACATATTTATCTGAGGTCAGAAACAGGTAAAACTACTAAAGTAGTTTGATTTATGGAACACATAGGAAATAAGATTATAAAGGAAAACAAGAGGTTAACATAAAATAGTTGTAACTTTGAGGGGGAAAGAAAGGGAATATGTTTAGGGATGGACACAGGATATTCTAAAGGTATTGGTAACATTGTATTTCTTGAGTTGCATGATGGGTATTCTTTTTATTAATACTCCTTAAACTGTACATAAAAGGTTATATACAGTCTTCCACATGCATGATATATTTGACAATTAAAAAAAACCCAAAATAGTTCAAAAACCAGATTACAAATGGGATAGGGGAAAAAGGAAAAAAAAACTTCCATATGGAAGAATTTCAGGTCAATATTTACTATATTTACTCTACACT
Organism: Halichoerus grypus; assembly: GCF_964656455.1. Taxonomy (NCBI): domain Eukaryota; kingdom Metazoa; phylum Chordata; class Mammalia; order Carnivora; family Phocidae; genus Halichoerus; species Halichoerus grypus. Next base: position 55,182,707 of record NC_135717.1, read on the forward strand.
GTCCAATTGAACTTTCTACAATGACTGAAATGTTCTATAATTCTGCAGTGTTCTACAATTGTGCATGGCAGCACCCTTAAAGCTATTGCACACTTAAAATGTTGCCAGTGCAACTGAGGAAAGGAATTTTAATTTTTAAATTTTAATTAACTTAAATTTAAATAAACACATGGCTAGTGGCTACCATTTTGAACAGAGCAGATGTAGACAATGGACTAAAAAAAAAAAATCATGATAGCCAAACACAGGTAACAATCTCCCTTTGAATTATCAAAGATTGAGTCTCTTTATTTCTCTTTTTCCTTTTTTGGGTAGCAATTATTTTATTTGTTTTTCCTATAAATAGTGCTAAGATAAAGACAAGAAAGAGAAGAATATGTTTTAATAATAATAAATAATAAAAAGGCAGGGTGGTGAGAAAAATACATGAGTATGGGGTTTGAATTATTAAGTACTGGGTTTTAAGCAGGAATGAATGATGACAGTTGCACTTTGATAAGATAACATACCGTTCTAGTGATATAATATAATATGTGAGAGAGAGAGACAAAGCTAGGCAGAAGTATCCATACAAATCGTTCAACAAATATTTACTGAATACCTTTGAAGATGATGAGAATGAGATAAGGGCTTCCAGTTATGGAATGAGTAAGACAATAATTTCTTTTTAAAGTTTATTTATTTATTTTTATTTATTTATTTATTTATATTTTTTTAGAGAGAAAGAGAGAGAGCATGCATGCATAAGTGGGGAGAGGGGCAGAGGGAGAGAGAGAAAGAATCTTAAGCAGGCTCCAGGCCCAATGCAGAGCCCAACACGGGGCTCCATCTCATGGCTCTGGGATCATGACCTGACTGAAATCAAGAGTCACTTAACAGACTGAGAGACCCAGGCGCCCCAATAATAATTTCTAATAGTTATTATTTATTTAGTGTTTAGCACCATTCCATGTACTTTAAACTTGATGGCAACCTTTATTTTAGAGATGAGACGCTGAAGGGTAATATAACTTTTCTAAGGTCATATACCCTCTGACCTCCTATAGTCAATTACAACTTAAGAAGTGTATTAGTTTTCTATTGCTATGTAACAAATTATCCCAAAATTTAGTGACTTACAACAAAAACAATTATTATCTCCTAGTTTCTGTGGCTCAGGAATTCAGGAACAGATTGGTTGGATGGTCTAGCTATGTTCTATCATGAGACAGCAATCAACGTGTCAATTGGGAAAAATATTTGCAAACCATGTGTCTGATAATAGCCAAAATATGTAAGGAAGTCTCACAATTCAGTAGCAAATAAACAAACAAAAACCCCACCAAATACCTGTATAAAAAATGGACAGTGGACCTGAAAAGACATTTTTCTGAGGGAGACATACAAATGGCTAACAGATATATGAAATGGTGCTCAACATCATTAATCATCACAGAAATGCAAATCAAAACACAATGAGATATCACCTCACACCTTTTAGGATGGTCATTATGAAAAAAACAAAAACAAAAACAAAATGTGTTGGTGAGGATATGGAAAAAACAGAACCCTGGTACATTCTTGGTGGGAATGTAAACTGGTGGAGCTGCTTTGGAAAAAAGTATTGAAGTTCCTCAAAAAATTACAAATAAATAGAACTACATATGATCCAGCAACCCCACTCTTAGATATGTAGCAAAAGGAATTGAAATTAGGATCTTGAAGAAATACCTGCACTTCCATGTTCATTGCAGCGTTATTCACTATAACAATATGGAAACAACCTAAATGTCCATTGATAGATGAAGGGATAAAGAAAACTCATGAAATGAGTTTCAGAGTGTTCCTTCCTCTTTTATATTTTGGAAGAATTGAAACGGATTGAGATTCATTCTTTCCTTCTTACCTTTTTTTGTTGTTGTTTTTGAGAGAGAGAGTGCATTAGTGAGGGGGGGAGGGGCAGAGGGAGAGGAGAGAGAGAATCCTAAGCAAGCTCCACATGCAGGACAGAGCCTGGTGTAGGGCTCAATGTCAGGACCCTCAGATCATGACCTGAGCTGAAATCAAGAATTAAACACTTATCTGACTGAGCCACCCAGGTGCCCCTAATTCTTCTTTAAATGTTTGGTAAAATTCACCAGTAAAGCCATCTGGTCCTGGGCTTTTTTTCATTTAGAGATTTTTTATTATGGATTCAATCTCCTTACTAGTAATTGAACTGTTCAGATATTCTATTTCTGATTCATATTTCCGATTCATTCTTGCTAGTTTATATATTTCTAAGGATTTTTCCATTTCTTCTGGGTTGTCCAGTTGTTGGCATGTAGTTCATAGTAGCTTCTTACAATCCTCCATATTTTTTTTGGTATCAGTAGTAATGAATCCTCTTTCACTTATAATTTGGTTGATTTGGGTCATCTCTCTTTTTTCATTGGTTGTTCTAGCTAGAGGTTCATCAATTTTATCTTTTCAAAGAACCCACTCACAGTTTTAATTCTTTCTATTGCTTTCCTGCTCTATGTTTCATTTATTTCTGCTGTAATCATTATTATTTCCTTCTTTCTGCAAACTTTGGACTCAGTTTTTTCTTTTTCTAGCTGAGAAGAGCCCAATGTGGGGCTCAATCTCATGACCCTGAGATCACGACCTGAGCCAAAACCAAGTCAGATGCTTAACCAACTGTGCCACCCAGGTACCCCATAAAATTCTCTCTTTATCTTTAAATTTTGATGTTTTAATTATTATGTGTCATGGTATGGACCTCGTAGGGTTCATCTTGTTTGGAACTCTCTCTGAGCCTAGATGTCTGTTTCCTTCCCCTGGTTAGGAAAGTTTTCAGCTATTATTTCTTCAATTAAGTTCTCTGCAAATGCAAGTCAGTAAATGTGATACATCTCATTTATAAAATTTAAAAAATCATATCATTTCAATAAATGCAGAAAAAGCATTTGACTAGATTATTCCTCCATTTATGATTTTAAAACTTAACAAATTAGGTGTAGAAGGAATGCTCCTCAACATAATAAAGGCTATATATGACAAACCCTTAGCTAACACTATACTCAGTGGTGAAAACTGAAAACTTTCCCTCTAAGATCAGAAACAAGACAAAGGTGCCCACTCTCATCACTCCTATTCATCATAGGACTGGAAGTCCTACCCAGAACAATTAGGTAAGAAGAAGAAGTAAATCATCAGAACTAGAAAAGAAAAATTAAAATAGTCTTTATTCATGGATGACATGATTTTATATATAGAATATCCTAATGACTTCACCAGAACATTCTTAGATCTAGTCAATGAATTCAGTAAAGTTGCAGTATACAAAATTGCTATACACAGATAGGTAGAATTTCTATACACTAACAATGAATTATCTGAAAAAGATATAAAAAATGATCCTATTTATTATAGCATCAAAAACAATAAAATACTTAGGGATAAATTTAACCAAGGAGGTGAAAGATCTGAAAACTGTAAGACATTAGTGACAGAAATAAAAAAAAACACAAACAAATGGAAAGGTATCCCATGTTCATGGATTAGATGAATTAATATTGTTAAAAATGTCAATACTACCCAAAGCCATCTACAGATTAAGAACAATCCCTATGAAGATTCCAATAGCATATTTTACAGACTAGTAAAACAGTCACAAAATTTATATGGAGCCACAAAGTCCCTGAATAGCCAAAGCAATTCTGAGAAAGAAGAACAAAGCATGAAGCATCACATTCCCTGGTTTCAAGCTATATTATAAAGATATCATAATTTAAAAAGGTATGGTACTGGCATAAAAACAGACACATTGACCAATGGAACTGAACTGAGAGCCCAGAAATGAACCCACACATCTAGAGTCAACTAATATTTGACAAAGGAGCCAAGAGTATTCAATAGAGAAAAGACAATCTCTTTGATAAATGTTTAGAAAACTGATACATGTAAAAGAAAGAAACTAGACTCTTTATACTACTCACAAAAATTAACTCAAAACATACTAAAGACTTAAGTGTAAGACCAGAAACCATAAAACTCCTCAAAGAAAACACTGGAAAAAAGCTCCTTGGCATGGGTCTTGGCAATGACTTTTTAGATATGACCCCTAAAGTACAAGCAACAAAATAAAAACTTAATGTGTCACATCAAACTAAAAAGCTTCTGTACAACAAAAGAAACAATCAACAAAATAAAAAGACAACCTACAAAATGGGAAAATAATTATAGACTGATAAGGGGTTAGTATTCAAAATATATGAAGAACTTATACAACTTAATAGCAAACACATATACACACAAATAATTGGATTAAAAAATGGACAAATAACCTGAATAGACATTTTTCCAAAGAAGATATACAAGTTGCCAACAGGTACATAAAAAGATGCTTAGCAGCACTAATCATTAAGGAAATGCAAATCAAAATCACAATGAGGTATTACCTTATGCCTGTTAGAACGACTATCATCAAAAGACAAGAAACAACAAATGCTGGCAAGGATGTAGGGAAAAGAAAACCCTTTAGCACTGTTGGGATTGTAAATTTGGTGCAGCCACAATGGAAAACAATATGGAAGTTCCTCAAAAATTAAAAATAGAACTATCACTTGATGTAGTGTATCTACTTCTGGGTATATGTCTGAAGGAAATGAAAATACTATGTCAAAGAGATAACTGCACCCCCGTATTCACTGTAGCATTATTTACAATAGCCAAGACATGTATGCAACATAAGCATCCACTGATGGATGAATGGATAAAGGAGATGGGGTATATATACAATGGATTGTTTTTTTAGCCATAAAGAAGGATGAAACCCTGCCATTTGTGACAACATGAATAGACCTTGGAGGGGGTAATCATTTCACAATGTGTGTAAGTCAAGTCATTATTCTGTATACCTTAAATTTATATAGTGCTCTATGTCAAATATATCTCAATAAAACTGAAAAAAAATTAAAAAATGTGTATACACATACAATGGAATACTATCCAGCCTTAAAAAAAAAAAAGGAAATTCTTCCACTTGTGACAACATGAATAGACCTGGGGGACATTATGCTGAGTTAAGTAAGAAAAACACAGAAAGACAAATATTGTATGATCTCATTTATATATAGAATCTTAAATGGTCAAAATCACAGAAGCAGAGAGTGGAGTGGTTGTTGCCAGTGGCTAGGAGCAGGGGAAAATGGGTAGGTGATGGTCAAAAGTCACACAGTTTCAGTTATGCAAGATAAATAAGTTCTGGCAACCTACTATATAGCATAATGCTGGTAGCTAACAATACTATATTGTATACTTAAAATTTTCTGAAAGGGCAGATCGTATGTTAAATGTTCTAAAAAAATAATAAAATAAAGGCAAAAAAAATGTTCTTACCACACCAAAAAATAAATAAATAAAGGGGCAGAAGGAAACTTTGGGAGGTGATGGATATATTTATGGCCTTGATGGTGGTGATGGTTTCACAAGTGTAAACTCATTCCCAAACTCATCAAGTTGCATACAGTACATATGTACATTAAATTTATATATTACATGTCAATTATACCTCAATAAAATGTTTGCTTTTAAATAAAAACAGATGTAGCTGGGGCTAGAGTCATCTAAAGGCTTAACTAGGATTGAGGGTTCCACTTCCAATTTCCCATACACGCCTGTTGATAGGAGGTCTTAATTCCTCATTGGCTCTTTGCAGAGACCTCAGTTCCTTGCCATGTGGATCTCTCTACAGGGCTGTCAGAGTGTCCTTATGACATAAGAGTTGACTTCCCCTAGAGTGAGTGATCCCAGAGAGAAAGAAAGCAAAGCAGAATTTATGATGTCCTTTATGACTTAGGCTCAGAAGTGACGTGAAACACTTGCCCCATGTTCTAGTGGTTCCATTTACAAATCCTGATGGAATATAGGAGTGAAAGGGCAGTTACACAATGGTGAGTACCAGGATTCAGGGATCACTGGGGGCCATCCTGGAGGCTGGTCAACATAAGAGGTTATATTAATACCTTAAACCAGAAAAGATAAGGGCCTTGGTGAAAGGAACTGCAGTGGGAGAATAAAGTAGACAATGAATTAATAAATATTTAGCACACAGAATTAATGGAACTTGGTGTCTAGCAAGGTATGGGAGAGAGAAAAAGAGAATTAGAGATAACCCCAGATTTCCAGCCTGCATGCCCGAAGAGAAGGTAGTACTCCAAGGACAAAGCGTAGTTTGCATAGAAAGTTTTTTTTTTCTTTTACTAATCATCTCCATCAATTACTTTTCTGCACACTTCTTGCTGTCTTCAACATTCATTGTATCCTAAGATGATCTCATTCTCAGCTGACAACATAGTCTCTTATCTTACAGAGAACACTAAGATAATCTGAGGTTGATTTTCATCAATTCTCAGTCTCATCATCTCAGGATGCCATATTTCTTTGGTTCCAAGACATTTTTTTTTTCATGTTTGGCATATCTAAAACTGGAATATGTGTTCCAGTCAATTATGCTTTACGTTCAATGAAATATGGCATATTTGTAACTTCATTCATTTTTTTCTTCTCCAGAGGAAGAAAGAGCCTTCTTTAAAAAACCGACCAAAAAAAAAAGAAAAGAAAAGAAAAAAAAACAACCAACCAACCAACCAACACTTGATTGTCCCCTGGAGCTCTTGTGTCTTGGGAGGGTCAATTCTTAATGCCTTTATTTCTTCTGATTAGTTCAGGCTTTGAATAACCCCAGGTTCACCACCAGGATGGCCAACAGACACATGAAAAGATGCTCAACATCACTCATCATGAGGGAAATGCAAATCAAAAAACCACAATGAGATATCACCTGACACCTGTCAGAATGGCTAAAAAAAAAAAAAACCCAAAAAACCCACAAGAAACAACAAGTGTTGGTGAGGATGTGGAGAAAAAGGACTCTTTGTGCGCTGATGGTGGGATGCAAACTAGTGCAGCCTCTGTGGAAAACAGTATGAAGCTTCCTCAAAAATTTAAAAATAAAACTACACCATGGTCTAGTGATTGCACTACTGGGCATTTACCCCCCAAATAGGAAAACACTAATTCAAAAGGATACATGTACCCCTGTTTATAGCAGCATTATTTATAGTAGTCAAATTATGGAAGCAGCCCAAGTGTCCACTGACAGACGAATGGATAAAGAACAGGTGGTATAGATATACAATGGAATATTATTCAGCCATAAAAAAGAATGAAATCTCGGCATTTGCAACAACATGGATGGAGCTAGAGAGTATAATGCTAAATAAAATAAGTCAGTCAGAGAAAGACAAATACCATATGATTTCACTCATGTGGAATTTAAGAAACAAAACAAATGAGCAAAGGGAAAAAAAAGAGAGAGAGACAAACTAAGAACTACAGAGAACACACTGATGGTTCCCAGAGGAGAGGGTGGTGGGGGGATGGGTGAACTAGGTAAAGGGGATTAAAGAGTACACTTATCATGATGAGCACTGAGTAATGTATAGAATTGTTAAGTCACTATATTGTACACCAGAAACTAATATAACACTGTATGTTAACTATATTGGAATTAAAAAATTTTTAAAAATTACTAGATTTTGAAAAAAAAATCCATGCATTAAGAAAATACATTAAGAAGAGAGGCAAATATGAGTGAAATGAAATTGTGGTGGTTTATTTCTATTTTTCCAAACTACTCTGAAGTCCCCAACAATTCCTGTAATGTTTATATCCCATACTTAAGCCAGTATATATGGTTGTCTGAAGTCTTCTCCTTCAAGATAGTGATGGTGTTCCCCTTGACACATTGTTCCCATCAAAACATTTTTCAAGTGTTGGGTGTTTGCCTGGCAGAAGACTAGACAGCACAAAGGAAGGACATTTGATCCCTGACAGGGCAGACCGTCCAGACCTCCAGCTGTGCTCTTAGCTGGCAGTCTTACTCTTTTTAGCCTGAGGCATTTTTGCATTTTGTAAGAAAAGAGAGACCCAGCAAGGACACCTCATTATCGAATTAAACCTAACAGAGCAGGAATCATGATCTAAATCTTACAAACCATTTTGAATGGGAAGAAACATTAATGGGTTTTCATCAACTTCAGTGAAAAGACTGCCATGCATCTTCTGCAGGTTTTTGTTTTGTTTTGTTTTGCCAAAACATTAAGAAATCCTAGCTGAAAGTGCCTTCTTTTAAAACGGGGAGGTGGACTCTGCATGGTCCTGTAAGCTTCTAACTCACACCATGGGCTTGTTAAACAAATCTTGCACGTGATGGAGTTCTCAATCGGATTCTTTTTGCAACACAACTTTCTGGAAAATATTTTATATTTATTTAATTTCTCCTAAATAAGTATGGGTAATCATGATGAGGCTCTTCTATCTTTGAATCTAGGTTTTTGGGAGAAATTTCCCTCAGGTTCTTATTGCATCTTGGTTCTGTTCCTTCCTTGTTCCATATAGTGTTTCTTTCACCTCCTTTACATCCAGTTTCTTCTTTGGGCTTTTTCCTTTTTTGTGATAAAATCTTTATGTCTCTACTCTTTTTGAACAAAAGAAAACCCTTTCTTAGATCCTGCCCCCCCCCCCTTTTTAACAACTACCTAATCCAACCTTTCCCCTTTGGTTCTTAACTTAAAAAATCATGAAACCAACCATTGTCCTTTCTCTTCTCAAAAATCCTGATCCCTAACTGTTAAACCTTTTGGGTATTTATAATTTTCTCAACATCACCGACTTTCTCCCTTTATACTCTTCCCCATTTTTTAATTTTTTTAAAATAAAATTGTAACCTGCTCATATCTTCTTCCCAAAATCCTTCACTTCCTGAAGTGAAAGCTGGTCATATCATTTCCTCACTCTCCCCATTGTCATCAGCATCAAGCACAGTCTCAGTGTTGATTATAGGATCTACCATTATCAGCTTCCTGCTTATTAAGCCTCTTGTTTTATCTCTTTCCACTTGCTGCCTTATCCTCCACACTCCAGTCAGGCTGAATTACTTATAGTTCCTTGAATATATCAGACTTATTCTGTTCCACTTTTGAACTTTCTATATGCTGTTCCTCCTTCTGGAACATCCCTTCATATTTATTATTCCTATTTATATTGTGTAATTGTTCCATGTTTATCTCTGTCCCATCCTACACTATAAGCTAGAAGCAAAGACTGTTTATCTTGTATTGGTATATCTTCAACACTCAGTGCAATGCCTCTCACTTAGCAGTTGTTCAGTGAATATTTGTTGATTGACCACGTGCATTATACAAAAATCACTGTAGCATTTATCTTGCCACCAGGATCTCAATGCTCTTTTTTCTTTTTTTTCCTTTTGGTCTTAGGTCTGTTTAATCTCCTTATGTTTCTTTTAGTACTTCATAGTAGCCTCTTCTTTTATCTCTATTTCAGAGTCTTTCCCTTCCATTGTCTGACACACAGCTGCAGAGTTTTGTTCACTAAGTATAATTCTGACCATGCGACTTCTTTGCTAAGTAATTTTCAATGACTCCTCACAGCTTGTATTATAAAGGTCGCACCTAGGAATTCCTACAGGCAGTAATCCTCTCCTGGTTTATATTTTATCAGTCTTGTTCTACTAACCTCCACCCCAGTAAGCAGACTACCTGTGTCATGATTTTCTGTGCATGCTGTTCTCCTCCCTTGCTCATTAGAGGGACTTCCTCTCCCTCTATTGAAATTTTAGCCATGATTCATGGCTCAGTTCAATTACTACTCCTCTATAAGTATTTCCCAGACTCCCCCAGGGGACAATATAGTTTTTTTCACCTGTGTTCACAAAGCACTTTGTTTTTACCTCCTTTAGGCACTTGTTAAGGATATTTTTGTATTTGCAGTTCAGTGATAAGGTGATAACGAATCTTACTCATTTTTGTACTCCCCAGAGTGCCTTGCCCATATGTGCTCACTGTTTGTTGAATCAAATTTGTTAAAGATATTAAGACTTAAAATTAAGCTTTAAATCACAGTAAATTACATATTTTATTTTTTATCCAAAACAATGGACCGTAATCATACCCAAAAACCTAGTGGTAGTTATGTTAGAGTTTCATTAATGCTTTTCTTTTTAAACATAGGACTTTCCCTAACATATATGAAAGAAATATTAGCTTAATTGACCAGGGCAAGAAGTCCACCCCCCTTAAAATATTGCAATGAATAACATGAATATTAAACATGTTTTCCATACTTAAAAATTGATTAAAAAATACTTTGGCAAAAGCAGTTAGAGAACAAATGAAGTGTCCTCAGTTATGTCCTCAGACTCTTCATATGCTGTAAGTTTGTCAAAGGTAAAAACTGTTCTTTTTGTTGCATTCTGCCAGTAGTGTCCATTCCTTTTGGACCCCGCACTCAATAAAATATTTGCTGATAAATAAGCAAGCACCCGTGTGGCAGGGTACTTATATTTTCCTTTGCATTTCTTCCTTCTATGTGTGAACTTGGAAAAGTCATCTCACCTCTTTGGAAGGGTAATGCCTTATTAATAACATGGAGATCTAATATCTGAATGAGGATAGGGAGCTTGTTTAGATGACTAGAAATACTCTTTTATTCTATTTTACTTTCCACCTCTTCTGAAGCTCTCATTTAGTCATGGGCACCCAAATCTTCATGAATTCCTTCAACATTATCAATTCTATCATGATCACAAATGCTTTAATGAAGGTTGATCATGTGCTCAATATTGCATAGAGAATGTTGGTACACTTCATCTTCTGCCTACTGGAAGGACTCTCTAAGTCAGATGGAAAAATCAGAGGACTCTGCAGGAGAGGTTTCAGACAAAGCAGAGCTATCTATGCCCTTGCCATGTCTAAGGATAGTCAAACATCACAAGAGATTAGTCTCTCAAATAAAGGAATTTGCTTTTATGAACAACCCCCAAGGATGGACTCAGGCCAATCTGGCATCTGCCATAGAACTTGCACATCCAGGAGAGCTGCTTCAGGTCAGCAGTCAGAAAGTATTTCTTCTGCTAGAATGAACCTCAAGTGGAAGTCTTCTCTGAAATATAAGCCCAAAGACATATTAAGTGTTGTCTGCAAGTGACAAAAATTATATTTGCTTATTAGCAGGGTTAATAGGCACCTTTCAGCAGGTCTTATTTCAAATTGTGTTTTCTCAAGCATGAACCAAGGGGCTTTTGAAATTTAATCAGGCACAAAAAAGTTACATGCACTGTTTCTATGATAACTGCGTCGGCCTGATAGAAACATTAGAGGCAAACTATGTTTTAGTGACCGCAACATCTTTTCACAGAGATCTATAGGAAACCACAAATAGACTTTAGTAATCAAGTTGACATTTCATGGGCGGCCTCCCTTGCTAACCTCAAACAGTTCATAGACAGCCACATATTTTGATTTGCTTCCTCTCAGGAGGCACTAAATTGTTTGATGAGATGGCATGAAGATACTGTAACACTCTTCCTTCCAGTTGGACCAATAGCTACTCTCTCCTAAATGGATGGGAGACTGTGGCCTCAAAGGTCATGTCCATTCCTACAGTCTAAAGAGAAAGGAATCAGAGAATGCTGTGGATACAGACTGATCAGCACCCCCTAACCTGAGGAAAAAGAATGCTTGCCTATGTTCTAAGTAGTATATAAAATCTGCCAAAGTAGAACTTCATTCCAGAAAACCTTAACTCTACCGATACCTTGTGACAACACTAAAAACAATTTCAATCACCCTTTATCTGATAAATTTTTAGCATATATTAGAAGCCATTTTCTTTTAGATAAAGAACTTTTATGGACTAAATATTTACTACACAACTACCAATTACCCTGGTTTTCTTACAGGAATGGTAGATATCCTTTATCGCATATTCTAGTCAAAATTCTGACATCAATTATATTCGTGATCTATCCTAACACATATTGCCTCAGAATATCTGCTTGGTCCCTCTATACTAGAAACCAAATTTCTTGAGAAACTGCTTCTTAATTATCCTGTAAACATTCAAACAGTCATAATATTTATGAATGCTCATTAAACATAAGTTGATTATACTGTTTGCTTGACATTCTTTATTTGGGAGAATGTACCTCAAAAGAAATCTTTTTAAAAGCAAACCATTATTAGAACATTGTGTCCATGACACATGGCCTTCTTGATACTCTTGGGACATAGGAAAGGAAAGAGGAACTGCTTGGTATAATTATCAAGATCTTGGCTATGCTTTTGCTAATAGAGCACAGGACTTTTCTATTGAAAACAATAAAAAAGTCCTCATAATTCCAGACTATCATGCTGACCAGATACAATATGACTTTGCAGAGTGTAAAAAAGAACACAAAATGGTAGTCAGAATGTTAAGCCTACTAAGTACTGGAGTTATATCATGACATATGGTCTTTGACTCCAACTCAGAGTTACAAAAATACAGAAGTAGGATTCCAGAACGCATGAACAATCTTGAACTGTTAAGTTCCTTTGAAAATTGATCTTAGTACAGCTGAGCTGTAGAATGAAAGCAAGTTGATTTATGTCAAAATAAATTACTGAGTGCCATTTCTAAGACCCAGGAGACTCTGTAGGTTGCATATTAGTGGGTTTATATCTAATTTTAGGGACTAAGACATTTCTAGTTCACTTTACCATTTTTCTTTCTATACCAAACGAGATCAAAATAAGTGCCATTTCCTGAGAACTAACTGATAGTTTCCCCAGGTTGCAATGTTTTAATTAAGAGATAAAAAGAAAAGACCACATTCTACTGTTCAGTGAAGGGAGTCCTTTATAAAAGCCTTATAAGAGCATGAGACAGATTTTTATTTGATAATGAGAGGCAAAATGTATAAAAAAGAAATTGGAAAAAAAGACTTTAAGCAATAAAGTGGCACTAAATGGGTTTTCTTTCTTTTTTTGTAAATAACTTCAGCAGAAATTAGCACACTTTCAAACTAGATTTACTTTTATTATATGAGAAAGCATCAAAACATTTTGGAAATGCCTAGATTGATAAATAAGATGTAAAAACTGCCCCCCACATAGTTTGAAACATTTGCTTCTATTGTTTTTCTTTTGTTTGCCTTTACAGTTTTTTTAAATCACTGTCTTCCTACTGAAGAGAACGCTGTATAAAAATATTTAAATCTATGTGGTTTATAAGGAAGAATGAATTATTTTGGTATCTGGATTGCTCAAAACACTAACTGTATTTTAGTTGTGTTATTTTAATTATGGCAGCAAAGATGACTGGAACTATAAAGAAACATTTTCTTAAGCAAATTTTGTGTAAAATCTATTTTCTAAATAAAATTTATAGGAGTTTTGGAAAAATGAGAAATTTGCATTTATATTAAGTTCCCAATTCAGTTTTGATAATGCACTTGCTAAATTTTTTAACCACAAATATGAATGTCCAAAAAAATTTATAAAGGAAATAATTATCTCATGGCATCTATGAGAAAAGGTCAGAAAACTAACCTTGATTTAAAAGCAAATTAAAAAGAACAATTGACCTTATTTTTTTCTGTCTTCTCTTGCAAATACAGGACACCATGTCAGTCTTATTTCAATAAGTAGCATAAAAAGCAAAGCAAGTAAACAAAAACAACGACAAAAAAAAGGAATTATACTTATTCGGTTGGCTCTCTTACACTATAGTACTGGACTAGGATCTGGATGTTTTGGAACAAGAAGCCAGGCCTGCTTTGCCTTTCTACTTAATTTTACAGAGAACTAGGACAATGGTAACATGTCATCACTGAGGGCATGCTGTGCAAGATTTATCTTCCTGTGTTCAAACAAATCATTAGATTTATCTTTTTTGGTATCATAGGTCTTCATTGAGTCAAATAAACCATATTTTGTTTACTACAGTGGAAAGATATAAATGCTAACTACTGTTTAACTTTATTTTATGAGAGTGAATATTATATTCTTCTTTCCAGTGACCTTTTATTGCCTCGTGAATAAAGAAATAATTTGCTAGACAGAAATAGCAGCAAGAGAGTGATGGAATTTATGAGCAGGCCAACTCTTCTAAAACTGAGAGAGAAACATGGTAGTTTCAGAATAAAAATAGAGAATTTTTCTGTACCCCATTTTCAAAACTTTTACTAACTTTATATCATACAGTAAATAATACACAAGATTTAAAAGGTATACAACTCATCAATCTTTTGTAACAGAAAAATAAAGTCAAAACCTATAATAAATAAGGTATTTTGCCAAACTCTTAAACCTGTGCTCCTTTAAAAAGGAACATAGAAAAACAGGTAAGGAGAATGCTTTTCATAAGAGAGGAAAAAAATAACCCAATTGCAGCAAAATGAAAGAGTACAACAAAGTGGTCAAGACTGGGACTTCTGGAGCATCACAGAACAGTTTAGAGTGGTCTGATAGTGGGCAGATTATGTGCTTTCTGAACCTGCTTCCTCTTGCGTACGATGGAGATCACATCAGTCCCTATCCTATAGTGGTAAGATAATAAATCAGATGAGAGATGCTAGGCACCTTGCATGGTGCTTAGCACATTTTAACCACTTTATAAATGTTAACCATTATAACTATTTTTAGTTAACATGAAATTTTTTACTGGATCCACATAACTCATGTTTGCATATGTTAAACTTGTGGCCACCAAGTAAAAATTTGCAAAGCACATCAATCCATTGTCTAATCTTTCTTGGAGTGCTCTGGACAATCTTTTCCTGAGATTTCTTGGTCTTGATATTGTATCAGAACACTGTAGTTTGAAAGAAACTTAAAAATCAAGTTTTCAGGGATTCTGCTTATAATGGAGAAAGCTGGGAAGAATATTGCTACCATCCTTACAATAAGAAGAAGATGGCTAGTCTCTGAAATCTTAACCTTTCCTGAATGCATTACAGAGCTGAGATCACAGGGAAAAGCTAAGGCTGATGGTGGAACGAAACATTAATAAAAATACTCCAGAAATTCAGTGACTACCCTAAGCATAAATTGCCACCAAAGGAATTTGAATTCTGGGGTGTACAAAAGAGTAACCACAGCAAAAACAATTTCCATTTCCAGGTATAAGTGCTATTTATGTCAGACACTATTGTACAATATACCTAACCTTCAAACAAGAAGTATGAGAAACATAAAGAGGCAAGAAAAAATAACACACTGTTAAGAAAATCAATGCAATAGACTCCAATATGATCCAAATACTGGCACTATCATATGGGGATTTTAAAATAACAATAGTTAATGTATTATTATGATTAATGGTGGAAAAGGTAGACAACATATGTGAATGGATGGGAGTATTCAGGAGAGGAGTGAAAAGTGTAAGAAAAAAATAAATGGAAATGTAGAAATAAAAAATACAGTAACAGAAATAAAAAGATGACTTTGATGGAATCATCCAAAGGAAAGAATTTCACACTGTTGAGGAAGGAATTTGTGAATCAAAGATAGGTCAATAGAAATTACCCAAACACAAAACAAAGCAAAAAGAGTAGAAAAAGAAAGAACACCCAATAGCTGTGAGACATATCAAACAGTCTAACATATGTATAGTTGGAACATTGGGAGGAGAATGGGCAGAAAAAAGCATTTAAAGAAATAATGATTGGGAATTTCCTAGGACTAATGAAAGATACCAAAACATAGCTCCAGGAAACTCAGAGGATAAATATCAAAGAAATGCACCCAGACAACCATTCAAACTGCTAAAAAACAAAGACAAAGTCTTGACAGTATCTGGAAAAAAGGACACATTACATCCAGAGAAACAAAGTTAAGAATTACATTAGATTTATTATTAGAAACAATGAAAGTAAAAGACAGTTCATTGAGATCTTTAGAAGTATTGAAATTAAAAAAACCTGTCAACCTCAATTTCTGTATCCAAGGAAAATATTTTTCAGTAATAAAAAAGAAATAAAGAAATCTTTAGACAAAACTTGAGTGAATTTGTAACCAAAATACATGTGCTGTAAGAAATGTTCAAGGAACCCCTTCAGGCAGAATAAATACATAAGACAGAAACTAGGATCTACACAGGGATATGAAGAGTGCTGGAAATGACATGAATGAATGTATATATAAAACTTATTATTTTCTTATTTAAATTGCTCTAGTAGAAAATTGTCTCTCTACAACAAAAATAGTAGTGATGTGTGTTAGTGTTGTGTGTACTGTGTACAGCTAACATTAAAAACTATACGGTAAACATTTTATAAAAGATTCAAGTGAGTAATTGGGAGCACACTGTTGTAAATTCATCACACTATATGTGAAAATGTATATTATTTGTATGGAGGCTGTGATTAAAGTTGTATATATAAACTCTAAGGAAACGAAAAATGGCATTTTAGAGAGTTATAAATGATAAGCTAATAGTGAAGGCAAATGTGGAATCATAAAGTACTCAATCCAACAGGCAGCAGAAAAAGGAAGACAGAATAAAAGAACAGATGAAATAAAAAATAACTAGAAATATAGTCCACTTTTAATAACAATATCGATAATTACATTAAATATTAAATAGTTTAAGTACATACATTAAAAGCCAGAGACTGTCTGACTGGATTAAAAATAAAAGAACCAACTGTATACTACCTACAAGAAACCCACTATAAACATAAAGACATATATAGGTAAAAAGAGAAAGGATGATATACAAAGAACCATTCAAACAATAACCAAAAGAAAACTAAAATAACTATACTGATATCAGAGAGTTGACTTTATAAACAGGAAACCCTCCTGATTATCGAGGGCAGAATTGCATGAAAACACATGGTATTTCCATGAATCACATCACCCTGCAGGTTACCAAGGAAGACTTTGTCACTTTTGATTATATACTATGTATGGATGAAAGCAATCTGAGAGGCTTGAATAGAAAAAGTAAATTAAAAACTGCAAGCTAAAATTGAACTACTTGCTATGATCCACAGAATCAACTTATTGTTGAAGACCCCTATTATGGGAATGAGTCCAATTTTGAGACTGTCTACCAGCAGTGTGTGAGGTGCTGCAGAGCCTTCTTGGAGAAGGCCTGTTATCACCACACCGGTTCCTCTTCAGTAAAGCCAAGGCTGTTTCTTCAGTTGAAATTCTTTTTTTTATCTAAAGTAATTGTAGATGGGAAATCAGTTACTGTATTTGACAGAAAATAAAAATGTTTCATCCAGACCAAAAAATATATCTATAACAAGGAATATTTTGAGGGAAAAAGATGATTATTTACTAATAATTTACAATAATATAATGATCCAAAATATGTACACATCTAACAACAGTGCTTAAAAATACGTAAGGCAAATAGTTATAAAAGTGATGAGCAAAATAGACAAAGCCACAGTTGTAAGGGGTCACATTATGCTTTTCTCTCAGTAACAAAACAAGTTGGAGAGCAGCAAAGATACAGAAAATGTAAACAACACTATGAACCAATTTGATCTAATTGACATTTATAGTACACTCCACTCAATAATAACAGAATAAAATTCTTCTCAAGTGCTCATAGAACTTTAATCAAGATATTCTAGACCATGAAAGAAAACACAGGAAATTTAAAAGGGCAGAAATCATGCAAAGTATTTTCTTTAACCCTAGCAAATTAAATTAGAAATTGACAACAAAAAGATACTTGAACATCTCCAAATACCTGGTTCCAAGACTTACTCTACAGGTACAGAAATCAAGTCAGTAATGTACTGATAAAAGAATAGACATAAAAATCCGTAGAACAGAATAGAATGGCACATATATGGCCCACTGATTTTCAACAAAGAGAAAATGGCGCTTTAATGGAGAAAGGATATTTATTGCAATAAATGGTGCTGAAACAATTGGATACTCATATGGAAAAAGAGTAAACCTTGGTTCATATCCTGCACCATAAACAAAAATGAACTTTAAAAAATAGATCATAAACCTAAATATAAAATGTACAATTATAGAACTTATATGAGAGGGTTGCCTAGGTGGCTCAGTTGGTTAAGCGTTTGACTTTTAATTTCGGCTCAGGTCATGATCTCAGGGTCGTGAAATTGAGCCCTGTGTTGGGCTCTGCACTCAGGGCGGAGTTGGCTTGTCTCTGTCCTTCTGCTCCTCTCCCCACTTAGGCGAGCTCTCTTAACTACATAAATAAAATCTTTAATAAAAAAATAAAAATACAAGTGAAGATAAGAATAAATCTTTGCAATCTTGGGTGTGATGCTGATTTCTTAGGTCTGATATCAAAACACAATGCATAAAAGAAAAAATGGTAAATTGCTTTCCATCACATTTAAATTTCTATTCTTTGAAATTTACTGTTAGAGAATGAAAAGATAAGACAGAAAGAAAGAAAAATATTTTCAAAATACATTTTTGATTAAGACCTTTTATCTAGTATATAAAAAGAACCCTAAACTCAATGATTAGAGAACAATCAATGCAACTGAAATCAGGCAAAGACTAAAAAAATCCACTGCACCAAAGACACAATGAAGGATAAGTTTAGTCATCTGGAAGACAGGTCAGGAGAACATATACAAAGTGAGGCACAGAAAAAAAATAAAGAAAAATAGAGAAAATAACAGAAGGCTTATGCAAAGCATAGTAAAAATCCTTCAAATCATCTAATTGAAGCTCCAAAAGAGAGAAGAGAGAATATGGCTGAAGAATTTTTGGGGGATAGTCACCTCTTGCCACGTGGCAGCCTAGAGAGCACCCATGTCAGCATAAGTAACCCAGAAAGCAGCCTGAAAACTGGCAGAACAGACTCTCCGCAGCCCAGCATAGACAAGAGGCCACAGCGAAGCAGATCCACCCCCTCCGATTGCTCTTGGCAAGATCCCGTCAAAGTGGTGCCACAAGCCTGGCAGTGTGTGCGCAGCCCAGACAAGGGTCAGCACCACTCCAAAGTGAGTCCTGCCCCAGGGAGAGGGGAAGATAACCACACACCAGTCTGACGGTGACCCCAGCAGTGGGTCTGACTGCAGGCCCCACCCACCAACAAAAGCTTCTCAGGGGACAACACAGGGACAGTGTCTGCAGTTTGGTGCTACTGCATCTCTGGCAAACTCCTGGTCTGACTCAACTCAAGCCCAAGGCAGCCCCAGACCAGCCCACTAACACCATGGGCACCAGACTCTGTCCACAACAGGCAGAGAGCCATCGCAGACAACAGGACTGAAGGCAAACACATCCTAGCCACAACGGTAGGACACCCCTGGAGCAACACACATAGGAGACACCCCCCGAAGCACCAGGTTCTGGGGGACAGACATTACACTGCAGGACCTCTTCTTCATAAAGCCACTACTTTCAAGTGCAGGAGATGGAGCTGACTTTCCTAACACAGAGAAACAGACAACACAAGAGACAGAATGAGGAGACAGAGGAATATGTCCCAAATCAAAGAACAGGACAAAATCAGAGCAGGAGACCTAAACGAAACGGAGATAAGTAATATGTCTGATAGTGAATTTAAAGTAACGCTCATAAAGATACTCGCTAGAATTGAGGAAGGAGTGCAGGACCTCCATGAGACCCTCCACCAAGGGATAGAAGATGTAAAAAAGGACCAATTAGAGCTATTGGACTCACTAAATGGAAATAAAAATAGACCATCTGGAATAAATAGCAAGCAAGAGGAAGTAGAAGAAAGGATCAGCCACCTGGAGGACAGAGTCATGGAAAGTAATCAAGCCGAGCAGATGAGAGGGGGAAAAAATACGCAAAATGAAAATAGACCCAGGGAACTCAGCAACACTGTCAGGCTTAACAGTCGCATGATAGGGATCCCAGAAGGAGAAGAGCGAGAAAAGGGGGCAGAAGATTTGTCTGAAGAAATAATAGCTGAAAACTTCCTGAATCTGGGGAAGGAAAGAGAAATCCAAATCCAGGAGGCATAGAGAGCCCCCACCACAACCAACCCAAAGAGGTCTGTGCCAAGACACAAAGTAAATAAGATGGCCAAAAGTAGTGATAAAGAGAATTTTAAAAGCAACAAGAGAAAGGAAAGCAGGTACACACTAGGGAAACCCCATACGGCTATCAATGGGTTTTTCAGCAGAAACTCAGCAGGCCAGAAGAAAGTGGCATGATAAATTTCAACTGCTAAAAGGAAAAAATCTACAGCCAAGAATACTCTGTCCATTAAGGCTTTCATTTAGAATAGAGGGAGAGATTGAGTTTCCCAGAAAAACAAAAATTAAAAGCAAAACCAGCCACGTCCCTGTCACACACAATGCCATCGGCCTGTGGGTCCCAAATTCACAGTCTAGCCGCCCTCCTACCCGAGTCAGCATGCACGGCCTGCCACCTGCTCAAGGCCAAGTCAACATGCCTTCACCCCAGATTGCCAAGGGCTCAAACTGACACTCTTCCCCTCAAATTCCAATCCCTGTGCTAAAATTGTGCACAAAAGTGGGCATAATTATAACAGCAGAATGAAACAACCAAAACATCTAACTATTTCAGTGGAATAGAGAATGGATAAAAGGAGTGTGCTAGGCTGAGAACATCTCCAACAAGCACATCAAAGAACAATACATACAGCATGATTCTGGTTAGTAAAAAAAAAAAAAAAAAAAAACACAAAAAAACCTGGGAAGAATAAAACAAGATGAAACCAGAGAGGGAGACAAACCATAAGAGACTTCTTAAGCATAGGAAAGAAACTGAGGGTTGCTGGAGGGGAGGTGGGGGGGGATGGGGTAACTGGGTGATGGGCATGAAGGAGGGCACGTGATGGAATGAGCACTGGGTGTTGTATGCAACTGATGAATCACTGAACTCTAACTCTGAAACTAATAATACACTATATTGTTAATTAATTGAACTTAAAATAAAAAAAAGGAAACCCCCCCCATAAAAGAATTTTTTGGGGATAGAATGACCAGGTACTTTCCAGTGCTGATGAAAAATATCAATTCACAGATTCAAGAAACTCTGCAAGCCTCAAGAAGGATAAAAATAAACACCTAAGAACATTAGCAAAACTGCTAAAAAGCAAAGACAAAGAGACTCTGAAACAGCCAAAGAAAAATGACATTTTAGAGAACAATCATAAGACTTAAAGCTGATTTTCCAACAAACTGTGGAAGCCGACTGAAAATAGAATGACATCATTGAAGTAATTAGATAAAAAAAACTGCCATCCTAGAATTTTATAACCAGAGAAAAAAATTCCTTCCATAATGATTCCATTTTAAACAAACAAAAGTGAGACCACCTTTCACCAGCTGACCTATACTAAAATAAATTGTAAGAGAGTTTCATTGGAAGTAAAATGACCCCACACAAAAATGTAACAATGAATGAAGAGCCCCGTAAAAAAGAAATGATTGTTGACTTTATAAAACAAGACACTTTCTTGGGTGTTTAGAATATGTATGGAATTAAATTACATTACAACAATAATACAAAGATATGAGAGGGTAAATGGAGTTGATATGGTCTAAAACTCTAGTATTTTCCTGGAAGTGGTCAAGTATTAATTTGCATACGATTTTACTCTTTTATTTTTTAAATTTTTAAATTTTTTGCAGAAGATTTTATTAGGTAAAATAGCCCTATTGTAAGTTATAAGGCAACAATGAAAGGAATAGGAAAGTAATGTAGACCTAACTAGTTAAAAGAGGGGAAGTTAAATAATAAAGATATCTGTCAATCAATAAAACAGAAGAGAAAATAAAGCAATCAATAAAACAGAAAGAGTATTGTAAAATGGGAGTGGTGTGCAAATAGAGAACACATATTAGGTTATAATTTTAAATACAAATAGAGTTGTAACACATTAAGTGTATGCAAACCATATAATCTGTTTGAAGACTAAGATTGACACTTATTACAAAAACCAAATTCAATATAAGCTGCTTATAAAAACATATCTTAAATGTAAGAAAACAGAAATGTTGGGAAAAAATAAGGGAAAAAGGTAAACTATGTGAATATTAACCAAAGAATAGGTCCTGTAACAACACTAATAACTTTCATAGAAGATTAAGGTAAAATTAGAAATAAGTAGTACTATTTCATAATAATTATGGGTTCAATGCACAGTGAAGATAACACAGTTATAAATCTGTATATATCAAATAACATAACTTTAAAATATAAAAATAAAAAAATTTATAGAACTAAAAGAAGAGGTATTACAAATCCACGATTATAATGTGACACTATCATATCTCTTTCAATAGCTTTTAGAACAAACAGACAACAAATTCAAATGTATCTATTTGACAGACCTGGAGCAGTTACTATTTGCTGCTTGGTTTCCCCCACAGATGCAAGAAAAAGTGTCTTTGTATTTTCCGTGTGATTGTGGCAGCTAAGATTGAATAGAGGAATATAGGAGTTAAAAAAAACATGGAGGAACTCATGTTGCAACTCAGATTTAACCTTATGAACAGTGAAGAACCTGTTTTATTCCAAAAAAGGAATCTAAAATTTGAATTTACATGAGAAAATAAAATTCAGCAAGAATGCAGAAAATCTGAACACAATTAAAACACTGCACAAGAAGACAGAAAACATAGTCTTTCTCAAGTACACATGTATTTTATACAAAAATTGACCATATTCTGGGCCAGTAAGAAAATCTTAACAAATTTTTAAAGATTGAAATAATGTGTATAATTTTATTTTACCACAGAAGAATTAAACTAGAATTTGAAGTCAAAACAACTAAAAAATATCAAACTATTTAGAAATCAAACAATACATTTGTAAATAACTCAAGAACCAAAATATGGAATTTAGAAAATATTTAAAATAAATGATTTTCAAACCATGGGATATAGGAAAATCAGTGCTTAGAGGGAAATTTATAGTCTTAAATGCATTTCCTAGAAAGAATATGGGCTAAAAATGAGTTAGCTCAGTTTCTATCTTAAGAAGCTAGGAAAAAGGAACCCTACAAACAAACCCAAAGAAAGTAGAAACAGATAAATAATAAACATAACAGCATAAATCAAAGCAATAGAAAACAAAGGATCAAAAGGTACAAACTTCCAGTTATAAAATAAGTAAGTCCTGTGGATATAATGTAGAGCATGGTGACTAATAATACTGTAGTGTGTATTTGAAAGTTGCTAGGAGAGTAGATATTAAAAGTTCTTATCACAAGAAAAAATAATTTTAATTATGTGAGGTGATGGATATTAACTAGACTTATTGTAGTGATGATTTTGCAATAAACATATGCTGAATCATTATGTTGTAACCTGAAACTAATATAAATTCACATGTCAATTATATCTCAATAAAAAAATAGAAAATAAAAAATTCAACAAAAACTAAAGTTGGTTCTTTGAAAATATTAAGAAAAAAAATTACAAATTATTACATCAGGGATGAAAAACTGGGCACTATCCTGACACAATTCTCAATAGAAGGACAACTGGAAGATATAAGTGAGCAACTTTCTAACACTACATTTAATAATTTAGACAATATTAAAAAAGATTCTAGGAAAATAGAAGAAATGGAAGTTTTGAGTAGCTCTATTTATATAAAAGTATTGAATCATTAAAAAACACATAATAAGAGAAACTCCACAACAAGATGGCTTTACAGGTGAATTATCCCATATATTTAAAAATGAGGGGTGCCTGGGTGGCTCGGTCAGTTAAGCATCCAACTCAATTTCGGCTCAAGTTATTATCTCAGGGTGTTGTGAGATAGAGCCCCACATGGGGCTCTAGGTTGAGTATTGAGCCTGCTTAAGATTCTCTCTCTCCCTCTGCCCCTCCTCCCCACTCACATGCATGTGCTTGTGCTCTCTCTTTCCCAAAAAAATAAAATAAATCACATCATCATGTACTAACTGTTGCAGAATACAGAAAAAAAAATACATACCAATTCCTTTTATGAAATGAGAATAAACTTCATGGTAAAACCTAACAAGGACATAAAAAAAAAAAGCAAAGTCTGATCCCTGTCATGATATTAGAGGCAAAAATTTGAAATATAATTTTTTAAAAAGATTTTATTTATTTATTTGACAGGGAGAGACACAGTGAGAGAGGGAACACAAGCAGGGGTGTGGGAGAGGGAGAAGCAGGCTTCCCGCCGAGCAGGGAGCCCGTTGCGGGACTCGATCCCAGGACTCTGGGATCATGACCTGAGCAGAAGGCAGATGCTTAACAACTGAGCCATGCAGGCGCCCCTGAAATGTAATATTAATAAATTTAATACAGAGACATAGACAATGATAATATGACAGCATCAAGTGGCACTCATTTTAGAAATACAATGTGGTTTACCATTTGATAATTGATCACTTTAGTTTATCACCTTAACTGAAAAAAAAATGACAGCTTGATAGACGAAGAAAAAGCATTTGACAAACGTCAGAACTTATTCACGATATAAATTTCTGGTAAACCAAGGATAAAAGGAAAATTTCTATATTGATAAAGTAACTACAAAGAAAACCAAAAGAAATTATTAAAAGTTTTTTATTCCTGGAATCAAGGATCAGGCAAAGTTATCTGCTATTATCAGTTGATTTCAATTTTATACTGGAGATTTAGTCAGTACAGGAAGCAAGAAAAATGTTATAAGGATTAGAAAAGAATAAAAAGAGAAGGCCATTATTTGCAAATGTCATTTTTGTGTCTACGGACAATTGGAATGCAAAGGCCACTAGATATAAGATTAATATATAAGAATTAGTTATACTTCTATACATCAGTGACATACAAATTAAAAATAAATTTACAAAAATGTCATTTACAATATTATCTAAAATATCAAATAGGAATAAAAATAACAAATAATGTCAAAAACATTGCACCTCAGTACACCAAATACTACAAAACATTATGAGAGCAAAAGAAGATTCTGGTAAATGGAGAAATACGCCATCTTCATGGATGTGAATATTCAACATTGCAAAGATACTGAATATCCCTGAAATGTTTCATAAATTTAATGTAATAAGAATATAACCAGTTTGTGGAAACTGACAAGCTAATTATAAAACAACCAGAGAAATGGTTTAACCAAAGGTCCAAAAATAGAAAAATCTTTTTTTTTTTTTAAAAGATTTTATTTATTTAGGGCGCCTGGGTGGCTCAGTTGGTTAGGCGACTGCCTTCCGCTCAGGTCATGATCCTGGAGTCCCGGGATCGAGTCCCGCATCGGGCTCCCTGCTCGGCAGTGAGTCTGCTTCTCTCTGACCCTCCCCCCTCTCATGCTCTCTCTCTCTCATTCTCTCTCTCAAATAAATAAATAAAATCTTTAAAAAAAAAAAAAAGATTTTATTTATTTATTTGACAGAGAGAGAAAGACAGCTAGAGAGGGAACACAAGCAGGGGGAGTGGGAGAGGGAGAAGCAGGCTTCCCGCCGGGCAGGGAGCCCTATGCGGGGCTCAATCCCAGGACCCTGGGATCATGACCTGAGCCGAAGGCAGACGCTGAACAACTGAGCCACCCAGGCGCCCCAAAAAATAGAGAAATCTTAAAGAAGAAAATACAACTAAAAGATGTATGCTACTAGATATTACTATGTACTTTACCCATACATATATCAAATGATAAAAGTGGAATTACAAAACAGTGTTGAAGAAGAGCAAAAAATTAAAAATTATTTTAAAAATTGAAGAATATATGCTTAGATAAATATTTTTTGAGTAAGACTCAAAAACTCTAAATATAAAGAAAAATTTGGGAATCTGGCCTCACTAAAGTTAGCATTTTCCATGTAACAATGGATATCATATGACTTTTAAAAAATGAGATAAACTATGGAAATATATTTGCATATAAACAAAAGAAGATTGATATACAGAATATTTTAAAAATCTTGCAAATCAACAACAAAATAACAATATAAAAATAATCAAGTGATAAGTATGGGAGATATATAGAAAAGAAAACCTAAATAGCCAATAAATACATGAAAAGATGATTAATCTCATGAACATCCACACAAATGTAATTTGAAGCAACAGTCAGATATAGTTTTGCATTCATCCAATTGGCAAAAATTAAAAATCCTAAGAATATCAAGTGTCGGCAAGAACAGGGATGCTCCTTGTGGGAGCAGGATCTCTACATGGTGGTGGTGGAAATGTATTTTGATATGTCACTTAGAGAGCAATTGACACTAATTTCCACCAAAACTGAGGATGCACAAGCCCAATAATTCCTCTTCCAGAGTTGGTGTTGTTTCGTATACACTGTACTAAAGAAAAACTGGGAAACAAATCAGTAGGTGAATGGATAAATTGTGGCATGTTATTGGCTGGGAGAGAGATCTTCCAATTTCAGAGTAGTTGTAACTTCAGAGAAGGAGAGAGGGGGATGTATAGTCACAGTGATAATGAAGATGAGGGAATGATATTCAATGTGATATGTCTTAATACACAAAAGTTAATACTTGCAATATCTGGGTGTTTCCACAAATATTTCTTACCTCTCTAAGTTTGAAATGTTTTATAATCAAAAAAGAAAAAAAATAGGTTAGTGAACTTGTTCTGGGTTAACAGCAGTTTGAATGGAAGGATGGGAGACAATCCAAGGAACTGAGCTGATAAAATTGACCCATCTTGGCACCCGATTAATAAGGGAAAATGGAAAAGCAGAAAGTGGAAGGGGAAGGGAGAAGGGTGGGAGAGATGGAGAGAGAGATCACAGAAGAAACTGCAATGTAAATGTTAGGGGAGTGGGTGGGAAATGGTTGGGGGTAGGGCCTGGACTGGGGACAATGGTGCTATTAACAGAACCAGAGAACATGGGACAGGAGGCTCAGGAAGGAGAGGATGACCTTCATTTTTGAAGAGTGACTCATGGCTACTGATAAGACACCTAGTTATAGATGTAGTTGATGGTGGCCAAAATGGGGAGAGAAATTAAGGATGAAGCTGTACTGTTTGAAAGCAACTAAACTGGAAACTGAGGCCATGAGTTAGCTGAGTTTGCAAGGACATGAGGGTTAAGAGAGGAAGAAAAAGAACCACTACAAAATCCTTGGCATAACCATTACACTGGAGTATTGGCCTCTGAAGAGCTGCCAGGACAGAAGGGGCTATGAGACACCATGGGGAATCTGGAGAGGCTGGCCCAGAAGCCAGCCCACAAGAGAACTTCACCAAATGGTGGTCACGGGTGTTCACATGATGGAGACTTGAGAGAGGGAGAGAAGGCAGGTAAAGCTGCTGTGTTTAGCAACGAGGGGGTCCCTGATGACTTCAGGACACTGAGAAGAGAGAGGCAATACTTCAGGCTACCAGGGTGATGGTCTGGCTACAAAACGTACACAATAAGGATCAGGGGGCATAAAGGAGCTACTGCATCCTGGACCGAGTGTCAGCTGAGAGGTGACATTCTGCCCATTCTGGTTGCTCCTCCTGAGACTGGCCTTCTTCCAGACTCAGTGAGGGCTCCTCCAGGGGTTATTATCCTCTCACCTTCCTCCTGTGGGTCTAAGCTGAAGAGCATTGGGGAACTGACTGAGAAAAAAAAAACTGTTTATCCCAGCCCTGCATAAATAAATGTCACTTCGCTATTCCCTGCATCTGAATCACTGATAGCCTATATTTTGCTGATCTTGTTTATCCTTGAAGCTGTCCTCAAACATTTCCCAGTCTCCTGAATTGCATACAAATGGATGAATATTTGAAAAAGTATGATTGCTGTTGTTTGTTATTTTGTCCTGCCACTGTGCTTTCTTATGCCATCTGGACTGGAGGTGGACTT
This sequence comes from Halichoerus grypus, assembly GCF_964656455.1. Taxonomy (NCBI): domain Eukaryota; kingdom Metazoa; phylum Chordata; class Mammalia; order Carnivora; family Phocidae; genus Halichoerus; species Halichoerus grypus. The sequence continues at coordinate 55,210,318 of NC_135717.1, forward strand.
GTTAAAAAAAACACCCAGAAAGGACAGTCTCACGAATTTGAGCCTACAAGAGAGAAGGAAGTCCTTAGTCTCTCCCCTAGAAAACAGATCTTTACAGAGTTTCCTGGCCAAACATGCAGCCAAGATGTTGCTAAATCTGGGAAGCTTATCAAGTGCAAACTGTGAGTCTTCTCCTTACAACTGTGTTCAACTACACATGGTCTGTTTGTTGCTTTAAATGAACATCACAGGAATAATCACAACAGACACCTGTATGGCATGGTACTCTTTTCAAATTATTTCCACATGCAAGTGATGATTTCATATTCCCAACAACCTGGTGAGGTTCTGAGACTCTGAGAGGCTACATGGTCAAGGTGAAAAGCAAGGCAAGGGCGTAATGGGGCCAGGTCTCTGAGTGCCCTGCCAGTGTTCTGCCACACTGTGGTTTATCTTCAATAGATTCCACAGCTGAGACTTTAGATACCTGCCTTTGCCTATGACAGCAGTCAGGAAGGAGGAAACAAAAAGGTAAATGTTCACCCCACATTGATAGATGTATAACTGGTTACCATTTTTTTGTGCAAAGGGTGGAATCAAGGATATTCACTACAGCCTCCCTTCAAGGAGATTATTGTTTGTTTGGAGGAAATTACTTGGCAAGCCAATCATGCTGGAAGCCTGGATCCCAATGGAGCTTGGGCTTGCCCTGAATGAGAGAAGGAGGGGAAATTTTTGGTTGAATCAGGAAGAAAGAGGATGCGAGAAGGGAAAAATAATGGGGCAGAACTAGGGAAAGACAGAAGGCTTTATGTTCTGTATTATGATCTTTCCTTAATCTCTCAAATCTAAATTATGAGTCTCATGGAACAGTTGGGGTGAATATATGGTTTGAGGGCAAAAAGTGGGTATTTTGTGTTCATATTTGATAAGATTAAATCATTTGGGCGCAGAGAGAAAAGTGAGAGTTCAATTAGGATGCCAGAAAAATTGTGGGAACCTCTCTGGACCATGATAGGCTATGGATTTGGGATTTAGGCCAAGTTCAACTGCATTTCTGAAGAGCAAGAGGCCTAATCAAGCACATGTATTACTTCAGAAATTAGAATTTTCAAAGTATTTGTTTGCATGTCTTTAATCCTCTAAATCAATACACAAAAGAAAACAATTATATATGTGTACATATGTATAATGTATAATATGCATAATAATTGACTTATTAAAAAAATGTGTCATAGTAATATAGAATCTCAGCCTAAGTGAAGAAGAATGTTATACTTTTCATTGTAATCTCTTCCAAAGGCAACATTGGCTAACTATGAGGAGCTGCTTATTGGAGACATTTAAGATGCTGATGATATCTGCTGAGAACATTGTAAACACAATCTTCACTGCTAGAGCACTAAATTTCATCAGCTATAAAATGGGCCCCTCATTAATTTTTTTAATTAGAAGAGAAAAATGAGGGGCTATGAAGTCATCAGAAATACCACCCAAGGTAATTTCCAATCTTTAACAACAAAAAAGACAAGCATAGCAAAGAATTAAAATACAATTTGGCCTTCAACTTCAATTTCTGACAAAGTTATTTTCTCCACTAATTGTCTAATACAAGTTTGGTCTTAAATCTATTTATTCTCTGACTCAGACTGTTTGGATTCTGAAAGAAAGAGCTAGAGAAGTTTCAATATACTCATACGATCCATTTCAGATCTTCCATTTCACACTAAAGATAGACTTTCCCCTTCCTCCGTCCTCATTATTGCTGAGAAAAGAGATATGTGTCTAGTTTTCCTTGCAAGAAAGATATTGTACAAATATTTTTCGCTTGTTGGAAAACTCTAGGATGAAAACGAAACAAAAAAACCCCAACAAGAACAAAAACAACAAGAAAACATCTCTTTGTTTGCTAACACTAAACAGTGAAACTGAGCCCAGCCCAGAGACTGGGTCCAGGTGAAGAAGGCAAGCAGGCAGAATTGGCACCATGCAGCCTGTGAAAATTGTAGAGTGTGAGGAAGAGCTGTAAAATTTAATGTCACATTTATAAGATCATCAGCTTAAACTATTTTTTTAAAAGATTTTATTTATTTATTTGACAGAGAGAGAGAGAGCACAAGTAGGCAGAGTGGCAGGCACATGGAGAGGGAGAAGCAGGCTCTCCGCTGAGCAGGGAGCCAGATGTGGGGCTCGATCCCAAGACCCCAGGATCATGACCCGAGCCAAAGGCAGCCGCTTAACAGACTGAGCCACCCAGACACCCCCAGCTTAAACTATTTAAGACAGGAAGGAGGCAAGCTGTAGGGAGAATTGGCCCCTGCAATGAAGGGAGTGAGAGAGGAAAGAGAGGAATATGAAGGGAAACCACAGAGGAGCAAGGGATATGAAAAGTATATTGGTTTCCTTTTTGCTGCTGCAATAAATTACCACAAACTTAGTGGCTTAAAGTAACACACATATATTATCTTATAGGTGTGGAGGTCAGAAGTCCAAAATCAGTCTCAGTGGGCTAGAATCAAGGTATTGGTAGGGCTGTGTTTCTTCTGTGCTTCTTCTGGAAGCTCTAGCGGAGAATGCATTTCTTGCTTTTTCCAACTTCTATTAGTTGCTGCTGTTCCTTGGCTCCTGGATACATCACTCCTGCTTTCATGACCTAACTGCCTTCTTGGATTCTAACCTTCCCATGTCCTTTTTAAAAGGACCCCTGAGATTACATTGGACCCATCTGGGTAGTCCAGGATAATCTCCCCTATCTCAAAATCCTTGATTTAATCACATCCACAAAGTCCTTCTCACCATGTAAGGTAATTAACAAGTTTCTGGGATTAGAAAGTAGACATCTTTGGGGGTGGGCATGATCCAGCCTATTATAGAAGGTGTTCAAAAAATATCATAAGGAATGTTTGTGATCATAATTAAGTATATGAATGGACATTTAAGTACACAAGGAGCAACCGACCCAATTATCCTGGAAATCTTCATATAGGGTGAATAGGTGATGCCATATACATTGGTAGGATGCCTGTTTTGTGTCGGGGCAGTATTAGGGATTTGGAGGGAGAGAGACTTTTGATCCTAGTTATGCGGTAAATATCTTGTGCTTTCTCTCATTTCCTTGCCACTTTCCCATTCTTATTCTTATCCTGGAAAACGATTTAACTTTCAGTTCTCTACTTAGACATTCACTCCCTTCAGGGAGCTTTCAGTGAACCACTACATTCCCCTATGGGACAGGGCATTCCCTGGCCTCACTTCTTTCAAAGGGGGGAGGATATTACCTTTCCTGAAGCCAAGGGAAGCAGACTCCATGAGAATCACTTGTAAAGTGAGTCTCTGAATTGTCCCCTATTCTGCTTGGATCCCCATGACTAATTCTGTTGAGGTAGTGTGGAGAGAGGGGAAAGAGAAAGATGTCAAAGATAATTATAGGAATGGTATTACAGCAGCCTATTTTCCTACTACCTAGCGTGGTAAACCTATATGATTTTCCATGTGTCAAGTGGACACTTAGGAATGTGATGAGTCAACTTGCTGATACTCTACTGCAGAGAACGATCCCAGCAGCTAAAAGTTGTTGGACAATCCACCTGTGTTGTGAGCTATGGAAGAGGGAAGATAGTAGTCAAACTGGAAGTAAATCTCCCTTACCAGGAAACTGAGTAATGGGGAAATCTCTGTAAGTCCTCCTTCAAGATCTGCAGAAGTGCTATATGGGGGTGTCCATTCATACACCCTGAGTATTCTACCTACAATCACACCACCACACAATGGATATCAGCAATGTGCCGGCAACACAGAGAACATTCACAGCTAGTCTATTTAGATCGAGAAGAAACAATTATAAGCTCAGTTAAGTAAAGACTTACTTAGCCTTTTCTATTTCCTTTCACAAACCCCCAACAGAGAAGGAACAAGAATCTAGAAGAGGAAGGGGGGAAAGGTGTGCATGAGCCACATCACCTCCTATCTCTATGGAGAAGGGACAAGGCGAACATTGAGTCAGTTCTGAAACTAAAACTTTTAAAATGAATAGAACTGAATTTTAAATACTAGAACGACAAGGTTCTAATAACTATAAGTGTCTGAAAAAGTATAGAATCTGGCCAACATGTTATTAAAGAAGGCTATCATTGAAATAAACATTTCATTTATATGCCCAAGAAGTTGTGTCCAGTTAATAAACAGGTTATATAAGCATTTAGGTTATAAAATTATACTAAATTTTTGCTCTCATTCTCAGCTCCTTGAGGACAGAGACTACTGCACCATGGGGACAATTTAATTGCAAGGGACCTGAACCTGCTCCAACTACTTCACCAAAAAATGTGTTTATTATAAGCATAGACACTTCACTGAAATCCAGGAAGAGATGAAAAAACAAGCCTTGTGAACATTACCTTGGGTAGTTTGGCAACTGGGGGTTCAGGTTTATCGACCTTCAAACTAATGATCCACCCATAATGAAACTCAGCCAGCATTTGGCTCAGATTCTTTTACTTCAAATGAGACAGAGACAAAGTTAGAGATAGAAAGAGAGGCAAACAGACAGACAGACTTAGCCAAACTTATGAATTTATTCAGTTAATGTTGGATGAGAGATTGGCATGGTGTTATGAGTAGGTGGTTCAAGTTATATAAACATTATTGAGTCATTTAATAAATGGAATTTGTTTGGCTTGAGAATCTTGGATTTTGTTGGTTTATAATAATCACAGTACCTCAATGATGAGAATGTGAATATCCCACCACCTATCTTGAAGGGGTAGATTTGGAATAGAGATATATAAAAAAAGCCCCGCATCCCATTTCTTGTCTCATTGAAAGTTTTCATAATTAATATATTCTTTGTTTTAGTATTTTACTATAATTGCAGCAACCAGCTGCAATGTCAGGGACTAGTCAGCTTGCTGCTGCAATCTTTCCACCCACTTTGGAGATATTTATCCTGAGAAGTTTCTTTTCTTCTTTTCATGACATTTAGGTACCTTGTAAAAATCAGTTTGTTGACATGGCACATCACGTAAAACCTCAATAGATTAAGAAAGCAGCCCAAATGGGTAGGCCATATAGTCAGGGGTAGGAGTGGGAGGTGGAAAGGGCTTGTCCCCACAGGAAAATGTGCATTTTTTTGTTACCCATGTCCTTGACTCCAAAAATTCTAATAAACTCCCAATGCTATGGAATTCTACCTGCTCACAGCCTCTCCAGAACACTTCTTCACTGAGTCAGTTTCTGTGGTGCTGGGAAAGAAGGAAAGTGAGCACATCTCAGCTGGGTTAGGTATGACCTGTTGATGGTTAATGGAATGCAAGATAATGGAGGATAGTAACTACATAATGAAAGAGACAAATGGAAAAGAGATATCCACCAGGGTGGCTTTGATTCCAGACCTTCTCAAATGAGGAAAATTCCAGACTAGCACTTATAAGGTTGTCCTTATATGGTTGTTCTAAAGTTAAGTGTTTTGTCGTCAAGCGTTATTTATAGAGGAGTTCAAGTTCACATAAGTTATTTGTGTTTTTAAATTCACAGAGTCCTACATAAACATTGATAGAGATAGGAAGAGAAGAAGCATATGGAAGTGTCACAGGGAAGTTTCTTCCATCAGGAAGGCAGATCTAAACTTAGATGTCAGATGACGATGGAAAAATACAGCATAGTAAGCCCTTCCTCTTCTGGCAGAGTGCCAATTTGTGACTCTTATGGATTGATGAGCAAAACTCTGATCTCAAAACCTCTGTAAACTCTTGCTTTTTCTTTCCTATGCTCCAGACTCAAAAATTACATTGTCTTCAGTTATTCTTTCAAGGGAGATACAAGAGGTTACAAAGAAAAAAAAGATGCAGGAATGGGGAAAATCAGAAATTACCATCAAAGTCATCATAAAGCAAGTACGTATACATAACACACATCTAGATACACATATTTATATAGAAATGACAGTTAAGTGGTAACAATAAAAAGAGCTCCTCCAGGGCACCTGGGTGGCTCAGTTGGTTAAGCAACTGCCTTCGGCTCAGGTCATGATCCTGGAGTCCCTGGATCGAGTCCCGCATCGGGCTCCCTGCTTGGCAGGGAGTCTGCTTCTCCCTCTGACCCTCCCCCCTCTCATGTGCTCTCTCATTCTCTCTCTCTCAAATAAATAAACAAAATCTTTAAAAAAAAAAAAAAGAGCTCCTCCAGTTTCTAAACGTGGATTAAGACACTAAAATATCTACTTTCATATTATATTCCTTCCAGCAGCTCTGAACTTTATGTGGTTCTCTACACATACCATATACACTCATGATGCCCCCAATGCTTAATACCCATCCCCACTTTTTCCTCAAGTAAGTCTTACTTGAGCTTTAATGCTCAGTTTTAGTGAAACTCAAGCTACTGATAAATAAATTAGAGGCCAAAATCTCTCTCTCTCTCTTTCTCTCTGGCTATTGAAGAAATAAAAGGATTACCTAATTATGAGAAAATGTGACTTTCCTAGAATTATCACAGAGATGCCATAGGTAAGTTTTTCTCTTATTCTGTAGATAAGAGGTTTCCTAGCGTTATTGTTTTAGCTGATGAACTAGTTTGGCAGGTGAAATCTTACATGGAAACCTGATACATAACACAGATCAATGGAAAACAGACCCCCAGGGTCCTCCTCAGAGTGCCAAGGCACTTTTTGGACACTTTTATGTCCTATGAGCACATATGAAATCAAGTGCTCCAAGGGAGCTGGAACATTACAGGAAGAAAGACTCCCCAGGTCTTCGTTTTTCAAAATGTCTTGTTTTAATTCACGAAGAAAATGGTCTTATGTAGGTGTGAATTATCATGATCTGGCCTATAAAATCTATAATTAACACTGTCACTATAGAACATGGTAGAACTAGTGGTAATACATCTTTCTCATGTGTGAAATAGGAATAATAATGTATATTATTATATATTATAATAATTATATATTATGCATAATAATATATAATATAACATACATAATAATGTATATCTTGTTGACTTCATAATCAAAGATAATTCAAGAAAATGAAAGTAAAAACACATTGCAAGCAATTATACATTAAATTATTGTTGTTCTTTCCCTATTTTTGACAATAGAAGCTAAAAAGTGGACCGCTGAATTTAGGTAAAATGTGACTTTATTGAAATTAGCAAAATGTAACCACAGATACATTTTGCTTCTTTTCAGAAAATAGGAGACAGAGTAAAAGAAAGTCTATAAAACTTTTGTAAAAGTCAATTCAGTGTTTAAATAAAAAACTAATGATGTATTGTATGGTGACTAACATAACATAATAAAATTAAATTAAATTTAAAAAAAAAGTCAATTCAGTGTTTTTTCTCTTCTCCTGGAATTACCAAAAACTTGATGAAGGATGAAAACAAAAAAGGTAAAATCCATCTTCAATAATCTTAGAAGACAAATTTAATCAACAGTTGCCAAAATATGTGTGAGAACTGCCAAAAACAGCTGATATCAGGCAGAAGCTGTAAGGGACAAAGTGCTAATAAACATGGAGACTGACAGGAAGGGTCCTCACTAGCACCTTAACAACAGCACCAGCTAAGTATACTTCTTGACCATAAGAGGCTACCCTAAAGTATAAAGACTATATTCCTTGCTTGCAAAAATGGATGTGGCAACTTGAATGAGAAGGGCTGGTGGTAGAAATCTCCTATAAGATGAGTTGATTCAGAAAAGCAGAGGCAAAGCTGCACAAAGAATCATACAGAGAAACCATTTTAGGAATAGGCAGCCAAGAGATAAAAAGAGACTTTGGAATTGGAAAGCTCTTAGTCTGCAAGATTATCCGAAGCCCTATCCTTTACCTGCTTTTCTATCTCCTACTCCCAAACTTGCACAAATACCTGGCCCAGAAAAATTCATGTCATGCTATGATGAGAAAAAAAAAACTAGCTAAGTATCAATGCGAAGATAACATAAGAAACCAAGGGGAGAAAAGCAGTATTTTTTAATAAAGAAAATGTATAAAAATATAACCATGGTACAGAAGAAAGTTGTGACAAAATATTTTGCATAAATTAAAAAAAAACTTATATAACCAATTGCTTCTATAAAGGAATATCAAAAGCAGCTATATTGCTTCAGAATTCAGAGAAGAGGTGGGGAAACAATAGAACCTGACAAATGAATTGGCAGAGCATAAGAAAGAAATAGAAAAACCTATTATTTAGAAAGGAAGACAAAATTGGAAGGAACACAAGAGACAATAGGCATGAAGAAACACAATAAAGAAATAAGTCATTAACATGAAATAGAAATTAAACAATCTTTTAAAAAGAGGATTAGGAAAGAATGATAAATAAAGGAGGTAGGCAAAGGAGACTCAACATAACCATAATTGCAGTCCCTGAAGAGAATCAAAATGATGGCCAATGCAATGTAATAGAAGAAAAGATTTAAAGGCATAATTTCATAAACTGCACCAAATAAGCAAGACTTAGTCTACGTGTTGGATGGCATGTATATGGTAAAACTGTCTCAGAATTTTCAACATCATTACCTACCATGAGAAAGTTAGTGAACTTTAAAGCTAAAGAACATCTTTTTTGTTAGGTATGCAAAAGACCAAGTCATTGTAAGGTAGGTATCATCCACACTAGAACACCTTTGAGAATAAAAGGGGACAAGGCAAATGCTAAATGTAATGAGATGCTTGATAGTCATATGGCAACACTTTCTTGAACAAACCGGAACCTATAACCTATAATCACCCTACTTTAAGACAATATTAGACATAAGTATTCTGCATAGTAACATTCAATGTTGGAAGACAGTAAAGCCACATCCACGATTTTTAAAGAAAGCCATCAATTTCATATCTAGAAAGTTCTTCTAGTATATAGACAAATTGCATTAAAAATACCAGAACTCAAGGAATAATTTTCCCACAAATACTTCTTGGATAAAATATTAGTGGATGACTTCAGCTAAGCAAGGGATGGTTGGGGAAATTATGATACAAGTACTGTTGGTGAGCATTGAAAATAATTACCTGAAGAACAAGCACTCAAACAGGTGTTGGGATTGGGGTGAAAAGAAAAGTGAGTAAGTAAGTAGCATGTACCCTGATAAGGGAGAAATGCCATAAATATCAAAAACAAGGAGGGGAAGAGGAAAACAAGGGAGGGAGAGGGAGTTTAATGATTCTTTCATCTATGATAGCTGGGAGTTAAAGAATATTTAAAGACAACAAATCAAGTAATCAACTTTATTTAAATAGAAGTACTTCAGAATACAAACTAAACACAAAAGAATATTATTGGCTGAAAGTGAATGGTGGAAGAACGAGAAGAGAAAGGGTAGAAGGTGAAATGCAGTGATGTGATCAATGTTTACATTAGGAGCCTAAAGGCAGCATATAAGAGTGTAACTAAATAAGAACCTTTAGGACAAAGTGAAACCTTACATACAAAAGGAACTAAATCTCAACAAAGCAAAGAAAAACAAGTGACACTTGTTTAAAAAAACTATTAAAAGAACTTCCAAATGGATAAGAAAAAACCAACTACCTTATAGAAAATGAACAAAGAACATGAATAGAGTTCATGGAAAAAGAAATTCATTTGTACTAAGAGAAATAAAAATTAACAACAACTCTAAGATACCACTTTCAAGTAAACTATGGGCAAAAACCTAAAAGTCTCATCATATGTTGTATGATGAGGCTTTGGGGAGACACTTTAAAAAAGACTTTATTTTTTATAGCAGTTTTAGATTCACAGCAAAACTAAGCAAACAATACAGAGAGTTAGTTCCCATATTCTTCCTGCCTCAATATGCCTATAACTTCCTCCACTATATCAACATCCTATACCAGAATAGTACATTGGTTACAATAGATAAACCTACATTGACACATAATTATCACCTGAACTCCATAGTTGACATTACAGTTCACTTTTGGTGTTGTACATTATAGGGGTTTTGATGAATGTACAACATATATCTACCATTATTAGACTTATAATAGTTCCAGTGCCCTAAAAGTCCTCTGTGCTGCCTTTTCATCCTTCCCTCCTCCAAAACCTTGGCAACCACTGATCTATTCCCTGTCTCCATCGTTTTGCCTTTTCCAGAAAGTCATATAATTGGAATCATGCAGTAGATGACATTTTCAGATTGGCGTCTTTCACTTAGTGATATGTATTTACAATTCTTCCATGTCTTCTTCACCGCTTGATAGTTCCTTTCTTTTGGGAAGACATCATGGAAGTGTTGTTACCACACTTAACAGAAGACAATTTAGCACACCTGCCAAATACATAAACTATTGAATCTAGCTTTAATGGTGAGTTCATTTTGGAGAGGGCCTTGTGTGCCAATTCAAATTCTCTAAGTAGTGGGAAACATGAAGATTTATCAGTATGGAAGTAATAAAATTAAATTTGGGACTTGGAAGGGTCAAATGGTAATAATATGTGGGCTGAAATTTACAGCCAAGAGAAATTGAGTCAGAGTAACTTTAGAGGAGACTATCTTAGTTAAGCATAAAATAATGCAGGCAAGAACTAAAAGAGTGATGATGGAAATTTTAAAAAGATGATTAATAATTAAATAATTCTAAAGTAATAAACAATAGAATCTGTAAACATTAGGACATCTCGTAAAGATTTATTCATTCATGTGTTTAACAAAAATGTATTAAATATCTACTCTGTACCAGCCTGTAAAATCGATACTTGCATATTGGGCTTGGAATAAAGCAAAAGAAAAAGTGTAAGTATGCTTCAATGTGTTGGAGATGAAGGTTTAAGTGTCAGATGAGACTAATAAACTTAATTTTGAGATTCATCCTCAAGGAGATAATGATTAAAGCAATGAAGCTGGAGCAGCTCATTCTTTTGTGCACTTCAGATCAGAGACACAGAATTTCCAAAAACTGAACTTTGGGCATTTTTTTTTTACAATTATAAGATAGAAAAAGAAATAGAATTCAACAACACAGATACAAATAGGAGAAGACTCAGTAATGTGCATAGCCATGGAAACAAAATCAGAATGAGAAGATGATAAAAAAACATCAAAACCCACAGAGAAATTGCTAAGGTCAGTTAATTTGACATGAAATGTGTCACAGGTGATTTGACAGACTATAGAAGCAGAGTTACAAGGACCTGGTAAGTAATGGGTATTGAGAAAATTTAAGCATGAATAGAAATTATGAATTTGAGAACTAAAAGTAAGGAGAATCCTAAGAAAGTTAAAAGAAGAGGAAGACACATTATTTTTTAATAAGCAGAAAATAGTGCATTTATGAAGACTGTGGAAGGTATCAGTGAAGAGGGAGAGGTTTAAGATTCAAGGCACTAAGATCCATGGGAGATCAGGTACATTTTGATGTAAAAATATGTGAGAAATCAAGTATCATACTCCTTAGGGATGGAATTGGCCTTGGAAATAACAGGAGGAAAGAAAAATATTGATTAAAAATTCACACTGGGTCAGGGCTTACTTATTCAAGAGATTGAGATGAAATGAGAAATAAAGTTGCAAAACAGAAAGCTGCTACTACACAGAGGTGCTGTTTTCTTGTGTCAAAGGCCCTGGAACATCAATTTGAACAACAACAAAAAAGGAATATATTCATATAGCTCCCCTTGAAATCATGGAGAAACATCCCATTAAACCAATACCTCCTTCTAATGCAGGCATAGTTGAGTCAGGCAATATTGTGCATTTCAGTGATGAGAATGTGAGAAATATATCCAATATGTACTGCTCATTAGATAAACTATATATTTTATAGTTTATAGAGATATTCCTACAAAGAATGACAGGGCAATGCCATTATCCAGTGAAGCATAAATGCTGTTCTATCTAATCTTGTTGGTTGAAAAGAGTATTAGCATTTTCTATTTGTTTCTCTTTCCACATACACTGTGGGTCAAATCACATCAGGAAGCATCCATGGATATGGTAAACAGATCATGCATACAACTGGCTAGATGTACCACAACTTTCACTTTCAAATCAAGAGTGAACTCAGTCTGATATTTCTGATGGTCAATAATTATTCACTAAGTGCCATCAGTTTATTAGTGATAAGAACATGGGCAGTTAGTTTGGCGGTATGATGACTATATTTTACATCCTAAAGTCAACAAAAATAATAAAGGAGTTAGCTTGGCCAGTCAAAATTTCATGTGAATAGAAGGCCTTTCTGGCAGGTGGTAGTGGATGGCTACCTACATAACTTTACCACATTGTCCAAAAACCCATGTAATATGTCATATGTCACATGCCGTTCTTTTCTTTTTCAGGAGTCCCAAATGCAAATTTCTATTTTCAATTGTATTCCAGGTTTTTTTCTTTTCTCTTTACCCACTCTGTGTTAGAACTGATGGTATTAGAAATTTATTGATGTTCTAGTGCTTCATTAATTAAAGGTCTTCTAAGTAATTTCAATTGCCCTAAATAAACATTTTATAGGGGTATAGTTTACCAATAGTAGTAAGATTCAAGTTGGTAGGGTTATAATTATATTTATAAAGTTTGTCATTTTTTATCCCCAATGCATAACTTCAAAAAGCTTTTAAGTATTAATTTTACTAAAACTGTGTCTTCATTTATACTGTGAATGGCAACTTTTATGTCTAAGGTAAAAATAAAATCAGTATCATTATAAGTTATTGTAATGAAGGTTAACACACAGAAGTTTACTTCATTGATGCTTTCTCAGGCCTTTCTCAAACTTACACACTTATACAAAGTTCCTTTTAGGTTCTATTTTTCTTCATATTCATTTCTTCTATTTCCCAATAAAATTGTCTCTCTCTATGTTGCTATAAACAGCTATGACATGTAACACTCTTTCCCATCTAATTTTAAAGAAATCATATTATAACTATTGAGGCTTAGGATAATGGTTCCATATAAGAAAACCCTATGACTTGATCTAGTCTATTGTTACCATGAGCCAATATCATTGAGCTCCTGTTATGAGTGGGAAATCCTGCTGGGCAGTTAGGCTGTGATGAGGCATACGATGAAGTCCTTGACCTTCAGTATTTTTAATATAGGTGAGGAAACAGAACTTAAACTGAATACAGAACTTAAAATGCAAAGAAATCACACATTATCAAACTGTAATTGGTAGAAGAGATATACATAAAGGCCCCTGCAAGAGTAAATGAGGGATAGAACCACTTAAACACATGGAAGTAGAATAGCACAAATAAATTAATCTGTTCACACTCCTAAATCATTATCACACACACAGTTACATGCCAAACCAATTAATTTGAGATCATTAACAACGTGCAAATAACAAAACACAAAGAAGTGTAATTTCTTATGCCATTAGGATCATTTAAATATGTTTCTTTAAGGGATGTTACATTTACCGAATGTCTGATGGCTTACACATGCTATTCCATTCATTCAGGTCTCCAGATAAACCTGTGGAGTGAACTCAGAGAAAGTAAAAATCTTGCTCAAGGTCATTCAGATAGCATCTAAGTCAAAATTCAAATCCAGATCTGTGTGACATCAAAGCCAATGTTTCTTCCACTGTTTGCTTCTGTCTCCTTTAAAACATAAATTATGTAGGGTCCCTTTACATCAAGGATCATTCCTTCACTGAATATACCCAGGCTGTGTCAGATCAATGTTTTCTGAATGTCATTAATTACATTCAGTAAAAGTTGATATAAATCACAACTCTGTGAGACAGCTTTTAAAATCATCCATCTCAAACACCAGCACAAGTATTTTATGGAGTCTTGGGATGTGCTATATTCCCTGTCACTAGAGCTTCTTCCCCTCTTCCCTCAAATTAATCCAGCTTAGTTACACAACGTTCATAGTGCCAATCAATCAATGCTTCTGTGGGGAAGCCTTTCACTATCCTCCTACACTAGTCAAATTTCTTTCTTAAACACCCATGCCTCTTAAACACTACCATAGCGCTAACTGCATTGATAGCTTTACACCTTCCTGAGTGTGAGGCTTTGATGGATGGATGTCTCTTTATAAACTTCATAAGGATAGGGACAATGCTTTTGCTCAATATGGTTTCAAATTCTAGCATATCATACCTGGAAAAAAGAGCTTAAAAATATATGTTGAATATCATAAACAGTCTTGTACATAAGGGGGTCTATTAATAAATGATATTATTAGTGACTCTTTCTGCAAGCTGGCATTTCTACTCTCCATGAGGTAATACTGAAGTAAACACACATGTCAGCTAGAATTTCACAGCACCCTATGAGATCATTCAGATTATGATCACTCAAAATCACTCAGATTATGAAAGAGTCAACAGAGAGATAAGAGAATGTCAATATTCTTTATGTAGGTGGGATTAAATAATTTTATTTACATAAAGAAATAAGAATGAAAATTAGAGATAGATTTACCAAAAAAGCTAAATTCAACCTTAGACATTAATTGAAAGTAGAAACTGTGGTGTGTACATGTGTAATACATTTACGATGTTCTTAGTACATAGAGCCACTCAAAAGCCAGTGAATAAATGGATGAATGCTTGGCTCTTGCAAAACACTTCACATATATTGTTTTATTTTTACAATTCTGATTGGCATATTTTCTCACTGTTCTCATTTGAGAAACTGGAGCTCTGAGAGGTTAAATAACTTGCTCAAGTCACTGAGACACTGAATTGTGAGGCTAAAATCAGAGCTAATTCCAAGTTTATCTAGCTCCAAAGCCCATTGCTCGTCTCATAAAACCTCATTACTTTCCAATATACACTACAGGAGAGAAATAGGTGGCTAGAGGGAAATAAGTTTCATCCTGTCTCGGGATGGGATTAAGATTTTTCTGTGTTTGAAAGATGAATAGATTCTCCCAGAAGAACAAAGATAGAGGTGCAAAAATGCACAGGAGAATGGACTTGGGGGAATTGGAGATGAAATGAGGAAGGCCAGTTAGAACTTGATTGTGAATGCTCTTGAATCCTTATAACCAAAGGGATGATGTAGGAAGGTTTTACAAAGAGGACTAACAAGCAGAATTGTGTTGTATTTTGTGAAGAAATATGGGTATAAATTGGAGCAAGGGAGAGATCAGAGGCAAAGAAACTAATAGTATCCAAATAACTTTAGGAAGAATGGCCAAAACTTTGAGTGGCATCAAAGACAATGAAGAAAGATGGGCTTTAATTCTAGAGCCATCCTGGAGCTGTTGTCTACAGGATTGGAGATCACTTATATATGAGGAATAAAGAGGAAATACTGTTAATTTTTCCACCTTATAATACTTGGATAACTTGTGGTATTGTTAAGCAAAAGAGAGATCTCTGGAGGAGAAGGGTTTGGTGTGTAGAATTGATGAGATAATGAGTTTAGTTTGAGGCATGTGCAAGGTATCCAGGAGGAGAAAAATAGTTTAGAAGTGGAAATTTAAGAATGAAGCTTAGGAGAAAAGGCCATACAAGGGATGTGAATAAGGAGTTATTAAAGTCATGGGAGTGTCTGGTATTGTGGGTAAAAGGTAGAATTAGGCAAATATAGGATCAAAGACTGAATAAAGGTGCAAGTTATAATTAACTCCAAGTAGTCAGGAACCATGACTAGTTTGTTCACTACACTAACCCCACATCAAGTGTACTATCTGGCTCACAGCAGACAATATCTGTCTTAAATGAATAGGTGGGTAAATAATGAATGAATGAAAGGAATAAAAGTCTTTAAGAAGTCTGAGGAAAAAAAAGGACAAAGATGAAATTAGTTGGAAGTAAAGCTGAAGAGTACAGTATGTAGTTGCACAACGTAGGAGAAATTGCTGGGACAGGAGGGAGTGATCAATATCTTAAATACTTGTTTAACTTAATTTTATTAAATCAGCTACTATACAAACATCAGATTAATTTTCCCTAAACTTTATTTTTTAAATTATGTCATTACTCTTCTCAAAAATCACAAACATTTTCTAAAAAGAAAAAATTCTAACTTCTCCATGGGACAATTAAGATTCTCTACAATTTGGCACTGACTCATGTCTCCAGATACAGTACTCCCTGTTCTGAATCCCTCCTTCTATTCATGTCCCTGTCTTCACTGTTTCCTGAACAAGTCAAGGTTTTACCCAATTCTAACACTTTATTTATCCTCCTTTCCTCTGCCTTTTATAATTTATCTTCCACAGCCCAGCTGAGGTCCCATTTCATTCATCAGAGCCCCTTGATTGTTTCAGCACTGGTGTATCCTTTCACTGAGTTCATTCTTGCCTAGATCATGCCCCGTGACATCAGTGTTTTGAGCATTTACAAAAGCAAAGAACAACTATGGATTTATCTTGCTAGAAGTCACAGCTAGAGATGCTTTTCCTGGGTTTTAGCAGTCTCTACAGGGACGCATCAAGTGTGAGCTGCTCATCGGATTTTAAAGCTCTTTCCCCCAGTGCTCACAGCTATAGTGACACTAGGAACAAAAACAAAAACAAACAAAAAGAACACTGCTGCATGAGAATGATTTTCTTTAAATCTTATGTTTCTTGTTGTCGTTCTGGGGGCTAAGAAAACTTGCCATCTATTTAAGAAAATATATATCTATTCACTTATCAGGGTAGAGCCAGTTGTGCTAAATAATGGGAGAATGGCAGATAAGGGTGTGTGGATGGTGATGCCTGTCATGGGTAATGTAGATATGGATACTGTGTGGGGATGCTCACAGGAGAATGTAGATATGGGTGTCTGATGGTGATGCTCATGGGAGAATGTAAATATGGATGTTGAATGATAATGCGGCAGAAGCTGATTTGGCTGTCGTTGAAATTTTCTCTTCCCATTCCCATCAAGCAACACTTTTAGAACAACATCTGTGTTTTTTCTTTTTTCAAAATTCATTTATCAAGTCCTCTGAGAAATCTTTTCTGATCTGCATTAGAACAATATTGTTTAGGTGCTCCCACCACATCTTTTATTGTTCTTAACACACTAAGTTAGAATTCTATGCATAAGTGCTATTTATTCCACAAGGTGTTTTAAAGAAAGAGGCCGTATATATTTTTTAAAGTATTTTTTCCCAATGTTTACCATAGAATTTGAATGGTTGGTGTTGAATAAATATTTGTTGCATGCATAAAATGGAGGAATATGATTGCTAGGCCTTCCATATTTAGTGCAGCAATTAATTTAATGATACAAGTCTCAGTTTCTGAGGGTGCCATACTTTGCTTTTAAGTCTTTGGAACAATTTTAGTCTGCTCAGAATATTTTAAAGAAAAGGAAAAGAAGAAAAAAGACATCAGCAGTAAGAGTCTGAAGGTGCTGTTCAACATTAGTGTTAAATTTAGTAGGAAGGATTTTGGAGTAAGGTACTGAGCAGAAAATAATGATGTTAATGACCACCTCCTAGATTCTTGATGAATCGACTAACTGAATGTAACAAAAGGATATATAGAAAATCCTTCTGACTTAAAACTCCTTCTTTTGAGAGAGATAAATCCTACTAATAAAAAAGTATCCCAAGAAAGTAAGTAAAATCATCGTGGCAAATGCAACTAATAACACATGAGTGGATGGATGGCAGAGGGGGAGAGCAAAGATGGGTCCTGAGACTTATTAGGGACTCACTGTAAACATTCTATCTGCACCCTCAGAAGCCACCTGCAACTGTGGGTGATTCTCAGATTTGCACTTGGGGGATGAGCTATAATAAAGTGAATGAAAGCACTGTAGAAGAGAGGGGCATCACCATTGCCAGGTACTGTTGCAGCTCATACCTGGCACTGGACTAACCAAACAGAAACTGGTTGTCCTGAGAGGCAGAACCTAGCACAGCAGTTCACGAAACACAGAGAATAAGTGACCCTGAGACTCAGATCTTTGTGGAGACTGCCCAGGGTTTCAGCTTCTGCTCCACTTCCCTCAGGCTGCTGTATTGTGAATTGGTAATGATAATTTACAGTAGATTTATATTTTCCCTTTCCCTATTGTCTAAATATGAAAGAACTGGGCAAAATTCCACATCAGTCTTTGACAGACCCTATTTCAATGCTGAATTAACCAGAAGCCAGTGAACCTCTTGCTGTAAGGATACGCAAGCAGAAATGTTATTCCAGTCCCAAAAAAGAGGGATACTACAAAGAATCAAAACAGATGCCCTCCCCTAATACAGATTTACTGAAAAAGGAGAAAATTCCTGATTCACATCATTTATGTCATTTAGGAGAATATAGTATCTAAAACAAAATAGAAAAACTTAAATCAAGAGACTACATGAGGGTTAAAAATGATTGCAGAATAAAAACCAGACTGGCATATACATCAGCTTAGATGCTGCAGAAAATGAAATTGTAAAGCAGAAGACAAAATTAAACAATTCTTTCAGAATTCAGGAGGAAATAAAGAGTAATGAAAGGCATAGAGTAGAGATTTAGGGGATTTTAGTGATGTGTGAACCATTCTACAAATGTATTCACAAAACCACTGCCAACCCCCGCCTGCCTACCCCTGGCTTCTGCTTGCATGTAATTTTCTTTTCTTTTTTTTACTGTGGTGAAAACACTTAACATGAACTATACCTTGTTGATAGATTTTTAAGTGCACAGTATGGTCTTTTCAACTGTAGACCCTATATTGTATCACAGGTCCCTAGAATTTATTCATCCTAAGTAATTGAAGTTTGATGCCCCTTGAAAATGACTCCCAATTTCCATGCACAAGGTGACCCATTCCTGTTTTCCTTTGTCCAGGGGCACGGTCTTTGTCCTCAGCCCATAGAAAGTGTGGAGATGTCAAAGAAGACAATAAAGAACCAGGATTTATTTTTCCTAGATTTCTTATTTTTTAGATGATACATGTGTGATCCCAACTCTGGGATCTCTTTTTATTACACCAATTACATGACAACTGGGTTTGTCAAAGCAGCAACTTTTCTTAATACATAGCATCTTTGAGTTATCTCTTTTTTCCTGGCAGTTGCCTATTGAAGGGAAATTGTCTTATGTACTCTGAATGGCCACCAACAAAGTGACATAGACCTTTTAAAGTAGCAGACTTTCGACTTCCAGTTTTGCAGAAGTTATAAAATCGAACCTCACAAAGAAATTCTGTTTTCATCATGCTGAAGAGGGTGAGATTAGGAGGAATTTGTAGTTATTCTTACTAGAGAACTGGAAATGTCTCATCTCTCTGTGGTGGACTTTGATATAATTGATGTCTTTTGTGCCATAGCAAAGCAAGACCCTGCTCATTTCCAGATGGACAGCAAACCTGAACTAATGTACTCTAGAAAAATCTTTGCAAAACACACTATCCTCACAGCCAGAGAAAGAAAAGCTAAACAATCTGTATGATCAAAGATCAGATGAAGATCCCGGTGGATAGCTGTGCAAAGCAACCACTGCAACTTACAAACTTGCTTAGAAACTAGTGCAGAAGGACCAAATGAAATAACCACTTATATATTTAAAAACAAACTTTCTAGACCAGGGAAAAGCATCAAAGCCATGAATCAAAAATATTAAGTATGTAGATGTAGTCCCAATAGTTTATTCTTGCTTTTGTTTCCCTTGCCTTAGGAGATATATCTAGAAAAAAGTTGCTGCAGCTGATGTCGGAGACATTAAGGTCTATGTTCTCTTTTAGGATTTTTATGGTTTTACATCTCACATTTAGGTCTTTAATCCATTTTGACTTTATTTTTGTGTATGGTGTCAGAAAGTGGTCCAGTTTAATTCTTTTGCATGTGGCTGTGCAGTTTTCCCAACACCATTTACTGAAGAGAGTGTCTTTCCTCATTGTATGTATATTCTTGCCTCCTTGTCATAGATTAATTGACCACATAAGCATGGGTTTATTTCTGGGCTCTCTATTCTGTTCCATTGATATATGTATTCATTTTTTTTTTGTACCAGTACCATACAGTTTGATAACTACAGCTTTGTAGTGTATCTTGACATCTGGCACTGTGATAACTCCAGGTTTGTTCTTCTTTCTCAAGCTTGCTCTGGCTATTTGGGGTCTTTTGTGTCCATAAAATTTCAGAATTCTTTGTTCTAGTTCTATTAAAAATGCTGTTGGTATTTTTATAGGAAATGCATTGAATCTGTAGGTTGCTTTGGATAGTATAAACATTTTAACAATATGGATACTTCCAATGAACATAGACATCTTTCCATTTATTTGTGTCATCCTCAATTTCCTTCATCAGTGTTTTATAAGTTTTTAGACTATAGGTCTTTCATTTCCTCAGTTAAGTTTATTCCTAAGTATTTTATTATTTTTGGTGCCATTATAAATGGGATTTTTAAAAATTTCTCTGTTATTTCATTATCAGTGTATAAAATTGCAACCAAGAAAAAAAAGTGCCCTATATGTTAACTATGTGGTGAAAAGTGTCCAATAAAAATAAAGTTCTATAAGTATCTAAGGAGATAAAACAAGTGGCCCTAAGATAATAATCAAGTTGGTATCAGAAAATATTGAGGAGTTTTGGTCAGAGACTTGGAGAGAAAATTGGAAGCCCAAGAATTCTATAGTGACATGTGCTACCAATATGATGGAAACAGAAAGATATTCTTAGATATTTTAGGGCTGAGGAAGTAAAAATTGTTATCTCTTTCCTAAAAGTATCACTCAAAATTTTACTTTCTAGTACACCATAGTAAGTAAAGTGAAATCCTTAAAGAAGGGGAATCAGGTAGAGCCATGTCGGTAAGCACTGAAATCATATGAACTCATTTAAGCTTAAACAAAAGTGATAAATATAGCTACCAGCAACACAGAAAACAACTCCTAGAAGAGGGAAAAAAGGGGGGGATACGTAAAAAGGCTCAGTAGACTTCTGCCTCAAGGAGGATGCAGTAGATGTATTTTTCCCTCTTTACTTTGAAATTTCCCTTGAAATTTCATGTAAAACAAATATAAGTGGACTCTGAAAGGTAAAGAGAAGAAGGTAGAATGGCTAGGGATCTTGAATACCAGAAAAAATAAGACCAAATTCCCTGGGTTTTCTTTTTGATTCATATATCCCAGACTTGGAGCTGAAGAACCTGGGAATCTAGAAATGTCAACAGGATGGAGAAAAAAATTCTAATAAATTCCTGTCATCTCCAGCCAAAGGACGGGAAAAGGATTGCCTAGCAAGACAGAAAAGGTCTAAGCAATAATTGTTCTACTCCAAACAAATACCACAGATTTTTTCTGACCCCTACTGGCAAATGTTAAATGGGGAGACTACACACCCATCCTTACCAGACTGTCTAATGAGGCAACCAAAAGCCCCTTACTGGGGTGGTGTCAGAGGAGGCCAGGTACAGATTTGACACTTTTCATTCTCACTGGGTGGTTATGAGCCATGTTGAGGGCTTGTGCTCTGCCCCCCGCACAGCACTAACAAGATACCCCATCACCTTCCTGGTGGGGTGGTGTCAGAGTTAGCCTAGTGGGGATTTAGGACCTTTAATATGACCCAAGGATAGTAAGACTTCCCTCTTCCCATTATGTTGGTGAAAGCCACATGAGGGGTAGTAACAAGACACTCCCACTTCTCCCAGCCAGGAAGGTATCAGGGGGAGGGAAACAAAGAGACCAGAAGTAACACAGAGGCTTTCTCCAAGGTGTGAACACAATAAAATGAGAGAGAAACCGAGACCTACTCCCATCCAGCAATAACAAGGCAGCCCCTCCATTGTCTGCTTTACCTACTAGACTACTGTCAGAGAAAGTCAGCTAAAACAAGATTTAAATAAGATATAGAGATGGTAGAATTACCTGAAAAAGATTTAAAGCAGCCATCAGAAAAATGCTTCAATGACAAGAAAGGATCAGATAAAATCTCAGGAAACAATTTCAAAACAAGTAATAAAATAGCAATAAATACAAATTTATCAATAATTACTTTGAATGTAAGTGGACTAAATGCTTCAATCAAAAGACACATTAGGATGGATTAAAAAAACAAGACCCATCTATATGCTGCCTACAAGAGACTCATTTTAGACCTAAAGACACCTGCAGATTGAAAGTGAGGGGGTGGAGAAATATTTATCACACAAATGGATGTCAAAAGAAAGTCCAAGTAGCAATACTTACATTGGACAAAATAGATTTTTTTGTTCTTGCATTGTTTTTTTCTGCTTTGGTATCAGGGTAGTACTGGCCTCATGGAATGATTTTGAATGTGTTTCCTTTATTCCATTATTTGTAAGATTTTGATAAAGATCTTCATTAATTATTATTTTTTGAATGTTTGGTGGGGTTTGCCAATGAAGCCATGTACTCTTGGGCTTTTCTATGCTGCGAGAATTTTGAACCTTAATTCAAATTTCATTCTAAGAAGATTTCCTGGGGCACCTGAGTGGCTCAATTGGTTAAGCGTTTGCTTTTGGCTCAGATCATTACCTCAGCATCTTGAGATTGAGTCCCGCATTGGGCTCCCTGCTTGGCAGGGTGTCTGCTTCTCCCTCTCCCTCTGCCCGCCACCACCCCTGCCCCCTTGGTTTGTGCTCTCTCTCTTGCTCTCTTTCTCAAATAAATAAATAAATAAAATCTTTAAAAAAATAAAAAAAAATAAGATTTCCTATTTCTTGGATTCAAGATTCATGATTCAATCTTGGTAACTTGTGCGTTTTTAAGAATTATCTGTCTTTTTTTTTTTCTAAGTTATCTGATTTGTTAGTATATAATTGTTTATAGTAATCTGTTATCACACTGTATTTCTGTGGTCATCTGTTGTACTATCTTCCCTTCCATTTCTCATTTTGGTTTTTGAGACTTCTCTCTCTCTTTTTTTTTTCTTAATCAATGTAGTTAAAGCATTGTCCATTTTGTGTATTTTTTTGGAAAAAAATGGTAATTACTTTCAATATTATGTTATGGTTTATTCTGATCTCCATTTTATTTATTTCTGATTTTTCTTTGTTATTTCCTTCCTCCACTAAATTTCAGCTTTCTTCTTTTTCTAGTTCCATGTGGTGGAATGTTGTTTATTTGAACTTTTTTTTTTTTTTAATACAAGCATTTTTAGCATAAATTTTACTCGAACATGTGCTTTTGCTGCATCTCATAGATTTTGGAATATTGTGTTTTTTCTTTTGTTTTAAACATATTTTGATTTGCCATTTGATTTCTTATTTGGCCCACTGCTTGTACAGCAGTATGTTGTTTAATATTTACATATTAAATATTTAATATTTACATTGTACATATTCCAACTTGTTTTATTGCTGATCTTTAGTTTTGTACCACTGTTGTTGGAAAATATACTTGATATGATTTCAGGTTCTTAAATTTGTAATATTTGTTATGCCTCTTTTTATGTGATTTAAGCATGGGATTCTTCTGTGGGTAGTTGAATAAAATGTGCATTCTATTTTTCTTGAATGGAATGTTTTATATATATCTCCTAGAACCATGTATTCTGATATATGCTTCAAGTAAAAAATGTTCCTGTTGAAAAAAATAACTTTAACTGAGGATACTCATTTAAAATAAAACATCAGAGGGGAGGTGTTTGGGAGGATAGGTGAAGTAGATAAAGAATACACTTATGATGAGCACAGAGTAATGATGTATATAACTGTTGAATCACTATATTGTATATCTAAAACTAATATAACACTGTATGTTAACTATACTGGAATTAAAATAAAAGAACTTAATAAAAAATAAAATAGAAAATGCTTCAATGAGGGATTATCAACATGCTTGCATAAAAATGAAAAGTAGAAAGCCTCAGCAAAGAAAAAGAAGATATAAAGAAGAGCCAAATGAACATTTTAGAATTTAAAGTATAGCAAATAAAATAAAAAAAACTAAAAGGAAAGCTCAAGGACAGAATGGAGGAAGGAATCAGTGATAGAAAAATAAAAGTTACCCCCAAATTTGAACAGCAGAGAGAAAACAAACAAAAAATAATAATTAACAAAACCTCAGGAATCTGTGGCACTGTAAGAAAAGATCCAACATTCGTGTCCTTAGAAAGCAAGGTTAAATGACTTAACTTTCCAAATTTGGAAAAAGATCTCCAAAAAGATAAATCCAAAGAAATCTACCAAGATCCATCATAGTCAAACTTCTGAATATGAAGGAAAAAGAAAAATCTTGAAAGCAGCAAGAGAGAAATGACACCATACTTACAGTGAAAAAATAATTTAATAACCAGTGGATTTGTCATTAGAAACCATGAAGGTCGGAAGAAAGAGGCACACCTTTTTTAAGTGCTTAGTGGAAGGAACCATCAATCCAGAATCCTATATTTAGTGAAAACATCCTGAATGAAGGGGATCTTGAGACATTTTTACATGAAGGAAAAGTAAGAGAATTTGTAGCCAGCAGAACTACCTGAAAGTAATTGGCAAATGCAATTGTCTAAACAAAAAGAAAATGATAAAAGCAAGATCATGGAACATTAGTAAGAAAAAAGAACAACAGAAAAAGTAAAATACGATAAATACATTTTCCTTCTCTTGAGATTAAAGTAGAATATAATATTGTCTTATGTGATTCCACACTAACATAAAGGAAACATTTAAGACATTTATAAACAGGTGGTAATATTCTTCACTACACTCAAACTGGTAAAACGTTAATACCAGTAGATGGCAGTGTTATGTATATGTAATGCAATACCTAGAGCAACCACTTAAAAAGCTTTACAAAGAGATACATTCAAAAACACTAAAGATAAACCAAAATGGAATTCTAAAAAATATGCAAGTAATCCTCAAGAAGGGAAAAGAAAACGAAAAAGAACAAACAGCAAACAAGACACTTAAACTCTAATATATCAATAATTGCATGAAATGTCTATGGGCTATACCAATTTAGAGACAGAGATTGGCAGTTGGCTTTAAAAACATGACCTAACTATATGCCGTCCACCAGAAACTCATCGAATACAATGATATAGGTATGTTGATAGTAAAGAATGGAGAAAGATATCAGGCAAACATTAATTGAAGGAAAGGAGAAATGGTTATATTAATAATACCAGATAAAGTTAACTTCAAAGCATGTTAAATTACTAAAGAGATGAACATCACATAATGATAAAAATGTTAGTCTCCTGAAAAGACATAGCAATCCTAAATGTGTATGCACCAAACAACAAAGCTCAAATATATGAAGCAAAAACTAATAAAAATGAAAGAGGAAACAGACAAGTCCACCATTATAGTTGGAGACACTAACAACCATCCCTCAACAATTAATAGACAAAAAATCAAAAGGATATGGAAGAACTCAACAACATCAACCAACAGACTCTAATACACATTATTAGACACTGCATCCAACAATAGCAGAATGTACATCTTTTCAATTTCCAAGTGCACACATACAAAGATAGCCCATATCCTGGCCCATAAAACATGAATCAACAAATTTAAAGAATTAAAATCCCATGACCACAATGAAATCAATTAGAAACTAATAACAGAAATATAATAAGAAAATCTCCAAATACATGGGAACTAAACAACATGCTTCTAAGTAATATATGGGTCAAATAGAAAGTCTCAAGGGAAGTAAAAGAAAATTACATTGAATAAAAATGAAATAAAATTGTAACATCAATATTTGTGGAACAGAGAGAAAGCAGTAATGAGGGAATATTTATAGCACTACATGCTTACGTTAGAGAAGATGAAAAATTCCATATCAATAATTGAAAATCTCATCACTAACCCAAAGCAAGGAAGGAAATAACAAATGTAACAGCAGACCATATGAAAATATCAAAACAACAGAGAAAATTATGAACTAAAAAATTGTTTATTTGACAAGATCAAAAACACTGATGAACATCTAGCCAGACACACAACAAAAAATGAGAAGAGAGAAATTACCAATATCAGGAATGAAATGAAGGATATCACAACTGATTCTACCCTCATTAAGAGGGCAATGAGGGAATACAACACACATTCTCATGAAATGAACTAATTCCTCCAAACACACGAACTACAACTCATGCAATAAAACTGGTGAAAAATATACATATAGATCAAAGGAACAGAACAGAGAACCCAGAAATAGATAAAATCTGAATATCTGATATTTTTTGAGATATAGTTGACATATAACATCATAAAATTTGAGGTGAACAGCCTTTTGATTTGATACATTTATATTGCAATATGATTATTATCATAGCTTTAGCTAACACCTCTGTCACAGCACATATGATCATTTCTTTTTTCTGATGAGAACAGTTAAGTTCTAACATCTGAGCAGTTTTGATGTATACAATACAGTACTGCTGACTATAATCACCATGCTGTACATTAGATCCCCAGAACTTATTCATTGCAAGTGTGTACCCTGTGACCAACATCTCCCAATTCCTCTGCCACCACCCCGAGCTCCTGGTTACCACCATTCTACTCCAAACTGAATCAATCTCCTTATTCTTTATTGGATTGTTTAGATTTTTTTGTATCTTTTTTTAAAAAAATTTATTATGTTATGTTAGTCACCATACAATACATCATTGGTTTTTGATGTGGTGATCCACAATCCATTGTTTTCATATAACACCCAGTGCTCCATGCAGTACATGCCCTCCTTAATACCCATCACCAGGCGAACCAATCCCCCCTCCCCCCCTCCCCTCTAAAACACTGTTTGTTTCTCAGAGTCCATAGTCTCTCATGGCTCATCTCTCCCTCCGATTTCCCTCCCTTCATTTTTCCCTTCCTTCTCCTAATGTCCTCCATGTTATTTCTTATGTTCCACAAATAAGTGAAACCATATGATAATTGACTTTCTCTGCTTGACTTATTTCACTTAGCATAATCTCCTCCAGTCCAATCCATGTTCATGTAAAAGTTGGGTATTCATCCTTTCTGATGGTTGAGTAATATTCCATTGTATATACGGACCACATCTTCTTTATCCATTCATCTGTTGAAGGGCATCTCAGCTCTTTCCACAGTTTGGCTATTGCAGACATTGCTGTTATGAACATTGGGGTGCATATGGCCCTTCTTCTCACTACATCTGCGTCTTTGGGGTAAATACCCAGTAGTGCCATTGCTGGGTCATAGGGTAGCTCTATTTTTAATTTTTTGAGGAACCTCCACACGGTTTTCCAAAGTGGCTATACCAACTTGCATTCCCACCAACAGTGTAAGAGGGTTCCCCTTTCTCCACAACCTCTCCAACATTTGTTTCTTGCTTTGTCAATTTTGCCATTCTAACTGGTATAAGGTGGTATCTCGATGTGGTTTTGATTTGAATTTCCCGGATGACTAATGATGATGAACATTTTTTCATGTGTCTGTTAGCCATTTGTATGTCTTCTTTTGAAAAGTGTCTGTTCATGTCTTCTGCCCACTTTTTGACTGCATTATTTGTTTTTTGGGTGTTGGGTTTGAGTTCTTTATAGCTCTTGGATATCAGCCCTTTGTCTGTAGTGTCATTTGCAAATAACTTCTCCCATTCCATGGGTTGCTTCTTTGTTTTGTTGACTATTTCCTTTGCTGTGCAGAAGCTTTTTATCTTGATGAAGTCCCCAAAGTTCATTTTTGCTTTTATTTCACTAGCTTTTGGAGATGTATCTTGAAAGAAGTTGCTGTGGGCAATGTCAAAGAGGTTACTGCCTATGTTCTCCTCTAGGATTTTGATGGATTCCTGTCTCACATTGAGGTCTTTCATCCATTTTGAGTTTATCTTTGTGTATGGTGTTAGAGAATGGTCGAGTTTCATTCTTCTGCATGTGGCTGTCCAATTTTCCCAGCACCATTTATTGAAGAGACTGTCTTTTTTCCATTGCAAATGTTTTCCTGCTTTGTCAAAGATTATTTGACCATAGAGTTGAGGGTCCATATCTGGGTTCTCTATTCTGTTCCATTGGTCTATATGTCTGTTTTTGTGCCAGTACCATGCTGTCTTGGTGATCACAGCTTTGTAATATAGTTTGAAATTGGGCAACGTGATGCCCCCAGTTTTGCTTTTCTTTTTCAACATTTCCTTGGCAATTCGGGGTCTTTTCTGATTCCATACAAATTTTAGGATTGTTTGTTCCAGCACTTTGAAAAATGTCATTGGAATTTTGATCGGGGTGGCGTTGAAGGTATAGATTGCTCTGGGTAGCATAGACATTTTAACAATGTTTATTCTTCCGATCCATGAGCATGGAATATTTTTCCATCTTTTTGTGTCTTCTTCAATTTCTTTCATGAGTGTTCCGTAGTTCCTGGAATATAGATCCTTTACCTCTTTGGTTAGGTGTATTCCGTGGTATCTTATGGTTTTTGGTGCTATTGTAAATTGAATCGTTTCTCTAATTTCTCTTTCTACAGTTGCATTGTTAGTGTATAAGAAAGCAACTGATTTCTGTGCATTGATTTTTTATCCTGCCACATTACTGAATTGCTGTATGAGTTCTAGTAATTTTGGGGTGGAGTCTTTTGGGTTTTCCACATAAAGTATCGTGTCATCTGCGAAAAGAGAGAGTTTGACTTCTTCTTTGCCAATTTGAATACCTTTTATTTCTTTTTGTTGTCTGATTGCTGTTGCTAGGACTTCTAGTACTATGTTGAACAATAGTGGCAAGAGTGGGCATCCTTGACGTGTTCCTGATCTTAAGGGAAAGGCTCTCATCTTTTCCCCATTGAGGATGATATTCGCCGTGGGTTTTTCATAGATGGATTTTATGAACTTGAGGAATGTTCCCTCTATCCCTATACTCTGAAGAGTTTTAATCAGGAAAGGATGTTGTGTTTTGTCAAATGCTTTTTCTGCATCAATTGAGAGGACCATATGGTTCTTCTCCCTCCTCTTATTAATGTGTTCTATCACATTGATTGATTTGCGAATGTTGAACCACCCTTGCATCCCGGGGATAAATCCCACTTGGTCATGGTGGATGATCCTTTTAATGTATTGTTGGATCCTATTAGCTAGGATTTTGTTGAGGATTTTGGAATCCATATTCATCAGGGATATCTGTCTGAAATTCTCCCTTTTGATGGGGTCTTTGCCTGATTTGGGGATTAAGGTAATGCTGGCCTCAGAGAATGAGTTTGGAAGCTTTGCTTCTGTTTCTATTTTTGTAACAGCTTCAGTAGAATAGGTATTATTTCTTCTTTGAATGTTTGGTAGAATTCCCCAGGGAATCCATCAGGCCCTGGACTCTTGTTTTTTGGGAGGTTTTTGATCAATGCTTCAATCTCGTTACTGGCTATTGGCCTATTCAGGTTGTCAATTTCTTCCTGTTTCAGTCTTGGCAGCTTACAGGTTTCCAGGAAGGCCTCCATTTCATCCAGACTGCCCAGTTTCTTAGCACATAGTTGTTGATAATAATTTCTAATAAGTGTTTCTATTTCCTTGGTGTTAGTTGTGATCTCTCCCCTTTTATTCATAATTTTATTAATTTGCGTCCTTTCTCTTTTCTTTTGGATAAGTCTGGCCAGTGGTTTATCGATCTTATTAATTCTTTCAACGAACCAACTTATAGTTTTGTTGATCTGATCTATTGTGTTTCTGGTTTCTAATTCATTGATCTCTGCTCTAATTTTAATTATTTCTCTTCTAATGCGTGGCTTAGGTGTCGTTTGTTGCTTTTTCTCTAGTTCTTGAAGGTGTAGAGCTAGTTGGTGAAGTGGGGATTTTTCTATTTTTTTGAGTGAGGCTTGGATGGCTATGTATTTCCCCCTTAGGACCACCTTTGCAGTATCTCATAGGTTTTGGACCAATGTGTATTCGTTCTCATTGATTTCCATGAATTGTTCAAGTTCTTCTTTGATTTTCTGGTTGACCCAAACATTCTTGAGCAGAGTGGTCTTTAGCTTCCAAGTGTTTGAATTTCTGCCAAATTTTTTCTTGTGATTGAGTTCCAGTTTTAAAGCATTGTGGTCTGAGAATATGCAGGGAATAATATCAATCTTTTGGTATCGGCTGAGACCTGATTTGTGACCCAGTATGTGGTCTATTCTGGAGAAAGTTCCATGTGCACTCGAGAAGAATGAGTATTCTGTTGTTTTAGGGTGGAAAGTTCTGTATATTTCTATGAGGTCCATCTGGTCCAGTGTATCATTCAAAGCTCTTGTTTCCTTATTGATTTTCTGCTTAGATGATCTGTCCATTGCTGAGAATGAAGTATTGAGGTCTCCTACAATTAACGTATTGTTATCAATATGACTCTTTATTTTGGTTAACAGTTGGCTTATGTAGATGGCTGCTCCCATTTTGGTGGCATAGATATTTACAATTGTTAGATCTTCTTGTTGGATTGACCCTTTAAGAATGATATAGTGTCCTTCTGTGTCTCTAATTACAGACTTTAGTTTAAAATCTAATTTGTCTGATATAAGAATTGCTACCCCAGCTTTCTTTTTTTTTTTTTTTTTTTTAAAGATTTTATTTATTTGACAGAGACACAGCCAGAGAGGGAACACAAGCAGGGGGAGTGGGAGAGGGAGAAGCAGGCTTCCCGCGGAGCAGAGAGCCTGATGTGGGGCTCGATCCCAGGACCCTGGGATCACGACCCGAGCCGAAGGCAGACGCTTAACGACTGAGCCACCCAGGCGCGCTACCCCAGCTTTCTTTTGAGGTCCGCTGGCATGGAAGATGGACCTCTATCCCTCCACTTTCAGCTGGATGGTTTTTTCTTTTTCTTTAGGTTCAAAATGAGTCTCTTGTAGGCAGCATATGGATGGGTCCTGTCTTTTTATCCAATCTGCAACCCTGTGTCATTTTATGGGAGCGTTTAGGCCATTCACGTTGAGAGTGATTATTGAAAGATATGAATTTATTGTCATCATTTTGCCTGTGAAGACGTTGTTTTTATAGATTGTCCCTGTAAATTTCTGTTGTATATCACTCTTGGGGTCTTTCTCCTTTTATGGAACCCCCCTTAATATTTCTTGCAGGGCCAGCTTAGTGGTCACATATTCTTTCAGTTTCTGCCGGTCGTGGAAGCTCTGCATCTCTCCATCCATTCTAAATGATAGCCTTGCTGGATAAAGTATTCTTGGCTGCATGTTCTTCTCATTTAGTACCCTGAATATGTCTTGCCAGCCCTTTCTGGCTTGCCAGGTCTCTGTGGATAGGTCTGACGTTATTCTGATGTTCCTCCCTCTGTATGTAAGGAATCTCTTCCCCCAACTGCCCTTAAGATGGTTTCCTTGGTTCTAAGATTTGCGAGTTTTACTATTACATGCCGGGGTGTTGGCCTGTTTTCCTTGATCTTGGGAGGGTCCTCTCTGCCTCTAGGATGCGAATGTTTGTTTCATTCCCCAGATTAGGGAAGTTCTCAGCTATGATTTGCTCAAATACATCTTCTAGTCCTCTCTCTCTCTCCACTCCCTCCGGGATTCCAATTATTCTGACATTGGAACGCTTCATGGTGTCACTTATTTCTCTGATCGTATTTTCATGGATTCTGAGTTGTCTTTCCTTGGCCTCCTCTTTTCCCTTTTTATCTATTATATTGTCTTCTAGGTCGCTTATTCGTTCTTCTGCCTCACTTACCCTAGCTGTTAGATTATCTAGATTGGATTGGATCTCATTGATAGCATTTTAAGTTCTGCCCATTCAGCTTTCATTTCTGCCCTTAGAGACTCTATGTTGCCATTAATTGATTTCTCCATTCTAGCTATTGTCTTCACAATTGCTAGCCTGAATTCCATCTCCGACGTTTTGGTTTTATCTGCATCCATTTGTAAATCTGCAGCATAAGTCATAATCTCTGAGTCTTTTCTATTTTGGGGGTTCCTCCTTCTAGTCATTCTGTTGATGGGTGGTTGAGGGAATGTAGAGAGTCCAAATTATTGACCAGAACCCAAGCAAGATGCACCTGTTTTCTAGGGACCTTAGGGTTGCTGGCCTCTTGTTTTCCCAGCCTGTCTTCTGGGGGAGGGGCCTGTGGCACTGTTACTCAGGCAACCCTGTTTGGGCGGAGTTGCCCTGCCCCCTGTGGCGGGGGATGGGCTCAGTGGGAATCAGTTTTTGGGACTTTTGTTCTCTGGCGGCTTTCCCTGGCGGCTTTCTGCGTCTCTTCCGTGAGTCAGAGCAGAAGAGACCGTTTCCAACCCTCTGCCTCAGAGCAGAGAGACCGCAGTCTGTTCTTCAGTGAGCTCTCCAGGCCACACTGTCTCCATTTCTGTCCATGCTTCTATAAACTGCAGCATCCTGAGTTGTGCGCCCCTCCGCAGGCTCCCAGTCCTGCCTCCAGGTCAGGGCACGTCTCTGCCCTTTGTGCTTCTAAAACCGCCAACCGTTCCCAGTTCGCACCCCGCAGCTCCGTGTTTCCATGCCGGGGGCTGCCCTAAAGTCCTTTCCCCACCGCCCCGTCCCGAGCGAGTGAGGCTGTCGCTCACCAGCGGTGTAGGATCCCCATGGCCAGGCTCCCTCCCGCTGCCATTTATCCTCCGATATCTGCCTGCAGAATCACTGCTCCCTGCTTCGAACCTCGAAACCAACCACCTGCAATATTCTGTTTGTAGAGATCCAGGTCTTCTTACATCTCAGGCTGGTTTTGTGGGTGCTCAGAGTGGTCTGGTAGATATCCAGCTCAATTCTGGGACCAGTTGAAATAGGGTGCCCTACACCTCCGCCATCTTTTCTTCCCCAGATTCTTTTGTATCTTTTTGATTTAGTCTTGGAAAGTTGTATATTTCTAGGAATTTACCCATTTATTCAAGGTTATTCAATTTGTTGACATATAAATGTTTATAGTAGTTTCTTATGATCCTATGTATTTCTGTGGTATCAGTTGTAATATCTCCCGTTTCATTTCTGATTTGTCTTATTTTTTCCTTAAAGTCTTGTTAATTTTGTTTATCTTTTAAAAATATAGCTCCTAGTTTTATTGATCTTTTCTATTGTTCTTCTGGTCTCTATTTCATTTATTTCTACTCTGATCCTTGTTATTTCTTTCCTTATGTTAATTTTGAGTTTAGTTTGTCCTTTCTTCTAGTTCTATTTGAGATCTTTCTTTTTTCTTACTATATGCATTTATTACTATAAACTTCTCTTTCAGAAGTGCTTTTGTAGCATCTGATAGGTTTTGGTCTGTTGTGTTTTCATTTTCATTTGTTTCAAGATATTTTTTTATTCCCCTTTAGATTTCTTCTTTGACACACTGGTTGTTCAGGAGTGTTGATTCCTAGTTTCTTAACACTGTAGTCAAAAAAGATACTTGGTATGATTTCAGTCTTAAGTTTGTTAAGATTTTTTTGTGACCCATTGTATGATTTATCTTGGAGAATATTCTGTGTGCTCTTGAGAAGAATGTATGTTCTGTTGCTGTTGAATGGAATGTTGTATACTGATATTTGATCTAAACTATGGTTCAAGTCTAATGCATCCTTGTTGAGTTTTGTCTGAATGATCTACCCACTGTGGAAAGTAGGGTGTTGAAATTCCCTACTATTATTGTATTGTTGTTATTTCTCCCTTCAGATATGTTAGTAATTGCTTAATATATTCAGGTGCTCCAATGTTGAGCATGCTTATCAATTGTTTTATCTTCTTGATTCGTTGATCCCTTATTACATAATGAATTTTTTCTCTTGTTACTATTTTAGCTTACTGTCTGTTTCATTTGACATAAGTATAGTTACCCTCACTTTCTTTTGGTTTCCAATTGTACGGAATATCTTTTTTCCATTCCTTCACTTTGAACATATATGTATCCTTAAAGCTGAAGCAAGGCTCCTGTAGGCAGTATATATGTGAGTCTAGTTTTTTATCCTTCCAGCTACTCTGTGCCTTTTAACTGGAAAATTCAATTTATAGAGTAATTTAGAGTAATTACTGGCATGTAAGGACTTAGTAATATCTTATTAATTGCTGTCTAATTGTTTTGTATTTCCATGGTTCCTTTTTTCCTCCCTTGATGCCTACCTTTGTGAATGATGATTTTCCATAGTTCTATGCTCTGATTCCCTTTCTTTATCTTTTGGGAATCTACTATATGTTTTTACTTTGAAGTAAGCATGAAGCTTACATAAAACATCTCATAGTTGTTAATAGTCCATTTTATGATGATAGCAACTTAAATGGGTATACAAAATATCCACCCTTTTACTCTCTTATTTTTAATGACACAAGATACCTCTTTTCATATTGTGTATTTGTTGAGAAATTATAGTAGCTTTAGTTACATTTTAATATAATTAATTAACATATCATATTACAGAATTAGACTTTTCTGAATCTGTCACACATTTACTTTGAATCAGTGTATTGTACATGTTCATGTTACTAATTAGTGTATTTTCATTTCAGATTAAAAATTCCTTTCAGCATCTCTTATAAGGCAGGTATAGTGGCCATAAACTCCCTCAGCTTTCATTTGTATGGGAAAGTATTTCTGAAGGATAACTTTGCCCAACATAGTATACTTTGTTGGCAATTGGTTTCTTTTAGCACTTTGAATATATGCTTATGAAAGGGCCACATCCCACTCTCTTCTAGCCTATAAAGTTTCTGCTGAGAAATCCACTGATAGCCTAATGGGGGTTCCTTTGTAGATTACAATCTTCTTTTCTATTTTTTTCTGTTCTCTAGGTGACTTTTTTTTTTTTAAGTTTTTATTTAAATTTATAAACCTTTTTCCTACTGCTGCTTTTAGGATTCTCTCTCTTCTTTGATTTTTGACAGTTTTATTATAATTTGTCTTGGAAAAGATCATTTTGAATTAAAATAACGAGTTAATCAATTAGCTTCATCAACTTGGATATTCAAGTCTCCCCCTAGGTTTGGGAAGTTTTAATTTAATTTAATTTATTTAAATTTTAGTTAACATACAATATTGGTTTCTGGAGTAGAAGTCAGTGGTTCTTCACTTATATACCACACCCAGTGTCTATCACAAGTGTCCTCTTTAATACTCATCAACCATCTAGCCCATCCCCCACCTACCTCCCTCCATCAATCCTCAGTTTGTCCTCTATCGTTAAGAGTCTCTTATGGTTTGTTTGTATCTCTCTTTTTTTCTTTTTCCCCTTTCCATATGTTCATCTGTTTTCTTTCTTAAATTTCATATGTGAGGGGCACCTGGATGGATCAGTCAGTTAAGTGTTGGCTTTCAGCTCAGGTCACGATCCTGGAGTCCTAGGATTGAGTCCTGCATTGGGCTCCCCACTCAATGGGGAGTCTATTTCTCCCTCTGACCCTCTTCCCTTTTGTGCTCTCTCTCTCTTTAATAAATAAATAAAATCTTTTAAAACATTTCACATATGAGTGAGATCTTATGGTATTTGTCTTTCTCTGACTTATTTCACTTAGCATATTACACTCTAGCTCCATCCATGCCATTGCTAATGGAAAGATTTCATTTGTTTTGATGCCTGAGTGATATTCCATTGTGTGTACACACACCACATCTTTATCCATTCATCATTCAATAGACATTTGAGCTCTCTCCAAAGTTTGGCTATTGTTGATAATGCTTCTATAAACATTGGGGTGCATATACCCCTTTGAATCTGTATTTTTGTATCCTTTGGGTAAATGCCTAGTAGGGCAATTGCTGGGGTATAGGGTAGTTCTATTTTTAACTTCTTGAGAAGCCTCTAAACTGTTCTCCAGAGTGGCTGCACCAGCATGAATTTCCACAAACAGTATAAGAGGATTCCCCTTTCTTCACATCCTCATCAACACCTGTTGTTTCTTGTGTTGTAATTCTAGCCATTCTGACAGGTGAGAGATGGTATCTCACTGTGGTTTTGATTTGTATTTCTCTGATGATGAGTGATTTTGAGCATCTTTTCAAGTATATTTTAGCCATCTGGATGTCTTCTTTGCAAAAGAGTCTATTCATGTCTCCTGCCCATTTTTTAACTGGTTATTTGTTTTTTGGGTTTTGAGTTTGCTAAGTTCTTTATAGATTTTGGATACTAACCCTTTATCAGATATATCATTTGCAAATATCTTCTCATATTCTGTAGGTTGCCTTTTAGTTTACTTGATTCTGTCCTTTGCTGTGCAGAAGCTTTTTATATTGATGAAGTCCCAATAGTTCATTTTTGCTTTTGTTTCCCTTGCCTCTTGCAACATGTCTAGTAAGAAGTTGCTACAGTTGATGTCAAAGAGGTTTTTGCCTGTTCTCTTCTAGGATTTGGTGGCTTCCCCCTCACCAAAATCCATTTTGAATTTACTTTTTCATATGGTGTAAGTGGTCCAGTTTCATTCTTCTGCATGTTGCTGTCCAGTTTCCCCAACACCATTTGTTGAAGAGATTGTCTTTTTCCATTGGATATTCTTTCCTGCTTTGTCAAAGATTAGTTGACCATATAGTTGTAGGTCCATTTCTGGGTTCTCTATTCTGTTCCATTGATCTATGTGTCTGTTTTGTGCCAGTACCATACTGTCTTGATGACTATAGCTTTCTGATATAGCTTGAAATCTAGAACTGTGATGCCTCTAGATTTGTTTTTCTTTTTCAGAATTGCTTTGGCTATTGGGGGGTCTTTTGTGGTTCCATACAAATTTTAAGATTTTTCTAGCTTTGTGAGAAATGCCAGTGGTATTTTGATAGGGACCACATTAAATATGTAGATCACTTTGGGTAATATAAACATTTTAACAATATTTGTTTTTCCAATCCATGAGCATGGGCTGTTTTTCCATTTCTTTGTGTCATCTTCCATTTCTTCCATAAGTGTTTTGTAGTTTTTGGCATATAGACCTTTTACTTCTTTGGTTAGGTTTGTTCCTAGATATCTTACTGTTGTTGGTGCAATTGCAAATGGAATCAATTCACTGATTTCTTTTTCTGATGCTATGTTATTGGTGTATAGAAATGCAACAGATTTTTGCACATCGATTTTATATCCTGCAACTTTGCTGAATTGATGTATTAGTTCTAGCAGTTTTTTGGTGTAGTCTTTTGGGTTTTCTACATAGAGTATCATGTTGTCTGCAAATAGTGAAAGTTTCCTTGCCAATTCAGATGCTTGTTTTTTTTTTTTTTTTCCTTTTTGTTGTCTGATTGCTGAGGTTAGGACTTCCAGGACTATGTTAAGTATAATTGTGAAAGTGGACATCCTTGTCTTGTTCATGACCATAGGGGAAAGACTCTCAGTTTTTCCTCATTGAGGATGGTACTAGCTATGGGTCTTTTGTATATGGCCTTTATGATGTTCCATCTATCCCTACTTTGTTGAGGGTTTTTATCAAGAAAGGATGCTGCATTTTGTCAGATGGTTTTTCTGCATCTATTGACAGCATCATATGGTTCTTATCCTTTCTTTTATTATTGTGGTGTATCACATTGATTGACTTGTGAATACTGAGTCACCCTGCATCCCTGGAATAAATCCCACTTGATCGTAGTGAATAATTATTTTAATGTACTATTGAATTCAATTTGCTAGTATTTTATTGAGTTTTTTGCAACGATGTTCGTCAGAGATATTGGCCTGTAGTTCTCCTTTTTAGTGAGGTCTTTGATTTTGGAATCAAAGGTAATGCTGGCTTTGTAGAATGAGTTTGCAAGTTTTCCTTCCATTTCTATTTTTTGGAATAGTTAGAGAACAGGTATTAACTCTTCTTTAAATGTCTGGTAGAATTCCCCTGGAAAGCCATCTGGCCCTGGACTTTCGTTTGTTGGGAGATTTTTGATTACTGATTCAATTTCTTTGCTGGATGGGTCTGTTCAAATTTTCTATTTCTTTCAGTTTCAGTTTTGATAGTTTGTAAGTTTCTAGAAATTTGTCCATTTCTTTCAGGTTGCCCAGTTTGTTGGTATATAATTTCTCATAATATTTTATTATAATAGTTTGTGTTTCTGTGGTGGTGTTTGTCATCTCTCCTCTTTCATTTGTGATTTTATCTGTCTTGGTCCTTTCTCTTTTCCTTTTGATAAGTCTGGGTAGAGGTTTATCAATTTTATTAATTTTTTCAAAGAACCAGCTCTTAGTTTTGTTAATCCGTTCTCCTGTTTTTGTATGTTTCTATATTATTTTTTTCTGCTCTAATCTTTATTATTTCCCTTCTTCTGTTGTCTTTAGGCTTTATTTGCTGTTCCTTTTCTAGATCTTTTAGGTGTAAGGTTAAATTGTGTATTTGAGACTTTTCTCACTTCTTGAGGTAGGCCTGTATTGCAACATACTTTCCCCTTAGGACTGCCTTTGCTGCGTCCCAAAGGTTTTTGACTGTCATGTTTTCATTTTCATTTGCTTCCATGTATTTTTTTTATTGACTTCTTAATTTCGCGGTTAACCCATTCATTCTTTAGTAGGATGTTCTTTAGCCTCCATGTATTTGAGGTCTTTCCAAATTTTTTCTTGTGGTTGATTTCAAGTTTCAATGCATTGTGTTCTGAAAATATGCATGGTATGTTTGGGAAGTTCTTAGCCATTATTTTTTTAAATAAGCATCACTCCCTTCTTTCTATTTTCTCTTTCTGGGACTCCAGTGATTCTGATTTTGATTCTTTTGATGGTTTCCCACAGATCACATAGGCTTTCTTCATTCATTTTCATTATTTTTTCTTTGTTCTCCTCTGATTTATTTCAGAGTTCCTATTCTCTAAAACTCACCGACTCTGTCTTTTGTCTAATCGCTTCTGCTGTTGGTGTTTGTATTGCTTTCATTTTATTCACTGGAAATTCTTCATCTCCAGAATTTTTGTTTGTTTCCATTTTAATGAGTTTTATCTCTTTGTTAAATTTCTCATTTTGTTTGTGTATTGTTTTCTTGATTTCACTGAACTGTCTATGTTTCCTTGTAGATAATTTTGTTTCCTCAAAATGGCTATTTTGAATTCCTTGTTGGGTAAATTTCAGATCTCTGTGTCTTTGGGTTCAGTTATTAGAAGATTATTATGACCTTTGGTGATGTCATGTGTCCTTGATTCTTCATGGTTTGATTTGTACTGCCCAACTAATCAGGTTGAGAATATTTTCTCTTATTGTTGGCCATTCAGCTTTCTCTTTGTAAAGTGCCTATTTATGTATTTTGTCCATGCAATCAAGAGTCTGACTCCATTTTCAATGTCTGAGAGAGGACAGTTTTTAAACCTCATCCCTCACATTTGGGTAAGAAAGCCCAAGCAATCATTCCTTCTGCACTTTGAGAAATTTAGACCCTGAAAATCCTGGCTTGCATATGGGAACACTCACCCCAGACCCACCTCTTAATGATAATAAAAACACAAGCCATTTTCAGACTGCCCTGGGTGTCTACTCTGCTTTCCCCCAAAAGCTTCAATACATGAGACAGAAACCACTTTATTCCCCTTAGGGCATACATGGCATCATCAGTCTTGACATCTGACCACTTTAGACTGGGGGAAATTTTGGATCCTGCTCTCTGTGGGGCAATCACAATAAGGCCCATTTCCATATTAGGTTATTTACATTTTGCTGAATGATTTGTAGTAATCCTTTATATATTTCTATGCCACCCAAATTTTGGGGTGGTCTTTTCACCTTGTCATTGTCAGATTTTGGAGTTATGGTTATTCTAGCTTCATAGAATGAAACAAGGAGTACCATTTTTTTCTATAGTCTGGAACAGATTGTTTATAATTGAAATTATTTATTCTTGAATGTTTGGTAGAACTTCAAAGTAAAGACATTTGCTATGAACTTCCCTTTATGTAAGACATTTGACCATAGTCTCACGCTCTTTCATTTGTTCTTAAGCCTGTTTATATGTTATATATTAGTAGGAAATGAATCTATTTCAATTGTTTTCACATATTTGGCATAAAACTGTTCATAATATTAACTTATTTCATTTTAAAACATCTGCAGAACCCATACTTATGTTTTCCTTTTCCTTTACTGTTTATCTTTGCCTTTTTTTCTTGACAAATATTGCCAGCATCATTTGAATTTTATTAATCTCTTTAATGAACCAAATTTATATTTGTTAATAATTTTTTTCCCTCTTGCACTCATATCTCTTATTCTCTTTCATATTTTCAGTCTCTTTAAATCTCTGCTGAATTCTCATTGATTTTTTCAAATCTAACTTCCAGTCTTCTAACTTCTCTCTTTTGCTCTGTTTATTCTCTTAAATCATCCACCTATTTTTTAATTTCAAGGAATAAATTTTTCATTTCTTTTTGGTTCTTTTTCAAATTCTTCTTGGTCATTCTTTATAGTTTTTCCCCCCTCCGTACATATTGTTAAGCGTTCCTTTTATTTTGTACACATATTTAACATTGTTTTTTCATGATATGGTTTGATATTATAGTATCTGAAGTACTTGCAGATTTAGTCTGTTTCTTGCTTCTGCCATTTCTTTTTTATGAAGTTGTTGTCTCTATTTGTGTTTGGTGGTGGTGGTTGTTATATTACTATGAGCTGCTCAATTTCCTTGGAAAATTTTTTAGCAATTCTTTTAGGCTGAGATCAGAATTATAATCAAAACTAACAACTTCTATGAGATAGATGAACACTATGAAATCCAAACTGATGATAGTTCCAATAGGGTTCATATTAAAAATATTTAAAAACTAGTATGTCATGGATATCCAGTAATCTAAAGAGATGCTGGCTCAACTGGGTGTTGTAGGCAAGTGTTGAGTCACTATATTGTACATCTGAAACTAATATAACACTGCATGTTAACTAACTGGAATTTAAACAAAAACTTAAAAAAAGATGCTGGCTCAATTAGAATCAACAGCAACTGTAAAAAACAAAAACAGAAACATATGAATGTACTAGTGCATTCTGGATAAGCAATAGCATTTCCTGAAATGAAGATAAATTCCTTTAGAGAGAATTTGCATTTGTTTTTTCTA
Organism: Halichoerus grypus; assembly: GCF_964656455.1. Lineage (NCBI taxonomy): Eukaryota > Metazoa > Chordata > Mammalia > Carnivora > Phocidae > Halichoerus > Halichoerus grypus. The sequence continues at coordinate 55,250,944 of NC_135717.1, forward strand.
GATGGCTGGGGCCATTACTGTCCAAGACAACTTTAAATTACATTTTGCCTTAAGATTCATTGGCATCCAAAGTCATGTGAATTTCAGCTGTAAATATTCCTGATAGCCATATTTTGATTCTAACTGATCAGTAGTCATTCTTCTCACCTTCTGAATAGAAATTGGTTAGAGTTAAGTTTTTTTTTAATTTTTTATTGTTATGTTAATCACCATACATTACATCATTAGTTTTAGATGTAGTGTTCCATGATTCATTGTTTGTGCATAACACCCACTGCTCCATGCAGAATGTGCCCTCTTTAATACTCATCACCAGGCTAACCCATCCTCCCACCCTCCTCCCCTCTAGAACCTTCAGTTTGTTTTTCAGAGTCCATCATCTCTCATGGTTCGTCTCCCCCTCCGATTTCCCCCCCTTCATTCTTCCCCTCCTGCTATCTTCTTCTTCTTTTTTTTCCTTAACATATATTGCATTATTTGTTTCAGAGGTACAGATCTGAGATTCAACAGTCTTGCACAATTCACAGTGATTACCAGAGCACATACCCTCCCCAGTGTGTATCACCCAGTCACCCCATCCCTCCCACCCCACCCCCCACTCCAGCAACCCTCAGTTTGTTTCCTGAGATTAAGAATTCCTCATATCAGAGTGAGGTCAAATGATACATGTCTTTCAGTTAGTGTTAAGTTTATCCTTTGTGAGAATTCTTGCAGGGGATGTAGATATTTCTGGTTAACTCTTACAATGGGTCCCTTTGGAGAGAGGGTATCCCAGCTTTCAAATAGGAAGATCTATTAGACTTTGTGCTTTTGGTAGCCCTTGAGCTTTGTTTTCTCTGTCCTGTGCCACTGGAGTTCTGGAAGACTGAAGTACCGATTTATCTTAGGCAGAAGGCCATAAGGTAAAAGGTAACTACAGGGAAGGACCCCAATTACTCCAGAGATTTTTTTGACCTGGGAATTTCTTAATTTCTTGCCCACTTTTCAGTGAATTTAAGACTATAAAAAACTTTATCCATAATTGTCACTGTTTTTGACCTGTGGGGGACTGAGCAAGGTATTTTTTCTTATTATTCTTGGAAATGAAATTCTTGTGGTAATATTTTTCTTAATGCAAATTTGAATTATATATCAAGACCAAAACATTGTTCTGACAGGATTTAATCAACTAAGTTAACTAGATGAGGCACACTAGTTTAAGCATAATTTGGTGTTTAGTGCAATTATGATAAAAACTACTAACATTACATTAAGAGCTTTGTTTTCTAGGAATAAAAAGAAATAGTTTGCTTTAAAATTAGATGAAATTTTAAAATGTTGACCAGTGTACAGATGGGCTTCTAAAAATACTTGGTATTTACAGAAAGGAAGAAATGCACATATCTTAGATGTAAATTATTATAGTTGGAATTTGTGCATGGATTACACCATTTAAAAACTTCCAAACATTGATTTTGAAGCTTATTGGTCTCTTCATCATTACATATGGGTAGTTTGTAGATAATCAATAAAATTGTCATTAAATCTCCCAAAAGCATTATATCTATAAGAGTTTTAGAACCAGTTCCCAGGGAGATCTATCACAAGCACAGGCTTTATTACATGCAAACTAAAGAATGAACACTAAGTTGAAAGTACCTAATAAAATATGAGTTCAAATATCTTCAAACTGAGAATGTGAAATAATTATTACATATTTCTAACAGTCAATAGTAAACAGTTTGATTCCATAAGTACATTTTACCAGAAGCACTTGGTCCAAACAACACTGGGAAAACAAAATTAGCTCTGAACACAAAGGGGTGTGGATAAAAAAATATTCCTTGCTTTCTGGTTTTGTGGGCAATCACAATTTAGGAGAGAATTAGAATGTTGGAATTATTTTAAAGGAAAAAAGAAATAAGATTTCCGTTCATAATTGAGAGGAATTTAAAGAGAGTAGCAAAGTACTGCTGTTTTATGTTCTGATTTTAAAAGGAAGCGAAAACTAAGCAAATTATTCTAAGCTTTGCAAAACACCTTTATTTAATAAAAATTAAATGCTCAGGGTAAAAGTCATATATATGTCAAATATAATATATATATTTACATACGCTTTTTAAAATAAGGTGAAACATATAACTCTCTGACATACTGGCATGTAATTCTTCAGTAAATGTGATACATCTTTTATAAAATACTTTTGTAAAGCCTAATTTGAAAGACTTGTATTGAGGAGAAAGTGGTTTTGATTAATGCGTTGTAGGTAATTATTGCATTTGCTTTATTTTGTATCCATGACACTTAATGCCTAACAAAGATGTAGCAAACAATATTTTCTTTTTGCATGGCTGCTATGAAATCATACTGAAAGCTGATGACAGCCAATTCTACTGTTCTGTAATTTTTTTCTTAAAGCTCTTCTGTTGCTTAAGTTTCCCCTGACCATTGGTTCTAGAACAGGATTAAGTTAAATAGCCCAAAGCCTCTCTCCATCTTCGATGTAAGTGTATTTTTTAAAAATTTGCACGAGGCCATCCAAAGAAGAAATGAGATAAAATGAGGTGATTAATCATACATGAGGCCAGAAAAAAAAAACAAAACCTGTTTATTATGGATTGGCTAGATATTAGATTTCTTTATATTGGGTTCTAATAAATTTCCACTTGAAGTTACTGTCATTTCAGAAATGGGGACTGAGTGGAGCTGTTTCCCTGAAATGTTTGAATCCCTGGTTCCTCTAACAGCTCTCAATCTGTGAATGTTGTACCTCTCTAAGGAACTATCAGCAGGTTTGCTCATAAATCACAGAATCTTCTGCTTACCCCTATGACTGATCTCTAAAAATGGGATCAACGCACTTTATTCCTGAAATTTGAAAACAAGTATCTATGAAAGAGAGTGTCGAGAAAGACAATATTAAAAAAGGTCACACCCTAATTCACCTTGGTTCCCAGAAACAGTCCTTATAGCTTTTTGATGAAAACAATTTCATAGCTCTTGATGATTACATTGTAAAAGTCTAGCAGTCAGGAACATTAAAGCTAGTTATATGCTTATTTTTATTCTAAAAAATTCTTAGCTTTGCTAAAGCAACATCCCCCTTTTCAAGTCCAGGAACAAATACAACTGACCAATTTCTTGAATATAGATCCTCATATAAATACTTATGTGAAAGTGTGTTCAGATGGTAGCTTCCACAAAAAGAAGAGTAATATTTCCCAGATGCATGTGTTGTGCTTAAAATGATTGCAGCAAAAGAAACTAAAAGAAGCATATTTTTCATTCTACTTCACTGTCTTTCTTGGTGCCTTCAGTAACAATTATATTGCAAACATTCTCTTGCAAATCATCTGTGTAAAATATCAGGAAAATTATACTTTCAATACAAAATGTGAAGAAAATCTTTCTATTTTTACAGCTTTAAAATGTATTCCTTATCCCAGAGCCCACCATTTTCTAAAATATGCAGTTTGAAGAAATAGCACTGACAACTTCTTACATAAAAAACTTTTATGAATGCAAACTTTGAGTGATTTTCTGGTTAATCTAATTTATTTAAATTAGCTTTATTTAATTACACATACAGCTGTTCTGTGCCCTGAACAAAGCCCTAGGGACTATTTAAAGTGCTTAAGTCTAAATGTCATGTTTTATCACTATGTAATATGTAGCGAACCACAAAAATTTGTTGTTGTTGTTCACTGGGTAGTACTTCAAGACTGCAGCATTCTTTTCCTTATTTTTACTCTGGTATGTTAATAGTTATAAAGCTACAAGCTAAATGTAAGTAGAAATGACTTTTCTTTCCCTTGAACATTATTCACACCATAATACAAGTTAAAGCAACAGCCTCAGAGAGGTCTCTTCCATTCCAAGAGCTTTAATTACCACCTATAACCAGGGTTTCCAAAATCCCTATCATCAGCCCAGATTTCTCTCTAGTGCTCTAGACCCCTACATCCCATGTCACCTCTTAAACAGTCCATGTGTCCAAAGTGGAATTCATTATCTTTCCTTCAACCAACTCTTCCTGTTGTATTCTAACATCACCAATTGGGTTTTCACTTATTAATTAGATTTCTGGTTATCAAATGATTTTGGGGGCAAGACAGCTTAGACTTGACATAACCTCTATCCTTACAAAGAACAAACTCCATCCAGTGCCAAAGCTTGGGATACTGGATAAAGCTTAGTCTTTGGGACTGGTTGATCTTGGCTCAAATTCTGGCCCTACTGTTACTGACCAAGTGTTCTTGGACAAATTATTTCTGGAAGTCTTTGTTTCCTTATATATAATAAAAATATTATCAAACTGCCTAATGATAACTAGAAACCCTAAGGAGAAAATACATATGAAAGTGTCATATAAGACATAAGGCCTCATATAAATGTTAATAATTTCTAGTTGGCATATTACTAAAAGATTCCAATGAAGAAGACAGGCCTAAAGACAAAGCAAGCTATCTTAGTTTATAAAACAATAATATACAAGCCACCACCACTAAACAGCCATATAATGAAATGTGATTCTCTGAAATTTCCCTGGGACTTGCCCTATTCTAATGCCAACCAACAATATGGAGGGCAAAAGTATTCATAAGCCAAGTGAAGACATAGGATTGAGATCCTTGATCCATGGGCATATATCTTTAGGAAAAGAAGGTTGTTTTTCCTGGTAACATGGGGATATTTTTAGTTCAGTAGAAATTAGTGAACAATTGGCTTGCATTAAAGGAGAACTCAGAAAAATTATTCCCTAATTTACAATTAGGAAATGGCTTAGGAATTGGGAAAAACCAGGATTAATATGTGACTGTCTTCAGAATTTAGCTTTTTTCCTTCGAAAGATATTACAATACAATAAAATTTATTTTTTAAAGATTTTATTTATTTATTTGACAGAAATTTATTTTATTTATTTATTTGACAGAGAGAGCACAAGCAGGGGGAGCAGCAGAGGGAGAGGGAGAAGCAGGCTTCCCGCTGAGCAGAGAGCTCAATGCGGGGTTTGATCCCAGGGCCCTGGGATCATGACCTGAGCCAAACACAGATGCTAAACTGGCTGAGCCACCTGGGTGCCCCAATACAATAAAATTTAAATGAGAGTATGTCATAAGCTCCACTGTATTATTATGCCATCAAATCAGCCCATGAGACCTACCTGCTCATGCCCTAGTTGGTGTATGAGTGGTTTGGATGGCAATGGTCTCATGAAGTATGATTTTATTACCAAGACTATCTGTAAAGTCAAAGACTTTGCAAGCCCCTGATGAACTAGTCAGAGGATGTTTCAACATCCCTACAACTGTTGAGAAACCTCTACATCCTAATGACATTAGTGCAATCAGAGCATCACTTCAATAAGTAAGCCACCCAGGCACATACACAGTCTCTGGGCCTTTTCACTTTGGAAAATTAACTAATGGCAGTATCTGAGCGGAAAATTTCATCTTCCTCTCTTCACAATGAAACAGTCCAAGGTCACCTGTGACAGGCATAAAAATGCTCCCATCACATACACACCCCAAAACACCCACACAGTCCGATTTTCACTGCGCTGTCACTGAACTTGTTTGTATAACTAGTTAAATCTAATGTTCAAACCTTTATCCTCTCAAACATGTGAGGGCTGACAGTTTTATTTCCTTATCACATTACATCAGTTCTTTGCAAGCAAGATGTAGCAAGTACCTGAACATCTTGGGGATAATTACTCTTCCAATAATGTGCAACACTAATGATACTTCTCCAGTTTTTTATGGTGCAAGTGTTTTATGCTTTATTAGTTTGCACTTGGTCTTTTCTTTGATATTTTTCCTCCTGTTTGAGATTTTACAGGTTAGTGCTTGTACTATTCCTGTGAAGAATGTATTCTATGCCAAAGAAGGAGAATGATTATGGTAATACTGAAAAGGCCAGATGCTGGCCTTTATAAAAAATATATTATAAAATTGGCTTTGTGTCTTTCCTAGAATAGGAACTTAAGTAATAAATGGAGGCTAGTTGGAGTGTGTGTCTCAAGGGTATATATAAGCCAAGAAGACTACAGTAGGCTAGTGTATCTTCAAGAGACTAGCTCAGAGCAGAACAGGTGCCCCCAGTATTAAGCTTTGAGATCTGGTCATATGCAAGATCCAAATTCTCCAGGTTGAGACAATAGGTAGATCAGGCCAATATGTCAACATAAGATGAAACTGTTATAACTCTGTTTTCTGCTCCCAGTTTTGCCACTTCTAGAATGTCATATAAATGGAATTATAATGCAAATTGCCTTAGGAGTCTCGTTCACTTTATTCAGAAAAAATGTACTTAAGAGTCATCATGTTGTTGCACAAATCACAAGGTATTTTTTCTTTTATTGTTTTATAGTGTTCCATTCTCTGAATTCACAATGGTTTGTTTATTCATTTGCTTGTTGAAGGGCACCTTGGCTGTTTCCAGTTTTTCACAATTATGGATAGTGTTGTTATAAAAGTTTATATGTAGGTTTTTATGTGACATAAGTTTTCATATCATTAATACCCAGGAATAGGATTTCTGGGTCATATGGTAAGTATATATTTAATCTTAGAAGAAGCTGCCAAAACATTTTCCAAAGTGGTTATATCATTTTGCATTCTAAGTGTAATGCATAAGCATTTTTATTACTCTGAAGTCTCACCAACATTTCATATTATCAATTTCTCTTAAAAAAAAAAAAAAAAACTTTAGCCATTCTTGGATAAAGAAATTGTGATACACACTCACACACAAACAATGGAATATTGTCTAGCCTTAAAAAAAGGAAATCCTGTCATTTGTGACAACGTGAATCGATCTGGAGGACATTTTGCTAAGTGAAATAAGCCAAACACAGAAATATATTACACAATGATACTTATATGTAGAATCTAAAGAAGTCAAATACATAGAAGCATATTATAGAAAGAGGATCACCAGGGGTGGGGAGGTGGGGGAAATGGGGAGATGGTGGTTAAAGAGTACAAAGTTCAATTTATTTACAGTGAATATGTCTAGAGATCTAATGTATAGCATTATTATATTATTTTATTTTTATATTATATATATATATATTTATTATTATATATTACATTATTATATTATATACTAGAAATTTACTAAAATAGATTTCAGGTACTCTCACCAAACACACACAAATGATTAGTATGTAAGGAGATGGATATGTTAATTAGCTTGACTATAGTAGTCATTTCATGATGTACATATGTTTTAAAACATGTTATACACTTTAGATATACATAATTTTTATTCAAATAATTTTTTATCCATTTGAATAGCTGTGTAGTAGTATCTTATGGTTTTAATTTATACTTCTTCAAAGATTAATGATGTTGAACATCTTTTTATGTGCTAATTTGCCATCTATATATCTTCCTGGGTGAAGTATTCTGTACAGATCTTTTGCCCTTGATCAGTTGTTGATTTACTTTCTGTTGAGGTCTAAGGGCTCTTTGTATACTGTGGATACAAGTCTATTAAAGGTTATATGATCTGTAAATATTTTTTCCTTTTTTGTGTCTTTTCATTCTCTTAATAGTGTCTTTCAAAGACTAATAGTTGTAATTTTGATGAGTCCAATTTATCAATTTTTTTCATGGTTTGTGGTGTTCGAGTAGTATCTAAAAACTCATTGCCAAACCCAAGGCCACATAGACTTTCATCCTATGCTTTCTTCTCTAAGTTTTATTGTTTTAAACTGTGTATTTAGGTGTATGGTCAATTTGAGTTAATTTTTATGTGTGTGAGATTTGTGTAAAGGTTTATGTTTCTGCATGTGATGTCTACTTGTTTTAGCACTATTGTTAAAGGATTATGCTTTCTCCATTGTATTGCCTTTTTACCTTTTTCAAAAATTAATTGACTGTATTTGTGTGAGTTTATTCCTGGGCTCTCTATTCTTTTTCACAAATTGACAACTGATACGCATTTATCCTTTTACCAAACTACATGTTTTGATCATTGTATTTTATAGTAAGTCTTAAATCAGGCAACAACTTCAGGTCCTGCCTCCAAGCAGCATTAGCCCTCTGACTTTGTTCTTTTTAGAACTATTTTGACTATTCCAGTTTTGTTGCTTTTCCATATAAAGTTTCGATTCAATTTGTTATTATCTTCAAAAAAGCTTGTTGGTATTTTGATTATGACTGAGTTGAATCTATAGATCAAACTGGGGAGAACTGACATCTTAATATTGAGTCTTTCAATCCATGAACATGATCTATCTCTTTATTTGAACACATCTTTCATTTCTTTCATTAAATGTTCTGTAGTTTACAACATACAGATCCCTACACATATTTGGTGAAATACTTCATTGTTTTGGGTTTTATTATAAGTGAGATTGTTTTTCACATTACAAATTACAAATATTCATTTCCGGTATATAGATATGCCAGAACTGATCCTTATAACTGTCTTTGTATTTGTTGACCTTTCTAAAATCACTTCCTTAGGGGTTTCTATATAAACTATAATATTGTCTGAGAATCCTGTTATTCACTTTTCCAAATCATATTCAGTCTCCAAGTACTAACCAGGTAGAAGAAACTAGTCGCTCCAATCACTTCACCCACAACACCTTTGTATTCTGCACTTACTACACTGTAATGTAATTATTTATTTATGGATTTTTACTCCTCCCTTAGACTATCAGATCCCTGGACACAGGACCTACAGTTATTACCTTTTTGTTCTGAGCACCTATCAAAGTATCAGAGACATAGGAGGAATGCACTAAATGTTTATTTAATACAGGATGGAGAAGGAGGTTAAAGGAGAAAGAAGGAAGGGAGGGAGGAAGGAGGGAAGAGCAGATAAGACCACAGATTTACAGGCTATTAATCAGATGTGCAAAAGAACACTTATCTTTTAATCTTCCTTGTACTCTACCAGGGCTTGAAAGAGGAAAGAAGAGCATTAAACTGGCCAATTAAATGCCTTGATCTTGGCAAGATGGTGGAGGAGTAGGAGACCTGGATGTCGTCTGGTATCAGGAATTCAGCTGGATAGGGATCAAACCATTCTGAACACCTACAAACTCAACAGGAGATCGAAGAAAAGAATAGCAACAACTCTCTGAACAGAAAAGCAACCACTTTCTGGAAGGTAGGACATGCGGAGAAGTGAATCCGAGGCAATATTTGGGAGGAGAGACGGCAGGGGAGGGGGCCTCCGTCGGCTGCTACTGGCAAGTGATAGAGCAGAGGAGCACAAAATCGGAACTTTTAGAAGTTGGCTCCACTGAGGGATGTCGCTCCAGTGGCTAAGCAGGGGGTGGAACCCTCACGGGACAGTGTGGTCTCAGGACCCTTGGGGTCACAGAAAGACCGGGGGTGCCTGAGTGTGGCAGAGCTCCCAGGTATCGGAGAGGGGAAGCCAGCTGCAGAGATGGAGCAGAGGCGCAGGCTCTCAGCTTGGGGTTGCCATAAACCGTGATCCGCGGCACAGTCGGGCCACTGCTCCTCCAGCAGGGACCCAACAAGCATTAGATCTGGGGAGACTCAGGGATGCCTGGGTGGCTCAGCTGGTTAAGCATCTGCCTTCAGCTCAGGTCATGATCCCAGGGTCCTGGGATCTAGCCCCGCATCGGACTCCCTGGTCCGTGGGAAGCCTACTTCTCCCTCTCCCACTCCCCCTGCTTGTGTTCCCTCTCTCGCTGTGTCTCTCTCTCTGTCAAATAAATATATAAAATCTTTGAAAAAAAAAAAAAGATCTGGGGAGACTCCCCTTCATCCCCCGGGAGGAGCGGCGCAGGAGTGCACCACAGGGATCTGCTTGGTTTGGAGACTCCAAACCGAGTTGGGTGCCAGAGATAGAAATGCTCAGTCATAGGCTGGGTGAGCATGGAGTGCGGCCAGAGACGGGGAAGATGGGAGTGATTGACCGCTTTTCTCTGGGGGCTCACTGAGGAGCAGGCCTGGAGTTCCTGGCTCCTCCAGGGTGGAGATTGGGAGGCCGCCATTTTCACTCTCGTCCTCCAAAGCTGTATGGAAAGCTTGCAGGGAACAAAAGCTCCCGAGAGCAAACCCAAGCAGATTACTTAGCCCGGATCGGCAAGGGCGGGGCAATTCCGCCTCCAGCAAAGACATTTGGGAACCACGGCAACAGGCCCCACCCCAGAAGATCAGCAAGAACAGCCAGCCAAGACCAAGTTTACCCATCAATGAGAATGGCAAAACTCCAGCGCTAGGGGAATACTGCACATATAATTCATGGCTTTTTACCATGATTCTTTAGTCTTTCAAAGTTAATTTTTTTTTAACTGTCTTTTTTTTTTTTAATTTTTCTTTTTCCCTTTTTCAACGAACATCTTATCAATCCCTTTTTTAAAAAACATTTTTATTTTTCATTTTTAGAGTCATATTCTATCCCTTCATACTAGTTACCCTTATTTTTGGCATATATATATAAGTTTTTCTCTCTTTAAAATTTTAAGATACAGTTTCTTCTAACAGATCAATATATACCCTAAATCTCTAGTGTATGGCTTTGTTCTAGTCTCTGCGTAACCACATTCTCTCCCTTTTTTTTTTTTTAAATCCCCTTCTTTCTTTTTTCAAACAACTTCTTATCTTATCAATTCCTTTTATAAAATCTTTTATAATTTTCATCTTTACAGTCATATTCCATCCCTTCATCATATTAACCCTTATTTTTGTACATATATAAGTTTTTCTTTCTTTAAAATTTTGGGAGGCACTTTCTTCTAACAGACCAAAATACACCCAAAATCTAGTGTGTGGCACTGATCTGTGCAGCAGCCTGATCATATTTGATCATATTCTGTTTTTTTTGTTTGTTCTGTTTTTGTTTGTTTTTATCTTTTTCTTTTCCTTTTTTTCTTTGTCTTTCTTTTTTCTTTCTTTCCCTTTCTTTTCCCCTGGCTTCAGGTCTTTTCTCATTTGCTTAGAGTATATTTTCTGGGGATGTTGTTACCCTGTTAGCATTTTGTTCTCTCATTCATCTATTCTCCGCTGGACAAAATGACAAGATGGAAAAAATCACCTCAACAAAAAGAACAAGAGGCAGTACCAACTGTCAGGGACCTACTCAATATGGACATTAGTACGATGTCGGAACTAGAGTTCAGAATGATGATTTTAAAGATACTAGCTAGGCTTGAAAAAAGCATGGAAGTTTTTAGAGAAACCCTTTCTGGAGAAATAAAAGAACTAAAATCTAACCAAGTTGAAATCAAAAAGGCTATTAATGAGGTGCAATCAAAAATCGGGGCGCTAACTGCTAGGATAAATGAGGCAGAAGAGGAAATCAGTGATATAGAAGACCAAGTGATGGAAAATAAAGAAGCAGAGAAAAAGAGAGATAAACAACTACTGGATCACGAGGGCAGAATTTGAGAGATAAGCAATACCATAAGATGAAACAATATTAGAATAATTGGGATCCCAGAAGAAGAAGAAAGAGAGAGGGGCAGAAGGTATATTGGAGCAAATTATAGCAGAGAACTTCCCTAATTTGGGGAAGGAAATGCATCAAAATCCAGGAGGCACAGAGAACCCCTCTCAAAATCAATAAAAATAGGTCAACACCCCGACATCTAATAGTAAAACTTACGAATCTTAGAGACAAAGAGAAAACCCTGAAAGCAGCTCAGGAGAAGACATATGTAACCTACAATGGTAGAAACATTAGATTGGCAACAGACTTATTCACAGAGACCTGGCAGGCCAGAAAGGACTGGCATGATATATTCAGAGCACTAAATGAGAAAAATATGCAGCCAAGAATACTATATCCAGCTAGGCTGTCATTGAAAATAGAAGGAGAGATAAAAAGCTTCCAGGACAAACAAAAACGAAAGGAATTTGCAAACACGAAACCAGCCCTACAAGAAATCTTGAAAGGGGTCCTCTAAGCAAAGAGAGAGCCTAAAAGCAACATAGACCAGAAAGGAACACAGACAATATACAGTAACAGTCACCTTACAGGCATCACAATGGCACTAAATTCATATCTTTCAATAGTTAGCCTGAATGTAAATAGGCTAAATGCCCCAATCAAAAGACACAGGTTACCAGATTGGATAAAAAAACAAGCCCCATCAATATGCTGTCTGCAAGAGACTCATTTCAGACACAAAGACACCCTCAGATTGAAAGTGAGGGGGTGGAATCAAAAAGGAGAATTACAGACCAATATCCTGGATGAACATGGATGCAAAAATTCTCATCAAAATACTAGCCAATAGGATCGAACAGTACATTAAAAGGATTATTCACCACGACCAAGTGGGATTTATCCCTGGGCTGCAAGGTTGGTTCAACATCCACAAATCAATCTACGTGATACAATACATTAACAAAAGAAAGAACAAGAATCATATGATCCTCTCAATAGATGCAGAAAAAGCATTTGACAAAGTACAGCATCCTTTCTTGATCAAAACTCTTCAGAGTATAGGCATAGAGGGTACATACCTCAATCGTAAAAGCCATCTATGAAAAACCCATAGTGAATATCATTCTCAATGGGGAAAAACTGAGAGCTCTCCCTCGAAGGTCAGGAACGTGGCAGGGATGTCCACTATCACCACTGCTACTTAACATAGTATTAGGAGTCCCAGCCACAGCAATCAGACAACAAAAAGAAATAAAAGGCATCCAAATTGGCAAAGAAGAAGTCAAACTCTCACTCTTTGCAGATGATATGATACTTTATGTGGAAAACCCAAAAGACTCCACGCCAAAACTGCTAGAACTCATACAGGAATTCAGTAAAGTGGCAGGATATAAAATCAATGCACAGAAATCAGTGGCATTCCTATACACCAACAACAAGACAGAAGAAAGGGAAATTAAGGAGTCTATCCCATTTCCAATTCCACCCAAAACCATAAGATACCTAGGAATAAATCTAAGCAAAGAGGCAAAGGATCTGTACTCAGAAAACTATAAAATACTCATGAAAGGAATTGAGGAAGACACAAAGAAATGGAAAGACGTTCCATGCTCATGGATTGGAAGAACAAATATTGTGAAGATATCAATGCTACCTAGAGCAATCTACACATTCAATGCAATCCCCATCAAAATACCATCCACTTTCTTCAAAGAAATGGAACAAATAATCCTAAAATTTGTATGGAACCAGGAAAGGCCTCAAATAGCCAGAGGAATATTGAAAAAGCAAAGCAAAGCTGGTGGCATCACAATTCTGGACTTCCAGCTCTATTACAAAGCTGTCATCATCAAGACAGTATGGTACTGACACAAAAACAGACACATAGATCAATGGAACAGAATAGAGAGCCCAGAAATGGACCCTTAACTCTATGGTCAACTAATCTTTGACAAAGCAGGAAAGAATGTCCAATGGAAAAAAGACAGTCTCTTCAACAAATGGTGTTGGGAAAATTGGACAGCCACATGCAGAAGAATGAAACTGGACCATTTCCTTACACCACACACAAAAATAGACTCAAAATGGATGAAAGACCTAAATGTGAGACAGGAGTCCATCCAAATCCTAAAGGAGAACACAGGCAGCAACCTCTTCGACCTCAGCCGCAGCAACTTCTTCCTAGAAATATCACCAAAGGCAAGGGAAGCAAGGGCAAAAATGAACTATTGGGACTTCATCAAGATAAAAAGCTTTTGCACAGCAAAAGAAACAGTCAACAAAAGCAAAAGACAACTGACAGAATGGGAGAAGATATTTGCAAATGACATATCAGATAAAGGGCTAGTATCCAAAATCTATAAAGAACTTCTGGAACTCAACACCCAGAGAGCTAATGATCCAATCAAGAAATGGGCAGAAGACATGAACAGACATTTTTCCAAAGAAGACATCCAAATGGCCAACAGACACATGAAAAAGTGCTCAACATTGCTCGGCATCAGGGAAATCCAAATCAAAACCTCAATGAGATACCACCTCACACCAGTCAGAATGGCTAAAATTAACAAGTCAGGAACCGACAGATGTTGGTGGGGATGCGGAGAAAGGGGAACCCTCCTACACTGTTGGTGGGAATGCTAGCTGGTGCAGCCACTCTGGAGAACAATATGGAGGTTCTTCAAAAAGTTGAAAATAGAGCTACCATACGATCCAGCAATTGCACTACTGGGTATTTATCCCAAAGATATAAATGTAGGGATCCGAAGGGGTACATGTACCCTGATGTTTATAGCAGCAATGTCCACAATAGCCAAACTGTGGAAAGAGCCAAGATGTCCATCGACAGATGAATGGATAAAGAAGAGGTGGTATATATATACAATGGAATATTATGCAGCCATCAAAAAGAATGAACTCTTGACATTTGCAATGATGTGGATGGAACTGGACGGTATTATGCTGAGCGAAATAAGTCAATCAGAGAAAGACATGTATCATATGATCTCACTGATATGAGGAATTCTTAATCTCAGGAAACAAAGGGAGGGTTACTGGAGTGGTGGGGGGTGGGTGGGATGAGGTGACTGGGTGATAGACATTGGCGAGGGTATGTTCTATGGTGAGCGCTGTGAAGTGTGCAAGACTGCTGAATCACAGATCTGTACCTCTGAAGCAAATAATACATTATATGTTAAAAAAAAGAAGAAGAAGAATATAGCAAGAGGGGAAGAATGAAGGGGGGAAATTGGAAGGGGAGATGAACCATGAGAGACGATGGACTCTGAAAAATAAACTGAGGGTTCTAGAGGGGAGGGGTGTGGGAGGATGGGTTAGCCTGGTGATGGTTATTAAAGAGGGCACATTCTGCATGGTGATGGTTATTAAAGAGGGCACATTCTGCATGGAGTACTGGGTGTTATATGCAAACAATGAATCATGGAACACTATATCAAAAACTAATGATGTAATGTATGGGGATTAACATAACATAATAAAAAAAATTAAAAAAAATAAATGCCTTGATCTTCTGTAGTTTAAGCCATGTGATTTAGGCAATTGAATGTACTGGATAAATGTTCAGTCTTTCATATGTTTTCCTACATCCCGACTTCCCCAGATGGCAGCTAGGTGATAGTACACTCACGCTTTCATTCTGGAAAGGGGCCTGAGATCCAAGCACTGCGACCTTAGGCAGTTATTGCTCACCTCTGGCTTCTTCCATCTGGAGGAGGGGAACATCTGAATTCTTTCCATACTACCTGGGAGCCAAAGTAGACTCAGGGGGTTTCCTCTCTGCCTACTCATGGCATATGGTATATACGGTATAGACATCCAGCATGGTGGTGTCCGTCTGGGATTGGGTGAGAATACATTTGTACAGTTCCATCTGGACATTTTAGATGAAATTTTTGAACTAGGACAGTGTATTTTGGAATGAAGTGGATGTGCATCTTTCCAACCAGATAGGTTATTTTTAATGTCTTCAGTGATATTAGCCACCTCTTTGCCTCACTCTGGCATATAATACAATAAAATACAACCTGACACAGTAATATCTAGTGGGGCAAGTATCCAACTAATCAAGCAATTGAAAAATGTAGCTCTAATTCCCCACTGTAATGTGGATGTGCCTGAAGCTATATATATGGGAGAACTTACTAAGAAATGTGCTTTTCTCTTCACTTCTTGTACCAGATTTCAAATTGGTCCACTTTAGCAGTTATATAAAATTCTTTGCCATATCTTTGCATAGCTAATCCACTGTGTGTTATGCCAAGTTCTAGAAGTCGTGGTCCCCATTCTCAGGTTGGAAATCTATGATTTCCTTCCACCCACCCAAAACCACCAAAAGCAAAATAGAATGAACCTGAAATATCCAAGATTATTAGCCATCTCATTTCTTTTTATACTATGTGATGAATAACAGTGATTTCTATATTTTCATGTAGTCTCTAGATTCAATTACTCTAGATTTGAGACTCATGAAAAATTTCCCCCCACACATTCACTTCAGTCCTCTAGTCCTTAAGGTACAGTTTTCTAGTCCTCAAACCTTATTTTTCCTGCTCTATTATTTCTTGAGGTTGTGCCTCTCCATGATCAAGAACTCTTTCGCATATTATGAAATGTTCCCTTTAAGTATAGCATTCCATGTTAAATTTGTGTTTCTGTGGAATTAGTTTTTCTAAACTGCCCTGATTCTGTTTAATTAGGACCTTAGCCTATTCAAGTCAGTGCAAACCCATTTTCACAAGTTCCCTTCTTTTCTTGCAGATACACAAGCACCTCATTCCACATACATGTTGCCACAGGAGTTCATAGTCACATTAGGGTAGAGGGTGTCATTTCAATTAAAAAAGCTCTCACAGAAAGCTCTAGAGCTGCAATGCCTTCAACACTGCTAGTTAGATTCAGGTCAGAAAGTAATCAACCGACTGGTTCCAATTGCTATGAAGCCTTAATGTGATTATTAGGGAAAGATTACTGATGAGCAGTTGGCTGACCTGGCCCACTTTCGATCTCTTCATTTTAAGACTGAAAAGGGCCATATATATCATCTATGCAGCACTTGTAAAAGTGTAGGGTATGTGTTGCTGGTAGTTTATGAGGCAGTTTTAGGTAGTATAGGATCAAATATCTTGATCTTGGCATTTATCTTTTCCACCATTGTATAATCACTCCCAGTAACATCAAGACTATGAAGGCGGTGGGGGGGGGGGGGAGGAATTGAGATAGAGGAAAGAGAAGGTGAGCCAGAAGAAAAAGAAAGAGAGGCCAAGAAACCCATCTAGAACTAAAGCAAAGGTATTTGACTCCTACGACACTGGGGGTTGTAAGCTTTGAGAGTAGGAGGGAGAGACAGAGAGTGTGTACGTTTGTATGCATGTGTACACCTGTCCAGGGGAGAGGGCTGAGGCGGAAAGCACCCAAAGGGAGGTGGGTTTCAATGATTCACATAGACTTCTCAGTCCTTCCGTGACACACTGAGAATTCTGGCTGTAGAACTCAGCACCCCAAAAGGGAGCCACACCCATTAAGAGTAGAAGAGAAGAATGCTTGCTTGGGAAAGCATGTGGGATAGGAAATGGGAAGGCATACGAAATGAGCAATAAAACTTTCAGAGACAGAGAAATAGTAAATGCTATTAAGAGTGGGGGTTTGGAATTTCTCGGAAATAGAGGCCCTATGAGGAGCCAGCAGGCTGATGAACTGCTAAGGGCATGAGAAAGGGTGACCAAGGGTATGGTGAACAGAATTGTGGGCTAAAAATAGTAACAGTGACATTGTCTTCCCTATGTTCAATGAAACCACTCTGAAATCTGGGGCAAATCAGTCTGTCTCCTCTAGTAAAATTAGAGATACTTAGATTTCTTAAAACTTCTATGTTATTATTTTTAAATTAACAACCTTATTTTGTATCTCTTTAATGTTTATAGCAAACTTCTGTTTATGTTGATGACATTGGTCTTACATTTATGATTGGGGGGACATAAGATTTCCTTTGCAGTAAATTTATTAAAATAAAAAGAAAACATTTACAAATGAGAAAAGGTCAAATAAATTGCATAACAATATAGGGCATAACCATATGAATTCTGGAACCAGCCTGTCTGGATTGAAACATAAGTTCTACCACTTACTGGCTGTGCAATCTTGGTTCGGCATCTGTATAATAAGAATAAAGATGGTCCCTACATCACAGTGTTGATATGAAGATTAAATGAGCTATTAAAGCTAAAGGTATTAGAAACATACCCAGCATATTTGTGCATGTTGTTTTTATATTTGAATATGAATATGACAAAAATGACTTAAAAGTTGTTAGAATGTCTACTCAAATATACTTATTCTACAGATACTAGAAGTTATGTAAGTTGCCCAACCTCTTAATGATAGAACTTGGATTAGAATTGATTTTCTGGGGACCCACTCCCATCTTCAAATTCCACCTATTTGTTTTTACGTGGTTACTGTCACGTACACAGGCAAAATCAAGAACTGCTGCTATATGAACTTCAAAGTACAAGGAGGAGCATGCCCTGCTAGCAAAAAAAAAAAAAAAAAAAAAAAATCATCATAGAAGGAAAATTTGCAAAAATAGCCATTTTATCCAAGAATTTCAGATTTTTCCTATCATGTAAAACATGATGTTTAATACCATTCCTGGCTTTCAGAGGAAATGAAAAAGCAAATACGTGCTGGCCAGTAAGAGATAAAGACAGCAATGGTGAGTGTCTCTTCTTTCAGCAGCGAATAACTTTGCAACATGGATAACCTACAATCCTTAGCAACCTCACAAGTTCACCGCAAAGATTCCACAATTCTTAACTCTTCATTTGCCATATTAACCACTGGACTATAGAATCTCCCTTCAACCATTCATTTTTTACTGATTATGTCAATTAAGAAGTGGCACTCCATTAGTCCATTCATTTTAATGAGTGTTGTTTTGATTAGTACACACACACACACACACACACACACACACAGCAAGAAGCCACATAAGGTTTACAATTAATCTTTTAGAACTCTTTAAATAATTCACTTTTTAAAAGCACAATCAGAATATGAACCTCTGACTTGTGGGGCTGGGTGTTTCCTTAAATGTTTACAGCGATTGTGCCCTTGTTAAATGCTCCTTAAAATCTTTCAAGAAAATACAATTTGAGATAAATAATGCTGATTAGACACCCTCCCATGGAAGAAATAATAGAAAGGGATCAAGTGATAAATGAAATGAATGTTGCTCTATCAAAGCAAATGGTGATAAATGGAAGACCTGTGTTGGTGCTTACACTGGCACTTCTGTAAGCTGGTCAGACTATTTATAATTGTGTTTTAGTGTTTTGCAAACCAGTCATTTATACTAACAGTAACATTAAAGTGATAAATTAGAGAGAAGCAGCTTGTCTAATCAGCAGATAAGCAGTGATGCAGCTCAGATCAAAAGTAGAGTCATTCTGTTTCTTTCCCATGTTAATATTAATTATGGAAGGATCATTTGGTTTGATGGGAAATTTGCCAAATATGCAACCACTCATATAATTAAATTATTCTTATATTTCCTTTACTTTCTTTTTAAAGTAAGTTTCCTTTTCATTTTAGTCCTTTTTCAAATAACCTATCTTTTATTTTAATCACCTAAAGAAAGAATTGCAGTAAGTCAGTGTTATAGAAAAGGTCATTTCTTATTCCTTAACTATTAGCTATTTCAAAAATTTGGTGTTAACTACAGACAGTCCTGCTGTGACGTGTGATATTTGCAAGGAAAACATAGCCAGTGGACTCTGTACTATCAGATGGATTTTGATATACTATTAAATATATTCTTAGTTAAGGTTATACATATCTCATCAGTAATGAAAAAGATCTTTAAGAAGATATATGTGCATTTTAGTGTTAAAAATATATACTTATTATTAAAAATGAATATTCACTAATAAAACTACCCACCATTAATACTAACTCCATTTTATGTATTTTTCATTAATGACTAAATATTCAAGTTTATTCAAGCAGGAAATTTGCATTTTTTTACCTTTTTGGTATCCTGAAGGGATATTTTCATGGTTCAGAAAATAACTTTACTTTTTCTCAAGATTAAAAAAAATTTACTTTCTACTTGGGAAATCCTCATGCACTCTTATTTCCAGCCAGATTTTAATAACACATATGATTAATATTTTGTTTTATTTTTCTCTGGACATCTATTTTCTGGAAGCATAATACCAAGAGATACCAAATGCCCCTGGATCCACTGTACACATGTGTTTTAATCTCTCTTTAATAAGGTGTTTTACGGGGCGCCTGGGTGGCTCCGTCGTTAAGCGTCTGCCTTCGGCTCAGGTCATGATCACAGGGTCCTGGGATCGAGCCCCACATCAGGCTCCCTGCTCAGCGGGAAGCCTGCTTCTCCCTCTCCCACTCCCCCTGCTTGTGTTCCCTCTCTGGCTGTCTTTCTCTCTGTCAAATAAATAAAATCTTTAAAAAAAAAAAATAAGGTGTTTTACAATGTTTTCCTTTAATTCTAAATTTTATACTTATGTATTTACTTCTTACTTGCTCAAACATACCAGAAAGGCTGCACAATTACATAAAACAACCAAATAACATAAACACAAGAGAGAAAGAAAGAACAAGGAGAAAAATAAAACTAAGAAACATAGGAAAAAATAAGAAAGTAGAGAAATTAAACAAAACCATGATTGAGACTCTG
This sequence comes from Halichoerus grypus, assembly GCF_964656455.1. Lineage (NCBI taxonomy): Eukaryota > Metazoa > Chordata > Mammalia > Carnivora > Phocidae > Halichoerus > Halichoerus grypus. Next base: position 55,271,024 of record NC_135717.1, read on the forward strand.
TTACAAAAATATGCCATAAAGAGAGCAAATTACAACCCACGGGCTACATCCAGCCTACTTTTTTTTTTTTTTAAGTAGGAACACTAACATGAGATCTAATCACAGATTTTTACACACACAATGTAGTATTGTTAACTACAGGCACAAGGTTTGTATAGCTGACTTGTAGAATTTATTCAACTTGCATAACTAAAACTTAATATCCACTGAGCATCAACTCTGTATTTTCCCCTTCCTCAACCCCTGGCAGTCATTATTCTACTCTGTCTCTAGGAATTTGATTATTTTTATATCACATATAAGTAGAATCATACAGTATTTGTCTTCTGTGACTGGCTTGTTTTACATAGCTTAATGTCCTCCAAGTTCATCCATGTTGTTGCACACTGCAGGATTTCCTTACTTTTTAAGGTTGAATTACATTCCACTGTATGTACATACTACATTTTCTTTATCTGTTCATCTACTAATGGACATTTAGGGTGTTTCTGTATCTTAGCTATTGTGAATAATGCTTCAGTGAATGTGAGAGTATACACATTCCAAAGAATGATTTCCATTCTTTCAGATATATATCCAGAAATGGGCTTTCTAAAACATATAGTAATTCTATTTTTAATTTCTTGAGGAACCTCCATATTGTTTTCCTTAGCAACCTCACCACTTTGCATTCTCAGCAACACTGCAAGAGTTCCTATTTCTATACATCTTTGTCAACACTTGTTACCTTTTTTAAAATAACAGCCATTCTAACAGGTGTGAGGTGGTATCTCATGGTTTTGAATTGCATTTCTTTGATTATTAGTGATATATGCACCTTTTAATATACCTGTTGCCCATTTATATGTCTTCTTTGGAAAATGTCTATTCAAGTGTTTCACCCAATACCAGACTAATATGAAAAATTACAGATCAACAAACTAGGTAACCAAGGAGAAATGAGTAAATTCTTAGAAATGTACAACCTACCAAGAATGAATCATGAAGAAATAAAAAATCTGAGCAAATCACTTACTAGTAAGGAGATTAAGTCAGTAATCAAAAACCTCCCCAAAAAGAAAAGTTCAGGATCAGATGGCATAACTGGTAAGTTCTACCGAAGAAAGGAAGAAGAAGAAGAAGAAGAAAAGAAGAAGAAGAAGAAGAAGAAGAAGAAGAAGAAGAAGAAGAAGAAGAAGAAGAAGAAGAAGAAGAAGAAAGAAGAAAGAAGAAGAAGAAAGAAGAAGAAGAAGAAGAAGAAGAAGAAGAAGAAGAAGGAAGAAGAAGAAGAAGAAGAAGAAGAAGAAGAGGAAGAAGAAAGAAGAAGAAGAAGAAGAAGAAGAAGAAGAAGAAGAAGAAGAAATGATACCAATCATTTTCAAACTCTTCCAAAGATAGAAGAGGAGAGCACATTTCTAAACTCATTTTATGAGGCCTGCCTTACTCTGATACCAAAGCCAGACAAAAACACTGTAAGAAAACTATAGACGAAAATTCTTGATAAGAATCAGCAAAAATCCTGAACAAAATACTAGTGAACTGAATTCAACATCATATTAAAATGAACATACACCATGACCAAGTAGAGTTTATTCCCAGACACAAGGATGTTTCAACATATGAGAATCAATTAATATGATATACCACTTTAACAGAATAAGGGATAAAATTCATATAATCTCATCTGACAAAATTAAACACATTTTCATGATTAAATCTCTCAAACTATATATGAAAGAAACGTAGTTCAACATAATAAAGGTCATATAAAAAGACCACAGCTAATATTATAGTCAACTGTGAAAAAAAAAGGTCTTCCTTTAACATCAGGAATAAGGCAAGGAGTCTCACTTTTTCCACTTCCACTGAACATAGTACTAGAAGCTCTAGCCAGAGCAATTAGGCAAGAAAAAGAAATAAAAGGCATCCAAATCAGAGAGGCAGAAGTATTACTGTCTCTGTTTGCAGATGAATTTCTTACATGTAGAAAACTCTAGGGATGCCTGGGTGGCTCAGTCGGTAAGCATCTGCCTTCGGCTCAGGTCATGATCCAGAGGCCCTGGGACTGAGTCCCACATTGGGCTCCTTGCTCAGTAGGGAGCCTGCTTCTCCCTCCTTCTGCTTGTGCTCTCTCTCTCTCTCAGACAAATAAAATCTTAAAAAAAAAAAAAAAAAGAAAACTCTAAAGATGCCACAAAAAATTATTAGAACTAATATGCAAATTCAGTGAAGTTGCAGGATACAAAATCAACATATAACAACCACGTTGTGTTTCTATAAACTATAAGGAACTATGTGAAAAAGAAATCTAGAAAATAATCCCATTTACAAGGGCATCAAAAAGAATAATGTATGTAGGAATTAACCAGTGAGGTGAAAATGTATACACTGAAAACTACAAAACAATAGTGAAAGAAATTGAATAAGACAAAAATAAATGGAAAGATATCCATGTTCATTGAGTGGAAGAATTAATATTGTTAAAATGCCCACACTAACCTGGGCAATACACAGATTTAACACAGTATACAGTTTTAACCCCATTAGAATTCCAATGACATTTTTCACAAAAATAGAAAAAAAAAATCCTAAAATTTATATGCAACCACAGAGACCCCAAATAGCCAAAAGAATCTTGAGAAAAAAGAATAAAGCTGGAGTTATCACTTTTCCTGTTTTCAAAATATTACATAGCTAGAGAAATTAAAACAGTAGAGTACTGACATAAAAACGAACACGTAGACCAATGAAACAGAACAGAGAGCCCAGAAATAAATACACACATATACAGTCAACTGATCTTTGACAAAGATGCCAAGAATACACAATGGAGAAAGGAATAGTTTTCAACAAATGGTGTTGGGGAAACTGGATATCTGCAGGCAAAACAATAAAATTGAACCCTTATCTTAATCCCCAAACAAAAATCAGCTAAAAGTAGATTAAAGACTAAAGTGTAAGACCTAAAACTCTAAAAATCCTAAAAATAAATAAATAAATAAATAAATAAATAAATAAATAAATAAAGAGCTTCATGACACTGGTCTTGGCAATGATTTCTTGGATATAACAGCAAAAGCACAAACAACAAAAGAAAAAATAGACACATGAGACTACATCAAACTAAAAAGCATCTGTACAGCAAAGTGAACAACCAAAAAAGTGAAAAGACAACCCACAAGATGGGACCAACTATTTGCAAACCACATATTTGATAAGAGGCTAATATCCAAAATACATATACATATAAAGAAATCCAACAACTCAATAGCATAAAATATGTTTTACTTTTGACTGACTTCTCTCTCTCTCTCTTATAATTGGGTAGCTTCTTTAGAATTGTACTATAAGCTACGATATTCATATGAAACACTCTTCCTTTATCATGAATTACAAAAGAATGATGAAAACTTCCACTTGCACCAGAAGCTCAGAGTCTGTATACATTATCAGGAGTGCTAAGGTGTAAGAGAGAGTTTATGTGTCTACTTTGGTTTGTATAAGTGCTAGGATTTTAAGTCTATTTCTGGACACATAAAGAGAATGTGAAAAAAATTAGAATAGAGAAAAAAGTAACAAAAATAACCAATGATTTAGAATATGATTATTGCTTTGAATGACTTAGTCTCATCTATTGTTTTTCTGCTATAGCCCATTAATTTCTATTCATCTTCCAGTTTTCAGCTTAGAAGTCACTTTTCCCACATACCTTCCTAGTCTACTCAAGAATGAATTGGATACTCCACCAGTTTACCCCAACACTACCCAATGAAGGCCCTTTTATCTCTTCAAACATTCCTTGTAATGGCCTATTTGTCTATTTCCTCAGTAGAATATCACTGCTATGGTCTGACTGTGTCACCTCAAAATGTATATGTTGAAATGCTAACCCCCAAGGTAATCGTATTAGGTAGTGGGGCTTTCAGAAGGCAATTAGATACCAGGAAGGAGCCCTCATGAATGGGAGTACTGCTCTTATAAAAGATGCACCAGAGAACTTTCTTGCCCCTTCCACCATGTGAGGACACAGCAAGAAGGTGCTGTCTATGAAACAGGAGGTGGGCCCTCACCAGCCACTACACCAAATCTGCTGGTGCCATATTCTTGCACTTCCCAACCTCCAGAACCATAAGAAGTATATTTATGTTATTCGTAAGCCACCCACTCTGTGGTATTTTGTCATAGCAATCTGAATGAACTGCAGCAATCACCTTGAAGGCAAGGACGGAAATGTTTACTTCTGTATCTCCAAGAAGTGGTTCAGTGTTTGCTTTAGAGCTTATATATGGTAATGCTTTGTGACTAATTAAAATGGCAGTAATTTTGTCAAGACTATAATCACACTGTAGTATGAAGAGTGGAGGTCGCTACTGAATATCAATACTGAAGGCTACTGATTTGGAAGATCATACATGATACACTCTTAGGAGACTGAGTATTGATTTCTGTCACCCATTTTTGGTTTTATAAGAGTCAAGAATAAAGGTCTTCTTTCCTCTATATGGGACTTTGCAATGCCTGAATAATGAAGTATTATTATGATTTTTATTGATGTTATTTTAGATTGGAAAGATTTCTGATGAGCTTTTTCCTTTAAGAATTTCTTCCCAGAAATTTCTCTTCTATCAAAAGACAAGAGAATCACACATATTTTCCCATCTTTTTATTTGCATCTGTGAACTGCTTTCAGTGACAGGAAGTAGGAAACTTGAGCCATGGTGATGATTTTTACCTGTCCTCTTAACTCAAATTAATAACTTGTGCAGAGTCCAGATCATGGGGGAAAGATGGCTGGTAATGACTGCATTAGGAAAGTGTTTACTTTTTTTGGCCTGCTTTTGCAAACAAGCAAACAAAGAAAGAGAATAGACTGAAGCACTGTTAATATAAATGGGTATCTCATTTGTTTTCTAATTTTTTTTCTCCTGGGAAATTTAAAAAAATGCCTCTAAATCAGACTCATTCTTCTTGTGACATAAACAACCTATGGACGATAGCTGAAGTTTTTCCTCATGCATATCTCTCCTATCAAAAGTCTCCATAATTACTTGAAATGGCACCTGAAATGTTCTTGACAATTTGTGATTTTCACAAATTTATATTTTTTCTATTTTATTTGTTGAGCAAATATTTACTGAATGCTTCCTATGGTAAAACACAGTCCCAGTCATCAAAGGGGCTTACTACTATATTGTTACTCTAAGTTTGTTACTCCAAGCATTGTTTTTACTAAGATTTTTAAGCATAATAACTGTGTGATCAGTAGGTTTCAAGGTGGGTTAGATATAAAGAAAACAAAGCTCTAAGTTCTAAATTGGAAAGCCTCAAACTCTTGAGTTTTAAATTGGCATGAATATGGTTCTTTTCAGGTCCCTGAATCAGAAGAAAAGGCTAAGTCAAGGATTCTTTTTAGATCCTACTAAAAAAAAATAAGTAAATCTAGAACATAAGTCTTGTGTGGAGTTTAACAATATTCTAAAACCAGACACCAGTTCTTCTTTTTTTTTATCTGATTAATAAATCTAAGTGTATTTCTTTATCTCATGTTCAGATTTATTTTTCATGTTTTTTTTTTCTGAACAATGGCTATTAGTAATGAATATCAACTGATTGAGATCATTATTTTCTTTTCTCAACTTTGGCTTTTTGGCAGCTAAGCTGGTACCCTGGCTACACACAGAAAAATGATGGGAGCTGAAATGCGGGGCCACCTAATATGATAATGGGACCTTTTCCAAGGGCAACAAGCAGGCTTTGCTTAGCATTCAGCATTTGGAAGCATGCTCATTATTTTAGCTAGATTAAAAATATATAGGAACCCCAAAATATAATTAGGCAAAGCCTAGAGCAAAACATTTGTAAATATGATGGGTGAAAACAACAAAGATGACTTTGAGACACCTGATTCAGTTGATCTCTTTCTCTTCAAAGTATTAATTGAAAAAAAAAAGGCAGATTTCACATAGTGAACTATTTAACTTTACAGCATACCCACAACTCCAATAATATCAAGCAGTTGGGATACTGAGCAGCATCTGAATAATGCAGCCTTTTCTTACACAAAGTTTCCTTGATAAGGGGCAAAAATTACATTTCAGATTCTGCTCTATCTTCTGCATCTTTGCTATAAATTGTCCCCAGATTAGTGTCATTAATCATATTTTGTGGACAAAGAAATGAGATACACAGTAAGGAATGATTTTTTTGAAGATCTTAAAAGTTTGAGAGTTATAAAAGATTTTACTTTACCAATTTCTAATTCATACTAATTATAAAAAAATACATTCCCTAATGTACAAATGATCTGTGTAAAAACAACAGTAAAAATTGGAAAATGGTGTCACCCTCACTTGGCTTTTATTTATTAATAATAATGTATTGTGACAGATGGTAGCTACATTTAGGGCAAGCACAGCATAACATATAGGGTTGTTGAATCTCTATGTTGTACATATAAAACTAATGTAACAATGAGTGTCAACTATACTCAAAATACTAATAATCACCTACTGTTATTGAATCTAACACTTTTATTAGAAAGGTATTTTCATTTTAATGAGCAAATAGCTCATTAGCAAATAGCAAATAGCTTATGTGAAGACAGAGCCAAACAGTTTGGGTGCAGGAAAATAATTGTTGTATATTGCTATCTCATGTTTTTTCCTGCAAAGTGGACACCCTCTACTTAAAATCTTATTCTACTCTTTAAATGCTGAAGGCATAAGCAAAATACTTTCCTACCTACAAGCAGTCTACTTTGCCTTCATCTTTAAGGATTGACTATTGGGCAGAAGGATAAGTTTTAGACCTAACTTTTCACAAACCAGCAATTATAAGTGATGTGTATGGGATTATTCACATGCAAAAGACATTCTTTCTGCCACACTACCTAGAAATATTAGCTTTAGAAAAATACATAAGCAGGTTTGCAAGACAGAAAATTTTTTTTTAGTTCAAAGAAATGAAGAGGAATCATAACGCAGAGGGGTAAGCTGTGAACTGATGCTGAGTAATGAGTTCCTTGCTTATTTGGAGGCTGAATTTACATTGCCTGCATATTTGGGAATTAAATGCTGATAATAAAATACTAAAAATTGATCCCAAGTGGAAAAAGAAGAGAACAGCAAACCTGAAGCCAGCAGAAGAAAATAATAAATATTAGATAAAAATTAATAAAATAGAAAAAAAAAAATAGAAAAAAATGAACCAAAACTTATTTGAAAGCTAGCAAAACTAACAAACCTTTTGCTAGACAGACCAGGAAAAAACCCCGGAAGACTCAAATCTATTCCCTAACTTAAAATCCATTCCCCTATCTAAAATGAAGTATGAAAAGGGGGACATTACTGCCAACCTTACAGAAAAAAAACAAAGGATTACAAGAGAATAGTATGAACAACTGTATGCCAACAAATTAGATACCTTGGATTAAATGGACTTTTTTTTTAAATGGACAAATTCTTAAAAAAAAAAACCAACATAAACTATTGAAACTGGCTAAGGAAGAAACAGAAAACCTGAATGGTTGTATAATAGGTAAAAAGGTTGAACTAGTAATGTCAAAAAATTCTCACAAAGAAAAATTCAGAGCCAAATGGCTTTGCTAGTGAATTATACTGAAACATTTAAAGAAGAATTAATACCAATCACGCACAAAGTTTTTGAATAATAGAAAAGAGGAAACATTTCTTAACTCATTCTGTAAAGCCCTGATAACAACACCAAAGACATAATAACAAAAGAAATTTAGAAACCAATCTCTCTTATGAATATAAAGGCAAAAATTCTCAACAAATACAAGTGAACAGAATTCAGTAACATACAGGCCAGGTTTTATTCAGCATTATAAATTGAAATTTATTGCAGGATTAAAGGTTGTCTTACCATTACAAAATTGATTAATGTAATAACTCAATATAATAAAGAACAAAACCACATGATTACAATAGACCCAAGAAAAGTATCAGAAAATCCAACATCCTTTATTATAAAAACAAAGTACGAGTACATGAAATTTCAACTTGATAAAGAGAATCTATAAAAAACCCCACATCTAATGTCACACTGTTGAAAGACTAAAATTCTTTCCTCTAAGATCAGGTACAATACAAGACTGTCCACTTTTGCAACTTCTATTCGACTTTTTTTTTCCTAAATTTTTTATTGTTATGTTAATCACCATACATTACATCATTAGTTTTTGATGTAGTGTTCCATGATTCATTGTTTGTGCATAACACCCAGTGCTCCATGCAGAACGTGCCCTCTTTAATACCCATTGCCAGGCTAACCCATCCCCCCACCCCCCTCCCCTCTAGAACCCTCAGTTTGTTTTTCAGAGTCCATTGTCTCTCATGGTTCATCTCCCCCTCCAATTTCCCCCCCTTCATTCTTCCCCTCCTGCTATCTTTTTTTTTTTTTTTTCTTAACATATATTGCATTATTTGTTTCAGAGGTACAGATCTGTCATTCAACAGTCTTGCACAATTCACAGTGCTCACCATAGCACATACCCTCCCCAGTGTCTATCACCCAGCCACCATATCCCTCCCACCCCACCCCCACTCCAGCAACCCTCAGTTTGTTTCCTGAGATTAAGAATTCCTCATATCAGTGAGGTCATATGATACATGTCTTTCTCTGATTTACTTCTAGCAGTTTTGGGGTGGAGTCTTTGTGTTTTCCACATAAAGTATCATATCATCTGCAAAGAGTGAGAGTTTGACTTCTTCTTTGCTGATTTGGATACCTTTTATTTCTTTTTGTTGTCTGATTGTTGTGGCTAGGACTTCTAATACTATGTTGAATAGCAGTGGTGATAGTGGACATCCCTGCCGCATTCCTGACCTTAGGGGGAAAGCTCTCAGTTTTTCCACATTGAGAATGATATTCACTATGGGTTTTTCATAGATGGCTTTTATGATATTGAGATATGCACCTTCTATGCCTATACTCTGAAGAATTTTGATCAAGAAAGGATGCTGTACTTTGTCAAATGCTTTTTCTGCATCTATTGAGAGGATCATATGATTCTTGTTCTTTCTTTTGTTAATGTATTGTACCACATATATTGATTTGTGGATGTTGAACCAACCTTGCAGCCCAGGGATAAATCCCACTTGGTCGTGGTGAATAATCCTTTTAATGTACCGTGGGATCCTATTGACTAGTATTTTGGTGAGAACTTTTGCATCCATGTTCATCAAGGATATTGGTCTGTAATGTCTCCTTTTTTGATGGGGTCTTTGTCTGGTTTGGGGATCAAGGTAATGGTGGCCTCATAAAATGAGTTTGGAAGTTTTCCTTCCATTTATATTTTTTGGAACAGTTTCAGAAGAACAGGTATTACTTCTTCTTTAAATGTTTGGTAGAATTCCCCTGGGAAGGCATCTGGCCCTGGGCTTTTGTTTGTTGGGAGATTTTTGATGACTGCTTTGATTTCCTTAATGGTTATAGGTCTGTTCAGGTTTTCTATTTCTTCCTGGTTCAGTTTTGGTAGTTGATACATCTGTAGGAATGCATCCATTTCTTCCAGGTTATCTAATTTTCTGGCATAGAGTTGCTCATAATATGTTCTTATAATTGTTTGTATTTCTTTGGTGTTGGTTGTGATCTCTCCTCTTTCATTCATGATTTTGTTGATTTGGGTCATTTTTCTTTTTGATAAGTCTGGCCAGGGGTTTATCAATCTTGTTAATTCTTTCAAAGAACCAGCTCCTAGTTTCATTGATCTGTTCTACTGTTCTTTTGGTTTCTATTTCATTGATTTCTGCTCTGATCTTTATTATTTCTCTTCTCCTGCTGGGTTTAGGCTTTATTTGCTGTTCTTTCTCCAGCTCCTTTAGGTGTAGGGTTAGGTTGTGTATTTGAGACCTTTCTTGGTTCTTGAGAAAGGCTTGTATTGCTATATACTTTCCACTTAGGACTGCCTTTGCTGCATCCCAAAGATTTTGAACAGTTGTGTTTTCATTTTCATTGGTTTCCATGAATTTTTAAAATTCTTCTTTAATCCTGGTTGACCCCATTCATTCTTTAGTAGGATGCTCTTTAGCCTCCATGTATTTGAGTTCTTTCCAACTTTCCTCTTGTGATTGAGTTCTAGATTCAAAGCATTGTGGTCTGAAAATAGGCAGGGAATGATCCCAATCTTTTGGTACTAGTTGAGACCTCATTTATAACCTAGGATGTGATCTATTCTGGAGAATGTTCCATATGCAGTAGAGAAGAATGTGTATTCCGTTGCTGTGGGATGGAATGTTCTGAATATATCTGTGAAGTCCATGTGGTCCAGTGTGTCATTTGAAGTCTTTATTTCCTCGCTGATCTTTTGCTTAGATGATCTGTCCATTTCAGTGAGGGGGGTGTTAAAGTCCCCTACTATTATTGTATTGTTGTTGATGTGTTTCTTTGCTTTTGTTATTAATTGCCTTATATAATTGGCTGCTCTCATGTTAGGGGCATAGATATTTCCAATTGTTAGATCTTCTTGTTGGATAGACCCTTTAAGTAGGATATAGTGTCCTTCCTCATCTCTTATTACAGTCTTTGGTTTAAAATCTATTTTGTCTGATCTAAGGATTGCCACCCCAGCTTTCTTTTGGTGTCCATTAGCATGGTGAATGGTTTTCCACCCCCTCACTTTCAATCTGGGGGTGTCTTTGGGTCTAAAATGAGTCTCTTGCAGACAGCATATCGATGGGGCTTGTTTTTTAATCCAATCTGATAGCCTGTGTCTTTTGATTGGGGCATTTAGCCCATTTACATTCAGGCTAACTATTGAAAGATAGGAATTTAGTGCCATTGTAATGCCTGTAAGGTGACTGTTACTGTATATTGTCTGTGTTCCTTTCTGGTCTATGTTGCTTTTAGGCTCTCTCTTTGCTTAGAGGACCCCTTTCAAGATTTCTTGTAGGGCTGGTTTCGTGTTTGCAAGTTCCTTTAGTTTTTGTTTGTCCTGGAAGCTTTTTATCTCTCCTTCTATTTTCAATGACAGCCTAACTGGATATAGTATTCTTGGCTGCATATTTTTCTCATTTAGTGCTCTGAATATATCATGCCAGTCCTTTCTGGCCTGCCAGGTCTCTGTGGATAGGTCTGTTGCCAATCTAATGTTTCTACCATTGTAGGTTACATATCTCTTCTTCTGAGCTGCTTTCAGGGTTTTCTGTCTCTGAGACTCGTAAGTTTTACTATTAGATGTTGGGGTGTTGACCTATTTTTATTGATTTTGAGAGGGGTTCTCTGTGCCTCCTGGATTTTGACGCCTGTTTCCTTCCCCAAATTAGGGACGTTCTCTGCTATAATTCGCTCCAATATACCTTCTGCCCCTCTCTCTCTTTCTTCTTCTTCTGGGATCCCAATTATTCTAATGTTGTTTAGTCTTATGGTATCACTTATCTCTCGAATTCTGCCCTCGTGATCCAGTAGTTGTTTATCTCTCTTTTTCTCAGCTTCTTTATTTTCCATCATTTGGTCTTCTATCTCACTGATTCTTTCTTCTGCCTCATTTATCCTAGCAGTTAGCGCCCCCATTTTTGATTGCACCTCATTAATAGCCTTTTTGATTTTGACTTGATTAGATTTTAGCTCTTTCATTTCTCCAGAAAGGGTTTCTCTAATAACTTCCATGCTTTTTTCAAGCCCAGCTAGTATCTTTAAAGTGATGATTCTGAACTCTAGATCCGACATTGTACTAATGTCCGTATTGAGTAGGTCCCTGGCAGTTGGTACTGCCTCTTGTTCTTTTTGTTGAGGTGATTTTTTCCATCTTGTCATTTTGTCCAGAGGAGAACAGATGAATGAGAGAACAAAATGCTAACAGGGTAACAACATCCCCAGAAAATATACTCTAAACAAATCAGAAAAGACCTGAAACCAGGGGAAAAGAAAGGGAAAGAAAGAAAAAGAAAAAGAAAAGGAAAAAGAAAAAGATAAAAACAAACAAAACAGAACAAAAAAAAAAACAGAATATGATCAAATATGATCAGGCTGGTGCATAGATCAGTGCCACACACTATATTTTGAGTGTGTTTTGGTCTGTTAGAAGAAAGTGCCTCCCAAAGTTTTAAAGAAAGAAAAACTTATACATGTACAAAAATAAGGGTTGATATGATGAAGGGATGGAATATGACTGTAAAGATGAAAATTATAAAAAATTTTATAAAAGGAATTGATAAGAAGTTGTTTGAAAAAAGAAAGAGGATTTAAAAAAAAAGGAAAAAAAAGGAGAGAATGTGATCAGGCAGGAGAGTAGAACAAAACCATACACTAGAGATTTAGGGTATATTTTGATCTGTTAGAAGAAACTATCTCAAAATTTTAAAGAGAGAACAACTTATATATACATGCCAAAAATAAGGGTAACTACTATGAAGGGATAGAATATGACTAAAAATGAAAAATAAAAATGTTTTTTAAAAAAGGGATTGATAAGATGTTGTTGAAAAAGGGAAAAAGAAAATTCAAAAAAAAAAAAAAAGACAGTTAAAAAAAATTAACTTTGAAAGACTAAAGAATCATGGTAAAAAAGCCATGGATTCTATGTGCAGTATTCCCTTAGCGCTGGAGTTCTGCTGTTCTCATTGATGGGTAAACTTGGTCTTGGCTGGCTGTTCTCGCTGATCTTCTGTGGGAGGGGCCTGTTGCCATGGTTCTCAAACGTCTTTGCTGGAGGTGGAATTGCCCCGCTCTTGCCGGGTCTGGGCTAAGTAATCTGCTCAGGTTTGCTCTCGGGAGCTTTTGTTCCCTGCAAGCTTTCCGTACAGCTGTGGAGGCCAAGAGTGATAATGGCGGCCTCCCAATCTCCGCCCCAGAGGAGCTGAGAACTCAGGGCCCCACTCCTCAGTGAGCCCCCAGAGAAAAGCAGTCAATCACTCCCATCTCCCTGGTCTCCGGCCGCACTCCGTGCTCACCTGGCCTGTCACCGAGCTCACCACACCTGACCCCGTGTGGAGTCTCCAAACCCAGCAGATCCCTGCGGTGTGCTCCTGCGCCGCTCCTCCCAGGGGATGAAGGGGAGTCTCCCCGGATCTGCCGCTTGTTGGGTCCCTGCTGGAGGAGCAGTGGCCCGACTGTGCTGCAGATCACGGTTTATGGCAACCCTGAGCTGAGATCCCACACCTTGGCTCCGTCTCTGCAGCTGGCTTCCCCGCTCTGATACCTGGGAGCTCTGCCACACTCAGGCACCCCCGGTCTTTCTGTGACCCCGAGGGTCCTGAGACCACACTGTCCCGTGAGGGTTCCACCCCCAGCTTAGCCACTGGAGCGACGTCTCTCAGCAGAGCCAACTTCTAAAAGTCCCGATTTTGTGCTCCACAGCTCTATCACTTGCCAGAAGCGGCGGAGGGAGGCCCCCTCCCCCTCCATCTATCCTCCCGAATATCACCTTGGATTCACTTCGCCACATGTCCTACCTTCCAGAAAGTGGTCGCTTTTCTGTTCAGAGAGTTGTTGCTATTCTTTTCTTCGATCTCCTGTTGAGTTTGTAGGGGTTAAGAATGGTTTGATCCCTATCCAGCTGAATTCCTGAGACCAGACGAAATCCAGGTCTCCTACTCCTCTGCCATCTTGTCTGCCCCCAATAATCTTCTATTCAACTTTCTATTGAAGGTTATATTTAGGGCAATTAGTCAATGTAGTGAAATAAAAGGTATCCAGATTAGAAAGAAGTAAAACTACCTCTATTTGCAGATCAAATAATCTTGTATATAGAAAATCCTAAGGAATACACTAAAATATTGTTAGAAATAATAAATTAGTTCATCAAAGTTGCAAGATCCATATCAATACAAAATAAGCAAAAATCAAAAGCATTTCTATACTAGCAATAAGCAATCCAAAAACAAAATTAAACCAGGCTTTCATGATAGGTGCTTGGGCTAAGACCATTCCCCTCCATTCATTACTATGAGAAAGATCCTATCTTGTACATGTACCAACTTCTAGATCATTATAAAGCAGACCTCAGTATCATGCCAGAGTCCAGTGAGTCCCCTCCACCAGAGAGGGAGCCAGGAAGAGTAGTAGATGGCTCGATAGGTAAACATGTGGAACATACCAGGCTCCAAACTGACTGGCATGGTCAGTCACTAAGTGGAAGCCAAACCCTCTGTGTATTTCATCAAGTTTGATAATGATTTCCATATCTATGCCTATGATTTGGTGAAAAGGTTCTGTTAGGGTAAACTTTGTCACATTTCCGAACAAATGTATACTTTGTAGACATGCAAAATAATGCTGCTTTTCAGTGTATTGAGAGCTTACTTCGACATCTTTGCCAGCATAACTGTTGGTCTGCTCTGAAAAATGCAAATTTATGTGGACATAAAAAAACAAAAACAAAATTAAGAAAACAATTACATTTATAGGAACATCAAGAGAATGAATACTAGGAACAAATTTAGCAAAGTAAATGCAAACTTATACTCTGAAAATTACAAAATGTTGTTGATAGAAATTAAAGATCTAAATAAACGGGAAGACATTGCAGGTGCATAAATGAGACTTAAAATGGGTAAGATGGCAATACTCTTCAAACTGATCTATACATTTATTCAACACAATCCTTATCAAAACACCAGCTGGCTTCTTTGCAGTTGACAAACTGATCCTAAAATTCGCATGGAAATTCAAGGGACCAAGAATAGCCAAAACAATCTTCAAAAAGAACAAAGTTGGGGGACTCACATTTCCCAATTTCAAAGCTTACTACAGAGTTATAGCAGCCAAGACAGTGTAGTACTTGCATAAGGATAGACATATAGATTTATGGAACAGAATTGAGAATACAGAAATAATTCATTACATTTAGTCAATTTTCCACAAGAGTCCAAAGAATAGTCTCTTCAACAACTGGTGCTCAGAAAACTATATATCCACATTTAAAAAAAAGCTGAACCTCCTCCTCACACTATACACAAATTAACTTAAATAGATAAAATATTTAAATGAAAAAGGTTAAAGCTGTAAAGATCTTAAAAGAAAAATATAGGAGCAATTTTTTTTTTCCTTGGGATAGGCAAAAACTTTCTAGATAGGAGACCAAAAGTACAAGTGATAATAGAAACAATAGACAGATAGGACTTCATCAATATTAAAAAAAAAGTTTTGTGCTCCAAAGGAAATCATCAAGTAAATGGAGATACAATTCATAGAATGGAGAAGATATTAGCAAATTCTGTATCTCTAAGCTCTGATAAATTAACTGTATCCAGAATTTAAAAAGAAATATTATATTTCAAAAATAAAAAGACAAATAACCCAGTTTAAAAATAAGCAAAGCACCTGAATAGAAAATAAATGGCCAATAAGTACATAAAAAGATGCTTAACATCATTAGCCATTAGGGAAATGTGAATCAAAACCACAATGAAGGGACGCCTGGGTGGCTCAGTTGGTTAAGCATCAGCCTTTGACTCAGGTCATGATCTCAGGGTCCTGGGATCCTGGGATCGAGCCCCACGTTGGGCTCTCTGCTCAGTGAAGGGCCTACTTCTCCCTCTCCCTCTGCTGCTTCCCCTGCTTGTGCTCTCTCTCTCACTCTATCTCAAATAAAAATTAAAAAAAAAATGCAATGAGATAGTACTTCACACCCGCTAAGATGATAAAATAAAAAAGACAAATAGTAACAAGTGCTGACAAGATCATGAAACTTTTGTACATCATTGGTGGGAAAGTAAAATGGTGCAGCCATTTTGGAAGTAGTCAGGCAGTTTTTTGAAGAGTTAACATATAGTAAACACACCACCCAGCAATTCCCCTCATAGCTATACACTCTAGAGAAATGAAGACGTATGTCTCCACAAAAATTTGTACATGAATGTTCATAGCAGCATTATTTACATTAGCTCCAAAGTAGAAACAACCCAAATGTCCATTAACCAATGAGTGGGTAAACAAAATTCAGTATGTCTCTACAATGGAATATCACTCAACCATAAAAAAGAATGAATTTCTCTACTAGGTATTTACCCAAAGGATACAAAAATACTGATTTACAGGGATACATGCACCTCGATGTTTATAGCAGCATTATCAACAACAGCCAGATTATGGAAAGAGCCCAAATGTCCATCAACTGATAAATGGACAAAGATGTGGTATACATATATAGGAAATGTCTTTGAATATTGCACATATACTACGCCAAAAGCAAAAGTTGATGAAGCTGTATCAGACACAGAGTAGTTACATAAAACTTCCTAGAACTTTGGTTAATAAATACTGCATCATGTTTGAAACCAGATAATCTAGCTTTAGGAACCTCATTTTAATTACAGGTCATATTGAATATAAGAAGCTACCTTAATTTGACAAAAGATCCCTGTCAACAACTTACACAAACATCATAATTAATGGTTCAGTATTACATATAATCCCCTTAAAGTCATTTATACAAGATATCCACTTTCATACTTTCTATTCAAACAATAGAAAAGTAGGATAAGAAAACTGAAGGAAATGTTGCAAGTAAGTAAAAAAGTTGCAAAACTGACACCATATTGAAATTATGTAACTGTCTACACATAGACATAGAGAACCTGAAAAAAACATTAAAACTAAGTAGAGACATCAGGGAGGTTGTGTATAAAGTTCAATGTAGAAAAATCAGTAGCATTTCTATACTATAATAGTTCAAAAATATGAAAACACCATTTATAATGGATACAAGAATGCTAATATAGCTAAGAAATAAGCCTACTAAAAGGTTGAAACTTAATGTAAAAATAATATTTTAATTAAGAAATTTTTCTATTTGAATATAGTTGACAATGTTACATTAGTTTCAGGTGTACAACATAGTGATTCAACAAGTTTATACATTATGCTTTGCTCACCACAAGTGTAGCTACCATCTGTCAGCATACAACACTATTACCATATCATTGACTATATTCCGTATGCTGTGCCTTTTATTACCATGATTTATTCATTCCATAACTGGAAGCCTGTATTTCCTGCCTCCCTTCATCCATTTTGCCCATCCTCTTACCCCCTCCCCTCTGGCAACCACCAGTTTCTCTATATTTACAAGTGTGACTCTGCTTTTTGTTTATTCATATTTTATTCCACATACGACTGAAATCATACGGTATTCATCTTTCTCATTTGACATATTTCATTTAGCATAATATGCTTTCTGTCCATCTGTGTTGTCATCTCATCTTTTTTAATGGATGTATAGTATTTTATGGCATATCTATACTAAATCTTCCTTATCCATTCATTTGTTGAGGGACAGTTCATTTGCTTCCATATCTTGGCTACTGTAAATAATCCTGCAACAAACATAAAGATGCATGTATCTTTTCAAATTAACATTTTTATTTTCTTTGGGGAAATAGCCAGTAGTGGAATTATTGGATCATACAATATTTCTACTTTTAATTTTTTGAGGAACCTCCATATTGTTTCCACAGTGGCTGGCCCAATTTACATTCCCACCAACAGTGCACAAGGGCTCCTTTTTCGACATATCCTCTTATAACACTTATTCTTTCTTGTGTTTTTGATTTTAGCCATTCTGACTGATGTGAGGTGATATCTTATTATGGTTTTGATTTGTATTTGCCATATGATTTAGTGATATTGAGCATCTTTTCATGTGCCCATTTGCCATCTCTATGTCTTCTTTGGATAAATGACAATTCAGGTTCTGTGCCCATTTTTAAATTGGATTGCTTTTTGGTGTTGAGCTGTATAACTTCTTTATATATTTTGCATGTTGACCCCTTATCAGATATAACAATTACAAGTATCTTCTTCCATTCAGTAGTGGTGAAACCATAAAAATCCCAGAAAAGAACACAAGCAGTAATTTCTCTGACATCAGCTATAGCAACATTTTCTAGACATGTCTCCCAAGGCAAGGGAAACAAAAGCAAAAATCAACTATTGGGACTACATCAAAATAAGAAGCTTTTGCAGAGAAAAAGAAACTATCAACAAAACTAAAAGACAACTAATTAAGAAATATTTAAAAATCACAGCAAATTTAGATATTTACCATACTTGTGGGTTTAACAATTCAATACTGTAAAAGTAGCAATCAATGTATGGTGAAGCAAAATATCAACAGGATTTTTACAAGAAATGGGACGAACTAAGTATAAAATTTATATAAAAGAAAATAGAACGAAGAAATTTTATTAGAATAAAAATGGGCAATCACCCCTATAGAAAGCAAAGCGTATTTTATACATTCACACACATTTCCTTTATCCATTCATAAACTGATGGACATTTGTTGTTTCTATATTTTGGCTATTGTGAATAATGCTATAATGAAGAGGGAAGTATGAATATGACTTTGTGATCTTGATTTCAATTCCTTTTTTTTTTACATTTTTAAATTAAATTCAATTTAGTTAACATATAGTGTATTTAGTTTCTGGGTGGAATTTAATGATTCATCAATTGCATATAACATCCAGTGCTCATTACGTCAAGTGCCCTCCTTTAATACCCAACACCCAATTACCCCATCTCCCACCCACCTCTCCTTCAACAACCCTCAGTTTGTTTCCTATTGTTAAGAGTCTCTCATGGTTTGCCTCCCTCTCTGTTTTTATCTTATTTTTCCTTCCCTTCCCCTATGTTCATCTGTTTTGTTTTTTAAATTCCACACGTGAGTGAAATCATATGGTATTTGTCTTTCTCAGACTGACTTATTTCACTTAGCATAATACCCTCTATTCTATCCATGTCTTTGCAAATGGCAAGATTTCATTCTTTTTGATGGCTGAGTAATATCCCACTGTGTTTGTGTGTGTGTGTGTGTGTGTGTGTGTGTGTACACACCACATCTTTTTTATCCATTCATCTGTTGATGGATATCTGTGCTCTTTCCATAGTTTGTCTATTGTGGACATTGCTGCTGTAAACATTGGGGTGCACATGCCCCTTTGAATCACTATTTTTATATCCTTTGGATAAATACCTGGTAGTGCAACTGCGGGGTCATAGGATAGCCCTATTTTTAACTTTATTTAAACTTTTAACTTTTTCCAGAGTGGCTGCACCACTTTGCATTCCCACCAAGAGTGCAAATGTGTTCCCCCCCTGCCCTTACTCTGCATCCTCACCAACATCTGTTGTTTCCTGTGCTGTTAATTTTAGCCATTCTAACAGGTGTGAGGTGGTATCTTGTTGTGGTTTTGATTTGTATTTCCCTGATGCTGAGTGATGTTGAGCATTTGTTTCATGTGTCTGTTAGCCATTTGTATGTCTTCTTTGGGGAAATGTCTCTTCATGTCTTCTGCAATTTCTTGATGGATTTTTTGTTTTTTTTGGATGTTGAGTTTGATATGTTCTTTATAGATTTTGGATACTAGCCCTTTATCTGATATGTCATTTGCAAATATCTTCTCCCATTCTGTAGATTGCTTTTCAGTTTTTTTTTTTATTGTTTCCTTTGTCATGCAATGCTTTTTATCCTGATGAAGTTCCAATAGTTGATTTTTCCTTTTGTTTCCCTTGCCTCTGGAGACATTTCCAGCAAGAAGTTAGAATATATACCTAGAAGTGGGATTGCTAGATCATATGGTAATCCTATTTTTAATGTTTGGAGGAAGCTCTGTACAGTTTCCATTAGAAGCTGCACCATTGGGCGCCTGGGTGGCTCAGTTGGTTAAGCGACTGCCTTCGGCTCAGGTCATGATCCTGGAGTCCCGGGATCAAGTCCCACATCGGGCTCCCTGCTCAGCAGGGAGTCTGCTTCTCCCTCTGACCCTCCCCCGTCTCATGTGCTCTCTCTCATTCTCTCTCTCTCAAATAAATAAATAAAATCTTTAAAAAAAAAAAAAAGCTGCACCATTTTACATTCCCACCAAGAGTGTACAAGGAACTCATTTCTCCACATTCTCACCAATAATTTTTTTTTGAAAATCTAACCTAACAAATGTGTGGTGATATATCATTGCAGTTTTGATTTATTTTCTTCATGATTAATTATGTTAATATACTTAATATACTTTTTGGCCATTGTATGTCTTTTTTGGAGAAATGTCTATTCAAATCCTTGTTTTTAAATAGGGTTATTTGTTTTTTGCTATTGAGTTGTAGGAGTTCCTTATATATTTTGGATATTAACCCCTTACCAAATATAATGTTTGCAAATATTTTTTCATATTCAATTGCTTGCCTTTTATTCTGTTGGTTGGTTCGTAAACTGGGCACAAGCTATTTAGTTTAAGGTAATCTTGTTTATTTTTGCTACAGTTGCTTGTGCTTTTGGTGTCATATCCAAGAAATCACTGCCAAGACCAATGTCAAGGACCTTTTCCTCTATGTTTTATTTTAGGAACTTGATAGTTTTAGGCCGTACATTTAAGTTGTTAATCTATTTTCAGCTTGTTTTTTGTAGGGTATATGGAGTAAATTTCATTCTTTTGCATGTGGATATCCAGCATTCCCAGCACCATGTGTAGAAAAGGATATTATTTATCCATTGTGTGTTCATGGTACTCATGTCAATTATCAGTTAACTGTATATGTATTTGTGGACTCTATTCTGTTCCATTAATCCAGATGTGTGTCTTTATGCCAATATCATACTGTTTTAATTTCTGTAGCTTTGTAGTATATTTTGAAATCAGGAAATGTGATGCCTCTAACTTTGTTCTTTCTCTAGATTGCTTTGGCTATTTGGAAACGTCACTAGTTCCATAAAAATTTTAGGATAGTTTCACCTGTTGGTTAAATATATTCCTAAGTATTTTATTCTTATTGATACTATTGTAAATGGAATTGTTTTCTTAATTTCACTTTTGGGTATTTCCTTATTAGAGTATAGAAATGCAACTGATTTATGTATATTGATTTTGTAACTTGCAACTTCACTGAATTTGTTGGTTAGCTCTAATTTTGGGGAACTACGTACCTTTAAGGTTTTCTACATATAAGATCATTTGTCTACAAAGAGAGATAATTTTACTTCTTCAACTTGGATTCTTTTTATTTCTTTTATAATTTAATTGCTATGGCTAGGGTTTCCAGTACTATGTGACTATAAGTGGCAAGAGTAGGTGTCATTGCCTTGTTCTTGATCTTAGAGAAAAAAACTTTCAGTTTTCATCAATGAATGTAATGTTAGTTGTGGTCCTATATGACCTTTATTATATTGAGGTATGTTCCTTCTATACCCAGTCTGTTGAGTTTTATCATGAAAGGACAGTGAATTTTGTCAAATGCTTTTTCTACATCTACTGAAATGATCGTATAATTTTTATCCTTTATTCTGCTAATGTGATTTATCACATCAATTGACTTTCACATGCCAAACCATTCTTCCATCCTCGGGATAAATTCCACTTGGTTATGATGTATGATCCTCTTAATGCACTGTTGAAACCAGTTTTCTGGTATTTTGTTGTGGTTTTCTACATCTACATTCATCGGGAATATTGGTCCTTAGTTTTCTTAAGATGTTTTTGTCTGGCTTTTGCTATCAGCGTAATGCTGCCCTTATAAATTGAGTGTGAAAATGTTTCCTCCTTTTGCAAATTTTTTGGAAGATCTTGAGAAGGACTGGTGTTAATTCTCTAAATTTTTGGTAGAATTCACCAGTGAAGCTTGAGGATTCACTAGTTAATTCTGGTTCTGGAAATTTTTTGTTGGCAGATTTATGATTATTTATTCAATCTCCTCATTAATTATAGGTCTGATCAGATTTTCTATTTCTTCATAATTCAGTCTCAGTAGATTGTATGTATCTGAAATTATTAAGTTCTTCTCAGTTTTCCAGTTTCTTGGTGCAAAATTGTTCACAGTAATATGTTATAAACTATTTTATTTCTGCAACATCAGTTTTAATGTCTCCTCCATTTGTGATTTGAGTCTTCTTTTTTTCTTAGTTGGTCTGGCTAAAAATTTGTCAATTTTGATTATCTTCTCTAAAAACCAACTCTTAGTTTTGATCATTTTTGTCTACTGTGTTTTCTTAAATACTCTATTTTATTTGTTTCTGCTATAATCTTTATTATTTCCTTCCATCTGCCAACTTTGGGATAACTTTTCTTTTTCTAATTCCTTGAAGTGTAAAGTTACATTGTTTACTTGAGATCTTTCTTCTTTTTTAAAATTTAGCGGTTTATCACTATTAACTTCCCTTTTAGAATTGCTTTTGCTGCATCCTGTAGTTTTGTTTCTTGTGTTTTCATTTATCTTAAGACATTTACTCATTTCTCTTCTGATTCTTCCTTGACCCATTGGTTATTCAGGAGTTGCTATTTAATTTCCACATATTTGTGAATGTTAAAATTTTTCTTCCATATTAATATTTGGTTTCATTGTATTTTGGTCCAAAATGATATTCAGTGTTGTTTCAATCTTCTTAAATTTGCTAAGACTTGTTTTGTGGGCTATCTTTGAGAATCATCCATGTGCACTGGAGAAGAGTATTATGCTGTTGTTATGTGGAATATTCTGTGTATGTTTCTCAGGTCGATTTGGTCTACAGAATTGTTTAAGTCCACTATTGCCTTACTGATTTCTGTCTGAATCATTTATCTATGGTTGGAACTGGGGAATTGAAATCTATTATTGTATTGCTGTCTGTTTCTCTCTGCAGTGCTATCAATGTCTGCCTTATATATTTAGGTCCTTGAATGTTGGGTCTGTAATATATTGTCTTGATAATATGATCCTTTTTTCATTGTGTAATAGACAGAATAAAGATTTTTAGATCTATTCATACTGTTACATATATGAATTTTATTCATTTTAAAGGCTGAGGTGTATGTCATTTTACAAATCTATCTACTCAACTCTTCATTGTCTTTGGGTTATTTGCAATTTGGGGGCTATTTCAAGTGAAGCTGTTATGAACATTCAGGTGTATGACTTTGCATGAACCTATGCTTTCATTTCTTTTAAAAAATTAAAGAGTGGATATGCTATTTTATATTCATACTAGCAGTGTATGAGAGTTCTTCATGGGTTTTTGTTTGTTGAGTTGATGAACTCTACTAAAATTGCTGTAGTAATAGTTGCTGAACTCCAGAAAAATACTAAAATCCATTTAATTGTATACTTTATATTGGTGAACTATATGGTATGTGAACTGTATGTCAATAAAACTATTGCCAAAGAAAGAACCCAATTCTTTGGGAATATCAATAAAATTGATCAAACTTTAGCTACACTGATCAGAAAAAAAAGAAGATATAAATTAATCTTAGGAATGAGATCAATGACATCACCATAACTCCACATAAATTAAAAGGATAATAGGGAACATAATAAACAACTTTATGCTAATAAATTCTATGGCTCAGATGAAACACAAATTTTTTGAAAGACAGATGACCAAAGCTCACTCAAAAAGAAATAAATAACAAATATCTTTATAAATAAGAAAAGTAATTTTTAGTTAAAAACTGTCCCATAAAACAAACCTAGGCCTAGTGGATTCACTGGTAAATTCTACTGAACATCTAGCAAAGAAATAGCAACAAACCTATAAATGTCTTACAGAAAATCAAAAAGGAGACAATAATTCCCAACTCATTTTATGAGACCAGCATTACTACCCTAGTACAAAAACCAAAGATATCACAGAAAATTACAAATCAATATCCCTCACAAAGAAAGATGAAAAAATTCTTTTAAAATTTTTACCAAATCAAATGCAACAATATAGTAAAAGGATTATATACATAGTTTGATCATTTTGTTCTTTTTTTAATTAACTATCAAAGGCTAGAAATTTCCTCAAAACACTGAATTAAACAGTTTCCCATTTGTCTTGAATTATGCTGTTTACAGTAAAAAATGCAAGTGGGATCAATCAAGATGGAAGAGTAGGAAGATCCTGAGCTCACCTCCTCTTATGCACACACCAAAATCTACAATTGTATATAGAACAATTATCTCTGAGGACAAACTGAAGGCTAGAAGAACTGATCATACACAATGAAAGTATAAAGAAAAAGCCACACTGACATGGGTAAAGGGCAGAGACATGGTTTAGTGAGGACCCAGATACCTGGTGCAATGACCCACAAGCAGGAGTGATATAAAAACTGTAAAGGCCCTCCCTGAGGAGTTTGAGCCCCACATTGGGCTCCATAGCCCAAGGGACCTGCATAGAGAAGATGAGCCTGCATAACATCTGGCTTTGAAAAGCAGTGGGGCTTATGTCCATGAGAGTTGGAAGGTATTAGGAAACTGAAAACTCACTATTAAAGGCACATGTATAATCTAACTTGCTCTAAGTCCCAGCAGAGGTAGCAGTTTGAAAAGTACCTAAGTTACATGTAAAGGAGATATATTGACTAATTTTAGGGCATGTGGAGAGGAACAGAGATCTGTTGGAACATCCTCTGGGGACAGAAGCACTAATGGGCACATTCTGTTTGGTCACTTTCCTTCTATCTAGCTTACTGAATCCTGACAGGTTCCATTTCTGACACTTTTATCTACTGTACTAGCACTGCTTGCCCCATCCCAGCACTCCCCTGAAGATTTACCCTGCCCAACTTGCCCACCAAGCCTGAAGCACCTCCCAACTGGCTCACAGTTCCACCACTCCTAGAGGGTACCCTCAGCTGGCATCTGATCCCCTCCCAAGTGCCTCTCCACCAAGGGGCCATCCCTGCACATAGAATGGCCTACCAGGGTTGCAGCAGGATTTCACAGAAAACTCTGCCAGAGGCCTTCCCTGCCCATCAGCATGCCTACAGATATCACAGCCATGCCTGGTAGCCAGCTGAGCTGCAGGCCAACTGTGCATAACAGCACATGCTTGGCAGTCATGGCTGATTTTCACAAACAGCAGTTAGAAGGGATAACTATGCACATCAGTGAGTCTACACCAGTCACAATCTAGCCATAACAGGAGAGTGCACACAACCCACATAAGGGACAGGCACCCTGGGCACCTGGTTTGGATGACCAGGGGGTTTGTGCTACTGGGCATCACAGGCTAACTTCTGCATAAAGTGGCTCTTTCAATACTGGGAGACAGAACATATTTACCTACCAAGTAGGAACAGAGAGTTAAACAAAATGAGGAGACAGATGACTATATTCCAAAGGACAGAACAAGGTAACAAATCAGAAAAAGAACTAAACAAAATGAAGATGAGCAATCTACCAGATAAAGAGTTCAAAATCATGGTTATGAAGATGCTCATCAAGCACAGACTGGATGAACACAGTGAAAATTCAACAACAAAAAAGAAAATATAAAAAAGAACAAATCAGAGCTGAAGAATACAATAACTGAAGTGAAACACACAGTAGAGGGAACCAACAGCAGATTAAGCAGAAGAATGGATCAGTGATCTGGAAGACAGGCTAGTGGAATCACCCAAGTGGAACAGCAAGAAGAAAAAAGAATTTTAAAAAATGAGGATATTTCAAGAGTCCTCTGAGACAATTTCAAACATACTAATATTCACTTACAGGGGTCCCAGAAGAAGAGAGAAAAATGGACAGAAAATCATTTGAAAAAATAATGGCAGGAAATTTCTCTAACTTGGCAAAGGAAATAGACATCCAAGTCCAGGAATCACAGAGAATGCCACATATTGGGGCGCCTGGGTAGCTCAGTCTGTTGGGTGTCTGCCTTTCACTCAGGTAGTGATCCTGGAGTCCCGGTATCAAGCCCCGCCTCGGCCTCCCTACTCAGTGGGGAGTCTGCTTCTTCCTCTCCCTCTGCTCCTCCCCCCACTCATGCTCTCTCTCTCACTCACTCTGTCTCTCAAATAAATAAAATTCTAAAAAAAAGAATGCCACATATTTTAAATCCAAAAGATATACATTAAGATACATTACAATCAGAGTGTCAACAGTTAAGACACAGAGAAAATCTTAAAAATAGTAAAAGAAAAGCAACTAGTTACATACAAGAGAACTCCATAAATCTGTCAGCTAATTTATCAGCAGAAACTTTAAATGCCAGGAGTGGCACAATAGATTCAAAGTGCTGAAAGAAAAAAACTTACAACCAAGAATACACTACCCAGAAAACTTATCACTCAGTGATAAGGGGTTTCCTAGACAAACAAAAGCTAAAGGAATTCAACAACAATTTGGCCTTACAAGAAATGTTGGAGAGACTTCTTTAAATTGAAAGTAAAGGCCATAACTAGAAATAAGAATGAAAAAATCTTACTGATAAATGTAAACAAATAATCAAGGTAGTGGATCAACCACCTACATAGCTAGTATGTAGGTTAAAAGATAAAAGTCTAAACCTACAATAATTAGCCAAGGGATATACAAATAATAAGATGTAAAATATGGGGATACCTGGGTGGCTCAGCCAGTTAAGTGTCTGCCTTTGGCTCAGGTCATGATCCCAGGGTCCTGGGACTGAGTCCCACATTGGGCTCCTTGCTCAGCAGGGATCCTGCTTCTCCCTCTGCCTGCCACTCCCCCTGCTTGTGCTCTCACTCTGACAAATAAATAAATAAAATTAAAAAAAAAAAGATGTTAAATATGATGTTAAAATATAAAACATTGGGGGGGGTAGTAAAAATGCAGTACTTTTACAATGCATTTGGACTTAAGTGATCATCAACTTCTAATAGACTGCTGTATACATAGGATATTATATGTGAACCTCATGGTAACCACAAACCAAATATCTATAAGAGATAAATAAAGAGAAAAATAAAAAATAAAGATAAAGGACAGACATAACACTAAAGAAAGTTACCTAGTCACAAGGGAAGACAACAAAACAAGAACAAAGAAAGAGAAGAAATTACAAAAAGCAACCAGAAAACAATAAAAAAAATGGCAATAAGTACATATCTATCAATGCTTACTCTAAATGTAAATGTATGAAATGCTATAATCAAGATCTATGGAGTGGTTGAATGGATAAAAAAAGATCCATATATATTCTGCTTATAAGAGACTAACTTCAGATCTAAAGACACACATAGACTGACTGAAAGTGAAGGGATGGGAAAAGATACTCCATGTGAATGAAAATGAAAGGTAAATTGGGATAACAATACTTATATCAGACAAAAATTACTTTAAAACAAAGACTGTAATAAAAGATAACGATGAACACCACATAATGATAAAGGGATCAATCCAACAAGAGGATATAAAATTTGTAAGTATCTAGGCACACAACATAGGGGCATCTCAACACAAAGCAAATATTAATAGACATATAGGGAAAATTGACAACAATACCATGGTAGTAGGGGACTTTTTAACACCATACTTACAAAAGTAGATTATCTAGACAGAAAATAATACACTGGCCTTAAC
The DNA here is from genome assembly GCF_964656455.1 of Halichoerus grypus. Classification (NCBI taxonomy): domain Eukaryota; kingdom Metazoa; phylum Chordata; class Mammalia; order Carnivora; family Phocidae; genus Halichoerus; species Halichoerus grypus. The sequence continues at coordinate 55,298,237 of NC_135717.1, forward strand.
TGACACATGAAGACCAGATGGATTTAATAAATACAGTGCATCCCATCCCAAACCAGCACAATACACATTCTTTTTAAGTGCATATGAAACATTCTTTAGGATAAGTAACATATTAGAACCACAAGTGTCAATAAATTTAAGAATGTTGAAGTCATATCAAGCATCTTTTCTGACCACAATGGTATGACACTATAAATCAGTTTTAAGAAGAAAGCTGGAAAAAACATAAACATATGAAGGCTAAACATGTTCCTAAATAATCAATGGATCAACAAAGAAATAAAATAAATAAATAAATAAAAAAACCCTTGAAACAACTGAAAATGAAAAAAGTTTCCAAAACCTATGGGATGCAGCAAAGGAAGGAAGAGGGAAGTTTACAGTGAAACAGGCCCACCTCAAAAGCAAGAAAAATCTCAAATAAACAACCTAATCTTACACATAAAGGAACTAGAAAATGAAGAACAAACTAAGTCCAAAGTTACTAGAAGAAGGGAAATAAAGATCATACTGGAAAAAAATTAAATAGAGACTAAAAAGAATAGAGAAGATAAATAAAACTAACTTTTCATAAAACTGGTTCTATGAAAAGATAAATGAAATTGATAAACCTTTGGCCATACTCATTAAGAAAAAAAAAGAGAGGGCCCAAATAAATAAAATCAGAAATAAAAGAGAAGTTACAACTGATACCACAGAAATATAAAGAATCCTAAGAGACTAGTACAAACAATTGCATGCCAAGAAATGAGACAATCTAGAATAAATGAATAAATTCCTGGAAACATACAATCTTCCAAGACTGAATCAACAAACAGAAAGTCTAAACAGACTAATTACTAGTAATGAAATTGAATTATTCAACAAAAAACTCCCAACAAAGTAAAGTCCAGGACCAGATGGCTTTACAGGTGAATTCTACCACATATTTATAGAAGAATTAATACCTAGCCTTCCTAAACTATTAATTACCCTGATACCAAAACCAGACAAAGACACTACAAAAAAATAAAGGCCAATATCTCTGATGAACATTGATACAAAAATATTCAACAAACTATCAGCAAAGCAAATCTAACAACACGATAAAAGGATCATACAACATGACCAAGTAGGATTTATCCTGGGATTGTAAGGATGGTTCAGTGTTCACAAACCTATCAACATACTACACTATAGTAACAAAAAGAAGGATAAAAATCATATTATCATCTCAATAGATGCAAGAAAAGCATTTGAAAAAATTCAACATCCATGTATGATAAAAATTCTCAACAAACTGGGTATAGAACAAAGATATCACAACATAACAAAAGCCATGTATGATGAACTCACTGCTAACATCATATTCAATTTTGGAAAAACTGAATATCTTTCCTCTATGGTCAGGAATAAGGCAAAAGTGCCCACTCTTGCCACTTTTATTCAATAGTACTGGAAGTCCTAGCCATAGCAATCACACAAGAAAAATAAGTAAAAGGCATCCAAATTGGAAGTGAAGAAGTAAAACTGTCACTATTTACAGATGACATGATACTATATATAGAAAAGCCTAAAGACTTCACCAAAAACAAAAACAAAAACAAAAACATTAAAACAAATGAATTCAATAAAGTTGCAGGATACAAAATTCATATAAAGAAATCTGGCATTTCTAATATACTAATAATGAACTGTAAGAGAAATTAAGAAAATAATCCCATTCACAATTACATCAAAAAGAATAAAATACCAAGAATAAATTTAACCAAGGAGGTGAAATCCCTGTACTCTGAAAGCTATAAGACACTGATAAAAGAAATTGAAGATGATACAAATAAATGGAGATATACCATGCTCATGGACTGGAAAAAATAATATTGTTAAAATATCCATACTATCCAAAGCAATCTACAGATGCAATGCAATCCCCATGAAAATTCCAGTGGCATTTTTCATTCAAATGGAATAAACGATCTTAAAATTTGTATGGAACCACAAAAGACCCTGAATAGCCAAAAATTTTGACCAAGAACAAAGAAGGAAATATCACACTTGATTTCAAACTATATTACAAAACAGAGTGGTATTGGCATAAAAACAGACACATAGATCAATAAACAGAAAAGTGAGCCCCAAAATAAATCCATGCATAATGGACATTTAAGACAAAGTAGGCAAGAACATACAGCGGGAAAAAGACAGTCTTTTCAATAAGTGGTGCTGGCCATACTGGGCAACTACATGCAAAACAATTAAACTGGACCACTTTTTTTTTTACACCATATAGAAAAATAAACTCAAAATTGATTAAAAACTTAAATATAAGGCAGGAAACCATAAAACCACTATTAGAAAACATAGGCAGTAATCTCTCAGACATCAGTCTATGTAATCGTGTTTTTGAACTATCTCCTCAGAAAAAGGCAACAAAAGCCAAAATAAACAAATGGCACTTAAGAAATTAAAAAGTTTCTGCACAGCAAAGGAAACCATCAACCAAACAAACTGAATGGGAGAAAATATTTGCAAATTGTATAACTGATAAGAGGTTAATATGCAAAATATATAAAAACACACAACTCAATATTAAAAAACCAAATTATCCAATTAAAAAATGGCCAGAGAACATGAATATACATTTTTCCAAGGATGACATACAAATGGCCAACAAACATATGAAAACATGCTCAGCATCACCAATCATTGGGGAAATGTAAATCAAAAACACAATGATATATTACCTAACACCTGTCAGAGAGGCTATTATCAAAAAGGTATGAAAGAACAAGTGTTGGTGAGGATGTGGAGAAATGGAACCCTTGTACACTGTTAGTGGAAATGGAAAATGGTGCAGCCACTATGAAAAATAGTATGGAGTTTTCTCAAAAAATGAAAAATAGAAATGAAAAATCATATGATCTAGCAATTCCATTTCTGGGTATTTATCTGAAGAAAACAAAAACACTAATTCAAAAAGATATATGCACCCATATGTTCACGGCATCATTATTTACAATAGCCAAGACATGGAAGTAACCTAAGTGTCCATCAATAGATAAAAGAAAGATGTGGTACATGTATGTGTGTATGTATACAAATGGAATATTAGTCATAAAAAAATGAAATCTCGCCATTTGCAACAACATGGATGGCCCTAGAGGGTATTATGCTAAGTAAAATAAGTCAGACAAAGACAAATATACTATTTCACTTACAGGTAGAATCCAAAAAAACAAAAGAAACAAACAGACAAAACAAAACAGAAATAGACTCACTGATACAGAGAACAATCTGGTGGCTTCCAGAGGGAAGGGTGGTAAGGGGATGGGCAAGATAGAGGAAGGGGATTACAAGGTACAGACTTCCAGTTATAAAATAAATAAGACGGGGGATAAAATGTACACCTTACAGAATATAGTTAATAATATGTAACAACTTTGTATAGTGACACACGGTACCTACATTTATCTTGGTGATTGCTTTATAATGTATTAAAATGTTGAATCACTATGTTTTATACCTGAAACTAATGTAATATTGTTTGCCAAGTACACTTCAATAAAAAAATAAAAGGAGGTATAAGGGAAAAATGCAGTTGCATTTTTATTTCTTCCTTTAACCCAAAGTTTTAATCAAATCAAATTTCAGTGTCCCAGGATTATTTTCTTACATATTTGACTGTTTTCTATATTTTATTCTTTTTATAGAATGTGACCAATCATATTTCTTCTTTTTTAGAACTTCTTTACTTTATTGCCTAATATGTAGATATTTTATAACTATGCAAAGAATACTTGAATGGAAGATTTTGGAGAGACCCTTTTTATATTAATTTCCATATGATATCTTAAGAATTTTTATGTAATTTCTAGGTAGCTTGGAAATTTTAGTTATGTTTTTGTTACTGATTTCTAGCTTAATTTCAGTACAATTAGAGAACAGATTCTGAATTATTTCAATCATTGTAATGTATTAAACTTTTCTTTTTGTTATAGCATATAATTTTTTGGAGACATTTAATACATATTTGTAAAGAACGTAAATCATAATTGCTGGGTGATGTGCTACATATATGCCAATTAAGTCAAGGTTGGAAGTTGTGTTGATTAAAATTTCTATGTTTTTTCTGATTTTTTCTGCTTTTTTTTTCAACTCTTGAGAGAAATGAGTTAAGTTTGCAACTCTAATTTGATTGTGGATTAGTCCATTTCTTCTTTTAGTTCTGCTAACTTTTGTTTTTCATGGGATCAAACTAAGTTTTTATAGGAATGTCCTTCTTTGTCTTTGGTTTATCCATAGCCCTAGACTTTGTTGTTCCAAGAAAATTAAATATTGTTTGAAACTTTCAGGAGCATGTGATTTACTTTTAGAAATATCTACATCTGCTACTTAAATTACCTCTGTGCTCTCCCTTAATTTGCTCCAAATTGCACTAAATTTGGAAGACAGTATTTCTTTCTGTGTTGAAATTATGGCTATACCCTACTTTCATAGAAGACAATGTTTTATTTTTAGATTTTTTGTGGGTTTTGGAGAGCTTCAGTGAGTGCAATAGATTAAAAATATCTATACTTGATATCCTTACTACCAGTAGTCTCAATAATAATGGGCTTTAGAGTTACACAGATATGAATGCGAAACATTATTCTTTCACTTAGTACCTGTGTAAGTCACTTAGTCACTTTGTACCCAAGTTTCTGCTCTACAACACCGTATGAGATTTCTGTGAAGACTAAATAAGATGATTTATAAAAGATCCCCAGCAGTAGTGCCAGGAATGCAATAGTAGAAATTCAATAAATAGTAGGTGATTTTAAGGTTTAAACATCTTTTTATTTTTAATGGTGCCTGCCAACTAAGCAACATGGCAGGTGACAGGTTGGACTGAGGGCACTGTAAGAAGTTATGAGAAGGTTGTAGGAGTAATTCCTAAACTTAAACCATGAGCAACTTTATTCTGGGAAAAATAGGGATAATAGGAAATAGAAACTCTACCACCGCTAGGACTTCATCATAATCTCTTGTTTTTGTCATCTCCATTCTTTCACACCAGTTTTTTCTATTTGGCAGTAATCACAGCTGAGAGTAGCTATGGGCTATTATACCTTCAACTTCATTGCCAGTGAGGAGTGAAGCTTCTCATATTAGCATAGAGATGATGATATGCCACTTTTCCCACAAAAGACAAGAAAGCAAGGGTGGACAGTAAGGTCTATATTACACAATTCTTACCATCTCTGAGCAAGGTTCTTACTGTCTCTGAGCATGTATACACCTGATTGGATCAAATTGTAAGGGAAGAAAGGTAGATGAGTCTAGGATAGCATAACCTAAAACATTATGTTTGATACTTATTATCTTTGCTTCCTTTTTGTACTACAGTGATTTCCATCCAAATTGAGAAAGTTAAGTTGCCTCTGACCTAATCCTGAATCCTCTGGGTATTGGAGATGCCCCAGAAAATGTTTAGTAACACCCTTTTACTGTGTGCTTGACTCTACTGTGACTAGAAATTCTACAAGGCCTTCCTAATTACCAGGAAAAGGAGATTCTATCTCATGATATCCATGCTACCTCTTCTTACAGCTTTAAAGCCAAATGCAAACATTGCAAACCTATGTAGCCTCACAGGGATACTGCCTCACATCAATTTGTTTCTGCTTCTTTCCTTACATTCTCACCTGCATCAGACCTTTTATCTGAATTAGCATAGAGATGATGACATGCCACTTTTCCCACTAAAGACAAGAAAGCAAGAGTGGACAGTAGGGTCTATGTTACACAATTCTTTGTGTAAAAACAGCAAACCATAACAAATAAGAAAGTATAAAATATGCTAGATACATAAAATGTGCTTGATACTTTGCATAAATTCCTTTTAATTTCCACCACAAACCTATAAGAAGGCACCATATTACCGATAAGAGTCTGTCAGTGTTAAATGATACACACAAGGTCACCAGATCCACAGGAGCAGTAAATGAGTGGGCAGTTGGACACCTGTGACCATGATTTTTACCAGTGCATTATATTCCCTTCCTGAGATTTGGCAATGAAGGAGACTTTCACCATTTAAGAGAAAGAGCATCGTATAGGAGTTCACTATTTATTTTTGTTTTAAGCAAGTAATTTATTATGGAAGTATAGGTCTTTTTACATATGATCATGTGATCTCTTTGACAATGTAAATTTCCCACTCATCTTATCTCTTTCATTTAGATGATTTATTAAAAATCTTTATTTTGATTTGATGAAAAGCGAAAGTTCCTCTTGGAGTGCTTTTTAAAGGCAGGAGGGGAGAAGAACACTAACAGCAGACTTGGGCATTACAGGCTATTCCTGAGGTTTTACCTCTCCAAGATGCAGAAACTTCCACCTTTGAGTTGTTTCTGACATTGCCTTTCAGATAAGTATGTCACATGTAGTCTGGACATTTGACAACTGGGATTTCATTTCACTACTTTAATGAGGGGCAAGAACTGTTTAATATAGATCATTATTTAGACATTCTCACTTTAAACAATTTATAAATTATATATATGAATTTATATTCCCATAAAAGAATAGCATTTATAGATTTATTTTGCTGGTATGCACCCTGTAAACCCTTATGGAATCCTAGGGGGCAGTTTGCTATAGTAGCACACCTGAAAGCATTTTATGAGTTCATGTCTACCTGCTCCAGGAAGAAGGTACAGTTTTCATTATTAGAGTTACAATATTTACTTCTTAAACCAGAAGTATACTATTTTGCTGAGTTGGTTCACCAGTGGAAGGTACATAACATCCATCTTGTAACTAACCTTAGTTAGAACCTTTAATTAATGGCTAAAGAACCTGCTTTACCTTTCAAAAGGATAAAATCTAATTGTGGTTCAAATTAAACAGTCTAATGAAAGTGACCGCAAAGCAATTGATCAAAACTGATGGGTGAGTAGTTTTGCTTTCATTAAATAAACCTCTTGTTTAGCATAAATACCTTAAGATACTTAACTCAGGTTATTGATGTATCAGAACCTCTAGAGGAAGAATAGCCATTATCATTGAGGCTATTTTTAAAAAAGAGAATTAAGCTAAAAACATTTAAAGTGCATCTTCTCACGTTTCTATTCAACAAATATTTGTAACATTTCTCATGTATGATATATGTTAGGGCTAAAAATGAATAATACAGCCCAATGGAAGGTAGAAGAATGAAAATGAGAATGATGAATTTTGCCATCTTGAAATGATTATTTTTAATGAATTCTATTCTTCATGCTTTTCTTTCAAAACATCCTTTCTAAATCATAACTTACTAAAAAGTTTACTTTTTTGTAATATGGATGGTGTGTTGACTACTACTCTTATTATTATAGATTATAATAAGCACAATTATTCAGCTTATCCTGATATTTAGGGCAAAGAATTAGGAGGTTCTTCATACTGGCACTTGAATTGGTGGGATAATTTTCAGCAGCCTCCCCTTCTCTCTAATACATTGGTTCATATTCTTTATCTCATTTTATCACTGCTCAACATATTTATTACAAGTAGTTACAAGTTATACATAGTTACAAGCAGAACCATTCAAAATTCACCCTAGCTCAAGTTCACAATTCATTTTGGGGACTAAACAGATTAGACTCTTGACAGACTCTTGGAAGAGTTCTATGGAAATCTAGGTGACTACTCAGAATATTTTTTAATGACAATGTATATTTGCTTCTTCTTATTTTGCTTATCCCATCTTCCAAACTAAAAATATCTAAGCTGACTCAGTGTAGAAAAGGAAAATTACTATATAAAAAGAAAATTACTGTATCTTATTTTTAGATGCAATTTAATATCTCCATGTCTTTTAATTATAAGGAATACAAGATTACAGATATTTGGTAGAAAAAATACTAACCAAAAATATGAGAAAGAAAGAAAGAAAGTTAAAATTAAAAATGACAGATTGCTTACCACAAAACAAATCTTCAAAGAAAGAATTTGTAATAACTCTGGGTATTTCTTAAAGAGGGAGATGGCTGGTCTTTTAAAACACTCTTCTAACAAATCTTTGTTTCAAAGTGTTTGCTTTTATAAACTTTTTTCCTGAAACACTTTGTGTATACTTTATAGTAGAAATCTACTGAAGATATAGTGATTTGCTTTCCCTATTTATGTTTATCTTATTATAAGTACTTTTCTTAATCTTTCTTTTAATATGTTTTCCTATGTCAAAGATAATAAAAATTTAGAATATACTTCCACAATATAAATTACTGCCCCAAATTATTCTCAATAAATATTTATTAAGCCACACTATATGTCAAACATTGATGTAAACACTTGGGATTTGTGAGTGAACAAAACAAGAATCCCTGCCCTGTGGAGCTTATATTCCAGAAGGACAGAATAGACATATATGATATATGTGATAAGCTAATAACTTACACAGAATGTTAGCAATTCTATATGCTATGGAAAAAATAAAAAGTTGAGGAGGTTTAAGGGAAGTCAAAAGTATAAGAAGCAGGGCAAGAAGTGAGTGTAAATAGGGGAGTCCCAGTAGGCCTTACTGAGAGGGTGATATTTGGGCAAAGACTTGAGGTCAGTGAGGGTCTGAGTCGTGCACTGGTCTGAGAGAAAGGCTTGCCAGACGAAGGGGCAGTGACTCCAAAGTTTCTTACTCAAAGGTGAGGTTTTCAGGGAACATGCAAGGTGCCAGTGTACCTAGAGCAGCGTCAACAAAAAGAATCACAGGAGCCGAGATCAGAGAGGCAGATAATATACAGAGTATATAACAGTGGTGCTCAAACTTCAGTGTGCACAGTTTCCAGGGGGCCTGTTCAAGATCCCTAAGATCCCCTCCCAGATGTTCTCATCAAGAAGGTCAGGAATGAGGCCTAGGACTCTGAATTTTAACTAGCATAATCTACTCAACATTGGGGATTTGGATGCAGGTGTACCCAGTAAGTACTCTCAGAAGTACTTGAAGGCCACTGTAAAAACACTGGCTGTTATTTAGGAATAAAATGAGATTTATTGCACGGTTTTGAGGAGACAAGTGTCATAGCCTAATTACATTTTAAACCAGTCATTTTGGCTGTATTAAGATTAAATAGTAGAGAAACTTGTCACTACAAGACTCAATGGCAAGTAAGCTGCCCAAGAGCAATCCAGATGAGAGATAATGGTTGCTTGGATAAGAATAACAGTAGAGGGGATGGTAAAAGTACATTCTGGGTAATTACAAAGTAGAGCCAAAAATCTGGTAACAATTTGTATGTGGACAGTGAAAGCAGAACAAGAATCAAGAATGATCCCAAGTTTTTCCTCTGTACAAATTAAAGTCTGTAATCAACAGAGATGTGCAAGGCTGAAAGAGGAGCAAATCTGAAAGAAAAGACCAAGAGTTCCATTTTGGAAATACAAACCCTCAGATGTCTATAGAACATTTAAGTGGGGAGTCAAGCTGGCAGTTGGAAATGCATCTGGAGTCTGTGAGAGCGAGGTCTGAACTTAAAATACACATGTGGGAGTCATACCATATCGATGAATGAGATAAAACAAAGAAATAAATAGAGAAGTCCAAAAACTAGTCTTGGGGTTCCTCCACATCTGTCAGAAAGGGAGGACTGGAGGGAAGTGCAGAAAGTAGGAAAAGCCCAAGCAAAAAAAGTTTATCAAAGAAAAGTGGTTCTCCCCCAAATGGTGGCAGTCTAGGTTTCTTGAGAAGGGAATTAAAATGGATCACTATATAAAATAGTCTAGGCACCAGCCCTCTGGAATCTCCAGTCTCTAGGGTCACGTTTCCTGCCTCCCTCCCCAATTCCTGCTGAAGTTTCTCCAGGTGTCCAAAGTCCTCTCTGATACTGCTTTCCCATCTTGGGTCCTTCCCTGTCCCCCACACCTGTCACTAGTCTTACATTCCACTTTCTGCCTTGGCCCTTCACCCTCCAGGGCAAGGGCCCTGGGCCGCTAGTACCAGGAATGATGGTGAGGGGACAACTTTGGGAGGAAGCAAGGTGGTGTTAAGTAGCATCAGGTCTGCAGTGGTGCCTGGCGAGATTCCATCTCAGGCAACAGCATCCAGGCTTGTGTCCCAAGGGTTGTCATGGCTGATGTCGCCTCAAGGCTGTGGCTTTGCAATTCCATCCCGACCCTGCCCATCCCCGCTCTGTCCAGGTACCTACCCCTCCCGTGCAGAGGTTTTAAATCCCTTGTGGTTCACCTGTCAGCCTCCAGTGGGGGTGATTTGGCCAGTAGGGAGTCAGGAGACCTGACTTCTCTCTCTCAAATTCCAACCCCTGGGTCTAGGTGCTGCCTAGGAATGTGATCCTTGGGGACATCCAGAGGAAAAATCAATACCTGAGCTAGCACAAGGAAGGAAACCTAGATAAAATGGGCAAATTTCTAGAAGCATGTAATGAACCAAAACTTACTCCAAAAGAAAGTGAAAACAGAAATAGACCTGTAACTAGTAAGGAGATTGTTCGCAACAAAGCAAAAAGACCTGGACCATATGTCTTCACTGGTGAATTCAGCAAACATTTAAGAAGAATTAAAACAATGCTTCTCAAACTCTCCCAAAAAATCAGAGGAGGGAACACTTTCCAGCTCATGGTCTTATCTATAGAAACCCCTAAAGATTACATAAATAAGCTATTAGAATTCATAACAAATTCAGCAAATTTGCAGAATAGAGAAACAAAAATCAGTATCAATTGTGTTTCAATTCACTAGCAATGAACAATCTTAAAATCATATTAAGAAAATAATTCCATTTACCATACCATTTAAAAGAATAACATACTTAGGAATAAATTCATCCAAGGAGGCAAAAAACTAGTACACTGAAAGCTACAAAAACTCCTGACAGAAATTAAAGAAAACAAAAAGAAAAAGGAAAACTCTCTGCGCTCATGGATCAAAAAACTTAATGTTTTTAAAATTTCTTCCTCTTCCCATTCAGCTTTGAATTGTTAGATTTCCGTGTTTTCATGATTTTGTTAATTCTAGGTTGACATAGAACACAAGACAGAAAGCTTCAGTCAAGGCAGTTTGTCATCTTTAAAATGTTATTTTTGTTTGTTTGGGGGGTATTGAGCATAGCTCACATTTCTTTCTAGTGCTACAAACTAAATTATTAAAAAGAAATTATGGTCAAAGGAATAGCAAAATATCTTGGAAACTAAGAGTGGCAGTATGTTTTTTTGGTACTCACAAATACCATCTTTCCTAATATAGATTGCTAGATTGAACTGTATTTTAGAGTTTTCATTAAATCTATTTGGAAAATTTTTATTATCTCCTTTAAAGATGATTGTAGGGGCACCTGGGTGGCTCAGTCAGTTAAGCCTGCAACTCTTGGTGTCAGCTCAGGTCATGATCTGAGTGTCCTGAGATTGAGCCCTGCATTGGGCTCAGAGCTCAGCGGGGAGTCTGCTTGAAGATTCTGTCCTTCTGCCCCTCCCCCCACTTGTGTGCACTCTCTCTAAAATAAATGAATAAATCTTTAAAAAACTAAAGATGATTGCAGCTTCATTGACATTCTTATTTTGAAATATATACATATGTACTTAATATCCACTCTAAATTTTCTCCATCATTCATTCTACTGGAAAAAAAAACAAACCATAGTTCCAATGCTTTTATAAAAATTTAATCTTATTCCTGGGTTTTAATTTTGCAAAGCATCATGCAAGACATACAGAGTAAGTTTTTTTAATTTAGCTATGCCCTTTAGACCCTATAGGCTATTCTGCTTTATCATTATTTTAAAGAGTTTACAGGGAACCCTAAATTGTTTTACAAAATTGACTTTGAAAAACTAATCACATACTCTAAAAGGTATTAGTGAATTTGTCAAAGATTATGAGATTTTTGCACACATTTCTCTTTCCCACTCCAATCTCCACAAAAAGCACAAATTTAATGCACAGAAACCACTGCCAAGTGACATTCAGTATTTGCTTCCCCAAGTACCTTTCAATTTGCCATATGCTAAAGATATTTCTATGCATTAATCCCAATTATGTGATAATATCTATTTGTAGAGTTCAACAAACAGTTCTGTGGGATGAGTAGCCACCTTCTGTAAGCAAATTGGCTGCAGAAACAACTGTTCATATGAAAATAGTAACAAAATTAAAATGTATAATAACTTTGTAAGTCAGGAAAACTTTAAAATTTTATTATGAGAGTTATTGCTTTCCCGTAATTTGGCTGCTATTGTTTTTATTTTCAAAGGTCTACACTTTGGAAGGTCATAACTAATAGTAACAAGAACAGAACATTCATTCACTCCAAGATAATGGAAAAGTAATATCCAAACATGGACTTGTCTTTACTAATGAGGAATAGTTAAGAAGGAATGTATAGATATTTTTAATGTATATGTAATAAATGCCTTATTTATACATTATTGAATAAAGCTCAGAGAAGCCATGGAAATCAAAAGGGGATGAATTTTCTTTTTTGCACACAATTTCAGTCTCTAAATTACAAGAACCAAAAACAAAACCAATGAACAAACATTACAAGAAATGAAGTGGGAGTGGGAGGGATGATCCTTTCCTCAGTATAAATGGTAAAATTTCACAAAAGCACTAAATGGGAAAATTGAGCCTTTTCTGGAAATATACCTGATATATTCATTTAATTTTAAGAAAGTCCTGAAAGTAATAGTCATTTGTCTGTCTTGTTGGGTATCTGTTCTTGAGGTAAGGATAGCAATTAAGATGCATAATCTAGCAGCAATATGTTTGTAAACTGATTCTTAGCTTTCAGTCTGACAGGGTATTGTTGCCTGACTCTGCTGGACTAGTCTACTGCCTTCATGCTCAATATTGTCACTTTCATTTCTTAAATTTCTTCTTACATTTTTTCCCCTTCTCTCCATAATGTACTCACAACTCTGGTCTTTGAAATCAGATAATTCTTTTTTTCCCCATCCAATTAAATCTTTTTGCTTCCTTTCTTTCAACATACTTCCTTTAATGATATATAACTGCCACATTATCATATGTCATTTTAGTATTTTTATTCTCATGTATTTTTCATGTTTGTTTCAATAATAGACATTTTAATTTTTATTTTCTAGAGAGTACTTGCCTAATTAATGTAACAGGAGTTCTTTAAACAGCTTGATTTGAATTCATATTGTTTTCATGACCATGTTGCAAAGAATACTGTGAAATTTGGGCAATATGAATTTTAGAATAACTTTTGATATAAAAGCAGAAGATGGGTAGTTAGATTAAGAATTTACTTTAAGACTTTTTTTTTTATTGTCCCAAGGAAAATTTAGCTGCATGGATAGGACAATCTGTTTAATTATATATCAGGATTATGGCTTCTGCTAAGTGAAACCCCAATAAATAGCTATTTAAATAAAGTGAGATATATAGTTAATTTCCTCACATAACAAAAAAGCCCAGAGGTCGGCAATCAAGGATGTTGCGACTATTCAACAATGTCATTATGAGACTGACGCGCTGCCCACTGCGCCAAGAGGGCCGCTTCAACAATGTCATTGATCCAAGCTCCTTCCATCTTTTTATTCTTTGATGTGAGGGCCTTCATACTCATGATTGTTAACTGTGGATCTCATTGGTCATTTTCTATACCAAAAAAAGGGGGGGTGGGACAGAAGATCAAAGGGACAAAATAACTTTCTCCTTGAGGAACAGAGACTTTTGGCTAAATCTCATGATCCAGAAATGTATCACTCATCTTCACCTGAATTTTTGGCTTGAAAAGTGATTATTTTAACTTTCCAGACTCCTCAGTTGATAAAGACAATAAAAAAGTGACTTGTTCATGGTTTCTGAGGAGACAATGCATAGTTCTCTGTTAATGGCAGGTCATCACAAACTAATGTCTCCCTTCCATTTGTAGGGCCACTGCAGGGAAATTGCTGCTTACATAGACACTGCATATTGTTGTTTATTCTCACTGTGCTCATACATTCAGGAAGGGCCATATATGTATTTTTAATCAGTGGAACACAAACACAAGTCACGAATGTTCCTTCAAGGCCAGTGTTTTGGGAATGATAGATTTATTTTCCATACCCATTACCGTAGATTGAATATTTGTGTCCCCCCCACCCCCAAATGGTATGTGCTCTTAAAAAGGAAACCCCAGAGAGTAACCTTGCCCCATTTGCCATGTGAGAACAGAGAGACCAGATGATTGTCTATAAACCAGGAAGCAGATCCTCACCAGACACTGAATCTTCTGGCACCTTGACTTTGTACTTTCCAGTCTTCAGAACTGTGATAAATAAACTTCTATTGTTTTTAAGTCACCCAGTATATAGTATTTTGTTATAGCAGTCCAAACAGACTAAGACACCTGTCTTTCAACTGCCAGAGGGGTATAAAGGATTCCATGATTTGAGGCAATGGTGGAGCCACAAGATGAAAGAATTATGGATTCCTAAATCTCTATGAATAGGAGAGTTACTAATGATAGTAACTCTTGCATAGAACATCCTGGAAGTAAGAAGTAGTCCTATACTGTGTTAAGCCACCAAAAGTTGGGGGTTCTGATAGTTTTAACTAAACACTCAGAACATGCCCCAGATTATATTATTTTATTTAACATGTAATATTTATATTTAAAGCAGATTTTATAATTTTAGTAGGATTTTCTCTTTTCAACTCTATTTTCTAACAAGAAGTGCAAGATGTACTGGCAAAGATTTATCTTCCTTAGTGTTCTGCTCTTGTTTCATGGTTATTAAGCCAAGATGAGAAATCTCCTTCTTCTATTTTCTTTCCACTAAAACTGGGGAAACTTAACAGGTTGGGGCTGCATATTTACAAGTTGATAATCCTTAAAACCTATATATTATCAAAGAGTTGCAAATTGTATTATTCACTATTAATGTAGGCCTTTTAAGGTGAACATACATATTGCTTTTGCTGTAATCTTTTTATTTCATGTTTTGTGTTCAAACACAGAGAAAAATCTATTGATTCTGTACCTTACCTCCTACTAAAAAAAAAGCTTAACTTGTAGGTGATGATAGATTCTGTGGAAAGAAATAGATGGAAGACATAAATGTGATATACTTCAGCAAAGATTTATCTTCTAATCTGTATAATATTGAGCATTGGTTGGCAACAGCATACAAGTCATTGGGTAAAACAAAAACTGAAAGTACAGAAGTCTAAGAAAATCACCAAACCTGGACTGAAAAAGCAGATATCAAAATTATAGTAATGTATTTAAAACAACATTATATGAATTTCTGGGTTAGCATGAGAATAGACTTGGTGTGCCTTACTGTTAACACCCAAATACCAATATCAAATCTGTAAAGATGATCCAAAAGATGTTTTTAAAAAAATACCATTAACTGATATTAAAGACAAAAATACTAAAAAGTAAAAATATATTATCGTGCCACAGAAATTAAAAGGATCATAAGAGACTACTATAAATAACTATACACAAACAAATTTGACAACATAGAAGAAATAGATAAATTTACAGAGTCATGCAATTTACCAAGACTACATTATGAAGAAATAAAAAATCTTAGCAGACCTATGACAAACAAGGAGAATGAATTAGTATGCAAAAACTTCATAACGATAAATTAAAGCCAAAACCAGATGACTTCAGTGATAAATACTACCTAACATTTACAGAACAATTAATGCCAATCATTCTCAAAATTTTCCAAAAATTGAAGAGTAAGGAACACTTTCAAACTCATTTTATGAGACAAGAATTACTATAATATCAAACTCAAAGACACTGCAAGAAAAGAAAACTACAGGCCAATATCTCTGATGAACATAGATGCAAAAATCCTCAACAAAATACAAGCAAACTTAAATCAACAACACATTAAAAGGATCATACACCATGACCATGTAGGATGTATCCCTGAGATGTTGGGATGGTTCAACATACAAAAATCAATTATGTGATACATATCATTAAGAGAATAAAGGACAAAAGTTACATAATCATTTCAATAGATGCAAAAAATGTATCAGACAAAATTAAAAAAATTTCAATAAAAAACAATAAAATAGGTATAGAAGGAATTTATTGCAATATAATAAAGGTAATATATTAAAAGTCCACAGCTAACATCATATATATATATATATATATATATATATATATATATATATGTTGAAAAACTGAAAGTGTTTCCTCTAAGATCAGGAACAAAGCAAAGCTTCCCACTCTTCTCACTTCTGTTCAACACAGTACTACAAGTCATAACCAGGGCAATTAGGCAAGAAAAAGAAATAAAAGACACTCAAATAAGAAAGGCAGAAGTAAAATTATGTGTTTACAAACAAATGATCCTATACTTAGAAAACTCTAATTATTCCACCAAAAGTTATTACAACTAATAAATAAATTTGGTAAAGTTGCAGAATACAAAATCAACAT
The DNA here is from genome assembly GCF_964656455.1 of Halichoerus grypus. NCBI lineage: Eukaryota > Metazoa > Chordata > Mammalia > Carnivora > Phocidae > Halichoerus > Halichoerus grypus. Next base: position 55,314,614 of record NC_135717.1, read on the forward strand.
ACCAACATCATTTGAATTGCTATTAACTACTAAAGGAATATACAAAAACAAATTAAGAAAGCAATCCCATTTACAGTGGTCAAAAAGAATAAAAATATTAGGGAATAAAGTTAATCAGGAAGATGGAAGACTTATACCTAAAACTATAAAACTTCTATTTTTTTTAAGTTTTCTTTTTTAAAGTTGGCTCCACAGCTGAAGTAATGTCTGAACTCACAATTCTGACATCAAGAATTCCATGCTCTAAACCAAATTCAGTAAACTGAACAGCACCAACTGGGGCTGCCCAATCTCCTTATATCAAGTCCTGCACCCCTACGCTCTGCTGGTACTGCTTTTTTTAGGCAACTGTGCCTTAGGACTAGTGCAGTGAGAAAAACCAGCCCAGAAAACCAGCACAAACTCCTACACGCCCCACATCTACTGACAACAGAATTCCTCAAAGCTTCAGTTCTGGTGGAAATAGCATGAGGTCTGTTTTAACAAGCAGACCATAGCACACTATTTAAAACTTGCCACACTCCAGCCAGTCCAAACACTCTCCACTGAGGTCAAAGAGAACCTCTGCAGATGACGAACATGAGGGATAGAGCAGCCAAAACACAGCAGCAGAGTGCAGGCAGAACACACCAAAGACACTTCCTCAAATTCCAGACCCTGGAGATTATGTAACATCTTCTTCATAAAACCATTACTCTCAGGAGCAGGAAACATAACAGGATTTTCTAACACAGAGAAGAAGAGACCTAGACAAAATGCCAAAACAGTGGAATTCATCCCAAAAGAAAGATGAAGAAAAGGTCATGGCCAGAGATCAAATTGAAACAATATGCCTGATACAGAATTTAAAGCAACAGTCATAATGATACTCTCCAGGCTTGAAAACAGCATGGAAGATATTATGGAGACCCTTACCACAAAGATAAAAGAGCTAAAAAAACCATCAGGTAGAAATGAAAAATGCAGTATCTGAGATTTGAAACCAAATGGGTGTAATGACCACAAGAATGGAAGAAGCAAAGGAATGACTAAGTGATATAGAAGATAAAATTTTGGAAAACAATGAAGCTGAACAAAATAGAGAAAGAATGATGGATCACAAGAGTAGACTTAGGGAACTCAGTGACACCATCAAATGTAATAACATTTGCATCATAGGAGTCCCAGAAGAAGACAGAGAAAAGGGGGAAGAAAGTTTATTTGAGGAAATAATAGCTGAAAACTTCCCTAATCTGGGGATGGAAACAGACATCCAAATCCAGGAGGTACAGAGAACTCCCATCAAAATCAACAAAAGCAGGCCAACACCAAGACATATTGTAGGCAAAATTGCAAAATATACTGATAAAGAAAAAATCCTAAAAGCAGCAAGACAAAAGACGTCCTTAACTTACAAGGGAAGACCAATAAGGTTACCAGTAGATCTATCCACAGAAACTTGTCAAGGTAGAAGACAGTAGCATGATATATTCAGTGTGCTGATTGGGCAAAATATACACCCAGGAATAATCTATCCAGCAAGGTTATCATTCAGAATAGGAGAGAAAAAGAGTTTCCCAGATAAAAACTGATAGAGTTCATGACCACTAAACCAGCCCTGCAAGAAATACTAACAGGGACTCTTTGAGTGGGAAGGAAAGACCAAAAGTGACAAAGACTAGAAAGGAACAAAGCAAATCTCCAGAAACAACAACAAAAAATATAATAAAATGGCATTAAATACATATGTATCAATAATTACTCTAAATGTAAGTGGACTAAATGTTACAATCAAAAGACACAGGGTGTCAGAATGGATAAACAAAACAAAACAAAACAAAAACAAGACCCATCTATATGCTGCCTACAAGAGACTCATTTTGACTTAAAAACACCTTTGATTGAAAGTGAGGAGACGAAGAAATATTTATCATGCAAATGGATGTCACAAGAAAGAGTAGCAATACTTATATCAGACAAACTAGATGTTAAACCAAAGACTGTTAAAAATGGTGTCTATCCAACAAGAAGACCTAACAATTATAAATATTTATGACCCCAACTTGGGAGTATCCAAATATATAAAACAATAACAAACATAAAGGAACTCATTGATAATAATACAATAATAGCAGGGGACTTTGACACCCCACTTACATCAATAGAAAGTTCATCTAAACAAGAAAATTAACAAGGAAACAATGGCTTTGAATGCACACTGGACCAGATGGACTTAACAGATATATTCAGAACATTTCTTCCTAAAGCAGCAGAATACACATTCTTTTCAAGTGTACATGGGACACTCTCCAGAATAGATCACATACTATGTCACAAATCAGGCTTTAACAAGTATAAAAAGATTGAGATCATACCATGCATATTTTCTGACCACAATGCTATGAAACGAAGTCAACCACAAGAAAAGATTTGGAGGGGCGCCTGGGTGGCTCAGTCGTTAAGCGTCTGCCTTCGGCTCAGGTCATGATCCCAGGGTCCTGGGATTAAGCCCTGCATCGGGCTCCCTGCTCCGTGGGAAGCCTGCTTCTCCCTCTCCCACTCCCCCTGCTTGTGTTCCCTCTCTTGCTGTGTCTCTCTTGGTCAAATAAATAAAAATAAAATCTTTAAAAAAAAAAAATTTGGAAAGACCATAACTACATGGAAGTTAAAGAACATGCTACTAAAGAATGAGTGGGTCAACCAGGAAATTAAAGAATAAATATAAAAATACATAGAAACAAATGAAAATGAATACATGACAGTCCAAAACCTTTGGGATACAACAAAAGTGGTCATAAGAGGAAAATATATAGCAATACAGGCCTACATCAAGAAGCAAGAAAAGTCTCAAATAAACAACCTAACCATATACTGAATGGAGCTAGAAAGAAGACAACAAACAAAACATAAACCCAGCAGAAGAAGGGAAATAATAAAGATAACAGCAGAAATCAATGATATAGAAACTAAAAAAAAACAACAATGGTAGAACAGATCAGTGAAACCAGAAGCTGGTTCTTAGAAAAAATTAATAAAATTGATAAACCCTTAGCCAGACTTACTAAAAAGAAAAGAGAAAGGACTCAAATAAATAAAATCACAAATGAGAGAGGAGAGATGACAAACACCACCACAGAAATACAATTATAAGACAAAATTATGAAAAATTATACACCAACAAATTGGGCAATTTGGAAGAAATGGATAAATGCCTAAAAACATATAAACTACCAAAACTGAAACAAAAAGAAATAGAAAACTTGGACAGACTCATAACCAGCAAAGAAATTGAATCAGTAATCAAAAGTCTCCCAACAAAAAAGAATCCCAGGCCAGATGGCTTCCCAGGGGAATTCTACCAAACATTTCAAGAAGAGTTAATACCTATTCTTCTCAAACTATTCCAAAAAATAGAAATGGAAGGAAAACTTTGAAACTCATTCTATGAGGCCAGCATTATCCTGATTCCAAAACCAGACAAAGACTCCACTAAAAAAGAGAACTACAGGCCAATATCTCTGATAAAAATGGATGCAGAAATTCTCATCAAACTACTAGCAAATCAAATCCAACAGTACATTAAAAGAATCATTCACCACAATCAAGTGGGATTTATTCCTGGGCTGCAGGGGTGGTTCAATTATCACAAATTAATCAACATGATACACCACATTAATAGAAGAAAGGATAAGAACCACATGATCCTCTCAATAAATGCAGAAAAAGCATTTGACAAAGTACAACATCCATTCATGATAAAAACCATCAAGAAAGTAGGGATAGAGGGAACATATCTCAACAGCATAAAGGCCATATACAAAAAACCTACAGCTAATATCATTCTCAGTGGGGAAAAACTGAGAGTTTTTCCTCTATTATCAGGATCAACACAGGGATGTCCACTCTCACGACTGTTATTTAACACCGTACTGGAAGTTCTGGCCTCAGCAATCAGACAACACAAAGAAACAAAAGGCATCCAAATTGGCAAGGAAGAAACCAAACTCTTACTATTTGAGGTTGATATGATACTCTATATAGAAAACCCAAAAGACTCCACCAAAAAATTGCTAGAACAGGTACATGCATTCAGTAATGTTGCAGGATACAAAATCAATGTACAGAAATCTGTTGCATTTCTTTACAACAATAATGAAGCAGAAAGAGAAATCAAGGAAATTATCCCATTTACAACTGCACCCAAAACATTAAGATACCTAGGAATAAACCTAACCAAAGAAGTAAAAGGTCTGTACTCCAAGAACTATAAAACACTTATGAAAGAAATTGAAGATGACACAAAGAAATGGAAAAACATTCCATGCTCATGGATTGGAAAACAAATATTGTTAAAATGTCTATACTACCCAAAGCAATGACATATTTAATGCAATTCCTATCAAAATACCACCAACATATTCCACAGAGCTAGAACAAACATCCTAAAATTTGTATGGAACCACAAGCCAAAGTGATCTTGAAAAGAAAGGCAAAGCTGATGGCATCACAATTCTGGACTACAAGTTATATTACAAAGCTGTAATGATCAAGACAGTATGGTAGTGGAACGAAAGATGACTCACAGAACAATGCAACAGAATATAAAACCCAGAATTGGACCTACAACTAAATGGTCAATTAATCTTCAACAAAGCAGGAAAGACTATCTAATGGAAAAAAGACAGTCTTTTCAACAAATGATGTTGGGAAAATTAGAGAGCAAAAGAATAAAACTGGACCACCTTCTTATACCATACATAAAAATAAATTCAAAATGAATGAAAGACCAAAATGTGAGATAGGAAACCATCAAAATCCTAAAGGAGAACAGGGGCAGTAACCTCTTTGACATCAGCTGTAGCAACTTCTTACTAGATATGTCTCCTGAGGCAAGGGAAACAAACGCAAAAATAGACTATTGGGACTTCATCAAGATAAAAAGCTTCTGCACAGTGAAGGAAACAATCAACAAAACTAAAAGGCAACCTTCAGAATGGGAGAAGATATTTGCAAATGACATATCTGATAGTGGATTTATGTACAAAATATATAAAGAACTTACAAAACTCAACACCCAAAAAACAAATAATTAAGTTAAGAAATGGGCAGAAGACACAAATAGACATTTTTCCAAAGAAGACATACATACGGTTAACAGACATGTGAAAAGATGTTCAACATCACTCATCATCAGGGAAATACAAATCAGAACCACAATGAGGGGCACCTGGGTGGCTCGGTAGGTTAAGTGACTGCCTTAGGCTCAGGTCATGATCTCAGGGTCTTGGGACTGAGCCCCACATCGAGCCCCACATCGGGCTCCCTGCTCAGTGGGAATTCTGCTTCTCCCTCTGTCTGCCTGCTTGTGCTCTCTTGCTCTCTCTGTGTCAAATAAATAAAACCTCACACCTGTGAGAATGGCTAAAATTATTAACACAGGAAACAACAGATGTTAGTGAGGATGCACAGAAAGGGGAACACTCTTACACTGTTGGTGGGAATGCAAACTGGTGCAGCCACTCTGGAAAACAGTATGGAGGTTCCTCAAAAAGTTAAAAATAGAACTACCCCATGATCCAGCAATTGCCCTACTAAGTATTTACCCAAAGGATACAGAAATACTGATTCGAAAGGATACATGCACCCTGATGTTTATAACAGCATTCTCCATAATAGCCAAATTATGGAAAGAGTCCAAATGTCCATCAAGTGATGAATGGATAAAGAAGAGGTGGTATGCATATACAATGGACTATTACTCAGCCATCAAAAAGAAGGAAATCTTGCCATTTACCATGACATGATGGAGTTAGAGTGTATTCTGCTAAGTGAAATAAGTCAGAGAAAGACAAATAACATATTTCACTCATATGTGGAATTTAAGAAACAAAACAGATGACCATGGTTGGGGGTAGAGAAGCAAACCAGAAAAGAGACTCTTAACTATAGAGAAAAAACTGAGGTTTTTGGAGGGGAAGTGGGCAGGGGGATGGGTTAAATGGGTGATGAGGATTAAGGAGGACACTTGTGATGAGCACTGCGTGTTGTGTGTTAAGTGATGATGGGTCACTAAATTCTATACCTGAAAATAATATTACACTGTATGTTAACTAACTGGAATTTAAATAACAACTTGAAAAAGAAAAAAAAAAAAAAGAATTGCATGCTTTACCGACAGGAAACGTAAAACTTCTAGAAGAAAACACAGGTGAATATCTTCATGACATGGGTCTTGGTTACCATTTCTTGGATATGACACCAAATGCACAGGCAACACAAGAAAAAAAAGAAAAGTGGGATACGTCAGACCAAAAAGCTTATGTACAGTGGAGGAAGTGATCAATACAGTGGAAAGACAATCTACAGAAAAAAATTATTACAAATCATATATTTGGTAAGAGGTTAATATCTAAAACTTATAAGGAAGTCCCACAACTCAATAGCAAAATCCCCCAAGTAACTCAATTAAAACACAGGCAAAGGACTTCTAAAAAAGACATATAAATGGCCACCAAGTACATGAAAAGACTCAATGTCACTAATCAGCAGAGAACTGAAAATTAAAACCATGATATCCTACCTCACACCTATAAGGATGGCTGTTATAAAAAACAAAATTTGATAAGTGGTGGCGAGGATGGGGAGGAAAACCCGGAACCCTTGTACACTGTTGGTGGGAATGTAAAAGGGAACAGCTCCTACAGAAATCAATGTGGAGGCTCTTCAAAAAATTAAAAATAGAACCATCATATGATCTAGCAATCATACTTGGAATAATTCTATGTATTAATCCAAATAATTTAAATCAGTATCTCAAGAAGATATTAACACTCCTGTGCTCATTGCAGCATCACTCAAAATAGTCAAGACACGAAACAACCTAAATGTCCACTAACAAATGAATGCATAAGAAAATGTGGTATATACATAAAATGGAATATCATTCAGCCTTAGGGGGAAATCCTGCCCTATGCTACAAGATGAAGGACATGCTAAATAAAATAATCCAGCAAAAGAAGGTCAAATACTGCACGACTCTACTTACATGAGGTATCTAAAATAGGCAGACACATAGAAGCAGAGTGGAATGGTCATTGTCAAGGTTGGGAGGGAGGGAGTAATGGGGAGTTTCGCTGTTCAACAAGTATAAATTTTCATTTTTTTGTGAGATAAATTCTAAAAATCATCTGGACATAAGTATGTCTATTGTTAACAATACTGTATTGTACATTTAAAAACTTAAGAGGATAGATCTCATATTAAGAATTCTTATCACCACAAAACAATTGGAAATCAAAAAATGTTATTGTACCAAACAACTGCAAAATAGTAATTTTATAACAATCACAAGCAGATTAAATAACATAGGAAATGAGGAGAATAGAAATTAGAGGCATTAAAAAATTATAAAGTTCATGGGGAGTTATTATTTTGCTTTTGAGTTTGATACTTAGAGAAAAACATGTTTGAGAAAAGTTACTAGTAGAAATAAAATTAGGATTCTTTTCAAAGCAAGCAGAACACAGCTTATATAGAAGGTAAAGAAAACAACGTGAGAATTCAAATACAGAACTCATAATAAGTTCATATAAACACAACCAATGTGAGCTTTTGGAGTACTGCAAATATTCTCTATCTTATTTATAGCACTGATTACATGACTATATATATATATGGTTTGCCAAATTGATCAATCTGGACACATAAAAAAGATGAATTACATGTGCGTACTTAAAACTACTTAAAAACACCTATAGAAAGCAAACTCTCAGCAAATTAGAAGTGGAAGGAAATATTTTCAATTTGGTAAAGTACCTCTATAAAAACTACAGCAAACATCAAACTTAATGGTAGAAGACTGAATACTTTCCTCTTAAGTTTGGGAACAAAGCAAGAATCTCCCACTCACCATTTCTATTCAGTACTATAATGGAAATCTTTGCCAGTGAACAAGGGAGTATAAAGAAATAAAGAGTGTAAGGATTGGAAGAAAACAGCAAAACTGTATTTACTCTAACATGATGATAGGGTACCTACAAAATTCAAATAAAACTATAAAAACACATAGAATAATTTAGAAAGGTCATACTAAAAAAGGTAAACTTTAAAAAGAACTCACTTGTATGTATATAAACTAGCAATAAGCAAATGGGAGAAGTAATTTTAAAACTGTTATTACTTATAATAGCATTCAAAAGTATAAAATACTTAGGCATGAATTATACAAGTACAGCCTTGAATACTCAAGACTTTAAAAATGGAGAGATATGCCATATCGATGGATCAGAAAACTCAATCTTGTTAGGGTAATAATTATTCACAAAATCATTAGCTAATTGTAGAATTTACATAGAAATGAAAATGATTTAAAATAATGAGAACTTTTTCAAAAGAACAAAAAGTTCAGAACTTACACTAACAGTTATCCTGTGTGTTATAAGAATGGAAAATAATGAATTATCTAAAAAGATACCCATTCATATATAATCAATTTATTTTCAACAAAAATGTCACCACAATTCAACAGGGAAAGGGAAATCTTCTCAACTACTTATCTAGAGGAACTAGATATCCATATAGAAAAAAAAAGATGAATTTCTGTTTCTATTTCACATTGTACAAAAATTTTTTTGAGATGGGTCATAGACTAAATGAAAGCTTAAAAGTATCAGTCTTCTAGAAAAAAACCATTGGAGGCTATTTCTATGATCTTAGGTTAAACAAAGAGGTTTTTTTTTAGGTTAGATACAAAAAGCACAAACTTAAAAAAATAGATTTGATAAACTGAATCAATAAATTTAACACCAACAAAATTAAAACTTGTGCTCATCAAAAGATACCACTAAGAAAATGAATAGGAGAGCTACATATTGGGAGATATTCTCAATACATCTACCTGGCAAAGGTGATGTATATGGGATATATACATACCTCCTACAACTCAAAAATGAAAAAAAAAAAAAAGCATATACATTTTTAAATGAGAATAAGATTCGATGAGATACTTTGCAAAGGAAGATACATAAATAACCACTAAGCAGAAAAATAAGCATTCAAGATTATTAGACATTAGGGAAGTATAAATTACAACCAAATGAGTTGAGAGTATAACACAATTATACTCACTAGAATGAGTAAACTGGGAACAACCCATTTGTCCCTCAACAGACAAATAAAAAGATTTTAGTATTCACACAATGGAATAGTATTCAGGAGTGAAAATGAATGGCCAGTTAATACATGCTACCATGTATTAATGCATCTTAAAAAAATTATACAGAGTGAAAGAAGCAAAGCAATTCATATTGTATGTTCCACTTATATGAAGTTCTAGAATGGGCAAACCTAATCTATGGTGGTCAGAATAAGACAGGCGGTTGCTTAGAGGTGGGGAATTGAGCAAAGGTACATGAGTGAGCTTTCTAAGATGATGAAAATATTCTTTATCTTGAAAGAAGGGTGGGTTATACAAGCTCATATATTTGTCCACTTAAGTTCCATTTATTTCATGACACATAATTACCCTTTAATGATGACAGGGATGAAAAACTACAAGGAGAGATAGCTTTACCCAATGAGATTGATAAAAATCCACAAATTTGACAATATACTCTTCAGTCAAGGCTGTGGGGAATAGATACTCTCATACACTGGTCCTGAGAATATAAATGCTAATTGATATAATTCTTTATAGTGGGGAATTTGGAAATATTTGGAAAGCATTCACATGTATTTACCCTTTGACACAGCATCCTTACCTCTCAGAATCAATTCCAAAGGTATAATTTCAAAATAAAAAATGACTGATGAATGAGTTTATTTATTATGCATTATTTTTGATAGTGAAAATTAGAAATAGCTTAAAGTTCCCCTCATAAACTTTTGCAAATCAAATAGATTTACACAGGATATACTATGAAAATATCTCTTAGCCTATCCTTAAAAAGAATAAAGAGCCATTAACCTGAATAATAGTACAAGGAGAAGGGAAATACAACTTTGGGATGGGTGGGAAAAGATTAATGGATGCTTATACTAAGCAAACACTGTATGTTCAAACATAGACTTCTTTCAAAAAAATTATTGAATATTTCCAAACGACATTCAAGAAAATTTATAAATTTAAAGTTTTCATTATTAAACACAAATGAACTAAAAGAGCAACTCTAAATCTAAGGAAGAAGACAACAGCTATCATTTTGTAAGAAAATACATAATAAATGTAATATAGCACAATTATAGAAAACAGTCATTTCGATAAGTAAATGTAAGGTCAACATCTTTAAAAAAATAGAGATACATCTATTGCAAATCTAAAGGAGAGAGAATGCAAACAGACCAGGAGAAAAAATACAGAGGGAATTAGCATCATAAGAGAAAAACAATCATGAGCATGGCTGATGTATTTGAAAATCATGATAAACACTTGGTTTTCAAAGAAAAAAAAAAGGTGACCAACCAAAATTTTAATCAAAAAATTGAAAATGAATAAATTTTAAAATTTGTCAGAGAATGTCCTCTAAAACAGTCTTCTCAGTTAGGGTGATGAATGATTTCTTTCTAATTAAACATGTAGTTTTAAGGAACAGAATACAACGAATTCGATGGAGTTAGTCATACCCTAACCTAGCACAGAAAAGAAACTATACTAATCTATGAATGTTCCTGTTAAAATCCTAAATAACACAAAAAGCTGAAATCAAACCATAATGTATATTAAAGAATAATCCAATGTGATCAAATAGGGTTTATCCCAGAATTGCAAGTGTAACTTTTTTCTTTTTTCTCCATTTTCTCCCCTGTTCCTCAAAATATCCCTGCAGAATATATAATGGTGAGAGAAGCACTAGAATTTTTAAAAAATCACTCTACAAGCAGGTCTCTGTAGGCCATGAATTCTGATAAAAAGGATTGCAGTTGTAATGGACTGAGACTGGAGATCTTTGGAGCAGCTCAGCCTAGAGGCAGACACTGAACATAAAAGCAAAGTGGGCAAGGATAGATCAATAGGCAATAAAACAGGTATAGTCATAATATCCTTAAAAATTGTTCAAACTGCAGCTATTTGCAGTTATGGATAAATAATCACAGAGTCCACAGAATAAGGAACTCACTAAGGAGTTATTTGGTAGGTAAAAAAGTTTCTTGAAGATATTTTGATCAGCGGCCTAATTTGAACTACTTGTCTCATCACATTCCTTTAGCTTGGTTCAGTTTACAAATGCACTGCTGCTTGAAAAGCGAAGCTTACTACACTTGATTAAAGACTCTGTTATGTGGTACAAGAATATATTATGAAAATCCCACCTCACCTTTCTTAAAGGAATGAGGAACTATTAAATCTCATACAAGTACCAGGGAAAAAGAAGTAAACAAACACTGCCAGTGAGTGGGAGGAGATGAATAGATGCTCCTACTAGTATAGCCAACACTATTTTCTTTGGATTCATAAATGTATGGCAGTCAAGTCTGTAACTGTGGACTACCGGCATAGGACTAGAGTTTCTGGTGATAGAGTTCTAAGAGAATTTTTAGGAGGCCTAATGTACTGCAAGTTAAATAATGAATATTATTCAAGTTCTTGCATAAATAGGTGGAATAGATGCCCTAAACAACTGAAAGAATCCCTATGCTGCCTGCCTGATTCATGGAATAAGGGATATTGTGGTAGGAAGAATAATGGACCTATCCTTACCAGTCTCATACTTTTACCTCTAAATCAGGTTTAGTGTATTTCAGCAGGCCAGCACTAAGCAACTAGAAAATGGGTATATTTTTTAAAAATGATATTTGTAAAGATACTGTAGAAGTTATAGTAATTTGGTTAATTAAAATTCCACAGAGAGCTCTTCTTGTCTGGGCTGATAATTGCTAGCCATTTCCTGCCTTGGAGGGATTTACTGATTCTAAGGTCAGGTGAGAATCTGCTTGACCTAGAAAAAGGCACCCTGATGGGGAAAAGAGAAACCAGCAGAGTTTTGACAGATGTGATGGATTGGAACCTGGAAGACTCCCAAACAAGTGACAATTTTCACCATGCGATGTTAGCTAAATTCTGGGATTGTGCAAGACATGGAGACACAGCCAAGAAATCTTATATAGATAGAGTAAAATCTCCCACAGTGCACAAGAAACAAGTCTTGTTATAGTAGGAAGTCTGACACAAATACACAGTGTCTCTCAAGACATTTGCCAGATCTTAAACTGGGTGGGATAGAAGCTGAAGAGCTAAGCTCAAAATCTCCAAAGAATAGAACTGATTCTTAAGTCAATTTTAGGGCTAAGGAGAAGGGACAAACCACAACTCAATCAAAAACCAAGGAGGGCCAAACCTGGGGAACAAGAATGAGCCACAGTTGAACTCAATTTTACTAAATATCCAGAAGACAGGATGACCGAACCTGAAGTTAATTTAATTGAAAATGTCCAAAACACAAAAGAAACAAAAATTAATAGAAAATATTCAAAACGCAAAGAAAAAATAAAAAGAACAAAACAGAAATTAACAAACATGTAAATGAATTATCAAAAGCAGAAAAAAGAATGAGACAGAAGCCATACTAGAATTCATATGTAACTAGAAGAATTAGTAAGTAAAAAATATATATATAATTTTTAAATTCCAATACTGATTAAAGATATCAACTCAAAAATTCAAAAAGCTAAGGGAATCAAAAGAAGGATCAGTAAGGAGAAAACCATACCATGGTCAAACTGATGAAAACCAAGACCAAGTGGAAAGTCTGAAATAGCCAGAGAACAAAAGAAACGCCTTCACAGGAGTAGCACTAAGATATTTATTTGACTGCTTACACAACAGACCTATGGAAGACAGAAGACAATGTAACAATATCTTTAAAGTAGTGAAAAAAAAAAAAGGGCTGACCTAGAATTCTGTACCCACTGAAATATGCTTCCAAATTGCAACTGAAGCAAAGATGTGTTCCAAGACAATTGAGAGTGGAGAAACTTTATTTTTAGCAGACTCCCACTATAAGAAATACTTTTAAGTAATTCTTGAAGTTAAAATAGTCCCAAATGGTAGCACAAACTGCAGAATCTAATGAGGTAAATGCAACGTTTGGTCCTCCTTTTTCATGTAAAACATTTGCTGGTTCAAAAGCAATAGCTCAGAGGCTGAAAAGCTTAGAAGGAAGTTGTGCTTTGATTGCATATTAATGGCTGTAAGGAGTCAGAGTCAAGTTCAGCAGGTCAACTGAGGTCAACTGAGGTCTTGAAAAGGCAAGTATACCCAAGTATAGAGATGAACTTGAAATAGATTTATCCCCAGAAAGACTGAAAACCAACCTTAGTAACCAAGGAATCCCTGTTTGCTTTATTTATTTATTTATTTTTTAAAGATTTTATTTATTTGACAGAGAGAGATACCGCGAGAGAGGGAACACAAGCAGGGGGAGTGGCAGGCAGAGGGAGAGGGAAAAGCAGGTTCCCCGATGAGCAGGGAGCCTGATGTGGGGCTCAATCCCAGGACCCTGGGACCATGACCTGAGCCGAAGGCAGACGCTTAACAACTGAGCCACCCAGGCGCCCTCCCTGTTTGCTTTAAAGTGATGTGCTTATATCCTAAATGCCTGCTAGAAACAAAACTAAGTCCTCTCTGAATAAAGATATCATTATCCAAAGTCTCAAATTATCTCTTCAAAGTTTCATTAATAATGAAATTCCCTGGAATTCAGCAAAAGACAAATAGGCAAAGAAGATGATGAAAAATGAACCGGGGGAAGAAAAAGCCAACTGAAATAGATTTAGAAGAAATACAAATATTGAAGTAATCAAGCAAAGTTTTTAAAACAGTTATGAATTTCGTCAGGATTGAAAACTATAAAAAAAGAATCTGATGACAACCCTGAATCAGAACAATGTAACAAATTATGAGCTAAATCGGTGAATTTAACAGCAGATTAGACAGAGCTGACACATGTTTGGTGAATTGTATTACAGATATGAAGAAAACATTCAAACTGAAGCAGAGGCAAAAGAACAAAAATACAAGAAAGAACATAAGAGATGTATGGCATATGTTTAAAATTTCTTAACAGGCATGAAATCAGAGTCCTAGGAAGGAGGAGAGAGGGAAGAGGGCAGAATCAATACTTGAAGAGATGGTGGCCTAGAATACTACAAAACTGACAAAAGATACCCACAGATTCAGGGACAACTACAAACCACAAGTAGAATCAAACAGAAAAATCAGTATCTATGCTTATCACATTAACGTGTTGAAAACAAGAGACAAAGACGCTTAAAAACTGCCAGGAGAAGCAGCAGGATCTCTAAAGGATGAACAATGAGACAACTATCTTCTCAATAGAAGCAGAAGAAGATTGTATGAGTCTGCTAGGCCTGCCATAACAAAGTATCACAGACAGGGTGGCTTCAACAGAAATTTATTTTCTCACAGTTTTGAAGGATAGAAATACAAGACTAATGTTTCAGCAGGGTTGGTTCCTTCTGAAGCCACTCTGCTAGGCTTGCAGATGGCTGTCTTCTCTGATGAGGGACCAGAAGGCTAGCTGAAGACAAAGCACAAGCTGACACCCTGCAACCTCCACCCCCACCCCCATCCCACTCCTGGGTGGGACATGTGTGACATTCTCCCAGGAATCTCCCAACTATCTTAATGCATTGCTAGAGGGGAAAAATACCTTGACAATGGCAAGGCCTCTGGTATCTTGTAGGTATCTTGTAGGTCTGTCCTCTTTAGCATACGAAAGTTCTTTTGAAACTTCCCTTAACTCCCCCCAACTCCCAAGTATATAATCACCATTCCTCAAGACCCTGGTGCAGCAGCTCTTTCGGCCCACAGGTCCTGTCCCTGTGCTTTAATTAAATCACCTTTTTGCACCAAAGACATCTCAAGAATTCTTTCTTGGCCATCGGCTTCGAACACTAACGTCTTTCTTACATCATTCTCTGTTTTCCTATGTTCTTCCCTCAGTTTCTGTGTTCAAATTTCCTCTTCTTATAAGGGCACCAGTCATATAGGATTAGGGTCCAACCCGTGACCTCATTTTTAATTTAATTTTTTTTAAGATTTTATTTATTTATTTGAGAGAGAGAGAGTGCAAGAGTGCACAGTGGGAGGACTAGAGGGAGAGGGACAAGCAGACTCCATGCTGAGCAGGGAGCCCAGCACATGACTCCATCCTACGACTCCGAGATCATGACCTAAGCCGAAATCAGGAGTTGATGCTTAACCGACTGAGCCACCCAGGAGCCCCCTCATAACCTCATTTTAACTTAATTACTCCTTTAAATACCGTAGCTTCAATTACAGTCACATTCTGAGGTACGGGGAGCTAGGACTTCAACCTACAAACTCAGAGGTATAAACAATTCAGCCCATAATAAAGATAGAAGACAAAAGTTGAAAGAAAATAACGGCCCATCTAGAACTACAATTCCTCCCCCCGACCAATCATTCAAAATGAAGGTAAAAATAAACTTTCTGGAGAAAACTTGAAATATTTAATCAGCAGCAGACTTAAGATAAAGAAAATTCTAAAGGTGATCCTCAGGCAACAGCATCTACTAAGGTACAAAGAAGCAGGGAGAAAAGAAGAGTTAAAGAAAGGATAAACAAGTGGAAAATCAAATAAATATTGACTGTAAAAGAACAATAATCTTGGCTTCCAGCATTCAAAATTTATATAGAATTAAAACGTGCATTAACAATATGATCTTTACCTTTTACCATTACAAAATTCAAGCCCAAATAGCTTATAAATCTTAAGAGCAGAAGATAAAATAATAAAGCTTCTGGAAAGTGACATGGGAAGCTATCTTCCAGATTTTAGAGTAGAGAGAAATTTCTTATACATACACATCCTATCTAAAAGGAAAAATATATTATTGGATTTAATTAACTGAAGAGCTTTTCTTTATCAAAAGACACCAGTAAGGGGGTAAAAGGGCCAGCCACAGGGTAGTAAACGATATTTACAAGATGAACACCTCACAATTGACTCATATTCAGAATTTATTAAAACAAAACAAAACAAAAAAACCTCCTTCAAATCACTAATCAAATGTTTGTCAGTCTAAAAGGAAATTAACAAAAGACACAGTAGCCACTTCCCAATAGTGGATATCCAAGTGGCCATTAAATATATGAACAGGTGCTCAACCTTATGAGACAACAGAGAAATGTAAAAACCAGAAACCTAACCCATGGTATTACCCATCTCCATAGTGGATTACCTGGGAAGGGGGCTGGGGGAGAGATTATGAAGGGAATGTGAAGGGCATTTGGAATGCTGAAAAGCTTCTCTGTATTATCTATGTGGTGGCTATCTGACTATGCTCACTTTGTGATAATTTACTGAGCTCAACACTTATGATTTGTGCACTTCTGTATTATATTCCCAGGATAAGTTTATTTTCAAACTGTGAAAATGAATGAACTAGAGCTATATTCACTAACTTGAATAAATCTTAGTAATGTAACGAAGTGACAAAAGCAAGTCTCACAGGACTATATAGAGTATGATATTCTCTTTAAACATTCAAAAATGAGAAAAACTGAATTATTTAGGCCTATACATATGTGAGTAAAAGCAACCAAGTAACTAAGTAAGGAAATGAAAAGTATAAACAAACAAACAAAAAACAGAAAACAGAAAAAAAATGGTCATCTTCAGGGGATAAATAGGTGATGGGATAGGGGAGTTTAGGTAGTTTAAAAGTTATTTAAAAGTTATTTTTCTT
Source organism: Halichoerus grypus (assembly GCF_964656455.1). NCBI lineage: Eukaryota > Metazoa > Chordata > Mammalia > Carnivora > Phocidae > Halichoerus > Halichoerus grypus. Next base: position 55,331,321 of record NC_135717.1, read on the forward strand.
CTTAAAGATTTATTTATTTATTTTGGAGGGGAGGGCAGAAAGAGAGAGTCTTAAGCAGACTCCCTGCTGAGTGCAGAGCCCAATGCAGGCTCAATCTCACCACTGAGATCACGACCTGAGCTAAAATAGAGTCTGATACTCAACCCACTACGCCAACTAGGCACCCCTAGATGTAAGTTATTGATAATATTTTAGATGCTGAAGTGTGTGCTGGGTATATGGATGTTTGTTATTAAAATGGATCAATAAAAATAGGCCAGAAATGGGTGCAATGACTAGAGATGATGGGGTCATGAAATAAAGATTATGAGTTAATTTTATGCATTTGTGAGCCAAACACTAAAAACATTAAAAACCAAATACAGCTCAACTAATTCTGAAACTAGTTACTTAGAGAGCAAGAATAGGCCAGATCATCATGAGAAAATTATCTTGCTGAAGTCTATTTAATAATATGGAAAAGAGAAAATGCATATGACTGAGGTATATCTCAGGAAATTGATAGCACATTCATTAAAAGAGAAAAATTATATAATCGTTAAGCTCAAAGCAGAAAAAGCATTTGGTAAAATTCAATACCTATTTGTTATTTTTAAAAGTACTTAACAAACTGTAAATAGAGAAGAAAACTAATAAAAGATTTCAGGACTGGAAAGGAGGAATGAAACCTCTCTTTACTTTCAGACAATATGATTATCTCAAAGATAATCTTCATACAAATTATTAAAACTTCTGGGAAGATGATTCAGCAGTTGAATATAAGATTAGTATTAAGAAATTTTATGAGCAACAGTCAGAAAATGCAAATTAAAAAAGAAACTATGACCCTTTCAATTGCAATAAAAGATAAATTAGGTATATATCTAGTAAGAGATATTCAGTACCTTTTTGAAGAAATTATAAAACTTTATTAATGGACTGTAATAATTTTTATTACTGCATAACATTGTCACAAATTTAGCAGCTTAAAACATGTCATTTATTATCTCACAGGTCTGTAGGTAAAGAATAAAGGCATGTTGGGCACCTGGGTGGCTCAGATGGTTAAGCGTCTGCCTTCAGCTCAGGTCATGATCCCAGAGTCCTGGGATCAAGTCCCACATCAGGCTCCCTGCTCCTTGGGAGCCTGCTTCTCCCTCTGCCTCTCTGTCTCTCTCTCTCTCTCTCATGAATAAATAAATAAAATCTTTAAAAAAAAAAAAGAATAAAGGCATGTTAAGCTGAGTTTTCTGCTTAGGGACTCATGTGGCCAAAGTCAAGGTATCAGTCAGGGTTGGCTTTTATTTGGAACTCCTAGGAAAGAAACTACTTCCAAGCTAATTTCAGATTTATGGTGGAAATGAGTTTCTTGTATCTAACGGCTAAGCTCCCCATTTTCTTACTGGTTGTTGTCTGTGGGGGTGTCTCTAGCAATTAGAGTCTGCCTTTAGGTCCTTGCTCTGTGGCTCACTCCATCTCAGTAATGAACCTCCCTTACATTGAATCCCTCTCAAGCCCTGAATGTCTGCATTCCTTTTCTGCTACCAGCCAAGGAAAACTCTCTACTCTTAAAGGGCTCATGTGATCATCAGGTAAGGCCCAACCAGGTAATTTCTCTGTATTAAGGTGAACTGATTAGTAACCTGAATTATATCTACACAATCCTTTTGTGTATAAATAAAAAAACAATCATGGGGTAAAAGTCATTGGAGCCATCTTAAATTTCTGCCTGCTGTTGGGACCTTAAAGCAGAAAAATCAATGGAAAGATATACCATGTTTATAAAAATGGTGACTCAATATCAAAATGATTTTGTATTTGTGACTTGGTTGAGCTACAAATAAAAGAAAATCTCCAAATAGAAGAAACTTACAGAAAAATAAGCTATTTATTTGTATTTCTCTGGTTTTGATCACTTATATCTATTTTTATCTCAATACCATGCTGTATTAATTGTTGTAGCTTTAGAGTAAGTCTTGAAATTAGGTAGTATGAATCCTCAAACTTTATTCATTTCAAAATTGTTTTGGCTATTCTAGAAGAATCTTATAAGAAACTAGATGTTTTTTAAATTTGTTTTTATTTCCCTACTGCACTATCTAGGACCTCTAGTAAATAGAAGTGATGAAAGTAGAAAATATTGTCGTATTCCAAATCTTAAGAAAATGCTAAATTTTCACCATTAAGCAGGATGTTAGCTGTACATTTCATGTATCTTCATTATTTATAATTCTCTTCTAGTCTAAGAGTCTTATATGAATGGGTGTTGAATTTTATCAAATGCTTTTTAAAAAATGTTTATTGAGAAGTATGTATGCGTTTTCTCTTTATTTTGCTCATGTGGTCAATTACATTGATTGATTTCTTGACTGGTAACCGAATTTCTGGCATAAAGCCCATTTGTTTAAGGTATATTATCCTTTCAATGTATTGCTGTATTCAATTTGCTAATTTTAAAGGATTTTTATGTCTATTATTATGATATATATTGGTCTGTAATTTTCTTATAATATCATTGTCAGCTTTTGGCATGGGGATTATTTTGCTCTCATAAAACAAGTTGGGTATTAAAGAGGGCACGTTCTGCATGGAGCACTGGGTGTTATATGCAAACAACGAATCATGGAACACTACATCAAAAACTAATGATGTAATGTATGGTGATTAACATAACATAATAATAATAAAAAAAAACAAGTTGGGAGGCATTCCCCTTCTCTTTCTGAAAGTGTTTGTATAAGATGGGTATAATTTTTTAAACGCTTGATGAAATTTATCGGTGATGTCATCTTCTGTATTTTAAACTGCTATGCCAGGATATGGGTAGCTGTTAAAATGCTGGCTGGTTTCTCCTTTCTCAACAACGTTCTTCTGTCCTTGGCAGGCATACTTCTTCCTCTGCTCATGCGTTGAAATTCTGCAAACGTCCCAGTAATGGAAGCAGTCACTGGTCCCCCTGCTTACCAATGAAAGACCTCTCACTCCAGAATTTTGTTAATTTAGACTTCTGTGCACCCACAGCTTTTTTTTACCTCTAAAGAAAAAAAAAATATGATTTTTTTTAAGTTGATCTGTTATTTTCCTTTTGTTACTTCAGTAATGAGGATGTTTTGTGACCATAGAGAACTTCTTCAGAAACACAACTCTCTACTTTTTAATTTTTAATTTCAGGAATGTGACTGCCCAAAATTCTCTGGGCAATCAGATTTTAAGATTTAAGAACTCCTGAGCACGATATTCTTTTTGCTGTTTTAAATCCCATTTGAAAGAGAGGCACACATAGGTGGACTAACACAGTGCTTATAAGTTCAGTCTCTAGAGTCCAACTACCTAGGTCCAAATTCAGGATCCATCAATTACTAGTTGGGAGCAAGGTACTTAAATTCCCCAACCTTCATTTTTCTAGTTTATAGAATAAAGATAATAATAGCATTGAATGTAGTAAAAGACACACTCAAAAATACTAAGAACAATATATGGCACAGAGAAAATAGCCAATAAATACAAATCAAATTATGAAAGACATTTGGTTAGACCTAAGAATGGATCTGCCAAGCAATGATCCTGACTAACTTTTGATTTCCTATGATTTATTATCATTTTTAAATCGGTGAATCCATACAGTAATTTCTTAAATTTGTCATTGCTATTAAATACGGGATTCAGTTTAAAGATCATCTCTATGTAGCTACCAACCTCATTTGGCCCTATTAGCCTGAGAGCTCTGTTAAGAATGGGGTTTAGAGTGACATGTGAAAGTCTAGGAGTACCTTGTAGTGATGCTATACTAAGTAGGACTGACATTTGGAGTGAGATGGCAGATTACCTCTGGTTGGACAGCTACCTACACTAATCCAAGCATCATAAGATTTCAAAGTAATTTTGGTTGCAGGTATTTATTTTGAATTTCCTACATGGCTAATGATGAGGATATTACATTTATTATTATTATTTTTAGTTGATAGCTATTCCTTCGAGCAAATGATCAATATCAAACAAATCACTTGGCTGACTCAAAGGATATTGCTTCTATGAGGCGTTTCGCTACCTGAGGCAGAAGAGAAAAGAATAGGATTAGGACCTAAAAGAGATTTGATGGCTATCATTTCCACAATAAGAATGTTGACAGGGGGAATAAATAACTTTTGGAGAGCAACTTGTTAAACTGGGTTAAAAGAAGGTCTGTACGGGCATGGCCGAGTCTGATGCCGCCTGCCAATCTGATTATATTTTATTACTCAGCTGAACTGTCTTCCATGATTCAGTTTGTGGTTATCTAAAGGGGTCACACGCTGCAGTAGCTCATATTTCCTGAACATATTTTGGCAGAAACTGTAGATTGTTTTAAGAGAATGCCAACTAGTGTGAGAGATAAAGACAAAGGGCTTCTTTATAGTTAACATTATCAAACCACAAACCAAGGAAAAGCAGGTAGCCTCCTTTGTGGGATTCCAGGGTGTGTTCAGACACATCAGAGACAAAGAATGTCCTCTCTACTAGAAAACCACACTTTACATCCACAAGACTTATGCTTATATACCATAAAGCCCCGTCTTTGAATCCAGTTTCTCTGGGTAACTCCACATAGTATTGTTTTAAGATCTCCATCCTTATTCAATTTCAAGAGCCTCCCCTGGGTCTTGTCATCTTTCACTTTTAGTATATTCCTGAAATTACTAAATCAGATCTTTTATTTTTCCTGCTACCTTATTCCCATTCTGATCTTACTGTTTTCCAATTCTTTGACTTTTCTTTTCTGTCCCTAAGCAATTATAAGTCTCCCCCTGGGCTCACATATTTAGCTATCTAGTCTAGATCTCATGGTTAGCTAATTTATTCACCTCCTTACTAGCATCATCCATCCTCTTTCTCCCTTAGACTTCAGCAAAAACTCTCCAATCTTGGGTCAAGCTAACTATTCTCCTAGTCTTTCTAATACTGAGGCTTCTCATGGAGCTGAGATGAGGGACACTGGAAACGCACAACTTCTGGTACCTAACGTCTGCTGCAAATCCCATGGTCATTATTCCAACTTTCAACATTCTTCTCAAATTCTTCCAACATCACATTGCCCTCATACCCTCTCAAACATACATACACTCTCAAAAATGATTTCTTTCCTCCCCGGGAAATTAAAGATGATCAGGATTCAGCACTTTCAATTTAGAAAATGCCTCCACTGACTTATGCATGTGAGAAGTAACTTAGCAGTGTGATTTCGACCTGTCATGGTGGCAGCAACACCTGCTGATACCACTGGTTATGTGTGTGACCTTCAGCAGTTATGTAACCCCTCTAATCTTTGGTTTCCTTACATAGAAACTGATGAAAATAAAGGTACGTACTTTCAAGTAAGAAAGCACTTAGTATAGTGCTTACCAGTTACTGACTACTCAGGAAATGTTCACTATAAAAATAATTTCTATTACATCTACATTCATCTGTGCATCTTTCTCTCCTATCTCACAGAACTGTTCCTTGTTATGTTGAAGACTAATTTCTTCATATTCTCATGTTTCATTGATACCACCTTCCATCAATTCTGCCTCTCTTATCCTGTATTTATTTTTCAATCTCTCAGCATATAATTCATACACACAGACACATACACACAAGCCCATCACACACACATACCCTGCAATCCTACATTCTCCTATGCAATTTGAGTTTTGATTTCTTTTCACAATTATATGTCTATAAAGAAAGTTATTATTCATTAACTTGGCTTCTTCAACTCCACTCCTATTGCTCCACAAAAAAAAAAAAAAAAGAAAATGACATTTGACAAAGTAATCAATAACTTGCACATTGTTAAGTCCATAGACATCTAATGCCATTCAGATTACCATTTATTGAATTTATGTGCCTAATGTCATGTGATGCAGTTTTGTGTCTATTTATACATTTAACTTTTACAATAATGCTAGGAGGTAAGTGTCATGATTCTTATTTTATGTAGGGTGAGAGAGAAGCTAAGGGGTGTCACCCTGTCTGAGTGCACATTATTCAATAATCATGGTTCCTGCTCTCTGTGGAGCTTACAGTTTGGAGAGGGAGACAGATTATAAACTGGTTAACAAACAGCTCTACTAAACCAATGTAGAGGAAAGCTCTAAGGAAAAATAGAGTTCTGTGACTGACAACAAGGGGAAACCTGTTGGAAAGGTCAGGAAGACCTCTCTGAGGAGATGCAGTGAAGCTGTTACCTGAAGATTAGAACATGTCTGCCATGCAAGCAGAAGTGGAAGAGAGGTCCAGGAAAAGGAGATGCCATGTTTGAATCTAATGGCATGGCTGGACAAGAGCTTTGGGAGTTGGAGTTAGGTTTCAGCTTTCTCTAATGACCCCAGGCAAGATAGTCATCATCCTCTCCTATGATGACTCGTGCACCCATTTCTCTATTTTTCCACTCGATCATAAACTACCTGAGGACAGGTGTGCACCCTTAGCTCATGCCTAATACACAATAAATGATAAATAATAAAGAAATGTTTATTGAACTAACTAGTGGCGATTTACTCTAACAGGCATTACCCACCTATTTTTTGGCAGGGAGACTGACAGCTTAGTCATTTCAAGCAGGGTCTTCCTATCCTGTGTGGCCACTGTATGCTCCTCAGTGTTCTTTTTCCTGGTTGGTCCAATGAGTTATGTGCAATCAACTGCTAGAATCTAGGTGAGTAATGAGGGGCTTAGGGACTAAGACCTATGTGTTATCAAAGTACAGTTTGAATAGATCCCTCTTACTACAACCATTGGATTTTATATCAAATGGCCACCAATTAGCATCAAAGTTGGGCTGATGAAAATATTGAGAAATGCTAAATTTTTCTTGGGAGACTTATGAATATGCATGTTAGAAGTTGCTCTTCCTTCAATGTGGCTTCCTGGAGAGAATACTAAACTGGAAGGTCAAAGCCCTGAGTTTTATTCTTGGCTTTGCCACTCACTCCCTCAGTGACCTTGGACAAGTTGCTTAGCCACTCTGCAGGCAACTGTTTCCTTGTTGATAAAGATGTGAGTAATGATAGCTGAAACTGCCTTCCATATAGGGAAGTTGTGAAGATTAATGAGATACTGTTTATAAAGCCCTCTGAACTCTCTGAAAGAAAGGTGTTATATAAATACAGAGTGTTGCTATTGTTATTCAACAGCATCTTTGCTGCAAATTCTCTGTATATTTCTTAAAAGCTGGGAAGAGTGGTCAAGTCAAAATGTATGGATTATTTCATATGGCATACACCTGTTTCCACCTCTGGTAAACTGTCCACTGAGTTTGCCTCTATCCTATTTCTTATATACATAACCTTTCCTTGAAATAAAAAACAAGTACAATTTTTAAAAATTCAAACGGCTTTAGAGGAAATCATCTTTGGTGGTCATTTGTAGACCATTTGTAGGAACCATTTAAGAGTAAAAGCCTAAGATCCTCATTTTCATGATAAGTTACTCAAGGGACAAGATATGGGTAATATTTTCTGATTAATGATGATTTCAATCTGGCCCTGCATCCACATTTCCTGAACCAGTAATTGAGCAATGAATTGGAAACCAAATTGCCTACTCTCCTTTATTTCTTCTTCCTGAGCTTGAAGGTCCTTTAGTGGAAGGGGAAACAGAAAAGGAAGGGGAAAACAAGAGAGACAAAGATCATATTAACTCTCAATGATTAGACTGAATAATCAAGAATTGACTCTGCTGTGGTCATACATACTAAAAAAGTGAGACTGCCTGCCATTCCTTTCATTTGTATCCATTATACTTCAAATACTGTGTTTTTCAGAACTAGCTACTGTCTTAAATGTGATACCTTAATATTCAGAATGTGTGGAATGTGGGAAAATTGATGTTCCTCTGAGAATCTCAATCTTGCATTAGGAGACTCTTTTGCATTTAATTTTGTCCCTTGTTTATATTAAAAGCAGAAGAGGTTTCTTTTGACATGAGAAATTTTAAAATGTATGTAGGTAAAGCCCTTTGGAGAATTCTATTTTTCACCTGCTTATTAGGACTGATGGGAACAGCTCTTTTCTCAGATTTTTAAAGTTCCAGATGATCCACAGTTGTTATAAGTGCATTGGCCTTATGGTGTATTTGTTTCTAGAAAAGAACTGGAACAAGTAATCTGCTAAATGCATGCAGTTGGAGTTATTGTATAAGCTTTTGAAAACTACTGATTATCCCCTAAGACATGTTAAAATTTAGGAAAGAATATGTTCAGCTGTCAAAAAATTTTTTTGTGTTTGAGGAATCCAGCCAGAATTTGATAAAAAGAAAGCTAGAAAATAATCCCATGTAATGAATTATTTTGTTTTTACTTTACATGGTTGCATGTCTTTTTTTTTTTTTTACTATGGCAGATTTATGTTTTTGAGGTTCCCTAATGATACTGTATAGCAATGTATTACAAAATAATATTATTGTTCTTAAAATTTAGAAAATATGAGGTGTGATCTTTGTATGACTTCTATTTTAGACCAATTTTTCCCTGAACTAGAGAGAATGGGATTGATATATATTTCAATAACAATAAAAATGCACCATTCATGTATTTCAGATTGATAGCAGAATAACAGAAAGTAGTGTTTCTGATTCTTTGATAACAATGGGAGAGTTACAACCAGGACCCAGAGTTTATAGTTTATCACTCCATGTACTCTTTCCAGCACCCTGAAGCCCACTCTTTCTAAAAGGATCAGATCTAATGTTGAAAGAAAGAGGGAGGGAAAGGGAAAGGAAGGGACATAGGAAGGGAAGGAGGAGAGGAGGAAGGAAAACAAGGAGAGAAGAAGGAAGGAAGAGAAAGAAAAGAAAGAAAAACAGGTTAGGCTATTTTATTCTTTTACCCGTTTTGCCATCAGCATTAAAAAAGAGAAACCATTTGTTGTAGGCTGAAAATAGTTCCCCCATAATGTCCACATCCTAATCCCTAGGACCTATAAATATGTTGCCTTATATGGTACAGGGAATTGTTAAATGTGATTTAGTTAAGGATCTTGAGATGGAAAGATTATTCTGGATTATCCTGGTGGGCACAATTTAACTGCAGGGTCATCATAAAAAGGTGGCATTTTAAGAGTCAGAGAGAGAAGATAAAAGGATAGAAACAGAGGTCAGAAAGGAGAAAATATGCTATATTACTGGCTTTGACAATGAGAGAAGTGGCCTTGAGCCAAGAAACTTGGGTGATCTCTAGAAGCGGGAAAAGGCAAAAACAAACAAACAAAAACAAACAAACCCCAGAAAACCCAGATTCTCCCCTGGAATCTCCAGAAGGAACACAAATTTATTGACATCTTGATTTTAGCCCAGTGAAAATGATTTTGGATTTCTGACCTCCAGAACTGTAAAATAATTAATCTGTGTTGCTTTAAGCCAGTTAATTTGTGGCAATCTGTTACAGTGGCAATAGAAAACTAATACATCATTTTAAGGTGATCTAGCCAGTGTCATTCCTGCCTCAAAGTGAGTTAGTGAGCAATGTTTCAAGTGAACTGTGAACCGGGGGCAGTAATCTGTACTTTGATCCTCATACTTTAGAGGGAAGCAGGATGGACTGCCCTAAAAATTACCACCTAATGACTAGAATTCTAAAAGTTGGCCAACTTGCCCTGGGGAAGGAACCCATTATGCTTGGAAACTAAAAGGTGCTCAGGAAACACTAGACCCACCTTCCCTTATTGTCCCAAACTTCTCAGATTAACATAAACCAAAAAACATTATACTGCTTTGTCAATTCTTATCTTGGGGTTTTAAATGTGACTGATATGATGGTAGAATCCTAGAAAATAGCTCAATAGACAGCAAGAATGTTTAATAGAAAGGCATAATACAGTATGAGTAAACTGTGTGGGAGAATACGTGTGATGGGGTGAGAGAAGCAGATGCTAAGGAAAAACACCTCTCACGAAAACATAAAGTATACATATAAAAAAGCCCAAGTACAAATCTCTAAAATGTTTACTAAAAGACTCACCAAAACCAGTTTTTAAGGATTCCCAAAGTATTCAGGTAGGCCTTATAATTATGCAAGGCATATATAATTATATATAGTATTTATTACAGTGCCTTATAATTTTATTAAATTTCCACTGAAAATAATATCCCAAATTGCTGAATTAAATTTTACATTGGTCCCCTGAAAACTTTGTGAAGGTGTTTCATTAATACTATTTACAACCAGAAGGAATTCAGCATGGTACAGAAGAGAGAGCGCAAGATTTACAAGCAGGAGGATTCCAGTTAAAAATAGCATTTAAAAGAATTCAACAATCTTGCTGAGTTCTGGTCCTGTGTCTTTGGACAAGTCAACTTTTCTGAGCCTCAGTTTACTCTTCTCTAAAATGAGGGTAGCAAATATCTCTTTCATAGGATATTAAAAGGATTACAATAATGAATGCTTATAATCTCCCTTTTATTTTTTCATTTTCATTTTTTTTGAGTAGGCTTCAAGCCTAACATGGGGCTTGAATTTATGACCCTGAGATCAAGAGTCATATGCTCTACCAATTTAAGCCAGCCAGGCTCCCCAATCTACCTTTTAAGGTTGACCCAGAGGCCACTTAATTTTCCTTTTCAAAAACTTCAGAAGTCAACAGGGAGAATTCACCAGATCACAATAAAATAAGCCAGAAAGGCAGGAGCAAGGATTTGAAATTAGACTAATACACTGAGTCAAGATAAGGGGAGCCAGGGAGAGGTGACCTGGCTGCAAATGCCCAAAGGCTGTATCATTTGAAATGGTAAACTTTGCCTCCAAAGGGCCTCAACATTATGCCAGTCTCAGTCCAGGCAGGGAACATGGAATCCAAGCTGATGTAACAAGCCTAGAGATGTCCACAGGCAGGAAGAGAACAATGTGGAACTGATATCTACCAAGACAGGGTAACAGTCAGGACACAAGACAAAAACCAGGCAGTTTCCCAGAAAGAAAATTGAGAAACACAGACTAAGGGCAAATCCTACTTGTAAGAACAGGGACATCTCAAGAGGAGTGAGGGTAATGTTGTACCTTAAGAACTAGAGGGAAGTTCCTTTATATCGGGTTCAGAAGAGCAGCAAGGGGATCTTAGATCAGGTAAAAACCCTCCTGCCCCTGGCCAGGATTAGTCTAGACAACAGAGGAAAGAGTCTGGTCTACAGGTGGTATCAAAGAAAAATCGCACTGGACAGAATTTAAAAAGCAACACTTCATGCAAGACTACTGCAATAGAGCGGAGAGAGTAAACGGAATTCCACTGAACAAGAGGTGGGAGAGCTTTAAGCACTGGGATAGGCTAGGGGAAAAGGACTAAAGAATGTTAGTGGGGAGATTAGGCCACCAGGATTTGGTAATTGGTGCTTATGGAAACCAGATGCTGGAAGACAGGGTGTTATTTTTCTTGAGGATTACATGCAAAGGGATGGCTCCCAGGTCTTTGAGAAAGATGTCCCTGGATTAAAACTGGCAAGAGGCTGGGAGATTTAGATCTCAAAGGGGTAGAGAAAGAATTTATAGTCACAACTTTTCTAAAGTAAATGCCAAAGGAAAGGGAGGTCAGGGGCTTATAGCCAGGAAGAAAGCTGTCCCAAGTTTAGTCAAGCTGAGAATGTTAGGGCTCTTTTAAATAGTAGAGAATAAATAGCTACAGCTATAGGACTTTTAAATATGATTCCCCAGAGACCTACCTGAATGATACCCAATGATAACATTCTAACATGGTGAATTAAAAAACAGAAGGGCCTTTCCAAGTTCTGGTAGTCAGAGGCATAACAAAGACTAAACATAGAAATCATGGCTCTCTTCTGTTTTTGTTTTTGTTTTTACAAAGGACTACCCTACTACTTAAAAGATTTTTTTTTTTTTTTAATTCCCAGGTCACATCATTCTAAGTGTAAAATGGGGCCACTTAACAGTATTTCCTGGGCTTTATTTATAACTCCAACTGTGAAACCTCTGGAACACCTTTTATTCCCTTCAAAATCTCTACCTCCTTCCCCCAGCTATTTGCAGGAACCCCTGGGGTTCTGTTATTGTGTACTCACAAACAAATCCTTTGAGCTAGCAAGAGGTGCCTCCCACTCTCTTTCCCTCCTTCTCTGATCCTCTTTGGTGATCTGGCACCTGAGCCCTTGCTCTTGCTCTTGCTGGAGGTCCCTGCCAAGGAACATCTAAGACAATGTCATCCCTTGTTCCAGCCTCCGGCACCACCAGGCACTGCCTCTGGCTGCTGCTGAGGCTATGGGTGATGGATAATGCCAACAAACCACAAAACAAACAAACAAAAACCAAGCCAGACCCCAGCTCTCATTATAACTGGAGTTATGGTTGGAATCATGGGCTGGAGCCCAACGTGTGTCAAATACCCGATGCCCCAAGGAAGAGAATGCCTCACTTTCATTGTAATCCGAGATGCTTTGGATTTCCAATGACAGCAACAAGCTTGTGAGAAAAGAGTTTATTCAGTTTATTCTATTCATTCTCCCCTTTCCAGGTCTCAAGGACACAGAGGTGGATGAATTGGCTTGGGAAAATACCAGCGACAAACCATGTACTATATTAAGATTTACCCTGCTCTCCAATGGCTGAGACACTTTATAGAACCAAACTTAAATATGCAAGTCTCGCTCCGCCATTAGGATGGGATCTCTCCCGAAAGGCTACTCAATTCTTACCCAGATAAATATTTCCAGGGCCTGACCTGCCTGCTTGCCTTGTTTACCCAAACAAGTCTAACTGCCAGTGGTGTTCTCAGTCTACACCAATGATGAGCCACTAGAGTTCTCAGGATAAATACAGTTAGCCCAGATGGAAGAATAGAAAGAGGACTCTCTTGTGTCATAATTGTTGACTATATGGTAAATTTTAATGCCTAGAATTAAGTGTCAAGTTTCATTTTGGCATTGTTCTACTTAGTTATGCAGATCATCTTTACCTGGAAGCCTATAACTTACTTTTCCATGGTACTCAATGTACCTGTGATCATTTTGAATTCTGGGAGAAAAATAATGTGTCCCGTTGACAGTTTCCTTTTTCTGAAGGTTATTTTTGTATCAAGTTTGCCTACGGCTCATTTAGAACCAAGCATCCTCTGCTCACACCTTTGTATTTTCTCAGAAGATTGGTTCTAATCAACTTGGGGAGGAGGAGAGAAACTTTAAAGACAGAGCTGATTGAAGAGCCTGGTGCTTTCAGAGAGAAGCGTTAAGTAGCTCATGGACAGTAAATGTTCCTCTTCAGATCTACTAGAATTTCTTTCCTTTAGACAGTTCAACTAGATTCTCTCCCCTTTTAAAGTTCAGATCACCAGCCTGGATAAAAGAATCACAGAATTTTTTTCATTGTATGGAAGAAAATGTATCCTGAAAGTAATATACTTTTATTTTTAATTAAGCACCCTTTATTTTAGTTGTCATTAAGAATGAAACAATTGATTGAGGGCAAGTTAATTTTCTAAAGTTAATTTTTCTGTAGAAGTTGAAAAGATTGTTGAAAATAACCACTGGATGATATGCTTGTTCATCAGGTATCCCCAAATGCCTATAATAGCACCTAGGACACAGCAGGTTCTCAATAAATAAATAACAAACAAATAAATAATCAATAAAAGCATGGATAAGTGAATTTCAGGATTTATAAAGAGATGTAACTGTTTTAATTTAATAAGATTCATAGCCTGGGGTCAGCTCTGAGTTCTGTTTTGCTTCTTTACTTTTTCAATCTGAAGCTGGTTAAATGTCATCTAGGACCTTACACAGGTCTTTCAAACCTTTGTCGTTTCTCAGTTTGCTTGTGTAAAGTGCAAGTTTTGGACAAGAAAGCTCTAAGATTCCTTCAAGCTCTATAAGGCTAAAATTTTCAGTTTCAAGGCTTATAAGTACTAATCACCTGAAATCAGCAAATCTGTGCAACTTGAATTGCCCCTTGAAAAAAAAAAAAGAGCAGGTTGCAAATTGCTTCAGGTCCACTAGGGGGCAGGTGCTGGGACACATCTGTGGTTAAGAATGACTAGAAATACAAAACAGTACCACGTGAGTTACTGTGGCATGGATATGCAAGGTGTGTGACACTTCACACTTGCACATCACAAAATATTTTACAAGCAGGAAATATTGATCCTCTCTGGCCCGTAACAGAGGCTGTGGTATACTCTGAGCAAATGACTTGCTCAAAAGCACAGAAATTTCACCAAAAATGCGGTCTCAGACTCCAACATCCTGTCTCTTAATTTTGAACAGTGACCATCACTCAGCTGAATTACAGCACGATGGAGCCTGAAAGTTGTTGGGAAACCTAGAAATTGGTTCACCCAACCGGGGCCGTAGACTGAGCAATTACCCCCTTCATTTTACCTCCCTCAACACAAGTCAGCCACAGAGCAGACTGAGGAGCCGAGCTGGAGGTGACCTTCAGGGTGGCTTCCTTTGGAGGCACTCACAAAGAATTTTTAAAATCAAAGAAGAAAACATCTTGAAAAAATTGGCGGCTGGTGGAACTGTCTCTTCCAAGTTGACATCATCAATCAACCAACAGTGTAGGAGAACTGTCAAATCCCAGCAGCATGAGGGACAAGAGAAATCGTCAGACACCTGAAAAATGGAAGGCTGCTCCATAGCACAGCTGGAACTGGTGGCTATTATTGGGGGGGAGACAATTTAATGGGGTTGGGGGAGGAAAGGAGAGGGTGTTCGGTGTGTGTGTGGGAAACCCCATCAATTAAAATGTGCCTGATTCATAATTTTCTCTATTTCTCAGCAGAATAACTTTCTGCCCTCCCTTCTGCATTGTGCACAACTATCTCAAAATTCATTTTTCTGCTGTTATTCATACTTCAGTTTGGTGTTTCTGAATGTATTCTTCCTCACAGTAACTGTTGACAGGTCCAGCCCTGTAACCATCTGGCTCCTGAAGTAATGAGACCAAATGAAATGGAGCTTGAAGAAATTAACATTCTTTCCTTAATCTATTAATAACTGAAAAGTGTTGATTTTGGTGACAGCTAGATACTTTATTATGAGGCATATTGGTTAATTAAAGCATCATAATGAAGGTTATAGGAATGCATATCCCTCCAGAAATACACATATTTTTAATAAGCATAATTTGATTCTTCTCACAGGCTCAAATAAAGTCAGTGAAAATGTTATGCACAAAGAAAATCTCAACAAAGGATAAACAGACACTTTTGTACGTATGTAGCATGATTATTGTTGTTTTATTATGTTAAGTGTGCCCGTGTATATCAAATACAGCTGCTGTGTATCAATAGAAGTTGCAAATAATTACAGGTTTTCCAACTCCATCGACCTACTGTCCCTTGATTCTTCTTCCCCCATCTATTTACTCTCAGATGATATTTGCAGCTTTGTAGGGTCCTTATTGGGATAAGGAGATCCTCCAATTTTGCCAAAGTTGAAAATGCATAGACTTTTGATATTTAGATCATGGATGATGAGATTTCCTTGCTTTCTTTGATGTTTTGCAAACATTTTCTTTACGTCCGTAAAAACTTTACAAAAACAATACTTTACTGCACACAGAGCTGTCCTTAATCACAGACTGGGTATTTCATCTTTTTCCCTTACCTTTCCCTCACATTGAGCTTGGAGACATTCTGGGTTCCCCTTGTTTCTGTGTTAATGTATAGCCACAGTTAGTCTAAGAAGTTACCCCCAAATCTCATCAAGAAATTATTTTTTCAGTGTTTACAGTCTTTGCTCAACTTTAGTATATCTATGTATGCACTTTTTAGGGAAGTTCAGTATCATTTTTTATCCTTGACTGGTATCCCATTAAAAGAATACCCACAAAAACAAAAAACAAAAAACAAAAAAACCCACAAGTAAATTCCCAAGGTTTTCTCTGCTAAGAATTAAATGATATATGTGTGCGTTTTCATGGCACAAGTGTGCTGCACTATTTCCTTCTTGTTTCCCCTCTCATTTTGCCATTGTCTTTCTACTAGTTAGACACAAAGTCCCCAGGGAATAGTGGATTTTTTCTCTCTTGCTATTTCTGTCCCAGGACAGACCATACAAGATTGAGTGGAAAAGTAAGGTAAAGGTCTAGATAATTCAGGCAAAAACTGGTTAATGACAATCGGGCGTGTGTTTTCCTACTTTGGGCCTCAATTACCTACTTTGGTTGTCAAAGTTGGAAAATTACTGAACTGGGATTAGAACTTTAGCATAAATATTGACTTTCTGAACAGAGAGAATGTACTTCCTCCTGGTTTTCCTATTTTCTTTGTTGGGCTCAGTCTCCCTTTGAGTTCTTTCTTATTATCCTGACACCTCCTTTCCCTTTTCTTCCCCATCCTCTGTATTATTGATGCCAGATGAGCGTAAACACCTTTGTATAACTGCACCCTCAACATTAGACTCGGGAGGCACGTGGGGAACACACATCCTCATTCTGTGATAAGCATGTCAGTTAATCACTGATGGGTGCTTATCCCTGTTTGTTTTGAGAAGTAATTCTATTTTCCAAAATACAGTTAAATTGCATTATTAAGCAGAATCACAGAGTCAACTTTACATGGGCTATAGAGTACTTTGGCGGGCCTTCTAGAATCCCCAGCCAGAGCTTTGCATATCAGGATCACCAGGCTGAGGGACTGGAAACAGATTCAAGGCTATTGTGAGGTCTGTCAATCCTTATCTGATGTGGCCACAGTGAGGTCTGATTCCAAAGCAAGGGCAGAGAATTCTCTATCTCACACCCTGAACTGGGAGCCAGAAAACTCTTAAGGCAAAGTCAAAAACCATGACAGCTAGGTCAAAGTCATGCTTAGTAGATTTCATACCCAAAATTGGAATACTAGTGCTCAATATTTCTTTCAGAAGATTGGGGATAAGTAAAAATAATGAAAACTTTGCTGGAGGCACTCAACGGTGGCCACTGTACAGACCAGACCTTCCCAGTTCCCACACCTTGCTTGGCTTCCTCTGCAACCATGTCTGACAAACCTGGTATGCCTGAGATTGAGAAATTCAGTAAGTCAAAATTAAAGAACACAGAAACGCAAGAGAAAAATTCACTGCCTTCAAGAGAGACGACGGAACAGGAGAAGCAAGCAGAGGAACCCTAAGGAGGCGCCACCAATATGCACTCTCCATTCCATCAGCATTGCCTTCTCACTTTACTTCCTTTAGTTGTTTAACTTTGTAAGATGCGAAGAGTTGGATCAAGTTTAAATGACTGCTATCCCTTTGTACATCAAAGAATGGAGAACCAACCAGGAAGGCCGCGCCTGCCTCTCCCATCTGCCTGTCCGGCTGGCAGGGAAAGAAAAGAACTTGCGTGTTGGTAAAGGAAGAAGCTGGGTGGGATGACCATGAAATCGAGGGTAAAAACCAAGCCAGTCCCAGGTGCCCTGCAGGCTGTCAAATGCAGTGCAGTTAGAGTGCCTTCTTTTTTTTTTCTCAAATGATTTTAATTACTGGAATGCACAAGTTTTTAATATGCAAATAAAAAGTTTTAAAACCTGCGGGGGGTGGGCGGAATTTTGTTGGACAAAGTTGTATCTAAATCAGTGACCCCGAGATCAATGACAGAGAGTGGACTTCAGAATAATCCAAAGCTACTCTTGTCTTTCTTTTAGTTATGCTTTTAAACGGGTCCATCCCTCTCACACAAACACTGTCACTGACAGGGTATAAAAGTTCAGCATCAGGCACAGCAACCTGTCTGGGAGTCTTCCAGCTTTTCCATCCTATTTTTTTCTTTTCTTTTTTTTTTTTAAGATTTTATTTATTTGCTAGAGAGAGACACAGCAAGAGAGGGGACACAAGCAGGGGGAGTGGGAGAGGGAGAAGCAGGCTTCCCGTGGAGCAGGGAGCCCGATGCAGGGCTGATCCCAGGACTCTGGGATCATGACCTGAGCCCAAGGCAGACGCCCAACGACTGAGCCACCCAGGTGCCCCTCCATCCTATTTTTCTACTAGCATCAGACACTACCTACTTTAGACCTTCTTGGCTCTCCTATCTCTTAGCTTCTACCCCTGCTCCTAGCTGCTGCTGTCTTCAGTTCTCTGTCCTGACAATCCATTTAGACAACCATCTCTGGTTTGAACCCTCAGTGCTACCTTTCAGTCAATATTTTATTATTTTCTGGTAGCACCCTAAGCACATACAGCTAAGGGTAAGAAATGTTTCTGCTCTTGAATAAACCTTAAGAAGATTTATACCTACCCCACTGGGTAGTTGATTCAGGTAGCATTCCCTATATATCTGCTTTAATTCCAGACTGAAAATATTACTTTACAGTTTGTTTAGATCTTCAAAAATAAAAAGAACCATGTAGTGAACATAAGGCTTTTATAGGACTTGCAGATGGCTTGGGACACATGGTAAAACACCAATGTATTCCTATAAATGTTTTCCTTATTCCTAAGGTGAAGTGGAAACACACTTCATTGTGTTACAGGTGAAACAAGGCCAATGGAAGTCTGCTAATATTAGGGTAGAAACTTGGGGCCTTATAGGATATAAAAATAGAGTTATGGTTAAGTCTATAAAATTTGTCAAATTCAAGCCACAAAATTTGAGACTGAAGAATTTAGAACAAATTTATGACTATGGAACCACATGGATTTATTATGACTAGAGCCAAATAATTATTTGAGAATTAGAATAATACTCCTTAAACATGTAAAACATCACCAATGCTATCTAAATGAGGCCTAAAAATAACTATTAGAACTATTTAGAACTTAGATAACTTTAATTTCTGTTCCACACTACAACTTGTATTTTTCTCGAAACATTTTGCTCTTATTATAGAACAAAGAATATGTCCCAATATTATAAATGCATAATTTGAGTTACAAAAAGCATAACATAGCCTTGGCAGGATAGTAATTTACATGATGGCCAGAATGCTTTTTTCTTATTTTCCCCTTTTTACAAAATAGAATATGCGATATATTCATTAATTCAAATATGGAAGAGACTAACAGAATTAGGGAACGTATTTAAGTGACATTGTATCATTCTTAAGTATTTGTTTTAAGTTATCTAAATAAGTAACTTTAAGGTGAAATTATCCTTTTTTTAATACTAAAGATTTTTCTATATATTACGAACAGCGTAAGGGGAGAAAGTAATTTTTCCTCTCAGTTCGGAAACTATTCCAAGATCTTGTTTTACTGTAAATTTACGTGGTATGCCCTTCTTTCACAAAGTTACCCTTTGGTTCAATTACGTCAATGTCAACTGAATGAAGTAGCATTATTTCCAGAGTCAACCAGGTTTTGCTGTACCTAAAACCTTATGATGCTTCAGAAATTTTATTTTCCAAAGGAATGCTAGAAGTCTCACATTTTATACTAATATATACAAGCCTATGTGTCAAGATTCAATCAGGGAAGCCAAGCTCCTATTATCATAGCAGAAGAGATTTATTCTAAGAATAAGGCTGGACACAAATGTGGAGAAGCTGGGCAAATAGGAGGGTCACTGTGCATCTGCTCTGAAGCATTGGTGTAAAGAGGCTTTACCTACATTCCTTTTGCTAAGGAATCTAGGAAGCCAGGCAGGTCCAGATTCTGGGGTGGGGCCATGAGGGAGGCTTGTGAAGAGGTCTACTTCCACATTCAGAGGAAGGCTGTTGCCTCTGCATCTGCTGGAGTACGTGAGAGTCACCACATGTCCAGAGGGAGAGGGAGGAAAAACTGGAATTGCCCACAGCTCTGTCAGGCTCTCAGACTGCCTTCCAGCATGCGAACTTACAGAATGAGGGGAATGCTACTTTCCTTCCACCTTCCAAATTTAATGTGACTTTCTCTTTTGTACCACAAACAAGGAAACATACGATGAAGAGTCTGCTGAGCCTTGTGGATACAATACAAACCACCACAGTCCATTCGGTTTACTGAACACTGTGTGAAGGGGGTGCAAAATCTGGGGTGGGGGTTGCAAAATGCATAGCATACATAGCTCGTGTTTATGAGCAGGACATCATCTCAAAGGAGAGATCAAATGGCCCATTCAACAGTGTAAGCTATCATTCCATAAAGCGTAAGAATAAATGCTACAGCCAAAAAATGAAAACGCTGAAAAAACATTGTTTTAAAAAAGAATGTTTTTCATACCAGTTTCATTTCCTACTCCCTACTTCCATTCTCTTAATAGCTTTAAAAATTCTACGTAGGAAAAAAAAGAAAAGGGCTACACTATGCAGAGAGAGATCTGAATAGCTTGTCTGATTTCATTCATTAGAACTAAAGAATTCATAAACTTTTATGATTTCAGAATAACCTTCACTATATCACATTTGCAGAACATATGCTCTGTGAGTAAATGTGAACCCATTTTGTTGAAAGAATAATGTCTTTTCTGAGTTTCAAACCTTTTCATTTGTATCCAAGAGAAACAGACTAAGAATCATAGAGTAAACTGCATTGAAATCTGTTCTATTTACCAGATGGGTAATTTCCAAGGCTCTCCCTTCTTACAAGTACCTCGAGGGAGAGGCACATCCTTTGAGAGAGAAGCAGGAGAGAAAAGATTGGTTTGAATGATAATGAGGCTTGCAAGGAGAGACCTTTACCTTTTTCAATGGGACAGACAGCTTTTTTGATGTCAGTTTAGAACTCCCATTAGCTGTGATAGGAATTATAGGTTTATCAAGAGAAGAATATACCCCTATGGATTAGGTAGCAAAGGTCTCCCTCTTTGAGCTTCATTTTTATTACAAAAGCCTCATTCATACAAGGCTAATGGGAGGTAGACACATGCTTCAGAGAATAGATCTCATGGGATGAAGTACCACTCAGCTAGTTTCTAATTTATGCACATACGGAAAGAGAAAGATCGTTGCTGTGTTTTCATGTAAATTGGTCCCCCTTCTACTATTCATCACCACCACCCTCTTCCCATTCTCTCCCACCCTGGGAAAGCACACCGACAGTCCAGTCATGGCCCTAGGAAAGCCCCGTAGACCTGCCAGATACAACATGTCTGTATCCTGGAAAAGGATGTTCCTTTTCCTAAGAAAACCAGCCCCAGAGATGTATTTGTAGATCAGATCCTTGGAGCATAATGACCTCCTGATGTTTCAATATTTGCACAACTATAAGTCTTAGTATTATACTTTATTTGGATTGGGGAATTGGTTGACATTATTTATCAAAATGCGGAAAGCAGTTTGGGAGCATTTCCAAATGACACTCAGGAGAATCAAAATGATTTCTTCTCTTATGGGCCCTGAAGGGAGAGTTCAAAGTTACTAGCTCTTATATAACCACAGTTCCAGGCACCTTGTGGGAAGTGAAGGTGGTGAAATATTTTGGTATACTGAGAACTTGAGGATGGGAAGTTTATACCTTCTAGAAGATTTTACCAAGCAAAATTCTTTCTTTCCCCACCCCCTTCAATCTCAAAGTAAATGTCTCTGGTTTAAGTGATGTACAATAATAGCAAAGAGGGATCAGCTGGAGAGCACATATCAGAGAGATAGTCAGGACTCACAGAATTAATTGGGAGCATAGAGGCCTGAAACACCTGTACATAAAAAGAAAAACAAATATATGATTATTGGTGCAAAGATGCTAACCTGTCTGACAGAGGGTTTTACTAACTGGTCTATTAACTGTTGCGTCTGGCTGTGCATTGTGTTCTGTTCTCACTTTTTTTTTTTTAAACCTCCTTTACATTTTTAAGTCTGTTCTTTATAAGGCCATCAAAACAAAGGCACCTGATTTTAACAAATGATAGCCACAGCTCAGATTTGGGGAAAATCTCCTGGGTTTCTCTCTGGGCATGCATTCTCTGTCAAGAAAAAGCTATTTCCAAAGGTCAGAAAGGAGATGCATATTTATGTTACATGCATTCATGTGTGTCTACAACCATATAAACACTATAAATATATTTTATGGGAAGACAGGGATTATCTTCTATTTAACATTTTCCATTTTAGTAGCTTTCACTTTTACTAGTTGAATACTCATTGTGCTTCCTTTATCGGGGCTACATTCGACTTCAACAGGTCATCAGAGCTGTGTCTTTTCTACTTATTCTTTTCAAATTAATATCACTCATGTTGAGCCTTAGGTGAGCTTCTTACAATTCTAATCTCCATAGAGATGGGGACTAATTGTAGGTCATAATTATAAATAATCTATCTTAAAGTCCTTGATTTGCTGAGAGAGGACTCCAACTACCTCCATAGTGACCTCAGTCTGTACTTTCTGATTAAGTTCTTCTTTCCAGCTTCTCTCTCAACTCAGGCAAAAAACCCGGCAGGCAAAGCATCCGCGATGGGAACCAAAACTCACCCCTCAAGCAACAGGCACTGCCCTGAGCGAGCAAGAGCCCACGTGACAGACCCCATGACGGTGATCCACCTGACCTTCACTGCACCCCTGGAGGTACCCATCGACCTTTGTCCCACATTTTCCTTATATAAACCTGGAAGTATTTTTAGCACTTTGGAGACATTCTTTGAGATGTTAGACCGCTGATTTCCTGGTGTTGGCCTCCCTGAAATAAATTCCTCTTTTGTTTCACCCCCAACTCATCTCTTTGCATTTGGATTTTGTCAGCAGCGAGTGGCCAAGCCTGGTCTGTTTGGGACCCCGGGGCAAGGTGCTCTTGTACTCCTATGCTCTGGCTACAGTATCATCTCCTCTTTAATCTACTAATTTTTTTGTTTTTATTTTTGTCTAGAAGACTGATTTCCAACCATCTTTCTAATTCTTCTTTAAATTCTCCACCAGGCTTTGGGACACCTGGGTGGCTCCGTCGGTTAAGCATCAGCCTTCAGCTCAGGCCATGATCCCAAGGTCCTGGGATTGAGCCCTGCGTTGGGCTCCCTGCTCAGCAGGGCATCTGCTTCTCCTTCTCCCCCTGCCACCTGTTTACTATGTCCTCAAATGGACTTTCCTCTGTGTTTCTGAAGAGACAGAGTCCTCTTGTCCTTCTTCCTCTTCTTATAAGGACGCAAGTTCCATTAGCCTAGGACCCTGCCCTTGTGATTTCACTTAACCTTAATTGCCTCCTTCAAGTCTGTCTCCAAATACAGTCACATTTGGGGTTAGGGCTTTAACATATGAATTTTGAGGGAACACGCTTCAGTTCATAACATTATCTGTGTAGTTTCAATACTATTCTGTTTGTGCCACTTTCTAAGTCATGGACAAATATGCCACAAATAAAGACTCTTGCTTGAATTACCATGGCCAAAGCATGTCCTTGAACTGTGGAAAGAGAGGTGACTAACTTTTGCACAATTACAGAAACACTAAAAGATCAATTAACATGGAACTTTATCTGAGATTTTTATGTTTACTCTATGATTAACCACTAGAATAGTTTAAATTATTGTTGAGCAAATATACATCCCAACCTCTTCCTACTGTGGGTAGAATGTGCTTCCCTGACCATTGAGTTTGCTTTGGCAATGAAATATTAGCAGCCATGATTTAAGTATAGGTTTGAAACATGTTTGTGGAGAAGAGCTTAGCTTCTCCTATTTCAGCCACTGCCATGAGAAGAACATGTTGGCCCAAAGAAGGTAAGAGACATGTGGAGAAGACCTGGGCTCAACCTGTATCTTGGAGCCAAGGCCAGCTACTTGATCCAGTTTGGGTCAACCAAACCCCCCTGACCCCTATGTCCATAAGAATTACAGAAATGATAATTATGTGCCATTGAATTTGGAGGGGTCTTTGTTGGGGGAGGTGAGAATGAACTAATCTAGATAGCAGTATCCTCAAGTGGGGTCCTTCTGTAAAAAATAATCCTAAAACAGGTGACATAGGATTCAGGTAGAGGTGGTGGGGAATGAAGAAATTACTATAAAAGACCAGATGAAAAGTGACAAAACCTTCTGAGAAAATGGTCATCTATATTACATAGCAGCATAACTTTGGTTAGAGTCACCAGCAATAACCTAGAAAATAGAAATTATACAGAATACATACTTCTCATTAAGTGAGATTTTCAGACAAACATCTTGAGTTTGGGGGCAGTTAACAGAAATAGCCAACTAAATACATTATCTAATAAATAAGATAGAGCCCCTCATTTTGGTTGGCAAAATTATTTCTCTCCAGTAGTGTTATAAGTTGGTATTTCTTCTCTTTCTGTATATTGGTATGTCACATCAAATACAAAGAGAAAGGAAAAGTGTGACCTTTCCTCCAACTACATGTTTATATTTCTCCTGAAAATTTAAAACATTTGCAAACCAAACTCAAAATGAAGTGAAGAGGTCTAACTTGAGAGCCATATAAAACATTATGATCAGAAAAACATACAACAAAATTTACACAAAGTACTTTTGTGGTACTCTATAAAGTAGAAATATGTTTCTAGACTATGTTTCATCTTTCTCTGGAAAGATCCAGGAAACCATGGATTTATTCATCATGGTGTCAGTGTTGGTGCTATTGACGGATAATGAAAAGTTGCCGTAAATCTTGAAGCAAAACATTCAAGCTATGAAGAGTAACCAAACTATTAACAGGGAACTTGAAACTAAAGTAGGAGAGAAGAGTAATTTTCTTAGGGTACTTTTCATGGCCATATGACTCAAACCCAAGACAAAAAAGGGCCTACAAATGTGATTGCAGAATCACCACTTGATATCTAAAATGCAGAAGATGTCATAATGGCTTTTGAGAGAGGATTTGACTGAAAATAAGAATGTTAACCATAATCCTGGGAAAATGATTTAAAACGTGGGGAAATAATGCAGAAACTATATATCAGAAAGATTAATAGTGGACTCTTGCAAAACTGTAGAACTATTTAACAGATGGTATGTGAGAACTTAAAAGAGAAAACAATCATTACTAGGGTTGGAACCTGTGATGATAGAAATCGTTTTATGCTTTTAAAAATACCATCTTTCACGAAATGGTAGAAATCATTGATTATGAGGAACATCATGATTTTATATGACATTAAGAAAGAAAAACATTACCACTTGAACAATGACATGCCACCTATTTTTTTATTTTTTAAAGATTTTATTTATTTTTTTGACAGAGAGAGACATAGCGAGAGCAGGAACACAAGCAGGGGGAGTGGGAGAGGGAGAAGCAGGCTTCCCGCAGAGCAGGGAGCCCGATGTGGGACTCGATCCCAGGACCCTGGGATCATGACCTGAGCCGAAGGCAGACCCTTAACGACTGAGCCACCCAGGCGCCCGACATGCCACCTATTTTAAGATTTATGTCTATTCCAGATATGTTTAAATGTGAAATAAATATACACCCCAGAGTGGGAGAAATATGATGCTATTGTCTCTTTCCCAGGTGACCATTTCTTGGGGGTTGCCAGAGGAACAAAGGAAGGCTAGATTAGGGACAAGGAAATTTCTCCTTCTTCTTTTGCCTCCTATTTCCTGTTTCGTTTCCAATTCTTTTCATCATCATTCCAGCAATACAAGTTCTTTATCCTGGATCAGCATTGTGCCCCAGTAACAGCCACTGTTTGCAGTATGCATGTGGACAGCATTCCCATAACCAGCAGCACTGCCCTCTCTCAGAGCCATCAGCACCGGCCACATGACACTGGCTTCTCAGAGGTCTTAGTGTCAGCTCCATGGGGGCTCCCCTCTAAGCTCTCTGTTTACGGTAATTCCAATTGCATCCCTTTTTCTCTCCTAGCCAGATCCTACAGCTCCTACTCAGTGATACCTAAGTGGTCAATATTTGCTTATTGCATCCTCCAGCACCTAGTTAACAATAATATATATTAAATTATCCCTTAAAATAATTCATGTGGTTTCTGTCTACTGATTAGACCCCGATCGATACAACATGCGTACATGCACATGAAAATGACAGAAGGAAAGAAAGAAATGAACAGGGACAGAAATAAATGGGTACACTGTTAACCTGGACAGAGAATTCTGGTAGGTTATGGGAAGGCAGACTTCTATGCTGATTTAGTTTATATGTCACCACACTGAACAAAATTATAACACTGGAGCAGCAATAAAAGAGGGGGGGCGCCTGGGTGGCTCAGTCGTTAAGTGTCTGCCTTCGGCTCAGGTCATGGTCCCAGGGTCCTGGGATCGAGTCCCGCATTGGGCTCCCTGCTCAGCGGGAAGCCTGCTTCTCCCTCTCCCACTCCCTCTGCTTGTGTTCCCTCTCTCACTGTGTCTCTCTCTGTCAAATAAATAAATAAAATCTTTAAAAATAAATAAATAAATAAATAAATAAATAAATAAATAAATAAAAGAGGGGGAATCTTTTCTTAAAGCAGCCTCTGCTGGCCAAAAACTGGGTGAGTTTTTGAGTAGTGTAAATACCCACAGACAATAAATTGAGTATAATTATGTCTACATTTTGTTAAATGTCTACTACAAGGTGGCCAGTTGGGGAAAAAAAATCATTACAGCAAATACCGTGGGTGTATATACCTGCTTTATTATTCTCATATAAATCTGTGACTATTAAGTCTAGAATGAGAATGACTATTATTCCAGGATGGACCCCACTTGGATGAATCTCCTATATAGCTTTCAATAAAAAATTACTAGTTATCCTAGAAGACAGATGTAATATGAAAAAAATAAACAGGGAACAGACCCATAGGTGATGGGAAATATACTTTAAAATACAACTATGATTAAAACATTCAAGAACGTATAAGAAAAGATGGACATTTTCAAAAGGGATGTGAAATGTATAAAAAGGAATCATGTGGAAATCCTAGACCTGAAAAACAGGGTTGAAATGAAGAATCTTATCTAGTGATTGGATTTAATAGCATATTAGATACAGAAGGAAGGGTTAGTGAACTGGAAGATAGATCAGTGAAAAGAATTCAAATTCCTTCCAAAGAAGGAAGGAAGGAAATGTAAAAAAAAAAAAAAAAAGAAGCATAAGTCACATATAAGATAAATATAATGATTTAACATGTGCATTAACAGAATCCTAGAAAGAGAGAAGTAAGGAATGGAACATAAGAAATTGTGGAAAGAATACTGAGGACAACATTTTCTCAAAACCATGAAAGCTATCATGTTACATAATCAAGGAGGGCTACAAAATCAAAACAAGTGAAAGAGAAAAGTGTAGACACATCAGGTCAAAATTGTACCCGCTACTCAGGAGGGAAGGAAGGAAGGGAGGCAGGGAGGGAAAGAAAAGAGAAGAAAAGAAAAGAAAAAGGAAATTTTAAAAAGAGCCAGAAGATTTTGACAAAGGAGCAAAGACAATACAATGGAGAAAAGAAGCCTTTTCAACAAATGGTGATGAATGACTTGGGACAGCCATACACAAAAGAAAAAAAAAAAAAAAACACAGACCTTACATCCGTCACAAGAATTAATTTGACATGGCTCATAGGCCTAAACATAAAATGCAAAACTATAAAACTCCTAAAAAAGGAGGAAAACAGGAGAAAAATCTAGATGACCTTGGATATGAGATGAATTTTTAGATGTAACACCAAAAACACAATCCATGAAAGAAGTAATCTGGACTTAAACACTTGTGCTCTGCAAAAGACACCGTTAAAAGAGAAAATAAGGCACAGACTGAGAGAAAATATCTGCAGAAGACACACCCGATAAAGGACTATTATCCCCAAAATATAAAGAACCCGAAGAAAAAAATGTGCTGAAGACCTGAACACATACCTCACCAAAGAAGATCTACAGATAGCAAATAAACATACGAAAAGATGCTCTACATCATATGTCATCAGAGAATCACAAATTAAAACGAGATACCACTACACACCTGTTAGAATGGCCAAAATCCAGAACACCGACGATACAACTGCTGGAGGGGATGTGGAGCATCTTTTCATATGCTTACGGTGAATAAGGAGCTCTTACTCACCGCTGGTGGGAAAGCCAACAGGTACAGACACTTTGGAAGATGGTTTGGCAATTTCTTATAAAACAAATCATGATAAGTATTTTAACTACCTGTATGCAACCACATGAATATATCTCACAGACATGCATGAAAGAAACGAGACACAAAAGAGTAATAGCTGCAGGATTCCATTTATATCAAGTTCAAAAACAGGGAACACACATCTATAAGGATGGAAATTATAACAGTGGTTACTTAGGGGCTATAATGACTGGGAGAAAACACAGAGACACTCTGGGGGTGCTAATGTTTTATATTGTGATTTGGGGAGTGGTGACGCTTTGCAAAATTTTATCAAGCTGCACACATAAGATCCATATACTTTTATGCACTTATATTAGGGGCATATGGATGAATTCCTCTGAAACGCTCAGTGCTATACAATTTGTGGTTTATATTAGTATTGTTTTGTATTTACACACATTGAAGTGATTCTAACTTTAGGAAGATCAAAAGATCACGCAGGGAAGAGAAGAAATGTGTCAACTGTTAACAATAACAGCATAGTCATAGGAAGTTTAAAAACAAAACCGAAAACACCAAATACTGGTTTAAGCAAAATGGAAGTGTTTGTGTGTTGGTTTGGGGAATTTGCGTGTGTGTCCGTCTTTTAATATAGGATAAGAGATAGTCATACACATGGCATTTGCAAATGTAGAGTTAAATACCAGAAGATACAGCCCAAAGAGTTATAATTTCTGCTTCACTGATAATGAAGAAGGATGTGACAGAGTAGAGATTGGCAAACATTTACTGTAAAGGACCACATGCTAAATATTTCAGCCTGTGTGGGTCATTTGGTCTCTATTACAACTATTCATTTCCTTCCTTAGAGTAGCAGTGAAAGCTGGTAGTAGTGTGAAAGCCACCTTGGACAATATGGAAACAAATGGGCATAGACACTGTGTTCCAATAAAACTACATTTTATAAAAAGAGCTGGTGGAAAGTATTTTGTTGACCCCTGGGAAACGAGGACTGCTTTTCTTTTCTTTTTTAAAGATTTTATTTATTTATTTGACACAGAGAGAGAGAGAGAGAGCACAAGCAGGGGAAGCAGCAAGCAGAGGGAGAAGCAGGCTCCCCGCTGAGCAAGGAACCCAATGTGGGACTCGATCCCAGGACCCTGGGATCATGACCTGAGCCGAAGGCAGACGCTTAACTGACTGAGCCACCCAGGCGCCCCAAGGACTACTTTTCATTAGAATCACAATATTATTATTGAACGATTAAATTTCATGTTCCCTTGAAATTATTTCAAAGAAAAAAATCGCACCATTAGCAGGCTCTTGGTAAGCCTTTATAGCAGTAGTCTTCAAATATTTTTCTCTGCTAGCCCTTAAAATTATCTGGAAAACCTATATATCCTTGGCATATTTTTTAATGGTCATCTAAAAATCTTGACAAATCAAGACAAATGCTGTATAATCTCACTTATATGTGGAATCTCAAAAAGTTGAACTCAAAAAAGCAGTGAGTGGAATGGCATCTGCAGGGGCCAGGAAGAAGGGAAAATCTTTGCTTATTGAATATAAATTTCCAGTTATGCAAGATGAGAAAGTTCTAGACATGTACCATACACCACTGTGCTCACAGTTAACCACACACTCAGAAATCTGTTTAGAGGGTACAGATCATGTTAGGCGTTCTAACCACAATGAAAATAAAAATATATGTATCCAATGGACTTCAAATGTCTTAAGAATTTAATACCCACAATTTCAATTTAAAAAATTCATGGCTCTTCTTTATTAGGAAAACTTTATAGTATCATATTTTCTCCTTCATATTCTATTTTATCTCACATTCCCTACATTTTTTCCTCTTGTAATATATTTTTATTCTTGAGTCTGTATTGATTTTATAAAATATACATCTGATACAAAAATATGTATATAAATTAAAATTTTATGTTTGTTAAATTCTCTCTGACCATAGGTCTCTAAATGTTCAAAAATAATTTTTCTGGATTGAGTGATGAGAATTATTAGTAATATATTGATATAATTAACACAATAAATATATTGCAAACTTAGAAAGTCATTTAAACAAAGAGTAACATTTAATTGTAAATAAACCTCATGATGAGATAACTAGAGCTGTTTTTGCTTCTATCAGTTCATGTACTCATGAATGAATATTATTTGTTGCTGGAATGAGATGGGGCACAACAATGATGTTATTTAATTCATTGTGTTTATTACTGTAAAGCCTGAGAGGCCTTCATCTGAATAAGTAGGTAGGAATGGAAGGAATTTTATAACCATGTTACTTGATTCTTCAAATTTTTCTTGAAGTATATGCTAAATATCAGATAGTGATGTATCATCAAAATTACTTTTCCATGATGTATGAGCAGACAATATGAATAGGTCTTCCTTCAAATATTTTGGAAAGAAAGAAGTGGAAATGACCTGATTTGCAAAAGCATTTGTTACTCAGTCAATAGAAGCTTTCAATTTTTTAACTTCTGGTAAGTATACCAAAGGCTTTATGAAGATTTAGCAATTATTAATCACGCCTGCTTGAGGCACTTTGCATAACCCAACAGATTCAGAAAGAGTTGGAAAAATCTAAACATGGATTAATTACTTCAATACATCTTTGCTATAATGTTTTCTACTAAATGCCTTTATTTTATCATATGTTTAAATAACTTTTTCAATCCAAATTTTGGAGCTGCAGACTGAGCTCCTTCAATTTGATAATGTTTTCTACTAAATGCCTTTATTTTATCATATGTTTAAATAACTTTTTCAATCCAAATTTTGGAGCTGCAGACTGGCTGGATACAATCTAATAGGCAAATCTATTACCATCAACAATTGGTCCATTCCAGCTTCCAGAAAAAGTCTGAATTGATTTTTCAATTCAGATACATGTCTTAAGGTTCGTATCAAGGAATGAGAACAAAAGGTCATAAAAATTAAAATTACCTAATACAATTTACTTATCTGCATCATACTCATTTATAAAAAAAAGAAATTTTCTTTCTCATTTTAACATTCCTTAGTTATAATCCAATATATTATCTAGTTAAGATTATAATTTGTTTATGAAGTAACATATGGCATGCCTTCAGTAAATTTTGTTTAGCATGTATGCTAAGCACGTGAGGATATTTAAGTAAAAATCACATTTTAAAGCTGAGATAACAAAATCAATATCTGAAACATCATAATTGTACTATTCTTTTTTTTAAGATTTTATTTATTTGATAGAGAAAGCAAGCTTGACTGGGGGTGGGGGGGGCAGAAGGAGAGGGAGAAGCAGACTCCCCGCTGAGCAGGGAGCCGGACATGGGACTTGATTCCAGGACTCCGGGATCATGACCTGAGCCGAAGGCAGATGCCTAACCTACTGAGCCACTCAGGTGCCCCAATTGTACTTTTCTTCAACATTCAATGAAGACAAAAATTATTGCTAAAAAATCTTGGTTGGGTAGTTAGAATATAATTGTACTTTTTGTAGTGAAGTGGATAATATTAAACATTTTGTAAAATGAAATAACTTGGTGATAGAGTGCACTTAGAGTATTTTACTATGGTATAATTTTTTGTAGAGTACAATTATTTTTCTTGTATAGTGTGTTGGTATTGTACAATCCTTTATCTGATTTGACAAAGTAAGTTTTACGTTCTTTTTTGAATACCATGCATAGATTCTAAAGAAAGCATGTAAAATTTTATCCATAGGTTTTATTCAGTGTACCTTGAAAATTTTGATTGTCCCAAGACATATTCAAATAACTTTTAATTGAATCAGTCTCATTAAGCTGCTTCTGATATTTAAAGATCCATTTCTTTTTTTTTTTTTTTTTTTTTTTAAAGATTTTATTTATTTATTTGAGACAGAGAGAATGAGAGAGAGAGAGCACATGGGAGGGGGGAGGGTCAGAGGGAGAAGCAGGCTCCCTGCTCGGCAGGGAGCCCGATGCGGGACTCGATCCAGGGACTCCAGGATCATGACCTGAGCCGAAGGCAGTCGCTTAACCAACTGAGCCACCCAGGCGCCCTAAAGATCCATTTCTTTCCTGCTAATACCAAGACCCAGAAATGGGAATTGTAAATAATTTTTTAAATGGCTTATATTTAAATATGCAGAAAACAAGCAATTCTTAGGATTCCTTACTTCTTACTGGTGATACTTAAATTTTTTTTTTTCTTTTGGCTTGGCCTTTGTCCCTCCCTTAAACAAAAAGGCAGATTTTCTGTGACAGTACAGAAGTAGAAACATCAGGGGTTTGCACATAGATTTACCAAGCCCAGGCCTTAGAAGGGCCCAAGCACTGTGTTCACATGGTCATTTTATTCTCATAAAATATGTATAGTAAGATAGGGTAGCCCTAACTGCTGCCTCTTTTCAGTTAGACCTCCCTTCCTTCCTCATTCTCTCGGTGCTGGAGTGGTCTCAGGCTTTTTGGATGAAGTGACTAAAAGAAAGGAGAGTTGAGAGTACATTTATTTTGGGTTTAATAGAATATTTTTATATCATTTGCTATCAGGTTAGTCACTACCATGTACCCTGATTACCCTAGCTGTCCTAATATAGAAATGTCTTTCAGGAATACTCCCCGCATTGTGAACTGATGAGAACTTACAGACCCACGATGGGAACCTGTCTGATGAATCTTGCTACCAGAAATTTGTGGATAGCGTGGGAGAAGCCAGATAATATTGGGGAAGTTTTTCCGAATCTTATAGCTCGCATAGGAAACTTTCTAGCGATTGTCCTACGTTTGACAACAATCCTGAAGAGTCACCAGATAGTACCAATAACAAGTTCTAAAACTAACAGAAAATTTTCTATGTTATCAAGACTAAGATAAAAATCTCCATCAGTCATGCTAGATGAAAGATTTATTCTTCTTCTATTGTGTCCACAGGAAATGACATCGGCAAACTGTTAAATGAAGAGATGCTTAAAATATATGCAGGCAAAAAATCGAGGAAAAAAATGAGGGATATTTTCATTCAGGTGGTTAAGAAAAAATGTTATCTTTCTGAATTTTGTGGTATTGGTCACATTTGTCAGCATTTTCAAATTTGAAGCAAATATCATATATTGGATTGTTTTCTCATTCTTAAATCATCACTTTTGTACATAATTTGGTAATAGTAATTTTTTATTCTTTTTCATAATGAGGTTTCCCAAATTTTATAAACTTCAATCCCCCTAACCCAGATGGCCCCTGTTCAAAGAACAATGCATCCTTTTCCAATAACTGAGGAATGGAAGAGGTGAGATCATTAAACAAAAATTGCCATTATTCCTAGTACTCACACTACAAAATGTTTAGCTTCAGAATATCCCAAGAAGGATGGAATACTCCATTTCTAATATTTTTTTAACAGAAATACGTGTGAGACAAGGGTAAGATTAGAAGGCTTATGATTTTTTGGTGACTTGACTGACAATTAAAAGTAGATAGATTCTCCACAACAGAATCTTGAATTTTCTTTTTATTTGGTTCTCTGGTTTCTTAACACCCCCAGGAGAGCATCATTGGAAGAAGATTCAGGAGGGGATAGGGGCAACCTCCCTTCCATAGATTAAGAGAAAGACTGTTGTAAATGGGAATAAAGGAGAGGAGGAAAGGGGACCCTAAGTAACATTAGGAAGGAGGATGAATGTGCACTGAAAGACCTAGAAATTGGGAACTTTCAAGTCACACTAACCAGTGAATCCCTTGGAAAGTCCACGAATAACGTTCCAGGGCAGTCGTGCTCCAGTGTTAATTCCTCTACTGTATAATAGCTAGACTGGGGCTTTCAACAAATGATGCTCACATTCATAAAGCCGTGTACTAGACCCCGGTGTGATACCCAGTTGGCACTACATCTGTCCCTGCTCCCCCTTTCTGCCTGCCTCTGTCCAATCTATGTTTCTTTCACACTCTTCCCTCTCTGGCTTTCCCTTTGCTTCCTCTCTCTTTGTCCTATTGTTTAGCCTTTCGGTTTGGATGTCTCTCATCCAGCCTCAAGCCTGCTTGCCTCTGCCTTTCGTCACACCACGATGCTCCCTACCTTCCCTCTTCCCGTTGCCTTCTTGCTCTTTTAAAGTTTTTAAGTTAGTGCAATTGTTTTTAGAGCAGTGTAAGGTTTACAGAAAGATCGTACAGAGAGTTCCCATAAACTACTCTCCCTACCACAACACACAGTTTCTCCTATTAGTAATACCTTGCATTAGGACATTTGTCACAATTTGTATACCAATATTGATACATCATTAACTGAGGTTCATAGTTGAGATTAGGGTTTACTCTATTTTGTGTGATTCTGTAAGTTTTTTTTTTAAGATTTTATTTGTCAGAGAGAGAGAGGGAGAGAGAGCACAAGCAGGGGGAGAAGCAGGCTCCCCATTGAGCAGGGAGCCCAATGCAAGACTTGATCCTAGGATCTTGGGATCACGGCCTAAGCCAAAGGCGGACGCTAAACGACTGAGTGACCCAGGCATCCGGTTCTGTAAGTATTGACAAATGTTATGTATCTACCATCATATGTAATAGTTTCACTAACCTAAAAATCTCTTATACACTACCGATTCATCACTCCCTCCCCCCTGAAATTACTTTTCCTTAAAAGCATTACAATCCAAACCAATATTGCCCTATGTAACCATCAACAGAAAAGAAAATTCATTCATTGCCAAGCATTCTTATAGATGTTAAATAACAATAATTCATATACCATTTATTATTTCATTTAATTATCACAATAAGTATAATTATCTCTACTTAGAGATAAAGGTATTGAGTCTCAGAAAGTCCAAATGACTTTCTCAAGGCTATGTGGCTAATTGAAGATGGACCTGAGTGGAGCCAATATCCATATTCACTGATGGTTGACCAGCAGTGTCTTTTTATCACTTCTTAAAAATTCCTTTGCTTTATCAGAGATAATAGGTGTGTGTTAAGGGGATACTGGTTTGTGACAGCTAACTTTTGAGGCTTCTATCAGTACCTATCTATGACTCATTTATCAGAAGGTGGAACTTGAATGCCTTTAAACAGATTTCAATAATGCATAGAAATATTTAATAACATCTATTTCTAAAAGCCCACTCTGAATGAACTTTTAAGTATTCTATTTCATTGTCTACAGACTAGAATAATTTCTCTTATTCCCAACCTTCCCACTCAGTATTTAGGGCTATATCACCCTTAGTAAAGTGTTAGCACCATACATTTTAACATCAACTTAATTTCAGCTAGATAACATCTCAGGATTTCCTGTTTCAACTGCAATCCTTTAGTTATGTATTTTTATTTCAAGTTTTTCAAACATTCTGTAAACTGCTGGTCCTTACAAAAATGATAACTTTTAAACCTGTGTAGAGACAGACTCAGTCATGCTTATGTTTTAGTTTTTATAAACACACTCTATGTGATGCAGAGAGCACAGTTTTGTTTATGCTGACAGCTGTGTGTGAATATTTTTACTATTTTGAGAAGTGAACAGGTTGAAATTTTGGGTGTACAGGCAAGTTAGTACATTGTTATTGGCACAGTAGCACTTCCTTGCAGATTAATAATAGATTTTCTTCTTAATTCTAACTTTTCTCAGTGATACTACCAGATCACAAAATGTATAATAATGTGTAAGTTCCAAAATTTTTCACGAAATGCAATCATGAAAAAAATTTTAAATCTTAATTAGTTAAGTGATTAGTCAAATTGGCAGAAAGCATTAAGGGTGGGATGATGCAGGAAATATTATGTGAGCCAGATTCTTATTCCCAACTCTCTTTTTGTTGTAAGCCAGACATCTTTAGGGGCTGCTGTTAATTTTTTCCAGTGATTAGTACATCAAAATGACAGCTAACATGTTGCTTACTGAATGTTATCAACTGGTTATTGTATCTTAAATTTCAAAGTTATACCATGAAAACAATTCAGCATGTCCTACTAGTCATGGAACTGATTTTTTTTTTAAATATAGACTTTCCAGAGTAGCTTTAGCATTATGGAAGAGAGTCCATATATACACTTTGTCCACTCACCCCACCTCTAGAGACACCATTTCCCCTATGATTAGTATTGTGCATTAGTATAGCACATTTGCTACAATTGATAAACCAAATTTGATACATTATAAGTTGAAATGAGAGTTCACTCTTTGTGTTGTACATTTCTGTGGGTCTTGACAAATGCATACCATTTGTCATCCACCAATATATCCACCATTATAGTATCCTACAGAATACTTCCATTGCCCTAAAAAAGCCCTGTGTTCACCTATTCATCGATACTCCCCTCTCCCTGAATGCCTGGTGACCACCTGCCTTTTTACTCTCTACTTTTGCATTTCCCAGAATGTCATACAGTTGATTATTCTGAATGTAGCCTTTTCAGGCCAGCTTCTTTCACTTAGCAATATACATTTAATTTCCTCCATGTCTTTGGTGGCTTAAAAGTTTACTTGTTTGGCGGCACCTGGGTGACTCAGTCAGTTAAACATCAGACTCTTGCTTTCAGCTCAGATCATGATCTCAGGGTTGTGAGATGGAGCCCCACATTGGACTCTGTGCTCAGCATGGAACCTGTATGGGATTCTCTCTCTCCCTCTCCTTCTGCCCCTTCCCAACCCTGCTCTCTTATCTCTCTTAAAAAAATTTACTTGTTTTATAGAATAATATTCTATTGCATGAATATACCGCAGATTATCTATCCATTTACCACCTATTGAAGGACACTTGGCTTGATTTTATTTTTGGTAATTATAACTGCAATACATATTTTTGGGGTAGATGATCATAACAGTCTAAGTTTTCAACTCATTTAGGTAAATGCCCTGAAGTGCAATTACTGGATCGTATGTTGGGAGTAGTTTAGATTTGTAAGAAACTGTTACACTGTCTTCTAAAATGGCCATACATTTTCATTTTGACCAGCAATGAATGAGTGTTCCCATTGCTCTACATTTTCTCCAGCACTTGGTGTTGTCAGGTTTTTTTTGGTTTCTAACCATTTTAATGGGAACAGTGGTATCTCATGATCACTTCGCTTTTTCTTTCCCTAATGACATAAGAGGTTAAGCATCTTTTCATACGCTTACTTGCCATCAGCTTATCTTCTTCAGTAAATGTCTGTTCTAGCCTTTTGCCTATTTTTGAATTGGCTGTCTCACTGAGTTTTAAGAGTTCTTTGCAGGGGCACCTGGCTGGCTCAGTTTGTAAAGCATGCGACTCTTGATCTTGGGGCCATTAGGTCAAGCCCCATATTGGGTGCAGAGCTTACTTAAAAAAAAAAAAAAACTAAAAAAAAAAAAGTTCTTTGTATATTTTGGATAACAGTCTTTTAACAAATATGCTTTTTGTAAATATTTTCTTCCAGTCTATGACTTGTCTTTCATTCTCCTAACAGTGTCTTTCACAGAGCAGAAGTTTATAATTTTAATGAAGTACATCAATTT
Organism: Halichoerus grypus; assembly: GCF_964656455.1. Lineage (NCBI taxonomy): Eukaryota > Metazoa > Chordata > Mammalia > Carnivora > Phocidae > Halichoerus > Halichoerus grypus. The sequence goes on from NC_135717.1 coordinate 55,368,533, forward strand.
TTTCTTTCATTCCTCACGCTTTGGAAATTTTGTCCAAGATCCCATTGCCAAACCCAAGGTTACCTAATTTTTTTTTTTTTTTACTTTATCTTCTGGAAGTTTTATAATTTTGTATTTTACATTTAAGGATGATCAATTTTGAATTAATTTTTGTGAAAGGTATAAGGTCTCTGTATATATTTATTTCTCTTTTTTTGCATGTGAATGTTCAATTGTTATAGCATAATTCATTGAAAAGACTACCATTTTTTTTCCCCCCTGAATTGTCTTTGCTCCTTTGTGAAAAATCAGTTGATATGTTTGTTTGGGTCCATTTCTGGGCTCTCTATTCTGTTTTAGTGATCTATTTGTTCTTTCACCAGTACCAAAGAGTTCTGATTACTGTAACTTTAAAACAAATCCTGAAGTTGAGTACTGTCAGTCATGTTGGCTACACTGGTTCTTTTGCTTTTACATATACACTCAAGAATCAGTTTGTTATTATCCACAAAGTAACTTTCTGGGATTATGATTGGAATCACATTAAATCTATAGATCAAGTTGGGAAGTTTTTTCTTCTGATCACACTGGATTTAATTTGTTCTTCTTTTTCTAGTTTCCCAAAATAGAAACTTAGATTCTTGATTTTATTTCTTCTTATCCAATATATCTTTTTAATGCTATATGTTTCCCTCTAAGCACTACTGTGTGGCATCCTATAAATTTTGATGAATTGTACTTTCATTTCATTTAATTCAAAATACTTTTGATTTTGAGACTACTTTGATTCATGTGTCATTTAGAAGTGTGTTGTTTAATCTCCAAATATTTGGAGATTCTCCAGCTATCTTTCTTTTACTGACTTCTAGTTTAATTTCATTGTGGTCTGAAAGCCTAATTTGTATGATTCCTATTCTTTCAATTTCGTTAAGATGAGTTATTTGGCCCAAAATGAGATCTTTCGTGGTCAATGTTCAAATGAGTTTAAGGAGAATGTATATTCTGCACTTGTAGGATCTATAAATATCAGTTAGACCCAGTTGATTGATGGCACCCTCAGTTCAATGTGTCCTTATTAGTTTCTGTCTGCTAGATTTGTTAATTACAGATAGCAGGGTATTTATGTCTCCAACAACAGTAGTGTATTTGTCTATTATCCTTTCAGTTCTATATATCTGTCTCATTACTAATCTGTTTTTTATTTTAATTCCAGTTAGTTAACATACAGTGTTATATTAGTTTCAGGTGTACAATATAGTGATTCAACTCTTTCATACATCATCCTGTGCTCATTATGACAAATGCACTCCTTAATCCCCATCACCTGTTTCACCCATCTCCCCCATTCTGCTCCCCTCTGGTAACCATTGGTTTGCTCTCTTCTGTTCCTTGATTTGTCTTTTTATTTTCCCCTTTGTTTGTTTTGTTTTTTTAAATCCCACGTATGAGTGAAATCATAAGCGATTTGTCTTTGACTTACTTCATTTAGCATAATACATTCTAGTTCCATCCATGTCATTGAAAATGGCAAGATTTTAATTTTTATGGCTGAAAAATATTCCATTGCATATATATACCACATCTTTTTTTTATTATGTTATGCTAGTCACCATACAGTATGTCATTAGTTTTTGATGTAGTGTTCCATGAATCATTGTTTGCGTATAACACCCAGTGCTCCATGTAATATGTGCCCTCCTTAATACCCATCCCCGGGCTAACCGATCCCCCGACACATATACACCACATCTTCTTTATCCATTCATCAATCAATGGACACTTGTTGCCTCATTTAATTCTCTGTTCTTAGGCTCAACAGATTTAGAACTGTTGTGTCTTCCTGGAGAATTTACTCTTTTATGATTATGTAATACCTCTCCTTATTACTGATAATGTTCCTTGCTCTGAAATCTGTTTTGTCTGAAATACAACAACTCCCATCTTTTTTTTATTAGTTTTAGTATGGTGTAACTTTCTTCACACCTTTACTTTTAATCTATTTGTTTTATATATATAAACAAGGCACCCCTTGTTTCTTTATATTTAAAGTGTGTTTCAGGATGCCTACGTGGCTCAATAGGTTAAGTGTCTGCCTTCGGCTCAAGTCATGATCCCAGGGTCTTGGGATGGAGTCTTGCATTGGGCTCCTTGCTCAGCAGGGAGCCTGCTTCTCCCTCTGCTGCTCCCCCCTGCTTGCGTGCTCTCTGACAAATAAATAAGTACATTCTTAATAAAAAATAAAGGGTGTTTCTTGTAGACAACATGCCATTTGGTGCTATTTATTCACTCTGAAAATCTGTCTTTTGTGTATCTAGATCATTCATATTTAAAGTAATTATTGTTAGAGTTGGATTAATATCTATCTACTTTATTTGTAACTTTTTATTCAGTGCTTTTGTTCATTGTTTATATTTTTGTTTTCTCTTTTTTCTGCCTTCTCTGGTTTTAATTGAGCATTTTATATGATTCCATTTTCTCTCTTAGTATATCAATTATATTTCTCCTGAAAAATTTTTTTACTGGTTGCCCTAAAGTTTGCAATATACCCTTCCAACTAATTTCAGTACACTTTCAAATAACACTGTATAAAACATGTGTAAGTGCAGGTACCTTAGAATATTTTTAATTCCTTTCTCCTATCCTTTCTTGCATTCTTGTCATCTTTTTCATGTATGCATGTTATAATCATTTAATACATCATTGTTACTATTTTTAAACTGCTATTTGTAAGATCAAGAATGAGAAAGATAAAATATTTTATTTTACCTTCATTTATTCTTTCTCTAATGCTTTTTCCTTAATGTATACTTGAGTTTCTGATTTATATCATTTTTCTTCTCATTGAAGAATTTCATTTAACTTTCTTGCAAAACAAGTCTACTCTTGATGAATTCTGCATCCAGTTAAGCTTTCCTTCAAAGTGAAGGTGAAAAAAAGTCTTTTTTCAAATAAAAAAAAATTGAGGGGTCCTAGTTGAATGGGTTTTTCAACATTTAACTCTACTATTTATTACTTGCTAGGTTTCTGAAGAAAAGTCTGATGTAATTTTTTTTTTTTTACGTAATTCTTATTCTTGTTTCTCCATAGGTAAATTTCCCCCCTTCTGACTTCTTTCAAGGTTTTCTCTTTGACTTTGATTATCTGTCATTTTAACATATTATGTTTAGGTGTGGACTGGGTATTTATCCTACTTGGTGCTTGAGCTTCCTGTATCTGTGGTTTGATGATATCTGTCATTAATTGGGGGAAATAATCAGTCATTATTACCTCAATGATTTCTTCTGTTTTTTTTATTTCTTCTCGTATTACCTTTTATACTTACATTGCTCTTTTGTAATTGTCTCACCATTCTTGAATATCCTGTTCCATTATTCTGCTCTTTACTTTTCAGTCTGGGAAGTTTCTACTGACATATCCTCAAGCTCCCCTGTTATTTCCTCAGCCATGTCCAGTCTACTAATGAGCTCATCAAAGGCATTCTTTACTTCTGTTACTGGATTTTCAATACCTAGGATTTCCTATTGATCCTTTTTTAGAGTTCCCCTATCTTCACTCACTTCAGCCATCTCTTCTTGCATGTCTCCCACTTTTTTCCATTAGAGTCCTTTGAATATTAATTATAGTTATCTTAAATCCCTGCTCTGGTAATTCCAAAATTTCTGCCATATCTGAGTCTGGTTACGACACTTACCTTGTCCCTACTGACTTTGTTTTTTTGCCTTTTATTTTGCTTTGTACTTTTTTGTGAAAGCTAGGAACTGAGGGAAAGAGGCCTTTAGAATGAGGTTTTATGTTTATCTGGCTGGGAGTGAGGTTGTGTTTACTGTTTCCAATAGTTGCAGGTGTTAGAGTCTATGATTTCTTTTACCATTCTTGGTTTCGTCTCACCTGTTGGCTTTGGGTTTCCTTAGAGACTCCTTCTTAAACAGTCTGAGCCTGGCAGGTCTTCCAGCTGTAATCCCCTGTTATTATACAGGACCCTGTTGATGTGGTGGGGAGGTATATAGTCCATGTTCTAGACCTATGATAAGGACTCAGGCTTTCAGTGGGCCCATGCCCATAGGCTGTGACCTTCACAAATGTCTCCCAGCTCCCCACTCCCTGCATCAGTTCATACAAGAAGGCTCTGGTAATGTACTTTTCTGAGAGGGCAGAGCTTTCTAGGGAGAACAGCATGATCTGGATGTATTTCAAAATAATTACTTTTCCTCTACCTCATTGGGAACAGAAGGGAATTTTTCTCTGATCTTCACCCTGAGGTCCTAGTGGTGCTCCTAGGGATATAACTCATAAAAATGTGGGGCCTTTCAAGCCTAGGGTCCCAGACATTTTTATCTCTCAATTTGGTCCACACTCAATCCCCCCAAATTAAGCAATTACTGTTTAAGTTTTCCTGTCCATCTCTCCATTTTTCAGGGCAGCAGTTTGCCCTGTGATCTCAATTCTCTAATGGATCTAAGAAGTCTTTCAGTTTGATGTTTAGTGTGTTCCACTTTTTTCTTATGAGGATGAGAGTAATGACTTCTAAGCTCATTATAGGTCAGACTAGAAACCAGGAGTTGACTTTTGTTTTTTTCATCAGTCATGGTGCCATTACAGAAAAAGGCTGATAAAAAACAAAGTAGCTCTTTCACTGAGAAATTAAATTTCTGTGTCTTGGGAGTCATCATGGATCAAACTTTTCCAGGCCTAGCAATTTTCTATTATTAGTTTCTTAGGAGATAATAAGTTTTGGGAGAAGTGAGTCCCATTAACCCCAAGATAGGAGATATTGACACGTAAAAGAGAAAGCTGATTTATAAAATAATTAGAAATGTGGTTGTCACAATAATCATGTATTTAGAGTATCTGACATGAATGGATAGGTTATCATGGGAAAACTGATCATAAACTAGGTTGATGAACAAAAGAAATAAGAAATAAATAAGAAAGAGGGAGTTGTATATTCATTCTTATGGCATATTTCCAACAACTTCAACCATCATGAATTACCCATGCCTCTCTGAAGATACTTCTGTTCAGAGATGACCTATACTATACATACTGGGTCATTTATACCAAAGTGCCACTCTCTACTCCCCATTAGTGTTGTTGACATATTACTTAGATAATTTCTGAGTTTTGGGTTCCTTTTTCTGTGTTCAATGCAGACTATTACCTATCTGTTAAGGCAACATCCATTTTGATAAACTTAAATAGCATTTTATCTTATATTCTCTTTAGTCATGGTTATAAAGGCTATGTTTTCAGGTAATATTTGGAACTCCTCTCTTTCATCTTGACCACATGAATTGGTACGTATTTATTGAGTGACTGGCATTTTCCAGGTGTTATGCAAGTAGCAAAGATGAGGTGGTAAGAGAGACCCATCACTGTCCTCATAGAGTCTACTGTTTACAAACCAATTCTTGCAAACAAATGTATTTTCTGCTGCCTCTTATTACCTTCAATTTTAAAAGATGACATTTTTTCACCAGGTATTACAATTATGGAAATATGTGCTATGCTTTCTAAGCACTGTCTTATTACTGAGGACCAATCCATGAAATCATATTCTTTTTACTGATAAATGAAATTGTATAAATTGTAAATTTATTGTATAACCTAAATTGTATAATTGCTTCATTTATTGCATAAATGAAATTGTAAAATGAGGATAATGCCAAATCAGAGGTTGGCTTCTAGTCTCAGAGGTTCTCATTCCTTTTCTCTTCAGTTATTAACTAATGAGTCATCTTGAAATCAAAATTATACTGGCCACGAAGTCCTCTAAAATACAAATACACCAAAGTTGAAATAAATCATTGATCCAATAGTCAGAGAAGTACTCCAGCTTCAGCTTTGTAATTCATATTTGTAACATATTTGTTATAATTTGTTTCAATTTCTCTGCCAGGAATCATGAGGTTAAGAACAGTAAGCAAAAGGTGTTATGATCTTCACTTGATAGACACTAAGTATTACACTTTTTATTAATAGTGCCCTGTTTGGTTAATCAATTTCTTTCTTTAAAATTGAGATAAGTGCTTGTTGATGCAATATCCTTCTTTCTTTTTATACAAGAAAGGTTTAGAGTATACAGGACTCAGTAAATTTCCACAATTTATGATTTCCACAATTTGTCTAATAGAAATAAATGATTATACAGGGTTCACTCTTAGGAGAAAATAATTTTTATATACTTGCATTTGGGCTATGCTTCAGCTTATTTTCAGGCAGTGAGTCACTTTGATTTGAAATGTTGTTGTATGCCCCAGGAGGGATGGTTACCAAACCCCAGCTTAGGATAGGAAAGCAGTACCTTATTCACTCACCCAAAGCATAGGGCAATCAAAGTACAAATGCCATCCAAATTGGAGTCTTTTCCCCAGCTTACGGTTGTTGATATGGTTAAGGGCAGACTGCAGTGAACAAAAGTGCCTGGTATGATTTCAAAGGGCAATGAAGGAACAAACTAAGGCTCTGATACAACCCGTGTTGTAGTTTCCTCAATGAAAAAAAAAATCTAGAGTAATACTGTCCAACAGAACTTATTATAATGATGGAAATGTTCTATATCTGTGCTGCTCAATGTGATAGCTACTAGACATATGGGGATAGAACGGGTTTTTATTGTAGCTAGTACAACTAAAGAATTAAATTTTTAATATTCCATTTTAATTTATTTGAATCTAAATCTTATTTCTCCTTATTGTTAGTGACTACAGTATTGAACAGATGTAGAGAGAAAACCATCACATATAATGGGATAAGATTTGTGGATAATAAAATTACTGAAGAATTATTACACAGAATGAGAAATTACATATAAGAGATTCTTGAAATGAGTAAAAATGGTAATGTATTTCCAAGTCAGCTAAGCTAAGTTCAAGTCTCAGTTCTATTATCTTCTGATTTTGTACAATTCTTTAGCCTATTATGTCTCTCTCAGCTTCACTGTCCTATTGTAAAACAAATTAATAAATATATAGTGATCAATAAACTCCCATTCAGGAAATGTAGCATTTCCAAAATATTTTGCTCTTACTGAAAGAAATCACTAAGTAGTTGACACATGCAGTTTCTAAAGACACTTTGAAGAGAACTTTATTATGAATAATGATATAACTAAACAACACTTAATAAGTTCTCAGAATGTACCAACCACATATATTATGTGTTATCTTGTTTTACCCTCACAATAACTGCATGAATTACATATTATTACGATTAGCTCTATTTTACCATGAAGATATTCAGACTGAATCTCCTCAGTTCCCAAGAAAGTATTCTTTGACGTGTGTTTTACTGACTCCACACAGTAAAATCGTAGGACCTCTCCCACTACAAAATATCTAGATATTCTGGCAACCCCTCCCACTACAAAGTATCTAGAAAAGCTACGAAAAAATACAACAAAGCTCCTATTAAATGCATACCTGAGCATACACAAATGTCAGAGAAATCCCCAAGGGTCAAAATAAATAAATAAATAAAGAGGCTGAAGCATAACTGGCAAGTGAAAAAGCAGCCCAGTGGTTTCTTAAAGATGATACCTAGGGGTGCCTGGATGGCTCAGTCAGCTGAGCGTCTGACTCTTGATTTTGGCTCAGGTCATTATCTTAGGGTTATGAGATAAAGCCCCTCATCGAGCTCTGTGCTCAGTGTGGAGACTGTTTGTCCCTCTCCCTCTGCTCCTCCCCTTGCTCTCTCTCTCTCTCTCAAATAAATAAATAAAAACTTAAAAAAAATGATGACTAAAGTATAAGGAATCTAAGAAACTGGACTTCATTAAAATTAAAATCTTTCTTGTTTCAAAGGACACTATCAAGAAAATGAAAACTGGGGAGGGGGGTGGGAGGATGGGTTAGCCTGGTGATGGGTATTGAGGAGGGCACGTTCTGCATGGAGCACTGGGTGTTATGCACAAACAATGAATCATGGAACACTATATCTAAAACTAATGATGTAATGTATGGGGATTAACATAACAATAAAAAAAATTAAAAAAAAAAAGAAAATGAAAACAACTCATAAAATGGGAGAAAATATTTACAAATCTTGTATCTGACAAAGGATTGTCTTAAAACTCAAAAATAAAAAGCCAGTCCAATTAAAAAGTGGGCAAAGGTTTTGAATCAATATTTTCCTAAAGACAATATGCAAACGGCCAATAAGTATATGAAAAGATGCTCAGTATCATTAGTCAATGGAAAATGCAAATCAAAACCACAATGAGATGCTATTTCACACTCATGAGGATGGCAATAATAATTAAAATAAAACACTAAGTGTAAGCAAGGATGTGGAGAAATTTCTACTTTCATACATTGAAAATTAATGCAATAAATGTAAAGTGATGAAGCTGCTTTGTAAAACAGTTTGGTGCTTCTTCAAAATGTTAAAGCTAGAGTTATCATATGACCCAGCAATTCCACTCCTAGATATACATTCAAGACAAATGAAAAAAAATTACGCCCACACAAAAAAATGGTAATGAACATGTATAGCAACATTATTTACAATATCTCTGAAGTGGAAACAATGTAAATGTCCATAAACTGATGAATGAAAAAATATATGTGGTATGGTCACATAATGAAACATTATTCAGGCATAAAAAAGGAAGGAGATACTGATACATGCTACAGCAGAGATGAACCTTGAAAATATCATGCTAAGTGAAAAAGGTCAGACACAAAAGTCTCCAAGTATATGATTCATTTTATATGATACATCCATAAATCACTACTCCATAGAGACAGAAAGGAGATTAGTGGTTCTCAGGAGTTAGGAGAAGAGGTGATAGAAAATGAGTGCTGAAGAGCATGGGCTTAGTTTTAGGATGATGAAAATGTCTTAGAATTACATGGTGGTGCTGGTTGCACAGCCTTGTGAATATATTAAAATCTATTGAATTTTACACTATAAAGTAAGGATGAATTCTAAGATGTAAGAATTCTATCTCTATAAAAGAAAAAAAAGTCAATAACATTCTAAAGGTAACTAATGATTCAGAAGAAACGAGATAAAACCTCAAGAAATTGGAGCTGAGATGTTCGCATAAAGTCTGGGACATCAAAAGCGATATTTTCATTGAAAGAGGTGGCTATAAAATACCTACCTACTGTCACTTCTTGGAAGAGGTAAAGTCAAGAAATTAATTTTGGATTATGGTGCTGTGGGAGCCTGGCAGAAGGACACACATAAACTCTCAGGCAGAAAACATCCATAAGCCAGGTTTCCCTGCATGTCCACAGATTGAGATAAGCCAAAATTAAACTCCAAATCTAAAATGACTCAATACATAAAGGAGTTAACAATGTTGACTGAAGTCTTCAGGAACAACCAAAGGCATAATTAGAACCCCGAGGATGTCAGGTATTGGGATTATCAGACACAAATATAAGATTGACAATTACAAGTTTAAAGAAATAGCAGGTAATCTGAACATTGTACAAATAACAAGAACTATGTGACCAACAGTGACCAACAGATGCGAGACCAAAAGTGACCAACAGATGCAAGAAAGAAATAAAGTTTCTAGAAATAAAAATATGTATCATCATATATTTTTTAAAAATAGTTGACAATTAGTAAGTTATATTTGTGAAGGAAAAATTTGTTAACTGAAAGATAATTATGGGGAAAAAACTACTTAAACTTAGCATAGAAAGATAAAGATAGAGAAAGAAAGAGACAATTAAGGGATATGGAAGATGGAATGAAAAAAGATACACTATACATCTACTTGGAGTTCAGTGGATGGTGGAAGAATGGGGAAGAGAACATATTAGTAGCTGAGAACTTTTAAAAATTGAGATTTAGGAAGCATAATTATTATTTTTAAGATTTTATTTATTTATCTGACAGAGAGAGACACAGTGAGAGCGGGAACATAAGCAGGGGGAGTGGGAGAGGGAGAAGCAGGCTTCCTGCTGAGCAGGGAGCCCAATGCGGGGCTCGATCCCAGAACCCTGGGATCATGACCTGAGCCAAAGGCAGACGCTTAACAACTGAGCCACCCAGGTGCCCCAGCATAATTGTTTTTTTAAATATCCTTAAGAAGTACAGAAAAAAAGAAAGATTGCCTTCTGAGAAATGACAGAGACAGAAGAGTTGTCTTAAGAGCTTCTGTGAAAGACTAAAGTGGTAGACTATTATCATCAAAACACTGAATGAAAACACCGTCAAATCCATTCTCAAGGACAGATCATATGATATGGTGAAAGTCTTAACAAATTTAAGAAGCTTGAAATCATACCAAGTGTCTTTTCCAACTACAGTGGTAGGTAACTAGAAATCAACAGCATGAAGTGAGCTGGAAAATCTACAAGTATGTGGAAATTAAACAACATTTATGAACAATCGGTAGATCAAAGAAAACATCAAAAGGGAAATCAAATAATATTTCAAAACAAATGAAAATGGAAATACAACATACACAGACATATGGGACACTTCAAAACTAGTTCTGAGAAGGAATTTTATAGTGATAAATGTATATATTGAGAAATTAGAAAGATCACAAATAAATAATCCAACTTTATACCTCAAAGAATTAGAAAAAGAACAACAAATTTAGCCCAAAGTTAGCAGAAGGAAGATAATAATAAAGATCAGAGTAGAAATAAATGAAGTAAAGACCAGAAAAGCAAGAAAAAAGAGCAATGAAATTAAAAGCTGGTTTTTCAAAAAGATAAACAAAACTGACATACCTTTGTGAAACAGAAAAAATGAGATAAGATTCAAATAAATAAAATCAGAAATGAGAGAGGAGAAATGACAACTGACACTACAGAAATATATAGGATCATAGGAAACTACTATGAACAATTAATTATACAGCATAAACTACATTAACTAGAAGAAATAGGTACATCCCTAAATCATAGAACCTACCAAGACTAAATCAGGAAGAAATACCAAGGCTGAAAGACCAATAACGATTAAGGAGATGGAATCAGTAAACAAGAATCTCCCAACACAGAAAACCCCAAGAACAGATGGCTTCATTGATTAGTTCTACCAAACATTTAAAGAAAATTTATACTGTATGGGGACTAACATAACATAATAAAATAAAATAAAATTTTTTAAAAAAAGAAAATTTAATGCCAATTCTTCTCAAACTCTTCCAAAACATTTAAGAGGAGGGAACATTTCCAAACTTATTCTATTAGGCCAGTATTACCCTGACATCAAAGCCAGATAAAAATATTACAAGGAGAGAAAACTATAGACCAATATCCCTGATGAGCACAGATGCAAAAATTCTCAACACAGTATTAGCACACCAAATTCAAGAACTTATTGAAATGACTATTCACAGTAATCAAGTGGGATTTGTCCCTAGGATGCAGGAATGGTTTAATATATGCAAATCAATAAATACAACACACACATTAATAAAATGAAAGCTAAAAATCAGATGATTACCTCAGTATTTGCAGAAAAAGCATTTGACAAAATATATCTTTCATAATAAAAACCCTCAATAGATTGGGTATACAAGAACATGTCTCAACATAATAAACACCATATATGACAAACCCAAAGCTAACATTATACTTAACAGAAAAAAACTAAAAGCTTTTCTTTAAGACCAGGAACAAGACCAGAGTGCCCACTCTAATCATTCTTATTTAATATAGTGTACTCGAAGTCCAAGCTAAAACAATTAGGCAAGACAAAAATATATATATAAGGCATCCAAATAGAAAGAATAAATTTGTTATTTGCAGATGACATGATCTTTTATACTGAAAATCCCAAAGATCCTACTAAAAAACTGTTGGATCTAATCAGTGATTTTAGTCAAGTTGCAGGATATAAAATAAATGCACAAAACCCAGCTGTATTTCTATACACTAACAGTGAAACATCAGAAATACAAATAAAGAAAACTACTTCTTCACAATAGCATCAAAAATAATAAGATACTTAGGAATAAATTTAACCAAGGAAGTGAAAGATATGTACAATGAAAACAAGACTTTGCTGGAAGAAAGTAAAGAAGACACAAACAAATGGAAAGACATCCTGTGTTCATGGATTGGAAAAGTTAACACTGTTAAAATGGTCATGCAATTCAAAATCATCTATAGCTTCAATATAATCCTTATCAATATTTCAATGGCATTTTTTATAGAAATAGAAAAAACAATCCCACAATTTATATAGAACTACCAAAGATCCTTCTGTAGTAATTCAAACAGTATGGTACTGGCATAAAAATAGTCACATAGACCAGTGGAACAGAACTGAGAACTCAAATTGAAACCCCTCCATATATGGAAAAATACTATTTGATAAGGGAACCAAAAACATCCAAAGGGGAAAAGACAGTCTCTTCAAAAAATGATACTAGAAACACTGGATAACCACATGAACAATGAAATTGGACCTCTATCTTACAGCACTCAGAAAAATTCACTGGAAAGGGATCAAAAACTTGTACATAAGACTTGACACCATAAAACTCGCAGAAGAAAACTCAGAGAAAAAGCCCCTTGACATTCATCTTGGCAATGATTTTTGGGATATGACACTAAAAGCACAAATGACAACAAAAAAAATCAACAAATCAAACTGAAAAGCTTCTGCACAGCAAAAGAAACAAACAAGAAAATGAAAAGGCAACCTACAGAACGGGAGAAAATATTGCAAATCATGTATCAGATAAGGGGTTATATCAAACATTTATTAAAAACTCATACAACTCAAAAACAAAAAAAGCAAACAATCTGATTAGAAACTGGGCAGACAAAATAAATAGACATTTTTCTAAAGAGGAAATGGCCAGTATCACTAATCAAAAGGTGCTCAACATCACTAATCAGGGAAGTGAAAATTAAATTCACAATGAAATCACCTCATCCTCGTTAAATTGGTTATCATCAAAATAAGAAATAAATGTTGGTGAGGATGTGGAGAAAAGGAAAACTTTACGCACTGTTGGTGTGATTGTAAACTGGTCAATCCACTATGGAAAACAGTATGGCGATGCCTCAAAAAAAAAACAAAACAAAAATAGAACTACCATATGATCCAGTAATCTCACTCCTCAGTATGTGTCCAGAGAAAATGAAAATAGGTTATCAAAGAGGTATATGGACGCTAATGGATATTACAGTATTATTCACAGTAGCCAAGATATGGAAACAACCTATGTGTCTGTCAGTGGATGAATAGCTAAAGGTGTGTGTGTGTGTGTGTGTGTGTGTGTGTGTACTATCATCCTTGAGAAAAAAGGAAATCCTGCCATTTGCAACAAGGTTACATATATCTGTATTATATATGGATAGATGTATCTGTATAATATATAGCTTATATGTAGTCTACAGTTTATATTATAGATCATATGATCCTAGAATTGCAAATGGGAATCAATTAGTTGTTCAAGCTTCAGAGATAACTGGAGAAAAAGACTGTATTCAAATCCACAGCTTCTTTCTACTGAGGAATAGTCATTTCATTTTTAACATTAACTAATAATGATCCTAAACCTGTCAGTTTTAAGAGAGTTAAATCCTAGACTTTTATACAGGATATGTAGTCACTGCATTTACTTTTTGTTTGAGTCCCGATTCCATGATTTTTTATGGTTAGTGATTTATTGATAAAATTAAAAGACTGAGAGAATTGACTATTGGATGGGAAAATCACCTTTGAAAATCGACAGAGCTCATGATAAAGCAGATCCTAATGTGCATTAAGTTTTCTTTTAACTAGAGTTACTGCTCAGCTCAATGGTGATCCATGTCCAACTAATGGTTTGTCATCTTCAAGGTGGACAGGAACAAAAGAGATGATTAACTCAAGTAGAACTTCCAGCTTCTCAAAAATAAAAGCATACAACAGAAGGATATGTTCTAACAATTATTGTCGTTCTGTAATATAATTTTTATTTACTTTTTATTTTTTAAAAATATTTTATTTATTTGAGAGCGAGAGAAAGAACATGAGCAGAGGGGAGAAGCAGAGGGAGAGGGAGAAGCAAGTTCCCCACTGAGCAGGGAGCCTGACGCGATGTGATGTGGGGCTCGATCCCAGGACCCTGAGATCATAACCTGAGCTGAAGGCAGACGCTTAACTGACTGAGCCACCCAGGTGCCCCTCTGTGATATAATTTTAGATATAAAGTCAGAAATTTCATAAATTCTGCTATTGGAAAGACCACTTCCCACCATCAACCAATCAATCAATAAGCAAATAAATAATACAGGCAAAACTGACTATTCCAAATGGCCAAACTCATTTCAAAGAAGTTTCGTTCTTAATAGCTTGGGCTACTGCACTGCCTTCACGCACAGGGCATTGAGATTACATGGAAAACATTTATTTTTATTAGCCTTTCATTTGTTTAATTTCTTTTGGCAGTTGTGGTTTTTACAGCATAGACGATATGACTAATTTATGTTTTCCTAATTGGACAGCTAAATATTCTTGTATATATTAGTTTTGCACAGTGCCTAGATGATTCCAGAGAACTCTAATAAACTAATTAAATAAACCAACACACAAGCCAATTTATGATTCATCCATCATTCATCTGCTACTGATTTCAATATCCACTCACACCCCTGGTGTGCATGAGTTAGCAGAATATATAAGGAGAAAAGTAACACTATAATAATGCTTTGTATTAGATTTTCTGTGCTGGCTGATAATTAATATTAGCAGGTTATTCTTCCATTAGAGAAAAAGCTATACAATATCCAATGTTGGGCTCAATGCCTTTCATTCCATATTCTGAGGCAGACAAATAGTAGAGTTACCAACTTACTGATAATGGTCTTCCAGCTTCCTTACTCCCTATCCAAGTTAGGGACAGCTGCTTTCAGTGGTCAGTAAGGAGAAGTGAAGATCCTGTATCTTTTCTAATTTTCTGATTAGAGAGTGAGTTTGAAGAGAGAAGTGTTCAGCCTCTCAGTGGCCTGAAAGCATAGGCATTTGCTTTCTTTAATGTCTCTATTGAAATAACACAACTCTTGCAACAGACAACCATATATTCCTCTTACCAGAATCTTCATGTAAAATTCTGAAATATTTTATGAACAGGTAGATTTTACAAACATCAGAATACATATGAAATAAATTTATCAGGAAGTTTAATATTACTGTCCTGAATTTTTATAATTCTTCCTAAAATCTTAAACATGGCGATCTACTCAAAGTGTTTAAAAATGCTTTAGTTTTACTTTGTAATCATCTGCATTCCAAAGAGTTACGCTAAAAACAGGAAACTGAAAACCTTGGTGATTATTATCTAATACATAATCCCCAAGGATTAGAGAAAATGTAAAATTACTTACAAAAAATCATTGTAATCACCAATAGATAAAATTTGCTTGCTCTCCTTTGTTTGGTTTAAGTATTTCCTTTTCCCAGAATTTCTGTAAACTGCCAAACTAAATCGTAAATAAATTTAACTGTCTCCTATATAATGGGCAATCAGTAAGCCTCAGGGAAGTCTATATATTGCCATCTGCTGGTTGGTTTTCTGAGGTTTCATTATCCATCTAGGCTTTTGAAGGTCACGTTCAAAATACAAATTTCCACAAATAAACTTAATTGTACAAAGTGAGAAATGATCCATTTTATTTTATTAGATTTCCAGATCACAGCTTGAACGTTGGAAGTAATTAGCCATGCCAATGGATATAGTAGCTTTATTAAGTGGCTTGTTAATCTCACCTCATTAATTACGGCTCTTAACTTTAAGTTGCTGTGTATTTGAGTAGCCAGACCAACAGTGAACAGACCAGGGATGAGGGAAGAAAAAAAAAAGAACTGCTGGCTAGCACCTGCAGGGGGTGACACCTCTTATGAGACACATGTCATGAGGCATTTCAAAGTATTC
Source organism: Halichoerus grypus (assembly GCF_964656455.1). Classification (NCBI taxonomy): domain Eukaryota; kingdom Metazoa; phylum Chordata; class Mammalia; order Carnivora; family Phocidae; genus Halichoerus; species Halichoerus grypus. Next base: position 55,384,356 of record NC_135717.1, read on the forward strand.
TTGGCAGGTGTATCATAAACAGATCCTCAGCCTATGCCAGGGTGCTTGGCCATTGTAATTAAAGTTACATTATAAAAAGCTCTGGCTGTTTCCTTCTTCTGAAAAATGCTGACAGAGACTTCCTCCAACAACTATGACAATATTTCCAACACCTCTGCATTTGCTATTCCTGTGGCTGCAAACAGCACCATCCACCTTTACATTAGTTACAATGCAAATTAGAGAGAGCAGCAAGACACAACCAGCATAATTGTACATGGGACAGGACAGTGTGCCTTTGGGTCAGATGGCAGCCTCTTCTGAGATTGACCAGGGAAGGAAAGACCATTTGGTTTTTTAAAACCTGAAAGGAAAAGCAGTTCTCTGAGGGAGGAATGAACTCACACTGTAATATCACAAGTAAGGATAAAACATAAAGAAGGTTGCTAAAGCTTAAGGATATGAAGCTTCAGTATGATAGCAAAAGAGGGTAGGTAATTTTATTTCATCTTATAGAAATTTTAAAAATTTGGTAGAGAACTATGCGTCTGGAATGGCTAAATACCTGGAAAAAGAGGAAGAATTAAATGACTCTCTTAAGACTTGCAGTCACCTAATTGTAAATGATAAATGCATGCAATAACACTCCAGTACTCTGTATCTAAACTTAGTAGTTATAAGAACTAAATATAGTGACAAAAGGTAACAGCTGCTTTGCTTTCCCCATCACTAGAAGACAATATTAGATACTTTTAAAAATAGTGCAGATGGGTTACTTATGGGAACATAAAACTAATAGCAAACATTGTAACTAGGAATAGGACAGGAAAGAACACTGAGAATTTGCTTTTATAATTCTGTTTCCCTTCCTCAGTCCTGGCATACCAGCTTTCCTAACTCTTAGAGAGGCTCCTTACAGACTTATTTTAACTATGTGTTCACAAAATCTTGCCATAAAAGGAATTGTCTGAAATTGTTAAGCATAAGGTACTTCCCGTCAGATTCAGTTGCTTTAAGTAAAGAATGTTTTCCTTGTCATGAGGAGCACCAGGTGATGTATGCAATTGTTCAATCACTATATTGTACACCTGAAACTAACAGAACACTGTATGTTAAGTGGATTAATATAAAAACCTAAAAAGCCCCCCCAAAATAAAGTTATGAGGAAGAGCAGCAAAAAAAGAGAATGTTTCCATTTTAATTATTTAAAAAAATGCCTCATTCTTCATTCTTCCATGTGTTTGTGAAATTCCTTTCAGTAGTCATGTAGTCATTCAATTCATTCCCACCAAACTGTTTATTGAGTACCTATTCTCTGTGCCAGAGACACAGCAAATACTGGACATAGAAAAACTGAACAAGTCAGACATAACTTCTCCCCTTATGAAATGTATTCTAGTGGGTAGTCAGATAATAAAGAATTAAACAAATTGATGAATAAATATATAGACGTGAACATGAACAAATTTGTGGAACAAAAGAAATATTGAACAGAGCTAATCTGGGATATTGCAATTTAAAAATGTGTACACACAATAAATAAGTAATATAGCCTTGCAGAAAGACATTGTGAATGCATATATGCACTTGAGTCTAAAGGGGATGGTTTTTAATGCTTAACCTCTGTGCATAAATTTCCTTTTCTGTAAATTTAAGATAATTTTTGCACATACTTTATAACCAGAGTTATGTGACAGGAATATTCAGTTTCGTGACCAAAAAAAAAAAAAAAAAAAAAAATCCAGGCTTAACCTCCTGGACGTTACCTACTTCGACCCTATAGAATTTTGACATTGTCCTACCACCATATCTGGGTCCCTTTGTTGGAACCTAGAGGCCCCTTGATCATGCTGCTGTCTTGAAGGACTGTGTATCCTAACTTTGCATGATTAAGGGAAGGCTAAAATTCTAGACTTGACTAGAGAGACTTGATATATAAAAACAAGATAATATGGGGAGGGAGGACAGAAAATACCAATTGTTTGCAAGAGAAATGGAACTTCATATCCATTAGTATGACTGGCATAGGGTGTATAGGTATGACCACTTTGGAAGACTGACTGGCAGAACCCACTCAACATGCTCAACCAAGCTGAACATGTACATACCCACTAATTCTACTTCTAGCAAAATATCCAACAGAAAAAAATCTATATATTTCAACAAAAGACACGTATTAGAATTTTCCCAGCAGCTCTGTGTGTAATAGCCCACAACTATAAACCACCCAAATGTCCATCAATAGCTGAATGGATAAAGTGTGGTATATTCATTCACAGGATGCAGTACTACACCGCAGAAAGGAAGAATGAAGTACAACCACATGAAGAATATGGAGACGCCTCACAGACGTGATACTGAGCAAAGGCAACCAGGCACAAAAGAGTAAGTGTGGTAGGAGTCTCCCTGCAGGAAGCAGAAAAGCAGGGAATAATAACCAATGGCAATAGAAGACAGAAAGGTGGTTATATTTGGGGGATGATGGGACTGGAAAAGCGAAAACGGGGGGCTTCCAGGTCACTACTATTTTTTACTTTATCTGGGTGCTCAGTATAGGAACATATTTGTTTTGTGAACTTTCAACCATATATGTACACTTACACATAGCATATATTAAATTTTGTTGTACTTCAAGTAAATATTTTTATAAAAAACAAAACCAGGAAATACTGAGAGCCTTCAGAATGCCTAGGTGTCCCTGTCTGTCCTCAGAGTTAATACCTGTTGAGCCAGTCTCAATGCCATAGGAACCTGATTCTTTTCCCTGTATCCCCAGCCTTCTATGAAATATCAGCCGCTTCTGGAATCATTGGCAAGTTTTTCTCTGCCATTGCCCTTCCTTTACCCTTACCATAGTTCATCCATTCACTTTAAAGTCAAACTGTGATAACGATTCGTGACTAAAGATCCATTATTTTAATTGACAAGTTTCCATTGCAGATTGCAGTGTGTTACTATTTCTGAGACTCGATGGGGAGACAGGAGTGCTTTGGGGGCTCTAGTAATAGTAGTTTTAGAAATAGCAGGTGAGCAGCTCTACTTCTCCTGGGGAATAAATACTAACTTGTGGATGGAACAACTTTTGGGAATTGGGGGTCAGGGTGAGGTGCCAACCCAAAAGAAATGGAACAAACCAGTGCCTTAAAGTGTCTGCAAGGTTGCTTAACATGGAAAACCTTTTCTCCTCTCTCTCCCCATAAGTCCCTTAGTAACTTCCTATGATTTTTCCACATTCAGTTTTCCTTCTCCCAGACTTGACTTCAAAATGTACTTCATGCCATCTCTCCACAGTCCAGTATGATATTGAAGAGGAACAATCCCTCTGTTCTGTAATCTTTAGTAGCAGGACTAGCAGTATTCTTTTTATCCTAACAGCTCATACTTTGAATTACAATTTCACTTCTACTTACAAGGATTCCCTTAGGTAGCCTTGTTAAGTTATGAATGGAGAAAGCACCATTTCAGGCTGTTTTTCAAGCCATGTGTGTCCAACCCCCATCATTCCCTCTGCCTTCTCCATCCGTTGTCCTGTTTCCTGTAGCATCATTAGAATGGAATGATTGAACTCCGGTTTCACTTGAGCTGGCATCCCGTGAAGTTGTTCCCTATGAGGCTAAACATCTGCCCAGGTATTTCCATGTTCCGTTCTGCCTATGATGTTATAAAGTATAAAATATATGTCCCACTAAAGTTCTTGTTAATGAAAACAGCAACCTGATGGATGGGATAAGCAATCAGCAGTCTCAGGGTTCCAGCGTATCATTAGCTTTTCTGCTCTTTGGGGGGATAAAATTTAATCAAATTGGGGCAATTTGATTTAAGACTCATACCTGAACATGCCTCTTAATTCTAGGGGATATTAAAGGTAGTGTTATTGAGGACAGCCTAATATAAGGAGAAATATGTCCCTAGGTGAGGATTAATACAACCTGTATCAATATAGTTTAACTTTTGAGACTAGGATTTGGAGCCCTGTGTCAATATGACTTAACTGTTTATTCCAGAGAGAAAAAAGCCTTAAATCAATATATTGCTTTGCTGTTTGCTTCAAGAAATTCTTGCAACCAATCCGACCAGGCTAACAGTTTGCTTCTGTGGGCAAACAGCTTTCCTACTGGGACAAGAGATTGCCAACTTGAACAAACAACTCACTTTTTGGTAAACAGTTTACTTATCAAGTCTTTATACAAGACCCTCATCTTACTGTATCCACAGATCCTAACTATTTATGTCACAAATCTGTCCAATTCCATTTTTTTCCTACCTTGAAAGAGTCTTAATCCACTTGAGCTCAAACCTGAGTCATCTCCTGACTTTCTACTTCTGGTATGCTCCTGAGACACTGTCATCCATCCATCCATCCATCCATCCACCTATCTAGGTACTATTCTTTCTTACTCTAGAAAATCTGACAAACCTAGTCTTGTTTGATCATTAAGTTTTTCCAGTTGGCTCTTTGGAAGACTATAGTCAACAAGCAAGAGAAAGGAATGTTACTATATTAAGGTTGGGTTATCGATAATAAAAAATAATCATTGTATTTTAGCTACAGTGAATGCATATTCAATGAATTTGTTTCTTTCATATGTCTTCATCTTATTAGTCATAAATATTTTAGACGTTAAAAGTTGCTAGATATATAAGCATCACCCAACTGTTTAAAGGGTTCGACAAAAAAGAAAATGAACTTTTTGATTCCACAGAAAGCACCTTAAGTCAAAACATTTGTGAAGCTGGGCCTTCATTAGCATGATTAATCAGACTTCAGGTAGATGTTTCTTCAGGAAACTCCAGGCTCAACTTGGGGAAAATTTAAAGATGGTCTCCTGTCCTTTTTCATGTCTACACACCACCCAAGAAGAGAATACTCAACTCCAATCTAATGTAATCATCTACTTGCTCAGATATGTGATAGTACTAGAGTACAAGAAGGGTTTTGAATACTTAATAAAATTATGATTGAAAAAGCAAGTCTTCAAACATTAGCTCACTGAAAAATTATTTTGAGGGGGGTCTTACTCCTGGTCTAGGAGGCCATGACAGTAGATCATTCTTGGAAAGTTATTTTTAAAAATTATCCTGCAGGTCTCCATAAACAACCTGATGATTTGAACACACAAATATTTGAATGGTACACCTGACATTATACTACTTAAGGCTCAGGAGAAATGTTAAAGTAATATCTATATCACAATGTCAAATTTACCAAGAACTAAATCCCCATTAAAATCTTTTGAAATGACTGAACTAAATCTTTAGGCTCTCAAAAAAAGTTCTTGTGGTGATACTATGAAATCTTCTGCTATATTTTAAAGAGCTAAACAATATAGATTCAAATTTATTAAGGAAATCTGACAAATGTCAGAATTAATAATATACACAGGAATATTATTATATATGTATAGGAATAGTCACCCATGAAAAGTGAAAAAAATCCTACCATTTGCAACAACATGGATGGACTTTGAAGGCATTAGGTCAACCGAAATGTATGACAGAAAAAGAAATACTGTATGATCCTACTTATATGTGAAAGCAAAACAAAACAAAACACCAAACTCATAGAAAAAGAGATCAGACTTGTGATTACCAAAAGCAGAGGTTGGAGGGAGGCAGACATTGGAGGAAAGTGGTCAAAAGGTACAAACTTCCACTTATAAGATAAATAAGTAGTAGAGATGTAATATTCAACATAAGGACTGTAGCTAACACAGCTGTATGATATACAGGGAAGTTGTTAGGAAAGTAAACCCCAGAGCTCTTATTAGAAGAATAAATATTTTTCCTTCATTTTTCTTTCTTTTCTTTAGTATCTATATGAGACATATGAGAAAATGGATATTTACATTTCCCTAATGATTAGTGATGTTGAACATCTTTTTATGTACTTGTTGGATTTTCACGTATTTTCTTTAGAGAAATGTCTATTTAGTCATTTTTTAAATTGGGTTTCGGTTTCTTTCTTTTGTTTTGTTTTTTGCTATTGAGTTGTAGGAGTTCTTCATATATTTTGGGCATTAACCCCTTCTCAGGCATATGTTTTTTTTTTTTTTTCCAATTCTGTAAGTTGTCTTTTCATTTTGTTGATGGTTCTTTTGCTGTGCAGAAGCTTTTTAGTTTGATGTAGTCCCACCTGTTTATTTTTTATTTTGCTGCTTGTGCTAGTTGTCATATCCAAAATATCCTTAACAAGACCCATGTCAAGGAGCTTTGTTCATATATTTTTTTTATATTTAAGTATTTTATGCATTTCAAGTTTATTTTTGTGAATGGTGTAAGATATGGGTCCAGTTTTATTCTTTTACATGTGAATATACAATTATCCCAGCAGCATTTATTGGCTCCCTTGTCAAATATTAGTTGACCATATATACTTGGGCTTATCTTGGGACTCTTGATTCTGTTCCATTGATCTATGCGTCTGGTTGTTTGTAATATATTCTCTTTTTTTTTTTTGGTAAAGGTCTTACTTATTTGAGAGAGAGAGTTCCAAGTGGGGGAAGGGGCAGAGGGACAAGCAGACTCCCTACTGAGTGTGGAGCCTGACTCGGGGCTCGATCCCAAGACCCTGAGATCATGACCTGAGCCGAAGGCAGATGCTTAACCTACTGAGCCACCCAGGTGCCCCAGGTGTCTATTTTTATCCCATTATCACACTGTTTTGATAACTACCTTTATTGTATAGCTTGAGGATGGGAAGTGTGATGCCTCTGTTTTGTGGGCTTTTTTCAAAGACTTTTTATTTGTCAGAGAGAAAGAGCACAGCACAAGCAGGGGGAGTAGCAGGCAGAGGGAGAAGCAGGCTTCTCGCTGAGCAAGGCGCCCAATGTGGGACTTGATCCCAGGACCCCTGGGATCATGACCTGAGCTGAAGACAGACACTTAACCAACTGAGGCACCCAGGTAACCCCATGTGCCTTTTTTCTCAGGGTTTTGTTTTGTTTTGCTTTTTGTTTCTGTTGTGTTATTTGAGGTCTTTTGTAGTTCCACATAAATTTTAGGAGTGTCCTTTCTTCTGTAAAAAGTGCCTTAGAAAACTTGTTGGAGAGTGCAGTGAATCCATAGATGACTTTTGGTAGTATTGACATTTTAGTAATATTGTCTTCCATTCATTTGTGTCTTCAATTTCTTTCATCAATGCCTTGTAATTTTCACTATAGGGATTTTCCATCTCTTCAGTTAAGTTTATTCCTATTCTACTGTTTTTGATGCTACTATAAATGGGATCATTTCTTTTTCAGAAATTTAATTGTTAGTGTATAGAAACACTACTGTCTTTGTGTGTTAATTTTGTATTCTGCACCTTTCCTGAATTCGTTGCCAGATTACTTTTTTCTTCAAATCAAATTGTTGACTTGCTTTGCTTGGAATATAAAGTTGCACTTTAACGGAGCCTACATGTTGAAAATTACTACAAACTCAAATATTCTTGATATATAAGTTGCTTCTACTAGTGCTGTTTTAGTAGTTACAAACTGGTATTTTTTAAAATTCCAGTAAAGTTAACACACAGTGTTATACAAACTGATTTTTAATGAAAGAACACAAGCATTAGGAAACAAATAAAGATAGTAACAAGTACCCACTTCGGTGCTCTAAAATGTTCTCATATGTGTATCCCCTTCATTGACCTTAAAAGTACACACAAATAAGAAAGATCCTTCAAATATTTGCTTTTTCACACAGTTTCTGCATCCATAAATAATTGTTGCCTAGATCCATTATTTCATGAGGGATGAAAAAAATGGTGATTTTCTATCTTCATCTTATCTGATTTTATTCATTATAATTCTTCTATAAAGGAGAACATTCCTTAAAAACTCCTTGATTAACATGAAATATAGTTTTATATGATAGGCAGAATAAATCCTTGGTTATCTCTTAATTACCATTTTTAATAATTATGAACTAATGGCTTATTATTTTTGTTGTGTTTTATTCCGTTCCTGTGATTAATCTTTTTGATACTCAAATCATTTCATCTTAGGAGTTCCTTCTGTTGTTTGCTATGCCCTTTTAAAAATACATTTCTTACTATAGTAATATATGTATATAACATAAAACTTATAATTTAACCATTTTTAAATGTACAGTCCAGTGGCATTAAGTACATTCATAATGTTGTGAAATCATCATTGCTATACATTTCCAGATTTTCATCATTCCAAACAGAAACTTGTACCCATTAAACAATAATTCATTGTTGCCCCCTCCTTCGACCCTTAATAAATCCTTTTGTGTCTCACTTACTTCAATTAATATAAAATTTTTATGGTTCATTCGTTTTAGCATACATCCCACTTTCACTCCTTTTTGAGGCTGAATAATATTCATTGTATTTTTTTTTAAGATTTTATTTATCCACTTGACAGAGAGAGGGAGAGCAAGAACAAGCAGGGGGAACAGCAGAGGCAAAGGGAGAAGCAGGGCCCCTGCTGAGCAAGGAGCCCGACGTGGGGCTCGATCCCAGGACCTCAGGATCATGACCTGAGCTGAAGGCAGACGCTTAACTGACTGAGCCACCCAGGTGCCCCTCACTGTATTTCTATGCAACTTTTTTTATTATTATTTACTCATCTGTTCATAGGCCCATGGGTCATTTCCACACTTAGGCTATTGTGATTAACGCTTCTATAGACACAAGTGTACACTATTTTTCTTAATCCCCGATTTCAATCCTTTTGAGATACACCCAAGAGTGGAGCTGCTGGATGATATGATAATTATGTTTAACTTTTGAGGAACGACCCAATTGTTTTCCACAATAGCTGTACCATTTTACATTCACACCAACAATGCACTACAGTTCCAGGTATTTCAAATCCTTGCCAAATTTTATTTTTCTTTTTTTAAAAAGTCAATCTAAGAGTTATAACCTAGTATCTTGTTGTGGTTTTGATTTGCATTTCCCTAATAATTATTTTGAGCATCTGTATGCATATTGGACTTTGTACATCTTCTTTGGAGAAATCTCTGTTCAATCTCTTGTCCGTTTTTTAATTGGGTTGTTTTTTGTTGTTGAGTTTGAGAAGTTAACTATACATTCTGGATTTAATCTCTTACCAGATTTGTGAATTACAAATAATTTTTCCCATTCCATCGTTGTCTTTTTTCCTGTTGATATTGTTGATTTTATGCACAAAATTTTTTAACTTTTATCAAGTCCAATTTGTCTAATTCTTTTTAAGATTTTATGTATTTATTTGACAGAGAAAGACAGCAAGAGAGGGAACACAAGAGGGGGAGTGGGAGAGGGAGAAGCAGGCTTCCCGCTGAGCAGTGAGCCTGATGCGGGGCTCAATCCCAGGACCCTGGGATCATGACCTGAGCCGAAGGCAGACGCTTAGCGGCTGAGCCACCCAGGCCCCCAATTTGTCTATTTTTTTGTTATTGCCTGTGACTGTGGTGTCATACCTATGAAATCATTTCCAAATCAATGTCATGAAGCTTTGTCCTTAGGTTTTCTTCTAAGAGCTTTATGATTTTAGCTCTTCAATTTAAGCACTTGATCCATTTTGAGTTAGTTTTTGTATATATTATTAGGTAAGGGCTCAAAGTCATTCTTTTACATGTAGACATCTAGTTTTCCCAGCATCATGTGTTGAAAAGATTGTCCTTTCCCCCATTAAATGATTTTAGCATTCTCATTGAAAACCATTTGACCTTATAGGAAGGGTTTATTTCCGGGCTCTCTAATCTATTCCATTGGTCTACATGTCAGTACCACATTGTTTTGGTTACTATAGCTTTGTAATAAATTTTGAGATCAGTAGTGTTAGGTAATTAACTTTGTTCTTTTCAAGATTGTTTTGACTATTCAGGGTCCTTTGAGATTCCATGGAAAATTTAAGATGGGTGTTTCTATTTCTGAAATTAAATTAGATTTTTTTATATGTCTGGAATTTTTGTATTTCTGGAATCACAACATTGTTAGGAATTTTAATAGAGGTTACACTGGATCTGTAAATTAGGTAGCATGAACAGACAATATTGTTTTCAATTCATAAAAATGGAATGTCTTTCCATTTATTTGTTTTCTTCAATTGCTTTCAGAATTTTTAATTTTTTTTTTTTTTTTAGTTTTCACTGTACAATCCTTTTAATTCCTCCATTAAGTGTATTCCCAAGTGTTTTACTCTTTGTGATGCTATTGTAAATACAATTATATTCTAAATTTCCTTTTTGGGTTGTTCACTGTTAGTGTATAGAAATGCATCTGATTTTTGTGTGTTGATTTTGAATCCTGATACTTTGATGAATTTGTTCATTAACTTTGGTTTTTTTTTTTTTTTTTTTTTTTTGGTGTGAAATCCTTAGGGTTTTCTACAAATAAGATCATGTCATCTTGTGAAAGGAGACAATTTTACCTCTTTCTTTTCAATTTTTGAAAAGACATCCTTGTCTAGTTCCTGACCTAAGCAGAAAATCTTTTTCCATCATCTTTTTCCATCATTTGAGGAGAGTAGATAGAAAACTGGAGTCCATGGATATCTTTGCAGTAAAACATTTAAGAAATGGAAAGGCAAAGAAAATACAACTGCCTGAACAGTTAAACTGAACAGAAAACCACAACCTACAATAAACAGTTCAAACACAACCTGTTTTTCCCTGCCTCACCTAATGTTTTAAATGATTTGGTTACCTGCCTGAGGCAGTGTGTGTAGGCTTTCCAATTTTAAAGTTACTGCCCACTTTTCCATGCTCTAGTCTTTGGAAGGAAGTCATTATGCTGAGCCTACATTTAAGAAGTGGAAAGTCATGCTCTTCCTCCTTGAGGACCCCATTTATCTACATAAATTATTTGGAATTCCTTTGCATGGGAGATTTGTCTCTCTTTAGCTTATTTATTTATCCAATCATTTTATTTATATCAATATCAACTTGTGGGTATTTATTTTACACTTAGGGTTAAATTGCAATACTTTATTTATTTATCAAACTGTAATAGCTTTGGCAATAGGGAGTACCTTCAGAGAAGCTTGTGTCCCTGTGGCATGCCTCCATTATTGTGGGGGTTTTTTTCTTGGTAGTTCCTTACTTTCTGGTACTGCATAATGCTCAGACTCATCTTGTATATTCCCTGCCCTAGTCCTAGAATCAACCACTTCTCCAAGGAGCCCTGCCCCCTTTTATTGGAGAATGGTATTAGAAAGTGAGATCTGGATATGAGACATGCTCATTGTTATTGATCCCTCAGATTATAGAGCAAGAAATATATTATGTGTAAATTGTAACATGTTATATATACATTTGTCCATAAATATTTCTATACGAACAACTTGTATTTATATTAAGATAAACATGACTTCATACTGATGTCTCTAAATCTAATCACTTAGCACATGGGTCATTCTAGCCTTCTCCCCTTGGTTATCTGTAAATTCCCACTCCTGAGGTGTCTTTTTAATGCATCATCTACTCCGTGGAGGAATCCTGCTTGATCTGTCCTGATGTTGCTGTCTGTCATGTGTCTAAGTGAAAGCATGATGACTTTCTACTTGGTGTGGTCACTGCTTAAATCCTGAGCCTTTGGTGCAGCTGCTTTCAACAGAAACTGATTGTTGGTGTAAATATGTGTCCATCCTCTCCAGGAGCCCACCCTTGTCTCCAGGTCCCCAAAAATGCCGACAGTAATACTCTGTTAGCAAGAACTCTATTGATTTTGTGATGCTCTTCTACTTTCTCAGGAAAAATGGTCTCTTGGTGTTTTATCTGTGGTTCAACCTGTAGTTGCAGGGTTACCTCCAGGGATTATGTTGTTATCATAAGTCCACATATTAGGCTTAAAGCAGAATGGATTCAGGTTGTTGTTTTTTGTGGTTTTTTTTTGTTTTTGTTTTTGTTGTTTGTTTTGTCTACAAACATCCAGATGCATGTGCCCTCTGGGATGGGCTACATTAAAGGATCAGGAATATAGGAAGAATCTCCTCTGCAATGAACCAGCTTGTAATTATCTTAAGTGAAAGTCAAATGCATGCTGTTGAAATATTAGTTCATTGACTTTGTAGGTGGGATAAGAAGTTTGGACACACTCCCAGATTTATTCTGGGAAGCTACATTCAAATTTCAATTCAATTCCTAGTTAATAAAGAGAAAAATGCATGTGAGGAAACTGTCCTACATTTCAACTTACATTATTGGTTGGATTTCTAGTCCTTGGTCCTTGTGCCTTTCTTCCAGACAGTTAATCATAGCAGCTACTGGTTTCCTACTTCCTAAATTGCTTTTCTCTTTTTCTCAGCATATTATTACTTTTACCAGATTTCTCTCATGCTTCACTCACATAGCTCTAACTCTACTTACCTATTTCTCACTTTCTGGTCTCTCTGATGAGCAGAGCCTTTTTTCTATTCCCTTAGAATTAATTCTTTTTAAGTAAGATTAACTCTGGTAGTGCCAAGGTGCAAGTGAGTAAGTACTCACCATTCCTACTGCCTTACTTAGTTTGGAAAGATTTTATGCTCCCTATTCCTCTGCTTTGTTGCAACACACCATGTGGCTTTTGCTAATGTTGAAGGTAACAATGTGTTTTTAATCTAATTTACTAATGTAGAACAGCTTTCTTCTGAATCACAGTGGTGTAACCATTGACAACCAGAGCTTTGGCTCATGTTGAGTGTGAGTGCGTAGGATCAGGAAATAAAATTTTCCAGTATCTCACTATCCCAATTTAATCTTTATCAATCTTAGTGAATTAATTAGCAAGTAGTAAGTGGTGCTATATCAGTAAATGTTTATGAACAATTGTGTAGTTTCTTTGAATGCTTGTCGTCCAAAAGCCATGCCATCGAGTTCAACCAGGCTTTTATTGTTGTTCTCACTTATTTTATTGGATTATTTTTAGACATTCTTCTCCACATCCTCCATTTCAGTCTCATGTTAACAACTGACATTATCCCTTATTCACCTAACACTCTTTTTTTTTTTTTCCTTTCCCTCTAGATCTATGCTCTTATGCTTCTTTTCAGGGGAGCAGTGTCTTACACTCTAAAGTGAATCTCCTCTATCTTCATTCTTTATGTCATGAGACCCTCCTGGGGTCATCTACAACATTTCTGTCTCCTCTCTTTTCTGCTTTAAAATAAGCTCAAGTCTCCTTTCATTTAGGAAAGAAAAAAAAAGCATGACTATCTTGTGCTTTGAGGCTACCATCTTATTCTCCTTGTGTTTGTTGCCAGTCTCTTAAATCTTCGCTTTCCATGTCCCACCAGCCATTCTCACTGGCATCCTGAAATCTGGCTTCCCTCCCATCACTGGACCGATAATGCTCCTGCAGAGGTCACCAGTGGCCCTGTCATCAATTTCACGACATCCTGACTGCTCATTATCTCTGTCTTGACATTGTTGGATTGAGCTTTTGAAACTTTTCTCTTGGTTGGTCTTCATGACACAATAGTGCAGTGTTCCCTTTACTTCATTGTTTCCCCTTTTACAATTTCTTTCTTCTTCTTTTTATCTCCCTACTCCCTAACTACAGTGTTCTGAAAATTGGTCCTCATTAACTCTGTTTTCTTTTATTTACACTGTCTCCTACCTATAAACTCATCCACACTCAGCAGTTCAACCATGGGGATGATTTAAGGTCCCTATCTGTAGGCAAGACCCATCTCCTGAATTTCAGCCCTGGATTACCTACTGGCCATTTACATTTGGTTACACCCCTTCATCTCAAACTGAGAATCTCTAAATTAGAAGTAATTCTCTTTCTCTGGCCCCTAAATTGACTCATCTTCCTATTTATGTACTTCTGATAGGATTTTTATTATTATGCTTGATGCACAGGCTATCCAAAATGTCAGATTTTTGTGTGTCTCCATTTCTCTTTCTGTCCATATCACTTAGATCTCTTCTTTTTCAGTCTTATGGTGTCCAATATTGCTCATGACTTGGCTTACCGTGCCTGGTTTGTTGCCTTAAACTCTTAAGCAAGAGCCCTAATCTACAACTTCTTTTTGTATCAAAATGCACTTGAAAACTGAGAAGATCCTAATTTTCTTACAGTAACACTTTTATCCCAAAACAAGCTCTTCTCAAAAAGAATATATGGCTTCCTTATGGCTTGTACAAGAAACACCTAACTATAAAAGTCTTTGAATGACAGATAAAAAAATATGGGAATATTTTTAGGGGTCTTTATTTGGGAAGCTATGTAAAAATAATGAAGAATAAAAAAATTAATTTTCTTTAAGTATATTTTGGTGGATGGGTTAGTAAGGTTGAGGCAGGCATACCATCTGGGAGTTAAATAATCCTCAAATGAAGTGATGGATAAGAACTTAAAATGATATAGTGAAAAGACCAACTTAAGAATGGAGAAACCATCTAGTGTTAGAGATTGATGTACGGGTTGTGGGGATGAGGGAAAGGAAAAAAACTAGAAATACCTGCCAGTTTCAAGGATGGTGATATGTAAAACTGTGGGAAAATTAAATATATAGGAAAGTAGGAAAATAGAACTGTATGGGGACAGAGAAAGTTTGTGATTTCCATTTTAAATATATAGTGTTACTGATACTCTCAAGTAATATGTCAAACAGACAACCTGAGATATGTTAGGAACTTTTAAACATGGGATTCCTTCTCTGAGCAATTTTCATGGTTTTTCCTAAAAGGAAAGATCATAGAACCATATATGGATAATAGTCCTTTAAGCTTGAGAGGGTGATCTGCCACTTTAGAGCGAGTAGGCCCTACAGATTTCAATCATACATCATGGTCAGAAAGAATAATCACATACAATAAATTATTGGAATTAAGATAAATATAAAAAAAGATTCCTTTATGCATGACCATATTCCTATCTTGTTTCTTCTAGAGTCAATCAAGGAGGTGAGGAAAAGAGAGGAGCTGTTAATTCATTCTCATTATTTATGTTCCAAGAAGTGTCAGTTGACGTTTCTTGTTTGTATGATGTTCACACTTACTACCCTTTCCAACTGCTAATTCATTTATTACTCCCCTGTTCACTTTATCTTTATTGGTATTGGAGTTTCAATCATGACTTTTATTTTTAAAGCAATGTTTTTGCTAAGAAACACACACACACTCTGAACACCATCACCTCCATGCAGAGCTGCCACTCTGGCTTTATGTACCCTTTCAAAATTAGTTACTGTTTTATAAGTAAAATTTCAACAATTTTATACCTGCCCAACTCAAGCAGACTGGTTCCTATCTAGGCCTCAGAATTTCAGCCCAAATTCTAGGCAAAAAAAAAAAAAAAAATTACAAATGTGACAAAAACACATAATAGAAATTTAGAGTGGATGGGAAAAGAGTAAGAGACAGAACCCAGGCTCTTAGGCCAATATTAACCATCCCACTGCACAGGAAGCTCACAAGCAGAACCTGACTCCTATGAGACCGGTCCTCCAGCCTAGGACACACTTTAGGATAGACTGAGACACAAACCTGGTAACTTTAAGGCTCAAACATTTTCACTTCTAGGAAGTGAACTCTTTATTGGGAGCAGGACTTAGAAGGTTTCTAAGTGCCCAAATAGCTTCAATAAGGCCATCACTTATCCCACTGTTCAAAGTAGGGTTTCTATAAAAAATGTCTCTTTCTGGTCACCAACGTTTGCCCAACTTCAGTGAAATGGCACAGAAAGTTGCTTGGAGACTTATATGCTCATGCCTCTAAGTGTAGATGTAGATATATGTGTGATCCCACACCTCACACACGGTATTTTTCGCCTGCTTTAAGTCGTGACTTTACTTCTTTATCATTCTATACTCTGCTTTCTGACTATAGCTAGCTAGACTCTTTTGCATCTTACTGTATATGAAGGATAAAGATGCAAGAATTAATATGTTTCAACAGAAGTCACACTTCAATCTACACAAACTCATCCAAATGTCCAAAGAGGAAAAAACAATCTGGAAATGCAATCAGAGATTCAGCATAAGGTACAATTCTTCCTTATTGCTTTGGGCCTGCCTTCAACAAGACTAAACATTATGTACCCTCTGAACCTCCCTAAACTTTTCCCTCCCTGAAACATCACTGTTCTTTGTCCCACCTTTCGGGATTCAACTAATACAGTAATATAATAGCCCTAAGGTATTATTAGCTAATAATCACTTTATAGTTTAACCTTTAACAACTGTATTTTCCATTTTAAGTAAGAGATCTTAATGTCTTAATTAATGAAATCAATACTATATATGTATGGGTTATCACTAAAAATATTTAGGTACAAAGGCCATAAATTCCTTTCAATTTACTCAAATGCTCCTAATATATCAGTTTTATAAATGGTATTGACCTTCTTAAAGAAACATCTTCTGGCTGCGTTGATTTTTTTTCTATTATTTTTCTCTTTTCTATTCGATTGGTATCTTCTCTGTTCTTTAAATATAGGTGGCCTCCTCCACTTACATTTAAGTGAGATTGTGCATTTGAAATGTTGTTTAAGTCCATAGATCATGCTTGTACCACCAAATACCTCTCCACTAGGCTAGCAGATAATGTGAACAAATACAAATATTAATATGAACACAACTGTATGGATAAAAGTTGATCAAAACAAGTCAGCTCTTGAGCCTCTCAGTCCCCTCCAATTCACTTTACTTACCTTTTCCTCTAACAAACTGGGGAGCTTTCAAATATGCCCATGAAAGACAAAAGGCTATCCTACCTCTTTTCCTAGAGGTTATGCAAAAAGTATTTCACTGTACCCAGATAAGAAAATGGGTTTCTGCACATTCTTTCCTGGGTCTGTGTTACTGACTTGGTGAACTTTGCTGTGGAAGTGAGGGCAACACCGGATAAGCATGGTCTTACCTCACTCTTTGGACAGCCATCAGGGTTTCTTTTTTTTTTTTTTTTTTTTTTTTTAAAGATTTTATTTATTTATTCATGAGAGATAGAGAGAGAGAGAGGCAGAGGCAGAGGGAGAAGCAGGCTCCCCGCGGAGCAGGGAGCCCGATGCGGGACTCGATCCCAGGACCCTGGGATCATGACCTGAGCTGAAGGCAGACGCTTAAGCGACTGAGCCACCCAGGGGTCCCCATCAGGGTTTCAAATTACAGCAAGGTCCCTCCAGGGTCAAGTTCACCTTCATTTCAAATGAAGTTGCAGGTCTCTTTCCCTTCAAGTTGAATGGACAAAAAATGTCAACTTCAGATTATTGCTCAGCATCTTTTAAAGAACAAACATTAATTACATGCCTATTACGTGTCAGGTACTGCCTAGCCAGATGCATTATTTCCTCCAATGTTCACTACTTTGGTGGGGGAGGTTGACTCATCGGGACCCACTTTCCATTGTCAAGGCAATTTGTGGTCTTAGTAATTAAAAAAAAAAAAAAAGACCAATGTACCTAGAAATAACTCCGGAGGTTTATATTCTGTGAATAGCCAAAGAATTACATGGGAGGCTGTCAAAGCAGATTTTAATAAGGCTTAGATACACCACAAAAACCCCTTCCTGTACCAAAGCATTACTCAGACCTTCTTTCCAATTTCAGCTCTTTCCCAAGACAACATCATAACCACCCACAGCATATGACAGGGGCTGGAGGGATTACACCAGGAGAGACAGGTCAAATCACATGCCACTGCTCCATTTTTCTGCTAGGGGAAAGATGCTGGATCTTCATGTTGTGATTTCTTAACATTTCTGACACTGTTTTACAAGACCCTGGAGCACCTGTGTCTCTCCCAAAGCCCTCCCCAATTGATACAAATGTTCAGAACCACTAGATCCGACTTACTGAATATGTGAAAGGCAAAAAGAATTTTAAGACCAAATAGGAGTATAGACTACCAACAGAGGCCTTTAGTGAATGGTAAAGAAAAATAGAGGAATATACTATTGCTCAAACCAAAACGGCAGGAATCCGAAATGTTGCTTAAACCCGGAACAGCAGAGATTCCAGACTCCCACTGCTTAAACGGGAAGCACAAAGTATACTCTCAACTCTGATGCAGGCCCTTGAAATCTTACTTCAACTACTTTTACTATGACTATAAATGCTTACTATAATGATAAAAATTCATGCAATTTATTTCTAAACCATCAAGTGGAATTTTGCCCTAAAGAATGAAAGCTCCATTTCTGGGTAAGGACTCTCTCTCAGTGAACACTTTCCTTCATACAGAGTTTCACACTAAATTTCATTCTGAATTTCAGATTCATCTTGCATAAAATTTTACTTAATGAATCTCTTTCTTTTATTGCAAGTGCAAACCTAGAATTCTTGCCCAAACCTTTGTTGTCTTTCTCCAGTATGCACCACTGTATACCTGGGATAACCTGATTTTAAATACTCATTTGACTCAGTGAGTGAGAACTTTGCAGAGAAAAATCTCACCAATTGCAGAAAATTTTTACATTTTTCTTCCACTTCCTGTGGTATCTTTGAAAATGGTTTTCTCCTCTAGCTTAAGAAATGCGTTTTAGAAGAATGAGGACAGTTCCACGGACCTTTTATTTATATTACACATTTGCCCTGAGCTGGATATAAAGTGACAACCCCCAGCTCTATTTTCTCCTTTATAGAACTTTGGAATTGTTTCTTTTGAAAAAACAAAACAAAATAAAACAAAACAGATAAAACTCAGTTGAGCTTCTTCATCTGGGGCCTGTCCACAGGGGATATAAATTTCAGGATCTGAGTACGAGAAATAAGTTGCATTACATTCAGTGTTCCAATCAAGGGAAAGTTGTAAGTGGCAGGTTTTCTGTGTTGTTGGGATTTGTAGACACATAATTTCTGTTCACTTACAGAAAATAATTTGTTAAAAATGAAGAGAATGTTGTTTACAGTTTTGGCTTAAAAAAATAGAAGCACCTGTTGGAGAGTGAAATTCTACTCATGAGATAATCAGTAACCCTAATACAATTGACTATTTCCCTAATATCCTGAAAAGAGAAATCTGGGATTTCCAACTGAAGTATTTTTTCTCAAATTTATCATATGCTTGATGAAATTAAGGTATGTCTGGATATTATTAAAGAGATAATAGGATTATAGCTCTTACCAGTCCTCTCCCTTGACTGGGTAGGTGAAGAAGACTGTGTTTTCTTTGTGTCTCCAGTTACAAGAGTTTATTAAATACTTCCTATAGAATATTGGGTAAGAACACTATGAACCTCCCAGAGGCCCAGAGTGTCATGTTCGCTCTTGGATGCCCAGCACCTAGCACAGTGCCTGACACAAAAAGACTACTTAGGGATTTTCTTTTAAACTGCTTTGGGACAACTGAGAAGAAAAGAAGATTTCTCTCACTGAGTTTATAATCTTACTGAATACATTTAACATGCACAAAACAAAGAGTTTAAGAAAAATTACCAGGAATAAGGTAATCCTAACTGTAGGAAATGGCCAATCTCAAAGTTTAAAAGAAGTTGAGCAAATCGACTCTCCTTCTGTGGATCAAGTCCTGCTGTTCCTATCTTTAAAAGTGAGCCTTGGGGCCCCTGGGTGGTTCCATCGTTTAAGTGTCTGACTCTTGATTTTGGCTCAGGTCACGATCTCAGGGTCATGGGATGGAGCCCCGTGATGGGCTCAGGGAGTCTGCTTGAGATTCTTTCTCTCCCTCTTCCTCTGCCCCTCCCCTGCTCGCTTGCTCTTTCAAATAAATAAATCTTTAAAAAATAATAATAAAAATCAATAAACCTGAGCTTCTAGAAAGATATCTCTAAATGGTTTGGGAACACATCAAAATTTTAAGACTACAACCAGATTTAAAGATCTTTCAAGAAAACAAACACATTACTGCTTTTTGGTAAATTAATGTATTTGAAGTGTCAATAGTATACAAAATGAAGGGAGGAGGTAACATTTATCACTGACCTGGAAAGAAATCCAAGAGTTTGCAGTTCATTATCTTTTTTTTTTTTTTAAAGATTTTATTTATTTATTTGACCGAAAGAGAGAAAGAGCACACAAACAGGGGGAGCAGCAGAGGGAGGGGGGAGAAGCAGGCTCTCCACTGAGCAGGGAGCCCGATGCGGGGCACGATCCCATAACCCTGGAATCATGTCCCGAGTCAAAGGCAGATGCTTAACCGACTGAGCCACCCAGGCACTCCATAGCTCATTATCTCTTAAAAGCTATTATTCCTTTGTTTTGGCAAACAAGAGCATATTCATGAAATATCCAGGCTATCAAATTCCAGTGGCACTGGGTATTTCTTGAGAAATTTCAGGAGGTAAAGGGGGCAAGCAGATTAGACATTAAATATCTTGTTAGACTGAGGACTTCCAAAGAGAAAGAAGTTGAATATGGTAGCATTAAACAATACACATAAAGCAATACAAATGCCCAGAAATGATCTAACACAACCCTGAGGCAAATCCCTTAAAATTACTTAAACGCCTTGGCTTTTTTTTAACAATGCATTTAATTAGATACTATTTATTTAGATTAATTAATTCATACAAGTAGCACAAAATTTTTAAAAGTTCAGTCTTCCTCATCTCCTAGTATTCCAGAAGTGCCATCTCCTTCCCCAGGTTTGTGGATCCTTCCAAAATATTTTACGCATACCTAAGCACATTTACATGTGTATATGATACATACAAATGCAGATATATACATATTTCTTTAATTTTAAAATTTTCTTTAAAACCTAAAATATTTCAAGTATACAGAAATTGCATAATGTAGTAGATAGCCTGTACTTAACACCTAGACTTTTTAAAGCTTAACATTTTTGTGATTTTTGCTTCAAATATAATTTTTTAAAGAAATAGGATGCTGGAGATACAGCTGAATCCACCAATAATCCTGTTTTTTTTTTTTTTTCCTTCCCTGAGGCTAACATTCCCTGAAATCAATGTGTATGCATGCTACGGTGAAAGAATTGACCAAATACTTCTCAAGTCTGTTGCTGCACAGGCACCAGATTATGATTCCCTGGTTGTTCTTTGCTGACTTTAGCAAAGTATTATCAAAAAAAGGAGAGGAGTTCAGGCAAGAATGGACTTTTTTCAAAGGCCAGCTAAGAAATTTTTATTGAACGGAAATAAAGCTGGGACAAACATAAAATTAAGGGTATTGTCTTCCTACCCAAGCTTAATGTTTTAGGTGATCTTAATCCAACACCACTATATGAGGGGGAGGGCAAGTAAAGCAAGTATCTCTAGGAAATTGGGAGCTGAGGAAGTTTTATGCCTTGGTGGAGGAGTATATTTTTATCGCTGACAATGTTTAGAAGTGCTGGGGCATGCGGAAAATAAATAGGGGCCCATCTTTTGGTCTACCATTGCTTTTAAATTTTCTACAGACTCATTGATTCTACCCTGGTCAGACATTCCTGTTGCCTCCTCTCTTTGGCATGTCACTGGACCAGAAAGTTAGGAAATAAAAGAGGTAAGGTTTAAGAACCACATCCATAAAGAATTTTGCATGTAGCTAATGGGACAAGAAGTGGACAGGAAGTAAACAGATTTAGCTTACACAAAATTCTTCAAAGAATTGTACTATCAAAAAATCCAAACTTTAACTTGCAAAATTCCCTGATTGTTTCACCCATGAAGTCCCCAAGAATGGTTTAATCTTGAGCACAAACACCCTCCTCATATGTGTCCCAAGCTGAATGGACAAAAAAGAAATTCTTAGAGGGTAAGACAGGGACCATAATAAAAAAAAACAAGGGAGTTACCCTACAAGAGAGTAGAAGCAGATGTAGACAGATAGGCAAAGCAAGGAACTTACTTCTCTGTCCGGGCAAGGAGTGTCTCCGATTACAGAGCACCAATGTTTGGTGACTTCTATGGATCACTGAATGGGGGGGTGTTATTGCAGTTCTTCCTTCTTGCATTCTGGATGTGTCTATGTCATAGTGTAGGAGAGTGCATGGGCCACAACCTGTTTTCAGAAATGGCTAGACCATGGAAAGATATGTCCAGACCTAATGGAGACAACCACATCTAGCCGAGAAATTTTGGCCAGTTGTCTGCCATACTGTCTGGAACTTTAAATTGTCTATCTTGTGAGGGGAGTGTTCTATGGGAGAGACGAAATGTGTCTAGAGATATTTGGGTGGCCAGTAGGAAAAAGTGAGTCACATTGTTGGTTGTCTCCCCAAATCCATTCTGGTTTTCTTCCCAAGGTTATACCTGCCCAGTGAGAGACTTCATTTCCCATCTCTAATGTAACTAAGGTTTTAGAATGCTAGCAGAAATGAGTAGAACTCCCTCTTACTTTCTTAAAAGGAAATGGCTACTCTATTCCTCTTTTCTCTTTCCCCAGCATTTGGTATATGATCTTGCTCATGACCCAGCTTTGATCATACAGATGAGGACAGAAGGGCAAACCAAATGACAGAAGGAGCCTGAAATCCTGGATGACAGATGTACCTCCACTCACTGGACTGATCACACAGACTGCTCCATGAGAAAGCAATGAACTTCCATGGTATTTAAGCCACAGAATTTTAGGTTTTCATTGTTACAGCAGCTTGGTATTTACCCCAACCAGTGTAATACGTGTAGTTCCAGTTCATTCATTTTAACTGTCCTAGAATATACCCAAATATATTTATATATTTCCTTATTTATGACCAGTTACAATTATTTCTAGCTTTTAGCTCCTGCAACAAATGCAGAATTGAAGTTCTTTCCGTCTATGTCCTATGAAATTTTTCTAAGGCCATGTTGTCCAAGGTAATAGTCACTAGCCACATGCTTTAATTCAATTTAAATTATTTAAATATTAAATATTTATTTTCTCACACTAGCCACATTTTAAGTACCCATTATCCATATTAGTCACTTTCTGGGCTGTGGCTACCATATTGGACAGTATGAATATAAGCCATTTCTGTCATCACAAAAAATTCTTCTGAACAGCATTAAGGACAAACCTAGTGGAAAGACTTCTAGGTCACAGAATATGCACATCTTCAGTGTTACTAGGTAGTGTCAAATAACACATCAACCTGATTAGGACAATTTATAGTAGTTCATAAGAATTTTTATTTGCTGACATCCTCACCGAAACTTTATAGTCTCAAAATTTTTAACTTTCACCATGCTAGAAGAGGTGACTGGTATAACTGAGCAACTCTCCTTGTTCTAAATTTTCCATGACATTTACTCTATCTGTGCCCATTATTCTATTACATGTTTTGGCATTTTCTTAAATATTCCAAGAGTTCTTGTTATATTCTGGATACTAATCCTTGTTGGTTGTATGATCTATAAATATCTTTTCTCCATATGTGGCTTAGATTGCTTGCCAATTGCAATAACATGTATGGATCTAGAGAGTATAATGCTAAGTGCGATAAGTCAGAGGAAGACAAATACTACATAAATTCACTCGTGGAATTTAAGAAAAAAAATAAACAAAGAAAAAAGGGACCAAAAAAATCAGAGTCTTAGAGAGAAAAGTGGTGGTTGCCAGAGGGGAGGAGGGTCAGGGGTTGGATAAAAAAGGTGATGGGGATTAAGAGTACACTTATCATGATGTGCATTGAGAAATGTATGGAATTGTTGAATCACTATATTGTACACCTTAAACTAAGATAACATTATATATTAATTATACTGGAATTTAAAAAATTAAAATTAAAAGAATACACTGAAACTTTTGTTACTGGTGTTTGGCTTTGAACCAAAGAAGTTTATAATTTTAATATAATTGCATACCTCATTTTTATCCTTTAGGTATGTTATTTCATTTCTTAATTAAATAATCCTACCTTATATCAAGTTAATTAAGATATTTTCATATAAAAAACTTTTGCTCTTAACACTGAGATCTTTAGTGGAAAGTTTCTGTATCATGTTGAGTAACAATTTAGTTTTAATTTCTATCTTATGGATAGTTAATTGTCTAAATATCATGAATTTAAATAATCCATCTTTCACACTTTGACATGTAATGCCAATTCTATTACATGCCAAATTCCCTTATCTTCATGGGTCACTTTCAGAGCTGTCTATTGCATGCCATTAGTCTATGTGTCTATTCTACTAATAACATGATGTTTCATTTCTTAAAGATTACTGAAATGAGATTATCTTAGATCATTGAATCATTGAACCCTCAATGTAATCATGGATCCTCATTAGAGAAGCAGAAGGAAACTTGCATGTGTGTGTGTGCACACACACACACACACACACACAGAAGAATGTGATATGAAGACAGAGCCAGATATTGGAGTGATGTACCCACACACCAAGGAATAACATGAGGTAAGGAATGGATTCTCTCCCAGAACGTATAGGAAAACAGCTTTGTTAACACCTTGATTTCAGCCCAGTGATACTGATTTGGGACTTCCAGACTCCAGAACTTCTGCTGTTTTAAGCCACCAACATTGCAATAATTTGTTACAGCTTCTACAGAAAACTAATTCAGATTTTGATACCTAGAAGAGATCCTTCTGGAATAAGTAATCAAATATGTGGAAGTGGCCTTGGATAATGGAAATGGATAATGGTACAGAATGTTGTAGTGAATAGAAGGGGCCTCAATTGCCTTAAACAAACTGTTGGTAAAATATGGGTGTTAAAGGAGCTGTTGGTGAAGACACAGAAGGAAATGAAAAGCACAGTAGTGAAAATCTATGTCATCTGAGAGAAAACATATCATCATAAATAGAATGTTTGTAGACATATGAATGCTAAAAGCAGTGCTTGTGAAGATTCAGAAGGAAATAAGGAGAGTGTTATTGGAAAGAGGAAGAAAGATGCTCCTTGTTTCAGAGGGGCAGAAAATTTAGCCAAAGTATGTTCTATCAAAAAGAAGTCCAGTTTTATGGCTATTCAACCTTTGTTAGTGCTGAAGACATTGGATACATGACTCATGGATTGCCTCAAACATCTCATCAGAAGCCAGGAATGAAGACGGGATTATCCATCAAAGATCTGTGAAGGTCCCACTTGTCTGGTGGTGTGAATGGCTGTGACATACACAAGGTTCCCTAGAGAAAAAAAAAGAAAGAAAAAATATATAAGTAATTCATTCATGTGATTATATAGAATGGCAAGTCCAAAATTTGCAGGGTAGGTCAGCAGGAGAGAGACCCAGAATAAGCCTATGTTACATGTCAAGTCCCAAATCCCTCTTCTGCAGAATTCCTTTTGCTCAGGGTGAAGGTCAGCCTTTTGGTCTTAGTCAAGACTTCAACTGATTAGACAAGGCCCACCCACATTATAGAGAGTGATCTACTTCACTTTTTTTTTTTTAACTGAAGTATAGTTGACGTCTAATAGTTTCAGGTGTATTACACAGTGATTAAACAACTATATACATTACAAAATGCTCACCATGAGAAATATAATTACCATGCATCACTACACAAAATTACTGCAATATTATTGACTATATTTTCTATGCTATGCTTTTTGGCCCCATCTTATTTTATAACTGGAAGTTGGTACTTCTTAACCCCTTCATCTATTTTGCCTATCCTCCTACTCCTCTACCTCTGGAAACCACTCACTTGTTCTCTATGAATCTGTTTCTCTGTTGTTGTTTGTTTTGTTAGATTCTACATATAAATGAAGTCATATGGTATTTGTCTTTCTCCGTCTGACTTATTTCACTTAACATAATACACTCTAGTTAGATCCGTCCACGTCTGTTTCACTGATTTAAATGTTAATCTCATGCAAAAACACCCTCACAGAAAGACCCAGAATAATGTTTGACTATCTGGGCATCATGGCCTAGCCAAGTTGACACATAAAATTAACCATCATAATATTATCCCAGAAGAAACAACCTGGACTAAAAGCAACAGACACAGGACAAAATGAAAGAAAGTTTTCAGTCTCTCAATATTCAATAGGCTGGAAAAAGGCTGATAAAACTACTAAGCAGCAAAGAAATGCTACCTTTCAAGAAAAAGGGAGGATGACTCTGAGAGCACAGCTTTGAACTCAGAGGCTGAAGCTGCAGGTGCAGAGGCATAGACCAGAGTCTCAAGCCCCAGAGACTTGAAACCTAATGGAGTTTCCCCCACTGGACTGAAAAATTGTCTAGGATTAGTGACCTCTTAATTCCTTCCATTTTCTACCTTTTGGAATGTATATGTCTATAATTAGTATATTACACTTGTCCCATCATTGTATTTTTAAAACAGGTAACTTGTTTTCTATTTTCACAAGTCCATTGGTGGAGACAAATTCTGGACCAGGATGGATCAAAACCAGAGTCTCACCCACACCAGATTTATCTAAATGATGAGACTTGGGAATGATGATAATTAGATGAAAGTTTGGACTTGAGTTGATGCTATAATGGGCTCAGACCTTTGGGTATGTTGGGATTTCTCACGTGGGAAGAACATGAATCTTTGAGGGCCAGAAAATGGTCCCCACAAAAGACATTCACACTGTAATTCCTGGAACCTGTGAATGTTATCTTATTGGAAAAAAGGGTCTATGTCATTATGATTAGGTTAAAAATCTTGAGAAAGGGAGGATTATCCACATGGTCCCTAATTACAATCTCACAAATTCTTATTAGAGAAGACAGGGATATTTGAACACACACACATACACACACACACACACAATTCAAATAAAGATGGAGGTAGAGAACAGAGGAATACAGCCACAAGCCAAAGAAAGGGGGCAGCCAACAAGGAACAGATTCTTACCTAAAGTCCCCCAGGAGTACAGCCTTGCCAACACCCTGATTTCAGCCCAGTGATACAGATTTTGACTGGTAACCTCCAGAACTCTGAGAAAAATTTTTATTGTGTAAGCCAAAAACTGTGATAATTTGTTACTAAATCCAGGAAAAACTAATAAATATATTTTTAGAATTTCACTGAATTTAGAAATTAATTTGTGGATCATTTTTATATCTTCCCATCTATCATCATGCATATACCAATCATTTTTTTTGATCTTCACTTACATCCCTTAAGTTAAAAATTTTTTTTGCTAAAGGTCATGCACATCTGTTGTTTGAGCTATTTCTTACAATTACTTACAGTAATTACAAATTACAGTATTTGTTGCTATTGTGAAGTGGGTCCTTTTAGCATTATTACATTTTCTATTTATTACTCTTTGTGCCTATTGATTTTAGCATATCAGTGTTATATCCAATCTACTCTAAAAAACTCATTTTTTCTATTAGTTTATAGACTTTTCTGGATTTCCTATTTAGAGAAGAATTTAATATGCAAATGGCAAGATTTTAGGATTCTTTTTATTCTTATATATATTTTTTTCTTCTTTAGAACAAGGTAGAAGCACTATCTAAGACTGCCATGACTTTGTGGAACAGTCATGGTAATAGAAAATATCCTGTTCCCCCTCCACCTGCCACTTATTTTAAAGAGACCATTTCTGTTTCACCATGAAATATGATGTTTCTGTACACTTATGATGGGTACCTATTATCAATTAAGGGATTCTCTTTTATTCTTTTTTTTTTTTTTACTATGTTTACTAGGAGTTTTTTTCATGATTGGGTTGAGATTTATCAAATTATTTTTTCTGCTTGGAATTAAGTTGTTATTTATTTATTTTAGAGAGGGGGGAGGGGTAGGGGGAGAGGAAGAGAGAGAATCTTAGGCAGGCTCCATACCCAGCCCTGAGCCCAAAGCAGGGCTCAATCTCCTCTTTGACCCTGAAATCATGACCTGAGCTGAAATCAAGAGTTGGATGCTTAACTGACTGAGCCACCCAGGCAGCCCCCTGTTATGTAAATTTATATATTTATGTAAATAAATATTTACCATGCTTGGGGTTCTTAGGAGTCCTTGAAACTGTGGCCTGATGTCTTCCATCAGTTTGGAAAAATCCTCCACTATATAAGATCTTCAACTGCTGCTTCTCTCTTCTCTCCTAGAGATTTCCCATACTCTAAACTTTCTCTACATATTCTCTATATCTTGCACCCATTATTCTATTATTTTCCATCAGATTTTCTATGCTTCATTCTTCATGTATTTTTGTAAGCTGTCATCTAGTTCATCATCTCTAATCTATTATTACAACCACTTAGCTCCATCCATTTAGTCAACCCATCATTTCTGTTCTAGACTTTCCATTTTTTTAAAATATTTTGTCAGAGAGAGAGAGAGCACACACCTGAGTGCACAAGCAGGGGCAGTGGCAGGCAGAGAGAGAAGCAGGCTCCCCGCTGAGCAAGGAGCCCGATGAGGGGCTCGATCCTAGGACCCTGGGATCATGATCTGAGCCAAAGGCAGGTGCTTAACCAAATGAGCCACCCAGGTGTCCCTAGACTTTCCATTTTTAATAGTTTCCAATTCTCTGCCCAAAATCTGTTTCTTATCTCTTTTAACAGCTACTCATTTAATCTTTTAAAGCTTTATTTATTTGAGAGAGAGCATGCAAGTGGAGGGAGGGGCAAAGGGAGAGGGAGAAGCAGACTCCCCTGTGAGCACAGAGCCTGACACAGGGCTCCATCTCAGGACCCTGAGATCATGACCTGAGCCTAAATTAAGAGTTGGACCCTTAAATGACTGGGCCACCCAGGCACCCCTACTCATTTAATCTTTTGAAACATATTTTCCTGTCTCAATTTTTTTCAAAAATTTTAGGCTGTGTTCATCTTATTTTCTCTATTATTTAAAGTCCTATATGTATTATTTCCTTCTTTTTACTTTCTTTGGGTTTACTGCACTATTTTATTAAAGTCTTGAGTTAAACACTTAGGGCATTCATTTTCCATCTTATTTTCTAATATAAATTTCCTAAATTTACTACCTTAAATATTATTATACATGATTTGCTATGTAATATATTCTTTATTTCATTCTGACACCTTTTATTTTTTTCTCGGATCTTCCAGTTGCAGGTTTTTAAATTTTCAAAGGTATGATATTTCAGATGTTTTTATTAATTTCTTTTTTTATTAATTTCTAAATTATTTTTTTTACTATGATCAATAATGTGTTCTAAATTACATTCTTTTCTATTGTTGAAACTTTGTTGATAGTCTAGTAGATGATTATTTACCATAAATGTCCCTTGTCCTTTAGAAGAATACATATTTATAGTGGAGGTTCTACATGAGTCTGTTGATGGTATTATCAGTTACTGGTTCATTAATAATTTTTGGTGTCCTTGCCCTAAAAATTACTGAGACAGGTATGTTAAAATCTCCCATTTTGATTTAGGTTTGTTTCATGTGCTTCAAGACTATGTTTTGAGAGGCATACAAAATTACTTATAATGACTCCTTTATCTTTAAAATGTTTTTTGTTGTTCACTTTGTTTTGCTCTATTTTCTACTTTGCCTGATCTTAATAGCCCTATACACTATTATCCTGTTCTGTGTGTACTAGCATCTTTTTCCATCTCTTTACTTTTTTATCCCTTTACTTTTTAAAATAAAAAAAAAAGTAGGCAATACTGTTTAAAGAGGTACATCTAAATCTCTTTCTTTTGGCAAGTGAATCTGTGCACATTTACTGTGATTACTGATATAGTTAAATTCATTTTGTGCCTTCTTTTTATCATGTCTCTTCTCCCCCAGTTTGCCACGATAATGATTAAGTTCTCTGCCTGCCTTTGGTGAGATGCAACTTCACTATGACGGTCTCAATGTAGATTTTTATTTAGCATACTCTTCCATTTCAAGTCAGGGCATTCTGCAATTCTGTGAATCTCTGTCATTTTGTCTTTCCCCCATGAGTTCTGTTCTGTGTTTGTGGAACTCCTATCACTCAATCTTCCATGGCTCCCAACCACTTTTAAGGGCTGCATTCTGTATAATACCCTCTAATATATATATCCCAATTTACCCATTCTTGTAAAATTATATCTCATCCACATTGTGAAAGCTTCTTTTATTCAATGGCTCATATAACATCCAGCATTCTCTGTTATTTCCAGTCTTGTGTGTCAAAGTGTTCTAGTCTATCACTGAGATTTTAGTTATACTTCCTTAATGTCCTAAAGATTTTTAAAGCCCTTTTTCATCTGACTGTTCTCTTTTCTCAGGTTCTTGGGATGTTAACCCTCTTTGTTTTCAAAGTGGCTATGTCTGAGGGAGTCCCTGATTTTCTGGGTTATGGGAATGTCCCAAAAGAGTGGTTTTACATATGCTTCTGTCAGCTGCCCTACAAAGTTCACTGGTCCAGCATCCTTTATATGCTCATTTCTTGGCTTGAAATTTCTGAACTCCAAGGTCACTATAAATTCAAACTCCACATCTGCATATGCCACCTGTTTGGGGTTTCAACTATTAAGACACTTCTTTATTTCTATCTATAATCTTAAATAAAGGCAACATTTCTGATTCTCTAATTTAAAGATTATAATCTCCTAGTCTCAAAGAGGCACCAGTTCTAAGATTATTGAAGGGATATCATGCCAGCTTATTGACTTGGAAGCTTAAGGCAATATTGCCTATCCTCACATTGTCATTAAGACTTTAGACCCACATCCTTAAAGCCTATTGTTATGTCCACTACTCCCATGGATCATGGCAGCTTTCTCAGTTTGTGAGACTCGTAACTTGATTTCTATTCCATCTTAATTTCTAGCACCTGGGCTTTTTTTTTTTTTCTTTTTTTGAGCTTGCTATGTATAGAAAGCAATTATGGTTACTATATTTTATTCACCATTTCTATGTGTTTGGAGTGAGAAAGGAGTCAGTTTTACCTAAATATACCTTGTTTTTAAGTTCTTATTCTTTAACATGGTCACACACTGTTTTGTACCTTACTTTTTTCACCTAATAATCTTGCGATTATTCTCTATCAATAGCTCTAAGTTGCTTTTGTCTCTGAATGGCTGCATAGTATCCCATTGTAATTATGCAGAATATTTATGTAACTAGACACTATTTGCAATATTTTTATTTTTTTTATTTTTTTTTTTTTTATAAAGATTTTTTTTATTATTTATTTATTTGACAGAGAGACAGCGAGAGCAGGAACACAAGCAGGGGGAATGGGAGAGGGAGAAGCAGGCTTCTTGCCGAGCAGGGAGCCCGATGTGGGACTCGATCCCAGGACCCTGGGATCATGACCTGAGCCGAAGGCAGACGCTTAACGACTGAGCCACCCAGGCGCCCTATTTGCAATATTTTTAAACAAAACATTTCCACTGCATAAGATGTGGAAAAGATAGAACACAGGTGTATGTTTCTAGCTCTTTTCCTTCCAGGTATAATTTTTATGTCTAAACATATGACTTGGTAACCTACACTAGCATTTAAAAATACTGAGCACACTTTGATCTTTGATATTCCTTAAATGCTCTTCAGTAATTACCATGACTATCTAGTAATATATTTAATTATTTAAATGTATATTTGTATATTAAAGTTGTTCCAAACTATTCACTAATATTAATGTCATAATGCCCATTATTACATATAAATATTTTTAGGTCTCATTATTACTGCTGATTTAGAATTACTGTAGTGGATAGTCAATTCTTAGGTATAAATATTTTTTTCTTTTGATACATATTATGAAATTGCCTTCTAAAATTGTATTCTAAATTGCCTAAAGTCCCTCCAAAAGAGTATAAGTGACTATTTCCTCATATCCTTTTCCATGTTTTCACATTTTTCAAATTTTTGCTAAATGGTGGGCAAAAAGTTGGCATTTCTTTGTTTTAATTTACATTTACTTTGTGGAGCTAGGGATCTCTTCATATGTTTACTTTTGTTTCCTCAGTGAATTGCCTGTTTATCCTTTTACCCATTTTTCTATTGGAATATTTTTTCTTTGTCATATTCATCATTTGGTTGTCTACTACACCATATTTTCTGGAAGAGCACATAGGTGTTTCCTTATGACTCCTTGCATTCCTTAGAATATCTTTCTATTTTTATTATGCATGATTGACAATTTGTTTGGTATGTAATTCTTAGGTTCCATAGTGAAGCAAGAAAAGTCTTCCAGACTTCTCTGCTTTGGCTTTTCCACTTGTCAGGCAAATGTGTGCTCCCTGAATTCCCTCACAAAGCACACCCATTTGCACTTATCAACTGCCTTTGAGTCTTAAAATGCCAAGCTGATTAATGTAATTTTTAGTGAAGTCTTCATTTGGCTTGTGTAACTATGGATAAAGCCTGCAATGTGAGTGCCCCAAGCAGAGGAACCCTATCTTGGAGCAGTTTTTCCTTCATGATTGTTATCAAGCAAAACTGTTGGGCTGGTGCTCACAATTTTGCCTGGGCCCCCACGGTGTCACTTCACACATCTTTACTGGAATGGTACTTTGTCTACCTGTCATGATACCCTCGTGCACAATTAACCTTCCATGAGCCATCACCAAGAAAACCCAGGCTTCTCCACATACGTGTGGTTAGAATGCAACTTATCCAAAGTGGTAGACCAGATTTCACATCTTCTATTCTAGTATCAACTTGCCCCCTGCCCCCCATGTCAGTATTAGTGGAGATCTGCTATGACTTTTTCCCCTTACTCACCCTAAAACTGTACTGCTTTCTCTAGACGCTGAGAGGTCTAACACATCTTGCTCCACCACGTCTCATTTGCACAATATCTCACAACAATTCCTAGAAATTTTTGGCATAGGACTGACACCTTTCTCATTTTCCCATCTTGGGTTCACATTTTGTTTTGTTTTGTTTTGAGATAAACTTCTGATTTTCTTTTAAAGATTTGATTTATTTATTTGACAGACAGCGAGAGACAGCGAGAGAGGGAACACAAGCAGGGGGGTGGGAGAGGGAGAAGCAGACTTCCCGCGGAGCAGGGAGCCCGATGCGGGCCTCGATCCCAGGACCCTGGGATCATGACCTGAGCTGAATGTAGATGCTTTGCTGACTGAGCCACCCAGGCACCCCCAGATTTTTAATTCTTTACTCCTTTGGTCATTTACTTAAAGATTTGAAAGGATGAAGTAGAATTCAGACAATGAATTTTATCATCTCACCAAGAAGTTCAGAGTTTGACTTTTTGAAGTACTGTGACTTTCAAACTTTGATGTGTACAGAAATTACCAGAGGTGATTTTGTACAAAGGAGACCTCCAGAGATTCAGACTGAGTATCTCTAAGATGCACCCAATAATCTTTATTTCTAATAAACAACTCCTCTTCCAGGTGATTCCAATATAGGCCCCACCACTGTTTAAGAAACCCCAAAATAAACAAAAAAGAATTAAACCAGTGGTTTTCCAAGCATGGACCATAAATTGGTAAGTAATGCCTACAGATTAGTTTCTCCTGGGAACTTGTTTGGAAGGTAAAATTCTAGGCCTCAACCCATGAGAAACACTCTGGAGGTGGTGCCCAGTGATCTGTGCTTTAACAAGTCCTCCAGGAGTTTCTAATGCACACTCAATTCTGAGAACTGCTAAACTAGTGAGTCAGAAATCCCACCCACATTCTAATCTGAGCTCTGTCTTTAGATAGCTCGGTGACCAGAGGAAAGTAATTCACTCTCTTTGGACCTCAACTTCTCTACTTAAAATATAAAGATGAGAGGCCAAGTATCTCCAAGGGTTTTTAAGGCTTAATCTCAAACTATTTTGTAGTACCTTCTATATTATATTTATTTTTCATGAAATAAATTGTATGTGATTGAGCCTTAAGTACTGTTGTTTATAATACATAGGGAATACCCAGGATCCAACAGCAAATATTTCCACAGAGCTAATCATTCAAGTCCAGAACAATTCAAAATACAGGTATAAACATTAATGATAATTCTGAATGTGGATTGCCTACAAACACTCAGGGTAGTCCATTAGGAAATAGTTGTTTTTCTTCCCCCCTCATTTTTTTAATATAAAAAGGCTGGGTTCCATTGGCATGTGGTTCACCAGCTCATTTTCTTCATCTGGCTGCTTTGATCTTAATTACTAGGGCTAGTTCTTGAATTGCAGCAGCTTGTTTTAAGGAGTATATGGCAGAAGGTGCTAAGCACAGGCAGCAGACAATGTGTTACTAAAAGGAGAAGAAATTTTCCTTTACATAAGAAGCCATATGCAGTCCAAATTTATCCATACTGTATCACTGAAATGTGTATTTTAAAACTTCATGTATGATTTTTCACAGGTATTGGTTTCATCCTTTGCATATTCAACATAGACCCTATAAAGAACAGGCAAAGATTTTGAAAGTCCATTTCAAGACACGCCCAGATTGTTCCTATGACTAACATTAGAGACCACCATCCATTGCCTCCTCTTGAAAGGTTTTGTTGAAAATCTTACACAGTCCTAGGGCATCCTTCTTACCACACCATCCTCACTCTTCAGGTCTCAAAAAGGTCTTGATGTCAAGGTGCTCCATCCTTGAAAGCAGCTGAACTGTGAAAGTTGCCACATTCCTACTTTTCAAGAAAGGAAAGCAAAGAGTTGGCTCTTTCTCTCTGTCCTGACTCCTTTGTCTCTCTCAGTGAGAGACAGTGGGTCTCTGGAGCTTCTTTTTACACCTTAGAGAACACCTGTGAAGCATCAAAGCTGCAGAACATGGCAGAGTGCCAGCCGTCTGAATATGGCCTTCTGCAAATTTTCTTTATCAACATACTTCTCCACTGAAATCTTGTCTCAAACACTGCATCCCTTTCCCCCTCACCTGGTTTCATTTGCTGTCACCCTTACTCAGCAACAGACCTCTGAGGGCACACATTAGACACTCAGTCTTTACTGAGATTTTCTTTTACAACAACTGCTCTGTCTCATAATCATCCTTGGAGCTTTAGATTCCCAACTGTGGCACCTCCAAAATCTAATTGCTTGGCACCACATTTCTGACATCACAGTCTGTTGCCATGGAAAGTGCCACTAATTCAGCATGATGACTTCCCTGCCAGAAGGAGAGGATGCAGGGAGAGGGAGACAACATTTGTTTAAGCATAAATATCTTTGATATTTAGCAAAGAGGCAAGAGACTATATGGAAGACAACAGAGAAGGCAAAAATTCCAATTTATATGAGCCTTTGAGTTCAGGGATCTTCTCTGGTAAAAGGCCTCAAATTTCTTGAGGTCTTCACATTGTACAAGAACTTCAAGGTGATTATTTCTGTGACTTTTGGGTTCATTGGGAGTAATATTGGAATGTGAAAACATTTAGAGTTTGAAAAGCATAATGTCCCTTCAAATGCTACATCTGCTTTTTTGTGTTGCAATCAGAGGATTATCTCGGTGAAAAGATGAGCATCACCCATTCTAAATAGCATTGCTCCTCTCAGCACAGCCCTTCCAATGAAGCCAGTTTACAGACAATTGAAGTTAACTTCTCCCTCCCGCATTTCTGCTAAGATGTGGGCCCCCACCTCTGCCAGGAATAAACCCTCCTAATAATGTCTACTGTTGATTTTACAGAGCTTCCATGAACAGTTTTTGCAAGGGCCTTGCCAAAACTCAAAATCTGCTCTTATGGCATAGATATAACTTAAGAACACTGTGTCTGGAAACTTATGAAATTTATAGTCTGGTTTTTACCATGATCTAATGGTACACCTCATAATTTGCTATTTAGGATTCTGTGTGAAAAAGCAAATTTGTATGCAGGTGCCTACCTCTCCTGTCCTTTTCCTAGATTCCTATTAAAATGGAATTTTTAAAAAGAACTGCATTA
This sequence comes from Halichoerus grypus, assembly GCF_964656455.1. Taxonomy (NCBI): domain Eukaryota; kingdom Metazoa; phylum Chordata; class Mammalia; order Carnivora; family Phocidae; genus Halichoerus; species Halichoerus grypus. The sequence continues at coordinate 55,419,799 of NC_135717.1, forward strand.
TTTGCTTGACATTAGAAACTCCAGATCTACACCAAGAACAGAGAAATTTCTGCAAATGGAACTGGATGGAAGACTAAGACTATCCTGATCCTCCACTGCCTGTATGAGAAGTAACAACGTGCCTTAGAGGCCCTATGGTGGAATTCCACTAACACCCCTGAAGTTCAGGCAAAAGTTGTGCACGGGGTGGGCTATGGGTTGATTAGGAAGTTCCTCTCAGTTTCAGTAAGCATGGGAATGCACCAGACACTACAGGACATACCTAAAGGGAAGGCCAAAGTGATGCTTACTCAATTTTCATTTGTAGATGAGGTTCCTACTGACAAGTTATAGGGACCCTGAAAGGCAAGTGGGTTGGGTAAAGACTATCAGCTGCTACGTCAAATATGGGGTGAGGGGGAAGCTTGAGCAGAGAGGGGAAATGCTTGCAAATCTCTTCTTACTGTTTCTCGCAAGTTGTTTGGATATCTGAAGGATTACACAGCACAACAATAAGCCCACAATTCCTCTCTCCCTTGGTCTACTAAGTCCCAAGTCTTCAAACAGGGGTCACAAATTCTGGGAGAAACCACATTGGGTGGCAACACTAACCATGGATATATCTTCCCCAATAAGGATTCAAGAACAGTAACGGTTTATGTGAAAAAGTACTCAAGTTCAAAGGCAAGAAACATGCTGAAGAATCAGCACAAAAGTCTTCTGGGAAATAGTTAATACAGGAAACAAGAACAATTCAGAGGTATTCTAATTCACTTTTTCAAGAAAATCCAAGAGAACATTTCATGTAATGTCAGGCAATGTAGAGGAATGGTTAGGAAGGGCTTCAATAAGTTCACATCAAAGCTCTGCTACTTGTAAACTACTTAATATCATTGATCTATTCTAAAACTATCTTGTCTCAATTTTCCCATTTGTAGAGTGGAGTGGTAATAGTATTTACCTGGGGGAGGTTGTCCAAGATGGCGATACAAGACCCTGAATTCACCTCCTCTCCAGGACAGACTGAAACTGTACCTAGATACAGAGCAATTCCTCCTGAAGAACTGAGGGCTGACTGAGCCACTCCTGCACAGCAGATGGTAGAGGGGCCACATAAGAAAGGGTAAAAAAAGACAAAGAGACACAATAAAAATGTGAACACCATCCCTGATGTGGTGACCTGCAGTAGGGAGGAATATCACTGAGGGGTTCACAGGCAGACTCATCCATCTTGGTGCACAGCAAAAAAGCAGCAGTTATAAGGGCAATTAGACTATAAGTGAAGGAAATCTCTACTAACCATGGAGAATTCACTGAATGGGCAGGTAACTGATTGAGTTCTCTCTGGGTCAGAGAAATGCAAGCACCATTTTTTAAGTTTCCCTTCCACCTTAATAGTGCAGACAGGAGCAGGGTCTAGGCACATTAACAGGTCTCCTCAGGTCAGCCAAGCAAATCCCAGACCCTTGGCCCACTCCAGCTCCAGCTGTACCACCTGGGTGGCCCCAGCATGGCCCACCCTAGGACCCTTCTGTGCAATGCTTACTTTAATTCCAACCATCCACTAGGGCAGCCCTGGGGAGGGCGCTCTGGGATAGCTCCAGCCCATGCCCATTCCACCCACTGCTGTGCCACCAAAGTGGCCTAGGTACAACAGCCCCGGGACAACACCCACAAGCCTCCACCAAAGCGGTCCTCAGTAAAGCAAGTTCCAAGACCCCAATGACATTTGCCTGACGTTAGCTGCCCCACCAAGGCAGCCCAGGTGTTGTACACCCTGGTATTCCTAAGAATGTACCTGTTCTACTTCCACCATCCCACCAGGGCAGCCCTGAGCTGTACCAACACCGATTCCAGCTAACCTAAGCAATATGTTTTGTAGGACCCTCTAGCCAGTACCTACTCCAGTTTCAGCCATTCCATTAAGGCAACCCTGAGGAGTACACCCCGGGACTGCCTGGCCCATGCCCACTGCAGCTCCAGCCGGCCTTCGAAAGTCACTAGTCATTTGCAGTCTACAAAGGGGATGCTCCTACACAAGGTCATTCCTTCAACACTAGGATAGGTAGCTGTTGTGTTGAATTCACAGAAATCAACACAGAAAGTAAAACAAAATGAGAGCCACAGGAATATGTTCCAAACAAAAGAAAAAGATGAAACTTTGGGGGACAGAGGACAATAAAATGGAGGCAAGTAATCTACCTGACAAGTAATTGAAAGTAATAGTCATGAAGGGGCCCTGGGTGGCTCAGTCGGATAAATGTCTGCCTTTGGCTCAAGTCATAATCCCAGGGTCCTGGGATCGAGCCCCAAGTTGGGTTCCCTGCTTAGCAGGGAGCCTGCTTCTCCCTTTCCCTCTGGCACTCCCCACTGCTTGCACTTGTGCTCTCTTGCACGCACTCTCTCTCTCTCAAACAAGTAAATAAAATCTTTTAAAAAAGTAATAGTCATAAAGATGCTCACAGATTGAGAGCAAGATGGTGGAGGAGTAGGAAACCTGGATTTCCTCTGGTCCCAAGAATTCAGCTGGATAAGGATCAAACCATTCTGAACACCTACGAACTCAACAGGAGATCGAAGAAAAGAATAACAACAACTCTCTGAACAGAAAAGCGACCACTTTCTGGAAGGTAGGACGTGCGGAGAAGTGAGTCCGAGGTGATATTCGGGAGGATAGATGGCAGGGGAGGGGGCCTCCATCCGCCGCTTCTGGCAAGTGATAGAGCCGCGGAGCACAAAATCAGAACTTCTAGAAGTATGCTCCGCTGAGGGATGTCGCTCCAGTGGCTAAGCCGGGGGTGGAATCCTAGCGGGACAGTGTGGCCTCAGGACCCTCAGGGTCACAGAAAGACCGGGGGTGCCTGAGTGAGGCAGAGCTCCCAGGTATCAGAGCAGGGAAGCCGGATGCAGAGACGGAGCTGAGGCGCGGGCTCTCAGCTCAGGGTTGCCATAAACCGTGATCTGGGGCACAGTCGGGCCATTGCTTCTCCAGCAGGGACCCAACAAGCGGCAGATCTGGGGAGACTCCCCTACCTCCCCCGGGAGGAGTGGCTCACCACAGGGATCTGCTGGGTTTGGAGACTCCACACCGATTGTGTACCAAAGATAGAAACACTTGGTAACAGGCCAGGTGAGCATGGAGTGTGGCCAGAGACCAGGGAGATGGGAGTGATTAACTGCTTTTCTCTGGGGGCTAACTGAGGAGTGGGCCCCGAGTTCTCAGCTCCTACGGGCGGAGATTGGGAGGCTGCCATTTTCACTCTCATCCTCCAAAGCTGTACGGAGAGCTTGCAGGGAACAAAAGCTCCCGAGAGCAAACCCGAGCAGATTACTTAGCCCGGACCCGGCAAGGGCGGGGCAATTCCACCTCCGGCAAAGACATTTGGGAACCACAGCAACCGGCCACTCCCCCAGAAGATCAGCAAGAACAGCCAGCCAAGACCAAGTTTACTGATCAATGAGAACGGAAGAACTCCAGCGCTAGGGGAATAATGCACATAGAATTCATAGCTTTTTTCCCATGATTCTTCAGTCTTTCAAAGTTAATTTTTTTTAACTGTCTTTTTTAATTTTTTTTTCCCTTTTTCAACCAACATCTTATCAATCACTTTTTTAAAATTTTTTTTTATTTTTCATTTTTAGAGTCATATTCTATCCATTCATAGTAGTTACCCTTATTTTTGGCATATATATATATATATATATATAAGTTGTTTTCTCTTTAAAATTTTGAAATATGGTTTCTTCTAACAGATCAAAATATACCCTAAATCTCTAGTGTATGGCTTTGTTCTACTCTCCTGCCTGATCACATTCTCTCCCTTTTTTTTTCTTTCATTTTTTTTAAATACTCTTCTTTCTTTTTTCAACCAACTTATCAATTCCTTTTATAAAATCTTTTATAATTTCCATCTTTACAGTCATATTCCATCCCTTCATCGTATTAACCCTTATTTTTGTACATATATAAGTTTTTCTTTCTTAAAATTTTGGGAGGCACTTTCTTCTAACAGACCAAAATACACCCAAAATCTAGTGTGTGGCACTGATCTATGCACGAGCCTGATCATATTTGATCATATTCTGTTTTTGTTTGTTTTGTTTTGTTTTTGTTTGTTTTTATCTTTTTCTTTTGCTTTTTTTTCTTTTTCTTTTTCCTTTCTTTCCCTTTCTTTCCCCCCGGTTTCAGGTCTTTTCTGATTTGTTTAGAGTATATTTTCTGGGGACATTTTTACCCTGTTAGCATTTTGTTCTCTCGTTCATCTAGTCTCCTCTGGACAAAATGACAAGACAGAAAAAATCACCTCAACAAAAAGAACAAGAGGCAGTACCAACTGCCAGGGAACTAATCAATACGGACATTAGTATGATGTCAGAACTAGAATTCAGAATGATGATTTTAAAGATACTAGCTAGGCTTGAAAAAAGCATGGAAGTTATTAGAGAAACCCTTTCTGGAGAAAGAAAAGAAATAAAATCTAACCAAGTTGAAATCAAAAAGGCTATTAATGAGGTGCAATCAAAAATAGGGGCACTAACTGCTAGGATAAATGAGGCAGAAGAGAGAATTAGCAATATAGAAGACCAAATGATGGAGAATAAAGAAGCTGAGAAAAAGAGAGATAAACAACTACTGGATCACGAGGGCAGAATTCGAGAGATTAGTGATACCATAAGACGAAACAATATTAGAATAATTGGGATCCCAAAGGAAGAAAGAGAGGGAGGGGCAGAAGGTATATTGGAGGAAATTATAGCAGAGAACTTCCCTAATTTGGGGAAGGAAACAGGCATCAAAATCCAGGAGGCACAGAGAAGCCCTCTCAAAATCAATAAAAATAGGTCAACACCCCGACATCTAATAGTAACACTTACAAGTCTCAGAGACAAAGAGAAAATCCTGAAAGAAGCTTAGGAGAAGAGATCTGTAACCTACAATGGCAGAAACATTAGATTGGCAACAGACCTATCTACAGAGACCTGGCAGGCCAGAAAGGACTGGCATGATATATTCAGAGCACTAAATGAGAAAAATATGCAGCCAAGAATACTATATCCAGCTAGGCTGTCATTGAAAATAGAAGGAGAGATAAAAGCTTCCAGGACAAACAAAAACTAAAGGACTTTGCCAACACGAAACCAGCCCTACAAGAAATATTGAAAGGGGTCCTCTAAGCAAAGAGAGAGCCTAAAAGCAACATAGACCAGAAAGGAACAGAGACAATATACAGTAACAGTCACCTTATAGGCAATACAATGGCACTAAATTCATATCTTTCAATAGTTACCCTGAATGTAAATGGGCTAAATGCCCCAATCAAAAGACACAGGGTATCAGATTGGATAAAAAAACAAGACCCATCAATAGGCTGTCTGCAAGAGACTCATTTTAGACCCAAAGACACCCCCAGATTGAAACTGAGGGAGTGGAAAACCATTTACCATGCTAATGGACACCAAAAGAAAGCTGGGGTGGCAATCCTTAGATCAGAGAAAATAGATTTTAAACCAAAGACTGTAATAAGAGATGAGGAAGGACACTATATCCTACGTAAAGGGTCTATCCAACAAGAAGATCTAACAATTGTAAATATCTATGCCCCTAACATGGGAGCAGCCAATTATATAAGGCAATTAATAACAAAAGCAAAGAAACACTTCAACAACAATACAATAATAGTAGGGGACTTTAACACCCCCTCACTGAAATGGACAGATCATCTAGCAAAAGATCAACAAAGAAATAAAGACTTTAACTGACACACTGGACCAAATGGACTTCACAGATATATTCAGAACACTCCATCCCAAAGCAACAGAATACACATTCTTCTCTAGTGTCCCTGGAACATTCTCCAGAATAGATCACATCCTAGGTCACAAATCAGGTCTTAACTGGTACCAAAAGATTGGGATCATTCCCTGCATATTTCCAGACCACAATGCTTTGAAACTAGAACTCAATCACAAGAGGAAAGTCAGAAAGAACTCAAGTACATGGAGGCTAAAGAGCATCCCACTAAAGAATGAATGGGTCAACCAGGAAATTAAAGAAGAATTAAAAAAATTCATGGAAACCAATGAAAATGAAAACACAACTGTTCAAAATCTTTGGGATGCAGCAAAGGCAGTCCTAAGAGGAAAGTATATAGCAATACAAGCCTTTCTCAAGAACCAAGAAAGGTCTCAAATACACAACCTAACCCTACACCTAAAGGAGCTGGAGAAAGAACAGCAAATAAAGCCTAAGCCCATCAGGGAAGAGAAATAATAAAGATCAGAGCAGAAATCAATGAAATAGAAACCAAAAGAACAGTAGAACAGATCAACGAAACTAGGAGCTTGTTCTCTGAAAGAATTAACAAGATTGATAAACCCCTGGCCAGACTTATCAAAAAGAAAAGAGAAATGACCCAAATCAACAAAATCATGAATGAAAGAGGAGAGATCACAACCAACACCAAAGAAATACAAACAATTATAAGAACATATTATGAGCAACTCTATGCCAGCAAATTAGATAACCTGGAAGAAATGGATGCATTCCTACAGATGTATCAACTACCAAAACTGAACCAGGAAGAAATAGAAAACCTGAACAGACCTATAACCACTAAAGAAATTGAAGCAGTCATCAAAAATCTCCCAACAAACAAAAGCCCAGGGCCAGATGGCTTCCCAGGGGAATTCTACCAAACATTTAAAGAAGAATTAATACCTATTCTTCTGAAACTGTTCCAAAAAATAGAAATGGAAGGAAAACTTCCAAACTTGTTTTATGAGGCCAGCATTACCTTGATCCCAAAACCAGACAAAGACCCCATCAAAAAGGAGAATTACAGACCAATATCCTTGATGAACATGGGTGCAAAAATTCTCACCAAAATACTAGCCAATAGGATCCAACAGTACATTAAAAGAATTATTCACCATGACCAAGTGGGATTTATCCCTGGGCTGCAAGGTTGGTTCAACATCTGCAAATCAATCAATGTGATACAATACATTAATAAAAGAAAGAACAAGAACCATAAGATCCTCTCAACAGATGCAGAAAAAGCATTTGACAAAGTACAGCATCCTTTCTTGATCAAAACTCTTCAGAGTATAGGGATAGAGGGTACATACCTCAATATCATAAAAGCCATCTATGAAAAACCCACAGCAAATATCATTCTCAATGGGGAAAAACTGAGAGCTTTCCCCCAAAGGTCAGGATCGTGGCAGGGATGTCGACTATCACCACTGCTACTTAACATACTATTAGAAGTCCTGGCCACAGCAATCAGACAACAAAAAGAAATAAAAGGCATCCGAATTGGCAAACAAGAAGTCAAACTCTCACTCTTTGCTGATGATATGATACTTTATGTGGAAAACCCAAAAGACTCCACCCCAAAACTGCTAGAACTCATACAGGAATTCAGCAAAGTGGCAGGATATAAAATCAATGCACAGAAATCAGTGGCATTCCTATACACCAACAACAAGACAGAAGAAAGAGAAATTAAGGAGTAGTTCCCATTTACAATTGCACCCCAAACCATAAGATACCTAGGAATAAGTCTAACCAAAGAGGCAAAGGATCTGTACTCAGAAAACTATAAAATACTCATGAAAGAAATTGAGGAAGACACAAAGACATGGAAAAACGTTCCATGCTCATGGATTGGAAGAACAAATATGGTGAAGATGTCAATGCTACCTAGAGCAAGCTACACATTTAATGCAATCCCTATCAAAATACCATCCACTTTTTTCAAAGAAATGGAACCAATAATCCTAAAATTTGTATGGAACCAGAAAAGACCCCGAATAGCCAGAGGAATGTTGAAAAAGAAAAGCAAAGTTGGTGGCATCACAATTCCGGACTTCCAGCTCTATTACAAAGCTGTCATCATCAAGACAGTATGGTACTGGCACAAAAACAGACACATAGATCAATGGAACAGAATAGAGAGCCCAGAAATGGACCCTCAACTCTATGGTCAACTCATCTTCGACAAAGCAGGAAAGAATGTCCAATGGAAAAAAGACAGTCTCTTCAACAAATGGTGTTGGGAAAATTGGACAGCCACATGCAGAAGAATGAAACTGGACCATTTCCTTACACCACACACAAAAATAGACTCAAAATGGATGAAAGACCTAAATGTGAGACAGGAGTCCCTCAAAATCCTAAAGGAGAACACAGGCAGCAACCTCTTCGACCTCAGCCACAGCAACTTCTTCCTAGAAACATCGCCAAAGGCAAGGGAAGCAAGGGCAAAAATGAACTATTGGGACCTCATCAAGATAAAAAGCTTTTGCACAGCAAAAGAAACAGTCAACAAAACCAAAAGACAACCGACAGAATGGGAGAAGATATTTGCAAATGACATATCAGATAAAGGGCTAGTATCCAAAATCTCTAAAGAACTTCTGAAACTCAACACCCAAAGAGCACATGATCCAATCAAGAAATGGGCAGAAGACATGAACAGACATTTTTCCAAAGAAGACATCCACATGGCCAACAGACACATGAAAAAGTGCTCAACATCGCTTGGCATCAGGGAAATCCAAATCAAAACCTCAATGAGATACCACGTCACACCAGTCAGAATGGCTAAAATTAACAAGTCAGGAAACGACAGATGTTGGCGAGGATGTGGAGAAAGAGGAACCCTCCTACACTGTTGGTGGGAATGCAAGCTGGTGCAGCCACTCTGGAAAACGGTCTGGAGGTTCCTCAAAAAGTTGAAAACAGAGCTACCGTACTACCCAGCAATTGCACTACTGGGTATTTACCCCAAAGATACAAATGTAGGGATTCGAAGGGGTCCGTGCACCCCGATGTTTATAGCAGCAATGTCCGCAATAGCCAAACTATGGAAAGAGCCAAGATGCCCATTGACAGATGAATGGATAAAGAAAAGGTGGTATATATATACAATGGAATATCATGCAGCCATCAAACAAAAAACACAATGAAATCTTGCCATTTGCAGAGACGTGGATGGAACTAGAGGGTATTATGCTAAGAGAAATAAGTCAATCAGAGAAAGACATGTATCATATGATCTCACTGACATGAGGAATTCTTAATCTCAGGAAACAAACTGAGGGTTGCTGGAGTGGTGGGGGGTGGGAGGGATGAGGTGGCTGGGTGATAGAGGGTATGTGCTATGGTGAGTGCTGTGAATTGTCTAAGACTGATGAGTCACACACCTGTACCTTTGAAACAAATAATACATTATATGTTAAAAAAAAAATAGTAGGAAGGGAAAAATGAATGGGGGGAAATCGGAGGGGGAGACGAACCATGAGAGACTATGGACTCTGAGAAACAAACTGAGGGTTCTAGAGGGGAGGGTGGTGGGAGGATGGGTTAACCTGGTGATGGGTATTAAAGAGGGCACGCATTGAATGGAGCACTGGGTGTTATATGCAAACAACGAATCATGGAACACTACATCAAAAACTAATGATGTAATGTATGGTGATTAACATAACATAATAATAAAAAAAAGAATCTGTTTCTTGGTTTGCCTATTTCCCCTCCCTGCTTCACTTGTTTTGTTTCTTAAATTTCACATGCGTGAGACCATATGGTATTTGTTTTTCTCTGACTCACTTATTTTGCTTAGCATCATACTCTCTAGCTCCATCCACATCATTGCAAATGGCAAGATTTCATTATTTTTTTATGGCTGAGTAATAGTCCATTGTATGCGTGTGTGTATATATATACATATATACATATATGTATATGTATATGTATATATATATGTATATGTATATATATATATAACATCTTTTTTATCCATTCATCATTTGATGGACATTTGGGCTCTTTACATAATTTGGCTATTCTTGATAATGCTGCCATAAATATGGAGGTACATGTATCCCTTCAAATCAGTATTTTTGTATCCTTTGAGTAAGTACCTAGTAGTGCAATTGCTGGGTTGAAGGGTAGTTCTGTTTTTAACTTTTTGAGGAGGCTCCATACTGTTTGCCAGAGTGGCTATACCAGTTTGCTTTCCCACCAATAGTGCAAGAGGGTTCCCCTTTCTCTGCGTCCTTGCCAACACCTGTTGTTTCCTGTTTTGATTTTTGTCATTCTGACAGGTGTGAGGTGAAATCTCATTGTAGTTTTGATGTGTATTTCCCTGATGATGAGTATGCAGAGTCTTGATCAGAAGTTAAGTTTTTAGTAATTTCTTTGTTAAGTGTTTTCTGTTTGCTATCTCTTCATCAGAATTATTCTTATATGATATATTTGGATCACCTTTTTAGTGATTATTGCATCACCTTTTTCATGATTTAAATAAATTCATCATTTTATTGTTTTTGTGAATTTGTCTAAATTTTGGAAAGAATTCTACCACTTGGTATCTAATTTACAACTCTGTTTCACATAGTAGTCAATCTGCTGTTTCCTGTCTTTTTCTTATTTTTTTTGCAGCATTTGTGGTTTTTATCTCTTGCTGTCTCTACTGATTTTAAATGGCTTATTTCTGATTGCTCTATTTTCCTAATAATAATTAATTTGTATTGCATATGTCACATATTTTTTCCAGTGTATAATAAATTATATAAAATGCACAATAACACTTTTGGCTAAATATTTTTTTATTGAACTATAATTGATCTACAATACCTTGTTAGGTATACAACATAGTAATTCAATGTTTTTATATATTATGAAATCCCTACAATAAGTCTAGTTACTGTGTCACCATATAAAGTTAGTATAATATTGTTGACTGTATTCCCTATGCTGTACATTACATTTCCATGACTTATTTTATAACAAACTTTGTACCTCTTAATCCCCTTCACCTATTTTTCTCACCCCCCACCTGCTCCCATGTCTGGTAACCAACAGTTTGTTTCCTGTGTCTGTAAGTCTACAATTTTGTACATTTCTCAGTGCTCATCAAGATAAATATACTCTCAATCCCCTTTGTCTATTTCACCCATCCCTCCCTCCCACCATCCATCAAGCAACCACCAGTTTATCTGTATTTTGTCTATTTTTTGTCTCTTTTTTTATTTGTTCATTTGGGTTTTTTCTTAAATACTACATATAGTGAAATCATATGATATTTCTTTTTTTTTTTTTAAAGATTTTATTTATTTATTCATGAGAGACAGAGAGAGAGAAGCAGGCTCTCAAGGAGCAGGGAGCCTGATGTGGGACTCGATCCCAGGACCCTGGGATCATGACCTGAGCCGAAGGCAGACGCTTAACCATCTGAGCCACCCAGGTGCCCGAAATCATATGATATTTCTATTTTTCTGGATTATTTTCCTTAGCATTATACCATCTAGATGCATCTATGTTGCAAATGGCAAATTTCATTCTTTTTTATGGCTAATATTATATTGTATATACATACATACATATGTATATCACATCTTTTTTATCCATTCATCTATTGATGGACACTTGATTTCTTCCGTATCTTGGCTATTGTAAGTAATGCTGCAATAAACAGGGGTGCATATATCTTTTCGAATTAGTGTTTTCACTTTCTTTACATAAACAGTAGTGGAATTATTGACTCATAAGGCATTTCTTTGTTTAATCTTTTGAGCAACTTTCGTACTGTTTTCCACAGTGGCTGCACCAATTTGCATTCCCACCAACAGTGCACAAAGGTTCCTTATTTTTAATCTTTTTGATATTGGTCAGTCTGACAGATGTGAAGTGATATTGCGGTTTTGATTTGCATTAGTAATGTCAAGAATCCCTATGTGCCTGTGCCTTTGTCTCTGTCTTTGGGAAAATGTCTATGCATGTCCTCTGCACATTTTTAAATCAGGTTATATATTTTTTTGGTGTTGTTTTAGGAGTTCTTTATGTATTTTAGATAATAATGCTTTATCAAATAAATCAATTCCAAATATCCTCTTCCTTTTAGTAGGTTGCCTTTTAGTTTTGTTGATGGTTTCCTTAGCTTTGCAAAGCATTTTAGTTTAATGTAGTCCTAATTGTTTATTTTTGCTTTTGTTCTCCTTGCTTGAGGAAACTGATCCAAAAAAAACATTGCAAAGTTGGATGTCCAAAGTTTACTGTCTGTTTTCTTCTCTGAGTTTTATGGTTTCACATCCTACATTTAGGTCTTTAATCCATTTTGAGTTAATGTTTGTTTATGGTGTAAAAAAGTGGTCCAGTTTTGTTATTTTGCATGTAGCTATCCAGTTTTCTCAACACCATTTGTTGAAGACTCTTTTTTTTTTTAAAGTTTTTTTTGTTTGTTCATTTGAGAGCAAGAGAGAGAGAGCACAAGCAGGGGGAGCAGCAAGCGGAGGGAGAGGGAGAAGCAGACTCCCTGCTAAGCAGGGAGCCCGATGCAGGGTAATATTCCAGGACCCTGGGATCAAGACCTGAGTGGAAGGCAGACACTTAACTGACCGAGCCACCCAGAAGTCCCTAGAACCTGTCTTTTCTTCATGTAACTTTCTTGTCTCCTAATCTCCTCATAAATTAATTGACCATGTAAGTGGGGGTTTATTTCCAGGCTTTAGACATTTTAATAATATTCTTCCAATCTTAGAGCATGAAAATATTTTTCCATTCATTTTTTATTACCTCAATTTTTTTCATCAGTGTTTTCCAGTTCTGAATGCAAAGGATTTCACCTTCTTGATTAAATTTATTCCTAAGCATTTTATTAATTTTGATACAATTGTAGATGGGATTATTTTCTTAATTTTTCTTCCTTGTAGCTCATTATTAGTGTGTAGAAACACAACTGATCTTTATATGTTAATTTTGTCTTCTGCAACTTTAATTCATTTATTCTAATAGTTTTTTGGTGGAGTTTTTAGGGTTTCTCTATATAAAGTATCATGTCATCTGTAAGAAGTGACAGTTTTACTTCTTCCTTTCCAATTTGTATGCCTCTTATTTCTTTTTCTTGCCTAATTGCTATCACTTAGAACCTTCAGCTTTATGTTGACTAAAAACTGTGATTGTGAGCATCCTTGTCTTATTCTTGAGCTTAGAGGAAAAGTTTTCCAGTGTATAAGTTTTTCACTTTTAAGTCTGATGTTAGCTATGGGTTTGTTATGTATGATCTTTATTATTTTGAGGTAGGTCCCTTCTGTACCTACTTTGTTGAGAGTTTTTACTATAAATGGCTATGGAAGTTTATCAGATGGTTTTTCTGCAACTCCTAAGATGATTATATGATTTTTGTTTTACTAATGTTTTACTATGTTTTACTAATGTGGTATATCATGTGATTCTTTTGTGAATGTTGAACCATCCTTGCATCTTAAGAATAAATCCCACTTAGGGTGTATGCTCCCTTTAATTTATTGTTGAATTTGTTTCGTTATTTTGTTAAAGTGCTTGCATTTATGTTCATAACAGATATTGTCTTGGGTTTTTTTGTTTTGTTTTTGTTTTGTTTTGGTGTGTATGTCTTTGTCTGGTTTAGGTATCAGGATAATTCTATCATAAAATGAGTTTGGAACTATTTTTTCCCCTTCATTCTTTTTGAATAATTTGAGAAGGTACTCTTTTTATATATTTGGTAAAATTTGCCAGTCAAGGTATCTGGTCCTGGACCTAGATTTCTTGGGAGTTTTTAAATTACAGATTTAATTTCATTACTTATAACAGTCTATTCAGATTTTCTCATCATCTTGATTCAGTCTTAAAAGATTGTGTGTTTCTAGGAGTTTTTCCATTTTTTTTCCTAGGCTTTCAAATTTATTGGCATATAATTGTAATAGTCTCTTTTAAAACTTTTATTTTTGTGATGTTCTCAGTTGTAACTTCTCTTTATTTTTTTCCTGATTTTATTTGTGCCCTTTTTTTTTTTCTTGATGAGTTTGGCTATAGGTTTATTGATTTTGTTGATCTTTTCAAAGAAACAGCATTTAATTTCATTGATTCTTATTTTTAAGCTTCTATTCCTTTTACTTCCACTAGGAACTTTGTTCTTTTTCTAGTTCTTTTAGGTCTACAGTTAGGTTGTTTATTTGAGATTTTGTGTATATCTTGAGGCAGGCCTGTATCACAGTGAATTTCCCTCTTAAAATTGCTTTTGTTGTGTTTTATAGATTTGGAAATGTTGTGTCCCATTTTCATTTGTCTCTATGTATTTTTTTTTATTTCTTCTTTGATTTCTTCATTGACTCTTTTGTTGGTTAGCCTCCACCTGTTTGTATTTTCTGTTTGTGTTTTTTCCATTTCTCTTGTAATTGATTTCCAGTTTCATACCATGGTTGTCATAAAAGATGTTTAATATGACTTCAGTATGCTTTAATATATTGAGACCTCTTTTGTGGCCTAATGTGATCTCTCCTGAGGAATGTTCCAACTACACTTGAAAATAACTGTATGTTCTGCTTTTTTAAATTTTTTTTAATAGAATGCATTGTGTATATCTATTAAGTCTATCTGGCCTAAAGTGTCATTTAATGCTAATGTTTCCTTGTTGATTTTCTGTCTAGATGATCTATCCATCGATATAAGTGAGGTGTTAAAATACCCTATTCTTATTTTATTACTGTCAATTTCTCTCTTTATGTCTGTTAATATTTATATATTTACATGCCCCTATGTTGGGTACATAATTATTTACAATTGTTACATTCTCTTGTTGGATACATCCCTTTATCACTGTGTAATGCCTTTTGTTTTTTATTAGGTTTTTTTTTAAATAATCTATTTTGTGTGACAGTCCAGCTTTTTTTTTTTTCCATTTATATGGAATATCTTTTTTCATCCCTTCAACTTTACTCTGTATGTGTCTTTAGATCTGAAGTGAATCTCTTGTAGGCAGCATATAGATAGGTCTATTTTCTTTTCTCTCTTCAGCCACCCTAGGTCTTTTGAATGGAGCATTTAGTCCATTCACATTTAAAGTAATTATTGGTAGGTATACACTAATTGCCACTTTGCTCGTTGTTCTCTGATTGTTTTTGTAGTCTGCTCCTTTTGTCTTTGCTTGGTCTCTTCCTTTGTGGTTTGATGTTTTCTTTAGTGTTATGTTTTCATTTATTTTTCTTTTCATTTTCTTGTGTATTTATTATAGATTTTTATTTCTAATTACCATGAAGTTCATATATATTGACATATATATATATTTATTTATACACACACATACATGTGTATGTATATGTTTAGCACCTTGTTTTAAGCTGATAGTTGTTTAAGGTTGAATGCATTCTAAAAGCACTACATTGTTACTCTCCCTCCCCTTATGTTTTATGCTTTGATGTTATATTTTATATCTTTTAATTTTGTCTCTTGTGTACTTATTTTAGTTACAGTTTATTTTACTCTTTTTTGTCTTTTAACCCACATGCTAGTTTTTTCATTGGCTAATACTCTACCTTTATACTTGCCTTTACCAGTAATTTTTTCTTTCATATACTTTCTTATTTCTAGTTATGGCCTTTTTTTCTGCTTTAAGAATACCTTTAACATTTTTTGTAAGACCAGGTTAGTGGTGATGAACTTCTTTTGTTTTTTGTTGTCTGGGAAACTCTTTAACTTTTTTAATTCTGAATAATAATCTTGCTGGGTAGAGTAATTTTGATATTGAGTTTTTCCCTTTTGGCATTTTAAATATATCCTGCTAATCACTTGAAGCCATAGAGTATTATGGGGTTTCCCTCATATGTGACTATTTGTATTTCTCTGGCTGCTTTTAAGATTCTTTATCTTTAATTTTTGTCATTTTAATTATATGTCTTGGTGTGGATCTCTTTGGATTCATCTTGCTTGGGAATCTGTGCTTTCTGAACATGGATGTCAGTTACCTTCCCCAGGTGATGGATGTTTTTGGCCATTATTTCTCTAAATAAGTTTTCTGTCTCATTATCTCTTTTCCTTCTTAGACCCCTATAATGTAAATGTTATTCCACCTGAGGTTGTTCTAGAGATTTCTTAAGCTATCTTTTTAAAAAATTCTTTTTTCTTTTTGCTGGTCTTATTAGGTGATTTCCACTATTCTATTTTCCTTATTTCTGATCCATTCTTCTGTATATTTTAATATGCCGTTAATTTCTCCTCATGTATTTTTCATTTCAGTTTTTGTATTCTTCAGCTCTGATGTTTCTTCCTTATATTTTTTATTTGTTAAAGTTCTTACTGTGTTCCTACATTCTTCTCCCTAGCTTGGTGAGCATCTTTTTTTTTTTTTATTTTTTATTGTTATGTTAATCACCATACATGACATCATTAGTTTTTCATGTAGTGTTCCATGATTCATTGTTTGTGTATAACACACAGTGCTCCATGCAGAACATGCCCTCTTTAATACCCATCACCAGGCTAACCCATCCTCTCACCCACTCCCCTCTAGAACCCTCAGTTTGTTTTTCAGAGTCCGTCATCTCTCATGGTTTGTCTCCCCCTCCGATTTCCCCCCCTTCATTCTCCCCTCCTGCTATCTTCTTCTTCTTTTATTTTTTAATATATATTGTATTATTTGTTTCAGAGGTACAGATCTGTGATTCAACAGTCTTGCACAATTCACAGAGCTCACCCTAGCACATACCCTCCCCAAGGTCTATCAGCCAGCCACCCCATCCCTCCCGCCCCCCACCACTCCAACAACCCTGTTTGTTTCCTGAGATTAAGAATTCCTCATGTCAGTGAGATCATATGATACATGTCTTTCTCTGATTGACTTATTTCTCTTAGCATAATACCCTCTAGTTCCATCCACGTCTCTGCAAATGGCAAGATTTCATTGTGTTTTTTGTTTGATGGCTGCATGATATTCCATTGTATATATATACCACCTTTTCTTTATCCATTCATCTGTCAATGGGCATCTTGGCTCTTTCCATAGTTTGGCTATTGCGGACATTGCTGCTATAAACATCAGGGTGCACGGACCCCTTCGAATCCCTACATTTGTATCTTTGGGGTAAATACCCAGTAGTGCAATTGCTGGGTAGTACGGTAGCTCTGTTTTCAACTTTTTGAGGAACCTCCAGACCGTTTTCCAGAGTGGCTGCACCAGCTTGCATTCCCACCAACAGTGTAGGAGGGTTCCTCTTTCTCCACATCCTCGCCAACATCTGTCGTTTCCTGACTTGTTAATTTTAGCCATTCTGACTGGTGTGACGTGGTATCTCATTGAGGTTTTGATTTGGATTTCCCTGATGCCAAGCGATGTTGAGCACTTTTTCATGTGTCTGTTGGCCATGTGGATGTCTTCTTTGGAAAAATGTCTGTTCATGTCTTCTGCCCATTTCTTGATTGGATCATGTGCTCTTTGGGTGTTGAGTTTCAGAAGTTCTTTAGAGATTTTGGATACTAGCCCTTTATCTGATATGTCATTTGCAAATATCTTCTCCCATTCTGTCGGTTGTCTTTTGGTTTTGTTGACTGTTTCTTTTGCTGTGCAAAAGCTTTTTATCTTGATGAGGTCCCAATAGTTCATTTTTGCCCTTGCTTCCCTTGCCTTTGGCGATGTTTCTAGGAAGAAGTTGCTGTGGCTGAGGTCGAAGAGGTTGCTGCCTGTGTTCTCCTTTAGGATTTTGAGGGACTCCTGTCTCACATTTAGGTCTTTCATCCATTTTGAGTCTATTTTTGTGTGTGGTGTAAGGAAATGGTCCAGTTTCATTCTTCTGCATGTGGCTGTCCAATTTTCCCAACACCATTTGTTGAAGAGACTGTCTTTTTTCCATTGGACATTCTTTCCTGCTTTGTCGAAGATGAGTTGACCATAGAGTTGAGGGTCCATTTCTGGGCTCTCTATTCTGTTCCATTGATCTATGTGTCTGTTTTTGTGCCAGTACCATACTGTCTTGATGATGACAGCTTTGTAATAGAGCTGGAAGTCCGGAATTGTGATGCCACCAACTTTGCTTTTCTTTTTCAACATTCCTCTGGCTATTCGGGGTCTTTTCTGGTTCCATACAAATTTTAGGATTATTGGTTCCATTTCTTTGAAAAAAGTGGATGGTATTTTGATAGGGATTGCATTAAATGTGTAGCTTGCTCTAGGTAGCATTGACATCTTCACCATATTTGTTCTTCCAATCCATGAGCATGGAACGTTTTTCCATGTCTTTGTGTCTTCCTCAATTTCTTTCATGAGTATTTTATAGTTTTCTGAGTACAGATCCTTTGCCTCTTTGGTTAGACTTATTCCTAGGTATCTTATGGTTTGGGGTGCAATTGTAAATGGGAACTACTCCTTAATTTCTCTTTCTTCTGTCTTGTTGTTGGTGTATAGGAATGCCACTGATTTCTGTGCATTGATTTTATATCCTGCCACTTTGCTGAATTCCTGTATGAGTTCTAGCAGTTTTGGGGTGGAGTCTTTTGGGTTTTCCACATAAAGTATCATATCATCGGCAAAGAGTGAGAGTTTGACTTCTTGTTTGCCAATTCGGATGCCTTTTATTTCTTTTTGTTGTCTGATTGCTGTGGCCAGGACTTCTAATAGTATGTTAAGTAGCAGTGGTGATAGTCGACATCCCTGCCACGATCCTGACCTTTGGGGGAAAGCTCTCAGTTTTTCCCCATTGAGAATGATATTTGCTGTGGGTTTTTCATAGATGGCTTTTATGATATTGAGGTATGTACCCTCTATCCCTATACTCTGAAGAGTTTTGATCAAGAAAGGATGCTGTACTTTGTCAAATGCTTTTTCTGCATCTGTTGAGAGGATCTTATGGTTCTTGTTCTTTCTTTTATTAATGTATTGTATCACATTGATTGATTTGCAGATGTTGAACCAACCTTGCAGCCCAGGGATAAATCCCACTTGGCTGTGGTGAATAATCTTTTTAATGTACTGTTGGGTCCTATTGGCTAGTATTTTGGTGAGAATTTTTGCATCCATGTTCATCAGGGATACTGGTCTGTAATTCTCCTTTTTGATGGGGTCTTTGTCTGGTTTTGGGATCAAGGTAATGCTGGCCTCATAAAACAAGTTTGGAAGTTTTCCTTCCATTTCTATTTTTTGGAACAGTTTCAGAAGAATTTAATTCTTCTTTAAATGTTTGGTAGAATTCCCCTGGGAAGCCATCTGGCCCTGGGCTCCTGTTTGTTGGGAGATTTTTGATGACTGCTTCAATTTCCTTAGTGGTTATGGGTCTGTTCAGGTTTTCTATTTCTTCCAGGTTCAGTTTTGGTAGTTGATACATCTGTAGGAATGCATCCATTTCTTCCAGGTTATCTAATTTGCTGGCATAGAGTTGCTCATAATATGTTCTTATAATTGTTTGTATTTCTTTGGTGTTGGTTGTGATCTCTCCTCTTTCATTCATGATTTTGTTGATTTGGGTCATTTCTCTTTTCTTTTTGATAAGTCTGGCCAGGGGTTTATCAATCTTGTTAATTCTTTCAGAGAACAAGCTCCTAGTTTCGTTGATCTGTTCTACTGTTCTTTTGGTTTCTATTTCATTGATTTCTGCTCTGATCTTTATTATTTCTCTTCCCTGATGGGCTTAGGCTTTATTTGCTGTTCTTTCTCCAGCTCCTTTAGGTGTAGGGTTAGGTTGTGTATTTGAGACCTTTCTTGGTTCTTGAGAAAGGCTTGTATTGCTATATACTTTCCTCTTAGGACTGCCTTTGCTGCATCCCAAAGATTTTGAACAGTTGTGTTTTCATTTTCATTGGTTTCCATGAATTTTTTTTAATTCTTCTTTAATTTCCTGGTTGACCCATTCATTCTTTAGTGGGATGCTCTGTAGCCTCCATGTATTTGGGTTCTTTCCGACTTTCCTCTTGTGATTGAGTTCTAGTTTCAAAGCATTGTGGTCTGGAAATATGCAGGGAAAGATCCCAATCTTTTGGTACCGGTTGAGACCTGATTTGTGACCCAGGGTGTAATACATTCTGGAGCCTGTTCCTTGGGCACTAGAGAAAATGTGTATTTTGTTGCTTTGGGATGGAATGTTCTGAACGTACTGTGAAGTCCATTTGGTCCAGTGTGTCATTTAAAGTCTTTATTTCCTTGTTGATCTTTTGCTTAGATGACTGTCCATTTCAGTGAGGGAGGTGTTAAATCCCCTACTATTATTGTATTGTTGTCGATGTGTTTCTTTGATTTTGTTATTAATTGGCTTATATAATTGGCTTCTCCCATGTTAGGGGCATAGATATTTACAATTGTTAGATCTTCTTGTTGGATAGATCCTTTAAGTAGGATATAGTGTCCTTCCTCACCTCCTATTATAGTCTTTGGTTTAAAATCTAATTTGTCTGATATAAGAATTGCCACCCCACCTTTCAAGGACTGCCACTCCAGCTTTCTTTTGGTGTCCATTAGCATGGTAAATGGTTTTCCACTCCCTCAGTTTCAATCTGGAAGTGTCTTTGTGTCTAAAATAAGTCTGTTGCAGACAGCATATCGATGGGTCTTGTTTTTTTATCCAATCTGATACCCTGTGTCTTTTGATTGGGGCGTTTAGCCCATTTACATTCAGGGTAACTATTGAAAGATAGAAATTTAGTGCCATTGTATTCCCTGTAAGGTGACTGTTGCTGTATATTGTCTCTGTTCCTTTCTGGTCTATGTTACTTTTAGGCTCTCTCTTTGCTTAGAGGACCCCTTTCAATATTTCTTGTAGGGCTGGTTTTGTGTTTGCAAATTCCTTTAGTTTTTGTTTGTCCTGGAAGCTTTTTATCTCTCCTTCTATTTTCAATGACAGTCTAGCTGGATATAGTATTCTTGGCTGCATATTTTTCTCATTTAGTGCTCTGAATATATCATGCCAGTCCTTTCTGGCCTGCCAGGTCTCTGTGGATAGGTCTGTTGCCAATCTAATGTTTCTACCATTGTTGGTTACATATCTCTTCTCCTGAGCTGCTTTCAGGATTTTCTCTTTGTCTCTGAGACTTGTAAGTTTTACAATTAGATATCGGGGTGTTGACCTATTTTTATTGATTTTGAGAGGGGATCTCTGTGCCTCCTGGATTTTGATGCCTGTCTTCTTCCCCAAATTAGGGAAGTTCTCTGCTATAATTTGCTCCAGTATACCTTCTGCTCCTCTCTCTTTCCCCCCAATTATTCTAATGTTGTTTCATCTTATGGTATCGCTTATCTGTTGAATTCTGCCCTTGTGATCCAGTAGTTGTTTATCTCTCTTTTTCTCAGTTTCTTTATTCTCCATCATTTGGTCTTCTATATTGCTAATTCTCTCTTCTGCCTCATTTATCTTAGCAGTTAGAGCCTCCATTTTTGATTGCACCTCATTAATAGCCTTTTTGATTTTGACTTGGTTAGATTTTAGTTCTTTTCTTTCTCCAGAAAGGGTTTCTCTAGTATCTTCCATGCTTTTTTCAAGCCCAGATAGTATCTTTAAAATCATCATTCTGAACTCTAGTTCTAACATCTTACTAATGTCCGTATTGATTAGTTCCCTGGCAGTTGGTACTGCTTCTTGTTCTTTTTGTGGAGGTGATTTTTTTCTGTCTTGTCATTTTGTCCAGAGGTGAATAGTTAAATGAGAGAACAAAATGCTAACAGAGAAACAACGACCCCAGAAAAATATATGCTAAACAAATCAGAGGAGATCTGAAACCAGGGGAAAAGAAAGGGAAAGAAAGAGAAAAAAAAGAATATGATCAAATATGATCAGGCTGGTGAGTAGATCAGTGCCACACGTTAGATTTTGGGCGTATTTTGGTCTGGTAGAAGAAATTGCCTCCCAAAATTTTAAAGAAAGAAAAACTTATATATGTACAAAAATAAGGGTAAATACAATAAATGCATAGAATATGACTGTAAAATGAAAATTATAAAAGATTTTCTAAAAGGAATTGATAAGTTGGTTGAAAAGGAAAGAAGAGAAATTAAAAAAAAAAAAAAAAGGAAGAGAATGTGATCAAGCATGAGACTAGAACAAAGCCATACACTAGAGATTTAGGGTATATTTTGATCTGTTAGAAGAAACTGTATCCCAAAATTTTAAAAGAGAGAACAACTTATATATATACCAAAAATAAGGTTAACTACAATGAAGGGATTGAATATGACTCTTCCAGAAAGTGGTCGCTTTTCTGTTCAGAGAGTTGCTGCTATTCTTTTCTTTGATCTCCTGTTGAGTTTGTAAGTGTTCAGAATGGTTTGATACCTATCTAGCTGAATTCCTGGGACCAGACGAAATTTAGGTCTCCTACTCCTCCCCATCTTGCTTCTCCCCCCGAAACAGATTCTTAATTACAGAGAACAAACTGAGGGTTGCGGAGGGTAGGTGGGAAGGGGGGTGGGTTAAATGGGCAACAGGTATTAAGGAGGACACTTGTTGTGATGAGCACTGGATGTTGTATGTAAGTGATGAATCGCTAAATTCCACACACCTGAAATTAATATTACACTGTGGGTTAACTAACTGGAATTTAAACAAAACCTTGAAACTACAATACATACATACATACATACATACCTAAGTTTTATGGGGAAAGAAAGAATGAAGAAATTTTATGCTATATGCACTCCCCCTTCCAACACCAAAGAAAAAAAATAACAAGAAAAAAACAAAAATATATATATAGGTGGCACTGAAAATCTAGATAAATAGCTAAATGAACACCAAATGGAGTAAAAATATTGTGTAAGTCTATGTTAAAAGCAGGTAGTAGAAACTGAGATGCAGGTACTGAAGAATAAAGGGAAATAAATGTATACCATTCAAGATGGAGAAAATTTATTCTTTCAACCCTCATCAACTATCCAGTGCACATGCGGGACTATTTTGACTACTGGATAGGAGGAAGAAGAAGAAACAACTAATAGGTTTCGACAATATTATCATTCACAGTTGAAGGAGAGATCAAGAGTTTTCCAGACAAAACTCAATGGAGTTCATCACCACCAAAGCAGCCCTACAAGAAATGTTGAAGAGAATTCTTCAGTGTAAGAAAAGGCCATAAATTGAAGAAATTATGAAGGGAAAATATTTCACAGGTAAACGCAAACATATAGTAAAGATAGTAGACTAATTACTTATAAAGCCAGTATGAAGGTGAAAACACAAAAGTAGCAAAACCAATTATATCTACAATAATTAGTCAAGGGACAAATTTTATTTTGCACAAAATAAAAAGATATAAAATATGATATCACATACATAAAATGTGAGGGGGTAAAAATTTACTGCTTTTAGAATGTGTTCAAACTTAAGCAACCATGAACTTAACATAGACTGCTATACACATAAGATGTTACATATGAACCCAGTGGAACCACAAAATCAAAAACCTGTAATAAATACATAAAAAATAAAGAAAAAGGAATGTAAGCATAACACCAAAGATAGCCATCAAACCACAAGAGATGAGAGCAAAAGAACAGAGAAGAGCAACAAAAACATCTAGAAAACAATGACCAAAATAGTAGTAAGTACATACCTATCAATAATTACTTTAAATGTAAATGAACTAAATGCTCTAATCAAAAGACATAGGATGACTAAGTAGATTAAAAAATAATGGTCAGAGGACCTGAATCAACCTGAATTTTCCCGAAGAAGACATACAGATGACCAGCAGACACATGGTAAGATGTTTAATATCACTAACCACCAGGGAAGTACAAATCAAAACCACAATGAAATACCAAATGAGACATCACCTCAGTAAGAATGGCTAGAATCAAAAGCAGAAGAAATAACAAGTGTTGGTGAGGATGTGGAGTAAATGGAACCTTCATATGCTATTAGTAGGAATGTAAATTGATACAACCACTGTGGGAAAACTTCACCTTTAGGGAATGAAGTTTCCTTACAAAGTTAAAAATAGAAATACCATACAATTCAATAATTCCACTACTGGTATTTACCCCCAAAAAACCAAAACATTAATTCAAAAAGATACACACACTCCTATGTTTATTGCAGCTTTATTTACAATAGCCAACGTATGGAAGCAACCCAGGTGTTCATTGATAGATGAATGGATAAAGAAAATGTAGTGTGTATGTGTACATACACACAAACACACACATAAATGGAATATTACTCAGACATAAAAAATGAGATCTTGCCATTTGCAGCAGCATGGATGGACCTAGAGAATATTATGCTAAAGGATATGTCAGACAAAGGCAAATACTCTGTGATTTCACTTATATCTGGAATCTAAAAAACAAATAGACAAACAAAACAGACTCACAAATACAAGAAAAAATCGGTGGTTGCCAGAGGATAGTGAGTGGGAGGATAGGCCAAATCGGTTAAGAGAATTAAGAGAGATAAACTTCCAGTTATACAACTATATTTCAATAATAAAGTATTTTTTAAAAAGCTAAATGTTTGGCTCAGTATATGGACACAAGCCACAAACATACAGTACCTCCTGTAAAGCTGTTGTCTTAACTGAGTGATGGAATGGACCATTGAGAGCACAGTGAGATGTCATTTTAGAAACAATACCCTAAGAAGGACACCAGGATGTGGTATATGCTCAAAATCAATGATTATTCATGATTCTATGTCCCAATAGGTAGAAAATATGGGTTGAGGAACAATGGAGTGTAAGGAGTAGTCTGGCTTATCATCACTTCCAGTGACCCATTGAGAATTTGGATTTTGTGCACACAATTCTGGCCTCTACAGATATAGAAGACCTGGTTCCCAAAGGAAGGCCCAGCTTCTCATACAAGTGACAGCAAGAGTATCACTGAGCTTTAAGTTACAGCAGCTACCTAGGTACTTTGGGCTTCTCATGCCAAGGAATGAACTGGCAAGAAGAGAAGTCAAAATCTTGGCAGTAGTAACTCACTGGGATCATCAGAAGATCCTTGATAAAATAAAACAAAGGAAAGGGTCTAAATATATCAGTAACAACAGTAATAGAAATAGAGTAAATTTATCTGCTGAAAGATTCTCAGGATAGATTTAAGAGCAAAAAAAGATATCTGCTCTTCTGAAGAGATACACCTAAATCAAAACTATAGCCAAAAGTTCAAATAAATAAATACTGGTAAGACAGGGAAATCACTTCAATGGTTCAAATCTTCTGAAAAGATATCCGACTGAAAAATAACAAAATGCCAAATGAAGTCTGACAAGGATATTGAATGTTGTGTTGTAGCATTCTCAAAAATCTAAGAAAAAAAATATCCCGAGGATTAAAACAAAACAAACCACAAGATCATCAAACCAGATTGATAAAAGATCTTGGAAAATAGTAATACTCAGAGTGAATGCCAGAATAAAATTTTAAAAATTCAGAGATTAGTATGCAATGGGACAGAAGATGTGGCATTGAGCCCTTGCAAGGAAGGTACGTGAACTTGATACCTCTGCATAAAGCTGGGAACTTCAAATGAAAGAAATTCACCTCCTATAAAGAAGCTGGACTGGGGGGTGGGGTGGGGGGTGGAGTCTTCAAGAGGGAAACAAGAACCTCTCTCTCTGACATAGTTCCAAAAGACAAGGGAGTTTCTTCTGAGAAGCTATAACCACTGGCTGTTCTCACATGCATCTAGTTTCATATTTATACTTCCTATAAGGCCCAGGACACTTCAGAATAACTAAAGTAGTCCTCAATATTTGAAAATCAATGTGATTCACTGTATTAACAGACTAAAGAAAAAATGTAGGAAATGATCTTAAATCAGGAAAAACATTTGACAAAATTTGCATTATTTCAAGAAAAACCTCTCAGAAACCTAGGAATAGAAATTACCTAACCTGATGAGAAACATTATTAAAAAAAATGACAGCTAATCTCAACCTTAATGGTGAAAGAATGAAGGCTTTTCCATAATATAACAAGCCAAGGATGTTCTTATTCTTAACTACTATTCAAGATTGTACTGGAATTTTAGATAGTACACCCACATCCAAAAGGAATAAATAAAAAGTCTTTCTTCACAGATGATATGACTTTCTATGTAGAAAATCTGTAATAATCTACAAAAAGCTTTTAAAACAATAAGTGATTCATCAATTCTCAGGACAAAAGGTCAATATGGAAACAGTTTACTATAATTCTGTAAATTGGCAATGAAAAATTGGCATTTGAAAAAAATTTTAAAGTACCATTTAAATGTCACCCAGAAGAAAAAAAAAACATCTTATGTACAAACATAACAAAATATGTGTGAAGTATGTATATTAAAAACTCTAAAAATCCATTAAATAAATCAGAGAACCTAATAAATTAAAAGATTTGGCATGTTCATGGAATAGACAACTCAATATTATTAAGAAATTAAGACTCCCCAAATTTATCTATATATTCAGTGCAATCTCAGAAAAAAGACCAGCAGACTTTTTTGTAGATAAAAAGATTCCAAAATTTCTATGAAGTGGAAAAGTAACTGAAATAGCTAAAATGATTTGGAAATTTAAGGATAAAGTTGGAGGACTCATGCTACCTGATTCTAATACTTACTATAAAATTACAGTACACAAGACATGGTGAACTTGGCAAAAGGACACATAGATCAGTAGAAGAAAAGAGAGTCCAGAAATAGACCCACACAAATATAGTCAACTGATTTTTGACAAAGTTATCAAAAACAATTAAATGAAGATAGTCTTTTCAATAAGTGATACTAAAAACAATGGATTTTCATATGCAAAAGAAAAAAAAATCAACCTCCATCATACCTTATACAACAATTAACTCAAAACTGACCAATGTAAAACATAGAAGTATAAACATTCCAGAAGAAAATTTCAGTGAAAATCTTGTCAACTTGGGTTTGGCAAAAGATTTTTAGATATAACACCTGAATAACCATTTGTAAAAGAAAAATGTAGTAATTTGGACTTTATTAAAATTTAGGACTTTTCTTAGTGTTGAGACTAAGAATCAAGCTACAGATGGGGAGAATATATCTGCAAATTACGTTTATGATGAGGGACTTGTAGCCAGAATACATAAAGAACTGTCAGAACTCAACAATAAGAAACCAAACAATCTAATTCTTTTTTTTTTTTTTTAAGGGTAACTTCTGCCAAGATTAAAAATGGGAACCAGATGCATCTTCCCACAAGAAATTACAAAAACAAACAAAAAAAAAAAAGAAGAAGAAGAAAGAAAGAAAGAAGAAGAAAATATCTGAAATAATGGTTTTCAAAACATTGGATCTCAGTAAAAAACAAAAAAACAAAAAAACAAAAAAAACAGAAATTCCTAAGTAATGAAAACAAAGTGAGCCCTATGATTGTCCAGCTTACTACTCTAAGAGTTTCCTGGCAGCAGTGCAGGGATGGAGAACACAGGTGGAGCTCATCAGACTCTTGATTTGGCACATGCCAGAAAATCCAGGGAGACAGAAGCCCTTACAGTTTGCAGGACAGAGTACCAAAGAAGAAAGAGCTATACAGAAAAGAAACACAGAGGTGTGCTTAGGATCCCCCTTAAGTATTCTTCGGAGTGCTAATTAGTGTGTGTGCAAAAAGACACTCCTGGGGGCTGGGAGAAAAACCATCTACAAGGATTAGAGTTAGCAGTAGAACTCAGAAGACCTGGCTGGAATAGTGCCTGTTCCCACAAGCCAGACTGGAAAATCTAACAATCCATGAGGCACTGAGTATGGTACTCCGATGGGTAATGCCTCAGTAGTAGAGAATTAGCCATAGACTAAATCAGCTGCTATGGTCTCATCTAATGAATCTTCAAACCAAGACCCAGAATGATGGAGCTGTTTCCAAATAACTCAACTGCATGCCAGGTCAATGTTCAAATATTTTTATAGGAATGCAAAAAATATGAGCCCTCCCCAAAATAAAATTCTCAGTGTTTTCATCCAATTAGGGATTATCAAGCAAGTAAGAGTCAGGAAAATATGACCTGTAATAAGGAGAAAAATTAATAAATAGAAGCCAACCCAGAACTGATATATTAGACTTATCATATGAGGACATTAAAATATTATTATACCTATATTCCATATGTTCAAAGACGAAAAAAGCATAACAAATATTCAAAATACAAAAATAGACAAACATATATACAGCAAAGATGACAAAAATAGGGAGAACGTGATGAAAAAGGTGAAAAAATATCTGAATTTAACACAAATTTCTAGAAAAAATAAGGCTTCTAAAATGGAATCAAGAAGTAGAATACTTTTGCACATTATATCATAGTGGCTAAATGTGCAGACTCTGAAAAAGATTACCTGAATTCAAATCCTGGTTCTACAACTATATCTGTGTGACTTTGGACAACTTAAAATTTCTATGCCTTGGTCTTTTCATTCTAAAATGTGGATGGTAAATAGTACTTGCCTCACAGAGTTATTCTGACAGGTTAAATGAGTCTATATAGGCTCAGTATTTAGAATAAGGCCTAGCACATAGTAAGAGCTATGTAAGGACTAGGTCCTTAATAATATTACTATCAAAGGTCATCATGCCTATTACAAGGAACTCCATTTCTTGGTACAAAACCTAGAGAAACTCACCTGTGTACCAGAAGACATATAAATGAATATTCATTGCAGCATTAATTTATCTTTGTAAACATTTGGCAAGTACCTAAATCTTCATCAACATAAAAATGGATAAATTAATAATGATTAAATTTACATAACTGTATGAGGCAGTACATTAAAATGGAAAAAGAGAGCAGCAGCTACCATCATAGACAAGTCTCAAAAATAACATGGGTCAATGGAAAAAATAAGGTTCAGAAATATATATGTAATATGATTCCATAATATCTAAAGTCAGAAAATGCAAAATAACATGTATGTGAACTCATGTATACATATTATAGAGAAATGTATAAGAAAGATGGACACAAAAATCAGAATAGTGTTTACATTTAGGTTTCAAGGGGAATGGGACAGTGGAAGGACACACAAGAAATTTCAACTATAGCTGTAAAATTTAGTTGTGGCATGCATAGCAAACTATTACAATTTACTAAAACTTTGTGATAGATATAGGGGCATACATTTTAAGTATTTTATTCTTTTTTTCTTGTGTTTTAAGTGTTTTGTGATAAAAAAAATTTTCTGACTGGAAGGAACACTTGAGTAATAAAATGGAAAGAGGTCAAGAGCTACAAACAAAATTAGAGAGGAGACAAACATTTAGACATACCTTGATAAAATTTTTGAAAATCAAGGATAAAGAATATTGGAACCAGGCATAAAAAGTCTACTAACTAAGGAAAGAAAAATATCTTAGGGGACTACAAACAGCTCTGCAACACTAAATGGCAAAAGTCACAGGGCAAAGTCTACAGAGTTTTGAAGAGAGACTGAGTACAAGAATTTCATGCTCACATCAGTTGATGATTATGTGTAAGGTAACAAGGATATTCTTAGTCATTGAAGAACTCAAATTATACATGAATTCTTCCTGAAGTATTTTCTAAAATACATTTCAGCTGACCAAGAATTCAATCCAGATAAGAAAACCTGTAAGTCATGGTACAAAAGAACTGAAGATGAACAATGTATGTAGTCTGTAAAACATAGTTAAACCGAACTAATTATGGACAAGACTTAATACATTATCAGTAGTAACATTTGACAAATGGATTCATATTCCAAAAATGCAATAATCTTATAGGATCTAAACTCACAGTTTGAATCAACAAAAAGTATAAAAATGGGAAGAGAGAGATAATGCAATTTAGAGTTTCTTATACAGCAGGGAGAAAAGAGAAACTTTCATTTTCATCGATTGTAGTTTATTTTTCTTAATTTTTAATTCTCAGTAAATAGAATGACTTCAAATATAACCAAAACTTCTGGTTTTAACTCCAATATGTAAACATTTTAGAAGTCATTAATCCCATGCTTACAGGAAAAAGTTGGACAAACTCAAAGTTAATGCCTGTTCCTGTACCTATCAGAGAACTGAGTTTGTAAGTCAAACTGATGCCTTAGAATCTGGAAAGACAAGTGAATCCCGAGGTGTAGCCCAGACATGCCTAACTGGAGCAGAAGCCAATGGAGTTAAAAGTGGTAGGAACACTAAAATGGTCATTTGGAAGAATTCCTGAAGGCCGAGTGTTGACTAGCCCAAGTGTGAGAAACTCCTAGGAGCTACAGTCCTAGAGAAACCTCCACATCTCCTGGGCTTTTCCTTGAGGAACCCCACCAGACAGGGAAGATTGGAAAAAGAGCCATTTGTGGCTCTGGCAGGGGAAAGGGAAGAGTAAAGCTTATTAAATATGCCCTGAATTTTCTCGAAAAGAATGACCTACTCTCCAGGAGGAAAGAATTTACCACAGCCTTGTTCAAGAGCCATCGGGGAGGGCACTGATCTCATTCCAGACTCCTCTCACGTAAGGGAAATAGCAGTAATTTATATGTTATGGGCTGAATTGTGTCCCCTCAAAATTTCTGTGAAGTCCTAACCCCTAGTACCTCAGAATATGACTGATTTTGGAGGTAGGGTCTTTGAAGAAGTAATTAAGTTCAAATGAGCTCATTAGGGTGGGCCCTAATTCAACAAGATTGGTTTTCCTATAAGAGGAAATTAGGACAAGACACACAGAGGGAAGAGCTAGGGAGAAGACAGCTAGCTACAAGTCAAGGAGAGAGGCTTCACAAGAAACCAAGCCTGTAGACATCTTGATCGCAGATTTCTAGCCCTCAGAATTTTGAGAAAGTAAATTTCTGTTGCTTAAACCCCCTAGTCTGTAGCACTTTGTTTAAGGCAGCCTTAGCAAACTAATACACTACCCAAACAATACTTCCTTGTGGAAATCGTAGGTCAGAAGCATTGACCAACTCAAAGATTGAGATTTAAGTGGAAGTTCATAGAATCCCCTCCTTATAGTTTATCCCCACACCCACAAGGACACAATTTAATAATAGTAGATTACAGCCACAAGAGTTTTAAGAGAGTCTCTCTGAGGAAGAATACTTAGGGATCCCCAAAGTTAAAAGGAAAAAAAAGGACACTAGAGGAATTTGAAACATCTGGTACATACCCCTAAAGAGAGCATGAGATGAAACACATCTCCTAAGTAGAGGGACATAAACTCACACTAGAAATCTATTTACCTCAATTCCTATTATACAATTTGGGTCCAGCTTTCCATCAAAAATTAAAAACATGCTAAAAGGCAAGAAAAAACACAATGGGAAGAGAAGAGGCAAACATCAGAATCAGACTCAGCTATGACACAAATTGTGGAATTACCAGGCAGCAAATTGAAAATGGCTATGATTTATATGTTAAGGGCTCTAATAGAAAAAGTAGGCAATAGGCAAAAACAGATAATATAAGCAAAGACATGGAAGTACTGAGAAAAGAATCAAAAGGAAATACTAGAAATTAAATACACTGTAGCTGAAATGAAGAATGCCTTTCATAGGGTTTCTGGCAGACTCAACAGGCTAAGGAAAGAATTTGTGAGCTTGAGGATAGGTCAATAGAAACTTTGAGAACTGAAATGCAAATGAAATAAGAATGAAAGAATAGAATGCTATATCCAAAAACAATGGGACAAATTCAAAAGATGTAACATGTGCATAATTAGAATACTAGAAGAAAGAGAATGGAGCAAAATAATTTTTGAAGTAATAATAGCTGAGAATTTTCAAAAAGTAATGATGGACATCAAACCGTAGATCCAAATATAGTTAAAAAAACCTATACGTAGACATATATCGTAACTGCAGGAAACCAAAGACAAAAATAATATCTTGAAATAAGCCTTTGCCTATAGAGAACAATACACGTTGCCTATAGAGGAACAGGGTAAGATTTACAGAAGTTCTCTTATCAGAAACCATGCAAGCAAGAAGAAAGTGGAGGGAAATATTAAATGTATTGAAAGAAAAAAAGAAATGCTCAACTAAAATTTTATCAAAATTCTATTTCAAAAGTGAAGGAAAAGTAAAGTCTTTCTCAGACAATCAGAAACAGAAGTCACCTCCAGCAGGCCCACCTGGCAAGAAATAGGAAGAGATTTTCTTCATGTAGGAGGAGAATTATATATATATCAAAATTTGGATATATCTAAAAAAGGAAGAGCATCAGAGAAGGAATAAAAGTAAAATAAAACCTTGTACTTTTCTTATTACTAACTAAAATAAAATGTAACTGTTTAAAGTACTAATAGTAATTATGGATTGGGTTATTATAGCATATTGGTAAAAGAAATGAATGACAGAATTGTCACAAGAAGCAGGAGAGAGGAATTAGTAATGCTCTATTAGAA
The DNA here is from genome assembly GCF_964656455.1 of Halichoerus grypus. Classification (NCBI taxonomy): domain Eukaryota; kingdom Metazoa; phylum Chordata; class Mammalia; order Carnivora; family Phocidae; genus Halichoerus; species Halichoerus grypus. The sequence continues at coordinate 55,451,846 of NC_135717.1, forward strand.
GGCACCTGCACTGCACTTGACACAATTGAAGGTGATCTTACCTTAATTAAATTTAAATATTTTAAACTCTAGAGAAACCATTAAAAGTATATATTCTTAAAAGTGTGACTGATATGCTCAAAAAGGGGATAAGATCATTTAAAATGCCCATATGAAACCAGAGAAAGCAGAAAAGAAGCCTTTGGCAATAAATACAAAACAATTACAAACATAATCGCTATTAACTCAAATATATCAGTAATCATTTAAACATGAATGGTGTAAATAGGCTAAATAAAAGATGGAAGCAGATAAAGGGGAACACCGGTTATAGTGTTGGTGGGAATGCAAATTGGTGCAGCCACTCTTGAAAACAGTAGGGAGGTTTCTCAAAAAGTTAAAACTAGAACTATCCTATGATCCAGAAATTGCACTCCTAGGTATTTACTCAAAGGATACAAAACTACTAATTTGAAGGGATACATGCACCCCCATGTTTATAGCATGGGGTATAGCAATAACCAAATTATGGAAGGAGACCAAATGTTCAATGACTGATGAATGAATAAAGAAGTTGTGGGGTGTGTGTGCGGGTGTGTATGTATATATAGGAATCTTACTCAGCCATCAACAAGAATGAAATCTTGCCATTTGCAATGACATGGATGGAGCTAGAGAATATTATGCTAAGTGAAATATCATTCAGAGAAAGACAAATACATGACTTCACTCATATGTGGAATCTAAGAAACAAAACAAATGAACATGGGGGGTGGGAAAGAGAGAGACAAACCAAGAAACAGACTCTCAACTATAGAAAACAAACTGATGGTTACCAGAGGGGAGTTGGAGGTGGAGGGGAAATGAGTGAAATAGGTAATAGGGATTAAGGAGGACACTTGTCATGGTGAGCACCAGAGGTTGTATCTAAGTTTTAAATCTTTCAATTCTACACCTGAAACTAACATCGCACTGTAGGTTGACTAACTGGAATTTAAATAAAGTCTTGAAGAAAAAAAAAAATCCAAGATGGAGATTGTGAGAGTGGTTTAAAAAAAGAAAAGACAACGCTCTCTTATTTGTAAAAAACCCACTTTACTTGTCATGGTGAGCACCAGAGGTTGTATCTAAGTTTTAAACCTTTCAATTCTACATCTGAAACTAACATCACACTGTAGGTTAACTGGAATTTAAATAAAATCTTGAGGAAAAAAAAAATCCAAGATGGAGATTGTGAGAGTAGTTTAAAAAAAGAAAAGACAAAGCTCTCTTATTTGTAAAAAACCCACTTTAAATACGGACAGGTTAAGGGGCGCCTGGGTGGCTCAGTTGTTGGGCATCTGCCTTCAGCTCAGGTCATGATCCCAGGGTCCTGGGATTGAACCCCGCATCAGGCTCCCTGCTCCGTGGGAAGCCTGCTTCTCCCTCTCCCACTCCCCCTGCTTGTGTTCCTGCTCTCTCTGTCTCTGTCAAATAAATAAATAAATCTTAAAAAAATATATATATGGACAGGTTAAGAGCAAAAGGAGAGCTACACCATGCTAACAGTAAAAAAAGTTGAAGTAGCTATATTAATTTCATACAAAGTAGATGTAGCAGTCCCAACCATATATGCACATAACAATAGAGGAACAACAACAGTGAAACAAAAACTAATAGAACTGAAAGAAAAAAATAGACATATTCACTATTATAGAGACTTCAACACCTCCTGTCAGTACTTAATAGATCAAACAAGGAAAAACCAATGAGGATATAGTTAAGCTAAACAACACTATCAATCAACTTGAATTAACTGACAATTTCAGAATACTCCTTTCAAAAAAAATGATCACTTCACAGTGATCACTTCACAGTATATATATCAAATCATTATGTTGTACCCCTGAAACTAATATAATGTTATGTCAGTTGTCTTAAAAAAAAAAGGGTAAGCAAACACACACACACACACACACACACACAGCAGAATGAACAATCTTCTCAAGTTCTTATGGAACTATCACCAAGACAGACCACATTCTGGGCCACAGAACACACTTAACAAATTTAAAAGAAAGAAATCATACAAAATATGTTCTCAGATCACAATGGAATAAAACTAGAAATCAGTAATAGAGAGATAGATGGAAAATCTCCAAATATTTGAAAATAAAGAATACACTTCAAATAAGACATGGATCAAAGAAGAAGTCTCAAAAATAAAAATTTTGTGAGCTAAATGGAAGCTGAATGCAAATTACCAAATTTCTGAGATGCAGCAAAAGTAGTGGTGTGAAGGCATTAAACACATAGATTATAAAAAGAGTAACAACCTAAAATCAATAACCAAAATGTCCACCTAGGGAAACTAAAGAAAGAAGAACAATTTAAACATAAAGCAAACACAAGAAATAACCAAAATTAGAGAATATGACAATGAAATTGAGAATGGGAAAATAGGTAAATTCAATAAAAATCAAACCTTATTTAAGTGATTAATAAAATTGACAAATTTTTAGCTAACAAACAGAGCATATGTAAATCAGAATTGAAAGAGGGGCCAATGCCTAGTAATCCCTTGGACATTAAAAAGATAATAAAAAACTGTAAAAACAAAAGACATTGAATCAGTAATTCTTAACCTTCAAAAAAAAAAAAGACCAGGCCCAGATGGATTCATTGGTGATTTCTACCAAATATTTATGGAAACAATTATACCAATTCTTCACCATATTTTCCAGAAAATAGAAGCAAAGAGAACACTTCTTAACTTACTCTGTGAGGCCAGCATTTCCCTAACACCAAAACCAGAGGAAAAAAAAAAAAGAAAAACATTACAAGAAAGGAAAACTACAGACTAATACCTTTTATGAACATATGCATAAAATTACCACAAATTATTAGTAAATAGATTCCAACAATGTATAAAAACAATTATATATCATGGCCAAGTATGGTTTATTCTAGGTATACAAATCTGGTTTAACAAAATCAATGTAATCCATTACATCAACAGACTAAACAAGAAAAATTACATGTTTCTATAAATTGACACAGAAAAAAAAATTGACAAAACCAAACACCCATTCATGATTAAAAAAAAAAAACTATTAGCAAACTAGGAATAGAGAGAAACTTTATCAGCTTGATAGATAATATATAAAAGAAAATCTGCTGACATCAAACTTAATGATGAGAAATTGGATGCTTTCCCCCTAAGATGAGGAATAACACAAGGAAGTCTCCTCTCACCACTCCTATTCAACACTGTACTGGAAAGACCTACTAGTGCAATAAGAAAATAAAAGAAACACTAACTGGGAAGGAAGAAATAGAAGTATATTTCTTCACAGATGACATGATTATCTATGTTAGAAAATCCAAAGACTCAACCACCCAAAAAATCAGCTGGAACTAATAAGTGATTACAACATGGCTTCAAGGTACAAGGTACATACAACAAATAATTGGAATTTGAAATTAAAAACAATACCATTTTATAGCCCCCAAAATTATTTATTTAGGTATGAATCTAACAAAAGATGTATAAGATCCATAAGCAGAAAACCAAAAAACTTAAAGACTTATGAAGATCTACATAACTAGATACTTTTTGTTCTTGGGTTGAAAGACAGTATTGCAAAGATATTTATTTTTCCCAGTTAGACCTATAATTTCAATTTCAGCCCCAGCAAAATCTTAGCAGGCTCATTTGTCGATCTCAACAAATTGATCCTAACATTTTTATTGGGACTATCGAGGACTTAGAATAGCCAATACAGTGCTTAAGAAGAATGAATTTAGAAGACTCACAATACCTGATTTCAAGATAACTTTAAGTCTACAGTAATCTAGACAGTGTTATATTGGTGAAAGAATGGGCATATAGATACATGCAACAGAATAGACTCACATGAACACCATCAACTGATTTTTGAGAAAAGGAACAAAGGCAGTTTGATGGAGAAATAAGTCTTTTCGACAAAGACACTAGAACAATTGGATGTCCATATGCAAAAAAATAAAAGAATCTAGACACAAACCTCATAACTTATACATAATTAACTCCAAATGGATCACAGACCAAAATCTAGAATGCCAGTCCATAAAACTTCTCGGGAAAAAAAACATGGGAGAAAATCTATATGACTTTAGATTTGGTGATGCATTTAAAAATATAACACCAATACCATCTGGGGGAAAAATTATGGATAGCAGAGATTGGGATGCAGGACTCTCGAGGTTGCTATGGGAGGTTACAGATAAGGCGGGGAGGTAGGCTAGAATGCTCCAGTGGTGATGGATCAGAGACATCAGTATTAGCTCATATTTAGCTTTATACAGACACAGATGGTCACATACAGAAATATTCGCAGATATGTATACAAACCTAGGATAGTATACACACCTGTTTCCTTGCTCTGGCCACTGAGGGGGCCTTAGAATGCCACAGTAACAATGAGCACACCTGGCAGGCAGGTCTTGATTTCTAAAGACTGTGTTCCCGTAAAACCAGTAAAAGGAACCCAGGCTCCTTGGAGAAATGGCTGGTTCTCAGACTGAGGCAGGAAATGTGCAAGATAACTCTGGAGCATTTTATAATCTGAAAAGTGAGAAAATACTAAGAAATGGCACATAAAATGATGGAAGTGTCACAGAAGCCAACTGAAAGAGTTACCAATGGCCAAAGCTGGAACAATTTAGCATCCAAAAAAAAAAAAGCAAGTTAGTACTGGATTACAACCCAAAGTATAAAATAAATATGTATGCATTCATACCGAGATGATTAAATAAGAAACTGAGACAGTAGACAAAGCACCTGTGCAGAAGAATTCAAAATAATTTCTGTAACTACTCCACACTTAAGGAGGTACAGCATAATTTCTTACTCCTTTTGTGTGGTCTGTGCATAGTGACTTCCTTTTTGAGTATAATATGGAAAGGAAGAAAGAGAAGAGTAGCTTTATAATAGAAAAAATAGACAAACACTACCTCATCCAAATGATCAAGCTTAACCTCAACAGTAATAAATCCTACTGATAGTACACATTCTTTTTATGATGGGATGGGAATGGCATTTTACTTCCATGATCTTCCTCCCCCAAACACATTACCCAGCCTCATCTTGAGAAAAACAGCAGACAAATCTCAACTAAGGGACATTCTATACAAAACCAGTACTTCTGAAAACTTTCAAGGTCGTCAAAAACATTGAAAGTCAGAGAAACTGTCACAGCCAAAAGGAGCCTAAGCAAATACGGTTAATGAATGCAATGTGGTACCTTGGATGACATCCAGGAACAGAAAATGGACATTAGGGGAAAACTGAGGAAATCTGAATAAAATATGAGCTTTAGTTTATTTCTTAGTAATGTGTCAGCATTGATTCATTAATTGTGGCAATGTACCATACTAACGTAAGATGTTCATAATAGGGAAAACTAAGTATGGGATATATTGCAAGTCTCTACACTATCTGAAATAATTCTGCAAATCTAAAATTATTCAAAAGTTAAAATTTTAAAAATATATAAATATAAATATATAAAAGCATGTTTTTTGTATTGTTTTTAAAAAGGCTGGTAACACCCAATCTTGGCAAGGAACATTCTTATTTTGCTGGTGGGAATGTAAAATGGTACAACTTACTTTATACAGTCTTTTTATTCTTATGAAATTTTCCAGGAGTGAAAAAACATAGGACTACCAATAGGCTGGTGCAAGAATGTTCACAGCAATGTTATTCATAATAGCCAGAAAGTGGAAACAGTCAAATATCCCTCAGCAGGAAAATAATTTATGGTATCTTCATACAACAGGAGATACTTAGTATTAAAAGATATTTAACATCCATCTCAAAAATATGGATGAATCTCAATACCTCTGTTGAGAAAAGCAGCTAGACAGAAGAGTATACACTGTAGGATTCCATTTATATGAATTTCTAAAACAGGAAAAGGACTCTACAGTGAAAAGATTCACAAAAGCTTTGTCTGAGGAGGGGTTGACTTAAAAAGGCCCAAGGGAAATTTCTTGGGTAAAAGAAATGTTCTACATCTTAATAGGGGTATAGCCTACATGAGTATATACATTGTCAAAATTCACTGAGCTGTACACAAGATTTGTACATTTCATTCAATGTAAATTTTAACTTTAGAGGGAACTGTAAATACACAGGAAAAGCAATGTCAATGTATCCATTTTGGTTCATCCTTGAAATAATGACCCCCCAACCATATTTTGATTGTCTCATTAATGTCATACTTGCTTCCAAATATGATTTATGATTTAGATTAAGTTGCAGATTTTTTAAAGGTTTTATTTATTTATTTGACAGAGACAGAGAGAGCACAAGCAGAGGGAGCAGAAGGGAGAGGGAGAAGCAGACTCCCCACTGAGTAAGGAGCCTGATGTGGGGCTCGATCCCAGGACTCGGGGATCATGACCTGAGCCAAAGGCAGACACTTAACTGGCTGAGCCACCCAGGTGCCCCTAAGTTGTATATTGAAGGAATAATTTAAAATTCATTTCTTGGGGCGCCTGGGTGGCTCAGTCGTTAAGCGTCTGCCTTCAGCTCAGGTCATGATCCCAGGGTCCTGGGATCGAGCCCCACATCGGGCTCCCTGCTCCACGGGAAGCCTGCTTCTCCCTCTCCCACTCCCCCTGCTTGTGTTCCCTCTCTCGCTGTGTCTCTCTCTGTCAAATAAATAAATAAAATCTTTAAAAAAAATAAAATAATAAAATAAAATAAAATTCATTTCTTCCAGGTTGCTTAATTTATTGGCATATAGTTGTTGATAATAATTTCTAATAATTGTTTCTATTTCCTTAGTGTTAGTCATGATCTCTTCCCTTTCATCCATAATTTTATTAATTTGGGTCCTTTCTCTTTTCTTTTGGATAAGTCTGGCCAGTGGTTTATTGATCTTATTAATTCTTTCAAAGAACCAGCTTCTACTTTCATTGATCTGCTCTACTGTATTTCTGGTTTCTAATTCATTGATCTCTGCTCCAATCTTATTTCTCTTCTAATGTGTGGCTTAGGCATCATTTGTTGTTTTTTCTCCAACATCTTTAAGGTGTAAAGTTAGTTGGTGAATTCGGGATTTTTCTTTTTTTTTTTTTTTTTTTTTGAGTGAGGCTTGGATGGCTATGTATTTCCCCCTTAGGACTGCCTTTCCAGTATCGCATAGGTTTTGGACCAATGTGTTTTCATTCTCATTGATTTCCATGAATTGCTTAAGTTCTTCTTTGATTTCCGGGTTGACCCAAACATTCTTGAGCAGAGTGGTCTTTAGCTTCCAAGTGTTTGAATTTCTGCCAAATTTTTTCTTGTGATTGAGTTCCAGTTTTAAAGCATTGCGGTCTGAGAATATTCAGGGAATAATCTCAATCTTTTGGTATCGGTTGAGACGTGATTTGTGACCCAGTATGTTGTCTATTCTGGAGAAAGTTCCATATGCACTGGAGAAGAATTAGTATTCTGTTGTTTTAAGGTGGAATGTTCTGTATATATCTATGAGGTCCATCTGGTCCAGTGTGTCATTCAAAGCTTTTGTTTCTTTGTTGATTTTCTGCTTTGATGATCTATTGCTGAGAGTGGAGTAACCAAAGAGGTAAAGGGTCTATACTCTAGGAACTACAGAACACTCATGAAAGAAATTGAAGAAGACACAAAAAAATGGAAAAATATTCCATGCTCATGGATCGAAAGAATAAACATTGTTAAAATGTCTATGCTGCTCAGAGCAATCTATACCTTCAACATCATCCTGATCAAAATACCAATTACATTTTTCAAAGTGCTGGAACAAATAATCCTAAAATTTGTATGGAATCAGAAAAGACCCCAAATCACCAAGGGAATGTTGAAAAAGAAAAACAAAGCTGGGGGCATCACGTTGCCTGATTTCAAGCTCTATTACAAAGCAGTGATCACCAAGACAGCACAGTACTGGCACAAAAACAGACATATAGACTAATGGAACAGAACAGAGAACCCAGATATGGACCCTCAACTCTATGGTCAAATAATCTTTGACAAAGTAGGAAAAAATATGCAATGGAAAAAAGACAGTCTCTTCAATAAATGGTGCTGGGAAAATTGGATGCCTATATACAGAAGAATGAAACTCAACCATTCTCTTACACCATACACAAAGATAAACTCAAAGTGGATGAAAGACCTCAATGTGAGACAGGAATCCATCAAAATCCTAGAGGAGAATATAGGCAGTAACCTCTTTGACATCAGCCACAGCAAATTTTTCAAGACACGTCTCCAATGGCATGGGAAACAAAAGTGAAAATGAACTTTTGGGACTTCATCAAGATAAAAAGCTTCTGCACAGCAAAGGAAACTGTCAACAAAACAAAGAGGGAGCCCACGGAATGGGAGAAGATTTTTACAAATGACACTACAGACAAAGGGCTGATATCCAAGATCTATAAAGAACTTCTCAAACTCAACACCCAAAAAACAAATAATCAAGTCAAAAAATGGGCAGAAGACATGAATGGACATTTCTCCAAAGAAGACATACACATGAAAAAATGTTCATCATCATTAGCCATCAGGGAAATTCAAATCAAAACCATGTTGAGATACCTCCTTACACCAGTTAGAATGGCAAAAATTGACAAGTAAGAACAAATGTTGGCGAGGTTGTGGAGAAAGGGGAACCCTCTTACACTGTTGGTGGAAATTCAATAATTAGCATTTTTGGTTTTTGATGTTTTTAAAAAAAATGTTTTGAGTACAGCTGACATGCAATGTTACATTAGTTTCAGGTGTACATAGTGACTCCACTTCTCTATACATTATGCTGTGCTCATGGCAAGTGTAGCTACCATCTGTCATCATACAACCCTATAATTAGCATGTTTAAATGTTTACTATGAATCATCACTGGAGCAAAACACCTCTGAAAAAATAATTATTGCCCACTTCACAGATGAGTCAATTAGGGCTCAGACAGAAAGGGAGACTTGTTCAAGATTACTCAGAAAGGAGAGGGGTAAATTCCATGGACCACCAGTATCTTTGGGGTTTGCTCTTAACCAGATGGGGGTGGGGGGAGTAAAAGCCAAGGTTAATAATGTAATTGAATGGTGAATTCAGCTGAGTTTCCAGGACTTCAGGGAAAAACCAACATGAAAATGAGATGTGGAGTTTTATTGCCTGATAGAAGGAATTAAAGTAGCTCACCAGGAGAAGCAAGTGTTTTTCTTTTTTTTTTTTTTTTAAAGATTTTATTTATTTATTTTGAGAGAGAGAATGAGAGAGAGAGAGAGCACATGAGAGGGGGGAGGGTCAGAGGGAGAAGCAGACTCCCTGCTGAGCAGGGAGCCTGATGGGGGACTCGATCCTGGGACTCCAAGATCATGACCTGAGCCAAAGGCAGTTGCTTAACCAACTGAGCCACCCAGGCGCCCAAAGCAAGTGTTTTTCTGACACTAAATTCAAAGAGGATTGTAGAACTCCATCCAGAAGTCCTTGTGTAAGAACTGGAGAACAGTATCATGCACAATGTATCAAGTAAGTAGCAGTTTTACAGAGCATGCAGACACCTTCTTGACCTTTCTCACCCTGATGTTCCATAAAAACTGAAAAACCGGCTGTAGGGGTCTTGCTCTGCTAACAGCTTTACCTTTAGTACGGCCCACCTAGGAGCTCAGTTCCAACATATCCTACTTCATTCAATGTAGCCTGCACTAATCAGCCTATTAGTAATCATGCTAATTGAACTATTTGTTGTGAGTTCAGTCTGATCTGCTACTGAGGAAAATAAACATCTTGGTTTATCCATGGCATGTGTTCTCAAGAAATGCTTCACTTAGCACCCAGCTGTAAATCTGAATAAAATTGAGAAGAGAAATTTCCACAGACAAATGTTTTGGCTAACTGTCTCCCATGGCATTTCAACTGAAATCTTCTCTTTAAAAAATATAGCTGCCATTTGAACCAATATTTCTTCAGTTTATTCCATTTCCAATTAGTGGCTCAGTTTTGTGTTGGCATTTCTGTTTTAGCAGCTGCAGTGAAATCAATGGGCCAAATGCTGTCTCCCCCTTTTGCCTACATTGCCACTTCTACTGATACACACAGGCAGAGCACAAGGACCAGGGGGCAAAAGCTGGCCCAGAATAGCAACTGTCCTATTCATTAATGCCTCAATGAGTCGACGACAGCAGAATTCAGTCAGATGTTTTCTGAAAAATATAAATAACCGTGCTTATGGCTCAAATGAAGGGTCTTATTTAGAAGCAAAGGGGTTATTAAAAGCAACCACACACCCTCAACTAGAGGGAGGAATATGCTTTCTTGCCTCCCAGTATCAAGAAATTGTGTCTCGTAATAAAGATAGTCCTATTACAGGAAAATTTGAGGACTACCTTTTTTGAACACACATTGAATCTATTTAGTAAGCATCTCTCAAGGAGAGACTCAGCGCTGTGCTAATCCTACAGGTGTTAATCAAAAGCAAAAGTTATTCTCCTTCTGCAGTGATGGTAGAAATACTTGCAATGACTAGATTTTCAGAAGAAATGGAGTGAAGCCCTCAAGAGCAAGAGGCATGGCTTTTGCCCAAGGGCTTGAGCCACTGTTCTGTCCTTCAGATGCCTTTCTTTCCCACTTGAGAGTGTGAGGTTTATTCAGAGCATTAAGTTAATGACTGCAGAATAATTCTAGTCTTGGGATGGAGGGAGATGACTGTTGTTTTTTCTTCAGATAGGAGGGTATATGAATCCTTAAAAGTAACTTCAGCCCTCCACAGTGTGCTGTCCAATATGGTAGCCATCAGACAGATGTAGCTTAGTCAATTGAAATTTAAAATTAAAAAATTCAATTCCTTACTTGCACTAGTCACATTTCAAGTGCTTTGACAGCAAGAAATAGACCGTTTCCATCATCATTGCTAGTCTTATTGGATAACCCTACTCCACGTTAAGTGAAAAGGCTCCTGAAGTCACTGCTGTAGACGATTCTGGTTGAATTCAAGATTCTCCCATTATAGAAGACCTTGATACATGACAGAGGCCTTCAATCTGACTGCAAACCCACTGATGCTTAAATGGGGGGGAGTTCCTCCTAGTCACAGTCCCACCATGACTATATGCAAGATCACATTTAAAAGCAGCAGTGTACTGGGAACTTGAAACTTGACCTCAGGAAGCTTACAACTGAAGACATTTCTCTTCTTCTTGCCTTTTTGTCCTCTCCCTTTGTCCATGTACATCTCCCTCGGTGTCACATGCCCTCCCTCTCTCTCTGATTGTCTTTTGCCTTGCCTACTCATTAATGAAAGAACTCTAGGCTCATTTATGCCCTGGAAAATTAGTGATTTAATATGAGAAGACTGGTTGCTAGGTTTGAAGACAGAAGTTTTTGACACCCTAAGTCTGCTTCTGAGTGACTTCTTTGCATATTGTTATAAAAATATTTCCATTTCCCTTTGAGAACCAATGGCATCCACCAGGATACAGTGAAACCTGTGGGTATGCGGCAATGTCTTGCCAGACGGATGAACTGGTAACTGTCTGAGCTTATCAAAATGCTATTGTAATGTCAAGACAGCTGCAAGGCTGTTTCCAGAGAGCCTAATTACAGTGGCTGGGAGATGAGCTCGAAAGGAGAAAATGCTGTCCCTAAGTAAGATAAGCAAATGGAACTTTACAAATGTATATTCTCGTCCTCCTTGTCTCCTCTGTTGCCAACAGGCAGCCAAAAAGCCAGTGGGGTTCTTTCAAAGGCTGTCTTTCCATTAGGACTTCAATGGCATTGGCAATAAAAGGTGAGACAGAAGGGCATGCAAAATGGAGCTGAATGCCACCCTGGAACCATGTTTATTATGCTGAGAACATACTTGTTGCTATGCTAATGGGACAGGATTCTATTTCTCTGACTATTTAAAATTTTCCAGCACAAATGAGGCAGTGTAGTGGGGCTGTTACATCATGTAGCTTCTCAAAGGGCTGATGGCTCCTCTCCATTTACACCTCCTCCTCTTGCACATGGCCCCCTTTCCTGGTGAGAAGATGCTTTTGCTTTTTACAAAGTGGTCTCATTTGCTTGGAAAACATCATGAGACTCACTTAGGATTCATAACAGCCAGATTTCATCAGGACTCCACAAAGGTAAAGATGTCTTGGCCATGTTCCAAATGTGTTCAAGTCCTCCTCCTTCTACCTCTCACCCCTCCATAGCTGTTCCACCAAAAACAGCAACAAAAAAGAAATGGACCATTCAGCTGAAAAGAAGCATCAGAGTTTAAAAGGTTTGGTTTAGGCGTTTTTTTTCCCTCCAAGTCAAATTGGGTTCCACCGTGTGGATAAGACAACAGCAAAGGAAGGTAAAGCCAGGGGGAAAAGAAAAGGGAAGAAAAGATAAACTTGGGTTGGAGAAGTTTGTCCTTTATCGGGGATAAAGCTTAAAATCAATGGTAAACATAAAGTACCTAAAACAAAGAGTAACTCAAAACCAAAATGTATACCTTTATGCCCCCCCCCACATCCCATCTGTCGACTTGTCTTAATTACCACGACTAGCCTAACCTAAGCCAGCATCTTCCTGCAACTGGAGTCTATGGTCTCCCAACCCATCTGCTGGTTCAGGCGCTCTTGCTTCGCTCCAATGAAGTCATTCTCCTCCCTGTAGGCAGAGTGATGTTTGAACTTCTGCTTAAGTATCCCTAATAGTCTGTAGTGCTTTTAACATAAAGGCAACCTTCCTTGACATGGTTTCCAGGTTCTATAAATCCCAGCCCCTCCCCACCCCTCTGAGAAGCCCCAGCTCACTCCGCTATCATAGGCTTTCTCAGCCATAGCCTTCCCTCAGTGTCCCTCAAGTATCATTACTTCAGCCAGTTTCCAGATATTCATATATACCTCTCTCCTCTGTCTGGAATCCTCTTTCTTCCTCTGTTTACCTGTGTAACTCCAATTTCACCTTCATTTCTCAGCCTGATAGATCCTTCCCTGACCTTCACCAGAAAGCCTTCTCCAACCTCACTAGGCAAGAAGCCTTGAATATACTGTGTTTTCTTTGTATTCTGCCTTTACTTTTGTAATTGTTACTGAGGTTTCATTTTCACATTCATTGTATGCATATTTAATTGCTTTTATTTCCCCCCCTAGGTTTGTGAGGTCAGGGAATAAGTCTTTCTTGCTTATAATTATACTCTTGGGACGATGCTGGCACCTGGCACTAAATGGCACCTCAAAATTATTTGAGGGACTAAGAAAGGAAGGAGGGAGGGACTTATCCAGACATAATGCAATACATTCCCTGAAGGCATGTGACTGAGCCTATGACTGTTTGTGTTAACTTTTTGATAAATAATTGTTGCTTTATCTAAAGCAGTTAGCAATGATTGACTGACTGAGCGAAGGGTTAGGTATAGTAGGAACTTTTCCTAGGTACAGCAAAGAGCACATCTAGGAGGAGAGAAGTACACATGTGATGTGCAGTAGTAGACGTCTAGCCTGGATGTGTCTTTCCTTGATTTGGTGGCTTTCCTTGAGCCAGACTTAATGTGTTCTAAGACATATGGCCAAAGTCAATTGTAAACACTTTCCTTTGAGGAAATGGACCTTGCTGAACTTGCTTTCATCAGACACTGGAGGCAAAAGGACTCATAGCATCTGCCAAGCCCTCAGATCCCAAATCAAATTATACAAGTGTTACCAGTGAGGTTACGGAAGGGCCAGTTGGAGAGTGTTAAAAACCTTGTAAAAATTAGACAAAATAGGATATTGACTCTATGGTTATTTTTCCAAATGTAGAAATTTTAGTTCACCAACTAGGGTAAGTAGTCTGTAAAAGATCCTAACACTGCCTGGTATGTTATTATTTCATGATAATTAATTTTTATTCAATCTGGTGCATATTATATAATGGTATTCTGTTTGGTATTTGCTGAACCTTAATAGCAGCTTTCCAAACATTCCTGTTAGGTCAGCCTAGACCTCCATCCAAATCCTAGTGCTCTCTTTACAATATTCAACTTGTATTTGGGGATGTGTGCTCCTGTGTATTGTTGGAAGCTTTAGTGACTTCGAGTTCCTGATAAGATGGATGTTAACTTGTTCCACCTAGATACTGTGCTGAATGGCACATTTCTGTATTGTCAAGTTGTCATTTCTAAATTGTATGAGCCCAACAAAGATCAACAAAATTTTAACTGACAATGCTAAATCCATTATTACTCTTCCTTATTACAGCCCAGGGCTAAGGTAAAAAAAAAAAATGAATATAGAAAATTTAACAAAATTCATGTCTGTATGTTCCATTTCAATTCTGGCATTTAGCCATGAATATTGAATACTCATGAATACTGTTAAATAAAATTTTCTATATCAGCTACATGCAGAAGAATGAAACTGGACCATTTTCTTACATCTTACACAAAAATAAACGCAAAATGGATTAAAGACCTAAATGTAAGACCTGAAACCATAAAAATTCTAAAAGGAAACAAGAAACTCTTGAACATCAGTTTTAGCAGTATTTTTTTGGACCTGTCTCAGGCAAGGGCAACAAAAGCAAAACTCAGCAATCGTGACTACATCAAACTAAAAAGCTTTTGCAGTGAAGGAAACTGCCAACAAAACAAAAGGGCAACTTACTGAATGGAGAACATACTTGAAATGATCAATAAGGGGTTAATGTCCAAAACATTTAAAGATCTCATTCCATTAAATACCAAAAAAACGCCACAAACAATTCGATTACAAATGGGCAGAGAACCTGAATAGACATTTTTCCAAAGAAGACATACAGATGGCCAGCAGACACATGAAAAAATGCTCAATGTCACTCATCATTAGGGAAATGCAAATCCAAGCCACAATGAGATGTTACCTCAAACCTGTCAGAATAGCTAGTATCCAAAAGACAAGAAATAATGAGTGTTGGTGAGGATGTGGAGAAAAGGGAACTGTTAAGCACTGTTGGTGGGAATGTAAATTGGTGCAGCCTCTATGGACAACAGTATGGAGATTTCTCAGGCAACTAATAGAACCACCATATGATCCAGCAATTATACTTCTCAGTATTTACCCAAAGAAAACAAAAACACTAATTTGAAAAGATATATGCAACCTATATTCATTGCAGCAGCATTTACAATAGCCCAGATATGGAAGCAACCTAAATGTCTATCAATAGATGAATGGGTAAAGAAGATGTGGCATGTATATGCAATGAAATATTGCTCAACCATAATAAGAAATGAAATCTTGCCATTTATAATATGGATGGACCTAGAGGGCATTATGGTAAGTGAAACAAGTCAAAGAAAGACAGATATCATATGATTTCACTTATACGTGGAATCAAAACAAAACAAAACAAATGAACAAACAAAACAGAAACACTTATTAAGGGAACTGGTGATTGCCAGGGGTAGCGTGATGGGGGATGGATGAAATAGGTAAAGGGGATTAAGAAGTATTAACTTGCAGTTATAAAAATAATCAAGGGGATGTAAAGTACAGCACAGGGAATATAGTCAATAATATTGTAATAACTTCGTATGGTGACAGATGAGAACTACAATGATTGTGGAGGACATTTCATAATGTATATTAATGTCGAATTGCTTTGTTGTACACCTGAAGGCAATATAATACTGTATGCCAACTATACTCCAATAGAAAAAATTCTGGCATTCAGATACTGGATTTAATGAACGATTTTGTAAGTAAAGTTGTCTGAGTTAAGAAGGACTCTAATTTATTATATTCTTGATTTTTATTTAGCAATTTCATAAAAACATGAAAAAAATAAAGAGATGTTCAGATTTGTTTCCATCATCCTTAGGTGGTTAATTATAGTATGAACACCATGATTTTCTATACTGAAATAGAAAAAAAATCCTTAGAGACATGTTTAATCATTTGGATCTAGTAGTGCAGTGTTTATTCATTCATTTTGAGTCCATTAGAGTGTAAATTAGATTTGATTTGCTTGCTCTGATTGGCTTAATTGCCCCAGTTACAGCTGAAGTACAAATAAAATTGTAATAAATTGAACAGATGTTTAACCTACTCTACCAAGATCTTTAATAGTCAATTCCAATTGCAATTTACATTCAGCAATTTAACAAGACCCTTAGGAAACGTATTTGATTATTAAAACAAGCTATTTGTTTCTATGTGTGATGGAAACAAGACCATTGTGTCATATGTTATGGCCTGATTCAATTCTTTTGTATTATTCAATTTTGTTAAGAGGGAAACACACACACACACACACACATACACACGTAATGAATGCATGGCTTCAGAAGTTAGTTTGCCAGCTTGAAAAAAAATGGACACCACATTCGAAATGATGCTGGAAGAGAATTTTACGCATTATGAAATATTTTATAAAGAAACAATCCTATCACATTTTCCATAAGCATCTTCACTATTAGCTTTTTTTATAGCCAATGGGAAAAACTCACCTTAAGTAAAGCATCAGTTAGAAAACAAATAACCGATTCCATTATTTAGATTCTGCAGGTCATTCATCCACAACTCATGTAGAAATAAAAAAATACTCTTACAAAACACACATGGCATTGCATTGTCTTCTACAATGCTTTCACTTTAATTTAATGTGACTGTTAAGATACTGTATAACTTCTGTGTGATCTGTTCTTAAGAATGCTTGGCAGAAGCTGGCACATTGCAGCTCTTGTATTTCCTCAGAAAGGAATTCAGGATGGATTTTATGTCTAGTTCTATAAATTTATAATGTGAACTTCCAAAGAGATTTCCAGTTATTATACACTGAGGCCATGTTTCAGTAATAGGAAAGTTAGTTTACCAGGAAGATAAGCTTGTAGTATGGATAAAGAATCACTCAATTGAAAACCAAATAAACATTAAGAATCAGCTAATCCTGGAGCCAAAATTCAAATGCCTACAAGAATCAGGTAAACAGCCTGAATGAGTGAAGCTCCCAGTAGGCACAATGGTGAACTGAAAGGGCCCATCTTCTTTAAAGGGACTGACACACTCAGCTCTAGCCAATTACTGTGGTGATGGAATGCAAGCCAGGGATGACAGAGATTCTGAGTTTTCATGAAACATTCAGAATGCAGATTTTTGTAAAATCTCTCTTGATTAAAAAATCTGTAATTACTTCAAAAAGTTTTTTTTAATATTTTTCATGTTCAACAGCAACAACAAAACTTTGTGAACCAAGTACATTCCCAGTTTATATAATGCTGTTTACTCACTGATCTATCCAATCCCAACATTTATAATTGATGACAATAAGGTCCTGATAATTCAAGGGATCATTATATCTTAATGGTAAAACTATAAACTAGAACCACTTCTTCAGTAAGTAACAGGTTCAGATCCTGATTATGGCTCAATGTAGCTATACAACCTTGAACAAATTACTTAATCTCTCAAATCCTCAGTTTTCCAATTAATAAAATAGAGGTAGTAATGGTATCTATAGCACAAACTTGTTGAGAGAATAAAGTGAGATAATATGCAAAGAGCATTTAGCAGAGTGCCTATTATCTGGTAAATATTCAATAAATGGAAATTATGATTACTGTCATCAGCATTATCATTCTAGATCTTTCTGAAAGAAAAAGGAAATATTAAAAACACATTTCAGATAGGAAAGCATAAAATTCCTATAAAAAACATAGGATAAAACTTCTTAACATGGTTCTTGTCAATGACTTTTTGATTAGGACACTTAAAGCGCAAGCAACAAAATAAAAAATAAACAAGTAAGACAACAAACTAAAAAGCTTCTGCATGACAAAAGAAATCATCAATAAAAAGAAAAGGCAACCTACTGAATAGGAGAAAATATTTGCAAATCAGATTACCTGAAAAGGAGTTCATATCCAAAATGTATAAAAATCTCATACAACTCAATAGGGAAAAAATGATTAAAAAATGGGCAAAAGACCTGAATAGACTTTTTTCCAAAGAAGGTATATGAATGCGCAACAGGTACATGAAAAGGTGCTCAACATCACTAAGTATAAGGGAAATGCAAATCAAAACTGCAACAATATACCACCTTCATGCCTATGACTATTTTCAAAAAGGTAAGTGACAACAAATGTTGGTGAGGATGTAGAGAAAAGGTAACCCTGTGTACTGTTGATGGGACTATAAGTTGGTACAACCAACATAAAAAACAGTGTAGAGGTTACTCAAAAAATTTAAAACAGAACATACGATCAAGCAATTCCATTCTGGGGAATATATTCAAAGGAAATGAAACACTGTGTCAAAGAGCTATCCGCACTCCCATGTTCACAGCAGCATTATTCACAATATCCAAACTTGGCAACAACCTAAGCATCCATCAACAGATAAATGGATAAAAAAAAAGTTGTGGTATGTATATGCAATGGAATATTATTCAACCATAAAAAGGAAAAAAATCCTGCGATTTGTGACAACATGGATAGACCCTGAGGGCATTATGCTAAGTAAAATAAGCCAGAAAGACAAATATTGTATGATCTCACTTATAAGTGGAATCTAAAAAATACATATAAAAAATAAAAACTAAATCCAAACTCATAGAAAAAGAGACCAGATTTGTGGTTACCAGAAGGGGCAGGAGAATTGGAAGGAAGTGGTCAAAGGTACAAACTTCCAGTTATAGGTACTGGGGTTGGAATGTACACCATGATGACTATAACTAACACTGCTGTATGGTACATGTGAAAGTTGTTAAGAGAGTAGATCCTAAGAGTTCTCATCACAAGGCAACATTTTTCTTTTTTCTTTATTTTTTGTATCTACCGGAGATGATGGATGTTAATAAACTTACTGTGGGAATCATTTCAGAACATATATAAGTCAGATCATGACACTGTACACCTTAAACTTTCACAGTGCTTTATGTCAATTTTGTCTCAGTAAAATGGGAAAAGTGTATCTCGAACTGTTAGAAGACAGGATACTAAGGAAATACCTCCATGGTCTCCATTTCTCTGTCAGAAGTTAAAGAAGTGGTATAAAAGAACATAAATGGAAAAGAGAAGCCAAGGAGATGTCCTTGAGAAGCACTGTATTCACAACTACCTCAAGAACCTCACTTCCAGTAGATTTGGGGGCCTTGACCGAGCAGTACCTCCCCCCACCCAACCCTGCACACCTTTGAAAAAGATCATAACAAAGAACCGCTAATTCAGGGGGAAAATGTTTTTCTTACTAGGTGTTTGTGTTCACCATTATGAGGCAAAGTGAAAAACAAAACACAAATAAAAAATCTTGTCAACTGTTTATTTGGAACCTGTTTAAATTAATCATGTCCTTTTATTCCATCTAAATCCACGGTGACATAACACTTAACAGAACCTGCCTTCATTACAGAGGACTGTTTTTTGATATCTGCTATGTAAATAGGACAATTTCTTGCCAATGTTTAAGCTACATGAAGCCCAGAAGTTATTTCCCAATTATACCATTCCAGTCAAAGGAAAGGAAAAATGATATGCTTCTAACTGGGATATCAAGTACGATCTTTTGGTTATTTTCCACATGATCAAAAAAGAGGAGGTTTCAGTAAATGTGAACAAAATTTGCAAGAGGAGAAAAATACAGAGGGTATTGGGATATTACACAGCAAAACTCTCTTCACTGAAAGCCCTGTTAAAAATTCAGCTGAACATTAATTGTGGTACGCCATAGTTAAAATGGATGAAAATTATGTACAAAGTTTAAATCTGTGTGAGTTTTAAAAAGAATTTTATGTTTTCTCATTAGAAGTGAAATATTTCTAAAAATTGCAGCACTTTTGCGAATAACATCCTACGCTTAAAAAAAATACTTACAGAAGGTATTTGCAAGTAATTCCCTTTGTTTGGTTTCACTATAGTGAAATGAGCCAATAACCTCATACAATGACACTTAAGATGCAATTTTTGGCATGATCCTTGGCAGAGGAAGGCTCTGTTGACTTATATTAATAAGGAAGCATATGTTCTCCTGGTAGCCCACAAGGAATAGTTAAAAAATAAAGCAGATAAAGAGTTAAATCACACCCTGAGCAAGTAAGCTAGAAATTCATGAGATTTTTCCTAGCTCCCACATAAAAATTCCTTTAAGTAAAACTTGAAGTTATAAATGATACAGTTATTTTATAATACCAAGGGATGAAATTTTGGTGAAATGACTGAATTGTTCTCTTTTTTTCAGAAAAATGTGTTGGGAACCCTCTCATACCTAAAATTCCATATTAGTGAAAAGATTACCAAGAACCATCTAATTGTGCTCAGTATTTTTGGCACCTTTCAACTCTAGAACACCCTACACAGGACAGATGCAGGGAATGTGACAGTCTTTCTGTTATTAAGAGGATTCCACAAGGCCTTCTCTGTGGATTCAGGACAAAACAGTCTGGCACCTCTAGATCTTCCCAAAAAGACCATCTGTTCTTTTCAGGTTAGCCATGTGTATCTAGATACCATTAATAAGTCCTTTTAAAAGGCTTCTCCACCCTCTTGTTCCAAATGAGCTTTTAATCTATTTCCATTCTTCTTCTAACACTTTGTCTTCTACTTCAACTTCTGGAAATGCGAACTCAAGATGGACAGAAAACATTTTGCCTCTGTGGCAAAGGAGCCCATTTGAACATTTCCGGATATCCTTCACCTTCACACTGAGATAGTGCATACCTGCTCCTCTGGATAGCTACACAAAGCTAGATCCTGTGTGGTATCCTTAGACAAATCTTTTAAGCCTAAAGTTCAGTAGAAAAGACAAGGGGTAATTATGAAGGTCTGTGCCTGAATTACTTGAAGGAGTGAATCATTACACATTTATCAGAAAAGCATCCTAAAATGATCAGTTCCTTAGAAATTAAGGAACTACTTATACACTCCTCCCAACTTAGGTCAATTTACAAAAAAATCGAAAGTAGTTGTCAGCCTGCAAGAATTCCCAAAGCTTCTTGGAACAGAAATCTGTGGAGGCCAGGATGTGTACAAGTCTACAAGCATTCACACAATAGAGTAGGCAGAGTGGTGGGGCCCAGCACGTATTCTTTAATGCAGCCATGTATTATGTTAGCCTATCAATAATGATGAATCCACCACATGGAGAATTAGGTTTTAAAACTAATGAGAATGTTGTATTAGTTTCCTACTGCAGTTGTGACAAATTACCTCAAATTCAGTGGCTTAAAACAATATAAATTTATTATCTTAAAATTCTGCAGTCAAAAGTCTCATGGGGCTTAAAGTGTCAATAGGCCTGAATTTCTTCTGGAGACTATAAGCCTATAAAGTGTTATTAACTGAATTGTGGTCCCTTAAATTTCCTGTGTTGAAGCCCTAACCCCTTCCCATGTAGCTGTACTTGGAAATACTACCTTTAAGGAGATAATTAAGGTCAAATGAAGTCACAGAGTTGCGGCTCTGATCTGATGGGACTGTGACTTTATAAGAAGAGGAAGAGACACCAAAGATCTCTTTCCATGCATGCACAGAGCAATGATGAGAAAGCTGTTGTCTATAAGCCAGTAAGAGTGACTAATTTTAGATTTCACCACCCCATATTTATTAGCAGTGACTCTTTATTTCTCCCTAATCCCTCAAGCCCTAGGCAACCACTAATCTATTTTCTGTCTATAGATTTGACTATTACGGACCTTCTATATAAATGAAATCATAAGTATGTGATTTTTGGGGACTGGTTCCCTTCATTTAGCATAACATTTTCAAGGTTCATCAATGCTGTACTATGCTATTTGTACTTTATCCCTTTTTATTGCCAAATAATATTCCATTGTATAGATATACCACATTTCTTTTATCAGTAGATAGACATTTTGGAAAATTTCTACTTTTGAGCTACTATGAGTAAATGCTTCTTTGAATATTCATGTTTTATTCATTTTATTGTGGACCTATGTTTTCATTTCTAATAGCTCTATAACCACTAAGCATGAAATTGCTGGGTCATATATTAACTTTATGTTTCACCTTTTGATAAACTGTCAGATTCTCTACCAAATAATCCACATCATTTTATATTCCCATCAATGGTATATAGAAGTTCTACTTTCTCCCCAACACTATTGTCTGTCTTTTTGACTACAGCTATCCTAGTGGGTGTCAAGTAGTATCTCACTGTGGTTCTGATTCACATTTCCCTAATGACTACTGGTGTGCATTTTGCCAATGTGCTTACTGACCATATCTATTCAAATCCTTTGCCCATTTTTAATTAGGTTATTTGTCTTGTTATTGTCCTAAGAGTTTTTACATATGCTAGATACAAGTCCCTTATTAGGTATATAATTTACAAATATTTTCTACCATTCTGTGGGTTGTTCTTTCACTTTTGTGACAATGTCCTTTGAAGCACAAAACTTTTATTTTGATGAAGTCAAATTTATCAATCTTTCTTTTGTTCTTGTGCTTTTGGTGTCACATCTAAGAAACCATTGCCTAATCCAAGGTCATGAAGATATAGGTCTATCATTTCTTGTAAGATTTTTGTCATTTTAACTTATCTATTTGACCCATTTTAGTTAATTTTTATGTTCAGTATGAGGTAGGGGTGCAACTTCATTCTTTTACAGGTGAATATCCAGTTATACCAGCACCATTTGTTGAAAAAACTATTCTTCCTCCCATTAAATTAGTCTTGCCACCCTCCTTAAAAACCAATAGATGGGAAACTTAAGAGTTTGTTTCTTGACTCAATTCTGTTCCATTGATATATCAGTTTATCCTTATGCCATAGTTAGTGTATGAATCTCTTTCACAGAAATCATAGTTCAGGGAAACAGTTAAGTATTTTAAACTAACACTACCACCAATAAACAAAATAAACAAAAAATCCAGACAGAATGTTTGCCACGATTCCTACTTTACACAACAGTAAATGAGTTGGAAATACTAAGTGACTGCCTATATACTGAAAATGGTGAAATTAAAGCAAGAAAGACACTCAGTAATTGCTACATCCTGGCAACCTGGTCTACAGATAATGAACTATTGCCTGCATGTGAGTTATTTTCACCTAATCATCATAGCAAATTGCTCTTAGTCATTAAAATCGGTGCTTATCATAAATTAGGTAGAAATATTAAAACCAATACAGAATCTAAATTCAAACATATAGAGAATAGTAAATATTCTAGAGCATATCATACTGAAAGGATCAAAATAATAAGCATTTATTATGAACCAGACATTCTACCAGCATTGCTGCATTTAATCATAATAATCCCATGATCCAGGTAAAAGGAACTGCCCAATTTATAGGAGATAAAAGTAAAGGTAAAGTTTGTTTCTCAACATCACAGAAGTAGTTGTGGACAGGTTGGGATTTGAGTCTGGATTCGTCGAAACTCAAGAGAGTTGGTAACAATTACACTTCTTTTTCAAGTCTCCAAGTCCAAGGGCTCCGTAATTGTTCAACCCAATGGTTGAGACCCCATAGAACACTGACAAGTGAATTTCTACTGTTATTTTAATCCAAAGATCCTATCAAATTGTCATTAATTATGGAGTATAACAAATTAGCTAGGAAGATTAAAGCAAATTTCAAGTCTGGGTTCAAAAAGGATTTATAGAGCTTCTGCACTACTAGGTAGGTGACAGTCCACCTAATCCAGCTATTGTTCCACACACATAGGAACTGATTCTCAGAGGGGTTACAGGACTCATTCAAAAGCTCAACATGCTACTTAGTGGTGAATCTCAGCATGGATTTCAAATATTGCATTTTTTAACCTCTGTTTCCACTGTACTAGGCATGTGTTATCAATTACTATTTGATATAATTCTGAGTCACATGCTTTAGGATCTGAAACCTTCCAGTCTGTGCTTTCTCCTGAACTGTCCGTACTTCAGAGCAGCTACCACAGACACTGATGAGAACACTCACTCTTCCAACCCCTGCTTTGGATGGCCATTTCCCAACTTCTCAGCTCCAAAGTTCTTCTCTTCGCCACTCAATGAGGCAGCTTTTGTCTTCTACTTTTTCCCCCAACTACCATTCCAACCCAGCCTATTTTCTGTGACTTTCATGCTCAATATGTGCTTGGTTCTTCTCTTTTGCTGACTTAACCCTCCAGCCAAAACACAAAAGGAAAACACCTGTAATGAAAGGTAACTCACTAAGTTGCCATCATACTTTTTACATTCAAAATGATGTATATGTAGTCTCTCTCTGCCTTTAGCTCTTAAAGTCAAAGCTAATTTTTAAGCTTTATTCTAATAAATGTTAAAATAGCCACTTTAATAAAGTTCTTTGCCTTCTGGAGTCATTTTGTTCTATTCAGTTATTGGTAGTCAAAGAAAAAGTGTCTTGCTTAAAAGTCTAGGTTTGTGTGCCTATGTAGGATATAAATTTAAAAATCAAACAAAGTTCATGGTATTTCTTTATCGATTCACAAAGATTAAAAAAAAAAACCAAACTCCATCATTTCTGCTTCTCTTGTAAACATAGTTAACTTATATTATTTTTTAATCACCAACTTTCCTGTGGGCATATTGTTTCCATTAAGTCACTTTTGTATCAGAATCAAAACATAAGACATAACAACTAGCTCTTAACTTAGACGTTCAGTTGCCTTTCCACCGTTTTGAACTTCATTCTAAAATCTTCTGCATACCAGGTAATACCACTTTAAAAAGAAGCAAGCATTTTATTAAAGTGAGATTCCTACACATGGGGAACAACATGGTAAGCTGTGATCTGAGACGACAGTTGGTTTACTCTTACCATTTGATCACAAAATTTCTGTGCCATCTGTGGGAAGCCACACAGGCAAATGTGTCATCACATCTAATAATGAAAAGAAAAAACAGACAGAACGTGCTGGAGAAACAGACTGCTTTAATTACCCCCTCACAATGCTCCTTGAGAATTTGGAAAAAAGCATTGTGCAGACAAGTTCTTTATATAAAGAAGTAGCCAGTGCTAAAGATTAAAAAAAAAATCAGGATGAATGCCCTAATGCCAGCATGTCCAATTGAGAGTGGAAAACAATGTGTGGTCAAGGTTGAGGGGAAATCTTGTAAAGAACAAACCTGCCAGGAAAATAAATAGTATGATTACTGTCTACAGTCCACTATTTATATGCTGAAATTTCAAAATTATATTCCTTTAACTAGAATATATCCTTACCACAGTTCTACAGTGGGAGTACAGGTGAAGACTGCTCCAAGACACAGGGATCTGACCTGCCCAACATCTAATGGTGATATTCATTAGCCTCCAAAAATCACCCTCTCTTCTTTCAAGCCTAGACCAGTGATCCATGTTGAAATAGTGTTCTTAATCTCTCTAACTTAGGTGTTCTCAGAAACGAAGGAGAGCACTGGGGTCTTTTCCTTTAAGAGCAATAGGAGTTGTGTCCTGGGCAGGTAAAAAAAAAATAATGGGAAAGATAGAGTGACTCATTGACTTGACCCTCGTCAGTGCAACTACTGTAACTCAAGACAATTATAATCACTTATCCTTTTTCACTCTGAGATTGGTACAAGTTATAGTTCCCTAAGCAAAAAAGAACCATTGTATTTCTGCCCACTTTCCAGTCAATTTGTGTTCATTTTCCATTTTATTTCTGCTCATGTTTACCCCAGTTGTCTTTACACTTCCACTAACCATCACCTCCTACCTCTTACCAGTCCAGTAATTTCAATGCTCAGCAAGGGACAAATCTACTCAAGACCACATTTCCAACTGACATTGGGACTGTAGTGTTGAAATGAACAAAGAGTTCACAGTAGACTGGGGAAGTGACTAATGAGAGACCTCTGGACACAGTGACAGTAGTGCAGTCAGACATTAGGCTTATAGCAAAGGTATCAGAGGGTAGCCTTGTGGCTCTGTGCCCTGGGAATTCATTCTCACACTAACTCATGTTGGCCCCCTCTGAAACTTTATCATTTATTCATTCAATAACTATTTTTGAGCATCAACAATGAGCCAAGTTGTAGTAGCACTAGAGAAACAAAGAAAAAAATGTTATGAATAAGTAGCATCAACCACAAAAAGTCACAGTCTAGTTAAAGACAAACATAACAACACACACTTTTCCTAGTTTCTTTCCCCATTTGTTACACTTCGAAAGCAATATATAACACTATAAACTCCCACAAAGACAGTAATATAAAAATATGTATAAATATTAATGATGGCAAATGATATACAATTGTGTTTGAGTAGAAAACGTTTCCTGCTAGATCAGTATATTTAAAAAATATTATGAAGTTATAACATTTTCGAAAATATATACTGAACACCTGCTAAGGGCCAGACGCTGTTCTAGGCACCACGGATACAATAGTGCATGGGACAGAGATCCCTGCCCCGCTGGAGTTTATACTCTGGTAAGTTAGATAATAAATTTTTTAAGTAAAATGTATAGTATATAAGAGAGTGAAAAGTGCTAAGAAGAAACTAAACCATGGAAAGACAACTGGAGGAGGGATGGTAGGGCATGTCTTGCAATTTAAATTTGAGTGGTCAGAAAGCCCTCACTGTAAATGTGACTTTTGAGTAAAGACCTGGATTAAATCATGTAGCTATCTGGGAAAAAAAACATCAATAACATTCAAACTAAGTACAGATAAATTTTGACTTGTTTTCCATTTAACACATGGCACAAGTGTTTCATTTTACTTTAAATTTCCCAAGAAAAAGCATTATCTGTCAACACATACATTTAATTATGACAAGTTTGGTTTGAGAATATATATTAAAATGCAATATAAAATTTAACTAAATGGTAAACACTATTTAAAAAGGCAAAATTGTTTTCACCATCTTATACCCAGTAGTTTTGCATTTTGTGCTTAAAAAAAAAAAAACAGGTTTCAGACTCCTATTTGCAAGTACATTTCTATAAATAACATATTGTGAGTGGGGATAGTCTTAATTCCCAATAAATAAAAATCAAATTGGAAATAGTCATCAGTATAGCTTCTCCTTTTTAACATTGGATTTTGGAGTATTGGTTTTTGCTGAAAGTTCAGTGCAAAACACTTGATCACATGAGTGTGATTAATGGCTCTGATAAAGTTTATGTTGAGGCAAATTTGTAGATGTCACATCATTTGTATCTCCCTGTTAATTTATTGAATTTCAAAACCAGGTTTCTTTGTATTCCACATAATTTATCAAGCCTGTTAAATGGATTTAAATTAAACAATATACAGCCTATTGTAACAAAAGCACATAATTTAGAGTTGTATAATGGTTATTACCACAAGATGGGTAGTAGGGTTTGGCCGAATTCTAAAACATCCGAATTGGTCATGGTTACTGATCAGGAACTGCCTCTCTTGATCATCAATCCTCGGAAACTCTCTAATGAATCAGTTTTAAAGGAAAGAAAAAGCTTAGATAATTATTTTACTGTTTGACAGCTTAAATAATTATTTTATTGCCGAATGGACACCATTACTCTCTTGAACACTCAGAACTGTCTGTGGTATTTTGGGGAAACATAAGTTGGGAAATACTGCAATTTGGCAACTTGGTCACAAAGAAAGAGCCAGAGTGGAGGGGAATGCTCAGCCCAGTGGGGGCAGAGAGGGAGGACCCACACTCATTGAAGCCTTCTAAGAAGAGTTCCTCTGAACGTTAAGTAGCAAATAGGCAGTGGAAGAAGAGGAAAGAACTTCCACACAAAGGCATAGAGACATAAAGGTGCTCAGTAGGTTTACAAACAGCCTGGGATTCAGCGTGATGAGGCCAGATGTGAATGAAAGGAACAAGTTGAGGGAAGAAGTCTGTAGACTAGAAGGGCCTTATACAACACACAAAGAAGTTTGGACTTTATCCTGAGGGAGTGGGGAGCCATCTAAGTGTTTTATAATGGACATAAAGTATTCTAAGTAGCATGATAGGAAGATCATGGGTCTGTGGGGAGGGTAAGGATGAGATACCAGTAGGACCTTGCTTTCATTCTGACACCTAGGCTAAAGGACTTAAGCAATTTAAGATCAAGAGAAACCTTGCTTAAGTAATACCTTCTTCCTTTTCTTCCACTCTCTGATATATTCCAGTTAGAGGAATATTGTTCTCATGCATTCTTGGTTGAAAATCACTAAACTTACCAGTATGGGACAGTAAGAGTTATTAGTTTTAAATGTTTTATGGACTATTTTTTTTCCTAGAGCAAAGAGATGCCAGTGAGTTAGAGGTGAAGTTTTCAGAGGCTTGGTGGTGAGTAGCCTATCCCGGGTAAATTATTAGTCTTTTGAAGTCAGGAGAAAACAGGTGGTCTAGAATTTCTAGATGTACTAGAACAAGAAAAAAAGATACAAAGGCAAGAAATTCAGGGAGGTGGGAAATTAGGGCTGGACATGGTAAAATGAAAAGAATATAGGCCAAGAGTTTAGAATCTTGAGTTCTAGTTCTGGCCACCAGTGGATGGCAGCAACTGTGAAGGCCCTAAGATTCTACCCTATGTGCAAACTAACAAGTTAACCTCCCACAATCTCAAGGAAGCTGCCAGAAGACATGACATTTCTGGATTAGAGACAAAGGGCAATGTTTTACTAACAGCAACACCTACAGGATCATCATTGTTTTGCCCCAGTTCCTCAACCACCAGTTCCTGTAGGGCAATACAAAAAGGTCTAAGGATACCTCTATGTGCTGACTTATGCGAGAGGGACCCTGAGCTTAGCAAACTCCAGTCTTTTTACAATAAGGCGGCAAAGAAATTGTCCAACTTTTGCTCTTGAAGGAGATGTTGTCTCCCTGCCATTACGGTATCTTTGAAAAGATGGTCCAGAACAAGACTCTGTCTACAGCACGTGCAAAAATGCTAGATCCATGAAGAGTTGTTTCTCAATAGCAAAACCCTAAATTCTTGGTCAGGTTATTTCTCTTCACTGTGCTTGTGTCCTTATCAATAAAATGAGGAGATCATTACTCAATTCATGAGAGAGTCTGAAATAAAATATCATTCCAAACTCAAAGAGCCAAAATGATGAGTACTTAACTTTTAGTTATGTTGTAGCATTTTCTGATAGTCCTGCTGAAAATGTAATTCTGCTATGATATATTGTACTAATAATCCACAGCTAATGAAAACACAGCTAATTCTAATCCAGTAAGACTAAAGGGTAACATCTGAAATTGGAAAGATGTAGAAAGTTAACTAATGGTTTATCTAATTTAGCAATTGTACTTGCAGAAACCTCTTCTGTCTTCGCAAATCCCTATTCCTAAAACATTCTTTTTTTTTTTTTTTTAAAGATTTTATTTATTTGTTCGACAGAGAGAGTACAAGCAGGGCAGCAGTAGAGGGAGAAGCAGGCTTCCCGCTGAGCAGGGAGCCTGACGCAGGACTTGATCCCAAGGCCCGGAGATCATGACCTGAGCCGAAGGCAGACGCTTAACCATCTGAGCCACCCAGGTACCCCCCTAAAACATTCTTTGAACCTGCTCTTTTGTCTTCTTACTGGTTGCCTCAGTAGGTAATTTAAAATTTTTATGAATGCTAACAAATAAGTTTTAAAAGTTTGTAAGTTTCATTAGGGGGTTAAATGAGATAATATAAATAACTATCTGAAGTTATCCAGAGCATACCAGGCATTCAATAAATATTAGTTCTTTCCTTTTACAGTTCTAACATTCTAGGATTTGAAGGCACTGAGAATAAATCATACCAAATTTATTATTTTGAAAGCTATATTGTTTACTAATAGTTTTAAAACAATGACCATTTTCATTGCTTGCCATATATTTTCAGAATCAACAAATTTTGATTGCATCTGCTGCTGAAAAATGGTATTTAAATGCCTCTATTAGCTAAAACACATTTGTAACTGGAGCATTACTTTTAATTATCTCCCATTTCATGTTCCTTTACAGTAAGTCAGTTTCTCTCTCCCCCAAATCAGTCTATCACTTTAGTTTCAGAAATGGAGGGAGAGAATACATAATTCTGGAAGAGGGTGGATACTATTTAGGGAATTAGCCCACCCAGGCCAAAAGAGGAAGGTAAAAATGACTGCCCCTCCCTTCCAGTTGTTAGTAGGAAGAAAAAGAGCAACAGAGTTAAGTGTGGGATGCAGGCAGACACATGCTTTGGTATCTGCAATGCAGGGCTGGAAACCCAGGCCTGAGGACATCAGTCACACTGGTTAAGAGCAACATGGAAGGCAGAGGAGCTCTTTTCCAGTTCCCTCTCTGGTGGAAGCCTTGGAACAAAGGGCTCTGAGCTCATTTCAGATGGCTTCAACATACCCAAGTGGGCATGGCCAGGAAAACTGAAGACGGAGTTTACTAATAGTTCTCTGTTTCTTGTAAGGCACGGGCATTAACACAAAAGGCAGGGAGGCTGTTATGGAGCCCACCATGGGCAAGGTAACACCACAGCAGAGGCTTTGGGGTAGTCAGCATGACTGATAGATATAGCAGTGACTCAAAGGAGTCTTCAAAACCAATGAAGGTTAACAGGAGGCTTAGTCATCAGAGAGACTTTTCTAAAGTTCTGAGACCCTGAAAAACCATATATTGTGTATTTATACACCAAAGACATAAATAACAGATATCAACAGATTACCTAGGATCAGGCCTTGCTGGGTAGAACCATAATGGAGCTAAGTTGACATTAGTTATCACACCCACCCACCTTTCCCAGTTCCACTGTCTTGTGGTCCCTGCCTCATACTCTTGGCTGCCATCTTGGAAAACAGCAAAGAGAATGTAGGAGAATCTGAAACACTGAAGAGTTGTCCTAAGAATGCTTAAACCTAAGGATATAGATAAAAATTATTTTGTCTTACTTGTTTTATATCAAACTAAACTAAGCTGTTCTGTTTTTCTCCTCTACCCAACAGATAGCCACTTGATGAGAAAGATCAGTGTAAGTACATTTGTGACCTGACTACATATTTTTTGCGCTGTTCAAACACTTTCCATTATTACTGGGGGTGGAAGCTATTAGAGGCGGCTCAGAGTAACAGAGGAGCAGTCTTGAGTTTTGCTTTTTTTAGGGTGTCAAACTCTGGTATTGTGTTATTTTTTCGTATGTCAACTATAATAGCTTTAGAGTGCAAAGT
This sequence comes from Halichoerus grypus, assembly GCF_964656455.1. Classification (NCBI taxonomy): domain Eukaryota; kingdom Metazoa; phylum Chordata; class Mammalia; order Carnivora; family Phocidae; genus Halichoerus; species Halichoerus grypus. The sequence goes on from NC_135717.1 coordinate 55,482,832, forward strand.
TATAACATTAAATAAAAAGAACTATGAGTAGCTGTACAAATTGCTCATTAGATTGATCACTTTTTTTTATGCCAGTAAAGCTCTGTAGACTAGAGAATAACCCAGCTGAAAATGTACAAGTGATGTTGTCCGCAGCATGAAAAGACTGGTAAATACAGCCTTCAGCCTGTCAGCTAATAGCATCAACCTCATCCAAATCAGGTAAGTAAAAACTGCATCCACTTATGAGTAATGCAAAGCATGGCTCTCGGAAAAATGGAAAGGTTTGTAGTGATTTAGAACCTGGTCATTTGAAAACTTGATTATAAAGTAAAATATGCAGAAGCTCTAAGAAAGGTATAAAAATGTCATGCAAATAGGGGAGCAGTCAGGGAAGAGCTGAGATCAAATAAAATTTTCTCATAAGGTGTGCCACTTTATTTTTGTGCACTGAGAGACCGTCTATTGTGACAGTGAAGGGCGCAGGTCCAGATGTCAGCTTGCCTGGCCTTGAATCCTGCTCTGCCCCTTACTGACCTTCAAACAGTCACTCAACCTCACAATGCCTGGGTTTGCTCACTTGTAAATGGGGATGATAAGAGTACTGGCTTCACTGGTTGTTGAGAACTGAGTGTTAATGTGTGTCCAGTGCTTACAAGAGTGCCTAGGACACAGCCAACTATGTAAGTCTTAGCTGTCATTATCATGGTCAATAGCAACATTATTACAAGGACACCACACTAGTCTGTGTGGGGCATGGGGAGCAGGACTCGTGCCCTCCCAGAGCTTGCAGTCTTACACCTGGTGTGGATTAGACTCAACAGCCTTGGATGACTTCCAGTTAACAGATCAATAGGTTGTAACAAAAATATGAATTGCACTTTAAGTGTAAAGTGCAACATGTGTTGAGAACATTGAAAATTACTACAAAGTGGTTTTCAAATGGTCTTCTGAGAAGCCATGGTGTTTGAGTGTTGATTCTTCTAAGGGGAGAGGGATAAGAGAGAAAGATGAAGGAAGGAGACAATGAAGCTTACTGTATCTTTTTCAAGATCAACTGTCTTTTCACAGATTGGCAATCAACAAATAAGGTGTATCAGTAAACACATGGCAAGGGACATATATCTGTGTCTAAAAGTGCTTGGAAAATTGAAAATCTTACCTAGCTTAAGAATTTTCCTTCTGCTCTCGCTATTAACACAATTAACAAACCGTTTGGATCTTAAGACAAATAACAAGTTCAAACTGACTCTTCGATTATTACAAATTCCTGAGATCAAATGTAATTATATTTGATCCAATAGCAATGGCCCAAAAATACATCTTTTGAGAGGTAGATCGGGGTATTCCATTTTTCAAAAAAAAGAAAAATCAAATAATGGAGGTGATGTGAGTATGTAAGAAACTTCTGTATCAAAATCTCTCTCATTTAAGTTCTTTTTCCCATAAGATTTCTTCAGTAGTTGGTGCCTATTACTGCTAGCAAGTGGTAATAGAATTAAATCAATAAATAAGCAGTGAATCAAAGTTAACGAAAAACCTGGTAGCTGATTGAGTTTGCTTATTTTCAGAGACTTGGACTATGATTTTGTAGAGCGTATTACATTGTTCACTTTTTCTTCCCAGTCCACTGGCAGAATTGCCCACGTCTGTTTGTGATGGAGTCCTCACACCCCCTAACTTTCAGGAGCTCATGCATCTAAAGGAATCTGAAACCACCACGGGACATGGTCTTAGAGCTTTAAAACAATCTAACAGAGAACCTAAATGTTCACACCCAAGGGCTCTCATGCCAAACCTGCAGGCTATTTGAGAAGCTGCAGGGTGATAAGCAACGATTAACATCAGGTGTGTGATTTGTGATCCGTAGCGACTCATCCACGGGGAATAGGACCGAGAACACGGTATCCAGAACATTGCATCCTTAGTCTCCAAATGAACAGCAGTTTGATTTGACTGCAAAGCATAATGGAAGAATTTGGAAAAGCATTTTGTAGCCTTAATTCCATGGAGCCTGTCCACCTTCCCAACACCGGTTTAATTATTAGGAAGGACGTACCACGTTGTAGGAGAGATCACATGGCACCTCAGGAGAAAAGGCTTACATCCCAAGACTGTTTTGTGACCTCGGGGAAATTACAAAACCATACTCAGTCAACGGGGAGTCAATAACAAGGCCTTTCCCAAACATACTGGAGAGGAATTAGGGGAAGAAGGAGGAAATTTTATCTATACTAAAAATCCCAGCCTCAGCAGCCTGTAACAACAAAACAAGGTTATACTTCCTCATTTCCAGAAATTTGCTCACCTCAAAGAATTCCCGCAAATTTCTGGAGCATTTTCCAGGGAATCTTTCTCTTGTGTGCCTAGGAACCAGCCCCTCAAAGCTCTTCAATTCCATTCTCTTGGGGTTGACTTGCAAGATACCACCTCCACACTACAAGGCTACTGGTCTGTAATGACCCAGCAGCAAAGCCCGGACCAAGTTATGGTTTTTACCACGAATTTCCCATAGTCAGGGAATTATTTAAAAGTGCTATGCGAACCAGCTACTCAAACAGCCTACAGAAACAAACTGGACTTGGGTGCTGCTTGGATCCCACTCATTGGTTCCAGCTATCCTGCTTCTCTGAACGTTTTCCTTTCTTCTCCTTAACTAGGAGTTAATGAGGGCCTCTTAAAGTGCCAATGTATAATTTATTTCTCAGCGCTTTCAGAAACTGGAAACCTTGAATGTATGCACTACGAAGTCAAACTAAATGGGATACATTATTCATAAATGCATTTTAAAGTATGAGAGAGAGAAAAAGAGAGAGAGAGAGAGAGAGAATTATAGGCCTGTACCTACTTCTAAACAGTGTCCCACACATAATATGTTTTGAACATTCAGGAAACCTAAGGGACATTCACAGGCCCGCTCAGCCTTCTCATGAACTTCTCTGATCTTTACAGTCTTTCCAAGACCATAGCTGTGTAAATGCAGATTCTGCAATCTGAAAGTGTCAGGGTTATCTGGATCTCAAACTCAAGGCCAATTTACATGACACAACAAGATCTGAAGCTTGAGTTTCAGAAAATGATACGGGAATAAGAAAAGATTTTTCATGTGTGCGATTCACTCACAGAGCTTTGCATTTTAGAATTTTTAACATTTTTTTGTTGTCGTTTATTGTCTGTCTCACTCACATTAAACTCTAAGCTTTTGGAAGAAAGAAAATACCACTATTTTGCTTATTAATTTAAACCCAGAAATTAGGTCCATCACCTAGTTGGCACTCAAAAAAATACTACTGAAAAGACTAAGAGGGTGCTCAGTAAGCCAGGTGGTGGGTGGGCAAGCACAGGGCAGGTCCCCATTCTGTGACCAGTCCACTCAGGTAACAGGGTAATGACAGAGAGTGAGGAGAGACAGCTTGGGCAGGAGGAATTGGGAATTATAGAATGTCCTAGTCGAAAGGGATAGGACATAAGCTTAGTGACTTTTCCGTGCTCGCAAAACCAGGTAGTAGCCAATTTAGGGGAGAATCCAGACTTCCTAACTCCTCGTTTTAAGTGCCATATTCTCTCAAGCAGCGGCTGCAAATGGAGGGAAAGGAATGTCAGAATACGCTGGAGCTCCTGGCAATGGACCCGCCAGGCTTCTGTACCTCCTATAGATAGATACAGTGGCCTCCTGTTCCAAAGACTCAATTCATAGGATTGAAAAGAGGCAAAATTTGCAGAGTTGATCCCGAGCTGACCAAAGGCAAGAGAGGTTTGGGGGAAGATAGTGTCAGGAGACTGGTGAAGAGGGAGTGTACCCAGGGTGCAGTTGGTGGGTTGGCAGGGAGGGCGGTGGGGGAAGGTTCTGGGCTTTGAGGAGCAGCGCACACACAGAGGGAGTACTGTGCTGTGTTGTTACAGTGGCATCTGGCAAGTGTGGGAGGGTGTAAAGAGATCACAGAGGGGGAGCTGTGGGAATCACAGCGGCAGGGAGAAGCCACTGTCCTCCATCTTCAAGCTCTTGACTGCTCGGCAGGGTGGTGGGTCTCCAGGCCCTTGGAGGCTCCCCCGCCACCCCACTGGGCAGTCTCCAGTCAAGAGATCCGGGCTCCTGAGACTCTGCCCCCATGTGTTAGGGGCAAGTGGGTATTCCTGCTTCTCCCATGTCAGAAGCTGGTCCTCTCAGGGGCCCTTCACCCCATTTTCTCAGAAATCTAACTCAGACATCTGTTCACAATATTGAATTTCTAACTCCAAAAGTTGAAAGGCTTCACACCCACTGCTGCTTCTAGTCTAACACTTGCTGTTTAACCTGAAGCCAGATAACTGTGCAATGACACGTACAGAACTTCCCTTATGTTTAAGAAAAATAAAAATTGGACACAAAGTCTGTAAAATATAACGGTGAGCAAAGGGGACATTTCCACTGACTTAGCTTCTGCTTGCCCTGTGACAGCATGATCCTGCTAATCTAACCTTTAAGCTACAATTTCAACGTGCAAAGTGATTTGTAACCACCTTTGCAAACCTGATGGTGACTGTCTGGAAATGCAGCTGGATTCTGTGGTTACAAATAAGCTGTCTCTGTGCACGTGGCTCTATCCTTCGACATTTGCTCTCCTTTGTAATCTGCACCAGTACGATCTCTACTAGCACCTTGGATTTATCTGGCACTATTCTTCAGAAATACCTCAGGATGCTTTTCACAAATACCATTTCTTTATTCTTTCGGGACTCTCATTGAAAAGATCCTTAGAGGCAGGCATAAAATAAGAAAACCATTCTTTCCTTCAAGAGAGCTCTCTTGCCCATTTTCTATTTCAATGAGCTTCTCTTCGCATTTACACATATTCTTCTTACCTTTCATGTCTACGATTTTTCTCTTCAGACTTCTACCTGCACTCACTGTTGTAAGCTTATTTGCTCTTAGGACTGCCTTTTTGGTTCCCTGGATCTCACCATCACTACCCCCTTGCCATGTTCTTTCCATTCTTTTCCTTTGCCTGAATAATATCAGGTGGAGAAGATTTCATTACATATTCTTTGCTCTGGTGTTTTCTGTTTGTTTTGTTTTGTTTTGTTTTGTTTTGATTTTGGTCTTCTTCACTTTCTGAAAGCCAAGTTCTGAAAATAATGTAATTCCAAAGTGAACTTCTAGACTAATTTTTCAAAGCCACTCACTGCGAGTTAGCTGGCCCAACGTTTTAAACATATTACCTTATTTCAGAAAAGCAAGCATAGCTTCAGCAGGGATGGCACACAGTTGCTTAGTATAATTTTTAAAATCAGACTTAAAACTGTTTGATGAGTCATATGTTGCACTACATGGATTAATGTTCTTTTTTTCTTTCTTTTTCATGCTCATCTCCAAATTCTTAGTGAGAGTCATGCTGTGTAGTTACAACAATCTAGTTAATAACAAGTTTAGGGGATTTCCTGGCTAAAAAGAGTTTACAATCTAGTCAGCTACATCGAACCTCTGTGGAAGTACTATTATTTTTTTCTTAATAAACACACATGCATCCATTCTTTGTATTCATATAACAAAAAAACATGTGTTGACACCTACCATATTCAAGGACAGTGCTAAAGGCTGGTAATATGCTGGTAACCAAGCCATTCAGTCTTACTGTTTCCTCATAGGGGACTAATCTACTAGTTACACTTTTAAATCTGAAACTACAAAGTGAGAGAAACACTCAAAAGGTAAGAGACAGGGCTTGCTCTAGGAGATCATGGAACAAGGAGGCAAGACCTAAAATAGGAGCAGGTGGGAATCAGACTAAGTGTCACCAAAGAATAACACTCGACTATGATCAATATGCTGTGCATTCGACCTCTAGAACTTGTCTTCTGGTTGAAGTCTGTGCCCTTGAACAGTATTTTCCTGATTCCCTGATGCCCCAGCCCTTGTGGTTGAGCATCTTTTCATGTACTGGTTGGCCATTTGGATGTCTTTGGAAAAATGTCTACTCGTGATTTCTAAGAGACTAGATTGTAAATGTTCTCACCACAAAAAAAGAAATGATAATTATGTGATGTGATAAAGGCGTTAGCTAAAGCTATAGTGGTAATCATACTGCAATATATAAAAGTATCAAATCAACATGCTGTATACTTTAAACTTACACGATGTTATATGTAAGTTATCTCAGTAAAAAAAGAAAGAATTATATTTGACTTGAAATTTGTCAGAATGGGAAGGGGTTAAATAGGAGAGTGTAGGGGAGGAAGGTCTGGTCTGATAGAATGGCTCATATTTAAGTCCATAGTGTCAAGGGAAGTACTCTGACATTTTGAAGAAAAAAGGCAGTATGTCTAGACATGGAGAGTTAAGATGATCAAGCTTGAGGGGCCAATCCACAGAAGCAATGGAGAAGTTTTTTGGGGTTTTTTTTGTTTGTTTTGTTTTTAGTTGTTGGGGCCTTGGGGCTCAATTATTTTTGCTGATGGGACAGGTATTTCATTGGTGGGGTGAGGTTTATATTTTGGAAACACCCTGGATGCAGAGTGGAGAAAACAATCAAGGTGGTCTAGAATAGGTGAGTGGAGATCTGTTAAAAAATCTATTAGAAATCTAGGAAAATAAAGAAAGTAACATCAGTATGATGATTGTAGTTGAGTTACAAAGCATTGGATTACTGTTATAAATGTGTAGAAGGTAAATTTGAGAAATTGGTAATGGATTGGACTTCAGAGTAAGAGGGAAGGAAGCATCAAGGATGGCACATAAGTCTTAAGCTTTCACAATTAACAATTGGTGCCAGATTGGGGAAATGGGAATATCACATGTTTTAATTTGAAGACCCTGAATTTTTGTATTTTTTTGAGATAACTAAGAGGAGATACAGAATTGACAGTTCAATGAAAGTGTCTAGAGTTCAGAGAAGTCTGGGATAGAGATATAAATTTAGAAGTCATCAGTATACAGGTATGATTGAAGTTCAGCCCTTGTTGAGGTTCCCCAGGGGAGAGTACTTAGGGAGAAGAAAAGATAAACTATTACAAAATGTTGAGAATATTCAACATTTAAAAATACAGAAGAATCTGAAAAAAAAATACTGGAAAGGACCATGTGGAGGGTCAAGAGGAAATGAGAAAGATGTGGTTTCCTGAAAGCCAGGGTAATAGGATTTTTCAAGAATAATAGAGTCCCCTACCTCATATCATATATAAGAATTAACTCAGAATATGTCTAACACCTAAATATCAGAGTTAAAACTATAAACCTCTTAGAAGAAAACATAGAAGTATATCTTCATGACCTTGGATTAGGCTATAGTTTCTAGATAGTATAGAAAAAGCACAAGCAACAACAACAAAATAGATAAATGGGACATAATCAAAATTAAAAAATCTTGTGCTTCAAAGGACACCATTCACAAAGTTAACCCATTGAATGTAAGAAATTTTCTACACATCATATATTTGATAGGGAACTTACATTTATAATACATAAAGAATTTCTATAATTCAATAACAAAAACTAAATAACCTAATTAAAAAGTGGCAAATAATATAAATAGGTTTTCTGCAAAGAAGTTTTACAAATGACCAATAAGCACATAAAAGAGTTCCAACATTAGACATCAGGAAAATGTAAATCAAAACTGAAATGACAGGACACCTCCCAGCAAGTATCCACTCCAGCCCTAGCTGTCCCAATAAGGCAGCCTCAGCATGACATGCCCTGAGACTCCTCCCAGCCTGGGTCCATCCCAGCTGCCCTGCCAAGGCAGCCATGGCACAGCATGCTCCAGGCTCCCCCAGCCTTTGTCTGCTCCAACTCCAGCCATCCCTTCAAAGTGGTCTCAACATGGTTCATCCTGGGACCCCACTGCCCACATCCACCACAGGTCCAGCCAGCCTGCCAAGGCTACCAGATAAACACAGTCTATAATAGTCTTAATGGACATAGATGCAAAAATCCTCAATACAATATTAGCAAACCAAAGTCAACAATACATTAAAAAGATCATACACCACAATTAAGTTGGATTTATTTCAGGAATGCAAGGATGATTCAACATCTGCAAATCAAACAACATTAACTAAATGAAGGATAAAAATCATGATTATCTCAATAGATGCAGAAAAGGCATTTGGCAAAATTCAAGGTCCATTTTGATTAAAACTTTGAACAAAGTGAATATAAAAGGAATGGACTTCAACATAATAAAGTCCATATATAACTAGCCCACAGCTAACATGATAGTCGATGTTGATAAGCTGAAAGCTTTTCCTCTAAGATCATAAATAAGGATGTCCACTCATGTCGCTTTTATTCAAATAGCATTAGAAGTCCTAGCCACAGCAATTAGGCAAGAAAAAGAAATAAAAGACATCCAAATTCAAAAGAAGAAGTAAAACTGTCATTATTTGCAGATGACAGGGCACTATATATAGAAAACCCTAAAGACTCTATCAAAAGTCTGTTAGAACTAATAAGTGAATTCAGTAAAGTCACAGGATAAAAAGCATACAAAAATTGTTTGGATTTCTATACCCTAATAACAAGCTATCAGAAAGAGAAAATAAGAAAATAATCCCATTTACAATTGCTTACAAAAAAATTAAATACCTAGGAATAAATTTAACTTAGGAGGTGAAAGACTATAAGACACTGATGAAGAAGTAGAAGAATAAGACACTGATGAAGGATTAGAAGAATAAACATTGTTAAAATGTCCATGCAACACAAAGCTATCTACAATTCAGTCTAATCCCCATCAAAATACCAATCACGGGGCACCTGGGTGGCTCAGTTGGTTAAGTGACTGCCGTTGGCTCAGGTCATGATTCCAGGGCCCTGAGATCAAACCCTGTGTCAGGCTCCCTGCTTAGCAGGGGAGTCTGCTTCTCCCCCTCCCCCTGCTCATGTTCTCTCTCTCTCTCTCTCACTCAGTCTCTCTCTTTCAAATAAATAAATAAAATCTTTTTAAAAAATACCAATGACATTTTCACAGAACTAGAACAAGAATCCTAACATTTGTAGGGAACCACAAAAGACCCCAAATAGCTAAATAATCTTGAGAAAGAACAAAGCTGGCAGTACCAAATTCCCAAATTTTAAACTTAATACAAAGCTACAATAATCAAAACATTATGGTACTGGCACAAAAACAGACACATAGATCAATGGGATAGAGTGCCCAGATATAAATCCTTGCATATATGGTCAGTTAATCTATGACAAAAGAGGTAAGAGTATACAATGGGGGAAGAACAGTCTCTTCAATGGGTGGTATTGGGAGAACTGGAAGCAACATGCAGAGGAGTGAGGCTCGACCACTCTTACACCATATAAAAGGTGAATTCAGGGTAGATTGAAGACTTGATTATAGAATCTGGAACTGTGGGATTCCTGGAGGAAGGCATGGGTGGTGAGCTCTTTGACATCTGGGCAATATTTTTTTGGACTGCTCTCCTCAGGTAAGGGAAACAGGAATTAGGATGGACAAGTGGGATCATATCAAACTGGGAAACTTTTACACAGTGAAGGAAACCAAAAATAAACAAGATGATAAGGCCACCTACTGAATGGGAGAAGATATTTGCTGATCATGCATCTCATGAGGGGTTAATATCCAAAATGTGTGAAGAATTTACACAACTTACTATCAAAGAAACAAAAAACCCAACTTTAAAATGGGCAGTGGACTTGAATGGACATTTTTCCAGTGAGGAAATGCAGATCAAAGCCACAGAAACATATCACCTCACACCTGTCAGATTGGCTATTATCAGGGAGACAAAAGATAACAAGAGTTGATGAGGATGTAGAGAAAAGGGAACCCTTGAGCACTGTTTGTGGGAATGTGAATTGCTACAGCCACTGTTGAGGGTAATGTGGAGTTCCCTCAAAAATTTGGAAATTGACTTACCGTATGATCCAGCACTTCCTCTTCTTGGTGTTTATCCATAGAAAGTGAAAACACCAATTTGAAGAGGTATATGAACCCCTATGTTCATTGCAGCATTGTTTATGATGGCTGGTATATGGAAACAACCTAAGTGTCCTTTATAGATGGATGTATAAAGAAGATAGGGTGTATATATACAGTGAAATGTTACTTAGCTATGGAAGAGAATAAAAATCTTGCCATTTGCAATAACATGAATGGACTTGAAGGGTATTGTGTTGGGTGAAATGGGCCCAAGATACCATGTGATTTCACTTATATGTGGAATCTAAAAAACAAAACAAATGAACAAACAAAACAAAACAGAAGCAGGTTCCTAGATATGGGAAGCAATCTATTGGTTGCCAGATCAGGGAGAGGTAGGAGGATGGGCAAACTGGACAAAAGGGATTAGGAGGTACAAACTTCCGGTTATAAGAGGGATAAGTCATAGGGATGTAATGCACAGCATGGGGGTATGTAGTCAATAATATTATAATAACTTTGTAAAATGACAGATGGTAACTAGATTTATCATGGTGATCATTTCATAATGTATAACAATATTGAATCTCTATGATGTACACCTGTAAATAGGGGATAGCATGTCAATTATACTTCAATTTAAAAATTAAAAAAAACTTTAAAAACTGAAATGAGATACCACTACACAACTATTATGATGGCTAGAATCAAAAAGTGAGATAATCACACATATGGCCAAGGATGTAGAAAAATCAGAACTCTCATCCACTGTTGGTGGGGATGTAAAATGGTGTAGCCTCTTAGGAAAACATTCTGCAGTTCCTCTAATAGTTAAACAGAGAGTTACCATATGGCTCAACAATTCCATTCCTAGATATAAACTCAAGAGAAATAAAAACATATGTCTACACAAAAACTTGTGCACAAATGTTTATAGCAGAATTATTCATAATAGCCAAAAAGTGGAAACAACCCAAATATCCATCAACTGATGAATGGACAAATAAAATGTGGTCTATCCTTGCAATGGAGTATTATTCGACAATAAAAAGGAATGAGGTATTGATATATGCTGCACTGTGGATGAACCTCGAAAACATTATGCTAAGTTGAAGAAGCCAGTCACAAAGGACCACATATAGTATGGTTCCATTTACATGAAATGTCCAAATAGGCAAATGCACAGAGACAGAAAATAAGTTGGTGGTTGCCCAAGGTTGGCAGTTTGGGGATAAGTGGGGGTGACTGCTAAAGGGCATGTTCTAAAATCGTTTTAGAACAATGTTCTAAACAGAAACTGTTCTAAAACTGATTGTAGTGATGTTTGCAAAACTCTTTGAAAATGCCAAAAAGCCACTGAATTTTACACTTTAAGTGAGTGAATTGTATGGTATGTGAATTATCTCTAAATAAAGCTTTTCATTAATAAATAATCATCAAGAAAGTTAAAGTTCGCTAAGAAGGCCAGTAGTTAAACACTGCAAAAAGCCCTTTGAATCTTGGGCACAGGCATCAGTGATGACCTTACTGAGAGTTATTTTGATTGCTAAATTCGTGGGGGTGTGGGATCCAGATTGGAGTGAGTGGGATTACTGAGTGGAAGGCAAAAAATTGAATACAACAAATACAAAAAGTGTTCATTCATGAAATTTGGCTGTTAAAAAGAAACAGAGGGTGTTGGACGAAATGAGAGATCAATAAGAGCAATGGAAGAGATGTGGGTATATTTAATGTTGTTGGGAATGACTCGGATGAGAGGGAATGGTTGATTAAGCAAGGTATAGAAAGGATAGTTGTACTGTCACTTTCCTAAAAGGCAGTATAGAGTTGTTGTTACCAGGCTGCCAGGAATTAAAACCTGCCTCTACCAGTTCCTAGCTGGGTTACCTTGGACAAGTTATACAATCACTCTATGCCTCAGTTTCCTCATATGAAGCATGGGAGCAATTATGGGATTAATTCCTAGGATTGTTGAGAGTATTATGAGTAAAGTACTTTTAGCAAGAGCTGGCATATGGGGAGCACATAGTGTTCAGATGATCATGATTAGAAGCCAAAAGAGAGGTGGACAAACATGTCTTGTAAAGGAGGAGGGACATCCCTTCTAAAGCAACTGGAGTAAAGAAGAAAAAAGAGGGCACACGTCAATGGTGTGCATGATTAATTGTAGAAAATTAGATGATTTTTTAAATGATGACTTTAATTCTTCCTGAGGAAGAGATGAAGCCAACTGACAAATATGAGAAGCAGGTGTGTTTATGAGTTATGATGGTGGGGCATACAGAGAGTGAGGCTGAGGTTGAGGATAGGTAGGAAGTTCGAAATGAGTGTCGTGGATCAAGGGAACAAGTTGACCAAATACATGTAACAGGAATTGATTATTTGTTTTTTTGGGTGTTGAGTTTGAGAAGTTCTTTATAGATCTTGGATACCAGCCCTTTATCTGTAGTGTCATTTGCAAATATCTTCTCCCATTCTGTGGGTTGACTCTTTGTTTTGTTAACTGTTTCCTTTGCAGTACAGAAGCTTTTTATCTTGATGAAGTCCCAAAAGTTCATTTTTGCTTTTGTTTCACTAGCCTTTGGAGATGTATCTTGAAAGAAGTTTCTGTGGCTGATGTCGAAGAGGTTACTGCCTATGTTCTCCTGTAGGATTTTGATGGATTCCTGTCTCACATTGAGGTCTTTCATCCATTTTGAGTTTATCTTTTTGTATGGTGTTAGAGAATGTTCGAGTTTCATTCTTCTGTATATAGCTGTCCAATTTTCCCAGCACCATTTATTGAAGAGACTGTCTTTTTTCTATTGCATATTTTTTCCTACTTTGTCAAAGATTATTTGACCATAGAGTTGAGGGTCCATATCTGGGCTCTCTATTCTGTTCCATTGGTCTATATGTCTGTTTTCGTGCCAGTACTGTGCTGTCTTGGTGATCACTGCTTTGTAAGATAGCTTGAAATCAGGCAACGTGATGCCCCCAGCTTTGTTTTTCTTTTTCAACATTTCCTTGGTGATTCAGGGTCTTTTCTGATTCCATACAAATTTTAGGATTGTTTGTTCCAGCACTTTGAAAAATGTCATTGGAACTTTGATCGGGATGGCATTGAAGGTATAGATTGCTCTGGGTAGCATAGACATTTTAACAATGTTTATTCTTTTGATCCATGAGCATGGAATGCTTTTCCATCTTTTTGTGTCTTCTTCAATTTCTTCATGAGTGTTCTGTAGTTCCTAGAGTATAGCTCCTTTACCTCTTTGGTTAGGTTTATTCTGAGGTATCTTATGGTTTTGGGTGCTATGTTAAATGGATTCATTTCTCTAATTTCTCTTTCTACAGTTGCATTGTTAGTGTATAAGAAAGCAACTGATTTCTGTGCATTGATTTTGTATCCTGCCACGTTACTGAATTGCTGTATGAGTTGAGATATATTTCTTATATTGTATTGTTGAGAGTTTTTATCATGAATAAATCTTGAATTCGGTGAAAGGCTTTTCCTGCATCTATTGACATAATCATATTCTTCATTTTGTTAATGTGGTATATCTTACTGATTTGTGTATACTGAACCATCCTTGCATCCCTGAAGTAAATCCCACTTGACTGTGGACAGCTGCATGCAAAAGAATGAAACTGGACTACTTTCATACACATACACAAAAATAAACTCAAAATTGATTAAAGACCTAATGTAAAACATGAAACCATAAATCTCCTTAAAGAAAACTTGGGCAGTATGGGGTGCCTCGGTGGCTCAGTCTGTTAAGCATCCAACTCTTGATTTCAGCTCAAGTCATGATGTCAGGATTGTGAGACTGAGCCCCGCATTGGGCTTCATGCTGGGTGGGGAGCCTGCTTAAGATTCTCTCTCCCTCTCCCTCTGCCCCACCCCAAATCACTTGTGCACCCGTGCATGAACATGCACTCTCGAAAGAAAGAAAGAAAAAGAAAGAAAGAAAGAAAGAAAGAGAAAGAAAGAAAGAAAGAAAGAAAGAAAGAAAGAAAGAAAGAAAGAAAGAAAGAAAGAAAGAAAGAAAGAAAGAAAGAAAGAAAGACATAAGCAGTAAAATAATGGATGTCAGCCTTAGCAATATTTTTCTGGATATTTCTCCCTAGGCAAGAAAAACAAAAGGAAAAATAAACAATCAGGAGTACATCAAACTGAAAAGCTTTTGTACAATGAAGGAAACCACCACCAAAACAAAAAGGCAATCTAGTGGATGGGAAAAGATATTTGCAAATGATATATCTGATAGGGAGTTAATACTCAAAATATATGAAGAACCCATTACTCAATAGCAATAATAACAATAATAATGATCTGATTTAAAAAATGGGCAGACAACCTGAATAGACATTTTCCAAAGAAGACATACAGATGGCTAATTGGCACATGAAAAGATGCTCAACATCACTAATCATCAGGGAAATGCAAATCCAAACTAAAGTATCACCTCATACCTGTCAGAATGGCTAGTATCAAAAGATAAGAAATAACAAGTATTGGGGGTGATGTGGAGAAAAGGGAACCCTTGTGCACTGTTGGTAGAAATGTAAATTGGAACAGATGCTGTGGAAAACAGTATGGAGGTTCCTCAAAAAACTAAAAATAGAAATACCATATGATCTAGCAATTATACTTCTGGGTATTTACCCAAAGAAAATGAAAATATTAATTTGAAAATTTATATGCATCCCATTGTTTATTGCAGCATTATTTCCCATACCCAAGATATGGAAGCAACCTAAGTGCCCATCTATAGATAAATGGATAAAGAAGTCGTGGTATATTTACACAATGATATATTACTTAGTCATAAAAAAAGAATGAAATCTTGACATTCTCAATAACACGGATGGACCTAGAGGGTATTATGCTAAGTGAAATAAGTCAGACAGAGAAACACAAATACCAAATGATTTCATTTATATTTGGAATCTAAAAGCAAACAAACAAACAGCAACAACAAAATAGAAACAGACTCATAAGTATAAAGAACTGATGGTTGCCAGAAGGGAAAGGGGTGGAGGGATAGGCAAAGCAGGTAAAAGAGATTAAGAGGTACAAACTTCCACTTATAAAATAAGTCATGGGGATGTAATATACAGCATAGGGAAGATAGGTAATAATATTGTAGTAATTTTGTACAGTGACAGATGGCAACTACACTTATCATGGCAGGCATTTCATAATGTATGTAATTACTGATCACTATATTGTACACCTGAAACTAATATTTTGTGTCCACTATACCTCAATTTAAAATGGTCAGATGTGTTTCTATATACTAATAACAACATGACAAATAAATTAAGCAAACAATCCCATTTACAAAAGCATCAAAAGAACAAAACACCTAGGAATAAATTTGACCAAGGAGCTCAGCCATCTGGATTACAATCATCTGGGTGACTCTTCTGCTAGTGTCACCTGAAGTCACTCGTGGGGCTGCACATGGGGAAGTCACACCTGAAGTCACTCACCTGGCAGTATAGGACTAGATAATTTGGTCTAAGAACCTCCTTTATATGTCTGATAGTTGGTTTTGGCTGTTGGCTGGAAGCCTCCACTCTCTTCCATGTGGCCCTTCCTTCTCCTTTCAATAGGGCCAGCACAGACTTCCTTACATATTAATGTTCAGGCAACGTTCCACAAGAGTGAGAAGGGGAGCTGCACTACCCCTTAAAGCCTAGGTTCTGGGGCTAACATGATGTGAGCTGCCACATTCTCTTGGCTGAAGCAACTCAAAAGGCCAGCCCAGATTTAAGGAAAGGGGAAACAGACTGCACCCTTTATGGGAAGAGCAGTGAAGTCACAGAGGAAAGAGCCCTGTGTACAGACACGGAGGATTATTGCATCCATCTTGGCAAGCAGTCTATCAGAGATGTGTTAACTTCACTGTCCGACTGTTGGGTTTGATCTGCTATTACTACTCTGTGAGACCTAGAGCTGGTCAGAGTCATGTTTTCTCCATATCTTTCTCATAGAGCCCTGTTTCTTCTCTTCTAAGTTCCTTTCTCAGCTGGAAGTTATAGACTGGCGAGTGTGATTACTAGAGGAATTTCTCTCCACCTTGGAAACAGAGACTAGTTGTTTGTTTTTACTCACTCTTTTATCACCAGTACTTACACTGTTCATATAACATAATGGCCACTGAATAAATTCTGTTGAATTCTGAATAAATAAATGAATGAATGTCGAAGTTATGACAGTGGTAATATGTAAGCTGTATTTTAAAGGATTGTTTTGATTGCATTAGCCAGAGAAGAGTCAATGAGTATACTAATTCATATGAAAGAAACAATGTGCAGAACACTAAATGGCTAAGATTTCAACAAGAATTCCATTCAAAATCTTTTAAAAATGATAATTGGGTACAATTATTTTAATACTTTAATATAATGTACTAGAACTAAAAGAGAGTTATTATAATAGACAAAATTAAATTAAATTAATTTAACAAATTAAATAACCTCTTAAAAGAGAAAATTATGAAGCATATATACATAAGAAAAGATATTAATAATATGCTATAATGCAATATATAACATACAAAGTGAACAAGCTGAAATATACATTTTTAAACTACAAGCATATATCAAAAAGGGAATCTACCATATAAATAAAGAGGAATAAAATTATTCTATTAAACTATGTATCATGGAAAATATCTTCAGGAAATACATAAAGATCATCACAAATTATACCATTACATATCAAC
Organism: Halichoerus grypus; assembly: GCF_964656455.1. Taxonomy (NCBI): domain Eukaryota; kingdom Metazoa; phylum Chordata; class Mammalia; order Carnivora; family Phocidae; genus Halichoerus; species Halichoerus grypus. The sequence continues at coordinate 55,499,399 of NC_135717.1, forward strand.
GTATTTGTAACAGCTATGTAAAAATTGTAAATGCCAGCAACTAGGCAGACAGGAACTTTGTTTCATAATTACTCTGCACGTAATACGCAAATACAGGAAAAATACTCCAGGATATATGGAGAAAACAAACAACTGCATGTATTTCTCTTTTAAAGAAACTGTTATGAAGATTCTACCCAAAGAAATTCCAACAGAAAATCCCAATAACATTAAGGATATCTTTAACTCCAAAATATATTGTCATGCTGGAATCTAAGAATATAGCTATCAATATATGTATGGACATTTTTTCATCCTCAGGGGGAAATATGCTACACAAAGGAAAAAGAGACGTGACAATTTTTTTGAAATCTGGAATCCTATTTACAACATAATGGAAAATAAAAGTTTAGATTAATGGCACAGAAAGAAATAATACTCTCATAGATAAGTAAAAGATTGTTTTTAATTCCTTTTGGCTAGAATAAATAAGATCAGAGAAATACCGTAAGCACCATCTTTAAAATAACTACATACACACCTGTATGTGTTCTAAGTTAATAAGAAGAGAAGACCCAGAAGCAGAACCATCTTTTACATTTGTGGGACCCAGGGCAAACTGAAAAATGGAGGCCCATATAATACATGGATATATTTGAAAGTTACAAATCATGGTAACAAACCATTAAATAAGTTATTTCTATCTATTTACCTTGACAAAGTTTCCATTTTGATTCTGTGATTCCTCTGAACTCCACATCAGAACATGACCTACCTGTAACCCACACCCTTGGGGACTTTCTACTGCCAGTTCTATGGGACACTACAGGTACCTCACATACATGCAGGTCAGTGCCCTGGCTCAGCTGGCACATTCATTCCATTCACATCCTCTCCAGGTACTATTTCTTGGCCACCCTTTGAGCCTAAGGGCATGCATTCCAAAAAAAAAAAGAACAGACCTGGGAAAGACACCTGCAGAGTTCCAGGAATCAGACATGGGGCAGACCAAGCAGATAACTTAAGATGGACCAGAAGGGGGCTGTGCAGGCTCAGAGTGAGCATCTGCCCCCAACCGCACACCAGCTCCATGGACTTCTCACCTCACTGAAAGGACATCGCCACAGTAGGGCCAGAGCAGGGCACTGTCTCACCCAATTTAAGGTGGAACTAAGCAAAAGGAAAATTGGGTCACCAATAAACACTATGGAATCATGCAAAGAATGTTCTTGATTCTCACTACATCAATTTTTCACTTGGGTTTTATACTATTTAAACTTAATTTTAAGTCTTAAAATTTCTGAGGTTTAAAGATTTAATATGGAAAATATCTGATAATCCAATCCAATTCAAAAATACTGATGGTAGAAGATTGTGCCAGTTGCTAGAAGTGAATACATTACTCCTGCTTCAAGGATGAGTAATTTGGCACACAGACTGTCATATACCTTCAATTCACCATAATAAAATGTTGTAACAGCAATAGAATTCATGTGAAACAGTGAAACTACATGATGTTCCATAATTTGAATGTGACCTCTACTATGCTGGAGACTGTCCCATTTGTTCGCTGCTTTATATAAGCAGCTAAACTAATACCTGTCCAAAGTAGGTGGTCAATAAATATTTGTTGATTGAGTAAAGGAAGGGGAAAGAGTGAACACCGGGCATCTGCTATGTCTCAGGAACTTACATAAATCACAATGGCTATTATATCTATTTTGCAGATAAGGAACAGGTGACATAAAGAAGTAACATCCCTGAATTCCCAAAACTGGTAAATGGCGGAGACCATTCTAGAATCCAGATATGACCTCAAAGCTCCTGCTCTTTCCACCTCATCCGTATCAGACCCAATGCTCTCTTTCTATAATAATTATTTGTAATATCTCCTTTATTGTCCTGCAATGGAATTCACAGACAATATATATTTGCCTGTACGAGTCCAGAAAAGTCAGTGCTGTCTCCTGATTGCAAAATAAAGAAGGAATAAAAGGAATGTAAGTTATGATAAAATAAAACATACTTAATAAAACAGACATCATAGACATAATAAAACAGATACTTGTCCCTCTACATAGGTTCTCCTTGACTGCATAAATTACAAGTGCAGAATGAGAGAGAAGACAGGTATTGGCGGCTCAAATATCACAATCGGTGCTGCCATTGACTCAGTAACATTTCAAATGAAACAATGTGCAGTCTTCACTCAATTTACATGGCAGCTGAACTCTTAGAAAATTCACCGTACATTAAAATTATGCAGACATGCTGGACACAGAATACGTCTTTATTGTATGAAACCAGCTCCCACCCACTAAATGCCAACAGTGCCTGCTCTCACCCAACAAAAACTCCTCAAAGACTTCCAAAATGCCCTGTAGAAGGCAGCACCACCTCCCAGGGAACACTGCCTTGCTGGTCCTCTGAAAGAGCTATGAGAGCCCAAGGAGAGAGACTTTGACTCTACCTGGCCCAGCCTGGGCTGTGGAGGTCAGCAAAGTTTCACAGTGAAGGCAAAATATAAGGTGGGGCTTACCAGCTGAGGACTTCTCCAGGCTAAGACCCTGGGAGCACTTTCCAGAGAAAACCTACAGGAAAGGCTCAGGCAGACCTCCCACACCCCCAGTGAATACAATACAAAGCTCCAGGTTATTGTCAAGTTTGTGTGGGGAAAATGTAATTGTTAACTTGAATACATTTTAATGACTTTAGCAGGAACTAGGGAAGTCACATTCTTCCCCTAGAGCAGTACAAGGGTATTAGCAAGTGTATTCCATATAAACTCGGGGAGGGGGGGGATGATGTTCTTCAAGTCTCCTTATCAAGCTCTTCAGTGATATAGTTCCTCAGTAACATTATGAGCACCAAGCTTACTAAGCTACAGATTTAGAGAGAGAAGCATGACTGACTGTCCATGAGGACTGTGTTTTTTCTCTATGTGCTGGGTACTGTGTTCTCATATTTCTGGAACACAGTCTCAGTTCTGTGATACCTTGGGCATATCTTAATCATGATGCTATGCTTAATAAATGTCTCTGTTTGATTTGAAGTCTCATCTACTGTATTGAATCAACATAGCCCTGCATTTGTGCCTGCATGTGTTGGAGATGCTGTTCAAGCATCTGTCCAAATTAGCACACTTAGCTTCATTTCCTTCCTTGGGGGAATCCTGTAATTTTTCTTACTCTAGAGTTTTTAAAGAGGCCCTACTTGTTTATATTTCTTGTTGTGAATGAGTCCCTTGGAGCTGCTAACAAATGACTCATAATAAGTTGGACTCGATGATCTCTAAAATTCCCTCCTGGTTCCAACATTCTATGATTTTATAAGTGGTCCATTAATTTCCCTAATTTCTCAAGAACTCAAATATCACAGGCAGATATTGGGAATATAAAGTGATTCTTGGTGAACTGTCACATACTCACACAATTTGAATACCTGGGAAGGGTGTTAAGGGACAAAGGAACTGCTTTAGGTTATTAGATCAGGGTAGTGTTTGAAAAGATTTCAGAGTAGGATTATCTATTAAACGTTCAGAGCAGGAAAGACCATCATGTATTGGCAAAGAGGCTTAAGGAAGCTCTACTGGAAAAGCGGAATGACATAAAAGGGAAAAAGAGAGTACAAAACAGAGACATTGGAGAGGTGAAGTTATAGATTTATGTAGCAGAGACTATGGACTCCCTGAAACAAACTGAGGGTTTTAGAGGGAGGGGGGGTGGGGGGATGGGTTAGCCCGGTGATGGGGATTAAGGAGGGCACGGATTGCATGGAGCACTGGGTGTTATACACAAACAATGAATCATGGAACACTACATCAAAAACTAATAATGTACTGTATGGTGACTAAGATAATAAACAAAAAATTTATGTAGCGGACATTGGCAATTGAACTCCAAAAGTAACTCTGTTTCGGCCCCAGTAATTTACATGTAAACAAACAAAGGAAACAAACAAACAAAAGCCACTTCAGATTGTTTCCAACTCTCCCATAGTGGACTAGCTGCTAATAAATGCATCAAAGACCCTGCCACTGTCATCTTAGGATGATTTGCCTGCTCTATAGAAGATGACCATGTTTGGGGAGAGGCCCCATTTTTCACAATTTTGCCATTTTCTATTTTCATGAAACATATAAAGTGGTCTAAGTTACTTTGATTTTTATTATTGTTATTGGAAAATTGAACTATTTCCACCTATTTTTGTGGAATATATATATACTAATTATATTTATATTTGCTGGTTTCACAGAGCTATTCTCTCCTCATTTCTGAGACCTTCATTTTTACCAGATCTTTCATTCCAAAGCAAATAAGTAATGAAAATTTACATCTATTTTTTTGATTAGGACATTATTCTCCAGTCCATTGACCAATCTTCATTGGATTTCTGTATTTCTTCATTTCAGCTGCATTTTCAATTTTCATGCTGTGTTCATCTTTTGTCCTGTATGTTTCTGAGATTTCCTTAAATGAACATTGGCTCATTCTGTTTCATACTTTGTCATTCACCTAAAACAATCTTCTTTTCCATGTCTTCATTATTTTTATAAACATTCCATTTGGGGAGGTGTGTCTTATTGGCTCTCCCATTGGCTCTTTATTTCAGGATCAGCCACATCTCTTCTCTGTCCTTCTGTGCCACTAGTTTACTCAAGGAGTTTTCCTTTTTTCTTTTTTTAATTTTTAAAAATATTTTATTTATTTATTTGAGAGAGAGAGAGTGTGTGTGAGAGAGAGAGAGAGAGCATGAGCAGGGGAGAGGGAGAAGCAGGCTCCCCGCTGAGCAGGGAGCCCCATGTAGGGCTTGATCCCAGGACCCTGGGATCATGACCTGAGCTGAAGGCAGATGACCAACTGACTGAGACACCCAGGTGCCTTTACTCAAGGAGTTTTTCATCTCATTTGGGTTTATGATGTTGTTTCCTTCTCAATAACCCCTTACTGACATCCTCCCACCCTCACTAATTCTCTCTCTCTCTGTCTCTACACACACACACACGCACACATACACACACACACAGAGCACGGCTGCCACCACCTGCATGTTCCTCTCTGCCATTCCCTTTGTGACTCAAGTCCATTTGCTACCCCAATGTCCAATATGTAAATTCTTCCTTCTTACTCCAGTTCCCCAATTTAACTCTCATCTCTCCTCCTCTCCTATAATCAAACTCCAGATTTGCAGCTCTTCCCCCTGTCAAGAGATCATTTCAGTAGTGTTTATGAGAGTAGACATTTTATTTACCACTTGGGTGAAAACAAAACCCCCTGAACAACAATTCAAAAATTAAGACACAAAATTGAGTAGAATGTACTTCTTCATTTAACAAGTACGTGCTGAGTATAGCACTGACCTAGCTCTGGCTTTGGGGCAGAGAATTATCAGGCTTGACACCTACCCTCAAGGAACTCTCTGCTTTCTTATAAATCATAAAATCACGAACTAAACATGATTGCTCTAAAATGTCTGAAATTGGGCAGCTTGAGGTCTGAGCTCTCTGTCTTGTGAATGTTAAAGTATTTGAGACAGAGGAAACTTCCCTTGGCAAGTGGGAGTTTTCATTAAAGATGCAAATTGGTATTATGAATCTCTGAATGAAGTCACTGCAGACTGAAAAGGAATTAAGTGAAATATATCCAAGTAGGATGGTAGGGAGAAATAATGTAGCTTTTAGGAAAAAACTAAAATGCAAACCAAAATGGAGTATTTTTGAAGATAAAGCAACATACCCAGAATGTACTGATTTAAAACAAAAGGGAAAGTTCAGTAGTTACAGATGAATAGGCTTTGAGAACCCTATTTGCTGAAATCAGAGTAGCCAGCCGTACCTCTTAATGCTACTGCTCTCCATCGTTCAGAGGCTCTACCAGGAGAAAATGTGTTCCCTTGATTAGCCTCTAGGGGGCCAGTGTGACCTATCAGAACTGCCAGTAATTTACCATTATACCTGCCCTTCTTCCTACCGACTTCAACCCACACACACCCTCTTTTTATTAGGGAACTAGTTTCTGGAGAAGGGGGTAACATCATTGTCCAAATTAATAACTGCAAGGTCGTTACTTGAGAGAGTGTAGACATGATTTTCAAAGTCTGTGAAGTAGAACCCCATGAGCTCCCAGGCCAGAGCTCTGACCTGATCACAGATTAATTGGGTGTCTTGGAAGAAAAACACTTCCTGTCAATGGAAGGTTTCAAGCACATGGGAAATGATTGCTTGATAGGGACACTCTAAAAGGCATTCAGGCCTTGCCTAAGAGGTTAATATAAATGACTTCCAGGGGAATTTGTAGAATTTTATTCTTTTCATTGAAAGCTCAGTTTTTCTGATTTTATAGAACGAATCTAGGTAAGTTATTAGGTACTTATTCTCTTATCTTCTTGAAAACTCATTTTGCTTGTCTGTGAAATGGGAATATAATACTTATTTTATAGTTACATGGATTACTGAGAAAAGCGCCTACTAGAGAGTCAATCATAATCAAGAATTGACATTTTCCTTGACTCTGAGGTTTGCATAGTGATAATTCTAATGTATACGAAGTAAAAGGTTATTCATGGAATAAAACTCTGTGCTTCAAAAGGATTTTCAATAGGATTCATTTGGTAGAACACAGCTACATTTTATACCGGGCAAGAAAAGCAGGCAAAACTGAAAATTAGCTATAAAAAGAGATTTCTAGTAAAACACAGATCAAACCTTACAGAAGCTAAGTTTTCTTTTCCAGAGTTCCCATGGCTCTGGGTTTCTTCTTGTTTTTTGTTGCTATTACTGAAAATTTGTTTCAATAAACCATCAATCATAAGATCTTACAGGAAGATTCTCACAGTAAAAAATCTGTGAGTAGAAGTACTGTATACTCTGTTAACATTCTTTCACTGCAAGTGAGAAAATAAAAAACGTGGAATCCATGAGAAGAATCTGCAATATCAAAAAATTAGAACACTGCACTGAGATAAAAAGAATAAAGTACATTTGAGAGAATTATGACAGGAAATAGAAGCAAACTGCATGTGATGTGTCCCTTCAAGAAAAAACAAAGCTATGGCTATTAAATAAGAGATGAAATATGCAATGATGAGATAATTAGTAACAGGGACAGGGAAGAAATGGTTATGAAGCAGGTAGGAATAAAAAGGAAGCAGAATGAGACAAGGAAGAAATGTGATGTGAAGGACAAGCTTGAGTCACTAGGCTAGAATGCAGCAAAAAAGAACATTGAATTCTCTCTGAATCAACATCACACTTTTAATTATTACAACTTTAGAACAAGCTTTAATATCTGGTTCAGTTATTCATCTTTCCATCTTCTCTTATAACACTTAGGAATATTTTCATATGTTCTTCCTTTTGATAGGATTTTTCAAGATCTAACAAAATCACTGCTGTAATTTTATGCAAGCAAAACACATATTAATTTGAAGAGAACTTGCATAGAGTCAATTTGGTGTCTCCATTTATTTAAATCTTATTTTTCATCCACTGAATAAATGGTATACTTTTTTTTCATGTAACTACAACACATTTTTATTAAATTTATGCCTATGTATTACAATTGTTTACCTAAATAAGGACCCTAAAACAACTCACTTGTAAAGGTGAAACACTGGGATTATTCATGCTAATGTCAAAATGGCTTCATCACCTTTATAGTAAACACCAATTTAGAAATTTTATCCAATAAACTTAGACTTCTAAAAAAAAGTGCAAGAAAAAAAAAGCAGTGCAAGTATAAATACTTAAACAAAAAAAAAATTATAATGAGCAGGTTCATGGAATTATGCTTTCAGGAAAATCAACTCAAACTTACTACAACTAATATAAGAGGTTTTTTTTTCAGATGGTAAATTGCAACAGGATTAAATGAAATTATAGATATAAAGTACTTGGAACAAATAGCAATGTTCAATCTTTGTTAGTTTTTAATACTATTTTCTTTAGCTAGTAAAAAGTATGTTTATCTGCTACAAAAGTGCATATTTGGAAGAATGCCTTGATATGGCTAAAAGAGGAATTCACAAGCCATAGACCATGCATGTTTTCAACCTGACTGGATATTGACCAGCGGCTTACTGGTTTACACTCCCACCAGTAGTTTTTCATGTATTTTAAATAAATCAAGTTACACACTAATCTTTAAGATCCTATTACTCCCAAAAAGAGAGACACACCATTCTGCTACACTAACAGTTGAGTACTTTAATAGAATTCTCAAATTATTTATTATTTTAAAAGATTTTATTTATTTATTTGAGAGACAGAGGGTGAGTGGGAGATCATGAGCAAGGAGGGGTGGTTAGAGGGAGAAGCAGAATCCCTGCTGAGCAGGGAGCCTGATGCGGGACTCCCAGGACCCTGGGATCATGACCTGAGCTGAAGGCAGATGTTTAACCGACTGAGTGACCCAGGTGCCCTAGAATTCTCTATTTAAACATAACTTTTTAACAAAGAAAGGTATACTAACTCTTCTATCAAAGATGAAAATTTATCAGTGTCCAGCCTAACTCAATTGAAGAAGAACTGAAAAATACTAAAACTCATACATTTTCTTGTTGAGTCTATTCCAATTCATTAATACTAAAACATATTGAGTTCTATATATTATATATATATAGTTCCATATATAAGACTATATATGGTCTTTTCTCATTTTTATGTACTTTGCTCATTTATAAGCAGAGTATAAATTGAAGATTAAAGTTCAGAATTGCCATAACAATTGCGTGGGGAGAGAAAATATAGGAACAAATAGGAGGGAATAACTTATGAGATCATCAAGAAGGGAGAATACCATTCCCATCAATATTTTAGTGAAGAAACTATATATACTATAGAGGCAATATAGAAATATGCAAAATCCTAACCTGGAAGTTGATTAAAATGGTGACTAAGAAGTGTAAAACTTTGTACACAATTTAAGTGATATAATAGTCCACTTATCAAAAGCACAACAAATGGAAATTCATTCTCTTTTCTGAAATGAAAGAAAATTTATCTCAGTGTCTTCCATAAGACCTTTGAGTTTTACTATATATTATCTCAGGATTGAAACTGATTAATGTGAAACTAAACCTGCGACCTGCAGCAGTTATACAGTTTCTAGGTTGGAAAGTGCCCACACTTGAGTACTGTTTTTCTGTGCATTTGGAGCAAGCAGTGTGGTAGTCTAGTTGGAGGCATGGGTGGCTGGTAAGGAAGAGCAGAGCCTGGGGGAAGGGGTTCAGGAACCTATGGTTAGGATAAGTAAACAATGTTTGGAAGAAAGTGTAAAGATAATTGTGGGCAAAGCAGAGCTTCTCAGTTAATTAGAAGCACAGCCCAGGTCAGAACCTATGCTCCCAATTGCCACTGCAATGCCTTTTTATTTATTTTATTTTACTTTTTTTTAAAGATTTTATTTATTTATTTGAGAAAGAGAGATCACAAGCAGGGAGGAGGGGCAGAGGGAGAAGCAGACTCCCCACTGAGCAGGGAGCCCGATGCGGGACTCAATCCCAGGACCCCGGGACCATGACCCGAGCTGAAGGCAGACGCTTAACTGACTGAGCCACCCAGGTGCCCCTGCAATGCCTTTTTAGCTCCATGCTTGAAGTGAGGCTTAGTGAATGATTGGATATGGAGTCTGGGAAGAAAGAAGAATCAAAGATAACTCTGAGATTTGAAATTGGAAGAACCATGGTACCGCTCTCATATAATTATGAATATCAGGAGGTAGTCCTTCCTATGGTTCCTTGGTGAGAAGGTTTAACTTTCACTGGGGAGGGAGCAGGCTCAGATCTTAGAGAAGGGATTTGTCTCTGCCTGGGGCAAGTGGGCTTTAAAGTTTGTGAATCAGAGTGTAGGGATTGCTGGAATGTTGGTGAGCAAGCCTGTGCAGGTACTGGTAAGCCCACATAGAAGAAATACACAGAATGATTAGAATGTTCTGTAAGAAGCAAACTGTGAAAAAAAAAATTGGAGTGAAAAGTGCTGTTGAGAACATTATGGTGAATGTATAATATTTAATGAGAATGGTTATGTATAATTTCTGGGACATAAAGCAGTAATTTAGAATTCTTTTTTGTCCCAGAAAATAAATGTACTGTTATTAAAATATACTGCTGGATCATTAGCAGAAATCAATTATTACCTTGGCATAAGTAGCAGGGTGAGAACAAGTTACAATTTACAGGCAGAATGTGATCCCATAAGAGCAAGCAGATTAGAATTAGAGTGGTTTAAACACATATGAGGCCCTTTCCTATCATAACTGCAAAGTAGCTGTCAAATTACTTAAACTCTTCCAGCAAGAATGGTTCAAAGCATAATTGACAAGAAAAGTGGAGGTGAGGAGGAGGAGCAAGATGGCGGAGGAGTAGGAGACCTAAATTTTGTGTGGTCCCAGGAATTCAGCTGGGTAGGGATGAAACCATTCTGAACACCTACGAACTCAATAGGAGATCAAAGAAAAGAATAGCAGCAACTCTCTGAACAGAAAAGCGACCACTTTCTGGAAGGTAGGACGTGCGGAGAAGTGAATCCGAGGCAATATTCGGGAAGATAGACGACGGGGGAGGGGGCCTCCGTCGGCCGCTTCTGGCAAGTGATAGAGCCCTGGAGCACAAAATTGGAACTTTTAGAAGTCGGCTCCACTGAGGGACATCACTCCAGTGGCTAAGCTGGGGGTGGAACCCTCGCTGGGACAGTGTGGTCTCAGGACCCTCGGGGTCACAGAAAGACTGGGGGTGCCTGAGTGCGGCAGAGCTCCCAGGTATCGGAACGGGGAAGCAGGCTGCAGAGACGGAGCCGAGGAGCGGGCTCTCAGCTCGGGGTTGCCATAAACCGTGATCTGGGGCACAGTCGGGCCACTGCTCCTCCAGCAGGGACCCAACAAGTGGCAGATCCAGGGAGACTCCCCTTCCTCCCCCGGGAGGAGGGGCTCGGGAGCACACCACAGGGATCTGCTGGGTATGGAGATTCTGCACCGAGTCGGGTGCCAGAGATAGAAACGCTTGGTCACAGGCCGGTAGAGCACGGAGTGTGGCCGGAGACGGGACTGACTGCTTTTCTCTGGGGGCTGAGGGGCGGGGCCCCAAGTTCTCGCCTCCTCAGGGCGGAGATTGGGAGGCCACCATTTCACTCTCGTCCTCCAAAGCTGTATGGAGAGCTTGCAGGGAACAAAAGCTCCGGAGAGCAAACCCGAGCAGATTACTTAGCCCGGACTGGGCAAGGGCGGGGCAATTCCACCTGCGGCAAAGACATTTGGGAACCATGGCAACAGGCCCCTCCCCCAGAAGATCAGCAAGAACAGCCAGCCAAGACCAAGTTTACCGATCAATGAGAACAGCAGAACTCCAGCACTAGGGGAATACACCACGTAGAATTTATGGCTTTTTTCCCCCTGATTCTTTAGTTAATTTTTTAAATTTTCTTTTTTTTACTTTTTCTATTTTTGTTTTTTTAATTTTTTTCCCTTGTTCAGCCAACATCTTATCAATTCTTTTTTTAAAAATCTTTTTTATTTTTCATTTTTACAGTCATATTCTATCCCTTCATACTAGTTAACCTTATTTTTGGTATATATATATAAGTTGTTCTCTCTTTAAAAATTTTGGGATACAGTAGCTTCTAACAGACCAAAATATACCCTATATCTCTAGTGTATGGCTTTGTTCTAGTCTCCTGGTGATCACATTCTCTCCCTTTTTCTTGTTTTTGATTTCTCTTCTTTCTTTTTTCAACCAACTTCTTATCTTATGAATTCCTTTTATAAAAATCTTCTATAATTTTCATCTTTACAGTCATATTCCACCCCTTCATCATATTTACCCTTATTTTTGTACATATATAAGTTTTTCTTTCTTTAAAATTTTGGGAGACACTTTTTTCTAACAGACCAAAAACACCCAAAATCTAGTGTGTGGCACTGATCTATTCACCAGCCTGATCATATTTGATCATATTCTTTTTTTTTATCTTTATCTTTTACTTTTTTTTTCTTTTTTTCTTTCTTTCCCTTTCTTTTCCCCTGGTTTCAGATCTCCTCTGATTTGTTTAGTGTATTTATTTCTGGGGACGTCGTTACCTTGTTAGCATTTTGTTCTCTCATTCATCTATTCTCCTCTGGACAAAATGACAAGATGGAAAAAATCACCTCAACAAAAAGAACAAGAGGCAGTGCCAACTGCCAGGGAACTAATCAATACGGTCATAAGTACAATGTCGGAACTAGAGTTCAGAATGATGATTTTAAAGATACTAGCTGGGCTTGAAAAAAGCATGGGAGTTATTAGAGAAACCCTTTCTGGAGAAATAAAAGAACTAAAATCTAACCAAGTCGAAATCAAAAAGGCTATTAATGAGGTGCAATAAAAAATGGGGGTGCTAACTGTTAGGATAAATGAGACAGAAGAGAAAATTAGTGATATAGAAGACCAAATGATGGAAAATAGAGAAGCCGAGAAAAAGAGAGATAAACAACTACTGGATCACGAGGGCAGAATTCGAGAGATTAGTGATACCATAAGACGAAATAATATTAGAATAATTGGGATCCCAGAAGAAGAAGAAAGAGAGAGAGGGACAGAAGGTATATTGGAGCAAATTATAGCAGAGAACTTCCCTAATTTGGGGAAGGAAACAGACATCAAAATCCAGGAGGCACAGAGAACTCCCCTCAAAATCAATAAAAATAGGTCAACACCCTGACATCTAATAGTAAAACTTACAAGTCTCAGAGACAAAGAGAAAATCCCAAAAGCAGTTCAGGACAAGAGATCTGTAACCTACAATGGTAGAAACATTAGATTGGCAACAGACCTATCTACAGAGACCTGGCAGGCCAAAAGGACTGGCATGATATATTCAGAGCACTAAATGAGAAAAATATGCAGCCAAGAATACTATATCCAGCTAGGCTGTCATTGAAAATAGAAGGAGAGATAAAAAGCTTCCAGGACAAACAAAAACTAAAGGAATTTGCAAACACAAAACCAGCCCTACAAGAAACATTGAAAGGGGTCCTCTAAGCAAAAGAGAGAGCCTGAAAAGAACACAGACAATATACAGTAACAGTCACCTTACAGGGAATACAATGGCACTAAATTCATATCTTTCAATAGTTACCCTAAATGTAAATGGGCTAAATGCCCCAATCAAAAGACACAGGCTATCAGACTGGATAAAAAAAAACAAGACCCATCGATATGTTGTCTACAAGAGACTCATTTTAGATGCAAAGACACCTCCAGATTGAAAGTGAGGGGCTGGAAAACAATTTACCATGCTAATGGACACCAAAAGAAAGCTGGGGTGGCAATCCTTATATCAGACAAATTAGATTTTGAACCACAGACTGTAATAAGAGATGAGGAAGGACACTATATCCTACTTAAAGGGCCTATCCAACAAGAAGATCTAACAATTGTAAATATCTATGCCCCTAACATGGGAGCAGCCAATTATATAAGGCAATTAATAACAAAAGCAAAGAAACACTTAGACAACAATACAATAATAGTAAAGGGGACTTTAACACCCCCTCACTGAAATGGACAGATCATCTAAGAAAAGATCAACAAAGAAATAAAGACTTTAACTGACACACTGGACCAAATGGACTTCACAAATATGTTCAGAACACTCCATCCCAAAGCAACAGAATACACATTCTTCTCTAGTGTCCCTGGAACATTCTCCAGAATAGACCACATCCTAGGTCACAAATCAGGTCTCAACCAGTACCAAAAGATTGGGATCATTCCCTGCATATTTTCAGACTACAATGCTTTGAATCTAGAACTCAATCACAAGAGGAAAGTCAGAAAGAACTCAAATACATGGAGGTTAAAGAGCATCCCACTAAAGAATGAATGGGTCAACCAGGAAATTAAAGAAGAATTAAAAAAATTCATGGAAACCAATGAAAATGAAAACACAACTGTTCAAAATCTTTGGGATGCAGCAAAGGCAGTCCTAAGAGGAAAGTATATAGCAATACAAGCCTTCCTCAAGGAACAAGAAAGTCTCAAATACACAACCTAACCCTACACTTAAAGGAGCTGGAGAAAAAATAGCAAGTAAAGCCTAAACCCAGCAGGAGAAGAGAAATAATAAAGATCAGAGCAGAAATCAATGAAATAGAAACCAAAAGAACAGTAGAACAGATCAACGAAACTAAGCTGGTTCTTTGAAAGAATTAACAAGATTGATAAACCCCTGGCCAGACTTATCAAAAAGAAAAGAGAAATGACCCAAATCAACAAAATCATGAATGAAAGAGGAGAAATCACAAACACCAAAGAAATACAAACAATTATAAGAACATATTATGAGCAACTCTATGCCAGCAAATTAGATAACCTGGAAGAAATGGATGCATTCCTAGAGATGCATCAACTACCAAAACTGAACCAGGAAGAAATAGAAAACCTGAACAGACCTATAACCACTAAGGAAATTGAAGCAGTCATCAAAAATCCCCAACAAACAAAAGCCCAGGGCCAGATGGCTTCCCAGGGGAATTCTACCAAACATTTAAAGAAGAATTAACACCTATTCTTCTGAAACTGTTCCAAAAAATAGAAATGGAAGGAAAACTTCCAAACTCATTTTATGAGGCCAGCGTTACCTGATCCCAAAACCAAAGACCCCATCAAAAAGGAGAATTACAGACCAATATCCCTGATGAACATGGATGCAAAAATTCTCACCAAAATACTAGCCAGTAGGATCCAACAGTACATTAAAAGGATTATTCACCACGACCAAGTGGGATTTATTCCTGGGCTGCAAGGTTGGTTCAGCATCTGCAAATCAATCAATGTGATACAATACATTAATAAAAGAAAGAACAAGAACCATATGATCCTCTCAATAGATGCAGAGAAAGCATTTGACAAAGTACAGCATCCTTTCTTGATCAAAACTCTTCAGAGTATAGGGATAGAGGGTACATACCTCAATATCATAAAAGCCACCTATGAAAAACCCACAGCAAATATCATTATCAATGGGGAAAAACTGAGAGCTTTCCCCCAAAGGTCAGGAACATGGCAGGGATGTCCACTCTCACCACTGCTATTCAAGATAGTACTAGAAGTCCTAGCCACAGCAATCAGACAACAAAAAGAAATAAAAGGCATCCAAATTGGCAAACAAGAAGTCAAACTCTCACTCTTTGCAGATGATATGATATTTTATGTGGAAAACCCAAAAGACTCCACCCCAAAACTGCTAGAACTCATACAGGAATTCAGTCAAGTGGCAGGATATAAAATCAATGCACAGAAATCAGTGGCATTCCTATACACCAACAACAAGACAGAAGAAAGAAAAATTAAGGAGTCGATCCCATTTACAACTGCAGCCCAAACCATAAGATACCTAGGACTAGATCTAACCAAAGAGGCAAAGAATCTGTACTCAGAAAACTATAGAATACTCATGAAAGAAATTGAGGAAGACACAAAGACATGGAAAAACGTTCCATGCTCATGGATTGGAAGAACAAATATGGTGAAGATGTCAATGCTACCTAGAGCAAGCTACACATTTAATGCAATCCCTATCAAAATACCATCCACTTTTTTCAAAGAAATGGAACAAATAATCCTAAAATTTGTATGGAACCAGAAAAGACCCCGAATAGCCAGAGGAATTTTGAAAAACAAAAGCAAAGCTGGTGGCATCACAATTCCAGACTTCCAGCTCTATTACAAAGCTGTCATCATCAAGACAGTATGGTACTGGCACAAAAACAGACACATAGATCAATGGAACAGAATAGAGAGCCCAGAAATGGACCCTCAACTCTATGGTCAACTCATCTTCGACAAAGCAGGAAAGAATGTCCAATGGAAAAAAGACAGTCTCTTCAACAACTGGTGTTGGGAAAATTGGACAGCCACATGCAGAAGAATGAAACTGGACCATTTCCTTACACCACACACAAAAACAGACTCAAAATGGATGAAAGACCTAAATGTGAGACAGGAGTCCATCAAAATCTTAAAGGAGAACACAGGCAGCAACCTCTTTGACCTCAGCTGCAGCAACTTCTTCCTAGAAACATCGCCAAAGGCAAGGGAATCAAGGGCAAAAATCAACTATTTGGACTTCATCAAGATAAAAAGCTTTTGCACAACAAAAGAAATAGTCAACAAAACCAAGAGACAACTGACAGAATGGAAGTAGATATTTGCAAATGACTTATCAGATAAAGGGCTAGTATCCAAAATCTCTAAAGAACTTCTGAAACTCAACACCCAAAGAGCAAATGATCCAATCAAGAAATGGGCAGAAGACATGAACAGACATTTTTCCAAAGAAGACATCCAAATGGCCAACAGACACATGAAAAAGTGCTCAACATCACTGGGCATCAGGGAAATCCAAATGAAAACCTCAATGAGATATCACCTCACACCAGTCAGAATGGCTAAAATTAACAAGTCAGGAAATGACAGATGTTGGCGGGGATGTGGAGAAAGGGGAACCCTCCTACACTGTTGGTGTGGTGGAGCCACTGGTGCAGCCACTCTGGAAAACAGTATGGAGGTTCCTCAAAAAGTTGAAAATAGAGCTACCCTACAACCCAGCAATTGCACTACTGGGTATTTACCCCAAAGATACAAATGTAGGGATTCGAAGGGGTATGTGCACCCTGATGTTTATAGCAGCAATGTCCACAATAGCCAAACTATGGAAAAAGTCAAGATGTCCATCGACAGATGAATGGATAAAGAAGAGGTGGTATATATCTACAATGGAATATTATGCAGCCATCAAAAGGAATGAAATCTTGCCATTTGCAATGACGTGGATGGAACTGGAGGGTATTATGCTGAGTGAAATAAGTCAATCAGAGAAAGACAAGTATAATATGACCTCACTGATATGAGGAATTCTTGATCTCAGGAAACAAACTGAGGGTTGCTGCAGTGGTGGGGGGTGGGACGGATGGGGTGGCTGGGTGATAGACATTGGGGAGGGTATGTGCTATGGTGAGTGCTGTGAATTGTGCAAGACTGTTGAATCACAGACCTGTACCTCTGAAACAAATAATAAATTATATGTTAAAAAAAAAAAAAAAGAGATAGCAGGAAGGGAAGAATGAAGGGGGGGAAATCAGAGGGGGAGATGAACCATGAGAGACTATGGACTCTGAGAAACAAACTGAGGGTTCTAGAGGGGAGGGGGTGGGGGGATGTGTTAGCCTGGTGATGGGTATTAAGGAGGGCATGTATTGAATGGAGCACTGGGTGTTATACACAAACAATGAATCATGGAACACTACATCAAAAACTAATGATGTAATGTATGGTGATTAACATAACATAATAATTAAAAAAAGATGTGATATATATATATCATGTATATATACATCACAATTTTATGTGATGTGTATACACATACACAAGAAAAAGAAAACTGGAGTGGCTACATTAATATCAAAGTAGATTCCAGAATACAGTTTATTTTATGGGAGAAAGAGGATCATTTCATAAAGAGAAAAGAGTAAGGGATCATTTCATTGAAAAGACAGAGTAATCCTAAATGTTTAGTCCTCTAACAACAGCTTCACAACCCCTGAAGCAAAAACTGATAGAACTGCAAAAAGAAATAGAGAAATTCATGATGTAATTATATATTTTAATACCCCTCTCTCAATAATTGTTTCAATAAGTACTGTGTTGAACAAAAGCACAGATTTGAATACCACCACCTAATTTGATTTATTATATTTTTTCTTTAAATTTTTATCTAAATTCTAGTTAGTTAACATACAGTGCAATATTGGTTTCAGGAGTAGAGTTCAGTGATCCATTACCTACATACAACACCTACTGTTCAGCACAAGTGCCCTCCATAATACCCATCTAGCCCATCCCCCACCCACATCCCTCCATCAACCCTCAGTTTGTTCTCTATCTTTAAGACTCTCTTATGGTTTGTTTCCCTCTCTCTCTTTCTCTCCCCATATAGTTATTTCACTTAGCATAATACACTCTAGTTCCATCCACACTGTTGCAAATGGCAAGATGTTATTCTTTTTGATGGCTGAGTAATATTCCTTCATGTATATATACCACATCTTCTTTATCCATTCATCAGTCGAAGGACATTTGGGCTCTTTCCATAGTTTGGCTATTGTTGATAATGCTTCTATGAACATCAGAGTTCATGTGCCCCTTCAAATCTGTATTTTTGTATCATTTGGGTAAATACTTAGTAGGGTAATTTCTGGCTCATAAGGTAGATCTAGTTTTAAATTTTTGAGGAACCTCCATACTGTTTTCCAGAGGGGCTGCACTAGTTTGCATTCCTACCAATAGGGCAAGAGGGTTCCTCTTTCTCCGCATCCTCACCAACATCTGTTGTTTTGTGTGTTGTTAATTTTAGCCATTCTGACAGGTGTGAGGTGTTATCATTGTAGATTTGATTTGTATTTCCCTGATGATGAGTGATGTTGAACATCTTTTCATGTGTCTGTTAGCCATCTGGATGTCTTCTTTGTAAAAGTGTCTATTCATGTCTTCTGCCCATTTCTTAACTGGATTATTTGTTTTTTGGGTGTTGAGTTTAATAAGTTCTTTGTAGATTTTAGATACTAACCCTTTATCAGATATATCATTTGCAAATATCTTCTCCCATTCCATAGGCTGCCTTTTAGTTTTGTTGATTGTTTCCTTTGCTGTGCCGAAGTTTTTTATCTTGATGAAGTCCTAATAGTTCATTTTCTCCTTCATTTCCCTTGCCTCGTGCCATGTCTAGTAAGAAGTTGCTATTGCCAAGGTCAAAGAGGTTGCTGCGTATGTTCTTCTTGAGGATTTTGACAGTTTCCTGTCTCATATTTTGGTCTGCCAATGATTTTGAATTTATTTTTGTGTATGGTGTCAGAAAGTGGTCCATTTGCTGAAGAGACTGTCTTTTTTCCATTGGATTTTCTTGCCTGTTTTGTCAAAGATTAGTTGACCATATAGTTGTGGGTCCATTTCTGGGTTCTCTATTCTGTTCCATTGATCTATGTGTCTATTTTTGTGCTGATACCATACTGTCTTGATGACTACAGCTTTGTAATATAGCTTGAAGTCTGGAATTGTAATACCTCTGGCTTTGCTTTTCTTTCCAGAATTGCTTTAGCTATCAAGGTCTTTTGTGTAAAATACAAATTTTAGGATTGTTTTTTCTAGCTCTGTGAAAAATGCTGGTGGTATTTTGATAGGAATTGCATTAAATGTTAGATTGCTTTGGCTAGTATAGACATTTTAACAATGTTTGCTCTTCCAATCCATGAACATGGAATGTTTTTCCATTTCTTTGCATCTTCTTCAATTTCTTTCATAAGTGTTCTATAATTTTCAGAGTACAGATCTTTTACCTCTTTGGTTAGGCTTATTCCTAGGTATCTTATGGTTTTTGGTGCAATTGTAAATGGGATTGATTCCTTGATTTCTTTTTCTGTTGCTTCATTATTGGTTTATGGAAAAGCAACAGATTTCTGTATATTGATTTTATACCTTGTGACTTTGCTGAATTTGTGTATTAATTCCAGCAATTTTTTGGTGGAGTCTTTTGGGTTTTCTACATAGAGTACCTGTCAACTGCAAATAGTGAAAGTTTGACTTCTTCCTTACTGATATGGATTCTTCTTTTTTTTTTTAAGATTTTTATTTATTTATTTGACAGAGAGAGTGAGACAGCACAAGCAGGGGGAACAGTAGAGGGAGAGGGAGAAGCAGGCTCCCCACCAAGCAGGGAGCTGATGCAGGGTTCCATCCCAGGACCCTGTGATCATGACCTGAGCTGAAGGTCAATGCTTAACCATCTGAGCCACCCAGGCACCCCTGGATTCTTTTCATTTCTTTTTGTTGTCTGGTTGCTGAGGTTAAGACTTCCAGTACTATGTTAAATAGTAATGATGAAAGTGGACATCCCCGTCTTGTTCCTGACCATAGAGGAAAAGCTCTCAGTTTTTCCCCATTGAGGATGATATTAGCTATGGGTCTTTTGTATATGGCCTTTAAGATGTTGAGGTATGCTCCCTCTGTCCCTACTTTGTTGAGAGTTTTTATCAAGAATAGATAAAGTCAAATGCTTTTTCTGCATCTTTTGAGAGGATCATATGGTTCCTACCTTTTCTTTTATTAATGTGGTATATCATTTTGATTGATTTGCAAATATTAAACCACCCTGCAGCCCAGGAATAAATCCTACTTGATCATGGTGAATGATTCTTTTAATGTACTGTTGGATTCAATTTGCTAGTATCTTGTTGAGACCTACTAACTTGAGTTAATTGACATTTAAGAGTAGTCTATGCAAACATAGCATAATACATATTCTTCTTGAGTGACACAGAACATTTACCAAAATTGGATACATATCTCATTTCCATCACTCCAAGCAAGAGCATTGATCTATATGGTAACCTCCCCACTCTGGCTCACGGGGAGCCACATAACTTCTTATGTGTTTTTATTTTTTTTAATTTCATAGATAAAACCAAATACAACCACAAAGTTCTTTAAACAATTACAATCACAAAGTTGCCATTCTGTTTAAAAAAAGAGTCTGTAGTCCAGAGCAAACCTATAGTAAGTCCACACAACTTATTCTCCTTGTCTGCTTTGTTTGGTCAGCCAACAAAACTGAACTCTGCTTCTTCACTCTAAAATGTGACAGTTACTCTTAAATCATTAACTTCCTCTAAGTTAAACTCTGAGTTTGCCATTAATTGCTGTGCTTGAGGAATTTTCAGTATTCAGTACTATGGAGTTCCAATACTCACCATCCATTTGAAATAATCACATTTAACACCATCAAATTGGTGAAAATACCATCTAGATGTAGTGTTGCCAGATTTAGGAAATAAGAATACAGAACACATGCCCAGTTACATGTGAATTTCAGATAAACAGTAAGTAATTTTTTAGTGTAGGTATGTCCCAAATATTGCATGGGGCCTATTATTTTCGATGATCACTTGGAAACAGCAGTTGAGGGCCACAAGGTAAATTCTTAGGGTGGAGGATTAGAGGGCCATAGTGCCTATATGTGGCAGGGAAGTGAGTAACTAAGGGATCTAAAACAAAACCAACAGGACAGAGGGATGAACAGAAGCACAGAATCAGAGCCACCAATATGTGACACAGGAATAACCTCCGTGACTTTCCATAAAAGGTGGCCATTTGGCCCCAGCATGAACACTGGTACAATTAGCCAGAGTGCAGCCCTTAAAGTCTACAATCTACAGTGCTGTATTTGTCTTGAACCTTTCTTATGCTTTTACATGCAGTAATTAAAATAATGCTGTTACTGCTATTTTTATGGATGTATATTGCTCTGACTTTCAAAATGAAAGCTTTAATCTATAATCACACACCAAGGCTCTTGAGCAAAGGATACAGTCTTTATTCATAAAACCATTCCCTCAAGTAACCACTCTGCATGGGTTAGATTAAGGGAGAGAGGAAAAAGGAGGGGGACAAAGGAGGAGGAAGCAAGTGAGGAAATATGAATAAAATTGCTTTTGCTAATAACGAACTCGTAGTTCTAGGAGGCAAGGAAAATGGATATGCTTTAAGAATTCCTCGGGGCTAAAGCAATCGTTATTTTTACATTTTCAACCTCTAATTTGAGATCTTTCTTATAAAAAGAATAAAGCCGTGCAGTCTTAGAATAGTAGTAGGCTTATATAGCATTGAACACACTACATTGACTGCAACAACGAAACCTTTTGAAAACAGACATCAAAACACCATTTGGTCCTCTATCTTCAGACAGGACTGTTCCCATATCACTCAGGCCAAAGAGAATTGATTCTAATTTGGGGGGAAGGACAGGAAAAACTCTTAGGGGAACAAGATCGTACATATTCTTCACTTAATTATTTTAGTCTTTTCTACCAAAAGAGTCAGGAAGTTTTTTTCTCATAACTCACCCCAATAACTCCTATTGTAGTTCAGGTTGACATCCTTTGAGATCTATTAATATATTCATTCCCTGGAGAGAAAGAACAGCTAGTTACTATCTTCTGGACAGTCCTCATTCAGGCACTGAAAAATCCTAACTAAATAATTCCATCAGCCTTCTCCCAGATTTAATTATTTCAGGTCTTGTAACCTTTGTTATTAAGTCCTATTTTTCAAGGCTTTGTTCATTTTTAATCATTAGTTACACCGTTGCATAAAGATCAGTGCATAAACCCTTTGAAAAAGTGAAAAATTCAAATAATTCATTCCAACAAATGAAATGCTAATGCTGTTGCTATGTAGCAACGCTAGGTTCATTAGATGCCTTTGCTCGGCATACCATCTGCAGATCTCCTTCTTTTATCCCACCAGCCTTGGAACATTTTAAAGGGTGGAATGTGTCATAACCCATTTATTTTGACTAAATACCAAATCACATCTCTGTTTTCTATAAGACAAAATGAAGCTTGTCACACTTGGACTAATAGTTCTTAATGAGGATTATGTTCTTTATCATTATTTTTTAATATTCTCCTAAGAGAGACATTTTCAATTTGAGTAATTGTTTAATTAATGGCTATAAAGCAATTTGATGAAACACAAATAGCATATAGCACAAATTCTAAATAACTACAATGCTATTTGGAGCCAAATGGGTTAAATTTTCATTGCATGAGGCATGTCAATAAAATAATTTCTTGTAAGCCTCAACAAGACTCTGGGCAAACTTATGAAATAAAGTAAGCAAGTGAATGTCCTATTAGACTTATATTATTATTATTATTATTTTTTACCTGTGTCTTCTCTCCTCACCTTCTGAACTGTGCCCTCCAACCCATTATAGGCACTCAAATCTCTTCTGCCCCTTCTGAGTGACAGGACTGCTCCAACTGCACACTCTATCACTACCCTATCATCACCCCATGCGTGACATAGCCCATTCTGGGTCAGTGTCCCAGATATTTGCCAAATCTACCCCTCCTCTAATTTATTTGCCAAAGACTCTCCTCTGAATTTTGTATAACTAGTCCAATAAATTTACCTGCTCTAGTGACAAAAAAAAAAAAAAAAAACTCTAAAAGAAAAAACTACAGACTGAGAAAATAATAATGGGGGAAGCATCCCTTAACCATTAATAGAAACATTTGGGGCCATGTTTTTCTAACTGAACTTATGAATCCACAAATTTTTCTGTATTTCCATATTTTCCATTGTTTCATCATACACTCCAGATATTACTTTAGCATTTTTTCAGAGTGGACTTACACACAGATAGACAAATTTCTTCTTCCTTTTGCTGGAGGTACTGTATTGTTGATTCATTAACACTGAACTCACAGCCAACACACCAACTCATGCCTGAATAAAGTATATCTAACAAACATTTTTCTTTGTAAGGTATTATCACAACCTTCTTACACTTAGGAACACTAGATAGCACTACAGCATTATACTTAGTGGCCATTTTTAACAGCAAAATCACCAAAAAAACACACACATTTTTGTGTTCTTGAGAACACACAGGCACACAAATATGGAAATATTTGCCACTCAATGGACCATGAAAAGAACACTTGTTTATAGTATGAGAGCTGAAAAAGGAAGGTAGAGTGTTGCCTGGCTCAACCTCAGCTGGAGGGGAATGGGTGCATTAAGCAACTCACATTATTTGCAGCTCTGTGATCTCAAAACCTCACAAGCGCTGATTTTGGGGTAATATGCACCAAAAAGAATAAAATATTTAGATATAATTTAACCAAGAAGGTAATCTATCTACATACCTAAAACTATCAAACATTGATGAGAGAAATTAAAGCAGACACAAATATATGGGAAGGTACTCAGTGCTCATGGACTAACAGACTTAATATTGTTAGGGCACCTGGGTGGCTCAGTCAGTTGAGCAACCAATTCTTGATTTTGGCTCAGGTCATGATCTCAGGGTCCTGAGATTGAGCCCTGTGTCGGGCTCCCCACTCAGTGGGGAGTCTGCTTGAGGATTCTCTCTCCCTCTCCATCTGCCCCTCCTGCTGCTCACATTCTCTCTCTCTCAAGTAAATAAATAAATCTTTTTTAAAAAGATAATATTGTTAAAATGTCCATACTACCCAAAAAATTCTACAGATTCAACACAATCTCTATCCAAATCCCAATGGCATTTTTCACAGAAATAGAAAGAACAATCTTAAAGCAATCTTGAGCAAGAAGAAGAAAACTCGATTTCAAATTATATCACAAAGCTAAAGCAATCAAAACAATGTGGTACTGGTATGCAGACATATAGACAGATGAAACAGAATAGAAAGCCTAGAAATAAACATATACATAGATGGTCAATTAATTTTTGACAAGGGTGCCAAGAATGCACAATGGAGATAAGATAGTCTTCTCAACAAATGGTGCTGGGGAAACTGGATTCCAGATGCAAAAGAAAGAAACTGGACTTTTACCTTACACCATACAAAAGAAATCAATTCAAAATGGGTCAAAGACTTGAACTAAAGACCTGAAACCATAAAACTAGATGAAAACATAGGGGAAATCTCCATGACAGTTGTGTTAGCAATGGATGTGGCACCAAAGTACCGAAAACAAAAGCAAAATAAACAAGTAGGATTACATCAAAATAAAAAGCCTCTGTACATGAGAAGAAACAATCAACAACATGAAATGGCAACATGCAAAATGGGAGAAAATTTTGCAAACCACATAACTGATAAGAGGTTAATATTCAAAATATACAAGGAACTCATATGACTCTTTAGCAAGAAAACCCAAATAATCTGATTAAAAATGGGCAAAGGATCCAAACAGACATTTCTCAAAAGATATACAAAGGGCAACAAGTGCATGAAAAGATACTCAACATCAGTAATCATCAGATAACTGTAAATCAAAATCACAATATTATCTCACACCTATTAAGGTGACCATTATTAAAAGAAAAAGATGGGGCACCTGGGTGGCTCAGTCATTAAGCGTCTGCTTTCAGCTCAGGTCATGATCCCAGGGTCCTGGGATCGAGCCCCGCATCCGGCTCCCTGCTCAGTGGGAAGCCTACTTCTCCCTCTCTCACTCCCTTTGCTTATGTTCCCTCTCTCACTGTGTCTCTCTCTGTCAAATAAATAAATAAAATCTTTAAAAAAAAAAAGAAGGAGAGAGAGAGATAACAAGTGTTAGCAAGGAGGTAGGGAAAAGGAAGTTCTTAGACATTGTTGGTAGGAATGTAAATTGGTAGAGCCATTATAGAAAACACTAGGGAGTTTCCTCAAAAAGTTCAAAATACAACAACAATATGAACCAGCAACCCCACTCCTGGGTATATATCCAAAGGAATTGAAATCAGGATCTCTAAGAGATATCTGCAGTGCTATGTTTATTGCAACAGTATTTATAATAACCAAGATAGAGAAATAGCCTAAGTGTCCATCAATGAACGAATGGATAAAGAAATTTTGGTATATACATACAACAAAATATTACTGAGCCTTAAAAAAAGAAGGAAATCCTGCCATTTGCAACAACATGAATGGACCTGGAGGACATTATATTCTGTGAAATAAGACAGACAGAAAGACAAATTCTGTATGATCTCACTTTTATACAGAATCTAAAATCAACACTCATAGAAGAAGAGAGCAGAATGATGGTTGCCAGGGGATGGGGAAATGAGGAGGTGATGGATAAAAGGCAGAAGGTTTCAGTGCTACAAGATAAGTAAGTTCTGGAGATTTACTATACACTGTAGTGCTAATAGCTAACAATGCTGTACTGTATACTTAAAACTGCTAAGAAGGCGTATCCTACTTTGCATTAAAATAACAAGGCAACAACTCTGGAAAACAGTATGGAGTTTCCTCAAAAAGTTGAAAATAGAGCTGCCCTACCACCCAGCAATTGCACTACTGGGTATTTACCCCAAAGATACAAATGTAGGGATTCGAAGGGGTGTGTGCACCCCAATGTTTATAGCAGCAATGTCCACAATAACCAAACTATGGAAAGAGCAAAGATGTCCATCAACAGATGAATGGATAAAGAAGATGTGGTATATATATACAATGGAATATTATGTAGCCATCAAAAAAATGAAATCTTGCCATTTGCAACGATGTGGAAGGAATTAGAGGGTATTATGCTAAGCAAAATAAGTCAGTCAGAGAAAGACAAGTATCATATGACCTCACTGATATGAGGAATTCTTAATCTCAGGAAACAAACTGAGGGCTGCTGCAGTGGTGGGGGGTGGGAGGGATGGGGTGGTTGGGTGATAAACGTTGGGGGGGATATGGGCTATGGTGAGTGCTGTGAATTGTGTAAGACTGTTGAATCACAGACCTGTACCTCTGAAACAAACAATACATTATATGTTTAAAAAAAAAAAAAGAAGATAGTAGGAAGGGAAAAATGAAGGGGGGGAATCAGAGGGGGGAGATGAACCATGAGAGACTATGGACTCTGAGAAACAAACTGAGGGTTCTAGAGGGGAGGGGGGGATGGGTTAGCCTGGTGATGGGTATTAAAGAGGGCACGTTCTGCATGGAGCACTGGGTGTTATACGCAAACAATGAATCATGGAACACTACATCAAAAACTAATGATGTAATGTATGGTGATTAACATAACATAATAAAATAAAATTTAAAAAAACAAATAAATAAGAAGGCAACAGTAACAATAATGAGGGTAGGAAGAAACTTTGGGGGTGATGGATATGTTTCTGTCCCAGATGACAATGATGATCTCACAGGTGTATACTTGTCCCCAAACTCATCTAGGTATATGCAGTAATATGAACAGCTTTTTATACATTAATCATACCTCAAAAATGGTTTCAAAACACAAATTAGTGAGTACACAAATTTGGAAGTTGAGAATCCATGAATAATGAGGATTGACTATCTTATCTTCATTGTACAGATGTGGAAACAGAGTTAAACATGTAAATAATTTGCTTAAGGTTACCTAGCCAGGAAAAAAGTGGAAGTCCACCTCTAAAACTTTCTGGATCCAAATCCTATAAGCTATTATGCCACAATGCCTTCCATATGGGTTTCATCATTGTTACACTGTCCTATTGCATGACATCCTTTGTCTGGTCTTGGTGAAAAGTAGAAACAAGCATGGGATATCCCCAAGCTTTATATATCACAGAACACTAATCTCATCACTTAGAGATATATTCTAACCCGTTTCTTCCCTGTGACAGAGGAAACCTGTCTTCTGATGAATCTACATTCCTGACAGTAAGTTCAAAGCTGGTGTTGCAATGAGTTAAGGGTTTCAGAATCATACATTTGATTTTTAAATCAGCTCTTCTCACACTAGTTATGTGAACCTTAAGATCTCATGTATCCTCAGAACAGGAATTGTAATGTTGATTTTATAGGATTATCCTGAAGATTAAATCAGATAGCTAGTGTAAGGAATTTAGCTCATAGTAAGTGCTTGAAAATTAGCATGTATTACTCTTCAGTATTTGTTCTTCCAGGGCCTCCCAGAATCTATTCAACAAAGGGACTTTGCATCACTTGGTTTCTGCATACAGGCTTTTAAAAATCAAAAGTAGAAACAACTGTCGCTTCTACCATGACTATGATAACAGCCACATTGCTCTGCAAAACCCTACAGTTCAGCTGAAGCTATGCCCCCCTCTTTGTCAAGGGCAATAGAGATGTGTGATACATATACAGTAGCTCAAGGGTGGAGATTCCAATATTCCATCATCAAACATGGCTTGAAAACAAACCCTAACCCCCTTAGAATTAAAGCTAAGTCTGCCATGAACAGTTGTTTCTAAACTTCCACCTCTTTAAAAAGCACTGTGTTTTGATTTTCAATTCTAGTTCAGAAATCACTCCATCTGGCCTGGCCAATCAGGATGCACAAGAAGCACCGAATTTAGTTTATTTTATTTATATATATAATACCAGAGGATGTGTTAATGTAAAAATGAAACCAGGTTTGCAATAATGCTGTGGAAAAGATGGAAAGATTTCATGAACATTTCTCTAAACCCAGAGGGTTTGGTTAAGATGGGAGACTCGGGTGATTTCAAGAGAAAGACCACAATAGCTTCTTAAGGTGATGTCTAAAAAAATTTTTAATTCATGGCTGGCAAGGTTAAAAATAAGAATGACAATGCAGTTTTAAAGTATGAACTAACCACACAGGGAGAGGTACCTACGTCATCTGTGTTATCCACTTATTCTGCATAATGGAAAGATCATTTCAGGTTTGAATTGCCACTCTTTTACTTACTTTGTCACTTGTGCAAGTTACTTGATCTCACTGAACCAACAGTTTTCTTCATAAAAATGGTGGCAATAATATCAGCCTCACATCATTGTTGCCAGAATTGAAGTTAGAAAATATATGTGAAATTTCCTACAACAGAGGTCTTAATAAATCTCAGTTTTGTTCTTTAAAAATGAAGAAATTATTGACTGGCAATAAAGACTTGAGAGGAATTTTTTTCATCAAAATATTTCAATCATTTATTCAAGTTTTACTGACCTCTTCTGTGGGCCAGACAACGTTCTAAATCCTGAAAGTCAGAAATCCTTGCGTTGTGTGTGTTGGGCGGGGGGGCAGGAGGGGAGTGGGTGTTGGTTGAAAAGGAACATAATATTATCCTTGGATGTCTCTTCAGAGATGTATAAATCTTATCCTTTTATGTACCATGAATTTGACATATTAGCAAGGACTCTACTCTTACAATAATCCCAAAAGGGAATTAAATGTTACTTCTACCATTAAACTTTTTCCCTCAACATTCCAAGCGAAGCAACCACCTTATATTCTAAGTTCTTATTTTATCTTGCTTTTTCATTTAACAAGAATATACTCAGTTTTTCATTTGATAAATATTTACTGGACTCATCCTATAGGTGAAACATGAAACAGACACCATGAAGAAACAGTATACCTCATATTACTTCTTGTCCTCATTCAGTAGGGTAATTAAGTGTCAACCTTCAGTAGGGTAATTAAGATATACACACAAATAAATATTTTAATTCTACAAAAGCAGTATATAGTGCCATGAAGCTATAAAAGGGGAAAAGATCTCTTCTCAGGAGGATCAAAGGAGACTTCTTAGAGGATGGGCTTTAAAGGATGGATGGTATTTTGATAAAGAGCCCAAAATAAGACAGGAAAACACAAGTTCTTTTGGTTTCAGCAGAGACTAGTTAAGTACGGCCTTGTGTTGGTCATTATCTATTTATTTTCACATTTTATCTCCTCATCTACTTGACAGCCACAGAGACTGAGTTTAACCTTCTGTTACTCCCACATCACACGACACACAAGGTCGTATGTACGTGTATCAAGTGGTTGAATTTGAGGTCCAGATTGTACTAGCTTACTGCAAAGAATACTGCAGGTAAGAATCTATTCTGCTTTCCAATATTCAGGGAAGGGAACCCTACAATGCCTTCAAAGTCAAAGTATTTCTGTTAGGGTCCTACAGTTACCTCCAAATCCCAAAGGATTGAGTCACCAGTCATGACATGTCTGCATGCCGATACCAGAATATGTTCATGTCAAACATGTGATATGTGCCTCTTCTCATATTCTACTTTTCGTTGTGGCTTCTCCTTTCTCAAGTTTGACAAGATGCTTCAAAGGGATGTTGTCCATCCCTGGCCAGGAGATGGAGTCCTGGGCTTTGATACAGGGCAGCACCACTTACCTTCTTTGCTAGAATTTGCTCAGAGGGTTCAATTCAAACTCTGTTTCAGGGCTCACTTCATTTCTAAGGCAGTATCAAGTTATGAAGTTACTACAGTACCGAATTAGCATAAGCTGTTGCAATTTTTTGGCATGAACACAGTTTTTATGTAGTTAGAAAAGGTTATTACTATGGTTTTTGGAAGGGAAAAATAAATGGTTGGGGAAATAGATATGATATCATTTTTTCAAAAAATATACATGTTCCAAATTCCCAGCACCTATCTCAGCACAGAAAATATGGCCCTGAATTTTAATGCATTTTGGACAAGGGCCCCAGCTCTCTGTGTATCAGCAGTCTTAATGTCACATCATCTATGAATTAGATGATGTGTTAAGAGAATTGGAAAATACTTTTCACTTCTGGAGATACTCTATGATTGTTTTTGTTTTATTATTTTCACACTATCACATTGCTTTTTTGGTTTCTACTGGGGAGCCTGGAGATGAAAACTGATTCCTAAGCCTTGAAAATCTTTTATTATGGAGTACAAACCAGTCCCTTATTATTTCAATGGCATGTTCTAGTTTTAAGCAAAGGTACAATGATCTCACTGAATAAATGCAGACCAAGATTCTAGCAAAGTCAATGTAGGTCAATAGGTAGGTTGCATAGGAAAACCTCATAGGTCAGAGTCAATGTAACCACTATTTTTGGTCCCATAAATGTATCACCACAACTCTTGACTGTAATGTGTTACAGGTAGTATTGGAAAGATATTGGTACACTGTGGTCCTAAGTTTTGAAACTTTTCCACTGAAATCATAAGTAAATAACAGAAATTTCAGGTCCTCTTTCAGAGTACTAGAATTTAAAATGCTTCCTTTACCCATGAAAATAATTACTGTCTGTCCGAATTAGAAGAAAATTCAGAGTTTGGCTGGAACAATTCTTGCTTTCTCAAAGTCTCAGGACTGGTTGGTGATGGAGGAGCTCTCAGAATTCACACTTTCTAATTTAAAGTCCCTGAACTCCTTGGTAATATTCTTTACCCTGCCTCTGTGTTTGTGTAGTGACAGAAGCATAATGTTTGGTTTTATAGAGTTGCAACCACTCTGTAATATCAAGCTTTATCTATAGGCAGAATAATGGCCCCAAAGGAGTAAAATTCTTAGTCCCCAGAAACTGTAAATACATTATGTTAAATGGCAAGGGCAGATTAAGGTTGCAGATGGAATTAAGGTTGGCAATCAGCTAGCCCGAGGCTTGGTAGAGTATCCTAGATTATCCAGGTGAACAAATGTAACCACAAGTGTCCTTATAAATAAAATAGGAAGCATGAGAGTAGAGTCAGAGTGAAGCTATGTGAGAAACATAGTGAAGCTATGTTGGCTTTGAAGATGGAAGGGGGCCATGAACCAAAGATGTGGCACCTTCTGGAGGCTGGAAAAGACAGGAAGATGGTTTTTTTCCTAGAATTCTCAAAGGAACACAGCCATGCTGACATGTTAATTTTAGCCCAGTGAGACCCATTTTGTATTTTTTACTTCCAGAACTCTAAGATAATAAATTTGTGTTGTTTTAAGTCACTTAAGTTTGTGGTAGTTTTTTATAACAACAATAGGAAACTAATACACTGTTCAAGGCTATATTCAGTTTAATTTCCTTCTTAGCATACAAGAAGACACTAAATTTCCTTCCTCCTGCTAGACACAGAGGAGAAAAACTCCCATCAATTATTTCCCCCAGCAAATACTCTGCGGAGCTTAACAAAATTGGTACTTAGGATATAAGACGCATCTAACTCCATTAGTTGCTCAGTGTCTCTGCACCCACCCTAAGCAGCATAGCACCCAAATAAAAGGTACAAACCACTCTGTATCAGTCAGCGGTGTAACAGGGAACAGATGGCTCCTTCAAAAAGAGTAGTTGAAAAGAGATTATTAAAATGGTTATTTGCAAAAGAGTAGGCAGAGTTAAAAGTAGTAGTAAAGAAGGGATGATAAAGCATCTAAGGAGGAGCAACAAAGAGAAACCAAACCTCGGACTAAAAGGGCAAGGCATGGGAGCTGTTCCCAAAACTCAGGGAGACCTAATGCAGTAGCTGTAGGCTCTGATAGACAAATGGAGCTCTTGCCAACCTCAGACCATGGAGAGAGGATGCCAGGGGAATAAATACCTTGACCTTTCTTTCTTCCTACACTCTGATTTCCTACTACTTCCTCCCATTGGCTGAAACCTAATGGAAGTCAGAAGGCAAGCAAGAGTTGTTGATGTAGTCAACAAATGTCCACCCTCCAGGGCATGGACCTGAGAAAAAAGGGAGAGGCATGAATCTAGAGGCCCAAAGAAATAGAACATCTACTTCCCAACTCAATAGACCCTTCTCCCTTTTCATGATATGAGAGGTCAAACAGGCTTGCTATTATCTATCATCTATCTATCTATCTATCTATCTATCTATCTATCTATCTATAGTGGAACGATAGTGTGTGATGGGAAAATGAAAAGCTATTTCAGGAGCATTTAGATTAAGCTCTTTCCACTGTTATCAATACATAATATGATTTCAGAAAAAGTAAATAGTAACACAACTTCCTTAAGTTAAAAATATTTTGGCACATTTGAGATTGGCTTAATAAAAGGGCGCTACATTGCACTCTCCTCAAAAACTGTTGGTCAGAATCACCAATGCCAAAGATAAGATGCTGGCTGTATGCACCATGAGTATGACCCAGCACACCATTTCTTACAGTGCTACAATTTATGGGATTATAATTTTTTGGCCAAGAAACAACAAAATATTTACTAAAATTTGTTTACATGGCCTTCTGATGTAGTAAAACAGATTTCCATGGACTTTTCTGTTATACTTACAGAAAATAAAAGATAGAGAATGAACTCGCCTAAAGATCAAGAATGAATCCAAGGAAGTAAGCTTAATGCATTTACTAGCATTCTTAAACTGACTAGAAGATATTTACCCTTCCTAAAAAAATAATAATAATAATTTAGACATCTCTGTAGTCAAAAGTGCCATTGATCTAAAGAGACTGTACAACTTCTGACCAGCACTTCTGGGTTAGTAGATGCCAGGTCACAATATAGTCCCTAAACTTGGGGTCATCTTAGACTTGTAACCCCATTGAATATGCTGGATCCCTTCTGCATTACTGACCTGCATAAAGAGAAGCTCAAGGGGTGGGAATGTGAAATCAGCACACACAATACCATCATGCTGAAACATGAACCCTGGATTGTAGTCCTTTCCACTTCAGCTACTGGATGAAAGCAGGAAGCTCTGCTGCCTTCAATCCCGTCACTCATCCATTCCTAAGTGTTAATAAACACAAGAGAGAAGCAGCATTAAGATCAGCATGAGCCCTGAAATCTTGGAGGTCTTTCATCATCCAGTGGCCATGGTGATGAGTGAAGCCATGTCTCATAATGTGTGAACCCCCTGTGGGTTGCAGCCAGTGAAAATAGGTCATAGGCTCTGGGCCCGTGCAAGTTACCCTCCAGTTTTTTAGTAGTTATTCATGTCCTTGGTGTTAGAGGTTGGACATAGCCTAAGGTACATTTACATGTAGTAGCAAAGGACCCAGTTCTGATGGCAAAAATCGTGTAGGGGGTCAATGAGGACAGAAGTTGGCTTTGTATCAAACATATACAAAGAGCCAAGTTTACCTATATTCAGCTTCCTAATTATCATTTGTTTCCAAATTGGCTATATTATTTTCATTCTGCCTTTCCAAGTAGAAGAATCAACAATATTTATTATCATATAAATGCTACTTCGAACATCACTAAATTTTCTTCAAACTCTGATGTGACAATTCCACAAGATTTTAAATAATATCCAATACTTTGTAGAATGCCTGCATTTCCCATTGCCAAAATATTTGGGGATGATACTCCTATCCAAATATAGAGCAGGGTAAATAAGGCAGAAAAGAATGTTTTTGTATTTAATACATAAGGTGATGTTAACATTAATATGTTCTGAAGGCGTTTGGACCTTCACTTTCTCCCACACACATTGGCATAATTTCAGATAGAAAAACTTTTGACATTTAATCTACTTAGCAAAAATCTTAATTTCCTACTAAAGTCTTGGTACTCATTAGTGCTATTCACATGTATTTATAGTTTTCTTCATCCTGGGTACATGGCAGGCTACATGTCCCCCTTGAAGTCAGATAAAACCATCTGACTTTCTTTAGCTACCGAAGAGTGAGTAGAACTAATGTGTATCAATTCTGGGCTGAAGCCTATAAGATGTATGCATGATCTGCTTTGTTCCCACGTCCCTGCCATAGGTGCGAATGATATTCTAGAGGTTGGGTCCCCCTCAACTTGGGGCCTCAGAGTGAGGAAAATATGAAGAAGGGCCCCTGCTACTCTAAGATGAACGTGCAGAATGAGTAAGGACCATACTACATGCACTAGGCCTACCCTCTCTGCTCTCTGGAAATGACTAAACTTTTCACAGAATCACACACATACACACAAATGCCCACATGGCCCTAAGGTCTAAACACTCTTTCACAGCTGTGCTCTATTTCACAGCCCACACTGGCATTTAAGATACTTGAAATTATCGGGGTCATTACCAAACACAGCCATGCCTCTCCTGATAGATAAAAGATAACTTTAACCTTGCCACAATTTACATCTCTCACACAAAGGGTCAATGAGAGTAAAGACAGTGTATTTGGGTAAAGGAAGCATGAGTTTTGTAGTCACCTTGATCTGGTTGAAGTAGAGGGTTCAGCACTTACAGCTCTATGATCTTACAAAGCCACTTAGTTTGAATGATTTACTTTTCTCATCCATGAGATGAGATAATACTATGTCTTTTGCAGAATGCTATGAAGGATAAATGAGATAACTAATCTCAAGTAACTAGCTCAGGATAAGTAGTGACCATCAGTGTCTATTTTTTTCTTCCACTCTGATCCCTCCTGATAATGAAGTATCAGAAGAATGAACTGACAAGACCAGGGGTGGACAAATTATAGCCAACAGATCAAATTTGGCCTGCTGCCTGTTTTTGTAAATAAGATTTTATAGGATTACTACCACATTCATTCATTTATGAAATGTCTATGGTTTCTTTCACACTACAAATGCAGAGCTGAGTAGCTGTAACAGAAACTATACACACCACAAACCCTAAAATATTTAGAATTCGGATTTTTTCAGAAAAAGTTTGCTGACCTCTGGACTAGATTCATTTATAACTTGGGCAACTCAATTTCTCATACAAATCTAGTCCTGGACTTATTTTCCCAGGACAGCTCAATATTGTGTTGTGTACTAGTTGTAGGTTATGGAAGATTGAGGTCAAATGATCACTGCCTGGTGTGTGACGTTACCCAAGATTTTACAGGGAGTCATGAAGCATACTAAAGGACAACCAAAAGGGATGCTCTAAGTTTATTTCTTTAATGTCCTAAATTAGCACTTGTGTTTTCACTTAATAATTCATTTCACAAGTATGTGTTTAAATGCCAGCTATATGCCAATGAACTATGTTAAACACTAAGGATATGAAGATAATTAAGGTACAGTGTTGCAATCCAGAAGCTCCTAGTCTTACAGAGTGGGAAATACATAAATAAATAAATACAATTCAATGAGATAACAGCTAATAAATATATAAGCATACACACATAAGCAAACTGGAGCAAGGAGATGAAAGAAGGTGGTATCTGAGCAGAATATACCAGATTCCTTGACATAAAGCATCCCACATGAGAACCTCTGCCTATGAGCATGTGGAAGCAAAAACTAGCTGGAGCATCATGGCACTAAACAGACCCCAGGATAGATGGAGCATGCACATGCCATACTCTTATTAGAGATTTCAGATAGTACCTTAATCTGGATCCTATTTGGTTCCCCAGCTTTCATTTCTGGGGAATGTCTTGTGACATTTCTCTTGACATCAGCTTTGGCGCCTCAATACGACCACCACAATTTATTCTTTGTTTGACCTAACTTGGTTCTTGTTGCCTAGATCTGGACTTGCTCAGAGCCATAATGACTTTTTCATTTGGCTCAGAAACCTCACCCCGAGCTTTAGATCTTCTCTTACTGGCCCTAATATGCTCACCCCCTTACTCACTTCTGACCTAGATGTGCCAGTGAACTTTGCCCTTCTACTATTACAATCCCAATTTGATTCTGTTGAGTGGAGTGTTATCGAAAAGAAAGATCTTTTCCAAGAAGCAAATACAGACAGTTCTTACAGTTGCATGGGACATAACATTTAAAGTTATAGAGGTGTGAAAAAGTAAGGTGTGTTTAGTTACTCAAATAAATCTGATATAGATAGTGTATACTAAAGAACAAAGAGTGACAGAAGATTAAACTAAAAAATAGTCAAGAGCCAGATTGCGGAAGACCTGGGAAATCATGTAAAGGAACATGTCCTTCATTCTGTGGCTAGTCAAGAATCACTGTCAGATTTTAAACAGAGAGGCATGTGATAATATTTGTGTCTTAAAATATTGCTCTGGAAACAATATGGTTTGTAATTGCAAGAAGAGCATAGAAGTCTTAAGAGAAAGAAAGTAGTTACCAAGCAATTGTCATAAGCCAGGTAAGAAATGAGAGCCTAACCTGAAAGAAGAGAAGAGAAGGATTGAGATATATTTGAGAAGGAACTGCAGAATTGATACATATTTGGATAGATGGTGAGGAGAAAAAAGCAGTCTAGAACAGTGCTTCTCAAACTACCTTAATCAAGTTCAATTTATAGAATTCATAGCCACTGAGGAGTAATACTTTTGTAAAATAAAACAAAAGAAAATGATCATGTGCTTGGATGTTGCAGAAATGTCAAACTGCTATAAAAGTTTCTAATGCTTACTTTCAATTTGTGTATTTATCATGCCACAGTGTAATCTGTGGTACAACACTCATCCACAGACCACACTTTGAGTAGAACTGTGCTAGAAGGCCTCCAGGGTTTCTGGTTTGGCTGACTAGATGGATGGAGTGGACGTTAGCCAAGTTAAGGAACAGAGGGAAAGTGGATTTAAAGGTTGAGGATGAGTTTCATTTTAGATATGTTATTCTTGATGTCCCAGTGGAACACAGATGGAGAAATCCATGAGGTTGCTGGCAATTCAGCTTGTATGCGTTTCATTTGTAGAGATGTCTCACATATGGTAAGTATTTAGTAAGGTTTTTTTAAATGCATAAATGGAAGCAAACTTCCCATTTAATTGTCTGCAAGGTAAGTACACTGTGCCTATTAGAACAAGCAAGACAGGATATTGGAATAAATATCATCTAATGATAGAATTCTAATATCAGACTTCTGTGATTACACCACAATCTGAAAATCTGAAAAAGAAGACTGTTAAAACAGTTCATGACATGAAAAGTTGACTTTCTGCACTAAGGAAAAATGGTAAAAGGCTGTCATTTTTTTCTCTCTACTTCATTTATTCATTAGCAGTAGCATACTTCATTTGTCTGCTACACGATATTTGACTAGATCCAAGTTTACTGAGGAATCACAAAGTTGGCCAAGTTGTTTTCATAGAAGGTACAAATCTCAGTCCACACAACTCAAGTGCACAAGGCATGTAATGTTTTCTGTATGTGACATTACTTTCATTTGTAACCCATATTCTGCCATGAGAAGAAGAATTAATCTGCCTTTTACCCAAAGTTACATCTATATAACTATAGAGTGCTGGCATGGTGTGGGCTGTCTGATTGCGGGTGGCCAACACCATCTGATCTCTCCCTGCCTTTCACTCAGTTACTTCAATAACCCTCATTCTTTGGGTCCCCATCACTGATCCACAGCATTCACTGCTGTAATACCCCCTGTGCTGACTTCACAATCTCTCAGCCATTTCTTAGTCCTCCTCCATGCCTCCCTGGTCAGGGAACTTCATGGGACTAAGACCTTCCACTACTATTGTGGTTTTACATGCTTGAGAAATCATTTGACTGCTTCCTACACTGTACTTTGAAGGAATTCATTCAACAATCTCTACCGGCAAGTATCTTCTGAGCTTGAGGATGAGTTTCATTTTGTTCCAGGCCCCTTTCTAGACTCTTGGGATACTTTAGTGAGCAAAACTGACTAAAACCTCTGGCTTTGTGAAGGATGCATTCTAGGATGAGGAAATAAATGATAAATAATAAGCATAATAAATAAGTCTAATAACATAGTATGTTTGAAATTGATTAAGTGCTTTGGAATAAAGCAGAGCAGGGTAAAGAAGATTTAGGAGTGCAGGCTAGGGGTCGTGGTTTGAATTTTTAAGTAGGCTTGTCAGAATGGAGCTCATTGAGAAGGTAATATGTGAGCAGAGGAGAGAGGTGAAGAAGTTCGTCAAGGGGTAGTTAGGGAAAGGGCATTCCAGGCAGAGGGAAGAGCAGGTGCTAAGGCTTGGGGATAGGAGCAAACCTGCTCAGGGAATAGCAAGGAGGTCATTGTGGCACAGTGAGCAAGAGTGAGAAAAGCAAGAGACACATTCAGAAAGGGAATTGGATGGGCTTTTACTCTGGGTGAAATGGGGAATTCATGGAGAGTTTTGAGCAGAAGAGTGACATAATCTGACTTAGGTCATCAAGGGACTGCTCTGGTTGTATGTTGAGAACACACTACAGAAGGAAAGTTGGAGCAAGGGGACCCATTTCAGTAGCAATGGAGGTGGGGAGAAGTTTTTGATTCTGGATGTATTTTGAAGGTAGAGCCAACAGAATCTCTTATTGGATTGGATATAGGGTGTGAGAAGATGAGTCAAAAATGATGTCAAGGTTTTCTCCTGAACACTGGAGGAATGAATTACCATCAGCCTGGCAGGGCAAACTGTGGGCAAAGAGTTTTGTTGAACAGTATCAGGCCCTACACTTTTGCTCTTAGGCCATGTTTCTACACATTGGTATTCCCATTACTAAATACAGTGCCTACCACTGGGTAAGCAGAAAAATACATGCTGAGTGGGCAAATGAGTGAATGGATAATTAAATACATTCCCTGCAGGGCAGGCAACCTGAGGTCTTGCTGCTTTTTTGGGTAGTACCCAGGAAGCACAGGGCAAAATTACTCTCTGCTTGCAGATTCCTAAAAACCATCTGAAGTTCTTTCACCCTATTTCATTCCCATCAGGGACTGTCAGTCTGGTATAGTGGGAGAGTACCAGGTCCATTTTCTGAGACATAAATCTCAACTCCCTTGCTTCCATTCCAGCTATCCTTCTCCATCTACCAGTCTAGACAACTTTTATCTATTTCCAGGAAAAAAACACCTAATTGTATATATCTTCCAAATCCAAAGATTTTATCCTTGGGTTTCAGCTTTGAAAGAGTTAAGAATCATAATCTCAGAGCACCTGGCTGGCTCATTTGGTAGAGCATATGACCCTTGATCTCGGGGTTGTAAGTTTGAGCCCCATGTTGGGTGAAGAGGTTACTTAAAAATAAAATCTTTAAAAAACAAAAAAGAATTGTACTCTTATTCCCTGAATTTAAATCAAATGATCTAAATGTGGCAGGATAAATATTTTAATGTATTAACCAGTGGCATGCCACTGATTGAAATGGGGAAAGGCAAGAGGTTCAAGGGAATGCCAGGAATGAAATACACCAGTTAATATATCAAATATTATGCTATTATTTTTTGATCATTTAGATGAAACAGATTTGCCCCCAGAATAGGCTCTGTCTGCACAATCATCTTGTAATTGTTATCAGCTTGCCCATTGATCCAGAGTAAATTAGTCTGATGGTATTTAAGTAAAACAGATTCTGTCCACGAAATTATGCAAAACATAACAATGTTGACACTGGTCATACTGTGCAAGCTAATAATTAGACATTGTGTATGTCATTTTCTGAACTTTCAGAGAGAACATTAAACAGCAAGGCATTTGTTAATGGTAGAACATTTCCAGGGGAAAATGACTGGCAGGAGAATTGAGGGGCAGAGATCAACAGTGCACAGTGAGGAGAGTGAAATGTGAAGGGGGCTGAGGAAAGAGCAGAGAAATAGATCCTTCAACAACAGGACAGAGCATCCCCTACCTTCACATTCCGCCAGTGCTACCATCCTATCTAATTAATTCTTTTTTATAGGTTAATCTCTACCTCTTGTTTATGAAGATGCCAACTTCTTGTGCATTCATTAAACAACAACAGATTCTTTAACTCATGAGGGAGAGTTTCTGAAACCCTTGAAAATCACAAATTCATAAAGATCACCATTATATATCATTTTCTCTATACAATGTAGTTTCATCTAACTGCAAAAGTATATGTAAATGATCCAACTCTCACTTGATGATCAGCTTCTGTCCTGGCTGCAAACACTTACTGAATCCATTTCACAAATCTCGCTTTTTATAATTTTCCTAAAGAACATATGGTTAGCTTGTTTCTATCATAGCTTCTAGTCACCAAGGAATTTAAGATTTCACTCTTAATCCAAAAGGTCTATTTTCTGGCGAAAAACTAATAATACTTTTTTTAGTCTCCTTCACCTACCTTATCATTCTAGAAGTTGTTTTTATTTCAAGCAACATTTATAATATTCTCTTGCAGAAGAAAAATATTTTCATACACACACAAGATCATAAGTTGAGCCCCACCCCATCCCCAAATGCACACATCCTGGGCTGCACCCTGGCTTCTGGCCACATTAGTCTCTAAGAGAGTGAGTCCTGTTCACCAACTTCTAGGATTCAAATTAATCTCTCAGCAAAATTGCAAATTGTTTCATGTCATGAACTTAGGCATTACCTGCAAAGAGACAACCACAAATGTTAAATTCATGAAGACAAAGGTTTTACTCTTGTTTCTTTTGAAAATAGAGCAATTTATTTGAAGTGAGCTTATACAAAATCATAGTAGCACAGGCCAAATTTGAAGAGCTCTTCATTCATAGAACAAAAATCTAACATAATCTCTTAGGTACTATGAATCATGCAGAGATGATTCTCTTTTGGCCCCTGCCCCCAAAGAGCATATAGTCTGCCTTGAAATTTAACCACTCATTCAACAAATATTTGTTGAGCAGCTGCTATGTCCCAATCACTCTCATAGGTACTAGGCATAGAGCAGTGAACAAGATAGGCAATGTTCCCACTCTACTGCAGGAAGATAAACAATTAATAAACAAA
Organism: Halichoerus grypus; assembly: GCF_964656455.1. Classification (NCBI taxonomy): domain Eukaryota; kingdom Metazoa; phylum Chordata; class Mammalia; order Carnivora; family Phocidae; genus Halichoerus; species Halichoerus grypus. The sequence goes on from NC_135717.1 coordinate 55,540,160, forward strand.
CAAATAAAATTGTAGGTAGTGATAAGTGCTATGGTAAAAATATAGCAGGACATTGTAATCAAGAATGACCAGAGAAGGTTGCCTGGGTGGCTCAATTGGTTAAGCAACTGCCTTTGGCTCAGGTCATGATCCCGGAGTCTCAGGATCAAGTCCAGCATCGGGCTCACTGCTCAGCGGGGAGTCTGCTTCTCCCTTTGACCCTACCCCCTCTTGTGCTCAATCTCTCTCACTCTCTCTCTCAAATAAATAAAATTAAAAAAACAAACAAATTAAAAACATTATTAAAAAAAAAAAAAGAATGACCAGAAAAGCTTCTTTAAATTAAATCAGAGATCAGGCAAACTATGGTCTGTGCCAAATCCTGTCTGCCATCTTGTCTCTGTATGGCCCACGAGCTAAAAACAGTTTTCACATTTCTAAATGTAAAAAAAGATCATTGGTTTTCCATGAGAACAGGTGCTCAAAGCATTGAAGGCATTGCCTGTTGGCCTGCAGAGCCTACGTGTTTCACTATCTGGCCCTTTACCAGAAAAAGTTTGCAGACCCCCGGATTAGGTGGCCAGGATAGGACTTTCTGGGGAGGAGATGTTCAAACTGAGAATTGAATGGCAAGGAAGAGTCAGCCATGAAGAGATACGGGGAGAAAAAATGCCAATACAAAGATCTCAAGGTGGAAATGGGATTGACATATTCCAAGAAGAAAAAGAAAGCTAGTGTAGCTGGAGGGTAGGCAATGGAAGAGTTCAGAGATAAAGTGGGGGGGCGGGGAGCTACACAGTACAAACCAGGCCTGAGTGAATAGGGATAATTCAATTTAAAATACTCAAGGATTGGAAATGGCAACCCTTGGTGGCTGTATAGTACTTCATCATGTTGATGTTTCCTGATTTAATTCTTTTCAATGGATGGTATTTCAGCTATTTCCAGATTTTCTAATTTATTGACAACGTTTCTGTAAGCCCCATGTAAGTATCTTGACAAATTTTTGGAAGTAAATCAGCGAGGTAAATTCTTGGTAGTTGGTCAAATACCACAGACATTTGAGAATTTGATAGCAAAGTGGGTATCATGGATCAGTTGGGAGAAGGGAAAGAGGAGGGCATTTGTAGTAAAAATGATGCGAGCAAAGGTTGGGAGTGGGAACCTCACCGGCATGCATGAGACCGAGTGCCATCACTGGGTGGGCTAGAGCAAAGAAAGTGTAATTTAATTGGGAAAAGGGTAACGTAGATTTATAGAACATAGAGAAGATCCTGATATCCATGGATCCAGATAGAGTAGGATGGAGAACCATAATGCTTACATGTTCCCTGCTTCTGTGACTGATCCGAGATTAAGAGGGAAGAAAACATAGTTGTTCTTTTGGGTCTCCTGATGCTGCTCTTAAGAGTTGTCTTATCTTCAGAAGATGTGGACTGATGGTAGTGGGGGAAAATGGAAACTGCTCTGAGTAAAAGACCAAGTGGAAAGTGCCTAGATTGGTTATGTAAACTTAAATGATGACCTTCCTTGACTCTTGTCTTCCTCAAGTTCCACAGTTTAGCTCACATGTGTTGAGCTTCTGTTGTGAAGTGAAACTGAGAGTTCCAAAGAGAGGAGGGAAAATAAACTGAGCTGCTGCCCTCAGTGAGCTTCTAATCTAGTTGATTTCCACAGGAAGAGTTAAAGGCTTCTTTCTTGGTGGGGTTTCAGCCCATCTGTACCCCTCTGTCACAGCACTTCTCACACACATTTTATAACTAATTGTTCAGCAGATCACCCCCACTGTGAGCATTTACAGGGTACTAATTCCATCTTACATATATCCTCAGTACCATACCTAGTTGTTGCTACCTACAAGGTGGAAGGTACATATTGATTGAATAAATGAACAAGCCAGTGGTTAAATATGATCTCATTCTATAGAGGCTATAGGGAAGACACACACACACACACACACACACACACACACACACACACTCGTTTCCTATCAATCTCTGGCTTTCAGGTGACAATAAAACAACCTGTCAATTCAGTTCATCCTGTACAGGCCAGGGGTAGGGGGCGGGGATCAGTTCATTAAACTTGTCAAAGTGGATCAATCTCTCCATTTAAACTGTGATTCTGGTTTCACCAGAAGATAAATCTCTCTGGGCTCCAGATTCTCATCCTGAGAAGCCCCACAAGCAGTCGGAATAGCAAACGTTGGGGAACCAGCTAGCCAGCACTATGAATGTCAGCCCCACCATTACTTTAGGCAGCTTTCTCTGTGCCTCAGTTCTTAAGTAAAATGAGAATAAAAACATCAACCTCACAGAACTGTCTGGAATAAAGGAGACTATGATTAACTCAGAATCTAGAACATAGGAGATGTTGAGTATATACTTAGTGTGGATCATTTTCATACTCAATATGTATGCCCTTCTCCATTTCTTAACTAGATTGGAAGCTCCTTGAAGGCAGAGCCCATGTATTAGCACTCTGTATCCTGCCTTGATTCATAGCTCAGGGAAGATGGTAGCTACTTGGTAAATATTTGCTGAATGGTTTGAAGAAAGGATTTCAATAAGCTAAAGAATTATTTGGGGGCGCCTGGGTGGCTCAGTTGGTTAAGCGACTGCCTTCGGCTCAGGTCATGATCCTGGAGTCCCTGGATCGAGTCCCGCATCGGGCTCCCTGCTCGGCAGGGAGTCTGCTTCTCCCTCTGACCCTCCCCCTCTCATGTACTCTCTCTCTCTCAAATAAATAAATAAAATCTTTAAAAAAAAAAAAAAAGATTTATTTGTACATTTCTTTCAGAAAATGGAATTTACTAATTATAAAACTAATGTATGATCATTGTAGGTAATTTTTAAAATACAGAGAAGTATACAGAATTAAAATCATTCATTATCCCAAATCAAGAAACAGAAATAATATCTGAAAATGTTTTGGTCTATTCACTTCCAGTCTTGTTTTTTTCCTATACACTTTATGCATGCACATTTTTTTTCTTAAAAAAATAGACTGATATTGTCCCTATTGACTTGTAAGCTGTTTTTATTTCTCTGCTTTGCAATGGATTATAAGTATCTTCAAATGGCTCTGTTTTTTGAAAAACATAATAATGGGGTAATAATATTCTCTTGTACCATAAATCATTTACCATTTTCAATGGTTAGACATTTATGTTGTTTCTAATTTTTCACTATTTGAAATAATGCTAAGATGACTAACCTTGTATATAAATATTTAACCACATCTCTGATTATTCTGTGACATTTACACATTCCTGGGAGGCCATCTAGCATAGCAGTAAAAAAAAAAAAAAAAATCCAGATTCTGAAGACACCCCATCCTAGGTTAAAACCTGAGCTTTACTACTAACTATAGCTATGTGTCCCAAGGCTATTACTTAACCTTTCTGAGCCTCAAAAACATGTAAAGGGAGAAGACATTTCTATATATGCTTATTTGTGAGTACAAGTTTACAATTATGTGATATAATTAAATAGAGTGAATAGATCATGTCTACACAGATTATGTCTATATATGCACTCTATAACAGCGCACCTATTCTTAGTGCAGTTGAAACATAAGTTAGGTACACATTCTAGGGTTTTAGACACTTTCTAATGTGACTATTGTTTATGTGTTCAAATAGATGAGTAAAGGTGAGAAACAAGTGGTATATTTCACTGAGTGCTGTCAATTGAGTGATTTTGCTAATTAATATACTACATCCTAACTGTGAATAGATAGAGATGTTAATTGTCTTCTTTATTACAAAGATGGAGTTAATGCCAAGGATTTGAAACAAATAGCACTTAACTCCCTGAACTCTGGATGAAGAGGGAGATGGATGTTTGCTTTTGATCATTCCAGTCTTTTCATGATCTGAATCAACAAGTACTCCTTATAGCTTCGAGTCATGGTTCTAATTAGTAGTTCTCCTGGTCCTGGTTTACAAAGTAAAATATAAATCAAAAGATTATTTGTAAATTCCAGCAAGCTTTCTGGGCTCACGCCATCTTCATAAAATAGTTTAAATGCCACCCGCTTGTTAAAAATGCTTTCCCTATGCCAAAATATTTATACTAGTGAATTCAAATTACATTTGAAAGGAATGGGTATTTTAAAGCTATGGATGTATTACGTAATGCTATCACAAATAATGGGGTATATGATAAGTAAGTTCACACCTAAATAGAGAAAATGTATTCATATATGTTAAGAACTTCAAAGCAAAAATTAATAGGAGAGTGTGATGATTATGAAAGGATCGTGTAGGTGGCATGTCTAATCCAGAAAAAAATATTCAGAGGAATTTTCACCCACAAAAATCCCTTGCTTTGCCAAGGTACAGAAATCAAAACATAGCAAAGTGAACATTGGCCCTGAGTTTTGCCCAAACATCTAAAATTAAAAAAAAATTAAAGGGAACATTTTATTCCAAAACTGTGAACTCCTTTATATGAAATAGAGGAGTCTATACCATAGGTAGGGTTAGGTAGGAATCTATCTTTTGCCTGTGAAAGGTGGGTGATATATTTGAATTGTAGATTAACAGTTCGGTTTAAGAATTGCCAATTCTCCATACCAGGTATAACAACAGTGCCTACTCAGTGTGCTGCTTGAATGAGTCATTCATATCTTTAATTGGTTATTTGGTGAATTGTAGGGCTCACCCCAGCCTCACTAGACCATCGGCATCATGGGAGCAGGGACAGGTCCTCCCCACCACCTCTGTAGCTTCAGCATGTGGAGCAGAGTACGTTCTCAGTGCATATATGTTGCATGAATGAATAAATGCATGAATGAGTTGGTGTGTGTCTTTCTTTCACCCTCCCTCCTGGTTAAGTCAGTGAGAAGATAACTTCTATTTCCTGTCTCTTGAAGTTTGCAGATTTAGATTCCTATTTTCTGAAACTGCCTCCTGTGTTTGCCCTAGTACTACCCCATTTTGTAATGGACCTGCAATCTGCTTCTGAATAGGAGTCACAGAAGGGGTCAAAATGATTGCTCCACGGTCACAAAGTTGTTTTTTTTTTTTAAACAATATTAGTGCAGCACATGGTATTTGTAGTAACTAATATGAATATCACAATATTATATGCAAGTACACACATATGTAGTTGAACACATATAACCTAACAATCAATTACAAACTATTAGTATCTTATGTTTTTCGGTATCCAAAGCAAAGACTCTAGGTTTCTACGGCATCTTAAATTCCTACAAATTACTGAGTGCTGCCCCCTCCCCAAGTGAGAGATTTTCTCCGGAGCAGGCACTACATACCTGCTCTTGCCTGATTTGTGGCTCTGGAGGCCCAGGAGGGATCAATTGAATGGACGTTTAAGTCAGGAAGATTGAATGAGTTGGCTCCATGGCATTCCTAGAGTTGCACAAAGCCTAGAGGGAAACTCCAGGCTCCTCTTTAAAAAAGAAATCTGAGCCACTACCACTTTAGCAGCAACATATTTGCTTCACATTCCTCATAGTCTTTAACCTCTTATACTGAACAAGCAGAATAATGTGAACCCTAGCACAATAAAAACTATCATGTAAGCATAGGCATTTCTTTTCTTCCCTTCTCTTGTGTCATAGAGACTCACTTATTGTTATGATTATTTTGATATCTTTCCAAATGTATTTTCATTGTCCAAAACAGTTATTCATAAGTATCCACCGATTTTACTTTTTTTTAATTTTTAAACTTTATCACTCGCAAAGAAATTGCAATATCGCATTAGTCTGAAGTAAGGACCTGATAGGAATCCTTAGCTTCAACAGGGAGAACAATGGTTTCTTGGACTCAGGGTGGTAGGGAGTGTTACTGGGTTTATTCTTATTTGTCATTTTAATGTTCACCATGAAATAGCATATTGCAAAATCATTGCATTCCTTTGTATCTTAGGCTCGCTACCTCTTAAATGAAAATGAGATTATTCCCCCTTGTGTCACAAGGACAAGAGGGACTCTGGGAAGACTTAAACAGCCTCTAGAAAAGTCTCTCAAAAGACCACTTTGTGCCTCTGAAAGGCACACTGTAACCTCATGGCCAATGAAGGTGCGGGACTGAAGAGTACAGCAAATTAAACTCAAGTTTTTGCAACTGTCCCACCTCCCACCCCTCACCTTCTCTCCAGTTTCAGAAATCTCTGGCTCTGTTGGCTCTGTCTGATCCTAACTTTAAAGCACTCAACTTCAGTTTATTATGCAGGGGGGCTCAATAGCCTAGGCTTCAGAGTTAGCCAACGCATGTTCAAATCCCTATTCCTCAATGCTTAGTTTATGGTGTTACTCAACAAATAACCAATCAAAACCTCAGTTTCCTCATCTGTTAAATGAGGCTGCTCATACCCAGAGGAATGTAGTAGTTACTCAATAAATGATAACAATATTAATATCCCTTAGCTAAGGGACCTGGGCATAAATTATCTAAATATTGTTGGGATAATGAAGGGTAAATGGAAGGCAGGTTTCTCACTACATGGGCACATGTATAAACAAGTATCCTACGTGAGTAGAAACAACTATATGATACACCAGTCCAAGTTAAAGTCAATAACAATGGAATAATTAAAACTGCAACCTGTAACTAAAAGTAAGGGTCCTATTTTTTTCTCCCCTACTTTTTAAATAGTCTGGACCACTATCAGTTACATGTTGAATATCTATATGCTATCCTGCTGCCATGGTAACTGTAATAAGGAAACAGAAAACGGTATAAGGAGTTTCCCAAAAGGAGCAGATAAGACTGATACACATCAAATAATTAGAAAAAAATATAGCACCTACAATAAGGTGGCTAAGACTTTAGAACAAACTATATTAGATGGAAAGGACTTCTGGGTTTAAACTTGACCACAAATGGGGTCAGAGTGAACAAAAAAGGAGAAAGAATATCTTTAGCAAAAAGAACATCATAACCAAAGATTTGGAGAGAAACAGCAACATGAAATATTTTGGGACATAGTTTGGGGTGGGGTGCGATGCTGACTGTATGCAGATTGAAGGTGTGTTGCAAGGTTGTAGGCACCACACTTAGATAAGTGGGCTAGGGCAGCACCGTGGAGAGCACAATGCCTGCAATTGGTGCACCATTCATTAAGAATAGGAAACAAGAGAATAAGCAGGTGTTGTAAGAATTCCTCATACGCACAATGGGATAGCCGCAGAAGAGGCAAAAAGTGGGAAGAGTCAGTTGTAGGGCTGCATTTTTCGCACTCATAACTCATATGCAGAAAAACTGTACCCCTAAATTGGTCTTTAATTAATTTGGCCTCTTTACACCTGCACATCAGTGAAGCAAAGATAAACTAAATGCCTAATCTGGTTTAAAACACTGTCCTATCTAATAACCATCTACACAGTCCTTCTATCTCTCGCTGAGTATCTCTTGGACAATGGCACTCAGTCTCTAAGATCATCTCCATCTCCTCTTCTTTTCTAAGATGATGTTCATGTGTATGAAGGGAGGAGGGTGACTTCTGTGTCCTCATGGACTTGGGAAAGAGGGAAAGGCCTTTGTGTTGGTCCTCGGGTGAGCACTGGCTGGCATCCACTGACCTCAGCCCTAAAGTCTTTTCCCTAAGATGTCACTTCCCCAGCTAGACTTGCAGCTGCAATCTGCCTTTTATGTGCCTTGTAATCTGATCTCTCTCAGTGTATCCAGAACTTGGGAAAACACCCCAGCTGACCTGGCCTCACTTTTTACTTACTCCAGGCACACACAGTGTTGCACCATCTACCAATCTACCTGCCCAGTGATCTGTCTCTAACCTCTGCTGTCAGCCCCTCTCCCTGCCATGCGGTGCCCAGTTGCAAGGTTTGAACCAGGCCAAAACTGAGAATGCCTATGTTCAGACTATGGAAAAGCATGAGAACACTACAATGCAGATCCTCCCTCTGTCTGATGTGTTGTGCCCCCTAATTTAATTTGCTGGGGCTGCGCTCCAGGTTGACACATGGCAGCTCTGCCTGCTCTTGTTAGAACCTAAACTAGAGAAGAAAAAATCTGGACTTCAGTTATTTTTTTAATGGAGAAACTTATAAAACTTTATTGTGTGACATTAAAGACAACCAGATAAATGGCACAATATACCATATTCATGGATTGGGAGACAATACCATAAAGGTATTATTGCTTAACTGTTTTGTATGTAAAATGCAATCAAAATCCAAATATAGCAATTATTTTCTGAAACTTAGCAAGCTCATTCTAAAATTAAATCATCAATAAGATTTTACCACAATCAACAAATTAGCTAAAATCAAGATGTCTGACAGTAATAAATATTGGAGAAGGTATGGAGAAATGCAGTCTCTCAAACACCATGGTGGCAGTGTAAATTGGCACAACAATTTTGGAAAATATTTTGGCCTTATCTACTAAAAGTAGATAAATACATGTTGTCGGTTGAATTGTATGCCCTAAAAAGATAAGTTCAAATCCTAACCCTGAGCATTTGTGAATGTGAACTTATTTGGAAATAGTATCTTTGCAAATGTAATTAAGTTAAAATGAGGTCAAACAAGATAAGAATGGCCCCTAATCCGATGGCTGATAGCTATGTAAGAGGAACGAAAGAGGGTTTAGAGAAAGGCAGAGACCCAGGCACACAGGGAAGATTAAGTGAAAATGGAAACAGATTGTTATGCTGCCACAAGCCAAAGGTTTCTGATGACCATGAGAAGCTAATAGAGGTAAGCAAGGATTCTTCCCTAGGACCTTCAGGGGGAGCAGAGCTGTGATGACACCTTGATTTCAGACTTCTAGTCTCTAGACTGTGAATAAATAAATTTCTGTTGGCTTAAATTGCCCAGTTTGTGGTACTTCGTTATGGCAACCACAGGAAACTAATACAATAGGCACACCCTAGGACCCAGCAACTCCACTCTTTGGATATACTGTATAGAATGTACACATATAGATATACCATGTGTTACACATGTGTGTCATGTGTAAAATTATATTTATAGCAATTTTTCATAACATTGAGCTAGAAATAACTCAAATGTTCATCAATAGTAAATGGATAAATTTTATTTATTCAACACTGTGCATGGAGTGCTTACTATATACTAAGCACTGTTCTAGTCCTTTGTAGAATTTATATTCCAATTGGAGAAGACAGATGATAAAAAATATAGAGGTATAGATCAAATTATCTGATAGAAACAGATCAGAGCTGTGGAAATAAAAATGTACAAGGTAACGGGGATTGGAAGTACCAGGTTGGTGCAAATTTCAACATTACATCAGGGGTCAGGTGTTGTGGACTGAATTGTGGCATCCCTAGATTCATACGCTGAAGTTCTAACACCCAATACCTTAGAATGTGACTATATTTGGAGATAGAGCCTTTAGAGAAAAAATTTTAAATGAGGTCCTTAGGGTAGACCCTAATCCAATCTGATTGGTGTCCTTATAAGAAGGGGAGATTAGGACACACAGAGAGACACCAGGGACATGCATGTGCAGAGAAAAGACCATGTGAGGACACAGTAAGGAGTGGCCATCTATAAGCAAGAAGAAATCAAACCTGCTGACACCTTGATCTTGGACTTCCAGTCTCCAGCACCGTGAGAAAATAGTTCTATTGTTGAAACCATTCGGTCTGTGGTATTATTTTATTATGGCAGCCCAAGCAAACCAATGCATCAGGTTAGGCCTCACTAAGATGAGATTTGCACAGATATTTGTAGAAGAATCTGAGGGAAGAATGTTTGAAGCAGAGGAAACAGCCACAGTAAAGAATACTGAATCAGGAGCTTGCCTTATATATTTGAGGAGCAGCAAGGAAAGCAGGTGTCTGAAGGAAAGCTAGAGTACGAAGTGGGTTGGAGGACATTAGAAAGAGTTGAAGAAACAGGGTAATGAGAAACAGTAAGTAGGGCATAGAATATTATTATGGGGACTTAGGCTTTTGCTCTGAATGGGATAGGAAGGCATTTCAGGAGGCTATGGAAGAATGAGATGCTTCATAAACTGCTAAAGGCAATGCAAATTGTACAACCATTTTGGTCAGACTTAGATTTTAAAACAATCATTCTTTTCTTCTTTCCCCCTCTTCTTTAACAATTTAATCCAAAAGCCACCTGGTAGCATAAAGCAAGGGAGGCATCCATACCAGCAAAATTGAGGGATGGGGCCATGGTGACCCAGAACGGGTGTCAGACCCTAAATGAAGTGAGAAGGACAGCCACACAGGAAGCCTGCCTAGCACAGGGTGTCAGAGACTGAGCAGGGTAAGGAGGGCATCTATGTGGAGGACTGGCCTGACAAGGGTCCTGGAGCCCAAGCAGGAAGAGGAGAACCAGCACAGGGGAGATCCGGTATGAACAATCAGAGGCTGAGGGTCTGTAGAAGGCACTTCTACAGTGAGGTGGTTTGGTGTGGGAATCAGAGCATCTGTGTGTGGGAAGCGTGGGGTGCAGCCCAGAGAGTGCTATTACAGCCCAAGTTGGGTGAGGAGGGTGTCTATGCTAGGGAGCGGGTGGTGGTGCAGATGGAATAGTGGTTACAAATAGTGAAATATATTAGAAATAATGAGAGCCAAGTTTTTCATGGTTACAGAAGGGAGTTATAAATATGAAGGGGAGAAAATCAGAGTAAACCCTGTGGTGTTGGAAGGTAATTGGTAAAAAACAAAATAAAACAAAAAACAAAAAACAAAACCCTCTTGCTTTTCAATACACACACACACACACATATACACTTATGAAAATAATCTAGATGTGTATATATGTGTATACAGAAGCACACACACACACACACACACGTACACACCCATTCCCTAACTCTGCCCACTGAGAGGGCTGGGAAAAATGATACCTCAACAGCAATGAGCACTTTTAGCACCCAAATCATGGCTTCTAAATGTTGTATTTCACTATAAGGAAAGTAGGGGTCCTTGGAGAAGTAGCTGATTCCAAACCCAGGGCAAGGAATGCATATGATGAGTCAGGGACATTTCCTTGTACTAGAAATCACAGAAGTATTAAAAGAATATGTTAAAAGAACAGAGAAGTTATCTTGAAGGGGTTGCCACCAGCCAAATATGTGGCAATGTGAGCATGATAATACAAACCAATTAGAACTCATTAAATAAAATAGGAAATCATAAGTCCATACATTAAATTAAATAGCTGTAAAGTGTGATGATAAATGAGATATTTACACAGTTTCAAAGAACCTCCTCCCTGCAAAATTCTTGGTAATTACAAATAGGAAAAGAGTACACACTACCAGCAGTTGATCATGTATCATTTGAGAGGACACAGCACTATTTCTATCATATCCCTGACCAAGATATATAAACTGATTCTAATCATGAGGAAACTTTAGACACTCTAAATTGAGGGACGTTCTAAGAAATCACCTGCCTATAATCTTCAAAAGTGTTAGGTAAGTCAAAGACAAAGGAACTATTTCAGACTAAAGAGTCTAAAAAAGACCTGACAACTAAATACAACACACAATTCTGCACTGAATCCTTTTGCCATAAAGGACATTATTAGGACAACTGGCAAAATTTGAGTGAGGTCTGAGGACTAGATTGTTGTAATGTATCAATTCTAGTGGTAGTGTTACTTAGGAGAGTATCCCTGTTTGTAGGAAATATATGCTAAGGTAATAAGGACAGCAACACACTTTCAAATGATTCAGGAAAAATGTCTTTTGTACTGTTCTCTTTTTTAAAAGATTTTATTTTTTTATTTGTCAGAGAGAGAGAGCACAAGCAGGGGGAGCAGAGGGAGAGGGAGAAGCAGGCTCCCTGCTGAGCAAGGAGCCTGACTGGGGACTCCATCCCAGGACTAAGGATCATGACCTGAGCCAAAGGCAGATGCTCAACCGACTGAGCTACCCAGATGCCCCTTTTGTACTGTTCTTGAACATTTCTGTAAGTTTGTAGTTATTTCAATTTTTTTTTGCTCTTTTTTAATTTAAATTCAATTAATTAACATATAGTGTATTATTAGTTTAAGAGGTAGAATTTAGTGATTCATCAGTTTCCTATAACACCCAGTGCTCATTATATCATGTGCCCTCCTTAATGCCCATCACCCCGTTACCCCATCCCCCTTTCCCCCTCCCCTCCAGCAACCCTCAGTTTGTTTTCTACAGTTAAGAGTCTGTTATGTTTTGTCTCCCTCTCTGGTTTCGTTTTACTTTATTTTTCCCTCTCTTCCCCTATGATCATCTGTTTTGTTTCTTAAATTCCACATATGAGTGCAATCATATGATAATTGCCTTTCTCTGATTGACTTATTTTGCTTAGCATAATACCTTCAAAATTTTAAAACAATTAAAAATAAGAATTAAAAACAGGTACTCAAACAAATACTTGCTCACATTCATAGCAGCACTATACACAATAGCCAAATGCTAGAAACAAACCAATGCCCATCAATGGATAAACTGATAAATAAAATGTGTTGTATACAATGGGGTATTATTCAACCATAAAAAGAAATGAAATACGGATACATGCTATACCAGGATGAAACTTGTAAATAGTACAAGTGAAGAAAGTCACAAAAGGTCACATATTGTATGATTCCATTTATATAAAATACCCAGAATAAGTAAAACCATAGAGACAGGGGGTGGAAGGAACCAGGAGAGTGATTGTTTAATGGGTATGGGGCTTTCTTTTGGGATGACGGACATGTTTTGAAACTTAATAAATGTGGTAGTTACAGAACATCATGAATGTACTACATGGCACTGAATTGTACACATTAAAATGTGTTTTATGTTGGCTTCATCCAAATAAAAAATATTAATCTCATTCTTAAAAAGATCATTCCAACTTCTATATTGAAAAAATTCTGTATAGTGGGGTATAAACTCCAATTAGCACCCTAAGGCAGAAAGCCAGTTTGAGTAGTAGAAATGGCGGTGGTAAGGGGCCTCTGGGTGGTGCAGTCGGGGAAGTATCTGACTCTTGATTCTGACTCAGGTCATGATCTCAGGGTCGTGAGATCAAGCCCCATGTTGGCTCCGGCTCAGCACAGAGACTTCTAAGTTTTTCTCTCCCTCTCCCTCTGCCCCTCCCTGTGCTCAGGGCTTGTGCTCTCTTTCTCTAAAATAAATAAATCTTTAAAAAAAAGAAAGGAAAAGAAAAGAAATGGAGGTGGTAAGAAGTAGTTAGATTCTGAGTGTATTTTGAAGGTAGAGCCAACAGAAATTCCTTCGGGATTAGATGTGAGTTGTGAAATATAGAAAGGAATCTCTAATAATTCCAAGGATTTGGGACTTAGCAAGTGAAAGAATATAGTTGCCTTCAATTAATATGGAAAGGCTGCAGCAGAGGCTGAATAATTAGAGTTTAGTTTTGACCAAGTTGAGTTTAAGATAACTGAGTAGAGATTTGAATAGGCATTTGGATGTACAAGTCTGGAATTTGAGAGAGAAATTCAGGCTGTAGATATAAGAGTTGGTAGTTATTACGGTAGTGATATTTAAAACTGTTACAGAGGATGAGAACATCATTGAAGACCCAGAAAAGAAGAGGAACAGGGACTGAACCCTAAGACACGTCCATATTCAGGACTATGGGGTAAAAGACGTTCACAAAAAGGTACTGAAGTTATTAACATAAGAAGTATTAACCCATGGAAAACATGAGAATGTTGTCCTGGAAGCTATGTGAAGAAGATATCAGGGAGGAATGTGTGATAGTTTGTGTCAAATCCTGCTAATATCTCTCATAAAATGACAGAGCTTTTTAAAGCTACATATTAGATGCAAACTCATTTGAGATCATAATTGGTTTTTTAATGAAATTACCCTTTTATATTTTTGAAATGTCCTTCTTTACTTCTGATAAGGCTCTTTATCTTGAATTATATTGTCCAATATTAATGGAGCCACATCAGCTTTTTTTAGTATATGTGCTGCCGAAGCGAGCACCACATCAGCTTTTTTTATAATGTTTGCATAGTAGAACTTTTTAAATCATTTTACTTTCTTTTTTTTTTTAAATCATTTTACTTTCAATCTATCAGTGTCTTTATATGTAAAGTGTGTCTTTTCTAAACAGCGCATAGTTGGATCTTGCTTTGTTATTCAGACAAAACAGAAACTGACAACAGAGTATTCATTCCTTTTGCATCTAATGCAATTACTAATATGATGGAAGTGTATGAGCTAACTAATCTCTAGTTGTCCCCTGTCCTTTGTTCAAACTTCTCTGCTTTCCTTTCAATAAAAATTTTATGTTTTCATTTTAGTTTTTCTTTTTAACTATATACTTCTGTATTTTGTTCAGTGGTTACTCTTTTTTTATAATTTTTTTTTTTAAGATTTTTTATTTATTTGCGAGAGAGAGAATGAGAGACAGAGAGCATGAGAGGGAGGAGGGTCAGAGGGAGAAGCAGACTCCCTGCTGAGCAGGGAGCCCGATGTGGGACTCGATTCCGGGACTCCAGGATCATGACCTGAGCCTAAGGCTGTCGCTTAACCAACTGAGCCACCCAGGCGCCCCCAATGGTTACTCTTGACATTATTATATGTATATGCAACATTTTCAGTTTACTTTGAATTGTTCTGTCGCTTCACATATAGGAACCTTACAAATTAAATTTCACTAACCCCTCCTATCCTTTGTGCTAGTTTTATCATTTTACTTTTACGTATGTTATAAAGTACGTCAATAGAAAATATTCAAAAGCCTTCAGAATTACTTCTTACGTTACTCTTCATTTCTATAGATCTATTCTTCAATTTGGGAATATTTCTCCTTTAGCCTGACAATTTTTCTGTATTATTTCTTATAGTATCAGATCATCTCAACCTATGATGAGAAAACACCTCTATGTTAGCTTCATTTTATTTTTTTCTATTTTATTTTTTGTATTATGTTCAGTTAGCCACTGTATAGTACATCATTAGTTTTTGATGTAGTGTTCAATGATTCATTAGTTACATACAACACCCAGTGCACATCATAACACCTTTTAAAGTTTATTTTTGCTGAGTAGAGAATTCTAGCTGAGTATATTTTTTACTCAGCACTCTAAAGAAATCATGCCATAATATTCTGGCTTCCACTGTTTCTGACTAGAAGTCAATCTCATTTATTTGTTGTTCCCCTGAATATAATGTGTCTTTTACCCTTTGGCTGCTTTTAAGATTTTCTCTTATTCTTTGCTGTTCAACAATTTGACTATGATATGCCAGGATGTAGCTTTCCTTATATTTTTCCACATTGGAGTTTGATAATCTTGAATCTGTAGGTTGAGATTTATCATCAATTTTAGGAAATTTTCAGCCATTCTCTCTTGAAATATTTATTCTGCCTCATTTTCTCTTTCTTCTCCTTCAGGGGTTCCAATCGCAACTATTAGACCATTTGTAATTGTCCTTCATGTCACAAATGCTATTTTTTCTCCATTCTTTTTCATCCTCTATTTCAGTTTAGAGCATTTCTATTCATCTTCACATTTATTGGTCCTTTCTTTTGTTGTGTCCAGTTGGTCATTAAGCCCACCTGGTGAATTTCCAACTTCAGATATTGTATTTTTCAGTCCTATATTGTCAGTTTGGTTCCTCCATAGCATTTCATTGTTCTTTTAAAATTCTCCATCCTTTCATTGATTTTTCCTATTTTTCATGTATTTCTTTAAAAGAATCATAATGGTTGAAGTCTTTAAAGACTTCTGTTCTTTCCAATATCTGAGTCATCCATGGGTCAGCTTCTTTTAACTATTTTTCCTCTTGTTTATTTTCTCATAATTGTTAGCATGTCTCATACTATTTTACTGTATGTCAGGTATTCTGATAAAAGAACTGTAGAAACTGGAGGAAGTAGTGTTTTCCACCAGAGAGGAAATACAATTTCTTGTGCCTGACAGCTAGTGTGAGTAACTGATTATCTTGCTCCAAGCAGGAATAGCACTGGATTGAAGCTGAGTTGCTCCATTAGTCAGTTTTGGTTCACTTCTGGTTTCAAATGTTTTGAAGGCAAGATCTGCTCCGTGTGTATTGATCCCTCTCTGCTTCCTAGCTCCACCTTCAGGTTCCAACATCTACTTGTGCTCAGCAAAATGCTAAAAAGATGTACAATAAGCAGGAATTAAGGAGAACGAATACTGAATTTGAGGTAGCTCCATGTTCCAATCTGTCACCAGATGGTTTAAAGTTCTGCTGGCCTCTCTTTACCCCAGAATGTCCATCTCCCTGTAGCAGACTCTGCTATATATAATTGTCTTGCCCATGTTCAGACATGACAATTTGCCCGTGAGATGAAATTGGCTTTACTCACTTAGGAAAGGTTCGCCCTTTTCTGGAATGTATTTCCTTTATATTTCTTTGCACCCATAGCTCTCTACTAGCTTTAAAATATATAGAGATTTTATAGTTACTTATTCTATTATGGCAGGAGTAATGGTTTGTCATGTACTTTTCATCCTAGCTACAAGATAAATTTTTGACCTTTATCTTATTTCACTTTCCTCCCTTTCTCTCCCAATTTCCTTCCCACAACCCAGGAAACAGAGGTGTTTTTATATACCTCCTGCTTTCCAATTCCAAATGGCTGCCTAAGCAATCACAAATACTCATGTTTTCTATGTATTTTGAGCGTATTCTATGACCTGGTTTAGCAATTTATATGCCAAAATGTAGGGGGATTAGTGCAAAAATAATTCATTAAATTCCTTTTCAACTAAATAGATAGGCTTACAAGATAATTATCTTGGCTGCAAAGACGTATTTTGAATGTTGAAAGATGACATTATTTCTATACCTGTAACAAATCCTAATCCCCAACTCCCACAACCAGAGATGGATGTCCCAAGCCAATTAGGGTCAATTTTGTGGACTTGATAAAGGAAAAAGGATTGGATTACACATTTGAAAATATTAGTTTTGTACATTAGAACCTTATATAGGGCAATAACAATGAGAATAAAAAAAGAGAGAGCAAATACAAAAGACTGCTTTAGTGGCAGATTCTTTAGGAAAGTACAAACTTACTTTATTTCTTCCTTTTTACAAAACATGAATTTTTATTTATAGTCATACCTAGTTGAACAGTGTCCCCCCAAAATTCATGTCTGCCAAGAAGCCCAGAATATGACCTTATTTGAAAAGAGATTCTTTGTAGATGTAACCAAGTTGAGATGAGGTCATACTAGATTAGGATGGGCTCCAAATCCAGTGACTGGTGTCCTTAGAAGGAGAGGGAGATTTGAAGGTGCACAGAGACACAGAGGAGACACACAGGGAAGAAGGCAGAGATTGGAGTGATACAGATATAAGCCAAGGGATGTCAAGGACTGTCGGCAACCACCAGAAGCTAGAAGAGAGACATGGAGCAGACTCTCTCCGAGCCCCCAGAAGGAACCAACTGGAAACACTTTGATATTGGACTTCTAGACTCTAGAACTCTAAGAGAATAAATTTCTGTTTTTTTAAGCCACCCGGCTTATGGCAATTTGTTAAGGTAGCCCTAGGAAACTAATAACAGTTGTCAATTCTTTTAAAACAAACAGTGGGGAAAAAAACAAGACACATTTCTGTTTTTTTTTCTTTTGTTTTTCTGTCTGATATTGTTAATAATTTGCAGTATGGGGAAAGAATTATTTGTATATTTGTTTATCACATGGATCTATAAAGGAGAATCAAATTTCTCACTATGAAAATAAAAATAAATAAATAGTAAAGAGTCAAAGGTGATACCAAGGTGCTTGGCTGAAAGACTAGTGACAATAAGAAAATATTCTGAAAATAGTAGGTAAACGAAACTATCTGACAAATTAGCAGGTTGATGAATGCATCAGGCCTGAGAGAACAACATGAAGTCAAGTGAAGAAATTGTACATATAGTTAAAAATAACACAAATCCAAATTACTACTAATTACAATGGTACCATTTATTGAGAACTACTCCACACTGCTAATTGCTTTATATCATCTAATTGGAAAAAAAATCCTATATAGTAGATATTATGATCCCAATTTTCAAATGAGAAAAACTGAAGCTCTAAAAGTTTAACTTGCGTTCCACATAGGCAACCCCAGGTTTTGAATTTCAAGTCTGTAGGATTGCAAAATCTTGGCTCCAAATCTTAGCTTCTGTGCTCTACTATCTCATTTCGGGGGCAGGGGGGAGGGCGGGGACTTTTTTTCTAGAGTATTGGTTTAGATGGAAATTTGGATTCTTCTGATTTTCTTTGGAGAATATTATAAATGATTTATATGATCCTTCCCTAAATCTTTCCTGAAGCCATTTTTGACTTGATATTTGCTTTTTAACTTCCAATTCTCTTACAGAAATAGAAACCTTTACTTATTATGGTGCATACTCAGAGTGCTTGATGGGTCCATTCGTAAAAATAATTAGGCTGAGTGAAGCTTCTCTGGGTAAGTTAAGAGATGAGTACTGACAAACTGATATAATCCAGCATTTTATAACTCTATCTTTTCATCAGAGAGAAGTTTTGCAAGAAGAAACTGCAATGGTTGAAGGCAAGGAAAGACATTAATTAAAACTCATTTGCAAAGCAGCAATTCCAAATAACCTATTAGTTTGGAAATCAGATATTCTCGCTAATCGATTTTCTTATTTGGCCTGAAAAGGAAAAATATGGAGCTAGAAGAAGGGCTTATTTTGGATTCCTTTAAGTATTCTCATCCTTTTCAAAGCAGAAATACCCTTTCAAGTTGTACAAATTACAAAATGCAATTATGTATCTTTTCACCGAGGGTGAGACCTTCTTCTGTCTGCTGAGGATATCCCCCAGATGGCTATCATGACAGATTGTCAGTCACAAGCCCCGCCTGTACTGATTCAGCACCTCAATTGACCAGACATTGAAACCTGCCACCATCCAGCTCTTTCAAAGAGAGATAAATAGCTGAGTGCAGTCAGTGAGCTGATGATTCCAGTGTCAACATTTCCTCATTTCTTGAGTGGTATCATAGCACATTTAACAGGAGAGATGGCTGGAAATGGATCCCCTGTGCACTCACAGAGATAGAGCCCTCTAGATCAGAAATACCATTGCCAAATGTTATAGTGTCCAATTATCCGGGGCACTTTCTCCAGAGTTGCTATTGCCATGATACCTAAGCAATTAAGCAATTCTATGGGCGTAGAGTTCTACCATCCTTCTTGTGCTTAAATAGATGACAGAATTGATTGTCTGAGGTCACACATAAGGTCAGTACTCAACAATCACTACACAGATACTCGATGGTGTTTGTGATGAAGTCAAGTGAGGAACAAATTGAAGAGTACAAATCTCTGTCTTATGCTTTGCTTAGACTCTGAGACAGACTTCTAATGCAACCCTTCTTCCTGCAAGCACAGAATGAGAAATACAGCTCCAGACAATTAAAATAATAGTCATTGAATCTACAGTTATCTAACAGTTAAAAATTAATTTTAAAAAGATAATACTGTGGCCCCTTTTTGTCACTGCTTGCTATATTGCTGTTTTGGTCGTTTGAAACTGCTAATCAATACTTCATTTCACTTTTTGAATTCTTATCTGTTCATTTGACATTTATTACTGTTGATGTTAAAGATGTTTGAACAATAGTACATGGTTGGTCTGCTTTATGGTTATTTATATTTCTAAGAAATCACTATACTGTAAAAGCAGAGAATGGCCACATAAAACGTTAGGTCAAAATGATATGGCTGGTTATTAACTATTAATTCCTATTACATGCATTTTAATGTGTCCATGAATTAGTTAATGATTATAAGTGAAAGGTTTAGGATTAAGAAGAACACATTTTAAAAAGGCCACATCTTCCTGTTACAATAGTACCGCTAATTTTTGTTGAGTTTTATTTAGAATAAAATTCTTTCTATACTGGCCATTTAGGACACTTTCAGCTGCATTAAACAAAAGGAAATTCAGAATAGCATGAACAATAAGGACATTCATTGCAATAATTAAAGTCCAGAGGTAGGACTTTTGAAGAGTTGGCTAATGTGGCGGCTAGATTTTATCAGCAAAGACCCAACCATTTCCTTTCTAAGGTGATGAGCTTGTCCCAGTTTGCCTGGGACAATCCTGGTTTTAGTATTTAAAGCTCAACGTCCTGGAAACACCCTCAGTCCTGGACAAATGGGATGGTTGGTCATCCAATTAACTCCCCCATCCTTAGAGTGTTAGCTTTAGTCCTCAGGCTGTACTTTTGCTCCTAAAAATGATTACATCAGCTCTAATTTTCCTCATCCAAATATATTCAGAGACAGAAAAGAACAAGTCTCTCTCCTTGCCTCTATATAAGAGCAAATGAACTCTTAGAACCTGTCCAACAGACTTCACCAACATCCCATCAGTCAAAACTGTTTGACATCCGCTTTCCTCAACCAGTCAATGGCAAAGGAAATGGAATTGGCATGATGGGCCTAATCTAATCAAGATTCAGCCCCCTGGGGCTGGGAAGCCATCTTCTCAAAGCACAGTAATAAGGAAAACAAGGAAGAAAGGTACAGGGTGCTGATGGATTTGGGTTGTGTCTGTGCAGTGGGTATTACTGGATACCTGTGGATTTTATTTTTTAATGTATGCCTGCCTCTCTACCCCTATAGATTCCTTGGGGTAAGGCAATCTCTTCCCCATGCACATTTTAGAATATTGGGATAGGGAAGAAGTGGGACCTCTAGGTGATTCCAAGGCTCCTTCTCTCCTCTGCATTGTAATTAGAAGCCATAGCAATACAAGCTGGACCTCCGTGACTTCAGACGAGTGGTGCTAGTGTGTTTAGTGTTGCCACACTCCAGGAAAATCAGACTCCAGGATGAAGACCCTTTATAAATAAAGGATTGCTTGTTTCTTTACATTGTACCCCCATATTTTCATAGTCAGTAGCATCATTACCCCTATCTATCATTAAAAGGTTGAAATGTCACCCTTTAATATGGTATCAGGGGCAGAGAAGCCATGTGGAGTGGGAGTAGGACAGGAGTCTTTCACATGATCTAGTGTTTCTTTGAGAAGCTACCTTAATGTTTATATCATAGAAAGCTAGTCAATAAAAGGCTCACTAGTAGAACAATTTATGTATAAGATATCCCTCAGTTGGAGGGAATGTCCTGCCTTTTCTTCCAGAGCCAGCAACACTCATTTAGAATTCATTTTCAATTTTTTTCCCAGATTCTCCATAGCCAAAACATTGGATTTAAGCCTCAATGCTTTTTAGCTGTAGCATTTCAAAAAGGTAGACTGAAGTAGCACGTAAATTACAGGTTAAAAAAAAAATTTTAAACACCAAAGGTGTCAAACACTAAAGTAAGCCATTTTTCTACCTAAACTGGTAGATATCTTTGTGAGATGGAAATATGACTAAAGTAACACCTCCAATATTTTCAATGAACTGCAATACAATGACCCTGTTGCTTTTTCAGAATGTCTGTGCTGAGGATTTCTATCTACACTAATTCTCCCTCCACAGAGGACCTTATATGTCACATCTGCCATATCACATCAACAGTAGTGAATGTCCTTTGCAAATGCAAATATTTGTAAAATATTCTCAGAGTAGGTGGGGCCAGTATTCACCGATAGTTTCAAATAATTAAATGGGCTCCATGGGCAAATGTCAAAATAGAAAAAATTTAACAGAAAATGAAGCAAAGTGACAATACAAATGGCCAGATCTCCCTATTATCACTTGCTGTACATCTCACAAGACAGCTGATTCCCCGCTCTGTATGGGTTCCAGCATCCAGTGATTTATTGGGTAATTCAGCATTTGCCAGTATGTCTTGTGCTAATTAAAAGCATCGCACTCTATTCAGAAATGTCACAATTGATTTGTCTTCTGCAAGCACTGACTTTATTTCAATCTTCTGAAAAAGATTTTATGAGCCCCAGATAACTTATCCTGGCACATTCATCTCCCAGGGTAGCTTCTGCGTGTGAGGGCAGTAAGAGAGGAAGCCCTCCATGAACATTCAATACAAATACATTCGCAGACATCTTATTTATCTGTTATGTGCCACATATCTGAGAAATAGCATAGGTAGAGTAAAATTACAAACTGCCCCATTAGCCTACAAAAGCATTTAAACATGACAGAAGTTAATGTAAAATGATATTGGCAGATCTTATTGGATGATGTTAGATCAATCCAAAAAAGATGCACTTTGAAAGTGTGTTATTTATTACAAGGTGTTTACTTACTCACAAATTGATTTTGACTGAACTTAGCTATTAACTAACTTGCATACAAGAGGAAATCACATAATATCACTTCAGGGGCAAGGAGAGAAAAGGAGAAAATGCAGTGTAGTGGAGTTTTTTAGGTGATGTAACACATCTCACACTCATGTAGAGTAACAAAGGTGGACAACTGACTAGTCGCCCTTATTTAATTCCAGGTAGGTTTCCCCACTGCACTCCACCCTCTGAATCCAGATACAGCCTCCAGGTTCAGTGTCTTCATTAAGGATGAACGACTGGGAAAATACCTGGCTTATAGTCCAAGGGAAATAAAAATTCAGTCCCAAACAGTCATTGCTTATGAGTTGATAATCTGTGCCAAAGAAAAAGAAAGAAGATCATGTATGTCTGATTGGAAAAGAACAATCACTGCATCTATGTGACAAGGAAAAGGTTATTCAAAGAAAAGACACTATCCTATCTTTAGCAAGAAAGTTTTAGAGGGCATTTTTCTGGAAATGAGTAACTCACTAACTTGTATTATTCCATTTTTTTCTTTGTTTATATTAACATTTGGGTTTGGATACAAAAATGTATGATTGAATAGTAAAAATATCAACTCTCAGAGTTCATTTGCTCTTCTAGTAAAGACAGTCTCTTTTTTTGAAACTAAATGTAATGCTGATCCTAAGGACAGAGCTCTTTATGGGGTTCAAGTAGGTGCTCTATTGAAAAATCCATTGTCTTTTAGCTTCTATATATTTTAGGGAAAGTTAAGTCTATGTAAGACTAACTAATTTATTCAGAGGTCCTTAGAATTAACCATTTTACCCTGCTTCTAAAATAGTGCAGCCAAATATTTTTAAGATTTTATTTATTTATTTATTTATTTGAGAGAAAGAGAGAGAGAGAAAGAGAGAGAGCATGCATGATCGGGAGAGGCAAATGCTGAGAGAGAGCATTCATGAACGGGAGAAGGAAGAGAATAAGAAGACTCTGCACCGAGTGCGGAGCCAATGTGGGGCTAGATCTCATGACTCTGAGATCACGACCTTAGCCAAAACCAAGAGTCAGATGCTTAACTGACTGAGCCACCCAGGAGCCCCATATTTTTAAAGTCACTCCATGGGAATGGGTTTGTATATAGATAAAGTAAATCTGCAAATTACTACAGAACAGAAAGTTCTTCAGCAAAAACACAAAAGGAATGTATAATGTAGCAGTCTACCAACAAAATTCTTATGCTTTTAAAATTTAAGATACAGAGTTGATCCTTGAAAAACATGGGGGTTAAGGGCACCCACCCCCCACACAGTCAAAATTCTGTGTATAACTTTTAATTCACCTGAAACTTAACTCCTAATAGTCTACTGTTGACTGGAAGCCTTACTGATAATATAAACTGTTGATTGACACATATTTTGTATGCCATATGTATTATATATTGTATTCCTACAATAAAGTAAGCTAGAGAAAAGAAAATGTTAAGAAAATCAAAAGGAAGAGAAAATACATTTACAGTACTGTACTACACTTATTGAAAAAAAATCTGCATATAAGTAGACCTGCTCAGTTCAAGCCCATGTTGTTCAAGAGTCAACAGTATGATTCTTCTCATTGACCAAAATAGGAAATTGAGATGCAGATTCCTTAAGTGACCCTCCTTACAAGTACACAAAGAGCTGCAAAATGGCAGAACCACAATCAAAAACAGCCTTCTATATCCAAATTCCAACTCTTTCTATCATAGCACATCATAGTACAGTTGAACCTGTGTTGCAGGGCACTATATAAACAAAATGAAAACATTATCATAGAAGATGGATGGATTGACCCAAGTCTAAATCATTTGGTTTAATATCATATTTTCTTAAACACAGAACCATAGTGGATGTTCTGGTGTGCTGTCCAGGTCTCCCCTTCAGGATTGAGGTCCTCATTCCCCAGATGCTGGAAATATTGGTGACTGGATTCTTAGCTCGGTCCCTCTCCAGGAACTGCCATTAGTCCAAGGTCATGTGCCCTTCCAGAGGGAAGCCCATATCCAATAACTGGCCCAAAGATGACCTATAAAGTCAACCACTTGCCTTGAGATGAGAAGACTCTGAAGACCATTTCAGTCATAGAAATTCCTGTGGAAATCACTGAAGCCTCAGAGATGACATGAACAAATGAAAAGATATTCCATGCTCATGGAATAGAAGAATATTGTTAAAATGTTCATAATACCCAAAGCAATCTACAGGTTCAATGCAATCTCTATCAAAATACCAATAACATTTTTCACAGACTAGAAAAAAGAATCCTAACATTTGTATGGAACCACAAAACCCCAGAAGAGACAAAGCAATCTCAAGAAAGAAGAATAAAGCTAGAGGTATCATAATCCCAGATTTCAAGATATACTTCAAAGCTATAATAATCAAAACACCATAGTATGAGCACAAAAAACAGACAAATATATCAATAGAACTAAGATAGAGAGCCCAAAAATAAACCCATGTTTATATGGTCAATTAATCTATGGCAAAGAGGGCAAGAGCATACAATAGGGAAAAGACAACCTTTTCAATAAATGGTGCTGGGGAAAATGGACAGCTACCTACAAAAGAATGAAACTGACCACTTTATCACACCACACACAAAAATAAACTCAAAATAGATTGAAGACCTAAATGTAAAACATGTGACCATAGAACTCCTAGAAGAAAACATAGGCAGTACTCTCTTTGACATCAGCCTTAGCAATATTTTTCTACTTGTGTCTCCTCGGGCAAAGGAAACAAAAGCATAAATAAACTATTAGGAATACACCAAAATAAAAAGCTTTTGCCCAGTGAGGGAAACCACCAACAAAACAAAAAAGCAACCCACTGAAACTATTTAGAAATGATATATCCAAAAAAAAAAAAAAAGAAATTATATATCCAACAAGGGGTTAATATCTATAATACATCAAGAACCTATACAATTCGGCAGGCGGAGCAAGATGGTGGAGGAGTAGGAGACCTGGATTTCGTCTCCTCTCAGGAATTCAGCTGGATAGGGATCAAACCATTCTGAACACCTACAAACTCAACAGGAGATCGAAGAAAAGAAGAGCAACAACTCTCTGAACAGAAAAGCGACCACTTTCTGGAAGGTAGGACGTGCGGAGAAGTGAATCCGAGGCGATATTCGGGAGGATAGACGGCGGGGGAGGGGCCTCCGTCGGCCGCTTCTGGCAAGTGATAGAGCCACAGAGCACAAAATCGGAACTTTTAGAAGTCTGCTCTGCTGAGGGACGTCACTCTGGTGGCGAAGTGGGGGGTGGAACCCTCACGGGACAGTGTGGTCTCAGGACCCTCGGGGTCACAGAAAGACCGGGGGTGCCTGAGTGCGGCAGAGCTCCCAGGTAACGGAGCAGGGAAGCCGGCTGCAGAGACGGAGCCCAGGCATGGGCTCTCAGCTCGGGGTTGCTATAAACCGTGATCCGCAGCACAGTCGGGCCACTGCTCCTCCAGCAGGGACCCAACAAGCGGCAGATCCGGGGAGACTCACCTTCTTCCCCCCAGGAGGAGAGGTGCGGGAGCGCACCGCGGGGATCTGCTGGGTTTGGAGACTCCACCCGGGGTCGGGTGCCAGAGAGAGAAATGCGCGGTCCACAGGCCGGGTGAGCACGGAGTGCGGCCGGAGACCGGGGAGACGGGAGTGACTGACTGCTTTTCTCTGGGGGCTCGCTGAGGAGCGGGACCCCGAGTTCTCGGCTCCTCCGGGGCGGAGACTGGGAGGCCGCCATTTTCACTCTCCACCTCCAAAGCTGTAGGGAAAGCTTGCAGGGAACAAAAGCTCCGGAGAGCAAACCCGAGCAGATTACTTAGCCCGGACCGGCAAGGGCGGGGCAATTTTGCCTCCGGCAAAGACATTTGGGAACCACGGCAACAGGCCCCTCCCCCAGAAGATCAGCGAGAACAGCCAGCCAAGACCAAGTTTACCGATCAGTGAGAACGGCAGAACTCCAGCGCTAGGGGAATACTGCACATAGAATTCATGGCTTTTTTACCATGATTCTTTAGTCTTTCAAAGTTAATTATTTTTTTTAACTGTCTTTTTTTCTTTTTTCTTTTTTTCCTTTTTTTTGAATTTTTCTTTTTCCCTTTTTCAACCAACATCTTATCAATCCCTTTTTTAAAAAGAAAATTTTTATTTTTCATTTTTAAAGTCATATTCTATCCCTTCATAGTAGTTACCCGTATTTTTGGCATATATATATAGAAGTTGTTCTCTCTTTAAAATCTTGAGATAGTTTCTTCTAACAGATCAAAATATACTCTAAATCTCTAGTGTATGGTTTTTTTCTACTCCCCTGCCTGATCACATTCTCTCCCTTTTTTCTTTCTTTCTTTTTTTTTTAATCCTCTTCTTTCTTTTTTCAAACAACTTATCAAATCCTTTTTTAAAATTTTTTATAATTTCCATCTTTACAGTCATATTCCATCCCTTCATCATATCAACCCTTATTTTTGTACATATGTAAGTTTTTCTTTCTTTAAAATTTTGGGAGGGACTTTCTTTTAACAGACCAAAATACACCCAAAATCTAGTGTGTGGCACTGATCTATAATCCAGCCTGATCATATTTGATCACATTCTGTTTTTGTTTTGTTTTGTTTTGTTCTGCTTTTGTTTGTTTTTATCTTTATCTTTATCTTTTTCTTTTTTCTTTTTTTCTTTCTTTTTCTTTTTTCTCTCTTTCCCTTTCTTTTCCCACTGCTTCAGGTCTTTTCTGATTTGTTTAGAGTATATTTTCTGGGGACGTTGTTACCCTGCTAGCATTTTGTTCTCTCATTCATCTATTCTCCTCTGCACAAAATGACAAGACGGAAAAAATCACCTCAACAAAAAGAACAAGAGGTAGTACCGACTGCCAGGGACCTACTCAATACAGACATTAGTACGATGTCAGATCTAGAGTTCAGAATCATCACTTTAAAGATACTAGCTGGGCTTGAAAAAAGCATGGAAGTTATTAGAGAAACCCTTTCTGGAGAAGTAAAAGAACTAAAATCTAACCAAGTAGAAATCAAAAAGGCTATTAATGAGGTGCAATCAAATATGGGGGCGCTAACTGCTAGGATAAATGAGGCAGAAAAAGGAAAGTGAGACAGAAGACCAAATGATGGAAAATAAAGAAGCTGAGAAAAAGAGAGATAAACAACTACTGGATCACGAGGGCAGAATTCGAGAGATAAACGATACCATAAGACGAAACAACATTAGAATAATTGGGATCCCAGAAGAAGAAGAAAGAGAGAGAGGGGCAGAAGGTATAATGGAGCAAATTATAGCAGAGAACTTCCCTAATTTGGGGAAGGAAACAGGCATCAAAATCCAGGAAGCACACAGAACCCCTCTCAAAATCAATAAAAATAGGTCAACACCCCGACATCTAATAGTAAAACTTATGAGTCTCAGAGACAAAGAGAAAATCCTGAAAGCAGCTCGGGAGAAGAGATATGTAACCTACAATGGTAGAAACATTAGATTGGCAACAGACTTATCCACAGAGACCTGGCAGGCCAGAAAGGACTGGCAGGACATATTCAGAGCACTAAATGAGAAAAATATGCAGCCAAGAATACTATATCCAGCTAGGCTGTCATTGAAAATTGAAGGAGAGATAAAAAGCTTCCAGGACAAACAAAAACTAAAGGAATTTGCAAACACGAAACCAGCCCTACAAGAAATATTGAAAGGGGTCCTCTAAGCAAAGAGAGAGCCTAAAAGCAACATAGACCAGAAAGGAACACAAACAATATACAGTAACAGTCACTTTACAGGCAATACAATGGCACTAAATTCCTATCTTTCAATAGTTACCCTGAATGTAAATGGGCTAAATGCCCCAATCAAAAGACACAGGCTATCAGATTGGATTAAAAAACAAGACCCATCGATATGCTGTCTGCAAGAGACTCATCTTAGACCCAAAGACACCCCGAGATTTAAAGTGAGGGGGTGGAAAACCATTTACCATGCTAATGGACACCAAAAGAAAGCTGGGGTGGCAATCCTTATATCAGACAAATTAGATTTTAAACCAAAGACTGTAATAAGAGATGAGGAAGGACACTATATCATACCTAAAGGGTCTATCCAACAAGAAGATCTAACAATTGTAAATATCTATGCCCCTAACATGGGAGCAGCCAATTATATAAGGCAATTAATAACAAAAGCAAAGAAACACATTGACAACAATACACCCAATAATAGTGGGGGACTTTAACACACCCCTCACTGAAATGGACAGATCGTCTAAGCAAAAGATCAACAAGGAAATAAAGACTTTAAATGACACACCGGACCAAATGGACTTCACAGACATATTCAGAACATTCCATCCCAAAGCAACGGAATACACATTCTTCTCTAGTGCCCATGGAACATTCTCCAGAATAGATCACATCCTAGGTCACAAATCAGGTCTCAACCGGTACCAGAAGATTGGGATCATCCCCTGCCTATTTTCAGACCACAATGCTTTGAAACTAGAACTCAATCACAAGAGGAAAGTCGGAAAGAACTCAAATACATGGAGGCTAAAGAGTATCCTACTGAAGAATGAATGGGTCAACCAGGAAATTAAAGAAGAATTAAAAAAATTCATGGAAACCAATGAAAATGAAAACACAACTATTCAAAATCTTTGGGATACAGCAAAGGCAGTCCTAAGAGGAAAGTATATAGCAATACAAGCCTTTCTCAAGAAACAAGAAAGGTCTCAAGTACACAACCTAACCCTACACCTAAAGGAGCTGGAGAAAGAACAGCAAATAAAGCCTAAACCCAGCAGGAGAAGAGAAATAATAAAGATCAGAGCAGAAATCAATGAAATAGAAACCAAAAGAACAGTAGAACAGAACAACGAAACTAGGAGCTGGTTCTTTGAAAGAATTAACAAGATTGATAAACCCCTGGCCAGACTTATCAAAAAGAAATGAGAAATGACCCAAATCAACAAAATCATGAATGAAAGAGGAGAAATCACAACCAACACCAAAGAAATACAAACAATTATAAGAACATATTATGAGCAACTCTATGCCAGCAAATTAGATAACCTGGAAGTAATGGATGCATTCCTAGAGATGTATCAACTACCAAAACTGAACCAGGAAGAAATAGAAAACCTGAACAGACCTATAACCACTAAGGAAATAGAAGCAGTCATCAAAAATCTCCCAAAACACAAAAGCCCAGGGCCAGATGGCTTCCCAGGGGAATTCTACCAAACATTTCAAGAAGAATTAATACCTATCCTTCTGAAACTGTTCCAAAAAATAGAAATGGAAGGAAAACTTCCAACTCATTTTATGAGGCCAGCATTACCTTGATCCCAAAACCAGACAAAGACCCCATCAAAAAGGAGAATTACAGACCAATATCCCTGATGAACATGGATGCAAAAATTCTCACCAAAATACTAGCCAATAGGATCCAACAGTACATTAAAAGGATTATTCACCACGACCAAGTCGGATTTATCCCTGGGCTGCAAGGTTGGTTCAACATCCGCAAATCAATCAACGTGATACAATACATTAACAAAAGAAAGAACAAGAATCATATGATCCTCTCAATAGATGCAGAAATAGCATTTGACAAAGCACAGCATCCTTTCTTGATCAAAACTCTTCAGAGTATAGGGATAGAGGGTACATACCTCAATATCATAAAAGCCATCTATGAAAAACCTACAGCGAATATCATTCTCAATGGGGAAAAACTGAGAGCTTTCCCCTTAAGGTCAGGAACGCGGCAGGGATGTCCACTCTCACCACTGCTATTCAACATAGTATTGGAAGTCCTAGCCACAGCAATCAGACAACAAAAAGAAATCAAAGGCATCCAAATTGGCAAAGAAGAAGTCAAACTCTCACTTTTTGCAGATGATATGATACTTTATGTGGAAAATCCCAAAGACTCCACCCCAAAACTGCTAGAACTCATACAGGAATTCAGTAAAGTGGCAGGATATAAAATCAATGCACAGAAGTCAGTGGCATTCCTATACACCAACAACAAGTCAGAAGAAAGAGAAATTAAGGAGTCGATACCATTTACAATTGCACCCAAAACCATAAGATACCTAGGAATAAATCTAACCAAAGAGGCAAAGGATCTGTACTCAGAAAACTATAAAATACTCATGAAAGAAATTGAGGAAGACACAAAGAAATGGAAAAACGTTCCATGCTCATGGATTGGAAGAACAAATATTGTGAAGATGTCAATCCTACCTAGAGCAATCTACACATTCAATGCAATCCCCATCAAAATACCATCCACTTTCTTCAAAGAAATGGAACAAATAATCCTAAAATTTGTATGGAACCAGAAAAGACCCCGCATAGCCAGAGGAATGTTGAAAAAGAAAAGCAAAGCTGGCGGCATCACAATTCCGGACTTCCAGCTCTACTACAAAGCTGTCATCATCAAGACAGTATGGTACTGGCACAAAAACAGACACATAGATCAATGGAACAGAATAGAGAGCCCAGAAATGGACCCTCAACTCTATGGTCAACTAATCTTTGACAAAGCAGGAAAGAATGTCCAATGGAAAAAAGACAGTCTCTTCAACAAATGGTGTTGGGAAAATTGGACAGCCACATGCAGAAGAATGAAACTGGACCATTTCCTTACACCACACACAAAAATAGACTCCAAATGGTTGAAAGACCTCAATGTGAGACAGGAGTCCATCAAAATCCTAAAGGAGAACACAGGCAGCAACCTCTTCGACCTCAGCCGCAGCAACTTCTTCCTAGAAACATCGCCAAAGGCAAGGGAAGCAAGGGCGAAAATGAACTATTGGGACTTCATCAAGATAAAAAGCTTTTGCAAAGCAAAGGAAACAGTCAACAAAACCAAAAGACAACTGACAGAATGGGAGAAGATATTTGCAAATGACATATCAGATAAAGGGCTAGTATCCAAAATCTATAAAGAACTCATCAAACTCAACACCAAAAGAACAAAGAATCCAATCAAGAAATGGGCAGAAGACATGAACAGACATTTTTCCAAAGAAGACATCCAAATGGCCAACAGACACATGAAAAAGTGTTCAATATCGCTCGGCATCAGGGAAATCCAAATCAAAACCTCAATGAGATACCACCTCACACCAGTCAGAATGGCTAAAATTAACAAGTCAGGAAATGACAGATGTTGGCAGGGATGCGGAGAAAGGGGAACCCTCCTACACTGTTGGTGGGAATGCAAGCTGGTGCAGCCACTCTGGAAAACAGTATGGAGGTTCCTCAAAAAGTTGAAAATAGAGCTACCATATGATCCAGCAATTGCACTCCTGGGTATTTACCCCAAAGATACAAAAGTAGGGACCCGAAAGGGTACGTGCACCCCGATGTTTATAGCAGCAATGTCCACAATAGCCAAACTGTGGAAAGAGCCAAGATGTCCATCGACAGATGAATGGATAAAGAAGAGGTGGTATATATATACAATGGAATATTATGCAGCCATCAAAAGGAATGAGATCTTGCCATTTGCAACGACGTGGATGGAACTGGAGGGTATTATGCTGAGCGAAATAAGTCAAACAGAGAAAGACATGTATCATATGACCTCACTGATATGAGGAATTCTTAATCTCAGGAAACAAACTGAGGTTTGCTGGAGTGGGGGGTGGGGTGGGAGGGATGGGGTGACTGGGTGAGGGACACTGGGGAGGGTATGTGTTCTGGTAAGCGCTGTGAATTGTGCAAGACTGTTGAATCTCAGATCTGTACCTCTGAAACAAATAATGCAATATATGTTAAGAAAGAAAAAAAGAAGAAGAATGTAGCAGGAGGGGAAGAATGAAGGAGGGGAATTCAGAGGGGGAGAAGAACCATGAGAGACGATGGACTCTGAAAAACAAACTGAGGGTTCTAGAGGGGAGGGGGGTGGGAGGATGGGTTAGCCTGGTGATGGGTATTGAGGAGGGCACGTTCTGCATGGAGCACTGGGTGTTATGCACAAACAATGAATCATGGAACACTATATCTAAAACTAATGATGTAATGTATGGGGATTAACATAACAATAAAAAAATTAAAAAAAAAAAAAAAAAAAAAGAACCTATACAATTCAACACCAAAAAACAATCCAATTAAAAAGTGGGCAGAGGACCTGAATAGGCACTTCTCCAAAGAAGGCATACAGATGGCCAACAGACACGTGAAAAGACGCTCAACATCACTCATCATCAGAGAAATGCAAATCAAAACCACAATGAGATAGGACCTCACACCTGTCAGAATAGCTATTATCAAAAAGACAAGGGGTGCCTGGCTGGCTTAGCTGGAGGAGCACATGACTCTTGGTCTTGGGGTCATGAGTTGAAGCCCCACATTGGGTGTAGAGATTACTTAAATAAATAAAACTTTTTAAAAACACAAGAAAAGCAAGAGTTGGCCAGGACGTGGAGTAAAAGGAACCCTCATGCACTGTTGGTGGGAATGTAGCTTGGCGCAGACATTGTGGAAAACAGTATTGAAGTTCCTCAAAAAGTTAAAAATAGAACTACCATATGATCAAATAATTCTACTACTAGGTATATACCCAAAGAAAACAAAAATAATAATTTGAAAAGATATATGCACCCCTAAGTTTCTTGCAGCATTATTTAAAATAGTCAAGATACGGAAGCAATTTAAACACCCATAGATAGATATATGAATAAAGATTATATGGTATATATGTACAGTGGAATGTTACTCAGCCATGAAAAAGAATTAGATCTTGTATTTGAAATAACATGGATGGACCTAGAGGGTATTATGCTAAGTGAAATAAGTCAGGAAAAGACAAATACTATATGATTTTACTTATATGTGGAACCTAAAAAACAAAACAAACAAACAAGGCAAAAACAGATCCCTAAATACAGAGAATAAACTGGTGGTTTCCAGAAGGGAGGAAGGAAGAAGGGATAAGCAAAAAGGGGTGAAGGAGAATGGGAGGTCCAGGCTTCCACTTATGAATGAATAAGTCAGGAGGATGAAAAGTACAGCATAGGGAATACAGTCAATGGTATTATAACAAAAGTGTTGTATATTGACAGATGGTTGCTACACTTGTGAGCATACCATCATTATACACTTGTCACATCACTATGTTGTACCTCTGAAACTGATGTAACATTGTATGTCAACTATATTTCAATAATAAAAGAGAAGAAAATCAGTGAGGTGTCTGTTATAACTGCATTACACTCGGAATTCTCCATTGATCCATTTGACTTCCCTCCCTCCTTCACAGGTAAGGTTTATAATAAACCTCTGGCAATCTAATCTCCACTTCAAAGCCTGTTTATGAGGGAATGTGGCCTATGACAATAAGCATCAAATTGATCCCAAAAGTCATCAACAATTTTACATTTTGACTGCATAAGAACTAGCGATGTAGATATGTTTTTGAAAGATCATTATTGCCAATTATTATTTCCCTACTTTCAGTCACATATAGTTCACACTTATTTTGTTAGCTTTATTTGTTCTAAAATTGCATACAATCATTATTTGAGTTTTAGGTTCACAGGAAATAATACAACTCATACAGACTGTAACAGATTAAAAATGCAAGTAGTTCTGAGAGTTTAAACATATGTTTTGGGGTATTTCCCATAAAAAGAGTAAGTGGTTTTAATCAGCTTATAAAAGTTATAAATTGTGAATTGAATAAACATACTTTTTTGTTGTTGTTTTTACTCAGACTATCAAGATAACGGTTTTTCAGAGGTTTGGGGGAAATATGCAAAAAAAGAAAAAAAAGAAAAGAAAAGAAAACATCAAACGAAACTATCCAAGTGATGGTAGAGTCAGAAAATAAAAGCATAGGTTATTAAAAAATTAATGAGTGTGCAAATAACAAATCTATAAAAAGTGATAGAGAGATAAACATCTAAGTAAGTTCCAAAAAAGCACTTGTGAAAAACGTAGCACTCATTCATGACAACAAAGAAACACTTAAAAAGTAAGAATGGAAAGGACTTCTCTAACCTAACAAGAATGTCTCCCCCAAATCCATATTTAACTGTGAAGTATGCAAGCTTTTCTCAAATTGGCAAAAAGACAAGGATGCCTGTTAATAATTCTATTTAAAATCATATAGTTCTAACCAGTGTGATAAGGCAAGAAAAAAAAGCCTAAGAATTAGAAAGCAAGAAATAAGTGTTCATTGTTTGCAGTTAACACAATTTTTGCACATAGAAAATACAAAAGAAAATAAAACTATTAGAACTAGTCAGTAAATTTAGCAAAGTTGCTGGTTCCAAGGTCAATTTTTTTTTTAAGTTTCTAAGATCTGCAACAAAAATTGGAATCTTAAAAATTATACCATTTACAACAGCATCACCAAACACAAAGTAAGTTGTAGTTAAAAGTATGCAAGGGTATGCAAGATTTCTACTCTGAAGACTATCAGAAATTACAGGGAGAAATTAAACAAGATTTAATAAGTGGATAAATATGTTACATTTATGAATTATAAGAGCAATATTAAAAAGATGTCAGTTAATAAAGCTGAACACATACCTGCCCTATAATTCAGCAATTCCACTCAGATATTTATTCAAGAGAAATGAAAACAAATATCCACAAAAAAATCCAGTTATGTTTATACCATCTTTATTCATAATAGCCAAAACTGGAAATAACTCAATCCATCAATAGCAGAATGGATAAACAAATTGTGTTATGCTTATATATTAAAATATTGCTTAGCAATAAAAAGAGAACAAACCACTGACAGACACAACAACACAGATGCATCCTGAAAGCATTATGATGAGTGGGAAAACAGACACAAGATTATATACTGTATATTTCCATTTATATAAAACTCTACAAGGCAAAACTATTCTGTAGTGACAAAAATTACATTGGTTTTTACCTAGGGTTGAAGTAGGGAAGAAATAGACTGGGAAAGGGACACAGAGAACTTTTTGGTGTGATCAAAATGTTCTTTAACTTGATTGTTGGGATAATTATACAGGTATATACTTTTTTTCAAAACTCAAACTGTACACTTAAAATGGGTGTAATAAATTTTTTTTCAAAAGTCAAAATTAAATTGAATTAGTGTTTTTGTATTTTTTTAAATTTTATTTTTTATGTTAATCACCATACATTACATCATTAGTTCTTGTTGGTTTTATTTATTTTTATTGTTTTTTTAATTTTATTTTATTATGTTATGTTAATCACCATACATTACATCATTAGTTTTTGATGTAGTGTTCCATGATTCATTGTTTGCGTATAACACCCCCCCAAAAATACAAAAATACTAATTCAAAGGGATACATGTACCCGTGTTTACAGCAACATTATTTACAATACCCCAATTATGGAAGTAGCCCAAGCATCCATTGATAGATGAATGGAGAAATAAGATGTAGTATATTGTGTGTGTGTATACACACACACACACACACACACACACAATGGAACATTATTCAACCAAAAAAAAAAAAATGAAATCTTGCCATTTGCAACAACATGGACAGAGATAGAGAGTATAAGGCTCAGCAAAATAAGTCAGAAAGACAAACACCACATGATTTCACTCATACGTGGAATTTAAGAAACAAACAAAAAAAATGAGCAAAGGAAGAGAGAAAGAGAGAGAGAGAGAAACCAAGAAACAGACTCTTAACTATAAGAGAACAAATTGACAGTTACCAAAGGGGAGGTGGGTGGGACAATTGGGATTAAGGAGGGCACTTGTGATGAGCACTGGATGATGTATGAAACTGTTGAATCACTATACCATATACCTGAAACTAATATATCACTGTATGTTAACTATACCGATATTTAAAATAAAGTAAAATAAAAATAAAATAAAAAATAAGAAAGTACTCTACAAATACTAAAAAAAGTCAAAAATAAAAAAAAATCACTAGCTACAACCATATACAGAATGAGAACTCATTCTAAATAAACTCAATGTATTCATAAGATACATAGCAATGGGCTATCTCCAGGAACAAAGAGATTCTGCAACTCTTAGATGAATATTTTGAACTCCATATCAGGATTCCAACAAAAGACATGACACATTCAGATAATCTGTGGACAATTTAATAAGAGAATTTATTATTAAATAAAATAACTATTTAAGAGACATGGGCAGAGGGGTGCCTGTGTGGCTCAGTAGTTAAGCGTCTACCTTCGGCTCAGGTCATGATCCCAGGGTCCTGGGATCGAGCCCCACATCAGGCTCCCTGCTCAGCAGGGAGTCTAATTCTCCCTCTCCCTCTGCCCTCCCCCCCCCACTTGTTCTCTCTCTCTCTCTCTCTCTCTCAAATAAATAAAATCTTTAAATAAATAAATAAAAGACATGGGCAGATATAAAGAAACTGTAAGAGAAAGTGCAGTAATCCAGAGGGTTACCACCTTAAGACCAAAGGGACAAAGGTTTTCAGGACATAGAAGACACTCTTATGGAGAGTTTGACTTGACTGGCCCTTCAGGAGGGAGGTCACCAGCTAGAAAAATCCTATAGGGAGGGATGTGTTGAGTGGGTGGGGGTGAGGAATAAATTCCCAGACTCACCCTCCTTCTTCCTTCCTGTCTCCTTCTAGGGTCCCCCTTTGTTGAATACGCCTGGAAGCCAGAAGGCAACAGTGCTCAGTAATGTTTGTACAGAGCATGGATGTGGAGAGGCAAATGGAATACATGTAGCATAATTTCCAAGTCCCCCGATCCTTCTCACTGCCCCCCACTTTTTATCTGGTAGGTTAATAATAGGCCCAGGAAGTTGAGTTTTTTAAAGCCCTACAGGTGATCCTGATGACTAGGAAGTACTTGGATCACTTTACAAAACTACCTCTCTGCATTGATTATC
This sequence comes from Halichoerus grypus, assembly GCF_964656455.1. Taxonomy (NCBI): domain Eukaryota; kingdom Metazoa; phylum Chordata; class Mammalia; order Carnivora; family Phocidae; genus Halichoerus; species Halichoerus grypus. The sequence continues at coordinate 55,577,162 of NC_135717.1, forward strand.
AACACATAAAATTTACAATGCGGGCAAGACTCAAATTTCAGGGGCCACCTGTAATTATACTCATTTTTTAATACTGATTTGTAGGTTCCATTCACTTCAAAATGTAAAAAGGTACTGAATATTTATAATGCACACTTTCTGGGAGTCTGAAGAAACCAATACCTCAGGCAAAAGTCACTTCAATGACTATCAGAAAATCCAAGTATTGAAGCTGGGACACCAGAATTAGGCTCCTCCTTCTCTGGGAGGAGGAGCATACTCTCTGGGAGTTAAGGAGCTTACTACTCAGGTCCTTACCCTTGATGCTTCCTGGAGGACAGCCCTGAAACATAAAAAACACAAGAAACATTAAAAAATCAGCAATGTCAAGCTATTCAACTGTTGAAGAGATAAAAATGATATAGTCATCAGATAGTCATGGGCAGGGATGTCTTCCAGAAAGGCAACAGCTGTTGGGTGTAAGGAATCAGTTTTGCTCAGTCATCCTTTACTTATTTTTGCCTGGGGAAGTAGGGTGTCCAGGAATAACTAAGACAAGTCAACTCACTTTCCTGGGTTGTTCAACTCTACCTTCTTCACTCTAAGCCTTTCTATAGAATGAGAGAAGCCAAGAGGGAGGAGAGAAGGGCACTTGCTCTTAGGTGCTAGGCAGAAAAATTCAAGACTTTTCCCTAATGGCAAGTCACATGGCCTGCACTTAGGACTCTCCAGATTAATTTCACTGACAGAATAGAGTAAGTTGAAAAAAAGTCAGCAAAATTCAACATCAGCACAGACATAGTCACGTTTTCACAGATGTATTTTTTTGGTAATACAAAAATCTCTGTTTAAAGTACTTAAAAGGAAAAAAACAGAACTGAAATTATAAATTCTGTAAAGAATGATCTTTGAAATTTATTTTTATCTTGAATTCACGTAATAACAGTATGATGCATACCTCATATGAGAAGACAGTTACTAATGCATCTACAATGCTTCCTTTTTCATTTAAATACCACAGTAAATAGATGCATAACGTTTTTGTATAGGCATAGTACATAAATATGTCATCCCCAAAATGACACAAAGTGTAAGCATGATTTTAGGTAAAATGATTCTTTTTAAGTGTTTCTGATTTTTCCCAGAATAAGACATCAATTCTTTTAGAAGAGTGGGTATTATTAATTCCGTGCTCTAATTTCTTTTTGTTCTCTAGATCTGTGTTTGACATAATTCTACTAGCAAAGGAACTGTTTCTATAGACAAAGGCTGGGAGATAAAGAGGGGCAGCTATAGAGATTTCTGAGATCAAGGAGCTTGAATATGGGGCCACAATTAACTGACACAGAGGGATGCATGAGTCAGCTTCGAGGTAAGTATTGAGTCATTTCTCTGTGTCCATAAAGGTCATTTCTAGAAGTCATCTCTAGAACTCAGGAAGGGAATGAAAGTTATCATTTCTCTGTAGATGTTCTACTCTGCTTCAGTAGAGACCCACCCTTAACATTTGCAGGATGGGGGTTAAGATGACAAATGGAGACATAAATTTGTCTGAATATTTACATATTAAAAATTAGGTTAATAACTAGGAAATAAAATAGGTTCTACCACCTTAACAAGTATACCTTTTTGTAACAAAATGGAAAAATGCATATAAAGCTCTGACTTTTATAACACTGAAAATCAGAAAAATAGCAAATGACTAAATTTATTTCTGTATATATCAGGATATTTTGTTGATATACAAGTGAGTAATAAGATAAAGACATTTTACACATAAATTATAAATAATTCCATAAAATTTTTCTAATTGTCCTTTCCACAAATCAACAATTATGTTGTTATAATGAAGATATTCATATAATTTTTGTCAGTAATCACCTTAAGAATTGTTTACTGTAGTGATTTTCACTGATAAAATTTGAATATGTTTTCATGTAATATGTAAATTAATGTAAATGTAAAATATCCAAAGGCATTTTTCATATACTTTTTAAAATACATTTTTTCAATAACGTTAATTAAAATAAAGGGAAAATATAAAATACATTAATGTATAGCAACATTTTTATTTAATCAATTTAACTGAAATATTTAAGCAAAAATATTTAAACACTTATTTTTTGAAAATGTAAAACTCATTAAACATACTTATAAAAAATAAAACCATTTGTAATTTTAGGGTTCACTGTTCATCTAATTGCTATTGTAAAGAATTGCTATCATGCTCCACACACCTAGACTTACATATATACAAAAGAGTGGTCTGAACTATTTAATATCACAAAATATTCCTCTGCCAACACCTGCAACTATTGTGAATATTATAAAACTTTGTGCATAAATCCAAAAGCATGGATTAGAAAAGAAAGGAAAGCAGAAAACTGTAGGTTCTACTGGGAAATTACATTTATGTGAGAATCTGTTCGATTCATTCCATCTTAAAAGAAAGATTTGGTAATTTAACTAATTGGCTTTCCTTTAATTAAGCATTTCTATTCAAAGCCTACCCCCAGCCCCCAGCCCATTCTGCAACCCAACATTCCAAAGTCAGCAAATCCAAAAAACCTTGAGAGCATACAATATCACCTTTTGTTTTGAGGTCAAAGAGCAGGAAATAAAGATATACTTTCCCTGGGACCTGAAGGGTGTGAGTCACCACAGCAGATGTTTCGGATTATGGATGAGCTGTGCCCATGCTGAGCACCAGCATTTACTCATGGTAGGTATCTGGGTATTTGCAATTACATGGGGTCCCCTAAAGTTCAGGGCTGGAATTTAACTACAACCCCATTACAACCCTCTCCACACACACACCAAAAAACCTTAAACTGATTGGTTTCACTAAATACACTATTTTTGTATGAGATCAGGGATTGGAGAAATATGGGAAGAGGGTGCAGGGTAACACAGTAAGAATGGTGGAGCCTGTTACAAACTAGAAAGATCATGTCTACCTAAAGGCATTTAAATTCAAAAGCTATTTGTAAACATTTTAGTGTAAATCTTGTGTTCTCAGCACACACACACAAATGGTAACTAAGTGAGGGGATGGATATATAATTAACTTGACTGTGGTAAGCATTTCACAATGAATACATTTATGAAATCATCACATCATATAGCTTATAAAAACACTTGGTACTACCTAAATATATACAATTCTTGTCAATCAGACCTCAATAAAGCTGGAAAAACAAATTACCTGGCCAAATTGGGCTCTTGGCAGCAGGTTTGAGACCACAGTGATCCATCCTATGAGACTGTTACTGAATTATACAAAAGAATTTTCTTTACAATAACAAATCTGTATGTCACATATTTGATGTAATATAACATGTAATACTTACAGGTGCTACTCAGGAAACAACTCCCATTTTCCTGTCTCAAGTGAAAAAACACAATTCAACCAATATATATACTTCCAGAAAAAAATGGTGAATGTTTTTAATCACTCTATAAATTTGAGTTTACAAAGATATTACCCAGAGGCCATTACTTCTCATTGTCACTGCCCCTGAAATTCAGTAACATTACTATCAGGTGGGCAATAATGCCCAGTTAATGACATCATATTCCGAACAGCTCAACAAAGCTAATATAAGATCTTTTTGAATATCAACTCTCCTACAGGTAAGCTTACATAGAAGGCACTATCTAATATGATATATTATTTGGCTAAGATTTAAATAAATTTAAAAATATCCCTTTGGACTATTATCAATTTCAGTTTATATTGACCCTGCTTATATTTCCAGATTAGGAAAACATTCCTTTATTTACTCTAAAACTTCTTTATTCAAGACTAATCAGTATTTAGCTTAGGTTAAATTTCACTTAGAGTCAATGAAAAATGGTGCTTCCTATAGAGTCAGGACTGAGTTTTATCTATTACTTTTTTCCCCTAAATGTGGGAAGATCTTGAGTAATATCCTTGATTCCTAATAAGCATTCTAAACAATCAAGAGATTTTATCTAGATTTTAAACATACATAAAAGCAGAGCATGAATAATAACCCTCCCCCAAATAAAATATTTAGTAATCCTATGTGCCAAGCATCCTCCTAAAATGCTTTATTCATTTATTCCTCAGAACCACCCTATAAAGTCTATGAAGTATTATCACCTTCGTTTCACAGGCAAGAAGGACAAGCAGAGTAGTTGACTTTCTTGTCCAGAGTCACATAGCTCATAAGTGGCTTAACCAAGGCTCCCGACAATGCTAGATTTCAGAGCCCATCCTCCTTATCTTTCCCCTTCTGGCTTGCAGGACATACCTGTGTCTAACTCCATTTCTGTTTCAACTGTTTCTCCATTCAAATTATGCTTTTTGTCATTTTTAACTTGAGTACAATGTTTGAACCTATCTATCAAACCAATATGGCCTCCTCTGATACAGATTCTTTAAAAAAAAAAAAAATAAAAGATGAACTTTTTTCTACATCCTAACATTTTAGACATATTTCAATAGAAATTAACAAGGAGTTTAAAGAGATATAAACATATTTCTCCACAGAGAAGAACTCATAACAATAGTTAATATCTCCTAAGATCAAGGAATGACTCGGAAGATTAATGGAATTAACTTTAAAAAGTGATGAAATTTTCATTAAGTGGAGATTCTCATAAGGTATAAAACAAACTTAAGTATGATTTAATGAATTATTAGAAACAAAACTTCAGGGCTATCTGAAACTACCCTTAGTCCAAAGAATCCTTTGACAAAGAACTAGAAAGGTACATTAAAAGAAAACATTTACTGAGGAGTGCAAAGGTCGAGGACCACTGTAAAGTAATTTTTACTACATTGCTAATCTACTTTTTGACGTGTACATTACTTTCTGCAAGTTGACTCAACCAGTGGTTTAACTCAGACCAAATGGTTGACCTTTACTTGAAAAGTAAATAATCATTTACAGAAGTTCTTGATTCAGAGATGACCCATTGGTGACTACTATCCATGAGCACTGTCCCATATGGATGGACATCTGCTTCATGATTAACCTCTGCTATGGGCTCAGTTGACTTGGAGACTGAGCAAATGATTAATGAGTGAAAAATTTGTTTTTTCCTCTGCTACTTATAGTGTCGGCACCAAGGGAGAATGCTATGGCAACCAGAATATAGGGAAGTGGTGGCAGGATGTTGCTGAGTGATGACAAAAGCATTTTGCAGGAAGTACTAAAGCTATGGGAAAATGAATATCAAATAGAAATTAAGTCTTAGGAAGGAAACAATAAAGATAAAATGAAAGGAGAGAAAAGAACTCAAGAAAGCTAGACCTTCAGAAGAAAGAATAAAACTTTACAGACATTAAACAAAATGAAAGAAATTTCTGAATAACACAGAATAATAGCAATGAAATCCACAATTCAAAGAGTTTTGAGGCCATCAACTAAAATTGGGTATTTTTTCAATCATATTTGAACAGGTGTGATTTGCTAACCGAATGTCATAAACCATCACCATCATCTTCCAGAAGGGTCTAGTAAATGTCAGTTGTGTATGACTGGTGAGATTTTGTGGTTTTTGCAAGAAAATTTCATATTCTTAGTTTTTACCTAGGATGTCACTTTGGTACACATTAGGAGCACAATAATTTGTTAGTTGTTTTGTTAGACAAAGATTATCGTATATAGGAATATAAAATAATCAGAAATGGTCCAAAATATATCACTGAGTAGTTACTCAAATGAATGCCTCTTGGCAACATAAACTAAGGCATATGTACGTAATGAAGATGGCATCAAGCAAAGTAGCCACTAAGTTTAACATGCTCATTGTGAGGGGAAAGAGTGAGCTCTATGCTCATCTCTGGGGACCCTGAAGAGAGGAGGGAATTCAAGAGCATTTTAGTGGTTGGGTGAAAAAGGAACAGTGCAGTGTCCTGGAGGAGAGGAGAGCTCAAGGCAGCACATCAGCCAGCTGAAGTAGGTGTGTGAATGACCGACCCTCCACACACATACCTGAGATAAGTGGTGGCCATAACTGGGGCCTGGGAAGATATTGGGGAAAATGGAGGTAAAACTACATCAACTGCAAAAATCCACGTGAGAGGAGGGGCTTTGACACTGTGGATTAGAATCGTCCAGAATGTGATGCTCCTCTTCTTTGCTGACAATCTTATTTTCTTTTGGCATGGAAATCCCAGTAGGAGAAAAGCATTTGGACTTAGGGGTCAGCATAGTTGGGACTATTTCAGGTGAGCCCAATCCATACTAAAGTTGGAATATCTGAGCAGAAAAGAAGAGCAATCAAGGCTCATGAAATCCTGTGACCCTCAAGGGCATCTGGCTTAAGCCGAAAGACCGTTAATACTAGTCTTAAAGCCATTCTCCAATTGGCTGTATGACCACTCAGGCCAAGTCACTGATGGCTTTTCCCTCGGGGCCTAAAAATACAGCCTAGAACAGCATGCACAGAATGGCAGAGAAACTGGGCATCCACCTAAGCTCTCATTAACAGCATAAGTATTCACCCAGAAATCACCATAAACTGGAGCAAGAGCGCTGTGGTATTTAAACCCATGATGGATTTTCTGGTAGCAGAGCAGGGTTGATTAGGTAATGTGTGCGAAGACAGGGGTGAGGTTCTCAAGGTTCAAAATGGTGCTCAGGAATGGCTAGTTCTCTGTGGCAGAATCTCAGCCGGAACGGAGGAAGGAGGGAATGTGGTCTCCAACTGGGCTGATGTCTAGTAATTGGTGTCTAAGAAGCAACAATTACTTTTCAGGTGTCCTGTCAATGAAGACCTAAATACATGCTGTACTCTAAAAATTTCCCAACTATTTGTTATCTACAAATCCATTACTTGAAAATAGCCTATAACTTTAGGTCCTAAAACATGAAGATTCACCTCCTTCCTGCTAAGTATCTAAAAAGGGAAGAAAAGGACAATGGAGCAGAATATGACTAACCCATCAGTCAGGTCACTTCTGAGACTATTTGTGCAGACCCTTTGTCCCCTCTCAGTCAGTATTAACTATACAGTCCAATTAAACCTAGTGCTGGTTGCCCACAGGGATTCCTTTCATACAAAAATGCAATTCTCTCCAAGATTCTCGGCATTACCTAATGGCCTGCATAGAATCAGTGTGATGGTCTCCGGCTGGTTCCCGGGCGACAAATTGATCACCATGGCAATAATCAGAGGCTCTCACCCTATAGAGGGGCAAGGTAAAATCCACAGCACCACAGGGGAAGCTTATCTGATTATCTCAGAAGGGCTGTCTCTTTAGAGGGGCTGCGATCGCCGATTAGGCTGTTCTATCTATGCAGGCCTGTGGGGTCCATGCCAGAGTGCGGAATGAGGCATATGGCTGGAGACTGAGGAGGGAAAACATGCCAACTTTTGATGCAGCCCGGCTGCCTCTGCTCAGGTGGTCTGGGTCAGCATTCTGTGAGTAAGACTTACTCCGCCCCAGGAAAGGGTACCGATGGACACTTGCAAAAACACAACTGGACTTAAATCAGTCAACCACGTTGCTAGCAATATAGGAGGAAGACAATCCAGGAAAAACATGAGCCTACAGAAATGTCAGAGAAGGTAATGGGAGCTTAACTGTGATTATAAACTGTCAGATTTTATAATACTGAGACCCTAACTACTAAGGGAGGAACTATACCTAAGTATTTTTCCTTCTATATTGCCCCCAAATAGGTTTGTGACTTTTCTTTGAGACATCCTCTGACAAGAATTAGTAATTATAGAAATATAGATGAGGAGAGGAAATATATAAGAAAATATATATCTGTATTATATAATCTCGGTTGCATAATAAATGCCCAGGGTGCCAAACAAGACCAAAAACCTAGTTTGCTACTCCTGTGTGAAGTTGGTGTGTTCGCACTATTCAACAAGCTGGGATAAAATTGTTCCAGGCAGAAGTTAATGTATGCATTGTAAGGCACATACATACTTCTCTTTATTACTCTACACATTCAAAGGCCTTCAAAGGATGTACTCACAAGGGTTACTTTTAGCGTTGAGAACAATCCAGGGACAGTCCTCTATAGATAAACAAGGGGGAAAAATATTTTCTAAGCCCTCATGGAAAGTTCCCACCCTCGGAAGGTCAGAGGCTGTCATGGAGCCCCAGATGACAGAAAGACGTGGACTAGCAGTCAGAACGCTTCTCAGGGAGAACTGCAGGCAATCAGTTCTGGCTGGAGACATGGTCCCTCACAGGACTTTAATGAGCTTACTGAAAATCACACTGAACCCAAACACCAAATGATCTCACAATTAGAAGTTGGAGTTGTCTATTCTTTTGCTTTTCTGTCATATTTTTGTACTGGGTGTTAATAGGTCCTTCAAACTCCTTTTAACTAACCTCTTAAATAGACTGCAATTAAAGAATTTCAACCATGCTGTACCATATAGGATAAATCATATTTCGTCTCTGAAAATAAAATTCGTCTTTTTTTTCTTTTTCCCAAAACCACTATCTTGTGTTAAATTAATTTGTATTAAAATGAATGTGGATTTGACATGGTGTTTTGTAGAAATTTTCTTTATTTTAAACTGCTGCCATTTAAAATAAATAGCAGCCTCTTCTTTGCTGCAATAGTAGTATAGATTTAATGTATTTACTTAATCTCTCAGTCTCGATTCCCTCAATCATTGAAGAAACTGAGATTTGTGTGTTTATCCCGTGGGTTCACAGTAAGGATTACATGCTCAGCATGTAATAGTTTCTCAAAAAATATGAGTTACCTCTCTTTCCTATTCACTAACAATCTTTTTGTCCAGACTTTGTTAAATATCCTCAAATAATAAAATTCTATTTCAGTTCTATTTGCTATTTCATGAACATAAAGTGTAAAAAAAAAGGGGGAGTTTTTAAATCCTTGGACTCATAATGTAGTGAATCTTTGGGAGATTGATGAAAGGGACTGAGATAGAACCATACCCATTTATGAACCTCATCAAAGACATAACTTCCTTCTACATCAACCAAATGTCCTTTCTCACTTCAGATTTCTTCATTCTTCTTCATCCTCAATTCAGGGTGTGTGGGGACATCCTAAAACAAGTTGCCACCAAATCAACAGCAACTGGGAGCCATGGGCATCTTTCGTGTGAAGAGGTCCATTGTTACATGGGGGTCATAACCTTCAAAGTGAGGCGGGTGTGTTCAAATCCCAGCTCTACTGTAGTTGGCTGGGTGATCCCTGGCAAGGTGTTCAAACTAGCTGAGTCTCAGTTTTCTCAGTTGTACCATGAGCTATACACATCTATCTCTTAGCATTGTTGGAGACCCTCAATTTGCAGTGGAGCTGAAGAAGCTTCATCTTCAGGGCTGCTCACTTGCATGGGTCTGTTCCAGGCTCCACACCTAATACTGTATTTGGACTTGTTATTCCTTTCCCTAAAGAGAACTTCTCAACTTCAGGCCCCACAAATCTTGGCTCTCCCCTTGTACAATGATAAAGCATAATAAATAAATAATAAATAAAAGGTAACTGGCCCATAGCAATTGTCCAATAAATGGTATTATTCTCACCAGACTCACACGCCATATACTTGGATCTGGCATTAAATAAATGCAGAGAAGCCTACTACACAGCAGTGTTGTTGGAAGGTTATACAGAGGCTAATGCTTCTTAAAATATGCCACCCTGAAGCCTGGTGAGATGTGTGAACCAACCAAATGCAATATATTTGGCTCCAACCTTAATATTAAATGTGTGACCATATTTGGTATATTAGAAAGTAAGGCTCTAAACAAATGCATCACAGGATGGGTCAACTTAAACATCAAGAAAGAAGCACAAAAGTCAAGAGCAAAGGATGACATCTGCAAGCATCCCAAAGGGGTGGGGGGGGGGGTGCTCCTGGAGAGTATGGGAGAGATAATGAACAAAAGCCAAGATTGATGCTCTCCATGGTCTTAGTAGACACTATTTGTCCAAATACAGCTTGTCATCTATCTACATTAGAACCACCTAAGGAACCTCAATGAAAACACAATTTCCTCCACTGTATGCCAGCCCACTGAATCAGGACATCTGGAGGTAGGGCCCAGGATTCTATCCCCACCTAGGTGATTCTGAATTCCATTTAGTCTAAGAACCCCTGCTTATAATTGAACCTGAAACTACTGATTGGGTATCTCTCAGGACTCCACATATGTTTCTGCCTGGCTCAGAAGACCAGTTTTCTACAATCCTTCCTTTCCACACTTAGAGGTGAGATCTGATTTGTACATTTTCTTACTTGATAGGTCTACTCCAATTATAGATAAAGAGCATGCTGTTCAGACACATATGTCACTTTTATCATGATTTCAGCAAGATCAGGTGTCTCTTTATATACCTGGGGATAAAATAGTTTAACGCTAGCTGAAATGGAGATCTACCGAAGAAGGTGGATTAGCAGCCACTGAAAGCTTGAAACAAAGTTTCCAGTGGAAAGACAAAATGCTTGCTCTCTGGCTCTGTCCTGGTCAACCTTGTTATTATTAACTTGGATGGAAATTTAGGAAGCATGCTTACAAATATGTAGATTATGCAAAACACGGGAGAAATAAATGCTCAGAAAAAGATAACAATCAAGCTACAAAGTAATCGCAACAACAATGAGAATGAGAATGAGAATGAGAATCAAGAACAAAAAAGATCATAAAGTCTATGGAAGCATTTGTGAAAAGAAAAAATCAGAACTGCTTCAGGAAGGTATCATTAATACAAGTTTTATTTGAACCAACAATAAAATACTGTTTAATACTGTTCCTGCTACTCTTACCCAAACATGTTTTTTTTTTTTTTTTTTCCAATTCTTGGAAGAGAATAGTTCTACTCTATTCTGTGCTGGTCAAACTGTATATATTTTTTGGAACAGAGGCATTTTTGAGCATGACATTTTAAAAGAAGTCATTCTCAAACTACCATGGGTCCAAAAGGGGATTGCTACAAACTAACATAGACTGCCTGTGATAGAAGGGGGGTCTGGGGGGAAGGATTTGTCTTTCTTCAAATAATGGATTGTCTGTAGACTTACACTGTTGGTGCTAGGCAAAACCCTAAGTATGTGATAACTGTAAGAAGGTGTATCAAGTTAACTATAAGACAATGAAACAGTGAAATAGCTCCAAATATGCAATGGAGAACTGAGAATGGAAGTGAGCTCCCCAATGTGAAGGTCATCAAACACTAAGTAACGTCATAGTCAGAATTGCTACAAAATAGATTCTCTCTACTGAGAGTGTTGGGAAAGGGGAGTGATAAATCGGAAATGCTTTCAACTCCAAAGAAAGGTTTCTGTGATTTGTTTTATCTTGGCTAGCTCAGGGTTCTAGCAGCAAGCTGAAGCAGAAGAATGTGCAGAAATCAACCACGAACAGAAAGGGAAAACCAAAAAGGGAATATGGACCCTCAGTGAATGTGTATGGAGCACATACTCTGTGCCAAATGCTATTCTAGGCACTGGGGATGCAGCAGGGGACAAAAACCCAACCTCACTCTCTGCCCTCATAGAGCATATATTCTACCAGGAGACAATTATGAGAGGAGTTTTGGTAATTTCCTCACTATGAGAACACAGAAAAAAGTGAAAGGGGACACGGGGAGTGAAAAGGAAGCATAATTGTGCCAAGAAGGACTTATTTGAATGAATACTTCTCAGTCTAAATAAATCCCAAGATTGCTTATCCATGAAATCACTCCATATTAATATTTCACTGGCTTCTCCAAAGCATTGCAGTCTATCCATGTAGAGAGCATCTTTTCTGGCCCCATCCCCCTTTTAAACGTCCCCAAGTGACCATCTAACTCTATCAATATTGACTTCCTCACAGGAGGTCACCACCTACCAGACGTTACATCCATCACTGCAAACAACTTCCCTCTGACATATTGATTACTTCATTTTTCTTGTCTTTTGGCCAGAACCTCCTTTCCAATGAATGTATTGTTGGTGCTGCTGGTGTGTACATCTTTGATGTTCCCAAGACCAGACTGTCCACCTGAATCACATATCCAGCTGCTTAACTCACACAGGTGCTGTTTCCTATTTCTGACGAGATGATCTTGAACACCGGCTGTTTACCTTGCTTGAGGAAAACTTCGAACAACTTGCCAAATCTCAACTCCAGTATTGCATCAGTTTACACTTGTATCTTCTGAAGTAGACTATCCCTTCCATGCCCACAGGCATCTGACAGAGAATGCTCTAGTCTGAGTCATACAAAATCAGATCAACTCTTTCCTTTCTCTCTGCTTTTATTTCTGGTTTCTGCTCATTTCTGTTCACCTCCAGGAACAGAGTTGGACTCTGGAGGTCAACCGGGAGGGTGTTGGAGTTAATAACCTTGGCAAGCCACTATGCATTGATCTCCAGTCTCCTCGTGCACTCATATTTCTCTCCCTGCAATTAGATGCTCAGCTATCTGCCAGGGCACCTCTTCCCAGACAGTCTCTGATTTGAGCTATCTGAGGGCTCCTTATCAAGCTGTTATGGGAGACTAACAACCCACATAGCTCATGCTATGTACTCCACTCTTGGTGAAGGGTGCTGCATGCTTGCCAAGCAATCAAACCAATACCTCAATCATAGAAGATTAATGTCCCTTTGCTTATATCCTTGAAGCAGAGAAATGGCTAATGTGACTCTCTCCTTCATAAAAGCTTCTATGCAGTAAGTGGCTGGGATTAAATTATACAATCATGTCATCTATCTGTTGGAAAGGCTGTCACCCTTACGCTGCATTTGCCAACTTGTCCCTTTAGCAGAGGGGCTCAGTACTGCGAGAAGTGGAAAACGGAGCATTATGATGCCGGCTAATATAATTCTAAATACCATCAAGGCCATAAAATGGGAAGTAAGTGATAAATAATTTATATTTATCAGAATGACTGAATCTTATTAAAAGTGCAGCAATATGATATCCTCTCGTACAGCACAGACATGGATGGGGAAAGAGATCAGAATTTCAATGGTTTGCTAGAGTTGGTTTGAATTCCTGTTTAAAGTCCTGTGAACCTGGTGTGAACCTCATGATATTTTTTTCACCAGTCCCTAGAAAAGAGAGTTCCATTCTTATAAGAAGGGAGTAAGCAAGAGGAAAAAAGAAATCCAATTCAATAAAACAGTTTGGAAAAGATAAGAAAATATGGCAATAAGCAACAGGGCCAAAATGCTATCATCGTTTCTGTTCTTTTCTCCATTCCAACTCTACCAACATAAAGCAGAAAAATCCACCCATTCACTTATTTTTTTTTTAAGATTTTTAAGTAATCTCTACACCCAACGCTGGGCTCAAACTCACAACCCTGAGGTCAAGAGTCGCATGCTCCACCGACTAAGACAGTCAGGTGCCCCATCATTCATTTATCCTTAATTTATTTCTTCATTCATTCATTCATCATCAAACACCTAGAGTGTGTAAGATACTATATTAGGAACTATGAAAGAACAATGAAGAATAGATAGGATCCTCACCTTCAAGTCATTGACACTCAAATACAGCACACTGGAATTTAAACTTTGGGAAGCGTAATTCCAGCTTTATAAAGGAAAACTGAGCATCTGTCCAAGTGAAACACTAATGAATTTTCTTTTTCTTCAACTTCCTATTTTACTGCATATGTCTAAGTCAGAGCTATTCCCACTTGAAAATGCTGTCCTGGGACCACATCCCTGGTAGGAAATGCAGAAATTCAAAGCCCCTTTCATTTCTTAAATAGTATAACCAGAGAAAAATCATTTCTCAAATGATCAATTAGACTTTACCCCATTTTTTATGATGAACACAGAAATAACCAATGATCAGAGAGGCATATCTTTCTGAAACAAACGTACTTCTACACACATGACCAAAACTTTAGGTTGCCTTTTTATGACAGGATGCATGCCACATGAGCACAGTGTAAGGTATTCAGTTATATTTAGTAACTACCTGATAATGTGTTCGATTAGAAACATAGACGCCTTTTCTGCTTAAGGGTCAGAGATCTGCTTTGAGCAACGTAATAGTGTAGTTCAGCATGTGAGAGCTCCCCCAGCACCTGGCTATCTTTTCTTTTAGAGTTTAGTTTTGGGTCCAAAAGGGTTTAGTCAATAAATTAGCACTAGGATCAGAACACACTTTTTGCAATATTTCTCCCCACCCCTGCTGCTGCAAGCTGCCCTTGAGGGGCGACCAAGCTGGGCAGGCAAAGGATCATAGCAAAGCCTCCAGCTACTGAATTTCAGCAACAGTGAGCAGAGGTGCTGGGTTGGTCCCCTTTTCTGCAGCCATGACATTGAGAGCTTTGGGGCATATGAGAGAAGGCCATATCACTTTACCACCACAGCAGCTTACAAATGTATCCCCTGCCTCGCCACACACATCCTACTTCATTCTTTCTCCAGAACCCTGCTTGAATAGAACTTTGTGTTCAATCAGCCAGTGAGTTAGCAAATTTCCCCACATTGCCCAGACACACCAAGCTCTTCATATCTCCAACTCTGTTTTTGCAGACTTGCCTTCCCCACCCCTCTCCTGCCTCCAGAACACTAAAGTGATCTTTCAAAAGCCAGTGCAGGAACCACCTCCCCAAGATCCTTTCCGTGTCCCACCCCACCTGAGAGGAATGGACTCTTCCCCCAGTTGGCTTCCTGTTGCAGCTCTAACAAATTACGATACGTTCAGTGACTTACTGCAACCCAAACATCATCTTAACGGTTCTGGGGGTCAGAAGTCCTAAAATCAAGGTGTCAGTAGGACTGTGCTTCTTCTGGAGACCACAGGGGACACTTTGTTTCCTTGCTTTGCCCATTTTCTAGAAGCAGCCAGCATTTCCTGGCTCATGACCTCTCCCTCAAATCACTCTGACCTCTGCTTCCCTCCCCTTCACAGACCCTCCCGCCTCCTTCTTTCCCTCATTAGGACCTTTCTAATGACATTGGGCCCGCCTGGCTAAATCCCCAGTAAGCTGCCCATCTCAAGATCCTTAAATGAATCACATCGGCGGAGTCCCTTTTGCATGTAAGGTAAAACATATTCCCAGGTTCTCAGGATCAGGACATAGCCTGCTTTGGTCAAGGGTGCATTATTCTGTCTACCACACCTCCTTTTTTTTTTTTTTTTTTAAGACTATTTTTGAGAGAGAGTGCACACACGCAAGTGAGAGTGGGGGGAGGGGCAGAGGGAGAGAGAGAATCCTAAGCAGACTCCATACCCAGCACAGAGCCTGAGGCAGGGTTGGATATCACGACCCTGAGATCATGACCTGAGCCGAAATCAGGACCAGATGCTTAACGGACTGAGCCCCTACCGCACCTCCTTTTGAAGCCCCATCCTCCTTTGTCAAATGTCCACGTCAGCTGCGTGACGCTCACATGTATTTCGTTTATAATACCCATTCTACAGGCTACTGTGTCCCAGAAGAAGATACTTTGAGTCTTGTTATTTCTCCAGTGCCAAGAATTCTGCTTATGACTCAGCAGTTGTTCAATAAATCCAAATAAATGTTTGCGGGAAAGAAACTCAGGAAAAAAAAAAAAAAACAACCAGCAAGGGCAACTTAACTGTAAGGCTATTATTTGACAATGAAGTACAATAAATGAAATTTTATACGCCAAAACCAATGGTTGGAAAAACAATCAAATTCAGCGTTTTTGACATAATGTTTCATAGAACAACAAAATCCAGCTGGTCTAGATCAGGGGCTGGCAAACTACAGCCCGTGATCCCCTGTTTTTGTAAATAAAGCTTCATTGAACACAGCTGTAGCCATGTGTTTCCACATTGGCTGTGGAAGCTATTGTGTTTCAGTGGCGGGGTTGGGTAGTCACAACAGAGACTATATGCCCTGCAAGCCTAAAATAGTTCCTACTTGGCCCTTTACATAAAACATCTGCTGACTCCTCGTCTAGAAAATGAAAAATCTTAAATCAGAATTTTGTCCCAGACAGGTTGGATGAACCATTCTGAAAGCTGAATTCACATACTTAACCATCATGGCAGCTGAACCCCCAGCTATATAGCTGGCCTCCCTCTTACCTATTGGATGAGTAGGCTGATATTCTAATCCAGTTATGAAATTATAAAGCTGGTCAGCTGATTTATTTTGAACGTCTATAACTGAGATAAGATAGTGGTGTGTCCAATTTTTTATGCAGTGATCAAACTTCAAATCTCCTAACTGCTTCCTTATGAATATGGACCAAGTCACCTGGTCAGTGCTTAACGTAAGTGACACCCCTAGAAAATTATTTCAGCATTCAAGATGCATCGTTTTTACTTCCTACTTGCCTCCCTGAATGCATTCACAGATATTAGGGAGAAATAGCCTCTCAATTCTCCTAGTAGAAACTGACCTATTTGTAAGAGGAAATAAAATGAAGATGAGAAGAAAAGTCAGGAAGTAAAAAAAAAAAAATCTGAAATATTACCTTTTAACAAAGATGGCTTTGTAAGCTAAAAAAAAAAAGAAAGAAAGAAAAGGAAAAAAGAAAAGAAAAAGGAAAAAAACAAACGCCATTATTTTGATATTTCCATGAACTCAGAACATTTAGTATGTCTGGTCCGAGAGGAAAATAATTCTTGGTCAAATCATTTTGGCCATACCATTTTAAACAATACCCCTTTAATTTTAAAAAATGTGAGAATGACCATCAGAAACCGCTATTATAAAACTCACATTTCACCTATCTTCTAATTCCCAAGAATTGAAATTAAAAGCCTCGGGTCCCAATTCCAGTTTTGCCACCGGACTTGCCATGTGAACTACAAGTCACATACATTTCTGTGGCCTCAATTTCCCCATATGTGAAATTCTTCTAACAATATCTTCCTCGCCTAATTCACACTACTGTTATTATGATGAAATGTGATCATGTTTGTGAATCTGTGCAAGCACTATACCAGTGAAAGATATTATGATTTTCTGATTGTCGCCTTAACGTCTTCCCAAATTGTCTATGGCATTAAAAATGTTTGGTCATAAACATCTATAATAATGCTCCACCATTGACTATGAAATTCTCCTTCGTGAATTCCATGGTTTAGATTTTATTTTGATGTAATAAACGAGCATAATTAACTTTTATTGCGTGCATTATTTGCGGGAATGTTTGAACACGTTAAGTATAGCCATCTATCTCAGCATTACACAAGGATTACCAAACTGAGAAGTGCTATCTTTAAAAATGGGATGATTTCATTTGGAGATTTGAGTTTGGTTTTATTGCTGAAATTAATAAAATGTTTCTGTTTAAAATGAAACTGTTTTCTTTCCAGCACTTCATATTTTTGCTTGGTTAAAGAAACAGCAATAACATGATTAGATGTCAGTAATTAAATATCTTTGTGGAACAGTAACTTAATAGCATATATTTTGAACGCAGCCATACCAAAAACATTCAATTACATAGATTCAGCTTTAATATTTAACAGCTTGTTTCTTAACTACCATCCTTCTGGTGAACTGATGTTGACTACATATAAAAAAAAGCAAGCAGCTTAGTGTCAAATTAAGAGAAGTAGAATATATTATAATGGTACTTTTTATGTTTTGCTATTCTCACATTCAGCCAAATATAATGTTTTTATTTAATACGTTTGACTATCGATTCATCTCTCTTATTTTTAGCAACAGGGGCCTTCAATTTTCTCTAAGCAGAATGAAGGTTTAACCAGGGACCAAAGAAGGAAAAAAAAAAAGTCACTCCACTTAAGCATCATGGGAAAACAAACATGTAAGGAGCAATACACAGTAACCTGGCACCCCCACCCCCGAATCCCAGAAAGTAAAATGTGGAAATCACTGAAAGACATCTCAGAAAGTGGAGAAGAAAGTGATCTCATACCTCTCTCAGCGGCAGGAATAGCAAGAAAGCCAGGCTCCCATCAGGAGCCCCTGTGTTCTGCTTTTACTTAATGTTGAGTTTGTAAATAAATGGAATTATCCCTAATTTCTTCATGGGTGCACTCTGTTTTTGAAAAGAACTCAATATTTTAATTTTGATTCCAGTTTTGTGACTCCTTACTGTAAGTCAGGGCTTGGTTCTTTTCACTAAAAAAATGATTCCATTCAATAATGTTTAAGTAAGGTGATCTTCAACAGTCCGTGAGGGAAGGGATGTGGCTCATACTATGTCTAGGTCCCCGTAGTGATAAGGACCAGGATGAGTTTGAGAGCAAGAGGTTCATCAAGTACAGATTCATTTCTCTGGTTGTGGGAGCATAAATAAACCGGTCTGTCTGAGAAGACGCAACTGAGTCTGAAGTTAAATCACAGGTTGTCCAAGTAGAGCGCCACCAGTTTCTCCCTGTGTGAGCCCCGGGCAAGTCACTAACTATCCAAATTGAAGTCTCTTACCTATGAGATGAGAGCTAATAATAGCACTTCTTTTCTGGAAATGTCATAATGTTTAAGCCGAGGAGGCAATTAGTGCTCAGTGAGTATTAGAGGAAGAAAGGGGAGACATTGCTACAGAACAATCAAGCAAAGGGGCAGCCTTCTATGGAGAGAGAGTGCCTGTTCAGATTAGAGCAGGTCTTTTGCGGGTAGGTGGATAGGAGGCAGATGTCACACAGAAGAGCAACGAGACAGAACCTCACGAGCAGGTCTGGCTCCCTCAGATCAGCTTTGGTTCACGGGGTTACCCGGAAATGAAAAGTTTCTGACTTCAGTGCGATGTACTTCCTCTTGACCTTTGATCCTTAAAATAGTTTTCACACCTTCCAGCCTTTTGAACTTAGTTATGACAATAACAATGGCGCATATCTGGAGCAAACCGCGTCCTTTGCCTGTGAACCGTCGGGCACAATCCTCATGACTCTGCTCTTGATAAATAGGAGCGCTTGATAAATATTTACTGAAAAGCTAGCTGATCTTCCTGACAGTCTTGTAGCTATTGCACACTATTATCTGCGGGGCAATCAAGCACCTGCTATAGCGATGGAGGAGGCCAAAGGGACTGCTCACGTCCCTTCTGGCCGATGAGGACACAGAGGCCCCCAGTGACACGCCACCGGGTGACTCTGCTTTGTGAAGGCGGCGGCTTTCCAGAGGGAAAATGAACAACGCAGACGAGAACTGCCCCCTCCCTCCTTCTGTTCTATTCTCCACCCAAGATCACAATCAAAATCCTTTAGCACCGAATGGCTATCAATGGCTGACATGGGAAAAAAAAAAAACAAAAACAAAAAAAACAAAATAAAACTTTATTTCCATTCCATCTTTCAAGAACTCCAGAGGAGGGGATTTTGATAAGGAAGAGTGGCAAACATTCTCCGCGCCAGGGAGCTGAGCAAGGACAAACACTGCTTTCCTTCAATCTGTTAGGATGGGAACTAAAGCTCCGCCAAAGAAGCAATATTTCTATGAAATCCTCCCTGATCATTTCCACCAGGGTCTGCCCAGCTTAAAAGCCACACTATTTAAAAAGAAATAAGAGTGGGTATTGCTATGAATAATGTGAGCATGTAAAGGGAAAAGCACGGGAGAATAAGTCAGAGAGATAGCATTAAAATGCCTTTTCATATGCGACACAGAAGAAACCTTATCTTCAAAAAAAAAAAAAAGCTGATGAATATATGAGCTGCTAATACTCTGCTCTATCTAAGATTCCATCTTGGAGGGAAAAGCAATGATTTCATTGTGGTGTTTTGAAAAGAAACCCACAGAGAATGAAGAGGAAGTGTCTCCACTTAAAGATTGGATATCTTTATCTTTAAGTGTGATATCAAGTTCTGAGAAGCTGTCTCTTGTCACCAGCCAAAATAGCATCCCGGATTTCTATAGGATTCGACACAAACAGAAGACGGGATGCAAAGAAGCACTTTTTTTTTTTTTTTTTTTTTTTTACCTCTGCTTTAAAAACAATGGCAAGAGTGAGGATGTTCTCTCCATCATAGACAAAGCTGAGTGCTCTTTTTAAGTTAGTAGTTACTTCAAAGTCATGAGAGTCAAAGAACATCGAGAGAAGACAGATTACTGAAGACTTCCTGTCTGTAGCATAATAGTGAATCGGCTATCAACCCTTTAGAAATGAACAAGCTGAAAACTGCTTCATTCATTTTGAAATGATTTAAATCCAACTCACTGAACATAATTAAGTGAAAACAGTTGGCCCCACAAAGAAAGATCAGTGTAGTGAAATGGGCCATATTGAAGCAATATTCTCCCACTCTGATACCTTCAAGTCACCCTGACCTGGGTTTTCTAGCTATTGACATTTGGGGCCATGGCATTTTTTTGTTGGGGTGGGGGGACTGTCCTGTGCATTGTAGGATATTTAGCTGCATCCCTGGCTTCTAACCACTAAGATGCTAGGACCACCACCCCGAGTCGTGACAACCAAAAACGTCTCTAGACATTGCCAATGCTCCTGGGTGAGGGGAGGGGCGAATGCAAAATCACTCCCAGTGGAGAAGTGCTGCCCCAAACCCTACCTTGCTTTCCATTGATCTGCAGTCTGTTGTCTACTCAGATACCCGATAAGACTCATCTGACATGATCACCAACTTCTCAGATATCTCAAGCCTCTCCTCCAAAATGTGTTCATCCATTCTATCCTTGGCTACTCGCCCCTTACTTCCCCTTAGATGGTCCCTGTGCAGACCATTTTGCTTTCCTAGGCACTGAGCTGATAACTCCACCAAGGTCTCTATCTAGAGGGTGTGGCCCAGGGAGAGAAGGGGGAGAGGACTCATTGCAAAGTTTGCTGGCCCAAGTTTCAAATCCTGCCTCTGTCACTGAGAAGCTATGAGAACCTTTAGGCAAGTCATTTTCTTTTCTGAGTCTTGGCTTGATATATTTACATATATATGAGAATAATTATATCTACTCTATAGCAGTGTTGCTGATTAAATATTATATGTAAAGTCCCTGTCAGCATCTGGAGGCACTTATTCCCTGATAGCTTATGAAATTGGAAATATATTGCTTAGACACCAAAGAAACAATTTGAGGCTAACAACAGGAGGTCCGTTAGAGCTGAAATAGTATTCGATCAACTAGGGCAAGAATCAAACTCAGCAGTACTGGGAAGGAAGGGGTGGTCAGGAAAGATAGGCAGGAACACAGGCAGATACAGATTCCCCGGGCATTTGCCAGCAGGTTGATGATTATGATGGCCGGGGCCAGGAAATACCAAATTATGGCAAACCAAGATGGGAATAAAAATAGCTGATGTTGAGAAAAAACACTGACCTGTGCCTATATTAGACACAATGGCATCAAGGGGCAGATTGCTGATCAATCCTTTTTGTTTGTTGGTTTCATTGT
Source organism: Halichoerus grypus (assembly GCF_964656455.1). Lineage (NCBI taxonomy): Eukaryota > Metazoa > Chordata > Mammalia > Carnivora > Phocidae > Halichoerus > Halichoerus grypus. The sequence continues at coordinate 55,598,359 of NC_135717.1, forward strand.
AACTATTTTGATCGCATTGATGTTCTTGCTAGTTTTGTAAAAGACCTCCTTATTTCCTTCAGATTAATTCATACCTGCTCAGTGTTTATCTGATTGGTTCATCACTTCAAAATCAAAACAAGTTACTGATGAAATGTAACATTTCTATAGCACCTATTTTTGTAATACATGCAAAAAAAAGTGCCTTAAAGTGTCTCAGTCACACATAGTCATTCCAATCTATGTATTTTTTTAAAGACTTATTTATTTGGGGTGCCTGGGTGGCTCAGTCGTTAAGCGTCTGCCTTCGGCTCAGGTCGTGATCCCAGGGTCCTGGGATCGAGCCCAGCATCGGGCTCCCTGCTCGGCGGGAAGCCTGCTTCTCTCTCTCCCACTTACCCTGCTTGTGTTCTTTCTCTCGATGTCTCTGTCAAATAAATAAATAAAATCTTTAAAAAAAAAAAAAGACATTTATTTATTTTAGAGAGACAGAAAGCATGGTGGGGAGGGGCAGAGGGAGAGGGAGAGAGAATCTTAAGCAGACTCCACGCTGAGCGCGGAGCCTGATGCGGGGCTCCATCTCACGACCCCAAGATCATGGCCTGAGATCACGACCAGAGCAGAAACCAAGACTCGGATGTTTAACCGGCTGCACCACCCAAGTGTCCCCATTCTGGTCTATATTTTTAAAGGGCAGGTAAGTATTAAATACCCAACAGGAATTAGATTTCAGAAAAATAATACAAAAGGCATTGCATTGTTCAATCCATTTCTAAAATGGATTTCTTTTGTTCAATCCATTTCTAAAATGGTTTAGAATAGTACACTAATGACAATCAGGTAGGTTTGGAAGATAAATGCGTTTGCAATCTTCCCTTTAAATCCGGTATTAGTATAAAATTTCACTGTTGCTTAATTAGGAGCTGAGCTAGAAGGCCAATATATCCTTTTATGTAACAACAGCTATGAGAGAAATTATTGTACAGCATCAAAATAATAAAGCACTAGCTGACAACCGCATTTTTCTATCAGAGGCATTCCTAATAGTGCTACACAATCACTATTAGACCAAGCCTCAGTGAGGAGTGTCAGGAAAATTAAAACAGACAGGCACCTCTTTAAGGCACTTGGTACAATTTAGTTTGACTTAATAGGGTCTTTCTTTGGGAGTCTGAGGAGAAATATAAGCAATTCCACCCAAATTTTCAGGTCTTATTTGTGTTAGAAATGCCAGCTGCTTTGGATTATGTTGATGATGGGGCCCTTTAATTGGACTTGTACATAAGGCTGGGCTCCTACAAGATATTATCTTGTTTCTCTACGCACTTAACTGTTTCTCTGCTTTCATTTTAGTGCAAACAAATGGATATCTGGTAATAACCCACCAAATTAGGAGGTTCCTCAAGTCGGGGTTCCACGCACGTCTCTTCAGGCATGCGTCTTCAGTTGCTATGTATGTCTTCACATCCGTTTTTAGGCATCATGTATGTTAGCTCTGTTATATCCACTTTTATCACCCTATTTTTGAACAACTACAAAAAAGACCTTGCCTTCATAAAAATTATGAATGGAGAAAACTTATTTTCCATCTTAATAGAAGAGCAAACTTTTAAATTTTACCAGTAAATGCTACCTCTGTTTTAAATGTTTAGAACAACGATGAATTTCACTTTTATTGCATTGTCTATTCCATTTTTGAAAACAGTTTAGGGTGCATATCCAGACTGTGAAACCTTCCATAGCAACAAGATATAAGAAAGGATACGGCTTTCTTTTGCATTTTCTAGGGTAAACAGCTATGAGCTACTTTGATTTTTGCCTTTAAATGCATTTCCATAGCATTCACAGATAGAACAAGCCCCAAAATTTATTACGTGTCTCTCAAAAAGAGCTGAGTAAATTATTTCTATTTGTAACTACATCTTTAATTGTGACCTGTGTTAGATGCCGAATTTCAGGGAAGCGAATTCTGGTGCTGTGCACTTACATGAGATATGAGATTATTTTCTTTATATATAATCTGGGGAATGGAGGAGTTAGACATGCTTGAGGAAGCTGATCTCTCTCCCTCGCCCTCTTCCTCTGCCTCTCCCCTCCCCTACCACACACATACAGCTGTGTGATCTCCAGGATCTGAATCATTGCTGGGATTTAGTGAAGGAGAGAGTGCGGTAGTGTGTTTGCATGTTGGGGAACATGGTGGTCACGGCTGGTGGCGTTTAGCCTTGGGGGAAAGTTCACAAGATCTAAAATCTTGGACCTCGCGCTGTTTTGTTTCTCTACCTCAGAAGACATTTTATCTCCTCTGAGCTGAGAATCCTGGCCAACTTCAGTAAAGGGGCATGATGACTAATTTAGCATTTTCCAAAGCTGCAAAATCACTGATCTACCAGTGGGAGACTCCTGGGTTCAACAGTGTGGCCAAGAAATCCAGACTCAACATTCACACAACCTGGTGTTCTTTTGAAGAATAGTTCTTGCAAAGCAGTGTCTGGATAATGATATTTAGAAATGAATCATTGCATTTATGACCAAGGGGATGGGGCAGAATAAGCCATAATTTTTAATATTTGTGAATAAAAGGAACTTGCGCTATTCAAATGGAAGGAGCTAATAATAGCTCTAGAGGACGATGCTCTGGAAATCTGGCACCAAATTTCTCTGTTTGCAGAAATGCATGCCTTACACAATCCGTGTTTATACAATTCTAGTTTACTTTAGCAAAGGTACCTGTTACATATTTGTTGATGTTCTCTTACCTTGTGTTGTTGATGCTGTTTTGTTTTTACATGAAGAACTTCCAAAGTACAGGGTTCTGTTTTATGTTTCTCATGAAAGATCTATTTACTTAAACATGGAAGTCTGTAAAGAAATAGAGTAACAGCACAGAATGCACACAATAGAGGAGAAAAATTTACTATATATCAAAATATGATATGTTCCTGACTTATTTTTGTTTTCATTAGAAACTGATTGGATACAAAGAATAATTATAACATGCATATAAGGTATGATGAGTTACAGTAAAATTGACGACCATAAAACCACCACCCAGGGTAAGAGATAGAGTGTTCTGGGCACCTCTGAGGGCCCCCATGTGCCACTCCATCATGTCATGGGGCTTCTCCCTAGAGAAAACCACTACCCTGAATTTTGGGTTGTCATTCCCTTGCTTTTCTTTGTAGTCTGGCACATATGTTGATATGTTCAAACAATGTGCAGTTGAGTCTTGAATGTTTTGAGCTGATATAAATGGAATCCCTGAATTCTTCTGCAACTTGATTTTTTTCCCCTCAATATTATTTCCTGAGATGTATCCAACTGGATGTGTATTTTATTCTTTTGCACTGCTGTATGCTATTTTTACATCATTTAAAAAAATTTTTTTTTATTATTATGTTATGTTAATCACCATATATTACATCATTAGTTTTTGATGTAGTGTTCCATGATTCATTGTTTGCGTATAACACCCGGTGCTCCATGCAGTATGTGCCCTCTTTAACATCTATCACCAGGCTAACCCATCCCCCTACCCCCCTCCAAAAAAAATGTAAGAAGGAAAAGTGGCCATGAAGCACACATCTTCAGTATTTGCTGTTTAAGGGAACTTCTACCTTCATTTCCATTTTCATCTTTTGGTTTGGCTTTATGCTTTCCCTGGTGAAGAAGAATGATATGTTGTTTATTAGTGCTCAGAGGGAACTAAGAGATTATTTGGCTCAATGGTGTATGAAGTACCTGAGACCCAGGGAAAGGAAGGGACCCATCCAAAGTTACAAAACAGTCATGTCTTTGGGCATCTAGTTCTTGTCTACATCTCACACCTCCTCAAAAGAAAGAGGGGCTCACCCTCTGTCAATCTCTTGTACCTTCTCTTTTCTTCAGGTATAATTCATCAAGATACTGAAAAAGAGACCATGTCTAGACTCACTTCAAAGCAACCACAGGTCCTGATTTTTAGAAAAAAAAAATACAAGGACTTGATTGTGTAATGCATGTTGATACTCTTAAGCACTTGTTCCATTTTCTGCCATCTAGAACGTAGGCTCTTTGTGGATTGCAGTTTTCTTTTCCCATTTGCAATAAAAGAAACTAGTGAGAAAAGTAAGTTAAAAAAATTAAGTAGCTCTCAAACTTTAGTACACACAAGAATCTTCTGGAAATTCAGATTCTGAGGCCACACTCAGAAACACTGATACAGAAGGACTACAGAAGGGTCCAGGAATCTTTGCTTTTAACAAGCACCCAGATGATTGACATGGTCATCCAGTAACCTTGAGCAAATATATAAAGGAAATGAGCTTGTGCGCTGTATTGGAAAACAGGCTGCCAAGAATATTCTTGGTTCCCATGAATAGAATAAAAAAAATATACAGAGAAGCAAAAATGGAAATAATAGGAGCAATTAGAAGCTTGATTTCAGCAAATTATGGAAGAAGGATGGAGAATAGAGAGAGTGTAAAAAGCTATCATTTACTTTTTTTTAATTGAGGTATAATTGACATATAGCATTATATTAGTTTCAGGTGTACTATGTAATGGGTCGATATCTGTATACATTGTGAAATGATCACCGAATAGGTCTAGTTAACACCCATAAACACATAGTTACAGAATTTTTTCCTGTGATGAGAAATTTTAAGATCTACTCTCTTAGCAACGTGCAAATATGCAGTATAGTATTATCAATTATAGTAAACATGCCGTACATTATATCCCCATGAGTTACTTATTTTATAACTGGAAATTTGTACCTTTTGACCACCTGCACCCATTTTGCCCACCCCCTACGCCACGGCCTCTAGCAACCACCAATCTGTTCTCTGTATTTATGAGCTCATTTGGTTTTATTTTTTAGATTCCACATATAAGTGAGATCATATGGTATCTGTCTGTCTCATTTCACTTAGCATAATGCCCTCAAGTTCCCTCCGTGTCGTTGCAAATGGCAAGATTTCCTTCTCTTGTGCAGCTGAATAACATTTCATTTTATATATACCACATTTTCTTTATCCATTTATCTGTTGGTGGACACTTAGGCTGTTTCCATGTCTCGGTTCTTGGAAAGAATGCTGCAGTGGGGTCAGAGACTTCTGCAAGTCAGCAGTGTAGGAAGATCCTGAACTCACGTCCTCCCACGGACAAACCAAATCCACAGCTCCAGCTCTGAAAAATATCTGAAAACTAGATGAATTGCTTCTCCACAACAAAGGGTAGAAAAACCACATCCAGACAGGCAGGAGAGGTGGAGATAATGGTCTCACCAAAAACCCCAGCCCTGGAGTGGCAACACACAACAGGGTTTGGTAACCCACATGAGGTACCCCAACTCCTGGGATCTGCATTGGAGACATGAGCCCCCAAAATGTCTGGCTTGGAAAACCAACAGGGCTGATGTCTAGAGGACCCAGAGTAGTGTAGAAAACTGAGATTTCCCCTTTAAAGGGCTCAAGTGAGCTCTCACTTGCCTTGAGACCCAGTGAAAAAATAGCAGTTGGAAAAGCACCTAGACTATATGTAGAAGGCACTGGATGGATTGAAATGTGCTGGCATGGGAATGTGGTTTTGTCTTATCATGTTCTTCTAAATAGAATAGCTTGCTTTCTTAGAAATTTCCCTTAAAAGCAATTTGAATTATAATGATAGTAACTTTATCTGCTTAGTATTTTTCTGTTATAAAATACTTTCACATTCTTATAACCCATGAAATTATATGTCCAGTCTATAATCCCTTTTACAGAGGGGTAAACTGAGACTCAGAGGAATTCATCAAAGCTATCGGTTAGTTGAGTACTATACATTTTTATTTTTATTTTTTTTTAAGATTTTATTTATTTGACAGAGAGAGATGCAGCGAGGGAGGGAACACAAGCAGGGGGAGTGGGAGAGGGAGAAGGAGGCTTCCCGCGGAGCAGAGAGCCCGATGTAGGGCTCGATCCCAGGACCCTGGGATCATGACCTGAGCTGAAGGCAGATGCTTAACGACTGAGCCACCCAGGCGCCCCAAGTACTATACATTTTTAAATTTATATGTAAAATTAAATTTTTTTAAGCTACATTTTTAAAAATTAAGCATTTTCTCTAATCTGCTTTCATGAGTCATGTTTGAAATCTCTGAGCAATATTTTTTAGAAATCATGTTAAAGCTAAGGAAATGTAGGGCAACTGGGTGGCTCAGTTGGTTAAGTATCTGCCTTTGGCTCAGGTTGTGATCCCTCGGTCCAGGGATTGAGCCCTGCTAGGGTGCCCTGCTCAGTGGGGAGTCTGCTTCTCCCTCTCTCCCAGCCCCTCCCTTCCCCCCCCCCCCCCCGCTAATGCTCACTCTCTCTCAATAAATAAATAAAATCTTACAAAAAAATAAATAAAGCTAAGGAAATGTAGACAAATACACCTTTTTAAATTGTTTTAGGACAAACTAAGATTCTAATATATCTTTTTCTCCAATTCTTGTTTGTTTTTAATTTGTTTTAGCTTTGGTCTGCTTTTGGAGAACAACATCTTCCCCTATAAATTATCAAATGAAGCTTTAATGGACAAATCTTCCCTTTTTTTCAGTAAATTCTTAGAGCATTATTTTCTTTACAAAGCCATGCATTCCACTGACTTTTCAACAAGAAATTATGAATCCTACAGTAGTTTCCACTGCGAGCATTTATGCTTCCCTTAATGTTCCTCTTTCCAACGTCCCTCCAACTTAACTTATAGAGGAAGGAAATGATTGAAGACATCGTCAAGAAGGTTTGGCTTCACCAGGTGACACGAATCCCCGAGGTAAAGAGTTGGCGCACAGTCCAGAGTTGCTGATGGGATAGTACAAACGCATGGCCAGTGAAACATCTGTCTCGGTTTTCTGCATGACGACAACGATCAATCGCTGGTCCTGCAGGATTTGATGTTGTGGGAATTACGCGCTCGCAGCAACGACCCTTAATATCACAGACTCCCTCTGCCAGGTGGAGAGAAATGTCGAAATTTGGCGGGAAGAATCAAGATAAGGCCTTTGTTTGTAGACAGAAAATACACTTTCTTTGTGGGAAGCAATACGCGCTGCTTTTGAACGAGCTGCTGAAGAGAACTTCAACCTCAATGATGACGTCAAGAACAGGTGAATGATTCGTTTACATAAACTTACAACCGGAAGTGATCACACATTACAGTGAACTGGATAAGAAAGTCAAATACTCATAGGTGGAGGAGACAACTATCACACAGTGTGACTTTAGAAGAATTGAAAGAAATCTAAAACTCCAAAATGCTTACTCAAGGTGCCACCACTGTATCTGAAATTCACACCGTCGGACAAATCCCTACTTTGGAATAATGAAGTATATCTCTAAGTGTGTTCTCCATGGAGCATTAATAGTTGTTATACTAAGAAAAAGAAAACATACAGACAGATATGTTCATTAGTGCTCATAAATTTGGGGAAAATCTCAGGTTTAAACAAATAGCTCTCTTTACTGTAGAACTTACCTGTGCTTGGAAAAACTACAAAGCGTTATGAATCTCCAATAACAGACTATACATATGGGGTTTTTCCAAACTTGATTGGCCATAAGAGACCCTTTTTTTAAACAATATATCTTACCAAATTTTTAGGTTTTTCTAAGATTAGAAAATGCATCTTTCCTAGATGACCCCCAATAGTATGCAAATGTCCTAACAAGATGGACAAGTCATGAACTTACTATCATTCATGAATACTTGAGCATGGCTTTTTGTTTTTTTCCATCAAAACAAGTAGCTTCAGAGAAGAGAAACTTGCAGCCACAAGGGATGTACGTTTGGACATGAAAGAGAATGAGTGTTGGAGGGGGATGGCGGGGGTGAGGAGGATTGCCTGGCAGGTGGACTCAAGTGTAGCAGACTAAGAATTACTACCCCTCTCAGAACGAGGAGAGAGCGCATAATGGGGAGTCCAGAGAACATGAGAGAATCACCAAACAGACCAGAATGGAAGTGAACAGGGGAAATGGACAGAGGCATTAAAGGCAATTTTTGTTCATGGAAATCTTTTGGTTCAGACTACTTTAACCAGGAGAAAAATTCACTATTTCTTATTTCCAGGGGCAGCCAGCCATTACAGCCCGCCCTGTTTCAGAGTCCTCCAAATGTCATTCTTTCTGCTGTCAAACATACAGGAGTATGATTACGGTGTGCAAAATGGGGGAGGCCTCTAGCAATGCAAAGTTAATGCCTAACATACAATATAGTGTGACTCTCCAGTGCTCTGAACACCAGATACATTCAAACTCCTTTGTTTTATGGAAAATGGGTTCATTTCACTCTTTTAAAACCATTACTCAGAACCATAGAATTTTTATAGGATTTCACTCATACATCGAATTTAAGAAGCAAAACAAAGGAACTAAGGGGAAAAAAAGAGACAAACCAAAAAGCAGACTCTTAATATAGAGAAGAAACATGGTTACCAGAGGGGAGGTGGGTGGGGAGGGTGGTAGGGGAAACAGGTGATGGGGATGAAGGAGGGCACTTATTGTGATGAGCACCGAGTGATATGTGGAAGTGTTGAATCACTATATTGTACACCCAAAACTGATGCAACACTGTATGTTAACTTCACTGGAATTAGTTTTTTTAAAAAGATATAGAAAAAAATAAGGGCATGAGTTAAAAGTGTATATACAGCAAAGCTAGAAAAAAAAACCCCACAATTTTGCATGTATTCTTGTGATGAGAGTTTTAGATTCTACTCCTAGGGATATTAATTTTACTGCATGAGATATTAATTTCTCCTGCATGAGATATTAATTTCTCTTGCAAAGTGAAGTTTTAGTCAATTTTAGTCAATTTTAAAATTAAAGTTCTCGGATATCTCAAAGGATTAGGGCTTCACTTGAACCTAAAAGCAACTTTAGTGCATTGCCTCTCATTATAGCTGAATATGGTTCAAAAGTGGTGACAGAGGTTCTATTTTGGGAGATGAGCACGTCAGCACCGTAATTCAATGAAGACATGATACATGTGTGGACTGTTACTTTGAACTGATCCCTTCCCAACTGAAGGAAAAATGTGTCTTGCCACAGCAAGAAGGTTTTTTTCCCTTCTTCCTACTTCAAGTCATGTATTCCACCTTAATACTCACATTCGATGAAATATTTTCATGTGAGGTTTCTACCGCCCGTCAAAAGGCCCAATCTGCCTGCGATGTGATGTGCTAAGATATTTGTACTATATCAACTGTTAATTAGAGTGACGGCCTGCAAGTTCTGTCTTTTTTTAAATTTAGTGCAGCTCTTGGCATCTAGTCACGTGCCTTCCTATTTCAAATAATCATTGGCTCCAGGGCTCTGGTTACCAGGTTTCTTTCTGTTTAATGACCGGGTCAGAATGTTAAAAGTGCAGGCTGACATAACTACTCTCCTTTTCCACTTACCGCATGTTCTCTGAATGCTGACAGAAATATTTTTTATGCTGATAAGTCAGGCTGTCTTGTTACCTGAAAGAGGAAAGAAGGCAAGCAAAAAAATTAGGGAAATAAACATTTCCATGACTTCACCCATGCTAGAAGGAAAGTAATAATCCCACCTCTGAGAGGTCTAAGTGATATCTTATTCCTACATGATTTATTTTAAAATACTGAATTTGGGGGCGCCTGGGTGGCTCAGTCGTTAAGCGTCTGCCTTCGGCTCAGGTCATGGTCCCAGGGTCCTGGGATCGAGCCCCGCATCAGGCTCCCTGCTCCGTGGGGAGTCTGCTTCTCCCTCTCCCACTCCCCCTGCTTGTGTTCCTGGTCTCACGATCTCTCTCTCTCTGTCAAATAAATAAATAAAATCTTAAAAAAAAAAAAAAAAAAAGTTTAAAAAAAATAAAATAAAAAAAAAATATAAAAAAAAAATAAAAAAAAAAAAATAAAATACTGAATTTGTCTGATGTTAAAAAAAACAGTATGTTGTTTTCTATGACCATAATCAGTGATGTGAGTTAAGAATAGCTTGTCCTTTTAAGTAAGTCCTTGATTAATCTCAAATCCTGTATCTTCCACCTTTTTTCCTCTCTACCTTTCTGTCTATCCCCCTACCCCCCCCACACACACACCTATTACAAAGTCATTTTCAAATAAAGCTGGTTGAGGATCACGAATCTGAGCCACAGGAATGACTCAGGGCAGATACATCTGCGAAGTCAGGCATGAGCAATGAAGAGTCAGACTAGGTTTTCATGCAATTCACAGGCAAGAAACAGCTCCCAGACAAGGCAAAGGGACTTCTATCCACTCTGCCGATCAGGTAGAGGAATTTTATGGCACAGTCTCAATTGCACATGGCTGCTTTTAAACTAAGCCCAGCATAAACAGATGTCCACCGGCATCTCTGGTCTGAAAGCCTGGCCAGTGCTATCACTGAACATTGTCTCCAGAGCACACAACCAAAGGCACCTAGAAACGCACCAAGATTTGTTGCAGAGTAAGATACCGCCAACAGGATGCGTCAGATCAATGATACCAAATACTGCTGCAATCAAAAGAGTGAAGCAAGTTAGTTAACATCGTCGCCTTTTGTTTGTTTTGGGCAAAAACGAAGCCAGCAGTTCCTTGCATGGTCTTCTCTACTCCACTGGCTGACAAAGTCACGTGCCTTCCTATTTCAAATAATCATTGGCTCCAGGGCTCTGGTTACCAGGTTTCTTTCTGTTTAATGACCGGGTCAGAATGTTTAGTAGGGACAGGCCAAGCAGAGTGGAGATGGAGTCCCTACCATCGGTGGTATTCCTGGGACACCGTGGAGTTGACCAAGGTCCAGCACGATCTGCCTTGGAAGTGAGTCCTTCCGGGTGCCCCTCCAGGCTCAGGCTCTCCAGATCTGCCTCAGGCCTAATTCTAGCAGGGAAGCTCGTAAGGCCAGCCCTAATGCTACCAACTTACGCTGCTCCCTGCATCATTTCCTCGCCCCACACCACACGGATAAGGAGGGGGGGTCTTTGTGAGAAGTGTCACACAGTGTCTCACCAGGAAATGCTTCGGATCCCTGATTTAAGAAGAGGAGCAAGCCAGGGGGCCTTCCTCTCCACCCCGAATCTGCCAAGTACAATATAGCCTTTTTCACAAATACATATTTTATGACTTTGTTAAGCCTCTGTCTGTATACTCATGCTCTGAACATTATAGGATTTTGAATATTAACGTTAAAATCGTCTTCTCAATATTGGGGTGCCTGAGTGGCTCCGTCATTAAGTGTCTGCCTTTGGCTCAGGTCATGGTTCCAGGGTCCTGGGATCGAGCCCCGCATCGGGCTCCCTGCTAGGCCAGGAGCCTGCTTCTCCCTCTCCTGCTCCCCCTGCTTGTGTTCCCTCTCTCGCTGTCTCTCTCTCTGTCAAATAAATAAATAAAATCTTAAAAAAAAAATAGTCTTCTCAATATGTACCTGTTGCAGACATTATTCCTTGGGGGAATTGTAATCCCTTATTGTAAGGCTGAGACCAAGTCAAATTTATTCATTTGTTGTGGAATTTAACTAGCATCCTATGTGCTTAATTCTGTTGTGAGAGAAGTTTTATAAGTCACTTCTACCTTATTTTTTATGTCTCCGAGAAGTACTATCATTAGCTAATTTTCAAGACAAGTTAAATTTGGCAAAACTGTGTTAAGAAGTATGGCATTTGCTGTACTTTGCAAGTCTGATTTATAACAGTAATACTTTCCCTACTCTTTGGAATCCTGCATCCAGGATATGGTGCTGCCTGAAATACTGAAATACTACTGGATGTCTTAATAGTAGGAGAGTGGCTGCCTCTGGAGGGGGTAGGGGTGGGCGGGCAATGAGACCAGAGAGGAGAGAGTGCTTGGGGTGTCTATGGTATTGGTAGTGTTGGGTGGTGGGTTTACAGATGTTTATTTATTTTATATCCATAACGTTCATTGAATATATTCTTCTGTATCAATTAAAAATACCATGTGCCTGGGGGGCGCCTGGGTGGCTCAGTCCGCTAAGCATCCAACTCTTGATTTTGGCTCAGGTCATGATCTCAGGGTATTGAGATCAAGCCCTATGGTGGGCTCCGCCCTGGGTATGGAGCCTGCTTAAGATTCTCTCTCCCTCTCCCTCTTCCTCTGCCCCTCCCTCCCTCTCTAAAAAAAATAATAAAAAATACCATGTACCTGATACTCAAATAGGACTATCTGTTAAAGCTTCCACAAATTTATGCACCTAACGTTAAGATAGTTCTGTATTAAAATGACCACATAATCTTCACATCCTATTACCATGAAAACATCAGAATAATAAAATGCTCTATTTTAAGGAACTTTAAGAAAAGAATGCCAAAATCTAATATAGATGTTTTCCTATTACATCTGTTACTATTAACACAAATTCTAACCTTTATCTCACACATATGCCATGATGATGGAGTGCTTTCTGACTCACTCACTCTGTTTCTCTGAAGTTAAAACCTTTCTCTGGGACCTCAGATTCTTTGAGTTAAAAGCCCTTTTGAGTTTGCTTATTTCTCAGCGGTCAGTGATTTTTAAAAATCCCAGCAAATGTCCTTTGCCTCTTTCCGAGAGAAGAGAGTTGGATACTAGATTGTTTTTAAGATCTTCTTCTGACTCTAAAAATCTGATTCTGTGACAATACAGGAAAGTGTTAGCCTGCCTTTCCAGCTTCCCTGTTCTCGAAGCATCTGGTTCCTTCTTTACACAATTGAAGATAAAGAAGAATGCAGGGAATCAGGAACTATTTTGCTCCCTGACTTCCCACTTCTTTACTTTTCAGTGAGATTCACCAGCCCAACACCTCCTATGTCGTCCCACCTCTGCTACACACACACACACACACACACACACACACACACACACGCACAGTATACAAGGAGCCTGGCCTCACGGAGTCTCTGGCTTAGGTCCAATCTTGCTCCTGCTGATGTGTGCCAGATACTCACTCTCTTGTCTAGATCATAACAGCTAACATTTCTTTTTTTTGAGATTTTATTTATTTATTTATTTGTCAGAGAGAGAGAAAGAGAGAGAGACAGCATAAGCAGGGGGAGCAGGCAGAGGGAGAAGCAAGCTCCCTGCTGAGCAAGGAGCCCGATGTGGGACTCGATCCCAGGACTCTGGGATCATGACCTGAGCTGAAGGCAGACGCTTTACTGAATGAGCCACCCAGACATCCCACAGCAAATGTTTCTTGATCCCTTTGCTATGTCCTGTGTTAAGCACCTAACTTGGATTACTGGGTCATTATTTCTTAGCATTTGGGTTTTGGAGTCAACCAGTCCTAGATTTACATCTCAGGTTAGCCCTTTATCAGCTATGAAACCTTGAGCAAAAAGATTTCACATCTCTGAGCCTCAGTTTTCACATCTGTAAAATGGGGGATTATGTAAATATAAAATCTTAAAAATGTTGACAAAGGGCTCCTAGAATAGAGACTGGCACACAGACTGTCATAAATGTAAAAAATGTTATTTGTTGTTATTATTATTAGCATTATTACCAGCACCACCACACTGACCAATATTCCTAAATCCTTGATTTAGGAATTGCCCGCAGCTCTGATACTTGATTTTCTTGCCCCCAGCCTGGGTATCAGATCCCTTCTCCTGACCTCTGGACCCTGGGGTCTCCACAGGGGTGAAATCCTTAGAGTGCTACACCCTGAGGCCCACCTACTCTTTTCACGCTGTTGACTTTGTTCTATTCCTATATCTGACTTCTCTGTACCTAAACCCTCATCACACCTCCTGCCTAGCACCCTCCCCCAGCACCGTTCTGAAGACTCCAGATAAGACACTCGCAGAGCCCTCACACTTAACCCACACAAAAACCCTATGAAGGTTTTCTTCCATCCTCAACATACAAATTCTATCTCTGGTCCCAAGACAGCCCCTTCAATTCCTATCACCTCCCAGCCAGATGGAGCACGTATCAAACCTGCGAAGTCACGTGGCTATGCCTAGCTTTCAGAGAGGCTGCGAAGGGTGTATCTTGAAGAGGGTGGCCATGAATCCGGGGGAATTATTAGTGTGAAAGCAAAGAAGAACAGATTTTCAGGACAGCCAGCAAGCTGCCAGAGACAGGTCATAGTATTTTCATTTCACAGGTAATAGTATTTTCATTTCCCATGACTCAGGGAAATTAAGAGGTCCCACAGCCTGAAAGTCAAGGAGCCAGGAACTGAAGTCAGGTCTTGCAGACTCTGGAGCTACGTCTGAAGGTACCTGTCGGTGCTGCCTGGTTCCCCGTGTTTGCTGAGAATGTAGCTTCGTCTGGCACCCTCTGTCAGGAGATTTGTCCCTGATTCCCACCCCCATTCTACCTGGAAGATTGAAGCAAACTCTTGTCTCTGATTATTTTAGCTACAACATGGTTTCTATATACTCTCCTACAATTTTAGATATCCTAGTATATTATTACTTCTCTTAATATTTACTAAGTGACACAATCAAGCCAACTATTCACACAGAAGAATTCTTTAAGAGCTAAGGTTGCGAAGGCTGTGTTCCTCACATAGTACGAAATATTGCAAACCATTATTCCAACCAGGTCTCTGAGGAGCAATTTAAATTAATTTTGCGAGGGGAAAAAATCACACACACATATAATCAAAAAAAATCCTGAAATGATAACAAGGAAATTACCCATATTACTTAAAGAGAAAACAGTAGAATTATGTGAATTATAAATTCGAGTGATCGCTTTAACGTTTGCTTCAAGTCCACATTGCTTTGTGTTTTAACACAGAGACAACTACTATTTGGTATTCTTCACAGACACACATGCTTGGGCTTACAGTTAATGAATAGCTTCCCCGCTGACTTTTTTGGGTTTAATTTCATTCTGTTTCACTTAGCTCTCAACACTGTATTTATTAGAGATCAATAATCGCATTATTTTGTGCTAACAGATGCCTCTAACACTTAAATAATTCTCTCAAGGGTTTGGGAAGCCATTTAATATTAGTTATTAATATTAGCTGGCTAAAGGTCAGTGGTTTCCAAGTGGCATCCGGAACCACCCAGTTCTCTTACCAGGACAATACCATATTAATCAGGGTCGACTATCTGCTCTAACAAATGATCCCCACATCTCAGGGGCTTAAGGCAATAAAAGCAAATTTTTCAATCACATTTTCTCACAGTTAGGGTTGGTAGGTGGGCGTTCTGCTCCACGTCCGTTCAAATACAGCCTGCTTCTCTCCTATGGCTCCATTTTCCAGGTTCTAGGCATTCTCTCCATCCTACCCATGAATGGAGAAAGAGTGGAGGATGCTGGGTGGGTGGAAGGTTTTTCGGATGGGCCCTCTGGGTGTCACTTCTACCATATCCCATTGGCTGGCACCCAGTGGTAGACCACACGTGACTGCAAGGGAGGCTGGGAAGTAGCGGAGCTATGTGCCCAGGAGAAGGAGGAAATGGCTTTCGTGAGCACCTAGCCGCCAAATAAAATTGAGTCTCTGCCACAAATGCCGAATCTGCTAGGCAAGAACAAATAATAGGGTCAATTTAAAAGGTTTTTTTTTTTTAATTAATGATGATATAATTGAAAATTATGACCTCTTATGTATACTAGCCAATCTAGTGAGGGTAACAGGTTCTAAATTCATGTCCACTTTTTACAAGTTATTTACAAGCAGCTAAGGGCAAAATTTTATGATGATAAAATATTCATAAAATAAAGTTTAACATTTTAACTGTTTTTAAGTGTAGAGTTCAACCACATTCAGTACTCTCACACTGCTGGGCAACTGTCACCACTGTCCACCTCCACACATCGAAACTCTGTACCCATTAAACACTTAACTCCTCATTCTCCCTACCCCCAGCCTCTGGGAAGAACCATTCTACTGTGTGTCTTTATGAATTTGACCATTTTTAGGCATTTCCTGTAAGTGAAATCATACAGCATGTGTCCTTTTGCGTCTGGCTTATTTCACTTAGCATAATGCCTTCAAAGCTCATCATCCGTATTGTAGCATTACCAACATTCCCTTTAAAGCTGAATAACACTCCATTGTATGCATCTACCACATTTTGTTTATCCATTCGTCCGCTAATGGGCCCTTGGCTTGTTGCCACCTTTTGTCTACTGTGAGTAATGCTGTTATGAACACAGGTGTACAAATAGCTGTTCAAGACCCTGCTTTCACCTTTTGGGGCTATATACCCAGAAGTGGAGTTGCTGGATCATTAGGTAATTCTGTGTTTAATTTTTTAAGGAACTGCTCTACTGTTTTCCACAGTGGCTGTGAAAGTCAGAACAGCTCTGGAGACAAACTTGTAATTGGCTTCAACAAAAGGCTGTAAATGACTCATTTGTAAAGGTAGAGTCCCCATTAAAAAGTTTCCCAAATTGGGGGACTATGTGTTTTCAATATAGCTCTGTAAGAACTAGAAAAGTTTTAATTTCATTTTTCCTTTGCCTTTAAGTGAAGTGATAAAAAATACTGAGTAATTAGTTGTATTCTCTGGGAGGCATAAAGAAGAGGAATTTGATCGAAAACGTGTGTTGAAGGCTCTGTCCTAGCCCTCTTGTGACATTGGTATCTAATAGATTTCCTGGAAATGATGGGACTAGTTTATCATACTACGACTAAAAATTAAACCAAGAAAATCTCTGCAGCACTGTCAATTTTAACTTCCAATTAACAATGAAAACCTGACAGCCCACCATTTACAAACTGATATCGTCGTCTGTGCTTTGTGTCTGCAGCTCATCTGATAATTATCTGGATTACTTCATATTTTGACCTCTTCGGATTTTTTTTCCCCACAGATTATTTTTGTGTAAATATTTAAAACAACTAACTAGAGTGATGAAAACCTGAGTGCTTTCCAGAAGTTTCATCCAAACAGCGAGGGGTTTTGGATGTTTGGTTTTGATTTCATTCTCTCTGCCAATTTCAGGTTTCTGAGTACAAGTGCTGTCAAAATTCAAAGATACTATAAAAATGAAAAGCAGGTACTGTGGAAATGAGAGCACATTTGAACTAAACCCTTCTCTGACAGATTGATTTGGAAACCTTTGGTTCCTTAATAATATGATTTTTAACTTGGCTATTTCATCACAGGCGTATAGCAGTACATTGATATTCTAGGTTTCAAAAAATATCCCCAAGTTCAGCTTTTCCAGGACGAAAGGCTGAAAAATGAAGTTGGGCACAAGGTTTGATACCAGATTATCATTCTTGATGGCAGAACATCATAAAAGACCCCTTTTATCCGTTCTTGTCTGTGTATCCCCAGGGCTAGCGGATATTGGGGGCCAGTACTGGAGAATGCTTATTTTAATTATTTTTCAGTAAAATAGCATTTGGTGCTTAACCAACAGTAGTGTTTAAATCACTTACGATGTGAAATGGAATTATACAGTATATACTCCATGCCACCAATACCATATGCCACCAACATTTTTCACTGTGGTACACTGGATTTGCATGGATTTCTCTCCCCTTGTTTGAGCACACGTGCTCACGATAGTTTCATAAAGCTCCTGCTCTAAGACACCTACATTATTAATTTGAAGTTTCTTTGAAGGTATTTCTTTCAAAGAGAAATAAAATGTAGACTAGTTTCTCTTTAACACTATCTTTTAAGGAGTAAAGCCAAAGAAAGTAAGAGCCTGCATGTGAAATCTATCACAAATCTTGCACCAATGGGTGCAATAGGAGCAGTGGAGAATTTAGTAACTTCCATAAAGAAAAGCTGACGTCATTTTTAAACATGGATCTTGTGTCTAATTTCACATCCGGCAGTAGGGACTAGCAAAATGCGTAGCATAATAAATAATGGACTTTTAGGTCTCTCCACAACTATTGTCAGGTACACATTTATCCAGCTTCATGGTAGCAGCATGAACAATCAAAGTGTTAGCCAGCACTGAAATCACTCTAGAAGCTTCCCTCGATCCATCTCTTCATTATATAATCTCAGTATGAGCCCCAGTGATATACAGCTCTCTAGTGATATACAGCTCTCAATACTCATCCCTCCAGAGTTCTTAACCTCTACATTTATTCTTGTCTCTCCTCCTGTCGGACCCTATTTTTATCCCCTTCCCTGTTCCTAGGATTTGAGGAGCCGCCATCCTTAAGGACCATAGCTCTCCTTCAGTTCTGTCTCCCTGCCTAGCCTTTACCAAGCAACTTCTCATAGTTTTACCCTCCTTAAAAAATGAACACACATACACAACTTCATTTCCTTTTCTCTTCTTTTTCTGATTAAATAAATCAATTGATTACCAAGCCTCCTATCAAAGTGCCCTGCTCTCAACTAAGAAGGTGTGGTGCACTGACATTGACCAAAGTGGGTTCTAGTCCTGGCCAGGCACAAGGTACTTCTCTCTCTGGATCTGTTTCCTCATCTGGAATTGGAGGAGACAATGATCCTACCACATGTAGGTTGTTCTAAAAATTAAGCAAGATAACATATACACATCACCTAGAGTAGCAGCATTGGCCTCAGGAAACTCTATCCATTATCATCATCATCATCATCATCATCATTATTAAAGGTTTACCTTCCTTTCAAATGACACCTGGAGATTCTTCCCATTTGAGTCCCCATCCTCTTTTTCCCAGAATTCGGGATAAAATGAATTGAATACAGTGTACTACTTAAAGGAATTACTCTGTATCATGACAACTGTTCCTAGCGCTGTTTTTGTGGACAGAGGCCCTCACTTTCACTAAGCCAGCTGCTATAGGAGGTGCTAAGGCCAGTTCAAGCGCTACTATTCTCTACAGACTCTGTAAAGATGAGAAACCTCAGGCCCAGGGACATGAAACAGTGGAGAAACAAACCCAAAGTTGCTTTGTATTCAGAATGATGATCCAAATCCTGTTCGAGATATTAAATTGCCAGTGCACCCCTCTGATTAGTAAGCCTTGGAGAAAACTAAAATCGCTACTAAAGCCTCCATGTTCCAGGCTTTTCTATAAGACGTGCGATCCTGGGAAAATGCAGCCGCTTCCTTTCCCCTTGGGGGATCTAGCCCCTAGTCCTTTTCCTGCCAGGACATTTGGAGGGTACCTACAATAGACTCTTACGCAGAGAAAGTGGGCTCCCAGCTCAGCCGCTGAACGGATCCTGCAGCTACCAGCTCTTTGCCCGCTCCAAGGTTAGGGCAGGCCACCAGCCTGACGCCGTGCGGACTTGGCCTGGAGGCGGGCTGGGCGGGTCCTGGGCCCCGCTGGGCGTGGCGTAGGGCCAGATGGGGCGTAGCATCACGCAGGGCGTGACCTAGGGCTGGGTGGGGCGTGGCCCGGGCCCTGCAGAACGTGGCTCAGCGACCCCGGGGCGGGGAATAGACTAGGCCCGAGGGCGAAGTGGGAGGGGAGTGGGGAGACCTTAAAGGCCCTGCAAGCTGGCCCTGCTGAGGGTCCCGGGGGAGAAGGCTGCGCGCGGCGAGCGGAGGGAAGGTGCGCGGGAGCCGGAGCGGGCGCTGGAGCTGTGGGCAGGGTAGGAAGAGCGAGGTCCGCGGGGAGCCGCTACGGCCGGGGTCCTTTCGCGTTAATAATCCCTGCGGAGAGCCCCCGCAGAGGTGCCCCTGGGGAAGGGAGGTTTAAAGCAGCCGCGCTTTGGCAAGCTGCTGCGTTTCCCCAGATGCGCAGGGGAAGTTGCAAAGACGGGGATCGCGAGGCCGCGCGAAGCCCAGGAGGCGGGCCTGGGCTTAGAAGCAGCTGGTAGCCCCAAAGTCTAAAGTCCAGCGAGGCCTGGCTTTGAAACCTGAGGCCGAGAGTCCCGCGCGGAGCGAGGCCCGAGGGCCCTGCGTGGCGCGAGCTCAGTGTTGCTCGACAGAAATGCGCCGAAATTGTCCTCCGCCAGCTGCGCTGGGCTGGGGGCTTCTCTTGCATATTCATTCTCCTTTGATAAGCTTTGAAGTCATACCTCTCAGCCTTGGGCCTCGGCCTTGCCCTTTATTTTACCGTCTCATGGTTCTTCTATCATAAAGATACTCCAAACACACTTAGGTGCGCCTGCCTTGTGGATAAGAGCGCGGTATTTACAGCCGCAGTTTTGTGATATTTGTGAAGACGCCTCGGGTGCAGTGACACCTCCGAGGGGGACACACTTAGAGAGGAGAGCTTCGTATCAGGGGTGAACAGCAGTTATCCTAAAGGCCTGATGTAATTCCGGAAATAACTAACTCCCTTTAAAATCTCCGTGCGCACTGCAAAGAAAAAGAGATTAGACAACTTGCACTTGATAGCAAGACAGCAACTTAATTTTGAAGAGGATAAATCGAACACAAAATTCACAGCGTGCTACTTTATGAAATTATGTTTTTCATTTGTGGAGGCTAGATGTTGTCTTATTGTTATAAAAGTTACTAAAATATCTGTAATATAGATTTGGGGCATAAAATAGCAAAATGCATTTTATTTCCATTCCTTGATCTCAGAGTCATAATAGGAATACCCAAACATATATATATATATATTTATGCCAGTTAGTAAAAGCAAATCACCAGGGGTCTTCTTTGAGCTCTATGCACCCTAACACTGCTCTAGACAGTTCTCGTGTTACAGAGGAGGAAGGTAAGGCTCAGAAGGGTAAGCCACACTGTCGGAAAGTTTGGAAAAAAATTCATGTCTAACTCCAAAACCTGTGCTCCTACCACTTAACCACCCTGTATTTGTGTTTTTCACAAGTCTGCCCCTGTTCTACAGGAACTAAAGGTACTCTGGTAGAGGGGGCAGGAAGCGAGGTGGCTGGCTTAAAGAACTCTGAGGACCCATGAGTGGAACCTAATTCTGTTTCTGATTCCAGGTCTGTGACTCTGTACAAGTTCCTTATCTTTTCTGGCACATAAGAGTAATTGATCTCTAGGTCTCTACTACATCGAAAAACCTATAGATTTGTGAAAACAAGATTCTGCTTCTACCATTTAATGATATTTTTGGTTACACTTGGTGTCAAAATTACAGGGTGGTCAGGAAGGTTGGCTTATCCATTCAATAAATGTGTATTGTATAGCTGGACATGCACTGGGGCTGCTATGATACAGAACAGGACAGATGAGGATTCTGGCCTCTAGGAGTCTATATTCTGGTTGGAGGCAGACAGCCCTGAGGAAACAAAGAAACAACCAACAAACAAATTAATTAACCAACAGCTACAACTTGTAAACAGAGGGCTGTGATAAAGGAAAATGGAGCAGGCGGGGGCGGGGCACTTTGCCTGTGGTGGTGAAAAGGAATCCTCACCAAGACCTGATTTAGAAGGATGAGAAGGACCTAGTGATGTTCATTACTTTCAGTGGGACCTGCTCGGGCAAAGGAGCCATGAAGGAACTTAGCATGTTCTAGAAGTTGCCAGAACGTCTTTGTGACTGGAGCTTGGGCGACTGGTTCAAGATGAAGTTGGAAAGACAGGGTGGCACCAGGTCATGCAGGGCTTTGTGCAGCCTGGTGAGCTCTCCAGATTTTCATCTAACAGCAATGGGAAGCCCCTGAAGGGTTGTGGGCAGGGGAGCGCCATGGAGGTGGCTATGATGTAGCCCAAACGAAAGATGGTGGTAACTCAGGCTTGGGTAGCAGCGGTAGAGCTAGGGAATATGGAATCTTCAACTGCCACTTTACCAGTAGGGCTTCCTGACAACCATATTTAAAATAACATTCTAACACCCCTCGAACCCCCTGGCATTCCCATCCTTCCATTCCTTTAGTTCTCCAGCATACAACTTATTCCCGTATGACATACTATATATTTTGTTTATGAATCCTTTACTCCTTCCTGTAAGAATGTCAACTACATGAGGGCAAGGTTGGCATGTTTTATTTATTGCTGTTTCTCCAGCACCTGATGCTGTGCCTTATGCAAAATGGGCTCTTAATCCATTTTGTTGTAGGGATGGATTTGATAAATGCTTTGGATTTTGATTCTATAGAACTTGCTGATGAATGGGAGGTGGTAGTGAAAGATAAGGAGAAGCCAAGGATGATTCTCAAGATGCTGGCTCAGAAACTGGGCAGATGTAGATGTTAATTAAGAAGAGGAAGGCCAGGGAAAGAACAAATTGGGAATTGGGGTAGGGGAGATGTAAATTTCCATTTGGTGCATATTAAATCTCTGATGTGTGGAATAGTTACCTATTACCACATTTAAAAAATTACCCTAAAATTTAGCGGATTAAAACAACAGCCATTTGTTATTTCAGTTTCTGTGGGTCTGGAATTTGGGCATGGCATGGTTGGGTTTGTTCTGGCTTGGAGTCTCTCATAA
Source organism: Halichoerus grypus (assembly GCF_964656455.1). Classification (NCBI taxonomy): domain Eukaryota; kingdom Metazoa; phylum Chordata; class Mammalia; order Carnivora; family Phocidae; genus Halichoerus; species Halichoerus grypus. Next base: position 55,620,526 of record NC_135717.1, read on the forward strand.
TGTTACAGTCAACCCATCAGCCGGGGCTATGCTCATCTCAAGGCTTGACTGGAGCCGTAAGTTCTGCTTCTTAGCTTCTTCACATGGCTGTTGACAGATTTCAGCTGGCTGCTGGCCAGAGACTTCAGTTCCTTACCATATGGACCTCTCCATAGGGCTACTCATGATGTGGCTTCCCCCAGGGCAAATGTTCCAAGAGGGAAAGAGAACCCAAGGTAGAAGCCGGTCTTTTTTTAAAAAAAAATCTGATCTCAGAAGTAGCATACTGTCACTTCTGTTGTTTGCTGTTGATTACAAAGACCAACCCAGGTGCAGTGTGTGTATGTGGGGGGGGGGGAGGGGAACAACACAGGGGTGTGAATACCAGGAAGGATGGAGTTTTTGGGTGCCATTGTAGCATCTGCCTTACCCCAAGGTCTATGAGATGTTCAAGGTCTATAAAATGTCATATAGGCTGGTGGGTATATTCTACTGCAGCTCACAGAGAGATCTGGGCTACAGATAATTACTGGGGAGTCGTTGATCATATATATGAAGCTGTTGGAAGTGTATAACAGGACCCGGGGAGAGAATATAGGTAGAGAAGGGCAGAGGAACATGGACCTAGTACCCAAGAGCCCAATGCTTAGAGGTCAGTGGAGGAAGAACCAGCAAAGGAGGATGGCCAGTGAGGTGGGAAGAGAACCAGCACAGTGTGTGTTCTGGGCATGACTGAACTGAAGGTCAGATTTCACTGGACAAGTTTCCCCTTCTCCATGTAGGGCAGAAAATAACTTGAATATGGCTGAAGTGAAAAGTTTCTTAAAAAAAATGCAATTTAAGATAGTTTGAAGTGTGAGTAGTTAAATTTTAACCCAGATAAAAACAAAGGAGAACACATATATAGGTTAGAACATTTAGTCTTGAGCAATCTACATCTACATCCTCAGTGTCTTCTTGGTCTAGTATTATAGTTGGTAGAGAGCCCCTATGTAAGAATTTTAGAGGTTACTCTCGGAATTAAGCTTGAAGACAAAATAATGAACTGTATAACATAGGAAGAACTACCAACCTTGGAAAATGCCCATTCTTCCTTCCATATGCTTTATAGCGTTTACCATATGAGGAGTCTTTCTCCTCAAATGTCTTAAATAGCCCAGTGAGCCATCCAATAACAATGGGAAAATTAATTCCTTGTGTCCTGCTCAGTAGCCCTATGAACTTCACTGTTAATAGAAGGACCTAAGATGGTTGAATATATTTTTCATGCACCAAATGTTCTCTAGGGTGTATTTTCAGTAGTCCAAGTTTTTCTAAAAAGATTTTCATTTTTTTTTAAAAAAGCCTCTCATTCATAGACATCCTCCCTCACTTAAAAAAAAAAAAAAAAAGGAAGAAGGAGAAAAATAAAATACCTGCTCCCACCTGGCCACCTGGCCTAAACTGGCTCGGTGGTTCTGAGTGCCCATTCATGAAGCAGCATCTGCCTGAGTCCACATGCTTCTGCCTGCTCTGCATGGGAGTCACGAGTCATATCCAGCTCTCTGTCCCTTTCTGGCGAGGTATGGCCATGTGACTTGCTTTGGCCAATGAAATGTAAGTGGAGTGACATGTCATTTCTGGGTAGATGCTTTAAGAGCCAGTGAGAGATCTGTCACACTTTCTTTCCCTCTGCCAGAGTGACCAACCAATTTTCTAGGTAGTGACTGTTCTGTCAGCTTGGACATGACAGGAGGACGTGGAGCAGTGCCCCTGTTGACCTGTGTTAGGCATGTAGTGAGAGCTAGAAATAAGCTTTTGTTGTGTTTACGCCCCAAGATTTGGTTGATTTGTTTGTTACCACAGCAGAAACTAGCCTATCCTGACTAACGGACTCAGGTAAGAGCTGAGCCACATGCGTCCAGGGATTACTGATCTCCAGTTTACCAGACACCATGGAAGCCTAAGAGGGAAGGTGCTGTAGAAGGCTTTTGCTATAGTGAGTAATGCTCCCCTTGCTGTTGGGGAGACAGCAGGCATACTTGTTTCCACATGCTCAACTCAGCTTCATGATTTTAATCAAAGGGGGCAAAATGGCATTTAGGTGTTTAATTACATCCTGTAAGGGCAGCCATTGTTAAAATGTAAAATACAGAAAGGCTCAATGCTGGGGCGCCTGGGTGGCTCAGTCAGGTAAGCATCTGCCTTCGGCTCAGGTCATGATCCTGGGGTCCTGGGATCGAGCCCCACGTCGGGCTCCCTGCTGAGTGGGGAGTCTGCTTCTCCCTTTCCCTCTGCCCTCCCCCTGCTCATGCTCTCTCTCTCCAATAAATAAATAAAATTAAAAAAAAAAAAGATGATGATGATGATGATTCTTCCCAAATGTGATTGTCCATGGATGCATTTCAGAAATGATCTTGTCACCAAAGGACATTTGAAATGTGTCATCCATAAGCATTTTTTAAAGCAGCTTCGATGATTTTAAATATGGTTTCCTGGCTATCTTATTTTTGAGCTAAGAGCATTAGACCTAGGTTTTGCTCTCAATGTCCCAGAGGCAATGTGTTCACACTTCTACTCTGAGTTAAACAGAAGCGAAGCAGGGAACATTTTGCTTTGGGCAGAGCCGTGCTGCATTCTTAGGGATGTTGGCTATAAATCCATTCTCCCTAGAGGTTAACAATCAAAGTTCTCCCCCTCTCTTACTCAGACGAGTGATATGATGATGATAAATTGCTTGGACATGACTGCCCCAAGCACTAATGTGATGAATTATGTTGTTGAGGGCATGACCACAGATTCTCCATTGTCAGTCTGCAACATTGAATATTGGCAGGATTCATAAATAGCCTTCTGCCAATTTTGGTCATTGCTTTGCATATTAAGTTCTCTGTTTTCACGGTCATGGTTCTTAGTTCTTAATCAACTCTGTCTTTCCCTGAATTCACTTAACTAATCAACCTTTTGTTTTTTTTCTGTTCCCTACTTGCTAAATGGATGGGGTGTTCTCACAGTTGTGTTCGGTAAACATTGAGACTTTCTTCACAGAAACTGTTAAAATAGTAATTATTAGTCCTTTTCACTAAATCCAGAGTAATAACAGCTTATCTTTCAGTGGCTTAATTGGGTAATTATTTAGTGTTTGAAAAGAACTCTGAGGAGAATATTGGTAAATATTGTTGTGAATATAATGCTCCTTTGTGTAATTCCAAGTCCACTGCAACCAAAAACCCCTTAGTATTACTGTGTAGCGACAATGATTTCTTAATATTGCTTACTATTTTCAAAATTATATATGTACTGATTTTTGATTTTTTTTTTTTTTTGAGAGAGAGAGAGCCTGGGCCAGGGGCAGAGGGAGATGAAGAGAGAGAGAATCTTAAGCAGGCTCCACGCCTGGTGTGGAGCCGGATGCGGGACTTGAACTCAAGACCCTGAGATCATGACCTGAGCCAAAATCAAGAGTCAGACGCTTAACTGACTGAGCCACGCAGGTGCCCCCTGATTTTTGAAATATTTAAATTATTTTCATAAACTCAAGTTATCATGTTTATAATGTCACATTTCTACATGTCTTGTCTATTATATTCATTATATATCTGAAAAGTTCAATGTTATTAGTCTTGCTCTCTAAGGTTTGGAGGAAATATAAAGCCCAGCCCCCAGTTCAGGGGTATTTCACACGATACACCTGCTACAACATCTTTGTGTGGTATCTGCTTAACTTTTCAGCAAGCTACCTATTTTACCCTGACAAATAACTGAAATAAGTAACTCCGCGTTCATACACCTGATTGTCATCAAAATTTGTCACAAAGCATCAGATTGAATCATACATGCCTGGCCAGTCCTTTCAACAAAGTTTCTACTCTGTAGACCCGGATCCCCCCAGGTGTAATTAAAGGCCACCTCTGTAGCTTGGATTAGGTGACCTCCATTACTGATGGCATTAGTTTGCTAGGGTTGCCATAACAAAATATCACCAGCTGGGTGACTTAGACAACAGATATTTATTTTCTCACAATTCTGGAAGCTGAAAGACCAAGATCAAAGTGTTGGTAGATTTGGTCTCTTAGGAGGCCTCTCTTGGCTTGCCGGTAGCTGGCTCCTCCGTGTGTCCTCCCACGGTCTTCCCTTTGTCTATGTTTCCTAATCTCTGCTCATAACTACATAAAGTAGTTAATGTAATTACCTCTTTAAAGGCCCTATGTCCATATCCAGTTACATGCTGAGGTACTGGAGGTTAAGACTCCAACATATAAGGTGCGGGGGACACAATTCAGTCCATGCTACTGAACTGTAATAATAATGGTCTGTGGAAACTACCATTTTTGGAGTTATTTCATTGATTATCAAATTTGAGCAACCAAGTGATGACTACAAGTCTTTGGAGGGTCTACTCAGCTTAGGAACTTCTTAACATTACTTGGAAGAGAGCTTTATGCTTGTGACTTAAAACAATGAAGTAATTAGATAAAAATTGTAGCAACATGATTACATGAATCCTATGTACTTTATTAAGCGGTTAACCATAAAATATACATAATTAAATATACCTTGCCATCTGAACTACCACCATCCAAATATTTGTTATAACTCACCAATATTTTTCCTCAGAATTTCCTCTTTGAACCAACAACTTGCTAATATCAGTCCACATATTGTGCCATCAAAAAGGGCAACAGGACGTAGAGGACACTGTGGTCCTATAGCTCAGATCTCCCCCCTAAAGGGCAACATCTTGTGCTCACATTGTTAAATGTGTTGTGCCTTGTTGCCTTCATGTCATCAACTGAAAATGTTTAAGAGAGACGATAAGCATAAGAAGGTAGTAAAGCTCTTATATTTGAAAAAATATTGGGAATGTGAAGGCATCTAATACCTCAGTTTGACTATCACCTGTCTACATCTACCGTGGGTCCTAGAGTTGTTTCTGGAAAGCTTTACAATGTGCCTTCAGAATAGAATAATTGTGGGTTTTTTTTTTTAATTCTAAAAAATGTCTTTTGCAGTTAATTAATTGCCAGAAATCCTTAGAAGATTGTTATATGGGTCATAAGGTATATTAGTAATATTTGGAATAACTGGTTGGTGGTTTTGAATGAGCTGTGAAACATTAATTTTCCCCTTAAAAACTTCTTTTGTTGGAATCTATTGTTGAAGTTGGGTGATAGATACCTAGAGGTTCATTATACTATTCTTTCCACATATGCAAGCTTTTGAAAATGCCGACATTAAAAAGTTTAAATGAAATAACTAAAAAAAAAAAAAAAAGAATGTAATACATAACCTCCTGCAATGCAAAATTTGGTACCCATCATGTTTTCAGGGAGAAATTACATTTGAATAATGAGGTATGCGTGCATATGTAAGACAATACATGTGTAAGTAGGGTGTGGTTTTTACTACCAGTCAGTCCATAGAAAAGTATTGTTGATACCCTTATCCAGAAAGGCTACAAGAGAGTCTTTGCTAATTTTGACCTAGATTATTTGACACGTTTTTATTTATCACTCCCTGGCGTATGGCATATCTATCACTTCATGAGTCTGCCTTTCTACCAGTCATAGAGCTGCTCAGGCTGCATTTTCTCCAAGTTGAGTCTTTAACTTCAGACACTTTCCATTTACAGTTGCACAAGTCCATTTCACATGCGAATTCAAGAAGAGGGTGCTGGCTTCCAATGCACCATGCCTGGCGAATGCCTTCTGCCTAGTACTTTCTATAAAAAATGTCCTCTGCTACTGCAGGAAGGGTCTTTCCAGGTTGCCACTAGGCAAGAAAACATCTCTGCTGAGTTCACTTCGAGGACTGTTACTCCAAAGCCCTGTCTCCATCCTGTCACTGCCATTGCCCATCCAAGTTCCTGAAGCTTCCACAGGTAGGATTAGGGACTGACCTGGGCCATTCTCTCTCGAGTCTTACTCACATTTCTGCATAAGTCAAAGACCTGACATAGATTCCCTTTGGCTTCTGGGTTTCTTTGAACTTGCCGCACCCCCCACCATGTTCTCATTCAGAGAGGTGCATCTTCAAGGTGTTCCTCTTTGTCCTGTATAAATACTTTGGAGCAGCTTAGGGTATAAGAAGTAAAGAATCTGCTGTTTTTAGCACTGACATTACTGAGCCTTTGACCTTACAGCCATATTTGATCTGGTGGGTGTTCCGGGGGGTGGGGGAGCGGAGTTTCCTGCAACCTGCACTGCCCCCTTTTTCCCTTTTTGACATAATTCATTCCTCCCACGCATTCTTTTGTCACTTTTTGTTTATCAGTGTATTTCAGTAGAAAGACCAAAATATTTCAAGCTAAGAGATCCAGGTTTAAAATGATCTTTGTGAAGATTCTATATAGTTTATTTGTTGTCTATTGAATTTCATTTAATTGTTAGATTTAAAATGTATAAAAGAACATATACAGTTTCCAGCATTAGGGACACTTCCTGGACCTTTGCTACTACTTATTCTTGCTACGGTGACGTCAAAAGGATTAATTTCTAAATTCCTTTGCTTTTTGATAGACTAAATCAGAGTTGTAAAAGGTTTTTTTATATGGAATTTGCACAATGCATTATGTAGGGATGATGTAGTTTTTTGTGAACCTGTTTTCACTTATTTACTTTTATCTTTGTGTTAGGAATACCTCGGTAAAATAAGTTTTCATTAATTATTCTTATATAATGTAATGATTTTTATAGCATTAGCAGAAAGGAAAGTTTCTTTATCTATATGTCGTTTCTATACAAAGAATGATGTAGTCAACTTCAGAGTTTTATTCTATTAAAATTGGAGAACTTCCTCAGTAGCTGTACCATGTCTGACCATAATGTCTCCATCTATATTCTTGACACCACATTATCATATTTTTTTAAAGATTTTATTTATTTAATTGAGAGAGAGTGTGGCAGAGGGAGAGGGAGAAGCAGACTCCCCGCTGAGCAGGGAGCCCGATGTGGGGCTCGATCCCAGAACCCCGGGATCATGACCTGAGCCGAAGGCAGACGCCCAACCGACTGAGCCTCCCAGGCGCCCTGACACCATACATCATATTCATGTCTTTAAATCAACATCATTTAAAATGATGTCAACAATTATAGGACCAACAAAAAGGTCTGAGAGTTAAAATTGGATGACAGCTTTCTCTGCCTAATTAGAAGTCATGATTATATTTCTGATGAGTTAGGAGAATGTTACCCCCAGAACAGCAGTTAGCTCTTTAATAGACCAGAGAAAATAAATGTGTTACAAGATATTGTAGAGATGTTAAATGCCTTTTAATTTTCACAAATTCAGCATAATATTTATCAGAATGAAAGAATTCATCACTCATTAATATTTATCAAATTGGTCAAATTTGATTCATTCTCCTATCATTTTTAAAGCGTGTTTCCAGGGTGCCTGGGTGGCTCAGTCGGTCCTGGGATCGAGCCCCTTTTTGGGCTTCCTGCTCAGTGGGGAGTCTGCTTCTTCCTCTCCCACTGCCCCTCCACACCACTCGTGCTCTCTCTCTCTCTCAAGTAAATAAATAAAATCTTTAAAAAAATAAAATAAAGCATGTTTGCTATGCCCAGGTACTGCCTTTTCTAATTACTTAATGTTTTTCTTTAAACTAACCCACTTTTTTACTTCAGCTTCATCCTAAACAATAATATCCATAAAATCAGAGGCTTGCAACATTTATTACTTTTATTCTAAAACACATTAAAATAAACAAATATGTGTTTAAGACATCTTAAATGCCCATATATCACCTAAAATTGGTCTGAATCACCAGTGGGATATATATCACACCTTCTCAAAACACTGACAAAAAAACAAGCATATGACTGACTTTTTTTTTTACTTACCTCATGTCCACTAAGACATAAAATGATTCTTGGCTGTAAAGTTGGCACAAAACAATTTTCAGAATAGTCTCTGTACTTGCACGCTGATAATTAGACAGTGAACACTGGATATGTATGTGTATAAATATATATATACATATATGCACATAATGGATCATTTTAGCTGGTCTTTGGGAAATAGCTGGGAGTTTTCATTTGCTTAGACACTCAGCATCATTTATTTGAGGGCTAATAGAGCCGGGATTATTTTATACTAGCCTCTATTTTAGTCATAAGCAGTATAGAGAGCAATAATAAAGAAAGTCATAATATGGGTTATGAGGTATTTTTATTTCATTCATCTGTTAGTAATAATCTGAAGTTTATAGTAAAGTAAATACTGTCATATAGTTTGTTCGAGAATGGTTCAGAAAAAGAATTAGAACAGTATCAATAGGTTTCTCGTTTCTTGTATAGAAATGTTCTGCCTGATTTTCTCCTACCTTAATATCCCCATTTATCTAATGTCTAAACAAGTTGAACTCATGGGGAGCCACTGCAAAGGTCGGTTAGAGGTCATTTACTGCCTTCTTGCCTAGAATCATGGAATTTGTATCTGGAAAGAACTTTGGCGATCACCTTGTTTAACTCCTTTGTTTTATCTGGGAGAAAACTGAGGCTCACGTGCTAAGTTGGCCTAAAGACCCACTTTGGTCATATCAACTTTTTGAAACCTTTATGCTATTGGTGAAGTTGTAGCATTTCTCCCTATCGGGGAAATAGTGACGTGTTCATAAGAGCATTCTGTTGTCCCATCTGTGTGCATTCTTCCATTTTTGAAATATAGCAGTTCAGCATTAATGTTTGGTGGCACTCCAGATATTAAATAGCTACTGACTATTGTTTGTATCAAATAAAAGATTAACCCTATTGAACATTATCAGGACTGTTTTCTGTTGCCTTTAATACATTTGAATGAGAGAGGAAAACAAGGACATTTTTCTAAGCGGTCTCAAGATATATTTTGCAAAATAAATAAAATTTTTATTCTTAGGGGGAGGACATTTGGATTTAAACATCCCATCCTTGATTCTTGACTTTTCCTCTTTATGTCTAATGACAAAGCAAATAATAATAAACACTGGTAATCAAAGGCAATAAAAGTAAATTTTGATATCACTTCCTAATGGCAAATGTCACTGTGAAGAATGGGTCAGAAGAGTTTAATTACATAGGATGCCTGAACAAGAACTCAAGGAAGAATAGGGTAGCAGGTGCCATAGACTTTACCTAAGAAATTAAAAATAACTTCTAAAGGAAGGACAGCTAATTTTGTTTATGTAATAAGTTTATATTGCTCCAGAGCTTGTTGGTAAAAGTCGTTTTGAGCACTTAGAGAGCAACCTTTACCCTCATTGTGTTGCAATTAAAAAAAACAGTATTACTTATTTTCGGAAACGGAGCCACTGAGTAGTTCTGAGATCTCCCAGGCCCACACGATTTAAGAAAAGGGCAATGAGCAACCATTACTCCTCAGAATGCTCAGGATCTACCAGAACCAGAAGGCAAGCAAGTCTTGAATAATACAAGAGACATTGCCAGTTGTGAATTCCTCCGCTGTTAGTGCTATCGGCGCGGATGTAGCCCCCCTCAGACCCACGGCAGCTCTGAAGCCTGCGCGCTCCTTCCAGTCGTGTGAATTTCCTCAGCCATCCCTCCCGAGTGCTTAGCGGGTGCGTGCTGTGGGCCCGGCAGGGTGCTGAATGCGGGCTGGGACGTCCTTCTCGCTTTAGACGCTGAGCAGAGGATTCCTTGAGAGTTAGGATCCTCCGTTTGCACTTCTCCCGTGGTGTCCCCAGACAGTACCAGAGGATTAGAGGCCGCTCACAGGAACACAATACCCTGTCCGTCTCTGCAGCGTGTGCCATTTGTCAGTGACGACACAACGGAGTCGTTTTACACGGTGGCTTCAACCCAGGGAGAGTATTAGGGGCTGGGTGGTGCTTTTCTGAGCAGGCGTTTCCTTTTGCTGGCCCTCGATCTGATGCTTCGGTAGATGGTCTGTGCTTACGCTCTGAGCCATAAACAACAAGGTCCGGCTTCCACTCTCCCCCTCAAAGCAGGAGACATGCGTGCCAACCAGGCGCTTCCTGTCCGTCACCCGTGCTTTCTGCTTGCTCCGTGGGCTGGGGCTGGGGCTGGGGCTGGGGCTGCGTCCGTGTCCACGACTGGTGCCTAAGGTGGCCCTCCTGCGCAGGCTCAGTGAAGACGAAGACGCCTGCCAGACTCTTGTGAACCCTGATAACGTGCGCTCCGTTTCTGCCACACAGTTGCAGGAACACCTTGTGTGGTTTGCCCTCACATCTGCTTCATGCCAGTTACTTCCAAGTACTTCGCTAATCCCAACGGTATTAACTGCACTGACCTATATGCTGTATATAACTTGTTGCAAACCTGATTAAATTGTGAACTCCTTGAGGACAGGGACTGCGGCTGTTTCTTTCTCTAGCACAAACTAACTCATGACTGTTAGTTTGAGTCCTAAGCAAACAAACAAGAAGAAAAACAGACCAAAACAAAAAAAAATGTCCGTGGTGTGGAAGGGCGTCTCTTCAATGAAGGGTTGTGTCACAAACCTTAGTGCAAAATTCAGTGACCTTTGGAAAAGTGAAATGCTTTATTGCTGAGCATCATCTTATTTTTTTTTTTAGGCTTTCATACCACAATTAATCTTACATGGTAATGCAGTGACAATGAGATGATTTCTCTGGAGAATCTATGCTAATACTATTAAAATGCTCTTACAATGTCAAAATGATTGCAGTGGAAGCATGTGGGGACTGTGCTTATGTGATTATGATATTATAGTGATGGGCGATTACCATAGGAAACTACTAATTCAACCCTGTAGGGACTTGCATTATGAAGCCATTATAACATGAGATTATAATGACACAATAACTTGCATGCACACTCGTGATGCGAAAACTAAAAGCTAATTTGAATGCGAGTAGTATTTCCATTAAATTGTAATTAAACACCGAAAGCAATGCTTGTTTAAATCTAAGACGGAGACCTACCATCCAGAAATGGAAATCGTGGCTAAAGGATGCATGCCAGGTAAGAGCTGAGGATGGCGAGAAACCATTCCCAACTCTGCCCTTCAGTCCTTCCTGGGTGTGGGAAGCTCACAGCAAAGTGGCCTCCCCAGACTTTCTCCGTGTGTGCTGGCTCTCATTACCCAAAACCACTATCAGGACACGAGGACCGCGGATCCCACCAGTGTTCTAGCAAGACCACCACTTCACATTGCAAGCCTTCCTGTTTCATTCTTGAAGTGGGCATGATAGTCCCTGACTGCCTCCACACAAGAGACTCCAGCACTTTTTTTTTCCATTAAAAGTAACCTCTTAAAAAAATACAACAAAATTAATTCATGTTCTAAAACAGAACATGAAGGAGAAAAGAAAAAAAAAATGTTTTAAAATTCCATCCCCTAGAAATGACACATATTAGTATCTTTGGGTATTTTCTTTCCAATTATTCTCTATGCAAAGTAGATACATTTTCTTCTACAAAAATTTGTGTTATACAATGCTTTTCAAAGCCTACTTATTCATTCTTTCTATCCCTCCCAGTTGCAAGATCTGTTTTTTATCCAAGAGAATCTGGTTGATAAGTTTTTGTTTGTCTTTTAAAGGTCAGCTCAGGCTGGATGATTTTACGTGTCACCCAGGAAAGGATATTTTACTGTTAGGGAATAGTATTTGGTAGGGTTTATACTCTGCATATATCAGTTACAGGATGATTCTATAGTAAAACTTTCTGATTCTGTTAGCAACATATAGGTAGTTCGTTAACACTTCTCTCTGTTAGGAAAGTGGTGCATTTCAGAAGTCAAAGATTTCTCGTTTATTCTCAACTAATAATTACTATCTGGCTTAGGTCAACATAGAGAGAGATTACGAAAAACTAGGAGCTACTGAACTTGTTAGATATACCCTTGCATTAGCTTGTTCAGATGTTATAAGGACACACAACAGCTAATATATCCCCCTCCTAATTACGACTAAAAGTGGTTATTACTCCTTGGTTTAAATATAGTGAAGATGAGTTTTTGCTATTAAGTATTTCGTTTGCACTTAGATATGCTGTATGCTTTAGAGTTATTTTTATTACTACTTATTGCAACAACCAATTTAAGCAGGGAAGTCTAAATTACTGGAGCCCTTATTTTTATAATTAGGAAGAGGAAGGCTTCTGTGCAAGTAAATGGCTCCAATCAGCAGTGGAGTTGGGATAGGATTTTCTGGTCCTAGATAATTGTAGCTTCTTCCTTAGGCCAATGAGTGATGTTACCTCTGAATAGTACTTCCACACTAAGGGACACAGGATAATGTAATGTGATGTTTATAGTAAATATCTGCATGGTTAAAGAAAAGAAATATTTGCCTGACAAGTTGGGAGACTAGTCTGGGCTGTCTGCCTTCAAAAGATCAAGCATTAGTGTTTGCACCTAAAAATGAAGTCATCAAATTTGATGATCTCCATGGTCTCTTCCTGCTCAAAAATTCTGAGATCAAATAGCATTTAACATTAACTGAAATTTATATATGTTAATTAAAAATATTTGTTATAATATTTAATAAATTATTGATTTTACTTTAAAGCTATTATCTAAATTCAAAACTGTACCTTATTTAGGGGCACCTCGGTGGCTCAGTCTGTTAAGTGTCCGACTGTTGATCTCGGCTCAGGTCTCGATCTAAGGGTCGTGAGTTCAAGCCTGGTGTTGGGCTCCTCAGTGGGCATGGAGCCTACTAAAAAACAAAAGAAAAGAAAAGAAAAACAAAAAAACCTGTACCTTATTTAGACGCATTTCATAATTTGATGTGTTTTAGCAGATTTGTAATTTGACTTAAAAATGTCTTTTTTTATTTAGAGAACTTACTGAAATTATTAAAGCTACAAATATAAATCTATCAAAAGGAGATTAAGATTATAGTCCTTTGGTACACTGGCAATATTGTTAAAATAGGTCAGAACTGCAGTAAAAGGAAACTTGCTTGCATAATTGTAAGTAAATACATAGATAAATACTTGTGTTGGATAATATTTAAAAGACATGCTTTCTGTGAATTCTTAGGAAACGGGTGACAGTAATGATTGAGATGCCAAATTAAAATATAGTATTGGGGTGCCTGGGTGGGTCACTTGGTTAAGCGCAGGACTCTTGATTTTGGCTCAGGTCATGATCTCAAGGTCATGAGATCGAGTACCTCATTGGGCTCCCCACTGGGTGTGGAGCCTGCTTAAGATTCTCTCTCTCCCTCTGTCCCCCAACCCCACTCATGTGCACACATGTACTCTCTCTCTAAAATAAAGATAAAAATAAAATAAACTTCAAAAATATAGCACTAGACAAACCTTTCTAAATCTTTTAGGGCACCTTATTTTTACGGGGAAAATACATAAGCAATTACATTCCCTTTATATTTAAATACAGATATGTGACTAGGGATTGGTTCATTAAAAATCTGTTGTTTGGCTATAGAGAATTTTCCTAATTTGGTGAGTCTTTTAATCTAGAGAATTCCACTAGAGCATTTTTTTCCCCCTGCCATTTCAAAGATTGGGAAGGAGAGATTATTGCTCTATGACCCATGAAGTTATTAGATTTGCCCTTGATCCCATTGTAGTAAATCTGCTTTCCGGAGTAGAAATGAGCCATTTATTATTCTATTTTTAGTACATCGAATACTAGTCTTCCCAAAAAAGAGGTTTCTGTGTCAGGTGCCACAATTTTTTAGGACTAGGCAAAATTTGTCATCTTGCCTTCTTCCCTAGTTCCATTTAAAAAGGCTGTCTTTTAGAGATATTTTCCCCCAACTTGAGAGTCCACAAGTTCTCATTAAAATTTTTGATTTTGCCTTTTCATTTTTATGAGAAACCAAACAATTTTAAGCATAGTCTGGATCAATATAACCATCTTACAACCAAATATTGCCATAGGATTTCATTATTCATATTTTCATTTGTTTTTAAGACCTCAGTGATATGAAATTATTGCTTAAAACAACAGCATTTACCTTTTTCATGAATTTTTTTTTTCAAACTGGGATTTCTGTTTTGGAGCCATGACTGCATTTTCTGGGGATGCCAGGAGGTGGTTAGATTGAGACAGTGGCATCATGTTCTGGTAAAGTGGCATGAGTCCTTTCATTTCCTTTATTAGAAGTGAAGTTGGTTTATAAACAAGATCCTATATGATAACTACATGCACGTTTGTTTTTCACCCTCTTGAGTTTTGAATCTATACCACTATCCTAAGGGTAGAACCAAGAGTCAGGACTTGCTCTGTTTTCTACTCTTTTCAATTTTTTCTAGCCCTGCAATTTGTACTGTGTCTTCAACCCAACCAGCTCTACTCCCAGTATTACCTCCTAAAGACCAGTGCCCACTCTTCTTTCTGTTGTTGCCTGGGGAAGCTTGGGGATATAGAGAAGGGAGCTATGGAAAGAACTTAGCTGAACTACTGGTCAACCAGTCCATTAAAGCTAAGAGATTATATATCATGATAAATTAGGATCCTTGTCTTGTGCTGTTTTGAAAGAAAGTAAGGGGCAATGTATATTCTCTTTGGTGCACATTTTAGGTATTGATTAATAAATGTTGGTTGGCTCTCAAAGGAGAAACCTCAGAGGTCATGGTTCTTGTACTATTTTTAAAGGTCTCCCAGCAAATGCTTACAGAGCCTACAGCGGTGTATTTTGCCTTTAGTGAAAATGGAGGATAGCTCATCTTCCTTCTCTGAATAATAATTCCATTTCCTCATTGGTGAAATGGGAACAATAATAATAAAAGTGGGTTTCATCTAAAAGTAGGTCCTCTGGTCCAGTCTTCTAGTTGGATACTTTTCGATGACTCACCTTCTGCGGATCCCTTGCCAACTTCGCAAGGACATTAGGAGATTTAATTAAAGTATGTACAGTGCCTGTAGCTCTTCAGAGAAACACACCGCATTATTATTGTAGATAATACTTTTGATATTCCATAATCTCTTGAAGGTAATGAAACCAGCAATATGGAAAGCTAGGGCTTCAATACAGTCAGAGTTTTATGAAGACCTTCCTACGATGTTATATTAATCATGGTCATCATGTGGCTTCGAGTGTGCAGAGTTCAATTACTGTGAACTTTCTAATTGCAAATATTTTGATTTAATGTTTTCCCACCAATAAAACATTTTGAGAGGTCGAAAATTACTCAAGTCATGCTGTTTATAGTCCACTTTTAAGACTTTACTTTTTTTTTCAACATTTTGTTTTATAGTATGATTATGAAGAGTACTTTACACTGCTACCATGGTAATACTTTTGTAAGTTGCGGGGGGGGGAGGGGGGGAGGGGAGAGTGTTCTTCCAGGCTTCCTTTGCCCTAAAATGTAGTTCTCTGGCTCTTAAAATCCCCAAGGAACAATGAAAATTGCTTTAGTTTCCTAACCCCTCCCCTGGCCTCCTGTCTCCAGCATTCAGCCTATCCTCACACTGCCCATTTAATTACCATCCTAACACAGGTCTCTTCCTCTGGGCCCAGTGCATGCATCGTGCTTTCACTGTGGACCTGCCATGCATCCTGTGTATGAGCCTCTACAGACTGCTTACAAATCCCAAAACAGGCCCTTCGTCACTCATGCCACCGGGATGCTTCCTTGTAAAAATCTTTCTGCAGCCTTGCCTAAATGCTACCTCCTCCAGAAAGCCCTCCCAGCTCCTCCAGTACCAGTGAATGTTATCCAGATGCATCTTCCCAGAACATTTGCTTTGTACCTCTTTTCCAACATTACTGCATTCACTTTAATATCATAGGTGTCCCACCAATATATAAAAAATATCAACCCCCCCATTGAATGCTTACCATGTGCCAGGCACCGTGTTGGGGGCTCTTCAGCTTCCTGTGAAAAGATTATTCCTTTTTCATCTTTGTTTCTCATAGTGTCCTCCTTTGGACTTACTAGATCCTTAGCAAATATTTGCCACATTGAAATGAAATGTCCTCAGGTGAAATTTCTGGGTGCCTGGAAAGTAAATATCTTTATGTTACCTTCCTAGGCTCTGAGAATTTAAAGTCCAAGCTCTCCCCTCAAACCTATAAAAGTGGCTCTTCTTAGTATTTCAAGGAGAATAACAATGGCTGGTCACAAGCCTGTAAAGAGGCCACGATGCTCATGAAGATATTAGAGTGCTTTTGGCTGAACTTGCATTTCATCAGTGTGGAATTGAAGGTGGATAGAACAAAAACTGTTCATCGGCTGAACAGACACTTAATTGAGCCTTTACTTCTTGCCAGTTGCTCATGTCGCTCAGTTGGTACCGACTTGTCCATGTGTGGGGGTGGAATTGGAGAAGTTATCAAAATAGAAGCTCATCATACCTATGCCTCTCCTTTTCATCAAGCATGGCATGGCCTTTCTCATACAGCAGATCATGTTCTGGAAGTCACTAGACCAAGACAAGGTGGGCCAGAATCAGGCTCGCTCTCCTTGCAGTGGCTCTCAGCCCCTGTCCTGCATATCCTTTTTTTACACCAACCAGGCGAGGCCTGACAACGTGAAAGCACATACACAGCACTGATTCTTCGTAACTCTGAATTAGCCAAGCAGCGTGGCGAAAGGCAGGTCTAAACGGGTCTACTGTGTGGTCCTCAAAATAAAGGACCTGAGGTGATTTTGTGGGAAACACCTCGTAGATATATATTGACTCATGCAACTGAAAAGCTCTCTGTAATTCAAGGAAAAGTGTTTTAAAATTAAACTGCCTTAAAAAGAAATTAGTGTGGAGAGTCGATATATTCGAAAAATTAGCCTTACGAGTCATCATCCAGTTTTACTCCTTGTAAAGAGCTACTGCCATGAATCACCTGCGCTAATTTTACCAAGTGCTTTTAGTTTTCTGATTTATAATTGGCTTCTACCAGTTGAAATAGGAAATGTCCTTTAAGATAAAATTGCTTGCTGTTGTATTTATGTACTCAAGAATCTTGCCCTGGGGTGCCTGGCTGGCTCAGTCGGTGGAGCGTGCAACTCTTGATCTCTGGGTTGTAAGTTCGAGCCTTACACTGGATGTAGAGATTACTTCAAAAAAAAAAAAAAATCTTAAAAAAAAAAAGAATCTTGCCCTTATTAGTAAGGAAAGTTAAAAAAAAAACAAACAAACTTATGTATTCCTATGTAGTACTGTGCTGGGTACAGAAGAATATGTGAAAATGGCATGTTCCCTATCTTCTGAGAGCTTGGCGTGCAAAAATAAAGGGAAAGCTGTAAAAAACAAACATGGCTTCAAAATCCCAAGCCCAAAAACCTTCGGGAAACCATTTTCCATGCTTTTTAATAATACTTCTTAGCTGTTCTGATTTAGGGAAATAATGTGATGGTCCCTAAAAGGGATGAGCTATGATCTCAGAATTATCTGTAGTCAGAAATTGATTAAATAAATATCCCAGGACAGGGGCGCCTGGGTGGCTCAGTTGCTAAGCGTCTGCCTTCGGCTCAGGTCATGATCCCAGGGTCCTGGGATTGAGCCCCGCATCGGGCTCCCTGCTCAGCGGGAAGCCTGCTTCTCCCTCTCCCACTCCCCCTGCTTGTGTTCCTGCTCTCTCTCTCTCTCTCTCTCTCTGTCAAATAAATAAATAAAATATTTTTAAAAATAATAATAAAATAAATAAATAAATATCCCAGGACAATTTGTTTAGCCCTTTGCCAACAACTGTTAACCTGTTCCTCCTTTCTGGTCCTTATTCTACTTCGATTTATAATTTCCTTGCTCCGGCTTTAATATTTTTTTTCTTCACTCTGTGTGTCTTTTGTGCGAGTTCCCTCAAATGCTTTGCTGAAGAAGGCTGGCTCAAAACAAGCAAGCATATGAATGTTAATTAAGTACTAACAACCATGGGCCAGGCACGGTGGATGGCTGAGGACTGGCAGAGGAGTCATGGAGTCTGCCCTCAAGGAGGTCAGAGTGTGAGGGAGGGACATGAACCATTAATATAGGAAGTGAGTTTCAAAGTAAAAGTCTGAGGGCTAGAAGAGAACCTAGAATCGGCATGTGACCCAGACTGCTTGGGCAACAAGGAAGAACATCAGGAAAAGCTTCTCATGATGCCAAAAGCGCCCCCCGCCCCCGCCCCGCCATTGCCTGGCAGAAATTAGCCAGGACAGGAAAAGGGTTTAGTGGGTTGGGTTTATAAGCTCAGGAAAAAGAGGCGGAGGCACACTGAAAGACCTCGAGAAGTGAACATGCTGAGCCCAGAGAAGGGCAGGTGGCTGAACACGGCCAGAGCAGAGTGGCTTCAGAGGGATCTTCCAGGTTCCAGGGTCAGATTTGTTTCTAAAGATTGGAACAATGACTTCGGGGGAGACTTATTTGAATCTGTGTTTTAGAAAGAACACTCTGGGGGCGCCTGGGTGGCTCAGTTGGTTAGGCATCTGCCTTTGGCTCTGGTCATGATCGCAGGGTCCTGGGATCGAGCCCCACGGCGGGCTCCCTGCTCAGCGGGGAGCCTGCCTCTCCCTCTGCCCCTGCTCCTCCCCCTGCTCGTGTGCTCGCTCACTCTCTCTCTCTCTCTTCCTCTGTGCTCTCTCTCAAATAAATAAAAATCTTAAAAAAAGAAAAAGACAAAAAGACATAAAGAAAGAGGCTTAGTGAAGGCAGAGCTGACTGGCATGAAGACCAGGTTAGAAACTCTTACCGTGATCCCCCTGAGAGAGGTTGGTGGTGGTTGCACTCAGGTGTGGCTTTGAGGATAAAGAGGACAGGAGGCAGGAAGGAGCTGGTAAAGTGGTGGTGTTTATGGCATTTAGAAACCAAGTCCTTGTGGGTGAGGTGGGAATCTGGGATGACCCTTAGGTTTTTGTTGTTGTTGTTTTTGTTGTTGTTTTGGTTTTTTTTTACCTAGATAGTTGGATAGATGTAGTGTTGGAGAGAATGTAGACAAGCAGACCTCTAAATTCTGCCTAGGACTACGTATGCTTGGCATGTACTAATCATCCATTTAGGGTTGCTATCATTGTAATCATAGGCTAAACTCGTCTGATTAATTCTAACAGAACTCTCTAGGAAGTGCTGTTCAAATATCATGATCGATATTTGGCATTCTCTAAGCAGACTGGTGCAAATCGCAACTCTTCAGCTCTATGACTTTAAGTGTCTTCACTTTTCTTGGCCTCACCTTCCTCCTATATATCAACCCGGCAGCGTTTTAATGAGAACCTGAGATAAGAGATTTGAAGTGCTTCGCGTGGCACCTGATGCATGGTCAGCTTAGTGAAGGCATCACTGTTGATTGGCAGCCTCCAAGTGAGGGTGGGGTTCTCTCTTATTGAGAGCACAGGGTCTTACACTTAATGGATGGCCAATAAATATTTATTGAATCTATAATAATGCTATTTCATCTTTTCTGATTGTCTTTCTCCTAACCTGCCAGAGGTGGTTAACCTTCTTTTAAAAAGGTTCTTTTTATGGTTTTGTCCTTGCATGGTTTATCTTTACTTAAACCTTATTTCATTTGATCCCCCTTTTTCACTTATAAACGACGACCCACATTTCATAATTTCTGACATTTTCCTACAAAATGTCTCCTTGGCAATCCTCCATCTGCACGCCTAACCTCACACAAGAGTGTATTCGATAGTGGGATTTGGGTCCTTGTGTGACTGGACTTCGATAAGAATTACTAGGAGTGCTGAACCTTTTCTAAAATTCTCATTGGGCTCCAGGACTTCAACTAGCAAAGATCAGTCTATTAAGGACTTGGTGAAACAGCTTGAATTTAATCAAAGTGGACCAGAGTCACTGCAAAGACATAATTCGATCAGAAATACTTGCACACGAACCTATCAATTCTAGGCATGACTGGAAATTAGCAACTCTGTGATAATAAAGAAGAATGTGAAATAGCTCTTGAGTTCATGAGTCTTTGCCTGTCTGCGTGTTTTAGTTGGAGGATTCAAAATATATATTCTATTATTTTACATGTGGCATTAGTATAAGCCTTGGATAAGTTTATACTGGTATCATTGATCTTTTCCCATTTTGCTCCCTTTTACTGGTTATAAATGAAAATAGATAAGCATAAAAAACCCCCCAGAAACTACATTAAATTGTAACAAAGAAAAAAATCATCTATTTTGGCTCCTTCTACCACCCAAAGACACACATAACATTTTAGTATTTTGAGTTAAGCTCTATCTATATGTAGATAAATGCGCTCTCCATAAAATTTATAGTACTTACAATACGGTTTCATATTTTGCTTTTTCAGAAGTTCTAATAAGAGCATTTTCCTGTGTCATTAGTCTTTGAAAGTAGAACTTGAACGCTTGCATAATGTTCCATTATACATGTAAACATTCCCATACCCTGAGATATTTTGGTTGCTAGTCCCAATAATGCCATAATGAAATCTTTGTGCGTAAAAATCTTTGTGGGGCGCCTGGGTGGCTCAGTTGGTTAGGCAACTGCCTTCGGCTCAGGTCATGATCCTGGAGTCCCGGGATCGAGTCCCGCATCGGGCTCCCTGCTCGGCAGGGAGTCTGCTTCTCCCTCTGACCCTCCTCCCTCTCATGCTCTCTGTCTCTCATTCTCTCTCTCTCAAATAAATAAATAAAATCTTAAAAAAAAAAAAAAAAAAAAAAAAATCTTTGTGCAAAAATTTTACATGTCTCTAAATATTTCCTTAAGACAGATCCCCAGCAGCAAAGTAACATTTTGAGACTCTAGATACATACTGTTAAACTGCTTTTCAGAAAAGTGGAGTGAATTTGCACTTTGGCCAGTGTTGTGTCTCGGCTGGTCACTGAATCACCCCTCCCTATGATCTATCTGATTTTTCACAAACCAGACAGTGCACTGGTTGGTCAGATTTGTTTTAACTGCCTCCCAGGTGGTACTTTCTGTCCTATCCCCACAATGTGACTTTTGGACACTTTTAGGACTAACTTGCCATTTAAAGGGGAAAGCTTTTTTTTCCTGAAGCGTAAAGCTAGATTTCTATTCATGAGAAATTTCAAATGGTTGTTTGATGTTTACAGTGTTGCAAGTTAAGTTCCTTAAATGTGGCATCCATTTTAAATGTTTTTATTATTTAGCACTCTTCACACAAAACTAAAATCAAGCATCCCTCTTCCCCACCATGTTTGGGGGCTTATGTAGCAGCAGTAATTCCAAATAAATATCCCAATTAGTTGATCCTTGGATGTTTGGACAGCTATTTGAAATCTGGGCAGTTTTCCATTATGTTGCACCTTCTGAAAATTATTTTTAAAAAATACATCATGCTTTAGTTTTAGTTTGTAGACATGAGAATTTTATGTATGTAGCCACTGCTTTCTTCATTTATCACTAAAAATACTTTATTTTATTTTTAAGATTTTATTTATCTATTTGACAGAGAGAGACAGCGAGAGAGGGAACACAAGCAGGGGGAGTGAGAGAGGGAGAAGCAGGCTTCCCGCTGAGCAGGGAGCCCAATGTGGGGCTCGATCCCAGGAACCTGGGATCATGACCTGAGCCAAAGGCAGACGCTTAACGACTGAGCCACCCAGGCGCCCCTCATTCTTAAATAAGGCATAAACGAATTACTTTCTTTCTCTCTACTCAGTTCAGTTCAGGTTCACAGATGAAAACCAAATGCTAGATACTATGTAAGCACAAGGGACATGCGCACACACACACACACACAGAACATAGACAGAGACAGATCCCTTACCAGATCAATGCGGTACAATGTGACATGTGCTGGAACACACTTTTGATCACCTTGCGTGATATACTCACTACGAGAGTCCCTTCCCCCAGTGAACAGGTTACTCAGATAAACCACATCTGTGCTCTTAGGAACTGACCATTCGACAACCAGTTTCCATTCAAGCACTGCTATTTCCCCATGTGAATTTCTGTGCCTGCCTTGCATCTCAGCATCTTTTTCTTCATGTCTGTCTGGTGGTTGTAAATATTGGTAAATATCAAGAAATATGATGCAAGTAGATTGCAAAGTAAAACTGAAAACCTTAAAAAAAAAAAAGATGCAGTTGTCATGAAGTTGATGAAAGTGATATTGGAGCAAAGCTAAAGCTACCTACAAAGCCCCGTGAGGATGTGACAGAGTTAGACCCTTAACACAAGAGGAGAAACTGACACAGATAGTACATCAGGATAAGTGCTTCACAAAAGAATAAGTTGCATAACAGCTGCTCTATAATAGAGGACCTTGGTAAAAAATGATAAAGCCTTCAGAAACATTTTTGCAAAAATAACCTTTTACACCACTGGGGTGCAAAAGTAATGATGTCATATCACAAAATTTTGTCACCCCAAAATCCAACATTCAATTGTTCTAGAATTAGGACATGTTTATAATTATGACTTATTTTTTAAATGATGACTTATTTTTATAATACTTATTTTCTAATTTGAAATCTTAATCAAGTCTTTTAATATAACTTATTACTTGATGTTGGTCTCTGTATATTTAGTTATCTACTGTTGTGTAACAAGCCAGCCCAAACCACAGGTTTCAAACAACCATTTTACTTATGTCCCATAAGTCTTCGGGTTGGCCAACTTTTGCATCAACATGGATGGGACTGGAGGAGATTATGCTAAGTGAAATAAGTCAAGCAGAGAAAGTCAATTATCATAAGGTTTCACTTATTTGTGGAACATAAGGAATAGCATGGAGGACATTAGGAGAAGGAAGGGAAAAATGAAGGTGGGGAAATCGGAGGGGAAGATGAACCATGAGAGACTATGGACTCCGAGAAACAAACTGGGGGTTTTAGAGGGGAGAGGGGTGGGGGGATGGGTTAGCCCAGTGATGGGTATTAAGGAGGGCACGTACTGCATGGAGCACTGGATGTTATACGCAAACAATGAATCGTGGAACACTACATCAAAAACTAATGATGTAATGTATGGTGACTAACATAACATAATAAAAAAAAAAAACTCTGTGGGTTGGCCAGATTGTACTGGTTGGCTGTAGCTGGGCTTGCAGTCATGTGGGATCTTGGCTGGGTTAGAATGTTCAAGATGACTCACTCATTCATCTGGTACCTTCTCAGGGACAGCTGCAAGGCTGAGCTCAGGAGGGATGCTGGGTGACTGGCTCTTATATTCCCCATGTGATCTGAGGGCCTCTCCTTCTCCACATGAGGGATAGTCAGACTTCTTACATCACAGCTCAGGTTTCCCCGGAACACGAAAGCAGAAGCTACTTCTAAAGACTTGGGTCCCAAACACATGGCATCACTTCCACCACATACTATTGGTTTGATTGAGTCATGGGTCAGCTTGGCTTCCGCGTGGAAGGGGGTTGCACACAGATGTGAATATTGGAAGGCAGGGTTCACTGAAAGCCATCTATGGATGCCAGTGAACACACTCTATTGAGCGCATTCATTTAAAAAGGCATTTCCAGTACTAGTTACCCATGGAAAATGAGGACCCCCTATAGCTGCAATCGCTTCGGTGGGTCATTTCCAAAAGCCTAATGAGCTGTGATGTCAATCACCAACAGTCAGCCTACTTTTAAGAATCACAGGTCTCAAGCGAAGGAATTCATTTATAAGCAGATTACAGCCTCAGTTTGATTCATAAACTTCAGCCGCTTATTGTTAAATTTATGAAAGAACAAGTTTAGGTGTATTTTCCTAGGGATACTCAGCAAATGTTTGGAAAATAATTTAACGTTTGGTGTATAATAATTTTGAACATTTGTATTTGCTTTATAATTTAGGTAGTGCTTTTAGGTATCACCTTATTTGCTTTTCATTTCAAATCTTACATGGTAGATCAGGCAGATAGGATTCCAGTTTTCAAGTGAGGAAACTAACTCAAGGTAAATTTTAAATTTTTTAAAATGTGTAAATTTTTCAGTTACACAAGTAGGAAACATTGGAACCAGAACTCCAAGTTCAGGGTTCTTTCAAACCAGCCGTCCCTCCTAGAGTTCTTTCAAACTGAGAAGGATCTCAAACTGAAACCCATTCATTCTCTCTCCATGTACATGTGTGTATGTATTCACACGTATATAAACTGTATGTTAAAAAAATTCTTAATAAGTACAGCCTTCACTGATAGGTAATGAATGAAATTCATTCTTATTACATATATATGTATGCACATGGATATAAAATATACATTTTAAAGTACACCTTCATTGATAAATGAATATTCTTCATTGAATGATCTTTAGAAGGTCATTAATATCCATTTCAAGCTAAAGGATATTACAGAACCATGAATGTCTTCTGGAAGTCATCTGGTCCAACCCATTCATTTCACAGATGGGAAAAGAGGCTCAGAGTGGTTAAGTTACTTGCCCCAAATCACACAGCTATTTAGCGGAAGAGCCAAGAACCTGAACCTACTGTTCTTGCAACTAAATCAAGCCACCTCAAGAATAGCCTTCCAAATGAAATTGTGTGAGGAACATGATACTTTATATGTTTAAAAAATTAACCTGCGATTCACCTGGAATTCAAAGTAACACAAATTGTAACTCTTTAAGTGACTAAAGGCAGTTAAGGACCAGCTGTGCAATTTGCAGCAAATATTGGTGTTTCTGTGAGATAGCCTAGTGCTAAGAATCCATGGAAGAGGAAAGCTGAGAACTAGCCTCAGTGTAGAGAGTTCTTTAGGGGGAAAAAGAAGCCATAATCGTTGTATCCAATAACTTGTTCCATGTTCCACTGAGAGGATTATGCTAGTAGCAAAATCAAGGAATTTACGTCAAACAGTCTCACAGAAGTGAGTGTGGAAACTTTTTCTGAGAATGAGGGGTTGAGATGAGCTAAATCTTGTTGTTTTTTTTCAAATGAAAAAACTCCCGTAAAGGTCAGTTCTGTAGACAGCATTTTGACAGCATTTCACTTGTCCCAGCTCCAATGTTACTGTGACAAGTAGTGAGTAATGTTGCTTTTTGACCTGAATAGAGATCCAGGGCTTTTCTTCCCTCTCCCTCATCCTTTCCCTCCTTCAAACTCCCTTCCCTCCCTTTTTCTACTAAGGAGAAAATGTTTTCAATTTGTTGACTGAACAGATACATTCCAGAAGCCAGTCTTAATATGAGTAGTATTTACCAAAGTCCTAGTGTGTGTGACTTGAAGAGCTGATCATTTAGCACGTGTTTGACTAAAGAGTCAACTTAAAAATGGGCTGAGGACCTGCATAGAATTTTTTCCGAAGAAGACATACAGATGGCCAACAGATGCATGAAGAGATGCGCAGTATCACTAATCATCAAGAAAAGGCAAACTGAAACGAGAATGAGATGCCCTTACACCTGCCACAATGGCTAGTATCAAAAAGACAAAAAAATGACAAGTGTTGGCGAGGATGTGGAGCTAAGGGAACCCTTCCTCACTGTTGGGGGGGAATGTGGGTTGATGCAGCCACTATGGAAAACAGTATGGAGGTTCCTCAGACAACTAAAAATAGAAATGCCATATGATCCAGCAATTATACTTGTAGGTGTCTACCAAAGAAAACGACCAAAGAAAACGAAAACACTAATGAAGAAAGACATATGCACCCCTCTGCTTACTGCAGCATTACTTACACTAGCCCGTTAGGGGAGCAATCCAAGTGTCCATCGATAGATGAATGGGTAAAGAAGATGAGGTACAATGGAATATTACTCAGCCATAAAAAAGAAGGAAATCTTGCCATTTGCAAATAGATGGACCTAGAGGGCATTATGCTAAGTAAATAAGTCAGACAAAGACAAACACCATATGATTTCACTTATTCTGGAATCTAAGAAACAAACACAACCAGAAACAGACTCATTGATACAGAGAACAAATTGGTGGTTGCCAGAGGGGAGGCAGTGGGAGAATGGGCAAAAAAAACAAAGGGGATTCAGAGGTACAAACTTCTAGCTATAAATCACAGGGATGAAAAGTACAGCATAAGGAACATAGTCAATAATATGTAATAATTGTATGGTGACAGGTGGTAAGTAACTACACTTATCATGGCAAGCATTTCCATAGTGTATATAATTGTTGAATCACTAGATTGGACACCTAAAACTCATATAATATTGTACATCAACTGTACTTCAATTAAAAATAAAAATTTTAAAAACAAAGTCAATTAAGCTACAGGCCCCATCCCAACAGTTGAACAGCCCAATGTGATTTCTGACTTGAGTAATTACAGGACTGAACTGACCTATCATTTTAGATGAACTGTTCACATTAAGTTGCTCGGGACCGGGAAGGCCTGAGCCAACTCAGGGGAAGGGACCTTTCCCAGGCGCACTCATCTATCAGTGCCTTTTTCGAGGAGTGTCACTTCCTGGGTACATCTTCATCACCATCTTTGTATTTGTTATTTGGAATTTGGAAATATCCTCAGATGTCTCTCCAACTTCCTTAGTCAAATGGGAAAAAAAGGCTAAAAAAAAAAGGCAAAAAAAAAAAAAAACCCTTAGGAATGAAACCCACATTTTCCTCTGAATACAAGAATCATGCTGCTCATTTATATCTCTGAGTGGTTTTGTTTTATTTATGTCACTGTTTGAAGAACTTGCTGGGTCCCATTATTGTTCTGAAGTGGTCGGATTTCCTCCTCCTTATTCAGGCATGGCTATTGAGTTTTTTTGACAATGCTTAATATGAAAAGTCATAAATCTCCATGCAGTAGAGCCATAGAACTATATGTATCTGGGCAAGTGGGCATGTGCTGGGTGTGAGGAGGAAATCTTGTGTCACCATTGTTCTGCCACCAGACCGATGCTGTCGGAGAGAAGACATGTCACAGGCTTGAACCTGCACGTGAAAGAAGTATTCAAACAAGCTTTA
Source organism: Halichoerus grypus (assembly GCF_964656455.1). Lineage (NCBI taxonomy): Eukaryota > Metazoa > Chordata > Mammalia > Carnivora > Phocidae > Halichoerus > Halichoerus grypus. Next base: position 55,647,171 of record NC_135717.1, read on the forward strand.
AAAACTATTATGTGGTTTTACAAATATTTTAGTCACAAATCAGATGTCAGCTCTAAGTGCAGTGTTTATAGAGTACCGCTGCTCTGTGTGATACAGCCCCATAAAAAGATAGAAGTGCCTGCATATTTGCACCAGAAGGCACTTTTTTCTGAGGAGCCCATTATTTGGGGGATACTTTTATAGCATCAGCAAGTCCAGTTAGAAACTTCCAGTACTTCTTACTGCTTCTGCTTTCTCACCATCTCCACTGGTGTCCTCTCAGACCAAGCCACCACCTGATTTTTTTTCCAGGTTCTAGCAACACCCCACTGCAGGAGCACCGGCACCCCCCTTCATCCATTCTCCATGAGACTGCTAGTTATTCAGTTCATATCTTCTCCTGCATAAAACTCTGAAATGCTTTCCCATTTTTTCATCAGGTAGGGTTTGATCAGGGAAAGAAAACAACTAGAGGTGAAATGGAACAAGGATTTAGTATAGAGATTCGAACTTACGCAGTTCTTGGGGAAGTGAGCTGAAAATCAATTCACCCAACATCAACTTGCCAATTTGACCCCTGCATCTAAAATTGCAGAGCAGGTACCTCCAGCCAGGTCCAGGACCAGGTGTGACAGAGGCAGGGGCAGGAAAAGGGCATGAGTCTATGAAATCCAGGAGGACACTCATTCGTGTGTAAAATTTTCAGGAAGTCCTATCCTCTGAAATGTGAAATGTAACCGAAATGAATATTCAACTCAGGGAGACAGAAAAATCTTAAGCATAACGGCCTGAGTGAAATAACTGTGGCAAAATCTTGGGGAAACAAAAAGAAAATTGCCCCCCAAACTCCCCACCCACCACCAAATCTCCAACAGTTTGGCAAATTTGCTCTATATTTTATAAAAGTTAATTTGTGCATGTATTTTCAAAAATGACACATCCTACATATTGTCTCTGGTTTCCAGCTCAACCCTATAGTACTCGTTCTCTTCTCTTGTCTTTTTTTTTTTTTTTCCTTTGAAGTGTGCTTCTATACGCATTGGGGTTAGAAGTATTGTTTCCTTTGACCAGGCTTGTACCAGTAATTGCAGACTAGCCTCGGTGTCTCTGACTGCTCAGATTTCACATTTGAAGTACAACAAAGCTTTTGGCAACTGCGTTTATAGCTCCGCTCTTTTCCCACTACCTTCTGTTGCAGGTGTGTGCAATGCTGAAGCTTCCCATGGATGCTCTGGAAAATGCTGGGAGCCTGCTTTTTTTGGTGCGGGTCACTCCTGTCTGTACACCGGCAGCTCTCATTGTCCATGACCCTCCTCCGTACCCTGTGAACTCTTCACTCTATGGTGGAAGGCCAGTGGTAGCCCCTTGCCTATACGGCTTTCAGGCTGAATGTGGGTGAAAGAGCCATACAGGAACTGCACGTAACCGTGCAGGAACCATGAGCATTATATACATATTTTTTCACGCTAAAAGACACATTCCAGCTTAGAGTAATGTCGGCTACAGTTTGTTCTTTCATCCTTTCTTATCCTTTAAGTGTGAGTTACATTGTTTGTGATCATAGGAAGCAGCAACTCGCTCTGCCTGAGGAATTTCCCAGGAGAGATGACATTTAAGTGGTTTTTTTTTTTTTTTTTTCACAGATTCACAGGTTGTGAGCTTGCAACTTACTAACATTGCTCTTTCAAATCTGTATCAATTAACCATGCAGTTTGGTACTTTTCTAGTAAAAGTGCTACTGCTGTTGGTTTTTTGTTTTTTTTTTCCTTTTTAAAAAATTGAAGCCTAGTTGACATGCAATGATAGTGACAGTGTTTCATCAGTTTATCCAAGTTTCTGGGCCCCATCAGCCAAAAGGAAGGAAAGAACAAATTAACCCCTATGGAAGATTGAATCGATCATTAATGAACTGTGATTTTTGTCACCAGAAAGAACTAGCTACCTATTCCTTGCTCTCAGTAACAGGGAATAAGGCATTGAACAGTGAGGTCCTAGACATCATCAAGGAAAATCATTGTCCTGTGCGGTGACCGGCAGGCACACGGCGACTCTCTAAACAGACACCAGCTTCTGTCACCATGTGAATTATTTAGATGATGGAAGCTTGGCTTGCAGAAGAGCACTACCAAGGAAAAACTAATGGCCATGCTAGCCACACGTCCTACAGTTGTCTATCAAACAGTCGAAATCAATTATTTACACATTATGGGCCAATACATGTCAAACTCCTCAGTTCCAGATAATTGCAGTGGATTGATGTTAAACTGCCTTGGGCTCGGTGCTCCTTTCTCCCCAACCCTGGTCTCTTTTCCCCTTGTCTCTTGAATGTACCACTGCGAATCATCCTCTACCTGCTGCTCCCCGCAAATGATCTCCTCTCTAACCAAACACTCCCTCTGAAAAAAAAAATAATAAGCTAGGGAATACATAGTAGTTCCAATGTAGCCGAACAGAACAGAACTATCATTTGTTAACCAAGTGCTGTGTGCCAGACCTGCGGTAGCTTTGATACTTGGAAGCTCATTTCACTGAATGCCTAGGACAGCATAGGAAATGTGCTTTTGTTATTCTAATTTACAGATAAGAAAACTGATGCTCAGAAGGTCAGGGATTTCAGAATGTCTTTAAGGAACAGCTTGAGAGCTTCAGAGGCATGTTCTTTTACCTGGTTCCCAGTCAATGTGTCAGCATCCTCCGAATGTATGCGGCTAGCACTCGGTGTAGACCACTGTTTCTGGCAGGGGTTTCGCTCTTGGCCACGAAGGTGTTTGTCTTCACACTTTCAGTCATGCCTTCTTTCCAAGAGAATCCCTTCATTTAGGAAACATAAGGACGCATGAAAGCTCTGGAGCTGGGGTTCTTGTTGTCAGTGATGGAAACTTGGTGAATACTTAGTGTTACAAATGAAAATAAATAGGATAAATAGAGAAGTTTTTACTCTTTGGAGACAGCAAATTTCAGTTTCAATTAAGTTATAGTCACTTTCATTATAACAAAGGATTTTTGGTTTTTGTTTTTTTTTAAGATTTATTTATTTGAGAGCACGCATATGCGTGCACTCATGGGGGGAGGGGCAGAGGGAGAGAGAGAATCTTCAAGCAGACTCTCCGCTGAGCATGGACCCCTCCACCCCCGACCCGGGGATCAATCCCAGGATCCTAAGATCATGACTTGGGCCAAAACCAAGAGTCAGACGCTTAATCAGCTGTGCCACCCAGGCGCCCTGGAGTTTTGCTTTTAATGATTTTCGAAGTATTTCTGACTATGTGCCCTAGACAAAAGAAAAAATCTAGAGCAAGAGAGGTTTTTATTCTTGTTTTTTATTATTAAATCTAGGCGTGCCCCCCCCAGTTGTTTTTTGGGGGAATAATCTGTGAAATGATCAAGGTCAAAGATTTTTGTCCTACGTGTATTTATATCTACAATTTCTGGCACATGATGGACCTTTCAACAGAAGTTTGTTCACTTGGATAGTGAATGAGTAATGGAATGATCAGTAGCCTCAGTATATTTAATTTATTTGAAAAATGACAAATGAAAAAGTTCTGATACAAGGCTGGTTTTGACACGTTACTGATTATGAGGAGTTTTTTTTTTTTTTAATGGAGATTACTGTTGAATTAACCAAGGAAGTATAGCCATGACTAATGAGATAAAATTAAGCAAAAGGAAACTGTGAACTGAATACCAAGAAATATTTTCAGTAGATGAGGTTGGGATTAAGTCAGGCAAAGGAGTCCCAGTAGAAGTGGCTGGGGGACATCTAACACCATGCATGTCACTTAAGGCTGCAGTGAACTTCCACAATTTACTAGAGACTGACTCTGGCTTTGGCAGGATGATAAGTGGGATCATATCTCTAGTTTCACTGATTCTCTTTCTTACACAGGTATACATTCGCAGCCTCCCATCCCCGATGGATAGAATTTATGGGTGTGTTAAATTTTCTGATTATAGTTTTTTTTTTTTTCCAGAAAACACTCTTTTCAGAGCATCTCCTGGTATCACCAGAAATGTCTTCCTTAAGTGGGAAAGTCCAAACGGTTTTGGGCCCCGTGGAGCCCAGCAAACTGGGCCGTACTCTGACCCACGAACATCTGACAATGACCTTTGACCACTGTTACTACCCACCTCCTCCGTGTCATGAAGCTGCCTCTCAGGAACCTATTATGATGAAAAACTTATTCTGGATTCAAAAAAACCCTTATTCCCATAAAGAGAATCTTCGGCTGAATCAGGAGACGGAAGCTGTAAGGGAAGAATTGTTGTATTTTAAAGCCAACGGTGGAGGGGCTCTGGTGGAGAACACAACCGTTGGGATTAGCCGAGACGTGGAGACTCTGAGGTGGCTTGCGGAGGAGACGGGCGTCCATATCATATCTGGAGCTGGGTTTTACGTGGAGGCAACTCACTCTCCGGAGACCAGAGCCATGTCAGTGGAGCAGGTGAGGAGCCCTGAGGACTTGGACAATATTTGCGTGTCAATTCAGAAAGGCCAGAACCTCAGACATTGGATTTTCCCTCTGTGCCATCTCCATTGGGGAATGTCACTGGCTCAGAGGTAGCTGGGCATTGCGACAGAAATGTGCTAGCTAGCAATGACATCTGCCCGTGGGGACCCAAACTAGGAACATTTCGTCTCATAAAGAAAAGAGCGTCAAGGGAGGAGAGCTTAACCCACTAGTCACTGAAAAATCCCAAGTGTTAACACTTAGATTTGGATATGTGGTACTTCTGCTCCATAGTGGTGCTTCAGCCTGTTTGTAAACCTCATTTTCCCATTACAAACTGCAGTTATGTAACCTCGATTTTCTTTCTGGATTTTGTAATAACCAGCAATAAAAATTCACTGTAGGGTGAGACTTGGCAGGCAGAGACTTGGCACACGGGCGAATAGGTTTCCTTCTTTTACAAAACAGGAAGGGTGGAAGAAAATCCATTCCTGTTTTTGTTATCATATGATCTTAAGCAAGAATTGGCAGAAGGAAGGAAATCTTTCAGAGAGAAACAGAAAGAATTAGCCACAAAGCTTCTTGGCATATATATGTGCTCTCCTTCTGAACGTGTCTGTGTGTGTTTATACATGTTTATACCTATTGGCTATATTTATACGTGTCATCCATTGCCTGCTTGAAAGGCATAGCGCGTCAGCTGCAGTCTTTGCAACGATTCAGTTAATCATTAAAATCTTTGTATTGCAAAACTTTATCTGCATCATTTTCCAATCAGACCTTTACCTTTTTATATGCTTATATTATTTGAAGACTATCCTGAAGTCAGCCATTACACGTTCTTCCAACCACTCTTAGTAGTAATATACATATGAATCAAAAAATGTCATATTAGTATTGTGTGCTGTGAATATTCTATGCTGTATGGGGTTAAGCACTGCATAAATAAGGGAGAATTAAAGGATTAGTTGATACGGTTGATGTATGTTCAAGGGCAGTCTTTTTATGTTCTAGATGTTTCTCAGGTTAAATTATAGATTTTTTTTTCTCATCTGAATGTACTTTCATGAAGTCACATTTTTTCCCCCTATAGCTTCCTCAAGTCACAAATTTCTCGTTAAATAATCACAGTAAGATATTATTGAATCTTTGATTTAGAATAACTTGTTGAATTTGAGATTTGGCTTTTCTCATTGACCCATATTAATTGAATAGATGGTGAATATATTCTTAAAAGAACGAATGGCCGAAGGAATACATCCATTCACATACTGTGGCGACTCTGGGTTGATAAATTCCAGCCTACAAAATGTTTCCTTTCCTGCTCTTCCTTAGCTTACTGATGTCCTCATTCATGAAATTCTCCATGGGGCCGATGGAACGACTATCAAGTGTGGCGTCATCGGAGAAATTGGTTGCTCCTGGCCTCTGGCTGAGAATGAGAGGAAAGTTCTTCAAGCAACTGCTCATGCTCAGGCTCAGCTGGGCTGTCCTGTTATTATTCATCCTGGGAGGAATCCAAGTGCACCATTTCAGATCATCCGAGTGTTGCAAGAAGCAGGTGTAGACATCTCCAAAACAGTTATGTCCCACATCGATAGGTAAGCAGACTCTCTCCAAATTAGTTCAAGTCACCAGATGATTATGGATGATCAAATAAATAACATCAGATAATTGAAATGCTAATCACCTAGAGAAAACCACTAACTACCTGGATGACAGTGTTTTACAAGAGACATTCGTAAAAGTCAGTGCTGCCTTTTCTGTGTCCTGACTCTGGGTCTGTTCGTGTTCTAGGTGTTTTGTGTAAATCATTTCTTTTAATTTACTTAATCCTTCATAACCCTTCATAGTAACTGTCCCTGTGTACTTCACTTCTTTGCCTCAGGGTCTGATACCACAGTAGCTGCCAAGTCTAGATGCTCAGTATTTGTCAGTAGTTAGAGTGAAAAATTTATCTGCAAATATAAAGGGAAGGGAATGTGAATGGTTTCACCCTGAGAAGAAAATCATGAACGTAAATATGCAAATTTGCTGTTGTGACTGGTGGTTTGAGTCATCTGAATTTGGGAAAATGCAATTATAAAACATAATACTGGGGCATAAGCCTGGGTGGCTCACTCAGTTGAGCATCCGACTATTGATTTTGGCTCAGGTCATGATCTCAGGGTCGTGAGATCGATCCCTACGTGGGGCTCCGGGCTCCACGCTGAGCCTAGAGTCTGCTTGAGATTCTCTCTCCCTCTCCTTCTGCTCCTCCCTTCCACTCTCTCTCTCTCTCTCAAATAAATAAATCTTTAAAAAAAACATAATAGTAATGGGTATATTATTTGTTTGGTAGTATTCTTAGTTTCCACTGGCTACTATAACAAATTATAAGAAACTAGGTGGCTTTCTCACAGCTCTGGAGGCCTGAGCTGCACTTCCTCCAAAGGCTCTGGGGGAAAATCCTACCTTGCCTCTTCCATTGTCTGGTTTCCTTGGCTTGTGGCTACATAACATCAGCTTCTGCCCTTTTCTTTACATGGCCCCCTCCTGTCTGTCTGTGTCTTCTCCTCTTTTGTTTCTCAGAAGGGCACATCATTAGATTGAGTGTCCCCTCAGACAACCCAGAATGATCTCCTCTTGAGATCCTTAACGTCCATCACAACTGCAGACTCTTTTCCCAAACAGGGTCACTTTCAGAGGTTCAGAGGGTTAACACATGGACATATCTTTTTGGAGCTCACTGCTCAACCCCAACACATTATATTAGATGTGTAGGGGCCCGCAAAATAAGTGACTGTTTGAACAGATGTTGGCTGCAGTTCATTTTATGAAGAAGCCTAACAGTATTGCAAAGGCTAGACATTGGCCTTCAGATGAAGTTGATTAAGGAATTAACACAGGAAAAAATGAGAATAATAATACATTACGATTATTTCTATCTTGCATATTGGAGTAAAGCCATATTAACAGACTGATAGCTCCTCATCGTCACACCTGGCATTCCGCTATCTAATAAACTAACAGTCCTACAGAATGTATTGATAAAATGCTTCTACTTAATAGAAATATTATAAAATCCTGGGCTGAAAAGAAATTAAAAGCTATAATTGTGGCAGAATGGAGAAGGCGATATTAATGGAGAGACTGAGAACATCAAGGTAAAGGCAGTTTTCCTGGCAACTGGGTTGGTATCAAGATCAATACATGGCTATTTTCAAGATCTTCTGGTTGTACTGATAAAGTAGAGGGATGCTTCTAGATCCCCAGTAGTGTGTCCTAGTGTGAAGAATAGAATCTTTGGACCTAGAGGACTCCTGATTTTACATCCTGACCCTACCATTTCCTGTGAGATCTAGGGTAAATTCATATGAATTTAAAATAATGTATTTGATAATGTTATCTTGTATGATTTAGAACGTATATAGCATCTTTAATCCAGAAGGATGATTCTTTAATACTTTTTAAACAGTCTGAACTATGTCATGCAAATGAGTAAGATAATATATATTTTTAAATTCTATAAATATTTCTTGGGTTTTTGGAAACATTGTATTCTGCTGTTATTATGCTCTCTATAGGTCCATTAGACTACAGTTAGTAACCAGGCTCAAGTATTCTATATTCTTGCTGACTTTGTGACTGCTCAATCTATTGGTTACAAAAAAAAAGAAGTATGTTAAAAATCTATTATAGTGGATTTTTAAATTTCTTATTGTACATATTTCAAGTTTTTTCTTTATATATTTTGAAGCTATGCCATCACATGGATACAAGTTGTTTCACTTCCCTGGAGAACTGAAACTTATTTCAACATATATTGAATTGCTTTATCTCTAGTAATTTGAGTAATTCTTTTTGTTTTAAAGGCTGTTTTATCTGATATTAATGTGACTATCCTGATCTTTCTGTGTTGGTTTTATAATTTAGAGATGTCTTACACACACCCAGCACGTGGCTGGGTTTTGGGTTTTATCCAGTCTCTTTTTCTAGATGAAAACTTCAATTTTTTTACATTGACTATGTTTACTAAAATATTTGTTCCCACTTTTTTTCTTAAGATTTTATTTATTTAATATTTATTTGAGAGAGACAGCGTATGTGTGTGGGTGGGGGGAGGGGTAGAGGCAGAGAATCTCAAGTCAACTCCTCGCTGAGCATGGAGCCCAAAGCAGGGCTCTATCTCAGGAGCCCAAGATCATGACCTGAGTCAAAACCAAGAGTTGGACGCTTAAAAAACTGAGCTATCCAGGCACCTCCCTCCCACTTTTTTTCTTTTTGTCATAGTTAATGTCATCCTTTCTTGATTTCTTTTATTGATTTTTTTCACCTTCTTATTTTATCTTTCCCCTTTAAAATCTTTTTTTTTTTTTTTAAGATTTTATTTATTTATTTGAGATAGAGAATGAGATAGAGAGAGCATGAGAGGGGGGAAGGTCAAAGGGAGAAGCAGACTCCCCGCTGAGCGGGGAGCCCGATGCGGGACTCGATCCTGGGACTCCAGGATCATGACCTGAGCCGAAGGCAGTCGCTTAACCAACTGAGCCACCCAGGCGCCCTATCTTTCCCCTTTAATACTTTGGAAGGTATCTATACTATTTCTATCCTATCAGTGGTTATAACAGAAAATGTAACATGTACATTTAACATATCACATTTTAAATATAATAAATATTTTACCAACCTTCCTGGTAATACAAAGACCTTAGAATCCTTCGACTTCAAACATTTACCATCTGACTTACATACTACTGATTTTCCAGGATGGGTGTCTATTTTCCTTTTTTTAATCTGAGTGATTATACATTATCTTACTATTATAAAACATATAGATAGATGGTCAATGTATATTTAGATTAGCCTTTCTGTTTGCTATTTTCTTTGCTTACCATTCCCTCTTCATCTCAGGTCTTTATCCTTGAATTTCCTAAGGTACATCATTTGAAGTTCCTTCAGTGTGTGTCTGTTTTGGTAATACATACTTAGTATATATGTATCTGAAAATGACTTCATTCCTTCATTCATAAGAGATAATTAAATAGAATACGTGATTTACAATAATTACTTAGACAATTCTACCTAAAAGTTATTTTTTCTAAGTGCTTTAAAGATATTCCATTTTCAACTGACATTCGTTATTGCTGTTCATAAGTCGGCTGAACCTAATTATGCTTCCTTGGGAGTAACTTGCCTTTTCTTTCTGTTTTTAACATCTTTGTCTCTGGGAGTCTATATCTGCACTATGATCTATCTCAGTGTGAATTTCTTTTTATCATGTATGCTTGGGATTCCTGGATATGAAGATGTATTTTTTCTTCATTTTCTTTTCTTTTTTAAAAATTTTTATTGTTATGTTAATCACCATACATTGCATCATTAGTTTTTGATGTCCATGATTCATTGTTTGTGCATAACACCCAGTGCTCCATGCAGAACGTGTGAAGATGTATTTTTTCATTTGTTTCTGGAAAACTTCAGCCATTGTCTCTTCAAATAGTGCTTCATCCATATCTTCTTATTTTCATCATAAACTCCAGTTTTAGATATGTAAGATCTGATGACCTGTCCTACAGATTTCTTAACGTCTCATTCATTTTTCCATCCATTTGCATATTGGACCTATTTTCTTAAAGTTCTTTCTTCCTATTTACTACTTCTCTCTCCAGCAAAATCAATCTGCTGCCCTAATCTATCAATTTGGTTTATAATATTAAGAAACAGAAAACTTAAACCCATAGTCCTTTTAAAAAAATTTCTATAAATTCTATTTGTTTACTTTTTTAAAAGATTTATTTATTTATTTTGGCGGGGGAAAAGTGAGTAGGCATGGGGGAGGGGCAGAGGGAGAGAATCTCAAGCAGACTCTCCGCTGAGCGTGGAGCCATCGTGGGGCTCCATCTCTGCACCCAAGACATCATGATCTCAGCCTAAATCATAAGTCGGTTTTTAACTGACTGAGCCACTCAGGCACCCCTCTATTTGTTTACTTTTTTTTTTAAGGTTTTAACATTCTTTATTTTAGACATTTAGATTTAAGGTGTTGAAACCTACTTGGTTTTGTGGGAAGGAGACCCAGACTGGCAATGTGTTATGGAAAATCTAGCTGTAACTGACAAGAGGCTCTCTACTAAACCAATGGGCATATAATTTGGATGAGGGTATAATTTTTTAGAGAGAGATAGTGCAAGCGAGAGCTAGCATGGGGGAAGGGGTAGGTGGGAAGGGGTAGAAGAGAGGGAGAGAGAGATTCTTTAAGCAGACTCCGAACTCAGAGCATGGAGCCCAACACAGAGCTCGATCCTACAACCCTGAGATCATGACCTGAGCTGAAATCAAGAATCGGACACTTAACTGACTGAGCCACCCAGGTGCCCCTATTTGTTTACTTTTTAATTCTGCTTGGTTAATTTTGATAATTTATTTTTCCTTCAGTATGTTTTCAGTTAAATCTTTAAAAAATATTAAACAAATATTTACCTTTGATTAATAAATCTAATTTCTAATGTCTTTCTCCCCCTGATTTTATTGTTTGTTGGTTCTTTGGGCTCTCATTCATGTGAGATTATTTTCTTGTATTAAAAAAATGTTATTGTGATCTTGGATTCCTTGAAAATTATTATGAGTCCTAGGCTGGAGGAGTTTTTCCCCCATTCGTTTGTTGGTTTGTTTTGTTTATTTCTTGTAGGCAGTTAGGGGGCACCATCAATCTGGGACTACTCTAAACTCAATTTCTAAAAATTAAAAAAAATTATTTATTTGTGGTAAAATAGTCATAAAATTTACCATCTTACATCCATTTTGAAGTATAGAAGTCAATAGTGTTAAATATATCCACATTGTTGTGCAACCTAAGTGCAGAACTCTTCATCTTGCAAAAGTGAAACTCTCTACTCACTGAACAACTCCCTACTCCTCCTCCCCACTGGCCAAGGCAACCACCATTCTACTGTTCACCTCTATGAATCTGACGACTCTCATACAAGTGGAATCATACAGGATTTGTTTTTTTCGTGACTATTTTTTTAAAGATTTTTATTTATTTATTTGAGAGAGAGAGAGAGAGTGAGCGGGAAGGAGAGGGAAAGAGAACCTGAAGCAGACTCCACGCTGAGTGTAGAACCCAATGTGGGGCTTAATCTCACGACCCAGAGATCATGACCTGAGCCAGAACCAAGAGTCGGACACTCAACCAACCCAGCCACCCAGGTGCCCCTTTTTGTGACTCTTTAAACTTTTGACTTGAGGGGTTTAGAACCACACAAGTTCTATGAATTCCGTCTCCCAAACTCAGTGAATAGCAGGCTTGCAGCTATGGATTCTTACTGGAGATGGTTTTTCTCAATCTGCTTCCCTTTCACCAGAAAACAAGACGGAGAAAGGCATATAATCTCCAAAGATTCCATCTGTGGACCAGATTTTGCCTCCTCCTCTGCCCCCCTGGGTGTTGTCTGGGGTGAGGGAGCACTCCCTTTATGTGCTGATGGGAACCGTGTCTCCAGTTTACCTCCTAATTACCCAGGCTGGGCTCTGTCTCGCTTTGGCCCGTTAACCTACCCCCCACCCGCCAGGCAAATGGGTGCTCTAGGTCTCCCCTTATCTCTCACTTTCTCTGCTGTCTTGTTTCTGCACCGTGAGCAAGTCCTTTACTTCCCCACCAGCCTAACCAAGCATTTAAAAATAGGATTTTTTTCCCCTCTCATTTTATTCAGTATTTTACATGCACTATGTAGGCTTTCTGTGAACATTTCATCCACCATACTGCTTGAACTGGCCCATGATGATTAAAGAAGAATCTTTCTAATTCTCCGTATAGTTAGACACGTTGGTAAGTTAGAAGATTATGCTTGTAAAAACTAATGATGTAATGTATGGTGATTAACATAACATAATAAAATAAAATTAAAAAAAAAGAAAGTAAACTTTTGTTGGAAATTGTGAAATAAAATTTAACTCCAAGTACAGTAGGACATCCTTGCTCATAAAATCAAACAACATATATATTGTACACATATGTGTATTTTCTTTTAAATAACAAAGCTACATTGTCTGATTTTTCAGTGCCTCCCTCTAGAATGGCTCAGGATGGAACTGAGAGGTTGGCCTGACATCAGACAAATTCAGAGCATCCTGGGAAATCCTGAGACCATTTCTAGAGCATCCCACTCATTCTGTACCTCTATTAAGGACGATGCAGGGTTCCAGTGTCTGAAAAAGAAATACAAAGAAGTAGGAACATTTCAGGGTAGAGGCAACTGGGCAAAATGGCTTCAGAAGAAAAGTAGTGCATTTGGAAAAACAAATGAAATAAATTAACAGAAAAAAAAAATACTCGGGGAGGCAGATGCAGGCAACTTTGGCCTTTTGATGTGGGTGTTCACAGCAAGACAGTCGCCAGGCAGAAGTGTGACTAGGTCAGCCTTTCACAGACTCCTGAGGTCTCCTGGGCTGCACAGACAATCTGATCTGTATTGAAAGGGCAAGGATTTCAGCTTTTATAATGGGGACAAATCACAAAAGGGCATGTATTTTGTGTAACAAAATACACAGACAGCACACAAAAGTAGAGCATTCTGAAAACAAGAACTCCAGGAAAACCAAACCAAACAAAGCACAGAACCATTCGTTTCTCCCACCATGCCTTTTTAGGCATCCAGGAGAAGGCTCTGAACCCACCGGCTGTTGTGATTGCGAAGTGACAAGTCAAGGCGCTCGCTCTGCCCTGCAGCTGCTTTTACAACACTGGGCTCTCTACCAGGACCGACGCTCAGCCTTGACTACCTATCAGATTGGTGCATTTAATCCCTTGAAGGTAGGACTTCTATCATTTGAGAATACAAAATAAAATACTCCAGGATGTCCACAATCATGTTAAAGCAATGAAATATTTTGAAGGTATATAAATCTTCACTAGCATTCATGCATAAGGCATTTTCTCTTAAAATACATGCACACGCACACACACACACACACACACACACACCCATAGCAACAACAGCAAAACTGCTACCCGCCGATCCAAAAGGAGCAAATGGGACGCTGAGAGGGAAGAGTTAATGAATGGCAGCCACCTCAGGACACCTCTGAACCACATTGTTGGCATGTGACCACTTGTGACCTGCTTAAGGTCGTTTACCTGGAGATAGCAACCTTGACAAGATAAATCTGCTTCTGTGTCTAGGCCCTCCCCTAACCATCTGTTCTCTTTAAGAAATATGGGCCTGTGGACGTGCCTGTGGACAGCAGTGAATTTAGCTCCAGGGAACACTGTGGGGGCGGGGGGGGCTGCCCTTCACAGTTATAGCCACCCAAAGTCAACAGTTATTAGAAAATAACACCAGCCCTTAGGCATCCCTGTTTGGGTTGTTAATCCACAAAGGCTTTATTCCTTTTAATCATTTATTCTAATTTTACTACCTGTTAAAACTCTATCTCCATTTCCAGTTGGCGTAGAATCACAGCACTGTCTCTGCCCCCGGTCTAATACAGGGTGTGTGGGATTCGAGAAGATACCCCACGGATGGTCTTTTTGCAATTCATCTCCAAGGAAATTTTATCCGTCATGTACTATAGAGGAGCCGTAGGTATTTTTGTGACAATACAATTCTTTCGTTACCAGTGAAAGCTGGGTAAAATGGCAGGGCTGGGAGGCATTGGGGTACTAGCTATTTCCTGATTAAGTCTTGAGTCTCAGAGAGGGCCAAAGACAGGTGCTATGCCTCCATCTTTTTTCTACTTGGTTATCTATCTAACAAAGCACGGGGCTTTGATGGAAATCCAGGGCCTAGAGTTTGATGAGGGGCACAATAATAATTAGGTGCAGGAATATAGCCCACCTCTCTTTGAAAATCGCTCCCTGTGGAGGGTAGAATTTGACCCAAGGGTTTTGAAAGAGAAGTGAGAACACAAGGGATGGGCTAATAACCCATTTTGTTCTCTGTACCTCTGATTATTCATGCCAAATTCACCTGACTCTTTAAAGTATACAATTTTCATACATGTTTTTTCATGCTTTTAATTAGATGAAGCTAGAGGGTGGAATATTACTTCATTCATTCATTTAACAAATATTTATTGAGTGCCTCAGGGACCAGACACTGGGATATAGCAGGGAACACAACACATTCTCTGCCTTCAAACTGATGGTTGAATTATAATTATGTGACTTTTAACCTTACAGTTGTCTTTGAAAAGCCACAAAAAAATTATTATCTGGTATCCTCGGAACTGCACCTTTTTAATTCCTATGAATACTAGTGAATTAACGTGAAATCACTCAAAATCAATTCCAGGCAAATGCTTGGCAAACTTAAACTCTTCAAAACATCTTTATATACTCAAGTAGTATGGTAGGATTTTAAAGAAAGAACAATTGGTATGTCATGCACATGAAATGGTTCATAACATCTAGAATCCTGTGTGTACAATGCAGTAGTTCTTAACACTTTATTATTAGCATTATGCATATGCATGCATTATGTGCATAAGTAGCGTATGCCTGAGAGGAATGAGTACACATTGTGAGTATATACATTGTGCACATTATTTATAGTAAAGACAACTTATTTAGTCATATTGGCTCAGATCCTACCATGGAGTGAAAAACTAAAGAAATCAGTTCAGGCAACAAAGTAGGGGCCTGATAAGCAAGTGAGAGTCTTTAAAAGAAAATATGTAGTAAGAACACTCCCTTTTTTAAATGTACTAATGTCTACTGACATTTCTTCTGCTATCGCTATGGCAGATGATAGGAAAGAAAAACTAGGGAAAAAAAAAAGCCTAGATGCTTTTAAACATGTCATTATGGCCGCTTGTCTGTAACTTGTCACACTGTGGCCAAATTTTATATAAAGATCTACGTAGGTTTGTAGAGAGTACTCACTGACATAGAAACACAAACTCTGAATATATTTAAGGTTAAAACTGTGTGATGACATTGGCAGGAGCTATTCCTTCATCAATGCAATGTATATCCCTTCTGTGTATGTTCTACGCATGGGATGATGGAGAAACGGGGTGCTGGAGTCATGTTGCTTAATTTCTGGTTCTGACACCAGCACTTTTGTGTGATCTTGAACAAGTCACTCAAGCCTTCCGGTCCTTTGCTCCTCTGTCAAAAGGGGTTAAGAAAAATTACTTCTAACCCTTAAAGTGTTATGTGGATTCCCCGCTATTATTGTCTATCATGGATTTCCTTTAATTGCAGGACCTATGTAATAAGAAAAAAAAAAGTCCAGACAAACGTGTGACGGACTGAAAGGTAGCAGAACATCTTAAAATACAGAAATAATGCCAAATAAAATGCAATTAAGTTATGCTGATAATTGATATTTGTGGAGTATCCCAGATTGTCCTCCTTAACAGACATTTGGGCAGAGCAGCCCATGTTGGGGCCAAAGAAGGCACTGGTCAGGTATTCTCTCCTGTACATTATACCCACCCAAACCTTCTACCAGTAATTTTTTTTTCCTAAAGCAACTTTTCATGACTCTGACACCATTCCCATGAAATGTGACATTTTAACAAATAGGATTGTCATGTCTATGAGATTTATCTTCACTCTTCTCAGTACCATCGTTCCCTGAACTGTGTACCACCTTACATGAGAAACACAACCTCTTTTGTGCTATGTGGCAGCTGGAAAGTTCACATGGTAAAAAGCTCTTCCTAGGGTATACAAACTGTGAAATGTATTTTAAAATAAAGTTTTAATTACCCTTCGCAATTCAGAGCCAGCTTCTGGTTTTAGTCTAATTTAAACAGGGTTTTTCTCTCTGGCAGCCATCTGTTCCTTTTGCGTAAGCCTACACTTAAGTCATAATATTGAAACTGTGACATCATTCCTTCTATGATGTCATTAAATATCTCTGTAAGGTGGGGACCTGGGTAGTCAGGGAAGTGAATAATGTAGGAGCAAGATGCTTGTTCAACTGTAGATAATGGGAAATACAATGAATACAGAACAAGCTGAATTATTTTTCTATTGCTTTTCATTCCCAATTATTTTCTCATGTTGAAAAGACTGTTCCATAAAAGTAATGCCTTAATACATAAAGATAAATGAAGCTTTAAAATGCTTACATATATGGAATAAACAAGCATGGTCATGTGAATGCACCATTCTAATTGCAGGTCTGACTTTGTGTGAAACCAAAGTTTCTGGGCGGTATTTAATCGAAATAACAAGTTATGCTTTCTAACCATAGGCAATGTTTAGACCACAATTTAAGAACTAGGTTTATTCAGGGGGAGGCTGGGAAGATGACAGAGTAAGAGGACCCTAAGCTCGCCTTGTCCCACAAATACAACACAATAATGCATCGGTGTGAATGACCCGAAGACTACCAGAACAAACTCGACCACTGAAAGCAGAGAAGAGGCCACATCAAAGAGGGCACAAAGGGCAGAGACGCAGTGTGGACAGTGTGGAGAGAAATGGGCTGGCTGTCCTTGGGGGATGGGGCAGCCTTGGGTGAGGAAAGGAGAGAGAAATAGACTAATACCTGGGGGAGCCTGCACAGGGAAGATGACTCTCCAGAACATTTGGCTTTGAAAGCATGAAAGGCCAAATTTTGTGAGTTCTTATCAGAACTTAACCAGAGGGACTTGAAGCCTGGAATTTTAAAAACTGGAGGGCTCAGTTCTGGTAAAGCCCAGAGTGGAATAAGAAGCTGAATTCCTGCCCTTAAAGAGACAGCACAACAAACAGCCCACAGAGATACAGCCCAGAAGCAGCAGTTTGAAAAACATCTGGGGTATGTGGGAGAGAAAGCTATTTACTCATCTCAGAGCATGTCTGGAGGGGAGGGATCATTGGAAGATGCCTTCAGGAACAAATGAGCTGTCAGATGTCATCTTCCTCCCTTGCTTCTCAGCATAAACACACAGCCACCTGTGGGAACCAGCAGGGTACTGCCATCCACTACCTAACTTGTTTACACCAAGCCTCACTCACCTAGGCTTCAGTGGATCTGTTCAGAGGTCCATGCCAAGACACATAGTAAAAATGATTTAAAAAAATCTTAAAAGCCACAAAGGGGGGCACTGGGTGGCTCAGTTGGTTGAGCTTCCAACTCTTGATTTCAGCTCAGGTCATGATCTCAGGGTCCTGGGATCAAGGCCCGTGTCAGGCTCTGTGCTCAGCAGGGAGGAGTCTGCTAGAGATTGTCTCTCTTCCTCTCCCTCTGCCCCTCCCCCTCCCTGAAATAAATAAGTTAGTTTTTTTAAAAAGCAGCAAAAGAAGACAGTTACATACAAGGGAAACCCCATAAGGCTACCAGCAGATTTTTCAACAGAAACTTTGTAAGTCAGAAAGGAGTGGCATGATCTATTCAAAGTGCTGACAGGAAAAAATCTGCAGCCAAAAATACTCTATCCAGCAAGGCTATCATTCAGAATAGAAGGAGAAACAGAGTTTCTCAGACAAGCAAAAGGTAAGGAGTTCATGACCACTAAACCAGCCCTACAAGAAACATAAAAGAGACTTTTTGAGTAGAAAAGAAATACCATAAGAGTAAGAAAAGTAGGAAACATAAAAGCAGTAACAGTAAGTATATCTGTAACAATCAGTCAAGGGATTCACAAAATAAAAGGATGTAAAATATGACACCATATAACTAAAACATGGGGTAGGAGGGAGAGGAGCAAAAAATGGGTTCAAACCATCAACTTAATATAGACTGCTATATGCAGAAGATGTTATATACAAACCTAATAGTAATCACAAATCAAAAACCAGTCATAGATATGCAAAGATAAAGAGAAAGGAACCCAAGTATATCACTAAAGGAAGCCAGCCAACCATGAGAGAGCAAGAGAAGAAAGGATCAGAGAAAATCTACAGAAACAGCCACAAAACAAGTAACAAAATGGCAATAAATACACATCTATCAATAATTACTTTGAACATAAATGACCTAAATTCTCCAATCAAAAGACATAGGGTGACAGAATGGAGAAAAAACCAAGACCCATCTATACGCTGCCTACAAGAGACTTATTTTAGACCTAAATACACCTGCAGATTGAAAGTAAGGGAATGGAGAAACATCATGGAAATGGATGTCAAAAGAAAGCTGGTATAGCATTACTTATATTGGACAAAATGTACTTTAAAACAAAGACTGTAATAAGAGACAAAGAAGAACACTATATAATAATAAAGGGGACAATCCAACAAGAAGATATAACAATTGTAAATACTCATGCACCCAACATGGAAGCACCCAAATGCATAAAGCTATTATTAACAAACATAAAGGAAATAATCAATAGTAATACAGTAATAGTAAGGGACTTTAACATCCCACTTACATCAATGGGCAGATCATCCAAACAGAAAATCAACAAGGAAACAATGTCTTTGAATGACACACTGGACCAGATGCATCTAACAGATATAGTCAGAACATTCCATACTAAAACAGCAGAAGACACATTCTTTTCAAGTGCACATGGAACATTCTCCAGAATAGATCACATATTAGGCCACAAGACAAGTCTCAACAAATTCAAAAAGGTTGAAGTCATACCATGCATCTTTTCTGACCACGACACTATGAAACTAAATCAACCACAAGAAAATATCTGGAAAGAGCACAAATACATGGAGGTTAAATAACATGCTACTAAGCAATGAATGGGTCAACTAAGAAATCAAAGGAGTCAAAAATTACATGGAAATGAAAATGAAAACACAACAGTCCAAACTCTGGGATGCAGTAAAAGCAGTTCTAAGAGGAGAGTATGTAGCAATACATCTATCTCAAAAAGCAAGAAAAATCTCAATTAGGCAACATAGCCTTACACCTAAAGGAGCTAGAAAAAGAAGAACAAACAAAACATGAAACCAGCAGAAGGAAGGAAATAATAAAAATTAGAGCAGAAATAAATGACATCGAAACTAAAAATGCAATAGAACAGATCAATGAAACCAGGGGCCGGTTCTTTGAAAAGATCAACAAAATTGATAAACCTCTAGCCAGACTCATCACAAAAAAAGGGCGGGGGAGAAAGGATTCAAATAAACAAAATCAGTAATGACAGAGGCAAAATCACAACCAACACCACAGAAATAAAATGATTGTAAGAGAACATTATGAAAAACTATATGCCGACAAACTGGAAAACCTAGAAACATATAACCATCCAAAACTCAAACAGGAAAAAATAGAAAACTTTAACAGACCAATTACCATCAATGAAATTGTATCATTAAATCAAAAAATTATCAACAAACAAAAGTCCAGGACTGGATGGCCTCACAGGTGAATTCTACCAAACACTTAAAGAATAGCTAGTACCTATTCTTCTCAAACTATTCCAAAAAAAATAGAAGAGGAAGAAAAACTTCCAAATTCATTCTATGAGGCCAGCATTACCCATAAACCAGATAAAGATACTACAAAAAAGGAGAACCACAGAACAATATCTCTGATGAACCCAGATGCAAAAATCCTCCCCCAAAATATTAGGAAACCAAATCCAACAATACATTTAAAAAATCATTCACAACAATCACATGGAATTTATTCCTGGGATGCAAAGGTGGTTCAATATTCCCAAATCAATCAATTTGATATATCACATCAATAAGAAAAAGGACAAAAACTATATGATCAGTTCAATAGATGCAGAAAAAGCATTTAACAAAGTACAACATCCATTCATGATAAAAACACTCAAAAATAAGGGTTAGAGAGAACATACCTCAACATAATAAAGGCCTTATATGAAAACCCCACAGCTAGCATCATACTCACTGGGGAAAAAGTGAATGCTTTTCCCTTAAGGTCAGGAATAAGACAAGGATGTCCACTCTCACCACTTTTATTCAACATAGTACTGGAAGTCCTAGCTACGGCAATCAGACAACAAAAAGAAATAAAAGTCATCCAAATTGGTAAGGAAGAAGCAAAACTGTCACTATTTGCAAATGATATGATACTGTATCTAGAAAACCCTAAAGACTTCACCAAAAAACTATTAGAACTGATAAATGAATTCAGTAAGGTTACAGGATACAAAATCAATAGACAGAAATCCATAGCATTTCTATACACTAATAATGAAGCAGCAGGAAGAGATATTAAGAAAACAATCCCATTTACAATTGCACCAAAAATAATAA
The DNA here is from genome assembly GCF_964656455.1 of Halichoerus grypus. NCBI lineage: Eukaryota > Metazoa > Chordata > Mammalia > Carnivora > Phocidae > Halichoerus > Halichoerus grypus. The sequence goes on from NC_135717.1 coordinate 55,667,712, forward strand.
AATAAACTAAAATAGGAATAAACTTAGCCAAAGAGGTGAAAGACCTGTACTCTGAAAAGTATAAAACACTGATGAAAGAAATTGAAGACAACACAAATGGAAAGATATTCCATGATCATGGATTGGAAGAGCAAATATTGTTAAAATGTTCATACTATCCAAAGCAATCTACAAATTTAATGCAATCCCTATCATAATACCAACAGCATTTTTCACAGAACCAGAATAAGCAATTCTAAAGTTTGTATGGAACCAAAAAAAAAACCCCTAAATAGCCAAAGCTGTCGACCTCTGAGAGTCGTGGACCTGGGGCGGTGAAGGAACTGAGAAAAAGAGACGACAGTAAAGCGAGGCACAGGGGACCCCGAGCAAACAGCCCAAGGTCCTGGGGTTTATTTTCCATAATCTAATATACCTTCTACAATGATATAGATCTATAATGATTTACAGCAGGGGCTTAATATGGCACATTCTTCCACGTACCCAGGGTTAGTCAAGTGAAGCAATGCGAGTGGAGAAGGAATAAAGAAATCTGTAACTGGCTGTGATCAATTAATTATAAACACCATTGTACTCAGACCTTAACACAGGATAAGTGAACAAAGAAGGGAATGCACAGTGTGCTTTTTACAGCTGGCTTCCTATCTGCAAAACATCTTCTGCTGCGTACTTTAGAACAGACCACACACATCCCAGGGGCCTTTCACTCTGATCCTTTCAGGTTATTTTTAACCCTGCAATCTCGAGTTTTCTCAGAGATCTCGGAGTCGGAACGAACATGCACCAGTGGTCGTTGTGGCGTTCTGTTTCCCACACAAAGCAATCTTGAAAAAGAAAAACAAAACTGAAGGTATTACAATTCCAGATTTCATGTTATATTACAAAGTTGTAGTATTCAAAACAGTATGGTACTGGCACAAAAACAGACACATAGATCAGTGGAACAGAATAGAAAGCCCAGAAATAAGCCCACAATTATCTGGTCAATTCATCTTTGACAAAGGATAAAAGAATATGCCGTGGGAAAAAAACAGTCTCTTTAACAAAGGATGTTGGGAAAACTGGACAGCTACATGCAAAAGAATGAAACTGGGCCACTTTCTTACACCATACATAAAAATAAACTGAAAATGGGTCAAGGACCTAAATGTGAGACCTGAAACCATAAAAATCCTAGAAAAGAGCACAAGCAGTGATTTCTCTGACATTGGTCATAGCAACATCATTCTAGATATGTCTCCTGAGACAAGGGAAATAAAAGCAAAAATAAAACACTGGGACTACATCAAAATAAAAAGCTTCTGCACAGCAAAGGAAACAACCAGCAAAACTAAAAACCTACTGAATGGGAAAAGATATTTGCAAATGAGGTATCTGATAAAGTTATTATCCAAAATATATAGAGCTTACACAACTTAACACACACACACACACACACACACACACATCCAATTACAAAATAGGCAGAAGAAATGAACGGACCTTTCTCCAAAGAAGACATCCAGTGGCCAACAGACACATGAAAAGATGCTCAACATCACTCAATCATTAGGGAAATGCAAATCAAAACCACAGTGAGATATCACCTTGCAACTGTCAGAATGGCTAAAATCCAAAAAGTCAAGAAACAACAAGTGTTGGTGAAGATGTGGAGGAAAAGGAACTCTCGTGCACTGTTGGTGGGAATGCAAACTGGTGCAGTCACTGTGGAAGATTATGGAGTTTCCTCAAAAAATTAAAAATAGAACTGCCCTACGTTCCAAGAATCACACTAGTGGGTATTTACCCAAAGAATATAAAAACACTAATTTGAAGGGATATACGCATCCCTATGTTTATTGCAGCATTATTTATAATAGCCAAACTACGGAAGCCACCCCAGTGCCCATCAATAGATAAACGGGTAAAGAAGAAGTGGTATATATATATATATATATATATATAATTATAATATTATTCAGACATAAAAAAGACCCTACAAAATCTTGCCATCTGTAACAACATGGGTGGATTTAGAGAGTATAACGCTAAGTGAAATAAGCCAGTCAGAGAAAGACAAATACCATATGACTTCACTCATATGTGGAATTTAAGAAACAAAACAAACAAACAATGGAAAAAAACAAGGGAGACACAAACCAAAAAAAGAAACTCTTAATTAGAGAACAAACAGATGGTCACCAGAGGGGAGGTACATGGGGGGGGGGAGGATGAGCGAAATAGGTTAAGGGGATTAAGGGCATACTTATCTTGTGAACACTGAGTAATATATAGAACTGTTGAATCACTACATTGTACATCAGAAACTAATATAACACTGTATGTTAACCACATGGAATTAAAATAAAAAAAAAAGAAACAACTTGCCTCATTCTATTTAGTTTCTATTTTGGCATTAAAAATAAATTAATTGAAATTTGTCAATTAAGAATTTTTCAGATTTATAAGGTGCAACTGCTATTAGCAATATAGTAATATATGTGAATAGTGTTTTAGAGAGAATTATATTAATATTGAATTTATTAGATTATAGTAATTTACATCTTAATTTCTTTGAAACATTCCATGATAAATATTTAAACATTCATAGGTTATTACATGGATAGTTAGTTCTAGGTGAGCTTAGTAATTCTCTTAATTCTCTTAGTAATTCTCTTAAGTAATTCTCTCTTGTAATTGTTGAAAAACTCCCATAAAATAATAAAGAATCTCACATAACACTATCTGTACAAATATCCATTGGTTTTAAACTGAAGAATTCAGTGAGGAGAGAGACAAAGAGGTTTTTTTTAAATTACTTTGCGATAAATAATTTTAAAAAGAATCAGTCTTTGAAATTCAACATTGTTTTTAATAAATCAGTCGTATACACATCCATTTATTATTGTATTTTATGCCAACTCTAAAAAAACCACTTGGTCAAGTTCATTAGTTTTAGCATTGAATATATCCTGTGCTTCTCTCTGTGTCAGGCCCCGAGCTAGTCTGATCTCAAATTAGTGCTGCTAAGTCATGGTGCTAAGTCTCTAGGCCCAGGAATTTACAGATTGTAATGGCTGATGGATTTACTACACATCCACAGTGCGGTGTAATGGAAAGTGCACTAGGAAAGGAGGAGGAATACCTGGGGTTTTGATCACTTAAAAGATCCAAGCTTTAGTTCCTTCATCTAGGCAATAATGATAATATGTGGCATAATTATTTCACCAGTGGTCTGTGAGTTTCAGAACTGGCTCCTCCCATGCTCTTGGTATCATTTAATGACACCAACATCTAATCAACTGCCCAAGACAGGCCCTTGATTCTCCTTCTCCATCGCTGTCTCTGTGGGGATAATGACTCATCACTTACTCTTCCTGCTGTTTGCCCTGTTCTTGTCAAGGACAACATTATTCACCCAGATGTTAAATTCCACCCTTCCCTGCACCCTCACATGATGAAACCTGTCTACCTCACTAAGATCTCTAAATACGACCCCTCCTATCCAGTCCTCTGTTGTTAACTTAAGTCAGGCCCTCATCTGCCATCTGAACCACTGTAATAGTCTCCAAACAGGAATTGCTCCCTTAGCTTTACCCATGTGGCCACCATTTCGATCTTTCCAAGGGAAAATTGTATTACATTCCTCGACCGTAACTTACGGCTCTTTAAGGACCCCTTCACCTTCAGCACAAAATCCAACATCTTGGTCATCTGGGCTGCACCCATCCCTCCACCTCATCTCCCATTATCTCTAGCACAGGCACCAAATTTGGGCTAATGCCACATGGACTGTGATGCTGAGTGCCCCATGCTCATTGTGCTTACATGCTTTTTACAGAAGGTAGTCCCCCTGCTGTGAAGACTCCATTCTCCCTTATCTACTTGGCAGTCTTTCTTCAATCTGCAGCTCGTGAGAGGTTTTCTTCTTTACAAAGCTTTTCCTGAACAAGCCAAGCAGGATCTGTTATCTCTTTCTCTGAGCCAGCCCAGTTCCTAGCAGTACTTTTATTATTACACTCAGTGGGTCTGTAAAACAATTATTTGTTTCCATGACTCTTTTTTCTAATAGACACTGAACTTCTTGAAGGATGGAACAGTATGTTATTTGTCTTTGTTTATCCAGCTAATATCTCATACTATAAGTTGATGATCAATAATTTCTTATAGGTGGATGGATAGGTGGGTGGATGGATAGATGGATGGTTGCTTCTACCCTCATGCACTTTAGTTCTGATAATCACAGCTTTATCTTCAGTAACAAGATTCTTTTTCTTTCTTTTCCCCCCTCAACAGGTGTTCTTCTTTATCATCCATCCCTCAACACCTGAACCCCACCAACCTTTCTCTGAATAGTCTTCTATTCAATAGACTCCACTCAAATGAGTTACTCCTTTCATTGTTCTTTCATAACACTTCATATTTAGTTGTACTAAAAAAAAAGCTTTCAACACTTTTAATTGTAATTATTAGTTTAAATACCTATATCCTTCCCTTAGACTTTACATTCCTTAAGACAGCATCTCAAATTTCTTTCTCATATCTTTATTCCCAGCAGAGGCTAGCACAAGGTAGGTGATAGTACAAGATAGTAGGTGCTTGCTGAATTAATTCATAAAGGTGTACCTGAATGTATGAAATGAAATAATGTATTTGAGAGTTCTTTGAAACTGGAAAGCCCAAGACAAATGTTAGATATTGTTATCATCTTGATCACGCCCACGAATCATATCCTTTCCTCTGCTCCTTACTTCTTTCTACCTAGACAGCCCACAGACCCTCATCTAAATTATCACTTCACACAGATTTCCTTGCTCCCACTCAGAATGCATTTTGACATTAAACCAAACCCCTCAGCACTTGGATAAGATCTAGAATATAAAGAGGCTTGAAAAACAGAATCAACTCTCTTGCGATTTAGTACCAGCCTTAAAACGCTAGTAAATGATAACCATATTCTGAAAATGAAGATTGCCAGATCATTTTAGGTACCATTTTTTTTTGGCTAATGGCAGTATGTTTGTCCTAAATTTGTGCCTGTTCCTTATATAGAGAGAATTACTTTATTAGTTAGGGAACAAAAGTATAAAACATGCAACAGAAGAAATTTTATATATATATATATATATATGAATGATAAGAACAAATACTTGATACAAAAATTTCAACTTCTTCCCAGGAAATTCCAGGATATTTTATGAATGACCTTGCAATTACTTCATCCACCTTGAAGAAGGGACCTTCTCCAGTGTGAAAGGCAGTAGCCTCTTTGTATTTCAAAATCACCCCACTGCCTATTAGGGCAAGAGGTGAAAAATACCTTAAAGTCTGGGGAAGATTGGAATAAGAAAGAAGGTAATTTTCATGGATATAGAATATGGAATGAGCAGAGTTGACATCTCCACTTATATAAGAAGTGCTATGAGATCACTGATGACTGGGAGGGGCAGGACCTCTGCTAATCCTCATCTGAAAGACGTCAAGCAGAGTACATTTTCCCATGATACCATTCTGACATTTGGGGTCAATCCTTTCTCCAAGTGAAAAAAAGTCACTTGCATAAATGCGACTTCAGTAGCACCTTGACAGTCCCTGGAAGTCATCCAAATGAATGCCAATTTAATGTGGTGAAGTCACCTTGTTAGACATTTATGGTGCAGGGCTGCTCCAAGATGTCTTTGTGGTGGGGTGCACTACTCATAGTTGAGTGCTGGTGAGAAGTATGTGAGTGATGCTCCCATCACAGAACAAGCAGCATGGTCTAAGAACATGGCTTCTGAGACAAACACAGTCTGGCTTTATTCTCAACCTGTCATTTTGGAAGTTGAGTTACTTAGCTTTTTTGAGTCTTGGTTTCCTCACCTATGAAATGGGGATGATCATACCTTCCTCATATAGTTTTTGCAAGGATTAAATGAGATAGGGCTGTTTTAAATACCTGATGATTATTATGTGGGTTTTTTTTTTTTTTTTTTTTTTGCTTCCTCTATCTCTCCTATCCTATCCCCCATTAACATCTCATACCAAACTCTGGGGGTTTTTTTAGGACTTTCCTTTGAAAATTGTGCATGATCACTGACGCTATTTTTTCCCCCATGGATTTTGCACATCAGTAAGGAAAATGAAAGTGAAATCATTTCTCAGTTTCCTTCACACTAATGTTCAGTTATCCAGAGGGTGTCATATCACCAAATGTCAGTAAAAATAATAATATATAATGCATAATATATAGTATGTAATATATAATATATGATTTCATCTATCTATCTCCTGGCTTTTTAATGATAGCAAATTTGTCAGCTTCATTTTTTAACTGCATTTTCCAAATGTCCAAAATATCATCTTTTGCTCCTCTTCTGAAGAAATCATCTCCTCTCCATGTGACTATGAAATTTTTAAAAGGACCATACCTCCCCCCGCCCCGCCCAAATCATACTCCTTTCTATGTGCTATTCTACAGAATAAGAATTCCCAGGGGTTACTTTCAAAACTTACATGTGCTGATGAATCTCATTAAACATGTTCTCCTTCCTGTAGAAAGATATCTACATCTATGGTGATATTCTTCAGATAACATTTATAAGATAGGAAGCATTTATATAAAATTTACCTCTGGAGAATTGGGTCCCTACATTCCCCATTCCTCTCTTAGATGAGGCTGTTATAAGACCACATCAGAGGGATCACACATGGCCTCATGGGTCACTGCAAGGCCTTGGCTTTTTCTCTGAGGGAAATGGGAAGTGAGTGGTGAGTTTTGAGCACATGAGAGACCTAATCTGACTTAGTTGTGCTGATAGCACTTTCATCGCTATATCTGAATAGATTGTAGTAGAGCAAAGGCAGAAAAGAGAGGAGAGCAGTTGAGAAGGAGATGGTGGTGATTTGGACCAGGAGGGTAGCAGGAGAGATGGTGATATGTCCAGATTCTGGTCACATTTTGAAAGTCGAACCAAAAGCTGTCCTAGTAGGCTGGAAGTGTAGTGTGAGATGAAGAAAGCAGTCAAGGATGATTATAAGGTTCTTAGTCTGAGCAAATGGATAGATGGAGTTGCCATCAGCTGAGAGAGGGAAGGGTGTCGGAACAGCTGGTTTAGGGTGGTAGATGAGGGCTCTAGTTTGAGACATGTTAAGCTTGAGCTGTCTATTAGACATCCAGGTGGAGAAGGCAAACAGGCAATTAGATATGCAATTCTGGACTACAGGAGAGAGGTCTGGTCTGGTGAATGTGCCCCTTAATATTTGTAAGAGGCTTAGAGCAATATCAGATTCCTAGTAAGAAAGTAAGCAACGGTCATCATTAATATGATTCCTTTAACCATGTCATTCAAATTGTCCAATATAACTACTGCCTACTATATGTATTTATACTCTGAACTAACAATTAAAGAAATTTACACAGTAATCCTTTCTTACTTTTCAGGTTTATCACTGCCTTGTCCCCATGCTACCCTTTGATGGGAAATTCCCCATTTTTCAAGTGCATTTTGTGGGGAGGGCGTTAAAGTTCAAAATAAGATTAAAACAACACTATGTGTGCTATAGTCAGTATAATTCTGGACAATGTCCTTTGAGCACAAAATGTTTGGCAGTAGGAGAAGTCACATAGAATGATGGTTAAGATAGCTGATTCTAGCATTGAAATTAACTCATATTCTAACACATCACTTTGAATAAATTTCTAATGTCTCACTTCTCCAATTCTCCATCTGTAAAATTGAGATCAGTGGAATTATGGAGAATATTAAATGGGGTAATAGATATAAAGTGCTTAGCACAATGCCAGATACAAGTAAGTTCTTATAATTTTCAGCTATTATGATGATAAGCAACTTTACTTTGTGTTTTCGGTTGTAACTAAGACTAAAATCTCTCCTATGGCTTTTCATTTACCATAGACTTTTCATTGAATACCTATTTCAATATATCACTTAAAACTTACAAGACTTAGTCTCAAGGCATTAGGCCAAAGGAAAGAAAAAGACATTAAGAGCAGAAATAGGAGTCTGATCCAACATGTTATTGGCACCTTCATCCCCTGCTTGTCTCCCCACCCACCCCCAGCACCTTGCCCATATTGGTAATTAAACTGAAGGAACTGACTCAAAAGAAACACACTAAACTTCCCTCTTCCCTCTTATGTTATTTTAATTGTGTATATTTTGTTTTTAAGCATGGTTCTTTGGGGGAAAACACAATGTGTCTACTATAGAAAAACACATATTCTTTTAGGCAAGTAATTTTAGAAGCAAAAGACGGTCTCCAGGGTAAGAAGATGGAAAAGGAGTGGTATTAGCAGAAGATGGCACAGAACGAATGCACATTTTATAGTGTAAAAGAAAGATATTTTAGCCTCCCTGCCTAAAACAACACTGTGCACTATCAGTTATGCTGAATTGTTGAATAGAATAAAACAGAACCAGCTACAATATGACTGCTTAGAGTGAAAGTCAATAGTCAACTCCTAGGGAGCATCTCGCACTCGTGACACACAGAGGCTTAATTGGTCCTCCTATGGTTTGGAAGAAAGGCCTTGAAAATACTTCTGACTTCTTTGAAGCAAATTTATAGACATATAACAGTGCTTTAATCCTTGCATCCTGGAATTGCCAAGGTAATAGAATATCAGTGGATAAAAGCCTAGTAAGACAATCATCATCTGATATTCCAACTCTGTGCCAGGCCAATTTGGGATTTCAATCATTTCCATTCTCTGCACCCTGAACTCCCTTCACACAATGTCTAAAGGGTGTATTTTTCCTTCACATTTTTTTCCATATTGTCTCCTGATTTCTTTCTTTCTCTCTCTTTCTTCCTTCCTTCCTTTTTCTTTCTTTCTTTCTTTCTTTCTTTCTTTCTTTCTTTCTTTCTTTCTTTCTTTCTTTCTTTCTTCTTCTTCTTTCTTCTTCTTCTTCCTTCCTTCCTTCCTTCCTTCCTTCCGTCCTTCCTTCCTTCCTTCCTTTCTTTCTTCTTTCTCCTCTATGTGTCTGAATCTCTACCATGGTATTTTTGGGGTTAACTTCATGCATCCCTTTTTACTTGTTATGATCTAAATTTCTTGAGATCATCTACTCTTGCTCTGGACTCTGCTTCACTCTCTGTAGCTGGTGCTTCTCTTATACACCTCTCTTTTCCTGTTCATTTACATAGTCTTACATCATAAAACAGTGCTATTCTTACTATGATCTCTAAAGAAATGAGAAGACATCCATAAAAATTATCATGAAATGATAAATTCTATTTAAAAACTAGGCATGCCAGAACACAAATATCTGTAGGAGTGGTGCCCCTTTTTGAAAAGTTGCAGTGATATTCACAAATGATGATATATCCCAAAATGACATTGGAATTAATTTTGGAACCGCTTTATGATCTTCACAAGAAAATCACCATATTACCTTACCTTAGTTTCATATTTTACCCAGATTAGTATTACTCACCTAATTCACCAGACTGATGCCAAATTCCCTTTGATAGCTTCCAGAGTTCATAGCCTTCCCACTTCTATGAAGGATTTTCAAAAGGAACATATCCTGAAGACAAGTCTGAAGGAGAATTACAAAATTGTCTTTGAGTAATGGAAGCATAATTAAAACGTCTTAGTTCCCAAGTACTTTAGAAGGGAAAACTCCCTTTTAGGTAAGGGTAAATTCCCTTATTTCTGGTAACACATTGCATTTACTATTTTATAGTTACATCATAAGAGCCAACTCAAAAGTTCTGTTACTTTAATTATGTTTCAGTACACAGTGCACTTAGAACTTTTAATCTGTATATATGGAAGATACATTCTTGATAATAACAGTGTGTCTGTCTTATTGTCTCTAGGACTATACTTGATAAAAAGGAACTACTAGAGTTTGCTCAACTTGGCTGTTACTTGGAATATGATCTCTTTGGGACCGAACTCCTTCATTACCAATTCAACCCGGATATCGACATGCCCAATGATAATAAAAGAATTAGAAGGTAAATATGATGAAATCTCTGAGAGCATTCCCTTTTACCAGCCCTTTTTGATTCATATCTAGGCGGGTATTAGCAAAGATTCAGAACACAGTATGCAGGCGGAACCAGAGACTTTCAGAAAAAAAGTATCAGTGCTGTTGCAGGCAGAAAATCTCTATATATTATTTCAAGAAGCAAATGAGTCATCCTAAGTAGGCAAAAGCTTAGCAGAGCCTTAGAAGTTCAGTGCAGATGGGCAGCTGACAAGAAACAGATAATACTTAACCCCTGCCATGACAATAAGAGAACAAAGATGTTTTCCTCTTTTTATCCTTAATCAAGTAAGCTGTTTCTTTCCCATGTTGCCCACACTGAAGCCCTCACCTCCTACAATGAATTTCTGAAATGCTTTATAAAAAATATTCACTACAGAGATGATTGAAACTTAAATGCTGTAAGTCGAATGTCTAAAGATGAAACATCATAGAAGATCTAACCCCTCAAAACTGTCTAAGCGAGTAATTGTACGAGTCATTCTCTGCAACCAAGTGAAAATTTTTGGAGTCAAGGGTGGATGGCTACCAGTTTGTCTTGGTTACGTGGTGATGTGAACCCTGAATGCACCAAGTTAGGGAATCTGGGAGGAGAAACAGATTTGGGATTCACAAGGATGCCTGGCTTGGGAGCATCTAAGAGTTGCTATCCATGAAGCCATGGATAAGGGGATGAAGCTCAGAGCAGAGATCTGGACTCAGACATAAATGTGGGCATCTTCGGTCTGTATGTCATGGTTGGCAGCATGGGAATGAATGAGATCACTCAGAGAAGAGAATGAGGACAGAACCCTGGGGAACACTGATATTTAAGGAATGGACTCAGGAAGAGTCACTCAAGGACAGATTGAAAAGTTTTCAAAGTGAGAAGAGTATCAGGGAAATGTGTTGTGGTGGGAGTCGGGGTGGGAGAATGCTTAAAACAGAAGGGCTTGGACACCTGAGAGGTGGCAGGCATCAAGTGAGGTAAAGGCTGAAAGTGTCCACTGGATTTCATAGACTGGAGATTCTCTTGCACAGTCAGGAAGTACAGTCTCCATAGACAACGCTTGAGGAGTAAGGAGGGGGTAAGGAAGAGGAGAGAGAATGTGGAGGGTACTCTTTCAAGAAGCTTGGTAGTAAAGGGAAGCAGGGGTGTAGGGCCAAAGCAAGAAGCCATGGCAGGATCAAGGGAAGGTTTTGTTAAGAGTTGAGCAATGTTTATGTGCCTGAGAGCAAAAGCAGAGAGACAGAGACAGAGGCAGAGACAAATCCCAGGAAGCAGTACTCATTCTACAGCGCTGTTATGGAATATATATGAAATAAAGTATGCAGAGTTTTTATGTGAGTGTCTGGTGCAGAATATGAAAATAGTCAATCGATGCTAACTTAAAGCAATCTGCAGAGAGGAGCTACAGAGCAAGGCTTTAAGGAGACAAACAGATGGAATCTGGGAAGCAAACAGAAAGTCGGTTGAAAGGGTAAGGCAAGCAATGGGGTGAATGCAGAGAGCTGTCGTGGCAAGAACAGGAAACTGAGGACATATGGCCACCCATGTTCGGTAGTGTCCCTGTGAAGGAGACTTGGTTATCTTCTGAGAAGGAAGGAACAGATTCAGGGCAGGACCTCATAGAAGAGGAGGGAGGCTGGGAATGGATGCTGAGGGAATGCGAGAGACACTGATGGGACGTGTTGTGTGTGAGACCCACGTGAGGCTCAAGGTCATGACTGCATGACTGCACAGTGGCACCAATGCACATGATGTGGTGATTATTTCCACCCAAAATGTTGTGTATTTTGGCAGTAAGACCAAGGAAGCTTTGAGGAGAAGCAGAAAATGTCAACAGAGAGAGGGTTGGGATTCTGTCTTCGAAAACATGGCTGACAACTGGGGGAACAGGGGTGGGGTTGAGTGAGGGTCATGAGGTCCAAGATGGAGGAAAGAAGGTATAGAGAAAAATGGGAAGATAAAAGAATAATATAGCAGAGGTGAATAACCGGAAGCTTGAGTGAAGGGGGAGAATGTACACAGAAGGAGGTGAGTGAGAAGGTAGAAGGATGTAACTTGGGGTCAGAGTGGGGAACTGAAGATCGAGATTTCAGAGAGGAAGTAGTCTTCCGTGATGACAAGGCCCAGAAAGTGGTTATGGGTGCAGAAAACCATTTGGAATACAAGTAAAGAAAACTGACCTACAGAAGGGATGTCCAGAAACTGAGGCTCAAGCAGCAATAGTAGGACATATACACACACGGGAGTTGAGGGAAAGATCTAGAGCCGGTGGCCACAGTTGGGACAGCCCTCAGCTCTTACCCTGGGCAGTCAACCTTTACATCTGTTTGCCTTCTGCTGTCCCTGTGTATGGTCACTCCTCCTTGATGGTTCGAGTTTAATATCCTCAGGGAGAGCTAGCTGATCCATGTAACTCTAGCTATGTCAATATGGAGATGATCAGCCGTATGTGAGCAAACTGATCTGACTAGTGAAGCTAGGTCTTTTAAAAATTTTTTTACACCACTGACATCAATTCTTTGATACACTGATTTATTGTTTCTTTTTTGTTTGTTCATTTTGAATTATGATTTTAACTTACGTGCCCTAGGAGCACCATTCAGTAGAGGCAAACACGTGTCCCTATGGCCCCTGTGCCATACTCAGAGGTGAATATTCTCTGGAATTTAAAGTGGGTGGTTTGGTAGGGCTTTCTCATCTTTCATGATCTCAAAACCATGGTTTCCTGAGGAATGCCCTCAATACACATTTTATAACTCATCTTAGAAATAGGAAGTTTGCTTTTAGGACCTGCTTCCTTTTCCTAAGCCCCTTTGTGGCAGTGAGCTGTATCTTTTGTATCTTTAGAAGGAATCCTATGCCATCCATGAGGCTCCTGGACCTTGAATAAGAGAGAGGGAGCCTGCAAAGGGGTCTAGGAAGGAAATATGGGGGGGAGGGACAACCGACACCTCATCTCATATTCCTTCTTAGCAACTTTTGGCTATTAATTCAAGAACAAGAATTTCATTCTGATCAGCTTTCCTTGAACCAAATGTAAACATTCCAGATGTATTTCTATACATCAAAATATATATGTAATATATGTGTGTTTATGTATGTCTATGTATGTATATATACTTAACTGTCCTTAAATGAAAATCATGCATTAGGTCACTTGACTTAAGTCCAGCTCACGGTAATTACTGAATGACCTTTCGGGAGGGGATGTGCTCCAGTACCCCCCTGCCCTCCCTCCTTTGGGCACCTGATTTTCATCATCCATTGGCAGTCCTTTTCTGAGCCTTAGTCATCTTACAGCTCTGAACTGCAAGAACATAGAAGCACGCTTCTGCCTACCTCTGGTTTTCAGCACCAGAAATTCTGTGTCTAACACCTGTTTTCAATCTTATGCTCCATTTCTCAAATCTTATTATATCTCTGCCTTTTCACACTTTGTAGTCTCTCTCTAATATTTGTTTGCAAAACACTAACTCATTTGTATTTCTATAATTACTGTCATATTTGTCTTTTCATCTACAGTGGTTCCTTCCTTCTGCCTGCATCTCTGGAACTACTGTTCTTCCATACAATGGCACGGCACGAGAGAGGAGCTTTTATTCTAAGAGTGGCCAAGCTAGGGCACCTGGGTGACTCAGTCAGTTGGGTGTCTGCCTTTGGCTCAGGTCATGATCGCGCAGTCCTGGGATCCATATCCCATATCGGGCTCCCTGCTCAGCAAGAGTCTGCTTCTCCCTCTCCCTCTACCCGTCCCCTCTGCTCATGCTCTCTCTCTCTCTCTCAAATAAATAAATCTTAAAAAAAAAAAACTCTTTAAAAAAAAAAGAGTGGCCAAGTTATATCTTGATAGTCAGGAGATAATTATGTTTGCAGCACCATGGCAGTATTTTCTCATGAGAGAACTGGTCTCCACATGCTCGACTTAATGAGTTCTAAGGGTTCTCCTTTTTCAATGAGTATCTTATCCATTATACTCTTTCCTTACTACTTCACAATCTGATAACTTTGGGTTTCAGGGTATGGCACGAGGTCACATATGGGAATTTGTTTATCCATCTGTAATAACATGACATCATTTTTTTTTTTTTTTACTCAGACAAGGAAAACAGACAAAAACTTTGGGAAATGCTCAGAAAATATAAGGGGGGGAGGTGTACCCTAAAATTTCTGGGAATGTGATACTCCTTTTCATTTGGTGATCAAGGTTTGTTAAACTAAGTTCCAGCAATGTGTATGCATTCTGTCAAATCTTCCTCTTTTTTCATAAATGATGACATAACTCACTTAGAGCATTCCCTTAAGGAGAGTCTGTTCCAAAAGTAACGTCAGATCAGAGCTTTTGGACACTATACAAATTTTAAAGAGGTAAATATCCACGGTGGCACAAACAGAAGTCCAAGTACTTATAGGACACGCGTGGGTACATGTGACATGAACACAGATTTCTAGACAAAAAGGCTCAGGGTGGCTTTTCTCTGGCACTTGCTTTCCTTTGATCTACAAACACAAGATCTCATCTTCAATTATAATTTTATTTTAAAATGTGTGTTCTCGGAGGGCAAGGCTTTGTGCTTGAGGTTTTTGTGCGGTGGCCCACAATGTGCTTATTTTAGTCATTATTAAATATGACTCATGCACTGGATGGCAAGAAATGTCACAGAAGCAAAAAGGATACCTTTTAAATAATTAGCCCTTGGAAGAAGGTGCTGTCCAACCATCTAGATTCATTTGGGAATCCAGAGACTGACAAGACTGTGTAGAGAATGCCAGAGAAAAGCATTGTCTCCAAGTTGCACCTCCTGCCATCAGCGACTGGTGGAAGTCACGACGGACAGTGCCCAGAGTCCAGACACACACAGATGGTAGCTGTCAGGAGGTGACTCACACTGTAGATTACAGCATTTAACAAAGCAAAGAGGATTAGATGTTTAGACAGAAGTTGGAAAGCCATTCTGTAGGCAACTGGCTATAAATTTAAAGGAACAGCTCAATATTTATAACAATCTTGTTGAGGTAGAAGGAAGATAGAGTCAATTGTTGTTGGTTGATTTAATCCAATGCTCCAAGACGACTCCTAAGTCAAAATTCCCATAGACTTCGAAGGGACCAGTGCTCAAAATACAGAGGTACCTTTGCTGACCTTTCTAAAATGACCATCTAGCTGATCATATGCCCTTCACTTTCAAACCAACAGATTTTCCTCTCAGAATGTTTTACTTGTATGAAGATTCCTTTTGCTTCCCTATTTTAATCACAAATTGCCATTGATTGTATTTGCTAGAAGAAAGGAAAGAGAGAGAGACAGAGAAAGACAGAGAGAGAGAGAATGGGTTCTGGAAAATGGGTCCACTAGGAGAGGTATTTTAGAGCAGAGAGCTGGATACAAATCCAGAACAAAGTTACTTTGGGAAATGCCAAAGCGGCTGTTCATTCAGACTGCCTATTAGAAGCTGTTTTTAATGCAGCATTGCAGGCATTGTCATAAATACCACAGGCTAGAAATTTCTGTGTGCATGGAATAAGGATCAGGTTCCTACTAGGATGCAATACTATCTTTATCATCACCACGCAATATTAAGGGCCTCCCACTACACGTGCCATAGCGGAAGGCAGTATGAGTAAAACGTTTAAAATGCCCTGATAATTTTAAATGTGAGACCAATGCCATATAATGAGTCAACATTTTTCACAGAGTGCGTCTTCTGGTGGATGAGGGCTATGAAGATCGAATTCTGATGGCGCACGACATACATACGAAGCATCGGCTAATGAAATATGGAGGTCACGGCTATTCTCATATACTTACCAACATTGTTCCTAAAATGTTGCTTAGAGGTATCACTGAGAATGCACTTGATAAGATACTAATAGAGAACCCTAAGCGATGGCTAACTTTCAAATAGGATGGTTGTTTATGAATTCACACCTTGAGCCTAAAGCTTGCAAAGAACATTTTCCAGTGGTTTCAAACCCACTGTGAGATATTAATCAGACCTCTCTGTAGGACTAACGGTGGGTCATTTCCTTTTTATGAGAATTAGAAGAGTTTTGCCTTCTCAGAAACCACTATTACCTCTGTACCTTTAGGAAATTACTGACCTAATTGAGCCCTATTGTTTTGCCTTCACAAAATAAATACAGAAATATCTATTTCCAAACAGTGATTTATTTACAGTCTGTATCCCCTTAGTGGAGTTTTGTTTTGTTTTCTTAATCTATCAGCTGCACTACTTGAGAAAATTTAAAGTGTTTCTAGTTAAATTACCCCCTTCTGGAGCAATCTAATGTTTCTTGTAATATTGATGATCCTACTAATTATCCTGCTGTTCTTTAATTAATGCTTAATGAATAATACGGTACTTTAAAATAGCTTCAGCAGCAAGGGAAGTTAAGTTTTGAGGCTTTTTTTTTTTCCCAAAGGATACTGTAATACAATTACCAATTCACAATGGTAAAAAGATTGTGTAAGCTTAATTATATGCTGTCTACTTTATCTATATTTACTGATAATAAATCAGTTTTGTTGCCCGTGGCTTCCCAGTATCCATTTTTGCTGTAAAACTTTGTTGTTTTAAAAAATTTGTATAAGGGAGCATGAACACATAATAGTAATTTATAAAAATTCAATCATAAAAGTCAAAATATATTACATAATATAGTTTAATGAATCATTACATTTATAATAACAAAGGCCACAGTTTAATTAATAATATATAATGCAAAAAAAGAGAAATGTTTGCCTTATCTATATTCCCTTTATTTCCTTTACCTTTTGTTTTTCCTTGGGCCTAAAGAGAGAAAATAATGCTTAGTTATCTGAAGAAAAGGTCAGATCTATTAGAAATGACATTCTGATTCTAGAGCCTACTCTTCAAAAGGTACCCTGCCCTGATGTTTGGTGTAAATAAAGCCTTTTTGAAACCCATAGAAGATGTGCACTGCTGTTTACAAATTAATTTTTTGGTTGATTCCTCATTATGCTATTTGTTACCTCCCCCCCAAAAAAATCTCCAAACCCTTGCTACCAATTCGTCTTTGATAAGTATATATTGTTAAACAGAAATAAATCCATTGCAACTCCTTTATGAGTTATCCAACATATTAGAAAGGCCAAACAGAATTAGTCACTATTCTTGATGAATGGGCTAAGTGTTTTTAATCATAAAAATCATGACAGTTACTCAGACCAAGGCATTTAAACCAAGCCAACAGCACCTTCAGATGGGAACACCATGCGTAACTCTTTTGGAAAGTTAGGGTTTTCTAAATACAAGATATTTCCGTGGATCAAAGATGATCAAGCTTTCTGTGTATTAGAACACAAAGTACCCAAGAGGAACAAGCCAGGAGAACAAACTAATTCCTTTAAATGAAAAAATGCAAATGTCCTTCACCAGTAAAACAAGCAGATTTTTAAATCCCCATTTTTCAAATCTACTTGTTCAAAGAGTCTTCAAAGGCAACTGAGAGGGGGGACAGATTTTTCATTGTAATAGTGGAAGTTGTCTCATAGTTAGGATCTATCAACATGCATTTTTAATCCTTTTCTTAGATTAAAGAGATGGCTTTTGGCAGTGTATTTTAACCAGAGGGAAATGATTTGCACTACTCTCAGCATCTACTTTCCTGTCAGCTTTAATCCACCTGAGAAAAAAGAAAAAAATGGATAATTCAAATGCATATAATTCATAAACATTGCAAAAGAGAGCCACTTTGTTTCTGCAGTCCTAATATTAACAGTCTGCCACAGAATGCAGTGCAAGTATTGATTGGCATATGGTAATAAAGAAGCCACAGGCTTAATTTACAGACCTGTGATGTATAGGGCATTTTAACCTAATAAAATTTAATTTTCTCGGTAACTCTTAAAAGAGAAGTCACTTAAATTATCTTGCTATTCCATATACTTTTGTAATCCAAAATATATTTCGATCCAAAATAAGTCAAATAATTTATGTGTGTTTGTGTGTATATATACACATACTTTTTTTTAAATTAAATTTTTGAGGCTCTACAGCCACTGTGCCTATGGTCTGAAGCCATGTCTATATTATATTTGATTTAACATAGGTTAAACCAAAGCTGACATATGGATAAAAGATTTAACATAGGTGTGTGTGTGTGTGTGTGTGCACACAAATACACGTATATGTAGCAGGTATTTGTATAAAATATATACACTTTGTTGTCTTATTGGTTATATGTGAAATTGTTCATTTTGAAATAACCTCGGGCCACGACTCATAGTAACTATTTGAAGGCCTTACTTAGGGTCCCCTTGGTGACTCATGCAGTAGCTCAAATTAAACCATTGTGCATTGGGTTATGAATAATCTTTTGTTCCAAAGAAGGCAAAAGCCTCAGTCTGATTTAACACCAAAGAATAAATTTCTCTGACTTTCTAAGTAAATCTAAATGCATTCTATTGACAAAATGGACACACGGGGGATTTTCTAAATACCATACATAATTACACATTTTCACACTTAGAGGGTAATCCTATGATACAATTTCGATCTCTACTTTTAAAGACTATCACCAGAAAAGAGAGAAAAGAAAACTCGTAAGAAAAAGAAAATGTGAAAATGATCATAGGCTTGGGAATTCCCTCAAATCCAGAAAATTCCAGGTTAAGGCTTGAAGTTGAATCATTCCCAGGACTAGCTCTAAAGTTAACAAAAGTACAAGGCAAACAATTTCTTTGGGGACAAGCAGCATTATTTCAATCAGACCTTCTCCTGCAGGGTAAAATCATCCTCCCCACGCTATGAATGGACTCCAAGTATCATAATAAGCAGGTGAACTCACAAGAACCAAAGCTGACATATGGATAAAAGCAGCAAGATCACAGTACACCAAAGTATCATATATACTGGAGAAATAATTCAGTGTCTTAGATTTTTCTATAAAAATTTGTGATCTATATAGGACTTCATTCACATGGACACTAACGATAAGGAGGAGTATTTGCTTTGGCGGTAGTGAATAACACATCTGCTTATCTTGCTTTTAATTTTTTTTTTTTTTTTTTTTACATAATGTTTCTGAGTATACAGATGTGAGTCAGGTAGCATTTGAATTCCCCACATATACACAATCGAGGTGCCCCGCAACCGGCATCCCCTGGGATCCTTGAGTCACTGACGTTAGCCATCCGAATCCAGTGTCCAAACTCAGAATAATAAGCTTAGTTTCTGCGTTATCAGTCAGCGTAAATAATAAATCCAGAAAACGTGCTGTATTTGTTGTTATTCCCTCCGTGGGCTTTCCCGCCATCTAATTTGATGTACACTTCGTCTCCTGGCTCCAAATGAAGAACGACGCTGTTGCTGGCGTAGTCGTAATTCTGATCAGCGTCTTGGGCGATGGCGCTGGCTCGCACCTGTGTGAAACAAACAGGAATTAGGACCTGTAGGAGACAGCTCCCGGGTTGTCCTTGCTGCCATTCACACAGCATCAGAAGCCGACCTGTGCCGTGGCACGGAATTCGGCATGGGCGTTGGAGCTCCGGGAGGATATCTTTCTAAGAGTCTCAACTGCGTTGCTGGAAAGGAGGAGCAGAAAGATCACAAGGTGCTATGGCGAGGGTCGGTCCAGCAGCCTTCTCCTACTGTGTGCTGTAAACAGCGCGCACCACGCTATCCCCTTCCTAAATTAGCACTTTTTCTCATTCCTTGAATCTCTAGGCCCAATCACTTCTTGAAATGGAAATAAGGGTAATTTTTGTGCATTTCAATTTAAGCCAATTAGCAATATTCTAAGCAGCTGTTTACGAGGACAGAGGTTCAATCCGAACTTCAGCTGGTCCCCACGCTTATTAGAAAATGGAGATCCTTGGCAGTTGAGACTCAGAGAAATAACATGACTCCAACTCTACTATATAGGGAGAGAAAAAAAAAGAAGAAAGCCTTTTGATTTGGGGCTTTCGAAATCTAATACAGGTAAAGCCTTTTTTTTTTTTTTTGCCAGAAACCCCCGTTTAAAACGTCACCTAAGTTTGCAGGGTTCATTTTGTTATTTGTGCCTTTTTATTACTTACCTGTGATGTGTACACTCAAGTAAATTATTTAATTTTGACATATCTAAAAGTTATAGTAGGAACTAAGCTTTGAAGCCTCTAAAATTTCTAAAATTTTTTAATGATGTGATTGAATACCCTTTTCCATTTTAGGTGATTCTGAAAATGTGTGGTTTGCTTTGAGGATGGAAGTTGCCTATAATCCACTTGTGTTGAGCCTGTGATCTCATTAGTGGGTTGATAGACATTTGCAAACAGTCAATTTACCTATCATTTCAAGTAATATGGACATTCTGTCACATCCTCAACTCAAATTAGGCTTCAGATTCATTTAGCTATATTTTGATTCTGCCTTGGAAAAAAAATTTCAGTAGGCACACTTGTATTTGATTTATTTCAGTAAAACATCTTCTACTCTGTGGCTTGTTCCTATTCCACTATAATGGTTATTTCCCCAAATAACATAGCAAGTGATTTAGTGATTTTGTAAACCTGCATTATGTAATAATGCATGGCTTGGGGTACAATATGCTGGATTTTATCACTTGGCAAAATGAGGGAAATGAGACATAAGTCAAGAATTTCCATGCATTTTTTTCAAAACTTAAATGATAGGTTTTCAAATTAAATTTTCATGTGGTATGCTCTCACATTAATGCTGAAATGTTAAAAAAGGAGAAGGCTCTTTGACACTGCTGAACTTGTAAAGTAATTTGAGTAGTATTGTAAAATTTTCCTTCTGGATATCATATAGCAAAAAGAGAAAGGGGCTTAAAGGATTTAGAATTGCTTAACACTGTGCTGACATTAATACAGTGAATGCAATATACCACGCAATTAGGCTCCGAAACCCTGACTCAAATGTATACACCAGTTCAATGAGGTGATCTATTTGGACCGTTAAGTAATAATACAATTTAATGATATAATATTTCCTAGAAATTAATCATAAGTTTGTAGGAGTTGAGTGCTTTGATTCATTAATTTCATCTAGTCATTAATTCCCTGGGAAAAAAAATCTACAAGGAGGATAGCGTTGTTACGACCTCATCTTTTTTTTTTTTAAACACGTGGACTTTTAATGGGTGAGAAAAATTAGAATACAAATTAGTAATTAGCTATGTCAGTAATATATTAATTAATTAGCAATGCATAAATATGCTTTTCAGCTATTATTAATAAGCAGACACATTTTATTTAGTGCTTTAGGTGTTTAATATATGCTCTATGGGTATTGTGCTGTAACACTGTTTTCTATATAAAGGCATTTGGGAACCAGTACTCATTAAAATCCCTTGATTTAGAGACAATAGTCTTAAATATATATATATAATGCAATTTTTATTCTACAGGGTATAAGCAGAAAATCATGTAAATGTGACCATTTTTATTCTGTAGGTACGACCACAAAAACCTGCAAATGCATTAGTGTGATCCCACAGACTAGAAGGCTACCCTTATGGTTTTTCACTTCCTTTGTTGTCTGATTGCTTTTTAATGAAAGTTATTCTCTTAAGACTTTAACCTATACTGTACCACGAGACTTTCCCAATTAAATAACTGCCATACTCCAGTGTACTTTGCATGATTTTAGTATGCCTGCTCACCTGATCCTACTCTAAAGGTATAATGGAACTTGAAATTTCAGGCTCTAGTAATCAGCTTGGTGACTTCCAACAATTCTCCCTTTAAGCCATCAAACTACTGAGGAAGGTAATGCATCCACCTTGGAGACTATTTTCAGGTTCCTAAATGTACACCGATTTCAGCATTTTCTCCGGGACTATGATGCATCCTTTCCTTAGCCCGATATCCCCATTTCTGCCTAAATGTACTCTACTATCTTTTCATATTATAAGTTAACTATTTAGATCCTGCTTGATCTGTAGTGCGTGTTTCATCACTTTTAAAAAGATAATATTAATTTGACATTTCGTTAATCTCGCTAATGAATGAATATCAACCCACAAACTATTGTTTCCAGCATATCTCATGTTCATTGATGCTACTATAATTAATTAATGCATTCTTAGAAAAAAACCGGGTCTTTAATTATTTTATAGTTCTAATCTCAAGCCACTTTTAGCTTTTATTATAGTGGCTTATTATAGTGGTATTACAGTGACTGTATTCACATAGCAATTTTTGAATTCAGGTTTTCTGCTAAAGGCATACGAACACATTAAAATTATATTTCCTGTCTCTCTGTAAAGCCATCCGAGTCCAACTTTTACCTTTCATATGCACTGTCATGGGCTCTCAACAAATGGTATGATTAAATTTGGGTTGATGGTTTCATGGGGAATATGAGAACTGTGATCCTTTTAGTGGCATGTTTGTGAGAACATAGGAGCTCATGTGGCTTTAGCATTATCTTATTAAGGAGGGTTTATCATTAGAGACAATATTTATGGTAACATTTGCTAATTTAATTAATTGCTACTGATGCTCTCATAATTTCATTTTCATTGTACTTCTGTGGAATCATAAACAAAAGGTTAAGTGGTGCATCAGGTTAATTTACTGGCCTTTGATGTTTCCATCTGTGACCCTGCATTCAGCACAAAGCATAAATAAAATGCTTCTCCTATGGTTACGGTCCAGAGGCATTCCTCTATCCTAGAGTGAACTGCATTTTTAGTTTAATTTTTGTGCTGCTCAAATCCACTTAATCCATAGAACATTACACTGACATGGATCTCTGAGTTTCTGTTTTATGAAAACAAATTAGGTCTGCTCAGGGGGGGAAACTGCCATTCTAAGAAGTGATCAGATAAGAACATAACTGAAAATCACTGATAAACTATTTATTTAATATTCATAAAATAAACTTTATAAAATATTTCTCATTTGCAGCTGTCTACAGATCAGACTTTACAAAATAATTCTATTCTAAGGATAAAATTCCTTCACAGTAATATTTTAATAACAATTTTCCAAAATAGTCCATGCTGAAGTTGAAAATATATTGTTTGCTGCTACATATATTTTTCTGAATTACTTGTTGCACACCTTTTGAAGAAGTAACAGCTTAATAATGCCAATGGAGAGCTTTATACATGATAAGGTCAGCTGGTTTGCCTTATTTTTTTTCCTGATCCTCAGAGAATGTGCATGCTAAGATGATACAAAGGAGCATTCTACTCTCCAAACAATGAAATAATTTTAAAAACAAAATGCACCTAGAACATGTATATAAAATGGATTTCTTGGAATCAGTTCGATATACCTGGGCTCAGCAGTTGAGATAGCAATCTTTAAACTAATTTAAATGTTTCATTCCCTGATTTTTCATGCAATTGAAATTTCCAGATATTTAAAGATGTGTTTTTATTCAGTGGCTGATAAAACTTGAATATTACTCCATCTTAATGAATACCTCTAAAAACAATCCTTCAGCCTGACAGTATTTTCCAGACCTAACCTTTGAGTCAGAAGAGAGCCAATTTGTAAATAAATGGGTGGCCTCATAGCTATCTGCTAAGGGGCTTTTCATAAACCGTTCTGTAAAGGTGATACAATAGCTCTATTTTGGTACGGTGAGTCATGCCCTTTTTAGCCATTCACCTATAACTATCTCACTGCTCTGTAAATAATTTTTCTTTATCTTAATATTATTTTTGTGCATAATAACTATCATAAACAACCCTGTCAGTGCCTCCTCGTGGCCATCCCCCCCCCTTTTTTTTTCCTTTGGTTCTACCTGTACTGTGGGGTCCTTGAGCTATTTACTTCTAAATTCCTTTAGAAATGAGGGGTGGGAGGAGGGGGGAGGGACGGGATTTTTTTTGTCCTTTCTTTCTTATACATTTAGAATATTCGTCTTTCACTTTTTGGAAAAAAACAAAAACAAAAAAACTGATACTGAATTGGGTCTTTGGAAGAAATCCTGCCTTAATGCTGCTTAATAGAAACCTGGGCTGTAACTGAGAAGGTCTGAATTCAAGGGGCGGGTGACCTGAGCCGAGTAGCCCTTGTTAAATCTAAGTTGGCCATTCCCTGTGCCACCCAATAGGCAAAATTAAAGCCAGAGAACTCAGCCCAGACTGCAGGCTGCGGGTCGCAAGGCCTCGCCCAGAGCGCGGCTGCTGATTCAGCGCGAGCCTCGGGTCCGATGACACTTTCCGGTAGTTACAAATACTATTTTCCTCTTCTAAGAGATCAGACACACTTTGGTCTTGCAGTGACCGTGAGAGTTTCTCAAGCAAACGGTAAAGTGGCCCCAGCATAAAACTGCAGACCCGTGGCCCTGGTGGCAGAGCTGACCAGCCCAGGAGAGCAAGTCCAAGGGGTCAGGGCTAATCTGAGGCTAGTGCACAGTCAAGGCCAAGACAACTGCCTTGTGAGAAGGCAGGGTTGGAAAGACCCTCACGCAGGCGGCCCAGGGGCCGACTCGGCCTCTCGCCCTCCTAGCCACCTGCCTGTGCGGCCTCCTACTCCAGCCAGTGGAGCCTGGGTTCTGTGTTTGGGTGCGTGTTTTGCTGAGTACACCCATGAGTCTCAACTTTCTCTTTTGTTATCAGCACTCATTACTTTTCCCCCTTCTTCTCCTTGGGCTGAAATCTAAACCGGGGTATGTGCCTTGAATTTGACGGTATGCTTGTTTCCCGGGTCTGGGACGCCGCAGGGGCCTTGCGACCGCGAGTCCCCGGTCCCTCTTCGGCCCTGGACGCGCCACACTTGGACTCGCTCCTTCGGGTCCCTTCGTTCTCCCGCGGGCCCCTTTCTCCCCCGAGTTTGTCACCCTGGCACGCCCATTTCGGGGCTGCCCCAGCCCTCCTATTCCAGGCAAAGCCTGAGAGCGACCCCACGCCGCTGAGGATCCCACAGCCGGGGGTCGCCTCCTGCTCCGGACTCCCTGGTGCACAAGCTGTCCAGGGGACCGAGCTCCCGGCTTCCCTACCTTCGAGGGTCGCGCTCACACTCGCGCGCTCTGAGTGCAGGTCCTAGCTTGGGAACCGCCCTCTCCAGGCCTCCGGGCACCCGCTTTGGCTCACGACCCCCGCCTCCCCAGGGAGTAACAGCCTCCCCTCAGCTCCGCTCCCGGGAGCCTGGCTGCCTTGCCCTTCCTCCGCGGGCTCCCACCCCCATTTCCGGGGTCTCCTCCCTCTTGCCTGCACCTTCCCGCGCTCCCTCCCCGCCCACCCCGCAGCCTGCCGGCACTCACCTGGTTGTTTTTGCAGAGATCAGCCCACATGCTGGTGCCGTCCCCTCCGCGCATCAGGACGTGGTAGGTGAAGAAGTAGATGCCCGGGATAGAGCAGGTGAACTTGCCCGTGGTGGGATCGTAGTGGTTACCGAGGTTGGTAACCACGTCGTCGAACTTGAGCACCTCGTAGCCTTCGTGCTGCCGCTTGAGGCCGGCGTAGAAGGCGATCTTGGGCACCGTGCTGTAAGTGGCGGCACTGATGGCCCCGGCCGCGTTCAGGCCGGGCGCCCCGGGCGGGCCCGGCAGGCCTTGGCGGCCGGGCTCGCCCTTCTCGCCCGGAGGGCCCACGGGACCCGGCGGCCCGGGCTCACCGGGGGGCCCACGCGGGCCCGCCTTCCCCGGCCTGCCGGCCTCGCCTTTGGGGCCCTGGATGAAGGTGGGCAGGGACTGCATGAGGCCGCGGTCGGGCGTGGCGGCGGTGCTGGGCGCCTTCGTGCCCCCATAGGGGTCGCAGACCATGCGGCAGGTGCCCAGCATCTCGTAGTGCGCCGACGTGCCGGCCGAGCTCACCAGCACCGGGATGAGGATGACCAGCAGCAGCACCATCACCACCCCCAGCGCCCCGGCGGCGATCAGGCGCCTCCTGCTGCCCACCAGCCGGCTCAGCGCGGGGCGATCCTCTTGTCTGCTTTTGGACAAAATTTTGAAGGTTGGGCGGGGACCTCCTCAGAGCCGAAAACAACCCCCTGCGAACCCCAACTCCCCTGGGCGGGCGCGCGCCGACCGCTCCCCGCCTGCTCCCGCTCCTGCTCCCCCTGCTGAAGCTGCGGCTGGGGAGGGAGCTCGGACGCCAAGTGACTTGAGCTGAAGTCCCGGGCTGGGGGTGGGGGCTGGGGGAGGGGTGCGCAGGGCGCCCTCTCGCCTCCCGCGAGCCCCTTCGCACCTGTGGCTGCCGCCGGCGCCGGCGCGGCCACCCGGAGGGCAGAGCCTACCGCCGCCTCTCGTGCTGGCCCAGGCAGCTCACACTTTTATGCAGCCGCTGCCTGCGATCGACTTTTCCGTTTTTGCCGACTGCGCCAGTTCGCACCAACTTTCCGTCTGAAGTTGCCTTTTTCTGCCTCCTTCTTTTCTTCTTTCGCTTGTTCCGTTCGCCCTTCCACTGCCTTTCTCCCCCTCCTTTGCCACCACCACAACTCTAATAGACGCGCACCCCCAACGACCTGCGCTGGCCGCGCGAGCTCGGGCCAGCCGCCCCCCGGATGCGCGGAGCCGCGGCGGCGGGCACGGTCAGCTCGGCGAGGCTCCGGGCTGGAGCGGAGGAGCTAGTGAGCAGCGGCGAGCGCCTCGCGGCCGGGAGCGGAGCGAGAGAGACACTGAACGCAGAATTCTGCCTGGGTACCACCTGCCAGGAGAAGAGGAGGCTGACAAACGCGCGCCGGAGCAATTTATAGGCACCCAAGGCACAGAGGAAGGGGAGCCGCTTTGGCATCTCACTGTAGCATCTGCTCTGCTCATCCCACTCAGAGAGAGTTTGGCATTACTCTGACAATGTGGGATTTTTTTTCCCCCCAGCCTCTCTCTCTCTCTCTTTTTTTTTTTCCCTCTGCACATGGATGAACGGTGAGATCGTGAATACTCCCTTGCTGAACCCAGGTGATGGCAGCGGTCTCGCTGGACGTACCTGGGGGGAGGGAGACAGATGTGCAACAGCCTTGGGCACTCGAAGGTCACACCTAAGCCCTCTATTTCCCCAGGGCCGGCAGCGCCAGTTGGAGGGTGGAGGTGAAGGTTGAAAAGAGGGTGGCTCGGTCGACAGTATTTCTCTGCTGGCTCACCCACAATCAACCGGTGCTTCAGGTGTTTTTCGAAATGCCACTTTTAACATCAGAAGGGCCCTTTAGAATTTTCCAGATGGGTTTTTTTTTTTAACCTTATGGTTTTCCTAGCCAGCCTTCTAAAATGAAGATGTTACCCAGAGAACAGTGAGGTGCGTTGAAAAGCCAAAGGACGTTTTGAATGATTATGAATGAACATGCCCACCACATAATGGGGGGGGGAAGGTTCTTTTAACAAATGCTGCAGATGGTGAGTATATACTCCGTCCTCTACTTACAGGATTACTGTTCTAGCTATCTATCTGGAGTTAGTGCCATTGGACCTGAAGTTGCATTTACTTGCACTACATGAATGAGAAATAATCACTTGTTAAAATGTCTTTAAAAGTCTTAAGACAAACCAAGCAGCCTTTACAAAAGTACTGGGGCAAGATCTTTTCCTAAGATATGGAAAGTGTCCTCTAGGCTTCACAGCACATTTCCTGCACGTACATTGAAGCATGGGGCAAAAAGGGAGAAAAAAAAACATGAGAAAGAAGAGCCCCATTTGCAGTGGGAGAGCAGGAGAAGGAAAAGCCTGGTTTTGTAATATTAATGTAAAAAACCCCAGAGTAGATATTAGGCAAGTTATCTCACTAACAAATACATAAGACACACAAGAACAGCTTTAAATAAACAAGTGGAATTGATTTGTAAATCATACTTTTGCATTCAGGAGCAATGGATGTCAATCAAACGCGGATGACATTTGCTTGTCAATACGCGGATGATGGCTGGGAAGATGGTGACTTATTACATCAGGGTGAGAATCTGAAATGAGAAGCAAGAACAAATAAGACTACAGCAAGCAAACAATAACATCCCGGGGTGACGATCCGAGGCCTGGGATCCTGTCTGGGGCCTCCACAGCACAAGCATTTCCTTGTCTGTTCATTCTGCCTAACTTCCAGGCCACGCCAATTTAGTTCTTTCTTTCCTTCTTCTCTGTTTCAAAACGAAATAAGGTCAAATGAGCAGGCAGAAGAAAACCAAGATTTACTGATTCGTTTAAGAGAAGTGTCAGCAGTTCTTTTAGGTCTTTCCAGGGAGAATCAAGAGTGAGGCCCAGGTCTCCGTATTTTCTCTCCCTCTGGCTGCAACTGGACGAGAATCCTCCCCACTCCTCAAACCTTTACCTTTTAGGGTAGTGGTTTCAGAAATGTGTGTCTATGTCTTGGGCGTAAGACTTTGGTTCACAGGAGGTACCTTATTTTCCTCTGTTTGAGCGGCAGACACATAGAAAGTTCTCCCCCGGCCACAATACCTATTTTCCTAACACACCATGTGGGTTGCTTCTCAAAAGTCACCTTTCTTCTGGGGAACAAAATAGTAAAGGGTGGGAACGGCCGTGAATGTTAATGTATTAATCAAACTCTTTTCCAATGCACCAAGTTATCAAAATTCATAAGACCTCCTCATTGCGAAAGAGAGTCCAGTGGGGGATAAAAGGGGCGTTTTTAAAAGGTAGAGTTGAATAAATAAATTCTCATTGAAAACCTCAAGATATACTTCCATTGAAGACTGCTCATCTTAACAGAGGAAGCCAGTGAGGATACCATGAAATGGTAGAGCCGGAATGAATGCTAGAAAGCTCTTCCGTACCTGCTCACTTTCGCGGACGGCAAGGGTGAGACACAGCTCTGAGCAGGAGAAAGGCCGCCGAGTGTGTGTCCTGTTACACTCTCCTCTACACCGCAATCTCAGAGCTCTGGGACCAGCCCTAGTAATGGAGGCGTTTCTCTTTCCACCATCTCTAATGCCAAAGCACAGCTTGGTTTTGCAAGCGAGGGCACCAACATCTTAAAGGTCTGCTGAGATTTGGAAAAGTGCTCTGTCGGCATCATGCACGATGCAGGCAACATTTCCCAGGTCACATGGCTGACCCGTTTTTCCAGTGAGTGCACAAACCCGGGTGGCACATGGACAGTTGGCTGTTGAGTGAAGTCAGTTTACATTATCGATCTCCCTTTTCTCTAAAGGTGTCCCACCACGTGCTTTGGGAGAAATTTTTGTTGTTGTTCAGGGATGACTGGGTAGTAGATGAACTAACGGCTGGTGGCTGCCACTTTCCACTGCTTGAATTTCTCAGAAGGTTCTCTGGAAAGTTACTCACGCTTCAGCCCTTATTCTGACAGTTTGAATAAGCCATCTGATATGGCATATTACTCATCATCTCTATATGTATATAATAATAGAAAATGTGTCAATTAAAAAAAAAATATTTGATTCTCTTCAGCCCTCATCAGAGAAGCAAGTTTTCTCTCAAAGTTGATATTAATCTTGGAAGCAAGCCCTGGGATCTAATTTTCCCAATCGTGTCTCGAGAAAACACAAGGCTCTATGTTCCCATTTCCTTTGGCACCTGGGCCTTCGTGACCATTCAGATCACAAAGTCCAATACAGAAACCCGGGATCTGGGTTGGATTAGGATCCAATAATTTTTATCTCCCTGCCTCATTTCTGTCTCTTTCGGAGAACCGTGCAGATCCGAAGCCACACGACTCCCACGCAGACCCGCACCGCCATCCATTAATCTTTATTGAGCGCCCACTGACAGCACAGCCTTCCACGGGGCTCTTACTAGGCAAACAAATCTTTAGTCATGAGAATGATTTCCAAATCCAGCAGTACTTAACCAGAAATAGCATTTATAAGAGGAAAATAACATGAGTTAACAAACCCAAGGACTATCTACAGAAATAGAGATAAAAAGAGTAAAAAAAAAAAAAAAAAAAAATCAGACTGGGATCAGCTATTTACCTTTGGTTCCTGGATCTCTAAATTATATTTCAGAACATACACTCCTTTGACTGAAGAGTTATAGATTTCTAGCCAGAAAGGGTCTCCCTGGAGTAATGTAGGGAAGTAGGATATCCTTATGGCTTTGGAATCAGATGGGTCTTAATTTGGATCCTGGTTTCCTCATTTAGTTGCTATGAAAGTTACTTAACCTCCCTGAGGCTTAATTCCCTTTTCTCTAAAACGGGAATAACACGAATACCTAACACTAATGTTGTGAAGACTGAGTGAGTTAATGCATACAATCATAATGATACCCAACTCAAAACCAGAGCCCAATAAATGTCAATTTCCATGTTCATTTGTTGTAGGACTGCTGAGTAGTGCGTGGGCATATGGGCTGGATGGTCGAACACAGGCTTAGTAGTAGTAAAGGAAGCTAAAGGGTCAGACTTAAGACAAATGACATCAAATGGATACTAAATGTCATAGATTTAGACAAAATTAGAACACCCAAGTTCTCCAGGAGAGTTGCCTGTGTGTACTATTGTATAATATAAAACAAAGTAAGACAAAACTAACACAAGGATCACTTCACCCTTCTCCAAAGTAAGAGAAAAAAAAAGTTTTATAGCAAGGTAATTTTAATTCACTGCAGTTTGACAGACCAAGATTTTGGATTTACAACCTAGTAGGAAGCATTAAAACGTGTTTTCCCCTGCTCTGGGAAGTTCCCCAAGTCAACAAGTTGCAAGTGTATTTAAAAATCATTGATAGTTACTCAGGAACTATTCCTGTGGATGATGATCCTCAAGAAAAAGTGAACGTACAAGAGAGGGCTGCTTTGAGTTAGCCAGAAGAGCAATCACTCTGAAGGACACCTAAGTCATAACCACACACAGTAGGGAATTTTCAACGAAAAACTCTATGGAAGATAGTGAGTTGGAAAGTTAGCTTGGCAAGTCTATTGTCAGAAAATTATTGAATAGCCAGAAGGAGAGATGGTAATCAGCACTTTACCTAAGGCTTGGTTACAACGTATGGCTTCAAGTTGGTCTCAAATTCTTGCCGTATCAATCAAGACAAGGATGGAATCTCTAGGCTGGATATGACATTTTATACTTGCTTTCCATGGGTGGAATGTTCAGTCCCTAAGACCCTATTTGATGTAGAACTGAAGAAAAAGTTACCAAGAACGAAGTCTAAGGGGTCAGCCAGTCTTCCCAAGGGACGGTCATGATACCTTAGCCATACAAGGAAGATGGGTGAATTCAAGAAACTAAACACAGCTGCCATTAGACCATAGGGAATTTCAGGCAGAAAATACATCATAGGAACACAGCTATGCAGCACACAGACCGACCAGGCAGGCAGCGGTAAAAACTGGGGTAGTCTTATTGTTTTGTTTCTTTCGTTTTGTTTTAAAATTCTAAAGCATCATGAATCCTGAGAGGACTTACAGAGAACAACCGACAGAGCCAGACCTTGCCAAGAGCAGCTGATCTTCTAGAATATCCCACAATCTGGCTCTGAGAGAAAGTGGGCTGGAGTTGATATGAATATCAAGGGAAGGTGCATTGGCCCCACTCCTACATGAGTGTGACCCCAGAGCAACTCACCTTTAATATGAACAATCTGTCCTGTGAATAAATACTGCATTCCTTGGGTATTTGTATGTGAATAGACATATCAGCTTTTCCCTAATTCAGGCAACCTCTTGGGAAAAGTCTTAAACCATATAAAAATAGGTACAATTTGAAACCATAATCCTAAAAATAAATTGCCAAGGTAGTTTAGATCTGTAATAAGCTGGAGGGGAAAAAAATGAGGGAGTTGTATGTTGAATATAAGTAGTTGTATATTTCAGTGTTTCCCACTGAAAGTAGTTGTAACCATTCATAATTTATTTTTTTAAAGATTTATTTATTTACTTGAGAGATAGAGACAGCGAGTGAGCATGTGTGGGGAGGGGCAGAGGGAGAGGGAGAGAATGACAAGCAGACTCCCCCCATGAGCGTGGAGCCCCATGTGGGGCTCAATCTCAGGACCCCAAGATCATGACCTGAGCCGAAATCAAGAGTCGGTTGCTTAACTGGCTGAGCCTCCCAGGCGCCCTGTAACAATTCATAATTTTATTAATTACTTTATCTTTGGCTCTGGAAAGTGGAAAAAGCCAGTAAAAGCTGGTGCTATGTAGTACGTAGATGAGGGTTTGGTGTGTTTTTCTTTTGCCCGGAGAGTCCAAGATACAAGGAGCAATCTTCCCACTCATCAATATCTGCAAAGGTTCTCTGGCTTCACTCAGGCTTCTAAGACTCATCAGCACATGGAAATATTCTGAACATGAGCTGCTCCACAGATGCTTATCATTCTGGGTCTTTTAGCCTTTTATTGTTTGCTGCTGTCTTGTTTGGACTATTCCAGCAGGCTAGCAACTTCACAGGGGCAGGAGCAGAGGCAAAATGGTTCATTTTATTACCAATGGCTGCTTTTGTAAAAGAAAGTTCAAAACTGTTTGCTAAATTGAGGATTCCCTGAGCATGTCTATTATGCGGTAGCTGCCATCATGCATTTATAGATGTATGTGTATATATCTGCAATCACATACATATGATCTCTTTACATTTACTCTTCAGGGTTTGTTTTTGCGGGTGGGCAGAAGGTCTCAGGAGTTGGATGATGAGAGCCAGAAGTGGACTACCCACGATGGATTCTCTTAGTGAAAGCTCCATAACATGATTCCAGCACCCCAGTACACATGAACATTTGTTCTAGCATTACATAGACCACTGAAAGGCCCTCTTTGCTCATTTCCCCCAGAGCTGAGGGTGGCATGGGCTTTTTTTTTTTTTACAAAAGGCCTTGAATAGAAAAAAGAAAAAAAGGAGCTAATGAAAAGGAATTTTAGACGTGTGGTTCTCAGATATAATCATGCATTAGGTCTAAACTACATAATTAACTTTTCCTTCAGAAATTCAGAACAAGCTCAGAAGGCCCTAATGTAATGTTTTATCCAGTGTTTGACTGTACTAGTTAGAATGAATTCTCTGGATAAGTCACTTCTATTATCTTCTCATTAATGTGTTCAATGTAATTCAATTGAACGGAGTTAAAACCCACAAGAACTGGGCTCTGCTGTCCATTTCCTCCTCCTGAAGCCTCTCCCATCACCAGCCAGCCTCACGCTCGCATTGGCAGTGATCTGCCTTCAGCACCTGCTCAGTGCGTCCCCACTCTGCCCAGAAACAGAAACTTCCTCATCGTCCGCATGGCAGGAAAGTCCAACTACTTAAGCTCGGAGTGCCAGGCTCTTCAGAAATTGCCACAAGGCCTCTTTGCCTTCCCAGCCTTGATTTTCATACCTGGCCCCCTCGTTATCCATTCTCTGGTTATTGGTTCATCACACCGGAAGTGGTCAATCTCGCAGGAAGTGGTCTTGTCATTTCCCACTTTGTCCTTGTCTTCTCCTCTACCCTGGCCACCAACTTCCTCCCTCTCCTCTTTCCTCCTCCCGGTATTATCCCTTTTTCAAACTCCCTGCCCCCCAGCTCCAAAGCCACCTCCTCCTTCATCCCTCCCCCTCCTGGCTCCCACCCCGCATCCCCTCACTTGCCCCCTGCCTCTCTGGTGCCTCCAGAGCCTGTGGCATGTCCTTCTCTCACTGTGCTTCCCTCCTGCTGCTTTGTTGGGGGGTGGGGTAGAACTTGTCCCCTCTCTTGTGACTGAGAGAAATGCCAGGACTTTTCATCTTTAGGCCCTACCCCACCCACAGGCCCTAAAGACACATTGACTGGGGGCTAAATGGGTTGTTTGTTGATTGGAATTGTTAAATTGGGATTGGACAGCATAGCTTTCAAAAGAACTTTGTAAGATTTAAAAAATCTGGATGTAGTGAATAAGACTGTACTGGAAATTAGATATTTCTAAGGACCAGACTTCTGTAAAGGACACAAAACCCTTCCACTGCCAAAAATGTTAGATTAAGAACCAGATTAGTATCAAATATTGATAAAAGAAGGGAAAAAAGAGCTGAGAAATAACCTGTACAAGAATCAGAGTTAGAAATGGATTAGGGCTGGGGCACCTGGGTGGCTCAGTCAGTTAAGGGTCTGACTCTTGATTTCGGCTCAGGTCCTGATCTCAGGGTCCTGACATCTAGCCTGGCATCTAGCTCTGTGCTCAGTGGGGAGTCTGCTTCTCTCTCTCTCTCTCTCTCTCTCTCTCGCCCTCTGCTCATTCCCCACCCCCACACCCCCCACAAATAAATAAATAAATAAATAAATCTTTAAAAAAAAAAATGCACTGGGGCCTTAGATGCCATACCTAATATGTGTTCATCTCCCAGAAGGGATACTTGCAGACCTGGTTCTAATAGTTGAAATCAGCGATTTAGATTTGTTTACTGTATTTTCAAAATGCCTCCTACCATGCTCCCCGTGGTGGGGAGCAAAAATTCACCTGTGATTACTGAAAAAGAACATGAATTCCTCAGGGATTCTGGCCCAAGAGGATGGCCATATGAAGCACCCAAACTATAGGTCCCAGTGGATCTCCTCTGGGGTTCTTCCCTTCATTTCTTTAGGATTCATGGGAAGGTTTCTGCCTATCCTCTAACTACTGTCAAGAAATGGGGGTGCCTGGGTGGCTCAGTCGTTAAGCGTCTGCCTTCAGGTCAGGTCACGGTCCCAGGGTCCTGGGATTGAGCCCCGCATCGGGCTCCCTGCTCAGCGGGAAGCCTGCTTCTCCCTCTCCCACTCCCCCTGCTTGTGTTCCCTCTCTTGCTGTGTCTCTCTGTCAAATAAATAAATAAAATCTTAAAAAAAAAAATAGAAATGGAGGCCATATATTTCTTCTAAAATACAGAATGATCATTTTAATTCTTTTAAACTTCACCGAGTTCCAAAG
This sequence comes from Halichoerus grypus, assembly GCF_964656455.1. Lineage (NCBI taxonomy): Eukaryota > Metazoa > Chordata > Mammalia > Carnivora > Phocidae > Halichoerus > Halichoerus grypus. Next base: position 55,702,366 of record NC_135717.1, read on the forward strand.
AAGAATTTGACATTTCTAACAAGAAAAACACAAAATAGCTCCTGAAAAATCAAAACAAGAGAACTACAGCAAGGTGACAGAAAGAAAGGCTGGGGACTAGGGAGAAAGAATTGCACAGAAGTGTTACATCAAGGATGGTGACTGCTATATAGAAAATAGAATACTTCTGGGTTCCCCAATAGCCAAGGCAAAAAGGGAAACATCGTGGGTTATCTTCATTTTATGATTTATTAAGAGAAGCAATTCAACATTCAGGAGAATGAGATTTTTTTTATTATCAAATTCTAAGCATTTATTGAGAGGTATGAAACTGTATCATGAATAACAGTCAAAGACAGCTTCCCAGAAAATGAAGAAATGTTCCCCAGTGAGAAACAGAAGCAGCCCAAATCTAATTCAGCTTACCAACCCTAGTACATCTTGAAATTCATTCAAAGAAAGCTGACATGCTGAACAAGCAGCAAACGGTACTCCCAGAAAATACACAATTAGCAAGAGCAGAATGAATAGGATGAAGAGCAGAGGGTGCAGTTTAAACCAGAAGGGGTGACGACTCATTTTCAAATAAAAATCAGAAGTCTAGTAAATGATATCATCAGAGTGACGAAGCTCGGGGGAAAACAAATGCAAATAAATTCCACATTTCTGTTTCTTTTTAGTATGTAATTTGAGGAGATCAAATGTGACTAGCTACAGAAAAAAAGAAAAGAGGTTAAACCATTTGGCAGATCTGTTCCCAAGGCATGCCTACAATATTTTGACCCGTGAATTACTACAGATATGAAAGCGTTACTACTTATATTATAAAAACACAACTGTGAGCAGATAGGGAGTTAACTAAATCACACCTAAGTGTTCAATTTTGAAAACAAAATGATTGCATATACTGTCTGATAACAATATTCATCAACACCAGGAACTAGTCATATAAAAGACTGCCAACCCTATGCACCCCTGTGAACTGCAAGTGTGAACTACTTACCGCAAATACAAAAATCACTTTTCTCCCTTCGCATTGAATTGGTTACTTATAATTAAGAGTATTTATGTCAACCCTAGTAATTCCTTAATGAAGCCTGTACTAAGCCATTGGATATTTACTCACAATCTCTAAAATACAGATGCGTGTATGCAAGGTAACAGCACCTCAGTACTCCCGACACAGATGATGAATTTTCTGAAGATTTTTGAGCATGCAGAATAGTAGGAATTTTAATGGTTTTCAGCTCCTCTTAGATCTACACACAGATATAGAAATATGTATTGTGAAATGCAAATGAACTTGAAATGGGTTCAGTGGATGGTAATGCCATCCCCATGATGGGCAAATTCATACCCAGGACCAGAAACCACTCAAAAGGTAACAGTCTCCCATCAGCAAAAGATAAAAGGCAAACTGCTCTTACAAAGCGATAAACAGTACATAATACAAAGGGGGGAAATAAATACTCTTTCATGACACAAAAGGGAACAGAGCCAGGGAGATAAAAAATGCAAGAATAAAAAAAAAATGCAAGAATAAATATAGGTGGTTTAAACTAGTAAAGGGGAATCTGAATGAGAGAGGAAAATGACTTGCTGATTTTCTTTCTTTGAGGGTGTTACAGACCGGCTTTCTCTGAATAACTCAAGCTTCAAATATGGCAGCACATTTTAGTTCAGCGTTTACGGTTCATCATGGTCACGGACAGATTTTGAAGCAATGTGAGCCTATCTAAAGAATTGGAATCCCTTTGAAATGACAATTACGCTATTATCAGTGCAATTGTAAATAAACAATAGGGAGGAAAGAGAGGAACATTGAAGAATCACCATACAGGTGTCTGCCATTTCCTCTGACCAACTCCAAATCCATGGACGTCCTTAGGGCTCTGGTGGCATGATAAACCGTGCTCCTTCATATTCATCAGGACTTGATGGATGTGCACTATGAACGGATAGCTGGGAGTAGAGCAACTCCAAATTAAAATCTTCACTGTTTTGTTGGCCTGGAGATTCATTTTTTGCTGTCATCCACTCAATATACTCCTCCCTTTGTTTTCTGATTATTAATTTTGGAATCATTAGTGATTTAATTTTTTATCCACAACTGCAATTATTTTGATGATTCATTTGTGTAATATTTTTTAATTGAAAGTAAGAGACAGTTCAATCTCAACTGAGTTCTCTGAAATGAAGTGGCCTCTTTATGGTAGACAGCGTATTTTAAAGGGACTTGAAGTCTTTGTGTGGAATTTAACTGCAATCATAGAGCTCAGTGTCACAGGATGATTGAGGCATATGTACGCTGACTTAAATAAAATGTATAAGATTCAAGTTGGAAAACTCTTTTTGGGTAAACTATTCATGAAAGTGGAAAATTACAGGATTTTCTTAACAGAAGTGTGGGCTTCGGCAAGATGTCATTATAGTTGATCCTGGCAATCAGAACTGGTTAAAGTAAATGAGGTAGTTGCTTGGGAAGGGAGGGCCGTAGGTTTGAGGGTTTCTTGTGTATTTTGTATAATTTTTCATAGTGATGAAGCAGCAAAAGAATAAAAATATTTATTAAGGTTGGGAAAGGATGGGGCAAAGAATTCAGTGAAACTAGCCTCCTAATCAGTTCCCAGATTATTCAGTTTTGTATAGAACAAGTTTCTATTAGGGGATGAGATATATTTTTAACAAAACATACCTTATTCCCTTTTATATCTCCCATAGCATCTATAGCAGCACCTGGGCACCAAGCAAGGCCTCAGTAAATATTTGTCAAAATAGGTAAAGGAACCCAACATGCTTGCTGCTTTCATCCTACAAAAAGTAAAGATCGAAGCATACACAATGCTTACTGTGCAGTGGAAGGTTCTGGATCAACCACTAAAGAGATATTTTATTTATCCGTAACAGTGCCCTGATTGAGGTGGTAGCTTCACTCACAGTGACTCCTTATTCTTTGGTATCATTGAGAAGACATCAAGGTGGACATCATGTGGCCATTTTGTCCTTTAGCGCCCTGTTGCCATATCTTTCTCAGTTTCATTTGGCCGAGTAGACTCTTGTCTCAAAATGGGCCATTCGGCTTCTCTTTCCTGATTTTTGAGATACAGCATAGAAAAACGTAGAAATTGATAGCTCCATAGAGGAAAGGCCCACAAAAGCCTACTATCCAAGTCCTTGGAGCTGCCCTTGGTTCTTTCAACTGTCCTTCTGGTCCTGTGGGATATTTGGTATTTCCCAGTAAGACCCACCACCACCTTCCTATCCCATTTTTTAAACCTTACTCTACCAATAGTGGGTTTATGTTGCTTACACTGGAGAGAACCTTAATAAATACAACAGGTTGGGCTTTAAGGAAAGGTTAAGCTTTCTTCTATACCAGTGCTGTCCAGTACAACATTCTGTGATAAAAGAGATGTTCTATCTACGTGCTGTCTAATAGGGTGGTCACTAGTTACACGTGGCTACTGAGCACTTGAAATGTGGCTAGTGCTGGAGAAACTGAATTTTTAATTGTATTTAATTTTAATTGAGTTAAGTTTAAATAACCACAGGTGACTAGTGGCTAGGTATTGGATGAGGCAGCATGATGAGGATGATGGAACCCTTTTCCTCTGTTTATGGATAGAACCGGAGAAACTGGACTTAAAGTGAAGTAAGGAGGCTAAGCATTGGCTGTAAGCAAAACATGAGAAAAAGATGATGAAGGAAGGTTTCTGGAACTCTAAGGCATGCTCAGAAGTGGCCATCAGAACAGAATGATGGATAAGGCTGCTGTAGCAAAGTACCACAGACTGGGGCGCTTAAACAACAGAAATTTTTTGCCTCACTGTTCTGGAGGCTGGAAGTCCAAGATGAACGTGTTGGCAAGATGGTTTCTTCTGAGGCCTCTCTTTTTGGCTTATAGATAGATGGCTGTCTTCTTGCTGTATCCTCACATGGTCTTCCCTCATGCACCTGTCTGTTTCCTAATCTCTTTCTCATAAGGACACCAGTCATATTGCATTAGGGTCCACCCCAATGACCTCATTTTACCTTAATTACCTCTTTAAATACCCTGTCTCCAAATACCACCATATTCTGAGGTAGTTGGGAATTAGACTTTAAAGTACAAATTTTGGGAGGACACAGTCCTACCCGTACCTAATGGTCTTGGTGTGGACATGGCTGAGAGACAAAGGCGTGATGAAAATCCCAACTGCTCGCCTGGCCAGGAGCTAGCCATCCCTTAAGCCTGGAGACCTGCTCAGCATTTCCAATCCAAGTTTGACTGCATTTTCTGCCTTTTAATTGCAGCAGCAGATGAACTATGGATATGGGCATAACTCTACTCCAGGTAACCATTTCCAGGGAGTTTAATGACTATGACTTATTTCATGTAACTCACAGATTTGAATGCTGATTTTGACTCGGTGGATTCTTCCTTTAAAATGATCCCCTGGCCTCCAGCCGGTCCCACTTCTCATTCATTCTACTTACTGAGTTTAGATTCTTCTTCCCAAGAGACCATGTTCATTGTTCCTACTGTTTCCTGGAATCTTCAAAGGACTCTCAGCCTAGTTGTTTCAAGATAAATCCCAAATTCCTAACCTCAAGCTAAGTGTAATTTATCACCTCACTATACCCTGTGGATGACTCTGATTTCTAGTACTCCTAAAAAAACTCCCCTGAGTCCCCCCAGATTTCCTCACTTCACGCTGACATATCTCATACACACTCCATGCCCAACCCCTTGCTCTGTTACCCCACCTGGAATGTCTTCAAAGGCCTTAATATTCATTAAAATAAAACTTGTATTCAAATTTTACATCTTTGTTAATGTCTTCCCTGTCTAAAACAGTGTTCTATCCATCAAAACTCTCTAACCCTGCTTTGATTTTCCTGATGGTGCTCTTAGGCGCCTAGGTGTGTCTCCTCACCCCAAGTCCATATGCTGAAGTCCTAACCAGGACTCAGTCTCAGGACCTCAGAACATGACTGTATTTGGAGATAGGATCTTTATAGATGTGATTCAGTTGAAATGAGGTCAGGTCACTCGGGTGGGCCCTAGCCAAATGTGACTGGTGTCCTTATAAGAGACTAAGACAGAGTGAAGACCAAGTGAAGACACAGAGAGAAGTCAGCCATCTACAAGGCCAGGAGAGAAGCCTGGGATCGATCCTACCCTCACGGCTCTCAGAAGAAACCAGCCTCACCAACACCGTGATCTCAGATTTCCAGCCTCTAGAACCGTCAGAAAATTAACTTGTTTTCAAAGCCACTTGGACTGTGGTACTTCATAATGGCAGCCCTAGCAGACCCATACAGGTGTATACACCATCACCTTTTGTTGTTGTTGTTGTTGTCGTCGATTTCTCCCCACTAGAAAGTCAAGTTCATAAGGGCAGAAACTTAATTTTGTTCACTGCTATATCTCCGTATCTAGAGCAGTGCCCGGTGTCTAGTAGCTGTTTAATACATGGAGTTTGGAATACCAGGCCATGTGCTTGGCTCCACCCATCTCTGCCTAATTCTGTGGTTTAGCAAAGAAAGCCCGTTTAACTGCGATAAAACACTGCCTCCCCCAACCCAGCCTTTATTGGTAATAAAGGCAGCACTTGGGTCTCTTCTGGCTTTATGTTATTTCTCAGTGGGTTTAGAATTTGGACAAGGAGGGGGCAGCTAGTTACTAGTACCCTCACTCCCTATCTCGTACATGGCAGGTACCCAATAAATATTTCATCCCAAAATGTCCTATTTGCATGTTGCCCGACAATTTCCATATGTGCATATTTCACTTCCCGGCTTCTAGAGGGCAGGAGTTGTCTTCAATGCCAGCAAGTCTGCGCTTTTGTAGGGGTGGCTCCATAAATCGTTAATGGATGGATGATGATCCTGCACACACTGTGGGGCTCTGTGGAACATCAGTGCAGCTCCCAGCAACTCCCCTTCGCTCTTTCTCTCACTTCCCCAGCCTTCATTTCACTTCCACTATGTACAGAACACAGAGGTGAAAGTCAGTGTGTCCTGTGAGTCTCCCTCCTCCGCCGCTTGGCCACAGATGGACACGGTGCCACTAACATGACTTCTCCCAGGAACATGGATTGAGACTGAGACTCAAGGACAGCCTCCACTGGCTGCAACACTTATATTTTGTATACTTAGGTGATGGAAGGAGGGTGACTGGTGCTCTTGTGGCCCAGAGAAGGAAAGGCAGTTCACACAGAAAGCGAAGGAGTGTGTAGTCCCGCAGAGAAAAGCCACGACAGGGAGCCCTGAGGGCTTTCCAGGAGCTTCCTAAAGCCAGCTTCCATTTCCACCCTTCATTTCCACGGCACCTCTGTGTCCCCTGTCATCAATGCCCCCTTGTTTGCTTCAGCTGGTTTGAGTTTGTTTCTGTTGTTTGCAAAACAAAACACACAAAGAAAATGAAACAAATAAAAAAAAAACCCAAACCATGAACTCATTCACGCCTGTGACCATTTTTGGAAAGAAAGAGGGGTCTTTCCCTTCAGGAAAAGAGGCATAACAATCCCTGGCCATATTTCTACCTCTCAAATCTCCCACTGAAGCCCATTTACTTTGGGGTAAGTGAGGAGCTGTCGCTAGCTAACATACAGCGTTGGACCGCATTTCTTTGCAATTCTTTCCAAATAGAAGAAAGTACACCCGTGCTCCCAAATCTACCAGGAACACTCAGTGTTTTTAAATCTCTCTTTTTCTAAATTGCCTCATCAATTCTCGCTGCTTTCAGGATCACCTTTCTCAACTATACCAGCTGAGATTAACTGAGGTGGTTACCCTAACAGTTCCAAGACGTGAAATCTTAAATGCTAAACAAAGATCTTTGTGGGAAGAAGGGCGTTCCTTCTTTTTTCTTTGTTTCCCCCTTGTGTTTACAGCTATGCTGTTCAAGAGAAAAAGGTGCGGGGAGGGGGGGCGGATCCTTGCATATGAAATGAAATCCAGATCTGGCCGAAAGGACCCAATTGTTGGAATCATCTTCAAGGATCACACTCATCTTCATTTGTATCTTATTGATAACCGGTTAGGAGGCTGCTGCAATTGATCAGGTCAGAGGGCGGCTTGGGCCAGGTGGCCTCGGAGGAAATGGGAATAAGTGCTCGGGGAGGACTCAGTGAGAACAAGACCCCGGGAGCAGAAAAGGAACAAACAGATCACAGACACAGAAATAAAACCTAACAAACAAGGATAAAATAAATGCAGGGGGATGGGACAGTGCTCTGTGGGCTCCCGTAGGTGAAGCAGTCAGGAAGGACTTCCCTGAGGAGGTGACCTGTAAACTGAGAGCCGGAAAACCAGGGAAGGAAAAAAGAATCCAGGCTGAGGAAACACTAAGCAAAAGCCCCTCCAATGTGAACCAGATTGACATGCTCTAGAACCATAAGGAAGGTCACTGTGGCTGGAACAGAGTGAAGCTAGGGGCAGGGGAGGTCAGAGATGCAGAAAGGGGGCAGCTCCTCATAGTATCTGGTAATGTGCAGCCATTTGAGGGGTCTTTTTTTTTTAATGTTTATATAGGATTTGTCCTTAAAAAAAAAAAATCAGTAGCCTTTTTTTTTTTTCTAGAGCAGTTTTCGGTTTACCGAAACATAGAGCACAAAGCACAGAGTTCCTCCGTAGCCCCCACCCCCACCACATACAGTTTCTCCTATAATTAACATCTTTGCATTAGTGCGGTGCATTTGCTACCAACTATTAACTAAAGTCCACAGTTTACTTTAGGGTTCACTCTTTCATTCAAGGGGCCTCAACGTAGGCAGGGGAATGGAATGGACACGGTCTGATTTACAATTCTGGGAGACTCAGCTTCACAAAGCTGTTGTTTTGGTTGAATTTTTTCTTTCCCCCAAATTCCTATGTTGAAATTCTAGCCCCTAGTGCCTCAGAAGGTGACTGTATTGGAGACAGTCTTTAAAGGGGCAGTTAAGGTAAAATGAGGTCATCAGGGTGGGTGCTAATGCAACGTAAGTACTGTAGTATCCTTATAAGAAGAGGAGATTAGGACCCGGACACACACAGAGGGGGACCATGTGAGGACACAGGGAGGAGACGGCCGTCTGCAAGCCAAGGAGAGAGGCCTCAGAAGAAACAACCCTGCCCATACCGTGAGCTTGGACTTCCAGCCTCTAGAACGGTGACACGATAAATTTCTGTTGCTGAAGCCCCCTAAACCTGTGGCACTTTGTTAGGGCAGCCCAAGCAAAGGAATACAGCTGTGAAGATATGCTTTATGAAAACCTGCTTGATTTCATTCAACCAAGTATTTTCCAACACTTAATACCAGAGCACCCCCTTTCTACTACTGACTACGGACCCTGCACAGACTAGCATTTTGTAGGTCACACTTTGGGACACCCTGAACTAGAATATAAGCGTTGTGAGGGCAGGGACTTTGTTCTCCTCACTGCGATGATATCCCCAGCACCTGCAATAGTGTCTGGAATTCAGTACATACTTGTTTGAATAAATGACCTCAGCACGTGAGTTTATGCTGTTCCATGTATATTTATCTCCTGTCCAAGTTCTACTCCAGGTTCTCTTTACAAATCTTGGGACCACCTTGCCCTCAGGTTAAAGGTGAGATTTACTTCATAGCTGTCCTTCACTTTCTATGAACAATTCATAGGGAATGGGGGGGCCACACCATCCCAACCCAGGGCCTATATTAATGCCTGTATCTTCCACAGGATTGAAAGATGTCACATACTCCCTGATGTTTCCTTTTCGTCTAAACTTTGTAATTTTTCTATTTATATTTTCTCCAATGTTAAAAAATAAAAAAAGGAAAAAAACCAAGTGAAAGGGACAGCCATAAGTGAACAGATAGGAATTTTTCCTCACCATTTGAACGAGGGAAGTCTCTAGGGACACCTGGTTCTCCAGGTGGTATGACCAGGTAACTATATTCTCTAGAGATCTGTTTAATTGCTGAATGCTGGTACAGCAGAAATACTCTTTTCCTAGAAATCAAGTCTAGTTAGTACCAAGTGAAAATGAAAAGTGGTCATCTTTGTCCTATGTAAGTTTATGAGTACATTTATGAAATATTTAAGAGTAACAACAATATCTATTCCGGGAATTAAATTAGGCTATTTATAGTAGTCTATGGTAGTAGAAACTACAGCAGTACCTATGGTACTAGGGTAATTTTGAAAGGAACAGGGCTCACTTCAGTAACTGAGGTAAAAGGGTGTGTATCATAAAAACACACAAACCGTGGGAAAGCAAGAGGTCTTCAAAGACTGGCTTGAATTTCCAGTATCTATGTTCTCTTGTAAACATCCATTCTTGTTTTCCTGATTTTCTCTGTAAGTGGGCTCTGTGCTCCTCTAAATCCTAAATGACCATTCCATTATGTGTTCTCAGATTCTGGGGGGACTTAGTCTTCTTTGGTTAGTTGACAACTACAGTGATTTTAATGGGCAGAGTCCCTCATAGGAGGCCACCTCAGGTCATTAAATGGACTCATGGTCAGGCTGCCCACAACCATCTCATAGGGCTCTGAAGGTTATGCCCAGGGACTGTGGGGCTGCCCATGGGCCATGTGCACACTGCCGGTCCAGAGTCCCCTCTTTCAGAAAGAACACTTGGAGTATCTGTGACCATGACAGGCTTGTCCCCAATGGCTTAATTTTACATCCTGTTCACTTGAATCCCGGTTGCCACCGAGGCTCTACTTTAAGGCTCACAGTCTGCAATGGTTTATAAGGGCTGGACAGAAGCTTAAGATCACAATGATCATCTCTTTACCGGTTGTTTTCATATCTATTAACTTTATTTAATTTACTTTGCGAATTGTAATTCATTTGCCCATAGCTAGTATACGCAAAACCCAATCTTGTTTAAAAACCTCAAATATATCTTCACTTGGATGTGATATCTTGAGGGTAATTTTTCAATATATCTCTTAAGTGGTAAATAGAAGCCTGATAGCCAATATAAAATGTGACAGTAAATACACGGTTCAAACACTGCCAGGTAAATAATGTTTTAAGAAGATGACAATGAAAACTGACATGTCTGTTTCCCTTGCCACCTAAGTCAGGGCAAGATGTTGGCTCACGTGATGTGAGGAAAAGGCAGTTTCCAGCAACAGTGAGCTATAACCCTCTGCCCCGCCATAGCTCTTTCAACTGAAGAAGGACACACTGTCATTACACCTCAGATAAATGCCCTCGTCCCAGTCCCTTGGCTTCATCTGAAGGTAGGTGAGGGAGGAAAGATCATCTCCTGAACAACAAGTTCTGAAGGTTCCCAAGATCATCTCAAAGAACCTAATTTATTTTCCAGCAACCTCTCATAAACCCGAGGGCTACACGGATCTCAGTAAAAATGAAAGTTACTGTACAAGCCAAAGCATTGGGATAAAAAAAAAAAATTATAAAAACATTTAGTCATTAAAAAACATTAGATAGTACTTTATAGATATATAAATATCTCATGGAAAATCTTCTTGGTTATTGGAAAGGAAAGAAGTGCCAAACCTGAAAATGGCAGCTTCCACCAAATGCGTGAACAGGGAGAAAAGCTGGTTTGTTTCTCACAGTCTTTGTGAATCCTGTTTTCACTGGGAAAAGGCTGTCCTGTTTCTCCTTTCACTACACACTTAGCAGCTCTGCAGCCAGATTTCTTTCAGAGGAATGAGGGGAGATTGGTGAGAAGCGAAGTATGGGTTTTCCAGACATTTGGTTGGCACCATGCTTTTTACAATGGGTGATACCACTTCGGATTTCCCCAGAACCCCAAATCATCTACTTAAAAAGAAAGGATGATAAAGACAGCAATCAAGTGGGTTTATTTTTCCCCCCAAAAGGATACCAATAACAAATAATTGTTTTACATTTTACTTTGATCTTTGATAATTGAACTTCGATCTTAAATGTCCGTTTTAATTTTCTAAAAAACAGCTCATATAAACTAGGAGTCATGTTTTTGCCTCTCCCTTTCTTTCCTGTTCAGCCTGGATCCCTTTGGCACGCATTTTTCTATTTCCCTTGGCTCGCGTGGCAACATACGCTCGCTACAGTGTCTCCTCCATACTTCTGGTTGTCAGAAGCCACGTTGGTAGACAGCATCTTCGAAGATGAGCGTGCTGTTAAGGGAAAGGGTTGCTGAAGGCAAAAAAGGAAGCTCCCTCTGCCGGTTGTGGGCTGCCGCTGCAGAAATAAGTGTCTGAATACCCATTACGACGCTGGCTCCTTCATCTGGCCCCGCCCTGAAAACCTTTCTCACACCTGAGGTGAAGAGCATTGGTGAATCAGGGAGCTCGGAGAGCCCCACAGACAAATGCTGGTATGGGGCCCTCTGAGGATTCTCTCTGAGGTCTTACATGGAAAACCCGGGATCGTGGATGGAGTTAAAGTATCAGTTTTATAACTCTGAAAGGGACAGACCGCAGACCTACCCTGAAATAGCTTTTTTGGAAAAGTAACACATGGTAAATTGCATTAATTGTGATAATCGCTTCTTACGCCTTGATAAAAACTGGCAAAGACCTTCAAAGATCTTCTAGTCATGGCAAATTAGCACAGCTCCCCTTCTCAGCGACAGAGCCCGAGGGCGATGGCTTTGGTTTCTGCTCAGAGCCTGCGGGACTGAGCCAGGAACCACTGGCTCAGAAAAGAGATGGGCAGGGGAGGCCCTGGATATATAGACAAGCTAGGGAATGATCTCGTCCCATTTGGGGCCAGGCGGTTGGTATTTCTTGTAAGCCCATATTTGGTTAATTTAATAGTCACGGCACATGAGGATTTGAAGAAGTTTCTCCCTTAGCATCTACTGAAGGAGAGGGTTATGCTGGTGTCACAGTTTCCTTCCCTTCAAACTCAGAGGATGAGGGGAAGGTGGTGGAGGGCAAGATTTCCTACAGCGCATCTGTAGTTTTCTTCTGCTATTGAACTAACCATATAACTCAAGGAGAATTTCTATTATTTAGCAAAAGCTCTCTTTTCTACTATTTTTCTATTATTTCCATGAAGACTTTCTGTCATCACTTTATTGCCCCTCTGTAAGTAAGCTGAGTCAAACTTCTGCTTTGTGCATGGAATTAGTCGACGACTTTGGGTATTTTCCATTATTTTAATCTCTCAGGAGTATCTGTGTCTTTTTTCTTCATTCACTCCTTACATATGCGAGAAACCTTTATGGAGAACGCCCTGGATATCAGGCACTCCACCAGTGTGGGCCACTTTAATGGCCCATGGGATACAAAGGTTACTTACAGCTGAGATTTTGTGTTCCACATGTTATTTGAAGCATTTTTTAATATCTTGCTTAATCCTCACTGCAACCCTGTGAGGCTGTTATCATCATCCCTGTTTTGCCTGTGAGAAACTGGAGGCCCAGCCCGATAAGGTGATTTTCTCAAAGTCACACAGCTCATAAATGGGAGAGCTAACACTTGAAACCAGGCCATCCACCTGCAGAACCTGGGTTGTTCCTGGTCTATACTTTGAACGACTAAGATTATGATGATGTGAGCAGGCAAACTGGTAAGTAAGCAAAACAATTTTCGTGCAGGATGTCAAGAGCCCTTCTTGACATATGCAAATTTTTTAGGGCAGGGATCAGCAAACCTCCTGTCATGGGTTAGGTAATGAATATGCAGGCTTGGCCTGTCCTACCGTCCCTGTTGCAACAATTCAAGTCCATTGTCGGGCAAGAAAGCAGCTGTAGACAATATGTAAACAAATGACGTGGCTGTGTTCCAATAAAACTTTATAAAAACAGTGACGGGCTGGATTTGACCCACAAGAGTATAGTCTGCCAACCTCTGTGCTCTGTGTTAGGGGATTACAAGGATCAAGTACCAATGCCGCCCACAGGGAAGAGGCAGACATTTGAGTCAAGCCTTGGCTGTCAGGCACCAAAGGGGGAGAAAGGCGTGCCCAGCAGACAGAAATGTGTCTGAGAACTGGGAGCATCTGCTGGAAAGCGGATATTTGGGAAAGATGTGAAATTGTGAGTGACAAGAGGTGTATAAGATGATGGCGGAGAACACGTTTGGGAAGGAGGATCTGAGCCTCTGTTAGAAATAGTTTATGGTCAAATAATAGCTTAGTTGTGGTTTATTTTATACCTTTTTGTGGGTTTTTTTTGTTTGTTTGTTTTACTGTGTGAACAACATGTTTCTCTTCCCCCTGATACAAGTTGGATATTTTCTTTTTAATTTGTAGCACGGAAAATGTCTTCATGTGCAATTTTGTCAGCAAAAGAGGAAGAAGAAAAATCATAGAGGGTCCACCATCTACACGAAGGTACATATCGTCCAAGACACATGGTATCCCAGAGATGCTGGACTGACATATTCTAGGAGATATTCACAAAGAAGATGAGGACAAATTTTTGTCTTTTGTGAAACCCTATGGGTATAATTTTGCCATTAGTCAAGATGGATGTTTCAGTGTTGAGACATGAGAAATCTTTGAAACACCAACGGCATAACAAGAATGCTGCAGGGAAACAAAGCTGATTCCATCCGTTTTCTTGGGCTGTAAGTCAGCTAAAGTTGCTTATGACAACTTGCTGATGAAACATGATTTATAATGTTCACAGACACTTGTCCAAGTTATTAAGTTTATTAGAATTACCGCATAGGTCTGAAAGCTGTTGAGTATGGTGTTGGATTCTAGTCTCTAAAATCAAATGATCTTCCTGGGAGTCTATCTGGGACAGATCCTCCCAGCAGCTGTGTCTCTCTGTGGGAGAAAAAAGTGGGGGCTGGAAGATAGATCAGTTTCCCTTGAAACGTGGGTATGTTTGCTCTATGCAATCAGGGGATTCCCTTGATTTAAGATTCCCCATCTGGAAAAAATAACTTAAAGTTTCAACTGAAGCCCTGAGTTAATGAGATGATATTCCTAAATTGGGTGCCAGGCCAAGATGTAAGTTTTCCCAAAAGAGAAAACCGAAAAGTATTACATGATTTTTTAAGACCCTACCCACATCTAAGGAATAAAAGGGTATAAAAGAGAGCTATTTGGGTGCCTGAAGCCTCACTTCACCACACCCACCCAGGGGAGCAAGGTGGAGGGGCTATGCCCTGCACTTCAAGCCTAGTGGGGCTTCATCAGGACACACCCCACCCCCCGGCCGCCCTGACTAGAATGACATGGTGGGGTCCAGTGGACTGGTATCTGGCTCCTACCCCTAAAGATTGGGAAGCAGGCTGTCTGGCTGAAGGAAGGTGGCTGAGCTGGGAATCACCCTGCCTGTGAGTCTGTCAGAGAGAAAGATCCACCAGTGTCTCCTATAGGCTGGAAATAGGTTGTGTGGGAGAGAGGTGACAGGTGATAGTCTTAATCCATTGTAAGATGGCCACATAGCAGATGAAGGGATGTGAATGGAAAGAGGGCTGAGGTGAATCCAAATTCACAGAGGGTGAGTAAAGAGCCTCAGAGACCTGCGGGAAGAGAGATTCATTCTCCCTCAAGGGACTACGGGTGGGACAGCCCTGAAGATGTCTTCAAAGAACCCAGAGAAGCATCCACAAGAAAGTGTTCAACATCTGCCAGGCCCGAAAGCATGAAGTCAGCTTTGATAGCCCCAAATAAGAACTCTCCTACCTACCTTCCACCCTCACTTTGTGGCCCCTCCCTCCCCTCTGCTCCAATGGTGGGGTGTCCAAATGTGCACTTAGCAACACAGGGGAAAGGAGAAGATTAAAGTCAGGTAACAAAGCAGAAACCCATCATACCATCTTCCCCCAAGGCAACTTCTGGCCTCCATTGTTGGGAGAAGAAGGCCAAGTATCAACTCTGATCAGCTTTAAAGTATTGACTCTTCCTGGAAACTGGACATTGGCATCACTAAATTGACATGGTGTGTTATGACCTAAGAGTGTTGAGAAGTCATGAGGTCTGCTAACACTTTCAGCCAGGGTTAGCAATTAAGGAACCTCACTAAGGAAATTTAATCAAAGGGCAAATAAAGTTGCTTTGATTTTGCATTTGTACTGGCCCTGGGCCTGCTTGCCCCCAGGTCCATTTTTTCTGCCTTCTTTCACTTTGTTCAGCATCTCAGAATTCCAAGATGGCCGTCAAATCTCCAACCACTGGTATATACACTCTGGACTATCTCCTTCCCCTGAATGGGAGTGGATTGGTCCTGTTGTAGGAGACTCTGCCTTAGCAGATGGGAGGGAGTCTCTCCTGCTGGCTTGCAAGAAGGAAGCTATCATGCTGGGAGGGCCAGATGTCTAGGGCCTGAGTGTGACTTCGAGGGGCCCTTTTAAACTCCAAAGTGGGTGAGAAAACTCAGTCTTACAACCACAGGAGATTAATTCTGTCAACAACCTGAATGAGTGTGGAAGAGGACTAGAGCCTCACATAAGACCACAGCCCCGGCCAACACCCTGATTTCAACAAGGGAGACCCTGAGTGGAAGACCCAGTTAATCCATGCCTGGACTCTCACCCAGGGAAAGGATGACATAATAAAAATGTGTTGTTTTAAGCTTCTAAGTTTATGGTAACATCTTACGCAGGTATGGAAAATTAACATACGAGAGGTATATTTCTGGGAAGCTGGTTGCCTAGGCTCCCATGTCAGCTGGGCTCTGGCATGGTTCAGTCAGTGGGAAGGGCTGCAGAGAGATGGAGGTGGGGGGGCAGGGTGGGCAGCAAGAAGCCAGGGTGTTTTCCCAGCCTCTCTGCCATGCCTGGCCTCTGGGGTAGTCACTACATTGCCTTAGTGGTTCCAGCTGCCATCAGGTGACCAGTCAGATAAGAAATGTCTTTGCCCAGCCCACATTACCCCCTCTTTCTTTTCCTTTCTGATGTTAGAGATGTCAGAAACTGCTATCAGCAAGATGGAGAAGAGAAGTCAAAAAATCAAAGAGTGGGAATAGAGAAAGAGCTCATTACACCTTCCCTGCCTGCAGGCTCCAGAAATTCCACCTCTTCTCTCTGCCCCTCTTGCTCCCTGATGTTGCCATTCTCTGGCTCATCTCACCGTACGTACATCACTGAGCATCTCAGCAACTCCACACTTGCTTAACACACTCTTGACCCAGGAAGGGCCTCAAAGGCCCTCTTTTGAAGAAACTCAAATGTTTTTTGATTCCTGGTTAGACCTCAAAGGCCCTCTTTTCTTAAACACACTCTTGACCCAGGAAGGGCCTCAAAGGCCCTCTTTTTAAGAAACTCAAATGTTTTTTGATTCCTGTTTAGACCCTGACTGATAAAGCATCCCACAAGTCATGTCTGTCTGTCTATCTATCTATCCATCCATCCTTGTATATAGGTGTATATATATGTGTATACATATATAAATATATATGCATACGTGTGAACTTTTTTTTTTTTTTGGTAGAAGAATGAGCCAAAGCAGATTCAACAGATTACCACCAAAAGCTTTCAGGTTGGTAATAAACTTAGAAAAGAATACACATGTTTGCATTTAGTAAATCATAAGGCTTTCACAGACAGATCTTTGATCTAACTGGGAATCCCAAGTCTAGCCTTGCCAACTAATCTATGACATCACTAATCTTTGGGCGTCTTCAGTCTTCTGTACTAGAAGTGGAGCCAATTCCAGGGACTCTGAAGAAAAATTCTACCTCCTCCTCCACCCCAACATCTTCTAATACCTTCAGTATGAACTTGCATCATTGGCCTAAATCCATAAAGCCCAGAATTTACAAGCACTGGAACCAAGGACACCCGGGGTATCCTAGTCATTCAACAACAGATTTCATCTAAAGTCAAATAAGATGTTTCAGAAACCTACTCATTTGGTTGTGTTGACAAATTTGCTATAAAGTAGAAATACTTCTTCAAAGGGGTGAATTCTCAGACCCTTAAAATTTCAACTTTCTTGCCCCATTGATGGCATGCCATTTATGGCTTAAATTTACAAAAAAAAAAAAAAAGTTAAGAGGGAAAGGGACACTCAGATGCAAAGGCTCAGTGACCGAACAGAAGTGAAGTTGCTGCACCATCCCATCAGTTAACATTTGCACGTGTACTGAAAGGCCAGTCAGGGGCCTGGACTGTGGATTAGCGCTCCACATGGGCTCTCAGAGGTAAAACTGTTGCATGAATGCTGACTCAATCTCTCGACCTACCCAGATGTCTCACCCATCAGTAGCCCAAAGGTAGCATCAGAGACGGAAAGAATGATTTATGTGACCTAACTCTTAATGGAGGATCAGTGTAGCCACCTCCCGCTGAGCACGTCTTATTTTATACTGGCCGGCCTACCAGGATGGCTAGGGAGAATCACTAACCCCAGTGTGTCAATCAGTTTCGCCATTACCCACCTTGGGCCATGAAGAGATGCCCATATGAGATATTTGGTTACAAATCAATGGGCAGTGCAGAGCACTTGCCTTCTGACCTTTGATTTTGAGCTCACAGTGATGCTGTGGACAGGAAAACCAACAACAAGGGGTTCACACATGATAATTGTTTCTGCAGGATGCTTTTGTTGACTTTTTGACGAATTCTTGTGTCTGGAGCCAAGTTATGGTTGCAAATGATAAATGAGTGGAGTTCCGACATGAATGTTGGTTGACATTTTCGTTTACGTTAATGAGTAAGAGGAAAGTGGAACAACGGAGAAGACATATGTTGGAATTTCACTCATTTGTCAATGACATGAGTGACTTCTTTGCTGAATCAGGTAATAATTCTTGAATACTAGAATACTGCCTCCATTTTTTGTGCTACACAATGGAAGAGCTACAAACTCAACAAATGTTTAAATTTAATCTGTGGGGTTAACGTTTTCTGTGTCACTTAATCTTAAGTCTAGAAAATCAACAACACCATAAATCTAGTGTACATCTGTGGTGCTCACCAATTTCTGCGGTGTAAATTTCAGTACATAGGCCTCAAGTGTCCATCGCTAAGCTGGAAGCTTGAGAGGGCAAGACAGAACCTCATCTGCTGTGCTTAATGCTGCATCCCCAGGACTCTGTACAGTTCATGGCACATGACAGGCTCAAAGGAGACTCCCTGAAAGAATGAGTAAGTCCTCTCTGCCTTCCTTACTGTGAAATAAAGACAAAATAGAAGCTTCTCGCATTTGGGGAGTTATTTTATTAAAATTCCTTGTTTTAAAGAGTTTCTAGTTACTCTTGGTTCCCAATTTGTGACTGAGATCTGGCAATCCCAACAGAGGCTCAAGGGTACCTTTCAAGATCTTTCCCTTCCTGGGTCAAGAACAGGGATGGTTGAAGGAAAGAAGTGGGTCTGAAGATCCAAATCACATTCCTGCTCCTTTGTTCAGTATAAATTACTGGTTGAACGAGGACTTGTGTAATGAGGAAGAGATTAGTAACCTATTCTAAACTTGCCTTCTTCTTCTCCATATTTGTATCAGTTACAGTTTTTCTTTCCCCCTTACTATCTCCATTCTGGTCCCAAGTGAATATTGCCTCCTTCAGATGTTTTCTGAAATACCACTCTGCTAGTAAAGTCTAGTAATAAGTTACTATATATATTTTTTTCCTTAAAATACTCTATTTACTATATACGTTTACTCATTCATTTTCTGCCTCCCCCACCAGAATGTAGTTTCCATAAGGATAGGGATTTAAAAAAATTTTTTGGTCTGTTTTACTGATTGCTATGTCTCCAACTTTTCAAACAATTAATATTTGTTAACTAAATGAACAACTATATTGAGCACCTATTTGGGGCTATAAACTGCACTAGGGGATATGTCACCACTATCATAAGACCGTCATGATTCTTATCCTTAAAATTTATATTGTCTAGGAAGACTATTAAGCAAAAAATCACACAACTAACCAATTAATTATAATTTTATGTACTTTAGAGGAAAAGTACAGGAGTATCACCTAATATTCAAGTTATGGAAGGCTTCAGTTAAAAGAGACTGATATTTAGGTCAAGGGCACTTGATCAACCAACGGTCAAGAAGAATAGCATCCAAAAGCTATGAGCAAGCAGGCAAGAGCTTAGGGTGCATAGTGCTGGAGCTCATCTTGAACAAAGTTGCTTGCTGGCAAGATCCAGCCAGTTGTGAATTAATAAAAATTAAACCTTTAGAAATAAGAAAGATATAATGGAAGAACTAGCCATGAGCACTGAATCTACTTAGATAAAGGGCTAAGAATAAATATAACTATACTGGGAATTATGGTTATGGCCACAATGCAAATGTTACAAGCCTTCACAATATAAAAACGGTGATACAATCACAAAAATAGGAAGAGGAGGGAGAAATCACAGGAAGAAGTGTAAGTGCTAATTCCCTCATCTTTTGTAGCAAGGAGTAAGCAGATTCTGTTAAAATCAAAATATGTACTTAAAAAATCATAATGCATTGTTTGTTTTCTTGAGTTTTGAGAGATTTTCTATAACCTGAATACAAATCTCTTATCAGTTATGTGATTTGCAAAGATCTTGTCCTAGTCCGTGGCTCCTATTTTCACTCTCTGTTAACAATTTCTTTTGAAGAGCACAAGTTTTACATCTTAATAAAATTCAATTTATAATTCTGATAGCTTCAAGTTGGAAAAAAACCCAAATGCCCATCCACAGGTAGTGATAAACAAATTGTGGTATATACATCCCATGGAATACTATGCAGCAATAAAAGGAAAGAGACTACTGATGTACACAGCAACACAGAGGAATCTCAAAGTAATTATGCTGAGTGAAAGAAGGCAGACAGAAAAGAGTACAGACTATGTCTGCACTTAAAGGAGATGCTAGAACATTCAAACCCACGGATGTGAGAGAAAACAGATCCCTTTGACTGGAGAAGGGAGGCAGAGAGGGTTAAGGGAAGGGATTTCCAAAGGGTGAGCAGAAACTACAGAGGTGAAGAGTATGCACGCTATCGTGAGTATGGTCATGCTTTCCTGGGTGTGTATACATGTGCAACTTACCCAGTTGTACACTCAAGTATGTGTAGATTGTTGTGTGTCAATTATAGCTCAATTAAGTTGTTACAAAACAATGCTTCTGTTGTTATTTTGTGTTTTTATTAACTTTAGAGGGGTTTTCTAGGAAGTCACATATTAGTTATGGCAAAAAACCTTCATCTGCAGTTCAGCTCTTCTTTCAGTTTCCTTTCAGTTTCTTTTTATTTATTTATTTTTAGAAATTCAAACAAATGTGAAACTTTTTTTAAAGATTTTATTATTATTTTTAAAGTCATCTCTACACCCAACGTCGGGCTCGAACTTACAACCTCGAGATCAAGAGTCACATGCTCCATTGACCGTGCCGGCCAGGCACTCCAAATATAAAACTTTTAACTTAAAATACTGTGTATAATGTAGTATAATCCCATTTTAATAAAGTTTTAAGAAGCTATCCTGTCATTCATGTAAAAATACACATGAAGTACATTTTACTTGTGCGTGAACATGTATTATGTTATGTCTAATATATATTGATATCTGTGTGTGTATATATATACATACATACAAAATAGGCATATATATTTGTATATGTGTGTTTGAAATGAAGTTAAACGTGAATGACCGTTCTTTCTTAGCGGTGGGTTAATTTTAAAAATTACATTTTGAACTTCACTGTATTGCTTGAGTTTATTTCAGGCATGTATACTTTTTTTGTAAACAAACATAGTTATGATGTTATTATGAAGAGGAAGGGGGGTGAGGAGAGAGGTAGGAAGAGGGTCAACTGGACAGGAGGGGCAGCGTTTGCTGCCATGGGAGCACTCTGGGGACTAGCCCAGTTGGGGTGAAAACAAACAAACATAAAATGGAGCACGAGGGTGTGGCCAGAGATGAGATGAGGACAGAGAGAGATCCTGATTGCGTAGGACCTTGCAGGGGGCTTCAACAATTGAGGACTTTATCCAAGTTTGGAGCAGGGAAGCATGCTGAGATTTGTAAAATGAAAGGATCACCCCTTTAAAAACCTACCCAGGTGGTTGCTGTTTTACGAAGGATTAGTAATGGAATATAATCATTGCTAGCAAACTTTAATTTAAAAGAAAAAAATAAAAAGCCAGAACGTATCAGCAGTTTCACCTGAAATGAGGTGAATTTTTTCAGTCCTACTTGACTGGTCTATGCAGTCAGCAAGCGTTTCTACTCTGACTGGGGCATCCATGGCTCTGAAGTGAGTTCTGGTTTTTGCTTTTGGTTCTACCAGCATCGGGAGATGACACAGATATAATCAAATATGTGTGTTCCTGCACAACAGAAAAATCAGCCTTTGATTCGTTATAAAAGGGGGTTCCTCAGTTAAGAATGGCAGAGAGAGAGAGGGAGGGGGTACGGGGAGGGAGGGAGACGAGAAGAAAGGGAGGTAGAAAGAGCTGCAAAACTAAGGACAGCAGATGGAACACATAATGGAGCTGAAGGCAGAAAAAGAGAGGAAAAAAAAAAAAGGAAAAGGAAAGAAGGAAGGGCTGGAGGGTGGAGAAAGAAAAGAAACAAAATAAAATGGAAAGAATCAATACCAGCAGATGTGGGTGGATCCCTTCAGGCCCTGGCCTTGCTGTAATTATTTAGCTCAATGGGTTTGGGTGCCAGGAGGTGGACCCCAAAGGGCTTGGATTGGACCCATCACTGTGATCAATTAGTTTCGCTGCATTCCCTGCTCTGCCTCAGCCACTTTTCTTCACCTCGGGCCATGTACTTCACTTTTTTACGCCTCAAATTATTTTTCTATAAAATGGGAGCAGCGATATTTTTTTCTACTTCCCAGGACTGCTTTAAAAAATTTGCATAACTTATTTGAAGGAAGCCAGAATGTCAATATTTAAAATAGAATTCTTGATTCAGAGCTAATGTTTTGGCTTTTCTCAGTTTGTCAATAAACAGAGAGGCACTAAGGGACTACTTTTGTGTTTAAAAAGCTCTATTCGGAATTCAAAGCTGTGGAGGAGACAAGAGTAGGTGTTAAAAAGAGTCCCTTTTCATCAAAATTCACAACTTTTGGTCTTCAAATGACAATGTTAAGAAAATGAAAAAGCAAGCCACAGACTGCAGAAAATATTTGTCATATATATATATGTATATATATATACACACACACACACACATATATATATATGACAAAGGACTATATCTAAAAATATATATAAAGAACTTTCTTAAGATGAACAACCCAACTTTAAAAAGTGAGCTAAAGATATGAATAGAACTTCACAAGAAAAGATATATGCATGGCCAATAAGCACATGAAATGATGCTCAACATCATTAGTCATCACTCACAATTAGATATCACTACATACCCACTATAATTACCAAAATTAAGAAGACCCGCTAATAACAAATATTGACAAATATATGGAACAACTGGTAGTAGGGATATAAAATTGTTCAGCCCCTCTTGAAAACAGTTTGACAGTTGTCTTCCATAGTTAAATATACATTTATTATGCATCCTACCATATTACTACTGCATTTTTTTTAAGATGTAAAACTTTTCTTTATTCATAGATGACATGATCTCCAATATAGGAAATCCTACAGTCTACAAAAAAGTCATTAGAACTAATAAGTGAGTGTAACTACTACTGCATATTTACCCAAGAGAAATAAAATCATATGTTCACACAAAGACTTACTCATGAATATATAAAGCAGTTTCATTTATGATAACCAACAAGTAGAAACAAACTAAAGGTTCACCATCAAGTGAATGGAGAATGGATACACATGTGTGCTACTTTCACATAATGGAATACAAACAAACAAGAAAGTAATGAATCCTGATACATGCAAAAATGTGGATGAATTTCAAAAGCAGTATACTGAAAGAAGTCAGACACAAAATACCACACTCTGTAAGATGTGATTTATATAAAACTCTAGAAAAGACAAATCCAATCTATAGAGACAGAAAATAGTTTAACAGTTGTCTAGGGCTGAAGAGGAGGAGAGGTGACCAGCAGGAGACAAGAGAGAAATTTGGGGTGATGAAAACATTCTATACCTTGATTGTGGAGTGGTTATATCAGTATATAAATTTGTCAAAACTTATTGAAATGTATTCTTGAAATGGGTGCATTATATATATAAAGTACACCTCAAAAGTTGATTAACTTTCTAAAGACAAGAAACAAAGAATCCTTACACCAAAGGGCTTTCAGTCTAAGAAGCACTGTATCCTTAGGGCACTTTATTCCAAATTATATCAATTTGAGGAGGGGGAGAATTTTCTAGTGAGGGATCTTAAAGCCTGTTCTAATATTAACATACTTTCTATATTAATGCTACCATCAATCATATCTCAATCTACAAAGTGACAATGATGCTAAGTAAATCAAGTAGCATAGTAACTCCCTCTACTGACACCGTGACTATCCTTTATAATGTCATCTGCCTTCAAACAAATCAAATTTTGTCCTAAGAGGTACTATTCATAATATTTGTGCCATCAGTTTTACACTTACTGTGAGTACTGGCTAATAACAAGGTTTTTTAAGCTTAAGAGACTTCAGCAACATTTGAAAAATATCTGAGATGAAAAATACAGTAGATGAATAATATCCTTAATCAGTATAATCTCCAACAAATTGATTATCAACCGTTTATAACTGATTCATGGGAAAATTTTTAAAGTCTTGGACTACTGTCAAAATAAATGTGTTACAAATGATCATTTATATTATAAAAAGAGAATTAATAATAAAAAGCTACTTTTTCATATCAGTTCTCCTTAAATTATTTCCAGTTACTGTCACTCATTCTTTTGTGGAATTTCTTGCCATTACCTTTCCATGACAAGTTTGAGCTCTGGTGTATCCACAGGGAACAGAGATTTTTGTGCTACTGCAGAGAGTGTTGGTTACAGCAAAATAAGAGACTTCAGTTACCCAAGAATGACACCATTTCTTTGCTGCCTTAAACCTCGCAGTGTTCCTTTCCTGGTTCACTAAAGGTGCTGATCAGAACCCTGCCAAACAACTTGTGATGAAATGGTCCCCCTTTGTCCCAAGCTACAATAGGTTGCAGGGTGTGGGGGGGGAATGCAGGGACCTCACTTTCTCTTTTGTTTTTATTTGCAGCCATTAAGGAACCTGAATGATACGGATAAACTGAAAGTCTTCTAGAGCTCACCAACACCAAAACCCCACCTGATGTGGAAAATAGGATTTTTGGTCTGGCATCTACCTCTGGCATCTCTTTTTGTATCATATTCAGTAACAGACTTCATTCTTGCTTGAGCCACATTCATGACTTCCTTAAAGTGAACCAACAAGTGCCTATTCTTTGCTAGATGCTAGAAGAAGAGTTTTAATTTAATCCTCTGAACCTCTCTACAAAGTAGTCTTGATGGTTATTTTTTCCATTTTTGCATACAAGAAAACTGAGACTCAGAGTGGTTATATAATTTCCCCCAAGGACACACAGCTAATAATTAGAGGAGGTAGGAGTCAAATGTAATCTGTCCGACTCCAAAGTCACCAAGGCACGAGACTTTCTTATTGGGAAATTTGGTGGCTACTTATTCAGACATCAAGGACAGTCTGACCACGTTCAATGGGAGAGAGATTTTGCACAGAGAATATGAATAGACTCATACAAAATCTAAAAGTCAATCTGAGATATAGTTTTGACCTTGCAATATAGTGCAAAGATACTAAAATAAGAATAGGATTTATATATATATTCATCCTCCACTAAAACTCAACTAATTTATAAGGTTGATAAAATAAATTCATTATTTTAAGACCTAATTAGTAAATATTTTGGAGGGTAGAGTGGCAGTATCTAAAAAAGTTTAGACTATATTTTTTGGACTTAGCATTTCTACTTCTAGGATCTGTCTTATGATAAAACTTGCACTAGTATTGAAATATATGTATATATCTACAAAACCATTATTTGGAAAGGTGCTTGAAGGAGCAAAAATTGAAACAATCCAAGAAGCCATCACCGGGGACTGGTTTAAAAGGTTTTGCTGCATTTATTCAATTGCACTACCATGTAAGTTTAAAAGAAAGAGGTAGATTTACATGATGTGGGAGGTTATCCAAAATATATTAGGTAGAAACATATGTTGCATAACAATATGTATACTATTTTTATAAAAGTAAGAAGATATATATTTGTATATGAATAGAAAAATCTGGAAGGATACATGTTAATTGTTAACAGTGGTTATCCCTGTGGGAAAACATTGATAAGAAGGGAGAGGAATCTTTTGTCATCTTCAGAACTCCTAGATGTGTGCAATGAGTGTGTGTGTGTGTGTGTGTGTGTGTGTTTAAATAGAAGTATTTGAATTTATATTGCTCTTTACTTTTTATAATATATTCATATATATATATCCATTAAAACACCTGAATAGATCAAAATGTTAACAGTGGTTCTCTCTGGATGGTAGGGCTAAGATTTCCTTTTAGTCTTGTGCTCTATATATTTTTATACTTTAAAACTTTCCTTAATGAATGTATTAATTTTATAATCATAATAAATTGTTGAGTCCCTGGAGAGACATCCTTCTCTCTGGAATTTGGCTCTATCAGCCACCCCAAATGGATTAGCCTGAAAGAGTAGGATGTCCTTTACCTCATTAGGCAAAACAACACATTCTCAACATTTAGCCTGACAAAGCAGAGTGTTGTAGTTTACTGAGCATACACAGACACACTCTTCTGTCTCAGGGGGCTTGACAATATTTGTTTGGGACTATGATCATCCAATGAATCAACAGAGACTTCTTAGGCATTTGTTGCACTCAGTAGGCAAGGTGCTGCAGGGGAATGCAAGAATGAGACATGGTCCTCATTTTCAAGGTAAGGAGCAGGATCTAACTGAGCAAGAAACACCCATACAAGAAACAGCAGACAATCTCCGACACATAATCTGAAGGTTTAAACTGTGTAGCGCAGATCGACAAGCATTATAGGCATTAGGAGGAGTCACAGGAGGTGCAAGGGTTCATGGCATTGTGGCCCACTTGCCTCATTTGACATGTGACACACATCAGCCTCAGGGAGCTAACGGATGTTACTCAGCAGAGCTCAGATTGACTTCTGTTCCTTGTGTCTCTTCTACTACTTTCTTAATCTTGGTCCTACTAACATTTTGGGCCAGTTATTCTTTGTTGTGAGAGGCTGTCCTGTGTTTTGCAGAATGTTTAGCAGCATCCCTGGGCTCAACATGCCAGTGAAACTCTGTTGCCTACTTGTAACAGTCAATAATGTCATTGCCAAAAATCATCCCCAGTCAGGAACCAGAGTGATTTTTTATAGATTATGAGAAAAGAAGGAGCATTTAAGACAGGGGATGAGATGGTCTAATATGCCATCCATTTCGGAGGGGGGGGGGCGATGCTCAGGAAATGAGACAGTCTGAGAGAACTCATGTGTATTAGTGACTAGTGGAAAACGTGGTTACCTAGGCAAAGTAGGATAAGACTCTGGAAATACAGATGTACCAAGACATCAAAGGAAATAAAAGGCCATTGGGATGTGTGAATAGGGAAATGTTATGATGAAATAATATTTAAGGAAGATTGGCTTGTGTGCGATATAAGGATAGATTTTACGGAGAACAGACTGGATTCAGGAAAACAAGTTGTGAACAAATAACAATATGCTTGGCAGCTAAGTGAACGGAATTGGGGGGGTGCCAATGGTCACAGGAAGGGATGGCAAGAGATTCAATATATCTTAAAGGGAATATGAACAGGACTTGGTCTGATAAGGAAGGTGAAGAAGAGCAATGAATCAAAGATGATGAAGTTTTTGATGCTGCATCATCACAAGGATGAGGCGAAAGTGACAGATATGAAAGTCAAGAAAGGAAGTCAACTTTCATTCATCAGTGATCTTGAGTGTTTTCATAACTGGAAGAAATTAAAGCCACAATGAGACATCCAAACAGACATGACCATTAGACAACTGGAGATAGAGAGCAGAGTGTGAAGATCCTCACTCTACATTTACCAGTCCCAAGTGTGGAGATAGGATCCCCAAATGGTGAGACCAATTTTGTGGATGGCTTGTAGGTTTGCAAATCTCTCTCTCTCTCTCTCTCTCTTTTGCAAATATAAGTTACAGAAAATATAAAGAACCTGAACTCACAAACTTAAACCAAACCAAACCAGAAAAACCACCTATAAGGCCCACACCAGAGGTACAAAATGTTTCCAATCCTATTCATTTCTCATTTAGCCATTCCCTCCTGAAGAGCATATAGGATGCAGGCTGAGAAGACAAGATTATTTCTCTCAGGAGTTTACTTTATGTTTTCAGATATCATCATCATCCACAGGGATTTATTTACTGCCAAATTAAACTGGAGCTGTATCAGGTACTGAACAAAGATAATAATACAGATGTGGTCCCTGGCTTCTAGTCTTACTTATGCAAATAGGTATAGTATTTACAGATCAAATAAATTCTAAATAATGCAGAAATAGGAAATATGCGCATTGGGTGTAAGTTGAAAGCATTGGAGAAGAAAGTGGTATTGAGGAAAGTATTTCATAATCATACAAAACAGTACCAAGGGCAATTTGGTGTAAAAATGAGGGGGTCAGGGGCCCCTGCCACCTCACTGAGTCATGGATTCACTCCATGATCTTCAGCAAATCAGTTCAATTCTCTCTATCTATTAAATGGCTACTGATATTATCTGTTTGAGGACACTTTCATCTATTTGCTTATTCTACAAACACTGATTGAATTTTACCTCCATATGCTGGCCTCTGTGGGTAGTTCTAGAAATATAAAAATGAAAGCAACATAACCCTTATCTTCAGAGGAAGTAGGTAAACTAACATATGGTAGGAGGGAATTGTATCAGTTAGGATGCTCTTGACTACAAGTAACAAAAGATCCAACAAAGTGTTGCTTAAATAGTAAAGATAACTCTCTCTCACCAAAAAAAAGCCTCAAAATAGGGTTGGTTAATTCAGTTAACCAGTGTCATCAAGAAGGACCCAGGTAGTTTCTGCCTTTCTACTCTAACGTCCTTAGAATTTTGCTTTCAGTATTTAGGCTTGTCCTTATTCATGGATACAAGCGGCTGCCACAGCTCCAGGCATCATGTCCTGAGGCAACTGATACTGAAACTGTGAGGTCTAAGAGAAGCAATGCATACATAATGCACAGGTCCTGGCACATAGAAATTTTTCAGTGGATGTTAGCTATTATTATTTTTGGAATAATGTGATACTATTTAGCTCCTGAGAAACTGCTTGTATTAGTTTGCTAATACAAAGTATCACACTGAGTAGTTTAAATAACAGAAGTTTATTGTATCACAGTTCTGGAGGCTGGAAGGTTGCAATCAAGGTGTCAGCAGGATTGGTTCTTTGTGAAGGAAGGGTCTGTTCCAACCTCTTTCCTTGGCTTGCAGATGCCCACTTCTCTCTTGGTCTCTCCACATTAACTTTTTTTTTTTTTTTAAAGATTTTATTTATTTATTTGACAGAGAGAGACACAGCGAGAGAGGGAACACAAGCAGGGGCAGTGGGAGAGGGAGAAGCAGGCTTCCCGCGGAGCAGGGAGCCCGATGCGGGGCTCGATCCCAGGACCCTGGGATCATGACCTGAGCTGAAGGCAGACGCTTAACGACTGAGCCACCCAGGCGCCCCTAACTTTTCTTTTTTAAAGTAGATTCTACACCTAGCACAGAGCCCAACTCAGGGCTTGAACTCATGACCCTGAGAATGAGACCGAAGGTGAGATCAAGAGTCAGCTCCTTACCGACTGAGCCACCCAAGCGCCCCCACATTATCTTATTTCTTTGTGTGTCTTTCTCTTCAGTGGCATTCTTTTTGTTAGGACACCAGTCATAGTAGATTAGGGGCTCATCCTATCCCAGTACTAACTGCATCTACAATGACCCAATTTCCAAATAATCTCCATTCAGAGGTACAGGAGGTTAGGCCTTCAACATACGGTGTTTTGGGGGGAACATATCAGTGTGCATATCAATGTGCTTTAGTCTCGGTGTCTTCATTTACTAGTGCTTTAAAAAAGACTGTCTTCTTAAAAGAGAGGAAATATTTCTACTTTAAGAGAGAGGAAATAAGTGGGGGAATAGGAATTTGGCTAAGCGTTCCCTGTATCAGATCTCCTTTCTAGTTAGCAAATTCTCTCTCCACATGAGTGGATTTATTATCCACTCAGAGGTG
This sequence comes from Halichoerus grypus, assembly GCF_964656455.1. Lineage (NCBI taxonomy): Eukaryota > Metazoa > Chordata > Mammalia > Carnivora > Phocidae > Halichoerus > Halichoerus grypus. The sequence goes on from NC_135717.1 coordinate 55,731,400, forward strand.
AAAGCATTGTGGGAAACTTTCCATAAACTGAGCTCTTTTTATAAAGAATTATGGAATCTTCTCCTGGTTTTATTTCCTTTACTCCTTTCCCCTCCAACTTCATCTCATTTACTTCCTTGTTCTTTCTAAGAAAAACAAAAAATCCTGTTTTATTTATTTGCATTTCTTCCCCACATGGGGGAGAAACCTAATGGACTGTGCTTGGAATTTAGACCACAAAAGCATAATACTTTTTTTTTACCAATTTATATATTCTCCTGGGTGCGGGAAGAATTAGTAAGCTATTAAAAGTTGAGTGCGTGTTCTCAGCTGCTTGAGGGAAACCCCAAGACCGTCTGCACGGTCTGTCCTTCTTTCATCTGAGGACACAGCAACCCTGTCCTTGGCCTGGAGGGAAGATGGATGGAAGAGAGCCCTGGATTTCATTTCTGGAGAGAAGGAGAAGCTAAGAGGGGAGCTAAGAGGGACTCCCCCTCCTGTTCCTCAGCAGGACCGCAGGCTTCTTCATTACAGCAAGCTGAGGGGCAGTCTGGCCTCAGCTCCTTCTAGCTACCCCTGGCTACCTCCCTCTTCCTTCCCCTTTCTTTCCCACCAGACCTACAAGTGTTTGTGAAGCAGAGCTTTTTAATTTTGTAAATCTGAGCCACCCGACCCAGAGCTGCTTCCACTAGTGCATTCCCTGCACCGGCTTGGTGAAATGAAGGGCTGGGCACTTGCCCTGTTATTCCATTAAAACAGGTTGGCTGATTGTAATTGCTCACAGATGCCTTATTCACACCTATATAGGTACGATTTTTAATTTCAAGCTAAGCTTTCTTCTGAAAACCAAATTAAATACTTTTTCTTTCTTTTTTAATGCTTACCATTAATATTTTGTAAGGAGAAATGAAAAAAGTTTTAGCATCTCCAACAGTGTGTTCCATGAGTTTCCTGGTGGGAGGTGATAAAGGCATTTTTTTTAACTGACTAAAAATGGTTAGCCACGGCACCATGAAAATATCTCAGAATGTTTTAAAATGAAAAAAAAAAATTCTGTGACATGGAAATAGCAATTTAGAGGGGGTCCAGGGTTCGTTGGCAGCTTTGAATGGCTGATTTTAGTCTTCTCTGGACCTCCCTCATGATTTCCACACCAATTTCCATCTACATCAAAAAAAAAAAAAAAAAAAAAACAAGCCTCCTGAGGTACAGAGGGGAAAAAGTATGGAACCATTTGTTATTTTGGACACAGATGATTCCAACTGAGGGAGGACATTAAAATGTTTCAAGAAACACAGCCTTTGAAATACAGCAATAGATTCACATCTATAACAGACTCTTCCGTAATATAAACCCCCTCAATGGAGTGCAGAACCCTTTTGTGACTCTCTATGCTTCAGATCCCACCCCCTAGGCACCTTTTTAAGTCCTGGAATTTAGCTATAGCCTTTACTGATGCTTAACAACCACTTGCACCACACGCAGATCGAGGCATAAAATTATGGTAGACAACATCATTCTAAAAACTTCTGCCATTTTCAACTTTCTGGAAATCCACTGCTTTGCTATCTATTCCCGGAGGAGGATTAACACTGCACTTGTAAAGCGCTTTGCGTCCCTTAACAGGAGGATTGCGGGTGATGTGGCTGGAAACCAAAAATAATGTAACCTAATTTGCAGGTCCAGAAAGGAGGTGTGATGAAGGAGACTTAATTATTATTTACTGTTACTTCAAATAATACTGAATGAAAATGTGTCTTCCATGATGCCAGGTACTAATTACCCGAATTATTTTGTTAATATGCAGATTTTTCACGACCATCTCTCTGCCACCCTTGTCTCTCTCTCTCTCTCGTTATTCTAGTAGTGCTAGGCTTCTCATGCCCACAAACCAGCCTCCTCAACAGTTTCCACTCGAACATCTTTCTAGATGCTTATTCATTCTGGTCGTTCTTTATTTTTCATTTACTCCTGCTCCCCCTTACTTAGGAAGAGCTGCTCAGGGCTGGTAACCTTCTCTTGGAGGAGAGGGAGGGTGCCAAGGGCTGGAGGAGAGTGCAGGAAAGGCAGAACTAGAATAAGATGTATTTCAGCTAGGTCTAAGGTTTAGGCCATCCTGCAATGAAAAAAGAGCAATGAGCTGAGATAGGCAAACCTACCATTGAGCACTACCATAGTATGCTGGGATGACTTAAATCTAGGCAAAACAACACACAAAGATCCAGGCACTATTAGGTGCCTGGTAAAATGAGAGACAGTCCCCTGTGTCTTCAGGAAGTTAATCTCGTCCCGCCATAAACAGGCTGGCCTAGAGAGATCTGCTGACAGTATGTGCCTCTGTGAAATTGGGTTAGATAGATGTTTACTCAAATATAGTTCTCTGCTTTAGTCAGTCTTCAAAATGTGTACGAACCACCAATTCCATTTCCCCAGCGCTTGATTGTACTTGATCTTTCTCTACATTTTTCCAACCAACCATGCTCATCTTTGGAAGAGATTGGCTCATTTTTCTCAGATCACTAAGGAAGGGAGTTTATTGTTGCTTTTTGGGGTTATCCCACCCTTGCCCCCAACAAATCTCTAGGATTATCCAAATAAATACTGTTATATCATATTCCAGATATGGGGGCTTTTGCCACGTGGCCTTTGAGCCAGCTGTGATTTGACCTGGGGAGTTTACCTCCAGATGTGGTGTGGCACTGAGTTTTGTAGTACGACAGATGCAACTGCTACATCACGTTCTTAGGCTACTGACGATTTGCCTTTGGTAACTCTAAGCACTGCACACACATCCGAGTCTGAAATCACTCCATCATTCTCACTCTTTGGAAGAGGGGCGTGAGGGGCACTTATGTGTGGTGATTATGCAATTTTTGTGGACAGACCACATTAGCACATCGTCTGTCAGTCTGTGTCTAGTCTTCTCTTTTCGTATTTTATTTCATGATCCCTGAATTATGTCTGGACGTCCAGATTCTTGTGCTGATTTGGCAGCTAATTTGCTGCAAGACTTGAATTTCTGGGGTCAATTGACTTCTCTAGGTTTCACTTTTCTCATCTGCCAAATGCAGGGGTTGGACAAGATGGTCTCCAAAAACCTTGCCTGAATGAGTCCTCCAAGGTTCTCTGACATCCTGTTTTCATGCTATGATTTTTTTTTTTTTAAGAGGAGGGGGCATACAGATTAGATGGCAATATTTTATTTCCCAAAAGCTTTGATCAAACTAAGTCGGCTGAGTGAGGAACTGGTATCTCTCCACTCTCGTCTCCATATAAAATGGCATAAGTTGCTAACTATATGCAAGGAAGCATTTCTTGAGAAAATGTGAAAAATGTAAATGCGGTTAGAACTCTTGTACGATGCATACATATGATCTCTACTTTATAAAGTTGGTGATCTCTGTTCTCTTGCAGCCAGAAATCATCAAGAAAAAAAAGAGTCAATGAGCGGTTAGAACTCTTGTACGATGCATACATATGATCTCTACTTTATAAAGTTGGTGATCTCTGTTCTCTTGCAGCCAGAAATCATCAAGAAAAAAAAAAGTCAATGAGCAGCTAGAAGGGCTGTGATGGTGCTCTTTGAAGAGTATAATGGCAAAAAGTTACAACAGAAATATCATTAATTGATTGAGGGTGATGATTTGGTGCCTAGTCTTGTTCTGGTGTCATTATATAGCCCTGAGTTATGACAGTTTGCTAAATGATGGTGCAATGGAAAACCTAATTTGTGCTAATTGCTCTTCATGGCAAAATAAAGTTTATTAAGTTATTTAAAAGTTAGTGGTCAAAACAATCAGGTTCAATACCACCTTCTCAACTTCGGGTTTCCTATTAAAGACTTTTTCAGAATGGAAAATGGAATGGAATAGAATGGCCGCCATTTTGCTAAGACCAGCAAAATAAATATTGGTATTGTTAACCTTTGGCATCCACATAGCAAAGCGGCCTGATAAAGCTCATCACCCACGTACTGCTGTGCCAAGGCAGTCTGATACATCTATTTTCCACTTTTCCAAAGTGGTCTTCTAAATATCTACATCAGGTCATATGAATTCTCTACTTCAAATCCTTCTATGGATTCCCTTTGGGCTCATAATGAAATGAACACCCCATAAGATGGTTGAAAACTCCCTGTGTTTATTTACTGTTGTGTTTCCAGTGCTGGGACAGTATAAGGCATATAGTATATATTTGATGGACACTTGCTGAATTAACGAAAATCCTGTGTGATCTGGTCCCTGTTCATCTCTCCTACCTCTTTGTTCATCTCCAGCCACTGTGGCCTTCCTACAGTCTGAGAAATGTACCGAGTCCCTGTTCTGCACAAGGCTTCACCTTGAGCCCCCTTTCCTTTGTCTGGTTAAATTCTACCTTCTTCCAGATAAAACATCATTCTTTCAGGTTTTTGGTAATCTTATTTGGCCCCTTGTATTATTGTTTCTTATAGCACCAAATTCTTCTATTTCAGAGGATTATCAAGTTTCTAATTATATAATTATTTGTGTGAATATTAATTTATAATTTCTCCCATTAGACTTGATTAATTTCCAGGGATTGTGTCTGCATTAAAACTGTATATTCTATAACTAATACAGTCTATACATAATGCATGCCCAATAAATCCTTATTTTAAAACTTATTTTAGAGAAACCACTGGCATGTTAAAATTAAATTTTTATTTACTTATTCTAAATATTTAATACATGTAGATAGTTTTTTTAAAAAGAGTAGACAGTGAAAAGGAAGTCCCCAGTTTCTATCCCCAGAAGCAACCTCTGCTGTGTTTTATATATATCTCCTTCCAGAGATAATCTGTGAGAATGAGCACCTATTCCATATATATCCAATAAATGTCCTTTGAGGAATGAATTAATGAATCACTTCTATTATCACAAACCCATTGTGAAAGTTTTTTAGGGTGAGAACTTTTCATTCCGTGCATAAAACTATATTAAATAAGCCTCAGCTAGGCAACAAAGAAAAAAATAATTTAGCCAGCTCAGAAAAAAACCTTTTCATATTGATTCTTTTTGTCTTTGTTTATAGCTCTGGATTAGAAAATAAGCATGAATACAGAATGTCACCCAACACCTATAAAGAAACGAGATTTCTTTAATGAGGTAACCAAAAAAGTTTTCCTTTCCTCAAAAGAGATAATGATATTTTTAGCCTTTTTTGGAGCAGTAGAAGCTACCTGATGAAATAGGTATCATTCAGGTTCTTAATTGGGGGAACTGGGTGCACAGTCAGGAATGAGGTAAGGAGTCTCCCTAAAGCACTCCTGGGACTCGTAGTCAGGCTGATACCTAGACCCTAGGATGTTGGTCACACCTAGTTCTGGGTCAGCCAACAATGGAATGAAAACCACACACAGTCCTGGTTTGCTCTGGTTTCTCCATTCCTATCAGTGGGGCAATCACTGCTGGCCTCACATTCTCTTCTCTGGTCCTCAGTGGCCTCTTCCAGAAAAGCAGCCCAGGTCTGTTCTGAGCTGGTTCCAGACACCTACATTCATTTCCTAGGGCTGCTGCAGCAAAATGCCACCAACTCGGTGGCTTAAACCAACAGAAATCGCTCTCCCACCATTCGGGAGGTAAGAAGTCCAAAATCAAGGTGTCAGCAGGGCCACATGCCATCTGAAGGCTCTAGGGAACATTCCTTCCTCACCTTTTCCAGTTTTTGATGCAAGGCAAGGGATGCCGGCAATCCTTGGCATCCTTTGCCTTGCAGCTGTATCACTCCAATCTCTGCCTCCATTGTCACATGGCCTTTGCCCATGTATGATCCCCTCCAGGGTCATTACATGGCTTTTTCATAAGGACACCATTGGATTTAGGGCACACCTACCTCATCTAGTAGGACTTCGTTTTAACTTAATTACATCTGCAAAGGCTGTATTTCCAAATACTGTCACACTGTAAAGCTCCAGGTGGACATGGATCTTTAGGGGGACACTCTACAGTCCAGCTTAGTACCCAAGGCAGATGACCTGTGACCGAGGGTAGCTGAAGCCAGCGCCCAAAGGACAAATACGGTGGCTCCCTCTGACCGCAGCTTCTTCCCAGCCCACGGAACCTGAGCTTCTTCATGCGTGTCCCCCACGCACCTACAATTGAAATCACCACGTTCTCACACTGCTTATTTTTAGATCAAGTGTGGTTTTTACTGTCTTTCACCCAAATCTTTTCCATTGCTGATCCTTACAAAACGGCGACAGCAAAGCTTCATCCTACACTGGAGTTTTAAATGGTTGGACAATCTTGGAGCTAAGACCTCGTCTCTAAGCAGGGCCTCCCATGATGGAAACATTGGTCTCGCACTGCATTGTGATTTAAGAAGTGGCTCTTTGTTAAAATCCTGGTTGCACAAGTGACAAATACACCAGCCCACACAAGCAGCGAGACTGCCCGCCTGGGATGGCAGGGATATTTTGGGTGGTACTCTGGGGGAGTTATGAATGGATTGGGCTGCTTTCCCTACTTTCGATTGTTAGCCAGTGGAAGCTGCTTTCCTCCCGGGGCAAGAATGAACCAGTTCTGCTGACAACACTCATACACAGAAAACACCAATTTCAGAGCACCAGAGCATCAATTTCTTGATGCAGCAGAAGCATCAAGAAGACGGCACATCTGGAGACAGAGAAAGTTGGTCCTGGGAATGTGGACACTGGGATGCTTCCAGAGGTGGGAGAGCAGAATCCCTGACCTCAAGGAGCTGTGTGTCCTGTCAGCTGCATAACCAACAGCTTGTTCTACTCTTATACAAGGAGCTGACATGATCTGTAAGTAGTAGGTAATGAGCAACTTTCCTAAGTAGATGCCTTTCCTGATAACACTACATTCTTACCCAACGCTGTTTCCTTCATTCTCTCCCCATTGCTGGCCCTGCGAACTTATGAGACGTATTGCCTGATTCTTCAGAAAGTCTCTAAATATCCCATTATGAGACATGACCTCTCCATTTATAAAATTAGTATAAAAGCTTACATAAAACAGCCACAAGCTGTTTGAACTATCCCGTGGAAATAGCATTCATTCATCCAACAATATCTGAATGCCCAAGAGGCTCTAGGTCCTCTGCTAGGTAGGAGGGCAACAAGGTGAATAGAAGCGGGGGGCGGGGGCGTCTCTCCTCGGTGTCTGAGCTGCTACAAAGGCACAGGTGGTCTGATCATGCCAGGCCAAAACTGCTTGAAAATGAAACCCAAAGAAACTTGCCACCTATTTCAGGAGGGAATGCTCCTTGGATGTGTCATGGGAGAGAATCCCCTTTGGCGTAAACTAGTTCCTCATGGAACAGTATGTGAAATGCTGCTTTTCTGGACGAGATAAGAAAAGGCCAGAGCTGTTCTCAGGAGTGGGGCTTATCTGTTTCGGTCAATAGCTCTCTTGGTCATCAGAGAGATGCTGTCACCTTACTAAGCACGGAGAACAGACAGAGTGGAAACCAAAAGTCAGCATTTAGAGAAGTGGGATAGCACTTCACTCACCTTGCTGATATCATGTACTCACTTCAATGTGTTAATGAAATGACCATTTCAAGAAACCAAAAGCAGACATTCCAATCTGAGGGATGAGGTAAAGGCAAACCGTTGCCTTTTAGAGAGACTAAGGGAGTCTCGCTTGACAGCAGAGAGTGACGTCAGATGGAGAAAAGGATGTCTGCTCTAGGAATCAAAAGAATCTTGTCCTACATCCTTGCTCCACCACTCACTAGAGCTTTGGGCCTTTAGGAAAGCTCTCTCATTTCTCTGAGGTTACATTTTCTATAGCATGACATATCCAGTGAGTAAGAGTAAAAAAAAAAAAAAAAAACCCACAGTGTCCGAGACATGGAAATCCCTCAGGAAGTAAGTGCTAATAGTCACATAAAATAAATTCAGGAGGAAACCAGGCCATGGTAACTTACCACATTCTATTATGTATGCAATCAACATGAGGTAAGAGGCAATACCACAAAATATTTATATGCAGTACTAATACAAATCTGACATTTCTAAAGACCAGAGGGGTCTCCTATTATTATTGACGGAATGATGAATGACACACATCCACATATATGCATTTTATATATATGTATATACACACACATATACGTATATGTAGATATATGCGTGTATATAAAGAGAAATGACACATATACATAGACTAAATGTATGTATGTACACATATAGTATAATCTTATGATATTAAGGATGAAGAAATATACACATGAATGATTAATGCCTAATTTGAGGTCACAAAGTGTCCAGGATACAACAGGGACCAGTAGTACTTTGGCTGCTGGTTCTGCTGTCTTTAAACATGCCTTCCCAGAGAAGTGTATTTGGATGACCAACCACAGGTTCTTTTGAAATTGACTCACATTGACCAGAGCACTTGGATTTTGCTTTGGGGCCTTTCCTCTGGGTGTCTTAACAGGCAAATTAAATGTAAAGTCGTAACAGGATGCCCTTCTAGTTCAAGCTGCTACAGAAATCAATGGTTATTTGAAGAAGATTTTAAATAATCAAGTATGTAACAGCTGGGTCCTCAAAAGAGAAACCAAAAATTCAGGTAAAAGTTTGTTTTAACTTCTGCAGGGTTGAATAAAGTCTCACTACAGGATTCAGAGATTATTTTTCTGTTATGCAAATTTGAGAAAAATAAATAAAATGGACTCAAAGTATGAAATAGAAAACTCTACAGGAATGTATAAGATTATTCCCTTCCTTCTTCCTTAGTGTTAGCTTTATATTATCCAAATGACAATAGTATTGAATTCAATTAAACACTTACAGAGCTCCTAATGTATACCAGGCCATCGGGCTAAGTGCTGGGGATATAATAGCTAATGGAAAAATCAGGGGACTTTTTTTTGTGAAGGGCTACATAGTAAATATATTTGGCTTTTGTCACAACTGGCTAGTATAGCAGCACAAAAGAAGTCTCATGGAGGCTGAGCAGGGAGTCTGCCCTGGAGATCATGACCTGAGTCCAAAGCAGAAGCTTAATTGGCTGAGGCATCCAGGCGCCCCAAAATAAACTGCAATTTAAAACAGGGTGATCAAAGCAGGCCTTATTGAGAAGGTGACTTTTTAATAAAGATTTAAAGTTGGTGAAAGAGTTACAACTGGGAGAACATTCTGGGAAAAAGATGGAAGGCGCAAGAGCCCGCAAGTGAGAAGAACCTGGAGGCCAGGGAGGCTGGAATAAAGCACGTGAGAAAAGCAGAAGAGGAAGGGCAGATCACACATGGTCTTGCAGACCGTGCTTACTGGGAGACACCAAGGGAATATTCTGAGCAGAACGGTGTTCTGATTTCTGTGTCAAAAGGATCACTGCTGAACAGAACTTGTCAGAGAGCAAGAGCAAAAGCAGGGAGCCCACCTGGAGGATATTGTAATAATCCAGGTGAGAAGTTGGAGTACCTGGACCAGGATGGAGGAAGATGCTGTGAAGTCTGTAGTCCTGGTTACATTTTGAGGGCAGGGCCCAGAACAATTTCTGAAGCGTACATGTGGGATACTTTGATTATAAAGTTTGGTTGGAAACTTCACTGTTAAAAACTTAACTTGCAATTCAGTACAACGAACAAGTTTTTTCATACATAAACATGAGTACAAGTAAAAACATAGAAAGTTAGGGTTAACTTCTGTTCTATATTTCCAGCAATTAATAGTGACACAATGACTAAGAAAACCCAATTCCTCCTAGAGTCATATAATTTTCCTTCTATAGCTACTCCAAATTATCATAGTGAGGATTCACCCATGTTAAGTGGTTTCTAAGTAGTGTCTATTCAACAGAGTAAAAGTGATGGGACTCTAGGCCAGTTGCTTGATCCTAGAGAATACAACCCAACATGAGTCCCACCAGTTTTAAGTGTGGTGCCATGCTTAATGAAAAAGCGGTTCTGTGTCAAATGTCCCTGCATACCTTAGCTCCTTCTCAGAGATTCAAAATGCACAGTAGGAGGGTCAAGTCTCTGTAACCCTGAAGGAAAAAAACTTCTTTAACCACGGATCTCTCTCTTCGACCTTATCCCTTTCCGCCTGCTTTCGCCTTTTCTACATGTTCCTATCTTAACCAGAAAAAAAAATTCAATGGACTCATGATAAACAGAACATTTAGCTTCTAGCCAAGAAAGAGAAACACTGCTCTTCTAGATCGAAGATTCGTTATATGACTTATTCCCAAACACTCCTGTCCTGCTTGTCCCACAAAGTAGCTGCAAGGACCAAATGCAATTATATACATTTTGCACACTAAGGTATCCAGCACGTGGCAAAAGAGAAGTCCGAGGAAAGATATTAAAAAATATCCATGGGTTCACATACAGTCTTTACCGTATTGAAGTAGAGGCTACCTTGAGAGACTGCAAGGCATTTCCCAGTGACAAATAATCTCATCATTGCACTAAAAAGGTCAGGTTATTTTTGTTAAAAAGCTACCTTTTGGGGAGACTGACATCACCAAGATGGCAACACAGATTGTTCCTGACACTGCTCCCCTTCACAAGAACAACTACTGTTCCTGTACAAGACACCAGAGAAAAACCCAAGAGCAGACAAAATTGACTTTAAACTAAAAATGGTAAAAAGAGAGAAAAAAAAGTCATCATAAAATTATAAAGGGGTCAATCCATCACAAAGATTTAACAAACGTAAACATCTGTACACCCAACAATGGAGCACCTAAATATATAAAGCAAAAACTAACAGAGCTAAAAGGAAAAAAAATAGCAATACAATAATATTTGGAGATTTTAATACTGCACTCTTAACAATGGATAGATCATTCAGACAGAATCAATAAGGTAACAGCAGGTTTGAACAATACTATAAACCAAATGGACCTAAAAAACATATACAGAACATTTTATCAGTCAACAGCAGAGTACACATTCTTCCTAAGTGCACATGGAACATATTCTAGGATAAACCATGTGTTAGGCAACCAAAAAAAAGTCTCAAGTCTTAGCAAATTAAAGAAGACTAAAATCATACCAATTATCTTCTCTGACCATAAGTATGAAATTAGAAATAACAGGAAAACCGGGAAACGCATATGTAAATGGAAGTTAACACTCTCCTAAACAATTGATGGGTCAAAGGGGAAATAAAGTATTTTGAGACAAATGAAAATGGAAACACAACATACCAAAATTTATGAGATGCAGCAAAACCAGATCTAAGGGGGAAGTACATAGAAATAAATGCCTACATTGAGAAAGATCTCAAATAAAGCACCTAACTCTATACCTCAAGGAACTAGAAAAACAAGAACTAATCCCAAAGTTAGCAGAAGAAAGGAAATAATAAAGATTAGAGCAGAAATAAATGAAATACAGAACAGGAGAGCAATAGAAAAACTAAACTTACAGTTAAAAAACAAAAACCCTAGAGTTGGTTCTTTGTAAAGATAAATTTGACAAATCTGTAGCTAGGTAACCAGGAAGAACCAAAGAACCCAAATCAGCAAAACTGTAAATGAAAGAGACATTGCAACTGAAACTACAAAAATACAAAAGATCATAAGGGGCTACTACGAACTATATGCCAACAAATTAGACAACCCAGAAGAAATGGAAAAATTCTCAGAAAAATGCAGCCTACCATGACTGAATCAGGAAGAAATATAAAACCTAAAGAGACCAATTACTAGCAAGGAGATTGAATCAGTAATCAAAAATCTCACAAAGAAGGGATTCCTGGGTGGCTTAGTTGGTTAAGCATCTGCCTTTGGCTCAGGTCATGATCCCAGGGTCCAGGGATCGAGTCCCGCATCAGGTTCAGCGGGGAGCCTGCTTCTCCCTCTGCCTGCAGCTCCCCCTGCTTGTGCTCTCTCTCTGACAAATAAATAAAATCTTTAAAAAAAAAATCTTACAAAGAAAAGCCCAAGACCTGATAGCTTTGCTGGTGAATTTTACCAAACACTTAAAGAAGAATTAACACCAATCCTTCTCAAACTCTTCCAAAAAAATCAAAGACGAGGGAGTACTCCCAAACTCATATTACTAAGCCAGCAATACCCTGATAACAAAGCCAGAAAGGACACTACAAGAAAACTATAAGCCCATATCTCTGGATGAAAATGGATGAAAAAATCTCAATAAAATACTAGCAAACTAAATTCAGCTGCACATTAAAAGGATCATCACTGGGATCAAGTGGGATATATCCTTGGGATGCAAGGATGGGTCACATACACAAATCAATAAATATATCATATTAATAGAATGAAAGAAAAAATATAATCATCTCAATAGACACAAAAAAGCATTTGACAAGATTCAACATCCAATCATGATAAAAACTCTTAACAAATTAGGTATAGAAAGAACGTCCTCAACATAATAATGGGCATATATGAAAAACCTACAGCTAACATCATACTCAATGGTAGAAGGTTAAAAGCTTTTTCTCTAAGATTAAGAACAAGTCAAGTGTACCCACTCTTACCACTTCTATTCAACATAGTACTGGAAGTCCTAGTCAGAGCAATCAGGCAAAAGAAATAAAAGGCATCAATATTGAAAAGGAAGAAGTAAAACTGGCTCTCATTATAGATGACATGATTTTCTATATAGAATACCCTAAAAACTTATCCAAAATACTGTTAGTTCTAATCAATGAATTCAGTAAGATTGCAGGATACAAAATTAACATGCAAAATCAGTCGTGTTTCTATACTCTAACAACAAATTTTCTGAAAAAAAATTAAAGATATTGATCCCATTTACAATAGCATCAAAAACAATATCAAGGGATAAATTTAACTAAGGATATGAAACATTTCGACTCTGAAAACTACAAGACATTGAAGAAAAAAATCTAAGAAGACACAGATAAATGTAAAAGTATCTCATGTTCATGGACTGAAATAATTTTTATTGTTAAAATGTCCATACTACCAAAAGCCATCTATAGATTCAATGCAATTCCTACCAGGATTCCAAGGACATTTTTTACAGAAGCAGAAAAAAAAAACAATCATAAAATATATATGGAACCACAAGACCCCAATAGCTAAAGCAATCCTGAGAAAGAACAAAGTGGGAGGCATCATACATCTTGATTTCAAGCTGTATTAGAAAGCTATAGTAAAACTATAAACTATAGTAATCAAAACAGTATGGTACTGACATAAAAACAGATACATAGACCAATGAAACAGAGTCAAGAGCCCATAAATAAACCCATGCATATACAGTCAACTGATATTTGACAAGGGAGCCAAGAACACCCAGTAGGGAAGAGATGTTCTCTTCAGTAAATGGTGCTGGAAAAATTGGATATCCACATGTAAAATAATAAAACTAGACCCCTATCTTACACTACTCGAAAAGAATTAAAGACTTAAATGTAAGGCAGGAAACACTGAAACTCCTAGAAGAAAATATAGGAAAAAAGCTTCCTGACATAGGCTTTGCTGATGATTTTTTGGATATGATACCTAAAGCACAAGCCACAAAATTAAAAATATATGGAACTACGTCAAACTAAAACACTTCTGAATAGCATAAGAAACAATCAACAAAATGAAAAGACAACCTACAGAATGGGAAAAAATATTTGCAAACTATGTATCTGATGAGAGGTTAATATCCAAAATACACAAATAATTCATATAACTCAAGAGCAAAAACATAATCCAATTAAAAAACGGGCAAAGAACCTGAAGAGACATTTTTTCCAAAGAAGATACACAAATGGCCAACAGATGAAGAGATGCTCAACATCACTAACCAGTAGAGAAATACAAATCAAAACCACAATATCATCTCACACCTGTCAGAATGGCTATCACCAAAAAGGTAAGCGGTAACAAACACTGGCAAGGATGTGGAGAAAAGGAACCATCGTGCACTGTTGGTGAGAATATAAATTGGTGCAGCTACTATGGAGATCGGTATGGAGGTTCCTCAAAAAATTAAAAACAGAACTACCATATATCCATCAATTCTCCTTCTTCTGCAAATATATCCATAGAACATGAAAACACTATGTGGAAGAGATATCCGCACCCCCTTGTTCACAGCAGCATTACTTCCAGTAGCCAAGACATGAAAGTAACCCAAGTGTCCACTGATAGATAAATGGACAGAGAAGATGTGGTGTATATATACACAGGAATACTACCGTATGGAAAGTACTCGGCCATAAAAAAAAAGAATCCTGTATTTTTGACCACACGCATGGACATTGAGGGAGTTATGCTAGGTGAAATTAGAGAAAACATAAACACTATATGATCCCATTTACTTGTGAAATCTAAAAAACAAAACCAAACAAAACTCATAGAAAAGGAGATCAGATCTGAGGTTACCAGGGGCTGGCATGGGAAGGGGGAACTGGATGAGATGGTCAAAAGGTACAAACTTCCGGTTATAAGATCCCTAAGTCCTGGGGATGCAAGACACATCATGGCTCCAGATAACACTGTTGTATGGTATATTTGAAAGCTAAGGGAGTAAATCCTGAGTTCTCATCAGAGGAAAACATTTTTTATCGATATGAAATGAGGGATGTTAAATTGTTGTGGTAATCACTTCACAATGTATGTGAGTCAAATCACAATGCTGTACACTTTAAAATTACACAGTGCTGTATGTTAATTATATATCAGTAAAACTGGGTAACAAAAACTACCTTTTTTTTTTTTTTTTTAAAGATTTATTTGACAGAGACAGTGAGAGAGGGAACAGAGTAGAGGGAGAGGGAGAAGCAGGCTTCCCGCTGAGCAGGGAGCCCGATGCAGGGCTCGATCTCAGGACCCCGGGATCATGAACCAAGCTGAAGGCAGATGCTTAACGACTGAGCCACCCAGGTGCCCCAAAAACTACCTTTTGAACTGTGAATAAAATGTTAATCAGGGTACCAAGTAACCAAAAAGTGTATGAGAACATGCAAAAAACCCACTTTAGTGACAAAGAAAAAAAAAAACACCCCGGCATTTTGTATTATGCTTGAATTCAAATATATATTATTTTCTGGATTGCATGGTATACCCATTTAATTTGAAAATAAATACTTAATATTTTCTGATTACAAAAGTACACATGATCACTATAGAAAATTTAAAGTACAGAATAAGTATTTAAAATTTTAAAAAAATAGGTGAAGGGGATTAGGAGCACACTTATCCAGATGAGCAGTGAGTAATGTACAGAATTTTTGAATTACTACATTGTACACCTGAAACTAATACAACACTCTATGTTAACTACACTGGAATTAAGATCGAAAACTTAATAAAAAAATTTAAAAAATTAGAAAAAATGAAAAAAAAAGTTAAAAACAATCTTAACCCACCAGAGAGAGATAATTTATCAGCCCTAAAATCCTGGTCCATTTAATTTTTCTGCACATACATATTACAAACACAATTTCCTTTTTACATAGCTAGGACCATATAGCTTTTTAAATTTTACTTTACTTAACTGGAGGATAGGATTATCTCCCTTTGTCCTTAGATACTGTTCTGTAAGTTTTAACATCTTCATAAAAGTTTGCCATGTGAACACACTGATGCTAACCGTTCTTCCGTGGGTGGGCATTTGCTTTTCCCCATGTTTCCACTGTGTAAAAAGCTATAAGGGCAATTTCCAAATATAGCTCTTAGTGTGCATCTCTGATAATGTCCTCAAGATAAATTCCTAGAAATAGAACTTCTGGGTCCGAGTACACAATTTTAAGGTTTTGCTATATACTGTCAAATTGTTACCACCTTCCTGGAGAGAAATTTATATTCCCAATAGCAGTGTATAAGAATGTTTATCTCACGTTCCTCCCCACCACTAACTACTGCCTTAAAAAAATATTTGCATTGTTACACATTTTTATTTTTGGTTTGATTTGTATTTTTTTGATTACTTGTGATTCTGGATGTTTTTTCATATTCCTTAGAGATACTACCTCTCTGTGAATTTACGTGTATTGCCCATATTTCTATGGAGAGCGTTCATCTTTTAAGAAATTATTCCTAAGAGTATATTGTGATATTTTTACTACTACTTTGTTGCTAGTTCAATTTTAGACAAAGTCCTTCCAATCAACAACAGCAGAGGCATTGCTCTTCCTGAAATTTCATGAGCTGAAAAACCAACTTAAAAAATTCAGGCTGAGGCAAATATTGCATCCAGAAAAATTAAGTCGACCCTAACCCCAAACAGGAGGCGGCACGGGGGGATTCCTTAGCCCACAGGAATGGTCTATCAGGAAGTTTTCCCAGAAACAGTAAGGTAGATCTTGATCAGTGGTCTTTCTGAATTCAAATGCAAAGTCCGTCTCCCACGTAAATCAGGAATTTTTTGGGCTGTGTATTGATTCTGGCTTTTTCCATGTCCCAGTGGTCCTGATTCTTGGGGGGTTCCACTGTGAAACTGAATGGGGGGGAGACAGGGGTAGACACACCACAATCTGTCTGAGAGGGTTACGTCTTCACACTCCTTTTGTTTCAAGGTACTGGGAGTTAGCAGCCCTCTTAGCACAAGGATGTTTGCTTGGGTTTATTTTCACTTACATCCATATTCCTGTTGGTAAGAACAAAGCTGCCTATCACAGAAGCTACACAATTGGTTGTTGATTGACCCTGCAGCTGCAGTTTCTACCCTGGGAGTGGGGTGGGGTGTGCACGTTCACACAACTTCGTTGACACCATCAGAGACATGCAGAAGAATGCTCTGCCACGAGCAGATTGTCTGCAGTGACAAGAAACATACTTGAGTTTTTCTTTCTCCGTTTCACAACTTTTGTCTACCAGCCACTGGCAGAAGTCACCATTTCTTCAGCTAAGAAATGCTGCTTTCCAAAATCCTTTGGCAGAGTCTCCCAGAGATTTTTTTTCTGCTCCTTCCTAATTTAGAAACAGTCTTCAAAGGGAAAAAAAAAAAAACAAAAAACAACAAAACCCAAAAAACAACCTGAAAAATCAATCTGAGAAGAAACCAACTCTGATGTAATTTTGCATTTCTTTCCCGGAACGTTTCAGAGTTAACCATCTACAACCAATACAATTCAGATGGGATCATTTGGGGGGGGGGGGGAATAAGCAAAGATGTGCATACCCTAAGATCAGACCGTTCTTTATTCAAGAAGCAACATGTGACACAAATTCAAGATTTTATTAAAAATTATTTGTTATTTAACATAATATCTCGATGGTTACAGCTTTTAACAAGCTTTTAACAAGGCAAAATAATGAGTTATGTGAATAAACAGAAGAGTGAACGGTGTTAGCTGTGACATTTAAATGATCACATGGTTTTAATTATTCTTTTGATAACACGCAACTTTGTGAACATCTATTCAAGGGACTGAACTCCATGCCTACTATGGAATTTGCAGTTGAATTAGAGCTTTGTTTCCTGCCTTTGGCATTTTTAAGCAAACAAATGGAAATGGTTTTAAGAATTTATAAAAATCTACCACCTACCAAAAGCATTTAAAAGGTAAAGTGATAAGTTCTAGAAAGAGAAAAAAACAACACACACACATGTATTTATTTGTGGGATAACAGTAGCAGAGAAGAGAAGTCATAATGAGGGAAGCAACCAGAAGTTCAGCCCATGCCAACCCTTTATTTGTTCTTGGCTGTCAGGGGTTTCCGGCTGATCTTTTTCGATTTGTCATTATTTTTCTTCGGTGGTTCTGGGTTTGCTTGCATGTGTCTGCCGTAGAGGCTGAAAAGAGAGAGGGAGAAATGGTGAGATTCACCTTGCTAACACAGGACCAGCTTTTATTGGGAGGGTTTTAAAGAACAGATTAATCTCCAGGAATGTTCAGGAAGCCAAAGAAAACTAAAAGATCACTTCTACTTGGTCTGGGTCAGACATTTTATTTAAGTTTATAAAATTCTCTTACACTTACACACACAATACACTATGAGGTCAGTTCTGGACAAGTGTCCTGGAATTTCACACTCACTGGGCCGAGCGTGAAAACACCAAAGGAAGAGGGATCTGGGGCTGTGAGAATGGAAGATGCTCAGCCCACCTGTTCCAGAATGAAACTCGAATGACTGTGAGTGTTGAAGTTGACAATGACGAAAACTGGGTTGAACTGAAGAGACAGAGTGTCCATTGAGTGAAAAGTGAACATCATGCCTGGCCAGCAGAGCCCAGGGGCTGGATAATGTGACAGAGAGCAATGGTGTCCAAGCCTGCTTTGGCTGCTCACCCATGATTTATAGCGCTGGGACGGCGGCCACACATCAATGCCACATTAATAAGTACTGTTGATTAAATGCTGACAAAGTACCCTACAATTACAGTGGATGGCATTCGTCACAGAGCATAGCTCGCTTATGGCTGAGAGGATTGAACCCAACAGCAGATAGTAATTAATTGATAATTTATGAGTAATCCTGATTAAACAAAATTAAAAGCCACCCTCAAATAAATACGGCTCCACCTTAACTGCCCTTATGGATAAAAGTGTGGCCCAGAGAGAGCCCAGTGTGCATGTCTCCACTCCTCCAGAGGAAAGGCAATGCGTGATCTGCTTGTGGCAACTGCCTTGTGCCACGTGAATGGGGGAGGACACCAAGACGACCTCCCGGTGCAAGGTGTCCCTTGTTCTAAAGTCCACTCAAGGAGCTGATACTCTCGATGCTTGCACCTTGCCACGCAGACTGGTGGCATGTCCTGATGCTCTTGAGGACACGGACACCGTGGTTGGTGGGCCAAAGGACGGCCTTCGCGCACAGTTGGCCAACTGATTAATTAGGGAAAGTTGATAGGTGATAGTGTGGTCTGTCTTCTCCAGAGGCTTCCAAGTGTCTCCCCAGAAGGGCTACGAGCAGGTTCCACCAGCAGTGGCCATGAAGAGAGGTCTCCGCTCCCAAGGAGCTCAGAATCAGAGTCTGGACCTGGTGGCACTGACCCATGAGCCGGAGGATATACGTCTAGCCAGGGGCTGGGAATGTCTCCAGGTAAAGGGGGGGGGACCGTCTCCCCATTTAAGTGGATCTTTAAATCCACCTAAGGCCCCTCTCCCCTACACTTTAAAAAGGGCCACTGATCCCCCTGCAGTCTACGTTATGGACACCCAGGGGCCCTGCATCCCAGGAAAGGAACCACTGGTTTCGACAGAGGAAATTTCAGCAGGCCCAGCTGAACTGCTCTTTTTTAATTTTTTTATTGTTATGTTAATCCCCATACATTACAT
Organism: Halichoerus grypus; assembly: GCF_964656455.1. Classification (NCBI taxonomy): domain Eukaryota; kingdom Metazoa; phylum Chordata; class Mammalia; order Carnivora; family Phocidae; genus Halichoerus; species Halichoerus grypus. The sequence continues at coordinate 55,750,532 of NC_135717.1, forward strand.
CATTAGTTTTAGATATAGTGTTCCATGATTCATTGTTTGTGCATAACACCCAGTGCTCCATGCAGAACGTGCCCTCCTCAACACCCATCACCAGGCTAACCCATCCTCCCACCCCCCTCCCCTCTAGAACCCTCAGTTTGTTTTTCAGAGTCCATCGTCTCTCATGGTTCATCTCCCCCTCCGATTTCCCCCCCTTCCTTCTTCCCCTCCTGCTACATTCTTCTTCTTCTTTTTTTCTTTCTTAACATATATTGCATTATTTGTTTCCCCAACCCCACCGAAGTCCCTGTCCCAATCCCGGGAACTTGTGACTGTCCCCTTACACAGCCAAAGGGGCTCTGCAGAGATGATTAAGGATCTTGCAATGGCAAGACTGTCCTCTATTATCTGGGGACCCCCCTCCCTCACCCCTGTAGCATCTCTCCCAGGGACATCAAACAGGTTAAAGAAGTAGCCAAAGTAGACTTCTCCGTTACATTCCTCAGCTTTAGCAACACATACCCTGAAACATACTTTTTCCTCTAGCAGGCCTGGCCCCTCCCCTCCTCCTAGGACACAGCTTTCTTCACGCTCACACAGCAGGGTGGTGTCGCCGGAGGCCTCTGCGCTCCAAGCTCCTCTCGCCCCGCACACAGAAAAGGCCTGACTCTGGTCTGTGCATTCCTAGCTTCCTTCTGGCCTCATGTATCTCTCCTCTCTTTCCCAAACCCTTACCCCCAGAAGGGAAAAAAATATCCCTGTTCTTACTCACAGACAGCATTCAACTTTAAGGGTTACAAAAATCCGCAGAAAGACAGCTCCATAGCACATGAGCTGGGAAATCCGGCAGGAGCGACACAAGGAAGACGTCAGATGAGGAAAAAGAAGATCTGACAAGGGCCCACGTGTCACGTCCTGAAGGAGTAAGAGCTGAGGTGGGCACGGAGGGCTTCCTGGAAGAGGTGGGGGTTTCGCTGGGCCTGACCGTGGTGATCCAGCAAAGTTATCTCAGAAGGGGTTGCAAAAGCTGTTTGGAACTCAGCAAGGCTCCTTTTGTTAGGAAGGAACTAGAATGTTCCAATGTTCCAATGTCTGCCTTTTTTAGTCAGACCCCACTGCACCTGGACCTCCTGGGGCTACACAGCAAGTCACTACCTAGGGCCAGATCAGAGAGAGCATTTCCTGAGCTTGATGTTTAAATCCTCCTCTTGCGACTTACTAGCTGTGGACTCTGGGCAAAGGACTGGCACCCCCACATCCCTCACTCGCCGTGCCTCAGCTTCTCCATCTGTAAAAAAACGATGCTGTGTTCTGAGTATGGTGGTATCAGTGTTTACAATGAGCCCAGTACCTGGTTCGTCTACTGGAAGTGGTCAGTGGATGCTTGCTGAAAAACACCACTGATGTGGGGTTGTAGTTGGAGGGATTTAATAAAGATAATTATATGATTACTTCTTTAGGGCTTTTTCCTTTGAAAAAAAATAACATGGTATTTTCTATCAACGCCAAATCCCCAGGCATCTCTGGAAGAAAGGTTTTAATCCTCTTTGAAGAAAGCAACTAAGGCAGAGCTAAATGCATGCCCCCACTTCCTCGGTGAGTCACTGGCAACGCGGGGATGCTGCTGCGTCCTCCGCCTCATCCCTGACTCCTCCAGCTGCGTGCGCAGACCAGACTGGTGGGCCATGCCCACACGGAGACATCACTGGGCTAGAGCAGTAATGACAAGCATCTGAGTGTCCGAAGTCTAGGGTTCCACTCCTGGCTCCACCAGGGATTAGCCATGGGGTTTCCCTTTGGTTAGTCAGCGTGGTGGGCAGAATAATGCCCCCCACCCCCAAAATACTGACATTCTGACCCCTGAAACCTGTGAACATATTATATCATAAAGGGACTCTATGGAGGTGATTAATTAAGGATCTTGGGCTGGGGAGACTAGCCTGCATTTTCTGTGTGGGCTCAGGGTAATCACAAGGGTCTTCTGACCTTCGTAAGGAAGGTCAGAGTCAGAGAGATTTGAACATGTTACACTGCTGGCTTTGAAGATGGAGGAAAGGGGCTCCCAGCAAGAAACGCAGGCAGCCTCTCGAAACTAGAAAGGCAAAGAAGGGCATTCTCCCCGGGAGCCTCCGCAAGGACGCAACCCTGCGGACACCTTGATTTCAGACTTCTGACCTCTGGAACAGTAAGAGGATCTATCTGCTTTGTTTGCAGGCACCAAGTTCATGGTACTTTGTTACAACAACAGGGAACTAATGCAGTAAATGGACCTTTCTGGGCCTGATAGGGCAGCCTAGAAGTAAGGTGTTTGCTTACCTTCAGCTGAAGAAAAACGGGAGACTTTCTGGGGATAGCAGGTCATTGAAAAGAAGGAAAAGTTAAAAAACTAAGTTTTGAAAAGGGCAAAGGATGCCCCAAAGGAAAAAACGGGTGCTGTTTCTACCAGAAGAAGAGGGAACAGGTGAGCAAAGTGTCTCCTCTCTACTCTAGCCGGACTGGATGCCCCCTGACCCCCCTCTATTCTCTGAAGCTAACACCCTGAATCCATGTTTTGAATGTACCCAGGATTTCACTTCTAGAGGTGGCTGAGTGAGACATGGGGAGGCCAATGCCACTGGAAGAAGTTTCCCAAGAGGAGGGGGCATGCCACGCCACACAAGGCCACATGGGGAAGTGCCAGGGTTGGTGAGGAGGCAGAAGGAACAAAGCAGGGAGCAGGACTCCGGTCCTTTATGGTGGTTCCATGGGAAGAAATGGGTGGGTTTGAGTGAATTTACTGTTGGACAGTTGAAATAATTTCCAGGTGCTCGAGGCTATCAGGCCGGCGTGCAGTTGTATGGGACCTGGCCCTAGGATGATTTAGGGCAGGGGAAATACTGGCTTGCTGTGTGGGAGTTCCATGAAGGAGGTGGTTGAGGTGTTAGCTTTGGATTGGTTTGGTTGGTTTACATATCAGAGACAACCTGGCAGATAAGTTGGTTGCTCTCTCTAGGAATTAAGCTCGCCCTGGAAAGGGCAGTCTCTCCCCAGCCTGCAAGACCTCTGAGATGTCAAAACAGCATAAAAGATAGCAAATAAGAAACATGACTAATTAATACAATCACAGCCTTCAGGATGGCTTCTGTCTTCCTGACCCCACATCCCCACCACATGACATACTTTGCCCTTGGCCTTAGCGAGCGGCCTTAGCTTCTCAGACTCCACACGCTCCTTCACCCTCCTCCACCTGGGAAAACCCCAATCATCCCTGACACCCTGGCACAAGGCACTGCCCAGACCAGCGTGTCTCCTTAGCACTCTGCTCAGGCGGCACCTGTCCTGCCCTCCTGGAGCCCACGGCACCCTGCCCTGGGGATCCCCAGACAACAGTCCCAGGGCTTCACTCCCCTCTGCCTTCGTGCACCCTGCTCACCCTCAATGACGGGTGACTCTGGGCAAGTGGCTCAGCTGTCACAAAGCCCGTATCTGCAACCTAAGGATGAACACTCCTAGCTACCTCGTAGGGCTTGGGCGAAGATTAAACTGGACCCTGGGAAGGTCTTGTCTGTGTAGAGACTCAGCAGACATTCCAGAACGGCAGCTGACATCTTTGACCTCTCGCAAAGGTCCAAGACTCAGGCTGAGCTGGCCAGTTCCCCCCAACCTGACATGTTGCCTTTGAGTACGTAACAGAGCCAGGAATATGACCTTGTCATTATGCGCCTTCAGAGGGAGGAGGCTTCCAGTGGGCCCTGAAATCGGGCCACCAGCTTGAGAGCGGCGACAGAGGGAGCCTGGCTCAAGGTCACCAACAGGGCAGCAGCCGTTGGGGGACAAAATGTTCAAGCCCTAGAGCAGAGGGACCCGATGCCACAGAGTCTTAGAAAGTCTCCTCTCCCCCTGACATGTGAGGTGGACAGAGGATAATTGAAAGGTGAGTAAGGAGTGGAAAAAACCACCAAAGAACAATCCAAAGTGACAGGAAAGGTTCCATTGTGCACAGGAGTCTGATGAGCATGCTTCCGTCACTGAAGAGAACCTCAAAGGCGGGGGGCCTCCGGCTGCTCTCCGCTGGGGGCCGTGAGCGGGCCGGCGCCACTCAGACCCCTCCTGGGGCTCTCATCGTAAGGAGGCTGGTATGCATGCTTTTCTATTACTGATATCCAAATTTTACTGAATACGGGCAGTCTCATTGTGGAAAAAAATCCACAGGAGTCTTCTCGTCTCTTCCAGACCCTCAATCCCTTCAGGGCTGCAGCAGAAGACCACGGTGGGCCGCCCCATTCCTTGTGAAAATTCCCTCTCTTGGCTGCAGTGTACCATCTTGGTTCTTAGTCTCTCCTTTGGACACTTCTTCAGTCCTTTAGTTTCTGCTTTTACCTTTGTTTTCTCTTCCCTAGAAAGGACATCTCACTTAGCAGTCAGTGACCACCTCTGAGCAGCACCTCCCCACCTCCCCCCCGCCCGCCAAGCCACCGCCATCTTCAGCCCCTGCTGTGCCTGCCTTACTCCCACTTGGACACTGAGCTATTACACCCAACCAAAGCACAGAACAGTTCCCTACCCCGACTTCCACAGGCCTGTCCCTCTAGGTCTCCAGACCTTGAGGATCAAAACACAGAAGTCGCTTTGACGTCTGCCTCTTTTTTTGGTGATCACGTAAATCAAGTCTGATTGGCACTTCCTCTGAAATTCTTAGCCTGGGGACGCCTGGGTGGCTCAGTCATTAAGTGTCTGCCTTCGGCTCAGGTCATGATCCCAGGGTCCTGGGATTGAGCCCTGCATCGGGCTCCCTGCTCAGCGGGAAGCCTGCTTCTCCCTCTCCCACTCCCCCTGCTTGTGTTCCCTCTCTAGCTGTGTCTCTGTCAAATAAAAAAAAAAAAATCTTTAAAATCAAAAAAATTTTTTAAAAAATGAAATTCTCAGCCTGGGACCAGGGAAGTATCTGAAACTCCAAGCTGTGCTCTAGGTGCTTTTTCAGCAGGAGGAGAACACAGCTTTCAATAGCTTCTCAAAAGGGTCATAACCCAGTGGATTAATTAGGCTCTTTATGGTGCTTATTCTGATTTTCATCAACCTGTGATTTTTATCTATTCTTTTCCTCTGCCCTAACATAGGCCCCATCATATGGTCATTAGATTATTATAATGGGTCCCTTCCCTCCTCCAATGTGTCCTACACCTGGCAGAATCATCTCTCCCTGGTTCACGTATGGAAAACAGCATCCACTGCTCACCAGGTCATGTACCTAGCCTGGTACGTGACATAAAGCAGCCACAGAACATGTCATGTAATGCTGAACTCGGCCACTTCCTCTCTCTGTCCTCTAGCGCACCTGAGCGCAGGAAGGCTGGTCTAGAGGAAGGCAGTGTGGCGGACAGTCAAGATAACCTGGGGGTGAGCCCTGCCACCTAGCACCTGTTATCCTCAGAGTCCTCCCTCTTTCCAGAATATCTGTTACCTTCACTGGAAAATGGGATTATGTGCACACTGTCTACCTCGCAAGTGCTCTGGCAGCCAGAGCGGCTTGGGCTCCTCCATGTGTTTGAAAAATAAAACGGTGCTAAATCGATCTGAGCCCTGGCAGTAGCCCTTCCTGCCAGGCAGCAGTCCTTTTGGTCTGTTTCTTGCTGATCTGTGTTAACTACTATCTGGAATGTCTGCCTGGGTCCTGTTCTGCAATTTGGATCCCATCTGTGTTTTTAGGCTTTTCAGGGCTTTCGCCCCCTGCCCCAATTTCTGCCTTCACAGAACACTATGGGATTTGTTAGGATTTCACCAACAAGTCCTTGATGGTACATAGGTTCCTGCTCTCAGCTTGTCATTCTGAAGTCCCAGCAGTGCCATGATTACGACACATCGCAGTTACACCTACCAAACATTCAGCCCCCACTGTCACAACAATCCAGGGAAGAACGGGCTTTTCTTCATTTTTCGAAGGAGGAAACCAAGGCTTAGCAAGTTTAGGCCTGGATCAACCCCAAGCAATTACTCCCAAGTTCAAACTCTGATGCGGGGCTTGATCCCAGGACCCTGGGATCATGACCTGAGCCGAGGGCAGATGCTTAACCCACTGAGCCACCCAGGTGCCCCCCAAGTTCGAACTCTTAATGCACTCAATTATCTTGTCTCCCCATCTTCTTTAGATTTCTCAGATTTGTCTTCTTAATAAGCCTACCGTTTTCTTGAGGGTGGGGACTGCAGAGTTCACTTCTTTTGTATTCTGTATACTCAAGCACAGCTAGAAGCACATTGTGTGCTGTGTAAATATTGTGTTTCAGAATGCCAGGTATATGAGAGGTACAATATGCTGTTCTTAAGTCATTTGCTCATGTCATATGCCTCCCTCCTGTTGTTTTGGGTGTTTCCATGGAAAGTCCTTATACAGACCAAGAAAAGAACCAATCTGAAAATCCAAGTTATATGGCCGGTGACAATAATGGAGAGAAATAATTCTGTTTATAATCTGTAATCCTATGGTGGGATGCTAAATTTAAAGTCTCCACAAATAAATCTGTGGACAAAGTGTGAAGCCTAGATTATTAATAAGCATTTTGCAATATCTTTATTTATCCTATCTAGAAGCTATGAGGGGCTGGTGACAGAACCTTAGCACAGAAATTGCTGAGTCTTAAAGAAGAAAAAAAAAATTAATAGTTACCATATTCCCAGGAGAAATCTCATTAATTCAAAAGGCAATGATTTTTTGAGATCAAACCTCCAAGAGATGGTTCCATGCAGCTCCCTAACGGCAGTCTGTGTCTTTCCCGTTTTTCTCCATTAAAACCCCTCGCGCCTCTGCGTCCCCAACACATGGTAAATCAGAGTATAAACATGCATTTTGAAATCCATGGAAATAGCCGAAAGGAATTCACAGATGGCCTAAGACGGATATTAAGCTATACAAAAATATAAAATATAAAGCAGATTTTAAAATACCCCCGTACATTCTGGGCTCACTATCTGCCCCACTGGAGGGGAGAAATGAGGATTCTGGCAGAGCAAAACTAACAGTCTCGTGCACAAAAGATGCTCATTAAACTTCATCATCCTGTCTACTCTAATGATGCTTTTACTTAATAAAAATTCCCCAAGCAGTTGCAAGGATATTAGGCAAGGTCTTTGGTTATGTATCAGAGGTCCGAGCTGTCACCAGGCAAGCATGCAGTTCAGGGGGTAGGTTCCCTGGGGAAGGAGCAAATCCAGCTTTCACGAATACACGCAGAGAAAAATCAATAACTGCAACTTGCTTCCCTGCTTAAGCATTTAAGAAAACAGGTAATCCTTTTAAATTAAACTGTGAAGTGCTAAATGTTGCAATTTCCAGAATAAACTAAAAGGCAAGAGGAAACAAGTCTAAGGGCATTTGTAAGTTTCCCAAACAAGCTTCCTTAATAGACTTCATACCCAGCCTGAATATTTTTTATGAACAGAATTATTTTTTGATCTAGTACTTAGCATTTGCAGAGATTAAAAAAGAGACATCTAACCTTACATGCGTGTGTTAGTGGTACACACTCAGATATACAAACTTAACCATAAATACCAGGGAGTGAGGAATTCTTTTTATATGTGCCATCTGCCCCCTTCAAAAATTATTCTTAAAAAACACTACTGTTAAAATTCACTAAATTGAATCTGGCTCTCAAAAGCCACATAGTAAAGTAATTCTCTAACAGATCCCTTAACACGGACAGCTGGATATTAATACCACGTAACCATAAATTACTTGTTGCGATTATATAACCTACTTTAAATTTCACATGCTGCCAGACTTGACTGGAGAGATTACTTCAGTTGAGGCAAGAGTGAGGCGCCACCCAGAACCGTGAATTTAAAGGCAGTAAGACCATCCGGCTACATGTTCGGTGATACCATCGACACAAAGTGGATCAAAGCATCAACAGGAAAAGTCACCCTGAGTAACGCCAGCGCAACTCCGAGGCCAGTGGGCCTTGGCAGTAAGCTGACCGACGGTATTAACAAAGCTGGAGAGAGATTCTGCCCCTCACAAGTGTCGGTCTTGGTCAGCGGCACAAACGACGGGGTAAATGCTGGCAGTGGGCATCGAAGCACCGCCCCCTGCCCCAGAAAGGTGGTGAGGACCCAGGCTGGGAGTCCTGTGCGCCTGTGCGTGTCCTGCTAGCGTCATGTCTCTAAGAGGAAGCAGAGAAGACAAACGTGGTTGGCTGCCCCAACCCTTCCACTCTCTCCCCTCTTCCGCCTCCCACCTCCCACTCCCAGCCCCCAGCACGTGGGCAAACACGTCAGGCCCCTGCCCACTTTTGAGATTCGTGCTTGCCATTTACTCTGCCTGGAGTGTTCTCGTGGCATCCCGGAGACAGGCACGACCACCGTCTCCATCTTACAGATGAGGGTATGGACGCCCAGAGCGATTCCACGCCTCGGAGGTGGATGGCTATATTGCCTCCACTTTAGTGTCAAAACTCGGCTCAGTCTGACACTGTTCCCTTTGCCGGGGCGGGGGGGGGGGGGCACAATGACTAGTTCATACATGAGCCTGTGGTCAATTTGAGTCAACTAAAGAAAGACCTATCATCTTTGCTCAAACCGTCAGGAAGAGAAGTTCTTTGTTTTCCAGTGATTTCGGTGAGGAGCCCAGGTGTGCTGTCAGCCATGCTGACATCTTGTTTAGAGAGCCTGCCTGAGAGAGAAACCAGCCCAGACAAAGCAGAAGTGAACGATGAAGAGGGATGGGGTCCAATGACACTGAGCCCTTACATCACGCCATGCCTGAAGTCTATTGTTTTGGTGGATTATTTTGAGCATAAAATAACCAAATAATCCCCACTTCTCTTAGTTTTGTATTTCTTGCAATCAAAGGGATGCTGAGTCCTGACTGACTCCTCACTCTCATCTACTTCCAATGTGAAATCCTAAGAGAGGTCCTTTTGCCCACATTACCCATCTTTAACCACATTCATTTCCTTCACACCAACAGTCACAATATAATTATTTTATTTATTTGATTCCTTGTTCTTTCCTGCCTCCCTTAATAGCAGGCTACCTCTCAGAGAGCATGAACCTTGTCTGTCTTGTTGGGTATCCTCTGTGACTGGAACGCCACGGGCATGGCATGAACGTTTGTTGACTGAATAAAAGCGTACATCACTGCACTTACTGGGATATACTGAAAGTATCTAACTCTGTGGACAGCTTCCCAAAGGGATCACTAGTGCCTCTGAACCAGGGACTGTCTTAATCATTGTGTTTCTCCAGTGCCTGCCACCCACTAGTCACCCAGTAAGTATTCACTGGTAGACTGCAAGACTATCTTAGCCAATGCATCTATTTCCCAACGTCCTCAGTTCCGTGCTCCGTCAGCTTCCTATTTCCAGCTGACTACCAGAAGGGCATGTGTCATGCAGGCCAAGGCAAGTGTTCTAGTCTTTGGGGGCAGTTATCCTCTGTCATGGAATCTTGGTTTGTACATCAGTTCCCTATGTGTTTTCCTCTGTTTCTGCAAGATTTCTGAGGCGGGAAGGCTGCCGGAGAGGCTGGAGGTAAGTAAACGCACCACTGCGCCATTTTGTGAGGCCTCTTGGGGGCCCAGTCTGTCACCCTCTTGTGGAGACTCACTTCCACAGCACTGTGACCAGGGGTTTCCATAAATTCCTTTAAAGTACAGTGGGCTTTTAGTGAATATTAATCCTATCTAATACTAGTAAGACCTAGTTGAAGACAGTAATTGTTTTTAAAGGGTAATTAAGTGAAAATGAACATTATAAAACCAGTAGAATCCCCCCCCCTTCCTTTGGACAAATTAAAAACCAGAATACATTTTTATGATCACAGAAAGGTAAGAGTCTTTCTGGCCACATCATGTGGTTCCTTCATGAATGGCTCAAGGTTGTTCACGACCTCTAACGTGATTAAGCTAGTGACCACAATAGCAAAACTCATCTAGCACTTACTGTATGTTAGCACTTCTGCATGAAGCTTCTATGGCATTTTCCATCTATCAACTCATTTAAACCTGAAGCAATATCACATGAATGAAAGAAGGCACGTGGCTCCAGATATAAGTGATATCGCAAATGAAGAGCTAATGTCACAGAACTAGGAATGTTAGTGTCTAAACAGAGAAACTTTGCTTTTTCTTCTGTTTTTCAGATAAGGACAAATAGTAAAAGCATATTTAGAGGTTATTATTCCTCCTACCCCGACCCCTCTTCCTCTTTGTGGCTAACCATTGGGACTCTCTGTTCCTGAGACTGCTCCTTCCTCAGTTTCTCTCTGCCCAGGTGGCTTGGTGATTTGACCATGGCAGGGGACTCATGGCCAGGTCAGTGGAAAGCTAGCCATTTCTTTAAATTTAAGTACAAGCCTATAGGTTCCCGGGGCAGGGCAAATAACACTTGAACTGAATTCAGAAGGCTTCGGAATTAATCTGGTATCTGGATAATCTGCTTCCCTAGACAGAAGATGGGGCGTTTGGACCTACACAGGGATGGTAACTGTCTAGCCTGCACTCTGTCACACCCCTCACGGGATGACTGGGCGCTGCATGAGACAGTACCCAAACCCCGCCCAGCTTGAATCGTCCAGGCAACGGCTTGAACCCTGTAAGAGTTGGACATCTGAATTGAACTGGCCAACTTTACACATGAAGCTTGTGAAAGCACTCTGCTTTTATTAACTTGTCTAACCCTCAAGGAAAATCACGTTAAATGAAACCTTACAGGGCTCACCTCTCCGAGGTTCCTTTTATGTTTGGGTCAGATTAAGGCATGATGCTTGCGCTCTTACACAGCATTGTATTATGTGCCCCTCTCTTCTGTGAGGCAAGTCATGTTCCACTTAAAAAAAACTGAAAAATAAAAACTTAAAAATAAACACCAGAAAGCAACCTCGACATACAGGTGGACTTACGCACACAGTGCTTTATCTAGGAGGCTCTTTCTCACCAAGGGGACCTTCAGGAAGCGGCAGCTACAGACCACTAAACTACCCATTACTCCAGGCCGTCTCCCTGGCAAAGTGGAATCCCCCCTCATGTAAACAGCTCTCTCTAAAGTGGGGAACCCCACTCCTGGAACATGGCCTATCAAGTTGAACTGTGCTTTTCATCCATTCCTGATACCAATCTTTGAACTCCTGGCCAAGAGTAAGGAAAGGCCAGGAGGAGGGGAGGAGACCAGCTTTTGGTGGCTAAGAAACAAAGTAGTATTTGGGAACAAGCCAACAACTGTTGAAAGAATATGGACTCCCACATATAGGAATTGAACAGGAGACAAGCCTTTAGATCCCAACCTTCTTTGGTTACATGTTCATGTTTCTGAGTTTTGTGGAGAAAACATACTCCACAAAGGAATGGGGCACTTAAAAACTACTTTTAGCCTGATATATTGAGCAGATTTCATATATGTCATCCACACCCTTCTAGATTTTCTAAATCAGATTTTTAAGAGTCTCTGGGAAATTTATGGTCTTCGAGTGCAAAAAGGTTAGAAACGAAGGTGTTTGTGAGTTTATGCTTGATGTTAAGAAGCATCTCCTGGAGGACCCATGCATTAGCAATAAATCTGAGTGAGGACCGCGGGAACACATCAAGAAGAGGATAGGATTCTCCCCTGGGGCTCAAGCTTTCATTGTTTGATGCCCCCAGCAGGCCTTGTCGACTCAGAGCAAAACTGTGGCCGTGGGTGGGAAGGGAAGAGCTCACGCTTGTCATAACAGACCTCATCCAAGAACCTCAAGTGTTTCATCTAGGAATCTCACCCACAACACACTCCTGGAAGGTGCGAGAGCATTCTAAATACAGATGGTGAAAGTCAAAGCAGGAGGTGGAGAAGCCAGAGGACCAGGATATCTGTGGAATACCACCCCGGGCTGCTCTTTTCTTCTGGTTTCCAGGATAGGATATTGTGGTCATGATGTGGCCAGGAGGATGACAGCTGGGTGAAAAATGACGAAGAAATGCGTGCACAAGAGCTTTTTCAAATACTGACAAACCGTGTTCTGAATCAACTGATTCAAAGGGACCTATGTTCTCGGGGAAAAATATTCATCCCTGAATAGCTTCTCATAAAGATTTCTGCCCAATATATTTCCCCCGGAATGGCCAAAGCCCCTCTTAGTCAGCAGTACTTGCTAAACTGAATCACTACAGGGAGTTAATTTTTCTCCTCGTCAATATTTCAGAAAGCTATTTTTAAAATCTTATTTTTAAACACATATTAGTACTTCTAATTGGTAGAGACAAACTCTGTACTTTCACAGATCTACAGAAGAGCTCTGTCCAAAACACAAAATCCACAAATGTAACTTCCAATTTTCTAGGAGCCACATTAAGAAAGTAAAAGTAAACAAATGAAATCAACCTTCATATATTTTAACCCAATATATCTAAAATATGATCATTTCAACATGTAATCAATATAAACATGATTAATGATCTACTTTATCCTTAATTTAAAGACAAATGACTTAGGAAATATATCATGTAAGTTTAATTTTTTTTTTTTTGTACTAAGTGTCTTTGAAATCTGCTGAGTATTTTTCAGCACATCCCAATCAGACATGCTGTAATTCAACAGCTCAAGAGCCACATGCTGTTTTTGGTTACCGTGATGCACAACAGACACAGACCATGTGAATATGGGGGAGTCGAGCCATTTCTTGTACTAAAGGGACTCTTTCTTGGCACTTGGTTTTTGTGCTTCAGAAAACGGAACGATGGACGGACACATGGACACACACATACACATACCCAGAGTATTTTTTTTAAAAAGTAATCCCACTTAGCTAGAGGCTCTTCCACTATCTTTAATTATTTATAATAGTTCTCAGTATGAGCCTGGAAAAGTCTTCAGGCCAATATAAATAATTCCCAAAGCTCATGAACACTACTTGGTTGGAGAAAAGTGTAGTCAGTCCTCTTTCCCAAAAACAAGAAAACATAAACCCAGCTGTAAGAGCTGAAGGTCCTCAACTCACAGCCAACCAGGCTGCACTCTCCGCAAGGCCTCCACTAGGAGGGGCTCGAGAAGCAGCAGCTGCAGGCTACGAGTACTGTGTGTCACAGGGTTTGGCCATTTCGCAAGCAAGCTGGACTTCCTCACTAAGCTGGGCTCCTTGTGAAGTGGCAAATACCAATTCTAGCCTCGGGCACATCACCCTGCTCTGTCTCCCTATCCGTCTCTGACCTCTGGGCCAGGTAGTCTGGGGGATGAGCCACAGGGAGGTCTATAGAAGCTCACTGCCAATGGTCACGAGGCAGGGCTTCCCACTCGTGCATGTAATAAAGGAGAAAACTGGGTGCTTAGAAGAGATTGGGGACAAATAGTAAATCTGCTGGCTATCCCATGGCTAACAGTATTTTTTAATTCGCCATTCCTCACCAAAGTATTTTTTCCATACAATTCAGCAATAAGAAACTGAAAACTAAAGGAAGGGTAGGATCCAAAACTTGTCTACTATTGAGCTTCCAGAGATGCCTTCATTATTCTTTTGACAACTGTTGACTTGTTCCCAAATGCCACTTTGCTTCTTTCCTTGTAACGACACAGCCCCTCACCCACTAGCCTCTTTGGGTTTCCTTGCTCTGCTTCTGCCTCCCATGTTACCTGGGGGCTGTCATCTTTGCCTCTGGCTAACACTGTTGGTGACCCTCTCTTATGGGGGGCACTTGACAGGGTTGACTTTGAAACTGCCCACAATGAGCCATGTAATACTGGCTGAACATGAAGGTTCTGGACAGACTTAGCCGCTATGCAGCCTGGGCCACTCCAAGCCTCAGTTCTGCAATCTATAAAACAGACTTATGCTGCCCACAGTTTTGAGGAATGAATGAGAAAATCATGCAAAAAGCTTATCGCTATGCATTAAACATGAACTCTTTTTGCATTACAACCACTCTTAGGAGATGATAGGTCAGTTCTGCAGGATTTCTCACAAATGAAAAAGGAAGGGTCCAAGCCCTGATACATCTGATTTCCAAATCCAGCCAACTTTTCCAGAGAGAGAGAGAGAGAGAGAGAGAGAAAGGGTATCTTTCTCTGTGCTTAGCATCTATGTGGGAGTTAAAACATCTGGCACACTGTTAGACCTGGTTTTGAAGTTCATCTCTAACAGACAGCAGCTGGGTAACCTTGGCAAACTTACCTAACGTCTTCTGAACATGCTTTCCATCTGGAAAGTGGGAATGAGAGGAACAGTACATATCTCACAGGGTCACTAAGAGGATGAAATAACAAGGTGTTTAGCAGGTACCACACAGGTGCTCAGTAAACCAAGGCTGTTATGTACTCTGTGCTCTGAATTGGGGCTGTCCATTCTAACCTTGGTTGAAGCCAGAGCTGCAAAACGCTCTTGGGTTGTGTGCTGAAAGTTTTATACAAAACACAGTTTCTTTCCAAAGAGATGTTTTTTAAAGTGCTGTAACATGCATGCTTGAGGAAAACAGCAAATGGCAAAGAACATCAGGTGAGGATCTTAAATATGAAACTACTAACAAGCTGGAACTCAGTTAAGCGTCTGACTCTTGGTTTCGGCTCAGGTCACGATCTCCAGGTGGTGGGGCCAAGCCCCATGTCCAGCTCCACAATGAGTGCAGAGTCTACTTGGCATTCTCTCTCTCCCTCTGCCCCTTCCCCCCAACACACACTCTCTTTCTCAAATAAATAAATAAATCTTAAAAAAAAAAAAAAAAAAAGCTTAGTCACTTTCTGAGCCAGGTCTTCACTGAATATAACATATAACCATGCTAGTCAAGGAGAATCATGGAGAAGCTTCCTGCAAGAAGGTTCACCGGCTTTTGCTCTGTCCGTGGTTCTGAATGGGCAGCTCTCCAGAACAAAGTGAAGAAATGAATAAAGGTATCGAGTACATCGTTGTGCTCTCGCTTCAGCCCTCTCATTCACAGGCTGAGCTGTTCTCAGATCTATTCAGATGGGAACCACATTACGTAAGAGTCAATAATCTTTATGGTAACTCTGCGGTGAAAGTGTCATTTGTTGTAATGAACACTGATCATAAGTTAAGCCCCTAGCTACTCTCTCTGTTATTTTTCATTATACTGTTCCTTGCTCTGTTATATTTCAGGAGTACTGAGGGAATTCATCCAACTATGTTCGCTAGTCAGCTCTTCGTTACTCAGATTAGATTCTGCTAAGATGCAACGAAGCAATTTGCAAACACACTGATTCTTAAGGAAATGCATCAGACGCCGGTTATATGTTCTCGCGGATGCCAGTGGGCACCCACCCCTCCCTGGTTATTTGTCCCCCTTAATTTGCTATTTTCCTCTCTATTTATCTTCCACTCAATTCACAGTATGGTTCTCTGGGCCCAAATCCGAGAGACTATTAAAGTGTTTCTGGGTATTTTTTTTCCTCCAGTAATGACTCTTTGTTCAATTCGACACCCAGAATAATGTTTCCAAAATCATCACTGCCTTTCACATAGCTCTCACTTGCAAACACCACTCTGCTTACATTACAGTCATACCCCCTCCGGCTGCTTTAAAGGGCACTAACTCCAAAAGGCACACCAGTGAGGGAGAACTGGAAGTTTTCCATTTCTTCAAAACCCAGTATGAAAAATTCATTTCGCATGTTGGTATATTAAGCTTGAGAGTGGAATTTCCATATGCCTCTGTGCTTCATGCTCTTGGACTTACTTGCTTACAAGCAGGGTGGGAGTCCTCAGAGAGCCCACGTCACTGCCAGGCCTCAGAGGTTACCAGCACAAAGGCGTGGAGACTGCGTGGGCTGGATTTTTGGCCACTGACACTTGTGGGCTTTACTGCTCTTCCTGAGTCTGACGCCTCAGTCCATCCTCCTCTGAGACTGGGCACCTTCCCTGTTCATTAGGCCATTAGGTTTCATCGTGAGAATAATTTAAAACATTAAGGATGAAAAAAAAAATGGCACCTGCAGGCACCAAAGTTCTGGGTTTGCCACCCTGCATATCTTTTTAGGGCAGACTTGGCTGGAAATGTTCCCTTTTCGGAGAAATCTAGCTCAATGAGCTGAAATATATTCAGACAGGCGGGCTAGAGTAATGCCGTGTTCTCTTTTACTGTTATGTTCTCCTGATACACATCAGACAAAAGCCGAGAAGAAGCTTTGATTAAAATGTCTACAGCTCTTTAAAAATATTAAAACCTTTCTTTTCCAGACATGATCCAGTGCTTCTGGTGAGTGCAGAAGGCTATCTATTGATGCATGTGAAGATCACGTGTACTGTGAACATACGTCAAGCAATCCCACGCAAGGTCATGCTCCTTAGGAATTTTGTAGTTGTGGAGAGGGTGGGCAGAGAATCGAGGCCAAAAAAAGAGTTCAAGATACGGAGGTTAATTCCTTTAAAGTTGAGATGAGCCATATGTACGCTAACATTATCAACAAGAAGGACAAAATTGGTAAACGAAGCTCCCCCGTACTTGAGGGAAATAATCACGCTGAGTAGTTAATTAACCCAAATCTCAATTTCACATTAGGTGTAACACATGGAAACAGTAAACAAGCAAAAGCATCAGGAAATTTTAGCAGATATTAAATTAGGAAACATCTAGCATTTGACAAGTACAACTATACACACCAGAAGCTCAAAAGAAGGCCCGTTTACGATGGTCCGATCGATTAACCCCCCATTCAAGAGGAACCACCAAGGAATACATTGCCATACAGAACCTGTCTGAGCCTCAGTTCACTCCTATGTGAAACAGGCATTCTCTGTGCCACCTGAGAGCATTGGTTATGAGGACTGAGCGTTAGGTACTTGGCACCTGAACGTGGTTCCCCCTGAACATGCAAGGAACAACTACCCAAAGAATCCATTCAAAGCGCACCTGTTAGCACATAGTAAGACATTAAGAATGAATGGAAGCGCATAGATGGAAGGGTGCTGCAATGAAAATAATACGTGAGACAACACTCGTGTCGTTTAAAACATGTTCTACGCATGCTGCCGGCAAACCATTATCGACCTGGCTTATGTAGCCGGGCCAGCCATGTGTTTCCTTCACGGTCTTGCCGATCTGGTCCCGGTTACAAGTCCCCACTAGTGAAAAAGTTGGTGGTAACATGGTCCACCGTGAATTACCCTTCTGTGACATGAGGAGCTGCTGTCGCTGAGAGAGAACTACTCTAGGCCTGTGGCAAGTCCCCTGCCCTCTTGTCTTGCATGTAAGGCTTCCCCTCATCCCAGACGCACTTGTATTAAGAAAGAAATAGTTAACGACAAACGGAGGGAGGAGCAGCCCCACTGCCTGTTTCTGTCAGTACGTACTTTGGCTGGGTACCCCACGGCAGTGTCCTGCGTGTTTCCTTCAGCAAAAGGTGGCAGGCCAGCCCTCCGCCCCAGCGTACAGCAAATCGACTCGGAAAGACCGCCGACCCCAGACGCAGGGGCACACAGACATTTATTTGTAATGTGCCAAATATGGACGCTCCCTGGCTAGAAGTGGAGAGAGAAACTTAACTCTGACAGTAATCCCAGCTACATCTGTCTTCATTTTTAGCTTCCAAATTTCATTTCCAAAAGAAAAAGAAATACATTACAACCCATTTAGAAATCAGAACTGGGCTAAAAGGAAAACTGCCAGAAGTCTCCTACCTCAACATAATTTCTACCAGCATTTTTGTAAATTTAAGTTTTCATCCAAAGTATTTTTTTAAATAGTAATCATACTTTATGTTGTAATTAGGTTTGTACTTTTTTTATTTTTTTAAGATTTTTTTACTTTTGGGTAATCTCTATACCCAACGTGGGGCTCGAACTCACAACCCCGAGATCCAGAGTCACAGGTTCTACTACTGACTAGCCAGTGGGCCGTCCCTAGGTTTATAATTTTAAACAGATGTTACTGCATCGGCAGTTGCCACAAATCATAAACACAATCACTGACAGACTACCTGTGAATCCATACTGCATTTCAACATTAAGGCAAACATTTCTTTGTTTTGGGGACAGACTGCTTCCAATATTCTGTTTTAACAGAAGAGCATCTTTAGCAGTGTGGTTTTGGGCAAGCCACGTGACCTAGCTAAGCTTCAGTTTTTCTCAATGGGGAAAAAAAAAAAAAACAGGGATAAATGATATTAAGCAGCATCATTACAAACTTTTGTTAAAGTTAAAGAGATCATACATTTAAAACAGTATCTCACAAAAATGTAGGCCTCTGCTGATGTGGTAACACATGAAGTCACGTTCCATAATGAAGCGTATCTGCACGTAAGTCAGAAACACATGAGGAGGGGAAGGAAGATCTAGTCTTTCATTCACCAAGAAGAGCCCTTGAGGAAGTGACGACCACTGGGGAGAGCCAATGTGCCCTTACAGAGAGAGGACTGTCAGGTGTGCCCCGAGCAGGTCTCAAGAGAGGCCAGGGCCACTTCCATTTGGGGGATAAGGGAGTTACGTGCGCGGTCTCAAAAATTGCAGTATCTTTTAAATACGCACACCTAACAAAGTGACAATTTAACACAACAACGACAACAAGGACAGTAAAAGCAACATGATGGCTTATATGTAAACACAGTGGTACTCGACCAGGCCCGATTTCCCCCTCCACCAGGGGCCTTTTTGGCAATGTCTAGAAACATCTTTGGTTGTCCCAGCTGGTGGTGGGGGATGGGGTGGGGCTGGCATCTAGTGGCTAGAGGCCAGGGATGCTGCTAACCATCCTACAACGCACAAGACAGTCTCCAACAACAAAGAATTATCTAGCCCAAAAGTCAATTATTGAGGTTGAAAAATCCTGATGTAAACAAAACTTGTAAGTAAAATTAAACCTGAAGCCCTTCCTTAATATTAAAGCCAGGAAGAAGTGGGTCTGTTTCCCTGACCCCACCTGAGCCCCCTCGGATACAACATCTTTCCCCCAAGTTATGTCTCTCAAAGGTGTTCTGAGAGAGGACTGCACATGTACACATGCAAGCTTCACATTTTAATCACTACATACATATTTTTATTAATTGTAAGTGATGCCAATTATCATCTGGAATACTGCTAAACTGTTTCATTTAAAAATAAATTTAAGGGGCGCCTGGGTGGCTCAGTTGGTAAAGCGACTGCCTTCGGCTCAGGTCATGATCCTGGAGTCCTGGGATCGAGTCCCGCATCGGGCTCCCTGCTCGGCAGGGGGTCTGCTTCTCCCTCTGGCCCTAACCCCTCTCATGCTCTCTGTCTCTCATTCTCTCTCTCTCAAATAAATAAATAAAATCTTTAAAAAAAATAAAAAAATAAAAAAAATAAAAATAAATTTAAGAATGTGAATTGATTTAAGGAAAACCATTAAACCTTATAACAACTTAGGTGCTATCTGGATATGGCGAAAGTCACTTTCCTAGAGAATAGTGTTTCCATACACATTATTCTTTGTACAGATACCATTCGGATGTAGCTCTTTAACAGATTCCATGCGAGGCTGACACTGACGTGAGGTTAGTAAAATTCCCCAAGTTACGTAATGGAAAGAAAAACACAGACCTGCTATTTCCAAAGTTTCTTTTTCTCTGAAGGGAACTGAGCTTTTAATAATAATCAGAGATTTCGGAACCAGGCTATCGGCGCAGCGTTCCAAAGACAGGAACTGATCAGGACTTTACCAAAAGCAGCAGGTAGGATTCTGGAAAATGCCCCGTGAAAGTTGGGAAGAGGACTGTTCTGGATACCTGGGTGTAGAAAAAAACGCTGTTTATAAACTAGGGCTAGAGAGAGTTCACACACACACACACACACACACACGCAGGTGTGACCTGGATGGAAATTAGCACTCGGAAGAGATGTAAAACCTCCAAGTTCAATGGCATAGCGTGAGGAGAGAGAAGCGTACGTTACTCAGCCCCCTACGGAGGAGTTCACATCTACAGAGAATAAGCCCTCCCCAGTGACCACATCTCAGGCTCAGAGTTAAGGATTCTAGCCCAAGAGCTCTCCGTGGATCCTGTGAAGGAAGGGCTCCCCAGGAAAGTCAGTGAAGCAGGGTGGAGACTTGCAGATTTCTGCATCGGGAAGGCTGCACCCGCCACAGCGCTAGATCAGGCGCTTTCACGAAGGTGTCAGTTTAACTGCAGATTCAACTCAGCAATCTGAATTTCTAGGTATGAAATGAAGAGAGAATTGCAAATTGGACTACAATTCGAACTTGGAAAAAAAAAAAAAAACACTGCAAAAATTAACACTCTGTCAGGCAAAGTCAAAAGAAAGCCCATTACAACTTAATCTTCATAAAATCCTTCCTCAATTGCTAGTGACTCAAGGAACTAGAATTCAATGGATATTAACACATCAATGTCAAAAGAGACTTAGAATGCAGACATGGGGCCAGAGATTTTGAGGTGCTTCCCATTAAGCCCCTCGTTCCAGGTACCATTTTATTAAGGAGCTGAGTGGTCACGCCAGGAACACACAGCGCACCGAGTCTCTGCTCCAACTGCCGCCCCTGCCCTCGCGCTCGGGGTACCAGGAATCCGCTGGAGGCCACGCTTGAGCGTGTGTGCAGGCGGGAGCAGCTCCAAGGGCATCACTCCTGCACCAGCTGGTGGACAGGCTAGGCACTGAGGAGCTGGAGTGCACGTGCCAGGGTGATGCCCGGGACTCCCCTTTCTGGTCCAGCCGGCCCGCTCCCTTTCCTTCCTCCTCTGGGGCTGCCCAGGGCTCCACAACCATTGGAAATGGTCTACTCCTCTTCAGAGCCCAGCTGTAGCCCTCCGATTTCTACCCAGGACTGCTGCCTGACAGCCTGTCCTCAACCTTTTGGTCCACGCCACTGTAACTGGGGACGCGATGCTCTCCCAAAGCCCACACTGGCTTGCCACTGAGACCCTAGCAGAGGCGGGGCACTGCGTGGTTTGAAAAATCTCCCTCCCACGGCACTGCGGCCATCCCGTTCTACCTAGATACCCTCTGGGGCATTTGACTTTGCTGTCCTGACACTGGCTCGATGCTGGTGCACACTCCTCGAACTGGTGGAGACCCGGAAGGCCAAGACGGTATCTTATAAATCTCTGTCCACATAGCCTGGCCTTGTATCCACAAAGTATACTTACTGCATAATTGCTCGTGCGCTGATTGATTAAAAGAGGCTCAGATTTACTCCCTTCCCAGGTTCCTAAGAAGAAATATACCATGAAACTGAAGGATACAGCTGGCTTCCTAATTAATATTAGTCACTTGGCAGTTCTTAATTAAGAACTCTAAAATAAAGACCCACCTTTCTACCATGCCAAGTAGATACCACCTTCATTAGTATTTAAGAGCTGTAACCACGGCTTCATTTTTATGCTCTTTTCTCTGCCCTGCCAGATGGGAACATTAGCTGCATAGTATTTATTAATATAATAAACAAAGACAAGTGCAAAAGCTTGGGGGAAATTCAGGCAGAATTCGTCACTGTACTCCTTGAGCACAAGCTCTACGTGTAAGCAGAAAGAAGACTTCTCTTGTCCTGTTCCCAAGGAGGAGACAAGGCTCCCTACAGGAAGCAGCTCTCTGCCCCCGTCACCACCTACAAAGAGCTTCTGTCCCCTGCTGGTCCAGTGGAGGGTCCCCAGGCCTGCCCCCCACCTATTTTCGTGATGCTCTGAGGGGCAATCTTCAAGGCTTGCCTGTCCATACCTACTGTGCTCTTGGAAAGGCTGGGATGTTGACTTTTTAACTGGGAAAGATCCCAAAAGAGAAAAGGTACTGTCCCTTTCAAGATGGTCACATGGTCACTGTGGGCGGCAAAGCAGAGTTCTGGTGAGAAGAGAGCCCCCAGTGTGTTCTGCCTGGGCAGCACACGACATTGTCTAGCTCTGTGTGTATGATCATCAGGAATGAACTGGTGAGCATTCCTTTCTTCCCGTCCCTACAAGGGGGAACCACTGAGTGACCCACATCCGTGTCCTAGTATAACGGTGTCTGCTTTCACTCTCA
Organism: Halichoerus grypus; assembly: GCF_964656455.1. Taxonomy (NCBI): domain Eukaryota; kingdom Metazoa; phylum Chordata; class Mammalia; order Carnivora; family Phocidae; genus Halichoerus; species Halichoerus grypus. The sequence goes on from NC_135717.1 coordinate 55,772,378, forward strand.
AAAGTGGCCTCTTCTGGCCAATTATTTGGTCACCTTATTTATCAGGTAATAAGAAAGTAAAAGGACGTCCGGAAGAGATGGGTGAATGGTAACAACAGGTTATACATGCTCCCTATTCCTGATGGCCCAGCTCTAAGAAGTGGGGGCAGGAGCCTGCTCTTTGAAGTCAAAATGAATGTGAAATCCAGTTTCTCATAAGCTGAGCAACCTTGGGGAAAAGGCTCAGACTCAAGCTTCCCAATTAGAGTTAAGGGAATAGACAGAATTACATGGCAGGTTTGTTGTGAACATTCGATCATGCATCAAAACACCTGGACATAGGAGATAGTCAGCAAGGGGTTTTCACTAAAACTCACGTCACAATTCTGAGAAATGACCCAGAAAGCCTACCTGTGTTTCAACATGGGTTAAATGCAAGGGCTCTGGAGTCAAGGGGAATAGTCTAGATCCCAACTCTACTATTTCCTGGCTATGTGCCTTTGGGAAAACTACTGAGTTTCAGTTGCCACTTGTGAAAGACAGAGCTGAAAGCAGGGTATCCTTCCCTCCTGGAGTGGCCATGACCCCTTGGAGACTTTCTAGAAATCGGTGGGGGTGTTTGTGGTTGTCCTAATGACTGGAGGGCTATAGTAGCATTTATTGGATGAAGGTTCAGGATGCCATGTCTTTCAATAAAGCCAGACCGGCTCCCTTTATAGAATGGTCTCCAGCATTACAGGAGTTCTCAATGTCCACAGGACATTTGTGTGGGTGGAAACCCTAGAACCAAAATTTGTCTTGGGGAGGAACACAAAGTATTTTCTGTCCAGTATCAATGTATACTCGACACTCCAGCAATGCAATTTTTGTGCAAATCGAGATGAGGCTGTATTTTGCTATAGTTTTGGAGCTTTGCTAAGAACTGTTCACCATCTTGGAAAGTCATGTCGCTGACATCGAGACCACCTCAAGCACGTGAGTAGCTAGTCTGTCATAACTCTATCAGCCTGCCGTCAGAGCTGCCAAAGTCACAGAGAGGACTTCCATGCACAGGTGCAAACATCTGACTACTATTCCCCATCCTCTAGGGTAGCCAGGAGCGAGCATTTATATATTGAAGGTATTCAGTAATAAACCATACTCCTCTTTTATTTCTCCATTATGTGACAGTTGGAAAATGAGAATGACTTCTTAAAAGACGACACGTGTAGGTTATGTTACCTACAAATCTGTTTCAGGACTGGAGTGGCAGGCCCAAAACGATGATCACAAAAGGATCTAAAAGATTTGAGAAATGGTACTGTTTCTTGTAGGGCTGCCGTGAAGTTAAACGTGGTACCAGAATCAGAGCCCAGCATGGAGTAAATGCTCAAGAAACGTTAGCTACTTTTAATATTGTTTTTTGTTTTGTTTTTTTTATTTGCATTTATTCTGTGCAGAATTTACTCCCGGGCCATAAGTTTTTGTTTCTTTAGTTTCTTCTGGGATATCTTTTTCTTCTGTGCAACCTCCTCTTCTGGTTTAGGAACAATCTGCTCTTTTTCAGTGAGGATCATCTCAATGTGGCAGGGAGAGCTCATGTATGGGTTAATCCGACCATGAGCCCTGTACGTTCTATGCCGCATCTTGGGGGCTTTGTTCACCTGGATGTGCTCAATGACCAGAGAATCAACATCTAAACTCTTAAGTTCAGCATTACTCTCTGCATTTTTAAGAACGTGCAGTAAAAATTCAGCACTCTTCTTGGGCCACCGACCCTGTGCCCAGCCCCAACGTTCGGCCTGGGCACACCTACCAACTCCACCACTGTAGCGACGGAATGGCACACCCTGCTTCTGTAAAGTGACGTCTTTCAGAACTTGGTGGCTTTTCAGATACACATACCCTTGATGGCCTGGGCATTTTCACGTACATTCTTAAAGTGAACACGAAGATTTGAACCTCCTGATTTACGTGATTTTGTAGGGTTTTCTGGGTCAAGCGAATAGCGAACCATTTTCAGAGGTCACCTCAAGCCGCTTAGGGTAAGAGGAAGAGCAGTGGCTCCTGGGAGAATTCATGAGAACTCTTACTTTTAATATTGTTAATGTTGCCAGTAGCCCCCCTTTCCACCTAACTTCTGATTGATTAACTGCTCCTAGAAAATGAAACTCACTTCCTGGTTCTCCAGCTACTCTATTCAGAGGTGAGACCGGCAGTGGTGAAGGGCATTCTTCCCTGCATCAGAGGGAGACTAATAACATATGGCAAGACGCCCAGAAGGGAGAGAGACTTTTCCCAATAGCTCTGACACTCACAGAGGGTACTTCATTAGCCTGTCTATTACAAACCGCTTAAGACACATATTTATTGACAGCAATCTGCCAATTGATTAAACATCTCAATATATGAAGCTGACTTTACATTAATTAGCAATTTGGAGAACATGATCCTAGAAGTTACGATGGATAGCTTTGGAAATCCTTGCAACACTTCATTTACTTTAACCTTCTGTAAAATATCAACACACTATAAAAACAAGGAGTTAGTAATAATCTTCCTCCCCATCAGAACACATTATGTACACACACGTATTAACACACTTACATTCTCACATTTCACAATAGATTCGATTTATAGTATAATCCGTTTATGTTTTGTACATAATACTTAATTTTTTCAATATAAGTCTTAAAAACCTCACTGAACACATCATATAACTGCCTCTAAATGAGCTAAGCTTCAATTTTCACTTGTTAGGTAGAATCCACTGATAGCAAGAAATTTTACATTTTTCTTGCATGTTCTATAAAATTTGTGCATTTACAAAACAGCCACATGAGAAGGTAGGAAAGGCATTCCTTGCTGCCTGCTGTGTATTTGTTCTTAATGATAAAGATGAGTAATTATTTTATAGGACACATATGATTTTTCACTTTGGAGCTGTTTTATAAGAAATACGAACTTTTAGGGGGAAAACAAAGGGGCAGGGAGTCCTGCGATTAGCTCAAAATAATAACCTTGAGAACTCTGGTTTGTAACTAAGTTTTAGCCTCTCTCTTTTTATTAATTTTTACTTTTTACTAGTTGGACTTTACTGTTTGAACTTCCAAGCAACCAGGGATGGTTTTTTTCTAAAGTGAAAACAAAAACAAAAAAAACCCTTTCTTCCTCCACCACATAAAAAGCAAGGTCCACGGAAAAAGATTTTTCTTTTCACAGCTGCTCTTGCATTCGGGTCGCATTCATTCCCCCCGAGTGTCCCGTTCTTCAGTACCTTACACACACTCCTCAAATGCATCACTCCTGGCCACAGCACTATTAGCGTGGTCACCGTGACGTGATAGTCAACTGTGTTCTTCTGCCGAGCAGCACAGGGTTCGCGAGGGGTCCTGCCAGGTGTGCAAAGCTCCCAAACTTCAGTGCGCACAGCAGTCACCTGGGGAACCAGTGCTCGTGCTGATTCTGATTCAGTGGGTCTGGGGTGGGGCCCAAGATCCTGCCTTTCAGACCAGTTACCAGGTGATGCCAACGCTGTTGTTCGGGAGACTACACTTGTGTCCCAAGGGGCCAGAGATCAGGTCATTATTTAATTAGCGAGGGTTTAAAACAGGACCCATTGGCTCCACTGATCCAGGAACACGGCGGGAAATAGGGCTACCTGAGTACAGGTCTTCAAAGTGATCACATTAAAAGGTTCCATCCTATTCTACCCACCATGCATCTACCAATTACTGGACCCCTCCTTTGTGACAGGTGGTGTGGCCAGAAAGCTGATCAGAACATTATGCGAGTCATACGGAAGCTCTGGATTCAAACTCCGTTTTAACATTCACTGATGTGTACCCCAGATAAGTTACCTCATCTCTCTGGGTCTCTATCTCCATATCTGCAAATAGGGACAGTACATACATCATAAGGGTACAAGGAAACTAACAGAACCTCCCTCTTAAGGTTGTGAAGAATGAATGAGATCATGTAAGTTAGGCTGGACACATCTAATTACTCACTAGATGACAGGTGTACTTAGAAATACTGTCTCTAACCTCAGGCAGCACAGATGATGGTATTTCTGAAATTCAACTTGTCCCAAATGGAAAAAAAAATTTTTTTTTGTTTGGTCTCCCTTTCCATTTTAGTAACACCATTATTAGACTGATTAAACTTTAAAATCATTTTTTTTACCCATTAAAATAAAAAAAATCAATTAAAAAAATGAGTATGGCCTTTGGTTAAATGTGTTGTTTCACAGATGAGAAACTGGGGTGTGGTTGAGGCAAATGAGTTGGCCAAGGTGACAGGTGGTTGGTGGCAGAAACGTGCTCAGAGCCTCCTTGAAGCCCGGGGGCCAGGCTCTTGTCAGTCCAACTGCCTCACCCTACCCAAAGTCACCCACAAGGTCTCAAACAAGTTGGCAGAAGCCAGAGATACCCACCTGATTAAACTGATGTGAGTATGTGATTTTCTAATATTCGAAAACCAGGGTATGCAAAGTTATAATCTTTGTGTCCATTAAAAAAAAGAACACGCCCAGCTGGAAATCCAGCTCTAGGGCTGTATTAACTTGGCGTCTGCACCCCCGGTAACAACGCAGAGTTGCTAGAATGCACAGTTGGGGACTGAACCCCAGCGTGGGGTCCATGCTTTCTGCACAAGGATGGGCGTGGTTCCCAGCATCCTAAAATACCCCGCAAGTTTCTGTGAACCAGTGAGTGAACGAGCATGTGAATAAATGAATGAAGACACTCATGAACCAATCCAGGTGTTCATGCTGTTGGCTTGGTCCCTACCTTCTTCCCCCTTCCGACAGAGCCAAACCGCCGATCTCTACCTGTGCTAGGTGGAGCTCAGTGACAGCATGGCTCCCCGTGAGCGGAACTGGGACAGAGGGGAGGCTCTGAGTCTCTGTAAACACAGAGGGCTTTCCTCTCTGGCTCCTAAGAGGGAGAACTGAGGTCACTGAATTGCTGCATAAGAACTGAAATCATCAAGAAAAAGGTGGAAAAGGCAAAGAGAAATGAGATTTAATGAGTATAATTCCCTTAGACTTCCCGTCCATCTTAACGTGGCATTTATACCTTAGAAGAAAAAGTTTCAGGAACTTCAACTGAAAGTGTAAGTGGAGAAAAATTTCAGGGACTTTAAAATAGCCGCTTCTGACCCAGTCACATCTCCAAGCACACCCTGTTCTGCTGAGAACAAAGTAGTTTATTTTTATGCACCTGTCTTTGCCTCTGTGTATATTTTCTGTGCTAAGAGTGGTTCATGAGTGGGGACTCACTGTACTGTTGCTTCCCCAAGTAAAACCTAAAGGAAAGTTTATGTTTCTGCCAGACAACCTTATCTGATGATTACCGACTGAGATGCAACATTAATTAAACAACATGTATTTTTTATATTGTCATTTTAGATTGGCCACCGAATTTAGCCAGAAATTATGAGTCACTCAACTTTCCTTGAGGAAGAGACACCCTTACAATTGATGGGACCCGTAAAAGAGTATTTAGGGGTGTTCTTTGTTTACTTATTCATTAGAGATTATTTAAGAATGTATTGTCTGTGTCATATCAGCAGCCTCACTAAAGAAAGCCAGCCATTCACATACCTACATGAAATGATTAAAAAGTTTCCTGTTCTTATTTTCTCTACTTTCCCCACTAATCCTTGATTGCCCTATTACAATCTCCCAGTAGGTCATCATCCCCTTCCAGTGATCAAGGGTCTGTTGGCCTCCTCCTTGCTTGTCCCCAATGAGAGCCGGCGATAGCATCCACCATGCGTCACACAGCTCCATGAAGTACGCACCTGCCTTCATGTCTACACCTCATTAACGTAACTGATGATGAGAGAGAATGAAAAGATACCCAAAGCCCATCTTAGCACAGGCTGACCCCCAAAACATCCCTTTGTGAGCTGGGCAGCTTTGTTCCCAACATGGCCCCACGCCACAGGTACGTTTCATGATTCTTTCTCCAGTGGTCATGATCCATTTAATTGAAAATAATTCTTCCCAGGTGGAACCTGCTAGAAAGATTTCACAAACCCGGGACACAGCATGAAGTCAAATTGGATAATCAAACTTAGACATTCTGAGGACACCTCCCCAAATGTCACCTCAAATTTAATCAATGCCAGTTTTTGGCTTTGCATTGAAATATCCAATCTCCATCCCCTCTTTATCAGAAAGTGAACAATTAATTAACCACTTCTTCAATCCTTTCCTCACAACCACGGGGTGAGTAGCTGTAGCTCAGATCCCAGTTAACTCAAGCAAAGCTGCCCGGCCTGATCTGCCTTGCTCTGAGTTGCCCCCCCAACAAGAAATCCTTTCATAGTTAATGGTTTTTCATTTTTACCACCAACAACAAACATCAGCAGATTTGGGTGGAAGGGCCCAGAGGTTCCAATCATAATTAGCATCCAACTGTCTGCCAACAAACCATTTCTGATAATTAATTCGGCCATCACAGAGAAAACTGTCATGTTCCGTGGGAGAGGATCAGAAGACAAGCTTTTGCATGAGTGCTGCAATGCCATGATCGGCGGGGGGTAGTTTAGACCGCGTCTCCGGAGGGAAGAAGTCAGAGCCCTGAGATGATTTAAGCCGCAAACAAGCCCAGGGCGCACTGGTGCTGGGTCCTGCCTGCGCCGTGGGGAGCACTCACACTTTGGAGAGCACACCGCCCCAGCGGCGCGTACTACTGGGCCTCAGTGGGCCCCATGTTTCCATGAGCCTCACAACAAAAGGAAACATAGGAGGGTGATTTTTTTTCTTTTTTTTCTTTTACCATAACTAAAAAGCACTACCAAGGAGGATTTCTACAACACCTTCTAATTCCAAAGGGTCCACCACTCCTTCAACAATAGCTCACTAATCTTAGTTTTCCTCTAAAAAGTGAAAACAGTCATTCAAAGATCATGCTTACCGGCCAGAAGACAAAGAGAACTGCACCGGGTGGGGTAACTCAGAATACCACTGTCCCCGGCTTATCCCACCAGTAGACCGCCACCCCCTTATTTCCCTGAGTTATATCCATTGTGGGCCCAGGGAACCCCTCCTTGACCCTACTTTTATGCCCCTAAGGAATGTATGCTTCCGGTTTCCATCCCGCTACCCCATACCTCCCACAGATAATCCAGTGCACAGGGGCACCCCAGAAATGTTCACCCCCTCCAATTTCAAGTTTGGTTTGGACTGAGGCAAACGGATGGGGAACGAGGGAGCCTGAACTGACACCCGTGCCCAGTGTGACAGGGCAGTGTGCTTCTGGAAGCCATCCAGAGAGGCACTGAAGCTCATCTAATTAGTGGCTGCCTTGACTGACAAGCTCTTCTGCGTCCTCTCTCAGCATGGCTTCTACTCCAAAAAGGGTGGGTGGGAAATTATTCAATGCCTATGTCTGTTCTACTCCTATTACACATCAAAACCCGCGCTGATGTTGACTTTGCCTTCCCATGACAACGTGAAACACACACTCACATGATTTCCTTTCAAACCACTTTTCCTTCTGTGTCCCCTACCACACAAACAAAACCAGTGAAAAAAACCCACCACTGAATAATAAACGATACAACCTGGTGTATCGTTTATTATTAAATGGCAAACCGTTTTCTGAAACGTATGAAGAAACTCCTGAAAACACAAAGCCTTTTAAATCTCTTTGGTCCTGACTGCTCACTCTTAATTGGAGGTAACCTAGACATTCTTGGTTTATTAGTGATAAGTTGGATGTATCTTAAAAAAAAAAAACAACAACCCGAGAGGCCTTTTAAAATAAGTTCCTATTTAGGATTCAAAGGTATCTTGCACTCTGAAGTTACAGATGAAACCAAGCAAACCCACTGCTTGGTTTCCTACTCTAACTCTTCTGTAAGAGCCATAAAGGATATAAATAAATGCAGAAGCTCTTCTGCTCATGAAATTAAAACCCTTGAGTCTCCCTAGATACAAACAGTGCTGTGCGCCCCAGCACAGAACCATCAATTGTGCAGGCTACCATGGGAAGGTACCACTGGTTGGTTGGAACCACTGGCCCCTTTAGACCAGAGTTTCTCAATCCCCCCGCAAAGACACTTTGGACTAGATAATTCTTTGTTGTGCAGGACCATCCAGTGCACTGTGGGATGTGTAGGAACATCCCTGGCTTCTCCTCAGTAGACACCGGTAGCAGCCCCCACACCGGATGTGGCAACAGCGATGTCTACAGGAATTGTTAAATGTCCCTTGGGGAACAAAAACCACCCTGGTTGAAAAATCACTGCTTTAGCATTACAAATACATGGACTTTTCAACAGCTATGAAGAACATAAGCCCAAGGTGAGAAAGGAGTCATCTTTATACATCAATGTAAAGATAAATCAGGGCCACTTAAGATAACAATGGTCCCTGACTCGGGAAAAGAATGCTTGCTTGTGCTTCTTCAGATCCCCTAGAAAGAACAGAAGTAAAATGCCTATTGTGCCCCCGATCCATTCCCACCTAGGGAGAGAAACACAACCAGCCAGAGCTGCCATCCCATGCTAGCTGTGCATGTGCTTTTTTTTTTTTTTTATAAGATTTTATTTATTTATTTGCGAAAGTGTGAGAGAGAGAAAGCATGAGAGGAGGGACGGTCAGAGGGAGAAGCAGACTCCCCGTTGAGTGGGGAGCCTGATGTGGGACTTGTTCCTGGGACCCTGAGAATCACGACCTGAGCCGAAGGCAGATGCTTAACCTACTGAGCCACCCAGGCGCCCTGCTTTTGTTTTTAGATTCTTTCCTCATGTCATGGAAGAAAGGTCCCACGGTACTGGCTCAGTAAGGTGGTACCCTACAGGAATGTCCTGAAAAGCACATGTGTTCTCCAGTAAATATGCTGAGGGAGTGAGTTCCAGGTCACTCCAGGTATTCAAGCAGAAGCTAGAATGCCAGTCAGGCCAGGGATGCTATGGAAGGTTCTCCGCATGTAACGAGATTTGGCCTGACCTCTAACGTTCAAATCCAAGATCCCCTTTAATGCCTTTCGATACTCAGACCCTTCAGAATCCCTTCTCAGAAAGCTGTGACAGGCAGAGGGGCATTTGTCCTGCCCTGAGTGGATGAGGGTCTCACAACGCCAGGACCCCGAGGGGGCACGGCACCAACTGGTCATTTGCCTCTACAGCCAATCACAGCTTAGTCAAGACTCCCCACTAGCTTGGAGCCGCCTCCAACTGGTTTTCCCTCCCCACCACTAATTCTCATTAACCTGAAAGACAAATTACAGAAGTGTGCGATCTCACACTGATGTCCAATCTGTCTTTTCTAACATCCTCTATTTATCAGACATCTTCAAGCACGTGAACCATGACTCCTCAGTCTTTGCCGAAGCGTACTCTTCACTGTGCAGAGCTGAAGGATGGGGACGGACAGCCAAAGCGGCTTGGAGATGGGCAGCCGTGGACATGCAGATCCATTTACAGACAAGACGGCAAAGGGGCTCTCTCTCCTGTTGCTGGCAGGAACAGGAAAAAAACGTTCTCTGCTCTTGGCTGGAGAGCACCCAGGTGAGCCGAACCCCTGTCCAGTGGTCCTGCAGTAGTAACAGGGGCCAATGTTGTGTTGCTCCCATTTCAAAGCACGCCACAGCAACCCACACAGTGCACGTGTAAGCAGTCTGTTCAACCCCCCAACTGCATCTCCCAATATATACATCCTAATGAAAACAAAATGGGAGCTATCCATAGGGGCACAACTTTTTAATATAAATTTTTGAGTTGAATTCTCTATCACCTTACAATGTGTTCTTTTAAGGAATATATCATTTTCATATGCAACTTGTGGGCTTCACAGGAGCCTAATCCTTTTGCCTCTGCACCTTATGTTCATGATTTTCTTCCTGTGTCCAGTACATGAAATGCAGCTCAACTCCCACAGAATAAAAATGTGCAGATATGTGGCTTTCTGTCTGTTTACAACCATGTGGTTGAATTTCAGGAAAATTCGCAGAATGTGGGATCTGAAAGGGACTCTGGAGATGACCTACTTTGTGTCCTCCATGTAGATTCTGGGGGAACGGGGTCTATAATAGTTCAGTGAGTGCTAAGATTCAGTAATGACTAAGCCAAGACAATGAATTTCTACTACCTTGAACTTTCCATTTACTATAAGCTTATTTTCTACCCAACAGGGTGAAGCATGTGCCTGCTTACTTTTGCAGAACCACCACTTCAGAAAACTGGCAGTTTCTTACCAAGTTAAATATATGTCTATTGCACGACCCAGTGCTTCTGCTTCTAGGAACCTACCCAGGGGAAATGAAAACATATGCCCGTATAAAGACTTGTACAAAAAAATGTTCATAGCAGCTGTATTCATAAAAACCCCACACTGGAAACAATATTAACGTGCAATAAGAGGTCAATGGATAAACAAATTGAGGTGTGTTTATACAATGGAATATTGGTTACTTTGGCAGATATTCCGGGCAAGTTGTCCTGATACAGCAAGCTGAAAGAGGAAGGTTCAATTCCCTTGGGTGATCCCCCCAGGCCCCTTTGTCCTCTTGGCCATCTTGGCTCATCTCTTCAATACCTTCTTTCTCCCTCTGCTAGCCCATTTTATATCCTCTTCTCTCAAACCTTAAATACTATAATACTTCCTCATCCATCCTCCCTTCCAGCTGATCACCTTGTTCCCTATTTCACTGAGAACATGGAAACATTCCAAAAAGAAGTTTGACCCCGTCTCAACACGAGTTCCCCAACCTGCTGCTGCCTGCACCACACCTCGTACCTCCTGTCCTTTCCTCTGCTGCATGACCTGCCCGGACCCCGAGCCAAGGCCAACCCCTCCACTTCCATTCGAGAGCCCCATCCCTTCTACCTACACAATGACACTGCTCTAGCAACTGTCCCCTCTCCTCCACCATCAATTTCCCGCGCTCTGCCAGCCATTCACATTAACACGAAACACACTTTACTCCTGCCTGTCTTGACCCAACATCCTTGGCCAGCAATGGCCCCATCCCTGCCTTCACTCGGAGCAAACTCTCCGAAGATTTATCTGAGTTTTAACCCATTCCAAGCTAAGCTTCCTAAACAAGCTCCTAGCTTTGATAAGACCTCTGCACTGTTAACTCCAAAGGGCAGTCTCAATATTATCTTACCCCAATTACCAATGGCAATGGGCAAAACTGATCAATTTCCACCTTCTTGTGACCATTAATTTGTGTGGTTTCTGGGACACTGTGCTCTGTTAGCTCGCTTTATGACTGACGGCTCCCTCTCAGTTCCCCGTACTGGTTTCCGCCCCCCTCTTGCTGCCTCTTAAACACCGGGAGAGGGGGGAGGTGGGGCTCAGTCTCTGGACCTCTTCTCTTCATACTCCCTAGATGATCTCCTCCAGACTCCTGACTATCAGTCAGACTACACACCCTGGACACTCATGCATGGAACTCCAGACAGATCACAGTCCTGTCTCCGGACTATGATAGCCACCTGCCAACCACCCCCTTAACCCCACCCAAGCTGCCCTTCTCTCAAATCCACTCCACTCCCAGGATTCCATTTGAGCAACATCAACTTCATTCTTTCCATCCCACATCCGATTCACCAGAAAATTCTGTTAGCCTTTCCCCTTCAAACAGACGTCTAACATGTTTCTCCTCAGTTCCACCTCAGTCAACCCACCACCACCTCCTGCTCAGGTTCCTGCAATTGCCTCCAAACTGTTTTCTCTGCTCCCCTTTTCACCCCTCCCCACCCATCCCCGGACCAGTGATCCTTCTAAAAGGTTAACCAGACCTTGTCACTCTTCTGCTCAAAACACACTCATGGCTTCCTGTCTCATTGAGAACAAAGGCCAACCTCTTGTCATCACTGGTATCTTTTTGACCTCACAGTGGCCTCGTTGTTTCTTCCTGGGTGGGTGCACCCATGGGCCCCCCGCCTGGACCACTGCTATCCTCAATTTCTGGACATCCTTCTGGTCTCTGAGGTCTTCTGTGACACCTTTCACCCTCGGCCTCTTGTTGCCATCTAACATTTGGTTCACTGCTTGTCTCTTCCCACTAGAATACAAACTTGTTTCTCCCCACTAGAATGCAAACTTCACCAGGACAGCGATTGTATTTTATTCCCCATTGGACCCAGGGCCAGTAATAGGCACCATAAATCTTGGTTGAGTGAATAAATGAATAACAAAAGACTACTATGCTTTGTATTGAGTGGAACATGTTCCTTTACTTCCTGCAACTAAAGCATTATAAATAAATTACATTACCAACAAATTAGCTCGCTGAGACCATCAGAGCTCTGTTCTCCAAATCGCCATAAAAGAATCAATAGCACCGGATCAAACCATGAAGAAATTCAATCTTGCCTCCACATGAAATCAAAATAGCATTTATGGTACTCAAAGTTACTTATTAATTCAATAAACATTTGCAAACATGCAACTGTGAGCATAAACTAGTTAAAGAGAAAAAAATCAGGCAGCTGGAGCCAGAAGCAGGTTTCTTGTAGTACAGGCTCTCTACATATCTATGCAGCAAGGAATTTGCTGTGACTGTCACTCCCTTTCTCCCCCCCTCCTCCCCCCAGCCCCTTTATTTGAAGTTTAGACCAATCTGGAAAAGCTGAGTGTGGGAAACATACAGATAATTACAGGGTTGAATATGAAGAAAAGCCATATTAGGCATTATTAACAACTGACAGTGAACAGTCAGAAGACACTATAAACACAACAAGAAAAACCACTTATAATTAACACTCAGATCATCAACTGCATGCTAAAGGTCATTTTTTTTTGCAGTAAGTCATGTGGACCCTCAAAGAAGAGATTTTCCCAGCACAGGAAAGAGTTGGGCAGGAAGAATAAAAAACACAAAGAACAGTATCCAGATCACTAGAATCTGAACAATTAACAAATTTGGCACATCATTTCTCTGACACTCTATTTCTCCCAGATCAAAGGAGAAAAGCAAGCATAATCGGTTACATTTTTATGTTACTTCACAGCTTGAAAATCATATGAACATAGATTATTTCTTCCACCATGACAAAATTTATGCTGTGGACACAACAGTGTAACTAATGTTAAAACGAACACAAAAACAAAAACAGGCCTAAAATGGCATTACTTAGGTTAAGGCCCCCAAGTCAGCAAATCAAGACTTAACACCTAACCTAACTGCAGCTTCAACCTTCCAGGTATATAACCTTTACGAATCAATATGGAATTTTCTGGTCAATACCTGGAAATTTACTGATAGACCCTTCCTGCTCCCCTGAGGGGAGCATTGCCTCAACAATGCATTCCTTGCTAATAAATTCCTTTCCTCTTCTTCTTCTTCTTTTTTTAATTCTCTCTGTGCTTTAAAAGTCTTTTTTTTTTTTTTTTTTAAAGCTCAGAAGAGCTCCTACCTTCTACTTGCTAGATGGGACCCTGCCTGATTCATGAATGGTTTAATAAAACCAATTAGATTGTGAAATTTACTTGGTTGAATTTTGTTTAACTCTACATACTTTTTATATGTTTTATACACTTTTATTTATATACTTCATAGAGAAAGAAACTGAGGGTAAGACCCTCTTCCAAAAACACTTTCTATGGCCAATTAAGTTTGGGAAATGCTGCACCCTCAATGCCTTCCCTGGACATTAAAGTTGAGCACCTGCGTATCAGCAAACGGTTTTCCCCAAAGTTTTCCAAGCTTATTTGAACCTAACACCCTTTTTGTGGGCCTATTAATATCCTTGCAACGTACACAGATCACCCTAGCCTGAAGAATCTCCAGTATCACTCTGTGGCCTCAAAAGACTTTCCACCACTGAGGCCCCCAGTGAGTCTGCGATTTAAAATAAAATCTTGATGAAAATGACAAGCATAAACCAGCCCCTGCCTCCTGTAGTCAATCACTGAGTGTGAGTTTCCCGGCTTCTGTGCAAGGACAGGGGCCGGAGGTGTTCACAGGGGCTCTTTTGAGGCAGATTTGGATGGGAGGAGACTACTTTCCCTGAGAGGACAGTGGATGCCCAGAGGGGAGGATGCAGGGAGGCTTTGCTCAAGGATGCCGTGCGTGCTGTTAAGACACGTGCAGCTCAATGCAGCCCATTTAATAGCTTCTGACGTGCACCGAAGCCGGGAGGAACCGGGGTGGAGGGGCAGTTGTTGGACAAGAGAATTCTACAATAGAGCATGAATCCAATCCCTTTACGGTTTTCCCAACTGCAAGAATGGATGCAGAACTCACCGGATAATCGTGCTTATTAAATACGTGTGAAATGATTGTGATTCATCTTCCCTCCTGTTTCTTAAATCACTTCGTGAAAGCCAGACTTGGCATAATGCCATACAAAATGGTCTCATTATTAAAAGTACCCCTTTAATGTAAAATCATCTTGGACAGTTACTTGGTTGCAACCCTGCTGGACTCTGCTGTTGTTTATACGTGTTAACGTATGGGGTAAATTATTTCTCTGATATCCCGCAAATGGAACTTCTGAACTCATTATGTATAAATTACTAAGTTATAAAACATGACTGCTAATAAAACTGTGGTTGCAAGAAGTGTGATTAAAGTCACGTGACTGTGACCTATTAAACAATAATGTATTAATTCATAAAGCTGTACGCAGCTTATCCAGTTCCTATAATTAAAATATACTTCATCACTAATTGCCTTACCAACCCTTAAATTTCCCCGAAACTATTCGCGAATGATGGCAAAACAGCAGCTCTTGCTATCAGACGTCTTCTGGTATTGGTAACTAAGAAAACCCTCGTAATAAAAAACTTTTTATCTCTGTTCTAATGCAGTCTTATTGATTAGTCATAGATTTATGGCTGGGAGATATTTTGGCAAAATTAATGCATGTTTAAAGGTAGGGGGAAAAAAAACCGAGGCACAGAAATTGAGGGGAATAACAATGTTTCACATATTTCTGCCAACATATTAACTAATACAGCAAAAAAGATCCTTGATATGTCATTTGCTGACTGATGCATGCACAGAGCTGAGGCTCAAGCACGGAATTTTATTGCTGAAGACATTTTCATCTGCAGCCAAATCACCAGGGAAACACTTTGTCAAACAACTTCATTCTGCATGGAGACTTTGTGACAATATTGGCATCCTAAGAATTTGCTCAGGTTTTTCCTATTGCATCTACCTGTCTGTGCCTGGAAATATTTACAGCAACACTGCAATTCATGCAGACGTTTGGTTTTAGCACCTAGAAACAACCTAGCCAGCTCATGTTTTATATCGCCAGACGGTTTAAAGTAAGTGCTCCGGAGTTGTATGTTTTTAATATAAACGAGGTAATATATTTTAGGAAAAATTCATTATCAAACCCCCATTTCATATTAATAGGAAAAGATCTGGCATTGGGCATCTGCAAAGTTAGAACCCAAAGTTGCTTTCCAAGCAGCCAATCTTTGTGCCTGAGTTACAGTGGAAAGTTAAAAAATTATTGAAGAGGGAGAGTGGGGGAGAGAGGGAGGGAAGGAGGAGGAAGGGGAGGGAGGTGGTAAGAACACAACACACGTGGCTTGTTGGTATTCTGGATATTTTGAATGTACTTTTAATTTTAGGTCCTGAATTTATCTTGCCTGCAGTGAAAACACAACCCCTCAAAACAGCCCTGGACACTTCACCCTTCCTCCTATCCAATCCTCACATACATGCTCCTGAATTCTTCCCCTAAATAACTTTCTCAGCCTCTCCTTCACCCCCTGGTCCAAGCTACCATCCATGTCTCATTCCTAGGCCCCTGAGATGGCCCAGCAAGTGGTCCGCTTCCACTGGCCCCTTCACCTGTAGTCTAAAGTGACCTCTCCAAAGCAAACTGGATCACACTCCCACCCATTCACATTTGCCATTTCCCTTCACTCTGGGATAAAACTCCCCAAACGGAGCTACCAACCAGCATGGGGTTCCTGCCCAGCACTGACTTCACCTGGGACCACTCTCTTTGCTACAAGCACAGTGAATCCCTCAAATGAACCTTGCCCTCTGCTGCCACAGGGCCTTTGCATGTACAGCTTTTGCTGCTAGGAATGCCCTTCCATGCTTGCTGCTAGATCCACTTATGCTTCTCATTCCTTCATTTGTTAGCTCCTGCCACTCTTCGGTTTTGTTGGGCTATCAAGTCCCCTGGTACAAGGTCTTACAGCACAGTGTACTTTTCCTTTTCCATACTTACTACATTTACGAGACAGATTAGGGAGTGACTCCCCTACCGCACTGTACAGTTCATATGGTCAGGGGACGTATCTATCTTCACCCTCGAGTCCCTCAGCAGAGGGCCTGTCACGAATGTCGAACAGGTGAGCAATCAATTCCCCTGAAGCAAGAGAGCTGAATGATGGGTCCCCTCGCTGCATTCATACCAAGCAAGAAGACTTCTACTGTCCTTCCCACCATTAAAATCAGGCCTCTGTAGAGCCACACGGGCCAACACCTGACAGGATGACCTGCTGCCAGCAAATTGTTTATGGTATTGAGTTTTTTCCTCCAAGCGGAGGGTAGAATTAAACAAGGCTACTCACACACACTCACACTCACACACACACACACACACACACACAATCCTATATATGGTTTGGGCTGTTGTGAACACATCTTTATTAAGACAATCATAGAGCAAGGACTTAGGTCTGCATGGAGTTGCTCATGGGTATCAGTGTGATTTTACTCTTTTACTTCCTCGAACATCTCACGTTATTACCTGGTGACAGAGAAGTACGCCAACATCCACTCTTTAATAAATTAGTTACGGAAAAGCAGATAGAGTGCAAAGGCAGCAGGTAGAGGAGGAGGGGAAGAAGCAAAGGACGGGGTAACAGGTGGTTTGGAAAACTACCGAATAATCCAGAAGAGCCGCAGAACAACCAGGTGCTGCTCTGTGGAGATCCAGAGATTGGAAAAGAAACTGGTAGAAAAAGTAGAAACAGCACCAACACCAACCAGCCTCTGACTATGAATTTTGGTTGACAACAGAAATCTATGACCAGCTAGAGCATCTGGGTCTCTTAACTTTTCTCATCAGTGATTCTTCACAGACTGTCTCTGTGTGCTGAGGAAGAGCTACTTTCTTTTGTCTTAAATTTTCTGGCCAATAATTATATCCGGGATGGCTTGTTTCATATAGTAATAAACAAAGAAACATCATGCCTGGCTTTGGAGGGATATCAGTGTTATGTAAAATTAGATTATTCTTTTTTTTTTTTTTTAAACTTTTTTTTTTTTTAAAGATTTTATTTATTTATTTGAGAGAGAGAATGAGACAGAGAGAGAGAGCATGAGATGGGGGAGGATCAGAGGGAGAAGCAGACTCCCTGCTGAGCAGGGAGCCTGATGCGGGACTCGATCCCGGGACTCCAGGATCATGACCTGAGCCGAAGGCAGTCGCTTAACCAACTGAGCCACCCAGGCGCCCAAAATTAGATTATTCTTAAAATCCATTCTGTAACATTCTTTTCCACTCCTACAGATAATCTCTTCAAGGACCCTGAAATAACAACTGGTTATGTAAAAGCACTAACCTTAAGCCTACTTCCAAAAGACTAACCACCACATAGCACAAAATCCTTGTGAATTCTGTTTTGAATTTACATAGCATTCTTTGCTAGTCTCAAGATTTCAAATATTTATGCTTTTCTTTTTTTAAAAGTCAAGTTTTTGGGATATAACAAATGCAACAGCAAAATCTCGTGCTTACTCTTTAAATAACAAGCCCAAACAAAAAATTCATCAATGTTCTAAAAGGTGAACAGGTAGAAAGTTCTTTTTGGTCAATACATAATGTTTACTGCTCAATTTACTCAGGAGACAAAACAAAGGAAAAAAAGCCTGAACAATATTTTCATAATGAAGGGATTTATAAAAACAGGATGTTTATTCAGAGATACTACCATGAAGGATAGTGAAGGATCTGTACAGAGCTGCTTTATTTATGAATCAGAGTACAGTATGAGAAGCAAGTCCAGTAACATCCTGCCATGCGAATCATATAGATTTGTCTGGACAACATCAAACACATAACGATGATTTGTGGAAAAGGGTAACAGATGGGATCTGTTACCGAGAAGAGAAATAACATGATTGCCTTAAAAATGACGGCCACCCTCTACTTCTGAGGGTCTTTAGTGTGGACACTTGAAGATGCAAAAATTACATTCATTATGTGAAAAATGCTAAATTCTTGTTACCTCACTCCACCTCCTTCCAAGAATTAAAGTGACAACTTCTGCATCATCATTCATGATCAATTGGTGACATGATCCCCTGGTGCCGCCTATCTTAACCACGTAACCTCGGGCAAGTCACCTACCGTCTCTGCCTGGATTTCCAAACTACATCACGGAGGTAACTCTGCCTCGGCTGTTCAGCTGAATTAGAAAACCCAAGTGCAGCTCATCACCTCCCACCCCCTGCCCCCTAGCCGGGCCTCGCCCAGGCCCGCCCTCACTAAATAGGAGCTGTGGCAATGACCAACCACCCACCCGCCACACACCTGGGGGAAGACAACTTCCAATTTACAGAGGAAGTTCATGCTTTCAAAGTGAGTTATCACCACAACAAACGTGTTTCTGGACGGTCTCAGGGATCGGAATGTAAACACTGGCCGGAAACCCACTAAGGAGACTTTTACCGCAGTGACAGCAATTGTAGGTTATAGGATTGGGGTGTCCCAGCTGCCGTCTGCTCTGTCCGGGGCTTGCCATGTGCGATCTTATTTATTCCTCATGGCAGTCCTAGGATGTAGGTATTATTTCCTGTTTTACATGTTGCAACAAAGGCACAGGCATGTAAGAGAAGTTAAAGGACGAACGCAAGCAGTGACGCTAGGTCTGAACCAGACTCTGTGGGGCCCCGGGGCCCCAGGGCCTTGGGACTAACCACCACATGGAGTGCAGAGTTCCAGTCTGTGCATGCTAACTGGGTCGGCAGAAAGAAGAAAAGGAGAAGGAATATTTATGGTGAACTGTAGAGTAATATTCACAGCAGAAGGCACCAGGAATACAAGTTTTCTCATCAATATTCATAGTGATTTTAAGCAAAATTATGTAATATATGTCTAATTATATTGAAGAAAACACTAGTACAAATAATTGAGCTTCAATTGTTTCACAGCATTTTTGTGATGGCCTGTTTTTCCATGAAAGCATTCCAGAAAACTCCCTGTTCCTGATCTCATTTTATCTGTAGGAAAATAAAATCAAGGAAATTGTGTGTCAATATTTAAATGTGCTGATTTCTCAGCACCCCTCTTTCAGGGGGGAATAAAGCAATGTTGGTAAGGTTCAGGACACAAATCTTTTTCTCCTTAAGCCATCAAACCTCAGAACCAATTGGCAAAAACATGTTATATGGCTTTCTAAAATAGCATGTCAGAGTTGCAAATTTAGTAAACATAAATGAGGATTTGAGCTCGTGAGGGATGCAGAGAGTCACTTCTCCTGTACATCTTTCGAAGACAATCTTCGAATATCTTTAAGAGGCAGAAGTGTTCTAGGTGAGATTTAGTACAACAGCTGATCTTTTTCTCCAAAACCATTATAATTGCTATCAGAAAGAGAATGAGAAACAAAACAAACCCTGAAAATAAACATATAATCAGGGAAAATAGTAATATATTTTACCAAAAAAAATGTTTTATACATGCAAAAGACCTAGGGAGGTCATTTGGTATTTCCTAAATTTAAGATTACAAATCACATTCTTTTCTAAAAGGACTTTTTCCCCCCCCAGATATCAATCAGGCACGAAAAGAAATCCTCACAGGCATTCAAAAACAACAACAATAACAAAAGCAGCTTCTGGACCGAATGGACACAGCTCTTGTTCAGCTGCTTAGTGATATTTTGCCCCGTCTTAACTGATATGAGGAAGCACTTTCCCCAATCATGAGGACTGTAGTCAAGGAGAAAGACACCAGCTCAGCAGTGCTTTATGAAACTGTGGCCTGCAGCATTTCGACGGTCAAGAATCAAGATCCACAATGGCCACTGATGGCTCTTCATATCGTCAGGAGCTGTGTCTTTTCACCCTTAGAGCCCCCTTCTTGGTCCAATGCCCGAGACAGAACTGTTCACAGCATAACCAATACCACCTCTGCCATGTTTCTCCCTCTTGATCAAACCTCCTCCCCAGAAGTAAACCCTTCCACCCCTTATGATCCCACTGTCCTCTGCCCCACCTCCTTCCATCATAGCTCCCCAAAGACTTCATTTCATGTATCTGTTAACAAGTTTTGTCCCTCCTTCTAGCCTGCACCCACCACGGCAGGGCCCAAAGCTCTTAGGACAGACACGGCACACGTTCGTAGACACTTTGGGGGAGTAGTTTCATCAGGTACGATGGTAGTGAGCATTAGTTTGTGAGAACACGTAACTCACAACATGAAAGCCTGTGAATGAGCACATGAAAACACGCTCAACACCACAGCCATTATGGAAATCCAACTAAAACTGCCGTCTCATTTCACATCCACTGGGATGGCTATAATCAACAACACATCTAACAGCATGTGACGGCCAGGATGTGGAGACCCTGGAGCCCTCCCACGGCTCTGGCGGGAACGTAAAATGGTGCACACCCTTTGGAGAACGGTCTGGACGTAAACTGGATGAATATACTAGAAGTCACTGAATGGTACACTCTGAATGGGTGAGTTGTATGGTTGGTGAATTCTCTCTCAATAAAGCCAGTAAAGAAGCAACAGCATGTGAGCTCTTTGGCATCTGACTAGTCTTTGACCCACAGGTAAGCAGGAACTGGACTGGCTACTAAGCTAAGGGCTTGCTTCTGACTGAGGTCTTCTCTGAATCGCTCCTTTCTTCAGTCTCTCAAAGGCTGATCATTTTTGGGAAACGAAGACAGTGTTAAAGACAGTTAAAACTCTCAAGGTCAGCTAATCTGATTTCTCAGATGCTCTACCAATTTGCTGACTCTCCGGATATACTGCTTATTGCTTTTCTCCTTCATGCTGCTTGTGAGGAGATGTCAAAGCTTGTTACGAGCCTCTGACTGGAGCTACTTGGAGGAGCAGAAGCTGTAGTCTCCAATTAGTCAAGTTTTTAACTTGAGGAAGCAGGAAGGAGACAACAGTGAGGGAGGCAAGTATGCAGATGGCCAAAATAAACAGCAAATATTCATTTTTTTCTGAAATTAAATAGGAAATTCACTGATCCACTCTTAGGACTTAAAAGCAATGGCTTACAGAGAATGAACTGTACCTGGATTCAATATAAAAGATTTATAACAAGAGTTTCCATAATTACTGTTGAAAAGCAAGATGCTGTTTTCTAATTACTAGCTTTGCTCAACCTAACTAGTAAAAACAGTAAACAATGGGGTAGAAAGTGTTGAGTCTGTCCAAGTCACAAAGTAGAAAAGCGTTAGTGATGGCAGAGGACTTCTAGCTTCCATATACTTATGAGGAGGTGGTACACGCCTCTTCTTCTTTCCGCTACGCGTCCTATAAAATGAGATTCTGTCCTGAGACTTCTAAAGAGTTAAGGGAAATCCGTTTAAATATTTCTTTAAAAAAAATACCACAAGAACCTTATGAACCTCCTAAATCAAAGACTTAATCTCATTTTTATTTTTAATTTATTTTTGAACCATCAATGCAGCTTTAACTTAAAAAGCTTTTTCACTCAAATTTATTCATAAGCAAGACAAACACCCTAAGAGAACGGAGATTAGAAGGGGTCCTTGTGAATCACTAAGGCACCATATTCAGCATGTGTGAAAACCGGGAATTAAATCACTCTCCTTCCCTGAGATATGCATCTTATGCCTTCAGTATCCAAACAACTGGGATAGCTTATTTATCCAAATCAATTAACAAAATTAAAAAGAAAAAGCACCTTCAAAGGGAAGAATCTTATCAGTATTTAAAAACCCTGAAAGAACACAAGACAGAGCTCTGTAAATCCTAAGAGGTACTTAAAACCAGAGCTAATAAAAGAAGACAAAAAACAAAAATTTTAACTTTGCTACACAGTTGAGGCACAAAAAGAAAGAAAACTAAATCATAGGTTTTGTTGCCACTATCTTGCAAATCAGGACAGAAAAAATGCCAAGGAGGAGAATGATCCTCTCCTCTCTTCCCTACTAAGTTCTTCATAGGCAAGTGACTTTTGTAGGGGGGTGGACAGACCACAACCAAATTCTTCACTGATCTCAGTATGAAAGTCCTCTGCAGGAAAAAAACACAACTCTCTTCACAAATCATTAATGTTTGCCTAGCAGCCCAATTTTACTGGAAATCACTCCTTAATCTTGATTGAAATGAAATTTTTTTTAAGACATAAGGACATTTATTGGAAACAAACAAATAAACCCACTCACACACAGTGATAAAATAAATTCCCAACCTGACACCATCAAAAACTTTATTTTTTTTTTTAAGATTTTATTTATTTGACAGAGAGAGACACAGTGAGAGAGGGAACACAAGCAGGGGGAGAGGGAGAGGGAGAAGCAGGTTTCCCGCCGAGCAGGGAGCCCGATGCAGGGCTCGATTCCAGGACCCTGGGATCATGACCTGAGCTGAAGGCAGACGCTTAATGACTGAGCCACCCAGGCGTCCCACCATCAAAAATTTTTATAGTATTTAACGCTATTTTAGGACTTCTGTTTAAAAAACAAAACACATTCTGCTCTCTGAAACTCTTTTCCAACTCCACTCCCTACAAAGGATGAGTTAGGAGTAGGCATTTCTCATCACTGCATAACACACCTGTAGAATGCTTTGTCAAATTACATGTACGCAATTATCTCATTACATGTGACAAAATTAACTTGCTCTTTCCCTCAGGCTCAATCTGTAATAATGGAATAACACTAATACCAAACTAAATTAAAATATGCAGGCATGTCCACTCTGTAAAAGCAGAGACCATCTCCTTTGCTCATTATGGTTATTTTAAAGATGCTCCGTATTTGCAGGCACATCACAAGGTTGATGGGGTAATAAGCAGGCTCATAGTGTCTCATTAATCACCTTTCTGTTCCAATAGAGGTTTAAATAAAGACTCTACAGTAGCACAGTGAAGCACGATTTTAACAATGTTTTTCTTCCTACTCAAAATACTGACCTACTGTCCATGCTTATCAAACATGGCACCCAATAGGTGCTTCATAAATGTTCACTTCTGTTGATGGCAATAATGATAAAGGTCTCTTTCGGGAAGAGACTTACAAACAGGTACAGAAAAGAAAGAGGCACAATGGCAAGAATTGAATTTAAATTTAACTGAAAATCAGCAACAAGAGAAAGTCCTGAAAGACTTTATGTTTTTATCTAAAAAAGAGAGAAAGCAGTGAATTTTTCATAATATATATTCATTCATGTTTTTAATATTTATAACTGACACACCTGATTTACAAACAAAAAATGTGAACTATGGAATTTATTTAGATTTGATTTACTTGAATCATCTTTATTAGATAAATTAATTTTTTATTGTCACATATCCAAGATGATCCTCCGCACATGAATTTTTACTATGAAATAGTTTAAAAATTTAAATGCTATATGCGTCCAAGTTTTTACTACTGCGCTATCCTGTTTCTTTCTATCTACTTCCAAATTTATTTTTCAAGCTTATGTCAAACAAGGCATATATGATTGAATAAGTGATCTGAAATAGCCTCTTTATTCTTCGCTTTCTAGGTTAAAAAGGTGCTCCATTCTCTCTAGGTTAAAAAGGTGCTCTGTGTTTAGTGATGAAACTTATTCATTTATTTTGCCGACTTTTCATCTAAAATTTATTCAAGGAAGAGCCAGTTCAAATTTACATCATTTGAAGGAAAAATGCCAAATGCTCACCCTTCAAGATTACATATATATATATATATATATATATATATATATATATATTTTTTTTTTTTTTACCTTCCTTTTGCATAAGCAGATAAATTCTCCGTGTCACGGCTGCTGAGTTTCCCTGCTATTTTTATTTTCTACTGACAGAATATTCAAAGCTGACAAATGTGGTAGGAACAGACATAGTTATTAAAAGCTTCAATTTACAGCAAATAGTGACAGTTTGCTTTTGCTACTCATAAAGCAAAATCGAGGAGGTGTAAATACACGGGGAAGGTAGAACAAACATGCTTTAGATCTTTTTAAAATAGTTCCAATAAGCAATGCTCATTTGACATATTATTCCAAAAGTATTAGTTTAGTCACTGATTCAAAAAATAAAAATAGAATTATGGCTGGCGACTTTCAATAATACTTTAAAAACTTTACTTATGGTTATCCTTTGTGTATCTAAGGAAGGCTTTTAAAAAATCACAGATAATTAACTTAAAACACAAGATGGAGAGTTCTGTACTAATTAAAGAATCATCAAGTATGTGCAGGAGGAAAAAAAATAAGGCAAATAAGCAAAATATTTCCACTGCATAGGAATAGCTGGTTTGTCAGAGTTGAATTTCCTACAATTGACAATCTCCTGACTTTCAGTACATTTTACTAATTGTTGAGGGGGAGAAAGACTTGAATGCACAAGAACTATGTAAATTCTGAGTAATGGCAGGAGTCAGATAATGTCAGGGACAACACCGAAATGTTTGACATGAAACACTTCATAACCCTTATGTGACCTCTTTGGAGGCTGAATCATAGTGGTGTTAAACCATAAAACATATTACCAGCGGAATTTAGTAATGGCAAGAGAGACATTGCGGGGCAGGGGGGAACCAGGAAAAATCATACAGAAAAAGCAAGTAAACTGTCTCCCATTCAAAAAGCACGTCATCAGCGAAAGGGGCTCATTTAGAAAGTCTATTCCGAGGCAGAGACAATATGAGGAGATGATGTCCCTGCTCCAAAGCAAGAAAATCAAGTCAGAATCTGGAAAAATGAACCATATCCGGAGACAAGCTTTTGCCAAACTTCCCAAGGTGACGGGAATGTTCTTTATCTTGACTGTGGCGCTCGATACATGGATATAGTCACTTCTCAAAACTCAGGGAGCTACATGCTTAAGGGACGTATGTTATATGTACATAATTTCTGAACTGAAAAAACTTATGACTTCCAAACATGTATTTATTTTATTGCATTAGATGCAAAATGGAGGGTCTTCCGTTAATTTTCAAAAAACTCTTTCTTAAAAAGCAGGAAAATACAAAAGGGAGAACTGAGAAAAATCTAGGGCACAAAATAGGAGTGGAGCAGAGAGACAAACCATTAAACTTTGAGTCACCAATGGAAAAAAAAAATCTTTCCAAAGACTCAAATAGTGCTCACAGGGGCAAGTGAAAAAAGAGAAGGAATGATGCCTCCCTGACATATTAATATATTTAATAAGTAAGTGTTTGTTTAATAAACTAGGCCATGAACGGCATCTCCATTTTAAAGTCAATGAGATATACAGAATAGTTCACTGATGCGCCTAAGGATACACAACTAGGACAGAGCCAGGATGCAAATAGATCTCGCAGACTCCTACACATAACTCATCTCACAAAACAATACTCTGTGTGCATATTGTGTGTGTGGTGTGTAAAACATAAAAATAAGAACCACTGTTAGCTTCATATAGTAGTGATGAGGCTTTCCGCCTCGCCTCCACACAGGATGGGTGAGTATAAATGTGCTGGAAACTATGCGCATGAACTAAAACAATCGCGAGTTCTTTTTCTTAAATATTCATTCATTCAATGGCTTAAAAATCTGCAACATTATACTTGGGTATGCAAATATGTATCCGCTAAACGCTTAACAGCCTAAAGAGCTCTCTGACTAGATATGTTGAGTGTAATTTTATTCTCTTAGCACAATTTTTTATTATGATTTGATTGAAGTTAGTTGTACTTGATTTCAGAAAAGCAGGCAGAAGATAATGCCAGACAAGACTGCATTTTCTGTGGATTAGTTACTGAGCTGTGCTTTTGGAAATCTTATAGAGAGTGGGAAAGAACGGTACTCTTGAAGGGATGTCACAAAAGTTCACTGAGGCTCAAATGTGACACCAGAGCTGATGGGTGCCTTGGCTGGTCCTGGAAACAGTGTTCTCACATACACCCCGTCTTGGGTTCCTAAACACATGAGATTCTGTGTTAGCAGTGCCCTTCCTTCCATATGCCCTCTGGTAAGGTCAGCTGCACAGCCTCAGAGGGTCACAGCATGACCTTGTAGCACAAATGGTTTGCCCTGTGCAGCTCATTGTGCTTATTCCAAACTTCAAACACACATACACACATACACCCCAAAATGAAGGAAATCTGTCAGTATATATTTCAAAATCACAATCATTGATACAACCCACATACACCTTTTCCTTCCTAAAAAGAAACATACATTTTGCATCATTCCATAAAATGTGCAAAATACAATCTAATCATTAGTCAATGGATATTTGAGAATATAATATAGGGGTGAACCACCCAATTCAATTGTGACAGTCCTTAAAATTTTCGCTCAAATGAAGTTTGTATCTTCTTCCACAGCGAGACATGGAAGACCAGTCATGGGATGATAGAGGCAATAGCTTAAGAACATGGGCTTGGGTCTCAGATTCTGGTTCAAAGCTGGGCTCTGTCACTCAGTAGCTGCATTACTGAGGGCAAAAAAACTTAATCGGTTAAAGCTTCAGTTTGCTGATCTATAAAGTGGGGATGATTATATTTTCCTTCAACTTCATAAATTATCCTGAGGAATCAATAAAAAAACTTACATGAAGGGCTTAGCAGAGTATGTGGCATACATGCTCAATAGTCCTATAATTATATATATAATTTTGTATATATGTATATATAATGCAATCTAACAACTCTATAATAATCACTTTGAATAATGCTATAATAACAAAAATACAGGAAGTATGTTTCCTTTCTTCCTTAATACTTTTATTTATGAAATTTTATTAGAACATTTACATGTTGTTATTTAAAATGATGAATTAAGTTGCACATAGTTAGAGAAAAATCAGGAAGGAACAGAAAGCGTAAAGAGCAATCCTACCACTTGACAACACTATTGATATTTAAAGTGTATCCTTCAAAACCTTCTTAAATACACATTTGCAATTAAGTATAGGTATAGAGTCTGCTTTTTAAATTTGTAATATATTACGAAAATTCCCCAAAGCCATTGGTCTTACACAGCATTAAATGGCTGTCTAGCACTCAATCATACTGCTGCATCATGACTTCCCCAATCATAGGCTATGGGGCACTCTGGTATTTCCAATCACCGCTATTATAAATGAGGTTAAGTTTTTGTTTCATTGGTTATTTGTTAAGAGGATTATAATCATGTACAAAATAAAGCAAATAAGGTGAGCTAAAAGAACCCCATTTCTTTCAAGGCTCTGACCAGTAGCTGTCGGGTGGGGCTGTCGTGAAATCGATGTGTTTCAACAAGTGATTTCTTGGTAACTGCAGAATTCCTTTCCATCATGCACCCTCAACCAACCAAGCATACATAGCATATGCCCAATCCTATTCTTGAATTAACAGGGGTAAAGCTGCAAGCGCTTACCTGACCTTACAGAATTAGCTTACGGTGTACTTCCATAAACACATTATGTAATGCAAAAAGAAAAGTGGCTTTGGCAAAAGTGACAAATTTTACTCAGGGCTTTTACAAAAAAATTCTTGGAGATAGGTCATTTAATAAAAAAAAAAATTCTCATTTCTTGTACTAATTAACAAAATTAGAATCAGCAGAAATAAAATGTGAGCCAGACATGTTCATAGCTATCAATGTTTTTCAGTACCAAAAAATTAGAAGAAACAAACAGATAAATAGTGTTTCAAGTAAAAACACCCTTCTCTTTAAATCCTGGAAATATGCAAATACAATATAGCTTCATACACTCAGGAAACTGGTTCTTTATTCCACAGAGATTTTTCTGTCAGTGTTACAAGCTAAAAACAAAATATGAATGACAAGTGCACATACTTAGCTGATAGAGAATACAGAGTCCAATACTAACCACATTAATCTCTCATAGAGGTTATGTGACTTCCAGGCAGAAATATTGATTCAGACCTAGTCTCCTGCCACCAAGTTTGACAAGTGTTCTAATCTGAGCTGGGAAATTTCTCCCCAAAATGGTAACTTTCAGTACTTCCCAGAGCTCATCTGGCTAACCTGGTAACTAACTTATCTAGTTTAATTCATGCATTAAGAACTTTTTAATAAATAGGCTGCTGGATAACAGGAGTATATACACATAGACCTCACTGGATACTGGAAGTTATTCAAAAGCTAGTAATTGAAAGAA
Organism: Halichoerus grypus; assembly: GCF_964656455.1. Classification (NCBI taxonomy): domain Eukaryota; kingdom Metazoa; phylum Chordata; class Mammalia; order Carnivora; family Phocidae; genus Halichoerus; species Halichoerus grypus. The sequence continues at coordinate 55,800,558 of NC_135717.1, forward strand.
CCAGGCAACATTCTCTATGTAGTTATCCTAGGTTAGATTTTTAGCTTTATGGGGGTTTTTTGGGTCATTTTTTAATATTGCCACACTTTAATCATACTCAACAATAAGAACAATTCAGTAAACAATTTTAGAGCTTACTCTTCTCAATCAGATTTTTGTGTGTGCATGCACAACTGAGAGTTTGGAAAATTCTCATTCTTCCTCTCCCACAATTTCCTCCAGCTGCCCAGGGTCACCCCCACAGACAGCTCTTGAACCCATGATCATCAAAGTCGGCAGTCCTCCTTGACCCACGCCAAGGCACAGCGTGATCGTCCACTGGATTCTTCTTCTAGCGGATAATCGGGTATTGTGCTATCATTTCTCTTCATCTCAAACACAAGGAGTTTTAGTGGCTTATGCCTCCTTTTCCTTTCCTCTAATCACTGTGCATCTTGGGTTTTTTTGATTTTTCATTTTGTATGCCAATTCGTCAACTTCAATTACAACAGAAATAAAACCACAATATATGTGAGAAGACTCTTCCTTAACGTTGTCTTTTGAATTATCTACTCAACTTGGGGGTTGAGATTTAAAACAACAAAACTGGTGTCATCTGGTAATGTTCTAGATCTTTCTCAGCAGATCTTTCTTTCCCCTTGAAAATATAAACCAAGTCTGTCCCCATGTTCAAGATTTGATCAGAGAATATTTTGGCATCAAAGATAACTTGGTGTTTATTAAGAAAGCAGAGTAACTTTTTGGTTAAGTTACTTTTCTCCTCACATGTAATACAACACAAGGAATGTCAGACTTTATTTGGCTGCCTGGGTCTCTGAAGGGAATGAGATGATAAGTACGTGAGAATCCCTGCTATTCTCATCCTTCCCCACAAACAGTACTGTTCTAAATTTTAAACTTGTCAAACTGGTAGATATAAAATGGTATCACTGTGGTTTTAATTTGTAGTTCTCTGATCACTAATGAGGCTGATTGTGTTTCCTGTTTCTTCACCGTTAATGTTTCCTTTTCATTGAAATGTTTATTCATACCTCTAACCTAGTGTTATTTTATTCATATAATTTCTTTATCTGTTTTAGATACTAATCCATCCTCAGCGATATGTGCTGCAGATTACTTCTCCCCACTGTGGCTTGTCTTTTCAATTTGTTAAGCATATCCTTTTGATAAAGTGAACATTTATTTTGATACAGTTGAATTTATCAATTTTTTTTCCTTTGCACAGTTTGTGTTTTTTTGCGTTTGGTGTTAAGAAATGCTTTCCCCTCCCCCCCCCCTTTTTTTTTTGCATTCTGGGTTTCTTTTATTTTATGAAAAAGCTGATTTCAAATCTACATTAAACGAAGCTGAATACAAAGTCTTCGTGCAGGAGGCCTGGTGGTCTCGTTTATAAAAACCTATGACCACTGTCCTTAGGTCTTAAAGTTTCAGAAAGGATCCTTCGGATGGCTTTGCATTTGCATGTTTCAATGCCAGAGTGCAGGGACAGACCCTGTGTCCGTTGGAAGGCCTTGGTCAGCCCCCAGAGTACCAAGTCACCTCCGCGGTCACCCTCAGCTAAAGAAATTACGTCCACAAATTTTCCACTTCCCGTTTTTTTTTTTTTTAAATAGTTAAGAGATTTTATTCTAGTAGCTATAATTACAGTGCTCATTTGTCGAAATGAAAACTGAAAACGAGTATACAAAACAGTTGATTATTAATCGTGTGTTGAAAGCAGTAAGAGGTTCCACAACACCAAATAAACCAGTTCTGAGGATTTCCCCAAGATAAAGTTTAACAGCTCCAGCTTCTTCAGTGTTTATCAAAATACAAAAGAAAACAGTAGAGGTCGTTGTTTCGATGGCAAATCCGACCCTTGCAGGCTGAGGGAGTAAAAGCACATGTAGACAGGAGTTCCGGGGGCTGAGGCTCTAGGGTGATGGCCCGCCCACCCGCACTCCTGCTGGTGAGACCCCAGGCAGCCCGGAGCAAGCCAGAGTGCCCACGCCGACCCAAGGGAAGGCCGGGGTCCCTCCAAGGGGTCCGTGAGCAGTGACCGCAGCCCCCAGCCTGTCTCCTGGGCGGCTGTGTGAGCACAAGTACAAGCACAAACGCTAGGGGATGCGGGATGACCCAAGACAGAGCGAATCATAGGGACCCTATCGTGACCATGCAGAATGGACCGTGGCTGGTTCTGCCCTGTCTCACGTTCCCGACGGGAAACGGATCACTGGTGGACTAGACTCTGGCCGCCACTGTAGAACCGACACTAGGCGTGTTTCTCCCTTCTGTGTGTTCAAGTGTTCTCCTTATCTTGTATTTGTAACGATTTTTAAAAATGCACTGAGTTCAGGTTAAAAACCAACCACCAAAATGGATCTCAGCACAGATCTAAGGCCCAGAGGAGGCGTGCCAGGCTGGTTGGACACAGCGACTCCCGGAGGCCCCGCCTGCCTAACATCCCTTCTCAGTACTGAACAGTGGGTTGATTCTCTTTTCACAATTAAAAAAGCTGAGTAATATTGCATAGGAGTACCAGAAACTTCCTCGTTGGGAACAAAAACTATTTACATTAAATAAAAACCCGGCTGCAGGCTGTGTCTGCACATTTACGGCATGGTGAAGCACACTGTGACCGACCATGGAGACAGCTTCTGGCACTCACACCACATGAGAGTAAAGCAGGGTGGAAGGAGGGGTGGGGGCGTGGCTCACTTCTGGTTCCAGAGCTGACTGGACAGCCAGTCCAGTCCCTCATACAGCCCATCCCACTGGTGGCACAGGTGGCCTGAATGTACCAGTTCCTGTGGCGCAGGGACCGCGCCTCAGCTTGTCCGTGATCTCAGCCGCGTTCATGCCGCTGGGGAGGTCCTGCTCGTTGGCGAACACCAGCAGGATGGCATCCCTAAGCTCATCTTCCACCAGCATCCACATGAGCTCCTCATGGGCCTCGTTCACACGCTCTCTGTCGTTGCTGTCCACCACAAAGATGAGACCTTGTGTGTTCTGGAAGTAGTGACCCCACAGAGGTCGGATCTTGTCCTGGCCACCCACATCCCACACAGTGAAGCTGATATTCTTGTCCTCCACCGTCTCCATGGTGAAGCCTATGGTGGGAATGGTGGTAACGATCTCACCCAGCTTCAGTTTGTACAGGACAGTGGTCTTCCCCGCAGCATCCAGGCCCACCATGAGAAGGCGCATTTCTTTTTTGCCAAAAAGGCCCTGGAAGAGGTCTGCGAAGATATTTCCCATGCTGTAGGCGGGTGGGAGCAACACTGGCCAGAGAAACCCTTGGTGGCCGTGGCAGCGGCGGCGAGGCTACTGCTCTGAGCCAGGCGTTGGTTTCGCTCCCACCTCCATTTCCCGGTTTTGCCTCAGGTCTTAAATTTGCAGCCTCATCTTCATCAACAGTTTCCATCACGATGTGTGTGATACAGTCTGATACACGTGCATCCACACATACAGCTAGAGAGCATTCAGCAACATCACCTTTGTTGTCAGTTTCTTCCTTCAGCTCCCAGAGAGGCTCTCTCTTGCTCACTCACTTCTCTTTTTTTTTTTGGTTCATTGAAAATTCCATAGTTTTGCTTTCCTTTTAAAAGTTGGTTTCATGATTTAAAGATTCAAATATTTAATCTACCTGGAACTGATTTTCTTTACATGTCACAATCTGGTTTCATTTTTCTTCCTCCACGTGTATAATCCTGCAACTGCATTGCTAATGGGACAGTTCCTCGTCTTTCCACTGATCTGCAACATGCGTGCTGCCATAAACCAAGTTTGCACGCATGCATATATCATGTATGGGCTTTCTATACAGTTCCAGTGGTTTCTTTGTCTACACTAATACCCTAATTCCTCAGTCTTCATTACTCTTCATTACTCATACTTCATACTTCATTACTCAAGGTTTATAACAGACCTTGATCTCCATAAGGCAATACCTCTCATCTCTCCTCTTCTGGTAATTCCTTAGGAAGGTCTTGGTTATTCTTGACCCTTTGCTTTTCCAAACAAGAAACCAGAACTAGCCTGTCAATTTGAACTATCTTTTCTCTCTGGTTCCTTTAACGACTCCTCTTCTGTCTTTGATGTCCTGCCCCCCCCACCATGATATGTCTAAATATGAATTTGTGCAGCCTGGTATACAGTGTATCCACTCTATATGAACATGCTCATCTTTCAACATTTCTGGGAAATTCTATCTTTACACACTAAATAACTTTACAAGGATGTCTGCAGAGCAAACAACCTTAGAAGATAGAGTCTCCCCCTCTGGCACAGAGAGCAGATCTGTTTACTTTCCTGGAGATAAAATAATGTCTCTCTTTGCTGGCCAAAGAGCAAATTTGCTTACAGTCCATTTTAAAAGACTGGGGTCTCTGGATGTGCCTCAGACTTCCTGCACAACCCACTCTGCCTCACCCCCATGTGACTTGGGGAGCATGGGGAATAGGCTTGAACATATAGCTCAGGATGCTTAATGCACTGTAATAAAGTCCTTTGTATCTGGCCCTGAAGTCTTGCATCTTCAAAGAGCATCTGCGAAACTGTAGCAAGCTTATTAAAATAAAAACAAAATTTTCATTATTTATTCATTAAATTGTTATTATGATGAAGTTTCAAGACCCTTCAATTCTTGACCATTCCCCCCATTTTCAGTATTTTAACATTTGGAATTCCAAATTGACCTGTGTTCCATCCTTTCCTTCTCTCATCCCTACATCTTACTCTGGACTATTTCTCACCTCCTTTGTCTCTCTGGGCTTCATGTGGGGTGATATCTCTCGTGATCTTCCAATCCATTCATTCTCTCCTCAGCTGTGTGCGACCCTCTACTTAACCAACCTACTGAGTTTTTATGTCTCATGATTCTATTTTTTTCCTTGTAATTCTATTCGCTTCCTTTTCAAATCTTCCCGAACATTTTGGATGGTCTCTTATTCCTGCCTTGATTTTTTTCTTTATGTACTTCCCGTGCATGTGTTTCATATTCAAAATCAGCATTCCAGTGTCCTTAGGGCATCAGGGACCTAGTCTGTTTACTGTTTTTGTTGACTTTGGTGACCTATGGCTTGTGTTATTCCCCATTTGGTAATTCCTGGGTTGCTGTGTTGAGTATTCGGTATTTTTTATGGTAACCCTGTATACGCTAAATCTGGAGGAATTTTTGAGGGAACTGGACTGTTAATGCTTTCCTCCAGAGAGGACTTAATGCTTATATCTAACAGGTACCAGAGGGTTCTGCCAGCCTGGACATGTGTTATTTAAATTTTTTTAGGTTAGGGTTTCCATGACCCTGTAAGAATTGTAAATTTATACCCCAGACTCATCCAAAAATAAGCCTGTAGTAGCAGACTGTCAGAGGAGATGATGAATACAATGATAACTATTTTTCTTCCACTTAGAGCAACAGGAAAAACCATTTTCCTCATCTACTCCCTTTCCTGGTGAGCTCAATTTTTTTTCAGCTCTCATTTTCTCTGAGGGTATACCTCCTTGTGAATGTTCTCACTCTGTGAGAGTGTTTCAGTTTTGGGCTTCCAACATTACCCAGACCCCAGACCTCTTGATCTCTTTTTGCCCAAGGGAGTTAAGCTGTGAATTCCTTACACAGGTATGGCGAGTAGGGCAGTCCTGGCCTTTTTACCACACCCCTTCGGTTTCCAATTACTATATAGACTTTATGCCCCTTTGGAGATTTCCCTTACTCTCTTCCAAGTTCAACAAAACATCTAAAAAGTCAGTTTCTCTGATTTATTCTGCATCTAGTCTTTCATGGTGAAAGGGCTTTCAGAATATCTGATTCCCATACACAATCATTTCCATGTTTTCTTTTTTGTGCACACAGCCAAAAAATGGGCAACTTTTCCATTTTGCAAGTGCCTTTTACAGATGCTTAAAATGAACTGACCATACGAGGCAAGAGAGATTCTGAAATAACAGCTTTTCTGTAAACTACAAATTTAGACCAAAAGCATTCTGCAGCACTCATACAGCTGATACGATCTGATACTGGTATAATCTGATACTGCATTTATCAGACTGACATTTGTATGTTAATAAGATTAAGGCAAAGCATTTTCACTGACCATTTTACCACATGTACCCATAGGTAGCACTTTGCTTTGAGAAATATTGGGTGAATTTTTTGAATGAATTTCTGATGGAACAAAAGACTAGAAATCCTTGTGTTCCAATATTTAAGAGACATCATGAACAACTACCACATACTTGAAAGAGAAGTTACCTTAAATTTTTGTTGAATAATATAATATAGCTTAGCTTCTTACTGATTCCACAAAGACTTCTCCATGTTCACTTCCCTAATAAAATTACACTGCCACTTTTTAAACCATCCTTCATGTATACATTCTAACCTGTCTTAACTCTCTCTTTTTTAAAGATTTTATTTATTTATTTGACAGAGAGCAGGAGAGAGAACGAGAGAAAGCACAAGCAGGGGGAGCAGCAGAAGGAGAGGCAGAAGCAGACTCCCCACTGAGCAGGGAGCCTGATGTGGGGCTTGATCCCAGGACCCCGGGATCATGACCTGAGCCGAAGGCAGACGCTTAACTGACTGAGCCAACCAGGCGCCTGTAACCTGTCTTAACTCTCAAAAGACTCTTGGGCATTTTAATTTTGGCAATTTTTTGGTCACAGCTTTAGAAGTATATTTTTGGTTATTTGACAAAATTAAAAAAAATCCGAGAATACAGAGAAGGAGAATCAATAAATGAAAATCCTGTTGAAATTCTGTGTATGTTTAAAGCAAAGAAGCTTCAAGACTTCAATTAGACTTTCTCTGATAGTTCATATGCTAATTCCTACTTATTTTAATTAAAGAAAAAACTGGAAGCACTTTTTCTTGCCATTTTGAAATTAAAAGACAAAATAATCAAAAAAATCAAGCCGAAGACTATTCCGTGGAGTTAAAGATAAGATTAAATTTGATGATAATCCTCCACGACTAAGATGCTGGCTATGGTGATAATTTGGGGCGCATCTCTCTGCAATCCCTCAAAAACCCCTCTAAGTTTGAAAGGATGAAAGCATATTGACTCAGTATAAAAAAAAAGAAAGGAGCCAGAAATCATGATATAAGGAAAAGCCCACTCAGGTTCCTTGGACTGTGGCCTGCACTTCACGCGGCCTGGACACCTGTAAGCATCTGCCAGCCACCGCGCTCTGTGCCACGACGAGGCTAGCAGACATGTTCACTATCCCTCTGAACAATTCAGTCAGGACAGTCCATGCAAAGGCACCCTGCTCTAAACAAGGGGCACTATGTGTTCACGAACAACGGGAGGAGAGAATCATCTGTAACAGTCTAGCTGGTTCTGCCCCTTTTCATGCCCTCAGAGAGGAGAGTCTTTATCTTGGGAAGATGAAGGGATTGAATATAAAGATGGATTACTATTTCAGGTTATAATTTGCTTATTTGGGGATCTACTTTCTTAAATGGAAAGAGCGGCAAGCCGCATCAAGACTTTTTGAACATTTTCCTCCTAATGCTCTTGATAATGGGTTAAAAATATTCTTCAATTAAGCCTCCACACCGCTCTGCCAGAACCAGCGCGGGACCGTTAGCTCTCCCACGGTGTGACACCGGAGGCTGGTGGGCCGGGAGCTCCGCTGACAACCAGAAAAGTCACAGGAATCGCCAGTCACCGAGCAGAACAACGACCTGTGTCGTCGGCATGCAAAGGTCACCCGTTGGTCTTTCTTAGTCTCACGCGTGGTCTCCATGAAAATACAGAAGAAGGACCCCACAAACTGGTGTGCCGACAACCTTTTAACTTGAAGCACACATACGAAAGTGCAGCTGAGCCTGAAGGCGGTGGAGCCCCTAAACCCATGCTGTTAACGAGGTGAAATCACCTCTTTTCATTTTCGCCTGTCAGGAAGGGCTGGTCCCAGGGCCAGGGCGGGTAGGACCTCTAAGAAAAAGAATGCCCAGGTGGGCAGTGGGGTGGTTCTGGGAGGTGGTGGGCAGTGGCGCACTTTCGAAGAAGGGCAAGTTCGAGTACTATATACACTCCAGGAGTCCCAAAAGGGACGGGGGGTTAAATGTGCCTTCATGAACACTGTTTATGGTACAAACACTGACCTTTCCTTTACTGAGAATTTTATAGAACCCACTAAAATGTAACAGCTCAGAAGCATCTAATACATCTCCTTTAACACATGACTCTGATTTATAAGGAAGAAAGGATTCATTTTCATGTTAGAACTTTATGAGATCTCCAGGGAAATTCTCCACAACTTCACAGACATTCCCTGTTCCCAGGGCTATAGCGATTGTCCCGTGGAGGCATTCAGATGGAGCTGCTCATGCTCGCTGAACACAGTGCTAGCTCGGGGACGGTCAATTGTTTTCTCCATGACTCTTGGGTGTATAGAAAGCTATTTCTAGAGGATTAACAACAACTAGGATGCCAAACCAAGAGGAGCAAGGAGGTGTTACATACTGGATAAGAAGCCACATATATAAACAATGACATCTAGGACAGGTTCAATGAATGTTCCTATGGATAAGCCAGTGTTTCAAAACAGATGGAGCACTCAACTTTGAGCCAGAAGACGTGGCTGGAGTCTGCTATCCTAGCTGGGTAATCCTGGGGAGGTCACTTAACCTTTTACAGCTGTGCTTTCCACCCATACAGAGAAGGGACTAAATTCGATTGTCTGAGGCTTCTCTGAACTCCAGTATAATTAATATTCTAATCTAAAAAGGTTTTATTCTTCTTTCCTAACATCATCCTCTAAGTTTTTACCAATTTAGAGACATGTTATTGGAGATTAATATCTCTTTATGCATATTCTTGCTAAAACCATAGCCCACACTTCGTGGCATTCCATGACATGGTATTATGATTAACACTATTTATTCATTGACATTTATTGAGTGTTTACTATGTGTCCAACACAGTTCTCAGTACTCTACATGCATTATCTCATAGAATCTTCTTTAACAACCCTATTAGGCAGACACTATTATTCAACCTTCCAGAAGAGAGATAATCAGTGCTCCAAATTTTAAAAAATAAATCATAAGTGGTGGATTTAGGATATGAAATGAAGGTAGTCTGACTCCGGAACTCACCATCCCAACTACACTGTCACACTGACTGACCACAGCAACACCCTACTCAACAAATAATATCTAAAGCAAACACAGTTCTCCCTAAAATCTACATGAAGATTATGAACTGCTACTGTTTCTCTACTATCCTGAAGAATTCACATCTTGTCCAAATTTTTAGGTAACAGGAATATTTTGATACCTAAAGATTGATGATACAGTACCTTTTCATATTAAATAAAGAATTCTGTCTGAAATATATCCCCTAAAGAAAAAAAACCTTGTAATTTTCCTATGGAGATAGATGATTTTTTCTAAAACTATGTAAAAGAACACATTAGGCAAAACAGAAATGATAAAATATGTATTTGGGAGATGCTGATACTGAAAATATTCCATGGATCATTCTAAAATTTAGACAAATTTCTATTACCATGCCATGATAAAATGGACAAGATAATATATTGAATCAAGGAACAAGAACTCAACAGTTCATCTGGGCAGCTACGCAGTTATGAATAATTTTAATAAATATGCAAAGCTGGTATTCTGCCACATAAAATAGCTAGTCAATTGTGAATCTGAAATATATTTTTAGACTATAATGTGTCTGTCCTTGGAATTAAATAATTGATTGTCACTTTAATGAACACTACTATTTTTGATTTTAGGATATCTGCATTTTGTCTTGTGCTTTCTTAAGATTAATTCTGGTCTCTTCACCATTTTAACTGTGACTATTTTATAGATTAATTTTATAACTCGATTTTTATTCTACAGCTAGGTTCTTGCATACCAGAATACATTGCTAATCACTTGCCAAATGCATCTCTATACCCTAGAGATAACACTGCTGAACTAAGTTCAAGGATATGATTTGAAATAATAAATCCTATCTGCACCACACAAAATATATACAAGACGACATGGAATACATGTAGAAACAAATGCATCTTAAAGACCAACTCACCTCCTGCTGTAATTGAATAAGGACATTAACAACGACACCTTCAAACTACATGTTATTTTGAAAATATTTACCTTAGCCTTTCCTAATGGTCCGTGCCCAAGAGACTAGTTCAGAGAGTTACATTAACTACCACAGTATTGTAAAGACTCTGGATCTGTCTTGGTCTCAAGGATGAAACCAACACTTAGCAAGGAGGAAACTTATACTTTAGCTGTCTATCTAGTTAAGAAATCAGCTCTGGAGGGCGCCTGGGTGGCTCAGTTGGTTAAGCGACTGCCTTCGGCTCAGGTCATGATCCTGGAGTCCCTGGATCGAGTCCCGCATCGGGCTCCCTGCTCGGCGGGGAGCCTGCTTCTCCCTCTGACCCTCCCCCCTCTCATGTGCTCTCTCTCTCTCTCTCATTCTGTCTCAAATAAATAAATAAAATCTTTAAAAAAAAAAAAAAAAGAAATCAGCTCTGGAAAGCAGTAGATTTTCCCAGATTTGCTTTTCTAACTATATTCAGTATAGGTAACAAAAAGAAGTAAGGAATAGAAGTTAAGAGCCTTAAATACCAGATGAGACTCTGCCTTGTGGTCTTAAGCTAAGTGACCTCTAAGCCTGTTTATTATAATTAAAGCCACTCCATTAATGAGTACTTACCAATGGACATGAACTAGTGTGCACCATGTGTGCATTCTCTCACAGTTCTTATAACAGTGCAACTGTACTACAGTGTAGTGCAATAGTATAAAAATACTGTATTATTAACTCCACTTTACACATGAAAAAATATATGCAATGAGCCTGCTTGATGTTAGGCACTTAGAAGCTAAGCAAAAATGATGAGCCAAAAGACATAGGATCTCAGCCCTCCTAAAGGTTACCAATACAGTAGGAAAAAAATGTATTATATAATCAACATTACAAGAGCAGTGAGTGCCAAGATAGGCACAAGGTATCCTGATAATAAGTGAGGACGGTGAGTTGAGCTCAGATTTGGAGTAAGACCGTTTGAATTCTGGCTCTAGCATATATAATTATATCACTGGGCACTTAGCTTAAGACCACAAGGCAGAGTCTCATCTGGTATTTAAGGCTCTTAACATCTATTCCTTACTTCTTTTTGTTACCTATACTGAATATAGTTAGAAAAGCGAATCTGGGAAAATTTACTGCTTTCCAGATCCCTGAGATCCCTGTATTTCAGTTTCTCTCTCTGTAAAATGCAGATTATAGTACCTACCTCACAGAGTTGTAATGATTAAATAGTAAGTGTCCAATGAACAGTTGTAGTTGCTTTCTGCTATTGTAATTATTTGACCTTATTGAGGGGTGAGGGCAGTGGGGAAGGTAGACTCCTCACATAAAGGAATCAATGACCTAAAATCTACAGAACAGTGGGAATTAACGAGTCCGTGGGGGAGGATGGGTGCTGGGTAAGAGAAATGTTTCAGGCACTTGAAAAGGTTCAATAAACACACTATGATATTAACTAGCTAGGCTATCTTAGATCATTTAATCACTTGGGATTCAATTTCATCATCTGAAAAATAAGGAGGGGAAATTAGATAATCACTCTGATTTCATAATCTTTATGTTTCTATAAAATTTGAACACAGTAAAGCAAAACATTGGAAATATAGGTCAGCTGAACACATTTTACTCCTTTCCCTAGTAAGGAGTAGGGCCAAAAAGGCCTTAGATGAAAATTTTAAGAACAGTCCCACTTTATCTCCTTTCTACTCCCCTTGTTCTGATCTCCCTCATTATTAACTTTCCTACATCTGTAAATAAAAGGAATCACACGGCAGTAACCTTGTTTCCATCTGTGAAGGTGGTTTACATTTCTCTAACTGCAATGTCAATTTTCTCTTTCAGGAGGATCATCCATCGACATGATTCCAGGCAGCTCTGTCTTATCAAAAGGACTGCTGTATATAAATATGGCTGGATGTTTAAGTTTAAGTTTATATTTACCAAACTGCTGATATAACATATATTTATGACCAATTTTTCCTCCTTAGTTGGCAGGCTAGTGTCTAATTAAAGGAGGGGTCCAGGGAAGACTCAGCCAAAAGAAAGATGAACTGTAGCTCCAGCCTAAATTGGATTCCTAAATTCTAGGACCATAAAACCTCTTCCCTAATAGATCTCTCTCCATTTAGGATTATCCAGAAACCTCAAAATCAGGGTACATAAGACCAAACTCATCTTTCACTCCCTCCTGCCTTGACTCTCACCCCTTTCCTCCCATGTCCCCTTGGTCAGCACCGGTCAGGCCCAAGGAGAGCCCCGCAGGGACCTTTCAGCTCCAGACTGTGGACTGAAATGAAAGAATCTTTTACATCTTGAGTGGAAAACCTGGGATCGAGGGCATGGGATCTGAGCTATTTTTATTTTCTTTTTTAAGGTAAGTAATGTAATATGGAGCTTACCAGGCACTATCTCCACAACGATACTATGATACAGGCACTCATAATTCTATATTCTATTTAAAATATTTTCAACTTTATTTGGAAAAATTTTATCCATACTCAAGAGTCGAGAGAATAATATAAGTTCCCATGTACCCACCCATCCAGCTTCAAAAACTATCTACTCAGGGCATGTTCTATTTCATTCATTTTCACTTCTACTTACCCCCTTCCAACTCCACCACATTATTCTGAGGCAAATGTGAGAAATTATATTAGTTCATTCATAAACATTTAAGTATATAATCACCAACTATGACCAAACCTAAAAATTCCTTAACATCATCAAATATCCAGTATTCAAATTTCCTGATTATCTAAAAAAAAAATCTTTTTACATTTTGTTTGAATGAGATTTTGTAAAAACATGTAAATGTTTTAATAAACTCTAGTTATTCTTACTGATATCCAAACTGTCCCAGATTTGGCCAATGGGAGGCTTGCCTCTTCAACCTGGCTCTCGAGTTCTTTTGACACAGTCTTTTATAGCTTCCTTGCTTTCTAGATTGACAGGATATTACAGCTCAGTTGTATATTCTTCTGATAAAGACCTGGAATTAGCCTTATTTTTTTTTAAGCTCCCAGAGTTCTTTTAGTGATAGTATTTAAATATAATAATCCAGAGCCAAGAGTGATATTGCTAGCACTTTGAAAAATGTCATTGGAATTTTGAATGGGATGGCGTTGAAGGTATAGATTGCTCTGGGTAGCATAGACATTTTAACAATGTTTATTCTTCCGATCCATGAGCATGGAATGTTTTTCCATCTCTTTGTGTCTTCTTCAATTTCTTTCATGAGTGTTCTGTAGTTCCTAGAGTATAGATCCTTTACATTTTTGGTTAGGTTTATTCTGAGGTATCTTATGGTTTTTGGTGCTACTGTAAATGGAATCATTTCTCTAATTTCTCTTTCTACAGTTGCATTGTTAGTGTATAAGAAAGCAACTGATTTCTCTGCATTGATTTTGTATCCTGCCACATTACTGAATTGCTGGATGAGTTCTAGTAATTTGGGGGTGGAGTCTTTTGGGTTTTCCACATATAGTATCATGTCGTCTGTGAAGAGAGAGATTTTGACTTCTTCTCTGCCAATTTGAATACCTTTTATTTCTTTTTGTTGTCTGATTGCTGTTGCTAGGACTTCTAGTACTATGTTGAACAACAGTGGTGAGAGTGGACATCCTTGACGTGTTCCTGATCTTAAGGGAAAGGCTCTCAGCTTTTCCCCATTGAGGATATTTGCTGTGGGTTTTTCATAGATGGATTTTATGAACTTGAGGAATGTTCCCTCTATCCCTATACTCTTTGAAGAGTTTTAATCAGGAAAGGATGCTGCATTTTGTTAAATGCTTTTTCTGCATCAATTGAAAGGACCATATGGTTCTTCTCTCTCCTCTTACTATGTGTTCTATCACACTGATGGATTTCCGAATGTTGAACCACCCTTGCATCCTGGGGATAAATCCCACTTGGTCGTGGTGGATGATCCTTTTAATGTATTGTTGGATCCTATTAGCTAGGATTTTGTTGAGGATTTTGGAATCCATGTTCATCAGGGATATCGGTCTGAAATTCTCCTTTTTGATGGGGTCTTTGCCTAATTTGGGGATTAAGGTAATGCTGGCCTCATAGAATGAGTCTGGAAGCTTTCCTTCTGTTTCTATTTTTTGAAACAGCTTCAGGAGAACAGGTATTATTTCTTTTTTGAATGTTTGGTAGAATTCCCCAGGGAATCCATCAGGCCCTGGACTCTTGTTTTTTCGGAGGTTTTTGATCACTGCTTCAATCTCATTACTGGTTATTGGCCTATTCAGGTTGTCAGTTTCTTCCTGTTTCAGTCTTGGTAGTTTACAGCTTTCTAGGAAGGCATCCACTTCTTCCAGGTTGCTTAATTTATTGGCATATAGTTGTTAATAATTTCTAATCATTGTTTCTATTTCCTTGGTGTTAGTCCTGATCTCTCCCCTTTCATTCAAACAATCCTAAAATTTGTATGGAATCAGAAAAGACCCCGAATTGCCAAGGAAATGTTGAAAAAGAAAAACAAAGCTGGGGGCATCACGTTGCCCGATTTCAAGCTATATTACAAAGCAGGGATCACCAAGACAGCATGGTACTGGCACAAACACAGACATACAGACCAACGGAACAGAATAGAGAGCCCAGATATGGACCCTCAACTCTATGATCAAATAATCTTCAACAAAGCAGGAAAAAATATGCAATGGAAAAAAGACAATCTCTTCAATAAATGGTGCTGGGAAAATTGGACAGCTATATACAGAAGAATGAAACTCAACCATTCTCTAAAACCATACACAAAGATAAACTCAAAGTGGATGAAACACCTCAATGTGAGACAGGAATCCATCAAAATCCCAGAGGAGAACAAAGGCAGTAACCTCTTTGACATTGGCCACAGCAACTTCTTTCAAGATACATCTCCAAAGGCAAGTGAACCAAAAGCAAAAATGAACTTTTGGGACTTCAACAAGATAAAAACTTCTGCACACCAAAGGAAACAGTCAATGAAACAAAGAGGCAACCCACAGAATGGGAGAAGATATTTGCAAATGACACTACAGATAAAGGGCTGATATCCAAGATCTATAAAGAACTTCTCAAACTCAACACCCAAAAAACAAATAATCAAGTCAAAAAATGGGCAGAAGACATGAACAGACACTTCTCCAAAGAGGACATACAAATGGCTGACACATGAAAAAATGTTCCTCATTACCCATCAGGGAAATTCAAATCAAAACCACATAGAGATAACCACCTTACACCAGTTAGAATGGCAAAAATTGACAAGGCAAGAAACAAGAAATGTTGGAGAGGTTGTGGAGAAAGGGGAACCCTCTTACAATGTTGGTGGGAATGAAAGTTGGTGCAGCCAATTTGGAAAACAGTGTGGAGGTGCCTCAAAAAATTAAAAATAGAGCTACCCTATGACCCAGCAATTGCACTACTGGGTATTTACCCCAAAGACACAGATGTAGTGAAAAGAAGGGCCATATGCACCCCAATGTTCATAGCAGCAATGTCCGCAATAGCCAAACTGTGGAAAGAGCCGAGATGCCCTTCAACAGATGAATGGATAAAGAAGATATGGTCCATATATACAATGGAATATTACTCAGCCATCAGAAAGGGTGAATACCCAACTTTTACATCAACATGGATGGGACTAGAGATTATGCTTAGTGAAATAAGTCAAGCAGAGAAAGTCAATTATCATATGGTTTCACTTATTTGTGGAACATAGGGAATTGCATGGAGGACATTAGGAAAAGGAAGGGAAAAATCAAGGGAGGGGAAATCAGACGGGGAGATGAACCATGAGAGACTATGGACTCTGGGAAACAAACTGAGGGTTTTAGAGGGGAGGGGGGTGGGGGAATGGGTGAATCCGGTGATGGGTATTAAGGAGGGCACGTATTGCATGGAGCACTGGGTGTTAATGAATCATGGAACACTACATCAAAAACTAATGATGTACTGTATGGTGACTGACATAACATAATAAAATCAAATTAAATTTAAAAAAGTGGTATTGCTAACTGTGCTGGTCATTTTTTTTTAGGTCTCTTTGGTGGGCAGAACAAAGAAATATTTTTTTAAAGGGAAAAAATATCATGAGAGTTTATTGTTCATTTCCAATTCTAATTCATGATTGTAGGATTTAACGTCTCTAATTTTTTATCTCCTTTCTCTTTTGCTGAATATCATATTCCCTGATGACATTGACATAATTACTCTTTGCTTTATACTATAATAAATATAGAATCATGTCAAAAACAATGAAAATGTTATTATTAATAAGATATCTGAAAAGGTATCATTTTTTCCAGTTCTTTCTGTAACTGGAGTTTAATCCAATAGAATGTAAAACCAAATCACTGTATTTTCAAGGCATTTAAAACTATTGAAATAGAACTATTACCAAAATGTGCATAAAATATAAGTTCATTTAACAATGTAAGTTCATTTAACAAGAATTTAAAAATGAACAGTCATGTCCCCATCACCCAGGATGAGAATGAAAACAAAGTAGAGCCATTATCCCTGAAATCCCCTCCCTTTCCACGAGAGTTAATCAGTATTCTGACTTTTTTTTTTTTTAATTTTTTTTTGTTTTGTTTTGTTTTAAAGGTTTTTTTTTATTTGAGGGAGAATGAGAGAGAGAGAGAGCACATGAGAGGGGGGAGGGTCAGAGGGAGAAGCAGACTCCCTGCCGAGCAGGGAGCCCAATGCGGGACTCGATCCAGGGACTCCAGGATCATGACCTGAGCCGAAGGCAGTCGCCTAACCAACTGAGCCACCCAGGCGCCCAGTATTCTGACTTTTGTAAGATACTAAAAATATCCAAATAATCATGAGATGAAAACTATAGTGTATGAGATAATTACGGAATTTTAATTCAAAATAATAAAAAAGATGTAAAATAACACTCAGAGAAAAAACAGGATTAAACAAATGAACAGAATATAAGTTAGTTGCAGAAGAACTACAAGAGGCTAAAACATGAATAAACAGAGTCCCAAAAAGAGAGGCAAGGTTAGGGGACAAGGACAGGGACGGAGAGTGCTTGGTAAAAATATTTGTAAAAATAATGGCTGAAAATTTTTAGATTTGATAAAAAGTATAAACCCACAGATCCAATAAGCTCAGCAAACCCCAAGCACAAAAAAAAGTGAGAAAAACCACACTAAGGCACATTAAAATCAAACTGCTCAAAACCAGTGATAAAAAGACAACCTTAAAAACAGCCAAGGCGGGGGTGGGGGAAGGGTTACATACACAGGAACACGAGAAATACAGCAGATTTCTTGTCAGGAACAATGCAACTGAGAGACAGTGGAACAAAAACCTTTAAAGTACTGAGAGACAAAAACTCTCTATCAAAGATTCTACGCCAGTGAAAATATCATTCAAAAAATAATGGGGAATAAAGAGTTTTCAAGATCTAGGAAATGTAAAAGAATGCACACATGGCAGGTCCACATGGTAAGAAAAGCTAAGGGAAGCCCTTCTGAAAAAAGGAAAATCATACTAGATAGAAATACGGACCAAAGGAATGGAGGGCACTACAAGTGGTAAATATGTCGGGGCGCCTGGGTGGCTCAGTTGTTAAGCGTCTGCCTTCAGCTCAGGTCAGGATCCCGGTATCCTGGGATCGAGCCCCACATTGGGCTCCCTGCTTGGCCAGAGCCTGCTTCTCCCTCTCCTGCTCCCCCTGTTTGTGTTCCCTCTCTAGCTGTCTCTCTCTCTGTCAAATAAGTAGATAAAATCTTAAAAAATAATAATAAATAAATAAATAAAAATGGTAAATACATAACAAAATGTAGAAGATGCTTTATTTCTATTTAGATCGCTACAAAGGCTATTCTGATAAAAATAATAAAAGTGTAATGTGGAGTTCAGAACAATAAAAGTAAAATGAATGGCAACAGAAGCGTAAAGCCTAGGAGATGAGAAATCAAAGTATATTACCATAAAGTTTCCCCACTCTATGTGAAGTGATATAATGTCACTGTGAAATGTCAAAGATGTAAATTACAAACACTAAAGCACACCCTAAAATTAAAGAATAAAAGATTACAGCTGATAAGGCAACATAAGAGACAAAATGATGTCCTAAAAAATATACAATCCAAAGGCCAAAAAAAAAA
The DNA here is from genome assembly GCF_964656455.1 of Halichoerus grypus. NCBI lineage: Eukaryota > Metazoa > Chordata > Mammalia > Carnivora > Phocidae > Halichoerus > Halichoerus grypus. The sequence goes on from NC_135717.1 coordinate 55,818,730, forward strand.
AAGTAGGATAAAAACAGATGGAATAGGAAAAAATACGTATACTAAGGGAAGAGATTCAAAACTATATCACTAATCACGTTAAGTGTAAATGATTAACATACCCCATTCAAAGACAGATTGTCAAATAAGAGGAAAAAATGGGTCCAAACTACATGCTGCCCATAAGAAACCCACTTTAAATATAAAGATATAAATAAGTTAACAAAAAAAGGAAAATGATACCATGCTAACATAATCAAAATAAAAAATGGAGTAGCTACATTATTATTTGACAAGGTCAATTTCTGGCCAAAGAATATTCGTATGGCTAAAGAATTTCACTTCATAATGAAAAAGGAGTCAATTTATCAAGAGGATGTAAACAATCCTAAATATTTATAAATCTAATTACAGAACCTGAAACTACATGAAGCAAAACTGATAGGATTGAAAAGAGAAATAGACAAATTCATAATTATAGTCTGAGACTTATACCCCTCTCTCCATTATTGACAGAACAAGTAGACAAGGATATGGAAAACTTAGAACCATCAACCAATCTGCACCCAAACAGTGCAGAAAATATTGGGTATGTATATGTAAAAATATGAACTTTCATCCACACCTCACACCATATAAAAGATTAACTCAAAATGCATCATAGAACTAAATGCAAAACCTAAAATTATAGGGGCGCCTGGGTGGCTCAGTCGTTAAGCGTCTGCCTTCGGCTCAGGTCATGATCCTGGGGTCCTGGGATCAAGCCCCACGTCAGGCTCCCTGCTCTGCGGGAAGCCTGCTTCTCCCTCTCCCACTCCCCCTGCTTGTGTTCCCTTTCTTGCTATGTCTCTGTCAAATAAATAAATAAAATCTTAAAAAAAAAAAAAACCTAAAATTATAAATCTTTTGGACTAAAACAAAGGAGAAAATCTTATTAACTTAGATTAGGCAAAGAATACTTAGCTAGGACACCAAAAGCAGAATTCATAAAAGAACAAATTGATAAACTGGACTTCAACAAAATTATATGGTTTTATTCTTCAAAACACAATGCTAAAAGAATAAAAAGACTTATCACAGAAAGGTAGAAAAGCTTTGCAAAGTACACAACCGATATAGGATTTGTATCTAGAACATATAAAGAATCTCAAAGCAATAAAATGAACTATTAAAAACGGACAGATTTGAATAAAAATTTCACTAAAGAAGATCTAGGGATGGCTAAAGCTCAACATCATTATTCATCACTATAATGGAAACCTACTAACTGGATAAATGTGAAAAAAACTGGCCACAGCAAGGGTTGACAAGGATATGGAACAACTAGAACACTCAGACACTGCTGGTTGGTATTTAACATGATACCACCACTTTGAAAACAGTTTGGCAGTTACTTAAGAAGGCAAATCTATACTTGCCATATGATCCATCCATTCCACTCCACATGAAAAAGGATAGCGCATGTCCGGAGACTCGCACACAAAAGCTCGTCAAAACTTTATTTGTAATAGCCCCAAACTGGAAACCACCCAAACATCCACCAATAGGCAGCTGGATAAACGAACTGTGGTATACTCACTCAATGGACTGGTAAGCAGTAAAAAACAAAACAAAACAAAACAAAAAAACTATTGCTACATACGACAATGACTCCCAAAATCACGATGCTGAATGAAAGGAGCCAGCTTAAAACAAAAGGGTACACACTAGATGTCTATATATAATACGTCACAAAACACAAACGTATAGTTAGGAAGAAGATCAGTGGTTGCCTGGAGATGGGGTAAAAGGAGTGAGGGGCAAGAGGGAGAGGTTAAGACAGGGGCACAAGCAAATTTCTGGATATGACACGTAGGTTCACCGTCCTGATTCCAGTGACTAATTTACATATGTACACCCACGTCAAAATGTATTAAGTGATATACCTTACATATGTAGTTTATTGTATAACAACTGCTCTTCAATAAAGACGTTAAATTAAAAAAAAAAAATCCAACTGGCCCAATGTCACAAAACTAGCGGAAGGTGTTAAGGGTGGGATTTGAACCCAGGGAGCCTGCCTTCAGAGCCTATGCTCCCATGCACTGTCTCCTGCATGCCTCCTGGCGCTAGCTTATTCTTCAAAGCTACACCTGCCTGATGCTGGGACTAAGCCCTCCTCTCCCTGGGTTCCCTCCCAGGTAGGACCAAGAGACAGGTCACCATGTATTGATATTTCCTTTGGCGGGTATTTAGAAGCCGTTTGGGTTCGTGGAAATGCTTCTCCAGGGACCCCAAGTTCCACTGGCACAAGTGTGCGCCTCCAGATGCTGGCGAGGCTCTGAGCCCAGAGGCTGGGGGAACCTGGCTGTGGTTCTATCAGCTGCTCTGACTGGTTCTCTTTTGTAACGGATGCAGCAACATTTATGTTCAAAAGCAGGAACTGGGGAATGATGTACACGGAGTGGTCACAATTCTTCCATTCATTCATGCACTCTCTTATTTTTTGTGGTGCACACAATTAAAACGAAGTCACACTACTGCCATATCTTAGGACAAACCCATAAAATGCCATCTTTTTCTTCAACATATTATTAACACTAGAAATTTGATCAGGAGAATTTTGTTTGAAATATACAGAATTAATGCAACCTGTGAGAAAACTGAGTCTCACCCGTGGAGGCAGTGTATTGACGGGATCCTTCTGTGTGCAGACAAGCCAAATATTTCTTTAAGCATGCCGCCACTCTTCGCCCTTGTTGTCAACGGGTCAGGGACACAGGTGAGGGAGAGAAGCTACCGCAGGCAACCTACTGCAGGATGTGGCCGCTTCTCAGGGCAGCTGATGAGGACTCCTCTGGCTGTTCCCCCAAAGCTGAGTGCCTACTGAGGGATTCCCTGTCCCCTTTCATGTCTAGGTTCTTAGGTTCAGAGACTGAGTGCTAAGTGGTTTTTCTGACTTGTCAACAAACCTTATTTTGAGGGTGGGGGGGGATGGGGAGGAAGAACTATCTCGAATTCCCTCCCCTCTGCTTTGCTATTTATTTCTAAGCAATGACCCTAGTTCAAAGCCTGCCAATTCACCTTCTACAGATTCCTTCACACCATCATGATGGAGGATGACAGCCACACCTGCATCGTGGGGTGATGCTCAGCGGCTGATAGCTAGGTTCCCCCCACACCCAATCCCCACAGGGGTATTTGTTAGAGGATGGAGGCCGGCTGATTCAAAAACAGGAAGAAAAACAGGAAGAAAAACAGGCTAACGGTCTGAGTCTAGGTCATTACCCCCTTAACGGCTCTGATATTCCCCCCCCCCCCGTATTACCCTCTAAAATTCCATGTGTGTGGGGTTTCTTTCTTTCAAAGCCTAGCTAAAAAGAGCTACTAGGTTCAATGGGGAAGAGCTGGTCAGGGAAGGGTGCAGCCTTGGAAACATCACAGAAACATTTATGGTGACAGAAGCGACACTAATAATATCACGAAATCTTAGCAACTCAGACATGAGAAAAAGGGAAATACTTAAAAATGTGTGATGGATGCGCAACAGAAGGTTTTTTTTAAAAACATTCCTCAAGCAGAAACATTGAACCTGCAGGCCACAACATATCCTTGAAAGAACAACTCTCATTCATCAACTATTTGGAGAGCTGAGCAGGGGCCAGGCACTGTCTGAGGTTCCTGGTGACACAGCAGTGCACAAAACAAAGTCCCAGCTCTCGGGGGAAGCCCCGTTCTGGAAGGGGGCAGATGAAATACAGGCAGGGGTGGATGGTGGAGTCTGTTTTAGATAGAGCGGTGTTAAGTGTTTTGTTGTGATGACGTCTGAGCAAAAACTTGAATGGGATGGAGGACAAGCCAAATGTCATCTGGAAATTGAATACAAAGAGTAAAACTATTTGTGTTAAAAGACAAATAAACAAAGAGGAGACACACATAACTTCAAAAGGTTTTCCTGGTACATTTTCCCTGCTTCAGTGTTACGGTCTCCTAAGGGAATGGGATTCTATCTAGAAACCGGGAGATCTACACCTTTGTACTACTGAGTGGCCCCCACTTTTGGTTTCTTAAGTATAAAACCTAGAAGGAAGTTACAATTTCTTTTTCTTTTTAGGTGCTCTGTGAGAGTGACAAGATTTCCTAAGCTTACACACTTAGCAGTTAATTGCAGAACACACAAGACCAGGGCCAGGAAGAAAAGAAAGTGAAGACATGCCAATGTGGGATCACCAGTCACGTAAACACACGCGTGCTTTAGGATGTATAGCTTGCCGGGAGGAGGGGGGAACTGGATTAATAAACTCCAATCATAGAGTAAAGCCGAAACAAACTTAATGATTCAGGTAAACTGGAACCATCAACAAGAATGCATGCTCCTTTGAATACAGGTTATTTTTCTGATTTGTGTCACCCCAGTGGCTGGCAGATCTCATGTCACTCTACCCTTGACGCTTGTTTGAAAAATATGTACTTCTGGACCCTCAGTTTTTGCATGCTAATGTTATTTTCCACTTAAAAGAACCAAGACTCCTTGGAGAAAAGTCAGTTCTTTGTTGAGAATTATAACCTGGGACCAGAGCTACTAAGAAAACTAAGACACAAGAAGAGACCATGGGGAAAACTTGGGAGGGTTCGTACAAGCCAATCTGATTTCAGTCACTGGTACAAGTTGAGCAGAGAAAGGCAGGAGTCCACACTGATGCCCAAAGAGATCAATAATATGAAGTGTGGTAGAGAGAGGCCTTTGAATAGGTATTAACTGACTAAAGTCCAACTATGGAACAATATAAACGTGTAGCCCACAGTAGATGAACACACACCCACTGAACCAGAGGGGGTAGCTGGCGAGAAGATGGATTTGTGTTTGTTGGGCCAGACCCATGCACACAGGTGGATGTTAGATCAGAATCAGGGTAGAAGGAGGAAGACAGGTTTTCAGAGATGTGGTTTCAGGACACCTGAATGTTGTTGCCTGTGCCTTCACCACAGGATGGGGATATGGCCCTAAAAGGGGCTGGGCTTGATTTAAGAACCAGAAAAGCCAAATGATATGACCGTACCACAAGGCATCAAACATTAACGCCCCTATGAGAATGTCAACATAATCTCAGCACTTCTTCTTTTTCTTCCTAGATATGACTCAAAAGCAACAAGGAGAATACAAGATTAGTGTGCTTTTGAATAAGATGGATTGAGTTTGATTTCTGGCTCTACCACTCGGGTAAACCCTGGTCATTCTACTTCATCTGAAACTCTCTGTCTTCTCATCTGAAAGCCAGGTGAATACCTATGTCTGAGTCATGAAATTATAGGAGATGAAGCCTATAAGGAACCCATCAGGGCCTGAACCATAGCAGGAAGTCAGTGAATGTCAATTCTGTCTCCTCAGTGTAATGGAGGCAACTTCTCTCACTCACGAATCCACCTGGATGCTAGTCCATGAATAAAAGAAATGGAGGGAGGGGGGAGGGTACTGGACTTAATCATGTTCTGAATTTTTCTACAGAAGCTGCTCAAGATTCTTAGTATTTCAACCATAGTAAAACCAAAGTCGTTTTGTATAATGTATTCACATGGTGGTTTTGAAGGAGCATCTTCCTGTGGGCCATTATTTCTTTTTCTAACCATGTTTCAGTATAAAAATAATAAAGAATATTTTCATTCAATCAACCTAATGACCAGTAGTTTCCTTGTTGAGCTGTCTTAGTAATTCAACTTATTCAAAATAAAGAAGTCTGCTTCAGAAAACTAAAAAAATAAATAAAAAATAAAAAAATACAGTTCTAAGATTTTAAGTATTTCAAAACAAAAATTGTTATTAACAAAATTTACATTCCTTAGGAATTATCTAGAATTTAGTACCAAAATAAATTCGCTAGTTGAAAGACATTGTCTATTAAAAGATCACCACTCACGCAGTTTCTATTGAGAATGCACAAGAACAGATTAAAAATGCTCATAATCTCACATAAACAGTCTGAAACACATACGTCATTTTAGCTTACAGCCAAAAAAAAATTAAATGAGAGAGAAAAATTAAGACAAAAAATCCATATCTCTTGTATGGAAACCTGAAGCCCAATCTCATCCTCTCATACACAATGAACTCTTCCAACATCCATTCTTCCTCCTTTCAAACCCTCATGACCTTTCAAATATAGAAAACCTTACTTTCAATCACTTAAACTCTTAGGTGGGAAAATACACCTATTTGAAGATACTTAACACAAAAGTACATTTTGTTGTTTTTTCTTCCTTATTCTACTCTGTTACCTCTTTGTGAATGACTACCTTTTCCCATTTCACATTAGATTATGAAGGAAAAATGGACTGCTACAGATTCTTCCAAGGATATAGGAAAGCCTGATGTTATCTGAGACATACAAAAAATGTAAGATTTCACAATACTTAAGCCAAGAATAGGCATGATCACTGCATTAAGTGAGCAACCTTCTTTCAAGCTCTCATTTAGAGAGTCCCTTTCTAAGACTCAGGACCCTTTAAGAAGGTTTTGGCTATACTTGGTTAAACAGCATACCTGGTAAGAACGCTTCCACTCAATCTTGGCAAATGAATGGAAAAGAGCCATCACAGGGGACAAAACCAACTACAGGCATACGTTCCTCAGACATACTGAGGGTTTGGATCCAGACCTCTACCATAAAGCAAAGATTTATTTATTTATTTCAGTGAAGTGAGTCACACAAAGGTTTGGGTTTCCCAAAAGTTATGTTGACATTATACTGTAGTTTATTAAGTGCGCCACAGTATTATGTCTAAATAAATACATATTTTTGCTAAAAAATGCTGACCTTCATGTGAGCTTTCAGCGAGTCATCATCTTCTGGCTGGTGGAGGGTCCTGCTCCAATGCTGATGGCTGCTGACTGGTCAATCAGGGTGGTGGCTGCTCAATATTGGGGTGACTGTGTCAATTTCTTAAAATAAGACAGCAATGGGGGCGCCTGGGTGGCTCAGTCAGTTAAGCACCCGACTCATGATTTTGGCTCCAGTCATGCTCTCAGGGTTGTGAGATCGAGCCCTGTGTCGGGCTCTGTGCTCAGCACTGAGTCTGTTTGGGATTCTTTCTCTCCCTCTCCCTCTGCCCCTCCCCCTGCTCTATTTCAAATAAATAAATAAAATCTTAAAAAAAAAAAAAAAAAGACAGCAATGAAATTTGCCACTTCAACTGACTCCTCCTTTCTCAAACAACTTCTCTGGATCATGTGATGCTGTCTCAGCACTGTACCCAGAGGAGAACTTTTTTCAAAAGTTAAGTCAATCCTCTCAAACCCTGCAGCTGCTTTATCCACTAAGTTTATGTAATACTCTAAATCCTTTGTTGTCCTTTCCGCAATCTTCACTAGATTCCACCTCAAGAAACCACTTTCTTTGCTCATCCATAAGAAGCAACTCCTCATCCGTTCAAGTTTTTTCATGAGATTGCAGCAATTTAGTGCCATCTTTAGGCTCCACTTCTAATTCTAGTTCTCTTGCGATTTACACCCCATCTGCAGCTGTGTCTCAGGAATGGGAGGCCTGAGGAGCAGGAGAGACACAGGGCACTGGCCAGCTGGTTGGACCAGGCAGAACACACAACGTCCGCCCATTAAGTTTGTGGTCTTACTTGAGCACAATTACACTAGTAACATCAAATATCACTGATCACAGATCACCATCAGAAATACACTAATAATGAAAGAGCTTGAAATATTGTGAGAAATACCAAAATGTGACACAGAGACAAGAAGTGAGCAAATGCTATTAGAAAAATGACACCAACAGGGGCGCCTGGGTGGCTCAGTCGGTTAAACGACTGCCTTCGGCTCGGGTCATGCTCCCAGGGTCCTGGGATCGAGCCCTGCATCGGGCTCCCTGCTCGGTGGAGAGCCTGCTTCTCCCTCTCCCTCTGTCTGCTGCTCTGCCTACTTATGCTCTCTCTCTATCTCTGTTAAATAAATAAATTTAAAAAAATCTTTAAAAAAAAAAAAAAGAAAAGAAAAATGACACCAACAGACTAGGTCGACACAGGCCTGCCACAAATCTTCAAAGTGTAAAAAAAAAAACACATCATTGGGGCGCCTGGGTGGCTCAGTCGTTAAGTGTCTGCCTTTGGCTCAGGTCATGATCCCAGGGTCCTGAGATCGAGCCCTGCATTGGGCTCCCTGCTCAGCGGGAAGCCTGCTTCTCCCTCTCCCACTCCCCCTGCTGGTGTTCCCTCTCTTGCTGTGCCTCTCTCTGTCAAATAAATAAATAAAATCTTTAAAAAAAAGACGCATCATCTGAGAAGCACAATGAAGCAAAGGGCAATAAAACGAGGTACACCTATATACCGCTACATTCTTTGTCATTTCTTAACTTCAAGGGCCCTACAGGTTCTTCTTTGGTTTTTAAACAATCTATTAAATAGTGAATACATGTACAAAATAGAACATTGAACAGGTACCAAAGGGTAAACGGAGAGGACAATATGGTCCGCCCTCCCAGCCTCTGGCCATGCAGTTTGCTTCCCTAGAGATAACCACCCACACCACTATCCCGAGTTTCTCTCAGAAAGAGTCCAAACATTTGCGACACAGTCCCACACTCCGAATGCCATGAAACACTCCCTTGACAAAGAGAAGATGCACAAAATCACCACGGAGCCTGCGGATTCACAGAGAGGAAGGGCTCACTTTCAAACACAGCTCATTGATTTGTGGTTTTTAAAAAACAATTTCATTTCTAATACGGAAGTAGAGTGGTAAAAAAAGAGGAGATCTATATACACACAGTGAAAGACTACTGTGAAGACCTCATGTTCACTTAATACTATATATGGAGAATGCATTTAAATGTTTTGACTATTGTTTACCGGGCACGGCAAAAACAAAAAAAACCTGTAACTTGGTCCATTCTAGAGGCTGGAATGGTTTTTGTTTTTTCTTTTGTGATTTCTTTCAGAAATCAGTGCAACTTGTCAGAGGCTACTCCACCTGAGACAGGTCATTTATATAAGACATCGAGGGCATGCCACATGCAAAGCTCAGGCTTGTAGGAATCTTGAGTATTGCTCTCAAAAAGATTACAGCCTCTTAAGGGAGAGAAAACGTACTCAACTCCCTCCCCCCCCCACCACCAAATAAAGGTTAGTATTCACAGAAATAAATACTGTGTTATAAAATGATAAACAGCATTTGTAATGAGTTGAGCACGATGTCTGTCACATGGTCAATATTCAGTAACTGATCACTATTATTATTAAAACTCCTACTAAGGAAAAGTAAAGGCTCTGAAGAAAGAGGATAAAAGGGATTTGGAAAACATGGGTGATAGAGAAATCTTCAGAAAAAAGATCTCTCAGGAAGCAGTATTTGATACTTGAAGAACACGCGGGCTTTCAATAGGTAAATACGAAGGGAAGAAGGAACATTCCGGGCAGAGAAAAAAGCACTTAAGGAGATGTGAGGTGGGCAGCCAGTTGTATGTTTGATGGGAAATAACCCAGCTTTGTCTTTTGGGTCCATTCCCAGTGGATCTGTATAGAAGCTCCACAGTGGAAGCTCAACCCTTCGTTGGCCCACCTCCTTGATCCTTCCGTCCTAGAGACTAGTGGGAGTCTGGGACACTCAGGCTCAGGACAGGGCTCAGGTGATGGAAAAGCTCCCCTCCAAACAGCTCATCTCACATGATGGAGATCCAAATCTTTTGTGATTCCTTCAGAATGGTGTCAGAAACTGTGCCAAGAACACAGTAGACATTAGCCTGAGTGTCATTTCTCAGAAGGTACACACGGAGCCCATCCACAAGAGAGGTAGTCTGTTGACCGTGGTTTCCCCACGCCATTTCCAAGAGTTCAAGCTTAGCAATCTTGTCCCAAAGGAAAGGACGGAGCTTGTGAATTCTTAACTTTGGATGACAACTGTAACAGAATCCAAAGAAAATGTAGATCCTAGTTTAAAACGAATGCTATACGCTTCACATTCAAACATGAGGTTTCCTACCTTCTGTCTACGTAGCATCCTCGGTCTTACAGTTAAGACCCAACAAAATATTCTACTGGGGAAAAACAAAGAGAAGAGGTTTCACCTAAGAAGCTAACTAGCACCCTGCTGACCCTTTGCATGAAATTATGAGTAAGTTCTCTGATACGGGCTGTAAATATAACACACAACCGACAAAAAGCACAGTCTTAAACGATCCTTTACATGCCACTTTCTCTACCCTATTAAGATGCTCGTTGTTTCTTTGATTTATATGATAATAAATTTTTGATGACTGGTAAGTCTCATAAAATTGCTCTGGTGCTGACTATACAGATTAATAAGTCTGAAGAATCGAAAGTGTCAGGAATTCATGTGTACGAATAAGTTACTGCCAAACATATATTAGGTATTCCATAAAATATAGAATAAAAAGGTTGATCTGGTAATTTTATCTTGTATCCATTTTCCTGTAACAATTTATATTCAGGGTCATCATCATCTTTCGTTGCCTTTAAAAAAAAAAATCAATGAAGTAAGTCCATATGGGGGCAAATTCAGGAATTAAACTAAATTTTTAAAAAAATAATGAACTAATATAGACAATAAAACATGTTTCCCAGAAAAAAAAAATCAGAATTGGAAATCATTCCTGGGGCGACTTTGAGATGATCTAGTTTGAATCACTCCCTTCGAGTCGGGGAAGCTGAGCATGGGTGTGCAGAGGCCCTTTGCCACCGACAGAACTGAGACCAGAGGCCCACCTCTAGGACCAGTACATATGCTAAGAACTTATTTCCCTTCTTTTTTCCTCAGAGCTTCACAGCACAGTATGCCTGTGTTTTGACACCATGGAGCATCACATGAAAATATGCACTCCGTCTCTGATGCCCCTCTCTCTGCTGGGAAAGCAAACCAGCTTAATTACATGAGAACAGAATTCCCTGCCCTGTTATTAGTAGACTCAGTCTTGCCTGTTAAGACTCCAGAGATAAGGTAAGAAAAATGAAGCAAAGTTTTAAGGGTTCCCGATGTGGTAACTGGAACTCTGAGATGAGACAGGGAATCTCTGACCCCTTACCGAGTAACATGCCCGTAGCTACCACAAAGTCCCAGGGAGAACATCCCATACCTGCTAGTGTGGGTTCCATGGCATATGAAGCAGACAGGATGCACAAACGCCCTCTGTACAGCATCTTCCTTTTAGAAGATTCTTGTGGGAGAAACAGCATGGGGTCCAGCGGGTGGTGCTCTATATAACCCTCCCTTCTTGAATTCTCTAGCCAAATATGACAGAGCAGGGGGCTTTGTTAAGTGTCCTTCATTCCCAAGGGACCCTTAAATCCTAACCAGTCTCTGTTTTAATCTGGTCCACTGTTAGAAGGTTCCAAATAAAAACACTGACTCCTCTGCCAGGCACAAGAGCCTATCCCGTGTCCCTGAAATGAAACTGGAGTGAATCTGCATGCTTTGGAGGAACATCAAACTCCAGAAGCCAAGCATATTAGGAGAGGCATGGGGGAAGGGGTGGATCAAGTCTCACAGAGTCATTCAAACATACTCGCTAATACAGAAAACATGCCTACTGTGAAGTTACAGGGCCTGTGGAGGAAAAGAGTAAAGAGGTGGAACACATGGATAGAGGGCTGAATGCTATTTCTGGGCATCCAAGTAACAGCCGTGTTATGGGTTGAACTGTACCCCTATCTGCTCCCAAACTCACCTGTTGAAGCCTTAGCCCCCGGTACCTCGGAATGTGACCATATTTGTGTCCCTATAAAAACGGGAAATTCGGATGCAGGCAGCGATGCACAAGCAAGGAAGATGATGTGAAGAGACATAGGGAGAAAATGGCCATCTGCAGGCCAAGCAGAAAGGCCTGGAACAGATCCTTCTGTCAGAAAAAAAACCAACCCCATCAACTTCTTGATCTCAGACTTCCAGCCTCTAGAACTCTAAGACAATAAATTTCTGCTGAGTGGCTTAGACAACCAAATTTGGACAAAACCAGGCATCAGCAGGAAGAAAAAGCCACGTGCTTACCTGGTAAACCTGACATATAAAACAGCCAACCTCGACGATTATTTATTCTCTAAATATACACGATCTAACTGGATGGAGAATCAAAAGTATGTACAATTTGAAGGTGATGGAACAGCATATGTTCCAAGTAAGACTACTTAAAAATTAACTATTAGAGTGGAAATAGTATTTCTTGACTGCAAACTTTTTATACCATGAGTCTTAAAAAAGACATATGAAATAACACACTAACACAACAGGATAAAATATGAAAAGTTGTTTCCTTAATGGTTGGCAAATAAACTGGAACATCAACAGGTGCCTATGAACATAACTCACAGCTGAGCTTTTTATCTGATAAAGCTGATTGAAACTCCTTTCATAGTACACATCCTAAGTCAGAACGTCTGATGGTACAGAAGAACCCTGAACTGCCAAAAACTACCAAAAAATCCCCTCAAAACCCTCTGCTAATTCTCAACCAGAATAAAAAGCCAGCATGTAATAAAATAAGATATTACTGTGTAGAGAATAGAAATCATAGATTTTTTTTTTTTATTATAAAAGCGCCACTTATTTATCTCTCAAATAAAAACTGCAAATGCAGGCAATAACTCATCTTAGCTGGATAGAAAGCATCAAGCATTTAACTTTAAGATTACTGGGAGTTAAAAAAGGTTGTCAATATGCAGGGCTGATCAATTTCATTTCATTGAGGAGGTCCATACTTAATAGCTCAATGTGATTATATCAAGTAAGTCTCATCTAAAAATGGAACTCTTAATAGTGCCTGAAGAGGAAGTAAGCTGACACATTTCCTTTTTAGAGTACAGGCTGAGTCTAGCTTATGTTGATTTTCTTCTGTCAAGTAGAACAAATTATCTATATTCTATTTACCTTAAATTGATACTGTAACAAATCACGCTGTACATTACAGTCCAGCTATACAAGACAGCCTCAGTGTAAGCCTGACAGTCAATATAGAAGTTGAGATAAGGGGTGGGGAGGGAGGACATGATTGTTCTGCACTTAAAAATCATATTACATAAAAGTGTGAGGTTTGGAATAAACGTCACTCTTCTCCTTTTGAGGCAGAAGTTGTTTTTTTTTTTTCCCATTTATTCTAAATGTATTCACAACTTTTTAACGGTAAGTGTACTTAGCCGCTGAATAAAATGCAGAAAGACTGACAGAGCTTCTGCTCAATGGTCAAACCTGACTGAGCCTGTCCCCACAGAGGTGGCAGGCCAGCAAGGTGTGGCTGGGGCGTGACCACACTGGAGGACCACAGTGAACGTGGATATGCGAGGGAGGCTTCCCCAAGTCTGCGTGTGTAGCCAAGTCAGAGTAAAAAACATTCCAGAATATACATAAGATGGGGTTTCCTGGATGTCTCCAGGAATACCAGGTAGCCCCCTGAAGCTGGTTTCTAAACCCTGGTAGGGTTCACCCTAGACCTTTATAGGTTTAGGGGGCGGAGGTTCCCTACTGTGACTCTCCCGGAACCCAGGTGCACTGGCAATGTCAAGGCGGATGCACCTTCCATTTAAAAAACTGAACTATTTTGCATGAGCTATAAAATTATAGAAAAATAAAGATGCAAAAGGCAAATAAAAACTTCATGTATCGAAAAAATGATGAACATGTACCAAGAAAACGGAAAAATACTAATTACCTCTGAAGTATACCTGAATAATAGTGCTCAACAAGTTAACAGCAGAAAAGCAAAGATCCTTTTAAATGTAAATTACATTAAGCAATCTATCAAAAAAACTTGGAAGAGAGACAAAATTGTTATGTACTCTTCCTCGCATGATCTGTTTTCCTCCTGTTACCTTAAGCGGGAGGTATTAATTTACCAGGGCAAGGAGCAGCTCATGGAGACCCAGAGCAACAGGTGAATGACTGTGGCAAAGATCCACAGCTGATATTACTGTCCTGACATGTCTGTTCAGGGGAATAAACATGTCTCAGCTCCTTGTGCTGGTAACATACTATCTGGAGAAAAAGGAATGCTTGCAATTTTACCAATGAAAGTCAGCATCAGATAAGGGATATGATACAATACCATCCAAAATATACCTTATGGGTTTCCCTTTCCTCTTTGCTATTTCTTAGCATGTTAGGTAAATGCAACATATTTGCATGCAAATAGATTCAGAGACATCAGAAGTTTGAATCGTATTTTTTGTATTATGGAAGAAATGTGATAATACATTTATTAACTTAAGAAATAACCAAAATATACATATGTAACATCTATAAAGGAAATATAAATTACCAGGAACCCAATACACAGTCAACTTTTAAAAATAAAAACAATCTTTTATGTCCAAAGCTTTAGGAAAAAAAAAACAAACAAACTGGTTCTTCATTTTCATGTCTACTCTAAAGAAATATTGTTTTTCTCTGGCTTAATCTGAGCTATTTTCAGGTACAGTAATGAAAGAAAAGTCAACATTTTTCCTGCCTTCCTGTATCACTACATAAAATTCACTAACTGCTAGAAATGTCCTGGAAGTTTAACCCTCTCCTTCATCCTTCTGTGGTATTTATAAAACCATCTGCTAGTTCTGTGCATCCATTTATACTTCAGCAGAAACATAAGGTTTGGAGGGTTTTGTTAGAAGGGATTTCCTTCCTGGGCGCCTGAGTGGCTCAGTTGGTTAAGCGACTGCCTTCGGCTCAGGTCATGATCCTGGAGTCCCGGGATCAAGTCCCGCATCGGGCTCCCTGCTCAGCAGGGAGTCTGCTTCTCCCTCTGACCCTCCCCCCTCTCATGTGCTCTCTCTCTCTCATTCTCTCTCTCTCTCTCAAATAAATAAATAAAAACTTAAAAAAAAAAAAAAAAAAAAAAGAAGGGATTTCCTTCCGGAAAGGGCTGTCTCAAAATGAACGGGATCACCTACTAGGTTTGAAATGCTGCAGCCTTTTGGTAGACCAGATAGATCTGTTATTCAAGGGTCTTCTAGGTCACTGACGCGGCATCCATGAGAGGATACGCTAGTTGTTTAAAAAAAGCCCATTTACATCCGCCATAGCCTGTACACAGGTTTGCACGCAGCGCAGAAAAAAGAAAACATTTCTTAGTTTGAACTGTGCAAGCAAAATAAGTTCAGAGACAATAACCAGCAGATAAAAGTATTCCTCCTTACAAATCAAACAGGATGACTTATTTTGCTCGATTTCTAGTGAAAAGAAATTGCCGGCATTTTTCTCATCACTGCCCACCATTCACCAAGTGTTGTTTTGTGAAAATGTTTCCACTAACTGGCATGCATAATCGTAGGGCCGGTCGTCACTCAAGATTAAAGAAGAAAATAAAAATGTAAGTGAGTGTGGCACCTCTCCCTAGAGATGAAAGCAAGTCACAGGGCAGGAAGAATGACGGGGAAGCATCCTCTGAGTGATGCCACTCTGGAACTGAGGCAAATATTTCGCAAATTGCAGCCTTCATGAGGATACCTGTTTTCTAAATGCCTCTTTCAACCAACACATTTTCAGCCGAACATTTGTCAAACCTCTTCTTTTGTTAAGAGTTACCTTGTCAGCTTTTAAAATGGCTTGCGGTTCCTATCCACCTTCTTTGATGGAAATGTGAGAAGTGTGAGTTACTCCCTTTCACAAAGCATCTTGTCAAGGATCCTGACTCTAATCTGACTTCTCCTCGGGGGGCGGGGGGTGGGAAGGAGGGGGGAATCTACCTTCTGGAAACTTAACAAGTGGTGACTATTTGATCATAATTCTGCTTCACAGAAATAAGAGAGGTCATGCAAGGAGAAAACCACCACCAAATACAGAGTTAAGGGGTGACTGGAGAGCTCGACCACAGCCGGAAAATGCTAATGCCCTCACAGGGTTTGCCCCTCAACATCCTGACCGAGCGAATGACTGTACTTGAACAGAGAGAGTTACATAATGAACGGGCAATGTGATGACACCAGCCAGTATGTTCCCTTCGCTGAACGTATGATAAATGGACAAAGAGCAGTCCCCACCTGAAAAATGATGAGGAGGACATGAGGGATGCCCAAAGCGTACTCAACAGAACAAGCTCCTGAAAACGACACCTCGACACGCTCCTGGCCACACCTACCCACGGCTCCTCCCTGCTCAAGTGCACAAGTTCCTATCTTCACCACGTTAAATCATCTCAGAACATTTTCATTCTTCCTGCACACTGATTTCACTGCTTTGTTTCAAATGTCCACGTCCCCTCTTGGAGTCCATGAGAGCCTGGAAGTCGGATCATCTATCTCCTCTGCCTGTCGCTGCTCTAGACTCAGAAGGCCTCTGAGGATGTGCTTGGAACAAGAAGGTCGCTGTGGAAGTCAACCACGGACGTGGATGGAAAGGAAACATGCCAGTAAGTTCTTTACTGATCTCGCTTAGGTAACAAGTCAATTGGTTAGAAAATTGGAAAAAAAGGGAAGGATCATCATCAGCGATTTAAGTGCCAAAGTAAAATTAAAATATGCTTTCTTGGTAGTCTGAAGATCAATATATTAAAAAAAAGGATTTGTTATTGGAAGGGGTATACGTGGCTTATAGAAAAAGACGTAAGGAAGCGAAGAGTAGAAACTGCAGCTTTCAGAACAGAATGCCTAAGATGGAGGTGCTGAATGTGAAACTGGCTTTTTTCGGAAAAATGGGCGTGTAATGAATAAACTGCCTCCTCAAAAGTCATCATATGCACAGCTTTATGCTACAAGTCCTCTGATTAGGAAGTGGCTACTTAAAAAAATCAAAGAATTAAGTCGGGTTCTAGTTACATGAGGCTATAGCAATATACAGCTATTCACATAAAAGAGAACCTTACATGTTAAAACTCAGTGAAACATAATGGTGGCATTCCTGTATAAGTATTTTTTTTAAAAAGAATAAGATTAAGAGTCTGACTTAGTGTCTTACCTAGTTAATAGTCCATGTGTTTGGCTAGTATGTTTGGTAATGGAGTGAGCCCAGCTACTACGGGAGGATGGGTGAAGGACAGAAAGCTGAAATAGAGAACGGCCAACACTCTTCTCTTTCCCAAGGAGGAGAGAAGAGGAGAACTCCGAGGGAATTCACCAAGGGGTCCTGCCCTTGAGGAGGTCACATCAAGTGTATCCTCCCCACAGAGGCTCACAAAGACTCCTCTAAAAGCAGTGAACGGGGTACTAACCTGTCCCCCTAAAAGGGGTTAACAACTCTCCTATGCTTACTTAAGCTTTTGAATGTTCATTTCACTGTGTAAAAGATAATATCATTCTCCATGAGGAAATCAAAAAGCAAGCTGGTAGGCAAATTGCTTAGATTACTCTGATCCTCAAAACTAGGATGCTGATAAGAGAGAGAGGGCTATATAGACAACAAACATGTTACTGATTAAAATGTCATGCTGTATACTCCCTTTCGAATAACTGAACAATTAACTCAATGAAGGCAATGAACCTCATTCATCCGAAATCCTAACCATGTTCAAATAACCAGAAATAGTTTATAATATATCATAAATAGTGTATAATGGTGATTAAGTTGTAATAACGACTAATAATGTCTCTGAGGTAATACAGTATCCATAAATTCACAACTTAATCTTTTAAAATGAAATTAAAATTAGAAGTGCTTTTATAGGCAATGTATTCTAAAACGCTATACATTATAAATTAATGGATGATAAAACAAAAGATTGTTAGCCAGAATAAAAAAGAGTATTTTTCCCAGTTCTCAGTCAAAAAAAGCTTGCGTGTAGATTTTTCTGCATGTTAAAATGTATACAAGGATTTTCTAAAAAGATAACCTACAAACCAAGATCTATGGAGACTGCCACTTACCAACAAAAAATCAGACATCCATCTAAACTGGATGATAGCAATGATTAACAATTTAAGAGGAACAAAATGAACAATAAGCTGCTAATCTGCAATTATATTTTCACACATTTTCATAATGAGCTAATTTCCAAGGCTGAGCTATATTCATATTTAAAGAAACTATATATATAATTGCGCATAACTATGTGGCTCATGAAACAATAAAACACATCTTATACTTCTCTCATTTTACTCTTATAGGTAAGGCTTAAGATATATTGCAAATGTCACAGTATTATCTTAAAAGAAATCTAAACCATACTTTAAGCTGCTTTCATAGATGAGGATATGCTATCATGTCAGCAATTCTAGTCTATTTGGTTTTAACACCATTATTCTTCACAGCTCATCCTCTCTGGGATTCTGCCCGATGGAAACAGGACTATAACAAGTTCCGTATACAAGGGTATACAGGAAGGGGGCTCCAGAACTACAGCCCACCATGTATAGGCAGGGATTCTGCCCTGTTGGTTAATCCTGACCCATTGCCCCAGCATAGATTCAGCGAGGCCTGTGTTGGCGGGGGGGGGGGGGGGGGGGGGGGGGGGGGGCGGGGGGGGGGGCATTGTTCTGATACCAAAAATGCAAGCTCCTAACTGCATGTGACCCTTAATGATCCTCTAGCTCTTCTCAACTAACTGGGATGTTAACTTCTCAAAGGTTGGGGCTGCACGCAAAATCAGATTAAACTGGACTATGGGTTTTTTTTCAAGTCTCTTCTATATTTGCTTAGAAGTAGAGGAGATCAGATTTCAGCATTAAGGATCATGAAAGCATAGGAAAGAATGATCACTTCAATTTGGGGGTGGGATGAGGGGAAAATAATGTCAGAAGATATAACAACAACAGAGCAAGTAGGGGGTGGAAGAATTCCTACCGACCCTGACACAATGAGGAAGAAACAGGTGGGGACGGTTAGGTTTGGAGGCCTGGCTCCTCACAAGCTGCCCTTGACCCAGGGCAAGGACTTGAGGGATTCTGATGCTGCGACTTAAGCTAGCTGATTCCTCCTCCTCTTTTTCTGCCTTTTCTTTTTCTCTTAGAGAGATTATCATCTTGCTAGTGTAAGAGCTTCTGAAGAATAGAATGATGCTTTCCTAGTTGTCTCTCCTGATTCTATAAATAAACCGCTTAACAATTTTGTTCATAACATTTGTTATTTTTTGCAGTCAAAGGAGAAAAAAGTATGTGCTGATCTTAATGTGTCTGGTGAATTTTGTTAGTGCCTTTAATATTCAACTAATACCTTAAAAAATTTTTTTTAACAAATTTGGTACAAATCCCCTTTGAAAATGTCAATTAAAAATCATCTATAAAAAAAGAGACAATTACTACATGTTGTTTATTAATAAAACATTTAAAAATACTATAAGCTAACTGCCACCAATATGACAATGTCATGATAGTTTTTAAAAGTGGTGTAATTACAAATACTATAAAACGACAGTCTACTATTTTAGAGAATCACAGTCTACTTACTATTTGTACGTCTCAGAACGAATATATTCAAAAACATGGGACACGCCAAGCTGGAATTGGTCAGCAATTGGGGTAACCCAGGGATTGTTCTCTGCTTTGAACACTTGCTTCTGACCAGTTAAATCCAAGTTTCCTGAAACGATGGAAGGAAAGAGGAAAAGGTGACGTTCATTTCATCCAACACAAAATCAGGTCTAAGAAGTCCTGCCCAGTAACCACGGCACAACCCCAAGGATCTCTTGGATCATTTGATTTGATTTTTAAAAATTGTGTTACTTCAAGTTCTCAATGGTATGAAAGCAATGTTTAGTCCTAGTACCCTGGCCCAAGAAATTAGGAAGGGAGAGAGGGAGGGAGAAAGGCAGTGGGGGAACGAGGCAGAAAGGAAGTGAAATTGGAAGGCATTCTTGCAAATGCAGCATATGCTTTATTTTTCTAGGTATTTGTTACAGAGAAGAAAACGACCTATCCAAGATCGAAAGAAACAACCCTATCAGAACCTCCTGAAATTCTACTTGACAATGTATATCACCACTTGTCAAATCTGATCTAAACCCAATCCAATCAACACCACTATTCATCAAAGTAGAACATGAGTGAAGGAAGAATGCTGCCCAGGTAAAATTATTACTGCATTCCTCAGGTACCATAAGCACATCACAGAATCAGCACCAAATGAATCTCATTAACATGGTCATGCTAGAAATTCATATCTGTATTGTCCTTATCAGGTGACCGATTACCTTTAAAAAGCATTTCTTCATTTGATTCTCCAGCAGTCCCTAAGGTCAGTCATTGACATCACTTCATAGGTGAAGAAATGGAAACATGGCAAAATTAAGTACTATGTCCAAGATGAGAAAACTTAAGAATGGGGATTTGAACCCAAGGCTCTGATTCCAAATCTCATATTCTTTCTAGAATGTCTGGGGAAGCTATCAGGTTACATGTCCTAGATCAACCAAGGATGAGTTAAGGAAGGCAGCATAAAAAACCCAGTAAGCGCCACCCACCCGAGTATCATCTGTTAGTAATCAGTTGCCTTTTTTTGTTTGTTTGGTATACTCAAAAATGGAAAAGGATATGTGTGAAAGAGCTTTCCATCACACGCTTGCCCTATGCAAGAGACGGGAACAACACAGTTATGGAGCAGAGATGTACGCAGTTTACCTGGCAGGAGGCTCACCAAAGGCCTTTCCCTATAAGCCCTATTGAGGAAGTCCATTTTCAGACCCCCAGTCTACAGGCAGCCAAGGCTATGTAAACATAGACACCCAGCAACCATCCTTCCCAAAACACATCCAAAGTACCATGTTTGTCCTCTTTTGGAACTCTACTTGCCGATTTTGTCATAACTGATAACTCAAAATAAGGAGGACACATTCTGGGATGCAAGTATACCATGAAGCACATAATTTCCTTGCTGATCTGGGCTTTAGAAATGAACAAACATTTTTACTGGGAAGATGATGTGATATTTCTTCTTAAAACAAAAGAATTGAGAGTTTCAATCTGTGTTCTTTTTGTTAGATGAACCTGTAACTATTCAGAAAAAAAAAAAAAAAAAACAGAAGACCAATATAAAAGTGAATACAATTTAATAAAATGCTTTTAAAGAAAACTGATATTACCAAATATTACCAGTGAGTAATTCATCATGATCTTTCCAAAGCTATTTAGACTCTGTTGGTGTTAAGCACAAAAATAAGCAGATAAATTTCTCTCCAAGATTACCAATATTGTCAATTTCCTCATCTTAATGGTTAAACATCATTAGTCAGATATTAAATCATTTGGTAAATTAATGGGCTTTATTCTCTAAACCATGAGTCAGAAAACTGCCTAGGGCAAATGAAAATCCCAGAGCTGCACAAATTCCCTGCTGAGCTGGGTATCTTACTTCGGTGTGACCTTTTAGGCAATGGGCTATTTGTTTGTTTTTATCTTCACTTGGGGAGGGCTTTTAGCTTTCCAAGAATAAAACTGATCTCTCCTTTCAATTCCTCTGTTAATTCTTCTTTTAGGATCTCGTTTCCTATACTCTACGTCCTTGTCCACTCTTCTGTATCATTCTCTTATTACTTTTTTCTTCAATTTCCACTTTTCCTAAAAATGAATATAATGTCTGAAAAAAAGTTTTCCATGTAAAAATTACTTTAAAAAAAAATTCTGTATTTCTTAAGTGTCCTGTGTTAAATACACAGTGAACAGGTTGCCCACAGTTCTTAAGAAGCATGGTCATCGAGGGAAGGGCCCACAAGCCAGACATCAGTAACCATGGTGTAGCAAGTCACTAAGAAGTTGGGGGCGGAGGCACTAGAAGATGAACACCTCTCTTAAAACATTCACCTAATAAACAGGCTGCATTTACATATCTTCCTGTCTCTAAGGCCTGCCCACCGACATCAGCATGAAATCAACCATGAAAAAACAAAAATAACAGAGACATTTGGAAAAAAATATATGTATTCCAAAGTGGCTAAGCAAAGAAGGAAGAGAAGTCATGAAAAGCATGAATTGCATAAGGAAGCAAAGCAATTCCTAAGCAAAGGGATCTACTTGTTAGTGGCTACTCTGACCTAAAGATCATTCCTCCCTGGTTCCCCAAAATTGTTTATCCTACTGAGAAATAGAGTCTGAATTTCTAATGGGTATAATTTGATCTGATGAACATCCAGGACTCCCCATCATTCATATGTTACCACGAATTAACTCAACTGGGATCACAGGGATACTATTCTTTAGTTTGTGGAAGAAGAGTTGGGGGGAGGAGGGAGGGAAGTAGGAGCCCAGAGCACTTCTCACCATGCTGTATTTTCAGGGTGCTGGGTCAGTGTGAGAGCACCGTGGACCAGGGAAAGGCTCTAGGAAGGACCCCCCCCCCCTTCCCCCGCCAGGCAATCCTCAGTTATTCTAAATTTGCTCAGGGACGACGTCCATGGACAGTGAGAGAAAGAGGACTCTCTTCCTTCCTGGGCTGTATCACAAGTTCCCCTCCACCAAGGTCCAAGGGTTGCCCCAAGAATGCAAAAGTACAGGTATACTATGAGCAAAGCAAATTTTAATGGATCAGCTTTGAACCTGAGGTCCAGGTACATTATTTCTGTGGGAAAGATGAGCCTGCTTTCTACCACCTACAACCTACATACCCACTTGGGAATGTACATGGCCTCTTGTTAACTTATTAACAGCCTCTTGCGAAGCCAGCAGCCTTTTTAGTGAAAATCACGTACTAAAGTTCCATGCTCCCTGACTGCCACACATGGAAGACAGAGCTAGGCGAATAATGCCAAGAAAGGTCAGCCGTGTTCTCTGGGCCCTTTTGTCTGAAGCCTCTAACCCCCCGGAGATCTGTCAGTCCCTAGCAATGTCTCTATTTAAGTGCTGTCAATGGAGACAGAAGAGACAGAGGGGACTGCTAATGACGTCTGCTAAGTGGAGCTCGCAGGAGACACTGGATGTGGGCTAGACACATACCCTTTGGGGAAAAGGAGTGTGAGAGTCGGGGTACACACAAAGGATCATGAGACAGATCCTCACGAGCATTTCCATTTCTCCCCCTTCACACTCATCTGTGCATTCTAGCTGGAGGGGGTGGGGGCCTGGGTTACCCTCCCCCACCCCCATGTGTTTATTTTAGTATGGAACAACTCTACTGAATCAGGTGCCCAGGTCCTCCCAGGGCTTCCAGGACTGGGAGGTCACTAGAAAAGAGCAATTCAGGTTCCCCAGGGAGACAAACCGCCCCCGCCCCCCCAGAACGACAGCTTTGCGGTCGAAGCTGTGCTTTCTTTGTAACAAAGAACCCTGAAAACCATGCTTAGCGTCCACGGCCAACCTTAGAGCCGGCCACTCTTGCAGGCGACGGAGCTGGAAATGGCACGCGCCCAGCCGGGCACGGACTCTTCAGAGCGATACGATAACCAGGCTTGGCGTTAGGAGGATGGTGCTTATTTTGTTTTTCAACTTCGTGTCATCAGCAGCGGCGGCGAACACATTCCTTACCTCGGTGCAGCTGTAATCCTCCCAGCCCACTCTCTGGCCCCCGCTTCCTTACCTCACGGCGCGCCGGCCCGGAGGGCAGCAATTTCAGAAGGGGGTTAATATAATTAGAGTAAAGCTGGGCCATGATACTGTGTGAAAAGATGACACCCGTCTCATATTGGCGGAGCAACAAGTTACCCTCGCCTCGGCAAAGCTCATCTGTCAGCTGTGGGAGGTAGGTTCCCTTTTAAGTAATAACATGCAGGAAGCACCTCACCCGGCTGTCAGTCAGGATGCAATCCCCCTCACTGCCGCGCTGCACGCTTCGGTGCGTCTAGTTAGGCGCCCTCAGCCAGCTCCTTTATTAGAAGCCTGAGCGGCACGCTGGCGGTGTTCTAACAAGGATCAGGCAGCAGGATTAAGCACTGTGACAAAGAGGATCTAATAAGCTAGAAAGTGGTGCATCTACAGACACGCTGGCTGGCTCCCAGACATAGATTCACTCTGCTCCCTCTTCAGTGGGAAGGCCCAGGCCACAGGGGAAGCCAGCCAGCACCGTGATTAGTGGTGACCCCCTGACCGATGCTGCTATGAAGATCATATATCACTCAGAGCCGTATTCTGCAATCGCAAATTGGATTTTCCATTTTATTACCTGCAAGAGGACCACATATGCTTCTTGCTGGAGCCTCTAGTACAGTAAGCTTTGCTGTGTGCCCGTAATTTTGTAAACACTAAATCATGCAGAATAATCGGTCTCCTTGCTGGTTATAAATGGGATCGAATGCAATAGGCAATTGTGGGCCCATTAATAAGCATGGTCATTTTCGCTTATGGAAATTGGTTATTTTCATAATCACCCTGTTAAGAATTCTTCCGGAGTACTCCAAATCCTGAAACATGTGGCCAGTAAACATTATTTATCATATATTAAGCAATCCAGAGTATATGGGCAAATTTTTCACATCATCAAAGCAGCATTCCCTCCCTTCATAATTCCAAAATACCACAGAGTGCTTTTTAAATTAATGCACTCTCGAGGCCAGGTGCTCGCTCACAGAAATCTAAGGCCATGGTCTAACAAGGTAAAACTAGCAAACCATGGCTGATTGGGTAGTCTGTCATTAGTGTACTAGATCTGCCCAAACGCAGGTAACTGATTTGCTGTGGAAGGGGTCTAGATGGCATATTATGACAGCTGAAAGATCACCTCTGCTCTTCAGTGAATGCACACACAGAAGCGAACCACAAATGACTCCAACACAAAATAAAAGCTACGTTTAAGACCGCTCCATACATAAAGAGATATTCTACACATAAATCTCTGTAATTCTTATTACTACATATTACACTGTTAATTACAGAAGTACATGATTACAGTTAACAACGGAAGATGGAAGGTTCCTGCTTTTTCACTTCCTTAGCAAAACACTTCACTGGGTGGAAAAAAATGGTCATAAGGATCATAAAATACTGCTGACATTGTAAATGTTTGTAGTAATAAAACACTGGAAACAAGCAGAATGTTCACCAACAGGTGAGGCAGAATAATGTATGTTCCAGCCTGACAGTTATTCCATGAATGGAATAGATTTTTTTGCATGCATTGACGTATAGAAAGAGGTCTACCGTGTAATTAAAAAAAAAATTAAGAGTATTCTAAGTTTGCTATGACTTATTTTTTGAAAAAAAAATCCCATATATGTGCATGAGTAATTGTTTATGTAAAAAAGAAAACAAAGAAGACACAGACATCAAATTGTTAATGTGGGTTTCCTCAAAGAGGGGTAAAAGTTAAGGCAGGACAGGGATTTGAACCAGCAGAACAAAGGGTAAACTATTCATTTTCTCTATCAAGAATTCCATGTGCTTACAAGTAGGGATGATTTTTATAATTAAAAAAGAACAAAGTGCGCTGAAAGGAAATGCCAAAAACAAATACAAAATACGTGAGGCTCATTAATTAGTGCCAAGGAGCGCATCTTATTTAAAAGAGCATCGTCCTACTGCAGTGAACACCAAGCTTTATAGATGATGGTCTATGAAGCCCTAACCGGATTGAGCATCTAAGTCTGAAGCTGTTTCCCTTTCTGCGCATCATCAATGCAATCAGAGTAAGCTGGGATGTCTCATGACAGCTCTCAAATGTATTCTGTGGGGAATTCGAGGCCATCCCGTCATCCTGGCAATTGTCTGCTTAGCCTTTCCGGCAACACATTTTTAAAATAGGCATTCTGCTCATTTAATACACCCAACGCACTGCTGCTTTATGATACATACTTAAACAAACGGTGGCTCTTCCAATCTAGTCAGGGGAAGAGTACAATTTAAATTAAAAAAAAAAAGAAGAAAAACAATACCCTGCCAAGGGGCTCGAACAAAAGCGGCATCTGATTTATGTGTATGCCTGTGTAAAAGGGTTCAGAAGCCCTTTTCACCAATGAAGAAAAATAGCATTTTACACAGGTTTCCCTCTGATGCTCTTCTTGGCCATTGGATGTCTATGCTCCAGGGTCAGATGGAAACAAGGGGCCCTCGGTCGCTCGTAAATATGAGTACCCACCGACAGAGCAGAGGTAACCCCAATGCACGCCACCATAATCGCGTCAATCTTGCGAGTCTCCTTCTCTGGATGTTAAATAAATAATTCATGTTTTCAACCCGCTGGTCACGTAGGATTTCCCAATCATTCTTTCAAATGTGGGAGGTAATCTCATTTTTGCTTGCCAGATTTCCCTTTTATTATGTAATGCTATCAAGTGTAGACAAAGCCCAGGAGATGTGGCCAGAAGACCAGGCTCCTGATCCCAAGTAACATTTCATCAACTTTTTTTTCCCTGAGCTTCGGTTTCCTCAGCTGCCCTGTGGGGATAATAGTACCAATTGACAGGCCCCTGGACAGCAGGCAAAAAGTGTATAAAATGGTTCTGTAAACTGGAAGTCACTACATAAGTATAAAATATTCTTCTCGTTATTATTATTTTAAGTGAAATCTGCAAAGGAGTGAAAATGTACACTTCAAAACAATTTGCCTAAAATAGGTTTGCTCAAGGAATTTATAACCTCCCCAAACTGAATGCACAGTAAGTCAGTATTATTTACACAGTGACCCTCTTAGGAGGAAGGGGCCCCTGTTCATAAGCTTCTCAAAGGTCTGGGATCAAAAAGGAGGGTAAGATCAACTTTAGGGCCACTGATTTCTTTTCCTGCAAGACTGAAAGATCCCTACATGGCCGCGGTCTGAGGCACCCTCCTGATGTCAGTTTCCAGAGTGCCCTGGGACTTTCACTGTCCTCTCCACCCTCAGCCTCTCAAGTTTCCTGGTTCAGGACACCCTTCTGACCACATGGGAAGCGGGAAATGTCAACACCAAGGGAGCATCAGTCCCCCTGGAGACTCCAGGAGAAGTCACTGATTAATGCAATATAAACTAAAATAAATGTATGTTCAAAAGATTAAGTTTCAGTATTGTGACTTTTTATAGGATTGATAAAAGTATCACAAACCAGCCTTCACTAGAGCTGTGCAAGAGAAACGTATACAGAACGGCCACGGTACTGATTTTAAAGCATTTTTTCTGCCAGTTGAGCATTTACTCAACATTCTATCTCAGGTTCCTTCAACAATTCCCTCACTAGCAAGATCTAATATTAATAATATCATTATGTAATGGATTTGTGATACTACAGACAGAAACAATTTGTTGTTCTCTTCCTTAAAGGCCCTCTAGTCCCTGGCTACTCCCTAAAGCCCAGGGTACATGGGGCTCACCATCACATCCACGGGGCCCACTTGCTTTTGCTCCAGAGCACACCTTTAGAAGAGCTACAACTCCCTTTCAATGAAACGTATGACGTCTTTAAGAAGTAAGGGGCAGACCGTTTAAGGAAAGTAAACTTTAGAAATTAACACCCTTAACATGTAAGAGACAAAATCCAAGGTGGTACCTCCCGTTCACGCTGTTTTTTGTTTTTTGTTAAGGATTTTATTTATTTGAGAGAGAGAGAAAGCACAGAAAGAGGGTGAGAGGGAGAAGCAGACTCCCCGCTGAGCAGAACCCGATGTAGGGCTCGATCCCAGGACCCTGAGATCATGACCTGAGCAGAAGGCAGACGCTCAACCGACTGAGCCACCCAGGCACCCCTCCCATTCATGCTTTTGAACACCAAAGTGTAAGGGAATGCAAAGACTAGAGGACAGCAGATTATATCCTGTTCACTTGCAGTTCGTAAGCATCCTTCTATCAAACTGGTACATATTCAAAAGGACTGTAATTCCCAGGGTTGGCCAAGGTTCAAGGATTAGACACTTCCCGACATGGCTGGTCTGAGGACAAAATGGCACCTCTTTAAAGAAAGGTGATTTGGCAATATACAGTAGGAGCTACAAAAATGTTCATACTCTCTGACCCAGTAATTGCATCCTAGTAATAAATTTACACTAAGGAAATGATCACAGATATTCCCAATGATTTATGAATACAAATTTTCAATTCAGTGTTGCTTATGTTCCTCCTCAACATCTGGAAATAGCTCAAATGTCTAAGGGGTTAATAAATTATAAGCACTCATATTATGTAGCCATATCATTAAAAATGTTTTCAAATAGGGCGCCTGGGTGGCTCAGTCGTTAAGCGTCTGCCTTCGGCTCAGGTCATGATCCCAGGGTCCTGGGATCGAGCCCCGCATCGGGCTCCCTGCTCAGCAGGAAGCCTGCTTCTCCCTCTCCCACTCCCCCTGCTTGTATTCCTGCTCTCGCTATCTCTCTCTCTGTCAAATAAATAAATAAAATCTTTAAAAAAAAAAAAAAAGTTTTCAAATAAAATTTAATGACATGGGGTAATGGTCATGACTTAATATTCAGATGAACACAATAGGCTATAAAACTCATAGTATGGCATGTTTTTAAAAAGCATAAGTATCGGGGCGCCTGGGTGGCTCAGTCGTTAAGCGTCTGCCTTCGGCTCAGGTCATGATCCCGGAGTCCTGGGATCGAGCCCCGCATCGGGCTCCCCGCTCTGCGGGAAGCCTGCTTCTCCCTCTCCTGCTCCCCCTGCTGGTGTTCCCTCTCTCGCTGTGTCTCTCTCTGTCAAATAAATAAATAAAATCTTTAAAAAAAAAAAAAAAAAAGCATAAGTATCTACATGTATACATAGGAAAAAGACTAGAAAAAAATACAGCTAAGTAGGTACACACAAGAATAGAGACAAGACAGGAGGGAAATACACTCAGAATCCTAACAGTGGTCATTTCTGAATGGGAGGATCAAGAAAGTTACACTTTTCTGTGTTTCTCAGATTTTCTAAAGCAGTGGTTCTCAAACTTGAGTGTGCATCAAAATTTCCTGGAGGCCTTGTTAAAACTTACAGAATTTTTGATTTAGTAAGACTGGGGAGACACAAGAAACGACAGGTTGTTGGCAAGGATATGGAGAAAGAGGAACCCTCATGCACTGTTGGTGGGAATGCAAACTGGTGTAGCCACAGAAGAAAACAGTACGGAGGTTCCTTAAGAAGTTAAAAATAGAACTACCCTATGATCCCCTAATCACAGTACTGGGTATTTACCTAAGAATACTAAAACCCTAAGTCAAAAAGACAGATGCACCCTTATGTTTATTGCAGCATTATTTTTAATAGCCAAGATACAGAAGCAGCCCAAGTGTCCACCAACAGATGAATGGATAAAAAAGATGTGGCGTAGATGTGTGTGTGTGTATAAAAATGGATAAATATATATAAATACATAAAAAAGAATGAAATCTTGCCATTTATACCAACATGGATGGAGCCAGAGAGGATTATGCTAAGTAAAATAAGTCAGTCAGAGAAAGACAAATACCATGATTTCACTCATATGTGGAATTTAAGAAACAAACGAACAAAGAAAAACAGACACCAACCAAAAAGCCAACTTTTAACCATAGAGAACAAACAGATGGTTACCGGAGGGGAGGTGGGTGGGGGATGTGTGAAATAGGTGAAGTGGATTAAGAGTACAAGCATCAAGGTGAACACTGAGTAATGTACAGAATTACTGAATCACTACGTTGATAGAAGGTTTTTTAAATTTTAAAGAAAGCAAAAAAAATTAAATCTTGAGTATTGAAATCTGTTGAACTTTTACATATTATTACTAGTTCTACTGAAGATGTCAAAATAAGCCCCACAAATCAATGAATGCTTACCATTATCATAATCTTTGTCGTTGTAATTATAATCGCTATTATTTGCCTAGCACGTACCACGTACCAGACGTACCAGACATCGCTTCTAGACCTTTGAATTTTGCACACATTACTCTAAGCAGTCACTACAATCTAGCATGTAAAGTATTATCATTTCATTTTAAAAAAGCGACCACTTGGGCGCCTGGGTGGCTCAATCAGTTAAGCGACTGCCTTTGGCTCAGGTCATGATCCCAGGGTCCTGGGATGGAGTCCTGCATCGGGTTCCCTGCTCAGCGGGGAGTCTGCTTCTCCCTCTGCCCCTCCCCCCTGCTCATGATCTCTCTCTCTCTCTCTCTCTCTCTCTCTCTCTCTCGGATAAATAAAATACTAAAAAAGAAAAAAAAAAAAAGGCAACCACTAACATTCAGGGAGGTTAAGGTCATCCGACTAGTACAAGGCAAAGCTGGGATTCAAAGGCCAATTTATCTGGTTCTTGCAAAGCCCCTGGTCTTTCCAGGACAGGACACGCATCATCTCCTACTGCAAAAAGGTATTGAGTGAGGTAGTGTTGGAATAGTCAGTAACTTGACAAGGTTTAAAGAGCCCCGGGAAGGCATATGCAGAAATACTCCCCCTTAACCCCCTTGTGGGTCCAGAATTCTATCATCAGAAACATTATCTTAAGGGTTGAAAGCCTAGTTGCCGCCAGGTATTCTCTTTTTATATGAAAACACCCTGGAAGAGTAATGCATTAGGTTGATACACTTTCATTAACAGGACAGAGCACTTTTAACAGGTGGCATTAATACAGACACACACTCCCCTAATCAACCCTTTTCAACCAACATCTGAAATGGTACTTTGAGGTTGCATGGGTTACACATATTCTAACTGTAACATTCCTTAGAACCTGATCAAGAGTTAGATGTAAGTACAACTCCAGAGCCCATTAAGGGAAGTTTGGAGGGTGTGAGGGTCTTTGGGGATCGAGTCTTAAGCATATCTAGATTTCTATAGAATTTTATTTTCCAAATTATGTGAAAAGAGGAAATGACTTCTCAGATAACTTTATAGGAGCTAAAGGGCCAAACAAATACAAACTGATCCAATCAGTGTGAATATGATCCCTTTTTTTTTTTTTTAAATTTTATTTATTTATTTGCCAGAGAGATAGAAAGAACACAAGCAGGGGGAGCGGCAGGCAGAGGGAGAAGCAGGCTCCCCGCCGAGCAGGGAGCCTGATATGGGACTCGATCCCAGGACCCCGGGATCATGACCTGAGGCAAAGGCAGAGGCTTAACCTACTGAGCCACCCAAGTGTCCCATGATCCCATCTTCTTAATAATAATAATTTTAACGACCCTCTCAAATGGCAACAACTTGTCTTTTTAATGGCTAACCTCAAAAACAGTTGCTTTTTTAAAAAAAACAAAAAAAAGTATGGCAATTTTTCAGCCAATAGTACTAATACTAAAGTTTAAATGTCATTGTAATATATTACCAAGTACTTGGTTCATATGGAAGTATGAAATGAAATTAATTTTATTTTTTTATTTATATATAAATACCCTTGAATCCAACTTTATTAAAGGTTAAGTAAGGGATCAACCTACTACACAGAACCTAAACTTAAGTTCTATGTAAAAATGGCTTGTTTCGGCTTTGCTCCTCACTCTAGAGCTTACATTTTTATTACTTTGGTGCCATGTGTTACGCTCTCTGCAGAGGCTGGAGATGGTAAGAGTGCAGATATTATGTCATATAAAATATGTACTAATTAGGAACTGTGAGTGACACAAATGCTAAGTCTACAAGAAAAACTGCAACAATTGTAACTTAATTTCCAGTGAATTCAAAATTACGCTAAAAGAAACGCCAAATGTTCTTTAGGTAATGTACTAACAACCCATTTTAATGAGTTTTGATGAACTTCTGCTTATTTTCAAGTTTAACAATAATAGCTCAGAACCAAGATGCAATGGAAAGAAAACCACAACTATCTTTAAAGCAGGGTTTCCATGTGTGTAAATACACACATGCATGTGGACACCCACCTACACACTCACCCTACCCCAGGACTTGAGAAATAAAATAAAAGCAAAAACTACATCCTATAGCAGAAAAACCACAGAGTTGGGGTAAGTTTCTACTTTTACAGATAACTATATACTTTCTTTCAGTATAAGTGATATAAGGCAAATAAATATCCCAAACTAATAAAAACAAGAGGACCTTACTGTCTGGTGCTAATCTAGAGTCAAGCAGAGGCCAAAGATAGAAGCTAATGAATACGTTTAAAAAATTTAACAATAAGGCTTAAGAAACACGAAAGCAAAATAACCACAACTCAAGGTAAAAAAAAGTCTACCCCGCTTCCCCAGGATCTACTTAGACAATTTACCATTCCTAACATATGAAGAAAGTATTAACTATAAATAACAGAGAGAAAACAGAGATCCACCACAACTTGGGATTTGGGTGCGGATGACTGCATCATGAATTTGTTTCCAGTATTTTTGGAAAGCCAACTGTCTTGGGTTAAAAATATGAAATACTGCCACAGTTAACAATAAAAAAGGAAAGTACTATGATACTCTACTCAAGGGGAAAAAAAAAAAAACAACAAACACAAATATAAAATTGTTTTCAATGTGTGAAGGTGCTTCAGAGACTCAATTTATTTACCAAAAAAAAACAGAGCTCACATTAGCCAAGTCCTGGCCTGACTCCAGGCCTTGGCACCTTGAAACAAGTTTTCTGACTATTACTGGTTTACACAGTGTGGTCAATCTCAAAACTCCAGCTTGCTACCATCAAATGTCAGACTATCCTGATCCTCCTTAACCATTATCATCATAAAAATGGTTATCAGGAAAAAAAGAGAAATAGAATTCGTGTGTTCTCAATGACAAGAGTTGTTTAAAACACAAAATGACAACCTTAAGTAGTACGTTATCTATATGTGACCTTTTATACACTATTTGCATTTATTATTTTATTTAATCTTCACAACCTGGAGATCTAAAAGAGATGTTCACAAGGGAAAAATTTTTGCTTGGTAGTTAATTTGACATCAGCAGATATAAACAAACAGTGTCCTATGGCCTCACCAAGAGCCAGTTCCCTGTATTCAGTAACGCAAATTTAAAATAGTAAAATGCTCAAGTCTAGGATAAACAAAGTAGGCTCTGCACAGTGGTCAGAATGGTGGCTGCCATTTTAAAAAACCTGTTCTTTAAAAATGCTATTGTGCAAAATCCTTCACAGGACGTCGACTCACCTTGCATCAACAACGTGGGACCTACTTGGGACGACCACGACCAAACGTGGCATGGCCTTCTGCTTCTACACCTACCTACGTGCCTTCTCCCCTGTGCCTCCTGACAGAACGTAACCCATTCAACGTCACCTCTTCACACAAGCCTGCCTGCACATCTCCACAGAAATTTGATCCCTGTGATCTCTGTCTACCACAGAGACTATTTCTGTTGCAGTACTTATTATATTTTATAATTTTGTTTGCTTGGTGTTTTCCCTTTGGTCTGTTTCTCCAACTCCACTATGCCTTCCATGGACCCAGAAGCAGTTAGGAACGGTCTTGCTCTGCGTGGCGCCTGGACGCGCTCGTAGCAGCGGCGGCTGAGTCTGTACTCCCGGCGTGTAACACCACACTGGAACTGTGACCAAAATGTTTCCGTTTCCGCGTCCCTCCCTATTAAAGAGGATGGGAATTTTGTCTTACACGTTTTTCTTCTCCTGGTGTCTTATCTGGGACGGTGATGTACTTCTCAAGTGGGATGAGAGGTTGGTCCCTGGAAGGGTGCCTTTCACAGGACTTGGAACAAAGTCTTAAAGGCAGCTACACACTTGTTTATCTACACCTCACCCCAGCCCCACCACAGATTGTGACCCCTCTGCTGCCCCGTTTGACGGAAGTGACGGACACTGGCGAGGTCAGTGAGCTGGGCATGGAAAGACAGCAGGGGAGCGGAGGAGAAAGACTAACAGCATTGCAGCAAGCTCTCAAAGGTGTGCCTGATCGGCGGACTGTCGTCACTGTTTACTCTTCAGCGCGCACAATTCCATGTCACCCCAACACAGAAAACAAAATGTACGGCGTAAGTGATAAACAAATAATCTGAAAACGAGGAAAATGCTTTGTGTATTTATGTACCACTGACTAGCCCAGATGTCCTCTGTACATGATCTCAAAGGCACCTGGAAACGGAGAAGAGGGCTCCCAGTTAAGGAAAATGAGGTTTGGAGAGGATTCTGTCACTTCCTGAAGGCCATGGAGCCAGCAAATGGCGGCAATGAGATTCACGCCAAGGTCTGCTCCTTACATGCCACGCTAGGTTGTCAGAAAGGACCGTTTGCTTATTCTCGCCCATTTTTCCTCCTTCCTCTGTCTTCCCTTTCCAAGAAAAAATGACAGTGACAACGGCAAACACTCTCTGAAGTGTGCTGGGGTCGGCGCAAAATGGTCGACTCTGCCTAAAACAGCACGTAACCTCGGCTGTGGTATAAAACACAGATATAAAATATTCTAGACAGCAAATAAATATATATACTTCAGAAATACATCTACAAATATAAATACTAAATAAAAATCAAATAGAAAACAGAAATGCACAGATTCACCGAGTACAGACAGTAGCTGAACTGCATAGATGATCTTGATTTCATGATACAGAACAGTACGTAGGACACCAACGGGAACATTTCGGGAATGAAAAAGTCCTATGAATTTCACAGTTAATTCAGGTTTGGAAGAAAACCCTCTTCGCTTCCTGCTAAACATTTTCTCCTGTACTGGAGTTTCTCTTAAGTCTACCATACCAAAAATAAATTACTCCAAGGAGCGCAATTGGTGGCTCAGTCAGTTAAACGTCTGCCTTCGGCTCAGGTCATGATCCCAGGGTCCTGGGATCGAGTCCCACATCGGGCTCCCTGCTCAGCGGGGAGCCTGCTTCTCCCTCTGCCTGCCTGTGTTCCTCCTCTCTCTCTCTCTCTCTGGCAAATAAATAAAATCTTCAAAAAAAAAAATAAAGTTAAGCATCTTCAAGACACAGGCCCATCTAACATTTACAGCAGGGCCAAACAGATGATACTCCAGAAGATGGAGGTCAGGGGGAAAAAAAAAAAAAAAAATCAAGCTTTCTGAAGAGCACACTACTTGTATATAATTCAAACCACTATATATTTATGTAAAATATTATGTAGCTTATTTCTATTAATTGACATAATTTGAGCTGAGGGAGTCAAGCGTGTGGCAATCTGATTTCATTACTCTTACTGACATTTCTAACTATGGGTACCATTTGGTGGATCAGAAAGAGAAGGATGCAATCAGACATGAAGGTTAAATTTCTCTTTGATTATACAATATCCAGTATTTTTTCACCCTTTAGAAAAAAACACTTCCTCAAAGATGTTGCTGACGCTTTAAATCTTTAAACTCTGTACATTTGTCAAAGAAGTGCTGCTCCTTTGTAAAAGTTATGGCTCTGTCTTCAGGGGGCTGCCATGTTGGTACCAAATTACACACAGCAGAACAAAAAGCACCTCACTACAGTTCAGTGAGGCACAGGAGCGGCCTCCAATGGCCCTTCTCAGATGCTATTTGATGATGAACGATAATATTAAGCTCCTACTTGAAGGCAGCCTACAATAAGTCTCCATTCCCTGATATTAAAAACCTGGAAAGGAACATAAAGCTGGCCTCCTACTATAATTTACCCCACTGGTTAAAGCACTCTTCTGAGATAACCAGCCTTAACTAGAGCAGGACAGGAAAGAGGTTGGCAAGAGGCTGGATACGGAAGGGTGGAGGCCCAACGCCAGGGGAGGATGGGAGAGGGCACCACTGGGGCACTGTTTTCCTGGACTGGTCAATCTGCACGATCAGCCTTAGATTTTAAATGTACTTACTCAAATCTACGGTAACTTAGGAGCCATCTGATTAAATGGCGTGAAAGCATTTCTCTGTATTCCCCTTCCTTAAAATCCATCAGCGGAGAGGAGAGAATGAGCTCTTGTGCAACAAGTAAAATGTCACCACCTCATATCACGAATTATGATGAACGGTAGCTGAATTCTGGGAAATTTCAATCCACGTTGGTAGTGGACATACAGCTCCTCAGAATTCAAACATGGTAGATATTTTTGTAACAGTCCTAAAAGCTCCATCAAATGACCCTTTTGTTTGAAGTGCTGATACTTCAGTGTGAGGGTCTGCTAGAAGACAAGGGGAGCAGTGAATAATCCCAGAGAAACCCCGCTCCACAGCCAGCAGCCCAAAGGGAGCTGTTGGGCAACGTGCAAACAAGCATCTTCACTCCCTGAGGAAGGAGGGAGAGGAGCAACACTGTGAGAGCCTCCGATTCCACTGCTGGCCCCCAAGGAGCAAGGTCTAAAAAGTGGGAGAGATTCTGCTTTAAGCAAATACGTAGCTCAAATGAGAAATGGGACTGATGCCTGGATAACTCACATCCCGAGAGCGGTGAAAACAAACGAAATCCAGCTATATGCAACAATACAGATGAATCTCAAAACACAATGTCAAGTGAAAGAAACCAGAATACATACTGAGTGGTTCCCTTTATATAAAATTCAAGCACAGCAAAACTAAATAATAGTATCGGAACTAAAGACCGTGGTTACCTTGGGGCAGAATGGAAGGCCTTGCACTTGATCAGGAGGAGGCCTGAGGGGGACTTCTGAGATGCTGTGGGTTTTCTATTTCTTGACCTGTGTAGCTGTTGCTTGAGTTTATACAGGGTGATAATTCACTAAGCTATAAGTTTATGTCCTATGGACTTTTATCTATGTGTGTTATGCTTTAATAAATATAGTGGAGAAAGAAGGAGAGAGAAAATAAATAAGTAATCCTACAGCTATCCTAAAAGAAAAAATGAGTCACTCAGTAAGTGACAAAAATCAGACTGCCCTCTGATGTTGCCCTCGTAACATTCAACATCAAAAGACAATGCCTACAAAGTTCTAGGAAAAGTTGGGGCGCCTGGGTGGCTCAGTCGTTAAGCGACTGCCTTCGGCTCAGGTCATGATCCCAGGGTCCTGGGATCGAGCCCCGCATCGGGCTCCCTGCTCCACAGGAGGCCTGCTTCTCCCTCTCCCACTCCCCCTGCTTGTGTTCCCTCTCTCGCTGTGTCTCTCTCTGTCAAATAAATAAATAAAATCTTTAAAAAATAAAAAATAAATAAATAATATTAAAAAAGAAAAGAAAAAAAAAAAGTTCTAGGAAAAGAAAAGGTTACTCAGTATTTTTATACCCAAATTACTTCTCAAATAAGAAAGGGCAGATATTCCCAAGTATGCAAGAACTCAGGACATAAAAGAGTCTCTCTGAAAAACAACTACCTAACAATTAAATCTAGCCAATTAAGCAGTAAGTCAAAAAGCCATCAACCCATTTTGAAAAAAAAAATAGTTTAAAAAGATAGTTACATATATTTATGTATAAAACTTTGGTATCTATCTCTATATACAGATTGACAACTATGTATGAGACACCTCAATGTTATCCGTAATTTTTGTTTGTTCCTCATTTGATTTTCCTCTCTTAAATACAAATAAAATTTAACATTTTAAAAACCACTGTTCTTTGGGGCGTGTGGGTGGCTCGGTCTGTTAAGTGCCCAACTCTCGATATCAGCTCAGGTCATGATCTTGGAGTTGTGGGACTGAGCCCCGCGTCAGGCTCCATGCTGGGTGTGGAGCCTGCTTAAGATTCCCTCTCTCCCTATGCCCCTCCCCCACTAAATATATATATTGGTTTTTACTTACATAGTTGCCTTTCTACCTCTTGACATACCCTTCTGTCCATGTCAAGAGACTCCTCTCAAATGATGGTCACTGAAATATAATAATTATGTTGCTGAGATTTTGAGTGAATTTTTTGATCTTTTTGAATGTTTTAAAATAATGAATATAAATTACCGTATAATAGCAATACAGTGTATTATTTTCCAAACTGAATTAGTTGGTATCCCTTCATTTTATCCTCCACCATCCCTACCCCCCACCAAAAAAAAAAAAAAAAAAAAAAAAAGGCCCTAAATGTAATGTACCTAAAAACACAGACCTCATTATCTATAATCTGTATCTACTGGACCAAGTGAGCCACGGGGTTCAAGGAAGAGCCACTGCCTTAATGACAACATAGGATCCCGCACAAGGAAAGGAACTGTACAGGATCTGACTGTTTTACAAACAGAGGACATATTCCAATGGCTAAACCTGCTTTCTTGTTAATCAAAACCAACACTCTGAACTCCAGGACATTTTCTCTAATAACTTACCTGGAGTTAACAAGGGAGGAGTTTCAAGCAACTAATTACTGCATATCCCAACGCAGCTGCCAGTTGGCGGCGTCCGCGGAGATGCCCACCAGTGAAGGAGCAGGCTGCCACCCTCACCCCTGCAGTGACAGCCGCCGCTGACTTGAGAGTCAACTCATCTGGGAGGCAAGAGCGAGGATGTTGCGCCTGGCTGCATCTTTTATAATAATTACGTGGAGGAGATAAGTGGAATGGAGACAAACGGATACGAATCCTCCCAAAGCACCCAACTCAGTTTTTACATTAAACAAAAACAAACTCTACCTTTTCTGGGATAAGTAAGTGTTTCTGGTCAATTCACAATCACCGGGAAGGCCAATTAAAGTTCAAACATAAGCTAGCAAGAATTTTAGAAATCCTTTTCCTTAAACACAGTGGATGGCTGTTCAACTGCGGATTACAGCTACAAACATCTAAGTATCACTAACCGTGCAGGGCAGTCAGAGAGCTGGACTTTCAAAGTTCACATCTCTCAAAAGACACAGTACATCTAACTCAGGCCACTGTTTTTGGCACAAGTTTCAAGACTCTTAAGACTCTTCAAGACTCTTTAGAAGAACGTTTTGCATTTTTCACTCCAGAACCATACTGTGAACCAGGTCCTGAAATTTCCAGTGGTGAAATGAGTAAACATTAACAGTAAAGTGATAAAATAAGAAAAATGTAAAAACAGTACTGAAGACACCTCTAGCCAAACGGCGCCGTGCTAATGACTTCTACTTTTAGATGACAAGTCGTGCTATTTAAACAACCAAATTTCACTGCAGACATCCTTCAGGAACAGGTACTAAGGCAACCACGCCGATGCCAGGCTGTGGGGAGCCGTGGGGGGCTGTGGGGAACCGGGGGAGGAAGAGCGCCTCGATATATTGATAATGATCCAAAACACCGCCACAAACTTGAAAAATTATCTGAGGAGAAACTAAAAACTGGACCTAATTCAACATCCATCTGGCATCTCTGAAAAAGAAGTAACTTAGGACTCCCTGTCTTTAAAAACTTTGATATTTCAAAGCTGCAAGTAAGGAAGACTCAAGTCTTCTGAACGAGATTATTTTAAAGACATTTTTGTGGTTGACATTTGAGTGATATGCCCGGACATGCCATCTTTGCTTGATTCCTCAGGTTTGGAATATTAAGCTGTTATCCGTAACTCACCCCTCTGGCTGTTGTCAAAATACATCATCAAACACTCCTATTTCAAAATAGTTCTGTGTTAAAAATTGTTACTCATAATACCAATATGTAGAATGAGTGAAGCAAGCAATACAAACTTCATTTCTCCTCAATATGAATAATGAAAATCAAGTCAGACACACACCTACGCCCAACATCAAACGCAGACTCAAATCCCAGTGGAATTAGGATCCAGAAGTCAATAGATAACCATGCAGACCAGCCAGGTTACATGATTCTGGAGGATGGGAGGTGGGTCCACCAAGAAGCAGGGTAAAAAGAAATGATGTGCACAAACGTAGTTGCATTAGGAAGCTCGTGTGTCCATTACCATGTGTGATACGGAACAATGGCACCCCAAATATCTTCATATCCCAATCCCCGGAACTTGTGAGTGTCAGCTTATATGGCAAAAAGGACTCTGCAGATGTGATTAAGTTAAGGATTGTAAAATGGGAAGATTACCTGGGTGGGCCTGATGTCATTGCAGTGGTCCTGCTAGGAGGGATGGGGAGCAATCAGTGGGAGGACCCCAGACCAAAAAATGCAGCAAATACTAGAGGCTGAAAAAGGCAAGGAACTGGATTCTCCCATTGAGCCTTTTGAAGGAACCAGCTCTGCTGATACCATGATTTTGGGTCCGTGAAATTGATTTCAGATGTCTGGCCTCTAGAACCATAAGAGAATACATTGGTATTGTTTCAAGCCACTAAACTCATGGCGATCTGCTATAGAGCCAAAAGGAATCGAATACACTGTGGAAAAAATATTCCGGGTGCTCAACTACATTAACTCTTTCAGCTATTCACAACATCACCTTTTTCAAAACGCCTCAACAGACGAGTCATAAAATGTCTATGAACATTGTTACCTCTCTGTCACACAAAGTGAGAGTAACATATTACATTTTTACTTTGACACAGAAAATTTGCAAAATATGCCTTCATTCTTACAGAAGCTATAAAACATTAGCAACAGTATAAAAACAAATATGCCCTTCCTATCAGACCTGAGAAATAGGCATTCTTCTGTTAAACCTATTAACCTCCATGCCGCTCTATTCTACTGGTTGTCTTCTGTGTGTGGTAGAAGTTTCAGTCAAAGAGAAAGAAAAATTATTGGCCAATCCCAAGCCCCCTGGCTACTCCTACTGGGGAAGGGAGTGGTGGGGGGACAGGAAGGCTGGAAAACCAGCGGAAAACTGCCTGTCAGTTATGTGCTCACTGCTCTCTTCCCTACTCATCACGGCCATGAAGGAATACAAAGGAGATGTGTGATGTCATCAACACAAAGACACTATGACTCTCAGAGGCGGTCAAGTCAGGACATCAGGTTAGGCAGGGGTTTCTCATAATTTTTTCAAAATGGCATTTGCTTCATGTTTATGCCAAAAATGGCTTGCAAAAACAGCTTTGTAATAATCCCCTCTGTGACCCTGCCCTTACTTCCTTTGCACAGTGATCCTGGGCTCAGTCTCATGACCTGCTTTGTGCAATGGGACATTAGCAAATGTGAACCAAGCAGAGACTTGGCAAGTGCTTGGCTGCCAGCCTCCCAGCCCCCACACACGTGAGACCATCCTCAATCACCAACCCACTGCTGACCCCGGATCCATGAGAAAGCCAAGTAAATACCAGCTGAGACAGTCTGGACCAAGCGAAGTGGCAGCAAATAAAATGGCTCTGTTTTAATCCACTAGGTTTGGGGGCAGTTAGTTGTGCAGTGAAAGCTAACTTGATATAGTTAATAAAGCTAACACAAACACATTGTAAAAATTTTGAATTAAAAAAAAAGAGTAGAAAAATAGAAATAACCTAGAGTCCCAATATACAAAGGTATTAGTCAAAAACTTTTTGATTAATTCATTTTAATGTAGCTATATAAACATACCCTATAATCAGAATCACACTGTAAATTCAACCTTACAGTGTGCTGTTGTTAGCATTTCCCATGACATTTTACATTCCATATTCTACCATAGTTTATTTAACCATTCTTTTATTGTTGGACTTTAAAGTGACTTCAAAACTTTCACTTTAAATACTGCTGCAATATATATATATATATATTTTTTTTTTTGTATAAACTTTTGACTGAGTTCTGGATTATTTCTTGAGGACAGATTCCCCAGAAAGAAACATACTACAACAAAAGATGGGGAGCATTCCCCAGTGCCTAATACATACAGCTAAAATACAGTCTGGGATGACCACACTAATTTACCCTCCATCAGCAATGTATGAAAATGTTCATTTCACCAAACCCTCACCATCACTCTGTATTATTCTATTTTAATGTCTTCGTTAACCGATATACTAAAAAAATGGCAATACGATTTAACCTGCATTTCTCTGACTGATAATAAGGGTGACTAATTTTTCAGATGGTTGGCCACCCATCATCTTATGAAATATGTGTTCTTGTGATAATCTTTCTTACTGAGAGATGAAAAGTACATGCCCTTTAATAGTAATTAAGTTGATAGGGTGAGGTCAGGGCAGAGATTTTTTAAAGATTTATTTATTTATTTATTTGAGAGACAGCGAGCACGGGAGTGAGCGAGCATGCAAGCAGGGGCAGGGGCAGAGGGAGAGAGAGAATCTCCAGCAGACTCCCCGCTGAGCACAGAGCCTAACATGGGGCTCGATCTTAGGACCCTGAGATCATGCCTTGAGCCAAAATCAAGAGTCAGACACCTAACCAACTGAGCCACCCAGGTGCCCCCCTTTTCAGAGAGAGAAAGCGCGCACAGGGCAGATTTTTAACCCCAGGTCCAATGGTCATGTATACACATTTTCTTTTTTCTAGAGAGAATCTACAGCCTTCATCAGCTTCCTTAAGTAGCGCATGATCTCATAAACTCTGAAAACCAGCCGACCTAAATGGTAAAGAACAGCATTAGCAGGTTCCACTGTTGGGATGCTCAAAGTTGTCCAACCAGTCACAGAATACATAACTAAATGAAAGGCAAGACAGGAGTTGTGTTTAGTGATGAAGGAAGGTATAGGAGGAGGTAAGAATGATGGCAAAATAATAGATTAAATGTGTATTTAAGTCAAGAAATTTAATAATATATATCATTGCATTCCTTTTTTTTTTTTTAAAGGCCAGCTGAACTCTCATCTCCACTTGCTACAGGTTGACTGACTGTCCTGTTATTACTGAAGCCCTCACCACCAATGTGATGGTATTTGGAAGTGAGGCCTTTGTCAAGTAATTAGGTCACAAGGGTAGATCCCTCATGAAGGAGATTAGTGGCCTTATAAGAAGAGACAAAAGAGAGATGACCGCTCTCTCTGCCACGTAGACATGACAAGAAGGGGTCTTTCTACAAACCAGGAAGAGGGGTCTCACTGGAAACCAAATCAGCCAGCACTGTGATCTTGGACTTTCCAGCCTCTGGAATGGTGAGAAATTTCTGTTGTTTAAGCCCCTTAGTCTATGACATGTTTTTATTTTTATTTTTTTTCTATTAAGAGAATTATGTCATATTTATTTTTTTATGTTATGTTAATCACCATACATTACATCATTAGTTTTTGATGTAGTGTTCCATGATTCATTGTTTGCGTATAACACCCAGTGCTCCATGCAGAACGTGCCCTCTTTAATACCCATCACCAGGCTAACCCATCCCCCCCACCCCCCTCCCCTCTAGAACCCTCAGTTTGTTTTTCAGAGTCCATCGTCTCTCATGGTTCATCTCCCACTCAGATTTCCCCCCCTTCATTTTTCCCCTCCTGCTATCTTCTTTTTTTTTTTTAACATATAATGTATTATTTGTTTCAGAGGGACAGGTCTGTGATTCAACAGTCTTACACAATTCACAGTGCTCACCATAGCACATACCCTCCCCAATGTCTATCACCCAGCCCATCCCTCCCACCCCCCACCACTCCAGCAACCCTGTTTGTTTCCTGAGATTAAGAATTCCTCTTATCAGTGAGGTCATATGATACATGTCTTTCTCTGATTGACTTATTTCGCTCAGCATAATACCCTCCAGTTCCATCCACGTCGTTGCAAATAGCAAGATTTCATTCCTTTTGATGGCTGCATAATATTCCATTGTTAGACTATGAAGCTACAATGATATTTATCCTACTGCAGTTATACTCGGTGTCCCAATTTAACAGTTTCTTAACTGTTCTTCAGGTTTCATTAGGTTATTGGCTCCATTAAAAAGGAACTGTGTCCTTCACAAGCCTGGGGAAGGTATTAGAGAATGTGCACTTGATAAAAAGCATTTAATTGATTCCTAATCACTGCCACAGAGCATACATAATGGTTAAAAGCATGAGGTCTGACTCTGTCAAGTCACCTCCTCTAGCCTTCGGTTCCCTCATCTGTAAAATGGGCAGAACAGTCACTCCACCTCACGGGAATACCTTAGTTAGGAATAACTATCTGATTTAAAAGAGGCAAGTACTCATAAATGGTAGCTATTGGGATGACGATTATCACTATTAGTGACACATTTTCAAGGTCACACACTTATAAAAACTACTCAATTTAAGACAATGGAATGCCAACTTACAAAAATCATAGCAACACAGAAAATTCTCTGTTGTTCAAAGTGGTGTTTGCTACAGTTCATGCAGTCCAGAGGTTATGATTTGACAGAATAAAATCTGCTAGGATGAAGTAAGAAGAGAGTTGTGATACACTGAGGTTCAAAACAGTGTTAGGAAGGATTCAAGGACAGACCAGGAGATTTTTGTTAAAGAAGCAGGTGAACAGCTAAGGTTAAAATAATAGTAATAATAATAATAATAATAAATTT
This sequence comes from Halichoerus grypus, assembly GCF_964656455.1. Lineage (NCBI taxonomy): Eukaryota > Metazoa > Chordata > Mammalia > Carnivora > Phocidae > Halichoerus > Halichoerus grypus. The sequence goes on from NC_135717.1 coordinate 55,862,476, forward strand.
TTTAAAAAAGTATACTGAGTGAGCAAAAATTCTGTGTTATCTATTAAAAGCCATGAATGAAAAGAATAAACTTGATCTTCTGGTCACTGTCCTAGGAACATAGCTGAAAAATATTCTCCACATTGTTGTAAAGTTGGGCAACTCACTTTTCCGCATTCTTTTCCAGCAAATTATAGCTAGTGAAATGTTCTGGATAGCAATTGCTTTTCCTTCGGTCAACCGAAATGACCAAACAATGAACCTTTAGCACCAACCATTGATCTTGCTAATTGCATCTGCCACTGTATTTGCTTCTTTTGTTTCTAGTCAGTCCTCTTTTACAATACCATTCCAACTGTTAAATGGTCAGAACACACAAAGTGACAGATTTAGTGCTTCACTGGCAATTTATATAAATGACTGCAACGCTGTTGTTGTAGTGAATCATGATTTATTTCTCTCACACGGCAGCACATAACCTTTTTAAATGCAAGGGGGAAAAGCCAACATCTCCTTAAAGTTTATATATGACCATCTACCGCTATATCCTATGAACTGGATTTGAAAGACAGCTGACCACATGAGTGACAGATTTTTCTTTCTGCAGCTATAACTTTATGCACAATCCACTCATGTATCCTGGGCTCAGTCAATGTTCTTTATTTGCATGTGACTCAGAAGAAGAGCTGGGATATACAGAAATGATGCCAAAACAGCTAACAGAACCTAGAATTGAACGGTTAAAACAAAGAATACTTGGGGTGGGAACTCTACATTTAAGGGTCCATGGATGGATGTGGGGCATCTTAAAACTCCCCAAGTTATATGTAAAATTTCCTATACGAAAATATACATTTTGGGGAGAGTTCCTCTATAGGTTTCAGTGGTTTCTCAAAGGGGTCGGTGATTCTTGAAAAGATGAAAAATGATGGCTTAAGGGAACATGACCTATTGTTGCTAAATAAAAGGGATTAAAGGTGGGGTGCCTGCTGGCTCAGTTGGTTAAGCACTGGACTCTTGATTGCAGCTCAGGTCATGATCTCAGGGTCTTAAGATCAAGCCCTACATCAGGCTCTGTGCTGGGCATGGAGCTTGTTTAATCCTCTCTCCCTCCCTCCCTCTGCCCCTCCTCCCCTCTCTGGAAAAAAAAAAAAAAGAAACCTAAAGAAATAATATTTAAATAAAAATTAAAAGGGATTAAAGGCATAATAAGCATGTGAACAATGAAATATCAAAGGACATCAAGTTTTACACCAAGGTGATAAATAAAGAGATGAGAGAAATGATTGGTGCTATGGGCTGAATTGTTTCTTCTCCCCTAAAATTCATGAAGTCTTAACTCCAGATCCTCAGAATGATACTGTGTTTGAAGATAGGGTCTTTACAGATGTCATTTGGCTAAAATTATGAGGTTATTAGGGTGGGCCCTAATCCAATATGGCCAGTGTCCTTCTAGGAAGAGGAAATCTGAACATACAGAGTTATATGTGTATGTGTGCACAGAGGAACAACCATGAGGACACAGAGAGAAGGCAGCCATCTACAAGCCAAGGAGAGAGGTGTGGAAAAGACCTGTCCCATACAGCCCTCAGAAGGAACCAATTCGACCGATATCATGATCTGGAACCTCTAGCCTCCACAAGTGGGAGAAAATAAATTTCTGTTATTGAAGCTACCCACGCTGTGGCACTTTTTATGGCAGACTTCACAAATTTAATGGTCTTAACTGTAACAGTGGATTAAGAGATAATTCAAAAAGCAGTTAGGACCAGGGCACTTGGCTGGCTCTGTAGAACATGTGACTCTTGATCTCAGGGTTGTCAGTCTGATCCCCATGTTGGGCACAGAGTTTACTTAATAAATAATAATAAAAAAATAAATAAGCAAGCAATTAAGACCAAGAGATTATTCTGAGGTTAAAAACAGGGTAATACCAAGAATGAAAGGGGAAACGGTCTTGACATTTGCAAGTAATATGGAAGAGGACAACTGTAATACTTCCATGCCCGCTACAGCACCTAGCCAGTGAGTGCAAGGTTGAGAGGATAAACTGAGTAAAAATAACTTCTTGAGACTGTGTAAATAGGCAAGAAAGAGGCAGAAAAATAATTATATTCCATCTGTTCATACTGAAGATTATCAAAAATTAATCCAGACTTCTGCTTTTTAGCCATGATAAAGTAACCGGAAAAAATGTATAATTGCTTCTAGACATTGGGCAAGAGGCAGCGCCAGACTCATCCCTGAGAAAAGGGAAGTGAGTGTGTGGAACCCTATGATCACCCTGATTTTCCCCTGGAAGCGTTTCCAGATAGTCATGTAGGAAGTGGGAGATCAAACAATACGGTGGCACGGCTGAGTGAAGGAGAGAGATCAGAGTTTGAGGCTACTAAGGTAGTAGGAATTAGTAGGGCAGGGTAGTAGAAACAAAGAAGCTATAAAGAAAAAGAGCGCCAGATAACTGCACAGGGGTTCCATATGTCTTTGGCTTAATAATAACTGCAATGTCCAGGGCAAGGCTAAGAAAGAAAGAAAGAAAAAAAACTAACAAGGGAAAAACTACAGAAGAGATAAAGCCAAACAATTACTGGAGTGTGCACAGGGCTAGGAAACATTCATTTCCAGATCAGCCAGAGAGGAGAGACTTCACTGAACACCCTGGTCATTCAACAGAGATCCCAGAGGTCTAGAAAAGGACTAATCGAGTCCACAAATAAAGTCTAGTCTGGACCAACCCTAACCAAGGTTAAAAGGAGGCCTTGAAAAAAATCAAGCTGGTCACAAAGAAATTAACTGCTTCCCCAATGAAACTCAAAAGCCTACCAAAGGAGACAAGAATATCTATACATTCAAAAATATACTATTCATATCTACTATGACATTATAATAAAAAATACTAGACATGCAGAGAAATAGGAAAAGGTGATCTATAAACGAGAAAAATCAGTCAACAGAAACAGATTAAGATATTACATCAGCAGACAAAAAATGTTAGAACACTTGTTTACAATGTGTTCAAGAATTTAAAGGAAAATGTGAACATAATAAGGAAATAAATAGGAACTGTTTAATAGGGAAGTGGAATTATAAGAAGAACTATATGGATATACTTGAACTGAAAGATGTAAGATCTGAAATGAAAATTTCACTGAACAGGCTTATCAGAAGATTAGACACTGCAGAAAGATCAGTTAACTTGAAGACACAGAGAACAAAACAAAACAAAAAACCAACTACCCAAACTGAAGCACAAAGATGGGGACAGGGTCTAAAGAGAAACAAAATAAGAAAGTTTTATACAGTTGACTTGTGGAAGATATCAGGCAGTCTAACATAAGTGTAATCTGACTTCCAGGAGAGGAAAGAGAAATGAGAGCTAGCTCCCTAATAGGTAATAAGTAGGTAAGTACATAAATATAGAAATAATGGCTAAAATTTTTCCAATTTGATGATTATTGTAAACCTATGTATCAAAAAATTTCTATAAAACCCTCAAGAAGTAGAAACAAAGGAAACCACAGGAAGGGAAATAATTAAACTGCTGAAAACCAATGATGAAGAGAAAATTTTAAGAGCAGTCATAGGAAAACAGACACATTACATAGACCAATAGTAAAAATGGCACCAAAACAATGCAAAGTAGAAGACAACAGAACACTACCCTTAAAGTGCTGAAAGGAAAAAACAACACTGTCAATCTAAAATTTTATATCTAGAAAAAGATTCTTCAAAACGAAGGCAAAATAAAGATAATTCAGATGAAGAAAGCTGAGAGAATCTGTGGTCAAGTGATACAACGAGAACTATAAAAGGAAATTCTTCAGGATGAAAGGGTACGAAATGGAAGCTCAGATCTATATCAAGGGGTAAAAAGCACTAGAAATGGTATGTCTGTCAGTAAATACTAAAGATTTTTTCTTTTTCGTTAACTTATTTAAAAGATAGCTTACTTAAAAAAATTATAACATTGTTACTTGAGATTTTAACATATCAACCCATTTGACATTTGTAGAACACTACAGGATACATAACATTTTCATGTGTATATGGAAAATTCATCAATTCAGATAATATGCTGGGCCATAAAACAAGTCTATAAAACTTTTAAATAAGGAGAATCATACATATTATGATTTGTGATCATAATTAAATTATAAATCAATAACAAAATGATTGCAAAATCTTCAAAAACAAATCATCTCTAAATAACCCACATGCCAGGGCACCTGGGTGGCTCAGTCAGTTAAGCATTCGACTCTTGGTTTGGGCTCAGGTCATGATCTCAGGGTCATGAGATGGAGCCCTGCATTGGGCTCCATGTTCAGTGTGGAGTCTGCTTGAAATTCTACCCCTCTCCATGCCCCTCTCCCCACTCATGCACACACTCTCTCTCTTTCTCTAAAATAAATAAAATCTTTAAATAACCCTACATGCCAAAGAAGAAATTACAAGGGAATTGGAAAATATTTTTAAATGAATGATAGTTTATGGGTGCCTGGGTGGCTCAGTCGGTTAAGCATCTGCCTTCGGCTCAGATCATGATCCCAGAGTCTTGGGATCGAGTCCCCCATGGGGCTCCCTGCTCAGCGGGGAGCCTGCTTCTCCCCCTCCCTCTGCTGTTCCCCCTGCTTATACTCTCTCTGTCTCTCTCTCAAATGAATAAATAAAATCTTTAAAAATAAATAAAAATAAATGAATGATAGTTAAAACATAAAAACATGTGGGATGTAGCTCAAACAACCACTAGAGAGAAATACATATCTATAGGTCTATAAATGCTATATTAGGAAAGGAGAAAGACTGAAAATCAATGATCTAAGCTTTCCCCTAAAGAATTTAGAAAAATCAGAGCAAATTATTCTCAAAGTGAGCAAAGAAAAGCAAATCAATGAAATACAAAACAAAGAATAAAGGAATTCAATCAAAACACCACCAGTTTTTTAAAAAGAGAAATAAAATCGATAAAGCCTAGGCAGACCAATTAAAAGCAAAGAGGAGAAACACAAATTACTACCATCATAAATAAAAATGGGGAGGGCGCCTGGGTGGCTCAGTTGGTTAAGCAACTGCCTTTGGCTCAGGTCATGATCCTGGAGTCCCGGGATCGAGTCCCACATCGGGCTCCCTGCTCAGCGGGGAGTCTGCTTCTCCCTCTGATCCTCCCCCTCTCATGCTCTCTGTCTCCCATTCTCTCTCTCAGATAAATAAAATAAAAATCTTTAAAAAATAAATAAATAAAATAAAAAATAAAAAATAAAAAATAAATAAAAATGGGGATATCATCATAGATGCTACAGATCAAGTTAGAAGAAACACAAAATTACCAGTGCTCAAAGAAATAGAAAAAGCTAAGGAGTCTTATATCTATGAAAACAAAATTATGAATTATGAATTCATCATTCAAAACTTTTTCCACAAAGAAAACTCAAGACCCACAGGGCTTCACTAATGAATTCTTTCATTTAAAAATATCAGTTTTACAAATTGTATCAGAACAGGATATTCCTAATACAAAAACTGTACATAGATACTATAAGAAAGGTAGAGAACAATATCCCTCATGAACTGAAGTAAAAAAATTTTCAAGAAAATATTAGCAAATCAAATCCAGAAATACATAAAAAAAAAAAATACAAAAATCAAAAACCGTATGATTATCTCCATAGGTGCAGAGAGAGCATTAAACAAAATCCAACACCCTTTCATGATGAAATCATCCTACAAGAAGGAACAGAGGGCACTTCCTACACCTGACAAAGGTCATCTACAAATAACTCACAGAAAACAAATTTAATGGGGAAAGACTGGAAGCTTTCTGTCCAAGATCAGGAATAGGATAGAGATGTCTGCTCTTATCACTTCTATTCAACATTGTTCTAGAGGTTGCAGTCAAAGCACTTAGACAAGAAAATGAAATAAAAGGCATCTACATTAGAAGAGAGGAAGCATAACTATCTTTAATTGCAGATGACATGACCTTGTATATAGAAAATTCCTAAGGAATCCACTAAAAACTAAAACTAAGAAACAAGTTCACCAACATTAGAGGACACAAGATCAATATAAAAATCAATTGCATTTTATATACTAGCAATGAACAACCTGAAAATATGTACAGAAAACAATTTTATTTACAATAACATCAGAAAGAATAAAATGTTTAGGAAATTTAACAAAGGAAGTGTAAAGCATATACTCTGGAATTGACAAAATATTGCTGAAAGAAATTAAAGAAGATCTAAATAAGTGAAAAGACATTTTATGTTCATGGATCTCAAATTTAATATAAGACAGTAAGCTCTCCAAAATAATCTACAGATTCAATGCAATCCGTATCAGAAGACCAGCTGGCTTCTTTGTAGAAATTGATAAGCTGCTCCTAGAATTCATATGGAAAGTCAAGGGACTCAAAATAGCCAAAATAATCTTATAAAAGAATAACAAAGTTCGAATTAATATGTCCCAATTTCAGAACTTAATACAAAGCAACAGTATTAAAGACAGTGTAGAACTTCCATTGGATAGACGTATGGATCAGTGAGACAGACTTGAGAGTCCAGAAATAAAATCATGTATCTATGGCCAAATAATTGTTAACAAGGGTGCCAAGACCACTCAATGAGGAAAATACAGTCTTTTCAACAAATGGTGCTGGGACAACTGGAGAGCCACATGCAAAACAATGAAATTGAACCTTTATTGCAGCACATAACAAAAATTAAATGGATCAAAAGGGATCAAAATTCTAAACATAAGAGCCAAACTTGGGGGAGACCAGGGAATTGTGGAATGACAGCTAATGGGTACAGAGTTTCTTTTTAAACTAATCAAAATGTTCTAAAACTGTGGTGATGGTTGTACAACTCTGAACATACTAAAAATGCTGAATTGAATACTTCAAATGTGTGTATTATATGGTATGTGAATATTTCAATAAAGCTTTTATTAAAAAAAAAAAAGATAATACAGTAATACCAAGTGGGCTTTAGTATAAAAATATGACACTGATGTAACATGTGAACAATCAATGTAATTTGCTACACTGGCAAATAAAGGAGATGGTTCTAGTTAGCTACTGCTGTATAACAGGGTACTCCAAAAGTTGGAACTTAACACAAATAACATTTATTATCTTAACACTTCCCAGGGTAGGAATCTGAGAGTGGCTTATCTGGGTAGTTCTGGATCAGAGTCTTTGCAAGGAATAGTCGAGCTGCCATTTTGGGGCTAGTCAATGACTGGGGCTGGATGATCCACTTCCAAGTTCATTCAATAAGGTTGTTCGCAATATGACAACTAGCTTTCCCCAAGAGCAAGTGACTCAAGAGAGTGTGAAAGAGAGAAAGGGCAAGAGAGCATACCCAAGATGGAAGCTGCAGTGTCTTATAATTTAATTTCACAAGTGACATGTTGTTATTTCTGCTGTATTATACTGGTCACAGAGATCAATGGGAGCAGACTGCACAAGTGTATGAATACCAGGATACAGGGATCATTAGGAGACACCTTGGATGTACCAGAGGAGAAAAATCATATGATTACCTCAAGACAGGCAAAAACAAAAAGAAACAAAACAACAACAACAACAACAACAAAACCTTTTGGCAATATTTAATACCCATTCATAAAAACTTAAAGGAAGCTAGGAATAAAAGGAGACTTCCTCAACCTGATAAAACAGTGTTTTCTAAAGACATATAACTAGTATCCATTTAACAGTGAACAATAATACTGTCCCCCTAAGATCAAGATAAGGCAAGGATATTCCTTTTCACTGCTTCTACTCCACAGTGTAGTGGAGGGCCTAGCCAGTGTAATAAGACAAGAAAAACAATAAAGAATAGTAATTGGAAAAAAAGAAATACAATGGTCTTTTTGGGGAGACAAGATGATTAGGTATGTAAAAAATCTTAGGAAATAGGCCACAAAGAAAAAAAAAGAAAGTCAAAACAAATAAACCAACAAAAACCCTACCAGACCTAGACTTATAAGGGAATTAAGAAAAACCACAGGAACCAAGGTCAATTTACACAAAGTTTTTGTATTTTTAAGTGCTAGCAATAATGAAAAATGAAATTTAAAAAATTCCACTCACAATAGCATCAAAAACCTAAAATACTTAAGGATAAATTTAACAAAATATATGCAAGTAAAAACTATAACATTGCCAAGAGAAATTTTAAAAACCTAAACAAATGGAGAAATATATCATGTTCACAGATTGGAAGGCTCTATATTGTTAAGATGCAAATTCTCTCAAACTGGTATGTCACTTCAGTCAAATTCCAATCAAAACCCCAGCAGGCTGATTCTAAAATGTATATACATGTACAAAGGACACAGACTAGCCAAAACAATTTTGAAAAAATAATTTATGCCATGTGATTTCAAGACTTCTTCCAAAGCTACAGTCATCAAGGCAACATGGTACAACAAGGGAACATGATATACCTACATTTAAAGCGTAAATTAGCTTTTGACTAAACACCAAAGCGATTCTTTAGGAAAAAGAAATTATTTTCTACTCATGGTGCTGAAAACATTACTTGTATGGAAAAAAATTATATCATACACATAATTTGAGCTGATCATAGACCCAAGCCTACATGAAAGCAGGGTTTTTCTTTCCTCCCCCTCACCACCCACTGATACCTCCCAAGGGACTCAGAACAGCACATGACACAAGGCTGGTGCTGAATAAATATTTGGTGAATAAAAGAACTATGCATGAGAAAAGCAACCTGCCACTGTAAAAAATAACAGGAAGGGACCAGTGAGTGGGACAGGGAATGGTCAGGGAAGGGCTCACTGAGAAAAAGTGTCATGTGAGTTGATAGCTGAAGGTACCACTTCTGCAACTAGTCGGGAGGTGACAATCCCAAGCAGAAAGCAAAGATCATGAAGAACTAAGAGGCAGACATTGAGAGCAGCCCGTGAGTGAGTGAGGGGCCAGAGCAGCATAAAAACATGGAGGCCAGATCATCCAGGGTCTTTCAGAGGGTATGTTAAGGGTATGTTAAAGAATTCTAATCCCAGAAGTGATGTAGCCCACTATGTGGTTTCATAAAACCATCTTGAGTGCTGTGTGAAGAATGGATTGAAGGGAGCGAGGTAGGAAGCAGGGAAACCAGTTAGGAGGCTCCCGTAGCATGCCCAGTGAGCCGAGGGGTGGCACACTCCTCGCAGGATGGAAGTTCAAGCGTAACACTATAGAGCTGGCATTCTAGCAGATTTGGGGATCAGCTGTAATTTCCGTTTGTCATTTTCAACTATTTGTTTTGTTGTTTCCTTCAAAGATTCCCTTTATGAGGGGAGGGACCCTGTCTATTTCATTTAGTACTGTGCCCCAAACCCAAAAGCTTACAGGAATACACCGTAAGGAGCTGGAGGTCAGAATTCTGACATGGTCGATAGGGGCTGCCCAAGGAGAAGAGCCATTCTTCTTAGAATAGCAAATATAAAAGGCAACAGAGAGGGTACTGGGCTCTATTCAAATCGCGAAACGTATGTTGACAATGAGCATGGGGATGTTTGCTAAAATTAGAATGCGTGCTACTGCCTAAACGTTTACGGAAGTACAAACGGCACCATCGGACGCTTCCGCGCTGCAGGTGGTCAACTCACGGAATTAATACTCAGTTGAAAATGTGAACAACTCGGAAAGGTCTAGATAAACATAAATAAGCAAAGCCACAATGAGCTGTGATAAGGCACAGTTTTGGGCTCTATCACTCAATCTCTGGTGTTGCCAGCATTAAGGACACCATCCTCCACTTTACCCCTATCCCAGCCGTGGCCCTCCAAAACACACTCACACATACAACACCATTCAGGTCTAAGTTAGTATAACATGGCTTATTTTTTTTTTAGTACAGGAATACTATAATATCTAGGAGACGGCTTTGAGGGAAATGGTACATAAACATAAGATATTATATATGTATTTAGGTGATAGGAACTGTAGTTACAGATACGCCTCTGGAATAAAAAAAAAATGAAATCTAGAATCTCAGTACCGCCGGCCTTTCTCCCAGGGCAGGAATACATTTAGTGTCCTATTAAATCAAAGAATGGTCCACTGCAAACAGTGGCATGCCTTACCAGCTGGTGTTAACACAGACTGATGCACATGTTCAATCACACTGAACCTGACAGTGGGCTTCCTGAAATTTATAATACAGAATGGAAACGTTTTTGTTGTAACTTCCCACCCCTTTTAAGGCAATAACTCACCAGGCAGAAATATAATTCACTGAGGATTTTTAAAATCCACACTTAGAGCATTTTCTGGGGTTAAAAATTCACTGAAATATATAAAATGGAACTTGTTAAAAAATATCATGTAGGAGACTGACGGGAATCATTTTTGATTATCAACTAAAACCATGGGAATCAAAGCATAGGAAATATTTCTTGTGAAGTTTGTCGAAAGAATATTAACACAGAAATAAAACGTAAAAGCATGTAATAGAATTCCAGCCAAAACTGAAAGTTTGGTCAAGATTTCCTAGTCCTGGCATTTTCTTTATTTTTCACAGAATAAAAATTAAGGCATCTGTCTGGAATCACTCTCATCTGTCATCTAACAATAAATGATGTTTTTTAATTGTTTCAGTATTGCTATATTTATGGATATACTATTTAGGGGAATACTTTTTGGGGGGGTGTTCTTTTAGCTTCTTTTTAAAAAAAAATTTTTTGAGTATAGTTGACACACAATGTTTCAGGAAATTTCAGGTGTACAACACAGTGATTCAACATCTCTATCCATGATGCTGTGCTCACCACCAGCATCGCTACTGTCTGTCACCCCAGGACACTGTTACAGTCCGACGGACTACGTCCCCTTCCATCCCCATGACTTATTTATCCCCTAACTGGAAGCCTGTATCTCCCACTCCCCCTCCCCCAACTTTGCCCACCTCCCCATCCCCTTCCCTCTGGCAACCATCAATCTATTCTGTGTAAATGATTCTACTTTCTGTTTATTTGCTTTGTTTTTTAGATTCCACACGTGAGCAAAATCACATGGTATTTGTCTTTCTCAGTCTGATTTATTCCACATAATACTCTCTAGCTCCATCCATGTTGTCACAAATGGGATGATTTCATCCTTTTTTATGGCTCTATGATACCCCACTGTACATATACATCACATCTTCTTCAGACGAATGCTTACTTCGCAAGTTAAAAGATCTGAACTAAAAATCTGATTTCGTCAGGATCAAGCCATGTCAGTAACATAGCTTTGGTCAAGTCACAATCTCCCTATACACCTTGGTTTTGCCACCTTTAAAACGTGGCCAAAGAACTTTCCTTGCCTACATTATAGAACTGAGATTAAAGTCCATGAAACTATTCGGTAAACTGTATTTCGTGTAAAAACTGAGGTATTTACGTAATTCCACCTAGCCTAAAAGTCACTTCAAAAATATGTTTATGATCAACGGCCAAATTCAATTTTGTACAATTAGCATACTTTGTAATTCCATGAAGTAAGTACTCACCACTCACTGCTCTATTAAACTGGCATATCATGAAATTTGGCAACCATTTCACAGACGATCTATTATGTCTTTGGAGGTATGTATCTTTTTGAGTATTTAATCCAGAGAGCCTTTCCCCCCTGTAAAATGCTGTATTTTTATATTTTACTTTGTCCTAGAATGGATGTAAAGCAAAATCAGTGAAGGGGCACCTTGGGGGGGGGGGGCGCAGTTGGTTAAGTGGCCAACTCTTGGTTTCAGCTCAGGTTGTGATCTCAGGGTCATGAGATCGAGCCCCACATCAGGATCCGCGCTCAGCGTGGAGTCTGCGGGAGATTCTCTCTCCCTCTCCCTCTGCCCCTCCCGCTCCTGCTCTCTCTCTAAAATAAATAAATCTTAACAACAAAAAAAGCAGCCGGTGGTCCTACCCTTGGTTAGCCTGGTGTAGTTATCACAGATTGTGGTGGAGTTCGTCCCACCTTCCAGTGTAATTTGTGTAATTACCAGTTTATTATTAAAATTGTGACCCTGGAACTGAATGGACGGCAGTGAAACCCTAACTTCCTGCCAGGCCTCTCATGAACCCCGAGTGTTTGCCATGTGGAGCTGCTCCCCTGGGCCTTCAGTCTCCCACTCCCCAGCTCTGCCCCTGTGCTGCTTCTTGCCGTCCACACAGGAAGCTGATGGACAGCCATTCTTCTACCCACAGGTTCAACCGACCCATCAATGTGCTCTGGAGACTTTGGCTTTCTGACCTTCTCCCTGTCAAACGGGTGGGGCGTGGGCAACCGCTATGCTTAGACTGTTTGAGATGAGCCCCAGTTTCAGAAAACCGGCCCCTAGGGAGTCAAAATTTTATAGTATAAAATGCAGTGTGTGTGTGTGTTACATGTACACATACACACACACAGACACACAGACACACACACACCTGTGTACCTATGTTCACTGACCTAGTACTTATTGAGCAGCTGTACTTACTCCTGAAACGGGGCTAAGTTCTAGATGTGGACTATTCTTTAATCTTCAGAACCACACTATGACCAGGGACTACTACGAGCCCCATCCACATGAGGTACAGAAGGTAGAATAACCTGTCCAAAGTCAGAGAGCACTGAACCCTAGCCTGGTGATGAAGAGGCAAGCCTCTACATCCTATAGTACACATTAAAACACGTGTTGTTGTTGTTTTTAAACCTCTGGTTAAGATACCTGGGAAGCAACCGGATAAAAATAACACCAAACACAATAAACAAGACACTTACAATCTGGGACTTGATTGACCAAAAAGAATACTGCATTTCCTTCTTGCCTGCCTCCGTAAAGAAAGCATTTTTCTTTTGCTCCTCAATTCCCATAAAGGGATTAAGAGGTATAACACAAAGGGTTTTTTAGAATGGTATCTCCCCTCTTTCTTAATTCTGTTCATTCTACACAATTATAACTGGAGGAAAATTCTCAATTGCTGACATCACTTACTCTTTGAATGGAATGAGTGTTTGTTTCCACTCTTCACAAATAGGCTAGAAAGGATACATATGCTTCTCCTATTTCTGTAATAAAAAATCCTATTGATTCCTGGCATACAAAGCAGGACGCTCCACCTGCTAGACCCAAGTGATGCAGCACTGCACACGTCCCTCCCACAGGCTGCTTAAATTGCTGTAGATATGGTTCCAACATCGAAACCCCTTTGCTTTGTTGCATGTCTAGCTGACCGACGTCCTTCCCTTCTCCAAAGGCAATTACCTGGGGGACAAATGCAGGAGAAGAGGTCCCGGGACTGTCTAGAAGCCCAGAAACCAGAAATGTTTCCAGCAAGAACAAGTCAGGGGACCCTGGACAAATTGGCAGAGACCATGCAAAGACATACAATGCCCATCTTCAGCTCAGAAGACAACAGCTGTCTCGTGCACGAGAGAAAAGGCAGAGCGGAAGAGAGGACAGCTCAGAGAGCCACCAGCTCTGACATCACAGTGAGGCTGCTATCCACTCTGGCGCTCCGTCTGCTTGGAAGCCTGGTCAGGGCATGTGCCCTTCCTTCCTCCCTAGCAATGCAGGCCTTTTCTCCACTCCACTCACTCATTCTTCCACTAAATACAACCAGGTGAAACTTTACTTAGTCACATCGCTATTCTTTTGAAGAGACTGACTATTGGCTGCAAATACAGGTCCCAAAGACACCTTCGGATTCAGGCAGGCTCAGAGGAAGATTTCAGCTGTGTCTACTTCCTGCTTTCACTGGCAGAATTAACTGCACGTGTCAGGAAAAACACTTGTCCTATGAAGCGAAGCATGCCCACTGCACGAGCACGGGGGAGCCACTGTGGGGCCAACCGGGGGACCCACAGTCCCTGCGGTGGCCACAGATACCTGCTTGGGAGCCAAGCCGACTCATCAAGGTCCCCAATCCTTCTGACTTTAGTGTTTAGGAACTAGAGAGCTTCAAGGCTCTACCTTCTATGGTCACACCCATGGAATCTCATCTACTTGGTGGCATGACATTTATGCTGATAACTCCTCAAATTAGCCCAGACCTCTCCTCCAACTCCAGACCCCACTATCCAGGTGCCCTCTCGATGAGACATCCGAAAGGCATCTCAAATTTAGGATATCCACAACTCAGCTCATGACCAGCTCCTCTCCTCCCCACGTCTCCCCACCCCTTCCCGTTATCTTCCCCACCCTTTTAGCTTCCCAGGTCCAAAACCTCACAGTCAACCTCCACTCTCTCCCTCTCCCAAGTCATCACTAATTCCCATTTGTTCTCCCAGAATCTGACCATTATCACCATCTGAATGAAAGTAGAAGGGCTGCCTTCCTTCTGGAGGCTTCAGGGGAAAATCCATTTCCTTGCTCTTTTCAGCTTCTGGCTTCTGGAGGCTGCCCACATTCCTTGCCCCAAGGCCCCTTCCACGGTGCATCACTTCAACCTCCTGACTCAGTCATGGCATCTTCGACTACTATCTCTGACCCTCCTGCCTCCCTCTTATAAAACTCATATGATTACACTGGGCTTACCTTGGTAATCCAAGATAATCTCTGCACCTCCACATTCTAAATCACGTCAGCCAAGTCCTTGTGCCATGCAAGATGTCAAATGCCCAGGTTCTGGTGATTGGGGCAAGGGCGCCTTTGGGGGCCATTATTCAGTCTGCCATACCACCTCACTCAGAGCAAAAGCCCAAGTCCTTACAATGCCCACCAGTTCCCATGTGATCTAGTCCCCACCTCCGAACTGAGCTCACCTCTTCCAACCCTCCCCTCGCTCACTGCGTCCCAGCCACGTGAGTCATGCAGCTACCCAACACCAGACCATCTCAGGACCTCTGCACTCGCTGTTCCCCCTGCCAGGAAAGCTCCCTCTCTCGTTTAGGTGTCTGCTCAAATGATACCAGCTTATGAGTGAGGCCTTCTCTGCTGACTCTGTATAACAGAGTGCCCCAACTGGGACACTCCCTTCCATGCTAATTTTTTTCACGGAGCATTTATCATCTGATGTGCTATCCATCCATCCATGCATCTGTCCTCCCCCACAGCAGGATCACAGGGGTGTCTGTCCCTTGTTGTATCTCCAAGAAATAAGCACGAAGCTAGGGCCCAATAAACAGTTGATGAATAAATGAATTTTACTTTACTGGAAAGTAAGTTCTTTGAAGATAAGACCTGGCCTAAAGCAGGAACTTAATAAATGTCTGAATGAATAAAAAAAATTAATGGGTGAATGACAGACCCAGTTTGCATCTAATTTGCTATAGGTATATGGACCAACATCAAATCAAGTGCATTACTGCTTAGCAATCCGACACAACAGGTAAAGTAACTTATTCAGGATTCGCAACAAAAGTAAAGTAATATAATTACCTAGAAAAAATTCCAGCCAAGCCCCTGACTTTATTTTGCTGTGTCCCTGAACATTTCAGCCCTGACACATCAGAACTCATCTGGATTCCTGTGCTTGGTTCAAATACCCTTACCAATAAGGCTTCAAGCTGTTAGAAATCCCAAAAGCACTTACTTCGCTTATTCTGCTACATAAAATATGAACATACAGGGGAGAGATCATTATCCACATTTGAAGATGCACCCAGGAGCAAACCTGCAGCCAGGGGATGCTGTAGGGACACACAGAACCCACTTCAAGTTCATCGGTCCCTAGCTCAGTCATCAGCCAGCCAGGGCAGCTCCAGAGGCTCACCTTAGCCATTGAGGACAAGTCAAACCAAAGACATTCCCGCTGTGGCTGGATGGCTAAGGGAGGGGCCAGGGCGGCGGCGGGGTCGGGGGGGAACCCCACGGACAACGCAACCGCCGGGGAACCGCCGAGCCAAATAGCACCTGTGCTACCGAGGGCATCTCTTCTGCTCCCTGCAGTGTCATTATGGTCCGGCTGCTGACACACCAGCCCAGCTGGCCACGCGAGGCCATGCTGGAGCAGCTCTTCTCCTGCTCCCCTGGGGAGGCGAGCCAGCACTGGGCTTGATTCACACTTGGAAACCGCTTTCTGGGAACCCTTTTGCGGGCACGAATGGAAACGAGAACACCATGGTGGTTAGGAATCCTGACCCGAAGAACAGGCCGACAGGGTTCGAATCAAGCCTCTGTGACTCACTAGCTGTGTCCCGATGGGTGTCCCTCAGCTCCAGTCTTCTTACCTCTAAAAAGTCGGCTTATAAGTCACGATGATTACAGGAGACAGAGCAAGAAAAGCACTCGTCATGAGAGCCCTTGGCACAGGAGGCCTTCATACGTACTGGCTATTATAATAGCTATTATTATATTCCCATGTAGTATATTATTCTTGATTCTAAAAAAAAAAAATCGCCATTCAAAAATAAAGAATACATCTGTCTTCATCTTTAAATTAGATTTGTAACAGCAACTCCCAGGGGTTTATCATTTAGTTCCAGCTAAATATTTGCCTGTAATTAGGGGAAGCTGCCACCAGGCAGAAGTTGAGATTAAGCTTGCCTAGGTGTGCCTTAAAAAATAAAGTCATTTAGTGACTTTCTCCTCAATTCTACTCTTGAATAAAAAAATAATAATAATAATTTGTTACTGGAGAGCTTAACAGAAATGTTAGATAAATGTGACTAGATGCCATATTTTATTTATTTATTTATTTTTTTTTTTTTTTAAGATTTTATTTATTTGAGAGAGAGAATGAGAGACAGAGAGCATGAGAGGGAGGAGGGTCAGAGAGAGAAGCAGACTCCCTGCTGAGCAGGGAGCCCGATGTGGAACTCGATCCCAGGACTCCAGGATCATGACCTGAGCCGAAGGCAGTCGCTTAACCAACTGAGCCACCCAGGTGCCCTAGATGCCATATTTAAATAGGATAAGCAATGTGAGTTTTCAAAAGATAGAAGTACATAGGTGGGTGGTCACCTGGGTTTATTTTTCTAACAAAGTAGCATCTGATAAAAATCACAAAAAAAAAAAAAAAATCACTGATTAATGCCCTATATTGCCTCTTGGCTTGAAAAATGAAACAAAACAATAACAAAATATACTGAAAAAAAAAAATTTCTCCTAATCATAATAACCAAGGATGCACACCAGAAGCATGGAGTGAGCTTTTCCAAATTATATAAGAATTAGTCTTGAGGTGCTTGGGTGGCTCAGTCAGTGAAGCGTCCAACTCTTGATTTCAGCTCAGGTCATGATCTCGGGAGTCATGAGATCGAGCCCCACTCGGGCTCAGCACTCAGCACAGTATCTGCTTGAGATTTTCTCTCTCCTTCTCCCTCTACCCCTCTCCCTGCACATGTGCTCTCGCTCTCAAATAAATAAATAAAATCTTAAAAAAAAAAAAAAGAATTAGTCTCACACATGGAGATTTTGATTCAGTGGTTCAGGGAAGAAGCAGGTATTTGTATTCTGCAGAAGTCCCCCAGGTATTACTAATGCTATCCCCTATGGTTAACAATCACTGTACAAACTCTTTCTTTTGACAAGGAGTTTTTTGCCTTAAAAACTTTTGCAGAGATCTTTTCTTGATCTCCTGGCCTGTTCCTAAAGTAAGACGTGTCTACTTGGAACTCGTGAAGAGAAGGTGCTGAGCTACTTATCAGCCCTTGAAATCAGTACAAATTCCTCTAGACATTTTACAACAACAAAGTTGCTGAAGGAGATGGGGTAAGGGGGGCTGAAACTCGACGTCTGTTCCATGAAATCATGTGAATGCTTTTCCTTTAGACCAGCACTGCCCCACGGAACATCCTGGCTGGTGGAAACGTTGTGTACCTATGTTTTCCCACAGGGTAGCCACGAGCCACACATGGCTACTGAGCACTTAGAAGTGTGGCTTGTGGCTTCTATAACCGGAAGTACTGCTCTGGACAGACGTCAAACTCTGGCTGCGCGTGGCCATCCCAGTGCCTTGCTAACTGAGGCCCTCATTTGATTAACCTGTTCAGGACTCATTCCTTGAGCACCCACCTCAAGCCTAGCACCTGGCAGGCATGGGGGATAGAGCAGGGAGCAGAAACAAAACCCCACCCCCCTCTCATGGAACTTACATTCCAATTTTTAGTAACTGGCCTCTTTCAAACCACCAGACTCATGTGAGGTACTTGCTCCAAGAACTTTGGGTTAAATGTGTTTTTAAAAATTATGCTCTTTTGAAGCAGAAAGACAAATATTCATGGTTTGAGGGACAATACAGTTCAATGGACTAAAGAAGTTAGAGGACACAGAGAGTCTGCACAAGCAGAGAGAAGTAAGCACACCAAAACCTTCCAGAAGGGCAGAAGAGCCTCAGCCATGGGATAACACGTTTGAACGTTTTTTCCGAGGAAGGTCCTAAGCCCACCCTGGGCCAGGTGACTGGGCAGGCAGAGTGTTAAGAGTCATCTGCCCCAGGAGCAGGACCAATGGGTTCCCAGCTGGAACATATTTAACAATTCCCACTGGAGATGGATCAGAGGAGAACCAGATCCATGACTAGCGAAGGTATTTTCACGCAGCTGTAACAAATACTTTAGGTGATACAAGTTTTCAAGGGACTGAAATTAAAAATTAAGAGATTGAAAAAGTAAGAGTGATGGTTTGATTAGGAAATTTTTAAAAATCATCAGCTAGCAAAGGAGGAGCCTCAGGCAAGCCCATTACTACTAATCTTGGGCTCTTCCCCCGCCCTCCCCAAACACCGTGCAGGGGCTGAGCGGGCTGATCACCCCTCAGCAGTTTCTCAGGCCCTGGGTGCCATGTGGCTGCCGAACAGAGCAGCAGGACTGGTCAATCTGTAACAGCTGACCCCTGGGCAAGGACAAATGCTACTAGAAATGATCAGAAAGGGCACCTCGGTGGAGGGTGCCTGCCAGGAGGAGCGAGGATTGTTCAGAATTGCCGCATTTGGATCATTGTTATTAATTAAACCCCGAACTAAGATCATTCATCAACAACCTTACCTAGTTCTGGGGGCAGAACGGTCAGGCGATTCCCCTGAATGTGGAGTTCCTTAAGCTGAGTAAGCTCCCCGATTTCTTTAGGCAGCGAGATCAGGTCGTTATCCCTAAGGCTGAGCTAAATATAAGAAAACAAGGAGTTGTCAAAACAGTGTTCACGTAAAGAGGCGTTCAACAGCAACTCTCGTCCTTTCCCGTGCCCTCTCTCCTCTAAAGGCTCAATCCCCTCAATTTATTTACAAGTGCCTGCAGATGAACCAGAAACAGTTGCAGAAGGAGTGGTTGATTCCTGCAAAACAAACCGTACTCCTGCTCAAATTGACTTGATTCCACTCCTACAAGGGCTGCAGAAGTGAATTGATTTTCTAAGAATTTAGATAAATTACTTACTATCTGCAACTTTGTGAGCTTCCCAATATCTGGCGGCAGGATTTCAAAATCGTTGTCACTTAGATAGAGTGCACGCAGGGTGGCTGCAAATTAAACAGCAATATATAAACAGGGTGGCACGGAATCCAACCATTTGAGGTCTGATCAATACAAGGGAGTCCGCTTTGATTAATAACCCCGGCTCGGTGAAAAGCCTGTGACACACCTAGGGCTCACAATAATAAGAAGCAGGTCAAACTTAGATTTACTGGCTTATTGTGGGGCTGGTGTGTTCAGGAAAACATCTATATCCAAGAGGACTGACACAATTAACAACTCTGGACACCAGCAGTTTTTGGCACAGGGTTGCAAGACGCTTTCAAAAAAGATAGCTATTTTTCTTCTGTTATTTCCGACACACATTTATGCTCTGCATCCAAAGGGTAACCAAGAAAACCACTGTCACTTGTATCAACGCTGAGGGCAAAAGAACTCTATCATTGAAATGTGACTCTGTTAAAAATAAGTAACTAAAAGGCTTTCTGGTGAGGAAGACCATAATCACAGTTCATTGTTTCTGTAATCAGACTAATTATTATTATTTCTCTAGCCTTAACAACAAAAATAAATGAAGACAAAGGAGCTGACATAATGGAGCTTAAAACTAGAGAAACCCTAACTTAGGCAGAATATCAGTGATCAGAAACTTGTTCACAATATTACATAGTGATAACATGACGCCCAAACTATGGAAGGAGAACATTCTAAGGCATCTTTCTGATCCCTAACCAAAAAGGAGAAGTATAATCAGATTTGTCTGTTTGTTTGCTTACAGGTATTCAATTACATTCTAATGTTTTAAAATCCGACAGAACTCTATGTCAATACACACAACAAAATTTCCTTCGTGGCCCAAGAAAATATTTTAGAATTGGCTTCATGTGCTTGAGAAAGTCTGGGAATGAGAATATGCATAAGGTTATAAATGAAATTTTGGAGACGAGCTCAGAAAATTCAGAATCGCTGGATGCCATACGTGTTGTCACTATTTGGAGAAGCAGAACACTCATTTAAGGAAAGCAAATCTTTCCTAAATATTTTGTGAGTTCTCAGAAAAAAATCAGTTTTTCCTCATTTTTTATGAGTATCTGCAGCAAGAAATTTGTTTGCATAGAATGCAGGTGAAAAGATAAGGTGTGTTTCTCTGTGACAAACAATTTCTTCATGTTTGATTGCATACTGCAGACAAAAGAGACTACATCAATGAGATTACTTTTTAAAAGACTTAAAAGAAGAATCCTCCTTGGTAGCATCAAAAAATTCTGTTACTGGTTTATTAAGGGATATTTTTATAAATAATTGGTTGGAATATCTTTGGGGACATAGCTTACAAAGAGTTAACAGCAACATGGGAGGACACATACATTATCATATTTTTTTGGCATGCTCTTTAAAAAGTCAAGTTCTTTAGCTAAATGTGAGACTTGATCTCATTTAGGTACATAATCTCTATGCGGAAGTTAATATGACATTACTAAGTCCACTTGAGCGCAATGGTGTCAGGTAACTATATATCAAATATACATACTGCTGAGCTATGAAGGAATATTCAAAAGAAATGTGTGAAGAAAAAAATATATACGTCCAATAATTTCTCTTGGAGTTTGGGCCCTGGCAAATAAATTTCACTTTCAGAACGCAAAGTACCATTTTAAGGAGATTTATAGAATTAAAAGTTTCTTACTAAGGTAGAAGAAGTTTCCGGGAAGAGAATTTTCATTCAAGTTGTTGTAAGTCAAATCAAGGACCTCAAGAGCTGGGAGGGAGCCAAATCCTCGAGGCAAAGTGTTTAGTCTATTCATGCTGTGGTTGGGGGAAAAAAAATCCAAGACGTCACACACAAAACATACGTTCAGACAATACTCACATCACCTCTGTGTCACAGGCCTACGAGCCGTATGTGAGAGACTGAAAGCTCAGAAGAGGCCATAATTCTGCCATCACTTTATGTTCTTTTAACCAACACAGTAACTGTAGTCAGAGAATCTCCATGGTCATGGAACATTTGAAAATGTCTCATTTTCTGCAATGGTGATGCTTACTGTGTTACAGAAAAACTTCAAATCATCACAAAGTATCTGTCCTTCTAGAGAAGAACTTCCTCATGTATGTAGCAATAATAATTCCTCAAAAGATAGAGAGTAAGTTTGTAGTTTTTAGACTGTTGGCTTTATTTCATTTATTCCTCCCAATGGGAGGGAAAAAAAAATCACTTTTTTGTTCTGTAACTACTAACGTTCAAAATGATCTCCAGTCACGACAGTGGTTGCCAGGGGCTGAGGGGGACGGAAACAGGGAGTTGTTGTTTAATGGATACAGAGTCCGTTTTGCATGACAAGAAAGTTCTAGAGATTAGCTGCACAACAATGTGAATATACTTAATGCTACAGAATCGTACACTTAACGGTTAAGACAGCAAATTTTATGTCACATGTATTTCATCATAACTGAAAATCAAAAATATATATATGTGTATCTCCAATGAAATCTATTTTCTTATTTTCTTCAAGACCCTTATTTTTCTTTTTCTTTTTTTTAAAGATTTTGTTTATTTATATGACAGGGAGAGAGAGAGAGAGAGAGAGCACACACAGGGGGAGGGGCAGACAGAGGGAGAGGGAGAAGCAGGCTCCCCACTGAGCAAGGAGCCCGATGCGGGGCTCGATCCCAGGACCCTAGAATCATGACCTGAGCCAAAGGCAGATGCTTAACTGATTGAGCCACCCAGGCGCCCAAGACTCTTATTTTTCTTAATGTGGTTCCCTTTGAACATACTTAAAAGAGGATTTAAAAAAAAAAAATTTTTTTTTAAGATTTTATTTATTTATTTGACAGAGAGAGACACAGCAAGAGCAGGAACACAAGCAGGGGGAGAGGGAGAGGGAGAAGCAGGTTCCCCGCTGAGCAGGGAGCCCGATACGGGGCTCGATCCCAGGACCCTGGGATCATGACCTGAGCCAAAGGCAGATGCTTAAATGACTGAACTGCCCAGGCGCCCCTAAAAAAATTTTTTTTTACACTTTGAATTTTATTTTGGCACAGGGAATGATTGAGGGTTTTTTAAAATTAACATATAACGTATTATGTGTTTCAGGGGGACAGGTCTGTGATTCATCAGTCTGAAACAATTCACAGCGCTCACCATTTTTTTTTAATCTAATATAAGCTGAGATACTGAAAGGTCGGAGAGACTGTGATGCTAAAATAATTCTAGGCCTCGAGTGTTCTCATACCAGATACAATCCTGTCCACACCTGTCAACCACCCACCAGCCAGGCCAAACAAGAAAGAGCTGACAACACAAGAGGAAACCAAGAGAAAAGTGATTTCTACCTCTTGGGTAGAAAAGTCACTGGTTAACTTTACACTTACTAAAATGATCTCCATAGGGACACCTGGGTGGCTTAGTCAGTTGAGCGGCTGCCTTCGGCTCAGGTCATGATCCCGGGGTCCTGGGATCGAGCCCCGCATCGGGCTCCC
Organism: Halichoerus grypus; assembly: GCF_964656455.1. Classification (NCBI taxonomy): domain Eukaryota; kingdom Metazoa; phylum Chordata; class Mammalia; order Carnivora; family Phocidae; genus Halichoerus; species Halichoerus grypus. The sequence goes on from NC_135717.1 coordinate 55,885,259, forward strand.
TGCTCAGCGGGGAGCCTGCTTCTCCCTCTGCCTGCCATTCCCCCATTTGTGCGCGCTCCAGGCTCCCGGGAACGCTTAGAGCAGAGGCAGGGGCAGAACAGAGCAAGGTGAGATGAGCAGTCGGGCTCTAGTGCTACCAGCTGGGTGACCTTGGGGAAGTGAGTCAGCTTCTCCGACACCCAGTTTCTTCAACTGTAAAATAAGACAGCCATACCTTCCTAGCGGGGATGGGCAGGAGGATGAGAGCTGAAAAATCTGAAGCCCGTAGAAAGATCTGTGGCTCGCAAATGGTTCCCAAGAAATTAGAGCTGGAACCACAGTTATTTTTCACGAAGTCATTGTTTGAGAAACACTGTGCCTCAAACAGGTAAGCTCAGCCTGGGAGAAGACCACCGCGGGCAGCCTGAATTATCCCGTGTGGTTTTCCTATCTGTGTCCTACCAGCTGACCCTCACATCACTTCAGTGTTCTCAGACAAAGTTGCTTATGGCTCATTTGCGCCATAATGGTATAAATTCTTTTGACGGCACCTGGACATTTTTCCCAGTGTGTTTTGGAAATGGCAAAGTGCCTGCATGTGATGTAGAAATTTGTAAAACCAGGTAGTTGAAGGCTGGTCAGCATCTTTTTTCTTTCTCTTTTTCACAAGCTAGGAAGGCCCTTACTTAATGCTTCCCTTTCTAGAACGTTCCGATCTCCAGAGGTCCTCTCGTGTTCTTCTTGCTTCAATAAAACCTTCTTAGCTAAAGGTAACAATTTTTCTTACGTCCACAGTGACCTGCTCACACACTTAGCCAAAAAAAAAAAAAAATCCAAATTTGTGAACACTCAACAACGTACTTGGTGAAAACTTCTAAGTTTGACAAGATGAGCTCCAGCATCTCACTGGGTCAAAAATTATTCCAGAGGAGTTGGGCATGGTGCTTCTGCAGTCAGATTATCCCAGAAATAATTACCAACAGGAGTCGATGTGGCTTTATATTTTATGGAAATTAACTCTGTAAAATGAACCATGTTTAAGAATTAAAAACATAATACAACTTGACTTATTCAGATGGCCTAAAAATCCTCTCAGGCCCTGCCATCATCAGAATAAACAGCAAATACTATATAAAATTTTAAAAGCAACTTCTGGTTGAGCATGCTGAACGAAATCTGCATATGTGTGGCCTAAAGGCTCTGCTGTAGGGTCTCCTGTGTGTATATACATAATTTTTATTTTAATTCCAGTAGAGTTAACATTCAGTGTTATATTAGTTTCAGGTGTGCAATTTAGGGATTCAACACTTCCACATAAATCACCCGATGCTCATCACCACAGGTGCACTCCTTAATCCCCTTCACCTGTTTCACCCATCCCCCCCCCCCCCATTCTGCTCCCCTCTGGTAACCATCAGTTTGTTCTCTATAGTTAAGAGTCTGTTTTTTGGTTGGTCTCTGTTTGTCTTTGTTCATTTGTTTCTTAAATTCCACAAATGAGTGAAATCATACGGTATTTGTCTTTCTCTGACTTTCACTTAGCGTCATACTCTCTAGGTCCATCCATGCTGTTGCAAATGGCAAGATTTCATTCTTTTTTATGAGCAATATTCTATTGTGTGTATATACACCCCTTATTCTTCATTCATTTATCCACTGAAGGACACTTGGGTTACCTTCATATTTTGGCTATGGTAAATAATGATGTAATAAACATAGGGGTGCATAAATCTTTTCAAATTAGTGTTTTAGTTTTCTTTGGGTAAATACCCAGTAGTGCAATTGCTGGATCATAGGGTAGGTCTATTTTTCATTTTCTGAGGAACCTCCATACTGTCTTCCACAGAGGCCACATCAGTTTGCATTCCCACCAACAGTGATGAGGGTTCCTTTTTCTCCACAACCTCACCAACAGCTGTTGTTTCTTGTGTTGTTGATTTTAGCCATTCTGACAGGTGTGAGGTGATATCTCATTGTGGTTTTGATTTGCATTTCCCTGATGATGAGTGATGTTGAGCATCTTTTCACGTGTCTGTTGGCTATTCTGGATGTCTTCTTTGGAGAAATGTCTGTTCATGTCTTCTGCCCATTTTTTAATTGGATTACTTGCTTTTTTGGTGTTGAGTTTTTTAGTGTGTATATTTTTATTTGGGCTGCTTACTCTAAGGAGTCCTCTATTTATGACTTGCCTTAAACAGGGCTATGTAGGTATAATTCTTTATGCCACTTGAGGACAGAAATATCCTTTACCGAAACTCATGTTAATTCCTCTCCCAGAGAACGAAGAATTTTTGTTCAAACTTTGACAACCCCATCTATACAGCTATGTAATTAAATACAGAAAGCTTTACACAATCAATAGAATACCGAGAGCCCAAAAATGCAAACAGCTCTGAAAACAAGAGGGAACTAAGATGCATTTGATAAAAAAAAAAGAAAAAAAAAAGAAAGAAAAACTTTGTAACTCTGTCCTAAGGTACCTCCAACCCAACCAAAAAACACCTGAGCTCATGATGTTCTTTCCACAACTGTCCTCATCTTTATTTCCATTTCAGCTGCCCACGACAGACCCCCCAGGCATCACCCCATCCCATCAGCTACTGTCTTGTCGGTTTTATCTCCTCTATATTTGTCACCTAAAACCCCTCCCCCGCCTTCACTGTCACTGCCCTAGTTCTCCTGGAATGCTAATCTCCCACATGCTTAAGGGTCTCCTGACCTCTAACCCTACTTATCCCAAACTCCCCTCCACATGACCTTTCGCACAAAAATCCAAACCTTTTCTCATAGCTGCTAGTCTGCTGTAAAAACTTCATGGTCAGCAGGACAAAAACAGAGCTCCTTTACTCGGCACACAGGGCCCTTCATTAGCCTTTGCCTCCCTGCAGTTAGAGACCTGTGTTTACCGTCTGTTTCCCCACCTGTGATGTACGTGCCATAAAGGCTGGACGGCTACTACCCAGGACAGTGCTTGGCCCACCGCTGGGAGCTCAGGAAGTACTCAGTAAATAAACAGCAGGCATTCATGCTTCTTCGTCGGGCCTCCTCCCTTACCTTACCACTCCCTGCCTCACACTTTACACTCAGCAACACTCAACGACCTGCAACTCCCGGAACGTGCAGTACCCTGAGCTTTTAGTCCTGCCCTTCCCGCAGGCTAAGGCACCTTCACTCTGCTTCTGAGTCTGAGAAATTCATTTTCCTGCATCAAGTTTCAGCTCAAATACTGCCCCCTGCAGGGATCCTTCTGACAGCCTCCCCTGTGGACTGACACCCTCGTCCGTGTCTCCACAACCTCGGGCATGTCAGTGGCCCCACGGAGACTCCCACTGCTCCCCTACAGCCGGCTCTGCCCCACACTTAAGGCCAGGGACTGAGCCCCAACACGAGCAAGGTTCCTGACACAGATCACAGTCACGAAATCAATGAAATAATAAATAAAACGAAGATGATGAGGATGGTGGTGTTGATAATAGCTTACATTTACATGGTGCTTACTACCCGCCAGGTACTGCTCCTAGCGCCTTATATGTAAATAACTCGTTAAATACATGAATCAACAAATTAACAGTAAGAATGCATCGAGTTTTTTTAAAGATTTTATTTATTTGAGAGAGAGAGAAGAGAGTGAGCATGAGCAGGGCGGAGAGGGGCAGAGAAAGAGGGAGAAGCAGGCTCCCCGCTGAGCAGGGAGCCCGATGCGGGACTCGATCCCAGGACCCTGGGATCATGACCTGAGCCGAAGGCAGAAGCTTAAGCAACTGAGCCAACCAGGGATCCCAAGAATGTATCTAGTTTTATGCGTCCAGTAAATACATCTAGTTTTAGCTTCTGGCTTATACACAAATTAAACATAGGACTTAATTTTCAAAACAAAGATATAAACAAAGGATCCTTTCTTTTCTGCTTTGCCAGGTGGGTGTACAATCTCCATATTTGTAGGGGGACAAAAGCCATCTGATTTAAGTGACGCCCCCCCCCAGCTCTACTTCCCCTCAGACATCAGGAAAAAGAATGCTCACGGATCTTTCCAAGATTATCTCAACCAGAGGGAACATAAAATGAGTGTCTAATCACACTCCCCGTGGAAAGAATGAGCTCGACTAAAAATCATTCCATGAATAAGGTGTTTTTTCGTGATTGCTTCCTATTAAATTGATAAATACCTGGCCAGCTTCTATCACCATTCCATGTAAATCACTAACTAAACCAGAGCATTTAATGGTTATAATTTAATGAATATATTGCTTCACATAGGAGATGAAGCATGAGTGGGCAGCTTCATCTAACAGCTACAACAGTGAAGATGGAATTCGGGAGCCCAAGTTCTGGGGGCATCTGTGGTGTTTGATGGAGGGGCATGGACCCCGGATAACGGGGTTCTCCGCCTAGCTCGGTCACCAAGCTCAGGGGCACCAGGAACGAGTCAACTGAAGCTCTCAGAAAGGGCTTGACTTCCTCTACACAAAATGAAAGCAGTACCGTCCGCCCTCCCTCCCTCCCTCATAATCGTTCAGAGGGTCGAACACTGGCATGAGGACTTTGAAAACTGTAAAGCAATAGATGGTATTATCATCATTCACTGCTGCCTGGTTCTGCCACCTCAGCTGAATCAAACCTCCTCTCTTCACCTTCGCATAAAGAAAGACAGAGGATTATAACCTCCGGGCTATATGAAAGAATTGTAAGAATCAATGAGGCAGTGTTTGGAAATGTATCCTTCCGCCCTCCCTAGAAGGAAGGCGCTTTCGTAAGCGATTTCTACTTAATACAGAGAGAATGATCAACCAGATTACAACTGCTCTGAACAGTTAATGCTATGCAAATAAGTCCCTTCCTGGTCCATCTTAACTGAAATAAAATTTTGTTGGAAACAAAATATGATAAAAAAAAAAAACTCCCTTATGGTACAAACAATTAGCTTTTCAATGACTACCCAAAAAGATATGCACTAATGCAGGCCATTGAAAAGAGGTATTAAAACAATAAAACTTTTGTTAAAAACCTGCAACACAGAAAAAAGCTGGAGGTCAGTCCCCCTGGGTGATTGCATACGCGCTCCCACTTGCCCCCACAGCCTGCATCCCCCTTCCTTCCTCTTCCACCCATACTCACCCCAGGTTCAGGTGTTTGAGCTTTTGAAGGCTGCTGATCTGTGTGGGCAGCTCCTCAATCTGGTTATTAAAAAAGTTGAGCACTTCCAAATTCTTCAGTTCTGCTATGTTTGGTGGCACCGCTACGGAAACAAAATTGCTGAGTGTGAATATGTAGCCCCGCTCCTCGCAAGGAATGCCAGCAACACATTTTGTTTTTCTTTCTCAGGAAAGAGAGATGAAACTCGAATATGACCATCTGATTCACATATCCGTCTTATTTTTTTGTAGGTTTTTCTTAGGTTAGTAACTCAGTAGAGTAGAAATGGAAACGTTCCTTCAAAGGGCAAAAGAGAATTTGAGAGTGCCATCAACAGCCCATAAGTGAGTATTCCCAAGCACAAACGCTTTTATAATTGTCATACAATGTCTCCTAAGTACAACTGTTTGCTTCCTTTGGTTTTTTTTTTTTTTTTTTTTTTCACCTCCACCAGAAGAAAGACTGCAAACTCCAGATCCTTCCTGGGTGATGATACATTCGTCAAGCTGTTTCAATAGTCGGATATCTGAAGAGCTGTTCTTTTAACACTGCACTAAGTCACAATGGAAGTTCAACCTTAAATGATGAAATAGTCAACCTATCTCGTTTATGATTTTGGCTTCTGGCCTTTACACCTTGATCAATACACACACACACACACAGTTTACATCAGATTAGCAACAGATCAATGCACTGTTATTACACAGAAATATGAAAAACCAACTCAGTAGCATGATATGAATACCAGCCTACAGATTAAAGGTTATAATAAACCAGTGAGGGCCTAAGAGTCCTCCTTCCCTGGAGTATATACTTGCAAATACCAAAGTAAAAGCCAAAGGCATCTTTACCTCAAAAGTACTAACTCTGCATTGATGGTGGAAAGACTCCCAACAGATGATACCTTATCCGTCCCAGCCGCTGAGTCAGTCTTCTACAAACATTGGCCATCAACTTGTCCACAGTTCATGTAAACTCTCACACCGAGACTATCCAGGCTCCTGACACCACGGACATGGGCCTTGGGTCCAGCACAAGAAAGTATCATGTCTTATGTCAGTACATTTACTTCCTGTCCCCACGGCACCCTCCGGGAGGGGTGAGGAAAAGGGTACTCCAGAAGACTGGGAAAAACCGGGAGCACCTTTGCTTAGAGCCGCTACACAGGTATGCGTCAAATTCCAAACAGACACTGAAACTATTTCAGGAGGTACCCCTGCAAGAACTCCAGTGTATAAGTCCCAGCGGAACAAAATAAAGAGGACAGGCACACTGTTCATTACAGTTCTGAGTCCTCAATTTCAGCTTATAAAATGTCCAAGGCATCGGTGACCTGACTTCTTTTAGAGCAAAGAAGGCCTGGTAAAAAGGCAAGGGAAATGCTTTCACCGGAGGAAGGGATTGTGAAGAATATGAATCAGTCTGGATTCAGACACTTGGGAGGTGGCAGTGGTCCAGATGGAAAATGAGCAAGGCGTGGATTAGTTACTGAAGTGGCTGGTTGGGGGCTGGAGATAAAAGGACAGGTTTTAATGGGAAAATTCAGGCAAGCTGGAAATCACCTCCAGAAACTGTACTCTTGGACACCAACCCGAATGCATATGAGCCCTATCTGTACAATCTGGCCTTAGAAGCACACTCTGAGGTGTGTAGTCAGTAACACGCTCTCCGGCGAAAGAACAGTATTCAATATGAGTAAATGATCACAAAGAAATTCCTCATGCCTGATGAGTCTCTGGGTGCTGTCAGCTTACCTGTTCTCTCCCTAGAACGTGAAGTGTGTGAGGCACAGCTCTTCGATGATTACCAGCCTGCTCGGGGGGCCTCGCACTCCTCCCCCCCATTTCACCCTCCAGCTCCCACTAAGCTTCTCTCACAGCATTCATCTGATTACTCTGAAGAGCAATAAAGAAAGTTAGTGCAACCAGGAGAAAGTGATGATCTCAATTTAGCCACAAACCAAGAATAATGCAGCCAGAATTACTGCCACCTTCCCAAAGTTACTTTGCCAATGCAATTAAATGCTGGTCTGAAGGTATCGCCTTTTGGACAGGATGAGAGATTATTTCACTCTCCTTGCTAAATCAGTCCAATTTAAGACCACAAATTATGCTAAATGTGATGTAGGGCTTTGTCTTGTGGACACAAACAATAACCCTACATTCAATTTACTAAACCTCTCCCAGCCTTTCGTATGCATGTGAATTTTGTGTTTTAAGACTCCATTCAAGCGACAAGGGGAAAATATTACACAGCTCATATTCTCTCTCAACTACGGAATTCCCCCTACCTGGCCATAGTAAAAATCAGAAGAAATTACCATTCAGACCTGACTAGACGGGATAGCATTCACTCTTTCAACCAGTATTCAGAGAACGCTGGTGATGTGTACTGAGCCCCACTTTTAACACCTAGCATTTCAATACTTCTGGGATAAAGTAAGAAAGGCAAGCTATTTAAACAAAGTAAGTTACAAAAAAAGGAGTATCAGAGTCGGTAAATGGAAACAGGTCTAGTGTTTGGAAAACAAACTAATTCTAATAAAACTGTCCATAAAAAAAAAAAATAACCAGTTAGCCAGATGAGCTATGTAATAATGAAATTATATACAAACGTGACATGAACAAACTCAGCTGTTATGGACAAAAACGGGAGCAGTACATCCCCAGGCAGAATACTCCGGTGAAATTTTTCAAAGATCTCCACATGACGCATTTGCATGAAGTATTTTAAAACACAAGTGCACAGTCAGCCTCAAGATATTCCTTATTACGCCTTGGCAACATTCCTTTCCATCAATCTGCACTGTTTGTGACTGTGACCCCAGTTGTATACATCCACACAGTCTACACACAACCAGCAGCTGAGCTCACAAGGGAGACGGGGGACAGCACGCTGTGTGAACACAGGAGTCTGGGCTGCAGCAGGACCCTTTCAAAGTCCTCCCCGACCTGGCTTTACCATTCTACGATTCTCAAAAGAGCTGGATGACGAAAATCAATGATATGGATTTAAATAATGCAACAAATGGGGCCCTCAATTAGGAAGCTCAGTCATGTAGAACTTTGCTTATGACAGAGAATTTAGTATCATTTCCTGTCAAAAACGACGGCTTTAATTTTGAGACTCCGGTTGCTACAGGTGAGAAAGTTCCCCAATCACTCTCAGGTGTCCCCTGGCTCCCAAATGCCTCGTTCTGCTTTTGTCGCAGGATCAGATGACCGCTGGGAGCCCTCTCGGTCCAGAGCAGAGGTGACAGAGATGGGGTCCTGCCACCCCAGGAGCTATGGCCAGAGACTGGTCTCACGTTATCTTCTGGCAGTTACAACAATTCAGACTGACATGCCCTGCAGGACCCTCTTTCCCTTCAAGGGCTCCTAAATTGAGAGCCTGAACGTTATTCCAGTTTCGTGGGAGAAGCGCGTACCAGCCAGACTTAGCAGTCAGCCCTTGCAGTTTGGGGACAGCCTCACAACAAGCAGCCCAAGTCCCTGGGCGGGCTCACGAGTCTGGGCCAGAAGGGGACTCGGCTAATTTCCTACATTAACAACCCTTGGACAGCAGCTCCCTCCAGCGGGAAGCCTCAGCACGCACTCGCTGGACACACTGGGTAGACCAGAGCGCTCCGACTGTAAGAAACAGCTGACCCAGTAACCAGCAACAGTCACCGGCCTCCCCCAACAGAAAAACCTCAATAAACGATTGTTATAGCAACTGGACCTTCACTTTAGGAGCATTTTGTTCTGGGATATAAAACTCACAATTCCACAACCAGTAACTTATTTTTAAAAAAACTGTTAGTTTATGCACACAATAATAAGCAGCAGGGTATGCTCTGGAGCTGGGCTGTCCAACATGCAGTCACCAGGGAAAATTGCATGGCGGTTCCTCAAAACAATTAAAACTAGAACTACCATATGACCCAGCAATTCCACTTCTGGGTATGCATCCAAAGGAAACGAAACGAAATCACTGTCTCCAAGGAATATCTGCACCCATGTTCACTGCAGCATTACTCACAACAGACGAGACACAGAAGCAGTTTTAAGTGTCCACCAAGAGATGGATGGGCAAGGAAAATGTGGTTTATGTAGCTACAGTGGAATGCTACTCAGCCATAAAAAGGAAACCCTATTTGCAACAACACGGATGGATCTTGGAGTCATTATGCTAAGTGAAATAAGTCAGACAGGAAAAGACAAAACTGTATAATCTTATTTATACGTGGAGGCTTAAAACATACAGACACACACACACACAAACTCATAGGAAAAGAGATCAGATTTATGATTTATGATTACCAGAGGCACAGGATGGGGGCTGAGGGAACTAGATGAAACAGTTAAGGCAGAAAAAAAAAAAAAAGGAAGTAAACTTAAATCTAGATTAGTTGAAATTAAGTAAAATTAATAATTCAGTTTCTTGGTCACACAAGCCACATTTCAAGCGGTTAGTGGCTACCATATTGGACAGCACAGATAGAGAACATTCCCTTCACTGCAGAAAGTTCTAGATAGTGCTGCTCTAGGGCAGGAGGTCACAAACTTCCGAGTACATCAGGATTACTGGAGGGCTTGTTAAAACACAGATGGGGGGATGGCACACACCTCAGAGTTTCCGACTCAGTAGGTTTGGGATGGGGCCCGAGCTTCTGCATTTCCAAGTTCCCAGGGGATGCTGATGCTGCTGGTCCACAGACCACTTTGGTGCAGAAAACTTAATTTATTGGTGACATCAAAATCATTAATCCAGTATATATGTTCCTTACGCCCGCACAATAATGCTGAGAAAGATTATCCAAATTAAGACTTCTGTCACCTCAATAAGTTGAGACTTGGGGTTGATCAAAAGTGGCAAAAAAAAAAAAAAAAAAAAAAAAAAAGGAACTCTAACTGGCTGATCCACCCAACCTGGGGGCTGCATTCCAACCACTTCCAGTCAGCTTCTGCTTCCTCACACAGCTGACTCATCAGTGCAGATGAACAAACACTACAGGGCATACCGTCCCCGGGCACAGCTGGGCCGGCCAGAGACACACGGACCCAGGCCCAAGAGGTAGGAATTCTTGCTTATCATTCAAGCTGACATGGTTAGTTTGAGCTCGTACAGGCAGCTAACCAGCACATAAGCACCCTCAACACATAAGCACCAAACACGAATGAAATCTCTAACGTGAAGAAAGAGAGATTTTTCAGATTCCAGTTTCGAGATGGAACAGCCCTCCACGCGACCAGATGAAGCGGCATCAGGAGTGACTAAGCGTATCTATCTGTTAACATGACCTCACGGGCCTCCAATCTACAGCATCCACCTTCTCAGAAGACCCCTGCCCCAAATCTTGCCCTTAAAAATCCCCACTTGTAAGCTACCGGGGAGTTCGGGACTTTGGGGCATTAGCCCCCCATTCTCTTGGATGGCACCAGACCAACAAAGAGCTTATCTTCCTGCACAGCAAAAGCTCACTGTCAGCTTTTACGGATTGGCTGTGCACTGGATGGACAAACTCTTGTTTGGTTCTGTCACACCCACACAGATCTTTACGGTGAAATCAGTGCAGAGTAGTATGAACGAGGTTCAGGGAGAAAAAGTCCTAATTCCTCAGTTCATCGAACTGAGTCACTTAGCAGCAACTTCATCATGACCAAGTGTGGTCCCACTGAAGAGATGCCCCTTGCTAAGCTTCTGGCCGTCGAAACACCGAGAAGTAAATGGAGAATGCTGGGTGGCTGCGACAGCACAGAGAGACCAGCTGGGGTGCAGCCGATCTGGGGGCTTCTCGAGCAAAACCATCATGTGGCGCCTGAGGCAAAGAAACAAAATCACGAAGAGTGACAGGCTCTGGGAGCAGCGGGCACTGTGCAAAACATAAGGACTGGCGCTTGGCAGTGTGCAGCCTACGGAAAGGCCGGCGGGTCACACATTGGTCTTTGGAGCCATATGGTTAGCACCGACAGCCGGGTCCTCTTCAGCTACAAAAGGGCAGTAAGAGACCACGCACCACGTTACCACCCACGGCTGCCGGGAAGCCAGAAGCTGCTCAGAACACATGTACGTTTTCCTCATAAGCATGGGCATGAAATCCGGAGTCGTGAACCCTACCCACCACCTTCACCAAACTTCTGAGTATTCAGAACTACTGTGCCTAACTGTTTTTGCAGAAGCTCCCAGACTGGTTTTTTTTTTTTTTTTAATCTGGAGATTCCTGCAAAGGGGAGGCCCTAGGCTAGGGCGTGAAGGCCAAGGGGATGCTGCCTGCATGCCTCTTTGAAAAACTGAATTCATGGTTCAGCCATTGCCTCCATCATGGGAAACCAGGGAGCGACTGCAAACCGCCTCAAGTGTACAAAGAGGGAAGACTAGCACATGGCCCAGCGGTGGGCACGTTCCCTGCCCGGCAATGGGTAACATGCTACAATCTTGTGCCCTTTTGCAGTGCTACTGACCCACGGGCCCCACAACACGTGAAGACAACACCCTATGGGATAAGCTAAAGCAAAAAAAAAAAAAAAAAATCAGATAGCACTGCCTCCCCAAACCTGGCATATTTAGATTAAAAAAAAAGAGATTTGATTGTTATAACAAAGGAAAATGCTCAGTCAGATTTCTGTATGCTTCTGCTGCTTTCTAAGATTTCTTTTTTTTTTTTTTTTTTTTTTTTTGTTAAAGATTTTTTTATTTATTTACTTGACAGAGAGAGAGACAGCGAGAGAGGGAACACAAGCAGGGGGAGTGGGAAAGGGAGAAGCAGGCTTCCTGCCGAGCCGGGAGCCCGATGTGGGACTCGATCCCGGGACTCCAGGATCATGACCTGAGCCGAAGGCAGTTGCTTAACCAACTGAGCCACCCAGGCGCCCCAACTTTCTAAGATTTCTTGAACAGAAAAGGATAAGGGAAGGTAGAAGATCATTCAACGAGGCCAGTTATTAGATCCCTAAGACACAGTGCTACAACAAAGTTATTAGAAAAAGGATGAAAACCACGAGAATACATCCAAATAGTGGTGAGAGCAAACATTTCTTTGCCCCAATATTGGATGAATACAATACTGGATAACAACTGTCCCCCTATGCCCCGAGTGAGGCAAGGTGGGAAGAAGCCAAAACAACAGAAACTATGAGAAATACGAATTTGGGGCATTCCTGGTCAGAGTAAAAGGACAGCCCCTTTAATACCCAATTATACTAGCTGGAGACCCTAGTCTATTCCTCCCACAGAGGTGATGTCTAGACTCATTATCTAGATGCCAATTCTTTCAGCAAATTAGGAATCATAGTCTTGAATGCCAGTCCAATGATTACCTGTAAAGAACAATCTCTTTAGTCATGCATACAAATAATTACGCTCAGAATTTTATATGCAAAAAAGGTCATTTGTATTTATAGTGATTAATGACTTTTGTTTTCTGGCCCAAAACGCAAAGTGGGTAATGAACTAATTATATCTTAGCACGAGAATGTGAAGTTCAAAAGTATACTAATGATAACTAGGCTTTACAGATTTTATGGGATTTCCCCCCAAAGCAGCTATTAAAACAGTGAATTACAGTAGTTATGGGTTATTTAAAAACATAAAGTTTATGAAACAGTAAAGCAGATTCTCATTTAAAAGGATCTATATGTTCCTCAAGGTAAAAATTAAATACCAAAATATCTAAACATCTAACCAATAAAGGCCAACATCCCCCAAAATCATCATTAGCTTTATAAATGACAATAGTAATGCCACATTCAGTTAAACAACAGTATTTACTGAGCACCCACACCTAGAGGTACATACTTGTTGTATCTCATTATGGGCCCCCTTAAGATTCTGCAGCTTAAGTAATTTTACTAACCAAAAATATCCTGACTTAACTTATTGAAAAGAATCAAAGCAAAAAAAAAAAAAAAGGTTCTACTCTTTTGGCAACAATGAGAATAATCAATTCGACAAAAATCAGGGAAAAAAGTTACAAGCAAGCATTAAGGCAGATTTTACAGTATAAAGTCAAACATGCAAAAATATATGTCCCCGGGCTATAAAAAATGTGTACGCAAGGCCAAACAAGCCAAACAAATCTCCTAAAAAGCTGACAAGTATGGATTTCTGCCCCTCTGAGGATGCAGAATTTACTTGATTTCTGAATCTTTTATTAATAGCCCAAAGAGAACCAAGGAATGGTCCACACAATCTTGAACCCTGAATTCTTTCAGGAACATACCTTTGAAACCATACTCCAGTGCTGAGGCGTTACATGGGCAGCCCGGCAGTATGTCAATAACCAGCCTTAACCAGGGAGCCGGGTCAGAGAAGCAGCATTAAGATGAAAAGCAGTGGCATTCGGTGGTCAGGGAGGAAGTGACATCTAGTGAAGGGCAAGAAAAAGGGCAGAGGCTTCTCTAGGAAAAATGCCTAAGAAGTTTCGAGACACAGTAAGAAGGAAGAGGAGAACATCAAAACCAAAACCAAAACCCACTTCAATCATTGCAGAAAGCAAGCTCACAACCTAGAAAGAGCTCTCCAGGCTCTTAAATATCATCAGAATGCATTATACACACATACACTCAATCCTTGATTATGAACATGAAGGAGACAGCAGACAAGTCAAATTCACACACACACACACACACACACACACACACCATGCTTTGCTAATAGTTCACATCTTCTATAATTAAGAATGACCTCAGCAAGAGGCCACACTGGGTTACTTCTCTTCTTTCCTCATCTTGCATTTTAATGCTGAGGACGGGGGTAATTACATGAGGAAGAAAGGGAGCAAGGGTAAATGCCCAGGGCCAGAAAAATCCACAGGATCCACACGGGGCTTTGTGAATGCCCCCTCTATGTTAACAATTTTGCCTTTTAACCTTTGGAATTCTCCCTGCTTTTCTATCTGAACATGTCAAGAGCCATGGGCATGCCTCCTCCACTGAGCTCCTAGGTTTATGCGGGTGGGATATGTAAACTTCATACATACATCCTTGGCAAGGCAGCTGGGCAATGGTGAGCACAGAAGCTTGGATGCCATGAAAAGCTCCCCACCTTCCAGCTCTAGTTACTTGACCACTTCAGGACTGTTACTTCTACCAGATATAGAGGAGGGAGTCAATAAATGCCCTTCCTTTCACACTCAAGTCATCATATACGAAAGGTTGGCCCTTCAGAGTCTCATAAACTCTGGACGGCCTTACTTTATTTTCCACATAGTGCAGGTGGTGGGACAGGCAGGCTTTGCGGGAAAAGAGGAGAACGCATCCCAACTTTGTGAAGGATGAGCAAGATTTGAAGAGGGGCAGGGACTGCAGATAAGAATCAGGTGATCAGAGAAGAGTATTATGGACAGGAGAAAAAAGGCTAAAGGAACAGCAAAAAAATCAGACAAGAGGGTTCAGACTGAAAACATCTGAAAAGGAGGTAGATGAGTTTGTTAACTAGTGGTAGGTCAATCGCAATGTTTTGTCCTGTTAGGCTGACTGGCAAACAGAAGAAAAACTGAAATGGGAAAAAGACAGTCTCCTAGGTTTTATGGAAAATGAAATATGCATATATGGTGAAAATTAATAAAGGGAAACCTCACTCAAACGGATTTGGGAAGCCAGCAGGGGGAGCGCTCACGCCCTACCACTGGTAGTCAACTGCGGACCCAACAGGAAGAGATGGACCCCGCCCAGGGGTACTTTACTATCCCTGCAGGAGGAAGAAAGCCTTACCTCCTCACCCTGGCAACAGCCCAGCCAATCAGAGACAGGCACAACTTAGCCAATGAGAAGCCACCATACTTCCAGCTCCCAGTTTACTCCAATGGGTTTTTTGTTTATAACAGCATCCCCAACTTCCCCCCTCCTCCACGGAGGAGCTCCCCCTCTCCTTTGTTCTCCGGACCTGCCTGTGGTTTTGCCACAGCTTGCTTGTCCCAACCTGCAATTCTCTGCTATTCCCAAATAAACCCATTTTTGCTGGTAAAACAATGGGCAGTTTTATATTTAAGGCTAACAATACATACGCATTCCACTCAAGATTACAATTCGTATTTAACGAAATGTAAATTTCAGCAGCCAAAGTAGGTGGAGCTTGCGAACATTTTTAAAAAGCTATCAAGGGTGAATTTCACATTGCATCGAAAGTCACCCTTTTGCAGTTTTGTACAAATTTCCAGCGAACATCTCTTAAGAAATATCACCAGTTTATCCACACCGCAAATATACTGCTATCTTTCCCCTACTCCAGGGTTTCTAAATCTGAGTTATATGCACCCCTGAAGAATTCATGGATGGTTTTTATAGGATCCACAAAACGTATGTGCCTTCTTCTAGGGATCACTGACACAGTTTCACCCCATTAAAAAAGGTCGGTGAGTTAGGAAATGTTAAGAACTTCTCCAAAAGAATGTATGTATCAAGGAACTGCACCTCTTAAGAATATCCTCTCCTGCCCTCCTCCACAACACCCACGTACCTACACACACATACACACGCACACCACACGTTATTTAGGAGTAATAGTCAACAGACGATTTATATACACATTTTTGCTATTAAATCAATTCTGTTTGAGAATTATATTGTAAATAGTAAAACAAACACTTTTCAAGATCAGCTTCCCTAGAGGGGCTAGTTATGATTTGGAAAGGGACAGGTTCAAAGTACCCCCAACGTCATTTTCTCCACAGCCTGCCAGCATTCTGAAATTCTCATAACTAAAGTCATTCCATTTAAAAATATAACGTGGGGGCGCCTGGATGGCATAGTCAGTTAAGGCTCCGACTCTTCATTTCAGCTCAGGTCATGATCTCAGGGTTATGGGATGGAGCCCTGCATCGGGCTCCACACTGGGCGTGGAGTCTGCTTAAGATTCTCTCTCTCCCTCTCCCTCTGTCCCCCCCAAATAAAAATAGTAATAATAAGAAATAAATAAAAAATACTGTGGAAGAATTAATACACTACAGTTTAGCTAGCTTCCTCTTAGCACAGAACAAGACCCCAAGAAGAGAGGTTCTAGAACAGGTACATTTTGGTTAGTAGTGCTGGATCAGTGGGCCAGAGTCTCTGAGCTAAGGACACAATACCATCAAGAGACAGCTTCTCCAACTTCACCCACTGGCCTTGGACTACTGCTGGTTCTGGACTGTGGGGCCAACAGATTCTTCCACATGATGATCTAGCAGGTTTACTTACTAAAACCAAAATACCAACAAACTCCCAACTGTGGGTAAACTGTTTTATGGTAACCTAACCACTGGTATCATCTGATAGATACTGTCTAATTAATAGCTGCCAGACTCAAAAATACTATGTATATAGTTTTTCAAATCCAATCTTTCAAATGGTGGCATAGTAACAAACTGATAAATGTGCACTAATTAAAAAAATAAGCTATTGATCAAAGCCTCTGTATTATAAATACATTTACACTCTTTTAAAATGCAAACAGCAAGTTGTTTTGACATTGTCACAAGATAAATTCATGACACAGAGACGATTTATTTTGCATATTTCCCCTCAGTTTAATTTCATACAAGCCATGCACAGGAACTTTTGCATAAGGCATGACAAATAATCTATGAAAGAAGAACTAGAGACTTTAGAACAGAAAGGTGTTGAACACCGGTGAAGGTCATTCTTATGAGTTGGAACAGTTTATTTTTCTCATTCATCTCAACAATCTATGAGCTCTGTAGAAAGCGGTTTAATTTATCACGCTTTTTTAAAAACTGTTTAATTTTCTTCATTATAATTGGATCTGCATATTTTGAGAACGTCATGTTTTCATGTGCAACATGCTCCTTAATTCATTTATAGTAACGTTTATGGTAAATATCCTATCGATATATATACATCTACATAAAATTTTAAAACATTATGTTAACTTCTATATATTTAGAACATTACCTTTGATAAATTATTGAAATCACTAATAAAGAAAATCCTAGCATTTCTTGTTCACTGTAATTTCAAATTCATACATAAGCTATAACTAATGGTAAATAGTCTGTTTAAAAAAAAAAAACACATTTCGCCATAAAACTTAGGTTTACTGTCTGACTAGCCATTTCCGATGCACTAAATGACAAGATACAGTCACATTAGGGCCTCAAACTGCAGGCAAAACTCCTAAAACCTCAAAAAAAGGTTTTATATGACAGTTCAAAGTATAAAACTGAACAATTACACCCAGAGACCCAGACTTATGAAAGGTTTACACAGAGCTGGCTGCACAACGTTCACAAAAAGCGAAACAATATCCTTCATATTTTTTGCACAAAATGATGAATGCTTAATCCTCAGAATGCATGGGTCACAAAATGAAAAACACGACTGTCATATTCAAGGTGCTAGCAATATCTGTATGTGGGTTTGGCTGTAAAAATAAAATTGTTTTTAAAATTAAGAAAAGCCTCACATTAAAAAATTATGCCCAGAAACTGTTTTGGCACCAACTCAGAGTGTAATTCATTTCATAAGGTAGAGCATCCTTCCCTTCACAGTGGTATTTAGTAGAAGAATCTATATAAGTCCTCACAAAATGCACATTTCCCTGAGATTTACATGGTTATTTTTGAATTAAAATCTGGTTACACGCATACATATTTTCAACTTTCTTCCACAGGAATAAAATCTTACATATCCCCAATACAAAATACTACAAAGGGCAATAAAATTCTTCCAGTGTAAAGAAGTAAACTTTCTAACTTGAGAAAGTAGCCATAATAAACTAAAAAATGGTATGTGAGACAGAATGATAATTATAGGTGCAAAAGAGAAAATATATATCCTTATAGAGGATATAACTTAATTATGGCAAACTGCACCACGTAAATAGCAACAGCAACATACCCTATTGGGCAGAGCAGAATAGCTTGCAAAAAATTTAATCTGATGACACAAATTTGGTTTTTTAATCTTTTAGCCAAAAGACCCACGGGGGGAAAAAAAATACGTATCTCAACAGTGACCTCTAGTGGACAAGTCTTAAAATGACGGTCTCAAAATGAAATTCTCTAAGACTGAAAACAAGCAGGAAAACATTTACAAAGCTAACCTTCCCAAACCACCATAAAAACCAGGTATGAGCTTACGGGGCCAACTGAAAAGACTCAGTAAACACTGGCTTAAAAGGCAGAGTAATCACAAAGGCAAGCATTGGAGCAGGGGGGCAGACACACAGGAAAACAGTCTTTGAAATCACTGCTATGTTCCCTTCTTTCAAAACACTGAGAGAGTAAGCAAGCCCCTGGGTAGGTCATCTCCGTCTGCTCTGACTTAGCCCAACTCATCACCTGCCAGTGCATTAATCAACCTGTATTAACTGAGGGCCGAGGTGATTTTCAACATGCTCTTGGTACTTTTGGAGGTGCGGGATACAAAAGAGCTTCAGCCAGGGCTCCTGACCTCGAGGAAATTATAATGCAATTAATTGCATGAAGAAATCAGTAAATAATTGTGGATCTTAAATATATAAAACTAACTTGAAGTGGAAGAGTAACAGGCACGGAAGCTGTCACAGCTCTAAGAACGAAAGGAGGCTTTATGGAGACGTGACACTCAGATGAGCCCATCAGAGTCGCCGCGCAGAAGGAGCATCCGTGGGTCATCCTGACACCAGCCATCCCCACCTGTGGATGCTGAGCTGTACCCGAGGGGTGCCATCCCAGCACATCACTCCTCACTATGAAAGGGTCCCCATGACGAGGAACATGACGTGGACATCAATGCCCAGGACACCGGGAAATGCTTCTTTAGAGCACTCACATTCTCCAGCATGTGTGATGTGAGTCCATGAGTAGGAAACAGAAGTGTGTGGTGGCCACATCTACTCAGGTCCCTATACCAGTTAATCCCGAAAGTCCAGTTTCCACACAGATGTCTTCACCTCAGGCCAGCTGTGTCCTCCCAGGACCTCCCTGCCATCTACTGCTTTCTGTAGACAGTTCCTGGGAAGCCACTATGTGCTCAGTAATAGGTGTTAAAGAAAAATAAATAAATGGTCCCCACTTTCAAGAAAGCTTAAGATCTACCTGGAGAGAGTGAGTAAACATAAAGCAGTAGGAGGACAAGCACATGCTTCTGCACTGGTGTTAAGGGTCTATGAACAATAGGAGTTTGGGGAAGAAAGATTTCCCACTGGCCAGGGCGGCCAGGGGAGCCTCAAGCAGAGGAGGAGGGGTGAGGTCGCACGGGTGGAAGGGAGGAGGCAAGGGAGCATGGGTGCAGAGGCGGGGCTGGGCATGAGGAGAGCCTGACCAATCTGTCGGAAGCAAGCGGGGAGGAAAAGCTGGCTGGGGGGGTGGGGGGGGTGCAGATGGGGCAGGTTCTGCAAGCCAGGCAAAGCGCACCTTCCACCAGATGCATGCGGTTATCACGGGGCGAATGCTGTTTCAGACAGGACAGCCTGGCGGAAGAACCTCATCTTTACTCTGAAACCATTCCCTCCTGGGCCAGAAAGCACCTCTGCTCGGTTGCCCGCCAGCACCTGCCCCGTCAGAGCAGAAGGTTAGAAGGAAAAGATTCGCTCACTGCTCTGCCTTCCGCCTAAATACATCAGGGAGACGCGTGCCCCTAGGGAAGTTGTTCCAGGCCGAGCAATGCCCCCCCCCCCGCCACTCTACCAAAACCCATCCACACTGCCCCAATCCCCCCTGGTTTAAATGTAAATAGTGCTGCTGTAGAATGATGAACCCCTAATAGTGACTGGCTTGACAATTTGGGAGTATTTTTTATGAACTCAAATACAGAAAGCTTTAAGGATTTCGGTTGGCAGAATCTTGGGGAATTGAAGGATCATCTGCCCACTTCTGGCTTCCTGTGGTCTCCCTGGTACTACGCCGAGAGCACCTGTCCACGTCAAAACCACCAGCAGGGAAAGGAAGCCCACTCGTTGCCCCACGGTCCCGATGGCCCTGCTGATATTGACTCCAGTGTGTGGAGTCCCACAGTGACCCCAAATCAAGTCCCAGTCTGAGCCGGCTAGCCATTCATTCCATGAGCACACAAGTGGGAATGTCAAACGACAGTGTAATTGGCAGACTAAGAAAAACACAAGCACTTTCTGCAAGACAAAAGCAGGGCTGAGGGGTTTCACTTCTGAGTGCCACTGGTTTTAATGCAGCATTGTCAGCCAGGCCCTATTAAAAACCACAGAAAGTGAAAGACACTGATTACCATACAAAGTGACAGGAGGGTGTGCTCAGCCACTTGCATTTAATGCATATTTATATTTCCATCAAATGGACATATTTACTATAAATACTTGAAAAACCATAGCGAAGTCATTCATTTAAATGCCAGAAAAATAGTAGAAGATGCTAATTTGACCTTAGTGGAACAGATCGAGTGTCACTGACACGACTCACAATGGCTTGAAACAGAATTTACCAAGACGATTAATTAGAGTTTACTGGATTAGGTCAAGAATGTCTCAAATAGAAAAAGGAAAAAAAAAAAAAAGAAAGGAAAAAAAACAGGAAAGGAAGAAATTTGAAGTTTGAATCCATTCACAGCCAACCTCTTTAATAGCAGACACAATTTAACTTCGTTTTTATGCCTCTCTAAATTAATCTTGTATTATATGCCTGGAGAAAGAAACTGATCCACTGATCCCTGAAATTTCTATCTTTGTGGACATGTGAAAAGAAATAAACAACTGAAAAATCTGAAAGGTTTTTTTGTTTTGGTTTGGTTTTTTGTTTTAAAGAACAGATCAATTAGTGATGTAATACGAATGGAGCGTGTTTTGCTTCTTGTTTAAATGTACACTTTTTTCACTCTGCTGATGATGCAAATCTAACCACGGGAAGCTTGGTAATTAAATATTTTTATGAACTGTGCAATAGCTTCAGGGAATTCAGGGATCATGCTGTCCACCTTTCAAGACAAACTGCAAATCCCCTCTAAACTGGGATTATGGTCTCAGTGGACAAGACGATCCTTTGTTATGAAAACCATGAAACTGGCAGCATATTACCGGTTACAAAAACGATCACATGTGACGTAGAGCCCTCACTTTCAGCTTCTGTAACCACCGTTACTCATATGTGACGATCGTGTCACTCTGCCTTGGCCTTACAAATATGTGCTTTAGTTAAAAATGAACTAAATCTGCCTGTTTCCCCGCACACAAAGGGCCCTAACTGCCCTCTTAGTTCTCAATAATCAACAGCTCGGTGACATAGCCTCGAGCTGTACATAATGCACATACACACATAAATTCACATGACAAATCCCTCAACATGACATTCAGCTCAATTTCACGGGACTCAGAAAGCGCCCTAACAAATTCTTGCCACATGATTAGAAAGTCATTCAAGTCTGCAGGAAATATGGCACGCACAAAGAAGTGACAGTCAATTAGGAATGAGAAAGGAGAGTTGGTCCCTGTCATTAAAATCTTTAAAGTCATAGCTCTAGGGATAAGATGGCGTATTATCACTCACATGAGATATTTTCATAAAAACAACTATCAGTTCTCCTGTATGTTAACCATGCCATGACACAACCCAGGCTCCAGAGAATTCTTCTTGGGAACCAGACTCAAAAATGTGAAAAATGCAGATGCCAACTTACATAACTTCCATATTTTGTGGGCGGCTCCCCCCCATCTGAGAAATAGAGCAACAGTTAAATATCCTCCTTTTGGGGGAAGTACAGAGAAAGCCAAGAACTCTTACTCTAATATTTTTTTTAAGATTTTATTTATTTATTTGACAGAGAGAGAGACAGCGAGAGAGGGAACACAAGCAGGGGGAGCAGCAGAGGGAGAAGCAGGCTTCCCGCCGAGCAGGGAGCTGATGCGGGGCTCATCCCAGGACCCTGGGATCATGACCTGAGCCAAAGGCAGACGCTTAACGACTGAGCCACCCAGGCGCCCCAACTCTAATATTTTTTAAAAAGTTTTTATTTTTCCATGAAACACTTGTGAATCGCCTGGCAGTTGAGGTCACTGGAACACTTAGCAGCCCTGAAAGGAACCATTTCCTGAGAAGCAACGTCATGATGTTCTTCCTTCAGTTTACACATGTGAGGAAAGAATCCTCAAAACATGCAAAGTAAAAAAAAAAAAAAAAAAAACAAAAAACAGAGCGAAGTACAAAATACAGAAGATGCTCGTGTATCGCATGGACACCAAAAAAGATTTTAGGTTTCCCCAAACAACACCTGTCATTAGCATCTTTAAAGGAAACAAAAGAATCAGCAGTATCACAATATTACCTACAAGTCAGAAACTGTGTAACCAACGGTGAAGTTAACTCACTTGTTAGCTTGTTGTGGCTGAGGACCAGCTGCGTGATGTGGGCTAAAGAGACTGCAAAAGAAAAAAAAAAAAATCACACAGTCAGTAAATGTACCCAAATTATCCCCACACTCCTACAAGGTAAAGCATTGAATTATCTTCACAGGTTGAAGTGTTATTGCCCAAAAAAAAGAAGCAAGGTTTCATGTAACACTGTCTGTTAAATGTTACGCCAAATTAAGATTAAAGTTAAATGTTACGCCAAATTAAGAAAAGTTATGCAATTAGCACAGCGGGTTAGAGCTAATGGGATTAATGTCACAGGATCAAACATTACAAGGGCCAGTTAGCTTTGCACTGAGACCCGCACCACTGGCCTAGCCTGAGCGATCCGTCTCAGGAATGAGCGTGGAGAGGCACAGCGCCTCACCTGTCCCAAAGGGAACATCATATGAAGACGGAAAGATCATGTCCCAGTAAACAGGGAGCATGTCACTTCACCTGTGCCCACTGGCAACCCAGAAATTCTTCTACACGCTACCGAGTGATGAATAGGAAAAAACTTTCCCCTCAAATTATTTTGGTTGATGTTTCAAAGCACCGGCAGATTGCTCACCAGTTCCCAACAATCTCGTGGAGGTTTAAACGGAACAAGATGAGACTTGCTTAAAAGATGGTTTGTCCAACTTTATAAAGAAAGACAATACAGATCCACAAGAAAGAAAAAAAAAGTCCAAGAAAAAAGCGACCTGCCTTCCATTTTGGGCTCTAAAACTTCACGGGATGATCAGCATATGTTTTAAACAGTAAGTTTTAAATACATATTTTTTTTATTATTATGTTATGTTAATCACCATATAGTACATCATTAGTTTTTGATGTAGTGTTCCATGATTCATTGTTTGCGTATAACACCCAGTGCTCCATGCAGAACGTGCCCTCCTTAACACCCATCAACAGGCTAACCCATCCCCCCCATTAAATACGTATTTTATATATTAAACAGATTTAGACATTTTTCCAATATTCTTTCTCTAAAAACATTATTATATTAATGCCTCAGAGTTTTTTCCCTAAGAAGTAAGAAGACAAAAATTTTTCTCAAGAAGGGTCTCCATGTTGGATCCCAGCATGTTGGGAAGAAAACAAGAATATCACCCTTGATCACAACTTTTGAGTAGGTTTTTTTTTTTTCAGCCATTGCAAAGTTATAGAAAATTCAAAATGCAATACAGGTACCTGTTTTCCTGCCCCGATCTTTCAAGAGCACATGGCTGGCCTGATGCCCCATAAAGTCAGAGTATTTCTCAGACGGCATCCTCCGACAGAACCCCAGCACAGCCACCCAAGCCAAGAATTTCCCATCACACGTCATCACCACCTACTCCTCAGCCCTCACCCCAGTTTCACCCGACGCCCCAATCACTTCTTGTAGAAAAAAACAATCCGGTTCACAATCCAGCTGCGTGCAGCTAGGGGGTCTCTCAGATCATCTCTTGTCCGCACTTCTCTTTCCCTGCCTTTCACGACCGTGGCAACTGGGAAGCCTGCCTGCAGGCCAAATTATTCTATATTACGACCTCCATGCAGATTCGTCAATTTGTTTGTTTGCGGTTAGACTGAGGTTAAGCCTCTTTGGCAGGAATGTCAAGGAAACGTGGGGTTCTCCTCGATGTGTCCTATCAGGTGGGCACAACTTCAGTTTGTCCTGTCGCTGACCATCTTCCCTTGATCGCGGACGTCTGCCAGGCTTCTCCACTGAACATGTACTCTTTTCCCCTTTGTAATTAATAAGCATTTGGAGAGAACGGGGTTTGAGGACGGGAGGGTACTTCAGAACTCTATAAGTATCCGGCGCCAAGTGTGGTGCACGATCCACAGCAATCTTTACCCTCACGGTGCCACTGGCAATGTCCGGCAACGTTTCTGATTCTACCAACCACGGCCACTGAAAACCTAAGTTTCCCACACTGTGTCTGTATGAGCCAGCACTGGTCTGCGGCAGAGGCACCCCGAGGGGAGGGGGCCTGGGATGCTGCCTCACATCCTCCAGGGCACGAGGCAGCCTGCTCGCTCCTCTGCAGGAATCTCCAGAGCACAAAACAGTCCGGATGCTTCTGGAAGGACAGTCGGGCAGAGCATAGTTTTAGCTCCTCAGGACCATCCAGTCCAAAATGTCAAGAATGTTGCTGCTGAGAAATTGCAATTTCTTTCTTTGTATCTGGATGGCCTTGTGGTTTCCTATTTCAGTCAGTGGACTATCATCTATCGTTCTTACTTATGTTGGTGTTCCAACTGCCCGATCTGGCGGTCCAAGCCGGCCCCAAGCCTTCTGACGGTCCCCACTGCTCCCTGAGCACTTCGCCACTTCCTGGGACAAGATATTCAGGCTCATCTTGTCCTTTTTCAGCCACAGCCCCGAAATCACCATTTCTCTAATGAGCTCTGGTTCCTTTTTGTGGAAACTGGTATTTATAAGACAAAATCTGGGCACCAGATGTGCTCATTGCTATTTGGGGCTCAGTATTCTCAGTTCTTCTCAGTGGACAGAGCTTGAGAATACACACACACACACAGACACACACACACACACACTCTCTCTCTCTCTCTCTCTACTGATTTCACTATATTATTGAAAACCCTGAGTTCACAACAATTTCTCCAGCTCCAATACAACATGACACAGTTCATTCCAGTTTCTTCCCTCTGTATTTGTGATTCCCTTCTCTAACAGAACTCTGGCTTCCGTTACCTCTAACCTACTTACTATGTAATCAATAACCCTATATATAGCTGCACGGAAGAGAGTTCTCTTACAGCTAGACCGAGACAGCTCTACGCTTATTTGCAGGGGCCCCTGGAAGTTTGGTACAGATTCTTGGTCAAGATCAAGATAAAGACGCTGGCTAGCAACGTGTGATGTTCAGCTTAAAGTTGAAGACACCCAGGAAACCCCCACGGCCAGCTTGTTTACACTGTTTAGGGATGTGTAGACTGATGGCTTACACCTGGCTATGGGGCACACGACCAGTCGAGCATGAAAGACATTGCTGGACACTTCTGGCCAGGCTATCTGAAACTCACATTCCCCACACACATCTTGGTGGTTCATCATGTGGACAGCAAACATGTCCTGAGCAAGGAAGAAACGACTCTGGGGAGCAGCCCCAGAGAGCCTATGATGCCCCGGGGGCTCACCCAGGCTTCCTTAGGCCTGCTAAGCCAGATCCTGTGCCTTTAATAACTCCGTAAGTGGGTGGGGTCTGTGGAACTGGAGTCCTTTCAACCTCTCCAACTTCAAAATCAATTCAGTAACCAATCTCCCCCACAACCCCTCCCTCCTGCCGGGATACCTTCGCACTCTGCTCAGACTCCCCTGCCCACCTGCCCCTCCACAGCGACACCCTCCTTGTCCTGCTTGGGCTGGGACCTCGCAGGCCAGGCTCCCACACCTGCACAGACGCTCAACTCACCCCACTCGGGTCCCCACCCCCCGCTCTAGGTCACCAGTGCTCCCGACCCTGACCACCTCTCTTTCTGTCCCACCCACTGGCCTTAGGACTGAACCATTGGGAAAGGGGAAGCGCAAAGCAATGGGGAAGGAGAAGAGCATTTTCCTGGTTTTCAACAGTCACAACGGCAGCTTCTCACACGATGCTTAAGATTTTAAACACTGCAGAAGATCTTGCATGTTTTTATTTGTAAGACTTAAGATTCCTTGTCCACCAATTAAGTGTTCCTCTATCTCTGAAGCAGACAGTCTGAGATGGGGGAAAAAATATCTCAAAGAGCTACCCTCCTACCACACCAGATGAAAAAGATTCACAGATGTACCAGTTAAGATGTACAGTCACCATCATGTGAGAACAAGCCACAAATTAACAGAGGTACGCACAATGGGGGTCTGTCTCTCACTTACACACAGGCAATCCAGAGGTTCCCAGTACCTTGCTGCTCAACCATCCCAACACGTGGCTCCCACCTCATGCTTCAAGATGGCTGCCTGAGCTTCGCCATCGTATCTGCACTCCCCTCAGGAAGACAGAAAAAAGAAGGCTTCCAAGAAGTTGCACATGGTAATTCCACTTGCAATCGATTTATCACCATTTTTATAATCCAGTGAGGCCTCGCTTTGCAAGGGAGGCAGGGAAATGGAGTCTATATTCCAGGTGACCAGGTGCCTGCTAAAAAGTAGGGGTTTTACTACCAACCAAGATGGGGCAAACTGAAAGTGGCAGACAACTAGCAGCCTCACACACTAGCCCACCACTCCCTCCGAGTGTCACAGAAATCAATCCTGATCACAAAAGAAAATGAACAATCCTCCCATCTCTGTCTTAAGTTTTCCTAAAATATCACAACTCATTAGAAAAAAATTTTTTTGTTCTTTCTCCCAGCTACCATTCACAATGAAAGATTTAATTAGGGAAGGCTGGTTCTCTCCCACCATTTCCTTGTGTCCCTTCGACAAGCATCCGGCAGGAGAGAAAGTGACCAAGTTTCAAAGTTCTTTTTCTGTGTTGTTGCCTCACCTGATAACACCACGAGAATGCATTTGTCTTCCTCACTGTCGTTACGGAGCTACATGTTAAACGACGTAAGAGGGAGAAGAAATTAGAGCAGTAAAGAAAAAGTTCATAAAAGATCTTTGAGAAAATATTTAGAGCAACAAAGGACTCCAGGCTAGGTCTGCGGGGAGGGCAGTTAAGTTGGACAGAATCAAAATCACAGACTCAATCACAAAGCCTGGTAACAGGCAAAGGCTGAGTTGCAACACACGTATTTATACAACCCACCACTCCCCTCCACTTGGCAATGGTGAGTTAATTGTGAGTCTTGTATGGAAACTGTGCTGTTAAAAAAGAAGGGAGAAAGTGTCTACCAAAATAGAATGGATTATTTAAAAGCACAAAAGCTGCCATGGTCAAACGTGTTGGGAAAATGGAAGCAGGCTGTACCCACTGACCTGCCTTGCAAACCTTAATCACACACTGGGAGATCTTCCACCGTGTGAATAACATGCTTTCAAGAATGAGCAGCACCAGAAACTGTCAGGAATGAGCAGCACCAGAACAGTGAGAACAAACTGTTATTAAAATTCCTCAAGCAATATTAAACTAGGCTTTGCGTAGGCATTTTCAAAAGAGAATACATTTCAGAAATCAACCAAATAACTAAGAAGTGTGTTGACATACACAGTTAAAGGTTACAGTGCCTTGGCTATCGTTCTGCCTCTAGCCTTTAGAACTGGTCTTTGGGTGAACACGGTTTCAGGCCAAAATGAACAGTGGGAAACCACATTGTTGGAAAGGAGGTGTTTGTAAGGGAAGGGGGGACAGGGTGAGGTTGCTGGCACCGTAACACAGGATTTATGACTGTTTGTTCTCCAGCCAGAAAGGGAATCAGCAGGAAAATGCTCAGAAAGGAACTGGCCGGTTCAATAATTTCACAAGAAACATAATCAAAGACGCATGCAGGCACTCACCCCACTCAGAATGCCAACAGGCTCTACCTTGGAAATTCTCTAAGAAGGAATATCTACTGTACATCCCGGGGAGGCTGGGGAAAGTCTTGGATTATGTGGACTGTCCTCAAAACCATCCTGGTTTGCATGAAAACTAAATACTCACTCAATTTAGGGAAGAGAACATGGACCAAAATGCTCAAACGTAAGGGATGAAAGGAACGTGGACACAAGAACAGTCTATCAGAAAGGACAGTGGGTAGTTCAGGAAATGTTACTTATTATGGGATGACACATCCAAAAATGCCTTAGGGCAGAGGGCACGCCACCCACGGTCGCTGGACCTGCAGGACATGGAAACAGGAGGTTATGGAAACAATCCCAGGCTTCCCTGAGCAAACAGATGGAAAACACACCAAAGTACAGGACTGGAGGGGGCAGCCAGTATTTTAATAGAATAAATCCAGAAAACTCAAAGAATATTCCTATGAAAAGAATCATAATTTCCAGATAACACATGGAAGCAGATATTATTTAAAATCAGCTTGGCTTTTTCCTTCTTTTTGGCATAAAGTGGGCAGCATAAGAAAAGAAAAAAAAATGCATGATGAGATCCACGGCACCCTAAGATGACATTATAGACTTGTTTTCAAAATAACCTAACATATCACAGTGATGGGGCACACTGGAAATTGTCTATATCATCTCCTATTTGGCAAAAGAGAAAGCAAATGACTCCTCTGGTAGCAATTCAGAGAAGGTTAAAAAAAAAAAAAAGTTCTAGCTTTGCAGAATGACATTTCCATCCAGAGGGGAAAAACACAGCCAGAGGGAACCAAGGGGAATGAGGCCTGAAAACACGTCACATGATGTGGGACTTGAAAGTGTCTGCGATCTTGCGTTCGGTCAGAACTGGCCTCGTCTGAGCACCAAAGGAAAGGTTCTATAAGTGGTCACAGAAACTGGCCTGTAACTTCCAGTCCATCTCACAGATGGAGCCCCAAATGGAAGCAGAGAGACATCGCTATCAGCAAAAGGCAAATGCTTTACCCCCTTCGGGTAGCAAAGGTTGTGGTAGCAAAGATTGCCATCTTAGAAGAACCACCATACTTCTGGATGTTCAAAGAGGGCTGCCTGGTCTGGCAACTCCAGGGGCATGATTCAAATTCTGGGCAACGACAGATTCCATCACAAATAGTATCCTCTACTAATTCAGTTACAGGCCAGAAAGAGGAATTGATTTGAATTTGAAATATAGGATGGTTCAAATGGTTTTTCTACCCTGGCTCCCCAGCAGGCTAGCACAGCCACAGCCCTAAATAACCGTGATGTGGAGACTCCACAGGAATGTGGAAGCCAGCCAGACGTCAGCATCTGAAAGCAATGCTGACCAATTTGGGTTCTGCGTCTCCATGATGCATGATTAAAATGCCTGCCTGTGTCACATGGCTGAAATTATTTCACCCTTGGTAGTAAGACACAGATTCAGATCTTCTTAAATATGCAGCTTTTGCCAATATATCAAAGTGAAGACAGAAAATAAAATGTTCGATACCAAGATATAATACAAATATCATATTCATCAACACACCCAGAATCATAAAAACGTTTTTCTTTTGAATACTGTTCATAACTTAAAACTTTTAAAAAATCACCATGATACGAAAACTTTCCTTTACTTCACAATTAATTATTGCAGTGAGTTGAAAACTCTGTAGTAGCAAGTTTTTGAAATCAGTTATTTGACCGAATTACACTATTTGCAGATAAAGGGTCTAACAACCATAATCAACTGCTCTTTCATTCAACAGAAAGCAATTTAATATATGTGATGGCTGGAAAAAAAAATGGGATACCTCTTTGGATACATAAGTAAGAGCAGAGAAGTCACGTGTGCTGAGAAGCCCGATGAGCTGGTCACTGACTAGGTGCTTTGTGCTCACCGGGATGTTAAGTCCAAAGATACCAGACCCAAGCCACTGTGTTATTAAAAACGTGGAGCCCACATCATTCCTGTTCAAACACATCACTTCAGAGTCTCTCCCTCAGGAAAAAAGACCAAAAAAATTATATTTCTGAAGATGCCCAGGAGAATGAGAGAGAAAAATGCAGCAAGCCCCACATTCATTAATTGCTCCAGAGGTGTAAGCAGGATGGTATTACCAAATGCTTCGTCAGTTAGGTCTGTTTCACAAGACCGAACGTAGGCATTGTGACAGGGATAGAATAGGAGTGAGACAGTCACTGCCCTCAACGAGATTACCCTGTAATAATAAGGGGATGCAGTAAAATACTCTGACACCTTATGGAATATAAGTGCCGTAAAGGAGAGGAGGTGATTTGAAACTCCCATGAAAAGGGAAATGCTTGAAAGTTTTTTCAGGCTTAATCACATCTTCAAGGTCCAGACTCAGTTTTATTCTGTATCCACCTACATACTTATCTTCCTTTGTTTTGCTTATTTGTACTAATTATTCTAGCATAAACTATGTTATTTGTGGAACACAAAAAGGTGTATTTTTAGATATCAGTTATAGAATCCTAGAAATCAAAATGCGTAAGCCCCTCATTTTATAGATAAGGAAACTGTGGCCCAGAGTAGTGAAGTGGTTGTTCTCAAGTTACAAAGACCACCAGAATCAGAACTGAGACTACAATGGAGTTTTCCAGATTCCAGCTTGAGCTGCTTCTTTCCACATCCACCCCTGGACGGGGCACGCTTTTCAAGATGGTGGAAATTCCAATCGTAATAAAAAGTATGGAAAACTCCATTCTATCCTGAATAAAATATGACAGTTATGTAAAGTGACTCAAAGCAAAGAATACCCAGATTCAAGCAGTTTGAGATCCAGATCCCAATCCCATGAGATCCTGAGAAAATCACTGGAATTCTCTAGAGCACACAATTTCTCATCTTGAAAATGAAAGGCTGAATTAAATTATTTGATTCTGTGAAACAAGAGCGAAAAAGTAAGAATGAACCAGTATTTATGTAATGCCTACTGATCAATGTGCTACGCGGGGCACTTTACAGCCACTCACTAGAATCAAAACTGTTAAAATAAGGGAATAACAACAAAAACTTAATGTTTGCCAAATGCTTAAGACGTGGCTGGCGCTATACTAGAACTTTACCACCTCATCTACTCCTCACAGTGACCCTTCCCGGCAGTACTATTATCCACCACCACCC
This sequence comes from Halichoerus grypus, assembly GCF_964656455.1. Taxonomy (NCBI): domain Eukaryota; kingdom Metazoa; phylum Chordata; class Mammalia; order Carnivora; family Phocidae; genus Halichoerus; species Halichoerus grypus. Next base: position 55,916,236 of record NC_135717.1, read on the forward strand.
TCCCAATTCTAGATCAGAAAAATGGGGCACAGGGAGGTTAAGCAACCTTGCCATGGTTTCAGAGCCAGTCAGCACAGACAACCCTTTAAAAGTTGTATCCACAATAGCCAAACTATGGAAAGAGCCTAGATGTCCATCAACAGATGAATGGATAAAGAAAATGTGGTATGTATATATATGTGTGTATATATATATATATATATATATATATGCACAATGGAATATTATGCAGCCATCAAAAAATGAAATCTTGCCATTTGCAATGACGTAGATGGAACTAGAGGGCATTATGCTAAGCGAAATAAGTCAATAAGAGAAAGACAATTATCGCATGATCTCACTCACATGAAGAATTTGAGAAACAAGACAGAGGATCATAGGGGAAGGGAGGGAAAAATGAAACAAGATGAAACCAGAGAGGGACACAAACCGTAAGAGACCCTTAATCTCAGGAAACAAACTGAGGGTTGCTGGAGGGGAGGGGGGGTGGGAGGGATGGGTGGGGTGGGTGATGGACATTGGGGAGGGTATGTGCTATGGTGAGCACTGTGAATTGTGTAAGACTGACGAATCACAGACCTGCACCTCTGAAACAAATAATACATTATATGTTAATAAATAAAAAATATAAAATAAAATTTAAAAAAAAAGTTTGTTTCCAGACTAAAACCTGATTAATTCTCGCTCTGGTTTTTATTGGCCAAATAAAGCAAACACATGTCAACAAACAGCCAACTGTACAACATTTCCAGACATCCAAAAGATAAATAAGAGGCTTAATCCATAGGTTCATTTTTTACCAAAATGAAGAATGGCTAAAATCAACAACACAAAAAACAACAGATGTTGGCAAGAATGTGGAAAAAAAGGAAGCATCGTGCACTGTTGGTGGGAGTGCAAACTGGTGCAGCCGCTGTGGAAAACAGTATGGAGGTTCCTCAGAAAGTTAAAAACAGATCTACCCTGTGATCCAGGAATTGCACTGCTAGGTATTTACCCAAAGAATACAAACAAATACTAATTCAAATGGATACATGTACCCCAATGATTAGAGCAGCATCATCTACAGTAGCTGAATTACAGAAACAGACCAAATGTCCATCAACTGATGAATGAATAAAGAAAATGTGGTATATATATATGCAATGGAATATTAGTCATAAAAAAGAATGATATCTTGCCTTTTGCAAAGACATGGATGGATCCATAGAGCATGATGCTAAGCAAAAAAAGCCAGACAAAGACAAATACCATATGATCTCACTTGTATGTGTAATTTAAGAAACAAAACAAACAAGCAAAGGGGAAAAAAAGAGAGTGAGGCAAATGAAGAAACAGACTCTTAACTATAGACGGTTAGCAGAGGGGAGGTGGGTGAGGATGGATGAAACAGGCGAAGGAGGTTAAGGAGGGCACTTGTCGTAATGAGCACTGAGTGTTACACTGAAGTGTTGAATCACTACATTGTACACCTGAAACTAGTATTACACTGTATGTTAACTAACTGGAATTTAAATAATTTTTTTTTAAAATGAAGACATGGACAGTATCAAATGTGCATGCTTTCCATTTCAGACAAGATGGTACATTCTCAACTTTCATGTATCCCTGCAGGTAAACAGGTAGGGCAGAGGTTTGTTTTTTTTTCCCTTCCTAGGGTCCAATGGTAGATATTTCTCTCTGATTCCTCATTTCTCTGGTGGGGCAGTGGTTCTCTGCTTCCACTGACATTTCTCCAACACACACAGAGCAACTCTCTCTGAGAATGACATGAAGACTATGAGAACAGCCATTCCACAGCTAAAGCCATAAGGAAAAAGCCACATCAAGAAGGGAGAGTCAGGGACTCGGTCTGGTTGGGACCCACACCCCTGGCACAGCAACCCACAGGTGGGAGGGATATCAGAGAGAGGTCCTCCCTGAGAAGTGAGAAGTTCAAGACCCACATCAGGCAGCCCCTCCCGGGGCATCTGCACTGGGAAGACAAGTCCCCATAATGTCTGGCTTTGCAAATCAGGAGTGCTTAACTCAGGGAGAGCCCTCTAGGGCGGCAGGAAACCAAGACTCAGTTCCTAAAGGAGCCACACACAGATTCACTCGCTCTAACATCCAGCAAAGAAGCAGCAGTTTGAAAAGTACCTGGGCCAAATGTAAAGAAGATTTATGACTAATTTTAGGGGGTATGCTGGAGAAACAGGGATCTAAAGGAACTTTTTCCAGGAATGGAAGCACTGGTGATTGCTATTTTTCTTACTCTCCTGCCTACCTGGCCGAGCACTGGCGGATGCCATTTCTGACACTATCCACCTACCTTGCTAGTACAACTTATTTTGCCTCAGGATTCCCCCAGAGACCAGCCCCACCCAACCCACCTGCCTCTGCAGATACCCATTCAAAATAGTCCCTAACCTGCTACATCCACCCAGCAAATGGCCTCTGTCTGAACCACTGCCCCACTCAAAGTGGCTGCCATTTGGGGCAAGGATCCCAACCACTCCAACCTGTGGCCTCACAGCCAGCCACACTGGGAGCAAACCCCTAAACAGCATGCCCACTGACAGTCATGGTCCACACATAATAGAAGGGCACACACAGCCCACACAGGGGACATCCTAGGAAATCCTGGTTCTGGTAACCAAGGGGACTGCACTTCTGTGCCCAACATGACATCTTCTAAGAAGGCCACTCCTTCAAGACAGGGAGATGTAAGTGATCAACCTAGTACAGGGAGACAATCAGAATCAGGCAAAATGAGGAGGCGGAGGAATATGTTCCAAATGAAAGAATAACACAAAATCTTGGGAAAAGAACTAGACGAAAGGAAAATAAACAATCTACCTCGTAAAGAGTTCAAAATCATGTTTATAAAGAAAACCATCAAACTCGGGAGAAAAATGGATAAACACACATTCTCACTTGAAGAAAAAGACAGAAAATATAAAAAAGAACCACTCAGAGCTGAAGAATACAATCACTGAAATGAAAAATATAGTAGGGGGAATCAACAGCAGAATTGAGGATGCAAAAGAACAGATCAGTGACCTAGAAGGCAGGGTAGTGGAATCACCCAAGGGAAAAAAAAAAAAAAAAATTTAAACAGAACAGTTTAAGAGACCTCTCTGTACAACATCATGCATACAACGTTCCATTTTAAGGGTCCCCAAAGTAGACAGACAGAAAGGGAAAGAAAACTCATCTGAAGAATTAAGAGCTAAAAACTTCCTTAACTTAGGAAAGGAAAGAGCCATCCAGTTCCAGGATCACAGAAAGTCACAAACAAGATGAACCCAAAGAAACTCAGACCAAGACACATAATTAAAATGTCATGGTTAAAGGTAAAGAGAGAGTATAATTTCTTTGCCGATTCAGATGCCTTTTATTTCTTTTTGTTGTCTGATTGCTGTGGCTAGGACGTCTAGTACTATGTTGAATAGCAGTGGTGATAGTGGACATCCCTGCCGTGTTCCTGACCTTAGGGGGAAAGCTCTCCGTTTTTCTCCATTGAGAACACATAGATCAATGCAACAGAATAGAGAGCCCAGAAATGGACCCCCAACTCTATGGTCAACTAAGCAGGGAAGCATGTCCAATGGAAAAAAGACAGTCTCTTCAACAAATGGTGCTGGGAAAATTGGACAGCCACATGCAGAAGAATGAAACTGGACCATTTCCTTACACCACACACAAAAATAGACTCCAAATGGTTGAAAGACCTAAATGTGAGACAGGAGTCCATCAAAATCCTAAAGGAGAACACAGGCAGCAACCTCTTTGACCTCAGCCGCAGCAACTTCTTCCTAGAAACATCGCGAAAGGCAAGGGAAGCAAGATCAAAAATGAACTATTGGGACTTCATCAAGATAAAAAGCTTTTGCACAGCAAAAGAAACAGTCAACAAAACCAAAAGACAACCGACAGAATGGGAGAAGATATTTGCAAATGACATATCAGATAAAGGGCGTACCCAAAATCTATAAAGAACTTATCAAACTCAACACCCAAAGAACAAATAATACAATCAAGAAATGGGCAGAAGACATGAACAGATATTTTTCCAAAGAAGACATCCAAATGGCCAACAGACACATGAAAAAGTGCTCAACATCGCCTGGCATCAAGGAAATCCAAATCAAAACCTCAATGAGATACCTACCACCTCACACCAGTCAGAATGGCTAAAATTAACAAGTCAGGAAAGGACAGATGTTGGCGGGGATGAGGAGAAAGAGGAACCCTCCTACACTGTTGGTGGGAATACAAGCTGGTGCAGCCACTCTGGAAAACAGTATGGAGGTTCCTCAAAAAGTTGAAAATAGAGCTACCCTACAACCCAGCAATTGCACTACTGGGTATTTACCCCAAAGATACAAATGTAGGAATCCGAAGGGGCACGTGCACCCCAATGCTTATAGCAGCAATGTCCACAATAGCCAAACTATGGAAGGAGCCAAGATGTCCATCGACAGATGAATGGATAAAGAAGTTGTGGTATATATATACAATGGAATATTATGCAGCCATCAAAAGGAATGAGATCTTGCCATTTGCATCGACGTGGATAGAACTGGAGACTGTTATGCTGAGCGAAATAAGTCAATCAGAGAAAGACATGTATCATATGACCTCACTGATATGAGGAATTCTTAATCTCAGGAAACAAACTGAGGGTTGCTGGAGTGGTGGGGCGTGGGAGGGATGGGGTGGCTGGATGACAGACATTGGGGAGGGTATGTGCTATAGTGAGCACTGTGAATTGTGCAAAACTGTTGAATCACAGATCTGAACCTCTGAAACAAATAATGCAATATATGTTAAGGAAAAAAAAAAAAGAAGATAGCAGGAGGGGAAGAATGAAGGGGGGATAATCGGAGGGGGAGATGAACCATGAGAGACGATGGACTCTGAAAAACAAACTGAGGGTTCTGGGCGGGGGGGGAGGATGGGTTAGCCTGGTGATGGGTATTAAAGAGGGCACGTTCTGCATGGAGTACTGGGTATTATGCACAAACAATGGATCATGGAACACTACATCAAAAACTAATGATGTAATGTATGGTGATTAACATAACAATAAAAAATTAAAAAAAAAATTGAACCACTTTCTTATACCACATAAAAAAATAGATTCAAAATGGATTAAAGGCCTGAATGTAAGACATGAAACCATAAAAGTCCTAAAATAAAACACAGTCAACTTTTGGATCTGTCTCCTCAGGCAAGGGCAACAAAAGCAAAAATAAACTATTGGGACTACATCAAACTAAAAGGCTTTTGCGAAAAGAAGGAAGCCATCAGTAAAACAAAAAGGCAAGCTACTGAATGGGAGAAGATATCTGCAAACGATATATCCAATAAGAGGTTAATATCCAAAATATATAAAGAACTCACACAACTCAACACTGAAAACAAACTATCTGTGAGGCATCTGGGTGGCTCAGTCAACTGAGCATCTGCCTTCGGCTAAGGTCATGATCCCAGGGTCCTGGGATCAAGCCCCCTGTCAGGCTCCTTGCTCAGTGGGGAGTCTGCTTCTCCCTCTGCCCCCGTACCCCCCCACTTGTGTTCTCTCTCTCAAATAAATAAATAAAATCTTAAAACAAAACAAAACAAAAAAACCTCCAGGAAAGAAACTGTGAGTCTATAATCCAATAAAATTGACCTTTAAGTAAGAAGGGTACAAACACTTATCTATCATGAACATGCAAAAAACCCTGGAAATACTCATTTTTTGGCCCTTCCTACAAAATCTATCAAATATGAAGCTCAAGCAATCAAAATAACAAAAGAGACTGACTTGAGGGCCAGTGTAAATGTATGTAGGTATAAAATATATAGATATCTGTACAACTAAGGGTAGATGACAGTTAAACAGAGAGAGTATAATAATGGATATATGCACCAGAAGTTTAGATATGGCCCATGTATTAAAAAATATGGAACCATATTATAATTCTTTATGAGAGTTGTATCTGGTTTCCAGCTAGCATCACTCCCATCCTCACAAGAAAAACGTTGATTAAACAGAATATAAGCAACCATTCTTCGATCCATTAGAGAACTGAGGTCACAGGGCAAACCGTCACACTGGAAACTGTAGAGACAGGTGGTTGAGAATCACAGCTTCCCAACAGCAGAAACAGCCACTAGAGCCAGCAAATGATAGGAACGCTTACGGGGTAGCTGACTCATTTCAGAGAGTATGCTATCAAATAGCTTGAGAGAGAAAAACTCCTGGGGACCCAGGCTCTAGGAACCCCACCAGGTTCTCAGGGTGAAAAATCAATGAGAAAAATCCCTTGTTGCTTCTTGCAGAGGAAGGGAATACACAACCCTGAAGTGAGACCAAAGCATTCTGTTCTCCTTAAAAAAGAAGAAACGATTTACTGGACCCCAACCAACATGGGAGAAGGTAATACCCAACTCTGGCCTCCTCTCACCTTCCTATTTCACCTAAGGAAAGAAAAATGCTGGAAAGCATTTTGGAAGGTCACGGCCCAGGAGCCCAAGCTTACTAACAGAATTTTAGAAAACTTCTCCCCCTCCCACACCTCATCAATAGGGTTCCCACATGATAAGATTATAGCTAAAAAACTACAATGATCAAACACTACTAAGAAGGAATCTCTAAGAAACCCAAAGACAACGGGAAAGACAAAAACAAGAATAATGGAGGAAATTCTAGTCTATGAATCCTATATGTACAGCAAACAAACCTCACATTAAAGGCCTTTTTAACCTCAGTTCCTTTTTCCTAAGGCATCATGTCTGGCTTTCAACAAAATTACAAGGCAAACTAAAAGGCAAAAACATAGTCTAAAGAGACAAGGCAAGCAACAAAACCAGACTCAGGACAAAGCCTTTGGAATTACCAGAATGGGGATAGAAGATAACTCTGATTGATATGTGAAGGCTTTAGTGGAAAATTAGCCAACATGCAAGAAACCAACACATAATATAAGCAGAAAGAAGGCAACTCTAAGAATCAAAAGGAAATGTTAGAAATCCAAACAGATCAATATATGTCTTTGATGAGCATATCAGCAGATTTGACACAGTCATGTGAGCTTGAAGATAAGTCAACATAAACTTGACAAACTGAAAAACAAAGAGAAAAAAGAATTAAAATAATGGAACAGAATATCCAAAAACTATGGGACAACTACTATAGGTATAATATACACATAACAGGAATACCAGAGCCAAAAAAAAAAGAGGGAGAGAAAGGAACAGAAGAAATACTTCAAGTTCTAATGGCTGAGAATTTTCCAAATTTAATGATAGACCCAAACCACCAAACCAACATATCCACCTTGAATATTTACCAAAAGTTAAGGATAGGCTATTTACCTACAAGGATAATTACCAAAAAATTTGTACCTAGGTATACCATATTCAAACTGAAGAAAATCAAAGACAAAGAGTAAACATTTAAAGAATCCAGAGAGGAAAAAAAGACAAAACACTACTTATATATGAACAAGAATAAAAACTCCATTGGCCTTCTCTTCAGAAACCATGCACGGAAGAAGAGAATAGAATCAAATACTTAAGTGTTGAAGAAAAAAACCCACCAGCCACCAAGTCTACATCCAGCAAAATTATCCCTGACTTTCTCATACTAAGAAAAATTGAGGGAAACCATTGCCAATGGATTTGCTTTGAGAAAAAATATTAAAAGAAGTTCTTCAGGGGGTGCCTGAGTGGCTCAGTCGGTTAAGCATGACTCTTGGTTCTGGCTCAGGTCATGAGCTTGCGGTCGTGAGATCAAGCCCTGCACCATGCTGAGTGTGGAGCCTGCTTAAGATTCATTCTCTCCCTCTGTCCCTTCCCCCAGCTCCCACTCACACATGCATGCATGCACGCTCTCTCTAAAAAAAAAAAAAAAAAAAGCTCTTCAGAGGCAAATGGTAAACATCAGATAAAGGTCAGAAACTCAGAACTACATAAAGAAAGGTACACAATTAGAAAAGGAATAAAAGTTATATAAAGTTATTATTAAATAGTCACATAGATAACTTTATAATTATAGCAAACAATGTATTGGTTGATTATTGCTTATGGATACGTAAAATGAATGACAGCAATGTACTAAGTGACAAGAGGTAGGAATGAGGATACTGTTCACTAATTCAAAAAGATATATGCACCCCTATGTTTACTGCAGCATTATTAACAATAGTCAAGATATGGAAGCAGTCTAAGTGTCCATCAATGGACGAATGGATAAGGAAGACATGGTGTACATATATATACACACCCACATCCATGAATTATTACAGAGCCATAAAAAAGGATGATGTTATGTCATTTGAGACAATATGAATGGACCTAAAGTGTATTATGCTAAGTGAAATAAGTCAGACTGGGAAAGACAAATTTTATATGATTCCACTCATAAGTGGAATCTAAAACATAATAATAAATGAACGAACAAAAAACAGAATCAGACCTATAAATACAGAGAACAAACTGATGGTTGCCAGAAGGTAAGCATAAGTCACAGGAATAAAAGGCACATTGACTATAAGGAATACAGTCAATGATACTGTAATAGTGATGTATCAGGACAGATAGTATCCACCTTGTGGTGAACACAGCATAATGTATAACTTCGTCAAATCACTACATTGTATGCTTGAAACTGATGTAAAACTGTGTGCCAATGACACTCAAATCAATCAATCCATCAATCATTCATTCATTAAATGACATTGTAAAAAAAAAGAGAGAGAGAAAGAATACTGTTTACAGTGCCTGTACAATTAAGTAGTATAGTTGAAAGTAGATTTAAATTAGCTGTAAAGGGGCGCCTGGGTGGCTCAGTTGTTAAGCATCTGCCTTTGGCTCAGGTCATGATCCCAGGGTCCTGGGATCGAGCCCCGCATCCGGCTCCCTGCTCAGCGGGAAGCCTGCTTCTCCCTCTCCCACTCCCCCTGCTTGTGTTCCCTCTCTCACTGTCTCTCTCTGTCAAATAAATAAATAAAATCTTTTAAAAATTTTAAAAATAAAAAAATAAATTAGCTGTAAAGTATATTACAGACTCTTGGGCAACCACTAAAAAATTTAAAAAATATAACTGATACGCTAGGAGAGGTAAAAAAAAAAAAAAGAAAGAAAAATCTAACTCTCCACAAAAACCAGAGAAAGCAGAAAAAGACAAAAAAGAACAAAAAACCATGATAACAAATAGAAAAGCTATAAATAAGATAAAAATTCATCCAAGTATATTGATAATCATTTTAAATGTGAATGGTCTAAATATACCAATTAAAAGAGACTATCAGTTCTCCCTCTGCCTCTGTCTCTCTCTCTGTCTCTCATGAATAAATAAATAAAATCTTAAAAAAAAAAAAAAAAGAAAGAAAATTAAAAAAAAAAAGAGACTATCAGAGTGAATAAAAAATAAGATCTGATTCTATGTTGTCTGAAATAAACCCATTTTAAATATGAAGCCACTGATAGTTTAAAAGTAACAGAACAGAGAAAGATATACCATGCTAACACTTAAAAACAAAAAGGAAAAGCCAGATAGGCATATTAATTTCAGATAGACTTTAGAGCAAAGAATATTATCAAGGATAAATAGGGGATTACATAATGATAAAGGGATCACTTATCCAAGGAGACTTAATAATCCTCACTGTTCATGCACCTAACAACGGAGCATCAAAATACATAACGTAAAAGCTAACAGAACTGCAAGGAGAAACAGGCAAATGAATTATGGTAGTTGGACACTTCAACACCCCTCTATCAGTAACTGACAGGTCCAACAGGCAGAAAAACTAAGCAACATCAATCGTACCTAACTGACATTTGTAAAATACTTCATCAGCAGAATACATCAATAGAATACACATTCTTCTCAGGCTCACACAGAGCATTCACCAAGACAGACCACATTCTGGATCGTACAACACACCTTAACAGATTTAAAATAACAGGAGCACCTGGGTGGCTCAGTCAGTTAAGCGGCAGGCTCTTGGTTTTGGCTCAGGTCACAATCTCAAGGTCCTGGGATCAAGCCCCACGTCGGGCTCTGGGCTTAGCGGGGAGTCTGATTGAGGATTCTCTCTCTCCCTCTCCCTCTGCCCCCCTGCTCCCGCTGGAGCACTCTCTCACTCTCTTTTTCTCTCTCTAAAATAAATAATAAACCTTTTAAAAATTTTTTTAAATAACAGATATCAGGGGCGGCTGGGTGGCTCAGTCGGTTAAGTGTTTGACTCTTGATCTTAGCTCAGGTCTTGATCTCTGGGTCGTTAGTTCAAGCCCCGAGTTGGGCTCCATGCTGGGCCTGGAGCCTACTTAATTAAAAAACAAAAACAAAAACAAAACAGAAATCATATAATGTATGCTCTCAAACCACAATGAAGTTGAATTAAAAAATAGTAATAGAAAAATACCCAGAAAATCCCAAAATATGTAGAGATTAACAACATACTTCTAAATAATACATGGGTCAAAGAAGAAATCTCAAGAGAAATTTAAAATATTTTGAACTAAGTGAAAATGAACTACTATTTTAGTAAAATGTGTGGAATCCACGAAAAGCAGTGCTTATTAGGAAGCTTACAGCATTGATACATATATCAGAAAAGAATGAACATCTTTAAAACAAGTAATCTAAGCTTCCATTTTAGGACACCAGAAAAATGAGAACAAATTAAATCCAAAGCAAACAGAAGAAAAGAGATAATAAATACTAGAGCAGCATCGGGGCGCCTGGGTGGCTCAGTCGGCTCAGTCGGGCTCCCTGTTCAGTGGAGAGCCTGCTTCTCCCTCTCCCTCTGCCTGCCTCTCTGCCTACTTGTGTTCTCTCTCTCTGTCAAATAAATATATAAAATCTTTAATAAATAAATAAATAAATAAATAAATACTAGAGCAGGAACCAAGAAACTGAAAACAGGAAATCAATAGAGAATATCAAGTTGGTTCTTTGAAAGATCAATAAAATTGATAAACCTGCAGCCAAGTTAACCAGGAAAAAAAAAAAGCACAAATTACTAATATCAGAAATAAAAGGAAGGCCATCATTACTGATCTCGTTAATGTTAAAAAGGATAATAAAGGATTATGAAGAACTCTATATCCATAATCTACAGATGCAATGTAATCCCAATTAAAATCCTAGCAAGTTTATTCTGTGGATGTCAATAAATTAAAGTTTATACGGAAAGGCAAAAGACTCAGAATAGCCAATAAAATACTGAAGAAGAAAAACAAACTCAGAAAATTGACACTCCCCAACTTCAAAATTTACTATAAAGTCACTGTAATAAAGACAGTGTGGTACTGGTCAAAGAACAGAGAGATCAATGGAGCAGAAGAGGGCCTAGAAACAGACCCACGCGAATACAGTCGCTCTTTCACAAAGGAGCAAAAGTAATTCAGTGGAAAAAAGGTATCTTTTCAACAAGTGGTGCTTGGAGAACTAGACATCCACATGCCAAAAACAAACAAAAACAATCTAGACACAGAACTTACACCTTTCACAAGAATTAACTCAAAATGTATCACAGACCTAAATGTAAAATGCAAAACCTTAAGACTTCTAGCATACAACACAGGAGAAAATCAAGGTGGCCCCAGATTTGGAAATGACTTTTTAGATAGCACTAAACACACTATCCAGAAACAAAAAGGTAGTGAGACTTCACTAAAATTTAGAATTTCTCCTTTGTGAAAGATAATGGTAAGAAAATGAAAAGAGAAACGGACAAAATTTTTGCAAAACAAATATCTGACATAGGACTCCTATCTAATATACACAAATAACTTTTAAAACTCAACAATAAAACAACCCAATTAAAAAAAGGGCCAAAGAACTTAACAGACACCTCATCGAAGAAGATCTACAAATGGCAAATAAGCATGTGAAAATACTGTCTATATCATATGCCATTAAGGAATCAGAAATTAAAACAATGAGATACCACGACACATCTATTAGAATGGTTAAAATCCAGAGCACTCACACCACCAAATTCTGGTGAGGAGAAACAGAAACAACTCTCATACATCACTTGAAGGAACACAAAATGGTAGAGCCACTTTGGGAGACATTTTGTTAGTTTCTTATTAAACGAACTATACTCTTACCATATGATCTAACAATTGTGTTCCTTGGTATTTATGCAAATGAGTTAAAAAAACTGTAACCACACAAAAATCTGTACATGGATGTTTACAGCAGCTTTATTCCTAAGTGCCCAAACTTGGAAGCCACCAAGATGCCCTTCAGTGGGAGAATGGGTAAGTTAACTGTGGCACATGCAGACAATGGAGCGTTATTCAGTAATACAAAGATATATAAAAAAAACAAATGAATAAAAAAACAAAAAGCAGATCAGACTTGCAAATACAGAGAACAAACTGATGGTTGCCAGAGGGAAGAGGAGTAGGAGATTCAGGCTTTCAGTTATGGAGTAAGTCATGGGAATAAAATGTACAGTATGGGGTGGGCGCCTGGGTGGCTCAGTCGGTTAAGCATCTGACTCTTGATTTTGGCTCAGGTTGTGAGATCGAGCCCCACACTGGGGCTCCACGCTCATCGTGGAGCCTGCTTAAGATTCTCTCTCTCCCTCTGCCCCTCCCGCCACCCTACTCCCACTCGCTCTCTCTCTCAAAAAAAAAAAGAGAAAAAGAAAAAAAAAAAAAGGTACAACACGGGGAATACAGTCCGTGATACCATAATAGCGTTGTATGGTGACAGAGGATAGCTACACCTGCGGTGAGCACAGCATAAGGAAATCAGAAGTTTCATCACTACGTTGTACACCTGAAGCTAATATAACATTGTGTGTCAACTATACTAAAAAAAAATTTCTAAATAATAAAAAGATATGAGCCATCAAGCCAAGAAAAGACACAGAAGAACCTTAAATGCACATCGCTAAGTGAAAGAAGACTTTCTATAAAGATTACATACTATAGGATTTCAACTATATGACATTCTGGAAAAAACAGAACTACAGAGACATAAAATTCCAATGGTTGCCTGGGGTTTGCAGGGAGGTAATGAGGAAGAGAGAGAAAAGTAAGTGGAGTGCAGAGGATATTTAGGGCAGTGAAACCATCCTGTAAGACGTTACGCATTTGTTAAAACCCAGAGAATGTTACAACACGGAGGAAACTATGGACTACAGTTAATAATTTCTGGACACTGGCCCATCAATTTTAATAAATCACCACACTTATGTCAGATGTTAATGACAGGGGAAACTGCTTTAAAAAATAAAGTCCAATAAAAACAAAAACAGGAGGGGAGAGTATACACACAAAACAATGGTTTTTAGCAAGATCAGTGGGGATCTTAGTACTGACAACTGCGTGTAACATACCAACATACCAAGTCAGAAACTCTGAGCCATTCTAGTTCTCTCATTATTTGTATCCCCGAGAATCAGGATTCTCAGCACAGAAGACACACAACAGACGTGTAATGTAGAAGGAAAAGCCTTTGCAGTCCTATATTTGAATCAGAACTCACTAGATATTTTATCTTTAAAAATATGGTTTTAACTTAGCCCTATCCATTTAAAAAGTCCTAAAAAACACGAACGGCCCAGCAGTGAGGAGTACCCTAGAGCCCAGATTGGGGCTAATATTTATACTTCCCTCTAAGACAGACAAACAAAAACAGGGTTTCTGTTTTTGTTTTGTTTTTTAAGATTTTTTATTTATTTACTTGACAGAGAGAGAAAGAGAGCACAAGCAGGGGGAGCAGAAGGCAGAGGGAGAGGGAGAAGCAGGCTCCCCTCTGAGCAGGGAGCCCAATGCGGGGCTCATCCCAGGACCCTGGGATCATGACCTGAGCCAAAGGCAGACGCTTAACCGACTGAGCCACCCAGGCACCCTAACAGGGTTTCTTAGAGGAATGGCTGATCCTAGGTCTGGGGCTGGAATTTAGACACATCGGGAACAGCCTGGTACTGCAGATGGCAAGGAAGCGGTCAGAAGACAGTCCTTCCAATGGAAAGACCAGGTCAAGTGGATGGGAGAACCAACTAGAAGAGGCTCCCACAGGCCAAAAATGAACAAGAGGCGTTTGAACAGTGACTGCACAACTATGGTGTGGAAGGAGGCAAACTCACTGGTTTAAGCAAAACTTCTGCCACCTGTTTCCACACTCAGAGCTTCTCTTTTAATCAGTCTGGGGTGTGGCCTAAGCATTAGGAAGTTGAAAAGTTCCCTAGGTGGGTCTAATTTGCAGCCAAGTTGGCAAGCTAGTAGTAGAGAAGGTACTGACCGACAAACAAGGTACTTCTCAGAGACAGGCTTGAGGTGCAAACAAGCCTTCTGGGAAGAGGGCAACATACAGAACAAGCACCTGACCTGGCCAGCATGGGCTGCAAGATCTCATTACGCATTAACAACATTCACCCTTTGCCCGTTGTAGAAGTTTCGAGAGTCTTGCCCATTTTGGTGATTCTTGCCTTCCATTTTTAAAAGTATGGAAGAGCACATTCCTGACCCAACAATTCCATTCCTGGGTCCATAACCTACAGAAATGATTATGTGTGTTCACCCAAAGACCTGGGTTCAGAGGTTCAAAGCAGCACCATTCATGACCGCCCTCATCTGGAAATGACCCAAATGTCTGGCCACAGGGGAGTGAAGGAATGAACTGAGGCAGAACTCACACGCTGGACCTAAAGCCAACTTTACAGCATGAATGAACCTCACATGATGTTAAGCAAGAGAATCAGATACTCAAGAGTGAGCACATATAATCCTCTTTTATTTAATGATGTATAAAAAGAGGCAAAACTATGTTTTCGGAGTCAGGACAGTGTGCATCCTTGAAGGGATAATGAGCGGGAGGTGCAAGGCTTCCCAGGCTGTTGGTTTAAAAATGTGTCACGCTGTACTGTGACATATACACTGATCCAAATGAATGCTTCAATAAAGTGTTTCTGGGGCGCCTGGGTGGCTCAGTTGGTTAAGCCACTGCCTTCGGCTCAGGTCATGATCCTGGAGTCTCGGGATCGAGTCCCGCATCGGACTCCCTGCTCGGCGGGGAGTCTGCTTCTCCCTCTGACCCTCCCCTTCTCATGCTCTCTCTCAAATAAATAAATAAAATCTTTAAAAAAAAAAAAAAAAAAGGGCGCCTGGGTGGCTCAGTCGTTAAGCGTCTGCCTTCGGCTCAGGTCATGATCCCAGGGTCCTGGGATCGAGTCCCACATCAGGCTCCCTGCTCAGCAGGAAGCCCGCTTCTCCCTCTCCCACTCCCCCTGCTTGTGTTCCTGCTCTCGCTGTCTTTCTCTGTCAAATAAATAAATAAAATCTTTAAAAAAAATAAATAAATAAATAAATAAAAAAAAATAAAGTGTTTCTGAAGTGGATTTTTTTTTTTAAAGTATGTGTAAGTGTTTGAGAAAGAAGGTTCCTGTTTCCTTGGCCCAGTCAGCATGGGCAGGTCAGCATCCCCAAATGCATTCCTACATCAATACAGAATTATTAGCCCACAGAGAGCAGGTACCACGGCTTCTAGAACAGGACTGGACTGTCAGTAGCCACTCTGTGTACGCTTGCCGAGTTAGCTGTTTCATCTTTGTAGGTACATGTGCCTGTCAAAAATGGTGGTGACATGAGGCCAGACAACGTAAGCTAAGAGCACAGTTTCTAAAGCCTGACTACCTGGGTTCAAATCCTGGCTCTATTCTTATTAGCTGTGTGACCGGAAGCAAGTTACCTTTAGTTCAGCTCTAAACTGGATGATGAGGATGACAACAATCATAATGAAACTGTGGGTTTAAAAGAAATAATCAGTAAGGGGCGCCTGGGGGGGCTCAGTCGGTTAAGCGTCTGACTTTGGCTCGGGTCATGATCCCGGGGTCCTGGGATCGAGCCCCGTGTTGGGAATCCATGCTCAGCGGGGAGTCTGCTTGAGATTCTCTCTCTCTCCCTCTCCTGCTGCCCCTCCCCTGCTTGCATGTGCTCTCTCAAAAATAAATCTTTAAAAAAAATAATCCATAAGGAGAGCTTAGTACAATAACCTGGCACATGGTAAGCAATGTATTTGTATAGTATGTATATATAGCATATTTTAATTATATTATCAATTATTTTGAAAGCTTCTGATAAAGGATGCACAATTGGAAGGATACAAATATATAACAGGTTAAACAGGTATCTTCCTCATAACCTGAGGGCTTAAATATTTACAGCTCTGAAAAAAATCACTTGACATATGAGTATCTGCAAAACCACCACTCATATACTGTGGTTGCAAAGCATGTTACCAGTCTCTGGTGTGAGAGGCCAAGACCCCTTCCCAATTACCTGGTGTGATGTGTGCCTTTCATTTGACTCACTTTAGCTGTAAAATTATAAACTATTCTGAGTCCAGAGAAATAATTAACAGATATGAAAAGAAATATAGTAAATGAAAAGGTTCTTTATGAAGTACAGGTAGATTATAACTAAAGTTAACATTTCATGTATTCAGGTTTATTCTAAGAACCAGTATTTCCCCAACAGAATCTCTCCAGCACCATACTTCACAGTGTTTTAAGCTAACGTTCTGTTTGAGGACAGAAAAAATGAATCCATATACAGTAAAAAGATCTCACATCTGATCATTAAATTCAGTTAAAATTAATGGTTTTTCAGAAAACCGTAAGGAAAGGGGGAGGGTCACATTGACCAGATAAAAAAGTTGCTTCTAGTGTTTTCTTCAACCATTAAAATTCAGCAACAGCATGATAAACCTACGCTTCCGAGCTGGCAGGGCTGGCCGAATGACACGTTTTATTTGCCTAGTACAGTGTTTTTAAAGAATTCTGCAACTGAAGGCCTTGAAGTCAGGCCTGTGGCGCCAGTCAGCCCCGAAAATCACCACTCTTTCACATCTGAACCAGCCCCTGTCGCACTTCAGGGGTGCAAACAACACGGCACAGTGTATGGAACAAAGTGTGGGCCACACTTCAGCGTGAACTCCCACTCCACCACTACCTGTGTGGTGCTGGGGCTCCAGAGAACTTTCTGCTTCCCCAGCCGGTAGAACACGGACAATTATCATCTGCCCGGAAGGGTGATATTATAAAAGCATAAGCAACCTAAGCACTCACGCACAGATCATTCAGCACCTCTCATGCAGATGCTATGAGCTGAACTGTGGCCCCCTAAACTTTGTATGCTGAAGCCCAACCCCCAGTGTCTCAGAATGTGCCCCGATGTGGAGACAAGACTTGTAATGAGGTGATGAAGTTAAAACGAGGCCATTCAAGTGAGCTGTAATCCAAGCGACTGGTGTCCTTCTGAGAAGAGGGAAGTGGACACGCAGAGAAACACCACGGCCGTGGGTCCACAGGGGAAAGACCACGTGAGGACACCGCCAGAGCTGAGGGGAAACCCAGCCCTGCAAACGCTGTGGTCTCGGACTCCCAGCCTCCAGCACTGTGAGACGTAAATGCCTGTTCTTTAAGCCCCCCGGTCTGTGCTATTTTGTATGGAAGCCCCTAGCAGACTAATAAAGCAGAGAATGTTACACCTTCCTGTATCTTCCTGGTTTAACCAATACCTCAAATCCAAAATACCGTTTCACATTGTCAAGCAGCTCACCCTGGTGACATCTGCCCAAGGGGGGCCCTGCAGATTCCATTTCTCCCTCATGTTTCATGGGGCAAACACACTGATGGGTCAGCACCTCTCCATTCAGAAGCCCCTGGGCCTCCGGGCCTTGCTTTGGGCCGGCAAGGCGGTTATGAAACACGCCAATACTACAGATACTCTGGATTAGACAGAACCTAACAGAGGTGAGGTTTCTTGGACTGTGAGTTTCATGCGTGAAGTACCATAAAAGGGGCATGAGGAGGCATGAGGAGAAAGGATGCAACTACCCAGGTAGCAGTGGACGATGGGGCAGGAGATGGTGTGTAGGCTCCCGAGGAAGCTTGGAGCAAAACACAGAAGCTCAACACTGACCCCTGCCGGCCAGGCACTTGATCTCCACAGACTGCTCCTCGGCCCCATCTTTATGCTCTTTTGCTTTAAAAAATAAAAAACCAACCTGCGCAAACTTGCTATTCAAGGAAGCAAAGGTGACGCAGAGAAATCATCTCTAGTTTTTGCTTGGTAACAGTGGATCTCGTATACTGAGATCAAATTTCTTTGAACCAGGTTTATGTAAATTTATGGAAAGAAGAGGCAGGATATGGCTCTCGATTATTATCCATACCAATTCTAGCACTAATTATCACAATAAAGAGCTGACGATAATGGCAAAGCAGTGGGTGTTACGGTTTCTGACGATAAAAATCTAACTACCTCAGATTCATTAGACAGCTTACAGTTTTCTTAACGTAGCAAATACTACTTTATCAATGGACAATTAAAGATTCAATATGTAGGAAACTCCCAAAGAGACTTGGCTTGGATAGCACCCATCCTGGAAAAAAAATGATAATAAATTCAATAAACAGCTATTGGAGGATATATGGTATTTTACTTATTAGTTGAAAAAATGGCTAACATTTTTTAATGCCTGTCATTCTCAAAAGCCACAAGCACATCACAACCGAAATCCTATGAAATGCCCCGCTGCCTCCCCAGACACCTCCCACGTTGTCCAGGGCTCAGAATTTGCCAGGTGAGGCCACCGTTTTCCTCCTGGCCCTGTCACATCAGACATACCCATCTAACTTCTCGGGAATTCTCAAGCAGGTAAGCAAAGAGGCACTGGGTGCCCAGACGTAATCAAACAGAGAGACAAGCAGGTAAAGGTCACCGGAAAAAGCACCATTACTGAGAATTCTAAAAACTAAAGAGACATGGTTTTCCATTTTTTACACACAGATAAAACAGATTTTTAAAATACCAGTAATAGTGCATATTAAGACTAATATGTGCCATGCTATTGAATGAAAGTTTGTGTCCCCCCAAAATTCATATACTGACACCTAACACCCATCTGTGATGGGATGAGGAGGTGGGGGGCCTTTGGGAAGTAACTAGGTCATAAGAGTGGAGCACTCGGGAATGGGATTAGTGTCCTTATAAAAGACACCTGAGAGAGGTCCCTTACCCCTTTCACCCTAGGAGGACGCTGAGGACACAGCGGTCTATGAGCCAGGAAGTAAATCCTCACCAAATACCGAACCTGCCTGTGCCTTGATCTTGGACTTCCAGCCTCCAGAAATGTAAGAAATAAATTTCTGTTGCTTGTAAGCCACCCAGCCTTGGTCCTGCTACAGGAGCCCAAGTGGACTGAGACAGGCCAGATTCCATACTAGCTACTTGACAGATGACAACTCACGGCAATTCTACAAGGTCTACTAATTTTACTACTCCCGTTTTATAGATGCATGAGGCACTGAGAAGTTAAGTGACTTGCCCAAGGTTACACAACTGGGGGGGATAAAAAGCTGCTTACCAAAAAAGAGGCCATGGCTGACATGTCCTATCATGGCTGAAATGTCAAAAGACTGAAAAATAGTAAAAGCTCGTTATTAGTTCAGTCACACCAAAAGGGGTCCCAATTATTCGTAATTTATTTCTTGTCTGGGGGAGACATTTTCAGTGTTTACACTGTCCTGAAATCAAAAATAGAATCCCGAACAGTTTGTAGCCTGCTCCTGCTGGTTGTAACAGGCCTTCCCTCTGGAGAGTTGGGGCGAGGTCTGCGAAAGGGGAGTCCGAGGATATGTTCCTCCTCTGCTACGTTTTCTAGCCTAGCTCACCCCAACTCTTAACTGAGAGCAATCCTTCGTCAGTGAACTTTCTCCAAGCACTGGACAAGTGCACACCAGGCCCGGAAGAGCTACTGAAACCAGGCTGATGGGATGGTGGGTTAAAATTAGCACCTGGGGAGCTTCTCAGAGGAGGTGACCCAAGACTGGAGCCATGTGGATGGACAGGTCATTCCTTCCTTCAGCAAGTGCTAACTGCCAAGGGGTGGAGGAGGCTGGCTTGGGAGAAAAGGGAAAAGGGCTTCCCAGGCCAAGATCCCGCAGGTTGAAAAATACAAAGATGGGCATATCTGAGCAACTTAGAAAAATAAAAAAGGAAAGGTCTTACTAAAGATCACAGCTAACATGACATGGTCTTCCCAGCTCCTTTCTCTTTCCTCAGAGACAGCCTGCAT
Organism: Halichoerus grypus; assembly: GCF_964656455.1. Taxonomy (NCBI): domain Eukaryota; kingdom Metazoa; phylum Chordata; class Mammalia; order Carnivora; family Phocidae; genus Halichoerus; species Halichoerus grypus. The sequence continues at coordinate 55,936,322 of NC_135717.1, forward strand.
TGATAAAAACTCCTAACAGGGTGACCACTTCCAGGTTTAACAGGGCTTTTGAAACAGCCCTTCCAGAAAACCCGTGATTACGTTTGTTGATTATTTTGCATGGTTCTTTAGCAAGACCACTGCCTCGAAGGCAGGTTATTTTTCTTTTTTATAATTTATCTGAAAGATTCTTTAGTCTAACCTAGGGGGAAAAAACAAAAACAAAAACAAAAAAAACCTGATAAAGGTTTGACCATCTAGAGGGCAATAAACTTGAAGAGATTAAAAAAAAAAAAAAACGTCACAAAAGACTTAAATAAAAGAAATGAAAAAAGTCTCCCTGGCTACTAATGGAATTCTCTGCTCCCACGGAAGCTGATTACAGGAGCCTTCAAAAGCAGCTTTATCACCCAGGTGAGGACAGCCGCAGTGTGGCAGAGTTCCTCCATGAGATCTCTTCAATAAAGAGAACAAAATTGCTACCATTACTCTTAGAAGCATTAAGGAGAACGGGTGTGCAGATTTCATGCCATGTGGGAGGAAAAAAAATAGGAAGGAAAATAAAATGAAGGGGTAATTTCAAAGAAACAGCAATCTAAATCTTTAAGAATCCTGGGCAAAAGCGCCAAATGTTCCAGGATCTATTAAGCCACCAGAAAAAACATCAACATAGGACAAAAAGGCCTGAGCCAGATTCATTAGCCATGCTCTCCTTGGTCCAGTCCATCGACTATGTCGGAACCAGTTACATCTGAGGCTTCCCCGGCTCTATCTGGATGTTCCTATCAGAGTTAACATTCAGTACGTGCTCACTCAGTACCAGGCTGGGCGCTAAGCGCTAGACATGCTTCAGTGCCCTTAAGCACTGATCCAGTCCTAACAAGTGCGTACCTACATTTCCATGTGATGAAGAGGACTCAAGGCTCAGAAAGGTTAAGCAGCTTCTCTAAAGTACACAGCACTACGCACAAGATGGAGAATCTGAGTCCAGCCTATGCAACTCCAAGGCCCCACTGGTAAGCACTGCCTCTCAGAGAGGGATCTGACTGCATCGAGAATCTGGCTCAACGCAAAATTAGAATCTGTCTGATGTCTGTCTCCAGCCTATGAAGTTTTCCCCATCAGAAAGCTTTTGGTACCTGAACTCCCAAAAACATTTTTTCAAGGCCCTTTACTGTCTCCAAGGAAGTAAAGTGCTGCATTTATATGACACAATTCTCCCAAGCAAAAAGACAGATAGTTCATGTGCTTAGAGTAAGAACAAAATGGGAATTTTGTTTTTCAAAACTTAATTCTTATCTTTTGAGAAACTCAACAAAGTAAGGATAATGAAGGAAAAGCTTGAGACACAATAACCATTCTCTGTCCATGCGAGTGAACTCTTCCCTGTGTTTAATCTTCATAGTAAGACACAAAACCTCATGAATAGTTAAAACTTTACTAGTAAAGAAATAAGGGAATTCTTACGCTATAGTTTATGCAACCATGTCAAATATTTTAATATATAAGATGTTCAAATATATCCAGGAAGCATTATGTGCATCACCAATAAATGAATGGGGGAATGGGCTTCTGAAAGCATCCTGGAAACTTCCAGGCTCCACGAGACCAGAGGTCAGGGAGTTTTGATAGAAAGCAGCCACTCTTTGGGTCTACACACACCACACACCACAGAGGCTGGAGAAGGTCAAATCTCCAAATTCACTTCCACCGAACTCCCCAAGAAGCAGCCTTGTTCTTCCTCAAGCTACTTCTCTGGGAGAACAGAAGAAAGATCTTGCTTTTCACCACCTAATACTACACCGGAAACATCTTTTTCAGGAAGCAAGTGGCTATCTTTTCTTCTTCAGTACAAGGCAAGGCTTCAAAGAGATAATGCAAGTGAACCAAAATAGCTATGCTGCTCTCCCTACTTATAAATATTACATAAAGAATCCTCTTCACAGCCAAGGGCTATGAAGTTCCCCTGCAGTGCTGAGGAACAGAGAGCCATGGGGCCAAAAGTATAGCGGAGCCGGGCCTCCTGCTTGTGCTCACCATCCTTTATTACAGCAGAGCCCCCCATGCTCACCACGACCTAGGCAGAGCTGGGAAGGGGCAGTGCAAGCACACATCCAGATCTGCAATGGCCAATTCAGTCCCAGACACAGCGGCTCTGTTGCTGTCACCAAGAAGCCATCACCACTTGAGAGAGGCCAACTCATCTCAAGAGGCTAAGATGCTAATGAGTACAAAAGCTAAAGCTCAGTGGCAGGAATCTTCCTGAGAGTTACCAAATGCAGACTGTCTATGACTTCTCACCCCCTGTCCTTTTGCAGAGATGTATCAAGAGCCCCAACCCCAACCTGTCCTGGGCACAAACCATGGGTTCACAGTAAATTTGACTCTGCTCTCTCCATACCTAACGAGCAATGCATCATCTTTTAGGGTCTCCTGGACATCTCCCCTCCTTCTCCAATGTCACGTCCTGGTCTGGATCTCATCAAACCTCAGGCCTAATCCATCAGGCTCTCCTTCATCCATCCAACATTTTGGAGCACCTACTGTGTTCCAGGCACTATAAAGAAGGCAAATATGAGTAATGCACAGCAATATTCCCCCCACTCTCCGATGTGGACGAGAGACATTTAGATTAAGAACACATCACAATCTCGTATAACAATAGCCATGAAGCAAGGCATATCCACCTTCACAGAGGAGGGGATGACTGTTAGCTTGACACCGACAGAGAAGGCTTCACAAAGGCTACGGTGTCTGGGCTGACTCCTGACAGATAAGTGAGAGGATGTGGGGGGAAGAGGAGAGGAAGGATACGATACTTCTAAGGCACAAGGACCTGAAAGAGTGTGCCCTGGTTCAAGGAGGGCAATTCGTTCAGCATGGCGGGGACGACAAAGGCATGCAAGGGATAGGAACTAAGGTAGGTTTGGGTCAGATTCAGAAAGGCTTTGCATGTCACGCCAAAGAACTTGGGGCATTACTGTCGGTAATGAACAACCAGAAGCGTTTAAGGGAGAAGGTCCAAACTGAAGCCACATTCGGCCTGAAGACGTGTTTTATTTCACCTATAAAGTATGTTTAAAATATTGGAATTAGTTGCCAACATCTAAAAATTAGGAAATTTCATGTCAAAATCTGAACTCTTGTCTTCTTAACAACAACTACGGCAACACTAGGCCAACAGCCCCAGGTGGTGACAATTGTCTGGATGTGAGGAGCAGGTGTAGCAGCCATCCCTCTTCTGACAGGATACTTTTTATGAAGTTCATGACCACACTGACCTTGGCCCCAAAAGATACCTGAGCTGCAATCTCTGGTTTAAAGGAGAGTTACACGGTAAGATACGTTGCAGAAAAATAACACTAGAAAGCAATACAGTGAGTAAACCACAGGGTCAGCAAAACTGGAGGCAAGAGGCCAAGCACAAGGAGGAGGTAACAAACGCCTCAACTAAGGAGAAAAAAAGAGCCAGAAAAGGGTAAGGAGCCAAGAAAGGTTTAACATACTGCAGGCATAAGAACAGTTATCACAGAACTTTTGTGTGGCAATTGTTGAAGGGTCGAAGACTATATGATGAGAAAGGAGGCGTAATTCAAAAGTGATTTTCAATAAAAATAAAGTGGGTTTTAAGTAAACTATGTGGGAAATCCACCCAAATGCCAACAATTCGCATAGACAACGGTGAGGTCCAGCAACAACTGTCTATGATTCTTACCCTGGACTCTCAGGTTCGTCCTCCAGTCGGGACGGAACGTACCCTGATTGCTAACTTTCTGAGCTAAGCTCTCTCGACAGGTGATGCTTACAAGCAGGGCGTGACGATGTGAATCATTATAACCTCTCATACCGCGGCCGGCAGCTACTTGGAAAATTTAAAAACCCTCCGGGTGCTGCAAGGGGAAGGCCCAGCCCCAGAACTTACACAAGCCGTTGACATCCAGCATGTTGGAGATGCCCCGGTCACTCATGTCCACTTCCGGCTGGTTCTTCTCCCGGCTCTCCTCCACCAACTTTTTCAGAGACTTGGACATATTCTGTACCAAACGACAACAACGAAGCACGTGGGCGACGGCCGGGGGGGGGGGGTGCAGGGATAGAAAGGGGAGACGCCGCGGGCTGGCACTGTCCAGTTTTGCCCTAGCCTTGGAAGGTGGGCATCAGCGGGCAGGGTCCCGGTGCAGGAGGGGGGGGGGACGGGGCGGGGCGGGGCGGGGGAGTGGGAGGCGTCCGATACCGCTCCGGCAGCGCGCAGAGTGGCGAACCCAAGTGCGATGCCACACACACTCACCGCGGAGGGCAGCGCCTAACAAGCTGGGCAAGGGAAGCACAGGTTTCCGCAGGGCGCACCTCAGTGGCAAGAGATGCACTCGGTCAGTGCAAAACGCGGACCGGAACGAGGAACACGCCCTGTCCCGGAGCTCGGCGCAGGCGCACACCCTGCGGCTCGCAGCTCCACGCCCCGCCCGCGCCTGACCCTTCCCAAATTAGGAGAACAGTTCACTAGACGTGGCTCTAGGGTGAGGCTCCGCCCACAAAGGAATGTGTACCCCGCGGCCGACCAATCACATCCGTCATTTGGCCTCGAGACTCCGCCCCACCCCGAGCTTTATCCGTCCCCCTGGAATGCGCTCGGGTTTGCCATTCGGAGAGGACTGGGCTTGGCGCAAGCGCACTAGGGTTGGCGCAGGCTCAGTTCATGGGCCGAAGCGCGGAGAGCTGTGGGCGGAAGCGGGAAAGTTTGGGGCGGGAGTGTGGAGTAAGAGGGTTGTAGCTGAACTTGGGAACTGGGGAAGCGAGAAGTTGTGTGTCTGTGTCCTGCTTCTTTAACTGTGGTTCGGTTTTCAGAAGTCGCTATCCTGAGTCTCGTCCCCACAGTCGTGCCTCTCGCTGAATCATGAGCTTCTCCAATACAAGAACCGCATCTGTATTCCCAGCACCCAGCTGGGAATCACGGACCTCTGTGTCACGTGAAGGGGACTCGTACTGCGCTCAAAATTATGCCATATTTTAATTTGCATTCTATTGAATGATGAATTTTTTATACAATCTTCATTGTTGGGTTTTTTTTTAGTAGACTTTCTGCTTTTCTTTTTCTTCCTGTGACTTTTTTACCTTATCTTTAAGAACATACAGTTTTTCATGCCTTTCTGTTGCTTGAAATTCAACGAATTCTTTTTTTAAAAAAGACTTTATTTATTTACTTACTTATTGAAGAGAGAGAGGGGGAGAGCACGCACAAGCAGGGGGGAAAGGTGGAGATTCCCCACAGAGCAAGGGAGCCAGCCTGGTGGCTGAGATCTTGGACCAAGGACCCTGAGATCTTGACCTGAGCTGAAGGCAGCTGCTTAACCGACTGAGTCACCCAGGCGCCTCATCAATGAATTCGTTTTGAAGACTTTAGAAAGCTACTAACTTTCTGCTCTCACTTACACTAATAATTTCTGGTCTTCCAGCTGAGAGGTGATCTGTAGTTTCTTTCACTTGGTTCCCGAGTTTAAACTGACCTTTCTTGTATACATCTTGCTGGAGTACCGCTCAAGTAAACCGCTCTAAAACGGTGTTCAGGAGGCACAAATTTTGAGTAGTTGTAGTTGTATGTTTCAAAATGTCCTTCTTTTGCCCACACCTTTATAATTTGCCTAGCACGGAATTTTAGGTTCAGTATCAGTTTGTCTTTGATCTCAAAGGCATAGTTCCACTGACCTATGCTTCCAATGTTGATGCTCAGAAATGTGTCATTCTCTTCACTTCTTTGCGGGGAACTGTTGTTTTCCCTTGGGAAGCATTTGTGATCTTTTAATTATTTACCATGTTCTGAAATATCACCATAATATTTCCAATTGGGGGTCTTTTTAAATTTAATCTGTTTTGCACCCATTTGGCCCTTTTTCAGCTGAAAATTCATTTCTTTCTTCCTCTCTGGAAATTGTTTCTGTTATTTCTTTGAAATTTCTTTCCTGCCATTTTCTCTGATTTAGCATGTTCAGGAAATCTGTCAGGCAGATGGCAGCCTCCTAGGACAATTTCCTTTAGTTATCTTTCCCCCCCCTCATGTATTTTATTTATCTTCTTAACTTAATGTTTTGGGAAATATCTCAGTGTTATCTTCCAAACCTTCTATTAAAATTTTAAAAAGCAATTTTGGCTATTAACCAAAAATACTTTGTAAGACCTCTTTTTTGTTTATTCACACCAGGCTTTTGTTTCATGAGTGCACTGGTCAAATATCTCTGAGGATAACAATTTTTAAATGTTTCTTCTGTTGAAAGAATTGTGTTCCTTGTGCCCTTTTCTGTTACTTTATCTAGTTCCTTCCCATTTATACTGCTGTAATTCTTCCTGTCTGGTAATTCTTGGTTGTTTTTTCATAAACGATCATGAAGATCTGAGCTGATTTTTCTAGATAGCCAATGTGGTTTTTTCCTCTTCTATTTGTGATGTGTATTTGTTTCCCTCCTAGGTCAGCATTAATTTTCCCTGGGCTGTTGGTTAAATTTCTTCAGAGGTGAGATCCCAGTTTTATGCCTGCATGGAGTCACTAGGCTGATTTTGCTGACAGAGGGAAATGGTGAATTGCAAGCACCAACTAATAGAGTTCTTGTACCTCCTCGCGCTGCACCCGCCAGCCCCAGATCCAGATAATGCCTGAAAAGTCCATTTGCAATTCTGCTGCATATTTGTCTTGAAATTGCTTTGGGCTGCAGATTCTTTTTTTTTTTTTTTTTTCCTGTTTCATTTGTCAGCATGCTTTCATTCACTTCCTGTTTCCCAGAAATTTATTTTCATTTCTTTGTCATTCTCCTCTCATTCCTAGGTATGTGACCTGTGCAGTAACACAAATTCCATGCTTAGCTGGGCCACGTGCTTGGTTTAATGCTCTGCTGTCACCATCTTGAAATGTTTAATAACTTTGGAACAAGGGGCCGTGAATTTTCCTTTTGCACTGGGCCCTGCAAATTCTGTAGCCAGTCCTGCATGCAAAAGTTAATATTTATTAGAGCTTAAATCGCTTCCACAGCTTCACTGCCAAGTGCTCTGTGCTTAAGTACAGTCTCCGCTGTAATGCTTCCCATTGGGAGAAATGTACTACCCCCACCCCCAGCCCACAGAGCAGGCCAATCAAAGATAGAGTATGGAAGATGCTGGTCCACCTGAGGCACACCAGATTATGACAATTAAAGTAAATTAAGTAAATTTACATAAATTATTGCATGTATCATTAATTTTAAAAATGCCTTTTTATTCTCCAAGCTGTGTATAAATTTACATTTAGTTACCAAATTGAAATTTGAAAAGAAAATTTTTCATCATATATCCAATAGCTATCAGATCATTTTTCTTCCAATAACTTCCCTCTTTAAATTATAGCCATGGGGTGATCTGTGGTCCCAATAAGTAAAAAGTTTTTTTCCATTATTTTTGATGCTGTTGTGTTATCTCTAAGTTTTTACTAAACTGACAGAAATTACATTAAAACATTTTTCTAGGTCTTATAACAGTGTCAATCTTTTTAAATAACTTTGATAGGTCTATGAAAATAGTTTATAATAATAAGTTGACATATTTAATAAGTCATATTTCATAAGTTCATACCTAGTCCTTCAGGCTGACTGGGAGGCACACTCTTGGGTAGTTGCCAAGGTTAAAATCATAGCTCCGTCACTCAAGTTTTATGTAAGTTTTCATACCTCATTTTTCTCAACTGTAAAATGGGGGTGATGGTTCTTAGTATTCTAATTCAGTGAGTGATATATGAGAATAACACCTGACATAGGGTAAATGTTACATAGATATTAGTTCTAATTTTTCTTGATACAATTAATATTGTGAGTATTCCCTTGGTAAGTGGGTGACAGATTTTTAACAAATTCCATCCATTAAATGGAGTTAAATGTAATAGAAAATTATGACAACTAGAACCCATATCTTGGGCATCTCCTAGCCCCAAACTGTCATTGGCCCCAACCATCCCCTAGGGCATTCTTCACAAGAATGTCTGGAGTACCCAATATTCCACTGGGTCCAGAGAGAGCATGTGGTGGCCTCTTGCTGAGCTATCCCAAGGGTGACTCTTGCCAGTAATGGCTAGACTTACCCTTGAAAACTAAAAGGAATGAGATTTGTTCTTCCTGCTAAGGTCCAGTTGTTTAGGGAGACAGATAATCAAAAGGGAGAGAGATCAGGTGGTAGATGGAAGGCTGGCTCTCCCCAAACCTGGATTCCCAGACTATAAGCAGGGAGGGATAGGTATTCCCAGAAGACCTGAACCAGGAGTCCTAGTAAAGCCACCTTCTATGCCAAGCATTAGCCCTTTGGTTGCTGGATCATGGGGAGGCTGAGGGACAGGTGGTGTTGGAGTTTGTCTCTTGTCCCCACCCTACTCTTCTCAAATTGATGTCTAGAATTCCCATTCTCACCTGGAATGGGATGGGCTTAAAAGGTGACCATGAGACTTTCTCAGTTCAGAATATGATCAGTTGTGAACAAGAGTAATTTACTTTTCTTTACATTTGTGCTTCTTTGTATTCCTTCAGACCCACGTGGACTATAATTTTCCATTATCTTCCAAGTAAGACTTCCCCTCACCCACCCCTCAAACACATTCATTTTACATTATAGTTTTTGGATTCCACTTAGGGCCTGAAAGCAGCATTTTGGTGTATCTCAATATTTAACAACCAGGACGTCTGTACCAGTGTGAACTAGTTGATCGTTAGCTCTGTACAGGGGTGATCGCTCAGAATGAAGCTTCATGAAGATGCAATTTGGGAGCAAGGAAGTTATCACTTAGCCATTAGATCTGGGAAGCTGGCTTAATATAAATTTCATCAGATAAGGAAATTGAGAATTTTGCCTCGAGAAACAAGACAAGATGGCCCTAGGAAATGGATTTTTTGAAGTAGGAAGACATCAGTTGATGTATGGCTGTCATATCCCCCACTTTATCCTTGGTGTGCTTACTGCATGTCACATTGGAAATGTTAAATAAACATGTATAAATGAGTGAATTAAATTAAAGCAGAACCAGAGGAAATGAGATGGGTCTTATTAGTAAGAGATGACATGAACTTAAAATCAAAAAAACTCTAAAGATTCCACTAAGAAAGAAAAAAAACCATTAGAACTAATAAATGAATTTGGTAAAGTAGCAGGATACAAAATCAACGTATAGAAATCAGTTGCATTTCTCACTAACAACAAACTATCTGAAAGAGAAATTAAAAAGCAATCCCAATTATAATTGCATCAAAAACAATAAAATACTTAAGAATAAATGTAACTAACTGAAAACTGTAAGACACTGATGAAAGAGATTGAAGAAGACACAAATAAATGGAAAGATATCACAGGTTCTTGGATTGGAAGACTTAATGTTGTGAAAATACATGTATTACCCAAAGCAATCTAGAGATTCAAAGCAATCCCAATAAAAATTCCAATGGTATTTTTCATAAAATTCCAAAAACAATCCCCAAATTAGTTGGGGGATTCAACCTGAAAACCCAAAATTCAACCTGAAAACTTACATAGACCTGCTAGTGAAAGATTCAAAACCAGAAAAGATTCTGCATAGCCAAAGCAATTCTGATAAAAAAAGGAGCAAAGCTGGGGGCATCACACTTCCTGAGTTCAAGCTAGATTACAAAGCCATTGTAATCAAAACAGTACGGTATTGGCATAAAAACAGGCACATAGATCAGTGGAACACAACAGAGAGCCCAGATATAAACCCTCATGTATATGGCAACTATTTTTTGACAAGGGTACCAAAAACACACAATGGGGAAAGGACAGTCTCTTCAGTAAATGGTACTAGGAAAACTGGAATAGCCACATGCAAAAGAATGAAACTGGACCCCTATTTTATACTACTCACAAATATTAACTCAAAATGGATCAAAGATTTAAATGTAAGACCTGAAACTGTAAAAATGCTACAAGAAAATACAAGGGGAAAAGGTCCTTAACATCAGCCTTAGCAATGATTTCTTGGTTAAGTCACCAAAAGCACAGGCAAAAACTAAAATAAACAAGTAAGATCACATTAAACTAAAGAGCTTCTGCACAACAAAGGAAACCATCAATAAATTGAAAAGACAACCTCCAGAATGGGAGAAATTACTTTTTTCCTGTTTTAGGTTTTCCAATTTAAAAAATACATTATAATATTGACTATGCTTTCTTGAAATTTGTATATATACCTCCTGGATATTCTCATAAGCCTCCTAGGAAAGTGCGTCTCTCTACTGAAATTGACTCTTGTTGATACCATTACTCTAATGATACAATCTGAGATCAAATCTTCTTTTACTCTTTGTCAGCTGCATTCATTAATCTTGCCTTCAGATGAAATTCCTGTCATTTCATATGTTACTGTCAAACTTTCTCCATTTCCTGTACCTTGGTGATTCATTTTTAGGTAAAAGAGCAAAATACCGTATCTCCCCCCATGAAATTTCATCTTGAGTTTTTCCCCTTGCTCTGGCTTGTCAGGACCCTGTGGGTTGGATGGTGCTTTCATCACATGCACCATTCTTTCCCAGAGGGAGTCAGCTATAAAGTTGATGTATCTACCCATAACACAGAATTAAAGAAAGCAGGAATATTATTTTTTTAAAAGATTTTATTTATTTATTTGAGAGAGAGAGAGTGCAAGCACGAGTGGGGGGAAGGGGCAGAGGAAGAGGGAGAAGCAGACTCTCCGCTGAGCGTGGAGCCTGACGTGGGGCTCGATCCCGGCACTGCGAGATCATGACCTGAGCCGAAGTCAGACGCTTAACCCGAGCCACACAGGTGCCCCAAGGAAGCAGGAATTTTAAAGGTGAGAATATTTTATGTATGTGGCTCTGTACTCTGTGCAGGATTAATTTTTCTGGCACTTGAGTATTCCAGTAAGATGAAGTAACACATTCCACAACTTCTTTCATTCACTTTGTCCCATGTTGTTATTAAGACTTAACTTTGCATATTTAATATAGGCACTCTTGCTTTGATAAAGGCTGCAGGAAACTTTATAAAAGCGTGGCTAAGCAATTGATGACTCTAGAGACTGTGTTGGGAAACTAGGAGTAGACAGTGGTGGGACTTCTGGAAATGAAAGCGCAGACAAGTTAAGGCAGAACTGAACGAGGAGCGCTAGAATGCAAATTCGGGCAGCGTGGTTTTAGAGTTCCTATTCTGAAGGATTCGCGTAGTTCATCCAAATGTAAAAATTCAACCTGAAAACTTACATAGACCTGCTAATGAAAGACGAAACTGTGATGAGTTACAAATTCATGCAGCATCATGTGTACCATTCAATAATGTTTATTACCCCTCATTTGACATTCACAGGGAAAATCATACTATTTTATCATGAACTTTTGACAACTGACATCACATATGCCATCATTATTTCCAACTCTTTAAAGAATTTTAAAAAATGTTCAGCTCAAAAGTGTTAGGAGTAAGGATGACATGCACAGCCAAGACTAAAGTAGCTACATTCTATATATTTTTTAAAAAATGTACAGACATTGATTCCACACATATTTTGGTGAAAGAGAGAGCTCAGATGATTCCCAGTGGGCCAGGCAGAATGCCGTATCAGGATGGCAGGCTTCTGTCCAATGTCGTGTCGGTGGGCCCTGCAGGGGACGCGGCTAGCTGTCCCAAGTTAATCGGAATGCGGATGGATGCACTGCATACTCTGCATGAAATTTTATGAAGACCCGATGTGAAGATGCCATAAAGGGAGCTATGTTGGTGTCCTAAAATTGAAAAAAAATCATAAAAGTAACAAATCGTGTATTTCACAAATTTGAACATTTTGTTGGAAATGTTAGCCTAGCACAAAAGTACTACATAAAGAAACTTTATAGAATTTACAGTAAACCTGCATATTTTTCTAGAAGTAATCTTGCCAAGAATCAATATAGATACCTTACAAAAGGATATTGGTGGTGGGGAGGAGGGCTGAGGGGAAATGGAGATTCACTGCTAGAGGATACAGAGTTTCTTCTTGGGGTAATGAAATGTTCTAGAATTGATTGTGGTGTGAGCTACACAACTCTGAATCTACTAAAATCTACTGAATGTACACTTTAAGAAGATGAATTCTATGGTTTGTGAATATTATACCTCAATGAAATTATCATTAAAAATTCAACTTCTTACTGAAATTTTATTTTTTCTGATGGAAACCCATACTTATTTTTGCAACCAAAACAATCATATCAGTAAAGTATACAACTGTCCCCTGTTAACATCTGTAGATTCTTTTAGAATTTATTTTCATATCCTTTCTGTCTTTAATAAATGGCACTGTGAAAAATGGATATCCACATACAAAGGAATGAAACTACACCACGCACAAAAATCAACTCAAAATGAGTTAAAGACCTGAGACCATGAAACTCCTAGAACACATGGGCAGTAAGCTCCTTGACATCAGTTTTGGCGATGACTTTTTGGACTTGATACCAAAAGCAAAGGCAACAAAAGCAAATATAAACAAGAGGAACTACATCAAACTAAAAAGCTCCTGTACAGCAAAGGAAACCATCAACAAAATGAAAAGGCAACCTACTGAATGAGAGAAAATATTTGCAAATTATGTATCTGATAAGGTGTTAACATCCAAAATACATAAAGAACTCACACAACTCAATAGCAAAAACAAACAGTCCGATTAAAAAATAGGCAAAGGACCTGACTGGACATTTTTCCAAAGAAGACGTGCAGATAGATGGCCAACAAGTACATGAAAAGATGCTCAACGTCACTAAACATCAGAGAATGCAAATCAAAACCACAATGAGATATCCCTTCCTACCCGTTAGAATGGCTATTATAAAAAATACAAGAAATAACAAGTGTTGGCAAGGATGTGGAGAAAAGGGAATCTTCAGCCATTGTTGGTGGGAATGTAAATTGGTGCAGCCACTGTGGAAAACATTATGGAAGTTCCTCAAAAAATTAAAAACAGGACTTCCATATGACCCAGAAATTCTACTTCTGGGAATTTATCCAAAGAAAACAAAAACACCAACTTGAAAAGATATCTGTACCCCTATGTTCACTGCAGCAGTATTTATGATAGCCGAGATGTAGAAGCAATTTAAGTGTCCATCAATGGACAAATGGATAAATATATTATATATATAATCTCCAGCCATCTGGAAGGAAATCCTGCTGGTTGTGTCAACATGAAAGGTCCTCGAAGTCATTATGCTAAAGTGAAATAAGTTAGAAAGATAAATACTATATGATCTCACTTATTTGTGGAATCTAACAAAACAAAACCAAACTCTCAGATACAGAGAACAGATTGGTGGCTGCTGGGGGCGGGAGGTGGGAGTGGGTGAAATGGATGAAGGGTGTCTGTCAAAAGGTACAAACTCCCAGTTATAATTAAGTCCTAGGGATGTACTGTACAGCAAGGAGACTGTAGTTAGTAACACTGTAGTGTATATTTGAAAGTTGCTGAGAGAGTAGACCTTAAAAATTCTCATCACAAAAAAAAATCCCAAATTTATGTTATGCACCTGAAACTAATATATGTCAATTTTATCTTAATTTTAAAAAGCCAAACAACTCTTTAGACTTCTAGCGGCTGTAATTCCCTGTCCAGTTAATTAGAAAGCCCAACCTAGTAAAGAGCAGAACAGTGGGAAACAGACATGCCCTCCACAGAGCTCACATTTCCTTTCCTGGAAAGCCCTGCATCTGCTTTCATACAAAATGAGAGGACGGTGAGGGCAGATGCAAGCAATACTGAGTCACTGTCAGAACCCTCACTTGATGGGAAGATCTAGGACATCAGAACTTTACGAAAACAAACTGCTAGTCACGAGACCCATCTTCAATCTCCCTTTTTATTTTCTTCCAAGAATTCCTGCAATTTTCAACAAGAAGTAGATGAAATGGAGCCAGGTGTCCAAATTGTCCATAGTTGCGTTCATGGAGACAACAATATGGGTATTCAATCCTGGGCAGCACATTGAAATCACGTATGGAGCTTTTAAAAGACAACGTACAACAGCCCGTGTCCCAGAAGTTCTGAGTCAGCAGGCGTGAGTGGGCTCTGCCAAGTCTGGACCTCGAAACCCCTGCGCACGCCATTCTGCTGGAGTCTGGGAACTAGTACTATTAATTCCAAGCAATGCCCACTAGGTGGCACTCGTGCTCCCCAAATAGAAAGGAAAATGCGGAAGCTGCTGAAATTTATAAGAGGCTTGTACTTTGTACTTTGCATGTGTCTGCCTTTAGAAGTATATACTGTTATTATTTAAAAATAATAAGTGGAAATTTTAAAATGTTCGTTTTACTCACTGCCCCACAATATGGTCCAGAGGATGGAGAATTAGCATCCGGTCCACTGTAGAGGATGAGGTAGTTCTGGACACAGTCTCCGGGATCATCAATGCTGATAAAGTAAAAGCTGATGGTGACAGGTCTTCCAGCAGGTGCAGTGATGGCCCATTCGCAGTGAGTGTTGTTTGGGTAAGTGCCCGGATAGCCGGGGCTGGTGAAGGAGCCGCTGTCTCCATAAAGAGTTCCACCACAGCCTGCAAGGAAACCAACGCAGGACGTTTGACTGGACAAAGTGGAAACCATCCCCGTGTGAGGAAATAAGATGGTGGCTATTTTCTCAAAATGCTGAGACCCTTGGCAAGAATAGAGGAGGCAGAAACCCCTTTCCTGCTCCTTTTGTGGGCTACATCCCCCCCACGCCCTCACCACCACCTCCTCCCACCCCCCACCCCCTCCTTCCACCATAGGTTCTGCTCCCTGTATCTCATGACATTGGGACAACTCCTTCCAGGACATTTCTTTGAAAACAGTGGGTTGAGAACACAATGGGAAAACAAAGAACCTGGTAGAGTAGCTATAGGAGAGAGTAATTAAAGTCGTATACTTTTGACAGTGTAGGGTGGGCCCTCCACATGCCCTCCGTGGATGATGATGATGGGAGTGAAGTCAAATTAAAAGTGAAATTCCAGGGCTAAACCCAAAGAGTGTGTCATTGTAGGTTTTGACAAGAATTATTTTATTGTATAAGTGACTTTCCCGAGCTGATAACAGACAGTACCAAGATTGACTGTCTGCCAGAGTTCTGTGAGTATTAGTGTTAATATGTGTATGAACACTGTCATGATTTAGACCAGATACCCTGGGGACCCAGACATCCTGCTATGCAGGAAGAAACCGCACTGCACAGTAATATTAAAAGGCGCTGAGCTGGGGGTCTGACCCCTGGAGGGGGTCTTGCTTCTACTGCAATCTAGCAGTGCATTCTGGAAAATTCATTAACCTCATGTTTTATTTCCTCCTCTGTAAAATTAGGGCTTTGAAGATCATCTGCAAGCATCTTTAGCTGCCAAGATTTAAATTATTTCTTGTCCCTCAGTCTATTGAAAATAAGTCATTTTTATCATTCTTATTTGGAAAGTTTTTAGATATTTCTAAATACCTAAATGGGACATCTCATAAAGATAGTCCTCCTCTCTTGAGTTAAATATATTGACATGACTTAAATTTCCTTCAGTTATTTGATAAACTACCAACCAAACACACAGTTACTTATTGCCCTGAAAAAAAGCAATTAACCTCCAGGACTGCGAAGAAATGACAGGTGCTGCAAGAGGAGAAGCTGCTTATTTATACCCAAGTATGCGTTAATACCTTGGCTTTTGGTACACATGTGTTTTTTTTTTTTTTTTGAATTCTCAGAGAATTACCTTGATGATCAAACCAAAAGTTAAAAATACAATAAAATCAGAAATTATAAAAAATTTTAAAATCTATATCTTATCTATGCTTTATGTGTACATATGTATGCACTCCTATATTTCTACATATTACTAGATATATTTATCTACATGTGTATGTAGATACATAGAGATATATGTAATATGTAGATAATGAGTGAGAGTAGAATTAAAAAGGATATCTGTATTCTCATTGTTAAAGACCTCTATATTTGTTGGAAAAAATCAAGTATACAGATGGCTAAGAAGGTATGGTCACTTTTTAAAAAATTTTATTTATTTGTCAGAGAGAGAGAGAGAGAGAGCATGTGAGCACAAAACCAGGGCTATCAGCAGAGGGAGAGGGAGAAGCAGGCTCCCCGCTGAGCAAGGAGCCTGATGTGGGGCTCAGTCCCAGGACCCTGAGATCATGACCTGAGCCGAAGGCAGATGCTTAACCGACTGAGCCACCCAGGCATCCTGGTATGGTCACTTTTATTTATCTTTTCTTATTAGACCCCCTGTGTTTTTCTCACCTACATCAATTTCCCTTACAAAGTGCAAGTGTCTTACCAGAGGGTGATGAGGTCCAGAGAATTTCATACCCATGGCTGGAAGTCGCCCTGTCACTCTTAAACCGTAGGTATAGTTCATTGTTTTGAGAGAAGATGGGATTTGGCAGCAGAGTTCCACAGTATGTGCCAAGTAATGGTGAACTGCTGTCACTTCCATTTCTTACCTGGAAAAGTGAGCCATTAATTACTATACCTAAGCATATTATCCTTTCTTCTTTGGTTTTTCATTGCTACCCATTGACACATGAGACAATTTGAATGACAACCTCTTTGGGAAAAGCTTTGTCTTTTTATGTGCTTAAGAATGAAGGGTTTTCTGAAAATACACCCAGAAGTCACGTTTTCTTGCAAAGGACAGAAACATCCAATTTGTAGATCAAAAACTATTTGCGTTTAAATTCAGAACTATCTGTGAATTTCAAAAAGACTGGAGGGGGATATTGCCTGCTCTGTTTCCAGTCACTTCTATTATGCTTTATTCATTATACCGTGTGTATGGTTTTTTTCCCATATATTGGCTAAGAAGGGGCTATGAAAAAAAAAAGCAATGTACAAAGTATAATAAAGTTCAAAACCAAAGGGATTTCGGGATGGGAAAAGGACAGACCTCAATAAATCTATGAAATTGGACTGTTACGTAATTTTAAAAACACAGTCTGAAGCTGAATAGATTTTTTTTTCATTCATTGCTTAGAGTAGACGCATATAAAAACAGGAAATGAGTCAGTGGGTAAGTATGGGTAACCGCAGTGAACTCAACCACCTTCTGCGCACTCTCAGACCTCTGAGGAGGACTCTTGAGGAGTATTAAAGAAATGTTATCCAGGCAACGTAGAGCTGGGACCAGCTCAACATGTATGAATGGTGATTTTATTGACACATGTATTCAAATTCTTGGATGTTCCTCCATTCCCTTTATAATTCCATCGTTTAACGTTTGGTTAATTGCTGGTTGTCTTAAGTCAGAGAGGTTCTTCAGAGGCACCGTGGCTAGTCTAACTGGGTGGTGTTGACCTAGAGTGAGATTGTTTTTAGGTTGATGGAGTAGCAGTGGGAGAGACAACAGTGCCTTTTGGTGCTTTTTGGCTTACTCTTCTAAGTGGCCTTGCGGTGGATGGAGCAGGCAGTGAGCCACCCGCCGACAGAGATGGCCGCCATATTCAGGAACGCTGGAGGGCCATACCTGCTCCCACTCTATTTTAACTTTGGCTCTCTTTCCTCTGGATCCTGTTTTAGAAAGCTCTGCTCTGAGAGGAGAAGTGGGGTATCATTTCCAACTAGCATCCTCTCCATTTTTCTCTGCACAGGAAGAATGGATCAATGAGAGCAATAAACATCTCTGAGCCATTAGAGGACCCTGAAAAGGGAGGCGAAGGCACTAAAAACAAACACGGATTCCAAATGTGATCCAGGGCTTGGCTTTTGTGTGGTAGTAATATGGTCACAATCCTCACCGAGAAATTTCTGTTCCTGGCATAGTTAACGTGAATGGAGTGGTGAGTTTTGCACATAGGGCTGCCAATAAACCATGCCAGTCTTCCCACCAAAAACCAGATGGGGCTGCACTTTATGGGCCTGACTTGTGGTTTCCTGTCTTTGCTTACTGGATAGGAAGTTTCGAACCAACTTCTATGGAATAGGGAGGGCAGCTGGGAGGAGGCATCCCCACGTCCAATGCTGGAGAGCTAGCCTGTGGGTCCCAGCATCCAGGGGAAAATGGCACGTGTTAACTCCAGTCACTAACGGTCAACCCAGGCTTGAACCAAGGGTAGCTGTGCTCTGACTCTGAATGGGCGGGATTATTCTGTCCTTTCTCTGTATCCCCTCGTCTGGCTTCTGCTTGACACTTTACATAAGTGGTGAGGCATGAGGCACAAAGGTCTGAGTTCAATGCCCTGACTGACACAAACAATACGGTCTTCCTCCCCTCCTTTCCCGCCTGCTACATCCATAGCTCTCCACTTCCTACCATGACACGTATCTGCCATGATAAAAGGCCCAAGCTTCCTTCAAGTACTCGTTACGCTATGGATTAAGGGTATTTGTTAACAAAAGATTTAGATTAATTCTGTAGGGGAGAGCTTCCCAGGATAATAAGACTCCAGAAGAGATGTAGAGGGGGAAACCGTATGGAAACCGTACTGAGGACTCTTGTGTACATGAGACAAGGCTCATTTAGAGTGCTTCCGGTAAGGTTTACATTCAAATTCCATCCACAGAGCAATTCAGCATCTTTGGATATCCAAGTCTTCGGTGACACTGCAGTTTACTGCCTAAGAATGAATACATTTCCAAAAGAGTTTGCAAAGGACACGCAAGTGAGCTCTGGGGTTTTCATGGTAAAATACAGGCACTGCGCTCCACACAGCGTCTGCCTCAGTTATGGGCTCATTCAGAACATCCTCCTGTGAACAACAGTATAGTTTTCGCTTATACAATGTAGGTGGTACAGAGCAGAAAGGACGCAGAAGGTGCTCTTGTGGTGAGGCTGGAGACTCACAGAGGTGCAAGCGCTCCCAGAGCTTGGTTCTGCTTCTTCCAGGGCACTGGATGGTTCTCTCTGAACCCACACATCACCTCCTTTGGGAAGCTTCTCTGTCCCCAAAACTGAATTAGGTGCTCCTAACCATGCTGACTCTGTTGTGTGCGTACTATTTCCTGTCTTTCCCATGGACTGTGAGCCTCCTGGGGGCCGTGACTATGTCTTGTTCCTTATTGCATTTCCAGTGCCTGGACCTGGAAGATGCTTGGTAAATATTTATGGCATGAAAAAAATAATGAACAAATTATGAACAAGTAAGGGATCCATGATTAGAGGTAGCAGAGACAGAGGTGAAAAATCTTCAGTGATCCATCTTTTAAATAGTTCATCTATTTATTTTTTTTAATTTTTATTTATTTATTTATTTGAGAGAGAGAGAGAGCATGAGAGAGAGAGAGAGATCGGGAGCAGGGGGGAGGAGCACAGGGAGAGGGAGAAGCAGACTCCCCACTGAGCAGGGAGCCTGACATGGAGCTGGATCCCAGGACACCGGGATCATGACCTGAGCCCAAGGCAGACCTTAACTGACTGAGCCACCCAGGCGCCCCTTATACAATTCATTTATATGATATCCAGACTATGTTACCTCCAAGAAATCATGTGTGCATTCATTTGAGTCCTCGATGCCAAACGAATGAAAAAAGAGGGAAATAGTATGGTTCTGTGGGGCTGTGAGGATAACAGTGCAATCCAAGTTATTGTCATAATTATCTGGCCATCCAGGGCTCTTCAGATTGCCAAATGCCTTGTTATAGTCTCTGTTGCAACCTTAGGGGAAAAAAATTTCACAATTAATGTATGCATCCCAATATTTCATGCTCTTTCAACCTGACAGAAGGAATTCAAAAAGATGATTAAATTTGAACAACTTCAGAAAAAAGCTAATACCAGCCCTTTCACTTCCCTTTGAGATAAGTGAGGTCAGAGGAAGCAAGGTATGGCAGAGAGCAAATGTAATGCAGTGTCTCCTTAACATAAAACACCCCCACAGGAAATATGAAACATGAGCCTTCTCCTTTGAAGAGGAATGCTCTAGCATTCTCTGCACTGTTCTGATCACACTGAGGTGGAGTGGGCTGACATCTAGACTCTTGCAGGCACAAAGTCTCTGCATCCAAGACAGACTTTTGTCTGAGGATTTCCGTTTACATCCTCGGAGGAATTACTTGTTCTGATAGAATTGGTAAATTGCTGTTCTTTATCATTTTGGGTAAAAAATGGGTAAAACCACCCCAAATATTTCTGTTTGTTTGTTTTAATCAAAGGCAGCTTTGGTTTTAATCAAGCTGGAGATGAACATCAAATAATGTCTTCTGGAAATAAACTTCTTAGCTGTGATCGTAATCAAATAACCCTTTCAGGACTTCTTGGTTTTTACAAAATAACTTCCTAAGGTACAGTGAGTTCCATTTGCAGTCAAGTGGATAATTCATAAGGCAACGGGTATATACTTGAATTAGCTCCATGAACTTTGAAGAATATGCTGGTATTCTAAACATTTTAATTAGTATCATACTCACTTTACCTCTTCAGAAACCAGCTTTAGTAATTTGCTCAAGTGGGCCCGGCTTCTAGTTAAAATTCTTACCTCACTGCGGGTATGGTTCATGTTAACAGGCCCACATTTACTCATGGGAGCGGATTCTAGCAGGAATGGTGACAGTTTCAGGGCTCACCTGCAATCTGATAGGTAAAACCCACTCTAGAGTTTCCACTGAGGACTTCGGATTTGAAGATGACAATGGCTGTGCTCCCAGAAGAATAGAACATTGGCGTCGCCGAAGTATTTCTGCCACAGACCAGAAGCCCTGGATTTGCGTGACTCTGAAATGAAATGGAAGCCACATCACACTAGATTTGGTTTCAAAAGAGAAGAGGCCGTAGTGGAAACTAAACTGCATATAAAAGTATGGGTTAAATATTCAGCCATGGGGGGGACGCTTGGGTGGCTCAGTCGGTTAAGCATCCACCTCTGGCTCAGGTCATGATCTCAGGGTCCTGGGATTGAGCCCCGCTTTGGGCTCTCTGCTTAGCGGGGAGTCTGCTTCTCCCTCTCCCTCTGCTCCTCCCCCCACTTGTACGCGCACTCTCTCTCTCTCTCTTCTCTCAAATAAATAAATAAATAAAATCTTTTTAAAAAATTCAGCCATGGAAACTGGTTACAGTGTTCGAAGCCCCCAGCAACCAGGGCTTGGAATGCACAAATGTCTCACACTCCCCGAGGGGCAGGAGGGCAAGGCCAAGTTTCTGCTGAAACCAGGAGACAGACACTTTGTGCAGACGAGACCCTTTCCCCCTCAGGCGGCTTCACAGCCAAAGGCCTGTGCAGTTGCTCTGAGCACATCCAGGCTGACTGAGCTCAATACAGTTCCACTGGGTCTCCCCATAGTCCTGAACCCCAGAAGCCTAACTCGGCAGGGCTCCCAGCACTCCCCACCCCTGAGCTGATCTAACCGGACTTTTGTAACACTGGGAATCCCCCAAGGCAGCCCCTCCCTGCAATGAGGTCCCCGTTTCCCCTTTGCGAAACCTGGGCAGCCCTCCTGACCTCTCAAGATAATAAGGTAATGGGGTCCGGCGCCTACCCAGCCTTGCATAAAAACCACCGGCACCAAAGGTAAGACATTTGCTGTCTTTCACTCGTGGGCGCCTACTGACAGGCCCGCTTCCCACCCGTGCGTGCGAGCTCCTGTTGCTGATGTCTGTTTCTACCCCCTGCCCCCCAGCCTCCTGCTGCTGGTCCTTTCCTAACCTGGCCTGCGGCCGCCTCTCAAATTTCACTGCAATGTTAACCGCCACTGTATACATCTGTACATAGCCTTTCCACTTTGGGGTCTCGAGTGAAGCTTGGGTCTCCTGCAGCCTCCTGGTGGAGGCCATTCTTGTCCCATAGTCCACAATTCCTTGAGTAGGAATAGCGGTGGGGGGTGAGGGGTGGAGGGGTTCCCCAGGTCGCTCCCTGCAGTACCTAGCCTTGCATCAAAGCCAGTTTTCCTCTGAGGGTCTCTACGTCTGGCCTAAGATTCCTCTGACCCTTCTCACCATTCCCACTTTCCCTCTGGTGACTTTCCTTCATTAAAGACTCGGGTCTTAGCTCGTCATCGTCCCTGGCACCCCGCTTCCTTTCTCAATCCTCGGAGGTTTCGATGTGTTTACAGATGATCCACTAAACCCTAATCTGCATTCCTTACTACCAGTGACTTTCACCTCCACTCTCTGTGCTTGCCTATGCCAGCTATTCATCATCAATCATGCCTCCAACACATGATCCTCGCATGAACTTCCAACTGTATCTTCCCCTCCTACTCTCGAACACCTGGAGAGTTCCAGTTTCTCCCAGTTATCAGTCAATTTCCCATCTTTCCTCCCAACCTACTCATGCTGAAACCCTCTGTTCTTTCCTTTATTCATTCAGTCAAAGGACATTATTCATTCATGACAAATACTGGGTCTTCCTTGAGGCCCATCCAGCTGCTGTTATGATCCAGAGCTGCCTTGTGCCCTGTGAGCAACATTTCCCTACTCAGATGGGAGTCTGCCCTGATCCCCATCATCTCAGCTTCGGGAAGCAATGGGAAATTGAAAGAGGTTTAACTAAAGGGCATTGTTCTGCTTGGTTCTAAGACCTTCTAGGAAGGGTACCACCAGGGAATAGGAATCTCATTCTGAAAACCACTGCCAATGGAATGGTGATCATCTCACACCTTGGCCACGGTGGGAGCCTGGGGTATGTCTCAGTGCCTGAGCTTTCTGAAAATTCAACAAATATGGTGTCTGCCCAATAGCCAACTCCTCCCAGACCTCTCCAATTGGAGTCAGCCAAACTGGATTTTTTTACCCCCACCAAGATCTATGTGTAAACTAGGGGACCCCAGATTTATAATAAGGAGGACCCCCAAAACTCAGGAAGGGATAGATTGGACCCTCTGCTATTGCCAGCCTGTGGGGGGTTGCATATGACATCCTGGGAATGAACGGGGGCAGATTAGTTGTTCCTCAAACTGCTGAAAGACAATCCAGGGTCCCAGGGGTTTTCCCAGGGATCCATCCTCCAGTCATGACTCCACACTTTACACAGGTTCCATGGATAATCTCATGACTCGTGTTAATTCAGCTATTGACCCATGTAATGATGACACCCAGCTCTTCAGGCCTTCTGTTAATATCCCGCATCTACATCCAACTGTCTCCTCAACGTCTTAGCCCACAGGCAATTCTCTCTCTCTCTCTCTTTTTAAAACCAAAACAGCTTTTTCTTTTTTTCTCTCTTACATGACCATGAATATAGTCCCACTGGACTGGTGCCAAATGGCCTCGTAACTGATTTCCCTGTGTTCCACGCTGACCCCTTCAGTTCATCCTATCCACAGGTCCCCCCAGCTGCAGGATCCTTGGTCCTTCAGTGGCAGAACACTGAAGTTGTTCATCAAAAATGTAGATTAATAGGCGCTATGCGGAGAACTCAGTATCGGAGGGTGGGGCCCTGGCATATGCACTTTTATCTAGACACCCAGATGTTTCTTGTGCACAAGGAAGTTTGAGAGCTCCCCACCTACAAGACCAAGTGCAAGTTTCTTAACGCCGGAATAGAGGGTTTTGTATATGGCTGTATATGTATGTTTTGGATATGTTAAGCTGGAGGTAAGTTTGAGAATTTATTTAATTATGCCCTCATTATTTCAAGTGTTTTGCAAATACTGGTGAAAAAGATCATTAGATGGGACTGTCCTGTGTCCTCTGATTGTTACCTCAGGCGAGTCCTGAAACTCTAAGTAATTCCGGTCACAGTCTTGGGAGAGCAGCTGCAGAGCCCACACTATTATCTTGACCTGCTGATGTGGGGGAGCTTCGAGGACCCAAGTACACATGGAAAATAGGATCTCTGGGTTTGATGAATTGGGTGATGAAATACTCTGCGGGGTCCAAGTTGCATTATACGTCCCACCACAAGGCACTGGAAAAAGAGAACAGCTTATAAGGCAAATTTTACTCATATGTCCACATAACACACAATATTTAAAATTCAGCCTTCCCTACCCTTCCAGCCCAAAGAACTGTAGTTACATCATTCTATGAAGAAGTTAGGGTATTCTTCACTAAAAATCATACCAAATTTAGGGGCACCTGGGTGGCTCAGTCGGTTAAGTGTCTGCCTTCGGCTCAGGTCATGATCTCGCAGCGCCGGGATCGAGCCCCATGTCAGGCTCCACGCTCAGCGGGATTTAATGCTTCCCTCTTCCTCTGCCCCTCCCCCACCTGCTCATGCCCCTTCTCTCTCTCTCTTAAATAAATAAAAATCTTAAAAAAAAACAATCGTACGAAATTTGTATCACCGATTAAACAAAGTAATTAACATGGTATTTAGTAAGTGACATTGAGTTTAGATAGGAATTAACACTGAGTTTAGTAATTAACACTGAGTTTAGTAATTAACATTGAGTTTAGATAGAAGCATGGCGTTATTTTTAGTGCATAAATACACGTTTCATAAAACATAAAAATATCTCCATTTACTCACTGTCCACAAGGGTGTATGTAGCATTAAATCCTTCCCTTTCTAAAGTTGCATCACTGACAAACTGAACCGTCAGGAAGTTACCAGAAGAGATAAAGGGAGCAGGTACGGTGGAACCACAAAATGTTCCAGCCAAGTTGGCATTTTCACTATCCCCGTCGTATAACTGAAAAGAAACATAGTTCATTCGTTTTCTGTTACTCACAAAGAAGTTGCATATTTTACACTAAAATGGACGTGGAGTCGCAACAGGTCATGATGAAGAAACTTACACTGATATTGTTAGAGCGAATTTTAACCTAGGAACTGCTGCTATTGAATTGATGCTATTATAATGATTTCAAATAAAAACCTGGTACGATGCCTAGAAATCCTTTCTCACGAGGAAAGTCCTATCTGATTTAAAACGAGCGGGTCATTAGAGCAGGCCAACGCATCTCTGTCCTCGCCCCGCCTGCTCACACGGCCACACGGGTACAAGCCCCCAAGATCTCGTGCTTGGCTTCGCACCGCTGACTCCCTGGTTCCACTCTTGCCCCTCTTTGGCCTCTCCTCAGCAGGTGAGTCATAGGCTACAGTTAAAAATGCAGCTCAGACCAGGTCACTGCTCAGAGCCCTCCTAGCTGCTTCCCAGCCACTCGACAGAAAAGCTAAAGCCATTACAGTGGCCTTCAAAGGCTTGAGAGCATCTGCTCTCCATGCCACCCCTGACTTTTCTCATCTGATACCTTGCTGTCTCCACATCGTTCTCCCTGCTCCTCGAGCAAACCAGGCTCACTGCGGCTTTACGGTTCCCTCTGCTGGAACATTCCTCTCCTGTACATCCATATCGTTCGCTCCTCTCTGTTCCTTCAGGACTTGACTCAAACATCACTGCCTCGCTAAAGCCATCCCTGACCACCTTCCTTTCAATGTGAACTCTCTGCCAATTCCCTTTCTCCCTTCCTGCTTCATTCTTTCTTTAAAGCATGCATTATCTTCACATATTACGTATATTACTTAATATTATTGTCTTCCTCTCTGAAGACGACTCTAGTTCCATGGAAACACAGATTGTGTTTTCTGTACAATCTGTGCACTGGGTGTCCCCAGTTTTTAGAGGGCACACAAAAGGCACCCAGTACATGTCTAATAAATGAGTAGTGCTTTGGTCCCTCTCTCCGACTACCCACCCCTCCTAGACCTAGTCTCCCCAAGGCTTCCTGATATCAATAATTCGCTCAAGCCAAAGACTTCAGTCATCCCTGATTCCTCTCTCCCTCCCCACCGACCCCACATCTATTCCGCTCTACCTTCAGAATCTACCCCAGAGGGCTCCTCCCCATTGCTACCACCATCGTCCTCCACCCTGGTTACTGTAACATGTTCCTGAGAGGTCTGTGTCCACAGAACAGCCACAGTCATTTCGGCAGAACTAACGGCCCGAGGGTTTGCAAACTTAACTCACGCTCCTGCTCAGCCTTAAGTGCTCCAGTGGATTCCCACGGTGCCTGAAGTGACACCTGAATGCTTTATGGTGGCCTGCGAGCCCCCACCTGGTCTGGCCTGGGGCCTCTTCCCAGACCCCTCCCACTGCCTTCTTCCCACACCTCGTCCTGCGGGGACTGTCCCCGCCAGGCCCCTGCACTGGCTATTCCTCCTGCAGGGAGCAATTTCTCTCTCCCCAGCTCTTGAACGGGCCACTCCCCCTTGTCTCAGCTCAAATGTCACCTCCTCAGAGAGCCCAACCCTATGGTACGTTGCCGGAACTCCAACATCTATTTTCTTACTACAATCAAAACACATCTCATTTGTTGCTTATTTACTTTTTCTTGTCTCTCTCCCAATAAAAATGTAAGTCCCCTGGGTGGGAAGACTGATGATTCACTGTGGTGTCACCAGCACCCGGAAAAACTCCCAGCCATAGGAACCTTCAACAGCTACCGGTCAAAATAGTGGACACCTGAATTTCTTTCAAGCATATTACCAGAAAACAGATTTCTCCAGCTGACTCATCTTCACGGTATTTCTAAAACAAATATGTGTGCATAGATCCAAACAATGAATTTATAACAGAACTATGGTGTGATATAAACTTCAAAATAGCCATGACCACTGACATTATTCTAAAATGCTAGGAATGGGGCGCCTGGGTGGCTCAGTTGGTTAAGCGACTGCCTTCGGCTCAGGTCATGATCCTGGAGTCCCAGGATCGAGTCCCGCATCGGGCTCCCTGCTCGGCAGGGAGCCTGCTTCTCCCTCTGACCCTCCCCCCTCTCATGTGCTCTCTCTCTCATTCTCTCTGTCTCAAATAAATAAATAAAATCTTTAAAAAAAAAAAAATAAAAAAAATAAAATGCTAGGAAT
The DNA here is from genome assembly GCF_964656455.1 of Halichoerus grypus. NCBI lineage: Eukaryota > Metazoa > Chordata > Mammalia > Carnivora > Phocidae > Halichoerus > Halichoerus grypus. Next base: position 55,963,010 of record NC_135717.1, read on the forward strand.
GTATAAAATAGAAATAGACATTTTAAAATAAACAGAAAAGTCAACTTACCACTAGGTGGCACTGTCTCTCCTGCTTACAAGGGATTTTAGTAAATTTAGAGCCAGAAGAGACTCCACAGAGTTGGATAATCTCATGCCCCTCATTTTATAGAAGAGAGGATTTGCCAAGTTTTAGGTAATATCCCTTCTCTGGTAAACAAGTTAAAACATTATGATAATGGCTGCCACCTGTATCATCAGATTCATACTGGCAAGCATTTTTATTTTTACTTATTTATTTTTATTCTCTGCCTCTGTGCTAGGTCCTGTGTATACAAGGATGTATAAGGCAGTTTCCGTACATTCAAGACACTCATTGGCACTAATTGGTGAGAGGGATCCATACATTGAATATACATATATATTTGTGTGTGTGTCATTTATATATAAAATTTTATTTTATTTTATTTTTTTAAAGATTTTATTTATTTATTTGACAGAGAGAGACACAGCGAGAGAGGGAACACAAGCAGGGGGAGTGGGAGAGGGAGAAGCAGGCTTCCCACGGAGCAGGGAGCCCGATGCAGGGCTCGATCCCAGGACCCCGGGATCATGACCTGAGCCGAAGGCAGACACTTAACGACTGAGCCACCCAGGCGCCCCTATATATAAAATTTTAAAAAGTGAGTACTACAGTGAAGGATATAAATGTAATAAGAGAACCCAGATGACGGAGTCAGGAAAGACCTCAGGCAGGCATTTGAAGAGGCGTTTAAAAGTAGTGTAAGAGGCATGTGAGAGTCTCCATAACTCACTTGGGGTGCCTGGCATTAGGGCGAGAGGACGCCGGTGGGACTGAGCAAGCACCCCGGGACACGACCGTGAAGTTCCTTACGTCTCGGGAGAAAGACTGCATCTTCTTCTGTAGAAGTTCTAGGACCTGATTTGTTCTGAATAGGTAACGAGTAAATGTGATGGACAGAAATTACATAGTGCCTGGCCTCCCGCTGCTGTTTGCAAGAGTTCATTCACCGCCATGGGATGATTCCTCATAACTGAGCTGAACTAGACAGCTGGTGGCCTCTGGACCACTGACACCAGCTCCCAGACTCCCATGCAGCTGAGGCCAGTATTTCTCCACCTGCTCTCCCATCCCCTGATGACGCTGGACCTCCATGAAGGAGGGTAGCTCCAGGGTGTGCTGCAGGGGACACACCGTGCAATACTGGAGATGGGGAATCATATGGACTAGAATATAAATGGTGCCCTGGGGACTGTGCCCTTAAGACCCCCACAATCACACGCGGTTATATATTGCATTCCGGGGGGCCCTGCCACCTGGCATAACTCCGTTAGGCCTGAAGCTTGGATTATGCTCTAAGTTTTGTAGATAAGCGCTAAGAAGGATTTTGTGTTTTCTCAGCTGTGAGCAGTCTGATAGTGGAGCATATTAGAATCTACTTAAGATCCTGAAGGAACTGCTTATGTGAGTTGGGGGGAGAAAGCCTCTGACGACGACGACTGCCAGACCCTGCACTTTATCCAGCTGTTAATTTACAGGAGAAAATGGGGAAGGCCATGTTGGGATTTTACTTTCTCTGAACTTTTACTGCAAAAGGGCATTAATAAGGACAATATTGGTGACTTGAATTCTTTTCAAATTTAACTTAATCATTTTAGACATTAATTTTCTCAGGACTTTATCTTTTACTATGTCCTTGGGAATTTGACAACAGCAGGATTTTTATATTCTTATTTGGAGCATCCCTATGCTGCATTTTAGAGTATCGCCATGAATTCTTTGACTTTATTGAGGAGACTTGGTTAGGGTCTGCCAGACATGCCGGTGTGTAATTTGGGATGGGAAAGAGAACAGACAGTGGTTTTTCAGATTTGGGGTTGAACTCTGACCGATTTCAGAATCTTAAGGGGAAAAATGTCCTGTTGGTCCCAGTGGTCTCAGGAAGGGTCACAAGAAGCAGTGATTAGAATCAGGTCTGAAAATACAGGAGGTTTTATATTTTTTTTTTTTTCTCTCATCTTAATGTTCTTTTCCAGTGCCTAGACCAGTGTCTGGAATATAGTTGGTATTCATATAAACATTTATTGAATGAATGAATGAATGAATGGTAGGGACTAGCTCATGGAACCCAATGCCTTGATAGAGTGCAGATCTTCTCTTAACACTGACTGGCCCACAGACTGGTTAAGCCCAGTGGGTTAAGACAGAGGTCCTCAAAGGGGGCAGGGTCACCTCCCAGAGAGTGTTTTGCAAGCATGTCGTGTTTTTTGGGTCATCACAATAATTTGGGGGCTATACCTGGCATTTAGTGTGTAGAAGCCACACTGCAGATCCCATCCTGCAATTCACAGGACAGTTCTGCAAAGTGAAGATTTATTCTGTCCCATGTAAGTTTTCAGTGCCCGGCCAGATATTTGTGTAATAAAACTTCATTGTTGTGGGATCCCAGAACCTAAATCCATTCTCTATAGAAAACAAAAACATTTTGCACAGTTTTAAGAGGCACCACATTTCTGAGAATGCAGTTACTGTGTGAGTGGAAGGAAGACTGGACTTTGTTTTGTTTAGAACTATTTTTTTGAGTTTTTCCACTATTTTGGAAGTTCATATTGCAGATGGTGAGGTTACTGGCATTTAAGTTGCAAATACAGCCTATCCATATTAGTTTAACCTGATACTTTCACCTTTGCCGCGATCCCACCTAGAGGAATCTGACTACTGTATCATAATACAGTTGTAGCAGATCATTTATGTATTTAGGTCTGCACTATTTCATATACTCTCCCTTTATTCCTCCTTTTCATTGCATTTAGTACATTATATTACATTTTTGAAGCTACGTATGAGGGTAGGCTGTAGCGTAGATGACCCTCACTTCAAATAGTCAAGGAAGCGCCATAAAATACTGGCTATTCAAGCGGGCATGGATTAGGTTGGGAAGATGCTGGGAAATGTTAGGAAGGAGCCATTTCCTTTCCACTAGTTCCATATTTCCCAGCAGAGGAACGTCAGTTAGGGGCACAGCCCTGAGCCCTTTGGGCCATTTCTCTCACCGCTCATCACAAGAGAACTGACTTTACTGCTGGCAGATTGGTGGGTCAGGAAGCCGGGCATACAATGCAGAGCTGCAAGTTCATCCTTCCCTCTTTCTCTCTGGCGGCCCCCCAACAGGAAGTGTGCTTCTGCAATGTTCCTCCAAAATCCAGCTCAGCCAACCCATGGACAAAGCCTTTCCTGAACCCCCAAATGACTCAATTATACCTTCTTCTCTACTTTTGTTCCTGGTTCATATTTATTGTTTTTGTCTTGTTGTACAATAATTTATATGCTTACGTGTTGGCTTCCTCCGCTTTGCTGAGAGCAACTTGGGGAACCCTATCTTTAACCCTCTGTATCTACGCCGTGGGGTGCCTGGCACATCATCATGCCACGTGACTCTTTATGGAGTGGATGTGATGTTCATTTCAACAGAAACACTCAGCAAAAACACACAATCGTGATGTACTGCAGTTATCGTAATAACTTTTCAGGTCAACCCTTTCAAAAATAAGAGATATAATTATGAATGAACGATGGAATTGCCATGTTTTCACCTGTATATTGACCTACAGAATTGAATTAAATAAGCTTTTCTAAAAAGTGATTTGATTATAATATCTAAGAAACACTCTACGAGGAATCAAATGTCCCATTTATCACAGAGAATCGCTTTAATGCAGGTATCTCCAGGCTTCGCATTCCAAGGACGGTTCTTTGATCTGCCAGTTTGTTAAAAGCTGGAAAAGCTGCCAGTGTAGAGAAACTGCTTTCCCAAGAAGGAAAACAAGAGTAGATCTGAACAGAATTTCTTTTGAAAGGAGGGGGGAGGCATTTTATATTTAAGCTAGATAATAACTCCTTCTTTTTGATATTGCTATTTTTGTCCCAAATGACTTGAAGAAATTCAGAAAATTGCTAGTTGCTTTAATAACAGTATCAAATCACACTCAGAAAAGGATGAGAATATCAATCAACCTTCCTCCCAGCAGGACCACACCCAAAACATCCGGCATGAATTTACTTTTATGATCATTTATCTGTAAATCAATTCTTTTTAATGTTTTAAGAAAAAGTGATCCCACAGCCAGCCTGCCCATCTGGCATTACACAAGGGTGGGGGGTGGGGAAATGGATTTGTTTTTAAATTGCATTTCAGGCCCAGTGCTGAACACTCAGGCATACATGATCTTTAACCGCAAAACAGCCTTGCAAAGTAGGTACGAGTATGTGATTTTTTCGTTTGTCTTTTTTTAGATGAAATGAGAAAGAATCGGGGTGGTGAGGACATTTGTCTGTTGGCAACACTGGGCTAGAGTCCATACTACCAGCCTCCAGAGCTTACGACCCTCCTGTAAAACCGAGGCAGCTCTCACACGGTCTGGAATATCAGCTTTGCTACTGCTCTATTTGGTGTCATTTTAGAAAAAAATTCAACCTAAACCGAAGTCCCTTGTTATGTCCAATCTTCCAGGAACTCCCTCTGATCTGGCTTCTGTGTCAATACTTTGGTTAAAAATGGTTGTCATCCAATCTGGTGAGTTTTTCCTTCATCTTCACCTTTCTTGGCCTCTAATTTATAACTTGGTAACATTGACCACCCATCCTTGGTGAGAGACTCTTCTCCCTTGACTTTAGGGATCCTCCACTATGCCTGGCTTTTGTATTTTTTCCATGACTTGTCTGTTTCTCGTCCTGCATCTTTTGTCCTCTCTGACTGCCTCGCTGCAAACCTTGACCTTTGCCCAAGTGGCGCTGAAGCCCGGCTTTCTAGCTCCGTGCTGCCTTCCTGAAAGAAAACTGACTGCAGAAGTGCTCCTCTGCCGTCTCCTCCTGTTTGTGCTGCTCTCTTCTCATGAGAGCCCTGATCCATCCTCTGCCCACCTGCCTGCCCTGCTGTCCCCCAAACTGAACCCCCACCTTCCAAAGCATGGTCTCCTCCTAACAGTACTGACATTCTCCTGGTCTCCTGGGCTTGGAGCTTATGACAGTATATAATTAAGTGCTTGATGCGTATTCCATCTATGACTTTTCCTTCCCTTTTTTAAAAAAATAATTTCTTTAAAATTTAAGACAATTTTTAAACTTAAAAGTTCATCTTGCACTAGGCTTAACATCTCCATCTCTGTACCCTCCTTATCTAAAAGTAACCTCTTCCTGGGGTCCTACCTCCAGACTTTCTGCTCACCACCCACCTGCAATGCTGATTCCATATTAGTCTTCCTTAAATACTGCCCTCATCATATCACTCATTGGAAAACCTTCAACTCCTCCTTATTGTCAACTGCATAAAAACTGAATTCATTAATTTGACTTTTTCTTTCTTTCTTTCTTTCTTTCTTTCTTTCTTTCTTTCTTCTTTCTCATTTGACGTTTCAAGATTCTTTGTGATCTGGGTATTTCTCCACCAATAAGATTAGGCAATCTTATTTCTTGCTACTTTTTGGAATATTCTGCTCCAGTAAAGTCAGTCCCTTCACTCTTTCAAGAACATTCATATGCCAGCTTCTGTACTTCCTTTCTTTTGATGTGCACCTTGCCTGGAATGCCTTCTCTCCTGACTTGAATAAGCTTTCCTTCACTCTGTGAAGCCTTTCTTCTTCATGCCAGATCATCATGAACTTTCCTCCCTTTTAAATTTGCACATTGCTTTGAGCCTCTATCCAGTGCATTAGTTGGCACTTCAATACTGACTATCCTGAACTGTTTATTGTTAATTTGCATACATCACCCACTACTTTTACAATCAGATTTAAGCTCCTCATGGGCACAAATCTTGCCACGCTGGTTGTTCCTCCCCCCTACCCCCAAAGTGTAGTAGTATACACTGGCTGATACTACTTAGAAGGTTTAATCTGAATTCAGGGGCATCTGGCTGGCTCAGTTGGAGGAGCATGCAACTCTTGATCTCAGGGTCGTGGGGTCAAACCCCACACTGGGTATAGAGATTACTTAAATAAAAGAAAAAAACAACTTTGAATTCATATAGCCTTATAGGTACCATAATTTAATATTATTGAATCATTAAAAATTGAACGGAAAAGTTTCTTGACCTCCTTTTAATGGGACTTCAGAACTAAGTTATGTCTACATCTATAGGTAATATGGAAAGTAAATATATAAACTTCATTTTAGGATTTGCCAAAGGTCTTTCAAGTATCTCTTTCCATACAACCCATCTTTCCATAGATCATCTCTTGACAAAGCATGAATAAACAGGGAATCTTAAAGCTAATGTTAGAAGCCACATGACATTTCTGAGTCATCCATATTAAAGATTAACTTGATATGAAGACAGAGAATCTGTAATAATAAATGTTATATCCTTGAAGAATACGTCATTTTAAAAATTAGCAGTACTCAAAATTTTCATGACTCCCTGAATGGTATAAACTGGAACATATCACATTAAAGTCTCGGTTAGAAGACTCCATTAGGAAATAGGATAGCCTTACCTTTACATAATCATAGATGCATCTTTGCAAAATACTTTGTGCCTCCAGAGCAAATGTACTGAAGGTAAGTTTAATTAGTTTGTTTACAGGTGCAGTGATGAACCAGATGCAGTTTAAGTTCTTGTCATATCTTCCATTGGAGTCAGAATCAGGAGAGGCAAAGGTATTATTTGAACCTGTCAGATAACCACCACATCCTTGCCCGGGCCCTGCGTTAAAACAAAGACACATCACTAGGCAAACCAAAGAGAAGAGATCTTAAATTTTACATGGAGGGTTTAAAACAATCACATAGTTTCTATTTTGGTAACACTTGCACAAAGAATGTTATCAGATGGTGCACCGGGCTTCAGTGGGCTTATGTGAGTGTTGTTCCCACTTGCGTTAGCTTTTTTGTTACTTATTCCCTTTCTGCTCCTGTGAGTCCCCCTTCAGTTCCCCTTCTAGTCACCTAGAAAAGTGGGGAGCCATATTGAGTTTTACATGCATTTTCAGAACTGTTGATGGGATTTTTTTTTTTTTTAAGATTTTATTTATTTATTTGACACAGAGAGAGAGATAGTAAGAGTGGGAAGACAAGCAGTGGGGAGTGGGAGGGGGAGAAGCAGGCTTCCCACAGAGCAGGGAACCCGATGTGGGGCTCGATCCCAGGACCCTGGGATCACGACCTGAGCCAAAGGCAGACGCTTAACAACCGAGCCACCCAGGCGCCCCTGTTGATGGGATTTATTGAAGCTTTTTCTATCTCTGAAAAATCTAGTTTTTTAGAAAATAAAAGTGTTTTGCATAATAAAACCTATGGAAACCATGAAGATATTTTACTTTTAGGTTCTGCTTTTATGAACACTATCAGATTGAAAACTGAATTTATGAAGAATTTACCCAACACCCCAAGATAATTGGCTCCCAACAAATCTTTTATGTAAATAACCTTTTAGAAAGAGGCTGAGGGGCATTTAACACTACACACATGTAACACTACCGTCCAGTTTATATTAAAACACACTCTATATTTGACTTTTTTTCCAAAAAGAAAGGGAAGCTGAAAAAGAACTTTACTGGTGAAAAAAAAAAATTCTACTTTGATATAAAAATTTTGAGATTCATAATAAAAATAGAAAAGAGGGCGCCTGGGTGGCTCAGTTGGTTAAGCGACTGCCTTCGGCTCAGGTCATGATCCTGGAGTCCCGGGATCAAGTCCCACATCGGGCTCCCTGCTCGGCGGGGAGTCTGCTTCTCCCTCTGACCCTTCCCCCTCTCATGTGCTCTCTCTCTCTCATTCTCTCTCTCTCAAATAAATAAATAAAATATTAAAAAAAAATAAAAATAGAAAAGAGAGATAAAGAAAACTCTCATGATGACAGAATGGTCAACTATGAAAAAAATATGGAACAAAATCCTCAGAACATAGGACATAGTTTTGTTCATTTCACAGTCCAAGGCAATACTTCAGAAATGATGTGAGAAGAGCGTAAAAGGAAGACAAACTTATTGACGATTTTGAAACCATGAGCATGAATTAAATTCAAAATAACCCTAGTAGGAATAGGGATTAAGTAGGTGCTCAAAGTAATGTTCATAAAGCTTACATTCTGCACAAATATAGATCATTATTAATTCCAAAATTAAATCTCACTGACATTGGCCTTTCATTTATTTGTCTCATTGTATTTATCTGTTTATGGTGAAAAGATTGCTTGCAACATTAGGGGGCGCTAAGATTTTGGCCTTGGAGCTTGGCAGGAAATGGAAACAATGGCGGCCCTCCTCACAGGCAAAGGGTATCAAACTTGCCACGTGGTTTTCAGTATAGATGCATTATTTAGTAAGTCAGGCTGCCCTGTCCATAGCTTCAAGGTCAGATAAAACGATAGATTATTTGCACAGTCAGACTTTTCCTGGAGTTGAAAAGCTTCCAAAGGCCCAGTCCCTGATAAATCCATAGATGGTATATAGGACAAAATTATTCTGAAACCAAAGTAATGCCCAGTGCTGAACCACATATGGCTAATGACTCTGCTCACATGAAATAAGCCTGCAACCTAAAAAAAGAACTGGAGTTTGCAGTGCTTATATATCCAGTGTGGACTGATTGTTACTTAAGAAAACCACTTAACCTGATTGACATGCAGATCCGGGAAGAACAATGACTCAGGGTACTAATACATTGACAAATGTATTTATGTATTAAATATTGGGGTTTTTATCTTCAAAAAAATTTTTTTAAAGATTTATTTATTTTAGAGAGAGAGAGCCCACAGGGGGTGAGGGGCAGAGGGAAAGAGAGAGAATCACAAGCAGAATCCCCATGAGTGCAGAGCCTGATGTGGGGCTCGATCTCACAACCCTGAGATCACGACCCGAGCTGAAACCGAGAGTCAGACACTTAACCAACTGAGCCATCCAGGTGCCCCATTAAATATTGTTTTAATAGTCAAGGAAACATATTTAGTATTGAGGTGGGAAAAGATAAATGGTAGTCCAACAGCAGTGATAAGACATAGATAAATAATAATAATAATACAATTTAGGAAAAAAAATAAAACAACAGGTACCATAAAAGAGGCAGGAAAGTCTTGTGAGTTTTGTAGGAAGGGAGAGATTACTTCAGGCTATGAGGATGTAGAATGTCCAAGGAAGAGGTGACATTTGATTCGGGTCTTGAAGGATAAACAGGACAAGACCATGTAGAAATGGGATCGGTATTGGCAATCCCAGGTGGAAAGAACCTCATAACCAAAGATGCAGTGGACAAGAATTTACATTATATGCATAGGAAAGCATGATTCTGTTAGTGAACACTATAGAGTCCGTGAAGGGCAAGAAGATTGGGAAACAGGCTAGGCTGTTCTGCAGAGGGCCTCATCTGTCAGATCATAGAACTGACCTTGAGATTTTATTCTGTGGATAATGGGGATCTACCTGAAAGGTTTTTGATTAGAAGAGTGATAGGGTCGGAATGTACTTTCTAAACAATTGTGATCTAAAAATGTATCTGGTAGTAGCATTACATGGAAGGGTATGGGACTGGAGGAGACAAGACCAGGAGAGAAGACATGGCCACAGTCTGGTCTGGAGGCAGCAAGGGCAGCAAAGAGCTGGAGGTTTGTATACCAGAAACTGGTATTGTTGGGCTTTAGTCTATGAATGCATCAGCTTTAAAAATTAAATGTTATTTTTAAAAGTTCAGACTACCTGATCACCACTTATTTATTAACTATTACTAATAAATTAACAAGGGCAAGATGACGATTGTATGTGGGTACAGTGGCGCCATTATACACACTTATTATCCAATTGCGTTGCTCCTATACTGATGTCATAAGGCACACACACCCTCCTCCAGGGAACCCGAAAGCAAGAACCCAAAAGTCGATGGTGTGCGCTGGCACAGACCGACTGGGAGGTTGGACGACCCTTAATTCTCTAGCCCCTCTCTTCGCAGTACATTAGAATAGACAGAGTATGCTTTTCTGTCCACTTATGTTAGGCTTGGCCAAGTGACTGGCATGAAGTCTCAGAATATTAATGGTTTTGAAGTAGGAAGAGGTCTTAAAGGGGCTTTGTGTTTTTCGGCTCAAGCTCCCGTGCTCCATTCACCAAGAGCTCATTTCCTAGGTAGCTGCTGATGGAAGAGAAAGTGGATTCACATAGTGCAGATCTGGACCCAGCCTGAACTGTGAAATCAATCAACCCGTAGCCCGGAACAGGCAGACAAACCAGTCTGCCAACCCATCAGTGATAAAAATAAATGCTAGAGGGATAAGCCACTGAACTTCGGCTGGTTTGTTATACAACATTACTGTGGCCATAGCTGATCAATACCCAAACACCTTGTTTGAGTTATTAAACTATAATAGAGCACATTGCTTAATTCATAGAATATATACACGGAATTAAAAAAAAGGAGAATTAACATTATTATCAGACAATCCTGGCCAAAATATTCAAATATTTGAGGTAAGCATAACATTATGTGAATGAACTATATAATTCATATTATATTTGAATAATATTATATGAGTAATATACTATATGAGTGCATAGTCAAATAATTGATATAGGTATAACATTATATGAGTAAACCCCTTTCAGTGTCTGTTTGGTGCAGGAAATGGTTATAATTGCTCTAATTCCCCCACTTTAATATTTAAACATAGTGCAACTGCTCTTTGCTTCTGCTCCCCCTACAGCAAATGGATCTATAAATGTATGTCTTTGGGGAAATATAGAGGTGAATATTAACAAAAGAAGGATCCTTTACCAAAAAGCGCTTTGCCACATTACCGGTTCTATATTTCTATATTTTAACAATAACAGGATATATCAGAAAAAATTCTGCGATCATGAAATAGTTTCATATACAAGACATTAATATTCATTTGTTATATTGATATATTTAAATTTCCCTCCTGCCCTTTCTAACCAATATCAGCCCTTAACCTTGACATGTTTAGCACATAAATCCATCATCTTCCTTGTTACTACACACATTCTACCATCCAGCAAACTCCCATCCATCAGCACCTCCTTCATCAGTCATGTTCTGTCATGAGACACTCCCTGTGCGCGAGAACAAATGTCACTCTAACCGTCTTCCCTAAAATTGGAAACACTTCTTACAAAAGAGCTACTTCTTTAGAGAAAGAAAATGTTTGTCTAAAGAAGTATTGGAAATATAAACCCATAGTAAGCAGTGATATGTGGATAGAGTCTACTGAATTAAAAATCAGTAACTGAATCCTAAATTATTTCCCTCCAATAATTCAACTTCAGAGTGAAGCTCAAGCCAAGATAAATCTGACAAAGAAAAATAGTTCTATTACCTAAGAGAAAACATCTTGAAGCCTTTAGTGGAGACAGGTTCATTTCTAAATAGTTATCATGAGAATGGACATGTTTGTGGCTGACGTTTTATTGAAGTCCTCTAGATAGGATCTCTATCTGTCTCTGGACAGTCACTACTTGGACACACGGTGAATGGCAAGCCATCCTTACAGATAAAGACTGGCCCGACTTTGGGCATTTTCCTGTTCCCCAGTGAGCCAGCTGGAGCTTTAGCCGGTGGTAGTCGAAGGAAGCCGACCAAAGCACAGGAAACAGAACACAAACACATTTAAAGTTGGTGCTTTAGGGAAATGGGGGTGCACCAGGATAGCTTCCTTTCTACCACACAGGACACAGGGCTAGAGCTCCATAATCCTTTCTCTGAATAAATCTTGCTGTGATTTTCAAAGCTGCATTATTCAATTGCCCTACAGCCGAGAATTCATTTTTAAAAAAATTCACCTATGTTAAAGATGAACATGCTCTTTTTCTCTAAAAACAAATTGGATTTATTTTTCTACTCTCTAACTTCAAACACGTGTAACCTTTTAGGTATTATATATATATATATATGTTATGCTACAAAAACAACATAACGGGTTTTGTAACATGAATTGTGTGTTTTGTTCTTGTTTGTTTTTAGTAACATCACTCAATTTGACTCATTTAAAAAATCCTAATTTGAGGCCCAGCCTAATTTAACTTAGATTGTGTATTTAGTCTGGTAATATTTGGGAAGCATAAAACGAGAATACTAAGAGAAAGGTAATTCCAGCAACTAATCAGCAGCTATAGTCACTAGAAAAAGAGCAATACAGTGTATAACAAACTTAGGAGAATTTTATCATTATCTTTTTACTAATTTTGCATTATTTAGATATTACTTTACGTATGCATCATCAGTCCCAGGGCATTTCATTCGAATCATTCTAACTTTGAAATTTTAAAAATGATTTGCTAAGCAAAATAATATGATCATATCAATTGATGCAGCAAAGGATTTAACAAGATCCAACATGCATTCATGATAAAAACTCTCAGCAAACTAGGAATAGAAAGGGATTTTCTCAACTTGATACAGAGCATTTACAAAAACCTACAGCTAACATGATACCTGATGGTGAAAAACTAAATGTTTTCATCTTAAGATCAGGAACAAGGCAAGGATATTTTTTCTCACCACTCTTACTCAACATAGTATTGGAATTCTTGCCAGTTAATAGGCAAGAAAAATTATATATACAGACTGGAGAGGAAGAAATAAAATTGCCATTATTTTCAGATGTAGAAAATCCCAAGGAATCTACATAAAAATTCCTAAAACTAGTGAGTTCAGCAGAACTCAAAATATAAGGACAATATGCAAAAATCAGGCACATTTCTATATACTAATAATGTGCATGTGGAAACCAAAATTAAAAATACAACTGCTACCCCTGAAACCAATAGTACACTATAAGTTAACTAACTAAAATTTAAATAAAAAGTTTAAAAAATAAAAGTAAAAATACAATTTCTCCAAAGACAATGAAATCCTTAGGTACTCACTTCATGAAACATATATAGGATCTGTGTGCTAAAAATTACAAAATGATGAAAGAAATCAGAGAAGACTTAACTAAATGGAGAGACATACATATTCATAGATTGGGAGACTTGACATAGTAAAGATGTCAATTATTCCTAAGTTGATGCATAGGTTTAATGCAATTCTTATCAAAACCCCAGAAGGATCTTTCTGTTTATATTTTAAAATGCTTACTTTAAAATTTATATGGAAAACTATAGGTCCTAGAATATTTAAAACAATCTTGACAAGTATAGGTCCTAGAATATTTAAAACAATCTTGACAAAGAAGAATAAAGTTGGATGAATCATTCCACCTGATATTAAGGCTTCCTATAGAGCTACAATAATCACGACGGTATGACACTGGTGGAGAGTTAGACACATAGATCAATGGGATAGAATAGAAAACACAAATAGGGGCACCTGGGTGGCTCAGTCGTTAAGCGTCTGCCTTCAGCTCAGGTCATGATCTTGGGGCCCTGGGATCCAGACACTCTGGCAGGCTCCCTCTCTCTCTGCTCCTTCTCCCTGCTCATGTTCATGCTCTGGCTCACTCTCTCTCAAATGAATAAAAAATCTTTAAAAAAAACCACAGAAATAGATGCACACAAGTATGCTCAACTGATTTTTTTTTTTTTTTTTTACAAAGCTGCAAACACAATTCAGTGGAGAAAGGATAGTCTTTTTAACAAATATTGCTAGAGCAACTGGACATTGAGAGGCAAAAAAAAAACTAACTTCAATCCAAACGTCAGACCTTAAACAAAAATGAGCTGAGACTTAAATGAAAGACATAAATGACATAAATGAAAAATGTAAACCATAAAACCATAAAACTTTTAGAAGAAACCATAGCAGAAAATCTTCAGGACCTCAGGATAGGCAAAGAGTTCTTAGAAACCAAAAGCATGATATTTAAGAAGGAAAATTGATAAATTAAATTTTATAAAAGTTAAACATTTTACTCTTAAACATTTTACTCTAAGAAAGGTCTTGTTCAGAGGATGAAAAGGTAAGTTATGAACTGGGAGAAAATATTCGCAAACCACATACCCTAGAAACACTACTATGAGGGTATATACAGAACTGTCAAAATCCAACAGTGGAAAAACAAACAGTCCAATTAGAGAATGGACAAAAGATATGAACAGATATTTCACCAAAAAAGACACACACATGACCAAAAAAAAAGCACATGAAAATTGTTCACCATTAGGGAAATGCCAATTGAAACCACAGTGAGATATTAATACACAGCTAGCAGAATGGCGAAAATTAACCCACACATACATACACACAGAGAGAGAGAGCTCACTACAGAATACAGCACTCTACAATGGGATGATGGGGGATAGGAGTGCCCCCAAAGTATGGGCACAGAGAAAGTACAATGACTTTCTAACTAAATGTTAGAAATCAGATGAAAATGGAGGAGTAGCGTCTTAAATTGCTGAATGAAAATAAATGCCACACTAGAATTCTATATTCAGGGAAAATATCCCACAAAATTTAAGACAGACTAACCCCATTTTCAGGAAAACCAAAACCAAAAACGTTTTTACCAGAAGATTTCCAACAAATAAAAAAATCACGAAAGAGAATTCTTCAAAAAGAAATAAATTGGTCCCATAAGGAGGCAGAGAAATTGAGGAAGAAAAAAAAAACAGCAATGATAATACACATAATTACTAATTGCATAAAGCAATAAAAATGTTTTATGTTTTGTAGAGTTGAAACAACTGACATTAATAGCACAAAAGACAAGAAGTAGATAAACAGATTTAAAATGTTCTAAGCTCCTTATACTTATTATGAAGTGGTGAAAGGACTAATTTTAAAATAGATGCCAGTGAGTCAAGGATGAATGTTGTAATCTCTAAGGTAATCACTTAAAGAAGAGGAACAGAATGTATAAGCAATGATTTAAAAAGGAGAGTGACAGAAACTGATTAATTAAAGAAAAAAGCCAAAAAAAGGATAAAGGAATCTAAGAACAGGTAGGACCAACAGAAAACAAACAACACAATGGGTCTATTTAAATCCAATAATGTTGGTGATTTAGTTAGTTGAAAATATATGAAATTCTCAAATTGAAAGGCAAAGCAAAACAGAACCTAAATATGTTTTTCAGGATAGGAAAAGTTTAAAAGGTTGGAAACTATACCAAGCAAACACAAACGAAAGAAAGCTAGGGAAGTGATACTAATTAGAAAAAGTAGACATTAAGACAAGAAGCATTTACAAAAAAATTACATAATGATACATGTCAGTTCACCAGGAATATATAATAATTTTAAGTGTGTATGTGCCACACGGCATTGCCTCAAGGTAAAAACAAGCAAAACTCTATCCCAGATATTTCTACTAAGCTTCTAATTCTTCTATCTGATGAACTACAGAACATGAGCTGGATGTCTTAAATGCACCAAAATCTCCATACCCAAACCCAAAATTATTATTTTCTCCTACAAAACCTGATCCTTTCCTGGCAATTTTGTATTTGGATAGCGGTATCACCAGAGAGCGACACTACCTTGTTCAAAGACCCCTGTGTCCCATTGATTCTACATCTCTCTACATTTTTTATTTTCACACTGCTCTCATTATGCCCTGCCAAAACAACTGTAATACTTTCCTAATTTTTCCCTGCATAAAATGCTGTCCCTACTTCAAAACACCATCCATACAGGTGCTAGGATGTGCTCTTTAAAATGAACCTATTAGATCATAGTACTCTCCAGTTCAAAACAACTCATGGTTCCCTTCTACCTGTGTACGGTGCCCTCTGCACGTAGCTTCTGTCTATCTCTGCTGTCTCAGCTCCTATCATTCTCCAAAGCATTACCAAATGATGTGCAGGTCAGTCTATAGCCTCTGAAATGGGATGCACCTGCAACTTCGTACATGCTTTTCCTTCCCTACAGAATGTTTTCCCAATGAGTGTCTTCTCATCCTTCCAAGTTACTACTCTTTATGGCTGAAATTTACGACATGCTTAATGAGTGCCAGGGAAATGTTTTAGTTTAATCTCACCACAACCCTTTCAGGTAGTCACTATTAGTGTGCCCATTTCACAGAGGAGATCCTCGAGATGTAGAGAGGAAAAGTAAAGTGTCCAGGGTCAAACCTGTTGGGATGGACATGAACTGGGTTTGTTCCTAAGAAGTCTTGCTCCAGAGCTTACACTCTTAAAAATCGCACTACAATTCAGGATTTACATGCTCTGCGATGCTTTCTCTAACAATCCCGTGTCCTCTTTATTCAACACCAGAGTACCACAGGTCCCTTCTTTTCTGCCTCCACTACCCTTTGCACATACTTCTGTCGAAAAGCATTTATTACACCAAATGTACGATTACTTACTAACTCATCTACTTGAATGAACCTCTCAAGAGTAGGGACCTTGTTCAGTTCATCTTTGTATTTCAGGGAGAAGTTCATTGCCTGCACAGCAAGTAGCTGGTGAATATTGTTGAATAAACAATGAAGGAATGAATAGAAAATGTAAATCGTTATTAGATGGATCTTTGCATCTAGCATATGTTTACATGGGGAATTCTTGGAGTTAAATATATTTCTTGATTTGTAGAGTTGTTATATTATGTACACATTATGTCTATGTACATGTACGTATGTACTTATATATTTTTTAACAAAATAACATGTTTGTCCTATGGATTAACCTGTTTTTAAAGCTAAGTTAGTTGATTTTTAGCACACATTTGATTGCCAAGAAACAATTAGCAGGATAACAATAAAAATACCACTGAAAGATTTAAAACATTGCTTAAGAGGTAGTATTTTCATAGGAAAATGCTTCTTTAGCTAAAAATTTGCAATGATAAATGACGTTCTATTAAGTAAATTTAATCTCTGAGTATTAGATTTCAGCAAGCAGAGCAAATTTAATCACTTGTAAAATACAGGATACATTCATGTGCCAGCTCCACTATCTCAAAGACGTATGACTTACACCTCATACCTATCAGAATGGCTATTATCAAAAAGACAGGAAACAGTAAGTGTTGGCCAGGATGTGGAGAAAAGGCAAACTTCTTGCACTGTTGGTGGGAATGGAGATTGGTGCAGCCACTGTGGAAAACAGTAAATTTTTCCAAAAGTTAAAAATAAAACTACCACATGATCCACCAATTCCATTTCTAGGTATTTATCTAAAGAAAATGAATACACCAATTTGAAAAGACATGGGCATTCCCATGTGCACTGCACCATTATTTACAATAGCCAAGATAGGGAATCAAAGTAAATGTCCCTAGATGGATGAATGGATCAAGATGATGTTACATACACAAATACGTACATACATATATACACACAATGGAATATTATTTGGCCATAAAAAATGAAATCTTGCCATTTGCAACAACATGGATGGACCTAGAAGGTATAATGTTAAGTGAAATAAGTCAGACAGAGAAAGACAAATACCATATGACTTCACTTCCATGTTGAATCTACAATCAAAATAAATGAACAAATGAAACCAAACAGACTTACAGAGAGCAAATGAATGGTTACAGGAGTGGGGTAATTGGACGAAATAGGTGAAGGGGATTAAGAAGTACCATCTTTCATTTATAAAATAAGTAAGACTTTGGGATGTAATGCACAGCATAGGGAATATAGTCAATAATATTGTAATAACTTTGTATTGTGACAGATGGTAGCTAGACTTATTATGGTAACCATTTTGTTATGTATATAAATATTGAAACACTATGTTGTACAACTGAAACTAATACAATATTTGTATGTCAACTATTCTTCAATAAAAAATAAAAGAACTATGACTTTATTTACTTAACATTGACAATTACAAAATCAGAAGTTATAAATTTTTTTTAAAATGTTCTGCTTAGAAAGAAAAAAAAAATGTTCTGCTTAGAGAAAGAAGCCTTAAAAGCAACGTGCTCTTCAGTCATAAGACAGATTTCGATATAGAAGAGGTGGAATTCATAAAACCAGACCCAGATTCCCATAGCTTTTAAATAACAATTTCGGGGCATCTGAGTGGCTCAGACGTTAAGCGTCTGCCTTCAGCTCAGGTCATGATCCCAGGGTCCTGGGATCGAGCCCCGTATTGGGCTCCCTGCTCAGCGGGAAGCCTGCTTCTCCCTCTCCCATTCCCACTCCCACTTGTTCCCTCTCTCACTGTCTCTCTCTGTCAAATAAATAAATAAAATCTTTAAAAAAAATTAAAAAATAACAATTTAAACAGGGACACAGAACTATGTTTTTGTTCTTGCTGAGATATTAGCTTACACTGTGCTATGGATATTTCAACTTTTATTACTTTGGTGGAGACAAAGGGGAGACAGGGATTCCTTTCCCAGTTCTGCTCAAGACTTGCTAAGTGACCTTGGCAAGTTATGTAATGTCTTTGTGACTTAGTTGCCCAATTCATAAACTAATCTTTATTAAGAGAGTACCAATCAGGGTTGTATCATAAAAATAAATGCCCAAATTCCTTCATTTTGTTAGAATCCTGTGGTGAGGAATTTTACTAAATTGGAAGCCATAATTTTGGACTAGAGGGTTTTATTTGTTATACAGAGATCTATTACCCTTACATTCCAAGGCAACTATATTCCACTTAACTGTGCTAATTCTTTATCAATATGCCATGCAAAGCCAATAAAACAGATGTGACATTTGTCTGGTATTTGTCAACATCAGAAAGATATGTGATTTTATTGCATATATATTTTAGAATTACATTAATATATTATGTATTATGAGCTATAATATGCATATATTGTATGTGTATTACATATACATATATGCTACATATACATATGTATTTCATGTAAATATCAACACTATTTATAATATAAACACTATAGATATATAAGATATACCATATATCTATATAAATATATACATATTACACAATATTTATATTATAAATATAACATGGCAGAGTATAATATAAATATAACTGTTTTATAATATAAAATTATGACACAAATATTAATATTATAAATACAAGAGAACAGCGACTGCTGTACTATACACGCTATTTACATAGTGGTAGCATACGAGCAAATACACTATTCGGAGCTAGGTACAACTTGGAATGCTGGTACTAGAAAGCCGGCAGTATCAAGGAGAAGATGAAAGTGGAGAAAAGTAGCTCTATCTAGGCCAAAAAGGCACTAAAGAAATGACCTGCCTTTCAGAAAACTCACCCCAGGATCCCTCTTCACCCCTGGCTATGTTTACTGACTGCCCCAGAGGTGATGGGAGTTGATTAGGAAAAGGGTGAATCTGGGAGACAATCAAACCTGGCTCAAAGCTTGGCTTTGCCTCTTACACACATTCTGACCACAGACAAATTACTTAATCTCTCCACTTCTTATTTCTTCCTCTGTAAAATGGGATAATCCCTGTCTCATGGGCAGTTGTGAGGATTAGATGAGACCATCTAGGGAAAGCCTCTTTCCTACATCTAGCACATAGTGGATGCTCGGGGACAGGCGGTCACTGTCATTATGCCCTGGGACTTTGCGATGTCTTCATTTGGGAGAGAGCAGAACGTACAATTACCACAAAATTAATAGATTTTTTGTATATCACGACAACAAGAAGAATAGAGTCCCATGGCCCTAATGATGTTTCATTTCTAAACAACTGATTTACAACCAAAGAATTTTTTTTTAATGTTTATTGCTAGCCAGAGATAGTTTGCATTTATGCTCCTGCAAACACTACATCAAAGTCAAGCTGATCCGAGTAAGGATAATTATTATTATTATAGGGAACCTGTGGTTACAAATAATTTAACTCAAAACACCCGGCTTTGAGAACATCTGAGATAAGACTAGATTCCATTTTGAGGAGGGCTGGTGTGGCTTAAGTTAATGCAGGATAATTACTTCCCAGCTCTTGTTCACCCGAATGTTTTCCAGTGTTAGCTTATGATTTACCACTAACTCAATTTTGTCACTCAGTTTGGTCTCCATAATACCATCTGGTTTTATTTTTCCCCAACAACAGCCCTACTTTTCAAACGGGTCATTCCAGGGGGAGGGGGCATAGATTCTGATGTTGGAATATATTTTAATAAAAATCTTTCCTTTCCTTTTGCTGATCTGGAATTTTACTCCTGTCTACTTGCTTTTGTAAGGTTTTGGTGAACTAAGCATTGCTGTTTTCTTTACTGTAGCCCCACATGCTCTGCTCAGCAAAAAACCCTTTTCAATAAAACCCACAAAGAAGAAACTGCAGATAACCTTGTCTTTGTATCTCTCAAGGGAAATCCAATCACCAGTGAAAGTTACAAGGCTTAAAAAGGGCGGAAATAAGCTCAGTCTAGTTTTCTGCAAATGGGTGTACAATTTCAGCTCATCTCATTCTCAGACTTCATCAGAGAGAGCAAATGACATTAAGAGAACAAACACCATTGCTTTCAAGTAATACCCCCGTTACTGCTAAACTGAGAATTACTTGAGCAGTGATTTATAAAATTATTCAAGTTATAACTCAACACTCTTACTGCACTTGTACTTGTAAAAGTAATACGGTTTGGCAGTTTTATCAGGCTGTTAAGAAGCACATGGAAACATACACATCAGTATTCAGAGTCACTGAATGTTCTTAACTTTATTCTTTTACCGTCTAGCTACAGAATTTTAGAATGCCTCTCAAAGTCCAAACGTAACACCAAAACTGAAACTGAAAAAATAACTAGAAACCAGAGTCTGATTCTGACATGTTGGTATATTTTTCTCCATCTGTTTTGACCATATTTTCCATCTTTGGGGCTGCAGAATCCCACTGCCTTTGTCAGTCTCCCCTTTCCTTCTCTTGTCCCCTCTGGTTCAACTCCCTCAGCTTCCTCCCACTGCTCCCAGTGCCTTCCTTTAGCATGTCAGAGAGACATCTTCCAGATGTTATGGCAGTAGGCAAACATCCAAGGGCCAGACACACATGACCCAGAGGTTCAGTCTGACCTAATACTCCCAACCAATTCTCTGAGGATGAAAGTGATCCAATTTACTACCCTGAGTCATAGTGGAACTATATGAACCATGATTGAGAAGGAGGCACATCTCGATACAAGACAATGTATAGTGTATCATTTACATTACATATAAGAGAATTAATTGTTAAGTAGGTGCAATGTGTCCACTTATTCTTTAATGCATTCACACAGCCTATTACTATCGATGGAGTATCAATACGTGAAAAATTTAGCTTTTGATTTCAGATTTAGGTTATAAAGCATACTTTAGGGTTTGCTGGTTAGACTTCAGTGCAAAGTGAGTAAGAATGAACAAAACAATCATTGCTCCATGGGGGGGTCCTATTGATGATAATGACCCCAGCTGTACATACTCCAGAGATAGGGTGGGGCAGCTCATGGAGCTTTACAGAAGCCCAAGACCACAGCATTATTTTCTGATAACGTAACAGTCTTCCTCTTGGACATCTAAGGAACTTTACAGGAATTAGCTACTTCATTCCCATTGTATTCTTAAGAGAAAGATAGTGGTAATTTTTCAAACTGATCTTTTTTTAGCGGATAAAAATTGAGCTCAAACATGCTAAAGGGCTTTTCTAAAGCATCTTACCGGGCAATGATGTAATGGGACGATTAGGTCATGGTCACCTGCTTTCTGGTCTACAGCCCCTCCCATCTGGGCACGTTTCCATCTTTGTGGAGCACGATTTATTTTGTCCTTGTTAAACATGTACTTTGGTATTTTTGCCTTTGCCTCACAGCAAGGTCTGTGAGTCTGACTGTACTGCCACCTGACTTTTCCCTATATGGCATTTACCCGAGGAAGGGACAGGCAGTGGCCCTCATCCTCCGCACATGGACTGTGGACAAGAGGGAGCTGGGAGCTTTAGTCACACATCCAGTGTCTCCAGTCTCTAGTCACTGACGCCCCCTTGTCATGATATTGCCATAGTCTCCAGGGTGACATCACATCCTTGTCCTTCTAGGACATGTCATCCTTAAGGGTCACTCTTTACTCTCTCCTTGGCTACTCACTGATCCAAAGGCCTACCAATCTCACACCTACTCAGTCCAGGGTCAGTTTCTGACCCTGACATTTTGCTAAAGTGTTATAAACACATTACTTTAAAAAACAAATGGAACTACCACGGTACTACACAAATTATGTACTTTAAATCCCCGATCTAATCAAATAGCTAGAAGCTTGGTGTCTGATGTGATGAGCATGTCATGAATAAGACTGACTGAGCAGCACTCTGACATGAGACCAGGACAGGAAGAAGCAACAGAGGCTTTGGAAGTTTAAAAACATGTTTGCAAGTCTGAAATGCTTCACAAGACACACATGTAAGCACAATCATGGCCAAAGTAGCCCCTGGGAATCAAGGAGGGGCAAAAACTCAACAAGCAGAAATTAATAGAATAAAGGGTACTTATAAATGTCAATTCTGCACTAGATAGCATTCCCATTTCAGCCAAATCCACAGGACTGATGGCTTTTTAAACTTTATTAGATCCTTGATACCACTGACAATCAGACAAAAGCTCACTCTCTTTACTGAACTAAAGTGGCACAGAAGGGAAAATCTTATATTGTCAAAGGCATTGTTCTGGTGTACATTGTTCTTTGGCATCTGAGAAAAACACTCAGATAATTTCAGAGTTTCACAGATCCCTAATGCCTGGCATGATCACTTTGCTGGTCATCTTCTCTCAGGATCAATTATTCATGGAATGCAGGAGTGCAGGGGGAAAGGAGATTCGCTTTATAGTTAGATATTAGCCCTTATAAAGGGCCTGCCTTGCTTTCTCTGGACCTTATATCCCATGCATTATGGTTCTTTAATACAGAAGTTCCATGAAAGGATGAAACTCAGTTTCCCTACATATTTAGTAATTAACAACAAACCATGGGATATTTGCCCCAAATTTGTTCTGACCCATTAGCAATACAAATGAAGAAGGAGTTTACCTCATAATCACATAGTTACATGAGTGGGCTCTCCACTGACTTCTGAAAAATTGAAGCAGATGTATATAAAGTATTGTCAAATGTATCATCTAAATGGCAAATTTGCAAAACTCTAGTGTGTTAGTCAAGATGAACTAAACTGGAATGTCACAGACTAAAATGGTCTCTTCACCGCAATTATTTGCTCTGTGAAAATACTGTTTTCCAGGCTGAACTGACAGTTTTGGACATCCACTGTAGAAAATTCATGTGACTATTGAAAACTCACTGTTGGGTCCACACAGGTGCTCTCCCCTTTCTATGGGAAAGTGCAGCGGTTTTAAATGGATAAGACAGAAGTGAAAGGTGCATCCAAGTGGTCAAGTCTAAGTTGTTGTTTTTTTTTTAATCCAGATCTATAACTAAAAGAATTCAATCTACTCTTAATTGCTCTTCCCCTACTTCCTTACCATAAACAAACAAACAAAAAAACAAAACAAAATTGAAAAGTTTTGCAGAATGATCAGTAAACTTATATGTGTGGCTTATATGTGTGGTCTTGAAGGCTTTGTGAGACCAAAGCAATATAAAAAGGCAACACCTAGGTTTCCAGCAAAAAAAAAAAAAATTACCGTTAAAGATTACTCAAAATCACTTCTTAGATATTTTCAAGTGTCTGAGAGCATTTATAAAGAGGAAAAAGAGGCAAAAGTCGTCATCATGAAATGCAGTGATCACACCACTCTCACAATAAATGACATTCCATTTCTGCTCCTTGCACTTGAACCCTTCGTAGAACTGTGACCAGAGGAAAACAGTAATTGACTGAAAGAGCCCAGTGCTCAAACATGAACAATGCCTTTGACAATATAAGATTTTCCCTTCTGTGCCACTTTAGTTCAGTAAAATCACAGTAAGTCCAAATGCCTTCTTTGTAGCTCAGAAAAACAGTAATTAATGAGGCTAGGGAACGCTGACTGACTCACTCGGGAAACTTCATGCAGATGACAACAGTGGAGAGCATAAGACTATTTCAATGGTCATGGGAGAATATATTAGGAAAAAGAAAAACAACTTGAAAGCAGGTAGCAAGAGCAAATGCAAATATATGTCATTTGGTTCTAAAGTCTGTGCTAAAGGCAAGAATGTATGGGTTCTTTTGTGCAAAAATCTCCAAGGGAAAATGAATTTTTCTTTCAAAATAGCTTCTGTGTTTTGTACACCACTTCACTTAGGCAAATTCTATTGAGGCAATACTCCCTGTCTGCCCCTGAGACTTGCTTTCAAGTGATTGTTGATATAGCTAAGTAGGATAGGTAGCAAAGTGGTTTTCTGATACAATTTGTCATGATGTCTATGTTTTATTGGGAAGCTTTCACAATACAAATGTCTAATTGCTTCCCTCAAAAAATGCACAAAAAAGTAAAACATCAAATGTAAAGAAAGCTTAAGGTAAGCTTGGCTTTGGATCAGAGGGATGAGGGTGATCTACAGCCTTCTACCTTCTCAGTTTCTCTTAGATTCTTACCTTTCCTTCTGTTTCTCCTCTCACTGTGTCAGTTTGAACCTTCAACCTTTGCCAACCGGAATTCTGTAATGAGCTTGTTCTTCTCAAGTCATAGGGTTCCCCTGTGCCAATCTTCCTCCACCCTGCTACCACTATCATCTTTCCAGAAGCCATGAGGTTTTTACTTAAAATTTTCCCAAGGCTCTTCATCATTTCAAGGACAAAGTCAACACAGGTCATGAGGCCTTCTCTCTTGATGGGCCCTTGCCTGCTTTTAGGCTAAACTTCTGTCGTTTCCATCAGTGGTAAAACGAGGTTCAGGTCTCATGAGAGATGGTTGTGTAGGGAGACTTTACCTTTGTATACCAGAGAGGTATATTAGTTGAGTGATTTTTTTAAATCAAAATATATCATATATAATTTTTAAAACCAAAACTTTATGTGACATATTTTTTGAAATTTAAATGAAAAGCAACTTTAGTCAGGTGAAAAAAAAAATAAGTAAAGCAGAAAAGTAACAGTCATGAAAAACAGATTTACATATCCCAAATTCTTACCCAGTGTCTGCCAGAAAGATATTTTCCAACCTCTTGCCGTTTGAAATGAATCTGTCTTGAATACCAGAAGCAAACTATGATTGCTGCTCCTAATATTTGGTGGAAGCTCGGAACCACAGAATTTGCCAAGAAGGGGATCACTGATGTTAGAACCATCATAAATTGCCAGGTAGTCTTGGGAGCAAAATGTGGAAGGAACCACATCAAAGTCACTAAACCTGTAGAATGAACCTTGTTAATACTGATGTTCTCCATTTGAATTTCCATTACATTATACCCTTCATTCTTGTAAAAACAAAAACAAAACAAAACCAAACAAACAAAACAAGTCAAAGGCTAGAAGCAGAACATCCATGCTTTACCTGATAGCAAATACTAGAAACAATATGCTATTTTACTGATTTGATGGCTATAAGCAAAAATTCACATTTAAGATTGTTATAGTTGTTACAGGAACTTCACCACACATCTCCAGCTCTCTGCTTTCCTGATATTTGGGACAACTGCCCTTCTGTGCACACTCTGAGGTTCTACATGGCCTTAAGACTTGCTATGGCCATAGAAATATAAGCAGGAGTGATACCTATTACTTTTTGGAAGACATTTTAAAAAAATTACTACTCAGTTTGCCTTCCCACTGCAGTGATGGATCATGGATTCAAACGTAGAAATGAAGCTTCCATCAGCCTGGGCTGCTAAGTGCACATTGGACACTCATACAGGTGAGAAATAAACTCACTAAGCTACTGTGCCTTGGGCATGTTTGTTACCACTTATAACTACCCTGACAGATACATCCTTAACTTCACTTTTATGGCCTGAGATAATACTTTAATCTAAGGCCTATGCTCTGTTATTTTAAGTAACTATTCCCAGAGTTCCCAAACAAGCAAGGCTTTCTACATGGTTTATCTTTAGGGCTTTAGGATGGGTTTATTATAAATTATTTTTTCTTAAACCTGTTTAAATTATTTGATATCCTGCCCTCATTTTTGTAGGTTCTTCTGCTTTCTCAGCTTTTTTTTTTTCTTTTTGCTAGCAGCTACAATAATAACATATAATACAGAATAATTTGTGGGGCTCCTGGGTGGCTCAGTCAGTTAAGTGTCTGGCTCTTGATTTCGGCTCAGGTCATGATCTCAGGGTCGGGAGATAGGGCTCTGCGCTCAGCACGGAGTCTGCTTGCCCCTCTCCTTCTGCTCCTCCTTGCACTCTCTGTCTCTACCTCTCTCTCTTTCTCTCAAATAAATAAATAAATAATCTTTAATACAGAATAATTTGAAAATATCTGATTTGAAAATTCCTTTTAAGAGCCTTGAGAAAAAAAGGATCTGTAAAATTTTATGAAGCTTTAATTAGTTCAATTTTTTCAAACTGATGGTTAAGAACAAGATGAAAAATTCTTTATTTTCTTCAACCACATGTAATATTTAATGCTCTTGTAAAAGAAGATGAGGACAGGACAATAGCTAGATAATTTCTAAAAATACTACATCCATTTTTTATTCTCCTTGGATAACACACTTATTTTCTACAACATGAATCCATAAAGAAAGATAAAGATTTGCATTTCCAAGAGGACTCAAAGCTGTTTTGACTTTTTATTTTTTATCATTTTTCCAGAGCACAGAAGATTATCTGGAAAAGCCGATTGATAGCAAAGCTTATGTTGCCAGTGTACTTTGAGAACACTGGTAGAAGAATTCATGTTTTACTAATGTCTACAACTTCTGTAAAGCCTGGGATAATATCTGTTTTATAGAATGTAGGTTCTTAGAAAGAGTATAATAAATTTTCCAAACATGCTGATATGAACTTTGACTATGATGAGCCCAGGGCCCACGTAAGAAACAGAAATATACATTATAAACACAAACAGTATATATATCACCTATAATCCTACACGTGTAGAAGCAAATCTCATGCCACCATGGCACGTAACAAGAATGACCCCTTATACTGCCATTCTAGGCAGGTGATCCCTTCATAGGCCTCCTGCTCTGGACCATCTGGCATTTTTTGTTTATTCTTTTATCCCTTGGACTTAAAGGACTTTTTGGCCCTTGGGGCACAGCTTCCTTACAAATAGTCCCAGGGAGGGATCTGCTGATTTCTTCAAGGTCCAGCCTCTAGACCACTTACTGTCTGGTACAGGAACCCAATCAGGCTGGACGAGACTTTAACAGTCCAAAGACCCATTTGACATATGAGGGTCCTAGAGACAAACAGTGGAGAGTATACGATTTTTAGGGATGAAAGTGATCCCCATTTAGTGGGGAGGTAGGTAAGAAAGATTCTAGCCCATCTCGACCTCCTATAAAAAATTCTAGATTGCTGTGAACTACATGGAATTTCGGAGCCCTCTGCCATATGCTGTATATCACTGAAACACAAGAGTTACAAATACGTCATCTCAGATGAATGTGGTTTTGACCTTTATCACTGATAATGGAGGTTATATTCCCTTAATCAGTCCTGTGGGGAGTAGGTAGGATTAGGGGAGAGTTTTACTGATGATGTAAGCAATATCATATAGCACCAGTTTAGAGGGGCTCTGATACATGAACAAATACATTTCTTAAGTAGTCAGGAAATATTTGCCCTTCAAGAGATAGCATAGGGAAATATTAAGGACATGGCTTTGGGAGAAAATACGATGTGAATTCAGATTCTGACTCTTCATTTAATAGCATATCACATTGAGAAAGTAATTTGACCCATCTGAGCTTCAATTTTCTCATCAGTAAAATGGGTTTAATAATATATGCCTCATATAACTGTTTAAAGAATAAAAGAGAATTATGGAAAGTATCAATTAAAGTTCCTTGTGCATAATAAGTGCCCAAGAAATCAAATACTTTCTCTTGCTGTTCCCAAGACAGGCTTATAATTTTACAACCCATTATACAAAGCTCCTTGGGAACTGTTGGAAAATTAAAACTCTCATTTTCCCTGGTGGAGTGCGTGTTTTTCCCCTTAATCCCTATTGGCCTGCATGCAGGGCAGGACACCCATTTCCTGGATTTATACTACCAAACAAGAACTTCCCTCTCCCTTCCTCGAGGTTCCCTTATATGCCTCCTGCAAGAATCAGTGTTCTTTATTGTAAAGGAATATCTTTTCTGTAAATCGAGCTGAATCGACTGTAAAGAAGGTACATTTGTTTTACATACTTGAGCTGAAGCACTCTGTCATCTCTACCGATGATGGTGTACGAACAGTGTATGTTGTTAGGGTAGTCCGAATACGAATAGGCAGGGCTCTTGATGACCCCAGTGGAGAAGTTGAACACTCCACCACAGGCTGCAACAGAAGACAGAGAACAATTATTACTCCGAGTGTGAAAAAATAATTTTGAGATATTCATTACTATTGTACCTTTTTCCCTAAGAGAGATACCAACCATTTGTCTTAAAGAACTTAAATCTCCCTTCATCATTATTTACAAATAATACTGATTTTTCCACTAAGGTCGGGGGAAGAGACAGTAAGGGAATGGAAGCAGCAGAGAATATTTTAAGGAACATCTTGCAATGGAATAAGTCTGGGTCAAATTAATGACCAGAGTGAAAACAATGAGAGAGAATATTTCACGTGCTGGGGTGTAACTGTCCATTCCCTATATTTAACTGACAGGTTGAGAGAGATGACAGAGATAACTGGAGATAACTCTCAGATAGCTGAGAAAGGCACGCAGAATCCAAGGCAAGTTGTGAGCATCTGGGCCCAGGAAGGACTGTGATCTGGAAATCTTTAACATAAATTAAATATCTTAAATATAGAGTTTCCTCTGTCAAGACAGAGTATTATAACATGAAGTGTTGGAAATAGTTTTTGGAACTTTCAAGTTTAATTCCCTTTGTGGGCTCAAATGCATAGCTTTGGGGTCCTTTGTATTTCCGTTTAGTTGTGAGCCTGGTAAGGACTCTATTTGCCCAAATTTGTATTACTGGTCCTCAGCAAGCACAAGGAAGCTAGTCCCACCCCCCGCCCTGACTCCAGCAATCAACGGCCCAGAGCCGTTAGTTGTTTCTATTAGTCAAGAAAACCATAGCCATAAAATGACAATAAAACCCCATTATAAAAAATATAAAATTAGGATTATTTCTGCTTGGTTTTACATATAAGGAGGATGAGACTATGCCACACAAAGATGGAAAGCACCCCACTCACTGCAGTGAGAAAAGCTTCTGTTTATTCTATTTTATGATTCTAAAATTATAATGTTAGTATACTTTGATGATATTTCTATGGTTTATATACTGTCAGTGGACATATTCCATTTACATCTCTTAAAAATGATAAACAAATTGTGGCTACCATTTAAGGTTGTTTGTGTGTTTGTTTATATTCCCTCAGGTAAGCCCACATTTCGAGGAAGGCTCTTCTCTATACACCCGTAAGTATTCATGTGCTCAGACCCCCGGGGACAACTGTAGAGAATTAAAAGTTAGATTTGTGTAGCCATTATTCTATTTCAGCTTACACACAATTATGTGGTCTCTGAAAGCTTATCAATGCCCAAGTAACTCCCAAATTTGTACCTTGTCAGGATTTGAAATCTTAATGTCAACACTCTTCAAATGGCATTCTCATTGTAGATATGGTAAACCTTACATACAGTATTTTGGGAAAATGAGAGATTAAAGAGTAGAAGATCATAAAGCAGCATGCAAGTCTCCAAAACACCAGTGGTACCAAAAGAATAAAACAAACCGATGCTCTTCTTTATTCAACAAGACAACCAGGGGAAGGACTATTCAGTGCCCAAATCTCTTCTGTTTGTGCCCACAGACCTATGGAACCACAAAAAATCACACTTTCCAAATGGAGTCAGGACTCAGGTAACAGCTAATGTGAATGAAGTGTAAAGGCCTTTTTCATGAATAAATAGTTTCAAGTCTTCTCTGTGGATGGGAACAGTAATTTATTTGAAAGAAAATGATTTAACTTTAGTAAATGACTTTGGTCCAATAAAGAAAAAACAAAACAAAGCTTTTGTCAGATGTGTGTGCCCATTTCACTGAAACTGGGATGATGTGGTAAAAATGGTCAGTAAGCTAACCATGCTTATTGCAGGAGAGGAAAAGATTACTGAAAATAGGGAAATATAATCTATGATTTTCAAATACACAATTAAATTGTCTACAGAGAATGAAAAGATCCTAGTAACTACAAAGGCTTTTGCTCAATCCAAGACTTGTCCTCTCACTTTGCCTTTGAAATAGAAAAGTTGTAAATTATAACATAGCTGAATACGTTAATCTTTTCTTTTCCTTTAGACCTTGTGCTTTGTGTATATTATCAAAAAGTCCGTTCCTACCAGAAGATTATAAAGATATTATTTTCCATTTTTTTCTAAATTTATAAAATACTGCTTTTCACATTAGCAAAGTGACTTGGAGAAATGAGACAGGCATCTGGATAGTCCAGGCCAAAAAGACACCTTTACATAACGTACTACCAACTAAAGACAGCAGGAACATTCATTCTAACTTAAATTAGCAACATAAATCTCAATCTTCCATTTGATTTTCAAGGAGTAGTTCTAGCTAAAGTTCATGAAGAAGGTCCTCCCCAATTTTTTTTTTTTTAAAGAAAATGCCTGAGTATTTTGGGACCATGCATCTATTTGATCATTTTTCCCCTTAAAGTGCCCGAGTCTTCAAGCTGGTGATGTACGAATCACAATTAAAACTCCTTATGGGAATTACTCAAGAAAAGAAGTAAATTCTAGACTCTATCATCATGGTTACTCACGGGTGATCTTATAGTTAAACTTGAATCCGAGGTCTGTGGTGTGAGCATTAGAGTAGAAGTTGAGCAGTACGGGACCTAGGATGGTGACAGGAGACAGGATCTCATCTCCACATATGGTGGCAAAAGGCATGGAAGAGAAGTTGGAACCCCTGATAATGTGAACACCATCGTTGGCACAGCTTCCGGTTACGGCTGAGCGAGCTGCATGGAGCACAGAAAAGACCAGCATTATAATCAAAAGCAACACGGGTGATCAGTGCTATAAATATTCAGACCAAAAAAAACGTAATGAAGATTCATGCAATTTACATAGAAATTAAAATGAGAGTCAAGAGCTCTTTGGCTAAGTCACTACTTTCAATCTTTATGGATTGAAATAAATTACTGTTCCCATCCACAGAGAACACTGATGAAACAGTGTTTACCCTAGTTATCAATCAAGCGCAGGTCTGAGAAAACAGAACTTCATAATAGATAAATCCTGCTTTCAAATAATCCAGAATTTTCTTCCTTTATAAAATGGCTCCTTTAATTCAGTGATATATAAATGTCCTGCCAGGGACATTTGGTGCTATGTGAAGACAAGATTTTGCTGTAACATTGGGATGTACTAGTGGCATGGAGTGGGGATGGGGGCAGAGGCCGCTAAATACACTCCTCTGCTCAGGTCAACCGCACACCTCCCTGTCCTCCCACCGCCACAAAAATCACCCGGCCCAAAATGTCAACAGCATTGCTTTGGCAAAACCCTGCCTTAACACTTATATACAGATAAGGGACTCCTACCATGGAGAAAGAATTAGAAATTCCTTAATGTTTACTGAACAATATTTTTAAATGTTCACACAAACAATATTAGCTTGAGTTTAGTGACTGTTAAATATTCATCATTGTTTTGTCTTCTGATTCTATATGTACAGAAATATATACTCTGACCCAGTCCAAAGAGAAATACAAAACACAATAAACAAAAAATTGAAAAGACTTATCACTGCACCTTATGCAGCCATTTTTACAGGCTAATTATACTGTGAAAACATTAATTGGGGTCATACTATGCATGATATTTTGTAACTTAATTTTTATTAACATAAAATAACATAACCATGTATTTTATGTGATTATTCTTTTAAAACATTGAATTAAATGCATACATAAAATTCTAACATATAGATGCACCATATTAAGTTCAATTAATCCCCTATTGCTTGCTAATTCTATCTTTTCCATCTTATTTTGATTAAAAATACTGTTGAAACATTCTTGTACATAGATATTTGCTGAAGTTTCTCATTTCATTAGGATACATTTTTAGAAGCTGAGTTACTGGTACTAAGATAAGATTCTTTTTCAGGTTTATCAAATGGCCTTTGGAAAGGTGTTTTCAATTCACCAAGTGCCAGGACACTTGGGGTATCTGACATTTTCTCCAATTCTACATTTTCAGCCCCCTGGGGACAAATCTTGCCTCATTAACAATCATGCCCCATTTAGTCCTCCCTCTTTACTGCTCTCCCAGCCCTCGGCAACCACTAACCTACTTTCAATCTTTATGGATTTGTCCATTCTGGGCATCTCATATAAACAGAATCATATAATATGCAATCTTTTGTGACTGGCTGATTTTACTTAACATGATATTTTTGAGGTTCATCCATGTTGTAGCATGCATCAGTACTTCATTCCTTCCAAGGCTGAATGGTATTCCATTGTGTGGATAGACCACAGTTTGTTTATCCATTCAGCAATTAATGGACATTTGGTTCATTTTCTACCTTTTGGCTATTATGAATAATGTTGCAATGTTCATGTACAAGGTTTTGTGTGGATATACACCTTTGGTTCTCTTGGGTACCTAAGTAGGAGTGGAATTGATGACTCATATGGCAACTCTATGTTTAACATTTTGAGGACCGATCTGACTATTTTCCAAAGAGACTGTACCATTTTACCACCCCACCAGCACCTCAGGAGGGTTCCAATTTCTCACATCCTCATCAACACTTGTTATTATCTGTCTTTATTTAGCTATCTTAGTGGGTATGAAGTGATAGCTCATTATGGTCTTAATTTGCATTTCCCTATGACTAATGATGCTAAGCATCTTTTCATGTGCTTATTGGCCATTTGCATATCCTCTTTGAAGAAATGTCTATTCAGATATATTGCCATTTTAACATTAGGTTATACATCTTTTATTGTTGAGTTGTAAGAGTTCTTTTATATTCTGGACAGTAGCATGGGCATAAATTTCTATTTCTCTTGGGTAAATACCTAAGAGTGGAATTGCTGGGCCAGAAATTATAATACTATGGATGACCATAATCATAGTCATTGTTATTTTTTATAGAACCCCACTATCCTGAGCACTGTTGATAGACTTATTGATTACTTCAAGATAGGAGGTAGGACCCAGCTAGGCCAATCAGATGTGTTCAAACTGTAACTGAGTAAGAGGGAGTCAATACAAGAAGCCTGAGATGTCCAACTTGGAAAACATCAGCAGCTGTCCCCTGACAGGTGAAGGAAGCCAGGCTGTAGTAAGTTGTCATGCAGAAAGCAACAAAAAGAGAAGGGGGAAGGAAAGACAGCATTCTGAAGGATTCTTGTTCCTGCTTCCACTTGTTCTGGAAGCCCATGACCTCTTCTTATTTTTCAACCTTCCATTAATGAGATAAGATAACCCAGTATTCTTTTTATAAACTCTACTTTGTATCAAAGGTAACCTGAAGATAATCTATCACTTTTAACTGAAAGAATCTTGATGAATACATTTTATTTTCTTACATATCTGTACATTAAAAATTCCCTTCTCTTTTTTGGATGTATTATCTTAGAGAAAATCTTAGGAAGGTATTTGGCTCCTTAGCTAAGTTTCCTTTGTTTTTTTTTTTAAGATTTTATTTATTTTTTGACAGAGAGAGAGACAGCGAGAGAGGGAACACAAGCAGGGGGAGTGGGAGAGGGAGAAGCAGGCTTCCCGCAGAGCAGGGAGCCCGATGCGGGGCTCAATCCCAGGACTCTGGGATCATGACCTGAGCCAAAGGCAGATGCTCAACCGATTGAACCACCCAGGCACCCCCTTCGTTAAGTTTCTATCCAACATAAATCTTAAGTATCAATTCAAGATATACTTATGAAATTAACCTCAAAGAATTTCTTCATTTTGAAAATCGTGGAATAGAAATGCTTCTAATTGCGCATAAATCTCCAAGTTACAAATGTGAAAGACTTAACTTCAATGACCATACCATATAAACAGAAGCAATATGTTGTTGGAAAAATAGGACAGAAAAAAAATACATTAAACTCAGATTCATGGTTTCGATTCTGCCAAATTATGTACCTTAATTATAACCTCTGAACTTGTCCTCTAGACACCAAAAGTTTTACTGGAATTTTAAAAATTCAGGGTAGGTGAGTTTGAGAATCAAAAAATATTATGCGTTAGCCATAAAAATATCTTTAGCTAGTAACAATATATAAAATTATAACAGCAAAATCACAGAATAAAAGGAAATATTGCTGATGCTAGATAAAAAGCTTGGTTCCACTTTGATCAAATGGCTTGCTATGCAGATATCCATTAAGTATTAGAGAGTTAGTTTTTAAGTTGATGACATAATGACATAGACTATCACAGTGGTGGTTTTCTTAGGAAATTATGGAAAGGTTGTGAACCATAGGTAAAGTGTGTCATATACTTGATCATGTTTCCAAAATATTAATTAAAGGAACTAGTCCAGTTTTAAAAAGATCGTGAGATAGCAGTGGTATATCTATATCAACACAACCAAAACTCATTAACTGTTTACAAAAGATCCGTATTCAACAATAAGGAAGTTGGGCAGGGGAGAGGCAGAGGAAGTTGAGAGGGGATTTCATCTCTCTCTCTTTTTTTTTTTTTTGTAGATAGCAAGAGAGTATCAAATCACTACACCAATCAAAATGATCTGCTCATTCACACAGCCTGACTCAATAAATTGTGAAAGTTATGATATTTGGCAAGTTGCTTGATGGATTAAGACATTCTTATACCCTTTCCAACAGTCATTTCTTTAAGGTAGGATGTCCTTCCAAATTTTGTCCATAAAAAGTCAAGTATTACATAATATCAGAATTCGTAAAATTACCTGAAGTCTAAGAACATATCAAGGTTTAGTATAAACAAGGTAATATGCGATATAACTATGTCAGTAGGCATAAAGTAATTCACACATATATATCTTTTTCTCAAGCTCTGTTTATCACACCACAAAGAGATCAGCCTGATTCTTCAATGACAAGATACTTGGTGACAGAGACCAGAGTCATCAGAAAATAATGATATTAAACACTTTTCCATAATCATAGGGGGAACCAATTGAATATATGGTCAAAATATACACAAAACTCTCAAGTAGAATATAATTAAATGCAACTAGCATGATTGCCTTCTAGGGCGAAAAAAGAACTTAGTCAAGATTTGAAAAAGTTCTTCAAGGATGGAGATAAATATTAAAGTTGAATTTATGGCAGAGAGGTAATAGTTATTAGACATATGAGAACCTGTCAGGAAGAGAAGCAACCTGAGATTGAATGATACATTCTCCTTGGACTAGAGCCCATGTCATGAGAAAAGCAACTCCAGTCATTCTTAATTCTATCTTCAGTAATTTGATGTATATTTACTACTGAAATCTCTGAGGTATGAAGCTATCCTCCAGGATTTGTTTTTATGATTATTTTCCATCCTTCTAAAAAACTTTAAGAGATGTTTATTGTTTGAAATGGGTAAGGCTCTATCCAGTGTATTGAAATATAATTTTTATCATATTCCTCTAGTCTTTATTACAGAGCAATGTTCAATTCTGAATTCCATCACGATTCCAAGAACTTAGAACTGAAAGGAAACCAAGAATGAGTAACTCAGCAAATAATATAAACTTGTCAAATTTAGGTTCAGAGTACAATTTTTCTCTAGAGCCATAGAGAGGCAGAGATATCAAAGAGGACTAAGAGATAGGGGGAAATCATTTGGGTTGATAGTGTAGATAAAGTCTTTTCAGTAAAGCAGTGAAGGGCTCTAGGGAGAGGTACAGGAATTAGGGGGCAGCAATGCCTAATTAACAGTAGGCTGGAGACTGGACTGCTCAATGGAGGAATGGCTGAGTGGGACGGAGAAGACTGTGCCCGTGTAGAACTAAGCTCCACAGGCTGCGCAGACCAAAGTCTCATAACACAGGCAAGCGAGGAATCCCACATAACTAAACTGTCTCCTCTAGTGCTTGGCCAATTTGAATAAATAAATCATCAATAGGAACTATTTCGAAAGTAGCACTGCCCGATGCTTTCTAAAATAATAAATTGTGAAATGTGCCTACATTCTTATTTCTTTACAAACAGTTAAGTAAAGCAAAGAGAAGAAATAATAAGTAGCTGGGTAATGCCATTTAAAAAAAAAAAAACAGATTTCATGGTGGGGGGAATGTAAACTAAGACAACTGACAAAACCTCATTCTTGGTGGGGAAAAGAGCAAAAGGAAAATTCTAAAGCTGAATTTTCTTTTCTTTTCCAGCTATACTAGCTTTATAGGTAGGTGTAACCTATAAACCAGGACTTCTGAGTAAATTTTTTAAAAGTCAGGCAAATATTACAAAGGACTTCCCCTCTGGCTGTTCTGTTAATCTAGCCTTATTTTTCTTTTCTTTTCTTTTATTATGTTATGTTAGTCACCATACAGTACATCATTAGTTTTTGATGTAGTGATCCACGATCCATTGTTTTCATATAACACCCAGTGCTCCATGCAGTACGTGCCCTCCTTAATACCCATCACAGGGCTAACCCATTCCCCCCACCCCCCTCCCCTCTAAAATCCTGTTTGTTTCTCAGAGTCCATAGTCTCTTATGGTTCATCTCTTCCTCAGATTTCCACCCCCCTTCATTTTTCCCTTCCTTCTCCTAATGTCCTCCATGCTATTCCTTATGTTCCACAAATAAGTGAAACCATATGATAATTGACTTTCTCTGCTTGACTTACCTAGCCCTATTTTTCTCTGGAGCTTCTGAGGCCATCTCTAGAGGACAGTGAGCAAAAGCATTTGTCCTTCTGTTTCTCTCCACTGTCTGTGCTAAGGTGTTACTCTACTATTCAATTCTTATCAAGAGATACTCTGGATCTGAGAGAAACTGAGTTTAGAATTTGCCTAGATGTAGGATTTTTTAGTTAAGAATTTCTAAACTTTTCATTGTCACCAAGATAAATCAATGGTATTACTGAATTTTAATGACAGAAGAATCAAGATATAGAAGGCAATCACTTGCCATAGGGCACCTCATCTGCTAAGTGCCTTATCTATAAAGTAAACAATAAAATAAATGGCCTATAATCTTCCCAGCAACTTCAAGGCATCTACGTGGGCACATGAATAATGAAAACACAAAAATATACTTTTCGACTGTTCAATATTTGGGAAAATTAAATAAGTATTTATTCAATAACCTCTGATTCCAAAATAAGTACAAACATTGACAGTTTCTCTCTTATGCTTTGTAGTTAGCTTTTGTCTGTTTCTGGTGTTTCATTTCTGACCAAAAGAAACATTTTAAATTTGTTAATTCTCTATTCTACTTTAGAAATTGTGAAGCCACTTTTAAGAATACCAAGAGCCATTTCAATCTGGAGATGACATTCAGAATAAAAATTTAAAAGTTGCCTTGTAAATGCTCAAATGGAAATTTCTTCCATGACTTTTAATTGATTTCACTGGTATTTTTATACTTCATTAGTGATTATGTAGAAAAGATGAGAAGTCCGTAGTTCATACAATGACTAGTATTGGAATAATAATGATGAGAAACTTAGGCCAACATAAAATATCATAACATACTTTTGGAGCAAGTTACTTCAGTGGAATGTAGGTCACTGAACCTTAGTAATCTTCCCATGGTGAAAACACCAGCATGTAGTCAAATAATCAGTATGGTAGTCTGAGTAGTAAAACCTTTCCTAACCAGTTGTCAGTGTTTGGGAGACACAACATATGAACAAGTCTATGTCCCCACTGTATTCTGTAGTGTGGGATAGCCCATCTTTTTCTTGCCAGATCTACCTTTCGTGCTAATGGCCCACCAAAAGAACAGATCTAGAACCCTCATCTCTGCCAAGGTCAATGTTGGCTCTGTTGGCATGCTGGGCTCAGAAATGCCATGTGGACAGAGTCTTTTAGAAATAGTTCGTATGGCCTAGAGCAGCTAGAAAGGCCAAGGCTCCTGCAAAAAACCCGAGTTTTTCTTGGGAGCAATTTTCAGTCTTATTACAATATCCTGAACATGAATTCCTCAGGCTCACTTTAGAAGGGGTAGAAGGTTATTTTTACTGCAGCAAATAAATCTCTAGTTTGTTAATGGTGTTCAGTGAATGTCAGCATTGGTCTGATTAGTGATAAGAATCTAATTATAAAATAAATCTGATTAATGTTGTCTTTTTTGAGAATCATCATAATCCAATTAATCTATAGCCAGAAATTACTCACTTAAACATAACTGAGTACCTATAACACTGGAAATGTCACAAGACAAATGTCACAAGGCTATCATCTTATAAAAAAAAAAATCAACTCTTCAATTGAGTGAGGGTTAGCCAATAACTTAATCTGGAAAAACCAAGCACCTGTTCACAGGCAACATAAATAAGGGTGTGTCTGGAGATCCTGACTGGTGGCAGCAAAAATAGCAAAACAGTGGGAACTCTGATGAATGATAGTTCACAGAATAGGCTTCTACAAGCATGATCTGATTTTTATAACTACTATAACTACTATTTCGTATTTTAAAAAATTAAAGTGATTGTGAAAGATTAATTTGCACAAAGTCACATGACTAGTACATGGCTGACCTGGTGTCAAAACCCATCCTAAAATGCGGTGCTCTCTCCCACCACTCGCCACACCCAGGGTTCCAGAGTATGCTTGCCCCTTAATCCCACCTGGTCAACTGAACTCAGGAGCTACTGTTTGGGGTCAGTATAGGTTCCTTTGTAATAATACATACACCACTGGTATTGGCAATGTTTTTTGTAGCTATGTTATATAGTATATTTACCAACGTCTCCTTTTTTTAGTCTAAATGATATTGGCATATGACATTCTTGTGTTTATGCAATTTAATGAGAACAAATGCACAATCCAAGCCACATGCTTTATTCCTGTTATTAAAATAACTCTTCCCTGATTAAAAAGATAATAGAAGAGGTATAAAGAAAATACATATCACTTATAAATCTATGTACAGTGGTAACAATTCTTAAAGTACTGCTTAATAGTCTTATGCATATGTTATTCTTAAATACAACATTGGGTCATTTTAGATAAACTGTTTTACCTTCCCCTAAAACTTTATATATTGTGAATGCATTTTCATATTACTGGGATTTTGTGCTAGCAAAAGCTGAAAAGATATATTTTACTTCATATTCATTTTTACAGTGACATACATCAATTTATACTTGGCATTCTAGCAAACACATGTGCCAAAATTTACAACTTGTAGAGATGTAGGAAAAGGAGGTCATAGAAAAAGGAAAACGTGAGAGAGGCTTTGTATAATTTATCAATGTATGAGTACTGACATGTCATTCTTATTTTCATGAAACATAAATTTCCTGAATGCTGAATATTGTAGGACATTTTCCTAACTGTAACTTTTCACTGGCAAGGGAGACCAACCCAAACAGAAAGAAATTTTGATTATGCAGAGGTAGCTTGACAAGTTTACAGACTAAGTGTAATTTAGAAATGGAAAGTTAATTTGTAAAAAATATTAATATGACTGAATGGTCAAAAATACCCATCTTCTTGAAGAGATCTTTTTTCTAAATTGTGTCCCAGCAGCTACAAAACAAAAGTTGTGTCTATTGTGCTCAGAGCCAGCCCAAATAAACAGGCCTACTGTCCCTTTGCCAATAGCCCATTTCCTGGAGCTGTGGAATGAAACCAAAGGGGCACTTGTGGTTAGGGAGTTCACAATCCCTATGGGATTGTTGAAGATCAAAGACAGAAAGGAGATGAAAGGGGTCCCATGGTAATATTGAATCAAACAAGAGTGAAAACATTTATTAATTATATTCATTTATTCACTCTTCCAACATTTATTGAGCACCTAATTTGAGTCAGTAAGAGTTTCTCTTGCTAGTTAGTGTTTGGTGTGTACATGCATGTGGATGTGTGTATGCACAAAGCACAAATGAATACATTAAAAACAATTATTAACATGTAATACCTTCCAGACTTTTTTTCTTTAAGTAATTTACATGATGCTTGTGTTCTTAAAGCTCTTATGTTACTTTCTCATTTCTGGATGGAATACGTAGAATGGTACATGTGTTTTTAAAACACTGGATGAAATTTTAATCAAGTGTACATCAAAAATACTCTGTGACATTTTAAATACATCCTTCAAATGGTGATTTTTACACTACCTCTGCCTCATTTATCACTCATTCATTCATTAAGAATCAATTGTAGGAGCGCCTGGGTGGCTCAGTCGGTTGAGCCTCTGACTCTTGATTTCAGCTCGGGTCACGATCTCAGGGTTGTGAGATTGAGCCCCACATCAGGATGTGTGCTCAGTGCAGAGTCTGTTTAAGATTCTCTCTCCCCCACTCCCTCTGCCCCTCCTGCTCACGCTCTCTCTTTCTCTCTCTAAAACAAATAAATAAATCTTAAAACAAAAAAAAAGAATCAATTGTAATTTACTAAGAATAAACTTACCTTCCAAATGGAAAGACACAAAAGTCAGGAAGACCAAGGACAAAGGATCAGCCTCTATGATGTAGGTGCAATTCATGTTGTTGTCATATTGCTTTGGGTAGTTTGGAGAAAGGATGTAACCTGAAGGGTTCGTGAAATTACCTCCACATCCTATGTGGGAAGAAAAAGGCATTATCAGAACAATTGTTCTCAAGTGTAATTATCTTCTTATCAGTGAGGGAAAGACTCAAATTCTCTAGAGACATATTCCCTGAGCTACTCCAAATGGAAGAAACAATAACTAAAGGGATGGAGCTCTGATTTTAAAATAAATATACATGCAAAATGAGGACATTCTATATGTTTTAGAATATGCTGCAGAGTTTTGGGCTAATAGTAGAAATTTTACCACAAATTCATTGCCAATCACTTAATTTGAAGATAATACGGAAAGGCAAACTGAGCAAAGACTGAATATGGTTCATGTAGATAAGAGATAAAACAGATGAAGTGATTTGTTTCTGATGAGTACCACTTAATGGGTTTTTGTTTTTAAGTAGGCTCCATGCCCAATGTGGGGCCTGAATTCATGACCCCAAGATCAAGAATTGCATGCTGTACTGACTTAGAGCCAGCCCGGCGCCTGCCACTTAATGGCTTTAAACTATGTATTTTCATTAGTATTGTAATCTGGCCATAAAAACATAAAAACAATATCTGTTTTAAAAAATGTTGAATTTACTAATGCTAACTCTTATCAAACTCTTATCAAATTCTCACATGGTGTCAGAAATAGAGAATCATCTTCTTACTGATGTGGAGAACAAAGGCAAAAGAAATGTAGAAAAAAATGAAACTTCATTCCAACTTGCAGCCCACTGACAAGTGCTTGAGACAGAATGACCTTCCTCCAGGAACTCAGCTGCCTCAATGTTAATACTTGACTAGAGGCAAAAGACAACCTTAGCTTGACATTAGCTGGCCCTCCGGGATCCTGTAAGTCTTCTTTAATATATGAAAATCCATTTGGAAACATCCTTTATCTCTCCCCATCCCCCAAGATATACGTTAGCAATCATCCTCCAAGCATATGGCCCACTGATATACATATCTGGAGGGTCTCATGACTAAGGTTTTACTAGACACTAGTAAATGACCCCTTAAGATCCTGGAAACCTTGCTTCCAAATTCCTTAAAGACTTCTGCTATCCTTAACCCCCTCCCAACTTGCAATTACATAATTGGTCACTCCTCACAACCTCAGTGCTTCTCTTTCTGCCCACGGGTCCTGTCTCCTTGCTTTAATAAAACCACTGAAGATATCTCAAGAATTCTTTATTGACCATTAGCTCCCAAACCCCAACAGTTCACATCATTACCACTAAAATGACATTTGTTTTCATATAACCAGTAACTAGTTAATCCACATCGCTCCCTGACCTATCACAGAGGAAAATATCAGTATCCTCCTAAACTGGTATCAGAACACGCAGTTATGAACACATACACATGCATAGGAACCCAGCGAGGGAGGACCTGGCATTAGGCCTGGGCTGGCCTTTCCTTCCTCCCTTTCCACCACCCTGTCCTTCATTCAAGCCTGAAATACCAATTCACTGCATCACTCTCTCTAATTCCTTTCATTAGACTTTTTCCTAAACAGCAGTTTGCAAATGAGTGGCTACTTGACTGAACGCAGCCAACAGGCACCCATCTTTGCTTCTCAGACTTGAACCTGCTACATTTCCCACGAATCTAGTCTGTGAGCAGTAACTGGAGAAGGAAGAGAAAATCCTGGAGAAAGTGGCTTCTAAAGTCTACTAACTTTGAGAATCGTTTGCGTGGAAGGCCCCACTCGGGGAAACTGGGAGTTCAGGTGGGTCGAGTGAGGCCTGACAAGCAATCGGTGGGTTCTGAAAGCCCCAGTGATTTCGATGCAGGAGATCAAGGTGCTGCTCACCAGGCACGCTGATCGTCTACTAATTAGCAATGTCTTGGGCTTCTGCCTAATTCCTGTCCACTCCGGGTTTTAGGCTTAGTTTTAGATGTCCACCAGTGGCACTCAGGCCCTCTCCGTCATCTCTCAATTGGCCTACCATTGAATTCCGTTCCACTCTCACTGCTTTTTGAAGGAAGGGTGTACTCTCGGGATCAGGTGACCGGCCCCCACTCTCCCCCCACCCCTGGGACCCCCGGTTCCAGTCAACCTTGGTGCAGCCCCCCGCTCTGCTGCAAGCCTGCCTGTGGCAGCCCCACCCTCTCAAGGACGTCCCGGTCTGTTTTTGGGGGGCTACTTACGGCTCACAAAGGATGCAGAGAAGCCCTGAGCCGGGGTTTCCTGAGACTGGAACACGGCTGTGAACGCATTTCTCGGTGTGAGGATGGAAGCTGGAGCCACGTTCCCACAGCTCGTGGCTAACAGGGCTTTGTCGACTTCCTCAGTCCCTGCCCACACCTAGAAGAGCCATAAACATGACTTAATGCTTGAGGTTTTCCCCTGTCCACAGCTTAATGTGCTTAGGCTGGAAAATAATGGAATTCGGGTGTATATAGACCTAAACACGATAGTAAATAAAACGCACTCAAATCGGTAATATTTTCTTTTGAGAATAGTGTGTTTAAGCTGCTTTTTAACAGCATCTCCCATTCTTGACTCTTCCAAGGAGACTGTGTTCATTTTTGTGTAACTAGGCAGTAATTTCGAAGAGAAATCAACTACCACTCATTTTCCTCTTACCTTCTCCTACTTGGCCTGATCTAACTAAGATTACTAGGTGGCAAAGGAGGCAGAGAGCAGTGATGTGTGAGGCTCACCCTTTGTCCCCGGGGTGGATGGCACACTGTGGGTTGTAAGTGGACAACATTTACCAAGAAGAAGCCCATGGAAATCAATTTATTTGTAGAGCATGAGGAAAATGGACATGAATTCCAAGTAGATATGCAATTAGCATGAATTGGAATAAATCATAGAGGACCTCCTGGCAGTGTTCATTTTGAAGAAAGGATGAGATTCAGCCACGATGTGCTATTTACTAAAAACTGGGTTGGCAACTCCCAAGTTAGACTTAGGCTGTCATTTAATTGGTCCAGCCGCTTTAAAAGAAGTAACTCATAAACCCATTTGAAAAGTAGTTGCCGAGGAATAAACCGTGAGCATTAGAATTCCACAGCAAGCCAATCCTAACCAGCCTAACCAGAGAGAAAAATATTACTCGTAGAATCACAAATTTAAATGCAAAGTTACAACTATGAAAGGAGCAGTATTGGAGCTATTGAGAGTACACAACAGGGGGCTTTACCTGGTCTGGGGAGGGCGTGCCTGCCTGAGGAGGCCCCTGTGGCAGGAAGGGGCGCGGCTACT
Source organism: Halichoerus grypus (assembly GCF_964656455.1). Classification (NCBI taxonomy): domain Eukaryota; kingdom Metazoa; phylum Chordata; class Mammalia; order Carnivora; family Phocidae; genus Halichoerus; species Halichoerus grypus. Next base: position 56,006,751 of record NC_135717.1, read on the forward strand.
GCAAAGGACGGAGTGGAACTGAGTTAAGTTGCCAGTTGCGAGGGAGGTTGCAGAGTCCCTGCGAGCCTCGGAGCATGTTGGAGATCTGACCACTGTCCTAAAATGGCGAGGGGCCACCGGAAAACTTAGGGCTCTAGGACACTTGGTTTTTGGAAATCATTACAACGTGGAAAATAGGAGGAAGAGAGGATGCCGGGAGATCAGCCAGGAGAATTTTGTAGTCATTCAAGCACGAGATCACGCATCTAAAATGTGGAGTCACTCGAGGAAAATATTGATAGTATGTAATACATACACATTACTGGAGAAAAGAGACCATTCAACAGGTTTAACCAGGGAAGACCCACCTAGCTGACTGAGTCTCAACCAGGAGCAATTGTGCCTTCCCCAGGGGACATTTGGCAATGTCTGGAGGCATTTTTGATGGCAGTATTTGGTGTGGGGGGTGGTGTGTAGTCGGTAGGGGCCAAGGAAACTCTGAACATCCTATGATGCACAGGACAAGCCCTATCCCCACCCCTAACTAAGAATTATCTAGCCCAAGAAGATTAAATGGGTTTGGACTAGTCTTACTTGACTATTCAACATTTCTTCACATCAAATTCTATTAAATTACTCACTTGAACATATCACTTTCAAGAATATTCCTCAAAGAAAGCAATAAAATAGCAAGCCACTAAAAACATTTCTGTGGGCAGATCGGTCCATAGGAAGAGGTGTGAAATAGCACTGATTCATAGTGCTGATTTACTATTTCTCAGTTCTTTAAAGCTGTATCATTTCCAATGATTTTCAAACACTGGGTATCCAGCTGTTAGTTATATTACTGAAGTCGAATGATGTTTGTCATTTATTAGATACAGGAGGGGTCTGTCATGGGAGCTACTAAGAACAAAGGCACAGATATTCTGCCAAATACCTAAATTCAAAAAAGTGTCAGGAAAGAAACACACACTTCCAAATTTCTATAATATCCCCATTAAGTCCCCCACCACCACCACCTTAACTATCCAGGAAAATCGTTTACAGAAATTTTCTATTCAGATTTTTAAAAATTATACATATGCCTTACTGAGAGATAGATATCTATTTTTACAACATTACCAAAAAGGCAAAGTGACAGCTAAAACTTTTCATAAAGAATCTCAAGTGCTTTAATTAAGAACTTGAATGATCAAGAATGATCAAGTACTTATACTTTCCTGAAGTCATTAATTATGGATCTGACATCCTACCTTTTGGCCCAGGAACATAAGTGTTATAATGAAAATAATGGTAAAGAGTTAGTCAATATTCACTGCTGCCTTGTCAGCCAAGAGCTCATTTCATTGCCTATATAACCCAGGACTCATCAAAACCATATTGGACCTATAGAATGTCATGAAGTTGTCATTAAGTAAAAAACTTTCTGACTTTTCTTAAGGTTTTGCATAATTTAGCCTGGCTGCACATGATATTTTGTCATTAAATTTTTTAAAAAATTATTGCTTATTAAGATACCTATAGATTCACATGCAGTTGTAAGGTATCATCTAGAGAAATCCCTTGTACACGTTCCCCAGTGTCCCCCAAAATTGACATCTTGCAAAATTATAGTATAATAACATAACCAGGATGTTGGCATTGATGTAGTCCACTGATCTTAATCAATTTCTCAGTTTTACTTGTACTTGCACGTGTGTGTGTGTATTTAGTTATGTACCACCATGTTCAAGATGATGAAGAGTCCCAACACCATAAGGGTCCCTAGAGTTGCCTCTTTATAATCATACACAACTCACTCCCACACCCCCATCTTTCTAACCTATGGCTGTCCTCCATTTCTATTATTGTGATTTCAAAAATGTTATGTAAATGGAACAAGAGACTATGTAACCTTTGGGTATTGGCTGTGATTCCCTGGTGATTTATCCAAATGGTTGGTCTGTCAATAGTTGGTTTGTTTTTACTGAGGACTTGCATTCCCTGGTAGGTATGTGCTAGTTAGTTTAACCATTCACCTGTTGAACGACATGTGCACTGAATTCAATTTTGGGCTATTAACAAATAAAGTTGCTATCAACATTTGTATATGGGTTTTTATGTCAAAATAATTTTCATTGCTCTGGGATAAACGTCCAAGAGGGCAATTGCTGGATCTTATGGCAAGTGCATATTTAGTTTTGGAAGAAACTGCTGAACCATTTTCAGAGTGGCTGTACCATTTTACATTCCCATTAGCAATGAGTAAGTGATACAGCTTCTCTGCAGCCTTGCCAGGATTTGGTCTTGTCACTATTCTTTATTTTAGGAATTCTGATAGGTGTGTAGTGATCTCTAATTGTGGTTTTAAGTCTCAGTTTTCCTAATGGCTAGTGATGTTGAACATCTTTCCATTGTCTATTTACCATCCATATATCCTCTCTGGTGAAATATCTGTTCAAATCTTTTCCCCATATTCTAGTTGGATTCTTTGTATTTTTACTGTTGGGTTTGACTGTTCTGTGTATATTCTAGATCATAGTCTATTGTCAGATAGGTGGTTTGTACATCTTTTCTCCCAGTCTGTGGCTCGTCTTTTCATCCTCTTCACACAGGCTTTCACAGAGCAAAAGATCTTTAATTTTGATGAAGTAAGATTTGTCAATTTTTCTTTTTCTGGATCATTCTTTAGATGTTTAGTCTAAGAAATGTTCACCTATCTCTAGGTTTTGACAACTTTGGGCTATTTTTTACCCCCTAAAACATATAGCTACATATCTTACATTTTAGGGTGTGGTCTATTTTGAGTTAATTTTTGTATAAGGTGTGAGGTTAAGGGTTGCTTGCTGGAGCTGGTCCCTCTTATTGGTTCTGCCCTCTTCAGTGTCTCCTGGCAGAATCAGGGGGCTCAGGCCTGGCAGGGGAAGAGGGATTCCCAGGCCATTTAGTTTGGGCAGGGCTCCAAGTGGACCCCACCTGCCAGTGGTGTTGGCTTTGCCAGATGTCAGAGGGATTTCCACGTGATCAAGAGGAGAAATGGGCCTAAATAACTTCTCAGATTCCATTTGTACAACTGACGAACTTGCAAGGCTTTATATATATCTATACATTTGAAGTTTACTCAGTCCATGAGAAAGTTCATTTGCTTTATGAGAAAAGCAATTAAGAAAAGTTGTATTAGATGTGTTCTGTTATACACATATTTTATAAAAGTATGGGATCTTTATTTAACCAGTAAGCACAGATCAGTTAGATATAAAACATAATTTGAAAGATGATATAAAATAATAATACCAACAGTAAAATGCCACTACTATTCATTAGGTGGTTTCACATTCCAAATACTGAGTACTATTTGCATTATTATATCATATTACCTCTAATGGCTAAAATAGTCCTACCAAAGGACAAATTGTTCTCTTTATTTTATGGTTGAGGAATTAAATCCAAATGTTTAATTAGCTCACAGAGGAATATGCAGGTGGTAAATGCAAGAGATATGAATGGAGTCCAGGCAATGTGAACTTAAGGCCAATGTCTTTTCCACTAAAAGGTGGAAAGATCTCTTAGAGATATATAACTTTTGAGATCCAAATAGCACAGTCAGAATGAATTTATCATGCAGCCATCACAGTCGTAAGTCAATGAAAAGTGAGGTCAGTGCCACATAAGCAGTATTTGTAATTCTGGAGAAAAAGAGCCTTACTGACTGCCCCACCGCCATAATTTTACATGAGTAAACGTTCTTTTCATCTTGCGGTCTCTTGAGGCCCACCGTGGAGGCTGGCACTAGCCACATCTCTAGCCTTCTGTAATTTTCATAGCATACTTTAAATGTTGTCTGTAACGGGGCCTTACATTGATTTTGTCCTTGAACATCTACTAGAAAAGAAAAAAGAAAGAAAGAAAGAAAGAAGGAAGGAAGGAAGGAAGGAAGGAAGGAAGGAAGGAAGGAAGGAAACAACAAAAAATCTGGCCTTCTCTCTTCAGTTTCCACAGAAAGAAAGAACCCTAAGTGCGCATGACAATGTAATAAGGCCAGAAAACAATCTCCTTAAGTTACTTTGCCTACATACTAGCAAATGAAAAGTCACAGGGCAATATGTGTGTTGTGGTTCAAATTTTAACTCCTAATAGTTGAGATTTCTCACATTTTTTATTCAAGAAATCCAAGCAAGAAAATTGCCCTTTTCTTACTTTGAGGGCAATGAGTCATTTCTGGTCTAAATGTTTATGTTCACAAAACCAGCTCAGCTCCAATTAAATAAACAAGCGCGCTCACCTTCACAAAGCTGGTCTGACACTGTCCATCACTGCTGGGGATTAGGAAGTTGTTGTCAAAGCTGATCTCCAACTGTTTGCTTTCGTGAGTAATGACCGTCCAGGAACATCTGCTGTTCTCAGGAAAATTCTGAGGCCAGTGAGGGGATCTGATTGTACCATTATCTGAATGAAGTATTCCCCCACAACCTAAGAAATTGTCATGGAAAAGTCATTAGTTTGACAGGAAAATAACCACTTTCATAGCCCAAGACTTTCAAAGGAGACACATTTCTAAATGTGAGATTTCAGGTTCTCTTTCCTTACATATGAGTCACTGGCCTTTGGGGCAGGTATATGACAAGAACTCTCAATAAATGTAAGGTAAACTGAATCCAGAGGAAGCTTCAGCTGTTACTGTTTTGTTACACTTATATTGAATTCACCCGAGGCCACTAATCCTTGCCATAAAGAGGATAGACTTCTATTCTGTTTTCAAACAATGGCAATATTTTTTACTCCCCTTGAAGCTATATAGTATTTGTGAACCAGCAATCCCAAGTTCTGTATTTTATTTTACCGTGAACACATGAGAATACAAGTCTACACTCACTGGTAATTTTACTCTAACATACAGGACTAGAGAAAATGATTTTGAGGAGGAGAAAATTCTTCCATTAAGCAATCTGGTTCGTTCATATTGAAACGCTGATGGATGAAAATAAATGACATAAATTTAAAGAAAGAAAATATCAAATTATTTTATACTATTAAAATATGTACTTAAGAGATGACAAAAGGAAAAATATGAACTTAAAACAAAATGAAGTTAGATTAAAGAGCTTTCCTGCATCTTTTGCTTTTAAACCCCTGGAAAACCAATGGTGCACCTAAAACTCCCCTGTGACTTCAACAGCAACCAGTGGTTTAATGAGAGAAAGTTTGACTCGTTCCACAAAAACCTTCATAATAACTCGGACTCTCGAAAGAATTGCCCTGTGCGATACTGCAAATCCTGACTGAAGTATTCAATGCAAATTCTTTTTTTTTTTAAGATTTTATTCATTTATTTGAGAGAGAGAGAGAGTGCACAAGCAGGGGGAGGGGCAGAGGGAGAGGGGAAGTGGGCTCCCCACTGAGCAGGGAGCCTGATTGGGGGGGCCTGATCCCAGGACCCTGGGATCATGACCTGAGCCCGAAGGCAGACACTTAATTGACTGAGCCACCCAGGCACCCCTCCAATGCAAATTCTTATATTTTCTGGGAATTTCCGTGAAGTTCATATTTTATAGGTACAAAAGCTACCCTTTTGAAATCAAATCTATTATACTTTGCCACACACAGAGCTTCATTCTAAATCACAAATCTTGTCACTTTGCTGCTCAAAACTCTTCAATGGCTCCCCATTGCTCGAGGGATAGTATAGAAGACAAGGCTCTTCATGATGTGGACCACTTAACTTCCTGCTCTCAGCTTACCACTCAGCATTCTGCCTCCAAGCTCCAAATATTCTGAACTACTTGTGATTCCGACACATATTTTCTATTATTTTTGATTCTCTGGTTATGCCATGCTCTTTTGCCTATGTAGGCAACATGGTGAAGTGTGAAGATCAGAGTTTCTGGGCCCCACTATTTTTATTCAAATCCTGACTCTATCACTTATTAGCTCCATGACCGGGAAAACTATCAACCCATTTGTCCCCAGTTTCCACCCACAGAAAATGGAGAATTTTATGGATATTGCATCTTCCTTATGAAGTTGCTACATGAGATGACATGTGTAAACAGTCCCAGTTCAGTCTGACAGAGAGTAGATATAAAATGCATACTTATTAAATTATCTAATAAATTTTAAAAACACATCAATTTAAAAAGTGCAGAGAATGTTTCTTTTACCTAATGTCTGTGTGTTCCATGTGGCATAAAATCCACCATTTTGCACCGAATGGTCTGAGTTAAAAATCACCACCAGCTGGTTGGAACCAGACTGGATTGTCCCGGGGTTTGAACTTCCACAGTATTGTCCTATTATGGGTGATCCAGGAGAACCACCATTCCTGACAGTGACAGAGTCCCAAACACAGGTTGCATGGGCTTCAATATCAAAGTCACTAAATGTAAGCTGCAGGAGAAAAAAAGAAATAATGAGGTGCTCTGAGTTGTAAGTGAGATTAGCTACCTAAAGTTAGATTAGGTCCTCACAAACCCTTTTATTTTGTTTTAATTTATATAATTTTATATTTATGTCTCTTATTTAACTCTACCCTGCCCTCCTCTCTTTTTCCTTATTGGGGGTTCTATTGGAAATTTAGAGAGGGGATATTTCTCCTGGAACTGGAGTCACTAGGGGGACCTCTTCAGTCCAGTGGGCTGGGATGGCAACTCATATCAAGAACGTGATTACACTTCTCTCCTGGATGGGAATGTCTTTTGTATATATATCTATATCTATCTATCTATCTATCTATCTATCTATCATCTATCTATCTATCTATCTATCTATCTATCTATCTATCTATCTAGATCTTCTCCTATGCTTGCAAAAGAGATTTCTTCGGTCACTGGATACTTGCAGATGTCTGTACTCTAATGAGATTTTGGGGAGAAAATGAACTGATTGCAGAATCAAAGCCTATTCTAATTGCTTGCTTATTAAAAGAACCCTGTTTCCACACAGGACATGGTATTTTTGTTCTAGAACAAAAGCAGAACTCACAGTGATGGTATGGCCTTCTGGGGCTTCCAACAACCAGGAACAATGGGTCAGCCTGTCATAAGAGGCTGGATAGTTGGGGCTTGTGATCACTCCACTCTCACCCAGCTGTATTCCACCACAGTCTGAAATTAGATTTGTAAACTTCTAAATAAGATATAAGAAAACAAACAAACAAACAGACAAACAAAAAACCTCTGCAAAGCCAAAGGAAGTAGGTCTTACAGCCATCATACTTTATGATTTTAAAAAAGCAATCAATGAAAAAATAGATGAAAGTGGATAAAGGCAAAGTGAAACTGGGTAGAAGATTAGAAATAAACAGAATCCCATATAGTGTGAATTAAAAAGAATCACACAGGGAAGATAGGATCATGTTTAGGACAAAGGAGAAGGAAGATAATCTCTACCACAAATGGAGAATAATTAGATGTGCATATAACTGACACTGTGACTAGGGACAAAGTAAATAACATTGCCTTTCTTGGAAAAGAAAAAAAACAAACAGGCCAGTAAAAATAAATACAAACTTGAAGAATATGATCTATACCATAACTAAAGAATCTGTCATTTGATGAGAAGCACTTATGTCTGTAGTCAGCTATCAAAGTACACTTTAGCATAGCAAGTTGAAGAACAGATATATCTTTAAAGCATAAAGATTGTCTGATTTCCCACATGAATAATACTGCTTCCTGAAACCTGGCTCTCTTCTTTCAATCCAATAAAGAAAAATCAACTGGCAAGATGGTTGATCAGTCTTACTCCCTCTCCAAATCTACCAGTTGATTATAACACAAAGAAATGTCAGATAAAACTATAACCAAAACATATATTGATTCTTAGCCAAACTTCATAGAAAAAAGGAGGCTTTCCAAAATCTAAAAAAAATAATTATGTTCTGAGGGGTAATCTCAAACTGAGAATATGTCAGTCTGAAAGGATCTAGAACCAAGATGTGGGCCCCAGAGGTCAGGGTCTGAGGTCTTGATGACCATGCAGGAGAACATATGGCCTTGGATTGGCACAAAAGGAAGGGATGGAGTTGAGACTTTTACATAATGTTGAGAGTCTAAAAGAACTGTCATATTAGTGAAAGGGACTAGAAAAATTCTGATGCTCCAGAGAAACAGCAAAGAGCAGTGCTGTCTGTCTTGGACTCCATTTTCAGAAAAAAACTGAATGTCACAGATACAAATCCAAAACAAAACATTAGCAAATAATACCTAGTAATATGTTCAAAACACACAGCATAACCAAGTAGGGTTTATCCTGGAAATTAAAAGATGGCTTAACAAGAGAAAAATCTTTCAATATATAATTTATCTTATTAATATATTAAAGGAGTAAAACAGAATCATCTCAACTGATGGAGAGAAATCATTTGATATAATCTTACATCCATTCAGAATAAAAAAAATTGTACACTAACAATTGAAGGGACTTTCTTTAATCTGATAAGAAGTATCTATTGAAAACCCTAAGAGAAATCAATATATTTGACAATGAAGGGTCACAGGCATTCACATGAAGTTCATCTCTTCCATTTAACATGACGGTGGCCTAGCCAGTGAAATAAGACAAGAAAAAGAAATGAAGTTTTGAGGCTGAAAAAAAAAAAATATTATCATTTGCAGAAGATAGGATTGTTTATATAGAAAAACCAAAGATAATCTACAGACAAAATACCAAAACTAATAAGAGTATAGCAAAATCTCTGGGGTAGAGGTAAATGTATAAAAATTTTAAAATTCCTGGATATTGGCAACACCAATTAGAAGATGTAATTTAGAACACCTCCTTCACATTAGCAACAAATTTAATAGCTACCTAGAAGTGAATCTCACAAAATACATGTGAGATCTTTATGGAAAAAAAATTATCATCTATGATATTTCCAGACTTTGAGCATTTAGTCACAAGTCTTACCTGTAAAAGAATACTCTGCATGGAATCCAACATGTTCTACACGTTCATTGGTGACAAAGTGTATCCATACTTGAGGATAAGGTGTAACCAGTGGCACTGTAGGTTTTGAAGGTCCACAAAGTCTCCACATCAGAGGCCCATCAGCATTACCTGAACAAAATAACACACCAAATGCCATTATTTATATAGCTTTTGAGAAATATATTCAGTGAATTCAGTAGGAACAAATAATAAAGAACATTTCAAGGTATTTATTGACACACATTGAAATTCTGATTTAGTAGGAGATGTTTCACAAAGTTCCTTTTTATCTTTGTCAACTGCAAAAGAAAGAGTTCCAACAGGGTAAAAAACAAACAAACAAAAAATCCCCATGCTTTTTTAGTATAGGCACCTTTCTCTATTGTGGGTGCCACTTTGTTCCAATTTTTGTTTTCATAATTATTTTAGCATACCTAAACAGAGATAAAATTAATTTTAAAAAACATTTGGATGTGCCTTTTTTTAGGGAGTAAAAAATATAATGCCAACAGTGACAAAATATATCAAGATAAAAGTGATAATTATCTAAAATTTTAATGATTTCTTCACTGAATTTAATTAAAATGAATAGGATATTCAGTACTTAGGCTAAGAATTATCAGATTTGGAGCTGAGTATTTTTATGAAGATTACTTTTCACAGTAATTTGATCAACCTTTATTGAACACCTACAAGAGCTCACAATTAATCTGCTCTTTATTTATTCTGTCAGACTAACATCATTGATTTTATAAGTCAACAAAATATAGTACTTTAACTCTCTCTGAAATGGGAGAATAGGGAGAAGATTGCATTTAACTGACTGAAATTTGATATACAGCTGCTCGGCTTAATTCAATAAGCCAATGTTTTGGGTTTTTTTTAACTGAAATTCAAGTTAGTTAACAAATAGTGTAGTACTGGTTTCAGGAGTAGAATTTAGAGATTCAGCAGTTGCATATAATACCCAGTGCTCTTTACATCAAGTGCCCTCCTTAATGCCCATCACCCTATTAGCCCATCCCTCAACCCACCTCCCCTCCAGCAAACTTCAGTTTACTCTCTATAGTTAACAGTCTCTTATGGTTTGCCTCCCTCTCTGTTTTTATCTTATATTCTTTTTCCTTCCCTTCCCCTATGTTCATCTGTTTTGTTTCTTAAATTCCACATATGAGTGAAATCATGACATTTGTCTTTCTCTGAATGACTTATATCCCTTAGCATAATACACTCTAGTTTCATCCACATTTTGCAAATGGCAAGATCTCATTCTTTTTGGTGGCCGAGTAATATTCCATTTTATATATATCCTACATCTTCTTTATCCATTCATCAGTCGATGGACATTTTAAGCCAGTGGTTTTGAACCAGGTGGCAGTCATAAGGGTTTATCAGAATCACATGGAGAACATTCTCAAACTACAACTTCCATTTCCTTCATAAGTCTTCTTTAGATTCATCTACTTAGGAGGGCCCACATGCTTCTCCTGCTGATTCCCTTGATCTGTGACCACAGACTTTATCAAATTCTTCTTGAAAATTCTGTCCACCATGTTCTCAAAGTCAGCATTGATTTCAATAGCTGCCCCAGACCATTGTCACCAATGTTAGTTACATTGGTGTAATATTGCCACTCACTGTGTTAGTGTCTCCTGCTTTCAGCCTCCTTTAAATTAAAGTTTTTCAGCTACATGGAACTCAGTGAACCTTAAATAGCACAGATGACCTACAATGTTACTTCTCTTTTTCAAACCAGGAAAAGAGTGCCAATGTAACAATGGAGGCAATTTGACGGATTGCCCACAACTCAAGACTCAATTACAAGAAAGAACTAAAATGGATTCATCTTTTATGAAGGGAGATTTTTTTTAAAAATTTTTAAGAGAACTATGGTTTACCAAGCACACCTCAGTCCATTTCTATCATGAAAACAAAGGCAAACTTGACTCTTTGGGGGATAATTCCCCAAGTAGCTTCCACGTTCTCCTCCATCTGTTACATTGCAAACTTCTTTTGCTTTCTAAGTAGAATCCCTGTAAATTCAGGAAATCACCGATACAATTCTGACCATGCTAATTTCCAGTCTGTGAGGAAAGAAGTCTTGAGTAGTAAAAGATCACTGAAGGGACCACGTGAACTCATCAAGAGAATACAGACGAGGGGCACCTGGATGGCGCAGTCAGTTAAGTGTCCGACTCTTGGTTTCGGCTCAGGTCATGGTCTCAGGGTCATAGAATCGAGCCCTGTGTCAGGATCCGTGCTCAGCATGGAGTCTGCTTAGGATTCTCTCTCTCTCTCTCTCTCCCTCTCTCCCTCTGTCCCTCGTGCCCACGTGCTCTCTCACTCTCTCTCTCTCTCTCTCTCTCTCTCAAATAAATAAATAAATCTTTAAAAAAAGAGAGAGAACACAGATAAGCTGAATCTCTCTTGGTAAGCCTCACCTTAATTGAAACATAGAGTCTACTTGCAAACTCTGATCCATCTCGTTCACCGTTCATAGGGCATGTTACCTCAGCTGGGTACAAACAGAAATATAGCTTTTTCTGACCAAAGTTCTTTAGGATTCAATGTACATATATTATAGCCACAAGAGTCCCTTCATTATTGGTGGCCTCCAGGTATAAGAACAATACTGTGGATAAGTAAAATAGAACAAGTTCCTTGATTGAACTCACCTGCTCGGAACTCAAGGACATCAAACTGACAGTCTTGGTGACTTTCCAGGTAAAAATCCTCAAAATGAATGTAAATAGATGAATTTCCCTGATTTGGATTGCTGAGCGTCCATTCACAGTTTAAGTTTCTTGAGTAATTACTGACTCCATTATAGCCAGGAGAAGTAAAGTTTCCTTCAGGGAAATGTGTAAGGGACCCACCACACACTAAGAAAACAAAAGGCAACAGAGAAAGTAAGAGTGAAATCCACGCCATAACAGAACATACAAGTAATGCAATAACAACTAAAATAACAACAGCAAGATTTTTATTGTTTTGATTTGTTTTTCTAGGTGAAGTTAAGATTGTGGGTGAAGGGCTGGCTTATGCATGCAGACTACGGAAGAAATTTCTGTGAGTTTGGAAATATGTATAAAAATAAACAGCTTCTTTATTTTCCTGTAGGGTAGATTAGGTGGATTTAGGGGTTTGGCTATGCACCAGTTTCTCCCGACTTAAACCTATTGTTCATTAATATTTAATTTAGAGAAATAGCTAACTTCCAGTGGTGGCCTCAGTGGCTTCTCATTAGCAATTCTCCACTTGACCCAAGAATTTAATTGGATCAAACAGATAACACAACACCAGAGTGCCAATGAACTTGCCCCTTTTCATATGGTAATGAATGTTCCTTGTATCAATGAAAAAACTTAAAGGTTTTTTAAATATTCAGTTCCACTCCTTCTAAAATTTAAAACTCTTAGGTAATGGCACCAATCCAGAAAATAAGAGAATATTTAGACCAGAAAGGCCATCTTACTTAACTTTTAAATACTCTGCATCAAATGTGAACCCTCATTCATTTACACTGGAAAAATATGTATATGGATGGATGACTAAGAAACAATAAAATCTGGCTATCTTCAATTAAATGAGTTACTTTTGGGGAGTCAGTTACCTTCTAAGTTGAAGATCTCATTAAGCACAAAATAACTGACCAAAGACTATGGAATGGGCAACCAAAATAATGGCAGCATTGCATGGAATTGAGCTAGAAGCTCTCCCAAAAGCATTTTTAGAAGTTTTTAACTCACAATAGCAGCTTTCTTTCCGAACCCGGAACATTTTTTTTTTTCCTGTCTGGGATGGGTTTTCTACCTGGTTATATATGTTTGCTTTATGTAGAAGGTCCCAGGTGTAATTCTGATCTCTGAAGGGAAATAGATGGCTCCTTGCTGTTGGTCGTAGCTGTGGGACCCCTGCAGTGCCCACGATTATAACATCTTCCATTACCTGCGTCTTCGCCGGATGTGTAGGAAGCACTGAAGCCTCCATATGGCCTGGATCCATCAGTGAAAAACACGACTTTCATTGTATTTCCTGAAGATCTGATCGCGTCGCTTACGTTCACATTACTACACAGTTTCTCTAGCTGGGGTGAGTTACTTCTAATGCCATTGAATATCTGTTGGAAAAACAGTTTAACCTTTAGTCCCACTGTCCATCTGACAGAGGGTTTCCTAGAAGATTATATTCACAGCCCGGATACACTTCCTTAGAAGGAAACTGTGCTAAAATGAATTACTTAACAGTACGGGCTCCTTGCTCGGTGCCACAAGCCACTATATTACCCGGAGCACATTCTGTGGCCTCAGGGTCATTTCACTAAAATGAAAGTATTACAGTAATGCCCTCCTGCCATGTGGTGACAAATGAAAAACTGCAGTACCGTCTGCAACTGGAAACCATGCTCGAAATGTAAATTAGACAGGCCAACACACTTACATCTTAGTTCACAGAGTTCACTGATGGACCATTTTTCATAACAATGTATCGGCACCTTTGATATTTGGAATGAAGGCTTAAATATTAGTGTCTGATGACTAGAAGCATATAGTAACTCAAATATTTTAAAATGCCTTGAAAAGTAACTTTAAAAAACCAATCTCAATATCAATATAATAGTTCTTTCCTAAGTACTTATAAATCCAAAGTCTCAATTTTCTTATTAGTTTGAATTTTTAAAAAAATGGATTAGAGTAGTGCTGGCTCCAAAATATTAAACAATAATTCTAGTTATGCACATAGTTATAATAGTTGCAAAGTATTATTCCACTTTGGTGCAAAAACAAGGGAGTTTCAGCATGCCTGGTTGTCACAGTTCAGGAAAGATCCAGAAGTAACTAAACAATAATTGACTGATTGAGTAATTCCTCTTTTTAAAAAAGGATTTGAATCACTCACGATTAGAAATAATGATTCCAAGTCTAACACTAAGAGATACGAAGGAGAAGAATGCACTCCATAACAAAGATGTGAGCTTTTTAATTTACTATAATTGATCATTAAATTGAGCTCTGTGAGGGCTTCTGGTTTCAAGTGTCTTCTGACTCACAGGACCAGACACAGTGTTTCCTATCACTTACTGAGCACCAACAAAATGACAGGCTTTGCTAATAGCCTACTTGTATTACTTTATTCAATTAGCACAATACCCTCTCAGACACATAATATTATCCCTGTTTTCCAGATTAAGACAGTAGAATTCAGAAAGGTTATACAATTTGCTTCAGTTCAAAGAACTAGTGATAATAAAATTAGATTTAAAATCTGATTCCAGGGGCGCCTGGGTGGCTCAGTCGTTAAGTGTCTACCTTTGGCTCAGGTCATGATCCTGGGGGGATGGAGCCCCACACTCAGCTCCCTGCTCAGTGGGAAGCCTGCTTCTCCCTCTCCCACTCCCCCGCTTGTGTTTCTGCTCTCACTCTCTCTCTGTCAAATAAATAAATAAAATATTTTTAAAAAAATCTGATTCCAAGCCATGAAGTAATGTATAAGGAAATAGAAGATGACAAAATTTCAGTAATACTGAAAACAGGAATAGGCAACATACTGCCAGAATCAAAAGGGATTATCAGCAACTGCAGGCTAATGGAACATGTCAGAAACCCTGATCAATGGCGGTTATCCTTGCACGAGTGTCTGCCCTGAGCTTAGAATCACAATGACTAACAATTGTTCAGACAGCCGTTTATCACATGAACTCCTGCTTTTTGAGGCAACCAAAGTGCTGTTTCCACTTTCCTCCTCCACTCATGTTTGTACAGAAACTACAACTCCCAGAAAACAATGGGATAGGAAGTAGGCATTTGAGATTCAGGACAAGCTCTGAAATTTGCTACATGCAGGAATAAAATCAGGCATATATCCCACTGTAGTGCATGCTGGAGGGTGTACGTTTGCCTCTTCTCCTTCTGGACAGAGTCAGATAAGTAGCTAGGTTTGCAGGAATTGTATGCTCAGGCAGCTGGAGAAGGTATTAATCTAGAGGCAGTGCACTTAAAGCTGCCTTCACTCAACCTATAGATCTCAGGAAGTTTCCCTTCTCTCTCCCTCCCTTCCTCTTTTCTTTTCTCTTCTCTTCTCTTCTTTTCTTTCTTTTTTATCTCTCTCTCTTCCTGTCTGTCTGTTTCTTTCTGCCTCTCTTTCTCTTTTTCCTTCTTTCTTTCTCTCCTTCTCCACCCCCCCACTCTGCTTTTTTGTGAGAAGTTCTCAGAGGGATGAAGTGCGGGCAAAGGGCAAGCCACATCCCCTTATTTACAGCAGAGTGAAGAAGAAACAAAACATTGAACCTATAAAAATATATTTCAAAGAAAAAGAATGTGGACATGATATTAAAGATTCATAAAAGAAATTTATTGTTAGAGCTTTAGCCTCCCCAGGAGAAAAGGCCTGTAGATAGGACATTTGTAGTTTCTCCTAATTAAATGGTCAAGTATCCCCAACCCAGTGAAGACCGTAAGTTGACAATCCCATGCACACAGAGCTTCCAAGCAGCATTTTAGTACTTCATTCTTAAATATGAATAAACAGCCAAGGGTCATTAGACATTTCCTTAAATGTCTAATGTAAAAGGCAGAGACCAATCAATATACATAGATAGGAAACAGGAAACTGAAGAAATGGATCTCAAAAGAAGCAACATAAAACTTCAAAATTATGATTAATATATTTATATACATATGTGAATATATCAAATACATATGATATTTTAATATATATAGTATATAAGAACAATGGTAAAATAAGGATAATTCCAGGTATACATCTTCTCATAAACCTTATCATCCATGCCCACTTCCTTATGGAAATACAGGAACAAATGCCTCACCAGAAAAGGAAATGAACCAAGACAGGATAATGCACCTGTCATGGAGTCAGGTGTCCAGCCCAGGAGAGGAATGAAGGAGCGTGCAAAGTTGACGGGGAAGGGAATGCCCCACATGACAGCAGGCATCATGCTTGCAGCTGATGGAAAAGGGCTCAAGGAAGGGTACTGCTAAGGAAAATGAAGGAACTGGTAGATGTACTTTACAAGGTGGGGACGTACCCCTGGAGTGAAAGCGTGTGGAAGAATTAATGATATGTGTATAAAAAAACTCAATGTAGAAAAGGACATGATTATTGTTATTAATCAGAAAAACAAAAGCAAACGCTACCATAGCACACTACGTGGTGAGGTGGGGAATGACAGCTGTATAATCATGGTAATGTAAACAATGAAGAGCAATTTAAACAAAATCTGTGACGTATGTATTTTGGGAGGAAGTTGGGGGAGTCTGAGCTGTGCGTAGCCCTGTGGTGCGTATGTGGTGGGGGTGGCTTGTGAAGAGAGCTAAACCCTCATCTCTCATAGTTGCACATGGGTAGATGATGCCTAAGACCAAAAAATAAAGAAGTAGCAGAATAGGAATATTATTTTGAAATAATGACAGACACACCACAAGAAGTAGCTAAAAGAGTTGAAAGTAGATGCCTTTGGCGTCTATGATTCAGAGATGGGAAAATGACAAGTAAGACATGATTTAAAATGTGTGGTTGTCGCTGTAAATTTTATTATTTGAGTTCTGAAACTATGACTGTTCATATTATCTTTCCTGTAGGGCATGTGAAAATTCTACTGGTAAGATTCCTCATAATCATTATATTCAATACGATTTCAATTATGGAAAGAATTTCAAAGGGAAATAATCGGTTGTATACATCAAAATTTTAGCAATGGGTAAGTAGAATTTCAAATATTTTTTATATTTTTTATTTTGTGAACTCTCCAAAATCTGTTTGATAGGCACCTATTATGTTTATAATCAGAAAAATGGATAAAAATTAGTGTGCAAATGAATTTATGCCACATTATTACAATTGCATAATATATTCATTGCCAAGGAAAGATAAGAAAAGGTATCAAACTATGGTATACTGGGAGTGGTTAATTTTTTTCTACTTCATCTTTGACTCTATATATTCAGTGGAGGGGGCCTGGGTGGCTCAGTCTATTACACATCCAACTCTTGCTTTCGGCTCAGGTCATGATACATCTATAGATATATCTTATATACATATATCTATATCTATATATATAATACCTTCAGGTATTAGAACTTGGGGGCAAATTGTGAAGTTTGAATATGGTCATTTTAGGGCAGTACAAAGTATTACACTAACATACAAAGATGTTTTGTTTTTTGAAATTCACTACCCAACAGGAGACAATTAAATTGAAAACAAAAGGATCTTTTTTTTTTTTAAGATTTTATTTATTTATTTGCCACAGAGAGAGAGAGAGAGAGAGAGCACAAGCAGGGGGAGAGGCAGAGGCGGAGGGAGAAGCAGGCTCCCCGCCGAGCAGGGAGCCCGATGTGGGGCTCCATCCCAGGACCCTGGGATCATGACCTGAGCCGAAGGCAGACATTTAACCGACTGAGCCACCCAGGCGCCCCAAAAGTGTCTTGTTTTTAAAACAGGATAATGAGGGACACCTGGGTGGCTCATTCGTTAAGCCTCTGCCTTCAGCTCAGGTCGTGGTCCCAGAGTTCTGGGATTGAGCCCCACATCTGCTTCTCCCTCTCCCTCTGCCCCAGCCCCTGCTCGTGCTCTCTCTTCCTCACTTTCTCTCAGATAGATAAATAAAAATCTTTAAAAAAAAAAAAAAAGGATAATGATAGTACTTCTGCTATTCACTCATTCAATTATTAGTGTTTCTACTGGAGATTCAGCAGTGAATGAAACGCAGAGCATGTCCTAATGGAGCTTACATTCTGGTGGTGGGAGCAGACAAGACACAGACAAACAAATAAATACATGGGATGTCAGTTGGTGTGAAGGGCCGTGAAAGCAATAATGCAGGGAACAGGATGGGTCAGGGTGGAATCTATTTAACGTAGCGTCTCAGGTACCAGGTCATTTGAAGAGCCGGGAATAAAGAGAGAGAGTGGACCAGGCGACCACTGGGAGGTGCAGTCCAGAGGCCACAGGACAGGTGAAGTGGGTTTTCGAACATCTTAGCAGATTCAAGGACCCAAAAGGAAGGCAGTGAGACTGGATCCTAGTGAGCAAAAGAGCAGGGGAGTTTGAAACCAGATGCAGATACCATAGGGCCAGTTGGGCCACTGTAAAGATTTGGGATTTCCCTCTGAGTGAGATGATGAGGCCAAGAGAGGATTTTCAAGGAGAGCAGCATGATGTGATTTACATTTAAACCCATCACGCTGGCCGCTGCACCCAGCAGGGGGACCAGGGTGGGGGTAGGGAGACCAGCCGGAAGTCGTTAAATTAAGTCTGAGCCAGCGGTGGTGGCGGTAGCAGTGGATCTGGTGAGAAGTAGTTAGATTCGGGATCTCTTTAAAGATCCAGCCAGTGGGCCTTGATTATGGATGCAACATAAGGTGGGAGGGAATGAACTCCAAAACAGACATTGAGGTTTTTGACCCGAGCATCTGGAAGTTTGGAATTGTTATTGACTGAGGTGACAAGGACGGAAGGAAGGCTGAGTTGGGTAGAGAAATACATTAATATTAATGTATAATTAATCCAGTATATATACATATATAGCTGTCATTTCAGTTACAATCTTCTTTCCCACTCACGGCTCTCCTTTGCTTTCCTTTGCTAAGGGAAGCTAAGAATGCTGACGGCATCTCCCAAAGCACTTGACCTTGGCAACACTGAGGGCAGGCAGCCCATGCTCTTCCAAAGGAGTGGCTCAGCACCTCGGCAGAGAACAGTAACTATGCAGGACCACTCAACTGCTTAAAACTTTTGGTGGTGACTGTTCTGTGACTTTGGTCCTATTCAACTATGTGCTACCCACGGGCTTCACTTTCCTCCGTTTACCCACTTTTGCCATGGGTAATGATCATTTGCTCTCAAAATTTATCCCACCTATGACCCTGATGTATGTTGCGACAATGAATAGGCTCTTAAAACAGGTTTTACAAATAACATGGCAGTTCACTGGGCTTTTGTTCCATCAAAAATACTTCAGATTTGTTTGAGGCATGGATGGGAATATTCCTGACCTAGTTTTCTGACTATGATTTATAGGTCAATAAACTCCTTCAACAATGGAATGTAACATCCCTGACTGCACGGGACACTTACCGTCACACGCTCACTGCTGCAGGATGGACGAGCTTCCAGACTCAGGTTGTTAAAAGTCAGGGTGATCCGCCTTCCTTCTTGCACTGTGATCCTCCACTCACAGACCCGGCCATGAGGATTCGGGTTCGGGTAGTTGGGAGAGGTAAATGTTCCCGTAGGGCCCTGTAGATCCCCACCACACTCTGAAGGGGAAGAAACCCAAGAAAACTGCCAATCCAATCAAAATGATCCCTTCCACAAGAAGTGTTCTCTAAAGTATTTTCTTTACTATCACATTGGACAAAATTATTGCTCTTATTTACTGCTAGGTGTATATGAGGACTTAGAGAGAATGTTTGTATCCACTTCCTGTCTCTAATATTTAATATTTAATCCGTGTTTCCATGGATGACAGTTCGCTGGCAGCATTGTATCATCATGGCCCAAGAAATATGGGGGACCAATGGATGGAGTAATCTCAAGAGTCAGACGATGCAGGAGATGAGAGTAATTACCCAGTTTCTTCAGATAAGATCTGTATTTCACCAATGTCAGGGTATTTGGAATGCCGATTCTGACAGCTGTGGGGCTAATGCACTAGTTTGCTTAAGATGAGGAATGTGTACAGCTCTCGTCCCATAACATCATCCAAAGCACTTTCTTCGGTAGCCTGTATCACAGCTGTGGTGTGACTATTTGATTAATGTCTGCCTCTCCACTAAAGTGTGAGGTCCAAGAAGACAGCGGTCATTTTGGTTCAACAACTATTGTACCACCAGTGCCTTGCAGAGTGTCTAGCCAATGTAGGTGCTCAATAATATATAAATAGTTAACATATCAGTGAACTTACCTTCCATGCTGGATTCAAATTGGAGTCTGAATCCTGAGGCAGTAAGAGAGCCATCTGTGACAAACCTCACCAAAGCGACATTGCTAGAAGTGTCTATGCTGTCCGGAATGGTGTTTCCACAGTATCTGCCCAATAAACTTCCTGTGAGAGGCAAATAATTAAGTATGTCTATGTCCACGTGAATGATTTCATTTCACCTCTACTTGAGGTATTCTACAAGTACAAAGAAAATAATAAAAGACAAGACCCTGCCCACGAAGAAATGTTAACCTCTATTAAGAGAAGGAAGACAAACATGAACAAAATCAACATATTCATATAGATGAAGATGTGTAACAAAAGCTGCAACCAGTTAGGGCAAGGACATCTCAGCACAATGAGGGACCTCATTTGGTTAAAGAGATGGTTCCAGGCAACAGAGTGATGAGTGTCCAACTCACGTGATTTCTAGATACATTACCCTCTCTCTCCTTACTTGACAGGATGCTCCTCAAATAACTAACTGCATATGGCACGGGAAGGTCTCAACGGGAAGAGGATGCCTTCTCCATACAGTGCTCTCTCAGCATGATCTATAAGGACAAGCTATATAATGACACCTGGGGCTTTGGACACCCACTGTTTGTGAGTCGGACTCCAGGGAGAGAAAAGTTGACACTGCTCAGAGCTGACTGCACTTCTAGGCAAAGAACAGATGTCGTTTTACCTTTCTTGAAGTGAGGACACTTCAGAGGCTGAATGAGGAAAATAAACATCCCCAAAAGACAGCAGACATATTGCACTGACCAGAGGTATGGTTTTCCCAGATCTCCACAAAGTCTTTTTCACAGCCAGAGGAATTCTGAAGGTTAAAGTCTTCAAAATGGATGGTAAGATAGTGTCCTGAGGGACCCTCGAGATGCCACTCACAGAATAAATTGTCTCTATATGGAAGTGTTGGATATCCGCTGCTTTCAATGACACCACTTTGCCCTGTCACTCTTCCCCCACAGTGGGCTGCAGAAAAGAGCAATATTCTGTTACAAGATTTTTCTTTTCTTTTTTTTTAAATTTAATCAGCACATTCAAAAACTTTTAGGTGCCAATTAACATTTTAAAAATTCTGAAAACGTTTATTTAGTAGTGTTCCCCTTATTATTTGAAATCTACTATTGATGTAAAGAGAAATGATACCACAAGTCCAGTTCAATAATGGGAAATGGAAACTGAATGGCATATTCTGTAACATCACATTAATCCTCCTGGGACACCATGTAAGAGCTATTAGTTGCAAGGAAGTTTCCTTTCAAGAACCAATTGATAGATTGGTAGGGCCTGCCTACTACCCTGTGTCTGTGATTCTGAAGATGGAAGGCGGGCTTAGCTGGAAGGGTGCAGTGGTGATTAGTGATGCCTGGCCTTCCTGGTTGAACTATCAAATGAACGTTTCACTGCAATAACTGGTATCTCGGGGCCTGGCAAACTACCACTCAATTCTTCCTTATCAGCTGGATGTGATAGATTGAATTATATACAGTTTGCCTCGGGCTATAAAACAACCTATGGTGTAGGTTTAATGTTGTTACCAGTAGGCTTTCCAACTTTTGACTGTATATTAAATATGTTTGGTTAGTGTTCAGACCCACCAGATACTGAATTCTATGTAATTGTGACCATAAAACAATAAATCTTCAGGATGCATGTGTATTGCTCATTTTTTAAAGTAAGGAAATCAAAACACTGAGGAGACACACTTGTTTCTGTCTAGTGACTGATTTGGCACTAGAGACATAAGGGAAAAACATTATCCACTAATGATGAGTTCAAAGTTACCGTTCTGTATATAGTTATTTGATTATGTTTGAACAGTAAGCCATTTTACTAGTTAAGGTGATACTATACAGATTTCATAATAAGAGAAAGAAACAAAAATTTGATTTAACTGAATATGTTTTCACAAACAAGTTAGGAAAAAATACAAAATATTCAAGTTTACTAAAAAGAGTGGTTTAAAATGGAAAGCAAAATAAAATGTTAAATTGATAAATGACTTTGGTTTTAAACATTTACATTCCTTACTTATTTCTATCACTAAAACAATCATTACAATTAGGCAGATAGAAAGACTTCTCTAAAAATGGTATGATTTTTTAAAGTTTTATTATAGTCTGTCATAACTTTCTTATTAAATAAAAAAAAAATGTTGTTACCTATAGCATACTTGATCTTGAACCCCACCTGAGTGGGGCTGTTGTCAGATCGGAATCTCAAATACATCACATCTCCTGAGGACAACTGGCTGCTGGGCAAAGATCTCCCACAAACCTTGGAAAGTACTGGTGCATTTGAATCAGCCCCATCTCTCAACTCAAGGTAATTGGATGTGCAGCTAAAGAGGAAAGAAAATTCCATTTAATATAAAAAAAGTCTGTCACTTTGACGTATTTTCAAAATAAAGACTTCACCAACTTTCTCCAAGAGCAATATTAAATCATCATTTTTGTAGCAGAAGACACTACGACCATCGTTTTAAGTGGTGTGTCGCTTGAGAATGCTACATAATATTTTTCTAATCATAATATGTTCTTTCATTAGTGGCTCCAAAAGGCAGGTGTTATATGTACCACATCAAAGAATGCTGGGGCGCCCGGGTGGCTCAGTCGTTAGGCGTCTGCCTTGGGCTCAGGTCATGATCCCAGGGTCCTGGGATCGAGCCCCACCTCGGGCTCCCTGCTCAGCGGGAAGCCTGCTTCTCCCACTCCCACTCCCCCTGTTTGTGTTCCCTCTCTTGCTGTGTCTCTCTCTGTCAAATAAATAAATAAAAATCTTAAAAAAAAAAAAAAGAATGTTTACTTGTCTTCCCTCCGTATTTGTTTGACAAATACACAAGTCATTCTCAAATTAGTGCCTAGGAATTTCAAGACAAGAAGTACTTTGTTTCATGTGATGATAGGGCACATCTCTTGTGACAAAGACAAATTCTGTCTTGACAGCCCTGCCACCCAGGCTAGTGGAGAGTCTCAGCTGGAATGTTCTGTGTCCATAAAAGTGAGCGAATATTTACCCAGTATTTCTTAAGAAAGTCAATCAGCCATTTAATGCTCACTGAGTGGGACCGTGGCATTATATCAGGTGCCCGTAAATAGTAAGCAAAAGCTCTCGTACTAAGTTTTGTACCGTACACATATTCTTGCAAATGTATACATACTTTTGTTAAATGAAGAGAAAAATTCAGGGGTTTCTTTTCAGTCAGTATGGTTATTCTCTTTGTGTTCAACGCAGTTAAGGCTTACTCCCTGGTTTGTAATCCCGTAAGAATTCTCATTAAAGAGAGGTTGGGAAATTGTACGGTACTTGCCTTAGTCCTTTCTCTGACACTGGTGACCCCTAGTGTCACGTAACACAAATTTCCATTTGCTAAACAGACACTTTATTATTTATGACATTGAGTATGAGGCTGGGAAAATAAATATTCATCTACCAGAGACACTATATTTTTCCTGTGGGAGGAAGAACGGATAACATAAATCTCGAACAGCTATCCTCAGTGTCTCTTGGAGGATGTGCATGGTGTCAGGAGGGACAATGTCCGTGTACATAACCTGCTCAGCTAATTTGAGAGTGGCCGGCAGGCAATGTTTTCAGGCTCAAGGTGTAATGCGTGTCCCTTCCCCATTTTTTAGATTTCCTACGCTGAGAAAAGAAATTATTCTCAAACATGACAGCTAGAGAATACTAAGTCTGAGTAGGAGAAAAAGGAAATGGAAGTGACCTACTTGGGTGTTTCTCCAATATTGAACTGATCTTCAAACTGCAGCCTTATGAGCTTTCCAGGAGGAGCAGCTAGGAGCCAAGTGCAATCAGCGTGCTGGGGGTAATTGTCAGGGTGGCTGGGGGAGGTCACATACCCCACAGAATCCACATCGTGGATGTAGATATTGCCCCCACAGGCTGGGGAGAAACACAGTGAAATCAATCGACAGTCTGGGAAAGAGGATGCAATGCCACTATCTTTTTTTTTTTTTTTGCACTGTCTTATGTCTTTTTTTTTTTTTTTAATTGAAATATAGTCAACACTCAATGCCACACTAGTTTCAGGCGTACAACATAGTGATTTGACAAGTCTACATGATTTCATGTATATGTGGAATCTAAAAAACACAAACACACACACAAAAAGCAGAAACAGACCCATAAATACAGAGGACACACTAGGGGTTGCCAAAGGGGAGGGGAGTGGGGGGACGGGCCAGATGGGTGAAGGGAAGTGGGAGGTCCAGGCTTCCAGTTAGGGAAGGAATGAGTCATGGGGATAAAAGGTACAGCATGGGAATACAGCCAAGCGTATTGTAAGAGCCTTGTATGGAGCAGATGGTGATTACACCTGTGGTGAGCACAGCATCACGTCTAGACTTCCCACTGGCATTTTTTAAAGTCTTTTTATCTGTATTTCCAACCTCAATTTCCTTTCATCTGGATTTACCCTCATTCTCTTTTTAAGCAAATAGATTCTGAATTTGCTATCAGGGGAGCTACCAAGTGTGTCATTTTCTAATTTGCCCAACTGTAAATTCTCTTAGAAAATTTCTCTCTTCCTTAAAGCCAACAAAATGCTTCTGGTGCACAGTGCACGCAGCAGAACATCATGGAAGCATTAGTATACATTTGCCACAGAGATAAGCACATGAATGCAGTAGCGCTTGTAACTTCCCACTGACTGGGCAGTTCAATAGAAAGATGCGGAGCTGGGATCTTGAGGTTTAAAAGACTAAGCAGATATATATTTGCACAACTCTGTGGGCATTCGCTCATTATGTTTCTTCAGGATTGAGATGCATTTGAAGAGTAAGAGATAACCGGGATGAGAGAATTTATTAGCCAGTTTCTGGGAGAAGATAAATGGGTTTTTTACACTTCTTTTCTAAAAAACCAAAGTATGTAAAAATACAATCCAGGCCAGAGTAAACCGGGTGCTTACAACACCAATGAAATTAACCTATAAGTTAGCCTCACAGATACATGGATCTTGACATTTATTTCTGCTGTCATTCAGTCACTTATGGTCCTGAATTTTGCCATTACCCAGAATGCTTCTTGTCTCTGAACCCCTAAACTGCAGACTCTTCTGACTGCCTTTAACTCCCTTGCTCTTGGCCCTTCCTTTAGACTCACCTTGCAAAAAAACCCAATATCAAGACTATGCTATTCAAACCATTTGCAGAAATCAAGGCCTCCAAACACGTGCCTCCACTCTCAACACTGCAAGCAACCCTACTTTCTCACAGAAATGTAACAGCTCTGTGAGACTTGACTCTCTGCCCTCAACCCTTATTCCTCCCACTCTTTCTGGAGCCTCACCACACCACTGAAGGAGTTCTCCTTCAGAGAACGATGGAAGAAATCAGATGAGGACACTCCCTCAATTGGTTACCGCCCTTAAGAAATGTATCCGCATCTCTGCCTCCTTTGTCTTCCCCTGCACACGGTCTTCCTGTACATCGGGTCGGCCTCCCACTCCACTGTCTCCTCAGGGACCGTGCTCTATGGAGGCCCTTCCCTTACCCTCTGTGCTCTCTCTCTCTCCCTCTCTCTCAATCCTGGCCCCCTCCCCTCCCCCACTCTCGCCTTGCTCCTCACATCCTCCCACTCATCACATGCTCAAGTCAGATACACTCACCTTCTCTGCTCTCACCGCCCTCTTTCCTCCTTCCCCCTTCACTTTTCAACCCCATCAAAGCACTCTGGTTGCCTCACAGTCCTGTACCCAAGCATCTATTTCATCTTTATTTTATGTCCATAGCATTTAACCTGGTTGATCACATCTCTCTCTCCTTTCAATTTTTGTCCCCCAGCTGTTTGGACACTGAGCTCCTCCTCCTTTTATCTCACACCATTCCTCCTTTGGTCCCTGGGCGCCTCTTTCCAGGTGTTTTCCAGACACTGGAAGTTTGTAACTCTTCATCCCCACCACCTATTTCACCCATCCCCCTCCCACCCCCTCCCCTTTGGCAACCACCAGTTGGTTCTCTATATTTAAGAGTCTGTTTGTTTGTTTGTTTTTTAGATTCCACATATAAGTGAAATCAAATGGTATTTGTCTTTCTATGACTGGCTTATTTCACTTAGCAGAATAATCTCTAGGTCCATCCATGTTGTCCCAAATGGCAAGAGTTCACTCTGTTTTCAAGGCTGAATTGTGTATATATATACCACATCTTCTTTATCCACTCATCTGTGAATGGACAATAGGTTTTGAAATCAAAAGAACTTTAAGTCTAATAGTAAAGGCAGAAAGATGGGGAGCAGGTAATGGCCATACCATTCTTATACAAAAAGAGGGTCCACAAAGGAATAAAAGAATTGTAGCGTTTATAAATAAACCCTTAGTATACCTGAATTATCACCAAATATTGACTTTAAAAATGTAATTTAAGACTGTAACTCAAGATTCTATCTTGGGAAAGTAGAGTTCTGTGGGACCAGCTGATGTCTACTCACTAGACATAAGGCACTGTTACTCTACGAAGCCTCAGTGCCCAGTGACGTTCTGCCCACGCAGGATTCAGCAGCCCAGCTCAGCAGAGAGATAGAGAGGGGTAACAAACTCAACCTATAAAGTAATGGTGCTGGTATTCACAGAGCTGTCTTTCAAGGCTCCTTCCAAGTGCCAGAGCTGTATGTAGTGGGAAGTAACAGAAGTACATTCCCAGTAATCATGGAACCTACCCAAGCTATTAGATGATTTTCTGTGTCATTTGGTAGACCCTTATTTCTTCTCCTCTTCCAGAATAAACAAATTATGCTAACATTTTAAAATCTCATATTTCTTCTCCTCTTCCAGAATAAACAAATTATGCTGACATTTTAAAATCTCATATTTTAGAGAATATGCAGTAAAATATAGATATACAAATTAGATTATTTTTTATTAGATTATGTTAGATTTTATATAGATATATAAAATTTAGATTAATATGTTTTTTAAAATATACTCAGGAATCTGGGATTGTGGTCTTATGATTATCCTGAAATCCATATTATCTAATTTGGGGGGGAAAGCAAAGATTTATTCTCTGCTAACATTACTCTCTCTTTTGAAACTATGCTTATTTACTTATTTATTCAATTAAACATTATATAAAAATAAATGTCATAAAATTAAGTCATTACAGCAGAATTAAATATAATTTTAATCAAGTGTAATTAAGCAAAGGTAATTAAAGATCACCACTGTAATATATAATTAAGTGGGTAATAACAGAATCAGAGGAATATGTGTTCATTTTAAAAGAAAGCATACAAATGATTATAAAACAATGTAATTATCATTCTTACAATGTTTCCATAACTGAATGTAACTTATAATTAGACATGGTATAATAGAAAGGACTAAGAAATTTCAGGGTATCTGTAAGATCAGTTTAATTTATACTTATGG
Organism: Halichoerus grypus; assembly: GCF_964656455.1. Classification (NCBI taxonomy): domain Eukaryota; kingdom Metazoa; phylum Chordata; class Mammalia; order Carnivora; family Phocidae; genus Halichoerus; species Halichoerus grypus. Next base: position 56,033,978 of record NC_135717.1, read on the forward strand.
AGAATTTTACTTTATTCATTCTCTTGATAAGTACGCTTGGAAAAAATCTAAGCCTCATTTTACTTATCTGTAGAATTGAAATGATACCTTCCTTAAAAAGTAGCCATGATGAGATACTGAATGTATCAAGAATATAGTAAAGTACCTGAAAACAGGTAGCTATTCTTGTTAAATTATTCTTACTTTAGAAAAGAAAACTTCACACATTTTTCCTCAGATCTATTTAAACAAGGAAGACCAAGCAACTGCAGGAAAAATATGGGCATTGTGCTTTATGAAAATACTTACCTAAACTTTTTGCCTCATATTTGATCTTAAATCCTTGCCCTCCATTACTAGCATCAGAAATAAACTGCACAAACATTTGATTATCTGAGGTGAACAGAGTGGATGAAGGATGACTGCCACAAAAATGACCATTTCCTCCATGGAGTCCCAAGGGTGGAGAATAGATATCAGGTCCATTTTTCAGCTAGGAACACAAATTAAAATTGCATAAATTCCTTCATATTGAGAGAGATGGAGTGCCCAAGTCCTATCAATTCATGTCCCAGGAGAGAAGAATCACCATTTTGTTTTTTGAATGAAGACTGCAAAGATAATAATTAGAAAAGGTAGCAAGCATGACCTACCACCAAGTAGTCCCCCTGACTGCAAGAAGAATCTCCATTTGGAATCTGGAAGGGCTGTTCAAAATGGACAGCAATGGTCAGACCACTCTGAACCAGAACGTGCCAAGAGCAATTGAGGTTGGGACTGTAGGTCTCCGGATACTGAGGGGATGTGATAATCCCTCTGTCTGCATGCAAATATCCACCACAACCTTTCCAAGAAGAAACAAAGGTAATTTATTTAAGTGACATTTACAATGGGATTTTTATGCTTTCCTGTTTTTCTTGAGGATTTTTAAAGTGTAGGCAATAGAAATGTGGTTTGAAACTAACTGGGACCAAAGTATAAGAAATGATTAGCCTAACAAGCATTTGTTGAGCACAGATGACTGGGTACTCATTTTGTGGTTTCTCCTAAGATCAGGATACAGAAATAAGCAACAGAGACAAATTACTTTCAGAAGCTTACTTTATAGATGAGTAAGACATACAATAAACACATATATAATATGTGGGATGGGGATAAACTCTACAAAGAAAAGTTAATAGGGGGAGGGGGAATGGCATAGTATTGTCTGGGGAAGTTAGAGAAGGCTATGGTGTTACGGTATCACCTGAACAGAGACCTGAAGAAATGAGGGATCAAGCCATACGGCTTTGTGAGAGAAGAGGGTTCCAGTTCAGAAAACACTTGGTGTAAAGGCTTGAGTGGTACATCATGTAAGTCAGAATTAATGAGACAACAGTGAGTGATCCCAAAGAAAGCAGGGCTAGGTCATTCAGGAAACTGAAAGGACTTATTTTAAGTAAGAGAGGAAGACATTCAAGGGTTTTGAGCATCAGAATGGCACGACCTGACTTAGATTTTAAAAGCATCGCTCTGTCTGCGATACTTAGACTGTAAGGGGGGCAGGCAGGGAAACGCACAGGCAGGGTGTCCAATAAGGAGATGACTGCCTGAGTCCAAGGAGAGATGATAGATAGGACCTGGACTAGGGTGGTAGCAGGAGAAAGGTGGGAAGTGGCTGGGCTCTAGATATATTGGGAAGGTAGAATCATTGTGATCTGTTGATGGTTAGGACGCAGGGTGAGAGAAAGAGAAGGATCAAGAATGACGTCAAGATTTTTGGCTTAAGCAACTAGAAAGAATGTACTTTCCATTTATCAAGATGGTGAAGAGTGTGGAATGAGCAGGTTTGGAGGGTGGAAGGGGGTGGGAAAGCAAGAGTTCAGGTTTCACATGTTAAATTGGAAATACCTTCCAGACATGCAGCCGTCCAGCATGTGGGTGTGCACGTGCACACACACACTTATGTACATTTATATGTGCACACATACATCTGTCAGACACATGAACAGGAGAGAGAGAGAGGTTGGAAGAGGAAGAAGAGAGTGGATGGAGGGAGCAGGCATTAATTTGCCCGTTGTCAGGGGCTGAGCAACTCAACGAGGGAGTGCAGTGAGTTCACACAACCACTTAAATCACAGGTGGAAATTTATCATAAGTCTAATTTCAAAGCCCATTCTCTTAAACCACTATGCAGCCTGCTTCCCTGAGTGTGAAGAAGATAATTGATCTTCCATTGCTCCCTACTCTGTAAAGGACATATATAACAGTGCAGGAAAATATTAGATAAATTTTTAATGTCTATATCGAGAGTCTACTTTAAAATTATGTTTTTTGGTTAAAAGCACGAGCGTCTTTCAATATTCCATATTTCATGGACTACTTCTTTAATTTTAATCTTGTTTGGCTTTAAACTTATTATTGGACTTCCCATTTTATCAAGTTTTGAAAGTCTCGATCATACTGCACATGATCGCCACCCATGTATTGTGCACATTCTCTGACTCATCAAACTTATATTCCAAGAGAAAAAAATTCTTCCGGCCATCCCTCCAATGAGTTGTTTAAACCAAGAGCTTTCTGAAGATATCTTGTTTTCCTTTGTCTATTTCTTAGACTGAAGATTACTCTGACTTATTTTTCCTTCAATGTGTTATGGATAAGTGCTGTCTAGTTCTGTTCTAGCTGAAGCCCTCGGCTAGGCTGAAAAATTGTTTTAAAGATCTCATTCTTGGGCCTACCAGAACACACCTCCTTTTTTTGGGCGGGGGGAGGGGAAGATGTCCCACCCAGAGACCTGAAGGCAGGGGATCCTTATGTACCACTCGGCCACTGTTTTTTGGATCAGACTCAGTAGCTGACATAGGATAGCCATCCAGAGGCTGGGCAGAGAACCACGTGAAAAATAAGCAGAGTATGTTAGAGAAAGAGAGAGAGAGAGAGAGATGATGAGGTGAGATGACATGACATGACACACAAAAAAACGAGCATATTACTTTTGTGAAAGGATGCATTGAAGCCCGCTCCAGTTATACTGAAGTCCGAGGTGAGCCGGATGAACATGTACTCTCCAGTGGACCGGATGGGTCCAGGGATCTCTCTGCCACAGAGAACTGCTAGCTGCGGGGCCAGGTTACTGTCTCCTACGCCAAAGAAAGGAAATGTCAGCGGCAGAATGCTGTGTCTTCAGAATCTCCTCCACCATCCTTTGCAACCCAGACAAAGCAGCTCACACATTTTTCTCAGAACATCACCCATCCTAGGAGATCATGAGTTTCTCAAATAAAAGGATACTCCAGGGATTACATCATTCTGGCTCCAGCTGCCTAATCATGCTGCCTACCTTTTGCTTTACCCTTTATGTTAAAATCTCCTTTGACAGTTCCCACCGTCTTTCTAAAAACTGGATGACAGTTCTCCCTGGCACTAAAACTCAAAATCAGGGTACATGGAGGTTGGGAAATTATGGAGGAGTAGTGCTGTAATGTATGTTAGAGACTCAGCTAAATCACTCTGATGGCTGAAGGTCAAGTATGTAAAAGAGAACTTCAGCCTCAGATCCTATACTAATGTTGTAAAGTCATTTGCCAAGAGGTGTGCTACATTTATATGACCCTCTCTTCAGCTCCAGAGGGTTTTTTTAGTTGTGACTGTGTTTTTGTGGGTTTTTTAAACTTTCCATTTGTTTGATGTGGTTTATTCCTTTTGCTATTAAAAGAACACACTTATGTCCACCTGTGTGGAGGATGAGAAAAGGCAGTTTCAGCAAGTGTGCCCTCCAGGGAGAGAAGCAAAGGACAACTGGGTCACCTCATGGTTCTTTTTCCTTTTTACTACTCTTGGATATAAGCAACTTGGAACAAAGCCACAATCAAAGCCAGAGTGGAGCAAAGGAAATTATAAAATATTTGGATTCCTTGGCTGGGAAAATACATGGTTTTCTTCTCCCTCTAAGGAAAATAATTAATAAACTTCAAGCTATTCTAAAAATAGAATATGAGACATGAGGAAATTTGCCTCTTTAACGCAACCAGCAAAATGAATCCCTTTGACATTGATCACCATCTAAAACTCACTCATTGTTAATTACTTCAGAAAACAGGGTATTGTCTGGGATTACAAATGCAATGGCATAGCTATATGGAGGAGACGCCTGAAAGGTATTCTTTGCAGGGTTTCTGACCTCTGGAAATTTTTGTGTTTTTTACAATTCAAAAGTTTCTCTCTATAACTCCTTTTGCACTTGCTATCTTCACTATAATATTTTGCTATACATTTTGCCCCAAATTGTTTTTGTTGACTTATTCTCTGTCTATATCACAAAATGTTGAAGTTTATTGTACATTGTTATTTATATCATAGGTGCATATTTTCTCTCTCAGTGAGACGGGGTAGGGTCTACTGATTTTTCTTTTCTAAACTTCACCTCAGATTGTCTGATGAAACAATGCTTATCTCTAAATAATTACTTATTGGTTGCCTAACTGATGAGTTGGTAGATAACCCAATAACCATATGATGGTTTGTTTCTCCCCCCAGTATCCATAGTAAATACTGAGGTATTTCTAGAACCTTCTACAACTTTACCATATGGATTGTGGCAGGGATGAACCTGATTTTTAAAGAGAGGGGAAAATCAAATGTAAAGAACCAGGGCTACAGGGTAGTCTGGTGATTCTCTTTCTACTCGAGACTCCTCATTTTAGAGATGTGGAAACCGAGGCCAAGATTACCAATAGCTGACATTTATCAAGCAATTATTATTACTACTTTGAGTGCTTTACATGTAATATCAAACTGTATCTTCACAATAACACTATTAGGTAGGTATTTTTATTATCTCAATTTTGTAAACAGGAAATAGTCTTAGGAAAGATATATAATTTGCCCAAGGGCACAGAGTATAGAAGTCAACAGGGATTTAAAACACTCGCTAAATAACTCCAGATGCTCAAACTATGCTATGAGATTTCTCTAGGATCACAAAAATCTTTCTCTAAGATTAGGTCACACTCTAATTTAAAGTACATTTTATATCTATAAATAATAGAAGGGTTACTGATTTTTGACAAAATTATTTTTTTGCCTTCCCCCCCTTCTTCTGTTTTTTTTTCCCCCCCTAGGGCTGATGTAGTTTCACAGAACCTCAATTTGGGGGAATCTTAGGTATGTAAAATTTGTTGGTACATGGTCTGGAAAAAATGGATTCAGTCTTGAACCATCACAATCCTGTAAAAAAATGAATAAGCAGGTAAGAGAGTGCCTCAGGTCTCCCAGGAAGGTGCAGGGCCCTCTCTGGGGTGGCCCAGGAATGTCCACAGCCCGCTTGGGACCAAGGGCCACAGGCTGAAGGCCTGTGATGACTGGTCAATGGCACAAGTGGCCTCTAAGTATTATTGCTTGTGCTCAATGGCTTTAGATATTTGCTTCAGAATGTGATATGCCACTGCTACTCAGAAGCAAAAAAACCCTGTCTGAATGAAGAATGAACAATTGGAGTGGGGCTTGAAATTTCATTCTAAATGTAGACTAAACACTGTGCAAATGAACAAAATACCCACCAACCGCTACAGTCAGCACTCAATAGCTACTTCTTGAATGAGTAAAGAAACATATGAGGAACTAATGAGCCTATTCAGTACCTACTCATGTTGTGAATAAAAATCTCTTCCGATAGGTCACACTCTAATTTAAAACACTGTCATTGTTTTGGCATATAAGTCAATTTGCTGAGCTCCCAAGCTCTATGTCTCAGTAAGAACACTTCCAGTCTATAAAGAGTTTATGATGAAACCTATTTTAAAAATATCTCTAGCAAAGTAAATTGAAATCTAAATTAAACAATTCTGAATTCCACATCTATAAAATGTCAGGACTTTTGCTCGGGAATTTTGCATGTATTATGTTCCCTGATATAACAATTCCAAGAAGTAGATATTGGTCTCTCTTTCACAGACAATAAAACAGACTTGGAGACATTTAGTATTTTGTGCAAGGTCACACAGATGAAGAAGAAAACAACTCCCAGGCTTCAGGCTTCTAAGAAAAATTATTGGTGAAACAAAAAGCAACTCAATAGAAAGTGAATGTTAAAAGAGTAACCATAATTTACTTCATTACTGGAGTTACCTACTGAAGATTTTTTTTTAAAGTTTCTACCAGATTCTGAACACTCAGAATATGTGTGCAAGGACACACTCATTTCATTACGTGAAAAGTTTTAAATTTTAACATCCACAGGAATGCCTTGATGTGAGAAAAGATGATAATTTCTCTGGGCAATGTGCTAATAGCTGATGGTTGATAGGAAAAGGGGGAAAAGTTAAGATTTATCATCTCATCTCATTTGTATGTTTGATTCGAGTCTTGGTACCCAGCCTCAACAGAAGGAAAATAAAGCCCTTCTGCCATTTCCTAACTGTACTTCATGAAAGTCTAGGGTTGAGGGGATAAGGGAGACAAGAGCTTGCATACGAGTAACCTCTGGGCAAAAAACAAACACATGTTTGGTCCACAATATGCTCTGAAGCATTTTTCATTAATTTCCAAAATCTAACAATTGGGAAATTCATAGAAAATTCTGTATCTTTCATATCTCTTAGAAGACAGGAAGCTAAATAACACTGAGCCTGCCTTCTTAGTAGCTGCTCCTTTGAGGCTGTTCTCCAGTTTAACACTTCCCTAGTTATGTTCCCTGTTGTCTAGGTAGGCATGTGAGGTCTTAATGTCTTTAACATGGCAGGTAGTGGTTCTCGAACTTTAGAAACTCTCAGAATCATCTGGAGGCAGGGACAAGGGTCAGGCAAGTGAAGTACTCACATCACGGGCAACATTCAGGGAGGGGCCAAAGACCTTAGAAATCAAGATAAGTCATATTTTAGTGCAATATTTTAAAAATTAAAATTTAATGTAAAATGGTCAAAATACCAAAATTTTAAACCAAGGTAGAATCTGACCCTGCAGTTTGCGCAATCCTGCCTTACTTTCCTCACCCTAAACACGGCCCGCCTGGAAGGCTTTTTAAATCACAGATCTAGGACCCATCCGGAGAGTTTCTACTTTAGTAGGTCTGGGGTGTGGCTGAAAGATTTGCATTTCTAACAAGTTCCCTGGTGATACTGATTCTGCGGGGCTGGGTCTGGGGACCGCACTGTGAGAAACACTGATCAGAGGATGGGGCTTTCCTCTTCTCCAGCCATGTGAATTGTGAAGCACAATTTTGTACATGTTGCATCTTAGTATTATGCTGCTAATTGCATTGCAACACCACACCTGTGCATAGAGGAAAAGATCAAAAATGTTAGCCCTTAATTCTGACTATTCTACCCAAAGATTCAGTAGACAAAGAGAATTGAATATATTGCAATTATATACACTTTTTCACACTTGGATCTGAAAGCCATAGGTCTAAAATATCAAAATTTATCTCCAAGGCCTTTCATCAAGAAAGCAGCACCACCTGGAAACTCAGACCATTACTTCCTACTTAAACTAAAGGCAGGGCTTTTTCTTAGGAATGTAATGCTGTCCCTGACATAGTATGTGCATTCGTTTCTTACAGAACATTTAATACTTTCCTTACATTCTTTAGAAATTGTAGCCAACTCTGGTGCCTTCATTGACCATGATATCTGGGAACTTCCATATAAAACGGATGGAGACAGCGAACAAGTATTATCATAATTGAATGTAACTAAGTATGTGTGAGGGCTGAAACTTGGCCGTTTTTTGTTTTGTTTAAATGTTTCTCACCATCTCTTATCACAAGTTTGTCATAGTCACAAGATCTGTGAGCTTCGATGTCCAGGGAAAGGATGTTGAGTTCCACAGTAGAATCTGGAGCCTGAATAAGCCACATGCAGTCAACATTGTTACTGTAGCTTTCAGGCCAGCCTGGGGAGAAGAGAAAGACCGGCGCATCTCCTGTCCTCAGGAAGCCACCACAAGCACCTGTTGAAGAAAAAATAACACCTATGAAATACCTCCCATGGGAGAGAATGTAGCACATTCATTTTAAAGTGGCGGCCCTGAACCTAGAGGAAACAACTAATTAAAACAGTTCTCAAAGAAATCTAGAAATATTTTCTTAAACCTGCTGACTCACACAGCTGTGATTTCCCTTAATTTTTTGTATAAGAAAAACACACTTTATTCTGCTTTTCTCACCATAGTTTTGCCACACAGCCCATTTATTGATTAGTGTCGTTATTTGTTGAGCATGAAGTTAGTTCATGTAGAAGACCCTATTATGATTCTATTGTTACTATTATTTATGTTTCCTCTGGACTTCAATCTTCACTTTTTCAGCATAGCTATTCACCATGTAATTTATATCTGGGCAGCCTTGAAATAATTTTCAATTTGGTGAAATGTATAACAACAGCTTTTATTTCTGACTCAGTTTGTTTAAAATTAGCTTTATTGAACTATTCTGTAGATCTCATAAAACTTACCCTTTTAAAATATACAATTCAGTGGGTTTTAGTATATTCACAAAGTTCTGTAACCATCATTGATCATTTTAGAACACCTTCACCATTCCAAAAGACATTTCAAACCCATTAACACTGATAGCTTGCCTGTTTTCCACTCTAGCAGTCCATGAGAACCACTAATTGGCTTTCTGCCTCTGTCTATGGATTTGCCTGTTCTTGACATTTCATGTATATATATTCATACAATATGTGATTAGCTTTTGTGGTGAGCTTCATTCACTTAGCATCATGTTTTAAGGTTCATCCATATTGTAGCAGGCATCACATCAGTATTTCCTTCATTTCCCTTCATTCGCTCATTTCCTTTTTTAAGGCTGACTAGTACTCCACTGTGTGGATATACCGCATTAAGTTTTATCAGCTGTTTGACATTTGGGTTGTTTCTGCTTTTTTCATTATTATGAATAATGCCTCTATGGACATTCAATGTATAAATTTTTGTGTGGACATATGTTTTCAATGCCATTAGGTATATGACTAGGAATTTAATTGCTGGATCATATGGTAACCCTGTGTTTCCATTTTTGAGGAACTGCTAAACTGTTTTACAAAATGGTTATATCTTTTTATATTTTTACCAGCAATACACAGGGTTCCAATTTCTCCACATCCTTGCCAACACTTGTTATTGTTTGTCTTATTGATTATAACCATCCTAGTGAGTGTTAAATATATGTTTTCTAGTATACCACTTTAATTCACTTGTTCTTCTTTTTACTATATATTTTTTAAGTTATCTTCTCAGTGGGTGTCTAGGGATTACAATTAGCCTTTTAATTTGAATCAGTGTAGTTTGGATTAATATTAATTTAGTAGTTTGAATAGTATATAAAACTTTGCTCAAATATAATTCCATTCCAACCCTCCCATCTTTTGATGCTATTATTGTCATAAAAATTATATATTTAAACATTACAAACCCATCAACATAGTTTTATAGTCATTGCTTAATGTCTTTAAATCAGACAGTGGAAGAAAAGATCTACAAACAAAAGTACATTTATAACATCTTCATATTTACTTGTGTTGTTATTTTACTGTTTAGTAGTAGTGAAAACATGCTATAGTACTTTCATTTCAGCCTGAAGGCCTCCCACTAGAATTTCTTGTATAGTAGATCTGCTAGCAATAAATTCTCTGAATTTTCAATTTATCTGGGAGTGTTTTAATTTCTCCTTAGATGGAGGATACATTTGATGGATAAGGATTTTTAATCAACAGTCTTTTTATTTCAGCACTTTGAATATGTCATTCCACTGCCTTCTGGCCTTCATGGTCTCTGATGAGAAGGGAGGTAGTAATCTCAATGAGGACTCCTTTTATATGATAGGTCACTTTCTCTTGGTCCTTTGAAGATGATCACTTTTTCTCCAGCTTTGATATTTTGTGATGTGTCTAGGTGTGGATTTCAGTGAGTTTATCCTATTTGGAATTTACTGAACTTCTTGGATGTTGGAGATTGGATGTGTAGATTAATAATTTTTATCAAACTTGGGAAGTATTCCGACACTATTTCTTCAAATATTCTTTGTTCCGCTTTCTCTCCCTCTTCTTCTGGGATTCTCATTGTACATATGTTAGTATAACTGATAGTTTTTGAGGTTCTGTACAGTTTTTTCAGTCTTTTTCTTTCTTTCTAGCAGACAGGCTAATCTCAATTGATCTATCTTCAAGTTCACTGATTCATTCTTCTGCCTGCTCAAATCTGTCCTTGAGCCTCCCCAGGGATTTTTTTTTTTTTCCAATTATGATACATTTCAACTCTAGAATTTCTAATTGGTTGGGTTTTTTTCTTTTAATAATTTCTATCACTTTATTGATATTTTCTATTTGGTGATACATTATTCCCATATTTTCCTTTAATTCTTTAGACATGATTCCTTTTAACTTTTTAACATATTTATGATAGCTAATTCAAAATCTATGTGTGTTGGAATATGTCTTTAAGGCTCTAGCAGGCAGTTTACAACTCTGCCTTAGACTTTGTTTCCTGCTTACACAGATCCTCAAGATCATATAGAGGTAAGAGTTTAGGGCTCTCTTGTGTCTTTTCTTGGACATGTGCACAGCTCTGCGTGTGTGTGCGGCTTTCTAGATTCCCAGATGTATGTCAGAGTTTTCCAAAGCTCCCTATGAATATCTCATTCCCCAGGTTTTTCTTTTACAGTTTTATTCAGTCTCTTGTTAGCTGCAGCTGGTATCACTGCCACATGCAATTGTGATGTTAAACAATTGCCACCGATTGTTTTCCACAAACACACTGGGGATAGAGCTATTGGCACTGAGCAACCTCTGAGGCAGGTCAAATGAAGACAAGTCCTGAGAATGCAGCTCTCCTAGGAAGTTGCCAGATAGGTCAGATAATGGTAATTCCTAGGGAATAGGGTGTTTTCTATAGCTCCAAACCTGTTCTATCCCTTCCAATAGTTGCTAGGCTGCTGGTTTTCACAACTACCATAGTTGTGAGGATACTGAAAGGCAACTACAAAGCTGAGGCAAGGGGAGAGATGGAAATAGGGAGAATTAAGATGCCAGAAAGTTGACTCTTTCACTGAGATTTAGCCATCATCCTTGAATAAACACTCTTTAGACTGTAGCAAGTTTTGATTAATTTCCAGAGTTCTCAAAAGTTGATTTTGACAATGTTCTCATTGTTTTTACACAGGAATGGATTTTCAGAGATCCTTACTCCACCATTCCAGAGGTTTATTACTTTTATATCAGTACATGTTTGAATCTTACTAGGACCACCAGGAAGTGAGTGTAAAATTTTACAGGACTACATCCTAATTCCTTTATCCTATTACTACATAGGCTACAGAAGTAAAGAAAAAAGAGACAAATGAGAGCAATTTTCAAGTGAAAGAGCTGAATATTACTCAGTGTCTTCAAATGTTAAGATTTTCCTCTATGTGAAATATTTCTTATCTTGAATTTATAAAAGGCAGTTGTCGCACTAACTATGGGTCATTAGTCTTTTTGGTCAAATATTCATTTATCCTCATTTCCAAACACATGGTGAAATTATACATCTTGATACTTTTGTGGTTGAATGAGGTCATTTGACCAGTTTGAGCCAATGACTTATGAGCAAAATGACTTGTGTCACTTTTAAGATGAGCACTTTTACACTGAGATATGCCAGGGCTCTCTGTCCTCCTGCCATGATCACAGTCAATGCCCCAGACAATGTCAGGTCTGTGTTATGGAATGATACTGATGACAAGGCACCTATTTAATCTAAAAGGGATGTTTCACACAAACCAGAAAGAAACTATTATTTTTCAGCAACTCAGAGTTTGGAATTGTTTGTTACTGCAGCATAACCGAACATGTCCTGACTGATATGCCGACTAACGTTTTCCTACTCGACAGGTTTAATTTCCTTCAGATGATCCTAGGTCACATTAAGCTCAGTTTCCTTTGCTTGCTTTTCTTCTGCCTGTCCCACCTGCTTTGTCATTAAATAATTTAATTACTATAGCATTATTTAACAGACATATGAATACTTTGTTTTTCCCAATTATTTTTAAGCTCCTGGAGAGTTGAGATCATATCTTTGTTTCTTTACTTAGTCATCTTGGTATATCTATAACAAATCCTCAATAAATGTTTATTGAATTAAACTAAACCTGTGTATGTGTAAGAAATGCTGATGGTACAATGTTCAATATATTAATACATTTTAAAATGTTAAGTTTTTTTTTTAGTTTTAATGAATCTTTCAGAATGTTCTAGATACCTAGTAAATTATAAAATTCTCTTACCTTTTCACTTTCCTTTTCCCCTGTTCTTTTTTTTTTTTTTTAAGATTTTATTTATTTATTTGACAGAGAGAGACACAGTGAAAGAGGGAACACAAGCAGGGGGAGTGGGAGAGAGAGAAGCAAGCTTCCCACGGAGCAGGGAGCCCAATGCAGGGCTCGATCCCAGGACCCTGGGATCATGACCTGAGCCAAAGGCAAATGCTTAACAACTGAGCCACCTAAGTGCCCCTCCTTTTCCCCTGTTCTTGGCTGAGGAAAATGAGATTTATGATACTGTATTTGCTTATCCACTTAAATCATATAATTACAGAGCATAAGCATGAGAAGAAAATTTTTCATTTTTTGAGTACTAAATTATATTTGTTTATATAATATTTTGCAGGAATAAGTGATTCCTTTTCTAACTTGAGATCTGTGGATACAAAAAAAGCTTAGCTCAAGTTTACTTATGAGAGCTTTCCAGAATTAAATGGATAGCTCTAAATTACATTTGGCAATCTTGTTGATGGTTCTTTGCTCTTAGATAAGTAGATTAATATCTTAGGAAAGAAATTCATATTTAATATTATGGTAGCATCTTGTAAGGGAGGTGAAAATAACATCTCAGAACAGAATACTCTAGGGGCATTAAATAAAAACAAGTATGAATTATACCTTTATAATTTTTCTCTGCCAATACAAATTCCCAAGAAGCTAGAAAAAAATAGACTCTAATCTTTTAGGATCTGTGTAGTCTTAGAACAAGTTCAAAGTTTGAATATTCTTCAATGAGAACCTATGATAACGTGTCTCAATCAGGTATAGTTGATTGTGGATGAGGGGTTTAGGGGTGCCAAGCATGTAACTTTTTTTTAAGTAGGCTACATGCCCAATGTGGACTCGAGCTCATGGCCCTGAGATTAAGAGCCATGTACTCTACCAACTGAGCCAGCCAGGCACCCCAAAAATCCATGTAACTTTTGACTCCCCAAGAACTTAATTACTAATAGCCTACTGTTGACCAGAAGTTTTACTGATGACATAGTCAATTAACACATATTTTGTATGTTATGTGTATTATATGCTGTATTCTTACAATAAATAAGCTAGAGAAAAGAAAATATTAAGAAAATCACAAGAAAGAGAAAACACATTTACAGCCCTGGACAACTGTGTTTATTGAAAAAAATTCTCATATAAGTGGATTTTTTTAATCCCATGCAGTTTTAAACCTGTGTTGTTCAAGGGTCAACTGTATACCAAGGACTGACAATATCCTCCAAGAAATGTCTGTCAAACTTTTATGTCACCCCATAAAAGCCATTCAAAATTGTTTAAACAAATTATTAAGGAAAAATTAGTCTCCCCAAACACTGCTTACTGAGGGGATTAAGGAGGTCTTAAACATAGTAAAATAAAACTTTAACAATTAGGCTAATTTTACCATGAAACATTAAGGTTTGCAACCAACTAAGGAGAAAGTGAAGCATTTCTAAAAGTACATTTAAAATGAAATATAGAGGAAACACAGTTACTTCTCCCTACTAGTTGATCCATAATGTTGTATGTGTGTTTTTGTATGTGTGTGAGCACACGTAGTATTTACAAATCAAATTTTCAGAGATATGTAAAGGGATCTCTAGAAATTATAAGTAGGAGCATCTGGCTGGCTCAGTCGGTTAAGCGTCTGACTCTTGATTTCGGCTCAGGTCATGATCTCAGGGTCGGGAGATCCAGCCCTGCATCTGACTCCATGCTGAGTATATTGGGCTCAGCACTGAGTGTGGAGCCTGCTTAAGATTCTCCCTCTCCCTCTGCCCCTCCAACCCCCTTGTGTGCCCTCTCTATCTAAAAGAAAGAAAGAAAGAAAGAAAGAAAAATTATAAATAGAATGCCTCATGGATATCAAATCCTTAATTAAAATAAAAACATATAATGGGAAACCAACATTTTTAAAAAGCAAATGTACGGTTTTTACAAAATGCAGTATTTATGAAATTAAGAGAACACCTGAACATACGGAGGAAGGGCTTTAGGGCTGTACTTACTTTTCTTAGTCATTTATGTATTTGGCTTCTGTTGTGGTAAGACCCTTTGAACGACTAGCCCAAACATATCAGCCCCTAAGCAGAATTTCGTTTATTACCAAACACACCTGTAGCAATAGTAGGTAAAGGTCCAACAGAGACATTCACGGCAAACCACTCCAGAAGGAATCCTTTCCCTGTGACTGAAGAGTCGGAAGAAAACTGAAATGTCAAAGAATTTCTAGAGGAGCTAAAAGTTGTGGTCTGGATACCACAATAAGTTCCAATTAGGCGGGAATGAACACCATGGCCATCATAAATCTGCATGTAAAAGAAAAAAAAGAAAGAAAGAAAAACTGATAATAGAGCACTGAATTTAGGAAATTACCTCTATTTTTCTTCATAAAAAAGAAAACTGAAAGGTTGCCTTATGTTATTATAATTTCATCATAATAGGAAAAAATAAGTAAACATTTTATGTATCAGTCCAAATAGGAAGCACCATCAAATATAAAATATGATTACAAAAATTTAAGGTGTTTTAAAATAATTTTATCTTTGCTGCAGAATTGTGTTAATACACAAGCTCTATGCGATATAGCTCGTTATTTGATTTACAGTAAAATTTGGGGTGGAAAAGTAGGAACCGAGATGGTTGCACAACAATAGATCTTACTGAATGCTTTGGGGCCTCAAAGGAAGGAATTAGAAAGAAAGGGAGAAAACAAGAAGAAAGAGGAAAGGTTTAATGAAAGTGGACAGATAACTGAAAGCAGAATTAATGACAACAAAAGAATCACAGCTTACAAGGGATCAACACACATTCAAAGCACTCAATAAATTTTATTCATTTGGCTTAAAATATTAAATTACGTATACAGAGACACATTTTGATCATTACTAACACATAACATGGAGCACATTTTTTTGTCAGCACATGTGGATGAATGTTATCCAACCACATTTCCTATCCTTTCCTTCATCTTCTAAATAATTTGGAGCAAGTTCATTAAAATTGTTATAAATTTCTCTACTGAAGCTACTATATAAGCTAAGTTTTTCAGTCTACATAATAATGATTTCCACACATACTGAGCATCTATTAGGTACTGAATTCTATGTGAGACACTGTAGACCCAAGATGAATATGATGGAATCCTGCCTTTTGAGAATCTGATAAAATTGTTGAACTCATAGAAGGAGGAAGTAGAATGATGGTTGCAGGGGATGGGGAGAGAGGGAAATAAGGAGATGTTGGTCAAGGTTACAAAGTTTCAGTGATGCAAGATGAATAATTCTGGAGCTCTAATGTGCAGCAATGTGACTATAGCTAATACTGTAATATGTAATACTGTCTGTATTATATACTTGAAATTTGCTAAGAGGGTAAATCTTAAATATTCTTACCACACACACAAGACACACACACACACACACACACAAAATTCAAATGATAACCATGCAAGGTGGCAGATATATTAATTAGCTTGATTGTGGTGATTATTTCACAATGTATACATATATTGCAACATCAAGTTGTACATCTTATATATACACACAATACTTATTTGTCAAATATACCTGAATAAGGCTAAAAAAAAAGAATGTGATAGTGTTTCTGAAATTGATGCAATGACCAATGTCTGGATGGCAATAACCACCACAATTATTTATTCATTTATTTTAAAATGATCCTTCAAACTTTTAACACTCTAACATAAGAATACACAAGAAAATGGGATATAAGGTAGAATAAATACTTAATAAATATTTAAGATATACACACATGCATAGACAAAGCCTAATAGGTAAATTACAATGATGCTAAAACAAACTTAGATATAGAATCCAAAGATAATAAATATAATACCAGAATTACCTTTTCATCAGTAACCTAGACAGGGCAGTCATGATTTAGTGAAGACCATTTCCTGTGATTTACAAATGCTTGAATAGACAGTAACTTGGGTTTATTTTTGCAAATAGAAATTCACCAAAATTTATGAACATTGATTGTAGTTAGAAACTCACCCTTAATTTGTCATAATAGCAGCTAGGTGCTGCTTCAATGTCTATCTCCAAGATTCTACCATGGATAACTTGAGATGCATTCACATTTACTATCCATTGGTAATTGGAGTTGTGGGGGTAACGTCCAGGCCATAAGGGAGAGGCAACTTTCCCATGAGTTCCCACAATATTATCATTGCCAAATACTAGGAGGAAAAACAGAGTAGTAAATCAGATGTACTTAGAACAGCTCTTTAATCAAATGAAAGAAACAAAAGGCAAGGGGTGTTGAAAAGGATAGACTTTTAATTGACTGTGATTTCTATTCTGAACACTGAAAGAAATATTGCTTCCCTTTTGGTTTCTGTACTATCTATTAATTCCTTGGAGAACAGTGATTTTGTGAATGGAATTCCATCTCCTAAGAAGGTTCCATGGTGTGAAAAGAGGAGATAACTTCCCATGTGAAAAGGGGTTCCCAACCCCCAGGGGACTTGAGGACATGCGAAGGGGTATTACCAGGCTCCTTCTCTAATTTTTACCTATTTTACTTTTTTTTTTTTTTTTACAAAAGAATGGGACATGTTTTTAAAAATTTGATAAGGGAAATTGACATATTGGAACCACATGAAGAATACCTAGTTGTGGAAAAGTCAAGTTAGAAAATAAAAACATTTCATGTTTTATTCTATTAGAAGAAAACCCTGTTATATCTGAGCACTTAATTTGATCCTAAAATAATACTAAATATTTTGAATTTGAAGAATATAGAGTTGATGAGAACAAATGAAATACAGTTGATATCAATATACTAAACCTGAGCTACAATGCATCAGAAGGCTCTAAAAAATATCATACAAAAAGTTTAATATAACATTAGGTAGAAACTAGAGCTTAAAGAGAATACTAGAGTCATTGAGAATGCTCTCCCTTGCTCTTAGTGGGCCATTCATATATAATTTAGTTTTTATAATAAAATTCAAAATCAAGTAATTCCACAAATACAATAAAATTAAGAGAATAGAGTTCAGGATTATTCTTAACTTTGTGTGTTACTAAGAAATTTGTTATCCTTTCTAGTTCATAGGACGTCTTCTGGAAGACATCAATAAAAAAGAAGCCACTTACTTTTAGTAAATGTGGCTTGGAAGCCTGTACCACTGCCCGAGCCATCTGAGACAAATCTGATCCACAGGATATGCCCAACGATGGATGAGTAATTGAGGGGGAGGACACTTCCACAGTATCGCCCCACCAAGGGACCGGTGGCGTTTCCTTCACGGACCTCCACAAAATCTCTGCTACAGTCCCGGGAATCCTCCAGCTGGAAAGTTCTAATTTGGACAAAAAAAAAAAAAAAAAAGAGTTTAGGAAGGTTAAATTGATAGAATAAGCTTTGGGATTATCCCGAAACATCTGCTAGGTTAAACTGTTCTTTATAAAACTTTCTTTAGCTTTCACTACAATATCTTTGAGCCAACTCAAAATATTTCTTTCAGTCAAATTTGTTGAAATGCCTATTAAAGAACTACAAAGGCAATTAATACACTGCCTTTGAGGAGTTTTCCTTCTAGGGGGAAAGACTGGGCATTCTAGAATACAGGAAAAAATATATTTTATAAGGCATAATATCTTAAGTGCCCTCAGATCTAAAAGTGTTGTAAGATTTTGAGGCAGAGGTATCACATCTGATTGTAAGGCTCAGTGCTAGCTTGATGGAGAGATTTTTTTGAGATGGAAATATAAACATCAACTGGATTTAAGGCAGAAATGGTGAGCTGAAAATGCATGTCAGTAAAAGCACACACACACAGACAGGTGGGGCATATTTAGAAATCTGTGGGAGGTCTAGTTTGGTTAGAACATTGGGTACCTTTAGGAAAACATGAAAAGACCTAACTGAAGCAGTATGATGGGCTAATTTTGCCAGAGCTTAAGTGCCAATCAAAGGTATCTGTACTTCATTTCTGAAAAGGCAGAATAAATATGGGATTTGTAAATTATACAGGCTAGTATTTGGAAATGTGGCCTATTCAACTTGTATTATATTCTGCAGTTATGATGACACGGGGAATGAAAGATAGTAATAATAATATCTATTCCATGATTATCACTAGTAACATATAGAGTCTGGAACATGTACGTGCTAAATGAATGCTTTCAGAACTTGGCCTTAGTGTTTTATAAACTTGGATATATAAATATGTAGTCAATACAACCCAATCCACACTGCCAAGACAATTCAATGGGGAAAAGAAAATCATTCTAACAGGTGGTGCTTCAGTAACTGAATAGCCTTATGGAGGGAAAAAAAAACCCTCAACCTCTGCCTCTCTCCATACATAGAAAATTATTTAATATTCCTTATAGATGTAAACATAAGATCCAGAAACATAAATCTCCTAGAAGAAAACAGAGAATGTCTTTACAACCTTGGGGAAGGCAAACAGTTCTTAGATTGAATGCAAAAGGCATTAACCATAAGATTAAAAAAATTAATAAATTCAACTTCATCAAAAATTAAAATTTCTCCTCATTAAAGACATGACTAAGAAAATGAATAGGCAAGTTACAGACTGTGCAGGGGGAGAAGGAGAGATAATTACAAAGCATATATCTAACGAGGCACTCATATCTGAAATATGAAAGGAAATCCTACAAATAAACTACGAAAAAACAAATAACCAAGTTAATAATGACAAAAGGTTTGAACAGACTCAAAAGAAGTTGAGTGAATAGCCGGTGAGAATGTCCAAAGTACTCTGTGTCATTAGGCATCAGAACAATGTAAATTAAATATCACTGTAAGTTATCATTTCATACCCATCAGAATGGCTAAAATGAAAAAGACTGACAAGATCAAATGTTAGCAAGCACATTAGAAGTCTCATATATTTCTGTTTGAATAATTATTTGGCAGTTTCTTATGAAATGTAATACACATCCAACTAATGGCCCAGAAGTTCCTCTCCAAGATAACTACCCAAGAGAAATAAAGAAGAGGATAGTAGTGATGGTTGCACAGAATTGTAAATGTATGTAATGCCATTGAATTGTGTACGTAAAAATAGGTAAAATGCTATTTTTTATGTTATATATCTTTTACCATATTAAAAAAAAACACTTGAATTTTAAGTGGTAAAATTAGATCACCACAGATCTGCTTGAGAAAATTACTCTGCAGTAACATATAATGGCAATATAATATAACAATATAGTAACTGGGGACAGCAGAAAAATATATTTTTGTTTTTAGATATGCTGAATCTAACATAATGGTGTATTACCAAAGTGGAACTATCTGTTGGAGCTAATATGTAGTTTGGACTTCAGAAGATACGCTGGGGCTATACTTGGAAATCATCTGTGTGTATATGATAAAAGCTGAAAGCATGGCTAGACTGGGGGTTTAGAAATGAACATGTGAGAGATAATTGATAGAAAGAGAATGAGAGAAAAGATGACAACAGAAGGTTAGGGGAACACCTGCATTTTGAATATATTAAGAGGAAGGGGAAACAGCAAACCCAGGAGTAAGTGTGAAAAAGAGGACTAAAAACAAGGTCAATGTCATGTCATAAAAGCCAAGAGAGAAAATGAAACAGAGGGTGATACAGAGTGATGATGAGTGTCAAATGATGCACAGATCTGAGACTAAGAACAGGCTATAGGATTTGGTTGCTAAAAATAAATTAGTAACTTTTAAAGGAGCAGTTTCTGACTATAGAATTATTTTTCAAACATACTAAGGACTAAAACAGATGATTTTTGTGATTTCCATAAGATGGTGAATTATAATAACAGCAACAACAAAGCTTTTTATAACACCCAGTAATTTGAATCTACAAATTCTCTACAATTATTCTTTTCATGTTCCCATTAACATGTCTAAAAATGTATAGATGTTGTTGGCCACAAATTAAGTCTCAGAAAATATTAAAACTATTAAAAACCATGTTCTCTGACCACTATAGAATAAAATTAGAATAGAGTAACAAAGAGATAACAAAATGTCCCATAATTTGGAAACAAAATGTCTTTCTATATAAACCATGTGTTAAATAAGAAATCATAATGGAAATTAGACTATATTTAGGACTGAATGAGAGTGAAAACATTGTGTATTAAAATTTATAGAGTAGGACGCTGGGGTGGCTCAGTCAGTTAAGCGTCTGCTTTCAGCTCAGGTCCTGATCCCAGGGTCCTGGGATCGAGTCCTGCATCGGTCTCCCTACTCAGTGGGAAGCCTGCTTCTCCCTCTGCTTCCCCTGCTTGTGGGTATGCTCTCTCTCTCTCTTTTTCTTTCTCTGACAAATAAATAAATAAATAAATAAATAAATAAATAAATAAATAAAATCCTTAAAAACCGTGTTAAAAAAACTTATAAAGCACAGTCAAAGCAATATTTAGAGGGAAATTAATAGCTTTAAATGTTTATAAAAGAAAAGAACAAATATTAAGAAAAATGAGCTAGGTGTCTAATCTTAAAAGTTAAAAAATCAAAGCAGAAAAAAACACAAGGGAAGTAAAGAAACAACAAAACATCTGAAATTAATGAAATAGAAATGTAGAAAGTACTAGAAAAGATAAAAATATCAAAGCTATTACTTTGACAAGACTAATAAAGTATAAACTTCTGAAAAAACTGATCAGTAATAAAAGAAAGCTTAAATGAGCAATATAACTAATAAGAAAAGGACTTAATTTCAGATACATTAAATTTTTTAAAAATTTTAATGATATCCCTTAAAAACCTTATGCCATAAATTTGAACTCTTAGTTTTCTATAAAAATATAATAATACAACTAGTTGAAGAAAAAAAATGAAAAACCTTAAAAATATCCATTAAATCAAACAAAAATCAGTATTTAAAGTTGTGCACAGACAACACAAACCAAAATATGAGCCCAGATGATTTCATAGGGGAACTCTACCAAACCTTCAATGAATCAGTAGCCCAACTTCAATCTTATGCAAACTGCAACAAAGAATAGAAAAGAGGGTGATTCTCCAGCATGCTGAGGTTAGTATAATCTTGACAGCAAAGCCAGTCAAAGGATGTCAAAGAAAGAAAAGTGTAGGTCAACCTAACTTAACAATATATATGAAAAATCCTAAATAAAATATAAGCAAAATGGATCCATAAATTTGTAAAATCTAATCAAGTTGTACTAACAAAGCTTTAAGAACAGAAGATCAATAAGAAAATTCAACACACACACGCACTTGTACACACAACTAACAGAAATAGATGCAAAATACACTATGAGAAAATCAATGACAATTGCAGAAAAAGCATTTGATAAAACTCAACACCCGCTCATCATAAATACTCCTAGAAAATTAGGAATAGAAGGAAATTTTCTTAATGGGATAAGTGCCTACAAAACACCTATAGCAAATATACTTAGAGGTAAAAATTTTAAGGCATTTCCTTTGAATCAGAAACAACACAGGGAGCCTGCTCTCATCACTTTGTTTCACATTACACTGAAGCATTTTCCAGGGAAACAAGACAAGAAAAAGAGGGAAAGGTTGTAAGGACTGGAAAAGAGGAGCTGTAAATTAATATTCAGGAGGGTTCATTCACTGATAAATATTCATTGTGCACTTTAATGTGTCAGGTTCCCTTCTAGGCACTAAAGATACAGCAGTAGAAAAGAGAAAAAAATCTTTGTCATTCTAGAGAATACAATGGTTGCTGGATAAGATATGCAAAAACAAATAGGGTTTCCTTAAACCTGCAAACAAAAATTTAGAAACTGCAACTTAGTCAATGTTTACTCAACAATTTTTACTCTCTTCTATATTGCCGGACACTGTCATGGGGGTTGGACAATGAAGAACATAGAGAATGTTCCTCCCTTTCAGGATCTTCTATTCAAGAAGGAAAGATAGATAATAAATAAGTAGACATAAAATGAGGTAGTGATCAGAGGAAAGAATAATTTAAGGAGGGTATTATTTTTTGGTAAGGTGGCCAGGTCACATCTGTAAGTTTTAAATGGAAGCCATTTTCAACAGCAACAACCAAAAAAAGGTATCTAGCTATAAGACCTCTATTTAAAAAATGTGAAAGTTTAACAAAGGACATAAAAGAAGACCAAAATAAATGCAGGGATATTCCAAATTCAAGAATATGAAAAGTCAATAAAGATCCTTCTAAAAATTAATGTATAAATTCAATGTAATTCCTGTCCAACCAATAAGTATGATTTCATTTACATAAAATATAAAACAAAAAGCAATACTATGTAGTGTATATGGAGATATATAGATATAGATGCTATACATATTATACACATAGTATATATAGTAAAATTATAAAAACATGTATGGAAGTGATACATATGCAATTCAAGATACAGGTTAACTCTGTGTTGAACAAGTAAGGGGGACTTTTGCTGCCCTGTAACATTTTATTAATTTAAAATTAATTTTTAAAGAAACAATAATGTAATGGTTAAAAAAAAACCATAGAGAAAGCGTATGCAAACTATTCTTTTTTCAGAAGTAATTGGAGGGGGTTTTCGCTGAGAAGAGGCAAGACAAGATAAAAAGAAGAAAGAATGATCTAGAAAGACCATAGAGAAGAAAATGTCAGAAAGGGGGGGAAAAAAAGTCTCGAGAATAGAAAACTTACTTCTCTACTGTGTGTATTTTTCAGTCAATGCTAAACATTGTGATTTCACATGATAAGTAAGTAGAGTGCTCTCCTGGGGCTCTGTCTCAGCTAATGAATTAGGATGACAGACCACCAGTCTGGAGGTTCCGGGCACCTCAAGCCCCTCTATGGGACAAATGTATCAGGCACACTTCCAAGCATTCACTGCCAAGCATAGGGCTGGAACAAACAAGTCATACTTGCTCTACCATTGCTTCTCGAGCCAGATACTAGCTTTGGTAGGTCTCTAGCCAAACAGTGAGTCTGTGGCGCTCATGATCCCATCAAGGTGAGTTACTACAATATAGATTGTCTGTATCGATAGTCTAGACACAGCTTTAGCAGCAAGCTATGATCAGAAACTTAGTAGCAGAAGAATTCAAGAAAAATCCTCGTCAAGCTAAGCAGACTACACATTTGTCCTTACCCCCATTGTCTTCCTTGACAATTTACTCTTTATAATACAAAGTTTCTATCGACAACCACTTCTGGCAAGCAATTGTTATGAATCCATATTTAGGATGACAGCCACGTTTAGCACTTAAATTCAGTCTTGATTTCATTATCCATAACATTATCAATAAGATGAAATATGCTGAAATTGCTTTGTTTTGGTTTGGTTTTGTTTCTCAGAAAGTAGGAAGGGAAGAGAGATCATTTGTCTCCGCCGGTGATATACATGAAATCAAATCTAAACCTTTCTGCTCAAAAGTACAATACATGGTCCAGCAGCTTCAACACCGCCTGAGAGCTTGTTTAAATGAAGAATCAGGACCCACCAACCAATTAAATCAGAATGTAGATTTTAGCAAGATCCCACATGATCAGTATGTACATTTAAGTTTGGTCCAATGGTCCAGAAGATTACTAAGTGAAGGTCTTTTCTGTTTGAGTACTGCACTGGTATAAACCAGTGCCAAATCATAGAAAAGACATTTTATTAAAAAACGAGGGTAGGATGATACAAGAATCAAATTAAACTTTTTAAAAAGCTTATTGTTTTCTTAGAAGTCTTTGTTTTAGGCCAGTACATTTTATAAGCAAATCTACCCTCTTTCCAAATACTTTGGCTGAGATCTCTTAGTAAAAATATGATGGGGAACAAAAATAGTACAATCACTGTTTCTCATTATCTCATTTTGATTCTTGAACCAAGATCAATCACTTTCGAAAAGCACTCTGCAAGCATAAAATATATTTTCTGTTAATTCCTTTAAATATCTATTTTACAAAAAACTCCTTTTTAGATTCTATTTCTCCCCCCCTCCTTTTTGTTACAGATTCAACCATAATTTCTCCAGTTTTTCTCCTTACTCAGTTTCACCACAGTGTCCACAATCCAAACCCCGTGGTTTTGAACTTGACGTATTCCATATGCTTCTCACACAACCCAGGGGCATGCATGTTTCCAAGCACCCATCTGGATACAGTTTAGACCAGGGCAGAAATAACTCACAGGCCTTGCCATAAACCCCTTCTCATTATCCTCTACATAAAGAGAAACATCTTGCATTCTACAAAATTTATTTTAAAAATAAAACTCAGGCAAGTAACACAAAATAATCAAAATTAACTTCTTATGGACAATAAAGGAAAAAGCTGAGTCGTTAAGATTTGTCTATATGATAATTAGGATTTAGTGTCCGTTCAACAGTAAAATGAACGAAACTAGCTTTTTGTATTTATCTCCTATCTTCTAGAAAGAGCTCAGCATCATCCATTTGGATTTAACCGTGAACTGCCACACAAGGTATTTTAGAAACGGCAGAGTGAGATAATTTAACATTCACTGACCATCTGGTATGCATCAACCTTGTGCTATACATTTTACATTTGATATCCTAAACTCTAATGGTGGCCCTTACATGTATATGATTATCCCCTATAGATGGAATGAATCTCTAGGTTTTAAATAAATAGCTTCTTGGCATTAATTTATTAGTAACTCGTCAACAAATGGGATGTCTGTCTTAAACATTCCCTGTACCTGGCTCGGTTCCTGTCACTCACTGAACATCAGATTAGTCAACAATGTGAACGTGGTAGAGACTAGAAAAAGACCAAGAAAGAAGCCTTGTTATTTGGCAATTGGGAGTCCTCGTAAGCCACGTGAAGTGCTTTGGACTTTATCATAAGAACAATAATCCTGTTTTATTCATCATTATGTATAAAGCATCTGGCCTGGGAGTCACGTGTGCTGACTACGTGAGCACACAATAGGGGCTTAAAAATACTTACTGGATAAAAGAAGACACATATATCAGGTGAAACTTATATATATATAGATTTCTTCCCATATAGAACTTTAAGCTTCTAGTTAAGACAAAAACGAACAGAAACTTCTTTCTCATGTGGCAGCTTAACCTCGCATTGCCTTCCAGGCACTCAGAGGGTGCCTTTGTGTTAACACAATGCCACTTGTACCCTGAAGAGGCACTGTCTGATTGATGGACTGAAAGAAAGCAACTTCAGATGTTTGCACGTGGTCTACGAATGGGACTGTTCTTGCATTTTTTAAAATCCTTTCTTAAATAAATAAATAAAAATAAAATCCTTTCTTGATGCACAGAATGGCATGTCTAGGAGAAGGAGCAAGACTTTTTTGAATAAGGCCGGTGTCCTCAAAATAATCCTCTTCTCTGAAAGGTAAGTTATGTATTCTATTTCTCCAAAAACAGAATTAGAATCCAAAACTATGCCCAATAATATGTGATATGATATAATAAGTGACTTTTAATTTAAAATGGCAATTTAAATACCAAAATCATTTCACTCCATATGCGTTAAGTGACTCCTACCAGTACAGTACATCACAGGTGACCTCTCTACTGACTCATCAAAAAGGCTCATGTCACTTACCATGTGCTTTTCACTACCTACTTCTCGAAAAACACATTATTGTTGTTAATATTTATTCTAGACCCCTCTGAATGTGGCAGGATTCTACTATTGATTCCATATCCATAGTCCATATTCAAACAGTCTTACAGTTCAATTAGGAACATACCAGAGATTTTACAAACCAACCATTAAGTTCCTGAAAACTTCCAAAATCATTGTTCTGGAAGTAGAGCAGAAGGTAAGATGGATTGGGGTATATGGGGAAAGGAAGGCTTCATTGGGATGGGGATTTCTGCTGGAAGAAAGAATGTGAGTATTTCTCTGGAAGACTCTAAATGTGTCTAGTTCAAAAAAAGATACAGTTACTGTTCTCTGAAAATAAACATTCCACAAATTAATGCAAAGAGCATAGGCATATCTTCCTCATAATATTAGGCAGGGCTCTAGAACCATTCTCAAGAGAATTTTAATGCCATTTATAACCCAAACTATGACTAAACAGAGGAAATTTGGAAACAGACTTCCTAAAGTTCCTACCAGGTTCTCTAACAGTTGCTTGGACACACATGCTGTTAGTTGTCCATTATATCAGTAATCGTGCTTCCTTCCTGCAGACTCATTCACACTGAAACAATACACCATAAAAAAAAAAAAAAAGGATTTACATAAAAGACAGCTGGAGCCGGTTGCCAGGGGAACTGACAATGTTCCAGACACATTCCACATTAGAGGGATAAACTTCTGGGTAGCCGGGGCTGTTGAAGATGCCTTCAGCCATGTGGAAGGTTCCACCACAAGCTGGAAGAAAAGAGAAACAAAGTGAGTGCCAGAGCAAAGACCGAACGCAAGATACAGTAAGATGAAGGAGAAAGAACACGGGAGGAGCTGTTAGCAGCAGCAAAGAATATCCTATTTCCTTTTCCAATTAAAAAAAAAATCCATGTCATATATCATCAGGAAAAGATTGTGAAGACTGAAAACTGTAAGCCACAGGATATGGTAGGTCAGAAGGAATCTCTGTAGTTTCTCTTCTAAAAGCCTTTTCTTGCTGTGAACTATAACTTTACGTAATAAAAGACATATTTTAATCCCACAACCGCTCAGTATTTCTGCCCAGGATGATTCTCGATGCTGGCCTCGAACAGAAGGCAGTATTCCAGCTTTCCCCTCTCCAGAGAACACCGAAATGCAGACACAGATCTTCCAGGTGTCCTGTGCTTTTAACTGCTAATAACGAGGAAGCCGGCAGCTGACCAAAAGCACAGCCCCGGCTGGCAGAGCCAGCACTGGGTGGCTCCTCTCTCGCCTCCTGCCTACATGCCACCATCCATCCTGCCACGGGTGACAACACCCAGACCTGCCTGAGCCCAGTGGGGAGGCCAGGGAGATGGGAGAACAGTGCTGTCCATTCATAAGAGATGCCAATGGACACTGTTGGTCAGGGGCTGCCTTAACAGACGCATCATGAAGGAGACCACTGATCGTTCCAAGATCATCCCAACCAATTCTCCCTCCTTCCAGAGCTCACTATTAGCAGCATGAGGCAGAAGAGCCAAGGTATGGAAATATCCCAAGCGTCCGTCAGTAGATGAAGGGACAAGGAAGATGTGGTACAGAGTTTACTACTGCTAGAATTTATAACAAGTAGGTGAATCTAAATTGGAAGACAGTAAGGTTAGTCAGAGAGGTGATCTCAGGAAACTACCTTCCAATTCTGAAGGTGTAACAGTCCCAAATAACAAACCAAGGATGTCTACCACATTTCCCTTAACCCGGTAGCGCCATTGGCTACCTTATCTTACCGGATGATGATGCAGCATATGTGGCATGGAAACCTTCGGAATTCACTCGAGAATCAGAGACGAACCTCAGCGTCAGAGCATGGCTGAAGGAAGTGATGGGATGGGGCATGGAGGTGCCACAGTAGCGGCCTAAATGAGATCATGACAAGGAGAGTGAACGCCACATGGCACAGGCTACTGTTTCTAGTAACCACAAGAGACCAAAGCTAAAAAGAAGAAATCACTACTCGGAGAATTTAAAACAGGGTTGGTGTTTGAGACAATGCCTGAGAATTAAATATAAACTATAAATACAAGTATAGGAGAGATGATTTATAAACATGTTGAAGAGCATTAGAGGGAGGTAAGAAAAATGTAGATACCTGGCTCCAAATGTAACTAATGCTAAAATCTCCAGCACAGTAGGGTCCCGCACAAAGAAATGTGCTAACACTTAAAAGCAATGTATTATAGCTTAAAAAAAAAAAAAAAAGTGTGGATGCTGGAGCCAGAATACATGGGTTCAACTCCTAGCTCGGCCATTTGCTAGCTGCATGACCTGAAACAAGTCGCATAAGTGCTCTGTGCCTCAGATTCCCCACTTGAGAAAAGAGACTATCAATAATAATGAAACCTCTATCATAAGGGCATGAGGATTAATGGGGTTACTATTTATAAAGTTCTTAGAATAGTACCCAGAACAAGTTAAGTGCTAAGTAAGTGTTTGTTAAATAATGTACCCTCATCCTTGGTCAAGTGCTCACAGATAAATATGCCAAGTCATACAACCAGGAGTGCATACAGCAGAAAGTATTCAAGTGCCCACCATTGTCTCAGGCACTGTTCTGGCCACTGGGAATAAAGCAGTGAGCAAAACAAAGTCCCTCCTCTGATGGAGTTTGTGCAGGATAAGAAACTTGTATGACGAAGTTCGAATATGAGTCACTCACGAGAAAGTTTAAATAACCTGAGGGCATTTTACTTGAAGATATTTCAGAAACTAGATAGCAGCAATCTTTAATTTTACGGGGATGCCTTACAATCAGAATTCCAGTGTGTGTGTTGCTTTATTTTTTGCTTTGTTTATTTATTTATTGTTTCATTCATTCATTCATTCATTCATTCATTCCTCTGTTGCTTCTACTGAGGACAAAACCAGAAGAAACACTCGATCTGAATATAAGAACTGGTCATATATTAACAAGAAATTTCTCACAGAATGCTATCGTATGCCAGTGACTACATTTCACTGCTATCTGAAGCAGCTGCAACTTTCAAATTAAAAGACAAATACATAAACCATTCATGTCCTTGAATATGAACAAGCTGTGTTTCTTGAACCCCACATTAAATCCTGCTTTCCTACCCTCTAATTATTTTTACTTGGCTTATGCTGCCCTTGGGATCTACTGAAAATGTTCTAACCTGGAATGACAGCATATGCATATGTCAATCTATAAATAAAACCCAGCCAGGGCCACGGAGAAGGGGTGAGAGCTGCCGTACCTCGGAGGGGCGCATCATCATAATCACCATCCAAAATTTCTATAAAGTCTTGTGTACACGTTGTGCTGCTTTCGAGTCCAAAGTGGTCAAAGGAGAGGGTAATGTGGTTGACTGTAGGAAAAGGAGAGGAGACTAGTATAAAGTCCTGGCAAAAAAAACATTCAGGGAGAGAGATTTTACCTCTGATCATTTACTATGCTGGTTCTCCAGCAGGGAAGCATCGCTTTTGGTTCCTCTGAAGAATGACAGAATCAATGTTTTTTGAAAATGCCTGTAGAGTTTGAAATGCTGATAGTAGTAAATAAGAGGGCCCTTGGGTATGTTCCTTCCATGGAGACCACAGGGAGCGTCTTGTTGGAATATATGGTCTTTACACCTTTTATATCAGCCATTGCTGGGTTCCTCTCGGAAGCACTTTTCTCAATAGATTAGTTTGCTGACTTGTAAATGAGACACTCTTAGCTCCCTGGCATGCCGAGCCTCGCTCTTTTCGCTCTCTGGTTCACTTGAAGGCCAGAGCTAGGGCCCTAGAGGTTTGTAGTCATTTATAAAGAAAGTTTTGAATTCCTTGCAGAATGGCAAGTGCCTGGGTGCATTTTTCTTTTGCTGTTCTTCCAAGGTCCCTAATCTTCAGAATAGGATCTTCTCCTACTAATGTCTTTGAACCAGTGAGATCTTTCATCTAAATGCTTTACAACTCATTAGAAATTATCCTTACATGCAAAACTGCTCGGCTCAAGGCAGGGGGCTTCTTTATGGAAGGCTTAGTTTCTGGCTGGCTGGCAACTTTCTTTGGCTAAGGATTACTTCACCATCCCCCAGATCATATGCATGTCAATAAAGACATTCTTTTGTTAACTCTTAACATCCCCAGGAGAAGTGGTAGAGAATATTTCACTCAAATTCTTTATTTTTTAGATTAGCTAAATGGGGCCTCATTAGCTTAAGTGATTCGCTTATTGTCACAAAGGTCATTGTAATTATAAAGAACTTAATGCCTTTCCTACATTATGTCTGAAATCATAAATTTTTCCTGAAAAACTGAAGGAAAGGCAGGACTCATCTGAAACAGGATGCATATGGCCCCAGGGTCACCCTCTTTGCAAGGTATTTTGCTCTGAGTCCTTAGGGGGTCTCCTCATTTTCTCTGTCTCTCAAGTATGGACAGTAATACTTACCACCAGGTTGTTACCAGGTCAGAAAAGATTCTATAATTTTTTAAAATTATTATGTTATGTTAATCACCATACATTACATCATTAGTTTTTGATGTAGTGTTCCATGATTCATTGTTTGCGTATAACACCCAGTGCTCCATGCAGAATGTGCCGTCCTTAATACCCATCACCAGGCTAACCCATCCTCCCACCCCCCTCCCGAGATTCTATAATTTTTAAAAGAAAATAATGTAAGCACTTTTAAAATGTTTCTTCCAGGCTTGTGCTAGAATTTTTTTTAATACGGGCATTGCACCAGAGACCAGGTTTTACAATTAGCTTCCACTTTGACCAAAGATCAATATGCTCATGGCATTGCACTCTCAAACTATGAGTTATTAATTTTTCAGTCTATGATTCTTAGTATTCATTTGGTCATTTAGCAACTGTCCTGAGTGTCCACCACACTCAAGTCACAGGTGTCAAAAACTGTTTATCAATTATTTTTGCTCACTTCCAATTTCGCATGCCTGTCAATACAGCAAGGTTGTAGGGGGGTGTTTTCCCCCCTTCGTTAGGCCTTGAGCCTTAATTTTTTTTTTAATTAAGAATAAACAGTAAAAATTACTTTTCTACCAGATTAGGAAATGCTTATTCTGGTGCACATCAGGAATGGGAACTTCCATGAAAAGAAGAGGAAGCCCATCAATTGTTAGCACCAAGGAGATAAGAACATGAGTCACAGACGGACTTTCCCACAGACACCATCCATCCCGGATTCCTTTTCTTTTTTTTTTTTGTTACTTACACGGAGGTTGAGCTTGAATTATCCAGCTGCAGTTCTGATTGTTTGGATACTTGGCAGGGAACAATGGAGAGGATATAGTATCAAATGAGTCGGTGAGGATGTAGCTTCCACAGGCTGAGAAACGCACAAACACACACACACACACACGTCAGGTGCTTTTGATATCTACAGACTGTACAAAACAATGATTTGATGAGTAAAAATATAAATGATTTTCTCCTATTTCTGAAATGCATGCCAAGGAAGTACTCTGCCAAGGAAGCTGCACATAAACCATGAGAAAGTAGAAATGCGCTGTATGTTTATAACAATATTCTTCAATTGCAGGAAGTGGGGAGTGGCAAAGAACAACAGATTAAATGGCTATGAATTGCCTGAATCATTCAAACAAGACTCTATTATTGATTCACTTACTCTGCCCACTCATAAATTATAGGAATAACCTCTTTATGAGCAACTTCTTTTTTTTTTTAGGAAAACAGTCAATTGAACAAGACTGCATAAGGATGGCTATGTATTATCAGAGAAGTACAAAGCTTTGCGGCAGCGCAGAAAAGAGAGTCTGTGGCCGGCTGGAGAGAATAAGGGCTGTCTCACAGATGGGATGGTAGCTGAAGGAGGAACCAGGGCTGGGGAAGAGTAGTCCAGAGAGCCGGTGGCCTGGGCTGAGACACAGAGGAGGGTCAGGCCTGCGATTACACAGACTTGGCTGAAGTGTGGCTCTTTGGAGGGCTGTTGGAAGTGATACTGGAAAAAAGACTGGGGCAGGTTCCAGGGCCCTTAGGTAACATCTGAAGGAAATGGGGCTCCATTCCCTAGGCAGTACGGAGCCAGGACAGATCAATGGAGCGCTCAAGGGCATGACCACAGTGTAGCTTTTGTTAGCTGACTTTGGAGGAAGATGGGGAAAGGGTGGGTGAGTTGGAGGAGGCTTTATAATAATCCAGTGGAGACCTACTGAGGACATTGTTTACTCTGAAGCAAACCATAAGTAATTAATTAAATGAAAAATGAAATTTGTTCAGAAACTATTCATTTCTTCAGGGAGTGATTGATTTATGCATTCTGTCTTGTTCCAAAGTCTACAATGCATCTTTGGGACACCTCGATCCAGAAACTATCCCTAGGCAGGGCTCTTTACTATAGGATACAAGCAAGCCCTAAATAGACTAAGTGACTAAATGGCCCACACTCATTTGAAATGACAAGGACCAGCTGAGTAAAGCTCAGAGGCACATTGAAGCTGACCAAAAACTCCTCCCGCTCCAGCTTCCATCTCTGACAGTGGGATGAAGGGTTCATCTCTAAGAATAGCCAGATGAAAGGCAATGGGTGAAAAGGTGGAGTAGGATGAACTGAGAAGTGGTGATTTAATAATGAAAACAATGGAAAACAACACTGATTCCTCAGGTGGACAAGGGCAGAACTCAGAAATGAGGGCACCACGGACCTCAAGGGATAGAATATGACTCTACATTACAAGCAAGTCTTGTCATTTATGGCGTATCTCCTCCCAGCATAAAATCTTGGATAAATGCTAGATAGTTTATCTACTAATGAATGAATTTAGATACTTTTTTTACAGTGACTCTCGTATTAAAAATACTTTGAAGTATTATTCTGAAAGCTTGCTTGAGAGATACACAGATCCAGAGGAAGTTAGCATCATCTGTTAGCCCCGAGTAAGTGTAAAGGACGAACAGCTGGATAGTTCCTTTGTTCTATTTAAATTGTCACCTGTCAAGTAGAAAGTGGGGACCAGTTTCTGAGGCCTAGCCTCATGTCACTGTAGCACTAAAAAGGACCTCCAGAGCAGATGGCCGGTGCCTCAAGGAGACACACGGATGCACGAGGCACCTGCCTTGCCTGAAGCGAGCTCGGAAGCCCCTGCTCTGTCTGGAAGGGCCGGATTGAAATCGCAGAAAGAGGCTGTTTCCCGAAGAGGTGATGGGGTTAGCCAGCAGCTGTCTTCCACATACACGGGCAAGGCGGGTAGTTGTGGCGCTTAAACCATCGTATGCCTACGAAGAAGACAACAGGGAAAATAGTGATTCAGAGAACTTCAGATTTACATCTAGTAGGCCCATATTCCATGGGCTATCGACACATGGGCTGGTGGAAAACAACACATTCACTAGATCTTTAGGTCACCATTACATCCCTGGATATTTTTTTTAATTTATTTATTTATTTATTTATTTATTTAAGATTTTATTTATGTATTTTTTGAGAGAGAGAGAGAGGTCGTGCGCGCGTACACACGCGCATGCGCACATGAGCAGGGAGGTGGGGCAGAGGGAGAGAATCTTCAAGCAGACTCCTCACTGAGCACAGAGCCCGACTTAGGGCTCAATCTCACCACCCTGAGATCACCCCCTGAGCCAAAGCCAAGAGTCGGATGCTTAACTGACTGAGCTACCCTGGTGCAACATCCCTGGATATTTTTATAAATGCCCTCACTTTCACAGCCCTCCTTCCTCCCCTGACCCCACTGCCTCATATCAAGGGCCATCCCCACAACATGAAATGTTTGACGCAAGAATGAATATAGGAACCAATAGATGAGAAATAAGGAGGAGTAACCATTTGTTTTCAGAAACCCAACATTTGCTGGAACTTACTGCTTTTCATAGGGTAGTGGTCAAGAAGGAAGAGGAACGGCGGAATTCTTTCAAATGATAGAGTGATGTGAGCCTAACTTAGAAAATTATCTAATTAATAAAAAAAAAAAGTATTAGGCTCTATGTCTGCCCAGTGCAATGTTGGGACTTAAGCTGACCCTCCATAGGTACTAATGGAATAGAGTTGACATTACATGTACCCAAATCACTGTACTGGTTTGTGAAATTGAAGCTTGATTTCCTCAGAGCTCAGTGGCCTGCTGTGAAGTTTTTGACACTCTTATGTGTAAATGGGGGGAGTGAGTTCCTTTTCTTTGGACCATAACAATAATGTCAACCATTCATTAAGTGCTTACTACCTGCCGGAAACTGATTCAGCCCTTCATATACACCATCCCATTTTTTTCTCCCCAAATGCCTTCCATTTTTAAGAAGACAATTGCTACATATAAAGAGCAAATTGTGTGGCCGACTTACACAATTCTTAAGAGGGAGGAGGTCATGTTGAATCAGACAGCTAGATCCTAAAGTCCAGAACTGAAACTCTCATATCGTCTAATGCAAGGTATCAATTAAGCAAGATAGATGCATCAACTGGTAACCAGCAGAGTGGGATTAAAATACAAAGTTAGAATATGGCTGTTTCACTCAAGATAAATTGTCATTTATATTTCATAAGAAAGTCTTGGGAAAAAAACAGAAAGTTCAGGGATTTGATACAAGGAAGTCTCACACAAATTACTTTAAAATATCTAGGGATGATTAAAATCAGTGTTCTCTTTAGCACATAAGTATGATTGGGAGGCAATGCTCAGTGTAGTTCATATAAGCACATGAACCAAACATCAATAAGATGTTTAACTGTCTACTGAGGAACTAAAACTTTCACAATAATGAATTTTAAATAAATGTGGTTCTGAAACATCACCTCTCTTTTTTTCTTTTTCTTTGTTTTATTTTATGTTCAAACTTTAAACCAATAAATAAAACTTTAAAACTGATTTTTATTCAAATTCAAAAACTGATTCAAAACTCTGGGGCACCTGGGTGGCTCAGCGGGTTAAGTGTCTGACTTTTGATCTCAGCTCAGGTCTTGACCTCAGGGTTGTGAGTTCAAGCCCCACACTGGTGGCTGGGTGTGGAGCCTACTTAAAAAAAAAATTGATTTAAAACTCAATTACATTTTCATAACCAAGTCAAATCACAGTTTCCAATCTGGTATGACTACTTCTTTTGAACATGCTGAACACCATCAATAGTACTCAAAACAACATATAAGTCATCCTTACAAAACCTCTCACTACAATTATACTTTAACCTACTTTCAAATGTTAACATTTGGTTTAATACAAGAATTTATTATTTCTATACTTGGCTTTATACTTTCCTAAGGTTATACAGATATAACATCCTAAGATTTCAGTAATGTTATATTAATACTGTCTTACTTTAAAGAATACCTTCTAGAATGCCTTAGAAGTCTGGAGAATATACCAATTCACTCTCGGTCAGGACTACCTGCATAAATCTTTTTGCTTCTCTCTAGAAATGTGTCTAGCACAGCATGTCTTATACTTTAGTGGAATACTGGGGTTCTGTGAGGTTTATAGACTCCCCCACCAAAAAAAAAAAAAAAAAACACTGCCAACAGAAACAACACACACTCTGAAGATTTTTACAAGTCCATATACTCACAAAAGCAAGACTCTTCTAGTCTCCTTTCTTTCTCCCCAAATTCAGAGGCCTAGTGAGTAAGTAGGTATCGTTCCTTCCTTTTTTAAATGGCTGTAATCCTCTTAAGGCAAAACAGGTAAAAATGTAAGGCTAGAAGGTTCAGAGAGTCATATGAATGAGCCATTTCCCTGGGGATTACATCTTCCAGGGGGTCTCCGTGTTTCCCAACTTCCCCGCCACTCCCCCAACCCCAACCCCAACCTTGGAATCAAAGGGCCTTGGCTTCACTTCATATGCCTGGGGCTTTGCTTTGCAGGAAACGGATCTGAGGCAGAAGGTTTCCAAATGTCCCTGAATCAAATTATATACCAGTGACACCCTACATTTGATTAGCATGTTGTAATTTTATAAGCACCATCACAAACATCCTAATCTCGTCCTCAACACCATGTGATTTTTTTTAATGAAGAAAGTGAGACTTAACAAGTATGCTAGCTATTAAAGTGTTGCCTCATCCAATATAAGCTAGTAACTCATCCAAGATCATACAGATAGTGAGGAGTAGAGTCAGGAACTTATTTCTTCTCTCCCCAAATTCTATGTTATATTGCATCACTTCTCTTTAAAATGCTCATGATAGTTATTAAGTTACATATACCAAATCGTCACTTTATGAAAGTGTAAGACCTCAGATTTTCAAAGAAACAACTGATTTTTTGAAAAATTTAGAATAGCAATTCTTTTATTTGAGACTATTCCTAACACTTGTAATATCAAATAAATTTAAGTTTTAATTAATAAAATTATAAGAAAAAACTGCAAGGGAAAAAATATGAGAAACCTTGCTCCCATATATTTAAAATTCTAAAGTCATGAAAATTATCAATATGCAATTACTCCCATTTAGTTCCCAAGGCAGAACTCGCAAATTATATTACTATTGGCTACACCATAGTCACATAATTTATAGATATATAATTCTTATTGAAGTCTACTGCCAAAAGTTTTCTAGGCCTAAGAATTGGTTTTCTGATCTGTTGTTCCAGTGATAAAAGTCAAAGAAATACACAGAAACAAAACCCAAAAACCTGTACATTTCTATTAACTCTTCTCTAGATGACAATAGTAAAATTTTGAAGTTGAATCCACAAAAGAAAAAGTGGCCACCATCCCTGAAAGTTCCAACTACAGGGGCTCTAAAAACAAAGGCATATCTGGTTAAGTGGTAATTCCTACAAGAAGTTAATCAGTGTCTTTACAAAGTATTCAGAGTTTTGTCAAATTTCCAGATACCAACACATACATTCAAAATACCTAAACTTGGGGCACCTGGGTGGCATGGTCAGTTAAGTGACCAACTCTTGGTTTTGGCTCAGTCTTGATCTCAGGGTCATTATAAGAAATGTGTTGGGGGGCGCCTGGGTGGCTCAGTTGGTTAAGCGACTGCCTTCGGCTCAGGTCATGATCCTGGAGTCCCTGGATCGAGTCCCACATCGGGCTCCCTGCTCAGCAAGGAGCCTGCTTCTCCCTCTGACCCTCTCCCCTCTCATGTGCTCTCTCTCTCTCATTCTCTCTGTCTCAAATAAATAAATAAAATCTTAAAAAAAAAAAAAAAAAAAGAAATGTGTTGGGCTCTGTGCTCAGTGGGGAGTCTGCCTGAATATTCTCTCCCTCTGCCCACGCCCCTCCTCCCTCTCTCTAAAATAAATAAATAAATCTTTTTAAAAAAATACCTAAACATATTTATCACATGAGAATAGGAGACTTGTTAAAAGAGTAGAATCTGGCACATAACAGAAAATAAATGTTTGATGTACGGATGAGTCAATGAGTTCCATATATAAGAGTATATGGGCCTCTAAGAACTGAGGATTAAGAATGAGGGAAAGCCCAGAGTTAAGAACTAACTCTCCTCTCTCTCATGGATCGGAATGTAGAAACGCATAGCAGGCATGACAGTGGGTAAAAGAGGCTATTCACAGTGGGAAAGAGGTCAATTGGGGCTGCTTTCTGGGCAGGCTTTTTACATTCTGGGCCCCAATGGCAGGGGAGGAGGGTCTGATCACAGGGCACAGACCACACCACACACACACAGCTCCTGGTGCCCTTCTTACTGGCTGTGCCAACCTGTTGCCAACACAGCCAGAGAACACAGAAGACGGAAGTTGAGCCGAGGACATCAGACCTGTCCCCAAAGCCCAGAGTATTCAGGACACATGACATTATGGCGCTATGGGAACCCTCCATACTCTAAGCTCTACCCAGAAGTTAGAACTGAGCCAAACATTTATGAATTTTAATAGTTGATGCTTTAATATCTTAAGGAGATTTGAGAAATATCAACCCTGTTTTGAAGGCAACATGTGCCAACTCCAGCATTAGGTGACACTGGGGTGGGGAGCCATTCAGATGTGAGACTAGCATCCCTTTATGATGCCACGTATAGAAGCCTGGGGTCAGAGTCCTAAGCGCTGGTAATCTGAGAAAATAAAGGGAACTTTTGCCTCCCAGATACTTACTGATGATAGAAATATGTGTGACTGACACGAGGAGATAACTCATATTGCTCATCAGAATTAAATGAGTGCAAAGATACAAAGTACTTACAATGCTTCCGGGCACATAGTAAGTACTCGAGAGATATTAGTCTCTATTATGAAAGTGAGACAAAGAGAAAGCTAAATTGCTGTTTAAGAAATGAATAAAAGTAGGAAGCTATGGAAGCAAAAATGAAAAGAGGGTCTCAGGGTGGGGGTTTGTCCAGTAATATGAATGAGGTTGGAGCCCGGGCAGGGCACATAACCCATGGTTATTACCTAACAGGGACTGCGGGGGTGGGAAGTGGGGGCATCTTCTGATCTGGCTCCAAGTGATTCATGCCCTTGTGTAATCTCCTCCCTTTCCCTGAATGTGGGCTAGACCTACTGACTTGCTTCTAATAAACAGATAGGGTCCAAGTGATGGGCGGTCACTTCCATGATTAGGTTACAAAACATTGACTCTTCCATCTTGTCAGCTCTCTCTTTTGCTGGCCCTCTCTGAAGCAAGCTCCTATACTGTAAGACACCCAGCAGAGAGGCCTGCCTGGTGAGGAGGTGAGGCAGGCCTCCAGCCCACTGTCTGCCATGAGCCAAATCCACTGAATCCTGCCAACAACCCTGTGAGTGAGCTAGGAAAGAGCCAGGTAAGCAGCACTGGCATTCCTAACCCACAGAAAGTATCAATGCTGTTGTTTTAAGGCGTTAGGTTTTGGGGAAATTTGTTATTCAGCGATAGATAACTAATGCAGGAGGTGTGAAATGAGGAGTGAGGAAGGAATGAACAGTGGAGCCTTCAGAATAAGGATGTCTAATATCACATTAGAACTTCGTTGCTGTCCTGCTCTTTGCAGTAGTCACCTGCCAGTCTCGAACTACTTAGTCAAAGTCTACTACACAAAAGAACCTCAAGTTTGTGGTATTTTGGAGAAATAAAGAAAAAAATTGTAAATTCCAACGTTCTTTTACAAGGGAGGGTGAGAAGGCAAAAGGCCATAAAAAGAAAGAGAGGGCTTGAAAAGTGAACAGTGGCAAGAAATGGCCATCAGGGTGACCTCCTCCCTTCTCTATGCAGAAATTCTGGAAAATATTATGGAGAATGATGGGTTTCCTAGACCCCTGAGTCTCCTTTTCCACACCTGGAGTGATCAACCACTGAAAACTCTACTGAAAGGAGCAAAAATTACTCATGAACTTAGTGATCTGGAGGTCACTGGAGGTCTAATGAGTTGTCAGGGCGTGATGATGGGCAGACACTAACTGAGCGCGCTGAGCTGTGTGTGCAAAAGGGAGAAATGAAGACAGCGTGACACCTTCACTTCCTTTTTAATAGTTGGTTCTCCCAGGGATGGAGGGAGGAGTCACTGAAGTAACATGTGCTGCCTGGCACATGAGAAACACTCAGGGAATCCAGTTGCCCTTTGGGGGAATCCCACCATTTTCTTTCTTTGTTTCTGCCTTTGTTCTTTAGAAAGTAAGGCTATCACAAATTGTTCAAGAATTTATAGGATCCATTAACGTATCAGTTGAGTATCCAGCCTAGTTCAGGAAAGGCAGTGATTTTAAATTTATGTTCCTCCCCAAGGTCCCCAGGTCATGATTTCAGGGTCATGGGGTTGAGCCCTGCATGGGACTCTGTGCTCAGTGGAGAGTCTGCTTGGAACTCTCTCTCCTTCTCCCTCTGCCCCTCGCCCCCCAAAATAAATAAATATATTTTTTAAAAGGGTGTAGCTATCCATGGTTAGCTCAAACCACACTGTTCATGTCCTTTTAGTTGCATGTCCTTTTAGTTGCATGACCTTTGCTGACAGGCAATGCACAGATTCTGGCCCATCTGACATTTTCCATCAGAACAAGTAAGGCCCAGGGGGCAGCACACTGATCTTAGATTCAGAACACATGGGAAGCACAGAGACCTTATGGTCAGAACACCTGGAAGCATTCTGTTCTTAGAGTCTGGACACCTAGACTTGAGAGCTGGGTCGACCTCTGGTATTTGTTTTCTTGCCAAGGCACTTTAGAAGCTTGTGGTTATCATTTCATCATCTTAAAAATGGAAGTAGAGAATTCCTCCCTGCCTCATCATTGTAAAGCTCAAATAGGACATTGTGCTGAAAGTTCAGTGGAAATTATATAGTATGGATGGGAAGGTGAGTTTCTCCAATTCACTATAGGAATGATCATACATACATTTGGAGTGGAATTTGGCAACATAGGGTAAATGTAAAAGCTAGCACTTAAACTTCAACGTGTCTCCCCGAGGGAAACTCTTGCATTATTGCATTCAGAAATTTGTATAAGAATGTCCATGGCTGTAAGAGTTGCAACAGCCAAATATTGGAAGCAATCTGATTGTACATTAATGGCAGAATGTGTATGTGATTTGTGGTATACTTATGAAATTGAATATTGTATGGTGGTAAAAAGAATGCATTAGGTCTGAACGCATTACAGCATAAGCAAATGTTAAAAATAGAACTTTGAGTGCAAAGAGCAAATGAAAGGATATTGTATTGTGTGGTATTATTTACATAAACTTTTGAAACATGCAAAATAATATTGTATACTCTACATGAAAAAGTATAAAAAAATGAAAAAGTATAAAAATAGCCACGGGAATAATAAACCCAAATTCTCATAAGTGGTTTCCTCTAATATAAGAATAGGGAATAGTATCAGTGTGTGGGCTACACATGGAACTTCACTATCTCCTGAGCAATTCATTTCTTTTGGGAAAAAAAAAGAACTCGAAGCAGATATGGCAAAATATTACAACTTGGCAAGTCTGGACAGTGAAATGATTTTGTTCATTATATACTCTCCATGCATTATACAGTCTATGCTTTTCTATATACTTAAAATATTTCATAACAGAGTGTTCAGTAAAGAAAAGAGCATTTATATCAAGGAAATAATATTTTCACATAGCATTATTATAATAAAAAAGTAATCAAAATGGTCAATAATAAGCCAGTGGTTAAATGAGTTCTAGTATGTCCATATAATTGATTATCTACCCAAACAAAATATTTTTAAGGAGAAACATATTAAATAATGGTAAGTAAAAAAAGTAGGATTCAAAATGAAATATGGTGTTACCTTAACTGTCTATGTTTACGTGTGCGTAAGCGTGCATGTGTATGTTTGGATAGATATGTTTGTGTAGGAAATAAGCCAAAATGTTTAACAGTTTGTCCTTATATTGCAATACTATGGATGGTATTAATTTCTTTTTTCTTCTTTTCCGTATTTCAGAATTTAATATGAGGAGCATATAAAACCTTTAAATACCATACATATTTAAAATATTTAAATGTGTGCCAGTCAGACATGTAAACAAATGATTCTGTACAAAGACAAGAAAGTATGCCATTCCTCCAACAGTACCGTGGTAGTTAAGCCAGATGGTTACTAATGCCACTTAATCTGGCCTTTTGCTGCCCGTCAGGAATGTAGTCAAACAGATATGGGTTCTGTTCTAAGAGCTCCATGACAGTTGTTGGTTGGCTGATATCTCCAAATGTACCACAGACCTCTCTCCAGGCTCTAGGCTTATCTATCCCGTGGCATTCCAGTCATCACTGCTTGGATGGCCCCACAAACCTTGAACGTCAGTCTCAGACTGAAGTCATCTTCCCTCCCCTAATTCCTCCTTCACCTCATTTCTTGCCTCAGACCTCTCCCATATCCCCCAAATCCAGGGGATCTTTATGTTCTGTCAATTCTCTCTCCAAGGTCTTTTCTAGGTCCCTCCCGCCACCCCCCCCCCCCGCACCGTGGGCCTTCTCTGGGTGAGGGACCTCACCACCTCCCGCCTTGGTCACCACGGCAGCCTGAAGTTTCCCCTGCCTAAATTTGTGTCTCCTTTAACTTGGGTTCCCAACAACCGCACTGCAGTGCACTCTTTATAAAATGTAAAATGTGATACAAGAAAGCCGAGGTTCCCCATCCTGTAAAATATTGTACTAGGTAAAGATAAGCTTTGCTTAGAGTGAAAGAGCAAGTGTCTGACCCGGATGCAGCGCACAGCACTGAGCCCGAAGCCCCCTGCCCGCTGATCTGATCCACACTCTGGCTGACTAAGTGACTCATAATCGCTTCACTGAGATCATCAGCACTCACAGTCCGAAGCATATGACTGAGCGGGGAAACATGAACGTTAGCTTCCTCAGTAATGTTTGCATTTTCTATTCCTTCAGATCATGTTGGAGAGTAGGAAGTAGGAAAGCATTTCTACGGCCTCTCCTATTTTCTGGCTTTACGAAGTTGCATCTCTCTCAGGGAGGAAATAAACCCACTGAATGTGTGGGTTAAAATCTATTACAAGCCGGAGTAAGAGGAAACTCTTTTAATTCAAAGGCAAAACACACAGCATGTTTTATAATCCCCTAAAGTACGACAGTGTTTGGCCTGAGCTTCAGAGTTGAGCTTTCCACGCAAACAAATCGTGAATGTATATAAATAGATACGTGTGTATGACTATGCTCTTTTTTTCATTTTCTGCTCCACTATTTTTTTCCTTCTGAACTCATTTGTGAATCTTCTGGAAGGTATTAAAATAACACAGTGATACAATTCACTGAGATGACAGAGTGGAGAATGTGTGAAAAAAAATTATAATAGTTTAAGATTTTAAAGAATATTGAGGTAAGATAAAATGAGTCTGTTCATAACTAATGAGGATAGTTAGCAATGAACTTTGGATTACGGATCCAGTTCTGTGTACCTACAGTTCACAGTTTTTAAAAAGATAAGACTTTTTGGGCGCCTGGGTGGCTCAGTTGGTTAAGCGACTGCCTTCGGCTCAGGTCATGATCCTGGAGTCCCGGGATCAAGTCCCGCATCGGGCTCCCTGCTCAGCAGGGAGTCTGCTTCTCCCTCTGACCCTCCTCCCTCTCATGCTCTCTGTCTCTCATTCTCTCTCTCTCAAATAAATAAATAAAATCTTAAAAAAAAAAAAAAAAAAGATAAGACTTTTAATATAGTATTAGTAGTAATAGAAGCAGTAGTAGTAGTAATAGAAAAATGAGGAATAACAATTAACATTTATCTGTACAAGACACTGTGCTAAATGCTTTATGTTTAAAAAAATTCTTCTTCCAATTCCACTTTACAGTTGGTAAAATCGAGACTCAGAAAGCAGAACTTGCTTAGTCAAACACTAAGCAGTGTAGAGCCAGTATATGAATCCCATCTGTGGGACATTTGAGCAATTATCATGAAACCAACTGAAAAGATAAAATCCAGTTTTATTCATTGAGAATAGAATATTGAGAGATCATGATTCTCTGAAGCTAAGCGATATGTCCATGATCTCCGAGAAAGATAATCATGGGAGCTCAGGAAATAGAATGGAAATGTCTCATTTATTTAGACCTGCAATAAAGCATCCTCAGTGGCATTTGAGAAAGTCTTATTTGGGGCCCCCATGGATTTCAGAGCAGTTGGCACCTGTCATGCATTCCATCCCACTGAACATGCATGGGATTCCCAGCATGGCTAATTCAGCAGACTGTGTAACAAAGGGCACAGTGTCCAGGACCAATAAATAAACCTAAAATGTATATCCCTGATCCCTAAACTTGGTTTTCCTCTTTGATTCAGATATAAATCCACTTCTTGTCCTTTTCTGGTCTAAAAAACCACAACCTGTATGGCCTCCTCTCTCACCTGGGCCTGGCTTAATTTGGTTTTCAACCCAGGCTTTACCTTTTATTTCATTTTTAACTCCTTGCAACATATGTCTACTGCTTTGGATTGCCTTAAAGATGATCGGGGGAAGGATAAGATATGAGGGATACAGAACAGATCATTTACATAGGGGTAAAATGTCAATTTGGCGGATGAGAGTCTCTAAAATATTTTCACACGCCACACGTGGTGGTGTAGCTGTTAATGGAATTCCCATTTGGAATGGGAACGTCTCCAAGATAGAGGAAATATTAAGTGATAGGGAGGGGGATCCCTTAGGAAAATATCCAAGCTGTTAAAGTCATAAGTGTATGTGAGGAAGGAAATGAAAATATTACTCATTATAGCAGCTTTTCTTGGGGGTGGGGGAGGGGGAGGAAGTGTGGGGTTCCTCAGTCCGTGATGTTTGTCGGCTCCACGCCTCTGAGATTAAACACCAGGTGAGGGGACGCCTGGGTGGCTCAGCTGTTAAGCGTCTGACTTTGGCTCAGGTCATGATCCCAGGGTCCTGGGATTGATCCCCCACATCGATGCCCCGCATCAGGCTCCCTGCTCCGCAGGAAGCCTGCTTCTCCCTCTCCCACTCCCCCTGCTTGTGTTCCTGCTCTCATTCTCTCTCCCTCTGTCAAATAAATAAATAAAATCTTTAAAAAAATAAAAATAAAAAAATAAAAAATAAACAAACACCAGGTTAAATACATAGCCACCATGCATCTCACATCTCACCTCAGGACTTTGTCACCCCTATTCCTTTGTTGTACATTATTGCCCTCGGTCTTCAATTTTTACAGATTATAACCTCTAGTAATTTGTCATTGTTGCAAGCAATAGC
Source organism: Halichoerus grypus (assembly GCF_964656455.1). Taxonomy (NCBI): domain Eukaryota; kingdom Metazoa; phylum Chordata; class Mammalia; order Carnivora; family Phocidae; genus Halichoerus; species Halichoerus grypus. The sequence goes on from NC_135717.1 coordinate 56,078,327, forward strand.
TCAAAGATTACTGGAAATGTTGATAGGAAAAGACATCCGAGAAACTCATTTTGTTTTCACAAATAAACAAGCATTTAGGGAGACTGTGAGCTGAAATGCAAACAAAATCAAACAAAGCCTGTGCCCGCAGATCCAGAACTGTGGCCTCAAACTCAGTTACACTTTGCTTTGAGGATGTAGAACATTGGCACAGCTCTTGGTGACTAATTTGGCACTGCAAGGCAAGATGGCGAGGCAGCTTATCAACAGCAAGTCACAGAATAAAATGTTTTAAAGAACAGTTTAAAGAAACCATTGGAGATCGTCCTCCAACAGCAAATGGAAACCAAACTTTCTGTGGGGAAAAGTGAGGGAGAAAGGGAAGAAATGGAGGTGGAGAGAGACTGATTGTTTGTCATGGATTTATTTGTAAAACAATAAATATTTAAAGAATTGCTTCCATTGTCTCTTTGAAGCACTGAGTTCTATTATTCCTGTGTCTATTTGCTCTGTTTTGGAAAAATCAATGTTTTAAAAGAAAACACATCATGGGTAGTGTCCAAAAAATAAAAAATAAAACAAAATATGGATTCTGTGTTCTGTGTTTGCCCTGTTCCACCCTGTGCCTTACTGTCAAATTATGTGAACAACAGCAGACTCTGCGGCTTTGGGTGGGGGTAGGGGGTCTGGTCTTCTTCACTTCAAATCACACACTTTGTTTTCTTTCTCCTCCATCAGCACACAAAGCTTCAAAAAGAAAACAGTTACTCACCATGTGCCCCCATTTTTTTTTGTACTAGGCTCTGTTAGCCCTAATGTATATTTTCTCCAAACCAGAGGCTGGATCTGGACTGTGCTCTGCTTGCTTTTATCTGCTTCTGACTGATTCTCACAAGGCAGACATTCCATTGTGCTGAGCAAAGAGGATGCTGAAATCAGAGGGCAGGAGTCTCCAGGGCCCCTGCTAGAGCAGCAGAACCAACCTCTCCCGCTCTCACACTGAGCTACCACCAGCATTTCTCAGAGATCGGTAAGAGCTTGCAGAGCTACATGGATTTAAGGCTCAGAAGAGAGACTCTAATTAAGCAATTAAACTGTCAGTCGGAGGTCACTTTAATACTCAGCCTTCATGAAAGGCAACATAATGGAGCCATTTTCATGCTGACCATACAGAGTCATGCCCAACCAGTGGGTCCCACTGCTGCCTTAGCAAGAAATACTCACAATGTGTCATTCAGGAGAGCCTGAGGTTAATTACACTAGCCACTCAAAAGGGACCGAGCGGAAAGTGCAAACATATTACCAAATTAGTTGCGACCTGAGTGCCAGTTGAGCTTTCTGATTAGCTCCCCACGATGCCATCACCATTTCAACAGAAGTCAGAAAATTCGGTTTCTCTCTCTTTTTTCATTACAGCAGCATGAAATTCTAGAAAACACACTTCTGCGATGTTATCTAAGTTCTCATGTGGCTCAAAATAGTGAGATTGTATATCAATAATTGTGCCAGGGAGTGAACTCAGCATAACACATTCCCAAATGTGTCATCTGCAATTTTCCACTAAAGAGCTGATTATTGCAGGAGAAGAGACTACAGAATTCACTTATTCATGTATTCAGCCATGCATCTACCAGTAATTCGTGCACCAGATTTCTGTCTTTGGGATACAAAGACTACTGCTGTTGGTTATATGAAAGGGGATGGAGGCTGTGCATTACTGTTCCATTTTAAATTTTTCATCCATTTCTTCTTCTTGCTAAATGTTGCCTCCACAAGGCCAAGAGAGATGGCCTGGGGTTCCCTGTGGGCTTACCCTGCCTCCACTTAGGACCGCTGGGGACTGGACCTGCTACAGGAAGAGCTCTCTTCTGCAGGGCAAGTGGAGTGTGGAGATGACATCCTACCCAAGGCCGATCCTGCGTCCCAAAGCAGAAACCGAAGCTTAGCGAGTCTCTGCGAGTCTGACTGTGACCTCTGGAGTGAACACACACTGATGTCACCAGACCCCCAGTGTCTGTTTCTTCATGTCCCACCTCGCACTTCTCTTCCCACCCACAGACGCAACTCCTAACTGGATCCTCTTTCTCTGTGGGTTTGCCAGGCACTCGATTTTATAAATGAGCCATCTCAGATCCCCCAGCCATGACGAGAGTGAGTGGTGGAGCCATGCCCAGACACTAATGCCTAGTGGGGTTTGGCGCGTAGTTGACACCACAGATTGAATAGGTGTATGGAGCCCAGACTACCTGACTTCAAGGCAAAGACACCTTCCACCTCATATCTGGAATCCTAACACTCTTACTTATATTGATAAATGAAGTCTGGGTTCCTCCGAAAGAGAATTCAAAATGGTTCCAAAGGAACCCTAGTTTTATTTCTCCCCCTATTTTTTCAGTTGTCCTCTATTCTGCAATTCAGTTCCTTGCATGTACACTGTAATTTTTTTTAAAGATTTTATTTATTCATGAGAGACAGAGAGAGAGAGAGGCAGAGGGAGAAGCAGGTTCCCCACTGAGAAGGGAGCCCGATGCGGGATTCGATCCCAGGACCCTGGGATCATGACCTAAGCCAAAGGCAGATGCTTAACCGACTGAGCCACCCAGGCGCCCTGTACACTGTAATTTTTATATTTGATCAGAATACTTACTCTTACTTTAGGCTTGCTTATGTTTTAGTGCTGGCTGCTACTAATTTTTACTTGGTCTTGATCCTGACCCTCTGGACTTCAATGTTCTTATTTTTAAAATGAGACTACTACCCAAAAAATCAGCATATGACAGTAAATTATCTCTAATGTCTCCTCTTGCAACCTTAACATCCTATGTATCTATGTGTTTGTGACTATTAGTCATAATGCCTGTTAAAATTAATATTTCCAATTCTGATAATCCAAACTGTTACAGGAGTTGTAAAAAACGTGATTGCTGGTCACATCCAGCCATAATTGACCTTGATATTTAATAGTACACTTGAGCTCTATGAAAAATCCCATGAACACAAATATTATCTGGCAGTATCATTGGCAGCTGAATATTTTTCTCTCTGCTAATGACTCTAAGCAACAGGACCAAGAAATTAACTTGAATGTCTCCAGAATGAATGATTGGCTTTGTAGGAACTTAAACTGCAGAGATGTTATGTAAGATATTGGACTGTAGGGTACGTTTCACATCCAGAGTCCATCTAGCTGTAAAGGATAGATGGTTGGTGCCTCAATGCTTGCCTTCATGAACCCCTGGACAACTAACTGTAACTGGAGCCAAGCTTCCAGCCTCGCCAGGACACTGCCCGCCTGGTTCCAAGCTCTGCCAGCCTCCCATCCTATTAACTGGGTCCACTTGGCAACTACACATAGCAGATCTCTACCCTAGTTTACCAGAATAGTCCTTCTTCACATTACTTTATCTATTTGTAAAGGTAATTTATAGATTGTACAAACAAAAATGACTTAGCTTATGTGTGATTTCTGTAACTTTCAATTAAATAAATTTGCAAATCGAAGAAAACTATATATCTTGGGGTTAGCCATGTGTTTTAATTTCTCATCCTGAAAATATGAAATTTATAGGACCAATCCATCTCCAGATCTCTGCCTTGAACATGACTTCATCAGTTATTCCATTTACCCCTTACATTCAGCTGCTCTTTTCTACCAGCACCATGCCTTCTCCACATGCTCAAGCTTCTCCATCATTAAAACAGACAAACAAAAAAACCAACTTTCCATTGGTCTTGCCTTACCCATAGGTTATAGCCTTTTATCACCTTATACCATTCACAGCCATAACTCTAGGAAAAAGCTAAGAGGCTCCTGTCCCTCTTAACCCATCATGATCTAGTGTCTTCCACTACTACCCACACCCATCCTGTTCCTTACTAGGTCACCAAAGACTGAATCCAGTGGCTGTGCTTCAGTCCCCGTCCTCGCTGACCTCGGCTGGATCTGATACCTTCGATACGTTTGATCACCCACTCTTAAAATTGGCTTCACTCCTCATTTCTATACTACCACTCTCTGGTTCTCCACCTACTTCTGAGTGCCTTTTCTTAGTCTTCTCTTTCTCTGTTCCTCCATTTGCCCCTTAAATGGTGATACTTCCCAAAGAGTTTACTTGGCCCTTTTCTCTTTAGAAAATGCTATTATAAGTGATCACACCTACTTCTGTGGCTTTAACAACTACCCAGATATACAAAAATACCGTCAAATGTACATGTCCAGCTCAGATGCCACCCTGAGCACTAAACTCCTATGTCAAACTCTATAAGGGCCATAGTATGGACCTCTAAACTTAAAAGTTTCCAAAAATCAAACCCATGGTATCTACCCCTTTACTCACTTAACTTCGTAGCATCATCACTCACTCATTCTTCAAGTGAATAGATTTAACTCCCTCATCTCTATCACCCACCTCACCCTTTACCACGTAATTAGTCTCTAAATTTTGGTGATGGTACAACCACCATAAGTTCTCCAATACGTCTCTTTCTTGCCACACCCAAGGCCACTGCCCAAGGTTTTTCCACAGCTTCCCAAACAGCCTTCACGCTACCTTTCTCTTTCTCTGCCAACCCAGTCCTCACTTGGCTGCCTCTTATCATTGTAAAATACAGTTTTGAGTATGTGATTCCTCTGTTTTACAGAAAATTTCCCATACTCTCTATAGGATAATTTCAGATTCAGAAAGCATGAGAGAGTTTGTCCAATCCTGAGGCCACTCAGAATGTCTTCTATAGACTCTTGGTCTCTACATGCTCACCCATGTATAGCCACACTCCAGTACAACGTCTTTTCTATTCCCACATGTCTGTGCATAGTCATACCTCGGTGCACAATTTCCCCTATTCTTTTCCCAAAGCCTCCTCTCTTGGCCTCACTACCACATTTCTACTGGTGAAATTCTGCCACTCAAATGTCATCTCCAATGTGAAACCCTCTCTGGCCTCCAGATCCAAATGAATCGCTCCTTCTCTTTTCTCATGATGATTACTATAGTTATGGCATCCTAGGTACATGAGATGCTAGGCCTTGTGCTATGAGAAAGGTTCTTAAGCAGATTCTTCTTTCACTGATGTCCTTGAGGCCCATGATCACAGATGGGGAGCCCTGGATCTTCAGCCCATTGCTCCTTTTAGTATTCCGTGCTGCCCCCTTTCCCAGGCTCATTGAACATGCCTCTCGGAGGGTACTCACCATCAGCATCGTTATGGCTAGAATGAATCAATACCTTTCTACATGAAAAGCAGGTCACTTACATCATCTCAAATATCCCAACAATAAATCTGACACAGGTACTCTTATTCTCCCCATTTCACAGTTAAAGAAACTGCAGCTGAAAAGTTAACTTTCTCCAAGGCAACACAGCCTGAAAATGGCAGAATTCAGGCTCAGCCCCAGGTCTTCTGCACCACAAGGCTAGATTTCTTAACCATGGCACCATGCGATTGATGTAATTCACTTTTTATATCGAAGTCTTGCTCAAGTGCTTAGTGGCATCTGTTTCTGAATGCCCCGTCTGCCCACAGGCAGGGATACTGCAACTACTTCATACGGGATTCCCTTTTTCCGACAACTTGTTTGGACGATTACATTTTATATTTTATCTCATCTGCTAGACTGAACTCCTCCCAGCACCTGTCTTTGGGTTTATTTTCCTGTCTCCATGCCTATGACCAGATCATATTTGAGGCTTCACTTCCTCCTATCTGTTGCCTCCAGCTAAGTTTGTTAAGTCAAGCCAGGTTGCAGGCTGAGATATGGCAGTGGTTCATAGCAAACCCTGTCTGTGTATTTATATCTCATGTAGGTGGAAAGCTCTACTCATGAACACAGGAGGGGAAAAATGCAGCCATGCTGGGTGTGCCTTTGACCTAGGCTTTGTTTTGTTCACACACTTTTGTATGTTGAATTCTATGGGTTACAGACTTTACCAGAGAGAAGAGAAGATACCATACCTGGCACCATTCCAACTGGGAGAGGAAGCAAACGGCAGAGAATTGCCCACTGCAGACAAATCTACGAGGTAAACAATTTGTTTCTGGCCCATTTGAACTTCTCTTGAAGACCCCTTTTCTGTTTCAATGCTTTATTTCACCTTCATGCTTAAAGACTATTATATTAGGAGAGTACCGAGTCCCTGGTTGGTAGTTATTTTCTTTCTTTAGACTGAAGGCACCATTCCATTGTCTTTTCTCCTTCTAATCATCACTGTTGAAAGTCAGGGTTCAGTCTGCCACTTCTTAAAAGGCAATCTGTTCCCCTACCCACTCCCCTGACTGATTGTAATATTTTCCTTTTATCTTTCAATTTTTTAGATTAGTATATCTTTCTATTTATTTCTCTTTCTATTTCTACTCACTTAGTTGTTTGGGTTCCTTGGGATTCTTGTTTTTATAAATGTGATGTCTTTCATCAGTTTTAGAAAGGTCTTAGTCATTAGCTTTTCAAATATTGCTTCTGTTCCATTTATCTCTCACTTTTCCTCCTGAGATTACAACTAAATGTATGTTACATCTTTTTTTTTAAAGGATTTTATTTATTTATTTGACAGAGAGAGACACAGCGAGAGAAGGAACACAAGCAGGAGGAGTGGGAGAGGGAGAAGCAGGCTCCCTGCCGAGCAGGGAGCCTGATGCGGGGCTCGATCCCAGGACCCTGGGATCACAACCTGAGCCGAAGGCAGACGCTTAACGACTGAGCCACCCAGGCACCCCAAATGTATGTTATATCTTTTATAAGCCTCCTCTATGTGTCTCAACCTCTCTTTTATATTTTCTATCCTTTTGCTTATCTGTGCTTTTTCCCCAAATGATTCTTCTGACTTATCTTCCAGTTCACTGTTTCTCTTGTCATCTCTGTCTAATCTGTCTAAAATACAAAAACAAAAAAAGCTTTGACTAGATCTTAACTTCAGCTATTATATTTTATCCAGTTCTAAAAATTTTAATTGGTTCTCGTTCATATTTGCAGTGTCACTTTATATAGTTTGCAGTTCCTTGCTGAGAGTTTAAAGTTTGACTTTTATCTCCACGAGCTCAGTAATCATAATTGTTTACCAATCTGCCATATTAGTATGTTTATTTCCATTGTCTGTTATTCATATTGTATCTCATTTATGTTATATTATCTCTTCAGGTACATGCACATCTTTTATAATGTGCTGGCTATTGTCCATGAAAAATTATTAGTAGAAATGAGATCTAGGATGAATTTATCTCCCTTTAAAGAAGATTCTAAATTGCCTTTGTCAGATGTCCAAAGGTATGTTAACAGTACAGGGTGCCCTCTCATTATTCCATGGCTTCAGATTTTGGGGGCCACTCAGATGACTCAAAGCTGGGATGCAGTCTCTGTGAAGGCTGTTTTATTTTCCTTATACCTAGGATATGGGATGGTTTGGCAGGACTTCCACCCTATTCCATCTCTGAACTCAAACTTTGCTTCTCTTTGCCCTGAGAGGCTCACAGAGGTGCTGCTAACCCCTTCTGGATCAGCAAATGCCCTATAGGTAAAAGCTATCTCAAATACTAGACTCACATCTCTCAAATATTAACTCAGAAATTTCACACTATCTTGTGAGTTCTTTGCTACATTTAGGAAGGTGTTTTTTAATATCACCTAAAATGTTTAAATTGTCTTTGTCAGGAGAGTTGGTCTGAGTCACTGTTATGGCAAGTGTATACTTTGCTCTATACCTTAAGTTTGTACAAGCTTTGCCAACTTAGACTCTGAAGATTCATTTAGAAGACTAATACATAGTCATAAATCAACTGATCTTTTAAGTAGATTACTGATTTTATCTTGTAAAACAGTATTTGAAATTATACCATTTAACTGGACTATTTTGAAAAATGTGAAACAACTTTTGAGTTTTCCTGAGTTAAATCTGAAAGCTAGCCAGTTGGAGTTTGTGTAAGAAACTGTCAGAAAATTAAATAGAAAGATCCATTAGCCAAGAGAATCTGGTTTATATTTGAATGAAATGTCTCTAAACACAAATGAAAGATGGAAAAATCTTTGGTTAAAAAAAAATCAGGTAACCAAAAAAAAAAAATAAATGAAAAACAAAAAGAAAATCTCAAAATACGTCCTCATTCACTCTTGCATTAAGGATAAAGCATTAGTTTCAGGTGAGAATGTATTTAAGTTGAAGGTAGTGACAGAAACTTTGGTCATCTAACCAACTAATAGGCATCTCTCTTTCTTCCACCTCCATCCCCCAATTTATTCTGTCCTATCAGACACTGATTTGTTCAAGTAGCAGATTGAGATATCCTGATCTCAAGAAAAGTAGAACCCATGAAAACCCTCAGAGGCTTAATAATAATTGATTTGAAGTAGCTACGATAAATTCGTTCCACTTAAAGTTCCCTATTCTCTCTTGCAGCTAATTCCGACCAATGATTATGTAAAGGGACTTGTGTGAAAATTTTGCTTCCTTGATTCAAAAAATACAAAATAGAAACAAATAGCATTATTCCTTCTCCCTTTCTCTGCATCTGTACTCAGGCAGGATGTTCAGAGCTACTGCAGCCATTTTTTGACCATGAGGAAACAAACACAAAATGACAAATCAACACACTAACGATGGTAGAATAGAAACTGAGTTGCTAAACAAACCCTGCGATCAACTACCTCTTGATTTGTATTTAGGTAAAAAAGTAAATGTCCTTATATTTTAAGTTGCCAATAGTTGGGTTTCCCATGATTTGACATTGAAAACATCCATAACTAATGCATTTATTTTATTTTTTTTTTTTAAAGATTTTTTTATTTATTTATTTGAGACAGAGAGAATGAGAGAGAGAGAGCACATGAGAGGGGGGAGGGTCAGAGGGAGAAGCAGGCTCCTTGCTGAGCAGGGAGCCCGATGCGGGACTCGATCCAGGGACTCCAGGATCATGACCTGAGCCGATGGCAGTCGCTTAACCAACTGAGCCACCCAGGCGCCCCCATAACTAATGCATTTATTAAATATGCTCACAAAGCGATGTTCTGACCCAGGTTTGACTAGAGATGGTGCTTGAAATTTGTGTCACCTACCGTAATACAAGAGTCCTGAGGCTCAAGGTCAAAATCAGTGAAGTTCAAGAGAACACGGTGATTTCTTTCCACCCGAATGACCCAGGAGCAGTCAGTGTTACGCCTATAAGGACTGGGGTAATTTGGAGAATGAATCTCTCCATTGGGAGCCTGGAAAATCCCGCCACAACCTGTAAGTAGGAAACCCAATTCAAAAATGAGAGGAATCCCTGATGCATAAAACTTTGCCCCATGACCTGATAGCACAGAACAATATGCTGCTTTGTTCAACCACCTGTTTTATGTAGTTGGTGCTAAACATTGTGCAGAACTGAATATCCACCATTAATTCATGCATCCCAACAAAAAGAAGGATGACTAAGAAAATCTCTCAAATAATTTAAATACTGATGACAAAAGTAATTTTTAAAAAAAATTTTTAAATACTGAAAAGTAAATGCAAATAAAATCATGTTCTCATAAAGCCATAAAATGCCTCTTCTTTGCTCTCTAAAAATATAATATACTGTAAGAATAACACATCTCCTACGAATTTTGATAGCTTAGTAGTGTATGTTTTTAATAATTTAATATCTGCCTTTTAAAATTTAATATTCTGGACCTGGTACAGTTATTCAGTCTTTTTATTCCTATGATATTATCAAATACCTATCAATGTCTATCTCTATGACTTATCATATCTTGGAGTTATGATAATATAAACCTATAATAGAAAAATGTAGTATTATTTTCTAATAGTTGACAATCATTTTGGGTAATCTAAACACTATGTATACATAATCATATATATAATCCTCATTAAATTCAGGCATCATTAACTTTAGGGAAGATCTAACACACTTACTATACCATGTTAGGGTTCCAAAAGTGGGGCCATGAGGTAGCCTGGGGTCACATCTCTACTCTGGTATTTCCTAGCTATGTGACTTTGGACAAGTACTAACTTCTCTAGTTTCAATTTCCTCATTAGTAAGGTGAGGATTTGAAATTATCTCCCCTCACAGGGTGGTTGTGAGAGATGAAATGAGATCGTTCTCATAGAACAGTTAGAATAGATGCCTGGCACATAGGAAGCTGCCAGCAAACATATTTTTATTAGTAGTTGTATAGGTTAACATCTGCTCAAATATTTTGTACATTCATTTTTTATTAAAAAAAAATCTGCAACAGGTAAATATTTTTAGACAGCCTAAGATCCTAGGCAGAAAGTCACTATATAATACAATTCCTTGGAATTCACAAATTTAACATTTATAATTTGGGCATCTGCCAAGCATCCAAAGATCTATACCATGGCGTGAAGTAATTTACCACTTTGCTGTATTTACCCCAAAATAATTTACCCCAAGTAATTTACCCCAAATTTGAGGCCGGTAACCAGGCCTGAGGCCCTTGGAAAGTAAGTTAATCTAACCAATTTCGCCACTTCCGCTTTCACCATGGACTTGCATACTTGCATGCGCTAGTTTTCACATATTTTAACTCTGGAAGTTAAATTCTATCACATTTTTGGGGCACCTGGGTGGCTCAGTCGGCTAAGCAGCTGCCTTGGGCTCAGGTCATAATCCCAGGGTCCTGGGATCGAGCCCCGCATCGGGCTCCCTGCTCAGTGGGGTGCCTGCTTCTCCCTCTCCCACTCCCCCTGCTTGTGTTCCCTCTCTTGCTGTCTCTCTGTCAAATAAATAAATAAAATCTTTAAAAAAAAAATTCTATCTCATTTTTTTTAGGGAAGAGTATATGCCAAAGGAACATTTGCCATTTGAGGAGTCACTAAGTTGTCACTATGTTAGGCTTCATACCTCTCTCTCCAATCATTTCATAAAATTTATAAGGGTTCAGGTTAAGTATTTTGAGACACCTCCTTGGTTCACTCACCTCCGGGGACTGCTTGCCATGAGGCATTGAAGCCTCTCCCATTTATAGAGCTGTCGGTCTTGAAGCGGATGGCTAGCTCATTTCCAGTGCTGGAGACCTGCATGGGATTCTCAGATGATCTTTGGGCACACAGCTGAGCTATTCGGGGAGAGTGGAAATCAGGGCCTCCATAGATCTAAGACGGAATGTAGAAAAAAGGACTGAAATTAAGAGATATATTTAAGCAATGACAGCCCTTCCCCTGACCTCGTTTTACCACCAGCTCTTGGATTCTATTATCATGAGAGACTGAAATCTCAGCCTTCCTGGATGGGGATGAACTGTAAACTTGAGCTGGATTTTCAAAGGCACTCCCTCAGCCCTAGGAACACATAAATTCAACCACCCACAAAATGCCTGCTTATTTTATCAGTCAGAATTGTACAGCTGAACTGAACAGATTATTCAAGAATCTTCCCTATCTCCCCTTTTCCTCTTTCCACGTCTTCATAGGATTTCCTGCTTTCTTTGGCAGAGGCATTGCAGATAAAACAGTATCAAGTCTGATTTTCTAACTCTTCTAGGCACATGGAATAGTCTTAGCATAAAGCCATGTTGTTTGTGAAAATCAGTTCACTGAAAGCTGTTGATCTCCCAGTTGGATTTTTTATGATCTTCCACTTTGCAATCTGAATACTTTATAAGATTAGGCATTTAATATAATATTTTACTTTTTCAGAGAGAGTGAAAATACAACCTCTGTATCAGTGTGTTCTGTCGTATCCTTAAGAAGGGACTCCCCCAGATTCTCGCTGAACCTACTCCCAGAATCCTGTTGGTGGGAACATGACCAAGAGCAGCCAACTTCCTCTGGGAAATTGCCCTGGACTCTGCCCATATCTGGATGGCTCCCTCTAGATCCATCTCAAGTGTTCTCAGATCTCCTAGGCTCCTCAGATTGCAACCATCTACCTGACCAGGACCCAGTGCCCAGGGACACATTCCTCCCAGCAAGTGCCCCCCACCCCCACCCTGGGGTCTCAGAGTCACATCTTTCTGGCAGATGTGCCCAGCCCAGGGCAGGTCTCTAACCCCTCACACACTGATTTCTCAGTTGGGGGTGGGGGGGATGGAGGGTAGGGGAAAGGGGTGGGAAGATAAGAATCAAACAAAAAGTACTGAACCCCTACCTCCGGGTTTTGCCAAACTCGAATTTGTAGCAGAAAGACCATTTTTGGTGACAGTTTTCAGGCATAATGGTATCTGGGTCCTTCCCTCTCCCCCACATGTATATACTCATAATTCCGGGGCTCCAGGGCGGAACCAGAACCGGGGAAGCAGCGCTTGGGGAGATCTGTGCGCAGGGCCCTCCCACTCCTGGCACCTGTGCCGCTCTCTCCCCATTCCTCCTCCCGCCCCAGGCCCTCGCCCACCCTCAGGGCAGCTGTTGACTGATAGGGGGAATCACTCAAGTGTTCTCTGAGGGGAGAGAGCGAGAACAAGAAGCCTACTTTTGGCGAGGCGTGTGTGATTGGAATCTATAATGATTTCTTTGTCTGATTAATTCCCCCCAGCCATGCGGCAAGGGCCAAATGAATGAAGCTACTGTTCACAGAGGGCTGAGCACAAGGACTTTAATTGCAAAGGAATGAAGCAGGCGGATGGCTTCAAGCTTATTTTCATAGGAGGAGCTATGTTTGTGTGGCCCCCTAAGTCCCATCAAAAGCAGGACTTCAGGAGCAGCCCTGTGTGGCCCTTTACACGTACACATGTGCAAATGGAAGGAGCAGATCGCTTCTGGCTTACGGTGTCCTTTCCTCATTTCAAGATTTGCCTGCTTGCCACCCGCCCCCACAACACAGTCCTCAGAGCATGGAACTGACAGCACGAGCTGTCCGAGCCCAAGAAACAGCACATATTTGGAGAGAACACTGAGCACAAGGCTTTAGTTCTGACAAAGAAAACTTGCACATCGGCAAAATAGTCTTTGTTTTCCCTGCTCGGGGTCCCCTTAAGATCACAAACATAACGGGTATGAGGGTATGAGTTTGCTGGGCCTAGAAGCCTCCAGGAGAATCAACACTGCTGCTTTCGACCTTTTTCACTTCCCCTCTTACGGGGCTGGGCTCAGTACAGACCATGGAAGAGAGACCAGAGGGAGTAAACTGCCCACACCAAGCAATTGTCTTGATATATTGCCCCAAGGAGTGGATTTCCTTTTCTGCTTTATGCGGGTTCAGGCTCCTTTCTCAAGAGACTGAAGTAAAATCAGCCAGAGTGTTTCCATGACCCAAACAATAGAACAGTACTTTTGGCTTCCACAAATAACACCAATAGTTAACGCATGACTCTTCAAAAGAGGAAAAAGATGGAAAGAATTTCAGGGTGTGGTTCATTCGACTACAGCATATGACTAAACTTTGGGGGGAAAAAAACGGGTCTGATGATGGGAGATTAAAAAATGTGTTTTTAGCAAATGCTCAGGATATAGAACATTTCAAAGCCTATGGTTTTAATCTGTTTTGAACATTTCTTTCTGCTCTGTTAGCTCCATTTATTGTTACAATCAAGTCAGCATTCCAGGGTTATGAGTAACCGAACGGCTGTTGCTTAATGCAAGCGGCCACTTTCTGGACACTGATTTTTCAGGGAAAAAAAATATTGGCTCCTGGTAAAATCTGGTGAAACCCAGGTAGGCCCCATACCTGGTGACAGAGAGGTCCTACGTGGCTGTGCTCAGAATAGGAAAGGATAATGCACAGCCTCAGAACAGGTGGGTCAAGAAAGCCAGCAGTGTCTCAAGGCCACGTAGCCACCCCGGGTAACATTTTGAAGCCTATTGCTAGCATGTTATCAGCAGCTATGGTATGAGGGATGGACAAAATCATTTTATCATCATTAGTGCACATTTATTACAGCACCTTCCACCTGACAGAGCATTTACTAAGATGTCAAACAAGGTTTTGGAACAAAAAGTAAGGGGGTTACTCATTTCAGCCTTAAGAAGTAAGCTTTCCCAAAATACTTAAAGGGGTTCGAAATGTTCCCCCCAAACCCTGATTTTGATGGAACATGGGAGACCACCTTGTCCTAACAAAAACAAGCCCCAAGCTGACCGTAGCCTCTCCTCAGAGTGCTTTCTGGGCAGGCACAGGACCTGCCTAAATGCACTGCCTGGAGACCCTGCCTTTTCCCCTGACCCCCGAGCCGCTTGCAGGGAACAGCCCTAGTCTGCTTTCTCATGTAATGGGTGTGACAAAACCCACAGCACAATGAACCCATTTACATTTTGCCAACTGGGCAACAATCACATGCGCTTTGGAATATGAAAATAAAGGGTTCGGAACATTTCACATTACTGTGGAAAAGTCTGCTGCCAACCCTTTGTGTTAAGGGGTTTTATGCCACTGAAAAATATCCTTGCTGGCAAGAAAGACCATTTGAACTTCCACATGCGAGTGTTACTCCGACTCATACTGTGAGTGTGAATTTCGAGAGCCACCTTGTTCTTTCTTCCTAAAAACCTTTCCTCTTCTGAGATGGAGTCATGACTTGGCAACAACCAGGACCGACATGAAGACAAGGGTTGAGGTTTTAACCCGACAACTTACCCAGCTCCGTCTCTGATTTCACTTACTGCAGCATTATCCTCCTTTAGAGAGCCCAGAGCTGCTCAATACAATTCTGTGATTCTGCGTCCACTCAGTGAGGGCATGATTTGAGAACCCCATTTCTTTTCAAAGAAAGAACTTGTTGGGACACCTGGGCAGCTCAGTAGGTTAAACATCTGCCTTTGGTTTAGGTCATGATCTCAGGGTCCTGGGATCGAGCCCCGCTTTGGGCTCCCTGCTCAGCGGGGAGTCTGCTTCTCCCTCTCCCCCTGCCCCTCCCCCAACGCGTGCCCATGCTCTCTCTCTCTCTCACATACACACAAATAAAAAAATAAAATCTTTAAAAAAAAAAAAAGAAAGAACTTGTTTTGTAGTTAAATGATATTTTAAGTATTAAAGTTTCCTCTAAAGTCCATACCACTCATTTCAACATCTTGAGCACCACCCACATCTATCTATCTTTTTGTACTGGCTTATGTGGAGTGTGGAGTAGTGGATGGATTCAGCTCTGAGTTCTTCCATTCACTGTCCTCGTGCTCATGGAAAAACCCATCAACATTTTTGAGCCTCTGTTCTGATGATGGTAAAATGGGGACAAAATTCCCTTCATACCTTACGGGACTATTTAACATTCAAATGGGAAAATGGATGTCAAAATCCCTTTGCAAACCACCAACAATGTGCATTATTATGGTGTGTCAATCAGAGATACATATGCTTTCATTCATTCCACAAATATATATCATGTGTTCTACTATTTGCCAAGTACTTTGCAGCAGGTATAGCAGTAAAGCAAAACCAAAACAAATACCCAGCCCTTGGTGGATTTGAAGTTTTATCATACAGAACTGATAAGGATCAGGAAACACTATGGCCATCTCTAGAGCTGAGGTGGTAGGAGCTTTGTGTGTAGGAAGCCATTAAATTTTGCAGAGAGGTTCTGTTCCTAATGACTAGATCCCTGATTATAATAGATTCTCAAAGGTCATCTCAATTATCTGAGGTAAACCCTGTGCAGTGGTGTCGCATTTTGTACCCTGCACCATGGGGACCCTCCTCAGATGGCAGCTGCAGCTGTGGCCTTACCCCAAGATCACCCCTTCTCTATACTCTGCCTCCCCACTGTCTTCCCTAAGGGAGCTTTCTCAGACTAAAGTGGGGGGCAGTAACGATCCCAAGTACAATCCATCAATGGGGACAGCAGTTGGGGGACCAGTGCCTGGTTGCACCCTTAGAGGGATGGTTCTGATGAGCAGTCCTCATAGCACCTCAGAGGGTCCCAAGCCCAAGGGACCCCCAGGGGCTCCCCTCACTGGCTCTTCCTCCTTCACCCTCCTTCCTGCTGTCCCCTCACTCTTGCTTCCTGGTACCATCTTCAAGTTAAATTGCCTGCCACCAAGTTCTTCAGGCACTGCTTTTAGGGAAACCCAAACTGAGATATTAATCCCATTTGTTCATCAACATCACTCACAAAGAACTGAGACTCATCAAAATGTCTGGACATAGAACACTGTCGGCCACTGGAAATAATTTAGGAAGTTTTGCAGAGAGATCTCCAGTTCTACCCCAAATTTGGAATGGCTGATAAGCAATCTAAATTCCTACCTCCAGGATGTCAAAGTTGCACCTTACATGATACTCCACATCAAAGTCATGGATGGTGAGCTGAATGCTACTCCCAGGGGCTGTGGTAATGTACCAGAGGCACTCCTTGTTGGGGGGATACATGTTGGGGTACCCGGGGCTGCTGAAGGAGCCCGTAGTCCCAGACAACTCCCCACCACAACCTGTTGAAACAGCAAGGCTCAGTCAGTTCAAAGTGGGCATCGACCCCTGTGAAAAATTCAAAAATCCAACCAACCAAAAGATAATTGAAAATGTACAATGCCTAATTTAGGGGAAAACTCACAAAGTTATAATAAAGTTATAATTAAGCAGTTATAAAACAATGAGGAAAAAATCATGGCTACAACTTATTAAATGTATTCTTAAAAAACATTGATTACATCATTTGGTACAATAATTCTCAGTCCTTATTCTCACCACATCAAATCCTCGGTAATATATTTTAAATACCATTCTAATTTTTAGATTTTCTTCATTTTATTTAGGAAAGAATTTCATAGTAGGAAGTACAATGAACTAAATGAAAAGTGTTAGTGAATACCATGTCTCTCAGTCTTCAATTTCCTTGTATGTAATACATTATTTTTAATTCCTTATCAGATCTAAGATCTAGAATACTAAGGGCTAAAAATCATTACCTTTGTATGAGAGACTATAGGAAATTAAAAAAATATATGATATGTCCATAGCAGCTTCATTCATAATTGCCAGAACTTGGAAACAACCAAGACGTCCTTCAGTAGCTAAAAGCATAAATAAATTGTGGTACATCCAGACAATGGAATATTATTCAACGCTAACAACAAATGAGCTATCAAGCCAGAAAAAGACTTGGAGGAAATGTATATACATATTCATTAAGGAAAGAAACCAGTCTGAAAAGGCTCCATACTATTGGATTCCAAGTGTATGGCATTCTTGAAAAGGTAAAATTATGTAGACAGTAAAAAAGATAAGTGGTTGCCAGGGGCTAGAGCAGAGGAGGGATAAAAGGCCGAGCACAGGTTTTTAGGGCAGTAAACCTACTCTGTATGATACTATAATGGTGGCAATATGTCATTATACATCTGTCAGTCATTGAATGCCCAATGCCAAGAGTGAACCCTAATGTAAAGTATGGACCCTGGGTGAATGAAGTGTCAATGTAGGTTGATCAGTTGTAACAAATGTCCCACTCTGGTTGGGGTTGGACAGGGAGAGGCTGTGTATGTGTGGGGACAGGGGTAAATAAATGGGAACTCTACCTCTCACTCAATTTTGCTGTGAACTTAAAACTCTTCTAAAAAATCAAGTCTGTTACAAACAAAAACAGTAAATGATACAGGTCCTGACCCAGAAAACTTATATCTAAACACCAACTAAACAAACAAAAACTGGATATATAAAACCTAAGCATGGAAAACCCAAACATGAAGCTTATGTTTTAGGTGTATATATTATGCCCAAGAAAGTAATTAAGGCAAATCATTACAAGAAACAATCAGATATTTCACCATGTGATATATAGTAAGAGAAACTGCCACTAAGTGCTTAGATGTGTTTTACAGTTTTTTTTCCTATTTGAATACTCATAATAACCACATGAAACAGGTACTACTATATCTGCATTTCTCAAGTGATCAAATCAATGCAAACAGAGGTCAAGTGGTTTGCCCAAGGTTACCTGGCTTATAAGTGGTGGAGCAGGACATCCATACAAGCAATCTGATCATACCCAAATACTTAATTACTGAATTCTACAGACTCACGTAGTTTGTAGGAATTCAGAGATTTGAGAAGGGAGAGGAAGAGAAAACTTTGTGAAAGAAGTAAAATTTGAGGAAGGCTCAGATTTTAAAGACAAAATTAGAAAAAAAAAAAGATAAAATTAGGAAAAAAGATAAATCACCCTTTTTTCCAATAACAATTTTTGGTGATTAAAAAACATTGCTTAGGGCACCTGGGTGGCTCAGTTGGTTAAGCGTCTGACTCCTGTTTCCACTCAGGTCATGATCTCAGGGTCCTGAGATCAAGTCCTCTCAGGGCTCCACGCTCAGTGGGGAGTCTGCTTGAGATTCTCTCTCTCCCTCTCCCTACTCGTGCGTGTGCGTGTGTGTGCTCTCCCTCTCAAATAAATAATAAAATCTTCTTAAAAAAACAAACATTGCTTGCTCTGTCAACATATCTAAGCCACCTTTTCTATTTTTTCAGAATATTCTTTATTAGTTGGCAAAGTCTTCCAAGTATCTCCCCTCATTCTGCATCAAGACTTTTCTTGATAATACCTCCTCACTCCATGAACGTATGTGCATTGTCACATGAGTGCAATTAAACTGCCGTGACTTCAGACAAGCTCCTAAAGCTGAGGTCATGTCTCCTGTCCACGCTCTACAAACGTGCCTTATACAGTGAGTTAGAAAAAGGTTTTACAAGGGTTCAGAAGAAATATTCCCCATATAAAATCTCCACTTAACTGAAAATGGCTGAGGAGAATTCTAAGAAGAATCTTGATTCGGTAAAGAAATCTGATTCTAGCCCAATATGCCACTATCTTCTTGAGTTGCCTCCTCCTTCCCTTTGAAAACCCCGTGTTTTCAGACTTAAAGTGTCACACAGGGTAGTACCTTTTCTATGGCCTATAAAGCTCCTAATCTTCATTTCTGGTTAAAGCCCTGTGAAAAAGCTGTTTAAAATTAGCCGTGCTGATATTGTTTATAGACTGTGGTGGATGTTAAAAAAACAGGAATGCCATGAAAGATTAGAAAATATTTTTCCTCCTAGAACAACACATGGAAAACACTCCTAAAGCCAAAATCAGCACAGTTTATGAAGCCCCACTGCAAAACCGCAGGGGGCGCCGGTCACAGAATATGCCATCAAATGATGCCCCCTGGAGTTTTGCAACATAGTGACCCATATAAATCATCTGAAGATGCAGCACCTTCTACTAAAGTACACCATAGGGAAGCAAAAGCATTCTGTTACCCTGCCCCCCCCCCTGTTTTTTTCAACCTACATTTTTCAGGTCCTATGGATCTTGGTATCAGTTGTATCAGATTAAAAAAAAATCAAATGAAAAAAAGTCTTTGGAGGAGAATAACTTCATGGCCATATCATATAAAAGAGAACAAGGAGATGGAAGCTTGGATATCTCATCTCTGCATTTCTTTACTTCACTTCAGTTCACCAGACAAACTAATTCTATTTTTTTTTATCATAGTTGATTCATCTAAAAATCTGCAGGACATTTTCCATTGTCTTTTCCAATGGTTTTAGGTTTCCTTGTAAATTCTTTTGCTAATAACAGAACACGAATACCCTTAAACTGGTCAATGTAAGCTGGAATGATAATATCAGATTCTTGGCATTCAGTAATGCTTTGAAAAATTACAGCGTTTATTTTATCTACCCACTTACAGCTCTGGAGGCCCACAGTGTACTTTTCCCTAAGATTTAAAACAAACATAAACAAGGTTTACAAAACATAAAGCCAAACTGTACTTTTAGGTATGTCATGTTCTCTTCTCATCAGTAGCACTTAAGTGTGTGTCTTTTAAGGAGAAATTCCAATATTCCTATTGTACATTCATTTGGTGGTATTTTATGGTAAAACTATAAAGTACTGGAAAATGAAGTTAATTCTGATCATATGGTAGAAATTTCACTCTTTCTATTTCTACATTCTGAAAAGAGATAGAAATAACTCTCCAGTTCCCATTCATTCATTCATTCATCCAATAAGTGTTTATTGAGCATATACAACACTATGAGCCGTGTTATAGAAGCCAGGTGTATTTAATGCCTCTGGAAAAAAATCCATTTATAGATCTAAAATGTGCTCTCCCTACCTGCCCCTCTCTAAGTTATTAAACTCCTTTTGCTGTTCCTTCAGTTTGCAAAGAGTAACTTCAGTAAGTTTTGATTTGGAAAAAACAGTGAATTCTGTTTTATCCTTTACAAGTTAATTGGTGGTAAGTTATAAATAAGAATAAATAAATGGTCATGTTGAGCTGCTAAAAGATATTTTAAAAGTTGTTAGGTTTGATAGTACTGTGTTAGCATAATTCTCTTTTGGTACTTATTTCCAGTCCACAGATGAGAGATTTTAATCAACATTTAGCCAGTTATGCTTCACTCTCTTGGGTATCATCACTTTTTCCTTGATTTTGGTATTTTTTGACAAATGTGTAGATGGTATCAGGCAAAAGAAAATATGTCAAAATATACATTTTAAAAACTGAAAAAATGAATGATGTCTGGTTTTTTTTTTCCTATGCTCTCTTTTAGTGGTAAGGGAAAACATATTCACAAAAAATTATGAAAATTTCTATTAACTAAAAAATTAAATACCAAAAAATTAAATATGTAATGAATTTATTTGGTACTTTGTTTCATAAATTCAAGCTATCATTTGGCTAACAGTGAAACATTAAAACAGGAATTTGGAGTTGTATAATTATGGATAAAAATGAAAAATTATGAAGTCACACTAAGAGCTGAACTTTTTAAATTACAAATGAAAGCAAATGACAATTATAATTCACAATAAATAGTGGATTTTTTAAAGAATGTATAATGTGAGTCTTCCGAATTTTATTTATGCATCATTTTCCACTTAATTAGCTCTGGAAAAGGGAGTCAGTTCCAATACCAGAAATATGATTGAGAACCATATCAACATATACTAGCCCATCATCAATCAAAAGAAATATGAAGATAATCCAAAAGTCCCATTGTGTGTAATTCTGAAAAAGAGAATGTGTTCCAAATGCTGAAATGAATCAAAAGCTAAGTTTAATTCTGCCTCATCAACAATGTCTTACTCATATTGGATAGCACAGCTGTTTGTTTTATTTGATTTACTATTTTTGCACCTCTTGTGGAAGAAACAAGGTGTGTTTTGTTTTTGTTTTTGTTTTTGTTTTTTTATTTATTTGAGAGAGCGAGAAAGAGCACAAGCAGGGTAAAGGGCAGAGAGAGAAGCAGACTCCCCGTGAGCAGGAAGCCCGATGTGGGACTCGATTCTGGGAACTCCGCAATCATGACCTGAGCCGAAGGCGGACACTCAACCGACTGAGCCATCCAGGTGCCCCTTGTTTTGTTTTTAATGAAGATTGTGAAATTAAAAAATATACCTATTTGAAAAGGTGCTTTACCTCCATAGTTGCTATCAGTGTTCCTAATGTCCAATACTAAAAACTTTCTACATAAACAAGTATCTTCATTTTACTTTCCTGTTAAATTTAAATTTGGGGAGGGGGAAAATTTAAAAAAAAATTAAAAATAAATAAAAAATTAATTAATTAAAAATAAATAATAAATTGGGGCATGTGGGTGGCTCAGTTGGTTAAGCATCTGACTCTTGATTTTGGCTCAGGTCATGATCTCCGGTCGTGGGATTGAGCCCTGGGTTGGGCTCTGTGCTGGGCAGGGAGCCTGCTTAAGATTCTCTTTCCCTTTCCATCTGCTCCTCCCCTTCCCACCCTGCTCTCTCTCTCTCACTCTCTCTCTCTCAATAAATAAATAGATAATAAGATAAAATAAAATAAATTTGATGGGGGAGAACAGGAAGGGGAAAAAGTGTTTTGTTCACTGCACTATTTTGTTTGGTGTAGGGTTTAGGATTTGACAATCTCTTGTTAAACTACACTTTCTCCTGAATGAATCACAGAAGGGAACATCTTTTTAAATCCATCCACCCATTTTGGAGACGGAAACAACAAGGCTTCTGGAAAATTGCAGGTGTCAACATCTCAGAGTAGAAATAATGGTACAGACACGTGTGAATATTACAACTAACGAAACGGCTGAGAAAGCACACAGGTATGTGTGGCTATGCAATAATCTAAAAATCATGTGGTTGTTAGTCATGCCCGTGACTTTGGGTGGGTGACAAGGGGGTCACAGGAAGGGGAAGGATAGAGAGGTGGAGGTTGGAGATGAAGGAGGTTACATCAACCAATCATTATCAGGAAATAATGTAGGAGGTGATGTTTAGATTTCCAGTATCCTCTCCATCATCATGTTACCTGTCCAGTCAAATGAATAATAAAATGTAAAAGAAATAGAGAAGTTTTCTATAGCTGGGCTTCAGGAATCTAAAATAGAGGAGAGTGACTTAGGAAAGCATTTCGGGGATTGCCATATGGAAAATGATTAAGTGAGGAAAAGACTAACCAAGGAGCGTACAATGGAGTGAATACAGGGCTTTGAGAGAGACATTTTTGGAAGAAATAGAGTTAGAGTAGCTCTTTATAGCCAGTTAGTAAGAGATTTTCATGGAAGAGACAACATAAGTTCAGAGTTGCCTAATTTGCATGTTAGGTTGCAAAACTTTTGAAAATATAATAATATTCCAAGTAAAGCCCAGGCTGGGTTCCAACCTTGGCTGTGTTACTACTTGCATAACTAATTTAACCTTTCTCATCCTCAATTTCTTCATCTGTAACAGCATTAATCCTTCACCTCGTAGGGTTGTTGTACAGATTAAATGAAATAACCAAAGTAAAGTTTTTCATTTAAGTTGTTCATTAAGCTACAGTAAAGAGAGTTCATATTTGCATGGGAGCTCATAGTTTTTCAAAGCGCTTTTAATAAACACATTATCTTATTTGAAATTCCTAACAACTCTATGCAACAGTCAAGAATGATCGTATCAGATCATATCAGCTATCCTACTTAGAGACAAGCAAAGTGAGGCTCCAGAGGGCTGCTGGACTTGCAGCTCACGTTGTGAATGCACATCTGGGGCCACCCCCATCTCTGCCCAGCCCCCCAACCCCCTACCCCCAGTTCTGTGTTCTCTCCACTATGCCTTGTTGGGCACTTGAGCCCAAAAGCACTGGAATGGCAGTGTTGAACACTGTCGTCATTACTGTTCTGTCTGTCTACTGAGGGGAAAATCACCACAGCAACCTGAAAAAAATAAATAAAGCAAAACCCTTTCATTTAATGTGAGGCAAATCTGACAAAATCTAATATACTAATATCATTAGACAGCAGCTGAGCTGGAATAGAATAAGGTCCTACAGAGAATCACATGTTTTTCAGTTTTAATTAGTTAATCTTTATAAAACTTTTAGTACTGGTGACTGATAATCTATTTGATTTCTTTTCCTCCAAACTCCTAGTCATCAGCTGAAAGGAAGTGCTTACCTTATCAGCAGGAAGCACATTGATCTACTGAACTCATAACAAGGAAGAGTTAAAAGCTGTTGCTAGACTTGCTTACTTGTGAAGATAGTTTAAATCTTTTTCATAAAAGGACTTTGCTAACACTGTTTTTTGTTTTGTTTTCTTGGTCTAAAAGAAGCAAGTTACAAAATTTCAGAATGCACATACAAAAATTAAGTATAATCTATGTATGTTCTCTCCTCAAGGTTTTGGGTTGTCGGTGTCGGTTTTAAATAAAAGAGTCCGAATAAAAGCAAACCAGCAAGGAAAGAGCTAAATGGAATCACAGGCTCCAAGTTTTAAAAGTGCTTTATGTAGTTCCCTACAATTGCTCAAATGCAGTCTCTTCTTTACACTTGGCATTTTCTTGAAACTATGCTCCACAAACCAGTAGTACTGGGAGGGTGGCCAGCGTGGAACCCGCAAGGCCAAAGCCCACCGAGGCTGGAAGAAAAGGAACAGAGAACAGACCCAAACAGGACATCTTCACATCCTTATCCTTTAACTTCCAAAGGAAACACCTGAGAAATCAGCAGTCATGTCAAAAAAGGAGGTGAAAAGCCAAAGTACAGTAAAAGAATAAATTTTAAACACAATAAATCATGATGCTCACACACCTCATTAAAATGACTGATGCAGATTGTAATTGTTTTTCTATTACTCTAAATTAAAAATGTTCTCTCCTATAATACCTTGAGAGGTGCCTCACTACTTAGCCCAGTTTCCCCCTGACATGCTAGAGGGCAGCATGTGGAGGCAGTGGGGTTGCTGGAAAACATTGTCAATACGGATTCTTCCGGTGGGGCAGGTATGATGCAAAATGGCAACTAGGAGCTCAGAAGTGGGGGATGGTCCAACCCAAGGCAAGGTTGAACTATTTCCTGGAGTACAGAGGCCTCACTTCTGTTTCATCTATGAGATATGCAAATAATATAGGTAAAGCAATTTTGAACAGAGAAATTTAAGGATGGGGGTAGAAGGTGGAGGTAGAGAAAAATGTGAGTTCCCTAAAATGGCCGAAGTTGTCCAAAGGTGACTGTAGCATGTAGAATAACCACAAAAAGTCAGCAATTTTACCTGTTAATTCTGATTTTACCAGTTAATTCCCCAACAGTCTAAAAGTGGATGCTGCTCTCCTGGGATGCAGGAGAAAGGCAGATGGTAGGTATCTATCCTACTAAGAGAAAATATGAAAATCAGATCACTAGACTCTTTGGAGATAAGACCAAGGGTAGAGCCCTCAGAATCCATCTGATTTCAAGGATATGATCTGATCTTAATGATTTGCAGATTTTCTGGGATATTTTGTGGGTTAGCACAAGCTAGAGCAATCACAGATGAAACCAGAGAAGAAGATCAGATAATAAAAAGACCA
The DNA here is from genome assembly GCF_964656455.1 of Halichoerus grypus. Taxonomy (NCBI): domain Eukaryota; kingdom Metazoa; phylum Chordata; class Mammalia; order Carnivora; family Phocidae; genus Halichoerus; species Halichoerus grypus. The sequence goes on from NC_135717.1 coordinate 56,102,964, forward strand.
AGAAATGTGAAATTCTCCTGAGAATAAAGGAAGAAGAAGAAGACAAAGCAGGGTGACCCCAAGAAAGGAGAAAGTTCTCAAAAGCTGCAGATGCTCCTGTATTAGGGTGAAGAGTGTCCCCCAGAAATCACATCCACCTGGAATCTGTGAATGTGACCATATTTGGATACAGGGTCTTTGCAGATGTTACCAAGTTAAGATAAGGTCACACTGAATTAGAGTGGGGCTGATCCAATATAATAGGTGTCCTCATAGGAAGAGGGAAATCTGGACACAGACACACAGGAGGAGGAAGGCCACCGATGATGGAGACAGAGATTGGAATTATGCTTTTAGAAGCCAAAGAAAGCCAAGGATTGCCATCAACCAGCAGTAGCTAGAAGAGGTAAGGAAGGATTCTTCCCTAGAGCCTTTGGAGGAATGGCCCTGCTGACACCTGGAATTTGGACTTTAGCCTTCAGAACTTTGAAAATAAATTTCTGTTGTTTTAATCCTCCCAGTTTGTGGTATTTTGTTACAGAAGCCTTAGGGAAGCTAATGTACCCCCATTCTTTTCTTGACAGACAGGGTGGCCAAACTTGAAGACAGACACAAAACTATAGCCACTTTGAGTATAATATCTGAAGGAGTTGGGGTGTGTAAGCTCTCCCTACTCCTTCTTGTGTTAATTACTTCCTATTTATCACACTGAGATTGAGATAATGGTTGGTTAAGGATAAGGTTAGAAGATAGAGAAAGTTGGTTTCAGTCTCTTTGGGCTGCTATAACAAAATGCCACAGACTGAGTAGCTTATACACATCAGGAATTTATTTCTCAAAGTTCTGGAGGCTGGAGGACCGAGCTCAGGGTGCCCACATGATTGGTGAAGACCTTCTTCTGGGTCGCAGACCTCATGTGGCAGAGGGATTTCTTGGGCCTCTTTTTTTAAGGGCCTAATCCCAGAGCCCTCATCACCTTATCACCTCCCAAATGCCCCACCTCCTAATACCATCACCTTTGGGGTTAGGTTCAACACATGAGTTTTGGGGAGACACAAACATTCAGACTCAGCAAAGTCGACTGTTGAGAAAGCTACAGACAGACTTAGGGTCGGTAGCACAATAGGAGAAACACAAACTCAAGAACTAAGGATAAGGATTTTTAGCACTGAGTAACCAGTAAGGGTTTAAACAGTTTCCTCTTCCATGAGGACCTCATCTCAGGCCCAGACTTTCAGAAAATCACTTGTCTGACTGATTTCCATACAGCAATGGATATGGAGTAGAGTTGTCTCTTTTCAATGGTAGCGACAAAAAAAGAGAGAAAGAATAAGGCCATACCATGAAGTTAATGACTTGGAAAATAGAGGTGAGGAGCTCAAAATCGATTCTGTCCATAGTTATAAAATGACTTTTAAATGACTATATAAGATGTCATAGAAATATTCAAAATTAAGATTATCATAGCTATCTGACTCTCCAAGATATCCTGAAGCTGACTATTGAAGTATTTCACCTTAGTACACCATTAAAGAGAAATGAACCCAATGGAGCCATATTTGGGAACTTTTCACATTGTATAAATTTTAATTTCCTGTATATGAAAGGATAACAATCTTTCATTTTGACCCAGAGAAGTATAGCCAATCGCATTGTCTTTTAATTTTGATTAACTATGTCCTTTCTCTTCTTCATCTACTCATTCTGGCCAAATTAAACAATGGTTCCTCAGTAGCAATTTTTTGCTTATAATTCAGAGGTCAATCAATCACTCAATCTCTTTCTCTTATGCATTTTTTAAATTATCTAAGAGTTCTGAACAAAACAGATGAAAATAGTATAAAAATATCTTCCAAGGAAATGAAATGAGACCAAGGCAACTCAACTAATTTCCCCCAAAAAATGCATGCCTAGTCCTGCCTAAGGCTACTAATAGCTCCTTTATGAAATCCTCCAAATAGGCAAAGACTGAGGAAATGTGTTCTCTTGATGCGATTTCCAAGGTCAACACTCATACTTCTATTTAAAAATATGCATTCTAATCCTGCTTTCTTTTGATTTAATTGTTTTGGCCTGCAGTGTCCTTACAGGGAAAGGCTTATGAACCTCCCCGCATGGCTCTGCAGCATGCCCCACCACTGTTTCCTTCTCTCTCCTTCCCCAACTCCCAACCTTTCCTCCACAGCCAGGGTGCTCCATATCAACAAATGGACAGATGTGGGAGGGATATGACCTTGTCAACGGTCATATCCTCTAACCATCCAAGCTCTGTCCAAGCCTGAGACACAGGATCATTTTCTGTGATGATATCAGGGGTGAAGGCCACTTACAGGGCAAAGGCTGCAGGCATCCAGCCTGTGAGGTCATTTCCTTGGAAAGGGACAAATGTTTCTGGGGCAGAGCTCCAAAATTAACCCCATCGAGTGCTGCACTCTGTCCCCTATTGCTGACTTCCAGTCAAGCCAATCTATTTTGGGGGTGGCTGTCCTTTCACTCTTCACTGTAATAAAACTCCTGTAAACTAGTTTGGGTAACTAAACCATGATAACAGATTAGATGACCTCTGTGGTCTATCCTAGCTCAGAAGTTTAGGATTCCATCAACCCTAGGTAGCAACTCCCAAAGAGGAGCACTTTATAAATGAGTAACAGAGCAGATACTGTGTTGAAGGACAAATAACATCAGCTATTTTGAACTAGTTGTTTGCTAAGTAATGTGCTTCCCCCCATTATTGCTACTTGAACCTGAAGAAAGGAGGAATTGTGTAATTCAGTGGGGAGACCTTGGAACCAGAATATTATTTACTTGGGAAAGACTGCATATGTTCATTTTCAAACATTCCTATCCTCAATGGGAATTTAATTACAAAATTACCTACTATAAACTCCGACCATCTCTGCATTGCAATATAGCTTAATCTCTCTTGCAATGAATAGTTGTGAGGAAAACGGACTTGCTTTTAGGCAGAGTGCAGCTCTTTAAAACAGAGGCTTTGGAGTTCTATACCACACTTTGGTTTTGTGTCCTGATTCTAAAACTCTCTGGATTTGTGAGTTTGGGGAGGTTATTTAACTTCTCTAAGGCTCCTTCCTCAGTGTTCTTATCTGTAATGTGGGGATGATGATGCTTACTTCAGCACATTATTGGACAAAACATGAGACAATATTTAAAGCACTAACCAAAGGGCTCAACACACGGCAAGTATCACTTTTTTAAGATGATAATATCAACATTTTCAAAATAACATCAAACATTTTTTAAATAATTCTTTGGCCCAGTGATAATAAATGAGATATCAAATTACTTAATGCACCAACCATTTAAATCGTATTTTCATTTTCATTTCATTTCATTCATTCTTTATATGACAGTTTATTTTTATCACAATATCTTAAAATAAATTTAAAGTTACATTTAAGTACTAAAATCTCTATCACGTAGCTTGTAAATAGTCTATAGGTATAATGAGGAGAAAAAAAAATCAGGGACAAATGTATGAATGTCATTACTTATATAGAGAATGTGAAATTCTACTAAATCTTCTAGAATGTAGTTACTATCCTACCTCAGAGATTCACTCTTTGTTGTGTGAGTCAATGACATGGAAGGCTGGCACTCATTTCTCTGAGTACACAGGGGCACATAAAGAAATCAAGTCCTTGGATAAATAATGCCACAGAAAAATATGGCAATATATAAGTGAATGCTCAAAAAGAGAAACCTCTGGAGACAAGAATTAATGTTCTACCCTGAACATTGTGTTTGTTCTGCATTGGTTTAGTCATTTTTGGCTGCCACAAAATTTGAAACTATGAAAAAAAAAGTGTGGTTTCTTTTTTTCATGTTGTATGAAAGAGTGTGGAATCCCCTGGAAAGTACGTGCAATATCTATCAGGGATATTGTTGCTAGGGAACAAGAACACAAACAGAAGATTCAAGAAAGCCCTTCATTTGGCCCAAATCTCAAGGACTATTACAAATTGTGCAATATATGATTTGGGAAGGTCATAGCTGCTTGGGAGTTTTGTTTTGTTTTTTTTTTTTTCTTTTTATAACTGTTTCAAAGAGGAGCAATGGAAATAGAACTCAAACTTTTTCAAATAGTAGCGACATGGGAATTGGGATGTAAGACTCCTAAAAGGCCCTCACTTGGTTGCAAGAGTTAGAGCCAACATTAAATGAAGGTCAACTGTGTGTATGTGTATTTTCGGTTGTCAAGGAGGCAAATTATGTCAGGATTTACCTTTCCCACTCATTCTGAAAGGTCTGCATATGTTTAATGCTGCCTCTGATTACTAGGACCTCGCTGGAAAGGTTCTGAAGACAATGCAAAAAGAGGTGCATGATTTTCTTAGTAAATTATTATCTCAATCTTACAAAAGTGAGTTAATTTATAAACAGATTGTTTAAAATTAGCATCTTCCATTAAGAGCTTCTTTGCAAAAAAGATATAAGTGAGAATTTGCCATAAATAAAAATCAGACACAGTATCACAATGTAGAAATCTATGCTTTGGTTCTACAGGAAGACTGTGTTCATTCAGTCTCATGCTTAAAGGTTTGCTGTGAGTATCACAAAGACAAAAGTTCAAAATATCAAACAAGCTGAAGAGGCCAGGATAGGCAGGATAGGATATAACATGTGTAAATGTGAAAGAAAGCCTAGTCAGTGTTTAGGGAAATAACTTTGAACTTAAACACAACTAATGTTTCTTAAAAACTTCTCTTTTACTTAAATTTCTATCCAAATGGGACAGGATTTCTTTATCTTATATCCCACCCTAAAGAATAAAACAATCACAGGAGTCCATGTTTTTACCCATTTATCTTCACCAAGAGATTGCTAACCGACTTACTGAACAGAAGGCACCTTCTTGATTGTCAAGGAGGCTACTTTAAAGGCAGACTAGGACAGGTGTTTTAACACTTCTCTCTCTGCGACATTTTATCTATCACCACCCAGCAGGAAGTGACTATGAAAGCAATTCGTCACCAGCAAGAGAAGGGCCTCTGTCTGACATGAGAACCAGAAGGTGTGATTCACATCCCAGCCTGGTGAGCGTGCCCTGGATCTTTGCTGACCACAATTCATAAAATCACTTTCACGGCGAACATCCTACATCCAGATTGTTGTGAATTTTTGCATCATGCAGAGGCAAGGCTCAGGACAGACAACAGGAAATAAAATCCAAGTTCTTGCAATGGTTCTGACCAATTGATCTCTGACAACCTGTTCTGCTTCAACTCCCTCATTCCCTGGAGCTCAGTGTTTCCCAAATGTTTGGTCATTATTGCCTTTCTAGGGAAACTTCCTAGATATATTTTCCCAAGTTCTCTTCCATGGGATGTTAACATTACACATATACTATATGTTATGTATGATACATATCTGTGCTTTATCCATTAAATACAAGATTTTTTTTTCACTCTCCCAAGAACCAATTTTCATGCCCTTGAGGTTGACATTAAGAACATGTGCTCCAGCTGAAATCCTTGCCCATTACAAAATTTTGGTGGTATATCCCAAGCCTCCCTGCTTCTACTTAGAAATGCCTCCCTCTCCTAGATATTTGTCTGACTGATCAATTCTTGTTCACTCTTTAAAACTCAGCTCAAGTATCAAAGCTGTCTGGAGAGACTCTCAAAGTCCCTCAGGCTATCCTCCATCTCCTCTGCTCCCACAGCATCATGGATTATGGACTTATTTCTACAGTTGGTTTATTTGTCTGTCTCCCCTATTAGATGACTAACTCCCTAAAGTCAAGGATGCTGTCTCTTTCTCTGTTATGGGCTGAGTTGTTTCTGCTAAAATTCATATATTGATGCCCTAAGCCCCAGTACCTAGAATGTGACCGTATTTGGACATAGGGCCATTATAGAGGTGATTACATCAAAATGAGGCCCCTAGGGTGGGCCCGTAATCCAATCTGACTGGTGCCCTTTTACGAAGAGGAAATTGGGATATGTGAAGACACCAGGATGTGTGCTCACAGAGAAAAGGTCATGTGAGGACATACAGCAGGGAGGCTACTGTCTGCAAGCAACCAGAGAGGCCTCAGGAGAAACGAAACCTGCCAACACCTTGATCTTGGACTTCAGGCCTCCAGAACAGGGAGAAATAAATTTCTGTTGTTTAAGCCACCCAGTCTGCTGCATGTTCTTATGGCTACTTGAGCAAACTAATACACTCTCTATACTCTCAACATCAAGCCCAGAACCTGGTAGTAGAAAAATAAATATGCTGGTTGGTTGGTTGGTAGGTTGAACAAATGAAAAATACGTTCTTGATAAATTCCTGCTTCCAGAGGCTACATGCAGTCACTATAACATGATGCACAATTGCAAACGATCTATTCTGTGGAGAGCAGGCCCAGAACCCCCCCAAAGGGCCAAGTTTATTCACCCTCACCCCGGAAGAGGGATGAGCCAGCATTCGCATATAAGGCAAATGGATAATGTTATTACAAAAGATAAAACCTTTGTCCTCAAAGGGTGAACCTCTCAGAAACCCCAGCACATATACTCTAAGTCATAAAAGGAATAGAAATTACCAATGAGAAGGAATTCCCCTGAAAGACCAAAAGTAAACAAAGACAATTGAGAAGACCATGTGAGGGAAAGAGAAGTAGACAGAAGGTCTAAAAGAAACATTGCTGACCTCCTGGAGGTTCTTTGCCAGGGCTCTAAAATTATATTTTTTTAAAAATATACTCAAGTATATACTCAAGTAAGTACTCAAGAGGGGACTGGCTCACGTTCAAACCAAGCCAGCCATGGAGAAGGGGAGCCATGTTCTCCCCAGCTGATTCCCCTCAAGGCTTGAGAAATCTCGTTAACAGCTAAAAAGAAGGCAAAATGGAACCAGCCCCCATTCAAGAGGCTGATGTCATCTATCTCACCAAAGAAAAGGCCACACTTTCCTTTGTGAAAACCCAGGGTGACATCACCTCCCGATCACATGCCACTTAGCCCTTCCCCGGCTATTCCCAGCTCAGGGGTGCTCTCCCTTTGCAAATGTCACTCTTTCACTCACAAAGCTCCTTGACCTTGTTTGTATGCTGGATCCCACTGCCTATAAAAGAAGGCCTCTGGGAGGGATGGCCAGAAGAGGCGAGGGGTGTGCACAGCCAACCGGGAGGGAGGCCTCTATTCACACAGCTTGCAGAGAGTTCTCTATTCCCTTCAGCAACCCAGATGGAGGCCCCCAAGGCTGAATTCAGCCCCTGGACAATGCTGTCAACACTGAATACTGTGAACCCTTTAGCCAGGCAGGGCAACTGTGGCCATTTCTTTCTTTCCAGAGTGGGATTCTCTTTGATGGTTTGCATAAAGGCGAGGCAGTGCGGTTTAATCTCACATCTACAGAGCCTCTTTAAAAATGGGCCCACAAATAAAGCCTGATTGTATATCCATGTTCTCAAAGCAAATAGAAGATTTGTGCAGTTGACAAAGAAGCACATTTTGAAAACAGGCTTATTTATTAATTGGCAAAATAAATGAAGTGTGGGGCGGGGGGAGGGGGTGTGGATTCTCCCTCAGCAGCAATGCTCAGGAAATGATACCAGTGTAGATTCTGAATTCTCAGTGAAGAGCTTCTTGGAGTTCTTACTGCACAGTTTGGAAAAGAGCTAGGGGGCGGGGGATGAGCACCTTAAATTAGATATCTCGAATGAAAAGAGGCTACAGGTTTAAAGGCGCTTCCTTCCGGCCAGGGAAAGAAAAGCAGCATCAGTGTTAGAGTCAGGCTGGGTGTCCTGGGCCCTGGCCTGAAGGGTCTGTGCACAGATGAGCTTCTTGAAATACCTTCACCTACACATGTGCACAAACACGTGTACTCAACAATATGCCTACTATACTGTCACACGGAGACCAGTTGTTTAATGTGTTTTGGATTTTGTCTTTGTTTTGTATTTATTTACATTTTGTGTTTTAGTTTGTATTTTGAATCCCGCCACATGGCATGTGGCTTCAGTGCTTTAAAGTCCTACTAGAACTGCTCTCCCTGAAATCTCAAGGGTTTAGGGGAAAGAGAGGGTGTGGCCCCTATCCCTGCCTGAGCCCCTAACTGTGAGTGACCTGAGTGACCAGAACGCTCTGGCTGTTACAGCTCAGCTCGCGACCTTGGACCCCAGCCACACTGGGTTTGGGGTGCCTCATACTTACCCTGCTGTCTCCCACCACAGGGGCCTTCTTCTACCGGAAATCCTTTTCCTTCTCCTATTTGCCTATGTAATTCCTGCCTATTCCTAGATTTTAGTTCAAAGGTCCTATTCTCATGCAGGACTTCTCTGACCTCGTGTCTAGATCAAATTCCCTTTTATGAGCTCCCATGGTCCTTATCACACTTCTGACTTTATGTTGACTTGTGAGCATATTGCTTGGTGGCTATTTCTCAAAGACACCCAGTGGAGCTCTATAAAACCAGGAACCAGGCCTGTGGGTGGGAGTCACACCCCGGCCCCAGCCCTAGCACAGTACCCAGCCCTAAACAACTCCTCAGTATCTGTGGAATGAACACACGGGTGACTATGAAATCAGATTTATGTCTTCGGTCCATCTCTGCTGGGTAAGAAGTGGGAGAGCCTCTCCTATCAAAGACCTCTTCTCTGACCCTAGTCTTTTCTGTTGGCCCCACTCCCCAGACTACCTCAAGTTAAAGATCAAGTCAAAATGCAGAGTAGAAACTCTGTGTATATGAAGCATTGCATAACTGTAGTATATGATAGTTAATTTTGCACAGATCTACACCACTAACAATCCCCTTCCAGAAGGTTCTTCCCAGGTGTAATTTATATATAGTGGGCAGCACAGAGTTAAAAAAAAGTTCTGGTCCCATATGGCAAAATTTTGTTTTACAACTCTGATTCCAAGCTTAGCAAGTTGTCACCAATTGGGAGAAAGTTGTGAAATAGTAAACAGGAAAAGAGAATAGACAGAGAGTGTCTTTGACTCTCCCAAAGAAAGACAGATTCCAAATAGAACTGGTAGAAAAAAATTTTCCCAAAACAAACTCAGAGCTTTCAGCAGAGGATTCAGCCACGTCTAGCATGTTGGTTGAAAGAATCTAGTGATACAGTAATCCAGTCTAGCCAATAATGACCATAAAATCGTACTCCTTAGTGTGGCCTTGCAGGTAGGATAGCTAGAACAACCTGGAAGGGAGAGGAAGGAACCCACCGAGAAGAAAGGTATTAACCAGCAACAGCAAAATCACTGCTCCTAAAACCCTCCATCCTAAACACATGGCAGAATTACTTAGGGAGATTTTTTTAATTAGCCATTGTCAAGGTCCCACCGAAGACGAACTGAATCCTGTCTCTGAAGGCTGAACCTGGTACATGCGTTCTCTTTACAACTCCCACGAAATTCTAATGTGTATCTAGGGCTGGGGACCTCTTCCCTAGGCCCTGAGTCTCCACCTCCTGGTTAGCATTTCTTCCTTTCCATCCTTCTGTCTCGCGTGAAAGTTTTCCTCCCCTTTGGATCTTTCGGAAGCAATAAAGTTTTCTTACAGAAGCCCCAGCTCGTATCCTCCTGACATCAAAAGAGTGAGGATATTATTCTGCTCTTAGTACAGTGCGCCCTTGGAGCACCTTAGAAGCTTTCTCTAGTCTCCAGAGATGCTGTCTTTCTCCTATTTTATGTCTTCAGCCTTAACATCTGCTCTCACCTTGCTCCTCAAAGTGTGGTCTACAGAGTAGCACCATCAGCAGTCCCTGGGAGCTTTTTAGAAATTCATTTAGGATTCATGGGCCTTACCTCAGGCCCCTGTATCAGACTCTGTATTTTAACATGCAGTGATTCACATGCATGTGAAAGTCTGAGAAACGCTGTTCTGGAAAATATCCACAGCCCTTGAAAATCTGGGTCATTTCTCAAGGTGTTCCTGTGTCTTCTAGGTTTTTTCGCACTCTTCTCTGGTTGCCTTAGAATCACGCCATCTCTGAATCACAGAATACTAGAGATGGACTGTATTATACAGATAAATCAATCCAGTCCCTTCACTTAACAAGTCAATAAATTTACATTTCAAGGTTAAATCCACCCCCTCGGTGAAGAGAACAGGCCAGAACTCCCACAGGCTTAATTATCATAGCTCGTTCACTTTGTGAATTCCTAATCTGTATTTCAAGCTATAAGTAGCTCTGTGGATTACCACTGAATATTTTTAAATACTGAAGGCCCCATACTTGTATTTTAACAGTAATACACCCAGTCTCCAGCTCATGTTAACAGAACATCTAACACTCTTAAGTATACAGTAAGGGTATTCACTTCTGTACAGTGCTAAGATTCATATAATAAAAGGACTATGATTTTAACAACCCTCAAGAGTCAACCACAATCCACGTTTATGTGTGCTCGCCTTGGGCTCACCCCTGATTCGGACAGTAGGGCCACTAACGTTTAGCTATCTCTGTGTGATAATATTCCAATTCCACTTCTCTTTCAAATTGACTGAAACAGACCAGCGAGTCCTAAGACCTTGGTTGAGAACTCCTACGATAATAGTCACAAGGACTGTATTTGTTAGGTGTGGATCCCTTTAGGAGAGTGGTTCTCAAACTTGAATCACCAGGGAGACTAGTTAAGATGTGGATTATCAGGCTTCCGTAGGTCTGGGAGGGGGCCTCAGAATGTGCACTTCTCACAAGTTCCGGGTGATGTTGATACTGCTCTTGGGTGACCGTATTTTGAGAACCACTGCTCTGGGGCCTCCTCTCATTAGACTGGGCCACATGAGGTCAATCTCCAAGTTCTGGAACTCTCATTAAACATGAATGCTCATCCTCAGAGGAATGATTATCTCTACGTGCTTTCTGAACCACCAGTTCATAGGTGGGTGCTGACATGCCCCGACTCTGTTTGGCAGGTACAACACACGCCCCGGCTGAGTGTGAGTTCTCTACTCCTGTCCCCCTCTCAGCCCAGTGCCCCCCCTTCTCTCCCAGAGTGACTCCCATCCTTGCCCTTTTATCCTTTTATCCCTCCCACCCCCCATCATTCCTTCTCTGCTATGTCAGAATAAGCCTTGAATCTCATTCCACTCCACTCCCCTGGGAGACTCTAATGCCACCTGGCTTGCCACACCCAGCTGTAGGTTTTACCCCACTAGAAACTTCACTCTGCTCCTTGGCAATTTATTGTTCTCTTTGGCAATTTATTGTTGCAAAGATGTCAGCAGCTATTCACGGCCCATCCTCTCTTAACCCTACCCGGATTAGCTCTCCCAGAGCCACCAATGACTGAGGAAACGGTCCAAGGCCTAGCACCAGCTTACTGCCCATGTTCCAGTATTCATAGGTGGGATTGGTTCCAAAGAGAGAATTGGGAAAGGAATAATTCTTAGTCAAACAGCAACTATCAAATACAACGAAGATCAGCACGGGGCTTACCGTGAATGAACCACTGCATCTGAAATCCTTTCTCATGGTGACTGACCCCATCGGTGTAGAACAGCACTTGAAGCTTGGAGCCTGTGGTGCTCCCTGCGGGTGGCATATCTGCTCCACAGTAGCGCCCGATCCGCCGGGGGCCGTCATGGAGCTGAAATCAAGGAGAAACTTCCCAACGTGAGAGACTTCACATGGCTTGTCACATGGAAAAAAAAAAGCAGAGTCTGCTCATGTAGCAAAAGCTGCTTCTTGGCTGAAAGGTTGAGGGTAAATCTGCTGAGATGGTTTGAGCACAGGAGGCTTCACATAAGCATTAAAAATAGACAAATATATAGAGAGAGTTTTATGGGTGATTCCTAAGCCCAATAAAGCTGGAAACCCAAATATTAATGTTTGGTTTTAGGTCAGCCTAGTAAGCTCCCTCGAAAGTGTAAATCCAGGCACAGAATAAGGAAATGGTGGCCCGGATGAGATGTGTTCACACATTAATGACACATGAGAGACGTTCAGTGAATATCAGTCTTATAGTTGTAAGATGTACAAATTTTTAAATAAATACTAACTATAAAAATTTAGACATTTTAGAAAGCTATGTAAAAGGTAAATACGAAAATTAATCCCACTGAAGATAACCACTCTTAATATTCTGTTAATACCAGAACTTTCTCTTACCAACATTTTTTTTTTCGTTTGCTTATATATGTACATATACACACATGAGTCCAGGTGTATATGTGTGTGTATAAATTCAGGCTACACATTTAATTGTGTTCCCAGTTTTACTCTAAGTATGTCACTCAGTAGTCTATGTAAACATTTTTAATGGTGGCGTAAAATGCTACTAATACTGTGTTGTAGTTCATTGAGGACATTTCCAATTTTTTTGCCAATATGAGTATTTGTTTGATATTTTAAATGTCCCTCAGGAAAGATTCCTGTAAGGGGAATGAATCAGAGAGTATCATCTTTTATGGCTCTTGATATATATCATTAAATCTCTTACCAGAAAGTTTATACCAATGTACCCCCCACTAGTACTTTACTGAAATGGTTCTTACAGGGGACCTTGGCAATCACGACTGCTATTATTTTTAAAGCTGGTGCTGATAGGAAAATTTTTTTGGTTTTATAATTGTCTTAATTCATGTTACTTTGAGGTTGAAGGTTTTTCACACTTACTAGGCATTTATATTTCTTCCCCTGGAACTTTTCTGCTGAGGTCTTTGCCCACTTTCCCACTAAACTATTTGTACATCCTGTCATGCACCATTTATCTGCCTCATTAATTTCATCAGATACATACCTCTAAACTAAAAAAAATAATAATAAGCTTCTCTGCCATATCTCTCCAATCAAGAAATAATGATAGTTGAAAAAGATCGGCTCCTCGTTACTCAAGCTATTGTATTTTCTTTTAATCCACTAATGTCTACATTGCTGTCTACTTTGTTCTAGTTACCCTTGGAATGAACAGTCCATCACAACAAAATTGAAAATATTCAATTGTAGACTTATGGATTTCCTTGATTATTCTGTTATAGAGCATACATATGTAAGAGTATGTGTGAGTTCATGTGTTTGCATGTGTCTGTAGGTAAATGTATAATCTGGTTTTAATACATTCCAAATTGACAAAATTATTATTATTTTAAAAATCTATTCATTTAATTTGAGAGAGAGAGAGAGAGTGCGTGTGAATGGGGGAGGGTAGAGGGAGAGGGAGAGACAGAGGAGAGAAGCAGACTCCCCGCTGAGAGCTGGACCCAGGGCTGGATCCCTGGATCCCAGGATGCTGAGATAATGACCTGAGCCAAAATCAAGAGTGAGACACTTAACGGACCAAGTCACCCAGGTGCCCCAACCAAATTGTTTTTATTTACTGAAATATTATGATATAAAATAGTGTTTTAAACATATTGGTTGAAGCATGGAAAAAACTCTATCATCAAATTCTACAAAGCACCCCCATGGAGCCTTCCCTAATCCCTATAGCCAGTCATAAATTAGTTTTCCTTTGAAACCCCTCCACTTTTTACTTGTGCTTCTTTGTAGAAATGGTCACATTCCTTTGTATTCTAGTTACAGGCATGTGTGTCTTATCTCCCCTACTGATTATGAGTTTCCTTAGAGCCTGGACCACCTCTCCCAGTCTCCTCTGCCTCGTAAGTCAAGGGCAGATTCCCAGTACATCTTCAATGAATGAACACAATGGTTTCCCCTACAACTGCATTTGTTTCGATGGGAATTAATCTGCACTATTACTTGAATCCTGCATAGTTAGATACATATTAAGGTCTTACAGTCCTAAATTTCAGCATGTTCCTTGTAGGCAACAAAGAGTCTGGATCCTTTGTGGCTGCTCTGTAGAAGGGGGTCGGGGATCAGGCAGGGCCTTGTTCAAGGTCATAATAAATTACAGATTTCTAAATCTTGGCCTGTCTCATTGAGTTCTCAAAACTAGCTGCTCATCAGGTATCCATGTTTGTGATATTTGGGGGAAGTTCAGCAGAGAAAGTGGGAAACTCAGAAGTCCGTTATATAACTCACCCTTAGGTAGTAAACCTCAGCGTTTTAAGCGAATGAATAAAGAGGAAGTTTATTTTTCAGGATTATCACTTCAGCTTCCTTTTGATTTTTTACTACTGCTGCTGCTTTGATGAGGTATATTTATTAGCAAGTGTCTGTCTAGATAGTTGACAGAAGCCATAATGAGGCAGCAAAAATGAGGGAAAGAACAAAGCAACACAGAAAGAAAACGGGACAACAAAAAAATCCTTCCCTTCTGATGGCAGGTCCCCCCATCTCAGGCAGGGTGTGGACGTGGGGGAGGAGGGCCATGCTGCACTCTGTTTACTCCTAAGTTACTGCATCGCCTTAGGATATTTATCCTAGCTTCAGAGTTTTGTTTTGTTTTGTTTTGTTTTGTTTTTTATTAACTCCAGTGTACCAATTCCAATTCAAAACTAATTAATACAAAAATAAACATACTGTTCCCAAGCAGAGGTATAATAAGCAAGAAACACTCTACTATTTTCCACTCCAGAAGGCTCATTCTTAACTTTGGGTTGTAGTTCGGTGACCAAAACTTTAATTATTTCATCTTTATGCAACAAAACACAAGGTAAGATTTCTCTATAACCATAATTGCTCTAAGCTTGATGGATCTTCTGAAACGGTTGTAGTGACATTTTGAGGAACTGCCTTCTAGATTCTACACAAGGTCATAAGCAGTACAGTATTTTTGCTTCCCCAGCTCAGCAAGGTTAAGAAACCTGACATTTTCACATAACTTGGAGGGGATTTTTTTTTTTCTTCCTTCCGGATAGGATTACCTCATTGAAGGAGAGCCCCTGAATCCCAGTCTTTCTTAAATAACACATTGTGAATGGGATGGGGGGTGGGGCGGGGGCAAAGGGAGCGGGTTTGGGGGGAACACTGATGAATGACAATTAGTCTCTTTTAGCCTTTGGAGGGGAGAGAGTGATGCATTGAAATAAACATCAAATAGACATTGATGAAAATGTTTAAATATGTCAAATAAATGAATTAATTAATTAGTGTAGAACAAAACCTCTACACAAAAACACCTCAACCCCCAATTTTATGTCCTTCTAAAGTTTACACTTAATTAAATTAGGCTTTTTTGTTTGTTTGTATTCACACAGATGGCTAACGTCACCTCTACAATTCGTTCCCGCGTAAATTTACCACACAAAAAGGAACAGTCATTTTTCAAAGTACACAAATACTGGTTGCCATGGAAACCAGTAGGCCCCTGCTACTCCTGAGCCTGTTGTCAGAGCAGAATGCTAACCACAGGACGCTCCAGCTGTGACTCAGGGCGACTGCTGGCAAGCATGCTGACTTGGTCCTGCTACGGGTATGATTTCCCCTGCTTTTAGAAAGCCTAAAGATCCACTCGGTCCAAACAATACTCGAGCTTGGAAAACAGTCCACAAAAGGAAACTAGCAGAAATTAAGAAAAAGAAAAATCGAGACTCTCACTTTAAATATGCAGATCTAATTTGTACAACTGTATTGAGAGGTGGTTTTTTGTTAAATATTTGAAATGCTGCATCCACCTTCTGGTTGGCCATTAAATGTATCTTTGAATGTAAATATGTTGTATACATACAACCTCCTGTGTAGAATCTTTTCAGTTATTCTCTTAAGGAGACTATTCATTTAGGACTGATGTGGTTTAGGTCTCCCTACCCCCCACTTCACCCTGAAATATCTCAACCACTCTTCGGACACTCAAAGAGGAAGGAAATCTCTTGCCTAAGCCACATTTACCAATTTCTATCTACTTCCTTTGCCTGGGTTTGATAATTTGGCACACACATAGTTTATGAGGCCATTAGTGACTTCAGACTCCAAGTGCAATATGAAAGGATCCGTGGATCCCTTCTAACTATTAAGAACCATACATACAAGGCAGAAGATATAAAACTGAGGATACATCACTGACAGAGAGAGGTGAATTTTTCTAAGAGTAAGGGTTCTGTAGGTACTTTACGAATCACTGAAACTCAAGCCTGGAGGAACCCAGAGTCAGCTAATGTGTACTTCAACTTGTTCCCTCTATGGGAATCAACTTTATGAACTGCAAGAACTCTCAGAACAGAAATGTGCTTTTCAAGGTCTTCTTTGCTGCTCAATTGTTTTTATGATTTTGAAAATTTATGACTTTAATGAATGAAATTATAATTAATTGTTTCATATATATGAGAATGGGATGTATAGATGACTTCTTTTCTACACCCATTTTGGAATTGCAGTAACAACCAGAACTCCACCCTTTCTATTTTAGATGAGCATCTAATTCATACTTATTCTAATTCATACTTTTTCTTATTTCCTTGAAATTTTTCTGATATAAAACTTTTTTATAGTGGATGACTAATTTTAAGAATTAAATATAGTCCAAATAGAGAAATAAAATCAAGAGTCTCTTTGGGATGATATTATTAAAATACAGAGAAACTTCGGGAAAAAATTTTTTGGCCCATTTTCTATTATAAATCTTTAAAAACTTAAAACAAGTTATCCTTTGGAGTTTAACATGTATTGAAATAATTCGCCTGCCATGAGGGAGAATTCTAGGTGTAGCAGAGAAACTCCTAATATTTATAGAGAACTAAAATTCTAGTCAGTGTAAAGAACATAGTTAAAATTTCTGAGAACTATACTCAATGAGTTTATAGATTAGCTTTGCAAAGTCACCGTCACTAACAGATTATATTCAACTGCAAGCAGGAAAGTAATTTCCCTATAAGAGCATACTAAGAGTATATTAATTTTGATCAGGTTGTAGGCATACAGTCCAGTCTAGCTCTAAACTTTGCTTAGAATATAATCTCGTGAAAATTACTTCCTTTCCCTAGCTAAAATTTCTTTATAAATTTGGCACCATAATAGTACTTATCTCATAAGTACTATTGTAAACAGCAAATGAGACAGACCACGTAATAGGTTGAGTGTGAGACCTGGCATATGGAATGTGCTTAAATTGTTATTTTAACTCTTGGTCAGAGGCAAAGGGAACCAACATTTTTTTCCAAAGAAACCATTCTAGAAATAGCTTTGAGAGAAAAATATGATGGGTATAGAGAACTTGAGCTGACTCACGTAAGACATTTCACAGAAATCATCCCTGGCAGACCAGACAGGGAAGCAGTGAATCAATGAATCACTTGTGAGGAGACGGACGGCCTTTGCTTGCAGCATGTTGCTATGACAACGGGGTTCTGTGTGGACACTGAGGCCATTGCCCATGTGCGGGGCGCATAGCCCAGAGCAAACCGTACTGTGGGGAAGAGCGTAAGCATGGTGTGCCTGTTGGGGTGGAGGGAGATGGTGGATCATAACAGGATGGTGGCAAAAAGAACATTAGGAAATCAGTCAAGGCTTCCCTGGGGACCTGGAGAAGGGAGGGACAAATGGTAGGGAAAGTGGCTCTGCACATGTTTCTTCTTGTTGCTGCCTCCTCACCCGTGGCTGTCCAGCCAGCCTGCAGCTCTAGCTGCGTCACCACTGGCCCTCCAAAGGGTGGGAGCTGGTGAATTCTTGGGGCATTTCTTCAGATTTTCCCCCATCCCCCCCCCCCAAAAAAAACAACTATAACGGGACCTATGAGAACTGCCTCATGAAAGTAGTTATTAGGAATGTTGATGCCAAAGTTTACACACATATCTCCTGGATAAAACTGGAACTTTCAGCTTTTACTTTAAATTTGAAGGTCTTAGAAATGTTCCTGTAACAACAGTAGAAATTGCCAAACAAGATTCATAGAGTAGGGTAAAAGTCTCCCATCGTGGATGAGAAAAGCCTAAGGGGGTAAAAACTTAATCTAATTGTGGAGGGTAAATTAGGCAGATGTTGAAGATGAAAGCTAATAGACAGAGCGTTGTAGACTCTGGTTGGCTCCTCGATGGCCCCAGGAGGCAGGGTCCTCCATCAGACACGTGGCTGTGCACAGTGCTCTCTGATACACAGGCACACATCTTCCCCCATGGCACAGGAAAAGCCACGCTGCCATGTGCTGACAAGGTGGGGCAGGAAATATGAAATACCCATCTAAAATTAAACAATTACTCATAACGCTGGGCTTTGCATGACAGCAAGAAATCCATCGAAGACCACATTCTGAGTTATTCTGTGTCACTCTGAATTAGATGTCTGTCTCACACACAGATGAGATGGCGTCCTTACCATGTGGCAGGTTGCTGCTATTCCCTTTTAATAGCGCACTGACATTTTTATTTCTGCTTTCTGTATATTTCTCATGTTAGAAGCCACAAAGCCTGGTTTGTTTTTTTCTCTTTTTAAATCATTGTCTAATCACGGATGTGTGCAAAGATTTAACTACAAGAATGTTTATCTCAGCATTGTTTATAATAGTGGAAATTTGACAAAGATTCTAAATGTTCCACATGAATAAGTGGCCATATTGGGATGGTGGAATGCGCCATTTTGTAAATGATGTGGCTTTATAAATAACTTGGAAAATTATTCACAAGCTATTGTTACCTGGAAAAAAGTTATTATAGGACAGTCTGTATAGAATGATCCCCTTTGAATATTAAAATAAAATATATAAGCCTTGACTATAGGAAATAAATACCACCAAAAATTATTAGTAGGGATGTAATTTAGGTTATTTTTATTTTATCTAGGTTTTTCTATATTTTCCAAATGTCCTGCAATGACTATGTATTCCTGTGTGATCAGATAAGTTTATTTTTTCAAGCATTATCTTTGGGGACCTATTGACACAGCAATGTAGATATGCGTTGGTAATGCTTTTCCATTCTCAGAATTCCATACCCTTTTAGGTTCTCAGCTACCCAGCTGGTCTACTAAAAATATTGTACTGTCTATCTCCATAGTCTTTTATACATATCTCAAGATTATATGTGAAAATTAGTCCATTAAAATGTTATTATATAAGGTAATCTCCTTCTGCATTAATTTAAAACCATATTTTGTCCCTAATGCTTCCTTTTTTTTTTATCATAAATAGGTTTTGATTATTAATTAGACTAATTCTCTATTTTAAAAGAATTCCTTCAGATGCTCAGGGACTAAAGACTTCTCACAAACTAAGTTCTGATAGTCGCTGATGGAGCCCTAAATGCCTAATTGCCTCCCTAGTGGTAAGTGAGCTGCACTGAAAGCCAAGCCTACTCTCCCATGGGAACATGAGCATTTAATTCCAAGAACGGCAGTGTTCCCTCTGCCAACTATACGGCCACAGCAAAACACTAAGCATCTTTAAAAAATTATTCTGCCTCCTAAAAGCCTCACCATCTGCTAGAGGTGGACTCAGAAACAGGGAGAAATCTGCTTCACAGAATGACAGGAACTCATAAAACCTGGAGCTGGAAGGACCTAGGGTACTGCCATGCAGACTCTTCCCCAAGTGAGGGAAGAAGTAGGGGAAAGCCTATTAAATAAATAGTAAATGTAAGTACTGAAGGGTCAACACAGCATTTTTTTTTTTTAATTCTGAAATGTTGCAGTTGGAAATCTTTCCTAATTTAAAAAGGAGACAATCAAGATAATTAACCCAAATCCACAACAGTGATTCCTAATTTTAAAACTTAGCATTCTGAGCTCTGCGTTCTTATTCAAGCCACGTGCCTGTTAGTTGCCAGAAGGGACCCTCCATGCACTTGCTGACTCCGGCCGCCCTGAGGAGAGAGCGAGGTGAGCACCACCAGGGAAGGAAGTGAGGATAGAGAGCAATTTCAAGTTTTGAGCCTCTGATGTGATTTCTACTGTCTTCAGGGTAGGGTAGAAGCTATCTGTAGGTCTGATTATCATTCATCCTCATTCTGTTCTTCATGTTTGAGAGACTGGAGAGAGGGAAACACACAGAGTTTCTTTTGAATCCAAGAGCAAAGGCTATCTTTTGAAGGCTACTGTGTCTGCCTCATTAACTGCAGCAAATTAATGCAATCACATGAAAATTCTTCATTGCAAGGGATGGTCAGGAAAGATCGGCGTTTCCTTTTGAGGAAAGGGATTTTGATTACACGGAGATAAATATCTCTCCTTTTAATTTTTTATGATTAAAAAACACACTCTACTTGGGCAACCCTGGAGTATTAAATTTCTTATAAAATGCTTCTTGTTACTCTTAATGCTAATATGAAGTATTTGGCTTAATTAATCAATAGATACACTTCATTCTAAACTTTTGAATACAGATCATGATTAAGTATAATCCTAGACTCATATCTGGTATGGAGACATAAACTCAATTGTTTGGTGTATTGTTGTCCCTTTCTAGGAGTGTTTCTGGATAGCAGTTGTCCTCAGAATTAAAATAGCTTATCTCTGAATTCTAAGCAAAATGGCAGGCGTCCTAGAAGCAAAGCAGGAAGCATGACTCATCTGCCCGGGGAAGTGTTTAAGGAGGTGCCATATGATGAAAGTCAGCTCAGACCCTTTGCTGCTAAGACGTAAAATCTCATCTGCTTTTCTCCAACTGGCAAATGGGATTTTAACCACCACGCTTCTTAGATTCAGATATAGAATCCCCGTGGCTTTGGTTGTAAGAAATCTGAGATGCCAGGGGACAGAAGCCCTGCTTTCATTACATGGGGCCAATCTATGTTCATCACAACTGGAAAGGCTGTTTTGGAAACTATAGCTCTCCATTGACTGCAAAATATTTTAGAGAGCAAAAATTAATCCATCAAATTGTGTTTATATTGAAATCATCATAAATAATGTTTATGAGCACTTAATAAATAATATTTATTAGCTGAATATTATTCTAAGCCCTTCATATGTGTTACCTAATTTTAAAATTCCTAGCAGCTCTATACAACAGGTACCATTGTTATCCCCATTTTAGAGTTCTGGAAACTGAGGAATGTAGAAGTTTAGTAATTAAACTCCTCAAGAATAATTTCTTCATTGTTTCCTTCATTGATAATTCTATTTTTAAAATAGGACTTGTTAAATTCAAGGATGCAATAAAGTCCTTATTCTCCGTAATAATGGAGAAAAAAATAACTTCTAAATTATAATGATCATATGCAGAACTCCTGTTAGTCAATGGAATCAATATATTCTTCATTATATTTAACAGAGCTTTGAGTGAAGTGACTAAAATGTTAGCTTTATCATTTATTCTTGTCAAATGCATCAATGAAGCAGGCTGCAGACAGAAAGCAAGAGGGAAATTAGATGTCTTAAGAAATGAACCATTAGGGGATGCCTGGGTGGCTCAGTTGGTTAAGCAGCTAAAACTTCACTAAAACTCCACTAAAACTTCAGCTCAGGTCATGATCCCAGGGTCCTGGGATCAAGTCCCACATCAGGCTCCCTGCTAAGCAGGGAACCTGCTTCTCCCTCTGCCTGACACTCCTCCTGCTTGTGATCTTTCTCTCTCTCTCTGACAAATAAATAAATAAAATCTTTAAAAAAAAAAAAAAAAGAAATGAACCATTAGGGGCACCTGGATGGTGCGGTCAGTTGGGTGTCCCAACTCTTGGTTTTGGCTCGGCTTGTGATCTCAGGGTCATGGGATCGAGCCCTGCGTAGAGCTCTGCACTGGGCGTGGAGTCTGCCTGAGATTCTCCCACTCCCTCTCTCTCTGCCCCTCCCCCAACTCCCTCTCAAAAAGAGAAAATGAACCATTAATTATATCTCAGCTTTTTCTTCACCACCCGACCACCCCTACGCCCATCTAATCGTTCGTCCACTTCTGCTGATTTTACCTCCTAAGTGCTCTTGAATCCCCAGCATGCGAGGAACTGGTGTCTCTCTCACCTGGACCGCAGCAACCCCCTTACTGGATCTCCACCGTTACCTTGACCTCCCTTCAATTTTCTCCTGAAGCCAGAGTTTTTAAAGGTGCCAATCTGAGCATGCCATTTCCCCGCTCACACTCCTGAAAGATCTCTTGCTGCTCTAAGGGCGGTCCCTGAAACTCCTCACACACCCTCAGTGCTGTGCTATGCTTGCAGACTCCAGCCTGCCTGGCAGCCCCACGCTGGGCCGCGGCCACCCTCGACTTCCCGTGGTTCTGACAAGGATTTTCTCCTCCAGTGGACTCAAGCCAGGCTCCTCTGAACCTTCTTCCTGACTACGCCTCGACCTTTGCCGATAAAAAACACAGACTGTCGGCACACATGATTTCATCCACTCACTCCCTCCCTTACCCAAATTAAAAGACTTAAACACTAACATAGTTTCTAACAAGGTCACACCGCTAGGAAGACCCTGGCCCCCATTAAAGTGCCTGCCTGAGAAAGCTCAACGCTGCCAAGAGAATTTACGGTTTGTTCCAGCCAATACCTGAGGATAGGCCCCTGACCCCCCTTTCCTAGAGCATTTACTAAGAAAGGTTTACAATCCTGAATCCTTCCCTTGTCCCTTTGAGATGTATGTGTGTCTCCTACAACTCAGGAGTGCCTTTCTCTAGGATCTGAGAAGCATGCCTTTGAAATGGAATCATCAGGAAGGATAGGACGCTGGTCTCCCAGTCTGTGTGGGAGGGTGGAATCCCAGCTTCCATCACTGCTGGCCTCACCACACTGACACTGACTAACCTTTGGTCATTTCTCACTTCCCTGACTGCTCCAGCTGCTGGTCCCCTCCCAACGCCCTCGTTCTCCCTTTAAAATGTCCAGTCACCTCTGTACAAACTGAAATGGAGTGCAGTTCATGCTGGATCCTACTGCAGGAGTGTTTTACTGATTAAGATCTATCTTCACCACCTTACTAGTGTCCAGCTTTATCTGTGACAGTTCCTCGACCACAACTTCCCTTGGTGAAACTTTCAGCTTCCTTTGAACTTGTTAAGTTACTCTTCCTCAGGGAAGCCTTCTCTGACCCACAGATGAGCTCGGTCCTCCCATTTCACGTCTTTGGAGAACCCAATAATATTCCCTGATAGCACTTAACACAGCTTGTAATTAAATCTGTATTGTGTGCTAAATTGATTACCATCTGTCTCCTCAGTGAAGACAAGGAAAACTGATGCGAAAACAGTTATATTTCCACAGTCTACATGTCTAAGATGTATTTGGATGACCAAATGAATGGATACATGAATGAACAATGCATATTTAGGGTAGTAACAGCTGGAGGAAATACCACAGCAAAAACTAAACAAAACACTGTACCCTGTTTAACTGTGTTTAATTCAGCATTTCTCAAAACTTATTAGAATTTAGTTCTCTTTATTTGTGAAACATCTATCAACATTTGTGGCAGAGAGAGTTATGTGGTTTCCCCAAGTCGACTTCCCCTTTGTCTGGGTTCCTGAATCACCATGTGGAAGGCAAGGAACACCAGCATTGGTCTCTAATATGATTGAGAAATATATCAAGCATCTGAGAATTTGAGTCCTGCATAACAACAACAGCTCGAGTTACCTTAACTAATCACAATATCACACGGGCCTGATGGAAAATGTTGCTCAGGCTGCAGACTTGGAGAACACGAGTGCAGGACTGGAAGCCTCTGTTTTGGTCCATTCTTTCATTTGAAATGCATGATTTTGTAATTGGAAGAGGACATGGGAGTGTAATAAATAATGAAATAAACATCTGGTGGACAAGATGACATCAGAAGGAGGATTTGGCAAGAGATAAAATGAATCTTATGAAGACTGGAGGGAAATGCATTTGACAGAAGTCACTGGCGTCATGAAGAGGAAAGCTTGTAAAGCAGAGGCCTAGAAAGGTATACAGAATGGACTGGAAGATGATAGTGGCCAAGGTGCCAACTAAAGATGGGGGGAGAAAGTTGAGAATCCCAACACAAAAATCACAAAGTAAATCTGATATTTTTACATAATGAGATAAACATCATGACTGTATCACCAGGCCTTGGTGGGACAAAGACATGATTCACCTGTAGCAATGGAAAAGTGAGACTCATAGAAAAGGAAATCTTTACTAGCACTCAAAGGTATGTATTACGAAGACACGTATTAAAATCGTTATGACTTCCCAGGAGAGAGCTTTGAAGAGAGGGTAAAACGTGCTGTCAGAGTAGAAGTGGGCTGCAGACAGTGGTCTCAAGTGGGGCCCAAGGGCTTGCAGGGACTCTCTCTACTGAGATTCCTAGAGACTTTGATTGAGTACATCTGGGCTGAGGTCTAGGAATATGTTTTTCTAACAAGATCTCCAGGTGACTCTGGAATGCAGCCAGTTATGGGGCTTCATCCTCCCCCATCGGCTTCTTCCTCAGTAGAGACTACAGTTTTTTACAAAGGAAATATGTCAACACTAGTGCAGCACAAAGAGACACGTGGGGGTGGCAAAGGGGAAATAATTTCAACCATCTGGACATCTCTCATATGTCTAAATGGAAAAAAAAGCATGACATTTGATAAATTCTTCAAATGCTCTCCTCTCTCAAAAAGTAAAGAAAACAGTGAAAAGAAGTACTAGTCTGGACTAATTCTGGACAGCAAAGAAGTGGTTGTTATTGTAGAACAAAACATTAGGAGACAGTGATCAATGTCCCTAGAGCCTGCGATACTGGACATACCAGTCATGGGCCTAAGGTTTTAGGGAGTCAGACTTCAAAAGGAGATATGAGCCCATGGACCAAAACAATTAACAATTAAAGAAAAAAGAGAAGCAATAGAGAAAAGAAATAAAATTCAAGAAACATGACAAATTCTAATAAAATTAAATTCTGTCCAGAAAAGCTAGCAATAACTTTGGGGGCAATAAAAGGGGAAACCTCTGAAGAAATCAAGTAAGAAGGAACCATGGGGCTATATAAAAACTTTCTGACCATTTTATGAGCACACAGACAAATTAGCTAAACTCTGGGAAACAGCACAGTTAGAAAAAAAAATGTCTATTTTTTAAGCTATGATTAGGGCAAATGAAAGATCAAAATATGGACACTTGCAGAAGAGAGGATAATGTGATAAAAGGAAAACAGAAACATGCCTAGAATTCTGAAACTAGAAGAGACATTGAAATCCAACTTACAAAATCAAGACAGGCAATTCTTTTAAATGAATTTTTGGGGCTTAAGTGAATTATATCCTACAGTACTGAAAGGTACAGTCCCTACAGAACAAATTGTGTAATCTTGCTGAATTCATGAATGTTGAAGAAAGGTTTTAGCATGCCAGCAGGCCATACGCAAAGATTCTGCCTCTGCCCCCACACACCATCTATGAGCAATGCTGGCCAGAGGCTGGACTTCAGTGCTCCTGGCCAGAGCCAATCATACTGCCCAGAGGAGCATCTATCCATAAGTGGGCTAGATCCATGCCTTTGCTGTCAGGCTCAAATGGATGAGCCCCCTGTGCTGGGAATTTGTGGCCAAGGGAGGCCTCATTTGTTGCAAGAGCTTGGGGCAAATGGTCACGTGGAGTCATGGCGGGGTGGGGGGTGGGGTATATGGAAGCTAAAATGGTGAGGCTGTAGAAGTGCAGAGAGAGATAGGAATGGCATATACACATGCAGGGAGAAGCCACTAAGTGCCTTTGTTCCTGCCTTTTCCCAACTTTTTAGTTTATTGTGCGTGTCATGAGGCTTCTTACTTTCCTCAGAGTAGAGCCCTTTCACAAAACTAATGGTTTAGTTTGAGTGTGTACCTGCAACCAAGAGTATAAAGCACAACACTGAAAAGTAAGAGGACAGCCAGAGGACTCAAGGGAAGATGTTTCAACTTCCAAACTCTAGGAAAGCTTTGTTCTGGAATCTCACAGGTGAATAAGATTGACAGTCATTTTTGGAAAAATTCTAAGTTGAACACTAAAAATAATTTGTCACAATGTAGCAAAGAAAAGGGTGATTATAATAATAAATGACCACTACTTATCTATGAAGAAGTATGCTATAATAACATGGACAGTGACAGTATCACTATGATGGTAGATCCAACGGCTCATGGACACTCCCTCATGTCACCTCTGAGGAAGACAGAGAATTGTGAGTATATACATAGAGGATGTGTGGTGTCATGGCTAAAAGCATTGGCCCGGTGCCACAGGGCCTGGTAGAAAGCCTGGCTTTGACACCTCTAATGTTTGTGATTGGCGACAACTTGTATTTGCCTCAACTGTCTCACCTGTCAAATGGGGTAATATTTCTTACATTACAGGGTTGCTGTGACAATTACCTAGCAAATAATAAGTGCTCAATAAAGATCAGCTATTATTATTGCCAAGATGTTTGAATAGTGCTATCCCCGAAGTCTTTAATAATAGATCATTTTAGGGGTAGCTGGGTGGCTTAGTCAGTTGGCCGTCTGACTTGATTTTGGCTCAAGTCATGATCTCAGGGTCCTGGGATGGAGCCCTGTGTCAGGATCCACGCTCAGCGGGGAATCTGCCTGAGGATTTTCTCTCTCTTTCTCCCTCTGCCCCTCCCCTTGCTTAAAACACTCTCTCTCTAAAATAAATAAATAAATCTTAAAAAAAAATAGACCATTTTAACCAAAGAAACATACCATTTTGGAGTATTTGAAACAGGTACCATCTTGTCTGATATTTTTATCAATTATTTTTGAAGAAGTAGTAGGCCAATGCCAGTAAGTCTATATGAAAATAAATAATGTTCTACAGACCAAAGGATCGGGGCTTAGAAGGATCATGATGTGTTTGAATTCTCAGGCAAAACAGTCAAACATAACTTACTAGGAATAATTTCCTATGTATGGCTATGAAGCCATTACAGTTCCTATAAATGTGACCTGGAGAACACAAGTATTAATATAGTCCAACATTATGACTTGACTAACAATAAGCCCATATAACCTCAGCCTATGATACCAGAAGTATCTGAGCCAGATGATATAGTTCCAGCACACTTGGCCCTAGTTGGCTTCATTGGAGTGTTGAATCCAAACCTGGGCCACATTTTAAGAAACAATGACATACAACAGATCATGCAGAGAGCACTCTCTCCCCTGAGAGCTTGCCTCATGAGGACCAGCTAGGGAAATGCAGGACGAGGACCGGAGGAAAGAAGCTCTGACTTCATACTATTCCCTCGGGAGAACTCGGCAAATTCGTGGACTTAAACTTCTATCTACACTCACTCTCAGCCCTTTGTGCTTCCTCACACTGTGGTCTCACTCCTGCTCCTACTACCCTTCAAAACCCGTCTGCCCAGAGTCACACTGATCTCCAAGGGACACTTCTTAACACTGAGATTCCTCTTGATCCCCTAGGAGCCTCGCACCTTGTTGATCACAGTCACCTTCTAGGATACTCTCTGCCCTCGGCATCCATGACACAACAACCTCAGGGTTTTCCTCCTTCCTCTTCCCACCACACATGTGTTCCCGGTTGACCTGATATATGCTCTGGCCTCCCTGTACACCTCTGTGCTGATTTCTCCCAAATCCATCACTTTCATTTGCATACTCAATCACCTATTAAAAGTCTCTTCTTCTGTGCAGAGACTCAGACTCAAAATAAAAATTAAAAATTTGAAATGCAGTTGTAGGATACTCAAAGAATCCTTAAGGTTGACTTCTCATAATTGCATGGCAATATGGTCTTACTCCTTCAGGCAAGTGACCCTTCCTCCTATTGAATTTAATTTCCAAATTGGAATCATTTTGTTTTGCCCAGAGGACAAATAATAAAGGGTTGATTCGCTTCCCAATGGGATCCCTACCAACCCACACCCCTCAGCAAGGTGGGGTACAATGTCTGACCAGCACCTAATCAAGTCCTTTCACAATTTCAGCTTTATTAATTCAAAATAACTCAATTCTGTCTGCAATGACAGTCACTCAATAGGGACCTACTTGAAAAACCCTTCAACTAGAAGTTATAAAAATAATGGAAACTAGATTTTGTGTTTGTGGCTTTTCTCTTCTTAAGTAGTTATTTGTGCTTTTAAAATTTTCATCATAGACCAGCCATTGTCGCAACTGCTTTGGCCTTGCCCCTTGGCTTACAGAAATGGAAAAAATCTCCTCCCTCTGGCAACAGTATCATTCTTTAGAAGGTTTTGCTGAACTTTTCTGTATTTTTGCTGCTTTCACCATCAATGTTGCACAAGATAAATGGCATGTCTCTAACGTCATCTATGAAGGGCCTCTAATGAGCTGCTCTGCGGTTGCTGGAATAAGTATTTTCAATTGACAGTTTTCAAACACCTCCAAAAAATTATGTGATGGGCCTTTTTGTTACTCTTCCATCCTCAAGTAAGTCCAAAGAGGTGGAAATCAGTCCCTGGAAAAGTTCCACCTCATTTCCTCCCCCACTCTTTCTTCCAAAGCCTCCTGAAAGTCCAGGTCCAAAGCTCCCTCCCTTCTGCAGCTTTCTCTGTTGTACTTTCATCAAATCACTCTTACGGTGCCTGGCATATCACTATACATGCAACGCTCTGCATGGCCATGAGTTTTCTTTTTGTTTGTGTTCGAAGGGGTAGAATTGCAGTGAATGCATAGGAATTATAAAAAACGGTCAGTTTGGAATTCAGTTCTTTCTCATTAATTAACATCTATCATTAGGCTGATGCTAAAAATATGGCTGTGAGAGTCAATTTATCCTGAACTCACTGAATTCCTATAAGATCCCAACTCTATAATCAATGCCTGGGTCACAAATTCAGGAGACAACTCACACCTTCAAAAGGCTCACAGTCCAGTAGGGCATGTGGGCACCATCACAACTGGCAAAAATGCAATAAGATAAATTGCTGTGTTTGTGCTATGAACAAGGGGTTTTGAAATCAACTCTTCCATTTCCTCTAAAGAATGAACAAGATCATATCATGTGAAGAAAAGAAAAGGATGTCTACTCCAGATAAATTCAATGAGACAAGCATGCCAGTATGAAGCTTGTGAAGACCATCTCAACACTAGATCAAGAAAAATGGACTTTAAAACCATTGTCAAGTTCATGCTTGTAAGTTTGTTTGATGTTGTGTCATATTTTCTTTGAATACTAGTAAATATCACTTTCTAATGGATAAACCCTATGGCTACTATTTCTATAATATTGAACTTTTCTAAATACAAAGCAAGATTTCACCCAAAAAAATTATCCCTCAGAAACAAGAGACTCCATATATTCAGGACCTCCCAAGTCTCTCAAAGTACAGAAGTTTCTCTTCATTTTAAAAAACAAAAGGGCTATTTGGAAAAGATAGGTTAACCTCAAACAGCCTCAATCAATGTTCAGTTTTTTAAAGAATTGGTAAAAAGTTTAAGAAAATTTTACAAGGATAAAGGATTTTTTTCTGAAGAATTTGTCCTTAAAGTTACAAGTGCTGGATGTTGGAAGTCTTTGTAAGCAAGACTTCTAAAAATCACTGATCACCTTAAGAAGAAACCCACTAAGTCACTGTGTTGTAGACAGGTGGCATGGGCTGGGGGAGATGTCCTAATGCTACGGAGGGGGTACTTGTCACTTCAGAAAAGATTTTTAGTGAAAACATCCTATGTGGATTCAAAAGTATTATATATGAACAATGTAAAAAAATACAGGAATGGTATGTTAGATGGACTTAAAAAGTGATTTTATTAATGATGAGAACTTGATGTCAAAATATTTTAAGTGCTTTCAGTAAAATTGTCTTATGGAGGGTGAAAGTGGAAATCATAATTTCTAAATTAATGTAATAGCTTATAACCATTTAATTTTATATTTGAATGCATAATTACATTCATAAAGTAAGCAAAATAAGTAGTTGCCTAACTTTTCAATCTATAGCCCTAAAAAGTCATACCATGGAAGTTAGCAATAAAGCTTTTAGGAGTAAAGTATCTTATTGTAAAAATAGGAGATTACTTAATATTTTGGGCTACCTAGTTCTCAAGCAATTTTCATTGAATAGCATTGTATACAGAGAGTTGAATAAATGCTACAGGTGGTCATTATCAGAACAAATAGAAATTTCCGTTTTACTGAAATGAACTTAAATTTAAAAATAAAAACAAGACTCAAAATCATGATTTCTAGTATCAGGCAAATTAGGTATTAAATAAAGCCAGGTACCCAAACATTTTTTGATATCCTGTTTATAGAGAACAAACATAAAAACAAGTAACAAAAAACAGAAGTTATTCCTTTACTCCTGGATTATTTAAATAATATGAGGTCAATCAGTCCAAAAGTCATACTGAAACCTAAAAACATAGACAACTCTTTGTGTATATAATTTAGTGGATTAAATATCCTTAATATTAATATGATGCAGTGAAAGAGACACAAAATATACCTGTTCAAATACCATGAGTAGCGGTCATATTATAGATGCATAGAGCCACAGAGATTCAGTTCTACAGAGCAAGGATGATTTCTAGTTTGGCTTGCCTAACTTGATCTGAAAATGCAATGATTTATTTAGCTTCAGAATACATACCTCTAAATAGTCTGCGGAGCAGTTTATGTGATTTTCCAATTCAAATGCTAAAAATGTGTAATTCACTGTGTTGCCAGTAGAGGCCTGGATGGTCCAGTTGCAACGCTGATTGTCAGAATAGGGTCCTGGGTAATGTATACTCTCTAAGATGCCATAGGTTCGGTTCACAATCACCACGTTCCTACATGCTGAAAAAAATAACCAGGATTATTGAGAACCACTATCATATATTTCATAGTTGCTCCAAGATGGGTGAGATTTTCCTTTAAGAAAACATCTAGATTAAAATATATACATATTTTATATATTATATATTTGTATGTATTATGTATGTACATACATATATATATAGTATATCTGTGTGTGTGTATATGTATATGTACATAGTACATTTTCATAGTGAAAGGGTCTCCATTTAGAACAAATGTAAAATAATACTTAAGTGAACTCATAAACTTTAAAGTGTCATGAAAATTGCCTATTAGGCATCAAATTCCTCTGAATTGGTAGAGAGCAGACTCACTCAGCACTACTCAGAGAGCAATCTGATTTGTTTACAAAAGTGCATTAAATATTCTATGCTTCTGTTTTTCTAACTTTAACGTTTGGAAGGAACAGAAATCCTGACCTTTAAATTCAACAGTTTAAAAACACGAAGTTCTATGTGAATGCTAAAAAGGAATAACAGCATGGCTTTGTTGAACATTCAAAAGTCAGCATGAAATTCACAATAAAGGCTCCGTTATTCCTCTAGTTAGTCATCAGGAAGTACCAAATGAATGGAGGGAATGTAAAGGATTTGAAGAAGAAATGACAATCTTAAATTTTGAAGAAAGTCTTCCATCCACTGGTGGCATTTCCCTCAGCTGAGTTTGCAACAAAACTATACTAGGTACCTCAAGGTGTGGCTAGTCCCGGGAGTTAATGCCAAGTTCAACCCAAACTAAGGACTTGAACAAGGCATACATATGCCTTTTCTCAAGCCTTGTCCATATTGTCTGTACGGTGTGTGATAAAAGAGAATGACAAAATAAACATTATATTGAAAAAAATGGTCTCTGAAAAATGTGGTTCATAGATGCATTTCTACTACTATACTCTTCCTGACCGTGACTAGAACATCATATATATATACAATCTTTGGTATGGAAAAGTATACCTTTGTAGCTCTCCAGAGTCTTCCTTTGCTGGAGCGGGGGAATACTCAAACTATTTCTCTTTAGGTCACCTTTTTGTCCACAACGGAATTCTAAAGGATAATTCTGTGGTCTTAAAAGCCTGTGAGAAGCTACAGCTATGAGGCAGAGGGGCAGCGTTTGCCACAATGGCTACAAGTCGGGGCAGAGGAAAATATATTCCATTAAACCATATGGGCTGCTCTTGGTGCTCAGAAATTCTTCCATCGGCAAACCTCCAATTTCATATGGCAAATTTTACAGAAAATCTCACTGGTTAGCTCTGATTTTTGCCTTTAAGACCCTATATCCCATGTGCACTAAGTTACTCCTTCAGTGTTCCGAAATTATGAGAGAAAAATAAAATAATCACAAGAATAAAAGGGAAGAATCCTTATTAAGCAATTTGACTATAACCAAGAAACAAATTAGCGCAGCAATAATAAAATTAGAGAAATGTTCAACCAAAAAGATATATCCCTGAGAGAATGGGAGAGCTTTTCATACACTATGATGAACTTCTGAAGAATAAAGCATTCTATCATTAAAACTCAGTATTCAAAACTATCTAGAATTCAGCCTAACCCTCAAATGTAAGTGAATGTGAATATTAGCAAATTCACACATAGTCAAGGTCAAACATTAATAGGCTTTCAACTAATTCAAAGGGATTTTGTGTGTTCAGTTTATGATCTTGTGACTTTCAATTCTATTTTTAGGTAACTGTGTCGAAATATGGATAAATTTAGGTATAGTGGGCAAGGAACTGTACTTTCAAAACCACAAGTGGTGGTTTTGAATTTATGTTAATTCAAAATGTTAATGTTAACATAACATAAATTCAATAAAATAACATAAATTCAAGGAAGCCTTGTTTTCTTTAAATGTCCATTTTGAAATTAACATTAGAAAGTATTTGATTCTAGGAGTGCCTGGGTGGCTCAGTTGGTTGGGTGACCAACTCTTGATTTCAGCTCAGGTCATGATCTCAGGGTCGTGAGATGGAGCCCTGCTTCTGCTCTGCGCTAAGCATGGAGCCTGCTTGGGATTCTCTCTCTCCCTCTGCCCTGCCCACCCCCCACCCCCCACCACTTGCATGTGCACATGGGCGTGCACACAGGCTCACTCTCTCTCTCTCTCTCAAAAAAAAAAAAAAAAAAGTATTTAATTCTAGACCTAGAGGGAGCTTTAATGATGGCCTTGTTTACTCTCTTTTTTTAAGAGAAGAAGTCATGGAACCTCAGAGAAGAAAAGTGATCTCAGAGATTAGGGGCCAGGATAAACTCCTGGGTCCCTTGACTCTTCGTACAATATTCCTTTAATTCTAATACATGGCCTCATAGGAAAGTAGATTTTAAAATGACATCTCTACAATGACCAGATTTTTCCGCAATAGAGAATGTGCTAGCAGCCTGGGTGGCTCAGTCAGTTGAGCCTCCACTCAGGTCTCAGGTCATGATCTCTGGGTCCTGGATCCGCTCCCCCTGGGGTCTGTGCTCAGCAGGAAGTCTGCTTCAGGATTCTCCCTCTCCCTCTGTCCCTCCCCCCACTTGCTCATTTTCTCTCTCTCACATACACACTCTAAAATAAATAAATAAATTTCGAAAAAAAAAGAATATGCTGACTTTACATCTGATTTATAAGAATGTAGTTTCCCTTAATAAAAATTGAGGTACAAGACCAAAAAAAAAAAAATAGTGTGGGAGATACTATGTGCAATGGAATAATGTCTAATTAGAAGATTGTAATGTTTGATACAAATGAAAACCCACTCGCTGTTAACCTGCTATGCTGATTTTTAGCCAAATGGCAACTATCTCAGCATATTAAATATTCCATTTTGTATAGCTGACCACATGCTTTAGTTATATGGCATTAAATTTAATGCTATGCATTTTTCTCTCAAATAGATTTAAGTCTTTCTCATAAGAGCAAAGATTTATTTCAATTGTTCAAACCAATGGGTTATAGTTATTTCCGTTTGTTTCATTATCAGGAGATTGAAGACCCACCAAAGGCATGGAGCAGCCAGCATGCATACTTACTTTGCTGGTATTTGGCTAGGAAGCCACCTCCTTGTTGACCTTCATCTGTCCTGAATTTTAAAAACACACTGTCTCCACTAGAACGGATGAGAGGCGGTTTTTCATTCCCACAAAGCTGACTTAGCAAATGAGAGCTGGTACTTGGGCCATCATACACCTTTAATGAAACATTTTAAATGTCAGATGATTGTGGCCATAAACATTATTTAAAGAACTCTAATGCTTAAGAAGTGGGAAAATACACGAAATACATGACATAACAAAAGAAGAGCCCTGAATCAAAATATCTTTAAAAATTATATTTAAATGTCTATAAACTTAGGTAGTGAACTTGGGCCATTTTAACCATAGCTGTGTATAGTCGTAAGGGTGTAAACCCAGGCTGAAATCTGAAGATTAAAAATGAAAGACTTTCATTTTCATTAAAAATGAAAGAAAAATAATATGTATTTTTGAGACCATAGCTATTTTCAGTAGTTCTCCCTGTTTTTGATTTCAGAGTTTATAATTTATGACATTCTAATACATTTTTTATTTAGATTTTTTTTAATGGACAAGGATGGATTGCTGCTACTTATAAAGTCCTACCTGGATGACTTTAATTATCTTCTCTAATTCACCAATATAGTCCTCTACATTGTTATTTTTTAAAGAATATTTAGAAATTACCCCTTTGGGAGATTTTAACCATATCTTAACAGCCCATATTCAATATATTTTAAATACTTAGTGTACCAATCCATTCAATAATACATGTCATACTTAAAAGGCTGTCATTTTCATCACATTTTCTGTTTTCTTTTGTTTGAAATTTTTATGTGGATATTTTGCTTAAGTGTTCCCCTTTCCTGAATTTCAAAGATGAAAATAAATGCATTGATGTGTGTGAGTGAGATGAGAGTAGTGAAAGGAACCACTGAACTTCATACATACAGCCAGATAATCTGACATGCAGTTTGGGTGATTCTCCAAGTGAAAGTCTTCAAATTCCAGTTCAAATGGGCTGCCATGGCTGGATTTCAACCTCCAATAGCATTCGGAGCTGTGGTAGTAGGGCATCGGGTAGTTGGGAGAAGTGAACACGCCGGTGGGAGTCGTGAGATTGCCCCCACAACCTATAGGAGAAAGAGATAAGAGCATGGCAGTCTAAGAATCAAGAAACCAATCCGACTGGACTCTCCAAGAAAAGACAGCTCTTTGCCATTTACCTGTCAATGATCCATCCCAGTAAACTGAGAATCCAGGCCCTGAGCCAAGGAAGTCACTCTTAAATTGTAACCATAGTTTGTTACTGTGAGAGATGATTCTTGGAGGTGGATTTGAGCCACAGTATGTTCCCAGGGGTGGTGAACTTTCATAGCCTCCATCTCTGTGACAAAACACAGATGTGATCATTTATTGGTTATTGATAAAATTACCGTATAAACATTTAATATTATTTGAACTTTGAGATTGCAAACAGATCAGTTTATGTCGGTCAACCTTTCTTAAGAATACTCTAAGTCACAATTTCAAGTTTTCAATTTTTCACTTTATTAAACAGTGAATAGCTTAATAAGGAACATCATTTTTGGTTCGTGGGACATTTTATATAACCAATTTCAAGCTGAGAGAAAGAGTTTAATCTTTTCCCTCTCAAACGAAGCGTCTGGCAAATGTGTCACAGAACACAGAGAGAATGAATAGTAGAAATTACATAGATAATATGTAATGGATAAAGAAACCATAATTATTAACAGTATAAACAAATGTTGCTTAATTTTACAGAGAAAACTAAAATACTTTCCTTCTAATTTGAATTTTTCAAAATTTAATGTCACATTTGACCTATTTAGCAAAATTTTGAAAATGATTCTTCCCCAAGAATTTTTGGGGGTCTTATATCTACTTTGTAATTTGTAGCTTTTTCAAGCCAAAAATAAATGGGGGGATTCACTCAATATTAAAATCTAATGATTATTGTAAATTAAGAAATTTATGTTATTTGGGCATGATATGATACAATTGTGATTTATTATTTTAGTATCTCACTTTACATCATAGAATAAAATTTATTGTAAAAAATATAATATTCTAGGCTTTCGAAAGGCCAAATAAAAAATTTAACCAAATACACACCAAGCTGATTAGCCTGATTTAATTCAATGTAATGATCTGCGTAGATAGCAGTATATAAGTTAACTTACTTTTACTGCAAATATAACTTTTAAAACTCATTCTCTCTAAATAACAAAGAAGTAAAGAAAAAAAATTCACAAGCCTAGACTTTTATTATTTGAACACAAAAAAATTTGTAAAAACTTTAAGGTTGTTATCTTACCATCATTTTTGTGATATAATTAGACCAAATGGATAATGTACAGCCTAAAATTTAAATTGATATTCCATAAAGAAAGTAGGTTTTCAATAATTGCAAGTATCTAATTTCAGAGTAGTAGTACATCTGTTTAATCTGTTCAAATAAAATCTGGAATTTATTTTCAAATATTCTCAATAAAATAATCACTTCAAAATAACCACTGAATCTTACGCAATTTTCCAGTTTTCTTCTGGCTCCACATGACAAGCTTTGTATCTTGCAAGAAAGAGCACAACAGAGGGCTTTACAGAGAATTTCCATGTGTTTTCCTTAACCTTTCCAGGAAAGATTATGAATGAAAACCAATAATGAAAAAGGTGATGAAATAAAGGTGCTTACCTGATTTCCACAAAATCTCCTATACAGTGTCCACCAATGGCCTCCTCCAAAGAGAAATTTGTGAAGTGCAATGCAATCTGTTGGCTGGTTTCCACCGTGATCCTATAAATGCATTTCAAATTGTTGGGGTAATTATCAGGGAAGTTTGGAGAAGTAAAAGTCCCAGACTCTTCTGTATAGTCTTCCATGCATGCTATGGAAAGAAATAGAGCATAAGATAGAAAAGAGAAAATATCATGCTACATTTATAAGACATTTAGTAATACATATTTCGTTAATTTATGCCAATGTCCTTGATTTTCAATAGGCCATTCTGGAATGTTAAAGAATGATTTCCTTTCAAAACAAAGATTTTTTTTTAATCTCAAAGGCAAAAATAATTATTAATAGTAAACCTAAGCTATGTAGCAGAAATTGTTAGATATATCATAACTTTTTAGATCTTGGAGGTGTTATAATTTTTTCATCCATGCACATTACCCTGAACATTAAACATTAGGCTCAACCACGGAAATCACAGAGGGGTGCTAGAAATAATTCAGTTCTGTTCTCCTTTTTATAACCTTCCTTTAAAATGTTTTTCATCAAAGCATGCATTTATGAGAAATGACAAAGCAGGTACCTCAGCCACGTGAAGAATAGAAGGTGTCAGGAATCAGACTGATCTTGAATCAATGCCTAGCTCACACATTGACAACCTATGCAACCTTGGGTAAATTACTTCACCTCTCTGAGCCTCATCTCCCAAATGGGGATGGTAACTATCTTTGACTATACATATAAGTGTTAGAGATAATGCAATTAAATGGCTTGGCACATGGTATGTGCTCAATAAATGGTAGTAATCATCATTATGTTTTAAAATAGTTCAGAAAAGTGTAGAAAAAGTAGAGCATAAATGATGAGGAATAAATTAGATCATTCACATAAAACATTAAGATAGTACTTGGAGGGGTGCCTTGGTGGCTCAGGTGGTTAAACATCCAACTCTTGATTTCGGTTCAGGTCATGATCTCAGGGCCATGGGATCGAGTCCCGCATCTAGCTTGCTGAAGATTCTCTCTCTCTCTCTCTCTTAAATAAATAAATCTTCAAAAAAAATAGTACTTGGACAATTTCATGTTGTAATTCAATTTTAACTGTTCTACTTTCAGAATTTTAACTTTACCTACTCAGTCCATTAAGCTCTATATTTACTAACCAACCCACTCAATCTCCTATGCCCTTCAAATCTGAGATATTTTCCAAAGAAAATCCAGTTTCAATGTATTTTTAATGTACCTTCAATTATATCTAGTAATAACATAAATCTAGGGTCCAGGAGTAGACACAGGCCTCCTACTAAAAAGTTTTGAGGGAGAATAAACTATTATACTTTATTATGGGTGAAAAAAAAATGAGGATGTTTTTTGATGTGTAATTTCCCACTTGCTGCTGTATAATCATACTCAGAAGAGAGGAGCCACTGATATTGAGAGTACAGAGATGCATAGAAAATATTACAAGTTCTACTACCTATTATAACCCTCAGAGCAACAGGCATTCATCAAATATTTGGCTTACTCTATTTTAAACAACAAGCCAGCAAGGCTTTACTTTATTGAAAAAAAATCATTTAACTTCAAATATGAATATTATATACTTTTCTACAGTCTGCCAAGAAATATTTCTTCAAGGATGAAGGAAGGAAGGAAGGAAGGAAGGAAGGAAGGAAGGAAGGAAGGAAGGATAGGAAAGGGCAGGAAGAAGGCAGGGTGGGGGGAGAGAGGGGCAGACAGAAGGGGGTTGTAGAAGTGGTCTATTAAGTATTTCATATCAGTAATGAGTATTACTAAGATAAAAATTCATGGATCAAATGGACGTTAAATGAAGGTTATGACCCCGTCTCCCTAAGCTGACAGAACTGGAAGACTCATTGACCACCCCCACATTCAGATAGATTTAGTCAGTCAATCAAATATCTAGAGCAAATCTGTTTATGTCATTTCCTTGCTTACCCACTCTACTCCCAGAAGGGAAATACAATTGTATTGAATATTTCTAACGCAACTTGCAATTAGTCTGCCGGAGAATGGTTTGTATAAGCGGGATCTCATGTAAAGGAACCAGTTCAACAAATATTTGAGAAATAATGATGACTTATTTCACTGTACCTTGTCCATATGCAAGTGACTATTGTGGAACAATTGGTGGTTGTTTTTTAATCCCTACTGAGATTTTGATTTACTCATTAAGCTTCTTTTCTGGCACAAAGGTAAACATAGTCCCTTATGTATTCAAATGGTCCTCACGCTGTTCACTTTGAAATGCTTTCTCTAACAACTTCCCCTTCTACCCCAACACACCATTAAATAAACTCATACATCATTTAAGGTCAAAGTCAAACATCAGGGCGCCTGGGTGGCTCAGTCGTTAAGTATCTGCCTTCAGCTGCTTTCAACTCAGGTCATGATCCCAGGGTCCTGGGATCAAGCCCCACATCGGGCTCTCTGCTCAGCGGGAAGCCTGCTTCTCCCTCTCCCACTCCCCCCTGCTTGTGTTCCCTATCTCACTGTGTCTCTCTCTGTCAAATAAATAAATAAAATATTAAAAGAAAAAAAAATCACTTCCTCTGTGCAACTTCTTCAGATCAAGCAGAGTTAATTTTGTTGCGCTCAATAAAACTTTATTCGAATAGCAATTTGAGCCCCCAAAATATGGTATTGTGATTGTTTTTATGGGAGTACATTTCCTCCACTATGTCTGGAAATATAAACAGGACCTTATTAATAATTGTTAACTGTCACTACATTATCTGGCCCAGATTACCTCTAATAAATATTTGTTAACAATTTATTACATAATGTATTGAAAACTGAGAGGGTCGGACAAGTATCTAATTTCTTCCCACTCTCTCTATCCCCATCCTATTAACCCCTCCACTTTTCTTACCTCATGTTCCTGCTCTCTCTCCTGAGGAAGTTGAGATTCTTTAATATTTTATCATGTTTATTCAATCTAAACTATAGAAATCTCTGCTTCCAGCCATGACAAATAATTAGCACTAAACTAGCCCCTCTCAATAACAACTATGAAACTGGACAAAATATATGAGGCACTGGGCAATGGGCAGTTCAAGATTGTGATCCTTGACAGACAGAAAATTCATGAGGTGGGACTCTATTTCCTTGGCTCTTTATGCATAATTTTCTGATTGCAGCCGTTTGCTGAAGTCCAAGTAGTAAATGACAGCTCTGTTGAGCTGAGGAAACAGGGATCTGAATTTAGGGATGTCAAAGGAGTTGGAACTACAGGAAAATGCTCCAGTAAGGAGTAACTATACAGAGAGGAGGACCAGCCATCTATGTAAAGTCCCCTATGTATTCTTGCCTGAGCCTGGGCTGGGCATACATGAGGTGAGTTCAAAAGGCATGCCAGAGAGCAGCTGCTACTAGGCTGGAAGCCAGAGGCCAGGAAATGCTGGGAGACTATGGAGTTCTCCCCCTCATCAGAATCCCCTCATTTACATGCCAAGAACCCACTTGAGAACCAGAAAGGCCACACCTTAGAAATGAAGACCATGACCAAGAGTAAGGCTTTTCTAGAGTTTCCCTACTAAAGTATAAGTCTTGAAAATACCTGCAGGAGCAATGAAACTTGGAGGTTGAGACCTACCTACTTAGAAGGGCTTAGGAAACACCTGGGGATGTTCACAAATATGCCTTAACAAATAAAAAATACAAATCTATACATGTACAAGGTAATCAGCTAAATATTGATCTGCCATAAAGCTTCAGAGAAAGGGAAGAAAAAGCAGAATCCCTACACATATCATTCACCATATCCAGTATAAAACTCAAAAACTGCTACTAATACAAATAAACAGAGAAATATAAATCATAGTCAAGAAAAAAATGTGACCTTGTGACTTAAAGATGGCCCAGATATTAGACTAGCAGACAAAAACTTTAATGCAACTACTAGAAATATGCTCAAAGACTTAAAGAAAAATATAGCCTCAATGGTAAATAAATAAAGAATTTTAGCAATACAAAGGAAACTATTAAAAGAATCATATGGAAATTCTATAACTTAAAAGTATACCAACTGACCTGAAACTAATATAATACTGCATGTTATCTCTACTGAAATAAAAAAAAAAAGTATACTAACTGAGATTTAAAAATTCATGGATGGGCTTAATAGAAACTTTGAGGTAGAAGAAAAAGGATCATTGAACTTGAAGGTGTATCAATAGAAATGATTTAATCTGAAGAAAAAAGAGGAAAAATGTGCAGAAAAATGAACAGATTCTCAAAACCTAGGAAAAAAATACCAAGTAGTCTAGCACACATATAATTGAAGATCCAGAAGGAGAAGATAATGAAAATAGGTAAAAAAGAAAAATATAGTGGCTAAAATTCTCCCAAATTTGGCTTAAAAAATCAAATTAGCTTCAAGGAGTTTAGTTAATCCTAGGCAAGATAAATAAAAGAAAATCACACTTGGGTACCTTAAACTATTGAAAAACAAATACAAGAAAAATAAAGGAGCTAGAGGAAAAATGACACATTATATACAGGAAAACCATGATATGAATAGGAGCTGGATTCTAATTAGAAATAATGGAGGCTGGGGCACCTGGGTGGCTCAGTCGTTAAGCGTCTGCCTTCGGCTCAGGTCATGGTCCCAGGGTCCTGGGATCGAGCCCCGCATCGGGCTCCCTGCTCGGCGGGAAGCCTGCTTCTTCCTCTCCCACTCCCCCTGCTTGTGTTCCCTCTCTCACTGTGTCTCTCTCTGCCAAATAAATAAATAAAATCTTTAAAAAAAAAAAAAAAAAAAAAGAAATAATGGAGGCAAGAAGAAAACGGAATACATTTTTAAGGTGTTGACAGAAAAAAAAAAAGTTCAATTATCCAGAAAAAGTTTCTCTTTTTTTTTAAGATTTATTTATTTGAGAGAGAGAGAGCATGAGTGGGAGTGGCAGCAGGAGAAGAAAAAAGAATCTCAAGCAGACCCAACGCTGAGCATGGAGCCCAACTAGGGGCTCCATCCCATGACCCTGAGATCATGACCTGAGCCAAAACCAAGAGTCAGAAGTTTAACCAACTGTGCCATCCAGGTACCACCAGAAAAAGTTTTTCAAAATGAGAGTGTAAGAAGGACATTTTTAGACAAACAGAAGCTGAGAGGTTCATCACTAGAAGACCTATACTACATGAAAAACTAGCAATGTCTGTCATGCCAAAGACAAATTACACCAAACAGAAACATGCATTTGAAGAAAACCAGAAATGGTAAACAATTGGATAAATATAAAGATTGCTTTTCTTCTCATTATTTCTTTAAAAGACAACTAATCATTTAAAGCAAAAATAATAGTAAGGTGGAGTTTATAATAAAGTAGAATTAAAAGATACAATTAAAATAGCATAAAGAAGAGGCAGACAGAATTATATACTGTTGTGAGGTTATTACATTTGTGAAGTGAGAAGTGTATGAAATATAGTGTCAGCTATAAAATATAAGGTGTGAAGTGTAAAGTAGTGGCATATTAACTCTAAGCAGACTTACTGATAAGCTAAGAAAGCATTTTGTTATCCCTTGAGCAAATACACAAAAAAGAGGTACAATTAAAAAGTCAATGAGAGGGGCACCTGGGTGGCTCGGTCGGTTAAGCATCAGACTCTTGATTTTAGCTCAGGTCATGATCTCAGGGTCAAGAGATGGAGATCCATGTCAGGCTCCATGCTCAGAGAGGAGTCTGCTTGAGATTCTCTCTCCTCTCCCTCTGCCCCTCCCCCTGTTCATGCTCTAAATAAATAAATAAATAAATAAAATCTTTATTTAAAAAGTCAATGAAAGCAATAAAATGGAGTATTAAAAATATGCTGTAAGCTGAAAAGAGTTTTCAATTAGCAATAATCGCGCCTCGGATAAACTTCATTGGCTACGATACTGCCACTGCGCAAAGCTCTGTAAGCTGAAAAGAATACAGTAGCAAAAGAAGGGCATCTATGAAAAACCCAAAGCTAACATGACACTTAAGTAATAAAGGATTAAATGATTTCCTGTTAAGATTAAGAACAAGGCCAATATGTTCAATTTCATCTTTTCTATTCAACATAATACAGAAGTCGCTCACCATTGTAATAAGGCAGAGAGAGAGAGAGAGACTGGAAAGGAAAAAATATAGCTGTTCTTATTGACAGATATGCTCATCTATGTTGAATATACTAAGTAATCTACTAAAAAGTTACTAGAATAACTGAGTTTAACAAAGTTACAGGATACAAGGTAAATATACAAAAACCAATTTAACTTGCAAATATGAGCCAAACAACTGAAAAATGAAATATAAATATCATTTATAATAGTATAAAAACATAAAGCACTTAATAAGTTTAATGGAAATGTGTAAAAACTCTATAGTGAAAACTTTAAAACATTGCTGAAAGAAATTTTAAAATATTTGAATAAATGGAGAAGTAAAATATGTTTATGGATTGGCAGACTCAATTTAAGATGCCCTTTGACACCGCATTGATCTATAAATTCAATATATTCTCCATCAAATTCCCAATAAGTTTTGTTTGGATTTGGTTTGGTGTGGTTTTTTAAGTAAAAATTGAAAAGCTGATTCTAAAAGATACATAGAAATGTAAAGGATCTAGGATAACCAAAACAACTTTGAAAAATCTGGAGGACTTATATTTCCTGATATTAAGATACACTATACAATTACATAATATTGTACTATAGTGTCCTATGGGATAGAACAGAGATTCCAGAAGCGGACCCAAACATGCATGGGCAATCGATTTGCAACAAGAATGTAAAGGCAATTCAGTGAAAAAAGGAGAACCTTCACAACAAATAGTGTTTGAACAATTAAATACCATTTGTTAACTTGGACACATAATTCACATCTGATATAGAAAAATTAGCTCAAATGGATCATAAGCATAAATGTGAAACTTCGAACTATAAAACTCGTAGAAGAATGCACAGGAAAAAATCCTCACAACTTTAGCAGGCACAGATTTCTTAGACAATATACAAAAAACACCAATCAGAAAAGGAAAAAAGGACATATTATACTTCTGCCCTTCAAACAATACTGTTAAGGGAAGGAAAAAAAAAAAAAAAGGCTAGCTTCACACAAAGAGAAAATATTTGCAATGCATTTATCTGACAAGGGACATACTTGTTTCCAGAATATATAACTTAAGACAATAATAAGACAAATTACACAAATAAAAATGAACCAAATGATTTAATGGGCACCTCATAAAGGAAGATGTATAAATGGTCAATACGCATGTGAAAAGGTCCTCAGCAAGAAGATGTATAAATGGTCAATAAGCATGTGAAAAGGTCCTCAGCACTATTAGTCATCACAGACATGCGAATTAAAACAACAATGAGGCACTACTACACAGCTACTAGAAGCTAAACATGAAAGATTGGCAATACCAAGTGTTGACAAAGATGTGGAGAGAGGGTAATTCTCCTTCAATGCAGGGGAGAATATAAAATGGTATAATCACTTTGGAAAAAAAGCCTGGCAGTTTTTCATAAAATGAAACATAGAATTACCATATGACCCAGAAATTCTGTTGCTGTTTTTTTAAAAGATTTTATTTATTTATTTGAGAGAGAGAGAGAGAGAGAGCATGAGAGGGGGAGGGTCAGAGGGAGAAGCAGACTCCCGCCGAGCAGGGAGCCCGATGCAGGACTCGAACCCGGGACTCCAGGATCAAGACCCGAGCCGAAGGCAGTCGCTCAACCAACTGAGCCACCCAGGCGCCCCATGACCCAGAAATTCTACTTTTAGGTATTTATCAAAGAGAACTGATGACCCAAGTCCACAAAAAACTATACATCAATGTTCACAGCAGCTGTTTTTCATAATAGCTAAGAACTGGAAACAATCCAACTATCCAAAAATAGGTGAATGGATAACCAAATTATGATATAGCCATACAATGGAAGGCAATTCAGCAATTAAACAAAAAGAACTACTTATAAGTAGAACAATATGAACAAATTTCAGAAGCATTATGATAAATGAAAGAAGCCAGATATAAAAGGGTATATACTGCGTGCTCCCACTCATATTTGTTTTCTGAACAGAAAAAAACTAATTCATAGTGATAAGAACCGGCTCTGCAGTTGTTGAGATGGAGGATG
This sequence comes from Halichoerus grypus, assembly GCF_964656455.1. Taxonomy (NCBI): domain Eukaryota; kingdom Metazoa; phylum Chordata; class Mammalia; order Carnivora; family Phocidae; genus Halichoerus; species Halichoerus grypus. Next base: position 56,147,249 of record NC_135717.1, read on the forward strand.
TAGAAGGATCGATCAAAAGGACACTAGGATACTTTCTGGGATGATAAAATTGTTCTATATCTTGAATGGAGAAGTGATTACATGCATACACATATTTGTTGAAACTACAGGTGAATTTTACTTTATGAAATTATGAAATAAAAATCTCTGTTATATTAAAAGTTTGAAGGTTCCATGCAAAGACAGGTTGAGTTCTCTAAAGTAAAGCCAATAAATAATTCAGCTATCTAATAAATAATAAATAAAACTAAAATAGAGAAATAAAAAATATTTTGAAGGTACATCTGCTATAAATATTAAATAGAATATTTAATATTAAAATTTGTAGTTTTATGAGATTCACATGTCTGATTTTGTGGAGAGAAAAACAGTGGTTTTCTGAACTTACTGCATCTATTTCTGGAGAGGTTAGTAACTCCTCTTATCTAACACTGAAGTCTGTAGAAAGTTTATGTTCTCTTCCCTTCACAGTATAAATGGCTCTTTTGAGAATAATATTAATACTGAGACATATTAATGCTAGGCTTTAGTTTTCTCTTCTGCTTTGCAATAAAGCACAAATAATTAAAATTGGATATAATTCCACAAAAGGAAATTCATGTGTTGTTATACATATACATATACATAAACATATACAAAATGTAACATAAAAATGCCTTTTCTTTCTTTCTTTTTTTTTTTTTAGAGAGAGAGAGTGCTGCGCATGCATGTGATCTTGCATGCAGGGTGGGGGGCTTGAGGGGAAAAGGGATGAGAGAGAGGGAGAGAGAATTGCAAGCAGCCTCCACATTCAGCATGGAGCCCAATGGGGGGCTCAATCTCATGACCCTGAGATCATGACCTGAGCTGAAATCAAGAGTCAGATGCTTCAGTGACTGAGCCACTCAGGTGCCCCTAAAAATGCCTTTTCTTTGTATCTTATCTTGCTAAAGGAAAACTCAGATCCAATGGCAGTTTGCTTTTTATGATGGTCTAACATTTACAAAGAGAAGGAGAAAAATACATTTCTTCCATCCATTATATTCAGCTGAACTAGCAAAGGAAAAGCACCTCTCTGAAGATCAAAAACAACTATTAGCACGCCTCACATCTCTCTCTTTCTGACCAACCCCAACAACAACCAAAAAAAGTAAAGAAAGGAAAGAGAAAATACACAAATGTCCTCTGTGAACCCTTACAAAATCACAAAGCTCTATTTTTCTAAAAACATCTCTCCCTCCACTAAGCATTTCAAATAAGTTTTAATAATGTAGCATAGAGTTCGTTATCAAAAAGGAAAATCTAAAACATAGATAATCCTTAATCCACAAAGCAGTGATGACATCAGTCCCATATGATCTGGGAGACAGGAAGAGGATGAACTGATCCACAGAAGACTGTGTCACCTTGTGAGATCACGGGTAGATCATGGGTAACTGCTCCACCACCTCCCTGCTTTGCCATTTGTGATAACCTATGTGATTATCCAATTACATTAGGGATCAATCCATAGGTGGTGCTTTCTGATTTCATTTATGAAACTTCCATGTCTGTATAAATCCATATGATCTCAGACTTCCTGAAAATGTACTGAATAGTCAACCCAGGAACCATCACCTGCTTCAGCTGGCATATTTGGTTAACATTCTTCAAAGGGAAGACTTCAGAGAAGATAAAATTTCAGCTTCAGTTTCTCTTTTAGGAAAAAAGAACCTTCCTTAACCAAAATCTAACATTTTGCCACAATTCGCTGCTAGGCAGTCACAGCCATGGCTTTTTCTTTCCCCTCACAGGTGACTAATTGAATATGAATATAAGCTAACTTACCAACGCAGCTATTGTGAAATTGTACTTGGACCTCAGTAATTCCATTTTAAACCTGGAATAGTCATGGTGGGTTACAGCTATTATGTAATTTTCACATAGAATGTCTCATTTAATCTTCCCCAACTATGTGAAACAGCCACGTGTCACAATGTCCACTTTTTAGAGAGGTATAGATGAGGGATCTCAGACTCCTGGAGGTTAAGTTCTGAGCATCACTTAGTTCAGACATGACAAAGATAAAATTCAAACTCAAGTCCTCGCTTTTCCAAATCCTGTGCTTTTTAACAATCCTTGGTTCTTCCATGTAGGGAATGTCAATTTAGAAATGAAGGTGAGCAGAAGACTAGGAATATCACAAATGTTGCATTCAGCACCTTCATTCTAAGGATGAAGAAATGTAATAAATTAAATAGGATAAATCTACTGAGCTGTGAAGTGGTAGGATACCCATATATACAAAAATAGGAGAACATACTGACCAATGAGAAAGTGAATCTTTAAAAGATCAATAGACTAACCAAAAACCTTTCCCAGAAGGAAAATATCTGAATATCTCAAAGCAGAAAATATAGAGTTCAAAGTGGATGAAAAGAATGAAGGAGCTTGGTACTTCTCCAAGGTAGTGTCAGGGCTGGCCTACAAACCAAAACTTGTGACTTAGCCATCAGCCTTTTGGTAGCATGGAAAGTACTTTCCAGCATGACCAGTTAAAGTCTAATTCCCCATTACACCTCACTTATAATTCTATAGCAATTTATGTGCTAAGACTTAACTTCCAGAATCTCTGAGGAACTGCGAAGTTTTATTAGAACCATTTGAATTGGTGAAAACCCACCCTAGACATATTTGAATCTGAATTTCTGGGTGGGGACCTGATACCTGAATTTGTAACAAGAAAATCCCACCCCAAGTTTCTTATAAACACTAGAGTTTGAGAACACTGCTCTCCCGGACTGAAGTTTGAAAATAGAAACAGTATTCCCTATTCATTTCTTCTAAAGAAACCCTCTTTTGCCCTTTTGGTAATCACTTAACTTCTCACTCTTAGATGCCTCTTCTGGGATCATTCCAGGGTAACTGATGAAATACAGACTATGGGGTCTGCACAACCCCCACACCTCTATGGGGTAGGTGGGAACTCTGAACTGGGAATGGGGAGGTTGGGAAAGCCCGCTGCCACCCACTTTTAACCCTATATTGATGTGAGTCTGACACTTCCTTACCATTTCCCCAGACAACTATAAAGCGCCCTCCCCTTTTTTGCAGAAAATAGGGGAAAGTTCCCTACAGTCCTTCTATACTCTCAGAGTTGAATGTTACCAGCTACACCAAGTACATTTAATCTGGAGCATTTCTAAGAGCTCACCTGGACAGGATGAAACAAATAGATTAGATGTTGGGACTGGATTGTTTTGGTTTAGCTTCTAAACCGACTAGCTGTGCATTCTTGAGAGGAAAATTCAATGGTGGTCTTCACTTTTCCTCATTAAAATAGTAATTAAACTGGATTTGTGTTTTGAACTTTCTGACACACCACAAAAATACATTTACATCAATCATGCACACACATGAATATTGCAAACAGGTTTCATGAGGTGACATCAAACTTTGTATGATAAACTGATACTTTCTATTCTATTCTTTTTTCTGTTCCATACTTTGAACAAATGCAGATAGCAACCTAGTAAGTTGCTAGGTTGACCTTACTAATGAGGCATGAATGTTGCAATGTTTGAAAAACATTGGACTAAGCGTTATATGGGTTTTCGTCTAATAGTAAAATAGAAAGGCATCATTTCTTTATTTCTCTATTCTTTCTTATGCCTTTAAAGTCTCCTCTTGGTAAGATTATTTTAATACATATGCAGGAGATGCTAATAGAATATAAAATTACAATTTAAAATAGTAAAGTTAGTTAGCTAATCAACTATATTCTTTTGAAATTCAAATATTTTGTACTGTAAATAAGCAAACATGTAAAACCTAGTTTCATAATGTTACTAAAAAATTCTTCAGAATTTCTACCCAGAAACATTTTACTGGTTAGTTTTTTGTTTCTATTTCCCTAGGCACATCTGGACGCAGGGAGAATGAGATGAAGGAGGGAGTCAAGTAACGACCAGAAACTGATCTCTTTCCTTCCAAACACATACTTAGGAGCTGACATCATAACCCTACGGCATGAAATACAGATGGAAAAGTAACTGGATTCAAGTCAGGAAATTTAACCTTTATCAGATAAAGACAGGAAAGACTTCAGCAGAGAAACTCACACCTGCTGTGAACTAGAAATCACCAACCGAATATTGTCATTATTGCTCTGAAAATAACTTCTGCTAGAGGAATAAAATAGGATGAGGGCCAATGATTAAGCTTCCACTGGGGCTTTTTCCTGAGACTGTTTTCTGTGGAAAATACAAAAAATAAGGTGACATCTGAAAACAAAGCATCTCACACCTTCTATTTCCAGGTAGGCAGCCCCCTAGGACTCAGACTGCCTGGAGGGTTAGCCCACTGGCTGGCAGTTGCCTGCACAACCCCCACATCAGTCCCTCCCTGAACAGTCCTGCAAAGCCACCCTCAACAATTCATGACAGCCAATTCACTCACGTCCTGCCCAATGGGAAACTGAGACAGGCTCCAAAATGGTAATTTGAGTGTGCCATATGGCTTCCTGGGTCCGTCATCTGATTGCTGGTTAGAATATCTATTAGTCAGACCGATGAGTTCACCCAGCAAAGGGCAGGAGCACAGTAGTCAGCCAGGCTTGGCCAAAGACAGAAAGTGAACACTCCCTTGTCTGTGATTTCAGCCCTGTCTGGACCAGACAGAAGCCAAAGTAATGATTACCACCCAGGGAGGCAGATCAGGCAGATCGAAGAGTCGGAGTTTGCCATCTCAGGGTTCCCTTCTCTTTTTGTCAAATATCTTTTCTTGTGTTATCTTTCTTTTTATTTATTTATTTATTTGAGGGGAGAGAGAGAGAGAGAGCACACGAACGAGCAGGAGGAGGGACAGAGGGAGAAGCAGACTCCCCACTGAGCAGGGAGCCTGATGTGGGGCTCGATCCCAGGACCCTGAGATCATGACCTGAGCCGAAGGCAGATGCTTAACCGCCTGAGCCCCCCAGGTGTCCTGTGTTGCCTTTCTTTATCAGCTTCTTTTTCTCTCCAGTTTGCTTCTTTCCTTTCCTCATCTTTCTTTTATTTTACCTGTACTTTATCTTTCTGAAAACCTTCTTTTAAAATTAAAATTTAACTTTAATATCCTTTCTGCCAGATTATTTGGGTTGCTCTTGGTTCTTACTGCACTTGCTATTGCCTTATAAGCTAGTGTGGTATTAGTGGGGCTGCTTTAGTCATTACAGAGCTATGTCTTACTTTGCACATTGGTACAAAGATTTCCATAATATTTTCAGCAGGCCCCACCAGCATGTATGTTATCTAAGACACAGCCAGTTTATTCATGTAGCAAATTAAACTTGTGTTCATAGTTGATTAGAGCCAGAAGACATCTCAAAGATTATCAAATCCAATTCCTTAATTTTACAAATGAGAAAACTGTGGCCCAAAGAGTTCAAGTGACTCGCTTCAAATCCTAACCTAATATTCAGTGTGGTTTGGGCCAAATATATGAGGCAGATAAAACTACAGAAGTATGGAAAATTATGTGCACACTGTAATTTCTTAAAAAGCCAATTTTGGTCATTGGATGTTAAACACCTGGACAAAGTCCAGTGAATACTTCAGCTGTTTAACATAAACTATTGTAATTGCTGGGGATTCAATTTCCCATGTGCTTGAGCTGGATAATAAACTGTCTCCTGGAATGGGGCCCTCAGGAGAGAAAAATGCATGAATCACTCACACTCAGGATTCTGGAGAAATCTAAAGCCATACTACCCAAACACAGAACTTAAACTGCCAGAAAACAGCAGTTTTGCATAAAATAAAGTATAGTGGCCGGGTACTCAGAGAAGAAATAAATGAGAAACTGGAAAGGGATTCTGAGTGGAAGTTTTTAATAAATTAATTATAATATTATATAAATTATTTATTTATTTATTTATGGAGTGGGGGCTTTAAAAGATAAGCATCTAGGGAATCTTTCTCTAATTTCTTAAAATTAGTATTCAGTCTCATAAGTAACTTTTTATTTTGATAGAATTTTAAATTTGAAAAGTTGTAAGAACTAGCTCCCAAATTCTTTTTACCTAGATTTACTACTTATTTGTATTTTGCCCTCATTGCTTTATCTCTGTCTCTTTTTCTAACTTACTCATTCACTTATTATCTGAACCAAGTGAGAATATTTTAGAGACATGGCATGTCTTTACCCCTAAAAATATCAATGTATCATTCCTAAGAATAAAAACATTCTCTTACAGAACACTTACAATTATGTTAATTAGAAAATTTAACATTGATACCATACTGTAGTCTAATTATTATTTTTAATAAGGAAGGCACTGAAGTCACTATACTCTTTTCTAAATTAGCTTTCATTATGTGCCACGGGTTTAGGGATGAAGTATTCCCATAGTACTATTTTGTAATGGAGTGAGTGAAACCAAGTATACAATGTTGTTCTGTTACCTGATGATGCATCAATTGCTTCATAGTTTATTAAAAAGCCTTCATAAGCAATGTCAGAGTCAGCCACAAATATAAGCATTAATGAGTTGGTACTACTGGTAAGAGAGGGCGGGATTGATTTTCCACAATATCTGTTTGAAACCAAGAAAGAACACAGATTTAAAAACTTTTAGTATACTTGAAATGATGTACCAAAAATTAGGACATGTAAAGATAAAAATAAAAAATAATACCCCCTATTAACCTTTAAAAACAAATATATTTCAAGCACAAAACATTTACAAAGTTGCTGAAGATCATCCTATTCATGGTTACTTCCCTGAAATGGTTATATGTGTGTACCTAGCTGTGTGGCTTTTCATGCATAAGAAGTTTAATCAAACAAGAAATTGCAAGCTATACTAAGTCACTGTATAGCATATTAATGAACTTATTAACAAAAGTGTGTAAACTTACACAATAAAGGGAAAGCATATACCATAAACTCATAGAGCACAAACTCTAGAGTCAACTCCATCACTTGGAGGCATTATGACTTTATATTTTTAAAATATTTTATTTATTTACTTATTTGACACAGAGAGAGTACAAGCAGCGGGGAGCAGCAGAGGGAGAGGGAGAAGCAGGTTCCCCACTGAGCAGAGAGCCCAATGTGGGGCTCCATCCCAGGACCCTGGGATCATGACCTGAGCTGAAGGCAGATGTTTAACCGACTGAGCCACCCAGGCACTCTGGAGGCATTATGACTTTAAGCAGATCACTCAACCTTGATGCCTCAGTTTTCCCATCTCTAAAATGGGTATCATGATAGCACTGACTTCATAGAGTTGTTTTGAGAATTTTATGAGTTCATATACTGTGTATAAGAGGCTGAGAACAGTGCCTAGAATAGGGAGCCTTATAGAGATGGACTCTATTATCTTTAAACAGCTGGCCTATGCAGAAGTAAAAGTTTGGTTACCAAGCCATGTTAAATTTTTGCTAAATAGAACTAATTTTACTCAGAAGAAGAAAGTTTTAAAAATAAAAGATTAGGAGTAAGAGAAAAAATAAAGAGGGAGAATAATACTAGGAGATGAAATAAAGTTAAGAAAATAATGAATAAAGGGAAAATGTTTAAAATGGATGAAAAAAAGAAAATGAAATTAAGAAGAAATAAAAAAGAAATCAAGAGATTTCCATTTCCAACAAAGATGTAATAACAGGGGCTGGATATAACCTTTCACCTGAAACAACTGAAAATCTGGTCTGGACAAAAAGATATAAATCAGTGGATCTCAAGATACTGGATATCAAGCAATGAAGGACAATGATTCTTAAGAGACAATAAATAAGTGAGTTTGAAAGCAAAACCAGAAATGATCAAGCTGTTTCCAAGAACTTTAATGCATTTCTAAAACAAAGTTCAACATATGTGGAATTTAAGAAACAAATGAGCAAAGGAGAAAAGAGAGAGAGAGGGAGAGAGACAAACCAAGAAACAGACTCTTAATTATAACAAACAAACTGATGATTACCAGAAGGGAGGGGGAGCAGGTGGATGTATTAAACAGGTGATGGGAATTAAGAAGTGCACTTGTGATGAGCACCGGGTGTTATATGGAAGGGTTGAATCACTATACTGTACAACTGAAACTAATATTACACTGTATCTTTACTAACCGGAAATTAAATTTTAAAAAACCCACAAAGCTCAAAAACACATACAGAAATGCAGTAATGTCCACTGCACAAAAACACAAAATTGAAAATGTCTGGCATCCTATCAAATATTACCAGGCATGAAAAGGAGGAAAGTAGAACCCATAATGAGAAGAAAAACTGATCAATCAGAACACACCAAGAAATGACACAGATGACTGAATTAGCAGATAAAAACATTAAAACAGTCATAACTGTATCCCAGAGATTTAAGAAGCTAAAGGAAAAAATTAATGTGCAAAGTAGAGACATGGAAGATATAAAAGATGATTCAAATTGAACTTCCAGAAATGAAAACTATAATATCTAAGATGAAAAATACACTTGGTAGGATTTATAGCAGAATAGACATTGCAGAAAAAAAGATTAGTGCACTCAAATACACAGCAATAGAAACTTTCCAAAATGAAACACACAGAGAACAAAAAACTCAAAATCAAATGAGCAGAGTTCTTCAGTGAGCTGTGGGACAATATCAAATGGCCTAAGATACTTGTAATCAGAGTCCCCAAAGGGGAGAAGAGACAGATAAATTATTCCAAGAAATAACGACCAAAAAATTTTCAATTTGATGAAACTATAAACCCTCAGATCCAAGAAGCTCAACAACACCAACAAAAAATTATGCTAAGAAAAGCCAGACAAAAAAAGAGTACATACAATATAATCCCATTTTTATACAATTCTAGAATATACAAATTAATTTACAGTGATAGAAAAGGTTGGTGGTTTCCTGGGGATGGGGATGAGGGACAGAAGTGAGGAATTATAGGAGTAATAGACATGTACATTATCTTGATTTTGGTAATGCTTTCATGGGTATACACATATGTCAAAACTTAATTACTGAAGACCAATTTCTACTGATGTAGAAATGGTCATTGAGGAGTGGGTTGATCTCAACTGGTTTTTATAACACAACATGATAGATTTTAACATCCTTCACTGCAGTAGGAAAGCAAGAAAGCAGGAAGTATTTTTTAGTTAAAATACATATATATATTTTTACCTCCCAAGAGATGTCTCAGAACCAGTGTCATAAACTTCCAAATAGTCACTTGTGCAATTGTAATGAAACTCCAGATGAAATACCCTGAATATCAGATGAATCAGGTGGCCAGGTTGGACTAATATATGCCAGGTACAATTGATGCCATGAGGGTAGATATTTGGATGGCCAGGACTTTGAATGATTCCTGTTGACTCTGTCAGAATTTTTCCACATGCTGTTGAAATAAAAATAATAATCATTCTTAGAATAACTAACCAACAAGCTACCTGGAATTCAAAATAAAATAATCTGATCATAACCTCTTAGAAGCTGAAAAAGAAACATGTTCCTCATATGCCACTTAAGAAAACCTAGTTTTCCTCTTATTAATAGAAATCAGTTAACTATTGATATATACTGATTAGGAAATATATTTTTTCTTTGCCTTTGAATGTACTTTAAAATTTTTATAATGTCGATAACTACACATCTACAGTATAGATGAATTTTCTATAATAATTTATTTCTGCTGTTTACTTTTTCGGCCCAAATGCAAAGCAGGAGAAAATGTCAGTATCTTACCCAAGTCTGCAGAACTGAATTTAGCCATGAAACCACGATTTTCAGTAGAAGAACTTTTCACAAATATGACATAAAGAAAATTGTACACAGATGTTATAAATGAAGGTATGTCTGTGCCACAATATTTCTTATTTTCAGGAGAACCCAAAATGGAACTGCTACCAATCTAAGTAAAAAAAAAAAAATTTTTTTAAGTATATTCAAGTTTATTTTGTTAGATATTATTTTGGAAAACTGCTTTTGTTTAATTTAAATTCAATTAATTAACATATAATGTATTGTTTGTTTCAGGGGTACAGGTCTGTGATTCATCTGTCTTATATAATACCCAGTGCAACTGTTCTTAAGAATAATTATTTCTGAAAGATTTTATTAATGTCATAAAAATAAATTTTAGTCACCCCTAAAGAAACTCCATACCTATTAGCAGTTATTCCCCATTTCCCTCAAACCCCAGGCTCAGATTATCCACGCTGGACATTCAAATAAATAAAATCACACACTACATGGTCTTGTGGGACTAGCTGCTTTCATTTAACCTGTTTTCAAAATTCATCCATGTAACATGTGTCGTTTCTTCATTCCTTTTTAATGCCATATAATATTCCACTGTATGGATATACCACTTTTTAATAATCCATTCATCAGTTGATGGATATTTATATTGTTTCTACTTTTTGGCTACCAAGAATAATGATTGTAGTCATTTATGTACAAATTTTTGTGTGGACACATATTTTCATTTCCTTTGGACATACACATAGGAATGGAATTGCTGGGTCAAATGACAAATGGTAATCGTTGGATCAAATGTTTAACTTCTTGTGGAATTTGCAACTGTGTTCTGAAGTGGCTGTACCATTTTATATGCTCACTAGCAGTGTATAAGTGTAAGAAGTTTCCAATTTTTCTATGTCCTTGCCAACACTTGCTATGTTGTGACTTCTGAATTATAGCCATCCCAGTGCTTGTGAAGCAGTATCTCATTATGGTTTGATTTGTATTCTCTGAAGATTAGTGATATTCATCATCTTTTCATGTGCTTATTGGCTATTTGTGTATATCCTTTGAGGAAATATGTATTTAGATTCTTTGCCCACTTTAAAAATTAGATTGTTTTTAATTTTGATGAAGTCCAATTTTCTATTTTTTCTTTTGTTGTTTTGCTCCTTGTGTCATATCTAGGAAGGCTTTGCCTAACCTAGGTCACAAATGCTCCTATGTTTCCTTCTAAAAGTTTCACTGTTTCAGCTCCCACTCTTAGGTCTATGATCCATTTTTAATTAATTTCTGTGTGTGGTGTAAGGAAAGGGCCTACTTTCACAATTTTGCACAATTTTCCCTTCTATTCCTAGTTTGTTGAGTGTTTTTATCATGAAAAGACGTTGGATTTTGGCAAAATGCTTTTTCTACGTCTATTGAGGTAATCATGTGGGAGATTTTTTTCCTTTATTTTATTTTACTATTTTTTTTCATCCAATGTTTTAATGGGGAAAATTATATTTATACCCACCAAATTCAATTTTTGGCAAAATGATTTCAGAAAAAATAAGAAATTATATGTTATAAATACAATTGGTGAAATCATGTGTAGAGATTTTGAAAATCTTTTTTTTCCTTTTTTTAATTTTTATTTATTAATTTTTATTTTATGTTAGTTACTATACAGTACATCATTAGTTTTCTATGTAGTGTTCCATGATTCATAGTTTGCGGACAACACCCAGTGCTCCATGCAATAGTGCCCTCCTTAATATCCATCACCAGGCTAACCCATACCCCCAGCCCCCTCCCCTCTAAAACCCTCAGTTTGTTTCCCGGAGTCCACAGTCTCTCATGGTCCGTCTCCCCCTCTGATTCCCCCCTCCCTTTCATTTTTTCCTTCCTTCTCCTAATGTCCTCCATGCTATTCCTTATGTTCCACAAATAAGTGAAACCATATGATAACTGACTTTCTCTGCTTGACTTATTTCACTTAGCATATTCTCCTCCAGTCCCATCCATGTTGATGCAAAAGTTGGGTATTCATCCTTTCTGATGGCTGAGTAATATTCCATTGTATATATGGACCACATCTTCTTTATCCATTCGTCTGTTGAAGGGCATCTCAGCTCTTTCCACAGTTTGACTATTGTGGATATTGCTGCTATGAACATTGGGGTGCATGTGGCCCTTCTTTTCACTACATCTGTATCGTTGGGGTAAATGCCCAGTTGTGCAATTGCTGGGTCATAGGGTAGCTCTATTTTTAACTTTTTGAGGAACCTCCACACTGTTTTCCAAAGTGGTTGTACCAACCTGCATTCCCACCAACAGTGTAAGAGGGTTCCCCTTTCTCCACAACCTCTCCAACATTTGTTGTTTCTTGCCTTGTCAATTTTTGCCATTCTAACTGGTGTAAGGTGGTATCTCAATGTGGTTTTGATTTGAATTTCCCTGATGGCTAATGAGGATGATCATTTTTTCACGTGTCTGTTAGCTATTTGTATGTCTTCTTTGGAGAAGTGTCTGTTCATGTCTTCTGCCCATTTTTTGACTTGATTATTTGTTTTTTGGGTGTTGAGTTTGAGAAGTTCTTTATAGATCTTGGATACCGGCCCTTTTTCTGTAGTGTCATTTGCAAATATCTTCTCCCATTCCATGGGTTGCCTCTTTGTTTTATTGACTGTTTCCTTTGTTGTGCCAAGCTTTTTATTTTGATGAAGTCCCAAAAGTTCATTTTCGCTTTTGTTTCCCTTGCCTTTGGAGACATGTCTTGAAAGAAGTTGTTGTGGCTGATGTCAAAGAGGTTACTGCCTATGTTCTCCTCTAGGATTTTGATGGATTCCTGTCTCACATTGAGGTCTTTCATCCATTTAGAGTTTATCTTTGTGTATGGTGTAAGAGAATGGTTGAGTTTCATTCTTCTGTATATAGCTCTCCAATTTTCCCAGCAACATTTATTGAAGACACTGTCTTTTTTCCATTGGATATTTTTTCCTGCTTTGTCGAAGATTAGTTACCATAGAGTTGAGGGTCCATATCTGGGCTCTCTATTCTGTTCCATTGGTCTATGTGTATGTTTTTGTGCCAGTACCATGCTGTCTTGATGATGACAGCTTTGTAATAGAGCTTGAAATCAGGCAACATGATGGCCCCAGTTTTGTTTTTCTTTTTCAACATTTCCTTGGCAATTCAGGATCTTTTCTGGTTCCATACAAATTTTAGGATTTTTTGTTCCAGCACTTCGAAAAATGCCATTGGTATTTTGATCAGGATGGCATTGAAAGTATAGATTGCTCTGGGCAGCATAGACATTTAGCTGATTTTTGAATGTATACCACCCTTGCATTCCTGGGGATAAATCCCACTTGGTCATGGTGTATATTCCTATTTATATGCTGCTGAATTCAGTTAGCTAGTATTTTGTTGAGAATTTTTGAATCTATAGAGATATTGTTCTTTACAAACTAGTTGCATGTAGCTGATCTGAAGATAATGTACATAATATTTTTAATAATATTCAACCAAATACAAGTATTCAAAGATGTTTTACTCTTACCTCAATATAATCTGTATCACAGTGGGTAGAACTTTCAATTTCAAAGGCAGTGAAGTTGAGAATAACTACTTGGCTTTGGGGCTGGTGGATGGTCCACCTGCAGATCCTTTCTCCTGGATACACATTAGGATAAAAAGGTGAGCGAATGACCCCTTCTCCAGTTAATTCTCCTCCACAAGCTGTAAATATGAAAATGATAGTAGTGTTTGTTCAGAGATAAATGATTCTTGCCTTCACTTTTATTGCAAAGAGTAGTTCTGCATAGGAATATACAGGAATGTGATATTACTTTTAGAATTTTTTTCCTTGCTACTAAAGGACATAAAATGACTAAATTATTTCAAGAAATTAAAATGTTACAATCAGACAAATTAAACACCTAAAAATTAAGGCATAAATTTTCTTACCGACTTGATAAACAGCTCTGAAACTAGCTCTTACAACAGAAGCATCTATTTTAAGCCTGATCCAGATACTATTAGTAATGGATTTAATGTGAGAGATGGTTTCATTGCCACAGACTTTTCCAAGTAAGGTTTGATCATCTCGAACCTAAATAGAAAAACAAAGTAGATCTGTAATCCTAATCAACAAAATTACCTTGGCTATGGTGGATTATTTGGAGATGAGAAAACGGCAGATTCAGAATAAATTATCGTCTAATTTGGGTTACATACGGGAAATTTTTCAGCACAATAAAATAACACTAAATATTGATAACAAAATCTTAAGCCAAATAAAATCCAAAAGCGTAAGAATATTTAAAACATTCTCCTACTAATTTCTACAATGTGAAAGGGGAGATAAATTTATAATTTTGGATTATTTAGAAAACAGCAAAATATGATAACATATCAAAATATGCAAGTTTCAGCCAAATCTGTAATCAAAGGAAGTCCTAGACTAAACTGCTTTATTATTGGGGCACCTGGGTGGTTCAGTCGTTAAGCGTCTGCCTTTGGCTCAGGTCATGATCCCAGGGTCCTGAGATGGAGCCCCGCATCAGGTTCCCTGCTCTGCGGGAAGCCTGCTTCTCCCTCTCCCACTCCCCCTGCTTGTGTTCCCTCTCTCGCTGTCTCTCTCTCTGTCAAGTAAATAAAATCTTCAAAAATAAATAAATAAATAAACTGCTTTATTATTGAAAGAAAGAAACAGAAAAGTAGATAACAGAAAGAGAATTTAAAAAGTCAACTTAAAAAATTGGAAAAAGGTATTACAATGAGGGATAATAAAGTAAAACTAAAAGTAAAACCTAATAATAAAATACAAAATAATATTAAATTTAAGAATACATTCAAGAATTGTTTTTTGGGAGTAGGGTGGGGGATAGGGATATTTAAGACACATCTTTGTCAATAAAGATAAAAGAAAATAAAAAGAAAACTAAAACAAGAATAAACACAGATATACAAACCAAAAATGAGAAAAATGCTACAAATACACAGATACTGATACATTCATTTCATATGAATGATAATTCTTTGTACAACTCTATGCTAATATAGCTGAATGTTTGAAATGGTTATTTCCAGAAAAAATATAAATTACTAAAATTATCTCAAGGAGAAGGAAAATAAAATCTGAATAGACAATAAACCATGGATAAAATTGAAAACATTATCAAATAATTACTTCCCCTCCCAAAACTCCCAGAAAATGTTCTACCTCATCAATTATTTCAAACTTTCTTTTAAGATTTTACTTAGAGAGAGAGAGACATGCACAAGTAGGAAGAGGGGCAGAGGGAGAGGGAGAGTCTCAAGCAGACTTCCTGCTGAGCATGGAGCCTGATGCAGGGCTCAATCTCATGAGCCTGAGATCATGACCTGAGCTGAAATCAAGAGTCTGACACCTAACCGACTCAGCCACCCAGGTGCCCCAATTATTTCAAACTTTTAAGGAACAAATAATTGCCATAGATAATTTGTTCTAAGGTACCCTGAAACATGGAGGAATCTCCAACTAATTTTTCTCAGAACTATTTTATTAAATTCCAATATGGATAATACAGATGAAACTATGGATTGATCTCACCTATTTATATAGATATAAAAATCTTAAACACAGTTCTAGAAAAACAAATTTACTTCATCATTAGGCTTATAAACCAATCAAATATGAGAACTTGAATAATGCAAGGTTATTTGAAATTACAAATTATAAATTACACGCCTCAATGGATCCAATAAGATAAACCACGTATTTCCATAGATGTCAAAAAAAATGACCAGTGTTCCTTTTTATGAAAAGCAAAACTCTTAGAAAGTTAAGAGCGGAAGAAAATTGCCTTCATACAATAAAGACCACCTGTTTTAAATCAATAGTCAATGTCTTATAAGGGCCATGAGCACAGTCCATGCAGTCACACAGACCTGGCCAGAGCCCCTGCACTTCTGAGCAAGTTACTAAATCTAACCCTGGCTCATGGGGTTGTTGAAGCAAATAGATGAAACAATAGTGTGAATTCCTCAGCAAAATGCCTAGTCATAAAAAATGTGAACTAAAGAAAAGCTATTGCAATTCTTGACATTTTGAAAGGGGAAACGCTAGAGGTTTCTCACAAAATTGGGAATGATTCCAAGGATATAGATACTACTCCTGTTATACAGAATTATTTTGGAAGATCTAGCTACCCAAATATTAATTCATTTTCTCAACTAACATTATCAAGGCATCAGTAAGTGCCAGGGCCTGGGTGGGTCAGTCACTGCTTACAAGGACCCTACAACAAGCAAGCATATTTTTCCAAAAGCATGAGTGCCATGTTTGGGAAAGTATGGGGTGCTATATCATTACTTAATACAATGGTTCTCCATAGGTATCACAATTACACACTTTTTAAAAATATTTTATTTATTTATTTGAGAGAGAGAGAGCACACAAGCTGGGGGAGCAGCTGAGCAGGGAGCGCAATGCGGGGCTGGATCCCAGGACCCAGAGATCATGCATGACCTGAGCTGAAGGCAGACACCTGACTGACTGAGCCACCCAGGCACCTCACAACTAGACATTTTGGAAGTCTCTGAAGACATTTTTTGTTTTTGTTTTAATCAACTAACAGAGTAGTGGCTAGGCACTATTGGCATTTAGTGACTGGGGACCAAAGACACTAAACACCCTGAAATGTGAGAGATAATTTTGTGTCACACACAAAAATTCTCCTACATCCCATGTGACACTCATATAAGGGACAGTTCTATTACTAAGTGTAAAATCTAGCTCTGTTTTATAGACCAAACCCAAAATAGTTTTGCCCAATTTTAATAAATACTGAATATTCCAAGATTATAAGTAGAGTACAAATCAAAGGAAGTTTTGTGTGTTTTTCTTTCCCTGGAAATCTGACAAGAGCTGGTAACCATTTCAGAAAATTTGCCACCAACATACACAGCCACGTCAGCCCGGGTCTGTATGCGGCATTCACGGTGACTCAAAGAGAAAATAGCGTGAGGCTCCATTTTGTCTTCAAGTCTAGCTTGCCTGGGCTTATAACATGATGCAATAAATAAATATGTACATTTTTTACTTTATTTCTCCTAAATCTTATATTTCCAACTTTATTTTTTTAATATTATATGTGTATTGAGGTTATATCATCTTATGAATTTCATTTCAGAAGAGAGAAAGGGTGATATAAAAAGGCCTTAAAGGAAACTGACTTCACCTCAAAACCCTGAACTCAAACAGGGGATTATGGAATATTTGGCAGTGGAAATAACCTTTAAATTGAGCCTTAAGGATTATCCACCCAGGCCAAGGGAAATGGGCAATAAAGGGAAGATTTTAAAAGTTCTGATACTTAAAGCTGGCAGGGATATGGTAACACAGTTGCTCCCATTCACAACTGGTGGAAGCACATATAAATTTCTGGGAAATAATTTGACAGTATGCATCGGGAGTCTTCAAAATGTTCAGTTTTGGACCCAGTAACTTCACTCCTAACACTCTATCATAAGGAAATCATTTGAGATACAGGCAAAGACACACAAGGATTCACATCAGCGTGGATCTATAATTACAAGAACTGAAAATATTCCAAGTGTCTAATAATAGGAGAGTGATTAAATAAATTAGGGTACAGCCATATGATTGAATCTTACACAGACCTTAAAAATCACATGCCTTTCCACTGACTTATGCCAAACCAGTTTCTTTCTAAGAGCTGTAACACGAATTTCACATTTGTCTTAAAGTTATGCTAAATATCTCTCTAACCAAACAGCAAATCTTTGAAGGAGAAGAAAATGTCTGTCATGCCTTTAGCATCTAACATAGAACTTTGCAAATAGGTATTTGACAAATGCTCGTTGATTCATTAATTTTAAGGCATGGCATGATGGTTCAATTTTTGTTAGCAACACAAACATACTAGGTCTTGGAAACCAGGAAGCAGGAAACACAGAGTAAGTTATCACCCTGCTCTCTGATCCTCCAGGGCTCCAAACTCCTCTGCTAAGACTGTAGTCTCTCTTTTGTGTTTTGCCCATTAGAAGATGACAAGAAGGAAGAAAAACAGCCAAATAGCATCAGAGCAAGCTAAAGTGGGCCATTCCCCAAGGCCTCGCTAATGAAATTCAAGGATTTTAGCAAGGAGAAAGGCAGCTGCAGTCCAAATGTTTTAAGAGGAACTTATAGGGCTCAAGGGCCCTAAACCTAGAAGGTACAATTGATTTTGGCTGCATTTCTCTGTCTCTGTGGAAATGAAACCTTATTAAATCTGAAAGCCTGTATTCTCTCTGGATCCTGGACATGACAATACCTTAACCACAAATCCTTTGAAAGAGACAAATAAAGTTCATCAAATGCTCTAAAGTGATCTCAAATATTGTTGCAGCCCATCCTGCATTCAATATATATTGTAGGACTTGTGAATTTTCACCTCCCCCACAACAATAACAACCCCTTTTTCTTTTGTGCTTGTGCACTAGGATAGACTGTATTATTTTTCCTAATTATTTAAATCCCTCCTTGTAATGGGATCTAACATCTCTGCTCATTGCCATGTGACTTACAATGCTTCCCCATGAAAAATTAATGATTATTCTTCCCATTGACTGGGCTTGGCCATAGGGTTTGCTTTACCCAACATAACGTGAGCGGAAGTGATATGCCATCTCCAGGGAGAAGCTTTGGGAGCCACTGCAGGATTCAACCATCTTTTACTTTCTTTTCTTACAAGATCAAGAGCCTGAGTCCCAGGGACAGATGGGACAGGGTGAGCAGATCAGCATAACTGCCAGTGACCCCAAACCAATGTTTACATGAGCAAGGATAAATGTATACTATTGTAAGCCACAGACATTTTTTTGTTTGTTACTGTTTTTGATTTGTTGTACCGCTATTGACTGTTTGTTATTACAGTATAACCTACAGAAAGATGATTTGTATTTAAGCCTGGTTTATATTAACAAGGAGTTTTTCTTAACAGGTCAGGTGAAGCCATACCAGAGTCACTTATACAGGCAGGACATCAAATTCATTCTCTATACTGGATCACATTTGCAAAGAAATGACTAGGGCCAGTTCAGAATTCCAGTGTTCTGTGGGCCAGGCCCAGATTTCTCATTGATTGCCTTATTAATCCAGCTGACGCTGATTGTTTCAGGCCCAGAGATGCAGTATATAGCCTGTGACCCACAATCATTAGCCTGTGGAACACCCAAATGGCTTCTGATTTTTGCATTCATCAGACTGAACTAATTCTTGAAAAGAAACTACTCATTAAAACAAAAACAACAAAAACAGAGTTCTTACAAAGGAATGATTTCCTGTAGAGAAAGCTAAAATAAACAGGGCTGAAAAACACAGTTCATATGAAATTTAAGTGTGAGCTCTAGAGCCCAGTCAGCAGTAAGCTTTAACATCTGGAATGGATCAGGTCCCAAAGCCCCATCTTAATGCATGTGCTCGTTTGTTTGTATCTGCTATGTATCCAGATTTGTTTTTATATAACAATTCCAAAAATCTATTTAAAGTATTAAACGTTAATTCAAAGTGAACCAAATATGCTGGCGCATAGGTTTGGTCCAACCAAGCGCTGAAGACAGAACCCTCCCATGCAGCAGTGTTCAACATGGGGCTTCCTGCGAAGTGAGCTTCAGGTGGAAATGCCCCTTAGCTAAATAAAGACTTGATCCTGCAGACCAGTCTTGGGTTAATTTAGGCACATAGGAGGGGATGTGGCCCTACTTCAAATAAGACAATAAACAGTGAGTGATAAGAAATGAGAGAAGCCATACAGGGATTAAAAATTATTTCCTTGGGGTGCCTGGGTGGCTCAGTCAGTTGAGCATCCAACTCTTGATTTCAGCTCAGGTCATGATTTCAGGGTCGTGAGATGGAGCACCACATTGGGCTCCTCGCTGAGCACAGAGTCTGCTTGAAATTCTTTCTCTCCCTCTCCCCGCCTCCCCCTGCTCAGGCTCTCTCTCTCTAAATAAATAAAAAAATAAATAAAATCTTTAAAATTTTTTAAAAATTATTTCCTTACATTTTTGTTATTATGTTTCATGATTTCATAGTTAAAATTTTAAAGTGTTTTATGCCTCATGAAACAGTGTCCCTTCTGCTATCTCCATCAGTAAACTTATCCTTTATCTAATTCTTTTAAAAATCTGCTTTTCCAAAATCAGGAGTACTCGTCTAGTTTCACCTAGAAGTGTGAACCTACATGACTGCAAACTCCATCATGTCACATTCTCCTCCTTTCCTCTTCTCCCCAGCATCACTGTCAGAATCATCCTCAGGTTAACTTTTAGTAACCACTCACTGGTGCTCCGGGCTCTGTGCTAAGAACATTCTAATTGTTCCCCTTTGCACTGAGCATGTCTGGGTTCTTCATCTCCATCTACAAAGCCATTACAAGGTCAAGCTTCTGCCTAACTCTTGTTTCTCTCTTCCTCTCCTTTGCAATTCCACCCACACTAGGCTCTTCACAATTCTTTGAGTTTGTCGAGATTTTTTTTCTCAATTCAGTCTCTAAGGCTACATTAGCACTTCCAGCTGGAATCCTTCTCTTGACTCTGCATTGCTAACTCTTTCTCATCCTCAGACCCCAAATGCGCCATCCTTGGGGAAGCTACCTCTGACCATCCAACTAACATCATTAGCCCTGTTATTTTCTCCCATAGGACTGTTTCTTACCTTCAAGATACATTTCCCAACTTGAAATTACACAGTTGCATGCTTGCTTGTTTAATATCTGTCTATTTTATATACCCATCCCCTAGCATAGTGCCTGGCATCGAAATTGTTCAATAAATATTTAGAGCATGAATAGACAAATAAATGGATGATCCCTTTTAATCCTTTTGAGAAGACTAATATTACTACTCCTATTACAGATTAGGGAAACTGACGTTCACTGGTGTTAAATATCTTGACCTTAATATAAGAGAGAGTTGAAGTCCTTTATCATGTTTCCCTGCAATATTGTGTTCATAGCAGAGAGAACTGGCCATCCTCTTGATTCCCCTGAATAGCTTGTAGCACTCTTGATAGATGCCCTTACCTATAGCCTCTGCGTCTCACTTGTCCCATTGGGTTTGTAGTCTCCCCATGAGCATGCAACTCCTTTACATACAGCAAGGATCTGTTCTGTAAATCTCTCACACCTCCACAACTAGGCAGGGCTACCATCTCAGTCTTTTCCCTGGCTCCCACTACACCAACCAATAGAATTATTTCACCTGAGCAATGGCATGTTTTGTCACTCCATTACAAAAGTTCAGGATGGCCAAGCAATTGTGGAAAGACTGTGTTGACAACAGACCTAAGAAACCAACTGAATGTTTCTAACCTCTGCCGAAACTCCAAATCCAATATGCTAAAGAATGCAAACTATTGAACATCACTCCATTTCCCCTTTTTCCTGCCATCTCTAGAAACATCTTTCTCTGAGCTCAAATTAATTTCAACATGTGCTTAACTGGAAATACTCCTCAGCCTAAGCTAGTGTGTTTGCTTGCTGCAGTTACATTCCAGTTTCAGCTGTCAGAGGTCTTATTCTTTCTCTGCCATTTGGGTTTTATTCTTAAGAACTATTCAGTGAGTCACAGCCATGAGACTTTAACCAGCATGTCCCCTTGAGGATAACAAGTATACTCAGGCAGACCAAAAGTCATAGCCCCCCCGCCCCCACCAATCCCAAGGCTGGAGCTGAATAGCTTCAATGCCTAAAAATGCAAAAGGAAATCTCTTGTGAATTTGATTCCATCTAAAGATGTGTGGAGATGTGGGAATGCTGTGCAAGGCCAGCTGAGAGGGCTAGGGTAGAGAGTACCGGGAAGAGGAGAGGGAGGTGATAAAAGGTTCAGAGGGAAGATAGATCTCCAGTGTTTCAGCTTGTTGTACTCCCCTACATTTCCAATTTTTAGTTCCTTCTTTAAGATTTTGAAGATTTTACCTGGAAGTTGAGTTTCATCATGTTTCACAGATTTTGATATCTATCTAGCATTTCCTCTTTGTTATTTTCTACATGGTCTTTCATTTCATTTTCTATTTCCTTCCTTAACCCAGTAACTATTTAAGAGAGAGTTTATAAATTTCCAAGTATTTGGACATTAAAACAATTTTGGGGGGGGCGCCTGGGTGGCTCAGTCGTTAAGCGTCTGCCTTCGGCTCAGGTCATGATCCCAGGGTCCTGGGATCGAGCCCCGCATCAGGCTCCCTGCTCCGCGGGAAGCCTGCTTCTCCCTCTCCCACTCCCCTGCTTGTGTTCCCTCTCTTGCTGTGCCTCTCTCTGTCAAATAAATAAACAAAATCTTAAAAAAAAAATTTTTTTTATCACTAACTTCCAGTTTCATTACATTGTAAAGAGATAGGTGTGTAATTTCTGCTTTGTGAATTTGCTTGGATTAGCAAGAAGTCATTTGTCATTCAATGACACTTGCAGAATAGGTACCCATTCCCCACATTTCAGACACCAAATTTAATGTAGCTTACTTTTCTATGCCATTTATTTTTGTTTGCTTTCCACTTCTAAGAAGGAACAACTTCGCCAGAAGCCCTCCTACTTCCGCAGAACGCACTTCTCCTTCCCCTTCTCTTACCAGTCTCTCTTATGTGGTTCCCTTCCACTGACCAGAAGTCTTAGTGGGGAGAGGTCAGATGATTCAGGATTGGTCAAGGAGATTCTATTCATTTCTTTCTACATCTCATTCAAGCCCTGGCCTTAGCATCATATAGGCTTCTAAAATTATTATTCAGCCTACTACTTGGATTCTCTGGGATTAAAAATTAAACTTTCATTACTTTTTTATGTGTCCTTCACTTAGAGTTCTGAGGGCTTAAATCACTTATGAAATATTAATGAGAGGTGCTGCTTTTTATTCTGGAAAGATGCTTCTACCCCATTCATTGATTTGTTCTATTTAATTTAAAAGCTCTCTTAGACAAAAACAGATGAACTAACAGTTGATCTGTTCTTGCTATACTCATTCTTTTGTTACTAGCCACATTACATCACCCATCACCCATGGGCAATGTGTGTTCTAGAAGTAGAAATTTTAATTGAGAGAGATATATAAATCTAAGCATTAATGCATAAATGTGTGCTTCTTATTAAAAAAAAGAAAAATGTAGATATGCTACACTGGGTCTGACCAATACCACATTTATTATCTTCCATAGTTAAATTCTATTCTCAAATAAAATGTTTACAGAGCTCTTACTGAGCAAAAGCAAGTCTTTCAAAACTATACTATACATGAAAAAGATATACTAGGCAATAATATCTTTATTTAAATATCTTCATTTAAAGGATATATTCACATGGCAACAAGACAACTGGAACCACATAATGAGAAGATCTAGGATTTTTAGAAGTGTATCTATTCATTCAAAAGAAAATTTCTTGTTATTATTCTCCCAGATGTCTCTAGAATTCCCTCTCAGCTTTTCATTCTTTCTAAAATTGTGGGTGGTCTTTTCTCTCTTATAGAGTTAGTAAATGGCAAAGTCATCTGCTTTCTAAACCACCAATGTATCTGAAATACCATTATTCTTTTTTTATTCCTTTGCTTAAATATTCACTTTTTTACCTTTTAAAAATGAAATCACCATTTCAGGGAGCAATATATTGAGTCATAATAATGCCATTTGAATATGGTTCCAGAATCACTTTCTTCCATACCCACTGTCTGAAGGACATGAAAAGAAGTAGATGTACTTTTAAAAAAATGGGCTTAGGGGCACCTGGGTGGCTCAATCATTAAGTGTCTGCCTTCGGCTCAGGTCATGATCCCAGGGTCCTGGGATTGAGCCCTGCATCAGCCTCCCCGTTCAGCGGGAAGCCTGCTTCTCCCTCTCCCTCCCCCCCTTCTTGTGTTCCCTCTCTTGCTGTCTCTCTCTCTGTCATATAAATAAATAAGATCTTTTAAAAAAAAATGGGCTTAGTTCACAAATTATCCCAATAGATAGATATGATATGATGTATTGGCAAGAAATTGATGGAAGTCAGCATATGTCTATCTAGAATCCCATGTAGGTACATCTAAATCCTATTCTGACAATAACTAGAGTTTGATCTTTGTGACCTCAATTTCCTCATTTGTAAAAATTAAGGATTTAAATTAGACAACCTCTCAGGCCCTTGCTGGTGCTAAAATTCTGCAAATTGATTGTATTCCTTTTAGGATGGTCAAGGACATAATAGAAAATCTTTTCAATTATTCCAATCACTATACATGTCCTGTCCTTCTAATAGAGCTCTTATATTTTCTCCATCAACAACCCCTGAGGGAAATTTGATCAAGACTTTATGGGTGTGTGTGCACATCAGAATGTCAATACTCCAATGGCCAACCATGAAAGGGTCTTACCAGCTATCTCTGAACTGATAAGTTCAAGGCAGGAGTTGGAAATTTGGCCTAGGAAAACCTTGCATTTTTATAATGTTTTTAATTCTTCAAGCTTCTTTTATCATTCACTGCCTTGATTTACATTCACAAAGTTTGAAGGAATAGGTAGGGCATCTTGCGGAAGAAGGAATTGAAGCATCCAGATAAAAAATTGTCCAAGGTTATACAGTCATTAAATGACTGGACAAAAATAAGCAGTTAGATAAATTAACTCAAATCCCATTCTGGCCACATAACATTCTTCCATTCTGTTTCACAAAATTAAATGTTTCAATGCTTTTTTATTATTTTTTAATGATAACGTTTCACAACGATTCAGAGTTCATGTAACTTCTTATTGAAATTCAATTAGAATGTAGTTCAAGGGCAGAGAGGGTATATCATTCCAGATGCTTTGATGACACCTTGGAGCCATTAGAACCCCACATAGCACCTAATAGAAAGGTACTCAGATTTCCCTAAAAATTAGAGTTACAGTTTTGCCTGTCTGAGAAAAGCATTGTGCCTGGTTCCATGCTATAGTCCTGTGACCAGGGAGCCAGATATGGAATCGGGAAACTCACAAGAGCTTCTTTCCTATGGAAGGTGAGCCACCTTTTGTGGTCATAGCTACACAATTGTGTTTCTGTTCTTATCAGAGAAGAGTACAACTGGAACTAATTCAATTTCCAGCTCCCCTACTCCCCAAACATGTAACCACAGGCAAGTGACAATTTCTCTGGGCCTCAGTTTCCTCATATTAAAATAGGAATAATAATGGTTTTTGTGAAGATTCAATGAACTAACTCATGTCAAACATGTACCACATCCAACAGACAGTAGAAAGACAGTAATCATTAACTATGTAATGTATTACAGTATTTTAAAGTCTTAGAATAGCACCTGGTGCATAGTAAGTACTCTCTAAGTGTGAGCTATTTTTTTACTGTTCTTAAAGTAAAAAAACAGATGTTGGAAATTAAATTTTTATTTACATAAAAATATCTAAAATTGCTCCATAGTATAAAACTTTAATGTATTTTATGGGATATTTTGGAAAACATAAACTGAATGAATATACACATTTACCTCACCATCTGAGACAAAAATCTCTGGATTGGGTGATGGGTATTAAAGAGGGCATGTTCTGCATGGAGCACTGGGTGTTATACACAAACAATGAATCATGGAACACTACATCAAAAACTAATGATGTAATGTATGGTGATTAACATAACATAATAATAAAAAAAATATATTGAACCCTAGGAGGGTTCAACAGCAGATGAGATCAAGCAGAAGACAAAATCAGTGAGCTGGAAGACAGGGCAGTGGAACTCATCCAAACAGAGCAGCAAAAAGAAAAAAAATTAATAATAAAGATAGCTTAAGGAACATATAGGACATCATCAAACAGAATAGCATTCACATTATAGAGGTTCCACAGGGAGGAGAGAGAGAGAGAGAAAGGAACAGAAAACTTATTTTCAGAAATAATGGCTGAAAAATCCCTAACTGGGGATCCCTAACCAGATCCAGAGAGACAGTTCAAAATGACAGTATAGCAAGATCCTGAACTTACCTCTTCCTATGAACACAACAAATCTACAGCTACATATAGAAAAATTCCCTCTGAAAAAGACCTCAAAACTACCTGAACAAGCTTCTCCACAACAAAGGATAAAAGGGCCACACCAAAATGGGAAGGAGAGGCAGAGATTCATTTGCTGATCTTAAAGCATCTGCCAGAAGAGCAGGAACCTATAGGGATTCCCTCTGGGGATGGAGACACTGGCAGGTACCATTTTTGGCATTCTCCCTCTAACCTGCTAGTGGTGGCAGGCATGCCCAGCCTTTATGTGCTGTACTCCATGACCCCATCTAAGCTGGCCAAGCAAGTACCCCACTCCTATGCACCACTACACTGCAGCCCACCAGCTGGGAGAGCACCCCACCTCCATGTGCCACTCCACCTTAACCTTGCCAGTGACAACCTAGTGAGTGTCCCAGCCCTGCATGCTGCTTCACAGTGGCACCACCAAAGCCAGCCAGCCAACACAGTCTACGCAAAGAATGCCCCGTGAGCATCTGGTCCTGGTGGCCAAGGAGGATTAGGCCTGCATGCTATGGGTCTGAAACAAATGGAGAGAAAATTCTTGGCAGGCTACCACCCCCAGGGTACTGCACAGACAGCAAACTAGAACACATTCCCAGTCTTGCTGTGGAAAAGTCCTATCTACCTAACATGGAGTTTTGGCCTGGGGAGCAGATTTCAGGATTACCACATATGTAAAGGCTATAGAGGTGCTGTCATGAAGCATAGGGTGGGGGATACCATCTTTCTTACTTGATCTTGCTACAGCTCACCAATACCTCTCAGAAAAAAGTTCATACACTCATCTGAAGCCTTGACATTTGCAACTGTTCCTAAGGGGACACATCTAGATCACTTGGACTAGAGCCAGCAGTGTCTATAATTGAGGTCCCACAGGACTGTATATATTTGCATACCTTAAAAGCTGCTGGCTGAGGGTCTAGCTTCTAATTAGGCTGAAACTAGGTGCTGACTGAGATCCACCCCCTCTGGAACACTCACAGGTCTTGGCACACCCTCAACACCTGGGATCTACCAAGAAAAAGTTAGGCTGTGTAGCCAATCACAAAGGTTTAAAAGACAACAATGGCTTAGGGCAAGGTTAAATGATAAGGTTTATCTCCTACACAAGATCACCCATCAAAGACTGGGAAAATAGCTGTTATACCTCATACATAGAAAGAAACACAGATAGATAAGCAAAATGAGGAGACAGAAGGATATGTTCCAAATGAAAGAATAAGGTAAAACTCCAGGAGAGGAAATACCTTAAAAAAACAAAGATAAATAATTTACCCGATAAAGAGTTCAAAGTATGGTCCTCTGAACAAGAATGAATGAACATAGTGCAAACTTCAACAAAGATATAGAAAATATGAGAAAGTACCAAACTGAAGCCACAGAAATGAAGAACATAATAACTGTTCTGAAAAATATACTAGAAGGGTTCAACAGCAGATGAGATCAAGCAGAAGACAGAATCAGTGAGCTGGAAGACAGGGCAGTGGAACTCATCCAAACAGAGCAGCAAAAAGAAAAAAAATTAATAATAAAGATAGCTTAAGGAACATATAGGACATCATCAAACAGAATAGCATTCACATTATAGAGGTTCCACAGGGAGGAGAGAGAGAGAGAGAAAGGAACAGAAAACTTATTTTCAGAAATAATGGCTGAAAAATCCCTAACTGGGGATCCCTAACCAGATCCAGGAAGCCCAGAGAGTTCCATAGAAAATGAGCTCAGAGAGACCCACACCAACATACTTTATAATTAAAATGTCAAAAGATAAAGATAAAGAGATTAAAGGTAGCAAGAGAAAAACAACTTGTTATGTACAAGAAAACAGCCATAAGACTACTATCAGATTTCTCAGCAAAAACTTCACAAGCAACAATAAAGGGCATGATATGTCCAAAGTGCTAAAAGCAAACAACTTCCAACCAAGAATACTCTACCCAGCAAGGTTATTATTCAATAAAGAACTTTCCAGATAAACAAAAGCTAAAGCAGTTGACTGACACTAAGCCAGTTTACAAGAAATATTAAAGTGACTTCTTTAAGCTAAAAAGAAAAGGCACTTATCAGTTACCAGAAAAAGTTATGCAAGTAAAAACCTCACTGGTAAAGGTAAATATACAGTAAAGGTAGTAGACTAATCACTTATAAAGCTAGTAAGAAGATTAAAAGACAAAAATAATAAAAAAATATAACTACAATAATTATTGAAGGGATACACAAAATAAAAAGATGTAAAATCAAAAACATAAAATGACATCAAAACATCAAAAACAAAATGTAGTGGGGTAGTAAAAATGTAGAATTTCAGAATGTGCTACCAACTTAAAATAAATTGTTATAAATATAGGCTGTTATATATGAGCCTCATAGTAACCACAAAGCAAAACCCTATATTAGATACACAAAAGATAATGAGAAAGGAATCTAAGCATAACACTATAGAAAGTCCTCAAACTACAAGGGAATAAACCAATAGAAGGAAAAAGGAACAGAGAGGAACTACAAAACACACAGAAAACAATAAATAAAGTGACAATAAGTACATACTTACCAATAATTACTTTAAATGTAAATGTACTAAATTCTCCAATCAAAAGACATTGAGGGGCTGAATGCATTTAAAAAAAAAAAAAAAGACCCATCTATATGCTACCTACAAGATGTAAGGACACACATGGATTGCAAGTGAAGTGATGGAAAAAGATATTTCATACAAATGGAAACCAAACAAAAGCTGAGGTAGCTATACTGATGAAATAAAAGATATCCAAATTGGAAAGGAAGAAGTAAAACAGCCACTATTTGCAGAAGACACGATTTTATATAGAGAAAATTCTATATGTTACACCAAAAAACTGTTAGAACTAATAAATTCAGTAAAGCTGTAGGGTGCAAAATCAATATACAAAAATATGTTGCATTTTTATACACTAATAACAAATGATCAGAAAGGGAAATTAAGAAAACAATACCTGTTACAATTGCATCAAAAAGAATAAATTACCTAGGAAAAAAATTAACCAAGTAAAAGACCTATACATTGAAAACTATAAGACATTGATGAAAGAAATTGAAGGTGACACAAATAAATGGAAAGATACTCTGTGCTCATGGGTTGGGAAACTTAATATTGTTAAATTGTCCAGGTTACCCAAAGCAATCTACAGATTCAATGCAACCCCTATCAAAATTCCAATGGCATTTTTCACAGAAAGAGAACAAACGATCCTATAATTTGTAGGGAACCACAAAAGATTCTGTATAGCCAAAGCCATCCTGTGAAAGAACAAAGCTGTAGACTCCCCTATTTCAAACTACACTACAAAGCTAGAGTAATCAAAACAGTATAGTATTGCAATAGAAACAGACACAGAGATCAATGGAAAAGAACAGAAAACCCAGAGATAAACCCAACTACATACGGTCAATTAATTTACAATGAAGGAGGAAAGAATATACAATGGGGAAAGGAAATCTCTTCGATAAATGGTGTTGAGAAAACTGGACAATCCCATGCAAAAGAATAGAACTAGATCACTATCTTATACCATACACAAAATTAACTCAAAATGGGTCAAAGACTTAGTGTAAGACCAGAAACCACACAGTCTAGAAGAAAACATAGGAAGAAAGCTCTTTGACATTGGTGTTAGCAATAACTTTTTGGATCTGACTCCAGAAGCAATGGCAACAAAAGCAAAAATAAACAAATGAGACTACATCAAACTAAAAAGTTTCTGCGAAGTGAAGGAAACCATCAACACAACAAAAAGGCAATATGATGAACGGGAGAAGATATTTGTAAATCATACATCAAATAAATAGTTAACATCCAAAATATACAAAGAAATCATACAACGCAATAACAACAAAAAACAATCCAATTTAAAAATGGGCAGAGGATCTGAGTAGACATTTTTCCAAAGAAAATATGCGGATGGCCAACAGGCACATGATAAGATGCTCAACATCTCTAATATGAGGGTGATGCAAATCAAAACCATGATGAGATATCACCTCACACCTGTGGGAATAGCTATTATCAAAAAGACAAAAAATAACAAATGTTGGCAAAGATTTGGTAAAAAGAGAACCCTTGTGCACTGTTGGTGGGTGTGTAACCACTATTGAAAACTATATGAAAGTTCCTCAAAAAATTGAAAATAAAATACAATATGATCCAGCAATTCCACTTCTTACTATTTAACCAAAGAAAAAGAAACCACTAATTTAAAAAGATATATGTACTCCTATGTTCATTGCAGTATTATTTACAATACCCAAGATATGGAAACAATCTATGTATCCACTGATCAATGAATGGATAAAGATGTGTTACATGTGTATATATAATGGAATATTACACAGCTACAAAAAAGAATGAAATCTTGCCATTTGCAACATGGATGGACCTCATGAGGGTTATGCTAGAAACTTTCAGTTATAAAATAAGTAAGTCATGGGGATGCAATGTACAACATGGGGTCTATAATCAACAATTCTGTATTGCAAATTTAAAAGTTGCTATAAAGGTAAAACCTAGAAGTTCTCATCACAAGAAAAAAATTGTTACTTTGTATGGCTACAAATCAGTAAATACACTTAATGTGGTGATCATTTTGCAATGTATACAAATGTTGAATCATAATGTTGTACACTTGAAACCAATGTAATGTGTATCTTAACTAAGCTAAATATTAATAAATATTACTGTGGCACCATGGTCAATGTACTTCATTTTTCAGCTAAGTCCAGATTTTACACTAAAATTCTTTGTTTCTCCACTATATATATATCAAGAAGGGAAGAGGGCAAGAGGCTACATAGGTTTTTCCTGGAAAAACAAATTAGGTCTAACTCACATGAACAAACAAAATTGTCAATGCCTCTCTGAGTTTATATAAAATGATTGCAGCCAACAAAAAGTGTTTTGTCTCTTTTGCTCAACACTTTAATTTGTGGCTTGACCAATAATTAAGCAAAAGAAATACCAGGCCAGACAAACAAAACTGCCTTTTTGTTTCAGATATTCTTCATTTTACAATCATTACACACACTTAAATCAGAGCTAAAATTTTTGAAAGAGAGCAAGCAGGGCTAATGAAAGAAAAAAACCCACACTCCAAAACAAGAATCATCCAATGCTTTATCTTAATTCTCTGTCACTGAATAGCAAATCCTTCTACTTTTCTGGGCTGAGTTTCCCGGACAATCTATAAAAACTATGTCTTATTAGTAAATCTTATTAGTCTTACTTATTTTCATTCACCTCAGTTATTAAGGATCAGTTTCATAGCTTGTAATGTAGCATTATTATGAGTTCCTAGCCTCAGCTTTCATTTTTGTCCTTTGCTATTTCATTACCAATCTCCTATATCACCATCTATAGTTCTATTTTTGGCAAATTCTTTCATACTCTCTAGAACAGTTGTTCTCAGGCTCTAGCCTTATTTTCATTCACCTCAGTTATTTTTTTTTTTTAAAGATTTTATTTATTTATTTGAGAGAGAGAATGAGATACAGAGAGCATGAGAGGGGGGAGGGTCAGAGGGAGAAGCAGACTCCCTGCTGAGCAGGGAGCCCGATGTGGGACTCGATCCTGGGACTCCAGGATCATGACCTGAGCCGAAGGCAGTCGCTTAACCAACTGAGCCACCCAGGCGCCCCTCATTCACCTCAGTTATTAAGGATCGGTTTCATAGCTTGTAATGTAGCATTATTATGAGTTCCCAGCTTCAGCTTTCATTTTTGTCCTTTGCTATTTCATTACCAATCTCCTGTATCACCATCTATAGATCTATTTTTGGCAAATTCTTTCATACTCTCTAGAACAGTTGTTCTCAGACTCTAGCCTGAGTCAGAATGACCTGGGGGAGGAGGGGGCTTGTTAAAACACGGGTTGCTGAGCATACCTCCAGAGGTCCTGATGAAGTAGGTCTGGGATAGGGTACTGAACTGTATTTCTAACACCCAGATCATCCAGGGAATCCACATGCTGCTGGCCCTACAACCACTACACTATAGAATACAAAAATGTTGACTAACGTCATGTAAGGGTATAGTCAAAGTTACCTCCATGTAACTCTGGGAACAGCCGCTCTGGCCTTCCAGCTCCACATGGCTGAAGTTGACCTGTATTTGTTCTCCCAGGGGCTGTGTTATAAGATAGATGCACTGTCTGCTATGAGTGAAAGGTCCAGACAAGTCAGAGGAGAGAAGACCCTCTGGGTCTGTGTAGTTTCCTCCACAATGCAGATCCGCTAAAGAGAACAGGGAAGTAAAGGGAAAGGTCCTGTGAATGGCCATTCCTCTGACCCTCAGGCATTAGATACAATTTTTAAAAACTGACACACATACACATACAATCATATACCCACTTTATTCACCCTGAACAGGCTTATGTCTCTAAGTATATTTTCAGTTTGATGTGTGTTTGTGGGGCATCCATGTAGTGCCTAAAGAAATAGATTCAGACATGTGTGATCTAACTTCCCATCTAACATCACCTACAAATTGCTTTTTAAAAACCTTTATGCTCTCCTTCATTCCAAAAAAGATTTGAGGCAGCTTATAAAATACATGTGACAAAATAAAATATATAACTAGAAAAAGGAATCTAACTAAAGGATGAACATAGAATAGCAGGATGTGCTCAAGGGAAAGTTGACATGCACAGAAAACGGGTTTGGACTCCACAGTCTACAGAAGGTTGGCTCTAGATTCAGCCTGAAGCCAGGGTAAATGAAGAAAAGGGACCTGTGAAAAGATGTTCATGGTTACATTTCCTGATATTGACACCTGAAATGTGTTTTTCCTGTGAATTCTCATCAGGGCCCAATGATGTATGTTTAGAACAAAAGCCCTAAAGTAAAAATCAGGGAGTATTTTATTGTTTATCATTGGTCTGTTGGTTTGTTTTAAGGTGTCAATACAGGCTATAAGCATAAAAGCATGGCAGTGTCCTTCACATTCATATGCTGCTCCCAATGATCAGGTTACTTACACGGTGATGTTAAGTAGGTGACATGGAAGCCTTGGTCATTAATCTGGTTGTCAGAATGAAAATGAATTCTGGCAAAGGGGCCTGTAGTCTGGAGTGGTGGGACAGAAAGAGTGGTGCAGAATTTCCCAAGAACCGGGTCCTGATACAAAGGACCATCTCGAATCTAAAACAAAAAAAAAAAGAGAATCATTAAGCACAGAATGATCAGATTTTGACAAACCCACTCATTTTGTATATTAACTTCAGAAAACCAGTCATTTGAAACTGATGGCTCTCAGAGGTTTTCCCAACACATACAGATCCAATACTCAGTTGGGGTTCACTAAAGGGTAAGTCACCTTCTCGCATCATCCCCAATGCCTTATCTTCTGTCTAAATTTTAATGCCAAGGCTAGATGTATACTTTGAAATTTTCTCATGAATCTTTCTCAATGTTTTCTTCCCCCCCCAGATGTTTGTTTTGAAATGATAAATTCCTAGTAATTGAGAAGGAGAAAATGAATATATGCAAAGAAAATGGAAGAAGGAATACCAACAATATCGACTGATTCACAACTTGGTCCAGGTATTCAGAAGGATCAGAGGTGGAAAGGAAGTGAAGTCAGGTTGACACAACATAGAGACAGTTTAATGTGTTTTAGAAGTGCAATCCTAATAGTAACTAAGTACCGTGATAATGACCATATGACCTGAGAAATCCTTCTTAATTGTTGGTTTTTAATCTCTTAATCATGTTAACCTCTCTGTAATTCTGTTGTAACTGCAAATTCTATACTACATAGAACACCAAACATCAGTGAACAAAGTACTATTCTAACATGGCCAATTTGGTCCACTCAAATTACTTTTTCTATTGGCAGCAAAGTTATAGGACAGCATTTCTTTATTCCTATATTTAACTAGTTCCTTGAAATATTGTTGAGAAATGAGAGGCATTTCAATATTATCAGAATGATTGATACTTTCTATTATACATATACCCAGGAATTACGTAGGAATGAAAAAAAAGCCTCTAATTTAAATTTGATGGAATTCATTGAAATTAATTTCAAAAAAAAAAAATCCATGCTACTGTCAACATTTAAGAGATTATGTTGCTGAGATTTTCCAGGGAGAGGTAGATTTTTCCAGTCATTCCCAAAGGTTTCGAATCCATTACAACTGCTAAATTACTAATGACTTTAACTTGTGGAGATCCCTGTTTGACAGCCGCACCTTTCTATCCTTTATGAATAATTCCATAGCACTCCATTCTTCTCTAATGGACTTGGAAAAGCATATTGTCTTTTATCACTACTGCAAGGACTACTAAGATTTACGGTGACAAACAAGACAGGAGCAACATAAGAACTCAATCTTAATGATCTTTTCAGTCTACAAATGCAGAGCAACATTTCTGATACACCTATATGCTCATGGTCTTTGAATATAACAGCCTTTTTTTCTTCTTCTATACTTTAATCTTTTACTAATGGTAAGCAGGAGGGGCATAGATTGACTCCTCTTCTTCCAATGCCAATTATCAATATATTCTAAGTTCACCCTCTAGCAATCCATTTCAACACAATTGCTATTATTTTTCTTCATGGAGCACTATAGTTAGCTTGTGAAATAATGGGTCAGGTTATCATAGACAACTGAAGCCTTGATTCTGCATTGGAAAAGATAACCATTACTGAGTGTTTCTTTTGTTAATTCTTTCCTTCCCTCCTTAGGGGACTGGGCTTCCAGGAAATGACAAGGAACAGTAAGGCAGTCTATTTCCCAGCTTCAGATGAAACCCAGAAGAAGCAACAAGCTGGCACAATTAAGAATAAGGAATTAGCAAGACTTAAGACATCAGCTACCTATTAAAGAATATATCTAACTGTTGCTAGGAAATTGTAGTCATCCACAGGTATCATCAAACCATAGTTCCCTGAGTTCTAATCATATCATGGTATGTTCTATCTAAATATGATTGCTTACCTCAAGATAATCTTTGCTGCAATCATCATGGTGCTCCAGACTCAAGGTCCCAAAAGTAAATGTTATCAAGAGTCCAGGACTGGTTATTATTTTCCAGATACAATCTCTTCCCAGAGGATAGTTTCCAGGATATCCCGGAGACTTAATAGAACCATAAGTACCCATCAGTACACCTCCACACTCTAAAATAAGAGGAAAAACAACTTTACATTTGTATACAAGTTATAATTTATGTAAAGTTATCATAGCCTTTACTGCAAGAGGACAAGCTTTGTTGAATTAAATGTTTACAGTATGGGACGCCCTTATAAAATAAACAAGGCTTTCAGTTTTCCAGTTTGATACCATTCTAAATCTAGGAATATTAGTAGATAAATAAATGAGTCACTCATGCATTGAGCTCTGTGCTTATCAGCTATCACATGGTGATAATGATTTTAAAACACAGTGCTGAACTGTCTGAGGGATGAGATAATAGATATATTTTTTTCACTTTGAAAGAGATTAATTTCTGTATAACTTTTTTAAAGTTCTGGTTCTTAAAAAGTTCTTAACTCTTAAAAAGTTCTGGAACTTCTGTTACCCCTATGTCTTTCAACAAACCAGATTTTTTTATACATTAGAATAGTTAAGTGCTACATAATTCATTTGAGAAGATTTTTCAACAGTATGATATAGTTAAACTCTTCATTTTATAAGTGAATAAATTCAAATGTCTGTGGGTGGTTGAGCCACTTCCGCTGCCCAGGAATGGAGTGAGGGAAAGGCAGAGCCAGGCTTTGTGACACCCACTCCACTACCACTCCATTAATTACCCCCCACCGGCCCCCTAAAGTTGTATATCAGTGACTGAAGGAATCTTTTCTTTAATGATATTCACATTTATTTAACAAAGAATCTGTGATGGCTTATAAGAAATAATATCCAACATCACTCATCATCAGGGAAATATAAATCAAAACTACAATGAGATACCACCTCACACCTGTCAGAATGGCTAAAATTAACAATACAAGAAACAACAGGTGCTGGTGAGGATGCAGAGAAAAGGGAACGCTCTTGCACTGTTGGTGAGAACACAAACTGGTACAGCCACTCTGGAGAATAATATGGAGGTTCCACAAAAAGTTAAAAATAGAACTACCCTACGATCCAGCAATTGCACTACTAGTTATTTACCCAAAGGGTACAAAAATACAGATTCAAAGGGGTACATGCACCTGATGTTTATAGCAGCATCATCAACAATAGCCAAACTATGGAAAGAGCCCAAATGTCCATCAACTGATGAATGGATAAAAAAATGTAGTATATATACACAATGGAATATTACTTAGCCATCCAAAAGAATGAAATCTTGCCATTTGCGATGATGTGGATAGAGCTAGAGTGTATTATGCTAAGTGAAATAAGTCAGTCAGAGAAAGACAAATACCTTATGATTTCACTCATGTGGAATTTAAGAAACAAAACAGATGAACATACAGGAAGGGGAAAAAAGAAAAAAAAGAAGAGAGAGGGAAACAAACCGTAAGAGACACTTAAAGATAGAGAACAAGCTAAGGGTTGATGGAGGGAGGTGGGTGGTGGATGGGCGAGATGGGGGATGGGTATGAAGGAGGGCACTTGTTGTGATGAGCACTGGGTGTTGTATGTAAGTGATGAATCACTGAATTCTACTCCATAAAACAATACTGCACTGTATGTTAACTAATTAGAATTTAAATAAAAACTTTGAAAAAGAAATACTACTGTAAAGTTGAAAAATAGAGATGCTAAATAAAAATCTAGACTGCAGTGAATATAAATTAGAAAAAAATAAAATAAGGTGACATTTCAGATATGCAAGATATATGATTTACATAGCTATGCAGGTTGCTTAGACAAGTCTTTCTGCCAAGGCAGAAAGTGAAACAAATTAGTGACATGATTCTCACTGTTCCTAATAAGAAAACATCTCTGTTGCTCAGAGGAAGAGAAGTTTCATAAAATTTAGTAGTTAAATTATTATATGGATAAAAAATTACAATACCATAAACAAAGTGAAATGTTAATGGTGAGCTGGGAAAAAAATTCAATACATAATACAAAGAATTAACATCTCTGATATATGAAGAGCTTCTAAAAAGTAGAGACATAAAGAGTTCCCTGGAAGAAATTCAAATGTCCTTTATACTTGGAAAAGATGTTCAGTCTCACTCATAACAAGGGACATACAAATAAAAACTTTGCTGAGATACCATTTCTTCCTCTCAGAATGATACATATCCAGAATACTGAAAACAAATGATCGGTGGTGCTGTGGAGAAATAGGCACTCTCATATATCGCTGATGGAAATACAAGGTAGTACAACTCTTTCAGAAGAGATTATGGCAATGTCTAGCAAAAACGTAGACATTTATTTTTTGACCAAGTAATCACACTTTTAGAAATCTATCCCAAAGATACATTGGCAAAAATGCAATAAGACAAATTCTCAAGGACTCTGTTGCAGTACAATTTGGAATTCCAAAAGACTGAAAACAAGCCAAATACTCATCAAGAGAGTACTGACTGAATAGACAATGAATGAGATATCCATGTAATGCATGCTATGCTCTAGTCATGGAGTAGTCTCTAGGATATATCAAGTGAAAAACCAAACTACAAAGCAGTACATATTATATCCTACCTTTTTTAAAAAAGGGGGAAATGTGATCATACGTGATTATCTGCTTATATTTTTTAAATGGAAGGGTAAATCAAAAACGAATAAAAATTGTTTCCTTTGGGAGAAAAGGAACAAGACAGAAGGGACAGGGATGAAAGTTAGACTTTTCTAAATTTACCATGAATTTTGATTTGGCTTTGGAACTATGAGTATGTTTTACATAATTATAAAGCAAAATTCAATAAAAATGAAAAAGTGAAACCTTTAAAATCACAAGCAAAATGAAACAAAATGAAATAACTGTTGAGCTAACAGTTCAAACATGGAGAGTAGAAATATTCCAGGATGCTTTAAAACACTGTAAAACTTGATTACAGAGCTTGAGTGAAACATATATTAAGTACAAAAAGAATAGCCAAGGAATACTAAATGGCTTTCAGTTATTATATTATTAGTAATAATATTGGTATTGTTATTTTGAAAATTCATACAGTAGGATTAAGTACATAAGGTAATATGTTAATGTCACTAGGAACCAGGATTTTTCATGAAGTGAGAAGAGGTACAAATATCAAATTAAAAACCTTTAATTTCAATATGCAAATATATTGGAAGATCACTAAGAAAACATGATATACTTTTTCTTCAAAACTAATAAAAATAGGGGTGCCTGGCTGATTCTTGATCTCAGCTCAGGTCTTGATCTCAGTGTTGTGAGTTTGAGCCCTACACTGGGCTCCACACTGGGCATGGAGCCTACTTAAAAAATAATAATATTTTATGCGGCGCCTGGGTGGCTCAGTTGGTTAAGCGACTGCCTTCGGCTCAGGTCATGATCCTGGAGTCCCAGGATCGAGTCCCGCATCGGGCTCCCTGCTCAGCAGGGAGTCTGCTTCTCCCTCTGACCCTCCCCCCCCCTCTCATGTGCTCTCTCTCTCAAATAAATAAATAAAATCTTTAAAAATTAAAAAAAAAAAAATAATAATAATAATATTTTTTAAAAATTTCTAGTTCCTTCCACTGAAAGATCTAGAGACTTTGTTCAACCTAGTAGCAATAACCACTCCTACCATCCAGATTATAGAATCTAAATATGATTTCCCATTAGAGGAGTACAAACTCCTGGAATATCCTTCAGAGCAGAAAGTGAGGAAGTTTCCAAAGGTAACCAGAATTGAGTCAAAGAGGCTCAGAAACTAACTTGAAAAGTTTTCCCACTAGCCAAATACGGAACATTTTAACATAAAAAAAGTCTAGAATCGATTATATCAAATATGATAAAATATGAGTTCATTTTTGGTGCTAAAACCAAAACAAAATAAAAAGAGTAATAAGTAATTGTTCATTCTGAAGAAAACTAGGAAACCAAGTCATTAATTTGAATACTGGAGAAAAATAGGGGGAAGAATCAAGCGTTTATCCTACCTTTCCTAACTGATCTCTATGTGAGAGTAACCAAATAGTTGACATGGGAAAGGCCTACTCCAATGAAGAACACCAGATAGTAAATAAAGAATAACTGATAAAATTCAACTTTCATCATTTTGAAAACCCTAGTTAATCTAAACAATGAACCTATGGGTTGCTAAGACCATTAGAGAAAGGGCAAAAGAGAAGCTTTTTAATGGAAAGATTAACCTGACAAAATCAAAACATTCTAATCAATGTTGCAGTCATTATAGGGAGGCAAACAGACATCGAGGACCTCCTAATGTGATCATTTTTGTCCCCCTAAACATAAAACTGAGTTTGATCAAACCATTCTAGCAAAATCTAGAATATGGGATAATCTATAAGATACACAAAAGTGTCTGTAACAAATGTGAGCAACGGTTAATATTTTATAATAATAAGGAATTATTGTTTGTATAGTTTTTATTGTCTCCAGGCATTAAGAAGCAAACAGTGAAGGACTGTGATCCTTGAGGGGAGGGAAGCACACATGGTGAGTCTCATGTTCACCCAAATATATTCTCCCTATGTGCCTTTCCCAAATTGCAGTGCAGGGCAGTGGAGTCCAAGGAGCAGCAATACTCTTGCTGAGTGAAAGAAACAAAACTCAGAATTTGGGGCTCCTAGAGTGGCTGGGACTTTGGAATAAGGTACTATAGCGAAGACAGCTGCATGGCTATAACACTCAAAGAATTCGTAAGAGGTTCCTTGGGCCCTTAGCTGAGTCTTAAGCTGCATGTACACAGGGGAAGACTACATTATAAAGTATGAGAGCTATGAGACGTAGTCAAAATCTCCAACATATGTATAATCTGAGTTCCAGAAGGAGAGGAGAGAGGAAAAATGACAGAAGCAGAGGAGGAAAACCATGCGATAATCTCAATAGATTTAGAGAAAGTATTTAATATATTTCAACATCCATTCATGATAAAAATTCTTGACAAGCTAGGAATAAAAGGTGAGATGGTTTAAAAACATTAATAAAATCTTTGACACTTCTTCAATTGAGGTGGGGTACGTGTCTCTTCCCCTTGAATCTGGGTGGGTTTAAGAGTGCTTCAACCAAATAAAAGTATGGCAGAAATAACACAATATGACTTCCAAGGATAGGTCCAAAAAAGCCATGCAGCATCTGCCTGTTGTAAGGCTTACTCTAAGAAAAAACCAAGTGCCATGAAAGAAGATCCATTACCCTAAGACCACCATCAGAGAGGGGTTACATGGAGGCATTCAGGTCAACAGCCTGGTTCAACTCTTATCCAAAGGCCAGCATGAACTGAGTGAGTCATCTTGGGTTTCCAGCCTAGCTGAGCCTATAGATGACTACAGTTCCAGCCAACATCTGATTGTAACTGCTTGACAGATCAAACGATAATTGGGCCCTTTCCAAATTCCTGGTCCACAAAATCAGAAACATAATAAAATGATTAATGTTCTACAACACTAAATTTGTGGGTAATCTGTTATACAGCAACAGTAATTTGGAGTGAACTTCCTTCATCTGATAAGAGTTATCTACAAAAACTTACATCTAAAAATTATTTTCAATGGTTAAACACTGAACGAAATTTCCCCATGAGGTTGGGAACAAGAAAATGATGCCCACTCCACCACTTTTGTTCAGCATGGTACTGGATGTCCTAGACAGGCAATAAATAAATTGAGGAAAAGAAAGAAATGATAGTTACAAAGATTGGAAAGGAAGATGTTAAAAGGAAAACCACAGGCCCCAAACAGTGTCACTTAGGCCAAGTCCCCAAATATGGGCTTAATACCTAATCTAATTGCACTTTCAACCTCCCCCAGAAATGTAATCTTAACCTGTCAGTCAGGAATTTTCCACTTAGGGCCAATGAGTCTGCCACATGGGCTCTCTCCATCCCCCAAAGGAAGATGAGGTAATCTACAGGATTAGACCCCTCTCTCTTCCCCTTAAGGGAAGACCTTGCCTGGAACAATCTTTTGTGGGGCAATAATTTCTTGCCCCACCCTCCTTCCTATAAAAACTTTTCATTTCATATAACTCCTCAGGGCTCCCCTCTGTTTGCTAGATGGGATGTTGCCCCATTAATGTGTTGTTTTATAAAACCAATTAGATGTTCAAATTTACTCCATTAAATTTTGTTTCTTAAAAAAGAAAAACAGCCTTTACTCACAGATAACATAACTATGTATGTAGAGAAATCTAAAAGAATCTACCAAAAAAAGCTATTTGAATTGATTAATGATTTTAGCAATGTGGTTGGATTCAAAATCAAATATTTTTTTAAAATATGTCATATTTCTATATACTAACAACACATAAAAATGACATTTTAGAAAAATAATATCATTTACATAGTATAAAATATCAAATATCTAGAAAAAACAACAAAATATGTGCAATAAACACTGGAATATATAAATCATTGTTAAGATAAATTAAAAGAGAGCTAAATAAATACAGAGATAGTCCATGTTCATAAATTGACAGGGCCAATATTTTTAAGAAGTCATTTCTTCCCAAGTTATAGATTCAAGACAATGCCAACAAAATCCCAGCAGATTTTGGGGAGAAATTAAGAAATTGATTCTAAAATTTATAAGAAAATGTAAAGGATCTAGCATATTTTAAAAGAACCAAGTTACAGGATTTATACAACCAGATTTCAAGCTTCAGTAGTTAGTTAAGCCAATGCGGCACAAGGACAGATAAATAACCAATAGAAAAGCAGAGAAATTCCAGAAATAGATGCACAGATTTATTGATGAATAAACTGGAGGTTCAGGACTGTTCTATCTGCTTTTTTACCTGTTTAAAAATTGTATAGTAAAAAGCTAAAAAAAAAAAAAAGTAGAGCCCCTCAAGACAAAATAACAACAAAAGAACAAATTATCAAATGGTCATTAAGATAAGGAATACTAACAAAGGAACAACAATGTAGTCAACAACATCCCTGCAGTAATTTACTAGTAGAGTTTATAAGAATGCTGTTTGGTAATTTCATAAGGGATCCATTAAGACTCATGGTTTTTAATCTTTTTTGTTCATCCAAATTTTGTTATCTCCAAACACAAAATGGAATTCCAATTCATTTTAGATTTATTTGATATTTAAAGAACTATGATATAATCCCTGGATCTCAAAACATTTAATGTTATCCACAAGTCTAACATTAATGAAGAAAACTTAATAATCTCAAGATTTTGCTTGATTTTTCTTCATGTTTACACATACCTGGTTGCTGTGTTTCCCATCTTATTGTAAAGCCTCTCTCACTTCTGAAATGTTCAGAATGGAGATGAAAATAGAGGGCATTGTCACTACTGAGGAGTTCATGAGGGAGAATGGAGCCACAGAACCTTCCAAGTTGGAGTGCTGCAGAGGAATCTCCATCATGAATCTGAAGAAACTCGTGTGGACAATTGCTCACTGATTCTAACCGGAAAAAAGTGAAAGTGATACGCAGCACCTAAAAATGTAAAGGTCACAACGTATTGTTTTTCATTTCCATATTAATTCTAAAGCATTTCTCCCACTAATTAGGAAGCATTCATATTAAGTCACCTTTCAAGAGGCATATCTATAATTTCCCAACTATCCACAAATACATATGACAAATCTACATATTCAATAACTTGTGTTAAAAATTGCTTAGGCTTCAGCTAATATCAAAATATATTAAAAACCTTAATGTTAATGAAATAGATTTTTAACAGCTTTATTGAGGTGTAATTGGCATACAAAGAACTGCACATATTAACTGTGTACGATTTGATGAGTTTTTGGACGTATGCTAACACCTCTGATGCCATCATCACCGTCAATGTAATAGGCATATCCAACAGCTCCCAGAGTTTCCTTGTGTCTCTCTTTTCTTCTTTTAGTGGTAAGAATACAACATGCGATCCACTGTCTTAACAAATGTTGAAGTGCACCATACCATACTATTAGGGGCACAATGTTGTACATCAGATCTCTAGAACTTACACATCTTGCATAACTGAAACTTTATACCCATTGAGTTGTTACTGAATGGGTTAATGAAATATATTTAACTAGATTTCATTAAACTGTCAAGTCCCTTAAATAAAGGCCCTTCAAATGTATAGTTGACAATGCTTCCACATCAGTAAAATACATTGGACATTTGAGAAATCTACCCTGAATTAAATGTAACTGACAAATAATACCGTTCACAAGAATTTATACCCTGGTCACCTGAATAACCTGCAGTGTGTAGCATACCCATAAATGTTCACCGACCCCCAGAGATGCTGATTCCTGAGGGTTCTCTGAACCTCTCAACAAGATACTAACAGATTGACAACCTCAGGTATAGACTGAGTAGGCATGGTGTACGCGTGTGTAGGGTCGGCAAGTCCTCAGTGGTTGGATATCATTAAGAGATGAGTAATACCAAGAGTGGGGAATAGGGAAAAAGTAATCTGAAGTGTCTGAGCATACAAGTAGAAGAGAATAAACACAAAAATACATTTCCAAGTTAAAATGTTAGAACGTACAAACTTAAATATAATATTGTAATTAATAAAATAAAAAAGATTTTGTACAGATAACATCACTTAAAAGAGCCAAACTACTAAAAGGAGGCTGTCAAATTTGATTTCCATTATGATCTAAAACCACAACAGCATTTAGCTAATGAGAAAGGATATCAGGATATTTTTGAAATTCTATGCTAGGGTATTTTTAAGATCTGTTCCCCAACATTGCATCATCTTTGTCCTTGAAGCAATTTCAATAAAACTCAAATAAATGTTCATGAATTGAACTACCCTGATTTCTATAAAAGTTCTACTATATTATGTAAATTGTGGAGCTAAGAAGATATGAAATCACAATAATCAAGAAAAGCAGCATGATTTTTTTTTTACAAATGGATAATAAAAGTATTAAAATTTTTTCACAAAATGACTTTCTTGAAAGAAAAATGTTTTCAATGTCAGGAAATAGAATTCATGAACACTAAATGTGAGGAAGGAAATTCACATAACATACCCACTGGGAAATCGATTTTGGAGTTGATGCTATTGTGGGGTCACCAGGCCCCAAAGAATCCTCCCATCTCAAGGGAAAAATATGTTGTGACCATTGTACAATGACCTCTGTAACATTAGTTTGCTGGAAAAAGTTCACAGAGTTTCAAGGGAAAACCTTATCTATTCAGACATACAAACTTCATTTTAATGAGTCTAGGAGTTGGTTGAGAAATAAGTATTTGGAAAAGTCTGAGTAATGAATGCCGGGGATAAAAGCACTAAAAACCTCAGGGTCAGATCTTAATTTGAAGACTGTTCATGCAGGGTTCAGAGTCACTGGAGTCGAACGGCCTGGACTTGGGTCACGGCTTGCCGCTTACAAACCATTTGACCTTGAACAAATTCCTCAGCTGCTCCAGGCTCCCTTTCCACAGACGTAAAATGAGAATAACAATTCTTATCTTTCAGGGTAGGGTTACAAGAGTTAAAATACAATGACACAATGTATATAAAGCAATTAACACAGCACAGTGGCACAGAGAAGGCTCCAATAAGAAAACCATTTTCATAGTTGTCCCCATTTTGCGTAATAATCAACAGAACACTGAGTGGTCATCTTCAAACAAGACTGTCTCGGGAACGATAGGACTACAAATTCCCAGCTTGCAGTTGG
Organism: Halichoerus grypus; assembly: GCF_964656455.1. Taxonomy (NCBI): domain Eukaryota; kingdom Metazoa; phylum Chordata; class Mammalia; order Carnivora; family Phocidae; genus Halichoerus; species Halichoerus grypus. The sequence goes on from NC_135717.1 coordinate 56,191,646, forward strand.
CCACTCCCTTCGGAGAATCACCTCTACTGGACAAAGCATGGACTTTGGAATCAGACAAACCTGACTTTGAAATCCAACTCATCTAATTACCAGCTAAAAAGTGTTTTTAAAAAATGACGTAGCTACTCTTAGTTTCCATTATCTCATTTATAAAATGAGGATACAATCACCTATTTCAAAGAGTTAGTGTAAGTCTTGAGAAAGGTGCATAAACTATCTAGCCCAGAGCCTGACACCTAGCAGGTCCTCAATATATGATGGTTGGATTACCACTATATGTATTTTATGTAATATATACACATATTGCATATTCATGTATACAAATGAAATGCACATTGGGCAGGAGATACTACATTTACCTTTCCCTCTTCAGTTCGGATAACCCAGAAGCAGTTGACATCATGTACATAACCAACATCAGGGCTCATGTAGCTGAAACTTCCATTCATCCCTGAGAGGGACCCTCCACACACTGCAAAGGGAAAGAAGATGAATTCTGCTTTACAGAGACTCTGAAAAGGAAGAGGCTCGGCAGCTCTAACCCTGCTGCTGAAATATGAGAGAAATCTGAGTATGTAACACTGGAGACAAATGCCCTGCCACTCTTTCTTCTCCCTGTCCTCTTTTTCCTCGGACACCCACCTAAGTCCCACCTGTTGTTCAAAGTCCACTTGGCATCTCCTTGTCACCACCGTGTACCTCCCTGCCTCTTTTTGTTTTCCCTGGTTCCCATTCTCTCTGCCTCTGTGATACTTGACTTGAACCCACACAACTTAGTTCTAATCTTTAGCTCTTGTCTCCTCTCCGCCATTTTGTATTAGACTCATCTCCTCAACCAGAGGATAAACAGATAATATGAGGAGATAGTATTTTATGCTTATTTCTCCATAGCATCTACCAGAGTCCTAAACACATAGTAAAGTCTCAATAAATGTGCTGATTCCAAATCAAGAGTTATACAAGAGGGCTGGAGTAGTCAGAAGAAGCTTGATGAAGGAGATTGAGGCTTGAAGGTGAAGTACTCCTGAGGGACAGATACATTCAGATGCGAAGCAAAGGAAGAATTTGGAGATATCTGGGGAGAAAAATATCCCAAATAAAGGAACACAGCATGGTGGGACATGGGGTCAGGTGATAAGAAAAGATGTCTGGCTTGGAAAGGGAGTATTATTAGGGAACTAGTGAAAAATAAGGTTAATTGGATATGGTAAGGCCAAGTTAAAGAGAATAATTGAAAAACAGTCCCAATTTTTATTTAACAGGTGGGCAATGGGGAATGACTGTGTGTTGTAGAGCAGGAGACTGACATGATTTAGTGTAATATTATAGGGAAATGAAACAGCTGCTGTAGAGAAAACTCTCCCTAGAGAACTACACTACCTTAGCAAATTTTATTTTCAGAACAGACATAATAAAAATGGCAAATACTAACTTAATTCTTCCTTTGAAGGAAGGTTCTTCTGGCTTAAGCTGAGATAAATATTTACCTCGTAAATTCTAGACTACAGCTGCAAGGGAAGGCTTAGTTGAAAGCGTTTGAGCCACTAGACAAGAGAGAAGAATCCACGGCAGGACTCATGAAGGGATGATCCTTCCATGCTGTGAGCATCTGTGAGAGAAGAAATGCTGAGCGTACCTTGCTGGGGAATCTGACAGAGGAGTCCAGTCCAGAAACGTGTACATTCACAACTGAAAGCATTAACGCCATCCACACAAGTTCCCCCATTCAAGCAGGGGCTGCTCAGACACTCATTTATATTTCCTGTACAGTTGACGCCGGCCCAACCTGGCTCACACTCACAAAGATAACCAGAGACTGTTTCCTAAGGAAAGAAAAACATAACGCCATAATGATAAACGTGAATCAACTCAAATAACAAGGAATATTAGTGTTACATGATGTACGTAGCAGGTGTTGAGCCACAAACATCTTCTGGTAGCCTAACTTGTAAGAGTTCGTTGAAATGGTAATTGCTAAGTAAAGAAGAATAAAGGACTCACAATGCACTGTCCATTTAAACAGGGGCGGCTCTGGCAAATATTACTGAGTTGCACACATCCATTTGGCCCATAACCATTTCCAGTATACCCCGGGAGACAAGTGCAGAGAGGTAAGGAACCTGTTTAGAAATCAAAATGGAAGTATAAATACAGATCTCCTCAATTCAGACCCAGTAACACAACTCAGGCCCTGTTGTCTAGATAAGAAATTGCCAAAGTCAAGTCTGCATATCTCTCAGAGCAGAAACACCAGGCATAAAGAGAAAATAATAGAATCTTTTTCTATTTTTATCTTAAAAATAAGAAAGGCATTATGCATTTCCAATACTTTATATACAAATTGACACGGGAGCTGTCAGTCCATATGTCATGGTCCTGAGTTGTGGACAAGTGTGAGGTACACCAAGGGAAAGGGGAGTTTCTCATGGAGGGGTTGACAGCAGAAAAGGGTATTCTCATGCAGATGGTATCTGTTGCAAGCACTGTACCCATATGGACTATAAATAGGTACTGTTTTAATCCCCATTTACAAATGAGGACAAAACACAGAAAGATTAAGCGCCTTGACAAAGGACACACAGCCAGAATATGATGGAACCAAGGGGAAAATCAAAATCTAAGCAGTATTTTTCTAGAATCCATGTTCCTAACTACTTCAGTATGCTGTTAATTATTTAATAAACATTTAATAGTCACAGTATATACATATATATAAGTTCTATGTATATATTATACACATACATATATACACATATGTATTTTTTTACATATGTGAATAGATATGTCAGTAAAAATAAAAGTGGTATTTGGAAATAGCAAGAGTTATGATATGTTATTCAATAAATGAAGTTGGAGCCACACATTTGAACAAAAATATCAAGCTAAATGTCTATTTGATACTATAGATAAAAATAAATCCCCAAAAGATCAAGACCTTAATGTTAAAAATAAATGAAAGTACAAAAGAGCAAGCACTTGACTATTTTTAGAGTTCTGTAGGAAAGGCTTAATTCCAAAAGGAGAAAATCCTATAAAAAGAGATTTATCTTTTTGATAGCATAGAAATGTTAAACTTCTAAGTAGAAAATACCACCACAAAATTAAAATAAAAATAATGTGCCAGGGAAAATACATGTAAAACGTAAGACAGATAATGAGATAATATCCTTAGTACATAATGAAAATTTACAAATCAGTGAGAAAGCAGATGAACAAAGGACATGAACAAATAGAAAAAAATAATAAAGCCAGTAAATATGTAGAAAGTATTCATTATTGGGGTGCCTGGATGGCTCAGGTGGTTAAGCGTCTGCCTTCAGCTCAGGGCATGATCCCAGGGTCCTGGGATCGAGCCCCACACCGGGCTCCCTGCTCAGCCCGGAGTCTGCTTTTCCCTCTCCTTCTGCCTCTCTCCCTCTGCTTGTGCTCTCTCTCTCTCTCTCTGTCAAATAAATAAAATCTTTAAAAACAAAATAAAGCATTAATTATTCATGATCAAAAATGAATTTTGATATGATCAAAATTAAAATAATGGGAAGGCAATTTTGCCTATAAAATTGACCAAAATGAGAAATAACAATAGTATCCATTATTGTCAAGGGTGGGATACATGTATACTTTCATGCACTGTTGGTAAGTATAAATTGATACACTTCTGGGAGAAAATTTAGCAATATATATTTTTTAAATTATAGGACGTGAAATTCCTCTTACACAGCATTGCAGACACTGTTGGTTATTGCCCTAGATCCACTTTTCCGTTTTTTAGTAGTGAATTCTTTATTTTAACTGGGGGCATAAGCACCTGAAATAAACTACATTTCCCAGCCTCCCTTGCAGCCAAGGTTAGCAACAGGGCTCAGTCCTGGCCAATGACATAGAAAAGAGAGTTGACAACGGTCCTTCCTCCTTTTCTTCTTGCTCTTTTCTCGAATACAGTCATAAATTACTTTGCTGGCTTGATTATCTTGGGAAATAATTGCTAAATTAGGCCAGACCAGAGAAGAGCATAGTCTATTACATTAAAAAATCCAAATGTATAATTTTAAAACAAGGATTACTTTTTGGTTTGAAGATCAAAATAAGAATTTTGAGGATAGGGGATTTTGTTTTTAAGATGTTGATTTGTTTTAGAGGGTCATATTCAAATACCGCAAACCAGAGGGAGAGTCATCACCTAGAACTGAGGAGCATGATGCATCTGGGTGGCAGCCTCCATTACTGACTGAGCAGATGTCAATGAGTGTGCACACTCTTCCATCGCCTTGGTACCCTGATGACAGCAAGAGCAGGGCGTAACAAACAACATTTAGAATACTGAAGAATCCCAATCCAAGAACCAAATATCATGAACCAGGCTAACCAGAGATCTTCTATCATCAGAACAGAAAAGGTAAGTATGAAGCATCATACACAAATTCCTATCATTAAGAAAAAACGACAATAAGAATGGGGAACCTGATGGCAGAAACAATGTTCTGGGTTGTTTCTAATGACAAAAATAAAAAATAAAAATAAAAAGATGCATGAAACTACTGGTAGACTTAGAAAGTGCTGGTACTGAGCAAATTGACATTTTCTAATTACAGTGACTTTAATGATCTGAGAGCTAAATTATCGTAGAAGTCCAAAGTACTGTTGTTTCACGTTAATAAAACATATAGGGTTTCAATATATCCCTTAGAACTCCCTGAACTTCTTGGGTAGTCACTCAGTTGAGATCACAGAATAGCAGTAATGACTTCTTTCCAGAAGAGAAAGGAAAATAACATACATTATATGCTTACTAGTGTGCCTGTTATTTAGTAAACTTTATATATAAAACATCTCATGACTACATTGTATTAAAAATTATTTGTGGAAACAATGGAGCTATAGATCTGTGATCCACAGAGAAAATGTTTCAAATTCTGCATTATCTCCTCAGGCTGTTTCACAATTTGTAAAGGTTTGTTGTTTTCCATTGATATTAAAAATATTTTCTATTGCTTTTCATAATATAGCTTGAACTAACGTGCCCTGAATCCATAAGTTAAATAAAACTTTCGGCACTACTCATATATCTCCTCAGACAGAGTCATATTTAAAACAGCACAAGCGGGGTGCCTGGGTGGCTCAGTCAGTTAAGCATCTGACTCTTGATTTCAGCTTAGGCTATGATCTCAGGGTCGTGAGATCGAGTCCCACATTGTGTTCGGCACTGGGTGTGGAGCCTGCTTAAGATCCTCTCTCTCTCCCTCTCCCCCTGCCCCTCCCCTGCCCCTCCCCCTCCCTCTCTCTCTCTCCCTCCCTAAAAAAACTAAAAATAAAATAAAATAAAATAAAATAAATAAAATGGAGCACAAGACCCTGTTTCCAAATGTATGTTTTGCCTGTAAGGGTTTCAGGAAACTTGGTGTCGCACCTGGTGGACAGGCTTGACAGTGGTAAGACCCAAATGTATTCACACAGGTGACAGGTGGAGCCATGGAACAACCACCATTATTTATCTCACATTCATTGATATCTTGGCAACTGTATCCATTTCCTTGCCAGCCTAGAAAGATCAGAAGATTTGAAAAGTTAGCTCTATAGACAAGTTGACAACAAAGAAATGCAAATTGTCAAAGATACATAAAAACCCGCTTCACTCTAAGAAACTATAGATTAAAATGAGGAAGACTCTACCTTTCAGGTTGGCAAAAATTGTTTTAAATTCTCAAAAACAAATTCTGGCAAAGTGGCGGGCATGTGAGGTACTCTTAGATGCTTTTAGTCAGAAGTTTAATTAGTAAAACCTACTTGGAAATAGATTTAGCAATATTCATTAAAATTTTTAAAATATATACCTTTGGACTAACAATTCCACTTCTTAAAACAGTTTCTGCAGTGATAAAAATGGCAGTATCTACAGATGTAGGTAAGCAGATGTCTACTGCAGAGTTGTTTAATGGGGAGAAAAAACCACAAACCTCTCAGTGATCACTAGGGCATAGCTGAATCTATTACGACTCATCTACACCACTGATATGAAAAGCTATTTTTAATGACATGCACACACACATATTAAAAAATTTCCCCATACACACTTTAACTAATAATACAAATTTTAGAATAATATGCAGAGTATGATCCCAATTTGGGGAAGAAATTTTTTTAAACCTGCATATGTGTCTACGTGTTTGTATGAGTGAAGGAAAACGAAGAAGAGGAGAGAAAACAATTGTTAACAGTAGTCTCATTAGGAGGATAAGACTGAAGGTGAAGAAAGAGGGACTTTTCCTCTAGATATTTCTGTTTAAATCAATTGTTACAGTGAGTTTTATTACTCTTATAATTCAAATGACTAAAATTATGATAAGAATGTTTAAAACCTTCTAAATTTTTAAAAATATTTCTTTTATTTCATCTAAGTAGAGTCCCTTCTAAAATTCCACCTACGGAAATAACATATTGTGGGTGAAGAATGCGCAGAAGAGAGCTGGAAGGAAATATGCCCCAATGTCAATGGTGGTCCTCCGAGTGATAAGACTATGGGCATTTTTTGCCATCTTATTTTCATATTTTTATAGTTTCTTTATATTTTATAAGCAGCATGTATTTATTTTGACATGCAGGAAAAAAATAATGTGATTAACAGGAAAACAAAAAGTTTTGTTTCTCTTTTTTTCTCCAACGATAAATAAAAGAATCCTATAGTTCAAAATCATTTATTTTTCTGATTTCTAGTTTTTAAAGACTGTCACTGGCAAATTGCCTTCAAGAATGTGGTTGTTTTCCAATTTTATTTGCCCCTGAGAACTAAGAGGGAAAAACTTTTTACATGTTTTTTTCAATTTCTTCCTAGTTATACAAGATCTAAGCAGGTAACATGAAGAAAGTCACTAAACCAAAAGTCACAGGAAGCAATAGGTGTGTGGGTTCCTTGATGAGACGGATCAATGAAGTATTCAGCAGCCCAACTCAAATCCACAGACCTAGGTTTGACTCCTGACTGCTTATAAGCTATGTGATCTTGGGCAAGTTATTTACCTTCTCCGAGCCTCATGGTCTTATATTTTAAAGTGGGAATAAAACTAATTCCTAACGTTTCTTGATTTTGTCATAGTTGCAAGAATTAAAAATTGCCCCAGCACAGTGTCTCAATGAAGTTTCATAAAATAATTATATTCTTATATGCTGTACCTTCTAACAACACACAAGGAGTGCCAAGGGGCCTTGTAGACTCTCTGAGGTCTGGTTAATTGCTCCCCAGTGCACCCAGCAAAGTGCTTTGCTCATAGTGGGAGCTCTACAAATATGCGTTGATTGGATGATGATGGTCTCATATAGTGAGAGATGAAGCACAGACTCAAACCCAGGCAGCCTCTGAGCCCAGAGTCTGTTTTCCATGACTCAGCATGTGACCTGACCTGGAGATTCGGTCTCTGTGGGTCTGAGATGAAGCCAGATACCCCTATTTACAGCAAGACCACAGGGTCTCCCAGTGACACACCCAGGTGAGGACTACTGGACTCCAGCGGTGACACAAAGAGGTGAAATCATCTGCCCAAGTTTGCAAACATCTGGCTAGTAAGGGAGGTGGGGCTGGAACAAATCCAAGTCAGCTGCCGGCCACAGCAAGCAGGTGCTTGACACTGCCCCCCGCATTTGGCTCGGGCCCTCTGATTTCTGCTGCTGAATTATTACAGCAGAAAGATGGCCCTGCGGTGGGAAATAGTGAAATAGGCCATGCAATGGGATTGGAAGGCTTCCTGAGAATGGTCTTCTTAGCTTTGGGCAGTGGAAGGAAATCCGTTCTGGCACCTTGCCCAGCTGGGTGTGGACGAGCCCCTGTACCTGTCGGGCAGGCCCCGCAGTAGAAGGAGCCCGGCGTGTTGAAGCACTGTGCGAGCGTTGAGCACGGTGAGGGCTGGAGGCTGCACTCATCTATGTCCAGCACACAGGCCGGGCCGCTCAGCGGGGACGTCCACCCCGTGTCGCAGAGGCAGCTGTACCTGGGCTGGCAGAACAACAAGAGTGGGACTCAAGGCAATCAAGAAAATGAGCAAGAAAAGCCTTTGAAAATCTCACCAAGCCCCCAGCTGTTGATCCTCTAGCGTTCGTTTCCATAAGGCCAATTGAGTGGCTTCTCTTCTTCTTCCCATATGATTAAGCATTTAGACCAGACCACACAAAAAGAGAAACATCTTTATTTCGGAGTAAGGCAAACCTATAATTTGTCCCAAAGATGCCAGGGAAAGAGCAACCACAATCAAGAACTGTAAGTCAATATAATTAAAGTCAATGCACTCAGCCTGCTGTGTTTTTAGAGGGAAAAACACCCATAGAGGCACAGACCTTGGAAAATCCATTCTGTTTGTTTCCTTTTTGAAAGTCTCTCCTTCCCTTCCCACCCACTCTCTCCTCCCACCATCACTGGAAGGGAACCATTCTCCATCACAAGGGTAGGAAAAAAAAAAAAAAAAAGAACTAAAAATAAAGACCCGAAGGTCTCATACAAGGCCAAGTGGGCCGGGTCTGGGTGATCTTGAAGGTCAGGAGCCCAGGTTGTCAGGATCCAGAGCACAGGGGCCACTCAGGGAGGTGGCTCAGAGTCTGCAGGGCCAGAAACAATCCAGACTCCCTAGAAGGGCATGTTGCCAGCAAGAGTGGGCCTTTGGTGTTTCCATGTCTCGTCACTGTTCCAACTCATGAGGCCACGAGAAGGTCATGTCTCAGAGACAGGTGGACAAAGGAACAATAAAAATGGTAGTAATTTCTATAATGATATCACCTCTGGGTCCAGTTTTCTGTTTTTTTATGGACAACCCTCATCTTTTTCCTCACCTGCGCCCCACTTCAGAGCAGGAAGTGACTTCCTCTCTGTAGCTCTGCCAAAGCCGTGCTCATACACAGATGTGCCACATTCTGTGGGGGACTCACCTGGTCAGCCTGCACGCGGACTAGATCCTCGCAGATGCCGTGGACACAGAGCTCCTTGGAGCCCCCTTCACAGTCGTCGTATCTGGATGCACACTGGGGGCCGTGTGTCTCAGGTGAGCAGAGACAACTATGGGTTACACAAGAGCATAACATCAGGGCAAGTGCCTGTTTCTTAGCATCAATTAAGAAAATAATAATTCCAACTCTAAGTCATTGACATTCACGTGGAATCCTAAACCAGAAAACCAGATTTATTGGCTGGAGTCTTGAAAGAAAATCACTCAAGCGGTAGATTGAGTATGCGTGTTATCTCTCGAATACAGTCTGAGAGGGGCACAATGTACTATCTGGGCATGACTACCACCATAAATTCTTCTCGTATCAGGTCATCAAACAGCACTTTCAAAGGTCAGACATCCATAAACTAAGGGGGATGGAGTTCATTCAGGATGGTAAAGGGAGAGATCAAGTCCATTCATTGTCCCTCCAACTGGACCCACCAGTAAGCACAGGTGACCTTGACGGAGCTGATATATTCCCAAATGTTCTCTGGAATTGTATAACCCCACAGGCACGGTATAGCCACATCTCAGGGAATACAGTAATTATTATCATATTACAAAGGGCACTACTTCTATCCATAAGAGATGCAGTTAACATAGTAACATTTCTTTCATAGCCATATTTTAACTCACAAATGCAATTTTATGTAATACCCAAGCTCACGGGCGGTGGGTGTTTTGTTATGAGAAAATTTCAGCTCGATAATAATCAGATGAGCAAAGTTGTTTTAAACTATTGCAATCCTTCAAGTTGCTGCATTAGCTTTCTATCTGTGCTCAGCTTCAGAAGGAATGTGGAAGATGTGAGAATGGCAAGCTGGGGCAGGGAAGCAGGTGAAGGGGTCACAGAGCTTAAGCTTCTTTATTTTCACATGTTTGAGCACTTCTGCTGGAGTGGAGAGCCAGACCCAGAGGTCACCATTTGCCCGCCCTTGAGCAGCGCTGGCCCTCACAGAAGCCACTGACCATGGGGGTCAAGGGTCAGAGACAAGGAACAGGGAGGACCTGCTTGGCCAGGAACTACTTTCTGAGTGTTATGGAAAGGGGCCATTCTATAAGGTGAAGAAGCTCTTTTAACAATCCTTGTTGATGAGGCACAAGGAGCTCAGCTGATGTCGGAAGAGGAATACAAATGTGTGATTGATGTGTGGGAGAGGAGAGTCTAGAGAGCAAGAGCCACGCTCTGGGCACAGAACAGGGTGTACCCACAGAAGGCCCCAGAAACATCTGTTGGGGGGGGCACCTTTCTGTGGGTTCTAAGGAAGAAGAGATCACTGAGCGTGGCCAGAGATGGAGAGGAAGACTACTGTGAGTATCATTCAGGCACTTACACGTAGAACGGCCAGACTTGGCAAATAAAGACACAGGATACCCAATTACGCTGGAATTTCAGATAAATGAATACTTTTTTTGGTATAATTATGTCCCGGTGCAATTTTTAACACCAATATATATTGTGTAAAATCTGCTCATTAATAAATTACATATATGATCATTCCAAGGTTGTCTTTCTCATTAAGACAAGGTCAGAGACTAATAGCAATAGATGATTAAACTTTAAAAAAATTTTTAATTATTCATTCTCTACCCATAACTATTTAACTTCTCATCTCTCTCTTTCCATACTCTCCCTCTCATATCCTCGTCCCTTTCCTCTTTACTCTCCCATCCTTACACAGAATACTCTTTTAGGATATTTCATTAGACTCTTGATTACAGAACTTTACACTATTTCACATACATACTTGAGCATTGGACCCAGGTGGCTTCCATGCTAAAAGTATATTTTACCACCACTTCCACCCATCAAAAAGAATTTTTTTCGAATCTTTAAACCAACTTCCCTAGGTTTCTGAGCTTATCCTGTATAAGAGGTCTGAGTATTCTTGACCCTACGGGACAAGACTGCCTGGGTTTAAATCCTGATACTACCTAGTAACTGTTCACCTTAGACAATGTAATAACTCCCTCTGCCCCTGTTTCTTGTAACATACTAGTGCCAATCCATGAGCACTAGTTTCACCTTGGGGGGTCTCAAGACATTTTCCCATAGGAAGCGCTCAGGAAATTGTGTTTATCTTATCACTAAGTGCTTTGCTATAGGAAAATGACTTAAGATTTGAGAGGAGATTCTGGTTCGTGGACCTGCAGTTAAATCCCCTCTATCTCTCTCCTCCTTCTTACTTGGAGATGAGTGAATTTTCATCCTACACTTTTCTCTAAAGAACTACAAAGTATACTTCTTTCATTTAAATGTAGCTTCATGTGAGGAACAGAGGGAGGAAGGCAGCCAAGTATACACTAGCTTCCTTGCTATGATCCTCAAAGACAAGTATTAATCCCATTTTACTGGCTAGGTTCACATTGCCCAAGGCCACAGGATTAGGAATTGGCAGAAGATGAATTAAAACCTAGGTCGGTGTTACTCTTGCACCCATGCTCTTCTACGTCACACCCCCATATTCTGAAAGGTAGTTAGTTGAAGACTTTTCTTTTCTTTTTTTTTTAAATTTATTTAAGTAATCTCTACACCCAACGAGGGGCTCAAGGTCACCACCCCAAGATGAAGAGCCACATGCTCTTCCGACTGAGCCAACCAGGTGCCCCGAAGACTTTTCATTTTTATGTGTCTTTTTAACCTAACAGTGTTTGCATGCAAAATATATTCTTAAGGTATCTGGATATGTCCTTTAAAGAAAAAGAGTGATAAATTATATACGTCCCAGCAGAAGTCACCATTGTAAGGACTTTCCATTGCTGGTTTGGTTCTGGCAGAACAAAACTGGGCTTTTCAGTGTTCAAGAACACTGCAAGTGCATTTGGCAATTGAAAAGAGGTCAAATACACTTTCATAGTCATAGTTTAACTTATATGTTAGAGTCCATGGTTCAATATTAACATAACTGACTAACTGAAATAGGTAATAAGCTTAATTCCTAACTACCACTGACCTAAAACCAGATTATCCTCATCATTCAACCTCTGCATGTTTTAAAAACCCACCAGTGATGACAGTGGAAAGAAATAAAATAAAATATGCGAACCGTCATTGTGCTCTTGGAGAAAAAAAAACCAAACTCAACTTTTTTTTCTCGAAAGCCTTCTAGATCTGAGCCCAAAGTATATGGTATACATCATCCATACATGGCAAATTTGCATCCCAAGGTCTGTCTTAATCCAAAGTAAGGAGGAGAACAATACGCATCAGTTCTTCAGAATAAAGAGTCATTAACAGCATCGGAGTGGCAAAATATTATCGGCTGGCTGTGTGAAGCAGTCAGGGGCAAGACCTCCAGCCACAGGAACCAGTGGAAATAGACAATGGTCTCCTTGCTCTAGTTTCATTACTCGAAAAAAAGTTTTTACCAGAAAGTTTCCTATGAAACAGGGCTTCCAATTAATTAGTATCTGCACAGTGCTTTATCTTTCAGAGGTCTTTATAATTAGGAATTATTAATCCCCTTAAATAAAGACTCCTTTGTCTTCCCAAGTAAACGGGTTCCAAGAGTTAAAGGCTGAACGAGGCCCCCAACCCAGAGCAAACCCTTTGTTGTGATCACATTTCTCCAGGTCCAAATTATTCAACAGTGGCTCATTTTCCTTTAGCAAATGTCCGTAGAAGTTTCCTGAAGAGGTTTTGAGCTTCAGGGAAGCTACTGATTAACGGGCATTTAATCTCACATAATTAATAGAACACAAGAAAGCATCTAAATGTTCTCTGTTTCATTACACAGATTCCACAAAGCAAGCATTTAGTCTTATGCTCATGTACCTTTTTCTATTTTCTGTTATTCCTCCCAAAAGTCTCCATCAAATGCCTGAATTAGAGTGTTTAGTTCATAGCTATCAATTGGAATTCATGGGGCTTCATAAACTATCCTCATATCAAGAGGAAAAAAAAAAAACTGACTTAAATGTTCATTCTTAACTGTCCTCCAGCATATCTATGAAGGACACAGACTAGAAACCAAAACCATTTCCAGAGTCACCACAATGAGTCCTTGGGTTGTTTGTTTTTTTTTGGGGGGGGGGTTGTTTTTTGTTTGTTTGTTTGTTTTTTTATAGGAAGGTACAAAAGAGAATGCAATATTGCTCATATAAAGTTGAATCTGTCATTTAGGCAGCTCCCAACAAATAAAAATGGTTCTCTCTTCCTCTTTCTCTCTCGTGATTATACCTGGAAAAAAGAACTCTAATCTCTGACATGCAGCAAATAGTTACATTAATTCTTTTTCTTTTCCATTTTGCAGGAGTAAAAGTAATGTGCTGGGGGGAGACAAAAATCAATTTTGCCTGGATCTTTGGGTCCTATCCCACCTGCTGCACATCTTTGTTAGTGGCCTGCAAGACCCCAGAGGACAGTGATGATAAAGGAAGACCAGGAGTGAGATCTAATCTCCAGGACATTCCTGGATATCAGGAAGGCAGGAAACTGTTTGCACTAGGAGTCATTTTCCTCCAGTATCTCTGAGCAGCAATTCTTATTGATAAGTGCCTATAAACAGAGATCAGGAGATAATGCTTTCAGGGGAATGAAAGATTAGACCTGCATTTTGGATCTAGCCCAAGCTTGAATGCTCATAAAAGCAGGCAGGGATCAGGGAGTTCATTAAAATGAGAAACAAAGTCCTGAAAGCAGAAGTCTCTTCAATAACATAATACTTAAGTCAGAGGTGATTGATTTGGGTTTCGCACAATGATGAAGCTCATGAAAATATCTATCAGAAGTTTGAATGAATTCACTTTGTGACTTGGAATGAGCAAAAATTTTTAAGATCAGATCAAAAGAACAAAAGGATCAATTATACGAAAAAGAGAAGGATTGTGATTGCTTTTTGAGAAAACAGTGTGTTAACAGATGACAAGGAAATGACAAAATTATTGCTGGAAAGAATAGAATGGATATTGTTACAAGGGAATGGGAGAACAAGATAGCAGAGACATTAGTAAGAAAGCAAATAATTGTTCTTTACTCCAGTGAGATTATACCGCTGTGTATTGAAAAAATTTGTTCATGTTATAACAGAATAAACTTTTCTACCTTTTAATAATCACAGAATATAGAAGACCAACCAAAAAATGGGGAAAGATAATGTCTAGAGTGTTTTTTTCAGTGATTTTAAGGAACCATACAAAAGTAGGTTTGATGTTGATCTGCCATAAATTTCTAGATTTGATTTTTTTTTTAAGATTTATTTATTTAAGAGAGAGAGCACAAGTGGATGACGGGGCAAAGGGAGAGAGAGAAGCTCAAGCAGACTCCAGGAGCTCAATCTCACAACCCTGAGATCATGACCTGAGTCTAAACCAAGAGTCAGAGGCTTAACAGACTGTGCCACCCAAGTGCCCCAGACTTGATTATTTTAAAAGCTGATGTGTCAGCCACTGTAGCTTTAATAACCAATACTCTTACAGTCTGATGGCAACATGGAGGTGTTGGGATGCCTAACTCAACTTAGCAAGGAAAAGGAAGTTTGCTTGGAGAGGGTGATGACTGAGCTGAGCAGGAGGATGCTGTAGATAAGCCACTTGACAGAGTAAGTTGGGAGAGAAGATAGGAGCTGTGTGATGATTGTGGTAAGGGGCCTCATGGCTAATTGAGGAAAGGCAGTGAGAGTTAACTATGTGGAGAAAACCTCAGTTTAGTCTCTCATCTTGTTATGGTTAACATTTTCCATAGCACTTGAATGAAGACATCCTTACTAAAGCTATCAGCTCACTTCTCTAATGAATGGGTGTGGCATGGGCTCCCGGGTATGGTGGGGCAGCCCTCCTCTGCTTAAGGCTCTTCAACAGCAGCCCCTTCAGTGCTCTGACTCTCACTAACCCATGCTGTCCGTACTCTCTATGGAAGCCACCGGGGCCTTCTGGTTCCTCAGGGACTCCAGAGAAAGACTTTCTTCATGGGGTAAGAGTTGAGGACGCACAAGCTTTTCTTCATCTAAATAAATAGCTACACATCATTAAATAAGAGCTATATATTGCTGTTAATACTGGTAATTAATCATGGATGCTCTTAACTATGCGATGTTTTAGTCCTTCAAAGATATATTTAATGAAAGAAAGAAGGAAAGAAGAAAGAAGAAAGAAAGAAAGAAGAAAGAAAGAAAGAAAGAAAGAAAGAAAGAAAGAAAGAAAGAAAGAAAGAAAGAAAAGAAAAGAAAAAAAGGAAAGGAAAGAAAGGAGAAAAAGGAAAGGAAAGAGAAAAGAAAAGAGAAACATTACCTGTAACTCCCTGCTGTATTTTCACATGTGGCTCCATTCTGACATCCCAAGGGTGTTCCTGAGTAAATCGCACATTCATTCACATCAACTGAGCACAGAGGACCCTGCATTCATGTAAAGAACAAAGTCAGGTGCTATGGGTCACAGAAGCATCTGGGGCCAATATTCCTATGATATGCTCAAGGATTTATATGTGCCCAATAAAGAAGTCTTCAGTTAAGCGAGATGAAATCACATCAATACTAATATCCAGTTGTCCTTCCTCTTGAACTCAGATTTGGCCTAAGGGAGCCAAAGAGCTCTTGGTAAAATCAGGCCAATCACACAAGAAGAATCCTTATACTAACTAATCCTCATGTTACTATGAGGCTATGCCTGGGAATAGTCACTTAATTTTTTTTAATGCACATGTTCAGGAACATTTTCACCATTAATAGAAAAGGGCAAGAAAATTTACATGGCTACATCAAGATTCATTTATTACTTTTAGTGCTGAACAATTTAAATTGATGCTAGCCTAAATATCATGCCCTTCCACGTAGTTATGCAGTCAAGTGGGTTGATTCCTTAAGATGGCTCAGTGGGTCATGCAGTCATGCTCGCCATTGTTTGGATTTTGGCATACATGCTGTAATTCATCCTGATTTGGGAGACCACAGAATCCTAGAAACTTTGGATGGAGAATTAAATATGTCCGAATGATTCCAAAGAAACCACTGATGCTGATTAACTGTCATTTTTAACCAAAGACCAAGTGACTTACCTTCCACTGGGAGGGACAGATACAATAAAAGGAATCATGGAGATTGAGGCAGGTTCCCCCATTTTGGCAGGGATTGCTGCTGCAAACCTTTCTGTCAACTGTCTGAAACAAAGACAGGGCAGTCAGCAAGACCATCGTACTTTCAGCAGGCAGCAAAGAAAGGCATGTTTCAGGGCAGAGGCTTGTGTGAAACTACATTTTACTCCTAGTCAAGGGAGGGTCCTCCTCCAGACTTTAAATCAATTACTGAAAGTTCTTCTTCAAATCAACTCTCTCATGGAAAAAACAAAGTGTTTTACATGGTCAGTCCTATGCATTTTCCTTCACCATGGGATGAGGCACAAGGGGAGAGGATACTCTATTCTTTGGAAAAGCATTGTTCACCTGAGAAATAGACGCTGGTGGACAAGAGTAAAGATTTCAGGTTGGGAATAAAAATGAGCATTCCTATTGTACTAAGAAAACAAAATGGGAATTCCGGTTCTTTTGTTGCTATTCTTCTCTTCGGTACTTCCAGATAAGCATTTGAAATCTGATCATCTTTTGCTGCTACCCCTCCTCCTGTGGGTTAAGATGACTGAACTATTTTCACTCCAAGTAAGTCCCTTTGTTTGAGATGTGGGCTTAAATACACCCTCTACTCCTGCGCTCACATGACTACTTTCAGACCAGAGTCACGAACAGACCTGCCTTTGTCTACATAACCTGGGGAATCTTACCATATGTCAGCTACTAGTTCCAATCTCATAAGCTTTGTAATGCCTTTGGGGGCAGAAAACTTTAGAGAGGAGGAGTGGTTATGCAAGAAAAGCTATTTTACTAACTTCATCTATTCATAGTCTAATTCTCTGTTTTAAAAATTAAAATAGGGCTAAAAAATAAAATTTTTAAAAATTAAAATTAAAATAGGGGCAAATTATTCATGACATTCTTTTTTTTTTTAATCCAATGACTCACAGAGAAAGTCATGTCTGTTCCCTTCATTTTACAGATGAAACAGAGCCAGAGGGTAGCCAACTAACTGACTAAGCACCGTTTATTGCCAAACCCATCTCTCTCCTCTTTTGTCAAAAGGAAGGTGACCACGCATGTGGGGGTCTCTTTCTGGACTCTGTTTTCTTCCATGATCCCATCTATCTTTGTGCCCTGTACCACAAATAGGCCTGTTCATCAGAGGACACAATTATGGAAATTAACCACAAACTCATGAGAAGTTCTCTGGCACACAAAAGCAACGTTGTCTGGCACTTTAAAACTTGAAAGCCTATGGAGGCCCAGCAGGAAATGGAATCAGTAAGCAATTAGGAGGAAGATATTGGGGAATGATGGTGGCTATAGTACCAGAGAGCACTTGCCCTATTGGAATGCATAAAAGGTACTTACATCCAAAAATCATAAAAAATTCTTCCTAGGGTATGGGGGGAGGGAGAGTCTGGGGTCATCTGACTATGGCCTCCAGGTTTTGACCTTTGGTAGCAATAATGAAACACTCCAGGAGACTGGAGGCTATAGTACTGTGCCTTGCTCCAGAAGTATGATTCCTTGCTCGTTTTCATTCATTCAACTACTCCCTAAAAAAGATAAAGGCTGAGGAGCAATTTATTATCAAAGTCAGGAAAAGGCATATATACCTGAATTTGCTCACCAAGTTTAAAACACCAAAATGGAGGACCACACTTGAAGGATAATCACAACAGATCCAGAATATGAGAACAGGGATTTTTAGCCTGGAATCTCCTAACTTTTATTCAAAAATTTTAAAAGGGGGCATTCTGTGCATTTCTCTGGGTAAAAGGTTATAGCTTCCATGAAAACCTTAAAAACATCAGCCAACTTCAAAACAGATGAGAGGTCTAAAATTACAAGGACAAGTTTATAAGCATGTACTTATAAAGTTATGGAAGGTTTACTCTAAGAAACTTCTCAAATTTAATTACCAGCAAATGTACTTTTAAGGAATTTTGAAATATTCTGTGGGACGCATGGGTGGCTCAGTCAGTTAAGTGTCTGCCTTTAGCTCAGGTCATGATCCCAGGGTTCTGGGATCAAGCCCTGTATCGGGCTCCTTGCTCAGTGTGGAGCCTGCTTCTCTCTCTCCCTCCGCCTGCCGCTCCCCCTGCTTGTGCTCTCTCTCTCTCTCACTCTCTCTCTCTATTTCTGTCATATGTCAAATAAATAAATACTTAAAAAAAAAAAAAGAAATATTTTGTGAATACCCCAAGCCTCTGAGTTTAATGTTGTAGAAGATGCATGGCCTTTCTTTTTTCTTTTTTTTTAAGATTTATTTATTTATTTTAGGAAGGGGATGGGGAGAGGCAGAGGGAGAGGGAAATAATCCTCAAGCAGACTCCCCACTGAGCACAGAGCCCGACATGGGGCTTGATCCCAGGAAAGCGAGATCATGACCTGAGCCAAAATCAAGTCAGCTCTACCGACTGAGCCACCCAGGTGCCCTGATGCATGGCCTTTCAATACTCAGTCCTAGACGCTGGAATCAGCAAGTTGGGGGGTCACTAGCTGACAGGTTTAGCTCACATGCTTCACAAGCCCAATGACCTGGGGCTGGTTACTTTATCTGAGACTCAGGTTCCTCATCTGTATCTTGGGAAGCATGAACTGTGCTGAGAATTAAATTAAAGGAAAAAGCGAAGTCCTTGATATGGATTATCCATCTACCTTAAGATAAGAAATGCCAGCCCCATCAATGATTCTAGTGTATTTTCAGTGAAAGATGTCAGACAAGTAGTAGTTATGGGACCTACCTGCTGTAAGCTTTGAAATTTTCTCTCCATATCCACAAGCTAAGTAGTAGGGAAGAGAAAGCATCAGTTAGCATTCACATGTGATATTGCCCCTTGGCATATTTTCCTAACACCCTCTGCTGGGGACTCACTTTGTCTGTTGATTCCTTTTTTATTGTTTTTTCTCTCCTCATTCCTCTTCCCTTCAGGCTTCCCTTCCTTCCTACTGCTTTCCATCATATAGATTTTTTTTTAAAGGCATTGATAAATTGACTCATTGCTTCTCTGCACACAGCAACTCTGGAATTTTCATAAATGACAGTGGTTCACCCACTTCACCAATAAGAAGATTCTATCAGAACGTGGGCAAGACCTACTTATGCAACAAGCTCTTGTCACAGCATTACAACCTTCAGCCCATCACTACCTCTGCATCCCCTATTAGACTTATATCATCTAACTGAAAAATCCATAATTACAATGCTAAATTTCTAAAGAGGATGAAAAGCTACTATGTCTTCTGAGAGACATTACTTACAAAGTTGAATTAAGAAAACCCATTTGTGCTAAAGATGCGGATGTCAGACTTACCTTAGAATTAAGCTGATGGATTTGACTGGAAATATTTTGAGGCAGACCGACTGCACTCCTTTTTAAATCTATAATATCATCTTTGTTTCTCTGGATCTAATTTCAAAAAGGAAAAGGAGGAGGAGAAGGCTAGTGACAAAGTCATGTGTCTGTTACAGATACAAAATTTTTTAAAGTCGAGTCCTGTTCTTTTTTAAGCACCAAAATCTTGCCCATTATTGTAAAAATCAACACAATGCCATGTATAATAAACATCGGACTAAAATAGCCATGGAATAATTCTCTTCGCCCTTTTCAGTTAACAACACATCAAGCTACTTTCCATTTGCATTTTCTCTCATAACAGTTGGGAGTGCTTGTTGAGAGGTCTGGCCTGGAGACAGACGGCTTGGGGTTTAGATCCTGGCTCAGCCATTTCCTGGGGGTCCTTGGGCGAGCCGTTGTACTGCTGCCCGTTTCCTTTACCTCCCTTACAAACAGGGTGATAATAAAGCCAAGCTCACAGGACAGTTGCGGGGGTTCGATGGGATAACACACAGCAAGTGTGGAGCACACTGGATAGCCCCTAGGAAGCTCTAAATAATGCTAGCTTCTAACATTACGAATGATACATCAGTGTGATACGGTAACTAAAGGACACTGAAAACACTCAGGAAGGCAGGAGAATAATTGACCAATCCTGTTCTCTGGCACAAGTAAACTGGTCACATTTAACCTTTCTCTGGCCCCTCTCCTTCCTTGCTCCTCTTGTGAAGGAGTCCCAGTATGACCCTGGGGCCCTTCTCTGGATTAGATGGATTAGAGGACATAAGCCCCCACCACGAGCCACTTCCCACTAGAATTCCTCCTTCTGCCCATCATTAACCCTAGGGCATTGTTCTTTATAGGACTTCCCTCACCTCCAGTTAGGTTCCCCAGGCTAAAGATTTAAGGTATGGATTCATATAGACCTCTTGAATTAAATGACTCTAAATGGAGATACAAAATTACTTTGATATATTTCCATTGTATTACCTGATGTAAACATTCGCCAAGGTCTTCCTCATTTAATTTGATTTTTCCCAGGGATCCAGTTCTGAATTCAATGTTCTGAGCAGCCCCAGCAAGAAACACTAAATTTCCCCTTTCTGCAGCCATCCGAGGCCTATATAAGTCAAACCAGAGGATGCATCAATGATGAACACATGTAATTTTTTTTTAAAGATTTTATTTATTTATTTGACAGAGACAGAGATAGCGAGAGCAGGAACACAAGCAGCGGGAGAGGGAGAGGGAGAGCAGGCTTCCCGCCGAGGAGGGAGCCCGATGTGGTACTCGATCCCAGGACCCTGGGATCACCACCTGAGCCGAAGGCAGACGCTTAACGACTGAGCCACCCAGGTGCCCGAGCACATGTAATTTTTAAACAACAACGTTTCCCACTGAATATCTGTAGACTGCTTACACCTTTACTCTGTGGTCAACCCAACCAAATTCTCCCTGCTCATCTGCCCTTTCTTCCCTGCAGATTTCTTAGAGATGGCTCCTAGTAATTGCAAACTTGCTTTATTTGCAAAATGGTCAGTGAATAATTTAAGTAGAAGATAATCCCCTACATCAATCTAAATGTTTTTCCCTATTTGTCTTCAACATCATTGTTTTCTTGCAGAAAAATTACACCTTTGCTTCTCTGGCTATTTGTGGAAACTAATGACCACCTGCCCTCGACCCTCAGCAGCAATAATCCATGTGTCTACTTACTGTTGGAGCTCAGTACTTCTCTTTTGTCTCTGCAGCTCAAGTTCTCCAGTTCCACCATTTGATCCAGCAAATGTCAACAAAATAACCAAACTCCAAAGAAAAGATGAGGACATGTTCCTCAGCAACCCTCCTCCGTTGTCAGGAAGAAGGAAGCCCTCCAGCCGAGTGTGGGATTTGAGAGAAAGCAAATCAGGCGGATGTACTTTGGCCTGTGAAATATCCTGCAACTCTTCAGTTCTCTCTTCTTTGCCCTTGACGGCTACGTTATTTTCCCTTCCCAAGGGGTGTAAATGATCTTAGATCTTCAACTTGTGAGAGGTCAAAATCTACCTTTAAGTGATGCACAACTTAATCATTACCTCTCTGACCTTTGAAATAGTAACAGACTGCTTTGGAAACATCCACTAAAGCAATCCTTGCTTAAGAAGTAGCCACCTTTCAGCAAATGATACTAGAAAAACTGGATACTCACATGCAAAAAAAAAAAAAAAAGAATCTGGACCTTACTTTACACCACATACAAAAAATTAACTCAAAATGAACCAAATATCTAAAAATGGGAGCTAACACTCTTTAGAAGAAAACAAAGGAGGAAAGGCTTGTGACAGTGCACTTGGCAATGATTTTTTGGATATGACACCAAAAGCATAGGCAACAATAACAAAATAATGGATACGTTGGACCATTTGAAAATGAAAAACCTTTTGTATACCAAAAGACACCATCAACACAGTGAAAGACACCTCACAGAATGGGAAAAAAATTCACTAATCATATATATGATAAGAGGTTAATATCCAGAATACATAAAGAACTCCCATAACTCACCAACAATAAAAAAGAGCCCCTTTCTAACGTGAGCAAAGAAAATAGGCATTTTTCCAAATAAGATGTACAAATTGCCAAAAAACACATGAAAAGATGCTCACCTTCACTATTCATTAGGGAAACATAAATCAAAACCACAATGAGATATCACTTCACACCCATTAGGATGGCTACTATCAAAACAAACAAAACCCAGAAAATAACAGGTGTTGGTGAGGATGTGGAGAAACTGGAGCCCTTGTGTACTCTTGGTGAGAAAGTAAAATGGTGCAGCCATTACAAAACAGTATGGCAGTTCCTTAAAAAATTAAACAGAATTACCATGGGATCCAGCAATTGCACATCTGGGTATATACCCAAAAGACCTGAAAAAAAGAGACTCAAATAGGTATTTGTACAACCATGTTCACAGCAGCATTATTCACAATCTCCAAAATATGGAAGCAATCCCAATGTCCATTGACAGATATGAATGGATAAAAAAATATGTTACATGCATACAGTGGAATATTATTCACTATGGAAATTCTGGCACCTGCTACAACATGGATAAACCTTGAAGACATTATGCTGAGTGAAATAAGTCAGACACAAAAGGCCAAATACTGTATGCTTCCACTTATATGAAGAACCTAAAGTAGTCAAACTCACAGAGACAGAATGTAGCATTGGTTTCCTGGGCTGGGGGAAGGGAGGATAGGGAGTTCTTGTTTAATGAACAAGAGGTTCACTTTGGAAAGATGAAAAAAGTTCCAGAGATGGATGGTGGTGACGGTTACACAACAACAAGAATGTAATCCCACTGACCATTAAAAATGTTTAAAATGAGAGACACCTGCATGGCTCATTAGGTTAAGTGTCAAACTCTTGGTTTCAGCTCAGGTCATGAGCCCCGCATTGGGCTCCACGCTCAGCGTGGAGTTGGCTTAGGATCTCTCTCTCTCTCTCCCTCTGCCCCTCCCCCTGTTCTATAAATAAATAAATAAATAAATAAATAAATAAATAAATAAATAAAAACTTTAAAAAAATGACTGAAATTATAAATTTTATGTTAGGTATAGTTTAAAATTTAAAAAAATTGAAACCAGAGTTAGAAAGATGGGATGGGAACTAGTCTCTATGGGAAACCCTTTGAAGAAATAAAAGGATGCTTTGCATGTAGACTCATTGTTTTCACAGATTTAGAAAAAATAGGCTATGAAAAATTTGGAAGTGCCATCAAAAATTTTAGATAGTATCTACATAAAATTACCCCCTTAAATAAAGTAGTACAGTTTGATATGGAGAAATATAACACCATTTTACACATGTTCTATTCAAAAATAGCAACAAAAATAGCTGGCAAGTTGCTGTTTACTTGAGGTGATACGGAGGTTAAGTAATGAGGTTTTTTTGTTATGTTGTTGTCTGTTTTAAGAAAAGGGTATAATGCAATAAATGGTATCTCCAGATGAATATATTTCTTTAAAGTTACAGTTGTCCAAGTTTTGTTTAAAAGTTTAACAACCTGGGGTGGGGATGGGGGAAAAGCTTGACATTGTGAAATATTTGTCAACTTAGAACTGGACAAAATAGGATGGGGTAGAATCTTCCAACACAAAGGACAATTCTATCCCTCTGAGCTATGACCATAACTATTTTCATTATTATATTTTCTTAAAGTATATGCACGTACTCAGCAAATCTTTTTGTGCAACAGAAAAGGTCTCCAGCGTGATCTCAATAAGAACTTCCTGTTTTATAGGATCTTCCTGTTTTACTAATGTGCTTATTATTAAACAAAGTAGAGATAATTTCTTTGCTCCTAATCTAGGCATACAATTCTTAATTGTCCCTCACATTAGAAAAAAAAAAACAAGAAAGAAATATCCTTTCAAGGTCTAACTGACTTTTGGTGAGTTGGGGAATTTTACCTCCAGCTCACCTACTCAACTCTAGCTGAGATCAATAGACAAGTCAGACCGTGTGCTTATGATGACTTGGTGGAAGCAATATAAAAATCAATTGCTGTTTCCATGGCATTATCATGAATTCTGTTTACCTGCCTTATTTGGAATTTCTTCAGCAAAGAGAAATTTAAAAAGTCTTAGAATCCATGACCTTCAGACTTTGAAGGTGAATAATCACCCATCTTCCCTCCCCCAAGGTAAACTTTCTACTGACCTGAAACCCTGTCTTTCATTGACTAGCAAATCTCCCATTTCCTCCCTAATCCAGAATGCATTCCACAAATATCCTGCGTGTGCCCTTTACGTATGAGCCCTTTACGCTGCAAAATGGCAGGAATACAAATGAAATACAGTGTAGATTTTTCCCTTCGAAGTCATGTCTAGGGGACACCACATGGTTGAAGCGTTATGAACATGGAGTCTGAAGCTCATGCATCCGGGTTCAAACTCCAGCTCCATCACTTCCTAACCCTGTGGCCCTATTTCTTCATCAGCAGAAAGATAATAACAGCACTGAAGGTGTATACAATGTTTAGCACATTTGGTCTCTGGCACATAAGTGCCCACTAAATAGAAACTCTTATTACTATGTGAATAAATATCATAATACCTCTCCTTCCTCTCCCACCACTTGGGTTTGGGTTCCTCAAAGCAAGAAATGATAAAAGAATTCACAGTTCATTTTAAAATCTTGGGTACAAGGAAAATCTGTGGGGTCTCATCTCCTCTCTTTTGGAAGAGGATTCCAGAACATAGACATGTACTGGGGACTTTGAGTGAGCTATATGCAATTAGGGTGGTATCCCTCTCTCCAGATCTGTGTGTCAGTGAGCTGCTAATCAACAACTCATGACTTCTGCTCCCAGTCCTGCCTCATGGTCTCACTTCTCTACCTCTCCCCACGGCTCCATAGCAACGCTCAGAGAAGTCTCAGCTCCCTTTTCTCCTGCCTTTGCCCCTTACGAAACCACCAGACTACAGTTGTAAGAACCAGAACTGTCTTCTCCTTTCTTCCTCCTTTAACTTCTCCAAGATGTCTTTGTAAAACCTCTGCTCCTTCTGTGCCATATCCACTTCACCTCCTTTTTCTATTCTGAATCCTGAGTTCTCACCCTTCATAATAATTACCAGCACAATGCACAAATGAAAATCCTGTGGCCATCAAAAATGTACATGGGAGGAAATTCCGATAAACCAGAATTTCACATGAGGAAAACTGCTGGTTAAGAAGGGATCACTATAGTCAAAACACTGATAAGGACAAAAAAGAAGAAAATAAAGAAAAAAAGGAAAACACTGATAAGGAATAGAATTAACTCTGCCTCAGAGGAGCAATGCAGGCGTCCCTGGAGAACAGCTGCATCCTACAGAATGAAGACTTCTCCAGGAAAAGTAGAGGGATTGGGAATTCCAGAGAAAATGGCGCACATGAAGCTTTCCAGTTAGAAAAGAAGTCAACATGGCCCAAGCAGTGCACGTTTGTGGGAGATGAAATTCCTAAAATAGACAAGAAGTCAGATCCAGAAGGACCTTGAAATGTGATTGTAATGAGCTTAGGTTTTATTTTAAATAATAGAAAATTATGAGAGTATTGTAGGCAGGAGATTAACATGGTCATGTTTGCATCTGACAAGCATTCCTGCAGAGCCCAAGCTCAGACCCAGAGTTGGTGAGGAGGCTGGACTACAGTGAAAGGGATGTGAACTGGGACGCCCCTCCCCCTCCCCGTGAAGGCAGTGGCAGAGAGAGCAGGAAACAGGAAATGGTGAGAAATATTCAGGAAACGGGATCTACCAAAGTATTTGGGCAGCTAAGGGGGGATGGGTTGATGTTCAGGTTCCTTGTTTGAGAAACTGGAAGGATAGAGGTGCTGATAATTGAATAAGAGAGAATAATCAGGGGAATGAGGTTTTGGGGCAAAAACCCTGAGTTCAGATTTGGCTCCAGAGATCTGAGGGACACTGGCCACCCACTGCAGCCTCACGGCCTCACTCTCGAGTGGTTTGGTCATCGATGATGGGTGTAGGGAAGGTCTGAGATGGCCCAAACTACAGACTTGCTGCTTACTCAAAGTGTGGTCCACAGACCCAGCACAGTGTCACCCAGGAGCTTGTCAGAAATGTAAGAATCTCAGGTTCATTCTCGGACTCACTGAATCTGAATCTGCATTTTACAAAGACCCTCCTTCCCTGCCCCAGGGTGGGAGAGCATCTTCACTCAGGAAGAGAGGCATATGGTTGCCATGGGCTGCATCCCTATTTCCATTTCTCTATTTTTCTGAGATTGATCTAATTTTTCACAGCTTTCTTTTCTGTTTTCTACTTCTTTATCTTCTTTGGTTCTACCTTATGAAAAGTTCTTTGTATTTATCTTTTAGATTTTTTATTTAAAAAACTTTCCTATTTTTAAGTTCCAAAACCCTTTCTTGTTCTCATTTCATGGTTGTAACATCCCCTGTTATTCAAAAAATATTAGAGTTGCTTTTTGAAGCTTTCTTCTGTTTACTGCATGGTCTCTGGTTTCTCTAAGCTCTTTTTCTCCTATTTGCTTTTTGGTTCTTTCTATTCCATGTTGGTGGCTTTCCTCAAATACCTATTGATCCTTAGGTGTTCACTTACATTTAAGAAGAAAACATTAAAGACTGGATGATAAGCTCTGTGTGCATGGATGGTTATGAACATAGTAAGTTTCATCATGGGGTTACAGAACGGCAACCTGGCAGTTTCACTGGGGAACCCCAAATGTTCATTTTGGAAGGTATTTCTCCCCTGGGGACATTCACTTTCTTCAGAAAATAGGCCTCTAGTTTTCGACCTGGATGAGAAAAATTTGCTGGAAATTTTATTGCTAAGTATATAGACTTTATTTAGGCCCTAGTTTTCCATCTTGCCAACAAATTCTTGGAGAGTGCCTCAATACTATGTTAGTATAAATCTGATAACTGTTACTTTATATACTGAGGCTCATTTCTCATTCCCACTAGCTTCCTCCAAATTCCACTGTTTTATAGTCTTAATAAACATTTATTTCAGATATTATGACATCCTTAACATTGAGGAAAATTCAAAAGAAGTAAAGACCATGACCTTCTGTGGTTTGCAATAAAGTTATATGTACTTCTAGAGAGCTGTAATAGCACAACATTATAAAGATGGATATGACAACATGGGACCAATATGCTGTCAGGAAAATAGCATGTACCAAACTGAAAAAGAGGTCCTCAACCCGGTCTGGGTAGACTTTAGACACAGTGGCTCTGTAAGTCCAGGAGGGTCATTCTGGAGAAAGGTGGTTGGGTCAAGTTGGGGGTGCTGATTGAGGGCCTTAAGTGGCAGGTTGAAGAATTTTGATTGGACCTGCTCTTATATCTTGAGTGAAATAAACCTGGTGGGGTATTTCTGGTAGGCCAGCTGAACTTACCTGGTGAAGGGATTAGATCAGTGTGGGAGTGAGGAGAGGGTGGAAAAGCAGAGGTGTTTTGGAAGAAGAATGTCAAGATTCTCACACCCTGTATCTAGCTCCCATCTCTTTTTTATAGCTCCCCCAATCTGGCTTTGCTGCTTTCCTTGGTCCCTTTTAATTTTCATATCAGTTTAAAAGAGAACACTCTAGAATTAATCTGCATTTTTAGCCGTTAATGGAAACATTGGTGAATATAATGATCTCTTATAACCTTTATGACACTGAGCTCATTCTCTTTTTCAGGGACATAACATTGCTTAAAAGGTACATTTACATATGCTAGTTTTGTGATTTCCTACAAAATTTCAAGGCAATACAATATTGTTCCAATTTTCTGTTCAATTTTCATGAAGGATTACATAAAATAATTATGGAAATTGGTGTAAGTTTAAAATCATTCATTTGCTCATTTTACGGGAAATGCATTACCTCCTAGGAAATTAGCACATCCACTACTGTGATGAACTGATCTCTGTGAATGCAGTGTGGTCTTGACTCAGGGAACATAATCCAGGCATTTGTTCTCCATGCTCATTACGACAATGATTGCAATTATCCTTGAGCAGAATGGAAAAGAATTATGAGTTAATCATTACCATTTGAATAATTGAGGTTTGGCAGAGATTTTCCTGAGAAGGTAGATTTGTATATTATTGAGAGTTTGGGGGACTTTTCTGGGATTTTTTTTCAGATTTTTTTAAAGTATGATAATCCCTACATAAACAGAGAGAATATAATCAGAAAATTCATATTCAGAGGAAGGACTGTAATACAGGACTAGGGTTTCAGATAAGGAGCACCGGGTTGCTAAGGGCACATGTAGACACACACATACCATCTACATGTTAAGCTCATGTCACAGATTCTAGAAAACATAAAATATGGACTGGGGGCTCTTGTGTCATTGTGGGACAGGGACTGGTCCAGGATAGGGCACATACCAGAGGAAACATAAATTGCTAGGCTCCGAAATTAATGGCTCCGCAAGCCAGTGAGGAAACACAGCACAGTTTTCTCTACCTCCAAAAGCTCTTGATACCAGGATTTCAGCACTTCCACCAGATTCATCTGAGCTTAATTTCTATGAAGCTGTGAGGCAGTGAAGTTGAGGTTATCTTTGGGGAGTGCCACGGGTAAACCCTCCTGACATTCCTTTGCAAGGTAACCTAAAAAGAACAAAATAAGTTTTTGACCTGGTGACTCCTGGAATTCCCTGAACAAGGCAATGAAGTGCAAGATTCAGACACGGTGATTCATACCACAGTCAAAGGAAAACGCCAGAATGCACTAACGCTGAATGTGAGGGGCTGAGAAGTGTACGTGGCAAACAATAGCAACTTGTAGGGGATCCCATCTTTTGAAAAGGGAGAAATGCATTTCTGTAACAATATTTTGTGTATGATAGAGAAAGAGAGCAAGTGAGGTGAGCCTGTCCCCACTGAGCAGGGGCGGAGGGGGGTGGGGAAGAGTTTAGGGATATTTGGCACACTACAGAAGTCTGCCTCTTGTATTTTTAATTGGGAAGCTACAGACAGGAGCAGCACACAGAAGCATCTTTATCTGGCAATGGGAGGCTTTGCTTCATTGATGTGATTTATGATGGGAGGAGTGTTCTCACAAGGCTGATGCCTTACAAAGCACCATCATTCCCAGGGGATTCGTTAATTGAAGTGCCACACAGATCTGTGGGAAGATAGAAGGTGTTGTCATCAGGGCAGGAAGAAGGATGAGATGACCTCACCTCTCGGTCTTTTTCAGTGCCCTTATTCCAAGATCTGTAAAAACCAAAGCCTTTGTCCCTTTGTATTTTTTTTATATAGGAGCTTGGGCTATATTATTACAGAAGTCCTGCTAAATCAAGCTTTGTCAAAAACTCCTAGACTATATTTATAGGAGGCATAAACAATCCCTTAGGCGTTACACACAATTCTGGTATTAAATACTTTTCCTATAAAACTTAATGTGTTTTTCTTCTTTAAGTTGACCGATAGAATTATGCCAACAATTCCCCAAGTCATCAAAGACCATAATGATTCTGCTACAAAACTCAGCATGCTCATATTCAAGTCAGATTAACTGGACAATTATTTATTAAGTACCCACCATTTGTCAGCCTCTGAGAGAGGTGCTGAGCAGACAGAACTGGGTAAGATGCAGCCTCTGTCTTGAGGGGAAAATGTCTGGGGAGGAGACGTATTACGTGCCATCAGAATGCAAAGGAAGCGGTGACTTCGAAGATAGTTTAAAATGATCAGACTCCATGGTAGAGACTTGGAATAGAATATTAGTTTTGAATGAAAGAATGTTTTAATGATGAAAGAAATGTAACTATACTATATTCAATTTGCAGAGTATAAACAAGAAAACTTAGAATTCAATTACTCTAATGTAACCCTTATCTATTATTTTATTCCAATCTACTTACAGATGAATAATTTCAGTTATAATCATAGGATATACATGTATAAAATTATGTCTCCTCCTCTCTTTTTTCACATGAACCTAATTCAATGTCACCACCTAGTCTCCTTGACAATAACTGTATTGTTATATACAATAAAGTTTATATACTCATATATTATTCATATACCAAATTTATATTTTTAATACCATAAATTTCACCCTACTTAAGTGTACAATTAAATGCTTTTTGATATTTTCAGAGTTTACCACCATCACCACTAATCCCAGAACATTCCCATCACCTCAAAAAGAAATTCTGTACCTCTCAATTCCCCTCTTTCCCCTTCCTCTGGAAATCACTAATCAACCTTGCCTATTCTGGACATTTCACATAAAATGAAATTATGTAATATGTGCTCTTTTGGGTCTGGCTTCTCTCACTTAGCATCGTTTCCAAGGTCCATCCATGTTTTAGCATGTGTCAGGACTTCATTCCTTTTTATGGCTGAATCCAGTGTACAGATATATACACTTTGTTTCCTTGTTCATCAGTTGGTAAACATAATAGTCCTTTCCACTTTTCGACCATTATGAATAATGCTGCTGTGAACATTCATGTACAAGTCTGTGTGTGGATATATGTTTTCAATTCTCTTGGGCACACACCTAAGAGTAGAATTGCTGGGTCATATGGTAACTCAAGTTTTTGAGGAACTGCCAAACTGTTTTTCAAAGGGGCTGCATCATTGCATAGCATTTTGATTGGTTTCCTAATCACTTATTTCACTATTGTCTCACTGAAGGACATTTAATATGCTTCCAGTTTTTCTATGTTTCATATTTTCATTTCTATAACCTTTTGTCCTTTTGAATTATATCATCATGGTATATTTCCCTTGTGGTTCTTGTTTGTACCATCATGTTTACTTTTTTTTTTTTAAGATTTTATTTATTTGTTTGACAGAGAGACACAGAGCGAGAGAGGGAACACAAGCAGGGCGAGTAGGCTCAGGTTTTCCGCTGAGCGGGGACCCCAATGCAGGGCTCAATCCCAGGACCCTGGGATCATGACCTGAGCCGAAGACAGACGCTTAACAACTGAGTCACCCAGGCGCCCCCATCATGTTTACTTTCAACCCACCTGCATTATTTAATTTGAAGTGAGTTTCTTGTAAATAGCATGTAATTAAATAATGTTTTTCATCCACTCTGCCAATATCTGTATTTTAATTAGTGTATTTTCATCAATCATATTTAAGATAATTATTGATGTGGTAGAGCTTGTGTGTGTACCATTTAGTCGTTTGTTTTCTGCTTGTTTCCTCCACTCCTCAGTCTTGTTCCCCTTTTCTTGCCTTCCAACTTGATTTATTTATAGAGTTTTGAGTGCATTTCTTTGTATAGTTTATGCAGTGGTTGCTCTGGGTATTACGATATACATTTATGACTTATCACAGTCTCCTGGTATCAGCATTTTACCACTTCACAGGAAACGAAGTCTCACTTCCATTTAGGTCCCTTTACCTTCCCTACTTTTAAATATCATTGTCTTGAGCATCAGATGAAATTACAATTTTGGTCTCAATCATCAAATGGGATTCATGAAAGTCATGAGGACCCTATTTATTGTACGCATCCCTAATTCTATTCTTTCCATTGTTCTTCCTTTCTGATGCTCCAAGATGCCTTTTATCATTTCATTTCTGTTTGAGGAACTTCCATTAGGCATTCTTTTGGGGTAGGTTTGCTAGCAACACATACTTTCAGTTTTGCTTCATTTGAAAATACCACTATTTCTCCTTCAGTCCTGCAGGATAGTTTGGAGGAGTACAGAATTTGCAATTAACAGTTCTTTTCTTTCAGCACTTGAAAATGTTGTGCCATCTCTTTCTGGCCCCCGTGGTTTCTGATGAAAATCTGCTGTCATTCAAATTGTGCTCCCCTCTAAGATTGTGTCATTTTCTCTGGCTGCTTTTGATGTCTTTTTCTTTGTTTTTAGTTTTCATATTTAATTATGATGTATCTTTTGGATTTCTTTAAGTTTATCCTATTTGTGGTTCACTCAGCTTTTTGAACCTGCATGATTGTATCTTTTGCTAAATGTGAGATGTTTCCATCCGTTATTTCTTTGCATATTCTCCCGGCTCTATTCTATTTTTCTCCTCTACTTCTGGGACTTCAAATACATGAGTATTGGCACTCTTGTTATTGTCCCACAGATCACTGACGTTCATTTTTTCCCCAATCTTTCTTCTGTTATTGAGATTGCATAAACTCTATTGGTTTATTTTCAAGTTACTGATTTAATCTTCTGTCATTTCCACTGTACCATTCATTAAGTTTATTTTGGTTATTGTATTTTTCAGTTAAATAATTACCATTATTTCTTTTTCTAAAAATTGGGATATAATGCACACACCACAGTGATTTTTTTGTTAACTTTTTAAAACTCTTTGTTACCTATTTCTTTGCTGAGGCTTTCTATTTTTTGTTCCAATAGAATTTGTAATTATTTGCAGAGGCATTTTTACGATGGCTGCTTTAAAATCCTTGTCAGATAATTGCAATCTCTGGTTCATTTTGGTGGCATCATCAGTTGACTATCTTTTCTCATTCAAGTTGTGGTTTTCTTGGTTCTCGGTATGACAAGTAATTTTAGATTGTATCCTGGATGTTAGGAGGCTCTGGGTCTTATTTTAATCTTTTATTTTAGCAAGTAGTCATTCTATGTTTAGCATGCAGACCCTGGCCTGCTTTTTGGTTTGTGATTCCAGTGGCAGTTTAATTTTCAGAGTCTTTTGGTCTGGTTGGTTTACCTGGTACTGCTGGGGTTGCATATGGTCCTTGATGGTGCTGCTTTAGGGAGAACTGGTTTTCCCCTGGCACCTATAGATTGGGATAAGGAGCCTCCTGTCCATGGTGAAGAAGAAGCTTCCTGGATCAGGCCTTTTGTGGTAGGATCCCCTTGCCTCTGCTCTCTGGCTGTCCAGTGTTCTGAGCAAGTGAGAGGAGTCTCAGGCCTTGCAGAAGAGTGCTTCCCCTGGACACTTGTCAATGGGGAGCCCTGTATATTGCCCTTGCTGGTGGTATCAGACTCATCCTGTGTTGGTCAGCAGGACTCTAGTTCCATCTGGGATAGGAATGAGCCATGCTGGGCTCCCTTATCTTGTGAGGTTTGGAGTCAGGAAACACCAAACATGCGTCACCTTCTTCTGTTGGGTGGGAGCTTTTAAGACATTCTGCAACCATGTTTCCCTTCCAGTCTTGGGATTACCTAGCTGGTTTGTTTTCCTCTTCCCACCTTTCACAGTCCTCTTTTTTATGTCTTTTGCATTATCTTATAATCATACTTATCCAGAATGGATAATTGTACTTAGAAGGAGCAAAGAGAAATGAGCCTGCCCTCTTGTCCAGGCAAGAAGTCAGAATGCAATATTTTAAAAAATTTCTATCTGCACAACTTCCTCAGCCAAAAGATCAAGCCCTATCCTAGAATTTTTTTTAAATCATGTGTTCTAAACTTGAGTAAATTTGGCTATTCGAAAGTGGCAGTAACATAAATAGTTCTCAGGAGAGTGACTCAAAGATACTGTTTAAATTCCACAGTATATTTATGGCCTTTAGGCAGCTTCTATATTGATCCAGTATGGAGACTACAGTCACTCATCTAACAAGTATTTACTAAGGGTTCATTATGGGCCAGGTACTGTTTTAGTCCCTGGAAAGGTAGCAGTGAAAAAAAAAAAAATTAAATATCCCTGCCCTCTTGGAAGTTTACATTCTCCAAAATATGGGATGTTTTTCACTTAAAATGAATTCAAATCAACTATCAAGCTCATTGTCTAATCATCCATAGCATTAGCTTTTCAAACAGCAAACTCAACTTAAATCTACTACACAAAGACTATCACATTCCATTAGGTATCTTCAATCATTTCTGTGTGTGAGAGACGTTTAATTGTACTTGTGTAAGGAAATAGCTAAGTGAGTAGAATAACAACTATCTGAGTAAAAATGATACTCATGTTAGATTAAATTCAGAAGGCTGAAATTTGTTCAATGTCCTTATGTTCAGCCAAGCATACAAATCTGGTTGGAAATGGACATGTATGTCTTGAGGTTTCAAAGTGACATTTTCTGTTTTCCTAACATGAATCATTGCTCAGGGAAGGCTTTCTAGGGAAGGCCATTTTATCAGAAGCTTATAAATGGAAATAGAGTGAGAAAGAAGGTGACAATGATCTTGGGTGATGGGGTTTAAACTTGGGAGACTGGGAGAGAAGCAGTATCATGAAGAGAAATATTGAAGTTAATCGTGAGTGGAACTGATTTTTTAAAAGTAAGTTTTTAAGATTGTATTTATTTGTTTATTTATTTGAGAGAGAGAGAGCAGGGGGAGAAGCAGAGGGAGAGGGACAAGCAGACTCCATGCTGAGTGTAGAGCCTGACACAGGGCTCAATTCTACAACCCTGAGATCATGACCTGAGCCAAAACCAAGAGTCTGATGCTTAACTGATGGAGCCACCCAGGTGCCCCAAGAGGGACTGATTTTTAAATGGAGGATGATTTACTTGTTTTCAAATATGCTAAGTTTGATGTGACAGGAAGATACTCAAGTTAAAGATGTCCCAGCATAAACCTTCTAGAATAGGGCTTAGGAAAAATATTGGATCTGGAATTATCTGGGTATCCCAGGCAAACGAAGTTGTAGGAAAGGGTGAGACCTTAGAAAAATGGCTTGGAGAGTAAAGGGTAAAGAGAACTGAGGACTGAATCTTCAGTAATGGATGAGCTCCACCCCAGACCTCCGCTCTCCACTCACTCTCTTTAGACTCTTCAGGTGATCTCATCTGATTATAGAGCCAACTTGGCTAAATAAACATGTTCCCGACTTACACTCTTATAATTTAAACCTGCACTGATATGAATAGACATAAAGGTGCAAACAAAATATAGAGCAAATGCTTGAAGTAAACAATGGAACTGTGGTATGTACAAGCAAAGAAATGAGAACATTCCAGAGCCATGATGAAGAGTTCTACAGGAAAACTAACTTCCTATCTTCTAGTTTGGGAAAATTTCTATCTAGATTCCTATTTATAGGAAAAGTAAGTTTTTGAAAGCTTTAGGAATCAGGTAGAGTGTACTTGAGGGAGAGCTGTAAGTGTTGGATGTAGCTGAAAATAAGACTCAGAAAACAAATTTGAGTATTTCAGAACCAGAAGCCAAAAAAGTTCTCTGCGTATGTTCATATTTATTGAACAAATAAATTTTAAAAGGAATAAACTCACAAGTCAAGACAAAAATAGTGAAATAGTTTGAGTCATGGTTGCAAAAGATTTTGAAGAGCATGAGTATCTTAGTGTAAAATATTCTTAGAAGTCCTAAAGAGAAACAGACATAGAGCCTAGGAAAATAGATTTAAAAAGAAAAAACAAGTTTTAAAATTTTAGTAGCAAAGTAAGGGAATGACAAGAGAGGAAAAACGGTGCTGACAGGTTGGCTGATATAAAGTTGAGGAACACGTCTAGGATTCTTACTGCCTTTAGTAAAATGTGCAAAGGGGCATTCCTAAATGAAGTATTATAGGCATATCAAGATATCTTGGTATGATGAATGGAGGAAGAAGTGGCTGGATTGGATGTGGATCAAAAAAATAAATGAATGTCAGGAAATTGATAGGATAGTTGTATGCAGCACACTTTGACATTAGAAGTTGAAAGGAAGAGTTCTAGTACAGGGAGGTTCAAAGGCTGTGTTGAAAAATTACATAATGAGTTCAACTACAGGCTATGAGAAAACTGCTGAGACCATATGACCCTCACTCAAGTTCAAAGTCCAAAGCTATTTGTAAACCAGTTTATAACTTGTGACCTAAAATCGTCATAGTTCCAAGCTGTGGACCAAATAATAAAAAGTTAGCCTTCTTTTCAATAACATAACCACCTGAGGAAAACATGCTTTAACTACTTTGTCTAAATGGGCTTAAAGTTAGATCCTTATTATGTTATCTTGGCTTATTTGGGAACCTCTTGATTCTAAATTCTGATTTTATTTTTTTTAAGATTTTATTTATTCATTTCAGAGAGAGAGAGAGAGCATGAGCAGGGGGAGAAGCAGAGGGAGAGACAGAAGCAGACCCCACCGAGCAGGGAGCCAGACCTGGGGCTCAATCCCAAGACCCAGAGATCATGACCTGAGCCGAAGGCAGATGCATAACTATCTGAGCCCCCCAGGTGCCCCTAAATTCTCATTTTAAACTATAAAATTACCTCCCTTCCCCCACAAAAGGCACCCAGAGCCACTTTAGTTTGGATGCATCCGTCAGTATGTGCTTGAATTTGGGCCGACACGGTAGTTGCTTCTTCATTCTGCACTGCTGTCACTGGAATTAACCAGTTTTATGTGTCCTTAGCTTCATTTCTCCATCCTCAGAAGCCTCCAGTTTAATAACTTCTGACCCAAACCATACTGAGATTGAACCAGAGGACAGACTGGGCTTCTTGTTAAGGAATCCTACCCCCGAACCACAATTTTTAAAAAAGTGTTGCATAGTCCTGACTTTCACAATTTCCACTCCTGGTTTTGTCCCTTGAAAAGGCTCTAATCTTGAGAAGGGGAGCAAGTGGGCTGGTAGTCAGAGGTATTTTCTCACTTTTCACGGGCACCGCCCCTGGTGTGGGTCTGATTGAAGAATCAAAATGAAACATGCAGGGTGATCTGAAGGTCAGCTGATCCCTTAGTTACAGGGTGATTCACGCCCTCCCTCTGGTCACTTGGCTCTACTGTGTCGTAAGACTGTTGAGCTCCAGATCTTTCTCGTATGATGACTATCCATCCCCTTCTCAAAAAAATTTTCCAATATGATTCATCTTGTTTGTATTCATTCATCTGGTTATCTCTTGTTTGTTATTTTTGGATCCAAAAAAAGTTACCAAAAGTATGAGGCAGGGTAATAACTTAAAATTATTTGGCAAGCAATTTGAAAGAGCACCAAAAGGAATGATACAAAAAGGAGGATAAAAGATCAATTTACTGTTAGAAATGGCAAAGATTTCATTGCATACAGTTCTTTTTAGAAGAGGCTCTAGTTTCCAAAATACTGCATAAATTAACAGTAAGTCCAAACATCAGAAAATAGGATTTCTAGAACAAATGTTAGGCATATTTATTACCAATAACATAAAATAGGCATTCAATAAAATAACATTTTTAAGATTAATTTTCCATGTACATATAAACTAAATAAATCACACTGTTAAATATGTCTTCATTAAGGTGTGAGTTTTATGCTTGCTCCTTTTTTATTTTCAAGGGCAAGAATCATTATGCCCATGAATATATTACAATAATTAAAAAAAAATTCACAAAGCAATATTCTGCCTTCTAGTTAGGAAGAAAACACTCTACAGAGCTTTCCTAGGTTTGTAGTTGGTGCACTGGACTCAACATTTATTTTGTGTAACATTGCTCAATGGGGCACAGGACACTATAATTATTTAATCATAGTAAAACTCTGAACCTTTTTATTAGTAAGATTCTTTCAGCAGTGAAGAGAACCTAGTGAAAGTATGCCAAAGTAATTTCAGATTGTTGTATACTAAAATTTATGAGACTTGTAATAAGGTTTGTCTTTAAACATCATACACAAAATGTAGATGTGATAATTGATATATATGCATTGGCCTACAGCTTCCCTATATCCATATTTATCTATGAGTTTTTCTGAAAAAATGGTGGTGGGGAATAATTATGTTTTTTGTTAAATTGTGGTAAAATGTATATAACATAAAACTTGTCATTTTAAGGACTGCTAAGTATACAGTTCAGTGGCATTAAGTATTTACACTGCTGTGCAACCATCACCACCATCTATCCCCACAACCTTTTCAACACCCCAAACAGAAACTGATTAAACCCATTAAACACGAACTCCCACTACCCAGGTGCCCTAAGCCCTGGTAACGCCTAGTCTACTTTCTGCCTCTATGAACTTGATGCTTTCACATACCCCATATAAGTGGAATTATAGAAAATTTGTCCTCTTGTGTCTGGCTTATTTTACTGTTCATAATATTCTCAAGGGTCATCCATGTTGTTGCATGTGTCAGAATTTCTTTCTGTTCATGGTTGAATAATATTCCACTGGATGTATACACCACATTTTGTTTATCCATTCATCCACTGATGGACACTTCCATCGTTTCCACTTTTTGGCTATTGTGAATAATGTTGCTATGAACATTACTGTACAAATATCTGTTCAAGTCCTTACTTTCAATCCTTTTGGGTAAATACCCAGAAGTGGAATTGCTGGATCATATGGTAATTGTATGTTTAATTTTTCTTAAGGAATCATCATCTATTTTCTGCAGTGGCTGCACCATTTTATATTTCCACCAGCAGGGCACAGGGTTTCAATTTCTCCACATCAAAATGATTCTTTTAAGAATAAAAATATCATTTTTATTTTGTGATACAATTTCTGGTCTTATTTCTTCTCAATTTTCTTCTTTTTGTCACTTGCTTTTATAACTGAAATCAAAATCACAGGATTTATGATACAAGAGTCTGATTAGAAACCCTAATTCCAAGAACTCTACTGAGAGAGAAAGCGAAAGTTTAAAAAGCTAATTCACAGAACAGTCATATGAATTGGGGTCAGAGGGCAGAGATTCCTCCCTAAAATCTGAATGCCATGCTACATCCTTAGAAGGTGATGGAAAATTTAAGTTACAAGAAGTGGAGAAGGAAGACAAAAGCAAGCTCTGATGATAGCAAACTGAAGGAAAGTTATTTACAAATGAAGAAAGGACAGTGAAGTTTTGTGGTTCAGATGGAGATAGAATTAAAGACAATCAGATAATGTGTACCTACATCTTCTGTAGCTTCCAATGGAGAGGTAATCAAGAATTTAGGATTATTTTTCTGACATTTTCTTCAGACTGTTGTATCACGCTGAATGATGACAATTTGTTTTAAAATATTATATGCATTTGTTTAGATGCAATTAAGAAATGTTTAAAGGATTGGAATTAAGTAAAACATTCAATGTTTGAAACAGGCCAGAATTAGAGTCATCATTTTAGAATGAGGAATTAATCATCTACCAAAAAAATGATAGGATTCATAAAGCAATTTGTTTAATTAACATACAAAAACATAATATCTCAGGTTCACTATACTATGCCTGTCATGACACTTCATAAGATACTCATGTAGACCAACTCCAATGTTCCTAAATTTGTCGATACCATAATATTAAAAAGAGAATATTTTACATGTATATTTAGCAATTTCATATGAAAATATATTCTCCTAAAGCATAATAATAATTTCTGCTTTATAAAATATAGTAATACAAATTTAGGAAAAAAACTGGCATTTTTATGATAAATCCAAATTTCTTTTTAAAGAGATAAAGGTAGTTGAGTTGAATTTCATCAAAATCAATTCAAAATAGAATTTCAGAATTACCATCTGGATATGAAGAAATAATGTGACCATCTTTCAGAGTCATTTTTAAATTATTCATATAGGATTTTGATTAGTTTAGCTACTATATGCACATTGAGACTATTTCCAAGTAGACGATAACGCTGTTTCACAGTTATCTTCTCAGGAAATCCTAGAAAAGAGAGATAATAATTTACAATACAATCATTTAAAATATTAACTTCCAGAGATAAAAGGATGATGTAACCTTTAGTAAGAACAGAGTGGTCATTCACATAAATAAGTCCCTAAGATCTCCATGAAATTCAATTAACAAATGAGAATTTGAAGCCAAAAATATAAGATTACATTGCCTACACAATGTGATATTATCATATCACATAACATATTATGTTCAGTGTACACATAAGTGCACCCATAACAACCATGAAACTCATTGAAATCTGTATTTTAAAGCACTTTAGGAAAAGTAGTGGCTACCATTATTTCACAGTTGTTTTCCTTTACTTAATAACAGCTTTATGGAGATAAAGTTCACCCTTTTAAAATGTACAATTCAGTGATTTTTAGAATAGTCAGAGTTTTGCATGCATCCCCACTATTTAATTCCAGAACATTTTTATTACCTCAAAAAGAAAGCTGGCCCACATCTAACATCATACTCAAAAACAAAAAGCTAAAAATTTTCCTCTAAGATCAGGAACAAGACAAGGATGCCCACTCTTGCCACTTTTATTCAACATAGTATTGGAAGTCTTACCCAGAGCAATTAGGCAAAGAAAGAGATCACAGGAATCCAAGTGGAAAGGAAAAAGGAAAACTGTCACAATTTGCTGATGACATGATATTATATATATATAAACCCCCCAAAGACTCCACCAAAAAAAAACCTGTCAGAACTAATAAATGAATTCAGTGAAGTTACAGGATACAAAATTAATATATAAAGATCTGTTGTGTTTCTAGACACTGACAACAAACTATCAGAAAGAGAAATTAAGAAAACAATTCCATTTACAACTCCATCAAAAAGAATAAAATACCTAGGAATAAATTTAATCAAGGAGGTAAAAGATCTGTACACTAAAAATTGTAAGGCACTGATAAAAGAAATGAAAGACACAAATGGAAAGACAGTCCGTGCTCATGGGTTGGAAGAATTATTAGTAAAATGTCCACTATCCAAAGCAGTCTACATATTCAAGGCAATACCTATCAACATTCCAATGGCATTTTTGACAGATGTGTAATACACAATCCTAGAATTCATACGGAATCACAAAGGACCCTAAATAGCCAAAGCAATCTTGTGAAAGAACAAAGCTGGAAGCTCTGCTCTGATACACAAAAATTAACTCAAAATGGATTAAAGACTAGAATGTAAGACCTGAAGCCATCAACTCCTAAAAGAAAACACAGGCAGAGGGACGCCTGGGTGGCTCAGTTGTTAAGCGTCTGCCTTCGGCTCAGGTCATGATCCCAGCGTCCTGGGATAGAGCCCCGCGTTGGGCTCCCTGCTCAGCGGGAAGCCTGCTTCTCCCTCTCCCACTCCCCCTGCTTGTGTTCCCTCTCTCGCTGTGTCTCTATCAAATAAATAAATAAAATCCTTAAAAAAAAAAAGAAAGAAAACACAGGCAGTAAAGTAAGCTCTTGACATCAGTCTTGGCGAGAATTTTTTGGATCTGACTCCAAAAGCAAAGGCAAAAAAAAGTAAAAATAAACAAGTGGGACTACATCAAACTAAAAAGCTTTTGCATAACAAAGCAAAGAGAATCATCAACAAAATGAAAATGCAATCTACTGAAGGGGAGAAAATATTTACAAATCATATATCTAATTAGGAGTTAATATGCAAAATATATTGAGGGAATATACACTGGTGCAGCCACTATGGAAAACAGTATGGTTTCCCAACAAATTAAAAATAGAACTACCATATGATCCAGTAATTTCACT
Source organism: Halichoerus grypus (assembly GCF_964656455.1). Taxonomy (NCBI): domain Eukaryota; kingdom Metazoa; phylum Chordata; class Mammalia; order Carnivora; family Phocidae; genus Halichoerus; species Halichoerus grypus. The sequence goes on from NC_135717.1 coordinate 56,232,727, forward strand.
TCTGGGTATTTATGAGGTAAAAATGAAAACACTAATTTGAAAAGATATATGCACCCCATGTTCACTGCAGCATTATTTACAATAGCCAAGATATGAAAACAACCTACACACACACACACACACACACACACACACACACACACACACACACACACACACACTGGAATACTATTCAGTCATAAAAAAGAATGAAATCTTGCCATTTGCAACAATACAGATGGACCTTGAGGGCATTATACTATGTGAAGTAAGTCAGAGAAAAAAGGACAAATCTCACTTATATGTGGAATCTAAGAAGCAAAGCAACATGATGTACCAATACCCCCTCCTCTTTATAACTAAATAGTATTCTATTGCATGGATATACCACATTTTATTTATCCATTTATCTGCTGATAGACATTGGGCTGTTTCTACTTTTTGATTATGAATGACGCTGTTATAAGCATTACATATACATTTTTGTGTGGACGTTTTCAGCTCTCTTGGATATATTCCTTGGGGTGAAAATGCTGATTCATACAGTAACTCCACATCTAACATTTGAGGAACTGCAAAACTGTTCTCCAAAGTAGCTGCACCATTTTATATTCGACCAGCAATGTATAAGGGACCTGATTTCTCCACATCTTTGTCAACATTGTTATTGTTTGTCTTTTTGTGAAGTGGTAGCTTCTTGTGGTTTTGATTTACATTTCCCTAATAACTAATGATGAAGACATCTTTTCATGTGCTTACTGGCCATTTGTCTATCTTCTTTGGGAAATATCTATTCAAATCTTTTGCCCATTTTTAATTGAACTATTTTTCTTTTTATTGTTGAGTTGTGAGAATTCTTTATATATTTTGGATATAAGTTTCTCACAGTTGTTTTTTATTTTCCGTTTCCACAAATGTGCTTTCTCATATTGGACTTCCATTTGCTGTATTGTTTTTCAAAACAAAATGGCCCACAGATACAAAATTTGCTAGGACAAAGCCTTGCAAGTAGCAACATAAAAGACTGTCCATGAAGTATATACTATAATGTTAGTTACAATTTTCATATTTAGTATCCTTTGACATAGCAATTAAATAAAGGAAAATTTATATAATAAAATGAAGGAAATAAAAGTATTAAGAAAAGCAAATTACATATTTTGTGAGGAACAGAAGGAAGAGTTGATTATGATAAAGTTGCTTCATCAACACTTGACATTATACTTACTGCAATAAAATTAGTGATTACATAATAAAATTATATTTGCAATTGAGCAAGATCATAAAATTACTATTATAAAGATAATATGTCTTAGGCAAGCACATTAGTCATCTAAAAAATTATTTCATTCAAATTAGAAAGAGATACAAATAGATCACAGACTTTTAGAATATTCCAGGGATGACCTTTTGTAATATTACGATTACATCACAGGGTAAGAAAGGTTTGAAAGCAAACAAGTCAGATTTGTAAAAATTATACATATGTGTGGGTGCTTGTGTATTTTATATACAGACATAACTTTTTTAAATTAGAAGGTGACTTTTTAAAAACTTAGGTACATTAAAAATAATAATAACCTTCAAAAACAAAGAAACATAGCATTAACAAGGTCAAGATAGCAGCTTTCATTCTGTAAGTGTAGCTTAGTGGCCTCTTCCAAAGCTTGCTATCTCACGAATGCATGCCACTAGCCACAAAAAGAACCAGCACAAAATGTATGAAAGGATCGATGCAAATCCAACATTGACAGTGGACAAGCAGCTCAAACATTCCAGATTCAGAGTCAATAATGCACATATGAAGGACAGTTCTGTCACAGTGCTGCTCAGTGGTGACATCAGTCAAGCCTGATTATACAAATATATCACATATTTTAAAAGAAGGCTAAGCAATTAAAAAGCCTTTCTTGTACATATTATACATATATTTTCAGAGAGCTGTGAAAAATCCTAATTTACCTATGTAAAATTTTTAAATGATGAAAAAAACTACTTATGAAGTAAAGGCTATAAAAGCAAATAAATGTTCATCATTTAAAAATAAAAACTGGGGCACCTGGGTGGCTTAGTCAGTTAAGTGTCTGCCTTTGGCTCAGGTCATTATCTCAGGGTCCTGGGATTGACCCCTGCATCAGGCTCCCTGCTCTGTGGGGAGTCTGCTTCTCCCTCTGCCTCTGCCCCTCCCCTCTATTCATGCTCGCTCTCTCTCTCTCTCTCTCTCTCTCTCCCTCTCTGTCGTTCTCACTCTCCCTCAAATAAACAAATCTTTCAAAAAATAAAAGCTGACATTTAAATTTTATATTGTGTGACAGATAGCATGTAAACATTTTACATATGTTAACTCACTTAACAGTCACAACGACCCTATGAAGTTGGTGTTGTGATTACCCCCATTCTATAGAGGTGTAAACTAAAGCAGAGGGGTTAAGGTGCTGCTAGGATTCAAACTCACTCAGTCTGACTCTGGGGTCCATGCTAAGTGTCAGTATTTCTGCAGTGACTACCACTGCTTAAAGAAGTACACACTCAAAATGTAGGAATTAGTTATTAGATAGTAAATCTCTTCTCTAGTGCTATGGAAAGTACCTTTGATTGTTCATCCTAAAAGAGGAAAAAAAAATAGTAATAGACTGGGAATTAAATTCCTGAGTCCAATTCTCAGCTTTTTATTTGTTTTATGATGTTCCCACTCATTTTATGACATAGACTAAGACAAGGAAGTTTGTGTTTTTCTTAAATAACACTCGCCAGGACATTTGTGACTGAATGAGATCACCAAGAAAAAGGCAGAGAGTTACAAAATAAACCTGGTTGCTGTGACTACACTCAGAGAACCAAATACCAAGAGGACAAATTATACAGTCAGTTTACTCCCCATGTACAAAAGGATGTGTTTCAAAACCTCATCTGTAAATCAATTATTTAGAATTTAAAACATGATCTATTTAACCCATTATCTGCTTCAAAAATAGTACTGTATTAATATTACAATATTGGATTTAGAAAAATTTGGCTTTTCTGCAAACCCCCGAGTTATCAAAAATACATTTCCTGTTTGCATAGTCCTGGAAGCATGTTAGGGAGGTCTGTCTTTCCCCAGTCACCACCAGCCAGGTACTGGCCATACACCTACCCCAGCCTATGAAACTGATGGCTTTGGGACCACGGAGAGCACAGGCACCAGGAAGGAGAGATCGGGGATGGGGTGGGGTGCTCTACAAGGCAAAGGCCATGTGTCCAATCTCTTAATGGCAACAATCCCTAGATTTCCCCGACTGCAAAGGAGTTAGGACTGAGTCTTTCTCCCTCTGCAACTGTATCTTCATTTTTGTTCTTGAGATTCCCTGCCTCAGACTCAATAATCTTTTGTCCATTCTGGCATCTGTGCTCTGAGTCACCCTCTCTTTCCATTAGGAAAACTTTCCTAGACCACCTCCCCACCTTCTCTTTTCTCCACTTATAGGGAGGACAAAAGATGCATAACTGGTAAGTATGTGTCTTTAAAGAAAATAAATACAAATACGCTCACCACCAAAAAAATAAATTAATTCCTCAACCACCTTGTAATTTCCTCATAAAAAGGACAATTCTGGCATTCTTTCATAAGATTTAGTGTGGGATTTTTAGAACAGGACTTAATGGAATCAAGAAAATAAAGCTGGAGACAGACATGCTATTAATAACCATCTGTGGGGAGAGGTGAGAAATTGTGGGTTTGGCCCTCCTTCCCTGAAAACCACTCGGGACCATTACTGGAGTGAAGGGAGAGAGCATTGAGGCTGAAGGGAATGGACTTAGGTTATGAACAAAAACAGAAAGAGGAGGAAGGAAAATGTCAAAAATGGCATGATCAGGAAAGGAAGAAGTTTTCTTACATCCATCTTTCTGGTCAAGGGTTTATTCAAAAAAATACATGAGTATGAGTCCCTATTGAACTCTAGGACCTTTAATAAACGAAAGCTGGGGTCTGCGTGTATCCCACATACCGAAATCTGAAGGAAATCCAAGGAGATTTGCTATTTCTTTAGGAGTGAAATATCGAAGTTTAAGCATTAACAATTTTGTTATCTTTTCTTCTTGTGACAAATTGGTAAGGGATTTGTAGATATCCTCAATCTGTAAGAAAATAGCCAAAATAACTGATAAAGTAGAGTGCAAGTAGATTTGTTAAGATAAGATCATCTCTTGTGAGACACTTTAAAAAGGATGAACGTATAGTGTGCTATGATACCCGGTAGCAAAATGCACAGGGTAAAATGTCTCTTGCAATGAACTCTATAATAGGCTGATCATGGCAATATAAACTGTGAAAACGAAATGTCTGAAAATGAGAAGCTTAATGTTGAAAAAATCAGGAAGCTTTGATCCCTCAATTAAATCATAAGAAATAAACAATGGCAATATGACATAAAAGAAATGCAGTGAAAGATATGAAAAAGAAACCTGAATAACCAATGAAATCAACTTCACAATGCGAACAAGTAGATCATGAAAATGTTTACTGTTTGTGATCAATTTCATCAAATTATTTTCTTAAAATGATAAAATACATTTGGTAAATATAAATTCTCAAATCCATTTGCCTCTAATAGGATTTTTACCATGGGTAAATTTTACTAATGGTAAGAGTTTAATTCAGTATAAAAGGAGATAACATGATTTCACTTCAAAATTATTCAAAAGTATAGAATATTTTTGCAGTATATCAAGCTCCTTTTCAACTATGGTGCCATGAAGAGTTTACAATTAAAGTATTAATAAAAAGCCTTGCTAAGAGGTAGATATCTTTCCCTAAAAGGCAGTTTTATAGCGTGTGATCCAAAGGAATATTAAGATATTTGTGCATAATTTTAGAGAACATTAACTATTGTATGTTGCATTTCAATTTACTCCTTATGGAATAAAAAGAATACCAAAGGTGAGAATAAGAAAAGAGAAAGTGAAATAGAAAATATTCTTTGTACATAAACTCATCTAGCAACAAGAAACAAAAAGGTTTATTCTATAGTAAAGAATTATTATATATATTACATATATGAGTAATATGTATATCCACTCCCAATTAAACATGTAAGATTATTTTAATATTCTCAAATTTTAAGTATTAAATAGTTTATTTAAATTAATTTTCAAATATTTTAGTTCTAAAGCATATACAATACCTGCACATCCTCTGTCGTCTGTAACACAGATCCTGTCCCTTCTATGTAGCTTCCATAACTGAAAGATTAACATGTGTATTATGCAGCATCTAATGTTTTTGTTAATGTGAAATTCCTTAAATATTTCTTGAATGAATTAATCAATCTACATAGTTACATCCTTCTGAAATAGTCTGAAACACATAAATATGCTCTGTAAGTGAAAAATTACTGGGTGAAAGACATAAGATCATTCTATTTAAACTTCTCAGACACTAAACTTGGCATAGTGTTTTGAATTGTGTAAAAACCACTTTGATCATGCATTATTAATTATCATTTCTTTGTATTAATTGTCAGTTTCTTAATGTTCATCACTAGAAAGCATGCGCTTCTTAAGACTTTATATCCAAATGCTATTCAATATTGGCATCCCTGCTACATTAAACCAAATGTTATACAGGTGAAAATAAATTGCTACTATTTTTTATAATGACTGAACCATCACTTCTCCTCATGAACTGAAAATGAAAAGCCCACTCTCCAGTACTGTGACAAACACGGGCCCGCTGAATGTGCGTCTGCCTCCTACCGTGACGCAGTGTTTTCACTCCTCTTCATACAACAAAGAGACCATTGTATAAAAAACTGTATTAAAAGTATAAAAAGCTACAGAAATACAAGGTATTAGTAATATTTCTTCCCCTAAGATCACTGCCAAGCTAGCTGTTCAACATATTATCATAATCTTTTTTCCCAAATAGATCAGTTTAAAATATAAAGACACACCAGGGAAAAATACTTTTGCAAATCTGTTTTCTCATATGTGTGTGTGTGTGCCTGTTTATATTATCTACACTAAAATAGACTTTTATAGTAAGGCTTCCTTTATACCATCTTTATAATTACAAAAGAATTTCAAGGTTGTTTTTTATTACCAAACTGATAAGTCTTGTCTTATCAGACTTGGAAACAGACAACAGCTGAGTAAAGTCTTTTAAGGCAATGGAAAGCAATAAACCAGTTGCCCTGAAAGTACAAGGGCAGAACATGACAAAATCGGAATAAATCTGGTATGGTTGTATCGGGACATAGCATGCATGAAAACTAGTGGGTGAAAAGAGAAAGCTTGAAGTTTCAAATCATACAGTTACTCATCAAATGAGGTTGAGTGGCATTAACAAAGCAGAGATAGGGATCTTTTACAAAATTTTCTGGAAAGGTCTAATTTTCCCCTTCTTTATAGGTTTAAAAAAACTGATGAAAAACATATTAACATTCAAAAATAACCCAAAAGTAACCAATAAAAGACATTATGATATACCATGAAAATGGAAAAGTTCTTTATGTACTCATATGTAATAATATTCAATTTATATTGTATAATGAAAAAAGTACATAATAACAGATACAGTATATCACCATTTACTTAAAAAGGGGGTAAAATATACATGTATATTTAAATACACTCTCACACATAATACCTTCGGAAGATTAGACAGTAAATTGAAATCTCTGGTTGCATGTGGGCAGGAAAATTGGATGAGCAAGAGACAGACAGGGAAAGGAGTCTCACAATCTTTGTACCTTTGAATTTTGAACCACAAAAATAAATTACTTATTTAAAAAACTGAATAAAATTTAAATATGCTTTAACGGCCACCAGATGATGTAACTTTATTTCTTGATATTAAAATTTAATTTCTTCTTATACATTGATCATGAGAGTGGACATAAATTTTTGAGGTCTGATGTGCCATGAAAAGAAAGGTGCTAAAAAGTAGCAATTCAGTATCTACAGAAACCATGTTCCACCACGGGTAATTAAGCTCTTATGAAGGTCACCAAACAAACGGCATTGTGTTTTGTGAGCACTTTTGTGGGTTGTGCACATAATGTTCTGCCAGAAGGAATTTTCACTTGTGCATTCTATTGAACACGAAAGCAGGCAATTAAGGGCAAAAAAAAAAAAAAAAAAAAGAAATCATTCTAGCAGAAACATTTTGTAAAATCCTCCTTGTTTTGAGAAGAACTGAAAGAAACAATAGTCATAAAAACCTGGCTATTCTGAATATCCCATTCTAAGAGCTTTTTAAAACCTACCCTTTGGTAAAGCATGTGGACCTTCTGCAAGTGGGCTTAACAATGTCTAACAAAAGAGCGTATCGCAGCAATGACTTTGGCGGTAAAAAATACTGATTCACGTCAACATCATCTTCAAGAAAATCTTTTAGCATCTGCACAGAGAGATCACTGTCCTGGTGATGTTTCCGGTCAATTTCTTCTACAGTTTCAAGCTTAAAAAGAATGGCCTCTTTTCCAGAACGTTGTCTGCTCTTATCAAAGCAAATACTAGGTTCAATTTTCTTTCTTTCAATTTTATTTTCTGTATCTATTGTATTTCTTCCTGGATATTCAGATTCAATTTCGGGAAACTCCATCAGTACCTGGCATTAAGTGAAAATACACACCTGTTCAAAGCTTTATTAAAAATAAATGACAAATTAATAATGTCTAGTCAACATTATGCAAAAAATGTCTTCAGCCTTATAGAGTTGTCATTAAAAAACAGAGGAATTGTGATTTACTTGGATGTATACAAGTTATTGTAAGTTTTTCACCATATAGCTATAGTGTCAACAGGCTACAACTGATTTATTTCATGGAGTTACTGCCTGCTGTATAGGAAGTATGCTGAATATAGATACAGTACTATATTTAAAAAAGAAGTTTAGAAAGCAACATTAGTTATGGAATGAGTAAGTCATGGGACTAAAAGGCACAGCATTTAAAAAAAAGAAAGAAAAGAAAGTAACATTAACATTTCCAGAAAATGTGTATTCGATCAAAGTTTGCCATACCCCTTCCTTAAGAAAAACTGGAACATACCCATGATCTAAAGGAAAACTAGTAATTAAAAAAGCGAAAGCACTTTTTCCCCTGAAAGGTTATTTCTACTCAAGAGTCCCATAGGAAAACCTTTTTCCTGCAAAACATGTAATCATGCATAATGAATGCCCTATGATGTAAAAGAAAAATAGTTCCAGGAATTTTTAATGCTTATGTCTTTGTTAATATAGTTTATGCATTGTTTTTGGAATTGACCATCATGGAAGGGGAGATGTATTGGTATTGTATGGCAGGGGATCCAAATGACACGACTGACCCCCTATTAGACTTTTGAGTTTTTACCTGTGACTATTAAGGAGAGCTTCACTGAATCACTGAAACTCTGTTTTCCACAGCAATTTTGACGGAAAGATGTACAGTTGCTTGCATAATTAGAGATCCTATCTACAGCAATTGAGCATTTTATTCTAGTTTGTACTAATCACTATATTTTAATCAATTAAGGCTAAACAGCACTGACTTCAAAGAAAATGCAACCAATTTGTGTTAAAATACTGTTAAGCAATTGTTAAGATAGTATAACTGAATTTTATCAAAAATAATCAATGGCTTCTACTGGGGGGAAAAATGACAGATACAAAATAGTCAATGGTCAAAAGGGAAATGAGAGGGAGAAAGAAGGATAACAGCACTGATGTTAGTTTTTTTTAACTTTTAACTTATATTTTTTTCTAATAATGAAAGAAAAGTTTTTTTTGTCTTGTTTAAAACAATAAAAACAGCAACAGGAGAGGAAAAAGCCCTAGGAAATAGACTTAGGTCATGGTCTATATAATAAGCTCAGTAGGAAACATAGAAGCTTCCACAAAGTAGTTCTTGAAATAAATTAGCCGACTGAGATATACTTACAATATAATAATAATAATAACAACAACAACAACAACAATAATACCTGACCAGGGACTTGAAAAGGTAATGGTTCTGACTGAAGCTTTGCAATAAGGAAATACCGGAGCCTTGAATTTGGAATGCCAAGCTGGAGTAAAGCAGAGCAGTTAGTTAATATAGGAAATTAAAGAGATCTATATCAACTGTTGCACCTAACAAAAAACTCATACAGGTATGCATTTAGTTTCTGCCAGAAAAAATTCTGTTATTGATATGTGGAAGATTTTTTTGTAGCAAATTCTTAAACCTTTTAAATTGGTGCTTTGTACCTTTATTTGAATGAACAGAGATTGAATCTGATGAGTCGTATGTCTTTGAGTCACTTTCATTTTCTATTTCCCAGATAAGAAGTTATATAGACATTCTCACATTCATTATTAATAATAATCATAAAAAATAAAATTCAAATATAGCTATTGGCTATTTATTGCCTCACTTTATTAAAAAAGGAGGATGCACTAAATTTTAAAAGTTAGAAGGCAATAAATATGAAATAAACTTAATGAGATCAGACATAATGCCAATTTCCATAGTACATATACATCTAATTTTTGAAACAGGTTTTCTTTTAATTTCAGGGCAAATAACTGTATAATAGGCTAAAGATAGTAAGAGGCTAACAAACACAATGATAAAAGAAAAAATAGATAGTGATACTTGTAATATAAAAGATCTACCAAATATCATAACCACTTACTTCAATTTCATATTCATGAAATAGAAGCAATGTTTGCATTTTATCTTATTTTATTTTAATTCCAGTAGAGTTAACATACAGTGTTATGTTAGTTTCAGTTATTTGTTTATTTAGTTATTTGTCACTTACATACAATACCCAGTGCTCATCACAAGGGCACTCCTTAAGCCCCATCCCCTGTTTAACCCATCCCCCACCCCACCCCCGTAACTATCAGTTTGTTCTCTATAGTTCTTGATTTGTCTCTCTTTTTTTCTCCTTTGCTCATCTGTTTTGTTTCTTAAACTCCACATATGAGTAAAATCATACAATTTTTGTCTTTCTCTGGCTGACCTATTTTGCTTAGCATTATACTCTCTAGCTCCATCCACGTCATTGCAAATGGCAAGATTTCATAGTGTTTGCATTTTTAATGGTATGTCCCAAAAAAAAACTAATTAGAAAACTATCATATGTTCATTTTGTTTTCTATTTTGGATGATTCTGAAGCATTACCAAACTACAGAACGCCTGATTTGGAAATACCAAAAGTCACAGATTTTCAAAACACATTATCCTTTATTTTCTGTGTGAAAAGAAATTTATATTCTCAGGACTCCTGGGTGGCACAGTCGGTTAAGCATCTGCCTTCGACTCAGGTCATGATCCCAGGGTCCCAGCCCCATGTCAGGCTCCCTGCTCACTGGGGAGCCTGCTTCTCCCTCTGCCTGCCCTTCCCCCTGCTTGTGCTCTCTCTCTCTCTGTCAAATAAATAAATAAAATCTTTAAAAAAAAAACAGAAAGAAATGTATATTCTCTCTTCAAGCTATATAATATTTCCCATAAAATATGTGTAAATAAATCTATATGCCTGTACAATATTCTTTAGAAAGTAAGACCCATGCCTGAACTAATTTCAAGATTTAAGTATAATATTATTCAAAACAGATCTATTCTTTTTATTGAGTCAAATTCCCTTTAGGAAAATTTATAGGAATGTTGATAATTGTGGTACCTACAGAGGTTGGAGATAATAGAAATTCTTGGTACTGAAAACCGCAATTTTCTAATGTTTGTATTAACAGGTCTCTGAAAAGAAAAATTAAGAGAAAAAAGAAAAACTTTCACCCTATAGTTGGAAATGGGGTTCTTATATAAAAATTATACATAAACTTCATTTTATATGAAAACTGTACCTCCACCGAAGTTGTTTAGAAAGTGAATGATCCTAGGTCATAATTATTAAGTCCAGTACTTGAGAAATTGCATTTCTCAAAAAAAGATAGAGATGATTTCTATTATAAATAAATAAATAAATAAAGCTGCCAGATAATTTATCCCAACTGGGGCTATATTCTATCCAGAGTTGGAATCACTAGTCTACTGATGATAAATCTGCTATTGGGATGAACTCTGTCTGTAGCAAATCAGATGGGGGAGCACTGATCAGACAGCAGCCAGTTCAAGGACACGGATACTTTCTGGCTGGGCTACCATCTGAAAGGGCTCTGATCCAGGGCTTGCTTCTCCTAACTGCGGGACAGAAAATGCTTATCAAGAGGAATATTTCTTACTGAGAATACTCCTACTTCTAAAGAAATAGGCAACAATGTAAGCAGCTAAAATTGAGGAATACCATTCTCATTAAAATATGTGCTCATTCTGCAAAAATTCAAACATATCAAAATGGGAGAGAGTCAGGTGAACCTAACTTTGTGAAACTTTATATTATTAATTAGTCAAAATCAATATTAATGAATAAAATATATAATATATATAAAATGTCAGGATGTATGGGTTTATTTTTAAGATCTTTATTTCCAAATGGCTCTTACAACATACCAAGTCTAAGATGAACACATCTTATATATTTTACCTTGTAGAAGATACTTCAAAGCCTTTAACATTTTCTAAAAGAATATATTTCGGTAATTTTTGTAATCTAAAACAAAACAAAAACAAATGGAATTCTAAACATGTCATTACTAAGAAGTAAGAAGTAAAGAAAATCCTTACTTGTGGGAGATTTGAGGTAAATAATTTTCTGAACTCTCTCTTTTCATGAAAGGGCTTTATAGAGGATAGAGACAACTTATATTTTATTCATTTTCCCCATAAAAATGGCATAGCTAATGAAGTTAACATTTGAAATGTTAATTTCCATTGAACTTTATCAGAAAACATGGGTTCACACAGAGGCTCTGAACTGCACAACTCAAAGGGCTGCCATTTATATAGAATGGCAGCTTCTAGGGTTAGCACAAGTTTCCAGGCCTTGGGCAACAGCATTCACTAACATTAGCATCATTAATACTGTAAGGAGAGGCAGCAGAATTTAGCTATTAGACTGTAATTCCCTGTCACTCACTATAGTGGCAACCGCGGAATGGCAAACATTTGCAGTTATTCTATCAGTCATGGCAGAAGAAGATAAATGACATGCACAGTATCTGAAAGCTGCATGTATAAGCTGCTAATCGCTATAAAATGACAAATATTACATTCTTCCAGATCCAAAGTTTTAAATTTAAGGTAAGCTTGTACAAAAAATCTAAGTTTTTACCTTGGGAGAATATCTAGAACATATAAGAGGCTATTCGTCCTTGGATCAGTCACATCACCTTGCAGGCCAATTCTAAAGGATAAAAAAGGTACAAATAAAATTCACCAAGAATCTTCCTTACAGAAAGATACCAAATCACTTTTAAAACATCAAAACTGAGAGAAGTGAAATTAGTTGGTCTTCACAAAAAATATGATCATCTTTGTTGCTATAGAGAATAAAATGCATTTATTCACTTAATAAAAATGAAAAAAGCCTTGCCTATCTAATAAATATGCTTATTATAAAACAATATGCCAAATGACTTACATGAGGCAAAGAAGAGAACAAAGAAGAACAAATAGTCAATAGAGACTAAAATCAATTACTCTCTTAAAATCACTTTGTTTAGGAAAGACACACAAACACACATACACACAACTGGTTGATGATACCTTTTGCTCTGTCCCAGATGAGACAACAAAAGTTCAGATGAATGAGCTGGTTGGGTAGGGTGGCAACACAGAGTAATGCACTGATAACTAATCACCATCTAAGCAGACCGTAGTAGGTAAGACTAAGACAATTTTGTCCAATGTAAATAGTAGAGACTTAACCTGAATGCTTGATTCTACAAGCAGGAGTTACAACTTGCTTAGACTAACTAGGTCAGAACAGGACATGTAAACAGGCAGTATTTCAGTATTTGGACTAGCAATTAGATCTTACAAGCAAGATTCAATGTGATCAAGAATCAAGCAGAAATGAAGACTTGGATTGGGTCTGGGTAGCAGGAACAGAGGACCAGGGTTTAAGACTTGGGTACTTACTAGCTTCATTGCCTCAGATGAGTTACTTGACATCACTTGTCAGTTCCCTCATACCTTCCAGCAGGGCCAGAACCATCTGTGGATCTGAGGCTCAGATAGACACTTAGAGTGGACTTGAAGAGATACCTCAGAAATCTTGGGTTCTTCTCACTGTGTCCCTTTCCTCTCGGCATTGCAATGATGACAGTATTACAGAATCAGTTACTGCTGCCATCAGCAGCTGGAGTTGGGCTGCTGGTAGTAGGGAAGACACAGCATGCCCCGCGCAGTAATGGATGAGGCTACACGGTGCTGGGGCTGCATTCTGTTCTGTACGTCCTACTTACTGTGGTTAAACAGGCCGTATGCTTGCATATGTTTGGAGGCATCTTCACGTGGAATGCTCTCTGCTTTCAGACACAGTTCAGATACTGCCTCTCAAAGAACTCCTGTGTCCTGGCATGCAGCAAGCCACTTTCTCCTCTGTGCTCTCATGGCACTTCCAGCATTCATTTATTATATAGCTTATATCACCTTATATGATAATTATTTGTCAGTCATTCCCTTAAACTATAAGCTCCTTGAGGATGGGAACTACAGTATCAAAAGCAATGCCTGGCTTATAAGTGCACAATAAAGCCTTGGGGAATTAATTTCCTAGGGAGTTGTTTAAATAAAGCAAAACTAAGATGGAAATTAAGCATGAGAATATTCATTTAAATTAGAATATTTATTACATGTGATATCCCACTTAAAATCATCTTATACATTTAAGTAGGAACGTATAAAATAATTGATAAATCCTGGCTCTGACATTTTCTAATTGTATGGCCTTTAAAAAGTTACTTAATCTTTCTATGCCTCAGATTCTCACCTATAAAATGTGATAATATTAACACCTATCCCATAGGCTTGTTAAATTAAATGGAATACTCCATGTAAGACAGAGGATTGTTACGATTATTTAAAATAATTAAAAATACCTAAATGAAGATGGATTAGTCAAGATTTCACCTAAGATATAATTCCCTGAAACACACAGCCAAATAAATACTACATAATGAAAAAAATGAATTGCAAAATAGCTATAAAAAGTCAGAATTACTCGATGTACATATGAATTCTGAGAAACATAAAATTCACAAACACATTCTTGATTAGCTTTTAAATTTTACAGTTAAGTAATTTAGGAATTGAATATTATGAAAGTTTACTAATCAGTTAAAAAGATATTCCTGAATACTCATTAGTTTAATTAATCTAAGGTAACTTAGGTCAGAAATAAATATTGTATCTTAGGTAGGTATAAAAGAGGTCCCATACAGTCTCTGCATATCTTTTATTGACCAAACTGCTTTGCTCATTTGGTAGTAATTGCTATTTCCTTTATGATTAAAGCTGAATTATAAATAAAGGGATAAAGGGAATTATTTATGAAAATTGTCAAAATTATGAAAATGCAGCTAATAGTCTTCAAAGTGTCCATGCTTGAAACTATGGTATAATTCCTTCGAAAGTACTCTTCCTCAACAGAGAAATATTTATTATACATACCTGGTGAATGGTTGACAGGGAGGACTCATTAAAATCATATTGAAAGACAATTTGTCAAACTCTTCTAGCGTAATGCCCTAAGGAATGAACATTTGGGGAAAAAAATATAAAAAGATGCATAGAATAGGGAAGAAGGAAAATTGCTAATTGTAACTGAATATATCAGAAATTATAACCCTTAATAGTTTCATTTATAATACTCAAAACTTTATATAACACTTAACAAATTAACTTCAGTTAAACTAACTTTCCAAAGCAATCTTATGAAGGAAGTTGGATAAGTAAATCAAAGCTATGAAAAACTAAGTGACTTCCCCCAAGACTCAGAGCTGGCCAAAGCAGAGCTGGAATGCTAATTTCCTGAATCCTAAGTGTTTCACGCCTCTGTGACACCTCAAGTCTAACACCACTATGTTTTCTGGAGTCAAACATAGAGAACTTCGTTTTATAATTAATGAATTTTTAGCATAGGGCCTAAGAAAATTTTTTAACACCTCTCTATCAATAATATTTTTTATTTAGGAAATGTGATATACTGACCAGTCACCATCCCTTCCATGTAGGTCTCTGTTAAAATATCACCAAATGAAAAAAGGTCCTGTTTTCAGATATCCACAATAATTATACTGTTTTACAGTTGTGTGTAGTCAAAAAACTTCCAAAGGTAACAGATAAGATTAATCAATATAATTCCTATTGGGCTAAGCAGTTGAAAAATGTGCTATTTTGGGCGTCTGGGTGGCTCAGTTGGTTAAGCGACTGCCTTCGGCTCAGGTCATGATCCCAGGGTCCTGGGATCGAGTCCCACATCGGGCTCCCGGCTCAGCGGGGAGCCTGCTTCTCCCTCTGACCCTCTCCCCTCTCATGCTGTTTCTCTCTCGCTCGCTCTCTAATAAATAAATAAATAAATAAAATCTTTAAAAAAAAAAAAAAGAAAAATGTGCTATTTTGCTTCTATTTTATATTATATCAGAAGATAAATACAGTACAGTGGTCCCTCCCTTATCTGTGGTTTCACTTTCCGGTTTCAGTCAACCCCAGCCAATCAGGGTCCAGAAACAAAAGATCCTCCTTCTGACTTATGGTCAGATCATTAGTAGTCTAACCCCAACGTCACAATGCTTACATCATTCACCTCACCTCATCTCATCATGTAGGCATCTTGTCATCTTACATTACCACAATAAGAAGGGTGAGTACAATATATTTTGAGAGAGAGAGAGAGACTGCAATCACAAAACTTTTACTAAAGTATATTGTTATAATTGTTCTATTTTATTGTGATTGTTAATCTCTTACTGTGCCTAATTTATAAATTACCTTTATCATAGGTATGTATGTATAGGAATAAACATGGTATATATACAGAATTCGGTACTGAGGGCTCAGGCATCCACTGGGGGCCCTGGAATGTAGTCCCACGTGGATAAGGGGGTCTGCTGTACAGAGAAACAAGTCATGGGTTTTCCAATTCTCATTAAGCACTCTTAGTAAAAATGCTTAGCCAGAAACAAGCAACCAGACTAGAATCACAACTTTCCTAATTATGACACATTTTTAAGAAGTTCAATGACATGAATAAGGCAGGACAAGCTTTATTCTGAGTTCTGTAAAGAGTGAATTAACCTGGGGAACACATCAGTTGTCTCTGTTGTATTAAAAGTTTGAATGTATGTGTCTATCATTTTTAAATCACAGGCTTTGAAGTAGTTTAAGGTGTATATGTAACATAAAAACAAAATTAAATATTGAAAAGTTCCTACAGCACCTCTGAATCCCTGGGTTCTCAGGAAAACAATGTGAAAATCATGCACTGACCAGTCTGTCAGAAAACATGGGGCAAAGCAGTACAATCAGACAGCACTTCATACCAAGTTAGAGAGCCTGTCAGCACAGGGCTACTGTGATAAGCAACTTACGGATGTCCTAACTGAATATGGATTGATTAAAGCTACATTTCTAAAACTAAAGTAAAAATAAAACAATGATCTTTTACATCAGGAGCATCCTATGTCTAGAATCTGAAGGAAGCAAACAGAGTTACTGCCTCCAGTACAGGTTGGCATAAAAAATTACAATTTTAAAGGATTCTTCAAAATAGTGATTTTTAAAAAAATCAAATGATAGGGCAGTTATGCAAGAAATAATTAGTCAAACCATTCACAACTTTATTTAACCTGGCCTTGGAAGGCATTAAAATGTATTGAAATTCAAGAAAGTAGTTATGGAGATACACAAATTATCTTTAATAAGTTGATATTTGCAACCTAACAAATCTATTCTTTTGCTTTCAGAGAACATTAGGTCAGCTCAGTGTGGTAGCACTGTTTATCACATGTTGATGAGCAGTTTTATTGGTCCTCTTACTAGCTTTATTACTTGTTTTTGCAGAAAGTCTCCTGGCTACGCTTATACTTAATTGTCATTTAAACTTTAGGAAAAACTTGGTAGGTTAGAAAACAACTTTTGACAATTTTAGTAAATTTTAGTTAATCTAAAGAGAACTGACATTTGTACAATATTCAGTCATACTTCCAATTTTCAAGTATCGTTTATTCCACTTAGGTCATGCAGATTTCTTGTTACTTATTTCTCAGTGTTTGTAAGTTTCTTGTTACTACTATACATAGAAACTTTCTTCTATTATATTTTCTAACATGTCTTTGTTTGCATATATAGTAAGCTACCGGTTATCATATTTTTGTAAACAGCTTCCTTAAATGCAGTAATTGTTCCTCATACTATTTTTAGGACAGTACGTTGTTTTCCAGGCCTACACAATTATTCTTTAGAATCCTCCTTAATATTTATATGCTATTTCTCCTGCATGAGTACATTACCTAACAGTCCACAACAACATTAAATAACAGTGCCAAAGGTAGACATCCTTGTTTTATTAACTATTTTAGTGAGAATGCTTTTAAAGTTTTACCATGTAGCATGCTACTGGAGTGGGAGATATATGTGCATGTTTGTGTTTAAACAGAAATATAAACACACATACACACAAAGCCACTAAATGACATATACATCTCTAGTAGAATGCATTTGTCCTAATTTTATTGAGAGATTAAACTTATTGGAAAACCCTGCAATTTGTCAAATATTTTCTAATACATAGTTTTGCTCTTTCCAATTATTAACATGTTGAATAATAGTAATAGAATTCCTAAGTACTAAATTACTATTATACTTCCCAAAACAAAATCCATTTTAGTTATGCTACATTATTCTTTTGATGTGCTTTTGATTATTTGGTCATATTTTACTTAGAATTACTGAGTTTATATTCATAAGATAATGATTTTCCTATTTTGTGGCTTATAGTAAGTATCCGATAAAAACTGAGTGGATATTTCCTACCATTTCCTGCTCTATGAACTCTGATGTTATCTTGTGCATAAATATGACAATCAGATCTTTATTGAGAACTATATTAATCATCATTATAAAGTAACTTTCTATGACTCTTAAATGTTCTTGCCTTGAAATCCATTCTAACTAATATCTATTCTGAAACTGTTATCATTTGTGACCATTTGCCTGGTATCTGTCCATTTTTTAGCTACAATATGTTGTTCATTCAACATTCAGAAAGTGATCCACCAACATTGTTGTCTGTGACAACAATGAACCAAGAAACAAGGTTTCTGCTCACATGGTTTATATAGTAGTGACTAGTAATTCCTCATTTTCTACCTAGATGAATTACAGACTTTAGTTTTATTTTACTAGCTATTATACCCAAGGAGTTCTGCTCCTGGTTATAACCCTCTCTGTGATTTTTCAGGTCTGACTGTGGGCAGTTACATAGGCTTCATCCCACAGGCCTTGAGGGAAAGCTGCCCTTCCCACTCCAGAACTGGAACATGGTCAGCACATCACGTCTCTGCAGGCCATTAGAGTCAAGGATTCAGGCGCCCTGGCCAGCACATTCTTCGTATATTTGCATGTCTAGTTCTCTTTATCTGTGGCCTTGGGCAGAGGTCCACTGCACGCAGCTCTGCCAAGACCTCCTTATGGGAGAAGGTGGTGGAAATCTGGAAGACACTTCTCCCTACTCTGGCTGGTACTCAGCACTTTCCCTTCCTAGCCCTCCTCCCTTACAATTCCCCCTAAGGCCGGAACTCCCCCACATCTGTGCTGACACACCCGCTCTCCCCCAGTGTGCTGCAGCATGTGGAAATGGAGCAGGGGGCCCTGGCGTTTTCTCTTATTTTACATATGTGCTTATATCACCACAGTCAGTGATAAAGGCTTTACTCTTTTATTTTTGTCTTGCTGCTTTAGTTAGCTACTCTGTCCTTCCCAGCTCAGCTAAGCTCCTAGTAACATTAAATAATGTCCTAAAAATCCATAGCTTCATTTATCTTTCAAATACACATATTTTTTAAGTCTCACTTTCTTCTCCTACGTCAATCATGTTATTATTTCTACACTGCAAAGATTCACAACATTTTTACCCAGTTTTCTAACCATAATTTCTTCCCTGACATGGTAGCTTTATTCCTGGGCTCTCTTCTTGGATTCATCTCTTGCTTAGTTAGATTAAGTGAATGAGTCATTTTTTCAATAAGGGCCCACGAGTACTACAGTTCATGAATTGTTGTAGGTTTTATTTTAGGAATTTCTTCCCTCTATTTCTGTTAATATTTTTGTTCCATTTATTTTATTGTCTTCCCCAGAGATACTAATTATTTTTACTGTAGATCATTTTTGTCTTCAGTAATTATCATGTATTCTGCAACATTTGATCTGTATTTCTTTTCCGTTTTATTTTGCTTTCTTTTTCTCAAGCTCTGTCCTTCATGATTGTTTGCAGCACTGTCCACTTTACTTTTTGCTACGCTGACCTTTCATTTCTATAATGGTTTTATTTTTCTCCTCTTTCTTTTTTCCCTGACCACTGATATTTTTCCAGTCCAATCACTGTCTTATCATTGCTTTTTGAGCTGGTGTATATATTTATTTGAGTTCTTGTTTTGAAGATACCATGTTTTATTTAATGCCTGAAGCTCATGGAGGCATGTATGTTTGAAATTTTCTTCAGCTTCTTAACATAATTTTCTGTTGTATATTCTGTGTTTTGTTTACATTTGGTACCTTATTTTTAAAGTACAATATTAGTATTAGCCTCAAACTGGTTCCTTTCTCATTATTATTCATTTCTTAATGGAGGCCACTTGAATCAAGGAGTTTGCTGAAAGATGAGATGAAATAGGTACTTTGTGGCCACACTGTTTCTGGGAAGGACCTGCACTAGCTTTAACCTAAGAGCACGCCTCTGTCCCTAACCCATGATCTTGCATTCAGGGCGAGCAGGAAGTCTGTTGCAGTTGCAATGGCACTTTCAGCTCAGGGATCTGGATTTTTCAAATCTCTCTTCTCCTGACTTAGAACAAACAACCGCCAGGTGTATTTGGTCTTCTCCCTTGCCATTTTCTCCTTCTTGATTCTGCACAAAATATGTAGAGGTTTGCCCATGATTTTGCCATCCTCATTCAGTTCTGTCCCATTTCCACTGCATTGGACACTATTCTTCATAATTTTCTTTCTTATCTCTAAATCCTATTTTTATTAATGATGGTTTTCCATCCCCCTTTCCCTTCTTTTCTTATTTCTATTAGGAAAAGGGATAGGAAAAGGGATAGAGTTTTGGAATAGAAGTATCTTTTTTTATGCCACATTCGATCAGAAATCCCAGAGAAAACTGTTTACAAGCATATTGTAAACCCTAGAGTAGCCACTAAGAAAATAAAACAAATATAAATAAGGTATACCTAATAAGCCATTAGTAGAGAATAATAAAATATTAATATATCAAAAGGCAGAAAAAGAGGGATAAACAAAAAACAGATTGGAAAAATAGAAAACAAGTAACAAGGGAGTAGAATTAAATCCAAAAATATTAATAACAAGATTAAATGTAAATGGTAAAACACTCCAGTTAAAAGGTAGACACTGTCAGCCTGAACAAAAAAGCAACACCCAACTATACACTGTCTACTACAAATCTAATTTAAATACAAAGATAAAAATAGGATAAAATTTAAAGGATGGAAAAACATAAACATGTAAACATTAATCATAAGAAAGCAGACTAGCCATATTAATATCAGGAAAAGTAGAGTTCAGAACAAAAAATACTTCCTGGGGTTAAAAAGGGACATTTCAAGGAGCATTATCAACAATAGCCAAACTATGGAAAGAGCCCAAGTGCCCATCAACTGATGAATGGATAAAGACGATCACACACACACACAGACACACACACACACAAACACACACACAATGGTATATCACTCAGCCACTGAGAAGAATGAAATGTTGCCATTTGTAACGATGTGGCTAGAACCAGAGTGTATTATACTAAGCGAAATAAGTCAGAGAAAGACAAATAACATGATTTCACTCATATGTGGAATTTAAGAAACAAAACAGAAGAACGAGTGTATTAAATAACTAAGCAAAATAAGTCAGTCAGAGAAAGACAAATAATTTAATTTACAGCATTAAATAACATATGATTTCACTCATATGTGGAATTTAAGAAACAAAACAGAAGAACATATGGGAGGTGGGAAAAGAGAGAGAGGACAACAAACCATAAGAGACTCTTAACAATAGAGAACAAACCAAGGGTTGATGGAGGGAGGTGGGCAGGAAATGGGTTAGATAGGTGATGTGTATTAAGGTGGGCACTTATGATGAGCACTGGGTGTTGTGATGAACCACTGAATTCTACTTCTGAAACCAGTATTACACTGTATGTTAACTAACTAGAATTTAAATAAAATCTGGGAAAAAAGGACATTATAATGATAAAGGGGTCATTCAATCAAAAAAATTATAAAGTGTAAACACTTAATAACAGAGCTTTAAGATAAAATGGAGCAAAAACTGACAACACTGAAGAAAGACACATTCACGACTGTGGTTGGAAATTACAGCACCCTTCTCTTAGCAACT
This sequence comes from Halichoerus grypus, assembly GCF_964656455.1. Taxonomy (NCBI): domain Eukaryota; kingdom Metazoa; phylum Chordata; class Mammalia; order Carnivora; family Phocidae; genus Halichoerus; species Halichoerus grypus. Next base: position 56,254,198 of record NC_135717.1, read on the forward strand.
GATAGAAAAAATCAGTAAGGATACAGAAAAATTGAACAACATTATCAACCAACTTGACCTGACTGACATTTACAGAGCATTCCACCCCATAAAAAAAGAATATATTCTTTTCAATACCATATAGAACATTCACTAGACAAACTGAATTATGGGCCATAACACAAGTCTCAACAATTTAAAATAACTGAAATTATACACAGTATGACCAAATAAAACAGAAATGAGAAATCAGTAACAGAAAGATATCTGGAAAATATTATGAATATTTGGAAATTTAAACCCATACTTATAAATAACACATGGGCCAAAGAAGAAATCAGAAGGGAAATTGGAAAATATTTCTAACTATATGAAATCAACACAACATATGAAAATTTGTGGAATGTAGCCAAAACTTAGGAAAATCTACAGCATTAAATGTTTATATGAAAAAAAGGAAAACAATCTCAAGTAACTCATCTAAAGTCCCACTGCAAAAACTATTAAAAAACATAAATTAAACACAAAGTAGAAAGAAATAATAAAGATGAGCAGAAATTAGTGAAATAGTAAACAAATGGACAATAGATAATATCAATTGCATCCAAAGCTATTTACTTGAAAAGACCAATAAAATTGGTAAGCTTCCAGCTTCACTAGCATTTTACAAATTACTAACATCAGGAATGACCTACAGTACATCACTATAGAGTTCACATATAGAAAAAGGATATAAGGAAATATGAAAAAATCAAGCGAATACATTTGACAAATTAGATAAAATGGATAATTCCTTCAAAGATCACAAATTTCTAAAACTAAATAAAAAATAAATAGGAAGCTTCACTAGTCTTTTAGCAATTAAATAAATTAAATTCATAGTTTAAAACCTTCCCACAAAGAAAACTTCAGGCCCAGATGGCCTCATTAACTAAATTCTATCAAACATTTATAGAGGAACTAATACTTGGTTTTCAAACTCTTCCAAAAAATATAAGGTTAATATAACCCTAATACTGAAACCATATTAAAACACTGAGGAGAAATAACAAATCACCTATGAAGCTAAATGTAAAATACTTAACAAAATATTAGCAAATTGAAACCAGCATTACATAAAATAGGTAATAGATCATGACCAAGTAGGATTTATCCTAGGAATGCAATATTGACCTAACATTCAAAAACAGAAATTGATATAATCACCATATTAAAAGAATAAAAGGGGAATGATATAATCATGTCAAAAGATGCAAGAAAGATAGCATTTGATAAAATTCAAAACCCATTCATTATAAAAATTCTCAAAAAATGTAATAAAAGGAAATTTCCTCAACTTGATAAAATACATCTATAAAAAATCTACAACTAATATCATCCCAAACGGTAAATGACCGAATGTTTTGCCTCTAAGAACTGGAAGAAGGCAAGGATATCCAATGTAATCCTATTTAATCGACACTGTATAGAAGGTCCTAGACAATGCAATAAGACAAGAAAAAAAGTCACACTGATTGGAAGGGAAAAGTAAAACTCTTTATTCTCAGACAATATGATTGTGTATGTAGAAAAAATCCTAAAAAAATCAAAGCTATCAGAATAAGTCAATATAACAAAGTCACAAGATAGAAGGTCAAGGTCGATAAACAAAAATAAGTGTATTCCTATACGCTAGCAATAGGAAATAGTGGTAAAATAGTGGTTTTTTAAAATACCACTTACAATAGCATCAAAACCCACAAATATTTAGGGATAAATTAATTAACATATGTGCAAGATTTGTACAACAAATATTACAAAATATTACTGATATAAATTAAAGACCACCTAAATAAATGAAGACAGATACCATGTTCATGGCCTGGAAGACTCAATTTTATTAAGATACCAATTCTTTTAAAACCAATCAGAATTCCAATCAAAATATCTTTTTGTAGAAATTGGCAATGTTATTCTGAAATTTACACAGAAATGTAAAGGACAGTGTAGCCAAAATAATCTTGAAAGAAAAAACAACAGCAATTTGAGAACTTATGCTACCCAAATTCAATACATATTATAAAGCTATAATAATCAAAAGAGTGTGCTACTGGTGTAAGGAAAAACATACAGATACTACTGAAGAGAGAGTCCAGAAATAGACACACATTTATGACCTGTTTTTTTTTATGAAAGTGTCAAGGAAATTGAGGAAAGGATAGTCATTTCAGAAAATGGTAAAAGAAAGAAAGAAAGAAAATGGTGCCAGGACAATGCTATATGCACTTGAAAAAAAAAATAAATGACTACTACTTCAAACTACACCAAAAAGTAACTTTAAATGGGTCATCAACCTAAATGGAAAAGCCAAAACTATAAAATTTCCAGAAGAGGGGAAAATGGGGTAAACAAAAATTTTTTAGAACACACAGAAATGTGATCAAAAAACAAAGAAAGATAAATAACTTCTGCATTTTGATGAACACAGTTAAGGGAATGAAAAGACAAATTACTGAACTGGAGAAAATATTTGTTATATACATTTCTGACAGACAACTTGAATCCAGAAAACTTAAACAACTCTTACAATGAAATGATGATATTACAAACACACCAAATAATAAAAATTGGGCAAAAAATTTCATTACAGAAGAAGATACAGAAACGCACAACATTTTTAGCCATCAGGGAAATGCAAATTAGAATCATCACACACAAAAGAATCGCAACAGCACAACAGGCTCACTAGAATGGCTAAAATTTTAAAAATTAAAAATATCAAGTGCTGGTAAGGATGTGAAACAACTGAAACACTTAAACATTGATTATGGGAATGTGAAATGGTATAAACACTCTGGAAAATAGGATTTTCTCGTAAAATTAAAGAAACCTACTATATGACCCAACAATTCCAATTCTAGGTATTCATCTACAAGAAATGAAAACAAAGATCCACACAAAAACCCTTACATGAATGTTCACAGCAACAGTTTTGTATAGTCAAAAACTGGAAATAACCTAAATGTCTAACATCATGTGACTGGATATATACATTATAGTACATAATATTTCACTGTATAGAATATTACCCAGCAATAATAACAAAGAACAGACTACTGATACGCACAACGACATGGGTGAATTCAAAAAACATTGTGCTAAATGAGCAAGTTACATTCATGATTTTATTTGTGATATACTGGAAGTGGAAAATTTAATTTGTAGTGACAGAAAGCAGATCAGTCGTTGCCTGGGCATGGGACACTAAGGAACACTAGAGGGGATAGATGTTCTAAGTCTTGATTGTGGTGGTTACACACTTGTAGTCAAAACTCAAACTACACACAAATGAGTGCAGTTTATTATAAATAAATCATAGCTTCATGAGAAATTTGTTGTAAAATGTTTCACAAGAAAATGGAGAAAAACACAATTTCATATTATTTAAAAAATAACAATGTACATCAGTGTTAAATACTTCTGCAGAGTTCATCAATGTACTTTTAACCTCTAATTTTGACAGGCTTGCTAAAATAAGAAGCATTCAATAAGTAATAGCCAGTGACTGCCTCTCTTGTTTTTACTCCTGTTATATATATATATTGTGCATGACTATTGCTTGAAAGTAAAGAATTAAACAAAGTTTAATATCATTACAGAACCATGCATTTAGAAGTCAAGCATATTCTTACATTTCAATCCTTTGTCTCGGAGACCAAAATACTGACCTCTCTCATTCTCATTCTCTCAAACTGAAAATTAAAAATAAATAAGGCCCCAAAAGAGCATGCCATCTTCTTATAGATTATAAAATGTTGATTCCCTTCTAAACTTTTTCATTTATATATGATTTATCCTCCAATGAAGACACCAGAAATCAGTATTTTACAGTGTTTTTCAATCACACTTTCCTTGCCATATACTTATTAAAACAATAAGCAACATTACTCACTTCGATTGTCTTGGCCAGTAACTGCGTGTGAGGAAAATTATACTTGTATACTTCATTAGCGACAGTGTTTACATCAATGGCAGCCACCACTTGTGCAGGTACGCAGCTTTCTGTAATGATAAGTGGAATACCTTAAAATGTGAAGTCCTTAATATCAACTTGATCACTTTACAGAAAAGTCAAAATCCAGAATTTTGTAGTATACTTCCTCACATCCTCAATTATGTAGCTAGATCTCAGATTTCTAATGGACAACCAGGCCAGGGAGTTAGGCATGAAATGGAATATTTGCATACTTCTGGTTCATCTCTCTAAATAGCATTCTGATGCTAAAAATAAGATTTAAATGTTTTAGTCATTATCTCTTACATTTGCCTTCCTCACTCCATTAAGATGTACACTTATGAGTTAAATAGAAAGTTTTCCTAAGTTAAAACAAACCAAAAATAGAAAAGGGAAGTATATTTTTAAAAACCTTAACACTTGGAACTCTATATAAATAAATGAACTACCATTTGCTCCTCACCTTCTAACATTAATACAAAGCTGCTTCCCAATATCACTAAAAATGCTTTTACATAAATTTTGGAAGGTTTTTAACAACAGTTTTATTGAGATATAATTCACATACCACAAACTTCACTTGTTTAAGGTTTAGGTAAGTTTTTAACTGAAATGAACAATTAATTGGTGTCCAAATATAAAAACTACATAGACTAAAAATTAAAAATCTTAACAGACCAGGACAGAAAGGAGTAAGGGAAATAATTTCAAGAGCATGCCTTCACTGCCCTTCTCTCTTGCTGCTAAAAAAAAAAAATAATTCTGGGGGCACCTGGGTGGCTCAGTCATTAAGCGTCTGCCTTCAGCTCAGGTCATGATCCCAGAGTCCTGGGATCGAGTTCCCACATTGGGCTCTCTGTTCAGCGGGTAACCTGCTTCTCCCTCTGCCTGCCGCTCCCCCTGCCTGTGCTCTCTCTCTCTCTCTCACTGTCAAATAAATAAATAAAATCTTAAAAAAAAAAAAAGAATTTAGATGTAAGGAGCTAGGGCTCATGTAGCAGGCACCAGAACTAAAACTCAGATCTCAGAAGATGGGGTAAAGAGGAAGGCTCACACACACACTCAGAAAATAATCACAACCATACACTGAGGCCTAAAAGAGATGATGTCCAAGACAAAACAAGGGCATAAATATCTCTAAGTAAATATTTGCTGAATGTCTACCAGGCTCAAGACACTCAGCTAGAACCAATTATCTCCTAGGTACCCTGCTGCCTTGTATGTAGGTCACTGGAAACTCTGAGGTCCAGTTAGTAATATCATAGGTAGCTGCCTCCAACTGAGTTTAGAATCAGTAACTAGTTATTTGCCTTAGTATAAAGTTATAAATAATACCTTTGTCAAAGGCATCAGAGAAATCTTGAAACATAAATCAAGAAGGCTTTTAAACAAATAAAAAAATTAGTATATAAGGATTATTTTGCAAAATCACAAACCTGTTATAATTCAGATCAAGAACTAAGTTACTACTAAGCATTGTATGAGAGCTCAGAATTACATAAATTTCATTGAATTATTTCACTGTTTTGTTAAATAAGATATCTTGTCATTAGCATGATGAAGCCTGCTTGCATTTCCACTATATATGCAGCAATCTGGGACTGCCTGGAGTTGGTTAATATGACTTTTCTCTTTTTTCAGGCTGACTGACAATACACAGTGATGTGCCGAATCTGTACCACAATCAATAATTAATTTTATGTTCTTGTATTATGTGCCTGAAAGACATAAAAACTTACATAAAGCAACTGCCAAGTAAATGTTTTATGTGGCTATCCAAGAACCGATGAACCAAAAATTCTTTCTCAGAAAACAACAGATTTTAAAAGTCAGTAAGCAAAAGCACTGTTGTTTATTGCATTATTTTAGAGTGTTATAAAATTAGGATCCAGTGCATGGCCTAAAAAGTTATTTCTGTGATGAGAAATGAATGTACTAAGATATTACTGACAATAATTCAACTTGCCTTTTCAAAACAGAATTGTTCTGGTGTACGGATGTGTTTCTAAGGAAAAAGTTAGATTTATAAATGACCATTTTAAAAAAGCAAATCTGGTTGTATGTAAGTGATGAGTCACTGAATTCTACTTCAGAAATCAATATTGTACTGTATGTTAACTGACGAAAATTTAAATAAAATGAATAAATAAGTAAATAAGCAAAACTGTCAATTCTGTCGAAATCTGAAATTGAGATCCAAAGACAAGTTGTCTTGATATTTTCTACTGTATACTTCAAATCTATAGCCTCCAAAAATCTTTGTCAAGCCATGTACACATATTTTGAAAATGTTTAACTAAAAATACCAAAGTGAATATAACTCAATAGAATTTTGCATAAATGAGCTCTACTACTTAAATCATGCAGGAGAGGTAATTCTTGCAGGGGAGAGGGAACCCATCAGGATCTTTTAGTAGCATGGAGGGTAGGGATGTGTTTTCAGCACTGTGATCTACTGCTCTACCTGGATGTTATTCATGATATTTCAGTTATTACTCTGATTGCATATTTATCAACAGGAAGCATGGGTATAAAAGGTACGACACTCTAGTTAGAGAAATGCATATAAATGATGTTAAAAGATTGTCAGATTGGATCTACAAGGAAAAGACAAGGGGTATCATGCTCCTGTTTAACCAACTGAGCCACCCAGGCGCCCCATGCTCCTGTTTACATGAGGACTGAATTTAAAAAGGCAGAGTTAGTTATACCAAGAGAGACCTTCTAGGGAGATGCAAGAAATGTCACCAACAATACATGCGTTAATTCCTGCTCTCACGTATGTCTCTTATTGAAGTAGGCAAGAATCAAACACACACACACATACCATATTTGAATAGCAATAATTTTCCTTCTTTTCCTGATCACTCTTTCTGGAAAAGTTGTAGGGAAAAACTGGTTGGTACTAGTGAAAGGGTACAAGTTTACACTCTTATCTGCCTTTCCTAACCAAATAAATCAGAAAGTTTAATTGTGCATGGTTATTAAGGTGGGGAAAAATTCAATTTTTAAAAATGTAAATATAAAATTAACCAACCCATTTTGAAATAAGGAAAGTAGCTTATTTTTTTCCTTCTTTTTCTTCTTTATCATTTATTTTCTGATTTGTATCTCAGATAGGTGAGTAATTACTTGAATGAGCTCATTATGATCATACCTGAGATACCTAATCAGGTATGTTAACACTGACATCTAGTTGTGAAATGGAAGATCAGTGGAACATATCCCATGTCTATTTTCCTTCATTCAAAATGACAGCTTAAGAATAAAAGTACTAAGCAAAAGCAGATCTGAAAGGATTCTGAATTTAAAATGATTGCTAAATGTTTTATCCCTATTGGCAAAGTATATTTCTTTTTTTAAAGATTCTTGCTTTTCAAAACTTGCAAATAAATTATTTCTCTGAATTAAATAAAATTTAAAATAAGTTTCAAAATTCATCCAATTTCCTTAGAAAATCTCCTTAGAAGTTTAGCTAACAGTAAACAACAAAAAAACTTACTTTGGGTCAAGACATACACTAGATTGTTGTTTCTAAGATCTAACTAAATACAAGGGCCCATTAACCAGAGAGTGGACAGGAACTGCTTGAGATATGTGTACAGACCAGAGCTGGGGAAGTGGCACCAGAGAAAAAGGTACCAAATTAATGTTTAAAAAGGAGCACACTGAATTTACATGGAAAGGAAAATAAAGATCCTATGCCAGATAATACAATGCAATTTGGAGAAGAGGAGGATTGCCTCCTCCATTTTGAGGAGGACATTGAGAAAGAACAAAGGTATAAGAAAGAAGAAGAACATGATAGTTTGCGCTTTCTGGCCTTTTTACTATTGGTTTGTTTCTACTATTGAAAAAGAAACGTTAATGGCTGGCACTCTAATTACCACGTTAATCCATGAAGAGAAGGGCCACTTTACAGAGCTGGCGAAGCAAAGAACTGGAAGGAGTTGAGGTCCTGAAGGATTTCATGGAGTCACCATAGCAGCCCTAGATTACTATGTCTAGACTCACTTTTTTTTTTTTTTAAGATTTATTTATTTTAGAGAGAAAGTGAGAGAGGGAGAGAATCTCAAGCAGACTCACCGCTGAGCACACAGCCCTACATGGGGCTCGATCTCACGACCCTGAGATCATGACCTGAGCTGAAATCAGAGCCACCAAGCGCTCCTAGACTTACTTTATGTGAGAAAGAAACAAACTTCTACCTTCTTTAGTCACTATTATTTTGGATGTCTCTATTATTGACATTTGACATTGGATGTCTCTATTATTGACATTTGAACCTAATGCTAACAGATGCATGAACCTAATCCTAACAGTTCCTCAGTTGTTTAGATGGCTGTGTGTGTGCGTGTGTGTGTGTCTGTGTGTGTCTGAGCATGTGGTGAGAAGAGAATTTCAGGTTCAATTCCTGTTTAGACCGGATCAATATAACTCAAAAAACATTTATTGAGTGATGTGTGCCAAGCATTTTGCTAGACCCACAGGGATGGATATATAAAGTTTATATTTATGGAGGTCAGGGGAGTTTTAAAATTAAAGCAACATTGTTTTTCTCTAAGGTACAAGAATTCCTCCTTTAATATAAAAGATGAAAAAAAAATATAAAAGGTGATTTCCCCCCAAATTTTCCTTATGAAGTGAATTTCTACCAAGCAAATACTTTCTTCATTATTTTTTAATTTTTATTATTGAAGTATAGTTGACATACAATATTAGCTTCAGGTGTATAACATAGTGATTCAACAATTCTATACATTACTCAGTGCTCACCACAATGTGTCGTCACCATTTGTCATCATATAATGTTATTTCTTCATTATTTTTTAAAAGTCACATCTATGTTACCCTGAGGAGAAAAACTCTGGAGGCTTGATTTAAGAGAATATAAAAATTTTGGAAAACTAAGTAAAATCATATATTCAACAAACAACTCAAAAATCTAATAAGAATAATATTAATAGGAATACCAGCACTAATAACACCACCATGGTACACTCAGAATCTCAAAAGCAAAACCGCTGAAACTCTGGAACAGTGATAATCAGCCTCACGTATTTCCTAACCCCAGTAATCTCTTGTTAAATATTTTTGCACAGCGAGACTTCCTCAGATGATTTATCATAATACTGATTAGAAGGTGACATGAAGCTACCACTAAGGAAGCTCTCGTTTCCCTTTGGAATGATGGCTGAAGTGTTACCCAACAGCCTCTGTGGTTCTTGACATAAAACAAAGGTCAAACTATAAATATTGATAATAACTAAAGAGAGGACAAAACCTTAACTTCTCAGGCTTTCATGCAACAGATCTTCTAATGATTACTAAGTGTTCATAAGCCCTTTTTATAAAAGGTGCTTGGTGTTTTAAAATGATTTATTGTCCTAAGATAAAGAAATGTCTCCTTCCATCAAGTTTTGATAAGTTTTAAGACTTGGAAAGCAGTATTAGATGGCTTATTTTTAAATTCTATTTTGTTTGAAAGAAAGATAAACCTTCATTTGTTTTTGTTCCTTATAGAAAAGCCTGTATTTTAGAAACCTTATCAAGAGAGATGGTCAGTGTTCCATGGACATGTTTATTTATAAGCTACACATATCAATATATGTAACAATGTCAATTTTTTTAAAAAGCATGATAGCATCAAATGCTCTTTTTTTCCTGAACTCATATCAGTAAATTTGCACTTACGGGGTTTCCCAGGATTCTTCCCAGGCTGTAATGAAATCATTCTATAGCTTCCAAGTCATCTGGTAGTTCACCACTGTCTTCCCAATAAAATCCAAACTTCTTAGCATGATGTGGACCCTGCATACCTGTCTAGCCTCCTCTTTTGACACTGTCCCTCGATTCCAATTCACTCTTCCAATTCACAGTCACTACACTCATACACATACACTTTTTTCCCCAGGTAATACCCAACTACTTATCATGCCCCAGATGGGCCATAATTTCTCAATCCTAGTACCTCTGTATATAGTTAAAAAGCCTATCCTACCCCGTCCAACCTCTGACACCATCTCTCTTGTCCTAGATCATTCTCGTTGGTCCCTCAGGACTCCCTCAGCTTAGGCGTGACTCCTCCAGGCAGCTTTCACTGAGCCTGCTGGAGTGAAATGGGGGCCGGTCCCTCGGTCATGGTGCTGGGTAGTTCACACTATGGTCACATTTGTCCCAGGACACTGCCTCTCTCACTAGACTACACGATCTGATAGAGCCCAGGCAGTGGCTTGTACATCAGAGTACTCACAGCACCCAGACATTGCCAGAACTGGCACCCACTTGGCCTCCAATAAACATCTCCTGACCGAATAGTATGAAAATGAGTGAATTTGATCTCTAAAACCAACTCCTTATTATTGTTCATTTCCTTCTTCAATGTTCTGTTCCTCAGAACAGGATTAGCTTAAAAAGTCTTTAATAATCCTGTACTTCTGTGTTCATCAAAGCCTAAAAGACCAATTTTAGGTAGATTGTTTGACATTTAGGTCAAATGTTTACCTTGGCAACACAATGAAGTTTCCAGAATGGCCTACAGAATTCTATTTATCTTACAAATATGTTAAATAATAGCACCAATAGTGCTACTGTCGGGCAATTATAAATACTTATTAGAGTACCTATCATGTACTGGGCATTCTGCTGGGTACTGAGAATACAAGATGAGATGAGTGGACATCTGTGTTGTGCTTTACCAGCATCTAGTATGCTTCTCTAGCAATAGTCCCAGAGTTTCTTTTGGGGATCTTACCACACTCACTTTCTGTCAAGTGGTTCAGATGGCCTCAACCCCTACCCCTGGTTTCACTTAAAGCATGTGTCAAGCCTGAGCCAAGACTTGCAGAGTGGTTTCGGAGAGGGCAAACAACTCAAAGTAAGCCAATGAGGCACAATAAGAGGGAACACCTGACTTTTTCTTGGGCAACTAGAAAGATGCTTGATTTTCTTACTGAGTTTAACCATGGAGGGATCTAAGTTAGCGGCTACTACAGCCTTCTTGATACAGTAAGGGGAGAGTGTATATTAAAATGCACCCATGGGGGATGCCTGGGTGGCTCAGTCAGTTAAGCGTCTGCCTTCAGCTCAGGTCATGACCCCAGGGTCCTGGGATCGAGTCCCACATCGGGCTTCTTGCTCCACAGGGAGCCTGCTTCTCCCTCTGCCTCTGCCTGCCACTCCCCCTGCTTGTGCTCTATCTCTCTCTCTGACAAATATCTCTCTCTCTGACAAAATCTTTAAAAAAATGAAATAAAATAAAATTCATCCATGGGGTGCCTGGGTGGCTCAGTTGGTTAAGCCTCTGCCTTCGGCTCAGGTCATGGTCGTGGAGTCTCAGGATCAAGCCTCATGTCAGGCCCTCTGCTCAGTGGGGAATCGGTTTCTCCCTCTCCCTCTGCCCCTCTCCCCTGCTCGTGCTTGCTCTCTCTCAAATAAATAAATAAAATCTTCTTTAAAAAATGCACCCAATCCAGAAAGAACAAAACTGAGACAGATACAGAGAGAAAGAAAACTGGTTCCTGGTAACACAATTTGAGCCGCTTTAAGCTGTACCCCAAACCAAGCCTATATTTGATCTTAGTCATTACATGAGTATTTACAACTTTTATGTAAACCAGTTTGGATTGTTTTCTGTAACTTGGAAATAACAGTTCTGATAGGCATTTAAGAGAACACACACTTAAATATCACTTGTCACTAAGAGGAAATGCATTTCAAATTCCAACTTGGCAAGTAAAACAACATGAACATCAAAAGCCTTGTGAATAAGAAATTAATTCACTACATAGCTACAAAACAGAAACACTTCTCTTGATCAAACACTCCCCAAGTGTCCTAAATTGAGGCAATATTTGCAGGGGTCCCAACTTGGGAGGCAAGGACTTCATTACAGGTCTACCTAATTACTTTATCCTATACATGTATTCTAAATACAACAAACATGCAGACAGCCTTCTGTAAGCTGTATCCCCAATGTCTTTTAAGGAGCATATAGTATTTTCAGTTGAACGGTCTTATTAATTCTTTAAAAATTCAAGTTCTAAAAGTAAAAATGGTCAAAATAGAGATTTCAATGACAGGCAATTCAAAATAAAGAATTTCATATGATCAATTAACATAAAATGATGCTGCACCTCACCAATAATGACAGAAATCCACATTAATTAGTTTTACTTATCAGACTAGGAAAGCTTTTATGAGATGAACACTGTCTAGTACGAGCAAGGGTTTGAAAAAATGTGCCCTTCTTCATGTTGGCTGTAGTGTACACAGATTTAACTCCTCTATCATTCATCCTAGCTATTCCGCTTGTGACAATTTATGCTAAGGAGATATTTGGACAATATAAGTGCAAGACTGTCATATTAAAAATGATACCCATATATACTAATGTGGAGTGATACAGATTTTTTAAGCACACACACAAAAAAAGTCACTAACTATCTTGTTCGGTAATAATCCAAGTTTTGTATAGTGTATGTGTATGTACCCATATTAAGGAAAAAAAAAACCCAGCAAATTTGACGGGCTATCTCTTGGTGGTAGAGGGAATTTAGAAGTAATTTTTTTTCTTTCTTTAAACTTTTTTGATTACTTGGTCTTTTTGTTAACAATAAGAATGTAATTAACATAACAATAAAAAATTTAAATAAAAAAACCAATAAGAATGGAATGCTTTTTTTTTTTAAAGATTTTATTCATTTATTTTTTTTGACAGAGAGAGACACAGTGAGAGAGGGAACACAAGCAGGGGCAGAGGGAGAGGGAGAAGCAGGCTTCCCGCCGAGCAGGGAGCCTGATTTGGGGCTCGATCCCAGGACCCTGGGATCATGACCTGAGCCGAAGGCAGACGCTTAATGACTGAGCCACCCAGGCGCCCCAAGAATGGAACGCTTTTAAAATCAGTGAAAAGCAAACACACATAAAATTATTTTTATCTTGGAACAAAAGAATTCAATATTTCTCTTGGTTGTGACCCTGAGAAATCACAAAGGGAAAGTAACAAGGACAGATAAGAAAGGTTTGGATACATTCTCAAAACATGCCCATTAAACTGTAAAACCACACACACACACACATACACACACCAGTAAACAGTTATAACTCAATTTGTTATTTTATCCCACCAACTCAATAACAGCCAAGAGAATAAAAAACAAGAATTAAATTGCTATAGTTCTTTAGAGATCAACCAATATGGCCTATGGCCAAAAATGTAATGAGTTGAAAGCTACCTATTTACATACTTAGAATTCAAAGGATATAAATCTGTCTTCTCCATTTTTCCCATGACATTTAAGACCTTCCTCTTAATCTCTTAAAGGCACTACCGGTGATTAAAAACATTTATTTAAATGGTTTAAGAAATAAGCAATATAAACACATGTGATCCAGCCTATTACAGGTTTAAACAACAAAGACTTTGTTTTACATAAATTTGCTTTGAATGAACGAACATCTATGAATGGTTCATCACTGTAAATATATCAAAACATTCTTTGTTGATATTTTCTTATAATTTAAAAGATGATCATTTTTTTAAAGATGATCATTTCTGATATACTCATGGAAGTCAATGAAGAAATGATATAAGCATTAGTACTATGTATCTAATCACTATGAATGAAAAAAGACTTGTAAAAATAGAATTATGTTATCAAACATAAAGATCCCAAAAATTAAACTAAAAACTCCTCTCTAAATTTGTCCTGCCATTCTGAGTCCCTCTTTGCTTCATATATAGTAAACTTTCCTTAAAGCTTATTATTTTCATCATTATTGACTTCATAAAGTTTTAAACCCTATCCTGAATTTCTGCTACAGGCACCTCTAAAAGAATTAAGTTTAGGGGCACCTGGGTGGCTCAGTCAGTTAAATTTCTGCCTGCCTGTGGCTCAGGTCATAATCCTGGGGTTGGGCCCCACATCAGCCTCCCTGCTCAGCTGGGAGTCTGCTTCTCCTTCCCCCTCTGCCCCTCCCCCTGCTCATGCTCTCTCTCTCTCTCACTCTCTCTTTCAAATAAATAAAATATTTTAAAAAAATAAAAAAGAATTAAGTTTACAATTTTGAACTGAACCAGAAAGTAAAATCTGTCCTAAGACCTTAGAGGAAAAAGCACTTCAATTATTTCATTCCTCATTTTCTTTTTCTGAGTCTCCTCCCGATTATATATTTCTCTGCAAACCTTCTTCCATTAAGCCACATGGTATTCAACACATACTAGCTATCACTGTTTTTTTTAATCAAGCCTATCATAGACACACCCTACAGAGATTCTTTATTCAGTATGTGTGTGTGCGTGTGTGTGTGTGTGTGTGTGTGTGTATTCACAGGTCCTCAGAAAGATTTAGGATATGGATATCTAGCTATCTAGCTCTTTCTCTGCCTGTGTTTGAAGTTTCGCTCCACGATTTCCAGCTGTGTGACTTAGGCAAGTCACCTGACTTCATTAAGCCTCAGTGTCTTTATCTGTAAAAGTGAGAGAATAGAGAGAATAAAGTACCTATGTCATAAGGTTTTCTGAGGATTAAATTAGCTAATACCTATAAAGTTTACATTTGTGCTGGCCATATACTAATTACTCAATAAATATTTGCTATGATTATTATCACAAGTCCAAAGACTTTTTAAACTAAGAATAGCAAATGCTAGAAAGGACCGGTGTGACAGGAACCCTCACTGCAGGTGTATCAATGGAGGATTCAGTGTTTGAGAGAGTAGTTTGGCAGTATGCATCTAAAGCCTTCAAAACTGCTTGGACTTAGCAATTTTATACTTGGGCACGTATCCTAAGGTGTGGTAGGCAGAACAGTGAGCTCCCCCCGCACCCACAAAAAATTGTTCCCATCCCAATCCATGAAACCTGCGACAACGTTACCTTACCTGGCAACAGATATGACTATAAAGATCTTAAAAAGAGGGGATTATCCTAGGTTATGCAGGTAAGGCCCAGTGTGATCACAAGAAGGATGGAGGAGGGTTAGAGTCAGAGAAGAAGAAGGGATGAAAGAAGCAGAGGTCAGACAGAAAGACTGGAAGATGCTGCACTTCCAGCTTTGAAGACGGAGGAAGAAGTCACAAGCCAAGAAACGCAGGTGACCTCCAGAAGCTGGAAAAGGCAAAGAAACGCACTGTCCCCTTCAGCTTCCAGAAGGAAATACCTCGGGCAAAACCTTGATTTTAAGACTTCTGATCTCCAGCATTATAAGATAATAAATTTGTGTTACTTTAAGCCATTAAGTTTGTGGTAATGTGTTATAGCAGCAATAGGAAACCAATATATAAGGCAATAACAGAGATGTGAAGAAAAGATTTATATGAAAGATAAATGCTATTTTATTTATAATAGTGAGAAATCATAAGCAACATAAATATCCTAAAATAGTTGATTGCTTTGAACAACTGGAACTTCCATAAAATGGAATATCACACAACGATTGAAAACCAAGTTTACAAATATATTTAATAACAAGGCAAACTTCAAAATATTCTCAGTGAAAAAAGAAAGCTATAATTTATTTTAATGTTAATGAACACCTGTCAAATAAAGATTGAAAGATATAATACAAATTCTCAACAGTGTTTATCCCTGCGTGAACAGCATGTATAATTTTTATTTTGAAATTTTCTTCTTCATTTGTGTAGCATCAGTATTTCCCAGTAAACCATAATCTCAAGGAAAAGAACATAGCTGTTTGTTACTGCTGTACCCCTTGTGCAGCAAAGTAACTGACACAGACCATGCAAAAATTACGTGCTGAATGAATAACCGAGTATGTTTTCAGTATTTCCTAATGTTTTCCGCCCTTGGGACTTCTGGGATTCCAGCAGAGTTACGGTTCCCAAGTCCAAATGGTCCCCCTTCTTAATGCAGTGAGAGATAAATCTTGGCAAATTCACTATAAATGTCTTGATGATTAATGTGCACAATCATGCTGTTGGATTGGATGGACGGGGGACAGCTTAAAAGTGCAACATTACTCTATTAATCAGGTGAGATGACAAAGCATTTCCTAATTTTTAAACAACTATATAGTTAAAAATAAAAAGTGCAAAAATATTTTTAAATATTCAGCTTCACTAGTAATAAAATTAAAATAACAATTTCACGTGGTAAACTATATAGTTTTAAATATTATATTGGTATATTTATGGTCACACAAACATTACTGGATATAAATTGGTATATCCTTTTAAAAAGTAACTTGAGGGGTGCCTGGGTGGTGCAGTCAGTTAAGAATCCAACTTTTGATTTTGGCTCAGGTCATGATCTCAGGGTCGTGAAATCAAGCCCCCCATCGGGCTCTACCTTGGTGTGGAGTCTGCTTGAGATTCTCTCTCCCTCTGCCTCTGCCCCTCCACCTTGTGTTCTCTCTCACTCTCTCAAGTAAATAAATCTTAAAAGAAAATAAAATAAAAAGTAACTTCACAATATCATCAGTCTTTAAAATGTTCACGCTCTAGAACTTATTCACTCATTCAACAAATACTGAGCATCTACGATGCAACAAGTACCATTCTAGGTGCCAAGGGTATAACAGTGAACAAAACAGAATGAAACAAACAAACAAAAAAATCCCTACCCTCATGGAGCTTACATTTTAGAAGGGGAGGCAGTCATTTTAAAACATAAACACGCGGCGTCTGGGTGGCTCATTCGGTTAAGTGGCAGACTCTTGATTTCAGCTCAGGTCATGATCTCAGGGTCGTGAGATCAAGCCCCACATCAGGCTCCGTGGGGAGTCGGCTTGAGGAATCTCTCCTTCTCCTTCTGCCCCTGCCCCCGCTCACTTTCTCTCTCTCTCTAAAATAACTAAATCTTAAAAAAAACATAAACAAGTAAAATATTTAGTATGGTAGGCAGTAATAAGTGCTGAGGGGAAGAATAAATCAGGAAGGAGGATAGGAAGGCAGAGTAGAAACAGTAATTTTTGATAGTGGCCAGGGAAGCCCTGAGAAGGTGACATTTGAATAAAGACAAGGGACTAGTCTTGTGTCTATATGGGGGACAACATTCCAGACAGAGGAAACAGCAAATGCAATGGCACTGAAGCAGGAATGTTCTTGGTGTGTTTAAGGATAGCAAGGAGCTCGCTATCCCTACTCCTTCTGCAGGAGCTAACACTGATAACAGGACAATGTGCATCCTTGCTGGCCTTTTCCTATGTCCAAACTCAAATATGTTATACACAACACACACACATTCTGTATATATACATTGTATATTTGTCTTATATTTGACAAATATAAGACAACTAGAATGAAAATTAATACCCATTCTCTGCAGGAGAATATCCAAAATTAGATGTATGGTCATTTTCATTATATAGATGATGAAAAGGTATAGCTGAAATATTCAAATGTATATTATATACTTTCTTAACTTAGTTATACAAATATATTTTAAATAGCACTATCTTACTATGTCCATCTAGAAATACTGCTTTTTCCACTCAAATTTCATGGAATCACTTTATCTGACTTTCTCACATGCATCTTTGAAATCAGAGTTTTTATCATCAATAGTCACCTTTTAAGTCATCTAACACAGTTTTCAAGATCCCATCAACTTCCCTTCAGTCAAAGTTACTTTAGCACTTTCTGAGTTTGCGAATGATGGTATCACTGGAAACATTATACCAACCACAAATGCCCATTAACTATTTGTGATCTCCACAAAGTAACCCCCTTCAGTATTACTCTGTAATTTCCAGAAGGTTTGTTTACAATGATATCTAACCCCTGTAACTGCAAGGTCATCCCTCTAAAAATTATTTCTAAATTTTTAAATTCATCTGTTATGATTTTTCATCAATTCCATCAAGTGACCTTAATAAGCACCCAACACGTTTTTTTTTTTTAAAGATTTTATTTATTTATTTGCGAGAGAGAGAATGAGAGACAGAGAGCACGAGAGGGAAGAGGGCAGAGGGAGAAGCAGACCCCCTGCTGAGCAGGGAGCCCGATGTGGGACTCGATCCCGGGACTCCAGGATCATGACCTGAGCCGAAGGCAGTCGCTTAACCAACTGAGCCACCCAGGCGCCCAGCACCCAACACGTATTACCTTCTTTCAGGCAAACATAACTTATCTAAGCAACATTTTACTACTTTGCTGTTCAAAATATAGTAAATTGAGGACTATGAAGATCCTTCATGAAAATTAAAATATAGGCTATAGTCTCTTTTCGAAGTATAACTTGTTTGGGAAAAACGAATATATTGTATTGAAGAATGTATGACAAATATGTCTATAAGGCATATGTATATATATTTGGGCTTTGTTTTTGATTTTCTTTTAAATAATGGAATCAAAAGCCCTTTGATTTTTACAATCACAGGAGAAATGTAAAAGACAATCTCTTCACAGAAGCAGAACTCTAGATTTTATGTATGTTTCCCTTGCCAAATCCTAAAAGTGCCAACCCACAAAACAATCTAGAAAAATGATAGATTCACATCTTTCCCCCCAAGCCATGGTCACCAACATTCTGACATTTCAAAATTAACTGAGAGAAACCCCACTGGATGGAGAGCAAGGTACAGATAAATGGTCAGTATTACGTCAAATCAATAAAGACTGCCATTAAGTCTAAACAGTCAAAGAATATAATTTAAACAATTGACCCAGCAACAATAACCACAAGAGTAAACTGAAGCCACAGAAATAAAATGCCTTCTGAAGAAGCAGAGAAATTACTCTGGTACTTTATTATCATGTAAATCTCAGGGTTTTCAGGAAAAATGTAAGCAAGGCAAAACTACTTACTTAGTATCTCTAATTTGATCTACGAAAGTTCAAAGCCTAACTAGATTGTGCAACTATAAATCCTTCATATTATGGGTTCTTCGTGGACCAAAAGTCTCCTATAATTAAGGAATGTGCCAAAGCCTATAAGGGTCGTGTATATACTAAAAGACTCAGGTACTTGTTTCTTAAATTAAGTCTCACTCATTAAGTACTAAGGGATTATTAAGTTCACTATTGTGTTTGAACAAAAACTAATGGATGCTAAAGAGCTACTATGACTAACTTTCTGATGGAGCTGTTTTACTTTAGTCCAAGGGTTTTTGCTCAGTTTGTGGTGATTTAAAGTCCTAGAATGAAAAGAATTAGTGGATAACAGTAAAAGCAACTATTGGTCCAGGTAAAGTAATGGTATTTATAGTATTTTTTTAAATCTCCACTACATTCTACCTATTTTCCAAAACTGAGATGCATTTTTTTTGCTTTTAGGCAGGGTGAGAGCTGATTGGCACTATTTTTGAAAAGCACTTTTTAGGGAATATTCCTGATAATCTTCCATGGGCAAAGCAAGAGGCTAAAAGAATTCCTAAAAAGGCTCTAGACACCAACAAATACCAAATTCTACATGCAACCTTCATCTCCCTATTTTATGATAATAATCCTTCTGTAATTACTTACAGATTCGCTATCATATATCAACCTCTTTTCAATTTTCCACACAAAGAGGTAGTATTTCTTGAGAGGAATAAAAGAGTAAAAAATAAAACACTTGAACTTCATTATTTTCACCATAGCCCATTTTAACATATGATTAAAATTCTACAGAGTTAAAACCAACTTATTCCCAATACACTTGATTATTTTGAGAAAATTTCACGTTTTATCATGCAGTACAAAAAAAAATCTGTTATCTATTAAAATGTCACATATAATCACACATAGAAAAACCTTTCATGATTCTACTTATTCGGCCACTCTCCAACACACATACACACACGGACATGGACACATACACGCACATACATACATGTTTATCTCTTACATGATACCTATTAACATCCTTCAAAACACTACCAATGGACCACACTTCGGGAAACGCTGACTTAGCTCATCCCCCCAAAGAAAAATGATCTTTGTGATTCAGACTTAATAACTAAGTTAAACTTATCACAGTACAATTGTATCTACTTCAAGCTATACATATTTCATAGCAAAAATGACTCTAGTTCATTTATTCACTTGTACATTCATCCAACAAATATGTATAAGCAATGTTCTAGACAAAGTCTATCTTATTATGGAACTTATATCCTAGTGGGGTGGGGCAGGGGGGAGAGAAACGATAAATAAATAAGTACATATTATGTCTAACGAGGAAAAGTATTGTGAGAAAAAACCAAAACAGAGTAAGCCAGATAGTGTAGGAGAAGGGATTGGTTCTATTTTTGTATAGGTTGTTTAGAGAATGTCTCAATAGCAAAAACCTGAAGGAAATGAAGGAGCAGGCAGGTATCTGGAAGAACTTTCTAGAACAGAAGGAAAAGACACTGCAAAGGCCCAGAGATGGGAGCAAGTTTATTTTGTAGGAGGAACAACAAGGAGACTGGTATTATAGACTGAATGTGCCCCCCAAAATTCTTAAGTTGAAATTCTACCTCCCAATGCACTGGGAGATGGGGCCTTTGGGAGGTAACTGGGATTAGAATCAGATGAAGTCATGAAGATGGAGTCCTGATGAATAGGATGAGTGCCCTTCTAAGAGTCATGAGAGAGCTTACCTCCTCCCTCTGCTCTCAGCTATGTGAAGACAAAGGCAAAGTCAGCACTCTGAAACCTGGAACAGGGCCCTCACCAGAATTCAACCACACTGCCATCGTGATCTCGAACTTCCCAGCCTCCAGAACTGTGAGAAATAAATGTCTGTGGTTTATAAGCCCCCCAGTCTATGGTACTCTGTTACAGCAGCACAAACTTACTAAGAGAGCCAGCAAGCCTGGAATGAAGAAAGCAAGAAGACAGCACAAGAAATGTGCTCGGAGAGGGAAAGGGGCTGGCTCTGGCCCAATGAGGACTGGGGCTGGAAGACTTAAGCTTTCACTGAGTGATATGAGAAACCTCTCAGAAGTTTTAATCAGAGGAAGGACTTACCTAATACATTTCTAAAGCATCACGCTGACACCAGAGGAGTCAAAATAAACTAGAGGAGACAGAGCAGAAGCAAGGAGACCAGTAAAAAGGCTGCTGCAATAATCCTTTGCCCAGGTCTTCTAAGAAAGAACCCAAGGCAAAGCTTAGCTGCAGATACTCTTTCTGGGAGGCAAAACCCCAAAGCAGCAAGAATAAGGGGCAGTGAGGCAAAGAGGAGGGAAAGCAAACAAAAGGCAGTGTATTACTAACCTGGTCACAGCTTCACAAGAAAACCCAGCTAACTGCTGTCATGGATGGACCACACTCCTCACAGTGGCAGGAGGGGGGATGTATCGAAGGTGACAGAAGCCCTGCAGTAATGACACTATTTGATCTAAGGCAACACTCCCCACATCCCCATATGCACTTGAGCAGGGAACACTGGTAGGGGGAGGAAGAGAGAGGATATGTCTGTTGACTCCTTCCTCAACATGTTTCTTCCTGATCAGAAGTCATCCCATAAGACATGTGTAGGAAAACACTCCTGTGGTTCTCTTTTACTCACACACTACTACATACTCACAACACTTCTGACACCAGATGGATGTCCACAGTTCACTTTAATTCTGATGCTAACTAGAGTTGGCCAAAACCCCTTAAGAGCTCAGACCCATAAGACTGCCCCAAGTCTGACACCAGTTGCAAGTTAATACCTACATGCTCCGGGTTACCTACAACTTCTGTCCGACTGGGCTACAAATCAAAGGTTCCCACAACCCCCTCCTTGGGTTCCATCATTTGCTAGATCAGCTCACAGAACTCATAGCAACACTTATGTTTGACAGTTTATTATATAGTATAGGATACATACGAACAGCCAGATGAAGGGATACATAGGGCAATGTCTGGAAGAGTCCTGAGCACAGAAGCTGAGCTGGGGTGCACCATCCTTATGGCATGTGGATGTGTTTACCAACCCAGTTGTTCTCTGAACCCTAGGCTTTTAGGATTTTTATGGAGGTTTCATCACATAAGCATGATCAATCATCAACTTAATCTCCAGCCCCCCTCCTTCCCAGAGGATAGGGGGTGGGGCTGAAAGTTCCAAGCTTCTAATTACCCTCAGTCTGTCTAGTGACCAGCCCCATCCAGAAGCAATCCAGGAGCAGATCAAGAGTTGCCTCATTAGAACAAAAGACACTCCTGCCACCTAGAAAATTCCAAGGGATTTAGGAGCTCTGTGTCAGGAAGCAGGGTCAAAGACCACATCTGAGAACAAAAGAGGCCTCCACTGCTCTTATCACTTAGGAAATTATAAGGGTTTTAGGAGCTCTGTGCCAGGAACTGGGGGCAGAGATCAACAAATGCGTATTTTCTATTATTGCACAGGCATGACTCTTCCTCTCCTCTCCACCTAGGGTTGTGTTAGCCAACCCCTCCAGACAGCCTCTGCGGCCACGTTTCAGTCCGGACACTGGCGGCGGCCGGAGCGTGTTACAAGGCATGGACTGGCGGTGTTATGGAATAAGGCAACAACAGCAGAGTTGGGGGACTACACAGAACAAGCAGCTCAGGGCCCGGGAGGCAGGCGGAGACAAGTGAATCTGGGGTGGCACATAAATTAAGTCTGACAAAACAGGAGCGAGATTATGGATGAGGTGGAAAAGGGGAGGAGAGAGAGGAATGATAGAATTATAAAGAGAGTTTGAAGGGCAATCCCATGGAATTTTCTGGAGTAAGAGAAGAAACATCGATGACTCGAGACTTGGGGGTGGGCCCCTGGAAGAATGGAGACACCTGTTGCTGGGAGGAGGCAGGCTGCAAGAGCATTAAGTTTTGAAGGGGTAAGGAGAACCAGGAGTTCAGTTTTGAACACCTCTAGAGAAAAAGAGAGATAAGGAGAACATGAACAAATCTGGCCTTATAGACAAACTACCGAGAAGCTTACTTTGGAGCTGGTCAGCGCTGTCAGCATCATTGGAGGTGATGCACACTGGTCCATGTGAGGAGCCCTGGCACTCGCTCTCACTCGCCCACTCACTGGTCCCGGCACTTCTCCCACAGCTCCCTCAGCGCTCTCCTGTTGCCCAGCAGGCATTTCCCAACACATGCTCTAAGGAACATTATTTTACAGGATGCTAATAAGTGTAATCCCCTTCCCCACTCAAAAAAAGCGTACTCATTGCTCAAATACATATGGGAAGTGCGGATTTAAACCACACAGCACCCTTTTTGCAGGGCTTCTCACCACTTTTGGTATATTAATGTGTCCTGAGACTCTCATGGGACAATATCATATGAAGAGTTTCCGAAACTTATTTGACCATCAAGGCCAACTTATTAATACCCCTGAGAAGACTATTACGTAGGATACCAGCCAGGAAATGGCAACTAACTCAAGAATGCATTTTAGTCCTTAGTTCACTTGGTTTGTAATATCAGATCACTCCTTGAAATCCTCTCCTCCCTTTATCTTCATGGCACAGTGTTCTTTTGGTTCTCCTTGCTCTCTAATTTTTCCTGCTCAGTTTCCCTCTGTAAATACTATTTCTCTACCCAGCCCCACAATGTCGCTGTTCCTCAGTATTCCCTACTGTTGGTCCTCTTTTCTACACTTAGCACATATATAGAAACAAAAGTTTATCTCTGATCCCATCGATCCCCCAGACCAAAATACACAAGCAGCTGCCTATTTGGCATTCTACAGGTCATACAGACAACTCAAACTCTGTGACTCTAAAATGGAACCTATTATTTCTCCCCTACCTTGATTTAGGACTATCCCATTGGATAAATGACCCACGTCAGAAATCTAGGTAACTAACACCCAAATGACTACCAGGTTTTGCTGATTTTTAGATCCTGTATATAACCTGAGTCACCTCCTCCATTCATTGGCTCTGCCTAAATTCATTATCTCTGAACAATAATCTTCTGTCCACCATGTCTCTATACCCTACTCCCCACCACTACCACCTTTTGTTCACAGGGTACAATTTCTAGAACCTAATTGATAGATTCTTTAACTTTCATTTGCTAACTAGACCTAGGAGATAAAAATCCAAGCACGTTATCAGATTGTATGGCATTTCATGATTTGGTACCTCATAAACATCTACTTCTTTGTAGCACTTATATTGCAATAATATTTTAATACTTGTAGCTCTCCATGCTTGTATAGACCATGCTATTTCATGTCTGTGTGTGTACAGGAAGTTCCTTTCTGTCTGGTATAATCTTTCCCTTCTTAACTATCTGAAAAACCCTATCATCTTCCAAAATCCTGCATGGAAAAAAATATCGTAACAAAATTGAACAGCAAATCACCAATTATAAAAAAGAATATACCAATGACAACATGAACAAATCACAAAATAAATACAAATAAATATATGAAAATGTTCAACTTCTTAAGTAACATCAGTAGTATTACTTATATACTATATATTAGGAACTACACCAGCTCTATGTATACAGTTTCATTAAATCCTCCTACCAAGCCTGTTAGGTTAGTAGTAGTATCCCGATTTTATCAATAAGGACATCCCATACAATTAAGTGAGGAAAGCTAGTTACAAAACAACATGGAGAAAAAGAAAAGGAGCTAAGATTTACCAAGTACCTACACTATATTTCATACATCAACTGTTTCAGTTAACATACACAACACCCTATGAGAAGTTTATTACAGTATCCGT
The DNA here is from genome assembly GCF_964656455.1 of Halichoerus grypus. Classification (NCBI taxonomy): domain Eukaryota; kingdom Metazoa; phylum Chordata; class Mammalia; order Carnivora; family Phocidae; genus Halichoerus; species Halichoerus grypus. Next base: position 56,278,744 of record NC_135717.1, read on the forward strand.
CTCAGAGATAGGGTATCCGGGCTCAGAAAGTCAAATAGCTTTCTAGTACTCACACAGCTAATATTTGCCAGTTCTGCCTTACTCCTAAATAATGGTATTAATTTTATCACTCAGAGAAATAGACGGAGTAATTCCAAAATCATTGAATAGGAGGCCAGGGAAATGAACACAAAGTAGATCCAGGTTAGGAAATTTATTCCCTCGTGGATAAGTAAGCTTTCTAGAGAATCATGAGGGCAAAACAGAATTTTCTGTTCTCTTCATTGCCCTTATCTTTTACCTCTTCATACATATTCATTCCCTATCATCTTCTGTGGTTATAAATAATTCTTTCCTTCACTGATCTATTCCTGCATAATTCAAATCTAGTCTGAAAGCTCTTTGACAACTTCGAATATTTAATTATCAGTTTCTTCTAAAGCCATTTTTAAACGACATGTAATAACTTTCTATAACTTTAAGATTTTTGATAATAGCTGCCCATATTTACTGAGCACTTACCACATTCCAAGCACTACTGACATGCTTTATTTTTATTTATTTATAATTTTCACACTTCCCCTTCGAGGTAAGTACTATTATAGAAAAGGAAACTGAGGCACAGGAAGTTTAGTTTTTGCCCAAGGTCACAAAGCTAGGAAGTACCAAGGCCTTCTGATAATAAAACTGTGCTCTTAACTGGGAGATGAAATGACCTCTCCCTGAAACTGTCCTATAAACACTGTCTGCTGTTACTATCTCATAGTGCTACAAACAATGATTTAAGACCAACCTACTATGAAAACAAACCATCGTATTTCAAATTATTCGGCAGTACCAAATGATTGTCAGAGGCAGTTTAAGTATCAAATATGAAAAGAATGAGATCGCATTTGCAAAATCGAAAAACGGTGACATCTGAAAGATTCCTAAAAGCATTTGGCATGTGAGTGTATGTGTTCCCCCTACTGATGTTTTTTCCAAGTGAGTGGTTTCTATTCATTTAAACTCCTCACACAGCCTATCTTTTTACTTCTTCTGTGGAAGGCAGAGTGACTTCTCTAATCGGCTAATTTGTGAAAAATAAACTGGGCATGCCTGCTCAGCTCCACCAGTCCTCCTCTTGGGAATAAACTACCCACAGGCAACATGCGTTCTGCTTGCGTCTCCAGCTGTGCCTAAAAGGTAGCTGCCTAATTGTCTGGTTGAATGTTAGCTGACCCATCAGGTCCTCTCAGTAAGCTACATCCTCCAACTCAGCCTTTACTAGTAATAAAAATCATACAAATTTGTATTTCCTATTTGCCTTACTCTTCTGTTTTCTTTCTCTCTTTGTTCAGAATTATGAAGAGGGGTACTATTTATTGAGCCCCCAAAAGCCCCAATACATAGGTCATAATACAAATTAAACTGGTCACCTAGACATTAGGACAGGGTAAGTAATCTGATCTATGGAAAATAGTAATACTCTGCAGTGAGGTAAGCATTTCCATCACAGAAAAGATAGGTAATTCTATCATCCAATGGAAAGTGAGCGCTCTCCTTTGCTGAATATACAAAATTCATCCTACCTATATCATCTTTGTATTTCAAGTTTGGAAAAAATAATCTAATAACTCCTGTGGCTAACAGAGAACAAAGGATACATATTTTCAAACGGGACAAATTTTTACCTCACTTCACTTTAAATCTGGCAACAAGTCATATAAGAATAACTATGGGAAAAGAGGCATAAAGAGGACATTTTTACAATACCAAAGAAAATTAAAAAAAAAAAATTAAGCAGTTCAAATTCTAGCTCCTTACAACTGATGTTCCAAAAACATCCCCAGGTGACATTCAGATCTATATTTAATCATAATATACTTGCCTGATTCAGTTATAAGCACACCTAATTACAAAGTGGTTCAGTAGGGTCTCAAGTTGGCATATAAGTCATTGAGAAATAAAGATAAAAGAAATTCAGAAAATAATGAGTGACAAATTGCTTGACATTTTAACAGAAAATATTAAGGCTGAGTAATTCCTATTAAATATGATTGTTATGTGACTAAAACTCAAAATCAACACCTTAAAAGACCTTTAGAAATTATTTGGTAGGGCAGGCCTTTTTACTTTCAAGGAAGTCTCAATAGTTGATCATATATATGATAATAATCAGCTAGAGCTTTCTTTATTCACTACCTTACATCACATTTTAGTCTTTCTGTGATATTATACTTTATGAGAAAAACAAAATCTTATTTGCTACCCATTAAATCTGCAGGTGCCTTGCAGGCCCCACCAATATATAACTCATGAAACTACTTCTACTACTTTCTGAAAGGAGATATTTTCACCTGGAAGATTCTCATTAGCCAAGACTTTATAGACTGTGCAGGCATAAATAGTACCAAAGAAGTAGTAAGTGCTTCCTATACCAGGGAACATGTATTAAATAATGTGAAAGGTATTCGTTATACTTGTGGCCATTTAGAATCTTTGCCCGTGTTTTCTATATTTGAAAATTTTGCCATATTTTGAGTCCCTTCTTTCCAAAAGAGCCAGAACTCACTTTCCCAGCTTCCTTTGCTGGCAGTGGGATCCAAAGTCCACCAATTAACTGCATCCATATACTACTTTCATTCAGAAGTAGCAACATGAGGTAGCAAATGAAAAACCCATCATTTTCGCGACAGAGATGGGAGAAGCATCCACCCTTCAGAGGAAAACAGCGATGGCTCTTCTCACACCTGGCCCTCAGCATCGCTGGTGAAAGCTGTGAAGTCAGTATGAAGCTTTGTGGGGGCAGGGCCCAGAGTGTGGTTTGAGCAGTGTTCCTGTTCACCCCAACCTGTTTGTTGGGTGTCCTATAGATTCTGTGAGCTTCCAAAAGTCCTTTTCTATATATATATATATATATATATATATATATATATATTTTTTTTTTTTTTTTTTTTTTTTTTTTTTCCTGCTTAGGTTTGCTAGAGAATAGATTATTGGTTTGCAACTGAGAGTTTTGTATTATACAAAAATTGGAGCTGAGCAAACTATGCTTTTATCAACATAATGGTAGAATGATTACCAATCAGCAGTCATCTACAGACTGCCTGTCACAAGTGCGGTACTGTGCTAGAAGCTGTACAGGAACAAAAAAGAAGGGAAGGGAAGGCAGCAGAGGCCAGATCTCCCAGGCAGAGTAAGAAGATGGGACTGTGACTCGAACGTCAAAGAGAAGTCACTTAAGCAGGGAAGTGAGTGACATGATCCAGTTTACTGTGCAAAAGATCATTCTCTTCCTATGTGGAGAAAGGGTGGAGCAGGAAAGCAAAGTAGAAACAGGGGAGTAATTGAGAAACTATTTTAATAAAGTTCAGATTCAGGATGTAGCAGTGGCAACAGAAATATATGTGCACAAATTCAGGTTGCATTGGCTGATAGGAGAGAAGATACTTAACTGTTTCATTAACCAAAAAAATGCAAGTTAAAATTACACAATTACCCCAATCAAATCAGCAAAGGTTAAAAATGGCTAATACAAATCCTGATGAATACGCAGTTGAGGGAGGTACTCATAAACCTCTGAAAAGCAATCTGCTGTATTATCTATCAAGTCTTAAAAAATTATCCTAATTTTTTACTTAATAATAGCACATAGTCTCAGATTGTTAAATGAATTAACTCAACTTTTAGAAAATACCAGTTAAAGAGAAAATTAGGATTTATGTTCAAGGCTGTAATTGTAGCACATTTATACTCGCAAAAAACTGGGGTATAATCTAATGTTCAACCCCCTTAAGGAGTGGTTGAATTATAGCTTATGATAAAGTACTAAGCAAACTTTAAAATCATGTTCATTAAGGGGTTTCAAGATACGGGAAAATATGCTGACATTATAAAATCTTACAAAATTAACAAAGAACAAAGAGTACTAGAATTTTTTTTTTTAATTTTAATTTATTTATTTAAGTAATCTCTACACCCAACATGGGGCTGGAACCCATGACCCTGAAATCAAGAGTCCCTTGCTCTTCCGACTGAGCCAGCCAGGCAGGCGCCCCTAGAATTTTCTTTTGTTTTCTTGCTGGTTAAGTTTTGATAAGAGAACTGAATGTAGAGAGCCAGCAAATAATTGGTAATAAAACTATAATAATCACTACCCTAGTCTACAATCAAAACTGAATACATATGCTCAGAAAACTTATGTTCAATTCATTATATATTATTTGTATCTTACACTATTCGTTTTTTGTTGCCCTTGGTACTAAAAAAAGGAAGCAGGCAAGTTTCAGTGTTGTGGTTGTCATAGTAATTTAAGAATAAACACGCATGTTCAAAGTCTATTTGTCACTCTGCATCTCCAGCACCTAGACAGTACCTGGAACAGAAGAGGAGTTCAAGAAATATTTTTGAGAGAACCATCACCGAAAATAAACCTTTCAGTTCCAGCTTATCACCTCAAAATGAAAGAGGTACATAAAATAGTAATAGTCATAATTTATAATGTTTTGAGTGGCTACAATGTACGAGGCACTATTAAACATTTTACCCGCCTTATCTTTGATCCTCATAATAATCCTCCTCTGAAAAATCTACTTTTCCCATTTTAAAACCAGGAAACGGGTTCAAAGATGTTAAGGAACTAGCCCAAGGTCACAACTAAGTTTCATCTCAGCTCTTCTGGCGCCTAAATGTATCTAGACAAGACACGCTGTTTCTTTTCAATGATCAGAAAGGAACAGGTTTTTCCTCAATGTTTTCTCTCCACAGCTCATTTATAGGCTTCCCTAACTTCTTCTACCTTGCCCTGCAACTATCCCTGTGAAGATCCAATCCTCACCGGCCAAGCCCCCCAGCAACCTCCCCTCCTCGCCGCGACCTCCTCGAGGGTAAAGAAACAGGTGTCCACGCCTCTAGGTGGCAGCCACACTTGGAACTGGGGACCGGCCCCCGCCAGGGGCTCGCCCATCCCCCTTCGCCGGTACCATCTTAGTTCGACTTTCCAGCCTCGCCTGGCGGATCAGGACTCAAACTGAGTCCACACAGACTGCGCGTCCGCCCTTCGGACAAGCCTCGGGGCTGGAGGAAGGGAGACTCCGCCCGGAGCGGCCGGGCGGGGACTGCGCGCTAGGGCGGTTTCCACGACAACCGAGCGCCCCCCCCCCCCCCCGCCCCCAACACACACATCCTGCGCTCCTGTTTCCGCCCCCGGCGCCTCGCCGCTTCGCCCCTCCCCCGAGCCCAAGCTGGGACCAGCCCCTCGGTGCGAATGGAGAGAGAGATGGGGTGTGCTCTCTCACCTCTCAGCGCCTGGTGCATGCCTCCAATGCCGCTGTACAGCTCCAGGACGCGCAGGGCCTCCATGCCCACGCCGCCGCCGCCGCCGCCGCCTCGGAGCTAGGCCTGCCGGTTCCCTTCTCGTCCTTCCTCCGCCCGCCCTGCTCCCTCGCCTCTGGTTCCGCCGTTTTTCGGTTCCCCCTCGCCGGCCGCTCAGGCTCCGAGAGCTGCTAGCAGCGCGAGGCCCCCGGGGACTGGCAGGGGTCAGCGGGGGGACAATGGGCACAAAACAATACGGCCTCCCAAGTGAATAGCAGCCCGATTTACGCTCCATCTACCTTCTAGAGTGCATTCAGGGACCTTGGAGTCCGAAGCTAAGGAGACGAAATCTACCTTTGCCCCAAAGTGAATTCACACGGGTTAGACGCCAGAAAAAGTCGTTTCCCAGGCATACTGCTTTTCCGTCACTTGGAGCCTTAAGTGTCCAAACCTTACTAGCGTCAGTAACGTACCACGTGCCAGGTGTTGTGTCTGTGCTGGGGTGACCGAGATAAGTCAGCCTTCTCTGCGAGCAGGTCCCGGAGTTACAAGCACAGAAACCGGCGCCCGTGCAGCCGAGCCCCCGTGCCGGCCAGTTCGGGGTCGCCTGCTGTCATTGCTAGTGGGCTTCACTGTATTTTAGCTTGGAAAATAGCCCCAACACAGGATCTACTGTTACTATAATGTAGAAGTACTTAGGCCCCTCCAAGTGCTAGGGCCTTGCTTCTCCAAGATGCTCCAGTGACCAAGTTTGTTAGAGGCTGGATCACAAAGTAAAAAATGACCATAGGCACGAGAGGAAATGATCTCATTGTGCGGCGTCCTGTTGTTCCCATTACCACCACACGTTAACTTGTGTTAGGAAAAATTGGAGAGTACCACTTGTAGTAAGTTAATAACTGGTTTGTTAGAAACTTTCCACCTGTGCTAATGTAATACTATAAACAAAAGTAGGACTACCCTATCTGGATTATGGAAGGGATCGATTTTTCATCAGTTTCCTATGAAATTTTTTCCTTGTAAATGTGTATTGGTCTCTAAATATTTTGTTTTTATTGGTCACTTACTTCAGATAAGAAGGGTGGCAGAAAGATAACGGAGAACAGAACCTTAGCCCTGGCATGGCCAGTGACTTTGCACTGAGCCTGGTTTCCCCTTCTGTCAAATAAAAGGGAAGGAAGCAGGAGAAATGATTGCTGAGGGCCCGACAGCTCGTAAGATTCTATAGCTGAATTCCCTTCTGCAAAAGTGAGTCCTGATTTGGCCAGATGTTAGTTACCTGCTCAACTTGAAATTGTCGAGGGGCACCTGGGTGGCTCATTGTTCAGCATCTGCCTTTAGCTCAGGTCATGATCCCAGTGTCCTGGGATGGAGCCCTACATCAGGTTCCCTGCTCAGCGGGGAGTCTGCTTCTCCCTCTCCCACGCCCCCTGCTTGTGTTCCCTCTCTCGCTGTGTCTCTCTCTGTCAAATAAATAAATAAAATCTTTAAAAAAAAAAAAAAAAAAAGAAAGAAATTGTCTAAAATTTGCTTTAAGCAAATGTACTCTTAAACCAACTCCATTTCTAGAAATCAAATACACACTAACATCACATATATAATGCATGAAACAAACTTTTCTAGTATTTATTACATATTAGTACAATAAATACATCAGTACATATAAAGGGGGCTATATAGTCACAGTGATTTATATGCAGTCAACAACCAATAAATATATATATATATGTATAACATACCTAGACTCTGTTTAGCATTAACTATAAATCAAAATAAGTATGATCAAGGATCTTACCCTGTATGGGAGAGACAGGCCAAAAATATGTGGAAGAGTTCATGGAAAATACCAATCTCCTGAGAGGAAGGGAGATAGGTCCCCATCCCCACACAGGCTGATTACAAACTGTTCACACTGATACTTAAGGGTCTTCACAATATAGCCCCAGACTTACTTTTCTTTGTGAATTCTGTTTCCTCCCATTCTTCAGCTCTGCTGCAAACTGAAATGGTCGGCATTCCCCTCCTTCATGCCTCAGTTTCCCTGCTTATGTTCCTTGTTCACGTTCTTTACGTTGCCCAGAAATCCTAGCCTTCTTCTAGACCCACCTAGTGCAACCTTCCTTCTAGAAATCCCGACTTGTCTGATTCCCCGATCCACGCCCTGCCAGTGTTCTGAAATACAGATTCCACCTGTTCCTATCACGAAACCCTTTCAGTTCTTCCCAGCCCAGTTTTTGCCTTATACACATCATCTCTTTGCCTAGTATTTCCTCTGTAAGGCTTATCCCATGTGATAATCATTTCAAGAATGAAAATCCATAATCATAATGTATGACCATCTCCATGGGAGCATCTCTAGATGTCAGGCCCCCTCGAATGAGGTACATTCGCTTGCAAACCCTGGCACAAGTTGCCAGAGCTGGGAATGCCAGTAGTTGATACTACTCATCCTAGGTAGGATGAGCACATACAGAGAACGTGAAGATATGTACTGATTACTCTTTCCCAAAGTGAATCCCAAATGTTCTTACAGAAGAAAAATACAGCTTTCTAATCTTATAGTTTCCCATAAAGTTATCCTCGATGGCATTTCCAACAGAGTTATATTCTAATCACAGACACTCAACACTCTTTTCGAAAATACAAATATTTTTAGGATATTCAGTGTATTTTCCCTCAAAACACAGAAAATGCACTTGCGAAGAAACCCAAAATGCTAGTTAACACCTGGCACATACAACACATATCAGAAATAATTACGGAGCACAATGTAACACTAAAGGTATATTAGAATAATAAAAGCATATCTCAATGATTTAAGAGCTCATTGTATAACTTGAAATCTAATGATATTGTATTCTTCCTCTCCTGGCTGTCATGTCACTGATCATTAATATCTAACAGAACTAAACAAAGTCTGCCAAATGTTTAAAATACTTTTGGCAATCACCTTTTAGTTTCCATGATCCAGGCCATTCTTTATTCCCCAGTGAAACGTGATGTGGATTCTTATACAGGCTTGCTGAAGGGAGAGAACACCCTGTTTATGCAAATTTGAGTGATGAATAAATTACATCCTGGTTTCACACAGAAAAAGAAGGGTCTTTATGAATTGCATGGAAAATAAAAAAGTAGTCATATGGGAATAAATTGGCAGTATAAGTCCTCAAGAGAGGAAATTATATTCAGAAGAAATTTGAATCAGAAAGGCCCTGAGAGTTCATCTATCACTTGTGAGCTCCCACTTATCCAAGAAGGCCTTTCACCACCGTCCTGATGCACCGGCATGAGGCCTCAGCTATGGGCTGCTCCGGCGCACAGCGTGCTTCACAGGGCCAGGTGTTTGTGGTGCAGAGCTTGAATTAGTAGAAAATCCTTCTCTACAGTCCCCCAAAGTCCAGTTCCTTTTAGATTTGCCCTCTGCACTGATTTGGAAGAACTGTCCCTCTTGAATAAGGAATTTCATTGTGGTTAAAACTGTGAGCCTGAGAGCCAGAGAGCGTAAACAGGAATGGTGTATCTGCAGCCTCCTAGCCGTGTGACTTTGGGAAAGTCACTTACCCTCTCTGAGCCTACGCACACATCTAAAATGTGTCAAAATAGGACATGTGGTTGCTACAAGGATTAAGTGAGAATTTAAAGCACTTAGCCCCATGCCTGGCACAACATAAAAGCATGTTTAATAAACAGTATCCATCTAATGACATTCTCTAAGTGATGCATTCTCAGTCCCTTCAACTGTGTCCAATGGCATGATTCTGACCCCTGGCATTGCTCATGCTCCAGGTTGGTGATGCTGGTGTTAGGAGCCATAATGAACACCGGGCCCTAAATGAGGTCAGGTCAGCATGCTACAGAGTGGGGCTTATAGCCATAGACCTCTAGGGGCCCTAGGGGAGTTTGTGGGAGGTGTCCAGGAGTAGCCTGGGCTGGGAGCAGAAAGGCTGGACGTCTGCAAGCCAGAGGCATGACTGAGGGGCTGCTGAGCCTAGAAGCACTGGCAGTAAGAAAAAAGACAGCAGCATGCATAGACAGCACCTCACTCAGAACTCCCACAGGGACCAGGGTAGCTTGAAAGGTGAGTCTACGGGTCTGGCAATCTTACGGGAAACTTGTGAGGGACCTCACCCAGGATGCACCGGATGCCTGAGTTGCTGTGACTAGGGGTGGAGCAAGGGGAAACCTATTAAAACCATCCCATCACTCATTGACTCCTTTATGTGCCAAGCACTGAAGAAATGTTTAATTTAAAATGGTTTTAGATGTAAAAATCTGTAACCTAAGCCATTCAAGTGCCAATAACAAAGAACAACTCAATGCCTTCATCCCCTGAACGTAAGATGATTTTTACCAATTCTATTGATTCTCCAGAGCTACACTGTCCAATAGGGTCACCACCAGCCACATTTGCCGATCTAAATTAGCTTACTTACCACTAAAAACTCAGTTCATTAGTCATGCTAGGCACGTTTCAAGTGGCTGGTGGCTACAGTACTGCTCAGCAAAGAGAGGACATTTCCATCATCAGAGAATGTTCTATTGGACAGAGCTGCTTGAAAGTCAGCCTCTTGAAGTCATGACCTTAATAGGTAGCCCATCAATAAATGAACAGTGTTGAAGTGTGCAGTAAGTGCTTAATTATTGTACTTGGAACACTGATTTTAAATAAGTGCCCCAAAGATTTAGAGTAAAAGGAACTCCCACAAAAGCAAACCTTGTAGCCCAACACTTCTGTTCTTCCTCTGGTGTCCGGTCACCTTGTTCACAGACTGTCACAAAAGAAAAGACACAGGAAAACAGCAGGTGTGTTCTATTAATGGCATAACAAGCTTCCAAGAGAAAAAGAACAGATGGAAAATGATGAACTTCACGATGTCTTGAAGGAATGGTACTTCTCTTTTGTGAAGTATATTCTAGTGACTTCTGATTGTAAATATTATCTTACACTTACCTCAGAAGAATAAAGATTTTTCTGCGGAAAAGCATAGAAACCATGCAGTTTGCCTTACAGCTTGCCCTCTCAAAGTACTCAGTCACAGATTTTGACTTTGATTTTTCTCTTTCAGACTTTTTTCTGAAATTTCTAATTTAAAAATGCTTGGCAGTAAATTTTAAAGATTAGATTTTAGTTAAATTAAAGATAGTGGGATTGTCTATCTTTAAAACGGCTCTCCTACACCCATGGAAATTTAGAGCTCAAAGAAATCTTAAGGACTATTTCCCAGTGTTTTTCCAACTATTTTTAGATATAGAACCTTTTCTTCAAACAAAATCTCATCGAGAATCAGGGCAGAGGGTGAGGTAGAGTGTGTGCGTGTGTGCACACAGATGTTCTGTTGCTGAAGCATGGATAGTAGGGGGCCCAGAAGAACACCAGATCATCTCCCCTGCCCTCACCCACCCCTGTAGCTGCCTCTAAGTGACCCCAGGCGACACTGATTTCACCCAATCTTAGTCTGACAGGTGAAGACCCTGAGATTCAGAAAGTTGAGGTAACTTGCCCCAGCCCACAACCAGATGGAGAACGGGGAATTGTTACTCAGGGGTCCTCCAAAGGTCTTTCTAGTGCTGGCTATACCATAACTTAGTACAGAAGATACTTGGCAGATTGAGCTGTCCCATGCCTGCTGGGCCTCTACACCCGGAGGGAAAGCTGAGGATCCAAACTAGGGCAGCCCTGGTTGCTAGAATACATTGCTTCCCGAGAACAGGTTGGCCTGAGGAATGAAGGTAACTTTTGAGCTCAAAGAAGGTAACATGAACTGCTCTGACAGTGTGTTTTGTAAAGGCTAGACAAAAAGGTTAATTCTGCTTCACAAAAGGGAGACAACTTCAAAGACTCACAAATAAAACTTACAGTTGATTGTCAGCCCAGTTACTCCTACAAAGACACCTTGATGCTGTTCAAGGAACATAGAGTTCTTAGAATAAACGAGGCAATATGAATCCTGCTTCTAATACTTTCTTCATCTATGAAACAAGGGTAATATTTGCTAGCAAGGTAACTGTCTGCATTTAATCAATAATTAATTGATATATACGGAGAGAGAAAGAGAGACAGAGAGAGAGAAACTCGGTGGTGTGCCTAGAATAATAAATAACTGGTTTCCTTCCCTATCTCAACAACTTCCCTATCTGAACAACTCATAATGGAAGATATGATCCATTCTTTTCTAACAATCACATACAGAGAATTATTTTCCTGGTATGCTTTCAAAGAGGGTATATTACCAAGAGACTAATTTGCATATTCTCTAATAAGATGTCTTTCCTTATTGTTTTCTATCACAGCCTTCATTATTTCAGGTGGGAAAACAAGACCCACGATGGGAATAGAGGAGATAAAAATGAAAGAGAGCTGTTATTACTTTGCTCCTGTTCTCTGCTAATTCACCAAACATTCAGAACCGTTTGAGGTGACTAAATCCCCCTAACCAGATCCAGCAAGGCCAGGAAGAGGGAAACACACGTGCGTGCACACACATTCACACACACCCTACAGACACCACACACGAACACACACGCTCCATAAAACCCCTCATTCTTCTTCATAACCCTTTTTTTTAATTGCTACAGTTGTCAGTACCAACAAACTAAAATGCAGAGAAAAATCAAATAAAAGGATTTTTTCACCCTACCCTTGCTAGTCAGGTACTAGTCTGGATACCAAATATCACTTAGGCATTCTCATAGGATCCAATAGTGATAAAAACAACCGAAATGTAGTAACATCATTACTAGGTCTACTCACTCCATAAGAAAACAATGCAACTTCGTGTTTACTTGAAATTGTTGAAATTGGCCTTACAATCTTTCAAAGTCACTCCAGTAAACACTATACAACATAAGTACCACTGATCCCCCCGAACGTTCTATTTACACTGGGAATGCCCCAGAGGCCATTAACCCTGCTATTACAGAGTTACCCTGATTCCTGAAGATCAAGACTGAGTCTTTCATTCCCATCTAAGGTAATCACTGCGGAGTTAAAATATAGTACAAGTCTCAAAGGGATTTGTTCTATGTTTAGTCATTCAGAGAATACGGAATGACCAAAATAGACTATATTTCAGTGGATGGCAAAGTATGTTTTAGTAATAGGACAGTATCAATCATAAATGATAATGTAGGCCTGTAAGTTTCAAAGAGCTTTATGAATGTTTAATATGCTCATAAACCCATTTAGGCCCCATCAGTTTTTCTTTTTTAATATTCAGATTTTGTTTTTTTTTTACAAAGAGTCAAAAGGGGAAAATTTCATGTTATGAGCTGTCACATAAATCAATATTCTCCAGGTGAACAGATTTATTTACAAGTCACAGAAGCACTTTTTTAAAAGAAATCAGGAGAGAGCACCAATTTAAAAAAGTCTGGAAGGTATCAAAGAATAAATGAAAGAAGAGAGCTGGTATCTATTTTGAGGGGAAAAAATCACATTAGGAGTTAAAAATCATTCTGGTTAGGAAAGAATGTCAGGAATCTGCATGGCCTATCCTTTTTTACTCCTTTTACTGTAGGGCTCACTCCAAGAATAGGGTGGGAAAAGAATGCAACCCAGAGTAGTATTTACGTCTCCTTGCAGAGTTCACGGTTTGCAAACCCAAAAACTTCAGACTGCAGTTCCATCATATTACTTGTTCCCTACAGAGGTGAGACATTATTATTTGAAAAACAATTTTTTTATTATCACCAAAAGTGAAAGAGACCTGATAAAAGTAACATCAGAAATGCCCAGAGTATTGAAAACCCAATCCAACTGTAAGAGGACCATTCTTTCTCTTTTTGCACAACTAATAAAATGTTTATGCCCATCACACATAATCTGGAAAATAGGAAAATATATTTTAAAAGAAAATCTTAAAAACCCAAAGAGATAACCATAGCTAATATTTTAGTATCTCTCTCTAGTCTTTGCACTAACTATATTTTACCAAAATCATAATCTTATTGCATTTATGTTTTATACTCTGGTTTTTTTCCCATCTGACATTTTATCATGACCAGTTCTGCATTTCTATCAAAGGGATATATCACTTTTCACGTGTCATCTTCACCTTTTTCTGAATTTTCTAAGTAATGCATGCTAATTTGGAGGGGTAAAGCAAATTACAAAAGCAAAAAAAAAAAAAAAAAGATACAGCTTCCAAAAAAACCTTGATTCCACCCTCATCCTTAAAAATCATCCATATTCGGGCGCCTGGGTGGCTCAGTCGGTTAAGTGTCTGCCTTCGGCTCAGGTCGTGATCCCAGGGTCCTGGGATCGAGCCCCGCATCGGGCTCCCTGCTCCGCAGGAGGCCTGCTTCTCCCTCTCCCACTCCCCCTACTTGTGTTCCCTCTCTCGCTGTGTCTCTCTCTGTCAAATAAATAAGTGAAATCTTTAAAAAAAAAAAAAAAAAAAAAAAATCATCCATATTCAATGGTTCGCTGGATATCTTTCCTGCCTTAGTAGTTTCTGTAGTACATAAACAACCATAATTTCTTTTTCTAGTCTCTCAGTATTGAACATTTAAGAGGATTCAGTTTTTTTTGCCACATGAACAGTGCAATGAAATTCTTGCATATAAATATTCAAATGCTCTGATGTTCTCATCAGCTAGATAGAATCCAGAAGTGGGTATTACTAGGTGAAAGACGTAATTATCACCTAAGTTCTTGATGCATTTCCAAAGCGATTACGAGCCCATCAGCAGTTGCTGAGAATGCTCCCCTGCTGCATCCTCATGAACAAGTGCTGTCACTTGAAACTTTTGTCTATCTTACAGGCCAAAAAATTAGTGTATTTTTATTTTCCCTTTTTTTTTTATTAACATCAAGGGTGAATTATCACATGTTTGTGGGACATCTGTAATTTTTTCTTTTGTTAGTTATTTGCCATATTTGTCCTTTTGCTACTGGGATAATATGAGTTTCTGACTGCATTACCGCAATTTTATTTTTGTTGCTATAAAGCTGTCAACCATGTGTGTTGTAAAAATGCCTCCCGATTCATCAGTTTCCACTGGATTTGGTTTATAATATTTCATGACACAAACGTATTTAATTTTCTGCAGTCAAATATACACAGTTTTCCTTTGTGATTTATCCGATGCCTTTTTAAGCCTAGGAAGTCCTATACTTAGAAAAAAAATGAGCTAAACTCACCTGTATGTTCTCTTCCTTTACATTTCATTTTTTAAATCTATTTTGATATGGTATGCAAGATGAGGTTTTAAACCCAGCTTTTCCGTAAATACCTAGATTCCCCTTCCACAGTGGAAGGGAAGACGTCCTCGTTCACACAATATACCCTAAGGTGGCATCGTCCCCACGGCGCCTAGCCCTTCTTGGGCTATGCCTGCTATTCCTGCTGGCGAACCACACGGGCAAATACTGGAACTTTGTAATACATTTTCACACCTACTAGGAACCTCCAGAATTCCTCTTCTTTTGCAAACATTTCTTAGCTATTCCTTCTGGTTCTAAGCTCATTTGGATATTTGCCCCAGATTTGGTACCAGTTACCCTCCCACCTTCTTTTATTGGAAGAGTAACAGAACATTAGATATTCCACAGAACTAGCTTTAGAGAGAGTGATATACCAGGGGCAGTCTAGACTCTTTCAGCTTTAGAAGGGAGCTTTTTAAAGTTCAAGTTCATCTTGATGCTTCCATTTTTTTTTTTTTTTGCTTCCAATTTATTTTTACGTTACTTTTTTAAATAAGCTCTACACCCAAGGTGGGGCTTGAACCCAAGATCAAGAGTTGCAAGCTCTTCTGATGGAGCCAGCCAGGTGCCCCTTGATGTCTCAAACTTAATAAAGCCTTTTTAAACCTTGATAACACACACACACACACACACTCTTTGCTTTGTCTAAAGTAGAGCTCATTGTTCATTTCCCTCCTTTCCAGACCTCCTTCCAGTTTACCATCTTTGCATCCACTTTGATACACCATGCAGCCTGTTGCCACACTAAATCCTGTTTAAATTACAGTGTTGCACAAAATTTAGAAGTCTCTTTCTTTCTTTCCTTTAACTGGGTCAAAGTTGACAGGTTCAGGTCATCTTCCCAAGTATCATCATCTCCTCTGAGCACATCCCCAGCTATCTGGAAAGAAAAAGAAAGAAAGAGACAAGGAGAACAGGGAAGACAAAATGAGAGGAGGAGGAAAGAAAAGAACACTAAGGTATAAGGCACCTGGCCTTACCAATATTGTTCCCATAAACTTATTTAAAAAGTCATCAAATAGAAAGTATTTCAAGAGTAAAAAATAAAATAGTCCTCTCATTTTTCACAATTAGGAACCAAAATACAGACTTTGCTTTTTTAAAAAAAAAAAAAAAAAATTCAGATTAGCGCCAATGTTTTATTATGACGATGATTTATTTTTAACCATGGGCAATTGTAGTACAAAATTCTAATATTTTAGAAGCCCCCCCTTGGATGGATGGATGCATAGATGGGCATTTAGTCAGTATCTCAAGGTTTCACTATCCTAACTCCACCATGCCAATCAAGCATACTTGAAAAAAGTAACCAAATTGATATTAAGAGTTATTAGACAAATATACCTAACATACCCAATTTTCAAATTCCCAGCAATTTTTCAGAGGTCCATGTAATTTTCACAATAGTACCTAGTATCTACAAAAACACCAAAAAAGGAGGCTTACATGACATTTCAAGTCCAAGTCCATATTCGTCGTGTACTTAGATATCTACCTCCAGAACTACCACAAGGCAGTCGCAGACATTTTGGGCCTGAGTTCAGAGCTGCATCTTCTTGTACACATGCAGCCACATGTGAGCTTTCACATTAGAAAATGTTATGCCTGAAATGCAAATATGATAACAATAATAATAATTTAAAAAATTTAAACACAATACATAACATATTTAATTTGTCTCAAGACAAGTTTATTTAAATACAAGTGGGAGTTTAGGATCGGATTACAACTGGTAAAAGTTAACAGTTCTCCAACTTCATCTGAACACCATTTTTAAACACATTTTAGCTCCCAAAACAATAACATAAGTCAGCCCCAAGATTGATAATGTAAGTCACGAATAATGTAAGTCAGTCACTTTAAAAAACAAAAGCTGCCTATGAGGAAATAATTAAATATGAACATCTGAAAAAACACTCGCTCACACTGAAAGCTTTACTTTATGATTTGGGCACTCATGAGGGTCAAACCATTGACTCTCATGCATGAACAAACCATTTTCTCCTTGGCAGCAACAACAACTTGAGGGTGATGGTCTGAGAAGTCAGGGCATCCCCAACTTAGGGCATCCCCAAAATGATCCTTTCCTCTTTCCTTTTATAGGAGTTAAAGTACAAGTTTCAACTCATGCAGCACACACTAGAAACCACATTCTGAAGTGAAATACAACACTATAATGCAAAGTTTTCAAAGGAAGGGCACCAGAAAGAGTGACATAACTTTTACAACCATCTATCTATCCATGTTGAAGGTATAAATGAGTTAGAGATTATTGAAGAGGAAAGTTGTTTTTTTTTTTTTAAGATTTATTTTATTTTAGGGTGGGAAAGAAACAGAACATACATGCACGAGCATGGGGTGGGGGATAAGGGAGAGAGGAAGCAGACTCCCCACTGAGGGGGGGAGCCCAATGGAGGGCTTGATCTCATGACCCTAACATCATGACCTGAGCAGAAACCAAGAGTTGGACGCTTAACCAACTGAGCCACCCATGCACCCAGAAGACGAAAGTTTTTGGAGAAAGTTGTCAGCATGCTGTGTGGATTGACCTTTTCCCCAGAAGGTCTATGGAGCTGTTTGCTATTCACCACAGGCCCAACACAAAGAGCTTCAAAGGACCACCCTGGGAGTTTACAACTGTACCCATCCTCTAGCCTCTGAGTTCTAGAAAGTAAAGTCCCTTTGACCAGATCTGAACCATACAAGGGAGAGCTCGCTGTTTTTAGATCCTGTAGGGAGGATGAGCCCCTGGAAAGAAATTACCACAGCAAAAAAGAAGCAAAGGGTATGGGGCTCCTGGGTGGCTCAGTCATTAAGCGTCTGCCTTCGGCTCAGGTCATGATCCCAGGATCCTGGGATCAAGCCCCGCATTGGGCTCCCTGCTCCGTGGGAAGCCTGCTTCTCCCTCTCCCTCTCCCCCTGCTTGTGTTCCCTCTCTCGCTGTGTCTCTGTCTCTCTCAAATAAATAAAAAAAAGTATATATAAAAAAAGAAGCAAAGAGTGTACTTCTGAGTGACTTCTAGGGACTGTGGAAGACTAAATATGAATGCACCTCTGCATGTTAAGGACGCTTTGAGAGAGCCATCCCAATGATGAGAAGTCCCCAAAGAAGCACCTGCTAGAAAAAGGGCCAGTTTTAGACACACGCCAAATGGAGACATGTAAACTCTAAATCACCAACAGTACTTGTCAAGAAAGAACTTTATCTCCCTCACCTCTTCTCAATGAGATCTAACCCTGAAGCAGCAAGAGACCTTAGTTAGCAAGATGGGAAAGGAGGAGGAGAAGCACTTAGTAAAGAGAAATCTAGCACTGCCATTCCCTTGCATCCAGCACTCTCAAGCCTGGAGAGGGAAGACGTGTAACTTTAAAGCAAGATTGAAATTTTGATTATTAGGTATACATGCAGATTATAAATCACTATGATTAATTTTCTCTATTATAAACAGAATTGTTTAATTTAGTAAGAGTCACCAGGAAAGTCATGGGACCTGCTTGAATTTTCATTGCAAATTTTCATTTGCAAAGACAGCCATTTCATAAGCTGTCCCCTTGTCTTCTTATTTTCTCCTGCCCTTGACTTTTCAGACACATTGCCCCGCTTCATGCTGTAGTTTAATAACAACCCACATTACTGGGTGCTTACCCTGTGCCCCTCTACTATGTATTTTTTATATACATTTCTCACTTCATCTTCACACAGCTCTGTATTATTAACACCTCCTTTTTATATACAAGGAAACTGAGGCTTATGCAGAACTTGGGAATTTACCCAGGTAGCCTGACTCCCCAATCTGTCATCTTTCCCTGAAAGAGTGAGTGAAATGTAGTCTCTTGGTTCAAAGGATAAAAAATATCAGGCTTGCTTTCTTTAATAAAACATATGTGGATCTCCCTCATTTCACGAGAAAATGAAAACATTCCACTGGAGGAGAATTAGTAGAAAAGCAAACATAGCTATTTTTTGTAATCATAAAATCTGCTGATGTACACATTTATTCCAAACTCCTGGATGTCATTATGTCAACAATCACAAAGCTTCCTCAACCCAGACATAAAATAACAACAATCCTAACAACAATATCTAAAATGTGTAATGTTTGACCTTTACAAGCTGCATTTTTATATTTTAATCTAATTTTTTTTCTCACAACAATCCTCTGAGTAGGTATCATTGATGCTATATTTTTGTTGAGGAAACTAAGGTGAAAAGCTTTGAAAAACTGTGATTTACTTAACATCAAAAACTAATACACAAAAGAGCCAGGACTAAAGGCGGTATGCATCCAAGGGAAGTTGAAATAGCCACCCATTTTTGTATCACCTTCTAAGCCCCTCTTTACTGTCAATATTGATATTAATTATTCTTCCTCCTTACGCTTCACATTTTTCAGTAATCAAATCACTTCACAAATCCTCTTACATATCCTGAATCTCTGACTTCATTCTGATGAGACCATTTGTGGCAAGTAACAATGCAGATGGTTTTCAGATGCAGAAACAGGGGCCTCAAGATGCAAATGAGTTGGTGAAGCCAATGGAACATGAGAGTCTTAAAGGATTTTACAAACCTGAGTTGAATGTATGTCCTCATACGGAAAGACATGCCTTTTCTCACAAGAGATTATTCGAGAATTTCAGAACCATGCCAATATAGTTCACAGTACCCCACTCATCCGGATTGCCCTTCTCTGGGTTCTTGCAAGCAATCAATCCTCCTCATTAAGTTCCAGACTTTTTATTTTTTGAATTCTAAAGTTAAAACATTCTTTTCTATCTATTCTTCATTTCCTCATCAACAGACTCATAAACGTCCCCACTCTCCAACCACTATATTTTTCATACCCTTCACGGCCACAAATACTAATAATTTGTGGTTCTCAGACTTCAGCACTCCTTGGAATCATCTGGAAGTCTTATTAAAAACCAGATTGGTGGGTTCTGACTCAGTCAGTCTGAGGTTAGTGTCGCCAACAAACACCAGGTTATGCTGATGTTGCTGGTCAGGGTACCACACTTTGAGAACCACTGGACTAGCCCCTTCTCCCATGTTCCCTTAAAGGGGGCCCACAGAAAAGGGCTCGGCTGCTAAGGCTCATGAATCACACGAATGGTGCTCCGTGCCCTGGCCTCACACTGAAGGCTTCTATCTGGAAGAAAAAGAAATGGTTGTCATGACTCATTGCCTTTTTCAAGCTTTTCCAGCCACAAAATTAAAAACAGAAAAGGGCTAAATTAAAAGCAAAATGAAAACAGCTACATTTTTGAGACTTACGGCATGATTTCTGGAGTTAGAACAAAAGATATGAAGACGATCCAGGTGAGCCCTATGCTGGCCGCACTAAACACTGGTATCGAGAAGGTTACCAGGTGAACCCAGAGCCTCTGTAACCAACCCCAAGAGCCCAATCACTTGGGCTTGGCTCCCAGTTTTCTTTGTCAATAGTAAGTTCTTCCATAATTCTCCAAACACATTATCGGCCTATCACTCTTTGAATTAGCTCACTTCTTCTACAACTTCTCTACTATTTTTTAACACAGAAAAATATCAGTTGTCAGTAAATACTATTAGAACATCAAGCAGGTAGACAGATAATCTGAAGAGAGAAGCCGCAGAGGAGTTCCCTTCTGGTTCCTTTATTTTTGTAATTATCACCTCCAGACAGCTCTCCATGGACAATTTTAATTCCATTTTTCATCTCCTTGGGGGAAAACTAAGGCATTTTAGGTTATGGTATAAAGTCCTTTAATGTGACCAGTATTTTCAATAGCAGTATCGTTATATCAAATAACAAAAAGTAACTGACAAGAAACGTTGTTAATATAAGACATAACATTTCTGCTTAAAAAATAATCTTAGTTCTACATTTAATATAGCAATGCAGGGCAAGAACTACTGACCTTTTACTCTGATCACCACGAGTCCATTAAATTTCAAAACATGGGCCAGCCAGTGACTAATATGCTACTAAGTAATAAACCCGTGCCATCCAAATGTAGCTTTTTTCTGTCCCAGTCCAAAGAAAAAGGAAAACAGAAGCCTAATGGTAAAGTCACCAAATACACAGATTTTGAAAGAAGTCATTCTGGATGAGCATGAGTCACCAAAACTACTTCCTTAGTGATAAAAGTTGCCTAAGTAACCCAGATGCCTTTCTATGCTAAGAAGTACATGGGCCGTGTGTTGAGTTTCAAACCCACTGGTCATTTCCTTTACTTAATTGCTAACTGTTCTTCCTGGCTACATTTTGGGGCCTGTGTTTTATGCAGTAACCCAGCAACTAGTTATTATGCTATATTTTATCAGGGAGAGCAAAACAGTAAACTTCACATTTCCATGGATTTCAGAGTAAAAGTCACCAAGGCACTGTGACTTTAGCCAGGGAGAGAAGGGGGCATTATGAAACTACTGAACTAGATCTCAATGTGGCAGCAGGATCATGCAAGATTTAGAGACAAAAAGATTTAGCAGAGAAGAGAGAAGTAGATTAGGTGCCCTCTGAGTGCAAGGAAGGTGCTTATTCATTTCTGCGTTCTTAGGACACCACCGGGAGCCTGGCGCACACTACAACTCAAAATACATTGACTAAAGAGGGTCACTGGTTCTCTTCCGAATAATCCAATCTACTAAGGAACTGGGCCACTACTAATTTAGGATTTCATCAGGCTTTTTAACACTTTCGTGCCTTCTTTTCCCCCTCAGATCTATAATGGGACTGTGATATTTGTTGTCTTGCCCTTGTATACGTGTGAAGTGCTTTAAGGAGGCTCTGTTTTAAAACAGAGCTGGTGCTGATGAGCATTACTTGGAAAAATCTGATACACAAAAGCAATGAGATGATTAGTGCACAAGAAATTTTTTAACTGGGTAGTAAACTTGTATGTATTCTCAGTAACATTGTTTAGTTTGGCCTTGAGAATCCTGGCTGTCATGTGATTCACTGTATCTCTCATATCACAAAACTCTCCCATTAGTTTTGGCCCATGCACTGTTAGTACCCTAAACATTAATGAATCTCTCTAAAATTCAAACTAATATAGAACGAGTAGAAGATGTTCTTATTTACAGAGGCTATGTGTTCCAAAAATGTTTATTTCTTTTCCACCAGCGAATGCGGTTGAGGATTTTCATTCATGTAATTGGTGTTAAGTCATACACCATCACTATCAAATCATTCTGGTGGGTTGAGTCAGAATTCAGAAATGAGATGAAAGAAGAAAGAAAGAAAGGAAGAAAGGAAGAAAGGAAGGAAGGAAGGAAGAAAGAAAGAAAGAAAGAAAGAAAGAAAGAAAGAAAGAAAGAAAGAAAGAAAGAAAGAAAGAAAAAAGGAAAGAAATGAGATCTCTACAGAAAACCCCTGAAATTGTCATGGACATCTTGATGATTCATTAAGAGCACCATATTCTCTGAATCAAAAAAAGGTCCTATTGCTGCATCAGAACAGTGAGAAAAAAAAAAAAAAGTCCAAAGAGATAGACAGATACCATGATAAGAATGCCAAAGAGACTTGGGGATGTCACCAACAGTGGTACAAAAATACCACAACATGTGAGGTATTACTGTACAGTGAAGTTTCGAGTGTGGAGCCAGAAGTCCTGGATTCAAATCCCAGGTCTGCCACATCCTGACTGTGTGAGCTTGAGTAAGTTACTTAACTTCTCTGTGTCTCAGTTTCTTCATATGTATAATAGGGCTGTTGTGAGGATTAAATAAGTTAATTCGTGGCAAATAGGTTCATACTTGGCATACAGTAGGCACTCAATACATGCAAGGTCTCATTATGCTTACCATTAGCTTTCCCATCTGGGCCAGAGTCCGGTTTTAGTCATGATATCATGGTATGCCTGGTTACCATTATCCTTGTTTAGAGCTCACAAATCACGGACTGTGAAAACCAACCCAGAGTCAGCAAAATGAAAACCCTGATCCTGACATGCAAGTCACACATGTCTAAACTCCTAAAGTTCTGGAGATGCCAGATGAATGCATTACAGCACTGTATCAGAGCAATTTTTCACAATTTATGATACGGAGAAAACATATTTCATCTATATTAAGCTCAAGTTCCATAATATTTTTGTAGTTACTCCATATAGCCATATGAGTCACATTAGAGGGCATATTTCTAGGACTTAGCTAATGAGAAATACAAAACCTCACTCGGTATTTTAGAAATCACTGCAGGAAAACTATGGAGAGTGCTGCCAATCCCTTTATTCTGCTACAGTTACCTCAAAATGGTCTTTCCTAGTTATTTTTCATAATTGTAATGAATTTTCTTAATCTTTTGCCTTGCATAGTTTTATCATTATGCCATCTTATATTTCCTTCCATTTGTATTTAGGGTCACTTTGACTTATATGCTTATTATTTTTCTGATACTTTGTCTTTTGATTTTCATTTCTAACCTCTACAGATCATAATGATCTTTGTCAGCATACAGAAGACCAAAGTTTGATGGGGTATATTTTAAACACTGAGTTTATCAAACATATCCAAAACTAAATGTAATATCCAAGGTTTTGAAGAAAATCATTTTCACTCGCTAAATGAACATGTTTAGCCAGAGCTAAAACATCTCCACATTTTTTTTTGAAAGACTGATTAATTCTTTAATCAGTTTGGAGGTAAGTGGGATAGAGTTCTTTTATTTGTCCCAAATATACAGGAAAGACATTATGGCTATATATATATAATCAATATATTTCCATTCCAACTTTACAGGTTACCATAAAGAAAAATCAGAATTTTTAAAAAAATTTCTTCAGTTCTTTAAAAGAAAACTGTGCTATTAAACAGTTATTATCAGTAGGCCCATTACCAAAATATCTCCTGAAAAAAACTTCCACCACTCAGGAACTAGGGGACCTCCTCAAGATGGGCAGAGTCAATTTCCAGGATGTCAATGCCCTTGGGCAAATTTTCTTGCAGTGGCATGACCTTCTCTATCCTGAAACATGGTAAAAACATTAGAGGCCACGAGTAAATACCTGCTTGTTTTCATGTGGTAATCTCACTTGGCCAATAACTAAACTCTGACAGTATCATTTAGGTCACTTTCAAATAAGGTCTGGTTTTTATAACTGGGCTGGTTTCGTTTTGTGTTTTGCATCCAGTAAACCAATACTGAAAATCTAGCTTCACATCTGTCTGACATCAACTTGAAATTTTTTGCACTAGGTTTTTCCCTCCATATGTCGATGAACATCTCCTTTTCCCTCCTACATACTGATCACCTTCTCTTTCCTCTGTCATAGGCTGTACATTAGACTTCGATGAAATTATAAATAATAAATAGTTCTACGGGGAACTATGATCTGCTTTTATTTCCCCCAAAAAGATTCAAAGAGATTTCCAGGAATTCATCTTTAAGCATTTTCTCTGAACTTTAGAAACTGTTCTAGAAGATACTGCAGAAGTCCCCAGTTTTATACCAACTATGGAAACCAGACCATCACAAGGCTGTTGATATTAACTCATGTGAACATTCTGGAAGTGCCATAAAAGGCAGAACCGCATGATCCAGCTTATACCTCACCCACCTTATGAGGTTTCACTGTATATAGACTACAGAAGGGAAGATACTTCCAGGTAAGAGGATTTGAATGAATCTCTTTCACCCCAAATTAATTTCCCACCTAAAAATTTTTCTTTTGTGTACACCACCTCCATTCTCTCAGTTCCTATCCAGAAAGCTCTGAGCCCTTTGACTTGCTTGTCTTCTAACTTCATGGCCGTAACAATCATCCCTCTGTGCTATCACTGGATCCCCCACCCCTCCATTCGCCTGATCTACTGCAAACAGCCCTCAAATCGGTCTCCTCAATTCATCCCCCACAACATGCCAGAACAGTCTTCCTAAGGCACAGCCACAAACATGTCTTTCTCCCAGTCACAAATGACAGTGAATTCCCACTGCCCACCACATTAATTATAAACTCCTCTCCCTGGCATTTCGCCCTCCAACGCATGGTCCCATATTAGCATCTGCTTCCCTTTCTCCCCTACCGCTGCTCCACAATCCAGCCATACTGGGATTCCTGCTAACCCCAAATGCCCCCCAGAACCCTGCCATCTATGTGATTTTTGCTCAGACTCTTCCATCAGTTTCGAACCTTCTTTCTCTACCACGATAAGCTACAAAAAGTGTCCCCAAGCCTCGAATACCATCTTTTCTAAATATATTTTCTGGTCTCCCCCAAGTGGCTATGGATCATTTTCCATCTAAACGCTCTAGTATTTCATTCATATCTCCGTCGGAGCACTCACCACATTCCACCCTGTAGTACAGCACTTTCTGTGGTTCCTGATCCTTTTCCAAGGCTGG
The DNA here is from genome assembly GCF_964656455.1 of Halichoerus grypus. Taxonomy (NCBI): domain Eukaryota; kingdom Metazoa; phylum Chordata; class Mammalia; order Carnivora; family Phocidae; genus Halichoerus; species Halichoerus grypus. Next base: position 56,303,551 of record NC_135717.1, read on the forward strand.
GAGCTCCCGGGAGACATGAACACTTTCTTACTTACCTGAACTAACAAGCATTGCAGGCCGGTGCAGAAAATGAGGATACCTATCTGCTGAACAGAATATGAGAAAAGACCTGAGTGTGGTAAAATACAGATTCTTCATCGAACAGAGAGAAACTTAGGGTCCCCCTGAAATCGTGGTCTGGTGAGGAGCAGCGGGAGGGATGGTGGGGCATGCTTGGCCTGGCTTTCAAAGGCCATGTTTGAGTGTCATGAGCCTCAACCTCTTTTGCAGCAAAACTTCTGTTTCCTTTACCATCTTTATTACAAATTATGATTCCTTTGTTTGTTCCTTTACCAGAGTATTGTCCCGCTGAATCACATATGCGCACACACAACTCAAGTCTACATTCCAAGAGCACATGCCTTGTTCACTCCCCAGCTCCCCCACAGAGTCTAGCAGAGTGCCTGGCACATGGTAAATATTCAATAAACATATTTTGAGTCAGTGAATGCAACTTGTGGATCAAAATGTCCTGAAGAGATTAAATGCAGTCACCCCTAAAGGGACTAGCACAAGGCTTGCACATAATAGCGCTAGAAGTATTCGCCTCCTCCCTCCCTTCTCTCCTTCCTTCCTTCTTCTATGAATTACTCATGCATCAATCCATACATTCAAGAAATGTGCCAGGCTTCTGTAGGCACATGAGGATAGGATAGTGAACAAAAAAGAAAAAAAAAAAAAATCCCTGCCCTCATGGACCTTAACATTCTTTCTATTTTTATGGAGCTTACATCCTAATGAAGCAATGAGGGATTCACTTTGGATCTTTGGGACATCTTAAGAATGTGGTCATTAAGAAAAAGAGGTTGTGGCTCTGAGGAGTGGACACAGGAGACAATGATCCAGGATGGCCCCTGGATCTGAGTGACTGAAGAGGAAGGAGTGGCCATGGTGATGAAGGTTTGTCATCTTGGTAGTGTGCTGGTTGCCCTGAACAGACAGGGAAGTTGGGAGGGGAATCCACTGGGGTTGGTGGGTTTTAGGGTGTGAGATGAACTACATCCAATTTTGGAGATGATGCCTCTGAAGAGATGGAAAGAAATCTAGGTGAAAGGTTTAACTCTCCAAGTAACAATTTAGGGAGCAAGTGAAAACCAAACCCCCGGGCACCTGGGTGGTTTAGCTGGTTAAGCATCTGCCTTTGACTCAGGTCATGATCCTGGAGTCCTGGGATCGAGCCCTGCATCCGGCTCCCTGCTCAGTGGGGAAACTGCTTCTCTCTTTCCTTCTGCCCCTCCCCCCCGCTAGTGTGCTCTCTCTCTCCATCCAGGCCATCTCTCTCTCTATCTCTCTCCCAAATAAATAAAATCTTAAAAAAAAAAACAAAAACAAATCCCCTCCATATCTACTATGAATCACTGTTACATCCTCTGAATAACATAAAACATGATAGTCTAAGCATCTGCCAAACTCCATTCAGAGTCTGCTCCTTCATAACATAATCTGATAATGAACAGTCTCTTCAGTTCCTGAAACACAGTAGGCCCTAAGTAATATTTGCGAATGGTATTGGTTGACAGTGAGCAAAATTTCATCATCGAGGAAGGCAAAGAGAAAAGAAAAGTGCATTTGGAGTCAGAAAAGCCTCAACTGAAAATCGTGCCCCCTTCCTCCCTCCTCTCCTAGTCATCAGACCATGATGAGTAAATTGTAAGCCGGTGTCTCAGACCCCTTCGCTGTGAAATGGGACAATCAAATGCCCCTGCAAGATGCTATGAGAGCATTAGGTAAAATGCATGCAAACTTCCTGTCATCCAATAGGCACAAAAACTAAAGCACTGGTGATATGAGTGATGATTATTCTCTTTATGACACCTTCGAGTGTTGTCATGCTTCTCACGTCTCACTTTTATCCACCTTCTCATTTCTCCCATTCCATCCAGGCCGTCCTGCTAGAAGCTGTCCTCTTGGTGTGGCCTCCTGCCAGCCAGCTTTCCTAAAGCCCCCACCGGCCGTTAAGCTCCTCTGTACATGGCTGGCTGCTCCGTCAGTTCAAATCACCCCATTCAACTGACATCACCACAGCTTGCAAATTCCCAAATCCCTGTTAGGACTTTAGATTTGGTCATGTTTACGCCTGGCCTACGAGTCGGACCGCCGTGTCCTTACGAGTCACACCCTACACCATGCCGTGTTTGAAAGGGCTTCCCGGTCCAGCATTTAAAAATACCTCTGAGGGGCGCCTGGGTGGCTCAGTTGGTTAAGCAACTAACTGCCTTCCGCTCAGGTCATGATCCCGGAGTCCCAGGATCGAGGCCCGCATGGGGCTCTCTGCTAGGCGGGGAGTCTGCTTCTCCCTCTGACCCTCCCCCCTCTCGTGCTGCTCTCTCTCAGATGAATAAATAAAATCTTAAAAAAATTAAATAAATAAAATAAAAATACCTCCGAGCTAGGTTTTCACGGCACTCAAAAAAATAAATGGGAAAACCGAGAAAGCTAGGTCTCCATACTGCTGAGTGTCAAAGGTAACTAAGAACGTGGGGCACAGATAAAGCAGGATTAATGATCACACTCAAAGATGTTAGTTCAGGCATAATGATTTCCCACGCTGATGACCGCCACCCATTGGCTGAGGCACTGGGCTAGGCACATGTATGTCTGAATGAAGTTAATTCTGTACGAAGTCTCACGCATTCTACATGAATGAGTAAGAGTGTTTTTGTAACCTCCAGTTTTCTACGCTGTAGCTACGCTAGCTATGGCCGTTTCTAAGAGGAAGGACACCCTGGATACTGTGTGTGTGTGTGTTTGCATTGTATGGCCAGTGCTATGGATGGAAACTTTGTGTCCCACCCCACCCCCCAGCTCCAAATTCACATCTTGGAACCCTAATCTCCAATGCTTCCATATATGGAGATGGAGCCTTTGGGTGGTCATTAGGTTTAGATGAGGTGTTGACGGTAGAGCCCCCATTAGGGGATTCCTGTACTTATAAGAAAAGAGACTACAGTTAGCTGTCTCCGCCATCTGAGGACACAGCGAGAAGGTGGCTGTCTGCACGCCAGAAAGCAGGTCCTTATCTGACATTGAATCTGCCGGCACCTTGATCTTGGACTTCCTGCCTCCAGAACTTTGGGAAATGAATGTCTGTTGGTTAACCCACGCGGTGCACGGTATTTTGTTATAGCACCTGAGCTAAGACAGCAAGTGAACATACCACAGCCCTGCCTGACAATACAGACTGCGGACAAGTTAGAAAGGAGGAGGGATACCCCTGAGATGATGAGGAAGGCCAGAGTCCATCCCAGAGGAAGTCACCATAGCCCTGAGGAATTTGCTGTGGTCACCAACAGGGCACCCTGCCACACCACACCAGAGCCTTGCCCTCACTTTCCGCGGTGAGTTAGTCAGCAAGCATCCCCTGACAGCACCACTTCATTGCCCTAGGATCAGCACTTTGGGTGGGAGTAGGGTCCATCCTCTCTTCCTCCCTCCCCGTGGGGAGATGACTTTTTTTTTTGTCTCATCCTAAAAATTCCAGGCACACTCACAATGGTGGCATTTGCCGGGCAGTGGCTTGAATAAAGAGCTCTCATGGAACAAGATGGCAACGTGGAGCACAAACTAGTCTGCCAGGGCATCAAGCCCCAGGAATGCTCCCTGGGAGCACCCCACGGCCCCCCAGCACAGGAGAGAAGAAAGGAAACGCACGGTAGGGGAGCTATGCAGCAAAGGTCCTGCAGCTCGACTTTGGCAGTACCTGAAGCGAGGTAAACAAAATATTGCCTAGACGAGGCTTGCACCGAGAAGCTAGGATAAACCCTTCATTTGGTTCTACACTACTTTTCTTAAATGCCAGGTAACGTCCAGTACCACCCCCACAGCTCCCCCAACTCCAAAAAAAAAAAAAAAAAAAGACGGAAGGATTTTACCTTTTTCTCTTAACTATTCACTCGATACGGTGGTTTTGGAGTTAATCCATCCAGTACTCAATAGGTCTTCTAAATACTCAAAACAAACAAACAAACAAAAAACAACCCAGGATTTTTAAATTGCTCTTTAATCACAATAAGGCTGGCTTGCCTTCCTCCCTTCATCTCCCTTTTGGGGGTAGCACTTACTAATGTTGCAACAATAGCCCTTGAGTTGAGTGATTTACCCTAGATGGGTTTTGGTGGTGGAGTGTGAACACTCCCTAATGCTCAAGACCAGAAGTTTTCTCTCTGTTTGTTCTGCGGATAGCTTTATCTCCTTCACTGGAAGACCAATTGCACGAATTCTTCTGGAAATGAGGCCAAAAGGACCTGTGACATTTCCCAGACAAGTCACCAGAATCCTGCAATGGGCCTCGCTGAACCAAAATGAACACATAAATCTATTTCCCCCCAAACATTCTGTCATTTGCGTTATATAATTGCCTTTCATTAATCAAATCGGGGTTTTAAAGCAACGCCTAATTAATTCTATAATTGGCACAGATTATACCTTTAATGACTTCCACTATAGCAGAAAAACCAGTGATCACTCGATTTGATTTTGAAACTACGGACGCTGGGTTTCCTCTTTCACCCAGAACTTTCAGATCGTGTTAAAAGTCGGGTGTGGTTCCACGGGGGCGGGGGGGGGGGCACTGAGAGGAGCCCAGAGGGAAGGATGGGAGGGAACTTTGCAAGAAAACCCTTCCCCGAGTGCGTGCATGATGCTGGAGACCCGAGTTCGGCAGCTCTCCGGGGTTTCTTGCCAATGGGAAGTCCTCACATTCGGAGCAAAACCAGGCTTTGGAGAGTCCTTAAGAATGCAGGGGTGCTCTAGCATCTCCGCAGGCGAACCGCACAGAAGAAAGCTGAGGCCCGACTCGAACTTAGGTAAAACTTAAAACAGTGCGCGCGCGGCCCGGGGAGACTGGAGTCAGTCTCGTCTAACGGTTTCCGAACCGCTAGGAGCCCTCAACCCCGGAGGACAGCAGGGCTCAGTGACTCACTGCCTGTGACTCAGTGACCCCACCCCTCTCCCCCGGGCTTTCCCCGGCCGCCGCCTCGAAGCTCGCGCCGTCCAAAGCCACCGAGCCCGTCAGGTCCCTGAACAGGAACCCCCCAAGACAAGAGGTTGAAAAGATTCGTGGGCCAGAGTGGGCGGTGCGCCAGGCTGCGCGGGGCCCCAGCCCTGCGCCGCCGACCGTGCACGCCCCCACCTCGCGCTCCAATCTCAGGCACTCTTTGTTTCTTTCTTCCGATCCTCTGGATCCCTGACTCCCCCCTCTTCCTGCTTCTTGCCCGCGGGGCTCCCCACCCACACGCCCCTAACCGACCACAGCCCTGCAGCCGAGCGCCCCTCCCACCCGCCCGCCTCCTCCCAGGACTCTTCGGCGCGGTGTCCGCGACCCCTCTGGTCCAGGCCTGGGCAGGGTCCCCCACCACCGCGCGACCCCGCCTTTTTTAGCACCCAGTGGGGAGCAGAGCTCAGACCATCATCAGGAAAGCCCCCGAAAGTCCCAGCCCAACCAAAAAGTAACGGGACGGTGCCCAGTCCCGGGCTGCAGAGGAACCGGGGGGAAGGCTCGAGGGCGCCCCCGCCCCCCCACCCCCCCCTTCTTGTCGGTCCCCATTGGCTGGCGCGGTCTGCGGCTGGGATGGCAGTGGGAGGGGACCCTCTTTCCTAACGGCTTATAAAAACTGCGCCCTCCGAGGGGTCCGGTCCTCTGCCACTCTCGCTCCGGTATCCCCCGCGCCAGAGACGCAGCAGCACTCCCACCGCCCACACCCACCGCGCTCTCGCTCGCCTGTCCTCCCCGAGCCGGTCCGTGCCGCCGCAGTCGCCCGGCCCACCGCCACCCTCTGCAGTCATGTCCGCCAGGTCCGTGTCCTCGTCCTCCTACCGCAGGATGTTCGGCGGCCCCGGCACCGGGAGCCGGCCGAGCTCCACACGGGGCTACGTGACCACGTCCACCCGCACCTACAGCCTGGGCAGCGCGTTGCGCCCCAGCACCAGCCGCAGCCTCTATGGCTCGTCCCCGGGAGGCGCGTACGCCACGCGCTCCTCCGCCGTGCGCCTGCGAAGCAGTGTGCCCGGCGTGCGCCTGCTGCAGGACTCGGTGGACTTCTCGCTGGCCGACGCCATCAACACCGAGTTCAAGAACACCCGCACCAACGAGAAAGTGGAGCTGCAGGAGCTGAATGACCGCTTCGCCAACTACATCGACAAGGTGCGCTTCCTGGAGCAGCAGAACAAGATCCTGCTGGCCGAGCTCGAGCAGCTCAAGGGCCAGGGCAAGTCACGCCTGGGGGACCTCTACGAGGAGGAGATGCGGGAGCTGCGCCGGCAGGTGGACCAGCTCACCAACGACAAGGCCCGCGTCGAGGTGGAGCGCGACAACCTGGCCGAGGACATAATGCGGCTCCGGGAGAAGTAAGGCGGCGCCCATGCGGGGCTGCGGGAGGGGAGGGAGAGGGGAACAGGGCCCCCGCGAGAAGCTGCCACGCCCTTGGGGATGTGGCTGGGGTGGTGGCTGCCTGGGGGACAGCGGGTGAGCGGGGTTGTGGGTGCGGCGGCGCAGCCCCGCCCTGAACCCAGACCTTGCAGTTAGCATTTCCCCTCCACCCCCACTGGTTGCCCAAAAACACCCCGCTTCAGGTTACAGATTTCTTAAAACTACCGCTCTGTCTGCAGCCGAAGGCCCTTATAAGCGATGAGCGCCATTTCCCCAAACTTTTAGAAAGTTTCCCGGCGGCTTCCGGCGGGCTGCCAGCATGGGGCGGGAGGAGGGAAGAGAGGAGGGAAGTGGCGGAAGCGAGACAAAGGGATTGCGGAGGTTCCTCGGGGGTGGGGCGGGGCGGCGGCGGTCGCCTTCCAGGTTCCGGTGGCGACCGTGATTGCTTTTGCACGCTGCCGCCGAGGACCCGCTAAGACGTGCGGAGGGCAGCAGTTCTAAAAGCCGCAGTGCTTGGCTGCCCGCGGAGGTGGCGCAGCAGCTTCTGTCGCGAGGCGCAGCGACGTGGTGGTTGGGTGTGGCCGCCCCGCCCCTGGCGGTTTCCCAGTTCCCTTTTGGTTAATGTGCGACTGTTTCAGGTTGCAAGAGGAGATGCTTCAGAGAGAGGAAGCCGAGAGCACCCTGCAGTCTTTCAGACAGGTTTGTAGATTCCGTTCCCGCTCGCAGCCACCGGACCCCACCGGATCGACCCGGAGCAATTCTCAAAGTTACTTAGCCCGCGTCTAGATAGTGCAAAACTTCACGTCTGTGCGCAAAGCCCCCTAGTGGCAGAAAGAGCACAGATTAGAGCTTCTCCCAATGAAAACCCTTGAATGAGTGAAGCTGTTCCTTAGGACAGAAAGAAAGTCTTTAACTTTTTACTTTGTTTCGAGATTTTTTTCCAAAGAAATATTTTTTTTTTCCGTTTTGTTTTTGCAACACATTGACATTCTGATTCTGAACAGTCACAGTTTGATGTAGATTAAGGCTTACTAAAGTCAAGTTGGCTAACTTTTACAAAGCCATGAAAAGCACAGTTATACCCTGTAATTTGAAATGTAAACGTGTTGGAGGATAAGAAACTTAGTTTAACTGGACTTACGCCAGCAAGTTTCTTTTCTTCCCTGCAAGTTTCATTGTGGCATTAAAGTTATATGGAAGTATCACTAGGCACAACTATTTTGTGATCTAATAAGGGTGAAAAGGAGCCATCTGTCCCCTGGGCTGAAAGTATTAATGGTTTCTACGGGCTTCACGATGGAATGTAGATACAGACATTCTGGCAAGTGTGGTGGCTCTGGACAGAAATAATAGGAGTCTTTGTGTTCCCAGAGAAGCTTTGCAACAGGCTACATTCTTATTGAATATGTAATGATGTAAGCGCAGTTCTAATTGGACACACGTATTTGCTAACATCCGTTATCTAGTATCTGGTCCAGACTTGTGAAGTATGTGATGGGAAAAGTTCTTAAAGCTACAATCATACCTCACATTTTGAAAGGCCTTTCTTTATTTGGTTTCTTTATTCTCTAGCACTTTCTCCTTAAATGAAGAACGAACCTAGGGCCCAAGAATGGATTTTTTAAGTAAAGGACTTTTTGCTCCAAAGCTAGATAGACTTCAAGGATTTTTAGTTTGAAATTGGAATTCAAAAGCAGGAAGAGCCGCTAGCATAGTTTTATTCTCCTGAACACTTACTGGGATGGCTATCTAAGCTCTCAGATGAATAGTCTAGAATAACATTTTGAAGCAGAAATACATTTACCAAATTAAGTTAAGCACTGCAGTGTGTGGCCCATTTTAGTAACTGAGCATTTGTGATCATCATATCTGTAATGTTTTCTGCAGTGTAGTGAGTTAATATAAAATAAGATTAATATGAATGATCTCCTCTTTAGGGATTCAGTAAAATCCCTCATATTTTCTTCAAGGAAGTAGAAATGTCACAATGTCACGTAATTATCTTCCGCATCTTTTTTTAGGGCTTAACAAGCAAAAGTGAGTTTTTCCCAAGCCAGAATTTTTTTTTTTTAATTATCACTCATTCCTCATTCACATTTCCATGAAGGTGAGAGAGGTCTCTCAACATTTTAAGACTTCAGTGCTATAAAGTGTATTCCACTTATAATTGCTGACAAGATAAGAGGTATAAAAATTCTTATAACATTTCCTTGAGGGGAAATAAAATCTTTGGGACATAGCAATTTGCAAGTGATGGAAACACAGGAGAGCCTGAGCAGCAAGGATTCTGCATATAGTTTCATTACATGCATTTTGACTAGTCATTCTGAAACAAGCTAAGTAACTGAATTTACAAAGTGCTAAGTGAAAAGGATGGACACACGTTTGCAGGATGCAATGGGAGTTTTAAGAGAAAATTCTACCAGATTTGGAAGCAAAGAAAATACAGTGCAGAATTACATTTCTTTTCCTTATGTACCTGAACTGCATCTTTGCCAGTGCACAAATTGAACTGGAGTATAAATCTAGCCTTGCAACATCTAGCCTTACTAGATGACTACATACTTGCTTTGCATTCTAAGGATACATTTGGCTTAGTCAGTTAAGCCTCCGACTCTTGATCTCAGCTCAGGTTTTGATCTCCGTCGTGAGTTCAAGTCCCATCGTCGTGGAGCCCACTTTAAAAAAAAAAAAGATTTCAGTAGAGAATAAAAGAGCTCAGATATACACTGAAACTTTTGAAGCACAAATTTCTGTTTTACGTGTACTCGAGTGTACACAGAATGAAATCTGGTCAACCCTATTACATCATGTTATTTCATGACATTCTAAAAAAAAAGATATCTTAAAAATGTGGTGACATTGATTCTTCTAGGTTTAAAAAAATAATAAAATCAAGTCAGGGAAAGACAAATACCATATGATTTTACTCATGTGGGATTTAGGAAACAAAACAGATGCACAAAGAAAAAGACAAATCAAAAAACAGATTCTTAGCTACAGAGAACAGGCTGAGGGCCACCAGAGGGGAGGTGGGTGGGGGATGGGTGAAATTGGAGATGGGGATTAGGAGCACAAGCACTGTGATGCGCACTGAGTATCATACAGGTACAGGGTTGTTGAATCACTATATCGTATACCCGAAACTAATATGTTAGGATAATATAGTATGTTAGTTATACTGGAATTGAAATTTTAAAAATAATGAAAAACTTCACTAGTGTAATGGAGATTCAGAGCGCAGTTTAACATTTACTTATTTTTAAATTGCTTATTAGCCATCTGAATACAATACAGTGGGTCACAATTCAAATTTACTAATGAAGAGAAGAAAGTATAGTATATTATCGTACTGGGTGATTTATAGGCTTACTCAAAGGTCATAAAAGTTCTCAACAACCTTTTCATAGTAAAGAGACTAAGCTCATATGGTTCATTTAAAATGAAGAAAGGAGGTAAGCCGTCGACTTCAGCACCCTCGCATCTGCCCTGTCTTTTCTCTTTTGAAACCAGGATGTTGACAATGCTTCTTTGGCACGTCTTGACCTTGAGCGTAAAGTGGAATCCTTGCAAGAAGAGATTGCCTTTTTGAAGAAACTACATGATGAGGCAAGTGGAGCCACATTTCGTGAATGAATGTGGGTGGAGTTGCCCCCATCCTGGGCATGGCTGACCTTCTGTCTGTTCTTTCTGCAGGAAATCCAGGAGCTGCAGGCCCAGATTCAGGACCAGCATGTCCAAATCGATATGGATGTTTCCAAGCCTGACCTCACAGCTGCCCTGCGTGACGTACGCCAGCAGTATGAAAGCGTGGCTGCCAAGAACCTTCAGGAGGCTGAGGAATGGTACAAGTCCAAGGTATGAAAGCAATCAGTGTGGCTAGAACAAGAGAAAAGCGTTTGGTTCTGGAAACACTCGTACCTGCCTGTGATCCCTGCACACCCTTTAGGTCCAGTCAGAAAGTTGGCTTGAACTTCTTAAACTTGAACTTCTTGTCCCAGTTGTATTTATTGCTACAGCCTCCCTATCACTCATCCCTTCTTTCCACTCCCTTCTGAACCCTACTTCAGAGGCAATCCCAACACCACACCTGTGACCCCCACCCTTCTTGAATGAGGGTAACGTATCGAATTTCTACTTGAAAACATTGTCAGCATTCTGCCACTCTTCCTTCGCTGTTCAGAACAGAAATGTAGACATAGTCTGGAGGACGTGGAGCTTTGCACTTAAGATACAAAATTTGATTTGGATCATGTGCTATTTATTTATTTGTTTGCCTACCATCTTGAAGCTTTCCCCTTTCTCCAGGCAAGGGAGAATCTTAGGGGATCTTGGGGAATCTTAGGGGACCAAGTCACGTGGGTGGTCCACATTTTGTCATTTCTTTCCAACAGTTTGCCGACCTCTCTGAGGCTGCTAACCGGAACAATGATGCTCTGCGCCAGGCGAAGCAGGAGTCGAATGAGTACCGGAGACAGGTGCAGTCCCTCACCTGCGAAGTGGACGCCCTCAAAGGGACGGTGAGTATCCCATCCCACTAAAAAACGGACCATAACCCGCTTGCGTCATGCACATTGACCAAGCTAATGGTGCTATCTGAACAAAACTTCAAACGAAGACAAATTTATGTTTTAATCCAAAGAAAATGAGCTGTCAGGACAGATTCAAAGAGCACTTCGAGATGTGAAGGTTTTAGCTTACACCTGTACTCTTGCTTCTAATACTTGATGCTTGTATCCTTCACCTGAAGTTGGAGTGCTGCTCCCCATTTTTGCCACTAGGGGAACAGATCGTGGGTCTGGGAATAGCTGGGGGTTTCCTGGGAAGTAACATCGGAAGCCTCTCTTACCTCCTGCAGAACGAGTCTCTGGAACGCCAGATGCGTGAAATGGAAGAGAACTTCGCCGTCGAAGCTGCTAACTACCAAGACACTATTGGCCGCCTGCAGGATGAGATTCAGAACATGAAGGAAGAGATGGCCCGTCACCTTCGGGAATACCAGGACCTGCTGAATGTCAAGATGGCTCTCGACATTGAGATTGCCACCTACAGGAAGCTGCTGGAAGGCGAGGAGAGCAGGTGTGGCACGTGTGTTAATAGCTACCCTTTGTTAGGAATTATGCCCCTCACTTTACCTACGTGCGTTACCTCTTCATCTTTAGAACATTTCTTCAGCGTAGCTGCTGACCACTTCGTATAGATATGGAACCTTAGGTTTGGGAGATTTAGTAACTAACTTGCCCTAATCAGCGTTAATCAGTGGCAAAGCTGGGATTTGAACTCACAACTCTGGGAGCGCCAACGCTTTTCCCACTCTGCAATGCTCAGAGAAAACACTCAAAGGAAAAGATTTTAAATGTACTAATGAGACCGTCCTAGGTAAATACTTCAGAGGCAAATCCCTCACTTAATGAACTATGAAAATACATTCTCCTATTTGATGAAAACAAGAAGTTGAAGAAATTCGTTCCTTATTGTTTGAGTCGTTTTCCAAAAATTTTACTGTTTTTCTTTATCTCTATATAGGATTGCTCTGCCTCTTCCAAACTTTTCTTCCCTGAACCTGAGGGGTAAGCATTTGATCTCCCCTTATGAAAAATTTCAGCAGCTTGTAACCAGTCCATTTATGATAAAGCACTAATTTGCTAAATGATTTTTTGAAAATGCCATACAAGATAAACTCCTATAAAACATCCATAATTTTTAGACCCAAGTACTGTCTTATAATCTGTGCTGCTAGTTAAATTTCAACTCCCTTGGACTTCTTCCTTTGGAGTATGCACTGAAATAGTCCATCCTGATGCTACCGCGTTACCAGGCCCTAGTAAAGTCTTGAGAATTATTTGGGGAGGAGCGCTTTTGACAGTTGTGAACAACGATCATAATTCTTTGGGCAAAATAGTTACTTGTCTTTTTAGAATTTCACTTTTACTAATTTTGGGCGATTTTTCTTTATTCAGAAACCAATCTGGATTCCCTCCCTCTGGTTGACACTCACTCAAAAAGGACACTTCTGATTAAGACGGTTGAGACTAGAGATGGACAGGTTGGTATATTTCAGCCAAAATGCATAATCTCAGGCAGACATCGATAGCCTTGTGAATCAATAAGTCTCCATCTCAGATAACACCTGGCTAATTGCGGAGGTTTTGGTTTCACTCGTGACCCCTCAAAAGAGAATAGGCCTTTTTTCCCGGCACGACACACAGCCAACTATTTGGCTCCTGAATATGAAGGTGACCTAGCAGTCTTCCTGCTGTCCAAAATAAGTGATTGTTTTTCTACGCTCCTTAATTTAAGATCGGCGCACAGCTTCTTTAAGTTACTTCCTAGACTCATTCCATGAGCTACTTCAGTAGACTCCCTTGATATCAGGAATGTTTTGATCCTGGACATACGGGCTTCCCTACTGACTGCCACCTGAATACTCTTAGGCCCTTTGACATAGCGCAAGGATATGCCGGATAATCAGTTCGTTTCTCGTTACTTCTCTACGCCAGGAAAGAAATGGCCGAAATCTGTTGCGATCTTCATGGAATCTCCCCTTGCACATACACTTAAAATGCACTTGACTGTGCAGTTTAGTCCGTCTTCATGGCTTTTAAACTTTGCTGCATAGGATTATCACAGCATCCTTCATACACAGTTTTAAGTTTTCTTTTTTTAAGTGCTAACATTCCATAGGATACTTCTTTTGCGTGTAGGTGAAGAGCGTCTTACACACGTATCTGTCCCTCCTAGCTGTGACCTTGGCCGTGCACAGCTAACGTAACCTGCCTATTTTCACCATCAATGATACCTACTTAGGAGGGTTTTCCTTTGTCATGCTTATCGGGGTAATTTCATCTTCAACAGGTATTCTATTTGATTCGAATTTTTTTGTTAACAGGTTATCAATGAAACTTCTCAGCATCACGATGACCTTGAGTAAAGAGGGCACAGAGTCAGTGCAGCAATACTACCAGCAAGAATAAAAAAAATCCGTATCTTAAAGAAACAGCTTTCAAGTGCCTTTCTGCAGTTTTTCAGGAGCGCAAGATAGATTTGGAATAGGAATAATCTCTAGTTCTTAAGAACCAACACTCTTAAAAGATTTAGGAAAAAGTTTACAACATAATCTAGTTTATGAAGAAAACTTGTGCTAGAATACTTTTTAAAAAGTATTTTTGAATACCATTAAAACTGCTTTTTTTCCAACAAATATCTGACCAACTTGTTTCTGCTTCAATAAATCTTTGGAAAATTCTTTTGGTGTGTTACTTATTTGCTTCTATCAAAACAGTTCTCTAAATTTTATGAGAATCTATGTGTCAGTGACTTTTTTTTTTTTTTTTGGGTCCTAATCTGGTGAATTTGCCACAAAAATCAAGTTTCGGTTAACTGGATAAATTCAACTTACTTCCACTTCAGATATCATTCTTACTTTGGCCATTGTAGGTATACTTCACTTCTTTTTTTTTTTAAAGATTTTTTATTATTTGACAGAGCACAAGTAGGCAGAGCAGTAGGCAGAGGGAGAGGGAGAAGCAGGCTCCCCGCTGAGCAAGGAGCCCGATGTGGGGCTCGATCCCAGGACCCTGGGATCATGACCTGAGCTGAAGGCAGACGCTTAACCGACTGAGCCACCCAGGTGCCCTGACTTCACTTCTTTTCAATGAAGTTATTTAAATTTACAAATAGCTGACCCAGAATAGAATAACTTGTACAAAAATGCCGATAGGTCTTTTCATAAAATGAGTTCAGCTGGGGCCATGCCCCTGTGTGATTTCAATTCTAACAAATACACTTTCTAAAATTAAAGACTTTGGCTAAAGGAACTTCTGGGGCACATGCAGCAGGTGGAGTAGCCCAGAGTCCACTGTGGGAGTTAGAGCGTGGGGCAATGGCAGGATAGAGGGGCTGTGGCGTCTTCAATTAGCAAGACACAGAGAAGGGACAAGTCCATTAAGCTTGCAAAACCTGGAGCAGTGAGAATGAGTGATACAGCTCTGAAAACCTTCAGGCCTCTGGAGGATGGATAGAGTTGAGATAAATAGGGGAGGGAGGATATTGCCCAGAGGCCATAGAGTTGTCACGGTTGGTAGTGTGTGTGTTCTGAGGGAAACCTTTGGGCAAAACCCTGGACTTCTTGACGTCCCAATTTCCCATATAACTACTACCTCCCTCCTCCAGGACGGAGGTGATAGGCATTTGCCGTCATCTTTAGGTGCTCGCTTCTGCCTCTCTTGAGTTCCTGAGGGGAGTGGTAGGTAGTTAATGGAAAGCCCACCTAAGGGCCAGACATTAAGTGCTAAGTAACAGTGGCTGAGATTTTCATCATTTTTGTTCCGGGGGCAGTGCAGGAGTAAAGAAAGGATTGGCTGCATTACTTAGTAATAGTGCCCCCTTTAGGCTCATAACTGTACTTGTTTGGACAATAGATTATATCTGGTCATCCGACCTTCAGTATAATCTTACAGGAAAGGGTGTTTATCCTGAGAGTCCTTGAGTGTGCCTGCCCCCTCCCCCCCACCAGCCCCCATATTTGAACAACTGGTGTGTTAAATGGTGCAATCAGCATTACCACAGCAAACATCCAATACTCGGGGCCCTAACAGACATTTTCTATTTGATTTTTGGTTTTCTTTTCTGTCCGTCAGCCATTCCTACCACCATCCCCATCAACCCTATTTTTCCTGCCTCCTCTGCCATTTCTATTCCACCTCTGGCTTAGGAGGATTATCCAGGGAAGACAAGAGCTCCATGTTGGTTTTCTTCAAACATGTGACCTTTCATTATTTAAAAAATAAATAAATAAATAAAAATATGGGGTTTTTTTCCAGGAAGAAAAGAACCAGGATAACAAGGAGTTCGCCCCTATACTCTGAGACTGGTGGGTTCCCCAGCCTTCAAAGTCCCTTACAGCTCTTTCTAAAATCACCTCCCCAAATTGGCAAAGATGAGCCAGCCTCCCTTATCTGTGACCGTCAGAAATTAGCCCTTCCTGAAAAGCCTCGTAGGGGCTCATCTCACAGGAATTTAAATCTCTTTAAGTCTTTTTTATTTTTATCTTTAATTATACTTCTAGCATTTTCCTTATCTTCCACTTTGAAAAACTAATAAAAAGAAACTATGTTCTCACCACCTATGGTGAAACAAAGATTAACGCTTGGTTCTTTTATATATAACATTAATCCAAGACTAAAGGAGATAAAAAAAAAAAAATAGGAGGTAGAGTGAAGGAAATGATGACATAAAGTGATGGCTGGAAAAAGTTACCACGGGGACTGTGAGCTCCAGAGAAATAATGTGAAAATTGAGTCCAGCTCAATTTTCTCACAGTAGTGACAGATGGAGGAGGGGGCTGGGAATGAGACAAATGTTCAACTTAGTTACAACATACCTGATGGAGGATTCACCTTCCCACCACCAGCCTCTGACAAAGGCACTGGGACAAACGAAATCTTTCTTTCTCGATTGTGAGGGAGGGGTGAATGTTGGGGGAGGGCGATGGAAAGGAAGGGAAGGTGGGAGTACAGTGGCTTCCCCTCCTGTTTTCCTGAAGAAAGCAATGAAAGAGCAAACACTATGCCTGCAAGAAGGCTTTCTCTCCAACCTGCCAGGCTTCAGCTAAATAAAGGGTCTGCATCAGTCTCTTGTGGCGGCCATAACAAAATACCACAGCCTGGGGCTTAAACAACAGAAATGCATTGCCTCACAGTTCTGGAGGCTGCAAGTCCAAGATCAAGGTGTTGGCAAGGCGGGTTTGTTCTGAGGCTCCTCTCCTTAACTAATCTCTTCTTACAAGTAAACAAGTCACACTGAAATAGGGGCCACCCATATGACCTCATTTTATCTTAATTACCTCTTGAAAGACCTTATCTCTAAATACAGTTACATTCTGAGGTATGAGGGGTTAGGACTTCAACATATGACTATGGGGCTGTGGGGGAGGGGACACAATTCAGCCCCTAACAGGGTCACAGTTAAACATTTGGAGAACATTCTTGTCTGTATTCGAAAGAAGTCTGTGATAGAGATTTTCAAAAGGGCATAATTTATAACAAAAAAAAAAAGAAAGAAAGGAAAGTGATACAGTGTTGATGGTATACCCAGTTAAGACTATATAAACATTTAAAATTTGACAGGCATATGTGGAGATCTACTCCTCTCATGGCCATCAAGACAAGCCTCATATATAAGTTCCCTTGCTTATTAAAACTACCATCTACCAACCTACCAGCCAGCCTCTTTCTTTGGTCTCCCCTGCTCACCACATGCAGGTGCTGGTTTCAGATTTCACTCAGGCAGCTTGCTAAGCTATGTAAGGAGAGATGCCACCATTGTATACCCAAAGCTTTTTCTGAAAGCCTTTTGTAATATGGACCCAGTGTTCTCTTTCTGGCCACCTTCTCGCTGACCTTGAAGCAATGTGTACCTCTTTGAGAAAAAGATGATGAGTGATGGTTTTAATGTCCCTTTACATCTTGCCGAAGACAATTCCATACCTAATTGTTCAACATCTATGAACAACATTAATTTTATATAAATATATAGTCTGACATTAACTTCAGGAAGCCTATATTATGTTTGACCAGTCTCAAAAGCGTTTCTCTTCCTATTCACTGCCTATTTTGCCACACCACAACAAACCCCATCTTTCGATTCCAATTAAATATGGATAATATATGCTACCTCCGTATAATCTCCTAGGTGTAGGGTTATGGGCGCAGTTGAATGTTTTCCTCACTTGAATGTTTTCCTCACCACCTTCAGATAAACTCTCTTCCCCTGTCTCCAGGTGGTAGACAGGATGAACTGCTCATGAAACAACGCAATCAGCTCCAGGCCGAATACATTTCAAAATGTTTCTCCCTATGGGGTTTGACAGAAACAGGCAATTTTTGTTCTCCTTGCCATGCAGTTCAGCAAATCATCCTGGCTCTTCTGAGTAGTCACCTTTCAAGCCCATGAGTTACCTATTTGAGTTCTTTTACTTCAAACTGACAGGGCAATGCTAAAGCAGAATGTCATCCGTCAAGTTCCAGGCTGTTCTAGTCGAGAATCGGATACGCTCAGACCTATGCTGGTTTTCATTACCATGGGGTAATGACATTTTTGGCTCGACCATAACGTCCTCTTGACCATACTGGGTTGAGGAAAATTTTATGGTTTTCACTAAAATCAATAAAGAACAAGTGAGATTTTGTGAGGGAAAGAACTATCTAAAATGTAGGGCGCCTGGGTGGCTCAGTTGGTTAAGCGACTGCCTTCAGCTCAGGTCATGATCCTGGAGTCCCGGGATCGAGTCCCACATCGGGCTCCCTGCTTAGCAGGGAGTCTGCTTCTCCCTCTGACCCTCCCCCATCTTGTCCTCTCTCTCTCTCTCTCTCTCTCATTCTCTCTCTCCCAAATAAATAAATAAAATCTTTAAAAAAATAAATAAATAAAATGGTTGATCAGAAAAACTATGAAGTCAGGGTGGCTGGGTGGCTCAGTTGTTGGGCGTCTGCCTTCGGCTCAGGTCATGATCCCAGAGTCCTGGGATTGAGCCCCACATCGGGCTCCCTGCTCAGCGGGAAGCCTGCTTCTCCCTCTCCCACTCCCCCTGCTTGTGTTCTCTCTCTCGCTGTCTTTCTCTCTGTCAAATAAATAAAATCTTTTTTTTTTTAAAGATTTTATTTATTTATTTGAGAGAGAGAGAATGAGAGAGAGAGCACATGAGAGGGGGGAGGGTCAGAGGGAGAAGCAGACTCCCTGCCGAGCAGGGAGCCCGATGTGGGACTCGATTCAGGGACTCCAGGATCATGACCTGAGCCGAAGGCAGTCGCTCAACCAACTGAGCCACCCAGGCGCCCAATAAAATCTTAAAAAAAAAAAAAAAAAGAAAGAAAAAGAAAAACTATGAAGTCGCTATTCTAAAGCAACTCTGCATTCACACGATTTGGCTAAGGGGCCTTCTTTTAAATAGACCTCTGTGGATAAAGTTTGGGTTCATAAAATTGGAGTCTACCATAATGATGCAAAGTTGAATTTCAAATAAGGCCAAAGCTTGAGAAGATGAACTATAGCATTCAACCATCTACCCAGAAGAGAGAGATGCATGCATTTTAAGGATAGAGGATCCCCAAAGCTATCACATGGGCCAGGGGCAGGCAGGCTTTCTTGATATACTAATCAGATTCAGCAATAGCTAGACTGTCTTTGGGAAAGGTACCCATGCAAGTGGGCCCCCGTGTGGCCATCAACCTGCCATTGTGGCGGCTCCGTTCATATGCCCATTGTTCCAGTCCCAGCGTGGTCAGTAACCATGCTGGCCAATGTCAACTGGGCCGAATCATTTTGTCTACTTCATTGTCCGGTGTCTCTTTCATGTTGAGATGCTTTTTGGTAGGCATTAATGTGTGCTACAAAAATCGTCACACCTTCCCAGCCCTCCTTGGGTTTAATTGTCCAGACCTTTTCTTTCTAGGCCTTGGCCAGCCAACTGGGCGATTGGTCTCAGCCTCTAGTTGATGTGTTCTAGGTCTGAACATTGGCTCAGTGTGAGAACTGAGCAAGGCATCACAACTTGATTGGGTGATTGCCTTCTGTTCCTCCATCTTTGCCTCCCTCAGGTTATAAAAATTAAGAGGTACCCTGTTGGCTATTTTGCCTATAAGGAGGCCAAGGTCTATTAACCATTTCCACAACTTCCTGTGGGTCAAGCCATTTTGATTGCCCTTCCAACTTTGCCAGTCATTATGGTAATTGTGACTCCTTGGCTTCTAACGGTTAAGAGACCCCTCGTGGCCCCATCTTTTTTTCAACATCCCATATTAAAGGCCTGTTAACAAAGCCAACTCTGTGTCTGTCTCACCTACCATCAGTCCTAGCCTGCAGAATTCATCTTACCACCTGTTTTCCCTGACTATTTCTGCTTCCAATTGTGTGTGTTCAGGTCTTCCATGAAGTAGAAGCCAAGACAAGATTAGGCTGGTAATAGTCTACTGGCAGCAGTGGTTGAGAAGGAAGACAGAGGTGGGTCCTGAGGTGTGATAGTCTGAGGCACAGAATCAGCAATGTTCCGTAGCAGGTTCTCTCTCTCTCTCTTTTTTTTCCCATTTTTTAAATCTAAATTCAATTAATTAACATATAATGTATTATTGGTTTCAGAGGTAGAGGTCAGTGATTCATCAATCTTATATAACACCCAGTGCTCATTATATCCCATGCCCCCCTTAATGTCCATCCCCCATTTACCCCATCCCCCTCCCCCCCTCCCCTCCAGCAACCCTCAGTTTTTTTCCTATGGTTAAGAGTCTCTTATGGTTTTTCTCCTTCTCTGGTCTCATCTTGTTTCATTTTTTTCCTCTCTTCCTCTATGATCCTCTGCCTTGTTTCTTAAATTCCACATATCAGTGAGATCATATGATAATTGTCTTTCTCTGATTGACTTATTTCACTTAGCATAATACCATTTAGTTCCATCCACATTGTTGCAAATGGCAAGATTTCATTTTTTGATGGCTGAATAGTATTCCATTGTATATGTATACCACATCTTCTTTATCCATTCATTTGTCAATGGACATCTGGGCTCTTTCCATAATTTGGCTATTGTGGACATGGCTACATAGCAGGTTCTCTTGAGGGGAGTTCTGAACCTCCATGGTCACCTCACCCAGGACCACACAATAGTTCTTGTCAAAGAAAACATTTCTTTAGATGTAGCAGAATCTGCAGAGATTCTTCTGATCCTCCAAGGAGAGGAAAATATTCCATGATGAACCTGAGCGGTGTCTGCTACTTTTTCATTCTCTTGTTTTCTCAGACTGGGCCCTGACTGTATCTGTGTTTGAGAGAAGAAATCCATTACTTACCTACTCATCTCGTGACGGCCTCTCTTTAGCTACTTGGAAACCCTGCTATAGTCTTGAAATAATCATTTTCCTTTAATATCACCTTCTTGAAGAGACTTCCCATGACTTTTTCCTTTCCTTTCTTTTCCTTTACCTTATTTTTCTCCAACATACTTATTACTGTCTGTATGATGTTATTACATACTTGAGTGTTGGTCTACTTGCTCATTTTTCCGTGTCTCCTCTTAGGATATAAATTCCATGATAGGTGGGACCTCCGTTGCCTTGTTCATTGCTCTATCTTCAGTGTTCAGCACACACATGGCTAACACACATAGTATGTGCTTAATATATGATTACTGAATGAGTACATCAATTATTAGGCAGGCCAGCCTCCCCCACACATAGCTAAAACCAGCCCCTGGAGGAGGGAATGAGGACAGAGAAAAGATGTTTTTCTAGTTCCATTATGGATACCTCAGAAGGATCCTATAAATCAAGCATTACAATGCCCATTTTGCAGATGACTAAACTGAGGTTCGTAGGCATAATATTTATAAAGCCACCCAGTTGGTAAATGATGGAGCTGAGATTTGAATCCAGACCCAAAGTGGATGCTCTCAACCACTACAGGATGCTAATAAGAACAAAAAGAACAACAAAACCCCCAAACCTAGCTTCTAAATTGATGAGTTCTGACAAACAATAAACTAGGTCTGTCTCCAGACTTCTTGAGTGGGATGACTCTCACTATCAATCTACATAATTGCTAAATTACAAAACAGGCATCGTGAATAACCCTAAAGCGCTTCTAAATTTTCCAACTAACAACTGCTTACATCCTCTCCTGTAAAGTGCAGTAAAACTGTTTGCTAATCAGGCCTCAGGAGGGCTTAACTGTTTCCACACAGAATATCAGAAATCTAGAGAACCATTAAATCATTACCTAATGCCAAATTGAATGCTACAGCATATTTTTCTGGGATTTTAACCTGTCTAGCATCTAATGACTCAGAAAGTGTGTCTCTTATTTAATCCCTCTCAAGATTTGTTTCTCACCAAGAAGCTACTAATGACCTCCCTTGTCAGGGAAGTTAGTCCCTTCAGATACCTGTCAAATAATTTTATGTAGTTATTCTAAAGCAAAAGTAAGAAAAAAAAAAAAAAGTAGCTGAATGATTCTGGAAAGCAAATAAGTAAAAGCTCTCAGCTGGGAAGAGTCTAATTGTTATTAGTACCTCCCCTGCTGGTGGGGGCATGAAAAGCCACACAAATCAAACACCAGAGTCTAAAATCAAATTCACGTCAACTTAAATCCTAGTCTTCCATTAACCTGATAAATTATTCAGCCTTCTTACACATTTAATAAAACTCTGAAACAGGCTCCAGAAAATATTTGCATATAAAATATTATTTGAGAAATAAATAAAGCCTTAGTAGAAGGCTATGGTCTTACCCAACCAACTTTGATGAAAGTACCCAAAGCGAGCTGTCTGTCCTGCAGATTTCTGAGTCACTTTCTTCAAAGGGCAATTCTTTTTGGATTGGCGTTTATCAGGGTGGTAGTTGCTTAATTCCTGGTGAGTGGGGTCAGCTTGATTTACCAGTCAGAGGTCTTGATGAAATCTGGCTTAAGTATCCTCAAATGTCTTTTCCCAACCTCTGCACAGACAGATCTCCTCGGGAGAAAATCCTTTGTTTGAATCTTTCCCCTAAAAGTGTGTGTGTGCATGTGCGTGTGTGTGTGTGTGTGTGTGTGAGAGAGAGAGAGAGAGAGAGAGAGCGAGAGATTCAGAGAGAAAGAGAGACAGAGAAACAGAGAGAAAAAGATACAGAAGATCACTTTTGGGTCATTAACATCCTTGAAGATACCTGTCCAAGAAGATTCCTCCAACCAAGTGAAATGTAGAAGAAACTTCTGTACATTCTTCAAAGACAATTGACCGCTTGACAAAGAACGAATGGTGAGGCAAAACCTGAGGTCATTGCGGTGTCCAAAGAAATACTGACATCTACCGGTGGGTCTAGAAGTCACAGGACTTTTCCAAGGGCCATATTAAACTGTATGCAACTGGAGGGATTAAAATCCAACAGACACAATTCAGAACTCTTTTAAGTAAGAAATGATTTTCTTATGACCATGAAGACTAATTTTGAACATTTCTATTATGTATTATAGTCCTTTTACGGCAAGCTAGATAACTAATCATTGACTAAATCCCTACATCTGCGACATTTAGCCAGCGAGAAGCACAGTCAAGGCAAGAGTGAAATAAACCAAATTCCTTTCTAACTTTTTTGTGACCCCAAAACATACCTCTTAAAAACAGTGCTTTAAAAAGAAGTGAGAACGACAGGAAGTAGTACTACTTCATGGAAAGATCGACCTGTGTTTCAATCTCAAAACCTCCATTTGGCTTTGTAATTTCTACCAAATTACTTAATCTCTCTAAATCTCAGTCTTTGCAACTGAAAAAGAGGATTAAGAATACATTCCCCCAAATGATGATTTGAGGCAATTAACACAAAATGCTTTGCTCACCTTAAATACTCCATGGAGTTGTTAACATATCTAAAACACAGGAAAGAAAATGGGACCATTTTGTTCATGATGACCGAGCTGTGATTTAGGAGAGTGCCTCCCAAACTTTAGTTTGCACACAAATCACCAGGGAATCTTGTTAAAATGAAGGTTCTGATGCAGTCAGTCAGGGACCGGGCTTACAAATGGAATTTCTAGCAAGCTCCCAAGGTGAAGCAGCCGTTCCTGCGGGACCACGGTGAGTAGCAAGGATGTATGGGTCCACTGCCCTCTGGTGGTCAGGAGTGTTGCGATGGCCTCGATCCACTGCCTTCTGCTCCCAGGGGATTTTTGACAGGAGGGTCAATAGCTCTGAAAATTTCAGTCATTCCAATACATGGACGAAGAGAGCACAAGAAAGCTCTGCGCAAGGATGAATCTGTCGAAAAATGGAAAACCTCTTTCTCGTGCCTTTCCGATTTATGGATTCACCTTCTTCTAAGAGAGACGAGGTATTTGGGTTCTGAATCGAAACGACCCCCATAAGAGGGGTTCAGGGAATTAAAGCCCAGCAGTGAATTTATTCTGTTACAGCTCTAGGCTTTCGGCAGGCTCTGGTAACGGGGAGCGATTAAGATCGTGGGCTTCGGAGTCACAGGTGAGTGTGCATCTTGGCTTTGCCACCCGCCATCAGCAAGGTCTGGGGCCAGTTCCTTAACTTGTCTAGGCCTTAGATTTCTCCGACTATACTGGGAAAGCTAAGTGAGATAACACAAAGAAGGCCTTAGCCCACATACTGCTCAATAAATGATAGTATTATTATTGTTCTCATGACAAAACAGCCCAGCTCCTGTTTCCCTTGGTGTTTTTGTTTGTGTGTTTGTTTTGAATCTAGTGCTGCCACTTCAGGGAAGGGTGTGTTAGAACAGGCAGTGGGACATCAAAAGAATCTGGTTTTGGAGGAAGGAAGATTAGGGTTCAAATCCTGGTTCCACCACTAGCTGGGATCACTCCAGGCAAAGTGCTATAGCATCTCTGGGCTTCCAAGTCCATCTGCACAATAGGGGAATGATAACTTACCCCATGGTGTGAGGATTAGAAATGTTAGTTGTGCTGACACCTACTAAGCCCATGAAATCAGTTGCTATTAATACCAGTGGGAAAAAACCCTGTGTTCTGGATCAGACTTGAGTGGAAGCTCTTCACCCTCCTGACATGTCTACCTCCAGACGGCCCCCTACTTACAATTCGACTGATGATTTTTTGACCTTAGGACGGTGCGAAAGCGATACACATTTAGTAGAAACTGTACTTCGAATTTTGAATTTGGATCTTTTCCTGGGCAAGTTGATATGTGGGAGGATCCTCTCTCTGGTGATGCCCGGCGGCACCAGCAAGCCACAGCTCAGAGCCAGCTACCATGAGGGTAAACCCACCGATCCACTTACAACCATTCTGCATCCATACAACCGTTCTGTTTTTCACTTTCAGTACGGTGTTCAATACATTACACAAGCTAGTCAACCCTTTATTACAAAATAGGTTCTGTGTTAGATGACTTTGCCCAACTGTAGGCTAATGGCCAGTGTTCTGAGCATAGTTAGGGGAGTCTGGGCTAAGCTCTGATGTTCAGTAGGTTAGGTGTAGTAACTGCTCAACTTAGGCTATCTTCAACTTAGGATGGGTTTATCAGGACATGACCGCATCATAAGTGGAGGAAGATCTGTAGATACACAACATCTTAAGCAAATCAGTCAATATCACTGGACTAGTGAGCTACAAATGGAGGCAGGAATTGTGGTCCTACCTGTTGGTCACAGGGTAAACCTCAAAATCAGGTTTTTACAACTCATTATTATTGTAACCAATTAATTAATGTAACCAATGAAATTGTATTTTACATTATTTTTAATCATATGCAATTTTTAAAGTATAACAGAATGCTTTATGTATTATTGCAATTATTCTGTACAATTCATAAGGTAGGAAAGATGGGTATATTTGCATTTTTTTGCAGATAAAGTAACAGAGGTTCAGAGAGATTAAGCAACTTGTTTAAGACCATGGAGTTGGCAAAAAAAAAAAAAAAATCCAGGTGTCCTTACTCTCTCAGAAATTGTAAAAGAAATTTGTGGAGCTAAATAAAAAATGTTCCATGTTTTCATTACTAAAATTGCAACCTCACATTGAATGACTGTGACTTGATTAGCATGACCAATAGATAAAGGCATTGTTTGTGGGCTTGGAAGACAGGGGCTCAATTCCTGACACTGCTACTTTTTAGGGGTGATGCTGGCTGGGCAAGCCACACTTTCCCAGAACCTCACTTTAACTATAAAAGGGCAGCTGTACACTAGATCATATCCAAGAGTATTCTTTTCTTTTAATTGGGCGTAAGGGTGGTGGTCACTGCCCGAGGAAAAGAGAGAAGATGAAATGTGAGAATATATTATAGTCTCCATTATAGATAAGCTTGTCCTTGAATGTTGGGGGACATATGCCAGCCAGGGGTTGTCCAACATCCAAACTACCCTTTTACTAGCTCCCTTTTAGGAAACCTCTCATACTATGGAAATTTTTCTACTGAAGTCACATACCCAGATCTTTCCTCTCACTACCACGGAACCAAGACTCAGCTTGGACATTAGGTTCCTCAGTGAATGTTAGGAAAGCAGAGGGATGTGGGAGCCCAATAGGCATGACCTCATCATTGATGACTGTGGACCAGACAACAGTGTGACCTCATGTACGGTTCCTGCTGCCTGGTTGTCCCATGCTTCTGGGTTTTGTGTTTATTTTCCAAGCCTGGTCCTCCAGCCCTTCTCGAATTCCTGTAAGTTCCCTTTACATTTAAGATAGCCAGAGCCGGATTCTATTGCTTGCCACTAAGATCCAGACTAACCACCTAAGAGACTAGCATCTGTTTGCTCTTTCTTCTTTGCTAAAGCTACTGCCAACATTCTGGTGACCAGCTGAGTGAACACAATTCAAACCATAGTTCATAATGGTGTGATGTACATGATGACTAAGAAAGACAGGGTAAGGAATTAAAAAGTAGTTATCCTTCCTTTAAAATGTTTAATTTGAATCTCCCTCCACTCTCCATGAATCAGCCATTAATGTCCCTTTCTAAAAATGTACCGCGTTAATAAATGAAACTCTGCTCCATAAGATATATTTATGTACATGACTGGCACCTTACAATACTATGAATGTGGCTGAAAAGTACTATGTTCCTCGTAAATTTAGAACTGCATTTCCTAAATGTCAAGTGTTTATTACCTGGAAAAAAGAAAGGAAAAACAACTCTACATTTTAAAAATGTTCTGCAGCTTCCTTGATGAGACATTTTAAGGACCATTAGCTGTCTCAATAGAAATTGTATTTTAGAGAGGGGAAGAATGTGAAAGATTGTTCTCTAGTTTAAGATTATACCCTCTACCTTGCAATGAAGCTGTAAACTCAAGCAGGCATTTTGCACCCTGGTTATTCCAAGTCATCTTTCTTTGCTCTCGCCTTTAAACCTCTTTCTTCTTCGCTTGAAAGACAAATGCGTATGAAAGCATTCAGCCCAGGGCCAGTCTCAAGTGAGACCTGAAGAAATGGGATTCCCTACCCCTCTTCTTTCACTTAACACGAGGAGTAAATGCTGTGACTATGATCTAAGGGTTAAAAAAAGTTCATCTCTGGATTTCATGAATGTGACCGATCTTATACATGTCTTATGTGGTTCCTGGAAATGGATTTTGCCAGAGGAGAATGATCAGTTTGAAAAAAAAATTCTGCTCAAGATTTTCAGAAAGAATAATAAGATAAAAAAATATTGGTTTTTCTATCTCTGGCAAACTAGCAAACTGTTCTTCATCCGATTTCTTTTCCTTCCTTTCTGCTTTAATTTAGAACCCTAAGAAATATAAGCATCTAATTGTCAAGAGTTCAGCTTCAGAGCATCCAGGCGTCAGAAAAGTTCAGTTGGTTTTTTGCATGATGGTTTATGCTGATGGATTCTTCAAGAAACTCTTTCATCAGTTACCTCCATTTTTATTTTGTTTTGCTCTGTGGAATCTGGGGTATAAGTAGGCTCAGAGCTAATATTTCCTAAAAATTAATGTCAAGATGTTAATTCTGTAAGATGTGCTTTCACAAGTAAAAAAAAAAAACCAAAACAAAACATCAAGGAGAGTCTCTAATGGATGCATGCTTTGTTGTAAGAACACTCATGGCTAAGTAAACAAATCATCCTTTTGGAAGAAGAGAGCAGTTTGAACGAGCCTCTCTTGACCTGACTTTTGTAGACTGCAGAGTTGATTTCAGAGTGCTCCCTCTAAATCTCTGAAACTTTTCTTAAATTGGTGCTTGCCACGAGGAACTGGAAAGTCTTAGATTAATTGCCACTAGACAATATTTCTCACACATACCATACATGAAAAGCAACAGAAGAGTATGGGGAACTTGACAACAGTGATGCACGTTTTCAAAAAATGCACAGTTTAACATAGGCAACGTGTGCTGTATCACAGCTAATGAGAAAGAGATAGATTAGTGGCAGGGGACAGGGTATCTCTTTAATGGGACTATCAAGCACAGAAGGGCACAGCATTAGCCAGCTGCATTCCCAGAGGAAATGGTTCATCCCTGCATTGGGAGAAATGGCAGACTCTTGAAGCAGGAGAATAGAGATTAGTCAACTGGGGAGGGACTCGGTCTCTAATGGTCCACCACTGGAGGCTTAACTAGCTTACCACCTGTGGTAGTTAAAAGGTCAGCAAATTGTGCCCTTATCTGTCCCCATCAAGCTAATCTCTCGGGCTTAAAGAATTTAAGATCTTCTGGAGAATCTCTGGTGTGAAGACTTCTAGTTCCCAGACCACACTGGAAGATGAAATAGAACGCTCTTGCATGATATAGCAGTACTCCTTTAGAGCAAATGCTTCTAGAAAGTTGAAGCTTTAGTCTTACAGCTATGGTAATGAACATAGATTATCATTGCTGGCATTTTAAATGGATAGCCATTGTAAATGTAAAAACCCAATATGTGGAATAAAATAACTCTATGAGCCTCAAGGTCAGAAGTCTACACTGGTCTTGGCTCTGCCATTCACCAGCTGTGGGGCTGACGTGGGGGTCACTGAACCTCACTGAGCTCCAGCTCACCCCTCTATAACATGGAGAAGGGCACCCCAGTGGGCTACATGAGGCAATGATATATGTAAAACCACTATGAAAACAACACTCCACCCACCGATCAATGTCTCACTTATTATTGATGACCAATAAATTGGAAAGAACAGACTCTGATATATGATCTACTGAAGAGTGAAAACTCAGAGGAAAATTAATGGGGAATAAAGTTTTAAATAATCAAGGATGGAGAGATTTGCCAGTGCGGGCAAACTTTTATATTCCTTTCAAGTTCAATGTGACTGCAATATATAAAGCACCCCAGAAATGTGATAAAATCCATTTCGCTGAGGTGGTATGTAGGAAGGGCAATATTTCCTATCAAATGCACATGACAAAACTGAGCAGCCTCATTTCCAATCAGAACACACTGCTGCTCTATTAGCTGGATTAATTAAAAAGAATTCTATATCAAGACACTCCTAATATAAAAAAATGAAGCAAGCATGTTTTATTATGATGGTGCAGGGCTAATGGCATGGGTAAAGAAGGACCAATATGAATTCTCCTTTCTTGAGGAATAAAAGAGTTTCATTTTAACCTGAGAAATAAAAACCATGTTACCATATAATCTATAGTTAGCATATCAAGAACTCCATAAAAACATTCAATGTTTTGAAAAAATCTTTAAAGCATACTGCCTAATAAACCTCATTGCCAGAAGATTAAATCCAAATTATAGCATTATTCAGAAACTGCCTCAGTCAAAATAGCTATTTCCTGCCTATCCTCCAAACCCTCTAATTGCTCCCTTAACCTTGAGCTCCGTTCGATTTACGATGATTTTTTTTTAAGTTTGTAAAAAAATGAATTTTGGAGTTTGAATCAGATGATCTTACAATTCCTTGCAACTCTTCATTTTGCAGAAGGAGAAAGCCCAGTATCTTGATAGGATTCAAATTCCCACTCTATTTTGGAATTTTTTTAAAGATTTTGTTTATTTATTTGAGAGAGAGAGAGAGAGCATGAGCTGGGGGGGGTGGGGTGGGGAGGGGAGGGGCAGAGGGAGAGGGAGAAGCAGATTCCCCATTGAGTGTGGATCCTGAAGCAGGGCTTGATCCCAGGACCCTGAGATCATGACCCGAGCCAAAGATAGATGTTTAACCGAGGTGCCCCAATTCCCACTCTATTTTGATACCCCAAAAAGAGCTGAGTTGGAGATGATCAAATAGAAACAAAGTAAAATGAGTTAACCTTGTACTTAGAAATGTAATCATTTTATAACTTTTTTATTAAAGGAAATGAACATTTTTATCCTGTTCTTTAAAATTTATCCTAAAATTCATCCCATTTGTCTCCAATTTAATGTTGAAACCATATTTTATTCTTATTTTTGTTGACTTCCTAATCTGAGGTCATACCCACTCATTGATCTAAAAATAAGACACAGCAGGGGCGCCTGGGTTAGCTTAGTCAGTTAGGCATCTGACTCTTGATCTCAGCTCAGGTCTTGATCTCAGGGTCATGAGTTCAAGCCCTGTATTGGGCTCCATGATGGTCATGGAGCCTACTTAAAAGAATAAATAAAAATAAGACACAACCATCCCATTCTTGTTCCTTCTAGCTATCCTGAGCCACAAATATAAAGATCTCAGGTTGATAGGTGTCTCAGATTTGGAGGTAAATTAGCACTGCATGTGACTGAAATAATTTTGCTTCTGCATGCTCAGCCATAGTACACATCATTTCTCCAACAGAACCCTAAAATACCTATGACTGTAGTAGATCAAAGTTATGCAGTCCATTTACATTCTTGCATTTACTTCAAATCCATTCAAAACAACTTAAAAAAATATGAAAGGTTGCCCTATTTCACTTACCAGACAGGATCACAATACTTCTAATATGCTAACCTCATTATAGGTTCCACTTTTATATACTTATTTCCTATTAGAGAAAAATGAGTCATGGGGAAGATTCCTTGGAAGCTTGAAAAAAGTTACTTTCAGGACCTCATTCCTGAAACTTCTATAAATGCCCTCAAGGGTGTTACTTACTCTCTTTTTATACCAGATTCTTCCTGTGTAAATTAAGGAATATGTTGTAGTTGTTGTTGCTTATTTTTCCCTAACTAAGCAGTAACTACTCAAACCTCATGGGCTCTCCTGTGAAAATAAACACTGGAAATGGTATCTTTGAACTGATAAAGCAAAATGAATACAAATAAGATGAAACATAATAAAGAAAGGGAAGTAAATGAAAGCTTTATTGAGACATCAGATATATAGAGTCTCCTCCCTTCTTGTTTTATTAGCATCTGAAACTTGATATGCATATTAATATCCAGCAAGGAGTTCTCTGTGGTTGCAGGAAAACATTAGAAAATCAGAATATATGACTCAAAATGTTAAAGTTATAGCAAGAAAATCACAAGAAAACAGAATCCATGACTAAAAATAAAAAAATACTTCATCCCTATCATGTGCCTGACAGTATTTTAAGTGCTAGGGACACACAGTGAGCAAGACAAAGACCCTGCCTGCTACGCTTACATAATATTGCTAATATAAACTCAAAAAAATATTTTATTCTTACTTTTTCCTTTCTTAGACTATAGGCTTAAGGGAAAATTTGGAAAAATACATTTATGGACGTGGACAGAAAACATATTCCAGTTCTCACAAATGAAGTACTAATCTCCTTCCTCTCTGGTATTGAAATCTTTTCTCTATATTAACCACCTGCACCGGCATTACTCACTTTGGTTAAATGCTCATCTGTGAGGCTTCTGTGATTAATTGCAATTAACCAGTTCATCGAGTACCATACGAAAGATGCCGTCAGATGCTAAAGCAGATGCATTCAACATGAGACAGGACAGAATCCCCAGTTTTTAAGGCACTTGGAATTTACATGTATGAAAAACAAACAAGTCTAGAGCAGATCAAGATACAAACCCCGAGTATCTTTCAGAATCATGTGAAGCAGATGGTCTGCTTTGTGGATGAAGGATATATTTTGACTTAAAGTTTCTGTTTGCCTGGTCCAGCTGAAGGTAAACATGCCACACTTCATAAAATTATGTCTCCAAAACTTCCCTCCCTGGACCCCATCTCTGTCTTCAGCCCCTTCCTGTTTCTGCCTTGAGAAAACTCTGTGACGTTCTACTTTTCAGGCACCCAGAATGCTGTTGTTTTTTTCATTCCCTCCCCACTACCCAAATGGGGAAGGTTTCAACTCAAAGTAGAGACTCAGGCAGAGAGCAATTCATTCTAAAAGGTTCGCTCAACGCAATACTGCATTTTTCTTTAATTTTCTCATCTCCTATGTCTCCCCCAACCCATATCTCCCTTCCATTCTCCCCACCCCAAACTTCCAACAAAAAAGATAGAACATTTTCAGGATCCAAGGGACTCCTGAAATCACATCCAGGCCTTTTCAGGGGGTCTCTAGAAAAAAACCTGATGTCAGCTTTTTGACCAATTCTCAGAAGAAGAGAAAGCCCAACGGGCAACCTCAGGATGTGTCCCCATCAGAGCTGAAGGAGGCTAGCTTGTGTTGCTAAAAGAGAAAGGTGCTGGGTCTCTTCATCACTGACACCTTTAAAATCCTAAAAAAAATAAAATAAAATAAAAATTCCCCAAACCCTTAGCACAGCCTTCTCTAGGTAAGCAGTTTTCAAATTTGTCTTTTCAACTGATCCTCATGATGGAGATGAGCTGTATCCATAACCCACCTCACTCTCAGGGTTACTTGGGAAACACAAATTCTGCTTGATAGCCGTAACCATCTCTTTCCCCAAGAAAGCATGCCAGACCTCTTCCTGGGAATGGTCTTGAATCCACTCCATTTTATTTTTGAGAAAGTAAATCATTTGTGAACTTGGGCAATTTAACTGGTATGGGTTACAACTGAATCAGAATGTACATCACAGCTAATCTCAATATTTCTATTGAGAGCTGCTACCTCTAATCAAGGGTTCAGCAAACTTCTGTAAAGGGCTAGATTGTAAATACTTTCACCTTTGTGGATCATACAGTTTTTGGGGCAACTATTCAACTCTGCCATTGAAGCATAAAATGCCCATAGATGATACCTAAATGAATGAGTGTGCAGTGTTCGAGTAAGACTTTATTTACAATAACAAGCAGGCTGGACTGGGCCTGGGGGCCAGAGTTTGCTGGCCCTGCCCTATCCAGCCCTGCCCCCAGTACAGGCCCCAACAGGACCCTGCCCCAGAGTCTTGGCCCATCTCTGGTGACCTTTATGTGATACATTATCCTCTCCCCTCCCAACAAGACTTCTCAATACATATTTTATTCTTTCTTGAACATTTGATGTGATTTTACTTACATTTCTTAAACAGCTGTGTTCCTTCCATCTGATATCCTGAAACATATTCCCATGCCTTCTATTTTATTTCTGCCCAGCTAATACATAGTTTTGACAGGGAGGTACATTTCTTTCATTAAATGAAAGTGCATTTCCTCCATTAAAAAAAAAAAATGAGCACTACTGCATTTATAAATTTTCCAGTCGGCAATAATTATTGCCAAAGAGAGCAAGGCTTCTAATTAACAAACAAATTCCAAATTCTAAATGGTGTGTCAGATTACTCAATTTTATCTGTTGCCTTTTGATGCCCTCACTGGAAGTCTCAGGCTTGGCTTTATCCCCATCGTCACTTCTTGTCTTTAGCCTAATCTCGGTTGTACTCTAGGTCATGTTAATCATCTCCGATAATTTGTGTGTTTACCTCAGGTAGAGGACCTCATAGCGCATGGAGTTCAGGAAATGTCAGAATTTCTGTGACCCACAGTTCTACTAGTGTTACCTCCCAGGCAACAAGCAACACCTGACTATGGCTTCGTTTGTTTTTCTGGTTTCATTCTTTTCCCTCTCCCTCTCTCTCTGCCTGCAATCTCTACATTTATAACCCAATAGAACACTAAAATTCAAACACAGAGGAATAGTAAGTACCGCAGTATTATTAGAGAATGAAGTCCAGACAGAAGGTGAAGGTATTGTGCTAGAGAATAGTAGGTACAAGGTTGAAAAGGTAAGTGATGAGTTTAGCAAGATGGCGCCTTGAGTGCCTTCCTGATGTCCTCACCTCTTGACTCCATCTTCCAGCTGTTTCTGCACAGCCTGGCACTGTTAGCTTTGAGCAGACCTGGAAGACATGTGCAAAGTCTCTGTGCAGGCCAATAAGAGAAAGCTTAAGTAGGACTTTTCTTTTCTGGATGCCAGATCAACTGTATTAGTTTCTTGTTATTGCTATAACAAATCATCACAAACTTAGTGATTATAGCAGCATAAATGTATTATCTTACAATTCCAGAAGTCAGAAGTCCCAAATGGGTGTCACTGGGCAAAAATCAAGTGGTCAACACTTGATTCCTTTGGGAGGCTTTAGGGGAGAATGTGTTTCCATGTCTTCTCCAGCTTCTAGAGCCCACCAGCATTCTTTGGCTCGTGGCCCCTTCCTCCATTTTCAGAACATCACAATAGCATCTTTAATCTTTATCTGACTCTGACCTTCTTGCCTCCCTCTTTCACATATGAGAACCTTTGTGATAACACTGGGCCCACTCAGATAATCCCGAATAATCTCCCCATCTCAAGGTAAATTGATTAGTAGCCTTAATTCCATCCACAGTCTAATCCTCCCTTTGTGTAATAGCATAACATATTCATAGGTTTGAGGGATTAAGACATCTTTGACAGTTCAGTGTTCTGCTTGATGCATTAGCGGAGTCTGGAGTTCAACAAATGAGAATTCTGGATGCATCCCTGTGTGTATCCTGTCAAATTTTCTGAATCTAAAACTAAAAATAAATTTTGACAAGATTTCAGACAGAAAATATAGTAATTTACATACACACCCCTATCAGACTGGCATTAAGTTCATCTGTTGAGTGAACATGGAAGATGATGGACATCTGCAGACTTCTGGGGTAAAGAACACCCATGCAATCCAAGAAACATGTATCAATCTAACATATCATTCACTCCTCCAGGAAGGTAAAGATATTTGTTTATGAATATGCAAGGATTCCAAAAATATATTCCACAAGCCTCATCCAAGGACAATATTATTCAAAGCAAAAACTTTTAGCCAAACAACAAAATACTCACAACAGAGCTCAGAAGATAAAGATGGAAAGAGAAAACAGTGGTCAGTAAGGAGCCCTGAAATTTACAAATCATTAAATCTAAATGAAGAATGGTCATATCTGAAGATTAGAAATCAGAGGCTTGAGGTGTCTAGGTGGTGTAGTTGATTAAGGATCTGCCTTCGGCTCAGGTCATGATACTGGGGTCCTGGGATTGAACCTCACATCAGTCTCCTTGCTCAGAAGGGAGTCTGCTTGACCCTCTTCCTCTCCCTCTGCCCCTCCCCTGTTTGTTATTTTTCTCCCTCTCAAATAAATAAATAAGTAAAATCTTTAAAAAAAGAAATTAAAGGCTTAATATATTTGACTGGCCTTAGTAACAAAAATATAATTTACAGTTTTAATTGATGAGAAGCCTTGAGAGAAAAACTAGTCTTGATGACATAGGTCTTCAAGGGTTGTGTTGATATTGCTTTTCTTAGCAAGACAAGAGAACAAAGAAAAATATTTCCATCCTGGTGACTACTACAGTACCCTAAACAAACAAACAAATAAACAAACAGTGCTGGAAACTACCTACAAGGGTCCACAGTATTTGAGATTTGAGATTAAACTAACTCAGAGATACTGTCCTTAAATTTACTGATAGTTTTAAGAAAAAGCAAGACTTGTTGAGAAATATAAGTATTTGACAATCAGGCCTGTAAATATAATGGTTTAACCACAAAGCTTGAAAACATTGTTATGGGAAATTGATTTTGTTCACTTCAGCTGTAAATTAACTCATCAGACTTGTGATAAATAACCTACCACTCAGAATGTGAACTTTCTGGTCTTGTGAAAATGAATCCACCACACTGCACACTCTATTTTCTTTTTAACCAGTTCTCTTCCCAACAGCTATTCAATAGAAGAGAACTAATTCAAGCTGCCTCTGGTAGATCTGATCAGGCATTCACAAAAAAATCACACTGTTAGCCTAAAGTATCTGATTAAGCTGGTAACACATGGCCCAAGGCCTCAGGCATGCAAAAATACTCTGATCAGGCAGAATACTCTAAGGGCTGAAAGCTCATGTCCCAGGAGTCAGCAGAGGGCCAATCCTAAAGACAGGTCTTCCCTGGCAATGAGTAGCTTGAGCAGCCAGACCTGCTGAGTTAGCACTTTCCTGCACATACACCATCATGATTATAGAAAACAAAATTGAAAAATGTCATGCTAGTTTTAAGAAATTAGAAACAAAATTAAAAAGACAAAACAGCAGAAAAAGGAACTAAAATAGCAAAAAGAAATAGAAAAAAAACCCTACAAAAATAGATGGGATGTATCCCAAAGCCAATTTCTTCCAAAAGACTAATAAAACAGACAAACTCTCATTAGCTCAATCAAGAAAGAGAACATACATTATAACTGATGTCACAGAAATAAAAAGGATCATGGGACTATCGTGAACAATTATATGCCAACAAATTGGATAACACAGAAGAAATGGATAAATTCCTAGAAACATACAACCTATACCAAAACTGAATCATGAAGAAATAGAAAACTTGAACAGACCAATAATCAGTAAGGAGACTGAATCAGTAATAAAAAACAACCTCCCAACAAAGAAAAGACCAGATGGCTTCCTTGGTGAATTCTACTAAAGAAGAATTTCTTCTTCTTTAAATAGAATAAATACCAATACTTCTTAAATTCTTCCCAAAAAATTGAAGAAGAGGGAACATTTCCAAACTCATTTTATGAGGCCAGCATTACTCTGTCACCAAAACCACACAAAGACACTACAAGGAAAGAAAACTACAGGCCAATATTCCTGATGATGAACATAGATGCAAAAATCCTCAAAAAAAAAAAAAAATACTACCAAAATGAATTCAACAGCACATTAATAGGATCATACACCATGACCAATTGGGATTTATCTCTGAGATGCAAAGATGGTTCAACATGTGCAAATCACTTAACAGATTGAAAGATAAAAATCACATGATCATCCACCGAGATATGCAGGAAAAGCATCTGACAAAATTCAACATCCTTTAATGATAAAAACTCTCAATAAACTAGGTGTAGAAAGAATGTACCTCAACACAATAAAGGCCATGTGAACAGCCTAAAGCTATTATCATACTCATCAGTGAAAAACTGAAAGATTTCCCTCTAAGATCTGGAACAAGTTGAGAATGCCCACTCTTGCTACTTCTATTCAACATACTATTGAAGTCCTAACCACAACAGTTGGGGGGAAAAAAAAGGACTAAAAGGCATTGAAGTTGGAAAGAAGAAGTAAAATTATTTCTGTTTGTAGATGACATGATCATATATAGAGAGAAAATCCTAAAGATTCCACCAAAATATAAATAACTAAAACTTAGAACTAAATATACAAATATAGTAAAGTTTCAGGATACAAAATCAACATACAAAAACACACCAACAACAAACTATCTGAAAAGGAAAATAAGAAAACAATCCCATCTACAATAGCATCAAAAGTAATAAAATACTTAGGAATAAACTTAACAAAGGAGGTGAAAGTTTTAAACCAGAAACTACAAATCAGTGATGAAAGAAATTAAAGAAGACAAGTAAGTGGAGAGACATCCTGTGTTTTGGACTAAAGACTTAATATTGTTAAAATGTCCATACCATGCAAAGTGATCTACAGATTCAATGCAATCCCTATTAAAATACCCCTGGCATTTTTTACCAGAAAAAGCAATCCCAAAATTCCTATGCAACCATAAAAGACTCCAACTAGCCAAAGCAATCTTGAGAAAGAACAAAACTGGAGGCATCACACTTCCTGATTTCAAAATATATATTACAAAGCTATAGTAATTAAAGCAGTATGACCAGAAACTAATATAACACTATATGTTAACTATACTGAAATTAAAAGAAAAAATAAAGAAAAAAAATAAAAACGGTATGTTACTGGCATAAAAATAGACATAGACACCAGTGGAACAGAATTTAGAGCCCAGAAAAAAAAGCCATGCATATTCAGTCAACTGATCTTTAACAAGGGTGCCAAGAATACACAACAGAGAAGGCCAGTGTTCTCAACCAATGGTGCTGGGATAATTGGAAAGTCACGTGCAAAAGAATGAAATTGGATCCTTATCTTACACTATACACAAATATCAGCACAAAATGGATTAAAGACATAAATGTAAGACCTAAAACTCTAAAATTCTTAGAAGAAAACAGGTGAAAAACTTCATGAATTTGGTCTTCGCAATGATTTCTTGGATATGACACTAAAGCATAAAGCAACAAAAGCAAAACCAGGCATGTGGGACTACATCAAATTAAGACCTCTGCACAGCACAGGAAACAATCACCAGAGTGAAAAGACAACCTATGGAATGGGAAAAAAATATTTGCAAACCTTATATCTGATGAGATTAATATCCAAAATATACGAGGACTTCCTACAAACAATAGCAAAAACCCAAATAGCCCACTTAAAAAAAATGGGCAAAGGAACGAATAGACATTTCTCCAAAGGAGACATACATTTGGCCAAAAGGTATCTGAAAAGATGCTTAACATCACTACTCATCAGGGAAATGTAAATCAAAACCGTAATAAGCAATCACCTCACACCTGTTAGGATGGCTATTATTTAAAAAAGATAACAAATGCTGGTGAGAATGAGAGGGAATTGGAACCCCTGTAACATTCTCATTGGGAATATAAAGTGGTATTGCTGCTATGGCAAACAGTACGGTAGTTAAATTAAAAATACAACTATATCAAATCCAGCAATCCCACTTTTGGGGTAGTTATTCAAAAGAATTGAAATCAGTACCTCAAATAGATATTAGCACTCTCATGTTCATTGCAGCACTGATTCACACAAGGGCAAGATACGGAAACAAACTAAATGTCCAGTGATGGATGAATGGATAAAGAAGATGTGGTATATACATACAATGGAATATTATTCAGCCTTCAAAAGAAGGAGATCCTGCCACATGCAACAACATGGATGGACCTGGAGGACATTATGCTAAGGGAAATAGGCCAGTCATGGAAAGGCAAGTGCTACACGATCTAAAACAGTCAAACTCACACAAGCAGAAAGTAGATTGGTGGTTACCAGGGGCTTGGCGGGCAGGGGGATGGGTAGTTGTTGTTCAATTGGTAGAAAGTTTCAGTTATGCAAGATGAATAAGTTCTAGAGATCTGCGGCACAACCTAGTGTCTATAGTTAAAAATGTTGTATCGTACACTGGAAAGTTTAAGAGAGTAGTTCTCAAGTGGTTTTATCACAAAAAAGATGAGGTGGGGGTAAAAGGAAATTTGTGGATGTGATGAAGATGTTTATTACCTTGACAGTGGTGATGGTTTCAGAGGTGTATGTATATGTTCAAACTCATTAAATGTATACATTAAATATGTGCACTTTTTTGGTAAGTCAATTATACCACCATAAAGCTGTTTTAAAAGTCAAATCAAGAGCTTCCGAGAAAAAGAAAGAAAGAGAACAAAAATGTACAAAATTAGGACTAAGAAAGAAAATATGAAAAACAGATAACGAAGATGAAGTAATTTTAAGAAAATGCTAGATATAATTCACAGCAATCAAGTTCAAAACCTTAAGAAAATGTGTATGTTTTGAGTCAATGTAAACTGACAACACTGATCCCAGAAGATGTGAATAGCATAGATAAACAAATTTCTATAGAAGAGATTGCAAAGATGATTAAACATTTACCATAGAAGAGAGAACAGCACCAGATATTGTCCCAACTCAGTTCCAAAAAGAAAAAGTTTAGGGCGCCTGGGTGGCTCAGTTGGTTAAGCGACTGCCTTCAGCTCAGGTCATGATCCTGGAGTCCCGGGATCGAGTCCCGCATCGGGCTCCCTGCTCGGCAGGGAGTCTGCTTCTCCCTCTGACCCTCCTCCCTCTCATGCTCTCTGTCTCTCATTCTCTCTCTCTCAAATAAATAAATAAAATCTTAAAAAAAAAAAAAAAACAAAAACAAAAAGAAAAAGTTTAATTTTGGTGTTAAACAATTCTAGACCAGAAGGAAATATTAAAAGCTTCCAAAATCATTTTATGAACCTATCCTAATCATTATTTAAAAACTGATGAAGGTGATATAAAAAGAAAAAGAAATATCTTTCATAAATATAACCAATCTTACATAAATATAAATGCAAAACATTCTACTAGAAAATATAATCTAGCAAACTTTTCAAAGGAATAATACATTATAATCAAGCCAGATTTGTTTCATAAATTCATGGATGTTTTACTATTATAATATCTGTCAACATAATTCATTATATTAACAAATTAGAGGAGAAAAAGCATCTATCATGACAATGGATGATGAAAAGTCGGTTGATAAAACAACTTAGTCTAATAAAATTCTAAATAATGTAGGAATAGAAGAGAACTATATAAGTAAGATAAATTCTTTTTACAAAAAGCAATATGAAACATCATCCTAAATGATGTAGTGCTAAGGCCATTTTCATTAAAATCAGGAATAATGTGAGGATACCCATTATTCATATTAATACGGAATGTTGCTGTAGGAGTCCTGATAAATAGAAAAATACTAGAAAAACAAATTGGTAACGTATCTGAAAACAAGAGAGAAAAGTTTTTGCTGTTGACAACACTGCATACCTAGAAAACCCAAAACCCCTAGTTGAAAAAAAAAATCTGTTGGATTAATAAGGAAATTGGGGAAGGTGTATAGATAGAAGAAAAATATACAAAAATCCCTATAGTACTAATTATGTCTAGATCATAGTAACAGCTAGAAATTGAGATAGGGAAAACTGCATTCATAATCGTATCAAAAATTGAAAATATATAGAATAAATTTATTCTAACAAAGAACCTATAATAAAAACTATAAAGTTTTATTGAAAGATGTAAAGCTAAAACACAAACTAAAGATATCAGAAGACATGAAAATGTCACCTCTCAATTAATTTATAATTACAATTCTCATGAGTATATTTTATATTTAATTTAGATAAATAACCTAAAGTTTATATGAAAGAACAAGTGTTTGAGACT